>NW_002990116.1:127492-2838172 GCF_000003125.1 Talaromyces stipitatus ATCC 10500
CTACCACTGTACAGTGCGAAGCTGTGGAAGGGCAAAAGCCAGACGAATCATACGACGAGAAGAAAGAAATATTGTGGAACGACCTGGCGTGCATCTAGCGATTGATTTTCATGACTTTCAGAAAAGCTCAATGAATGGAGAAAAGACATTGATGCTTATAACCGATCGATTTAGCGGTTTTATCTGGGACTTTTATATGACGTCGCACAAAAGCGTGGAGATCTTAGAAACTCTGAAATGGTTCTTTGAATATCTGAAAAAGCACCATGATGTTAGTCCGATCAAGATTGAGATGGATAATGAGATATTCTTACACCGACCTGAGGTAAAGGAGTGGCTGATTACCAAACATGTTACTATCGAGCCCTCAACGGCAAATAATCAAGGACAAAACGGTGCCGCTGAGCGCTCAGGGGGTGTCATCAAGGATAAGGCTAGGGCCATGAGAAATGGTGCAAAGTTACCTACGGATTTATGGTCAGAAATATACCGAGCCTCAATCTATCTTTACAACCGTACCCCAAAGTTCATGTACAACTGGAAAACGCCATACGATAGGTTCCATACTTACGTTGCTTTGCAAAATGGAATTTGCATACAAGATCAGAAACCTCAACTTGCTCACCTGAAGGTATATGGCTGTAAAGCATATGCCCTCACATCGGAGTATCAACTCAAGAAAAATCGACTTCAACGCTTCAATCCGCGAGCATGGGTAGGCTATCTCGTTGGATATGACTCAACAAATGTTTATAGGATTTGGAATCCTTCGACAGGGAGGATCGTGCGAGCAAGGGACGTTATTTTTAACGAGGATGAAGTCTTCAGTGGAGATATCCAAGATATTAAGGATGATCTCCTTCATGTGTCTGTTGAAGAACTGACAATCTTGCTGAACAAGATAGATATCCGAGTACAGTCAGGTGAAGTCGAAGATAATGCTAACTTTGGAGATGAGATGGAGGATTTGGTGTTTGACCGAAATAGGCACAACGATGAGCGTACGACAACAACAGGCTCGGTGACTGGTTCTGGATTTGAAGATTCAAGTCAGCTTGATTCGGACTATCCAAGCGGCCCATCTCTGACGCCAGGAGAAGGATTGTTAGAGGGGATTGATAAATATGCTTATCCTACACCTCCAGATACGCCTCCGAGCGCACTGTTGGCGGCTAGCATAACTATCGTCCATGAAAATGACCTCAACCTCCGTCAGAGCTCTGAGCACGCAGCTGGAACGTCAACTGGCGGGGTCAGGCCCAGAGGGTCGCTCGTTCAGGAAGCAACCACCAAGGAAGGTCCCAGAGGGGCTCTTGATGGTGTAGGCACGGTCAGGTCCAGAGGATCGCGTGCTGAGTTTGGGGACAGGCCCAGAGGGTCGCCCAATCTGCGTGACTCCATGGTAGGTCTCAGAGAGGCTCATGGCAGGCATATCCTTGAGGACGGACCCAGAGGGTCGCTTGAGAAGAACGGGGTAGGCTTCAGAGAGGCTCCTGTTAAAACCGTCGCCGCTGCTTTGACTACGCAACGAGGAGAGCTCAATCCTTGGAGGTTTGCTTTTCTAGCAGGCACACGACATCGTCAGTATGAGGTGAACACAGTCAAATTTGATCACGTGAGCCTCCAACGACGTCTAAGGTCAGGACGTCGACTTCAGTCAGTTCTAGTCCGCGACCTACCGCCTGCTCCCAAGAGTCACCGTGAAGTGGAAAAACATCCTTTAGGTTGGTTATTTGAGGAGGCTGAGAGAGATCACCTTAAAAGTCACGATCCATCTGGCTCTTGGACAACGGTGCCTATCGGTAAGGCAAAAGGAAAGCAGATTCTCGATTGTATGTGGGTATATGTCTATAAGCAGGACAAGAAAGGTCGTCTAGTCAAGTGCAAGGCACGACTCGTGGTAAGAGGTGATCAAGAGAAAAGAGATGATACAAGGGACACGTATGCTGCTACTCTTGCTGCGAGATCTTTTAGGACATTTATGGCTATTGCTGCGCGCTTCAATCTGGAACTCAAGCAATATGACGCTGTCAATGCCTTCGTTAATGCCATACTGGACGAAGAGATCTTTATGAGAATGGCTCCTGGATATCGTGAGTCTGGAAAAATATATCGACTAAACAAGGCTCTTTACGGATTGCGTAGATCACCACTCCTATGGCAAAAGGAACTTACCAGCACCCTCATAGAGTTGGGTTTCAAAACAGTGCCTCACGAACCGTGTTGCATGTTGAAATCTGGGATCATACTGTTCTTTTATGTAGACGATATCGTTGTCGCATATAAGAAGAGCCACCAACCAGAAGCTGACTCAGTCATGAACCAACTTCGTGCCAAATACAAAATATCCGGAGGAGGAGACCTGGAGTGGTTCCTAGGTATGAGAGTTATACGGGATCGAAGCAATAAGGTGATCTGGCTCAGTCAAGCCACCTATATCGATAAAATTGCGAAGTTAGCCGACACTCGACAAACTGACGACACACCAATGGCTCGAGAAGAATTACTCCCATACGAAGGAACGGCCACCTACAAAAGTAACCATCAATATCAACGGAAAGTTGGCTCAATCATGTATGCGGCAGTAAGCACTCGACCTGACGTGGCTTTTGCCGTCTCACGGCTTTCACGGTTCTTGTCAAATCCCGGACCAAAGCACCATCAAGCTGCTGACAAGGTTTTATGCTACCTCGAACGTCATCGTGCGTACGCCTTGAGGCTTGGAGGAGGTGAAGATTATTCAGTATCAACAGACGCCTCCTTTGCAGATAATACACTTGACCGTAAGAGCTCGCAAGCATACGTCATGACACTTTTTGGTGGAACGATAGGATGGCAAGCGAACAAGCAGGATACGGTAACAACGTCAACCACTGAAGCTGAACTGTTAGCTCTCGCTCAGGGGGTGAAAGAAGGCAAATATGTCCTTCGATTGCTTCTGGAGTTGGAGATACGTTTTAGAACACCTACTCTTCACGTTTTCTGCGATAACCAGCAAACTCTAGGATTGCTGGAGAAGGACGCTCCGCGACTGCGTACGAAGCTCCGACACGTCGATATTCATAATCACTGGGTACGACAAGAGGTGCAGAAGGGAGACATCCAAGTGCACTACATGCCCACAAAAGATATGATTGCCAACGGCCTGACCAAGGCACTCAGCAAACAGGAACACCAAAAGTTCCTCAATCAGATCGGAGTAGAGGATATCGACAGCTATCTCACTCCCCAGCAAAAGAATATGGAGAACCCGGATATCGAAGAATTACTTTCTCTCAATGACGTGCCCGACAACTTATGAAGCTATTCCAGCTTTGCAAGCAGTTGCTTTCTGCAGCTGAGGGGGTGTGTCAGATAATCCGGCTTTCAAACGAGGCAGAAAGATCGACTGTTCAATCTTACAGGTCTAAAAGGCAGATTTAGGCATATATCTGGGCACCTAGATTTCAGCCCAATATTTACCCCTCCTGATAGCTCACAAATCACCCCGCCAAAGGTGTCTATAAAGGACCCGGCTTTAAAGACTTGAAAGACAGACACAGAACTCAATACATACAATCTTGCTAGTCACTTCTTTTCTTTGATCCTAGTAAAACCCTCTTCAGGATTGGCCTGGAATAAACCGACCAATCCGACAATATCTAGCTAGCTATCCCCGTCCCCCTCGTTCTTGGGGACAAGTCACAATATTAGGAATCAAGATATCTTCATATTGTCAGGCTCATTAGGCCGCTTCGTGTTCGCGCCTTACTACCGTCTATGCTTCGTGATACGGACCGTAGTTAAACCAACACTGAGAGAGAACCTTTTCACTACTAATGAACTTTCAGTGGCGGCATCCTGTCAGGTCCGCGACCAGATTCGATTAGTCCTTCGAGACTACGTACACCAGAAAGCGAAAATGGCTGTTCTCGAATATCAGCCCTGATTTTTGTCTCTAGCATCATTTACCACGCTTTTTGGTGGATCTTGGATGAGAGACTTCGTTCACAAGCGTGTAAAGTCTTGAATTGCGTAGAAACTAGATAGTGCGGCGGGACGTTCGAGAGAAAAGTAATGCCATAGTCTTAATAAAAGGAAGGAGACCGTTATTGAAAATTTAGTAATGTAGCGGTCATTTTTTTTTATATTTGTAGAGGGCAATGAGCATTCCAGAGCGCTCAGTCACTAGAAGGCATTCGTAATACATCAATACAGAGCTTGACTCTAGCAGAAAGTCAATAGACATCTCAACAACTACTCCACAAAGCACCGTGATCCTTTGCCCCCTTAACTGCAGTAGAATGATATGATGGTGGATCTCATCCAGACTCATACATCTCAAGGCTTCAAAATGCGGATAGCGATCTCCAAATCGTTGATCTTTTTCGCCAGGATGGTTCGCCGTTCCTTAGTAGCTGGCGACTCACCAGCAATGGTTTCCAGCTGCTCCGTCTCTAGTCTTATGGCCCATTCCTGACTGAAAACAGCCAGAGGACTCGCAGGTCCTGTTAGCAGGCAGTGGCCGATAGCTTGATGGTAAACATTATCGATGAATCTTTTCCGCGCCACTTTGTAGTAAGACCAAAGAATGTCATGTATTTCCTCTTTGACGTGTTCGACATTGCTTTTAGTGGTTGTAGCTTGTCTGACAGACTCAAGATCGACAAAAGGTTGTCTGAAGTAATTACCCCCTTGGGTTGGACTTCCCTCCGAGCTTTTCCCTTCAATGATGCAGCGATCCGATTCCCACGTGAAACCTGGAGTTTTTCATTAAAATAATGATTTGAAGTATATGGTCTTTTGTCCCGCTCAGTGGACACGAGGAACATGACTTGATTCATAGCTGCTCTGTACCTGTCGAGAACTTCTTCAAGAATAGAAGACCATATCTCTTGTTGAACTCGAATGTCGGTACAAAGCATCTTCACCGTCGTGATCATGAACCGGTGAATGGCCATTATAATTTTGCTTACATATACCTGCGTCATTTTCTCCCACTTACTAGATTGCTCTTTGAATGCGCTGGAGAGTATAGCGCCACCAAAGGTGCCCAACTCTACACCACGAGACCGTAAATAAAGCCCCCCAAGCCAATCCATAATGTTGTCTTGCGGGTAGTCGAAGTCATCATCTTTGATAACAATATTTTCAAGAACGGGGTCTTCAAGATCAGGATCTTCGACCCCGGTTTGATTCGTATTTATGTCGGGCTCAGGAATGAAATCTGCTTCCTCGCTGTCATTGTCATTTCTCTCTCCACCGCTTTGAAACTGGGTTTCAAAGTAACGGAGCTGCGCCTTGTCCTCAAAGTCCGAGTTAAACTGCTAGGTAAGGTTGATGACATGCATAATAAGTCTGAGTTCATTGGTGCTCTCAAATGTGCTGTGGCTATGGTAGTGAGCATTCAAGGCTGCCTGAACCAGTTCTTGAAACTGACGACCCAAAGCGCTCAAAAATAGACGTTGTTCTTGCTCGGTCTGACATGCTGGCCCGAGATGATTCAATTCGCTCCGACAATCAGTCAACTGCCTTTGAACGTCCTTCCGTAGTCCCGGGAATTCCCTGCGGGTGATTTGGCCTAGGAGCTCACTCAATCTTGATTTCAAGGCCTGCACACCGAGTCGATCTTTCGGCAAATCACTCCAAGGTTTTTCCCGGAACAACTGTTCTACAGCAATCTGGTCGAACTTATCGTCATCGTCCGCGCCGCGATTTCGAACGACATAATATCCAAGCGCGAGCGGTTTCTTCTTTCCCAACACCACATTGCACACTGCAGCGCGTGCGCTGACTTCGGTAACAAGATCCGGCTTCGTCAAAACTCCCAGAGTCCGCTCGCTTGCTTTATCATAATCCTCAGCCAGTGTCAAAATTTCCTGCGTAGCGGGGTCCACATTGCTGGGGAGAACGGCGAGGATGATGGTTCGATTATCTTTGATATATTTCTTCACCATGTTTTGAACAAGGATGATGTCATAGTTTGTAGTGACTCCTTCAGTTGGATTACGAAATATTCCTGGTACGTCTATGAGGGTCAGATAGTCTTCATCAGGACCACATATTTCGACTTTCAAGACATCTTCGCTGAAAACATTGCTATCGCTCGAAGCAGGATCCATCCGGATCCCCATCCGATTGTTGACCTGTCGCAGGGTCAATGCTTGTTTATCACAGTAATCTGTATTAGGAAACAGACCTCCTTAAGAATTCTAGGAAATTGATCACGGAACTTTTCCGGAGATAACAAGCCTGGATTATACTCTTCTAAACGCTTTCTATGTTCATCAGATGCGCAAGGTCCTGGGATGATGGTGATGTCAACTCGGGACACTAAGTCTCAGCGGGACGTGATTTGTGTCGCGTAGCGGGTGCAGAGCTCCAGATTGCGAGGAAATGGAATGTTTGTGAGGCTCTCCAAAAGAGATGATTTGCCGGAACTTTGGTGGGGACTATGTAGTTCTTTTCACTGACCTGTCAATTTGTTTCTAATCAGAGATAAGATGTACTGCCCTTTCTTAAGAAATAAACAGCAGCCCCGCCTAGTGTCTAATAGGAGAGTAATCTGGCCAGCTTAAATACTTAACTTTCTCTCCGAAGGACTACAATACTCACATCCAGAACCACAACGTGACCAAGCACAATGTCAGAAAACAAAGTCGCTGTGATTGGAAGTCAAGATGCACAAATGGAGACTGACTTAGGCGCTAGTATAAAGGGGTAAGTCTTATTAGAGATCTTGCATTGAAGCAGCTAGGATATTGAATGAAAATTCGACGGGGTTGCTAGACCAGAGAGATCGTTCATCCTATTATCGCGCATACCTACCTCCCCGGGTGGGGGGGTTGTTGGTCTCGAGAGAAGAGCGCCAAAGGCCATTTCCGATAGGCAAGCGTGATGCCTGAAGATGATGGGATTTAGTAGTACAGTATACAAAATTGCGCAAGTGAAACAACATATGAATGCACAATTAGAATGATATAGTTCATTGGAAAAGTAGTGCATATGTCATGGACCTGGCCTCGAAATACGTTAGACTTTGTCAAACCTTACACCCGTATTAGTTTTGATGGCTGTAATAAGCTTTGGAAGGGCTAAAATGAAGAAAATCACTTAGATTTTACGTTTCGGTACAAAAATACCTCATAGCCTAGCTCTGCAATGTCTGTAAAATATGTTGATATCTTCTTGCAGCAGCATCATAAAGAGTGTTGCCATTGCTATATAAGCCACCCTGCAGGATATGAAAATCACAGGTGTTAAGAGTAGTAACGACATGCATAGAGATAAGAAACATGTTGCATGGACAAACAGCAAACAAGTATAGTCTCCCTAGAGGCATGAGGAAAAATAATGAAATCTTGGGAGGACCCAGGTTATTATGTTGACTTGACTGATGGATTTCGCAGGTATAGCTGCAATTTCAATGGTCACTGTGGGTTAGGTTATACCGCAATTAACCCAATTCAACGAAATCTAAGTCATACTAAAGCCGCGACTAGGGGGGAGTCATTAACTATCCACCAAGGTTGTTAAAGAAGAGGCCAAGCCCATAAAAAGTAGCTCAGCAGTTATGTTTGCCAGTATTGTACATGAAGATCAGTAGTTGAGTTACCTAGCGGGCTGAGACAATCGATGTTGATGCAGACTTCTTTTCACAGGGAACTAATGCATGTAACTACGCCGCATGGGCACGGACCACATCGATACCAACGCCAAGACTGATCTCTCCGGCGGGATTTTCAGGGCCTTGCCGTTGGCGCTAGTTTTTTATTAAAGTTTATAGGTTGATTAGTTGTTGAAATGTGAAGCCTTTATTGGATAGTCAGTTGTAGTAGTATTGGCTAGCCTGTCCCTTTAACATAGTGGAGAATGTATTTACAAATTAATCACGTCTCAAACCAATCTTTGCGTAACAGTCGTAGAAGACTTATAGCTTAGTACTAAGGATATCATATTTCTCCCCTCCATACTTCTTATCATCATTGCTGTAGATCTTCATAAGGTCTATAAGTAACTTAGGGTTACCCTCAGCAGCGCCATCAGCTGTGTAACAACCAACATGCCTGATAAACCTCCTAGGGGTTAGGGTTAGAACAGAGAGTGGCAAAAGTGTGGATACTTCAGCTGGTCATGGTCAAGGTTCAGCTGGCTAGGGTCAATGTTCAGCTGGCTATGGTCAATAACGCATTGCTGTAAAGCAATATGAATGTCTCTTATATAGACTGCACACTACAAAGGCAGAAGAAATAGATTTCAGTACGTTGACATTCCATACCCTACCTTGTGTGCTTAGCCTTCTGCGATCCCTCTCGAACGTAACCATACATACCCTACGTAACGTTGTTACAAGCTGGTATAGGGATTCATTCGTATGGTAGTTGAGGTAGTACTAGTGGAGAAGGGAATGCAGGAGAAAGGTAAGTAGTGGTCAGATATAGATGTTAAATCTAGCGTTGAATAGGTTGTTCTAGAAGGGATAGCTGAGTTATCTACCACTGGGGTTAAGTTTAGCCTTGTGGTTACTGGACATATTGGCTTTGAAAAGTTAAAGTGACAGCCATAGGGGTACAAGTTTAAGTATAATTGGTCTGCTGTGGAGCTGGTTGAGTATCCTTAGAAGGAATATTAGGGAGTTTTATTATAGAGGAAGTGTTTAAGATAGGCACAGTGTTTGTCTTGGATTGAATCTTGGCTCATAGATCCTCCCACTTCTTAATTACTTTAGCTTTGTTTTCCAAGGCTTCTTCTGTCCAATCTGCCTGAGTTTCTTTGTGAAGGCACTCATATAGTACGTGTGCGTATAATAGAGCTCCTGCAGATGGCTTAACCCATACACCATGATGTACCAGGTAGTCGCGCAGGCCTCTGACAGCTAGCCGGGTCGCTACCTTAAAGAGATCAAGTGTAAATCCTTCAAAATCCTCCTGAAAGGTATTCCATAGATCTTCTCCTTCGCAGTCATGGAGATCATAACACTCCTGCAACCAGGCAATATATGTTGATGATCTTGGGCACATGTTGTTCCTCATCTTTTAGGTTAAGGGAGAGACCCCAGAAGTCTAGATCTACCGCATATTCAAGATTATCTAGGATTGGAATCATCTTTAATGTGTCGTACGCAGGTTTCGCACATGTTTTGAAGGTATTGAAATTGTCGGTAGTTATGTTTAGTGAAGTGTCAGTGATAGGTAGGTTTGTTCAGCCCCCTCAAGTTATCAGTCACTCTCTGGGCTAATTCATCAAAGTTCTTCGCGCAGATAGTGATTTTGGTCGGCATCTCTTGATAGGCTCAATAAAGAGGTCGAGCTTAACATTGTATAATAGTTGAGAGTTGGTTTGCGCAGAGATTTTGGGATAATCGGTGGTTAAAGAATACTCTCCGCACTTAATTCGTAATCAAGTCAACAAAAGATGGCTTTAAGGGCGTGATAGACGCAGGTCAGAAGTATTGTAATCTTAGCCTCTAACCTTTGAATATCTTCTAGTTTCCTAATTCGTGCTGCTGCAACAAAAGAGGGACCATTGATACTCTTTAGCATAGAGCCTCAAGGTAAGTCACGCTTAATTTATGCCTTACGTAACAAAATAAATAGCTTATCCTTGAATATCTATCTCTTCTGAAGAAACCTAGCTAATCTATGGTATTAACCACTGAGCAGTGTTGGTATTATAGGAGTGTGCACACAGGTAAGGTGTAGGTTCGAGGTTGTTGTATTTAGTTGTGTCTATTAAGTCTCCAAAGGAGCTCAGCTACCTATGTGTAGGTAAACAAAGCCAAGCTAACCAAGCTAGACTAACTACAGCTGTCACCTCTAACTCACTTCCTTTTATCCCCCTTTTATCTCCTCCCATATTGAATACTTCGGGAATATGCTATTCCTACAATTACCATCCTGGGAAAAAAAATCGAGAGAAGATTCAGTTCGAAGTGGACGACATGTGGCGCATTTTTATGGCAGCCACATCCGATCTGGCATCTCGTAATACGATCTGTGTGTTCGATGCTCTCGATGAGTGCCGCGATCAAGACCAGAAAGAGCTGATTGAGAGACTTCGTGGATTCCATGATCGACACCTGGATAGACAAGGAAATTGGTTGAAATTTCTCGTGACAAGTAGACCGTATGATAATATTCAAGATTACTTTCGGCCAGTGACTGAAAGCTTTCCGCAGATCCATCTTCGCGGTGAAGAAGAGAATGATCAAATTCACGAAGAGATCAATCTGGTAGTAAAGGCCAAATTGGCTGAGCTGGGTAAGGACCTAGGCCTGCGTGCTGACACGCAAGAGCGGCTTGAAAGGGAGCTCTGCGAAATGAAGCATCGCACATACCTTTGGTTGTATTTAGCAATCGATGATATCAAAAGAACATTGAAAAATAGTCTTCGGCCAGACCGGGAAACCATTCCACCGCTTCCGAAGAATGTCCCCAAAGCATATGAGAGAATCCTCAATCGAGTTCCTTCCGACCAAAAAGCTAAGATAGAAACCATTCTGCGAATCATTGTTGGTGCGCGACGTCCACTGACTGTTCAGGAGATGGCCATGGCTTTGGGAGTGGCGACGACTCCGGGTGCAGAAACAGCAACGGAGGCCGGCCTGAGCCCTAACGGATTAGACAAAAAGATAAGGCAACTCTGTGGGCTGTTTGTTTTCATCAAGGAATCCAAAATCTATCTCATTCATCAGACTGCAAGAGAGTTCCTTGTTAGCAGACATGATTGATCTGCCAGCACCCATTGGCATCTTGAGAAGCGCCAAACAGAGATACAAATGACTGAAATATGTGTCAAATATCTTCTTATGAACGAGCTGGTCATTGATGATGAAAGGCCTGTAGGAAGCTTATTAAATTATTCTGCCGAACATTGGGTAGATCATTTTCGAGATGTACTCTCCCCGAAAAGCGGACTATTGGACTTGGTTTGGAAGCTTTATGAGACTGGGACCGACCGATTTCGCGTTTGATTTCCTAAATTTTGGCAGGCGGAAATGCCGTATTATAAAGACCCGAAGATGAATGCACTGCACTTAGCTGCTTTCAATGGCCATGAGGAGATCTTGTTACGGGTTGCTTTGAATAAGAAAGAGGCAATTGACCAAACCGATAACTCAGCAACAAGTGCACTACAATGGGCGTGTCTTCGTGGGCATTCTCGGATTGTGGAGCGACTGATAAAGAAGGGAGCCAATATCAATGCTCAGGGTGGATATTATAGTAATGCTGTACAGGCTGCTTCTACAAAAGGACATCTGAAGATTGTACAACATTTGCTTGAAAACGGAGCTGATATTAATGCTCAAGGTGGAGCCTATGGCAATTCTTTGCAGGCTGCCTGCGCAGGAGGACATATTCAGATTGTACAGCATTTGTTCGAAAACGGAGCTGATATCAATGCTCAAGGTGGAATTTATGGCTATGCACTCTATGCCGCATCTGCAAAAGGGTACCTTAAGATTGTACAGCAACTGCTAGACAAGGGTGCTAATATCAATTCTGAGGATAGATATTATAGACATGCCCTTCATTCAGCATCTGTGGGGGAGTACCTGGAGATTGTACAGCTACTGATGGGTAAGGGGCCATAATCAATATGTGATGTCTCCGACCATGCAGTATCAGTATACTATTGAAAGAGGATACTGACTTGAAGCACCATGAATAATATTTGACAATTCCATATTTTCATATAGTAGCCAAAGAAACAGACCGTTCGTGGCTGTCAGCATCTTACAGACCTGTGAATATGATATTACCTGCAGAATAGATTCTTTGAGCAAGCTGCGTGCGCGTGTAAGATTCTCCACGGATGGAAATGCGCCAGAACCTATTCCAAATTGCGTACTGCGACCCGCTTGCAACAATATTATTACCGATATCTTGAGGCGAAAATTGACGCCGGTGTAGATCGAAAAAATTCCGGAAGCCTGTAAATCGCTTTCATTGCCCCTTCCGCCCTAACAGCCGTCAGTCACTAGCATTCCGTAGAGAAGTAAGCCAGTCCTACATGCATGTAAAGCCACCAGCGCACTTGGAGAGAGCTAGTGCTTTGGATAAATTTGTGGCAAGATAGAGGTCCGGTGCACTCTCTCGAAATATGCCTATTGCTGATAGATGTTTCATGAGCTGACCTCTGGTAAAAATTGATTAAAAATTAGAATAGCAGATTCAATGCGGAAATGAAGACAGACTGGTTAGAATTGGATCCATCTCAGTGACCCGAGCAAGATATTCAACTGGTATGGACTTGTTCAGGGCCTGGCTCATGTAGAAGAAAATCCCACAGTCGATAGCAGCAAGGATCGCACCATATAGAGTTAGCTAGATTATTAGCCAAGGAATATCATCAAAGACAGGGCAAATCTCACCTCTGCCCAACACAGTCTAATCATAGTCTCCCGTGGAGTCTCTAGAGCCTGCACGAGAAGGCGAGCGATTCGCAGCAGATGCAAGCGATGATGCTCGTTTATTGGCAGGTCTAGATATGGAAGCATGTCCATGATTAGATGTGGCACGGCAGCTATATCACTGGCCTAGATCGCAACTGCATCCAGTGAGGAAGGAAATTCGTCAAGCTTCAAGGCCATCGTTTGAAGACATGCACTGGTTTGAGAAATTAGATCTTTGGGAAATGTCCCTGAGCCAGCCTTTCATACAGGGCACTCGTGCTAGTGTTTAGTGCCTATTTGCTGCTCTGGTTCCGGTTTGGGATCAAACTATTTCTGAAATGATTCAAAGAATATAGTCGGTAGACTGGTCACGAACCATAGGCGGTCCATATTTGATCAGGAAAAGAGGCGTGCTCAGTGGGTGATATTGGAAGACGGATCAAATATAAGATAGGGCAGCACCATGACTTTTGTTCTGATTACCAACACCTATGATGGCTTAAAACAGAGGCCCAACTATCCTTATTGCGATGTGGACCACCACGTCAATTGCAACGATCTTCGTCGCTGCAAGGTTGTTTACAAGAATCAGAATCTTAAGGAAGTTGGCCTTGATGACTACTTGATCGCATCTTCCATGGTAAGGATCACACTTTTTGTTATTAGGATCTAAATTAATACCATTAGGTAATTGGACTTCTATTTGTTAGCCTGGCAACAGCCACCGTCACAGCTGGTGATAGCAAGCATGTTTCTGCGCTGTTATGTCACAGTTTTGAAAGAGTAGTAATATTAAACACTACAGCATATGCTCCTAGTATCATATCCTTTGTTCTGCCCAAGTTAGGGGTTATAGCCCTTTTGTGTCGAATTTTCAACCCGACTTGGCGCTAGAGAATTTTTCTGTGGGCTTTCATTGAGGGCAGCAGCCTAGTCATTTGTAGATACATTATCATTCTTTATATGCAATACCGTCCAATGAGAGCCATGTGGACACCTAGCCTAGGAAAGTGCTGGAGTCCAGGTATTGTGGTTGACTATTCCATCTTCGCAGGGAGTATTTTAACGCTAGCCTACTTACCCCTTTAGATGCTGACTGTGGCTAGCGCTCTCGGCTTTTCTGGACATCTTCCTTGCAATCTATCCTGGAGTGATATTGTGGAATCTCCAGATGGCAACCAGGAGAAAAGCCCTACTCCTCATTACTTTCGCTTTAGGATCCTGGTAAGTGTCATAGATATTATCTAAATATATTCTAATCAGTGTAAGCGCTGCTATTGTGGCTATCGTTAAATGTACTTATATTCCAGGACTAGCAAATGAATCCAACCCGACCTGTGAATAGCATCAACACTGATTATAACTCACATGACTAACCATAGAATACAGATAGTACATTAGAATTTGTTATTTGGACTAAGTACTATATACCTGCTTTGGGCGTGCCGTCGCTGACCTAGCTACGCTGTGTAAAGTATGATCCATGTTGTCGACAGAGAACTACCCGCCATTCAGGTAATACGCGAAGATAGGAAGGAAAAGAGTGAGATTCCTCCACCATTTTTATAGATATTAAGTTGAAATAAGAGGAAGTTATATTTAAGTGTGTAGAAAATGTGGTTATATAAGAAGATTTACAAATAAAGAAGTTAACTGCGTACGAGAAAAAAGTAATTATTGACTATTCTACCCCTGAATTGCTGACTGCGCTAAACCTATTTTGCCTAGCTCCCGAAATTTTTGTTAGCGATAACCCTGAGCTGATCAACAGCCCAATGCAAACTATAGGCGATCCACGCTGTGACGGCGTACTGCAGCGTGGAGGAGTGGAGGTCTCACCTCCATGTTCGGCAAATCAGATTCGTATTGCCGCGTTCGAGAAGGGACATATGAAGATGAGAGCTCGTCGTTCAACAGACTGACAGTTACATAGTTCTATATGTCCAGCCTATCGGATATCAATCCCACTGCTGGCTGACGCGGTGCGCGACACGGGAATTATCAACGTAACGACACGGTTCTCCCACATACCGATACGCATATGGCTGCAAGGAGATAGAGATGGTAGAGCGGCGTTGGAACCGACAGTAGGTGGAGGTGCGGCTAGTGGACATTCGGAGGAAATCGCTGAACACTAGACGCAACAGCATAATGAACAGTCCAATGATTACAGCTATTGTTAACACATCAGTGATTTTCTAAAGTCCGCACACGATTGCAAGAGTATGATTCAAAATATCTAGCTAAATCAAACCGTGCCACAATCTCATTTCTTCTCCGCCGCTACAAATTTCAAATATTGCCCCACAAGCTCTTTCAACGTCTCCTTGAATGATACGAACTCCCACCCAAACTCTTTCTCCGTCTCCCGAGTATCCAACCTCCAGATCCTCGCCCTCAGGCTTCCCCCCAATTTCAATGTCCCGTTCTCCACAGCTTCTGGAAAGAACTTCGTAACATAGTTCTGCGCATCTTCCCAATCAATACCATCCGGTGCATCAGAACTCAAAATATAGTCTTTGTTCCCTTGCACACTCGGCTTCAACGCATCGATATGCGCCCTAGCCACATCATCAACGTGCACTGTAGCCCCCACCATCTGCGGGATATTGGCATCCAGGAGCGGACCAAGTGCGAGAGAGTTCCCGGACGTCACCAACTCAGCGGCATTTGTAGCCAGTTCATCTGGCCCGAATACTACTGTTGGCAGCAAGTTGACGAACTCAAATTCTGGCTTCTCCTCCTCCATGAATTTTTTTGTGGCAATGCGGGATAGGGTCTTGGATGCGAAGTATGCTTCCATTGACGTGCCGTAGGGACCGGCAATGTTGGAGTTGATGTCGGCTGCGGTAAATAGTGTGAGGTCTGGGGACGCAGGCGCGGGACCAAACATCCAGGCGAAGGAGATCAGGGTTACGGCGGAGGAGGTGATGACGACACGCTTGATTGAGGGAGTGCGGTGCGCGGCGTTGAGGATGGAGAGGGTCACTTTTAAGGCTGGGTTGATAATGTCGCGGTCATAGTCGTCCGACTAAGAAGGATTAGCTTTGTGACGATCAGGCACGGAGATGTGTAATACCTCGATGGCAGGAGGGGAGGCGATATGGAGAATTCCCGTGACACCAGCGAGGTGAGGATCGAAGGAGTGGGTGTCTGAGAGATCGGGAATAACAACCCATTGTAAGTTGTCCATGTGGGGTGCGACTCGAGCGTGAGACTGGAGTTTTGTGGCCTGTTCGGCCTTGCGGATGACCGCACGTACTGGGAACCCTGCTTCAAGAGCTAGGATCAGAGTCTTGAATCCGATATAGCCAGAAACGCCCGTAATCTATGAAGGTGTAAGTAATTGTCGTTAGTGAAAACGGCTGTGGGACCTGTGGAGCCTGTGCTTTCTCACCAGAATGAGATCTCCTGCCATTATCATTCGAGATGCTCAGAAGAGACTTGGAAATTTTCTTTGAAAGAAGTTGAGATGAAATGGGAGGAGATGGGAGTGTCGGGATCTCGAATATGATGAAGATGAGGGGAACAGGAGAAAGGGGAATTGCATGCCATCTTATACACTTGCGAAGGCATTTCAAGGCGACAAGAATCTCCGGACATGAACAAGAACGACGCAATGAAAATTCAATTGCATTAGATTTTGTGGTACTTGGCAATTGTGGCAGCGGAAAATATTGTATAGCCCGGAAAATCGACAAAACGCTAGCACGGATGATCGGAGATAGAGGCATTCGACGGGACGAAGGCTTGGCACTCCTTGGCACGTCGGAGCCCCTGGTATTCTAGATGATCCAATCGGGCAACTACCAGATCTCTCGAGGCCAGAAAGCTGATAGGCGATGGGGGTCGTCTTGAAAGATTTGTGATCTTGTTGTAAGAAGAGAAGGCGGAGTGAGGTTGAGGTTGTGGAGTTGTGATCTGCAGCGCGCTAAACAGCCTAACCCGAAGCGGCAAGAGCCTCCTTGGCTTCCCACCTCAACATCGACTTCTCTCCACCCAAAATATTCCGGGTGGCATGAAAGCGCAGCAACTTAGAAGATTGATCTGCTCCGCCCTGGCCCTGCTATCAGCCATTACATCCGAAGGTCACAGCAGACGTCCATGAATATAAAGCCTAGGACCAGTGGAACAACCTCCTGCCGGCATATCGACAATGATACCGGGCCGTTCCTCTGCAAGATCTGCTCCAAAGCCTTCACAAAACGTATGGTTCGATTCCTTTTGCTCTCAAGCACAATCCTATCAGCCATTTGCTCAACTGTCGTGCTAGGAACCTCGAGGAATCGACACGTACTGTACTGTAGGAAGAAGTGGGTGGGCAGTCTCCCGGTCTTGAGGAAATCATGTGCAGCTTGTCGGAAAGCCAAAGCAAGATGCGACTCGGAACTCCCAAATTGTAGTCGATGCGATGATAGGGGCCTTACTTGTGTTTATGAATTGACTAGGAAGAGTGCGACCTCAGCCCAACAACCTGCATTTGCTCCACCTGATGAGCCAAGCCCCGATGGTACATTGCTTGTTGATATCCCAGAACCGGGCAATCAAAACGATATCCCTTGGAATGCCCATGCGGACAACGGCAATGACGCTCAGATCAGCTTAGATATGGATGCTCCTAGTCTTTGGCTTGCTCCTGTGCCCGACCTGACGCCTCAGAACGACCTCGCTCTCTGGGAACCGGATGCTGGATTTGTGGAAGACGTGGAACTTTCTGACATGGGTGCTAATATTTCGTCCAATGGCTATTCAATCAATGGATCCTCGATCAACTGGTTTATCCCTGGCCCAACACCAAGCTTAACCCTCGACGCGACATTCTCAACTCCCGCAGACTGCATGTTCCATACCCCCTACCTAGTCCTTCGACCCATAGACCGTGATCTGTCCCCCACCTCGCCCAGAAGTCCATTCATTCACGCATATCTCCCAACGGGCTCACAAATCGGCCGCGCCTTCCTTCTGCAGAACTTCAAATCGTACGCCACGGCCCTTGCAACGAAGAACCTGCCGCCCTTCATCCACGGCACGTCGCTTCCATCCCCAGACCCGAGCTCGGGTCAAACTCCGACTTGCGCAACCCCACCTCCTCTACCGACACTAGAGATTTGCAAATCGATCGTCTCACTCTACACCACCAAGACACCTGCAACAAGCTCTTTCCTCTGGCGCACTATAACCATGGAAAAGGACCGCTTTATGGACGAATACGTGAACGGAGATGAGTGGACTGTGCTGTCCATGCTTCAGGCAGTCACGTTGTATATCCTTCTCAGGATCTTTGACGAGGACTCATTCTCCGCTGAATTCGACCGCGAGCTCACTAGAGCGATGACGGTGAGACTTTGATTTCCTCCACTTATCAACGAGCTAACGGTTCTTCCTGCTAGGAAATTGCAATCCAAGCTGAACAGTGCAGATTAGTCTGCAGTGCTGAGATTGAAGGCCGCCGTCCGGAATGGAAAGAGTGGGTGTTGGTGGAGTCGAAACGAAGGACCGTGACGGTAGCCTTCATACTGTATCTTCTATTCGACATCAAACCTGAACAACGGGCCAAAACTAAAGTCGGGCTCTCCGTTCTACCGCTTCCTGCCCATAAGCATCTTTGGGAGGCGGCGACGGAAGGTGAGTGGATAGAAAAGTATGACGAGATGCTGAGGGCAAGAGATGGGAGGTGTTATTTGAGGTATGCGGATTTAATGGCGCTTAGGAGGGGACATGGAGGGGATAAGATGAATGACCTGAATTCATGGATGGTGAGCGGTGATGCGTTTGGGATTCTAGTTCTAATGGCTGCGAATTCTCTCTAATTGTCTATCCTCAATGAGCATTATCCCACATCTCCCTAAACCAAGCCATATCCGCTCCTTCCTCCTCCTCCCCCTCCTCCTCCTCCTCCTCCTCCTCTTCCTCACCCCCACCCGCATTCTTCTTCCTCGCCATCTTAGCGAGCAACTCGTCAAGCGTGACAACCTTGACCACCTTCCCCTTATCCATGATAAGAATAGTATCAACGCTTCGGATGGTGTCCAAGCGATGAGCTATCGTCAAGATAGTGTGCTTGGCGAACTCCTCCCTGATGATGCGCTGCATAAGCCCGTTCGTCCTTGCGTCCACGTTGCCCGTCGCTTCGTCAAGGATTAGGATCCTAGATCAGTCTTTCAGGAGCAAAGCGCGGGCAGGCCGAAGAGTTGGAACTGGCCGTGTGATAGAGGGGAGCCTTTAAGCGGTGCTTCGAGGGGATCGACTTTTGCTTTCTTCGGCGTGATGGCACCGTTTGCCGTCTCATCATTACTCGGCGTTGCGGTCCCAGAGGGCGCCGCAGTATTACTGCCACTTGTACCACCTGTGCCGCGAGATTTGATGACGTTCCATAGCTGGACCTTCTCGAGCGCTGCGATGATTTCCTCGTCTGAGACAGTGCCTGAGGGGTCGAGTTGAGCCATATACTGTCATTCAAAACGAATGTGTCCTGTGGGATCGCAATGAGGCTAGAGACCAAGGGGGTCTAGCTAGATAGACGCAGGAGAAGGGGGGTGTGTGTGTGTTTATTTAACGGCCGTGGTTCGTGACTCGCACGCTTCCCACCGATCCCTATTGGGACATAGGCCGCCGAGGGGTAAACCTCGGGCTTCAAATCGTCTATCAGATTTATATACAAATATGAGACTCTTTGGCGCATTTCCGTAGCTGCCGTGGTCTTACTGGGAGGTCCACTTCTAAGTGGGTTTTGGGTATTTACCAGCTGCAATGGTCCGCCTACACTCCGTGACCCATAATTCTACCGCCATAGTAGTTTAGTAGTGAGTTTTGCAAAGATAGAAAGAGATAGGGAAGAGAAAATGAGAAGGAAAAAGGGAATATAAAAGGAAAGTTAGACTATCTTAGCTAGGTGCTAAGGAGAGGTTGGCGAGGACAGATGTCCTCAAAGAAACGGGTCTCTGCTAGCCATGTGGCTAGTTTTTGTGTTCCTTTCGCAGTGCCTAAAAGAAAAGAGATAACTTCAGAAGAGGGTCCAGGAGGATGAGGGGCTCGTCTCTTAGCTATATAGTAGAAGAAGAAATGTAGAGGTGCTTTTCTTGCTCCACACCGACAGAGAAGATAAGTATCATTATAATTAAAGCATTCATGGTAGTCCGCAAAGTCTCCATGACCAGTACGGGCTGCTATGATACGGCTAAGGTCAAGTCGGTTGAGTTGAAGCTCTCCAGGGCATTTAAAAGACGTAGTTATTTCTAGATCTTAGTATGTCTGTGGTGCTACAGTCTGCCACCGTATCTGAGCAGTGGAAAGGGATTGAGTCTTGGCGTATCTCTTTAGCGAGGCGTATGAGGACTTGTATGGAGAGGGGGGGATAGAGGCAGCTCCTTCCTTAGCAGTGAGATTAGCCGCTTCATCCTTAGGGATTTTGGTATGTCCAGGGACCCATCGGATTTGGATTGATCTACTTTTGGTGTGTGGAAGCCTTTCGCATAGTGGCCAGGCGGCTGCAAGGGTGCGAAAGGATTCAAAGACTTCTTGAGAGGATCCTATAGAGGGAGATAGGAGGTGTGTGGCAACTTCCAGATTGTCAAGACAGATCCATAAGTTGGTAGCAAATTGAGCTGTTGGGTATACTATTACTGCTTAAGCACCAGCTAGAGTAGCTTCTGCTTTGGTATTGAAGACTTCTTTCCCATGTCTGTATGAGAGTAAGGAGCAGAGGAACTAATAGTATGCTTAAACTCTAATATAGCCACCCCCTGCACGTCCGTCTACTAGCCTAGATCCATCTGAAAAGATTACAATATCTGAGCTAGGGATTGTGGGTTGAAAAGTCATGAAATTAGCCGCTGCCTGTCCCTTAGTGTGTTCCATGGGAGCTCCTATTTGAGTTTGGGCATTCTCACGAGAC
This sequence comes from Talaromyces stipitatus ATCC 10500, assembly GCF_000003125.1. Taxonomy (NCBI): domain Eukaryota; kingdom Fungi; phylum Ascomycota; class Eurotiomycetes; order Eurotiales; family Trichocomaceae; genus Talaromyces; species Talaromyces stipitatus. The sequence goes on from NW_002990116.1 coordinate 147,760, forward strand.
TTGCGAGGGTGCCAGGGAGTGTATTGGAGAGGGTTTATCTGTTCAGAGTTGGGGAGGGCCAGTATATGGCAGGCAAATCGGCTAGTTTATCGGCTATTACTGGCGATCTGTCCTGCGCGTCTTCGTAGTGGGTGATAAGGATCAAGACGCCATAGGCGGACAGTTGCAAGGAGGGCTATTCGATCTAGTTCGATTTCTAGTGGAGAGAATCCAGACTCTCGATAAAGGACAGGCATTGGGGTTGTACGGAAGACTGAAAGGACTGCACTTGCGCCTGTTAGTATTACTTTAGTTAGTTTCTTAAGATGTTCTCCAACTCAGTTTGAAGTCTGGGAGGGCCTGGGGCGAGTACGTCCTGGCCACCAGGTTTCTGCACCATAGTATACTTTATAGAGTACACAGGCTGATATAGCCTGCTATAGTAAATGAGGTTTAACTTCTTGGACAGTATTCCTTAGAGAGTGAAGAGCATTAGCTACAGTGAGGGCTTTAGATACTGTTTCTCTAATATGTTATTTGAATATAAGCTTTTTATTAAAGAGGATTCCTAGCTATCATAGATATAGCCGTTTAGTGTTTTCTAATATTGTAATAGATCTAGCTTTCACTAAAGGTGTATTGGTTGGGTCCTGGTCTACTTTATATCGGGAGAAGTGAAGAAGCTCATATTTATCTGGTACAAATGTAATGCCCTCTGCAGTACTCCAGTTAAGAGCTTCTTGAAGTAAGTCTGATAAGGCTTCGCAGTTAGTAGTAAGAGATGTTGAGATTGCCAGGTTAGCTGCATTATCCGCATAACCAAATCTGTTCCTTAGGTTTCCTAGATGGAATAGATGCGCTATGTAGAGCATGAAAAGAATGCTAGATACTAGGGATCCTTGTAGAAGACCACAGGTAATTTAAGGGGCCGATCTCTCCATTGAGTTGGATCTGAACTAATCGCCCAGTAGCGAAGGAGGCAATCCAGAGAACGAGATTGATAGGCCAGCCCTGCTCACGTAATCTGCGGATCAGTCTGCCGGGAAGCACGGCATCAAAGGCGCCTTTGACATCTAGGGTAAGGAGTGAGGCAGTCATGCCTTGATTTAGCGCTTGTTCGACATCATGTGTTAGGCATGTAGTCAGATCATTTATAGATCTTAGTGGGAGAGCCCCAAACTATTATCTTGCTAATACTTCGTAGTATATAGAGATCCATGCCATATTCTGTGCCACTAAGCGCTCAAGTCCTTTGCTAAGAACTGATAGGAGAGCGATTGGTCTATATAATCTAGGTGAGGACCAATCGGTCTTTTTTAGTTTCTGGATGATTGCTAAGATTGCGTGTCGAAAGCATTTAGGATGATACCCAATCTTTATACACCCTTAATATAGCATTAGTACCTTATCTTTAATTAGAGGCCATGCTACTTTAAGTATGCAGGTTGGGAATTCGTCTGCGCCAGGGGCTGTGTTTCCTGCCTGAAGTACTGACTCCTCCACTTATAGCATCGATATATCCGGGAAGTAGAGACTAGTGGAAGGGACTGCTGGGGAGTCCAGAGGTATGTCTCCTGCCTCTGCCAAGTTCTGGAGAAGATGATAGACTAGTACGTCTCGTTTCTCGTGTACAGTAACTGCTGGGAGGCTGATAGGCCTTAGCGGATCTTTCAGTGGAGGGCTTCGGAAAATGCCTATAGACTTATGCCATTTGCTCATGTCAAAAACATCCTTCATTTATGAAACTGTGGAGAGCTTGTCTCGCCAAAATTATCATTGAGACTATCTAGTAGTCTAGCGGAAGTCTGTCTTTGAGCAGAGGCCTGAGTGGTAATTGTGTAAAGCTTTCTTATAGTCTTCATTCTACTATGGTTGTCCTATACCTTGTGTCAGGGTTCTCTTGGCAGAGCCTCTATATGCTCCTTGGATTGCAGATATCAGTTTTTCAGCGAGAGCATTGAGGTCTTCTTCTGTCATGGTTGGGCTCTCGATAGTAGCAAGGTTAGAGGCGAGAAGCAAGAGGAAGCAGGTATAGTCTAGTGTGTTAAATCTCAGTTTCTGAGCTGTTTCCTTGTATCTCTAATCCCATGGAACAGTGGTGATTAGTGGTTGATGATTTGAGGTTACATCTAAGTGGCTCGCTATGCTAGTTTTAGCTCCTGCAAGTGCCAGAGGGCTTGAGGCAAAGCTAAGGTCTAACACGTTACCCCTTTCATGTGTGGGACAGTCTATGTCAGAGATAAGTACTAGACCCTAGAGGTCCAGCCAGTTAATAAATGACTCTGCAAAAGGTATGGGGCTGCGTTGTAGCAAGGGCTGCCATCTATTATGTAGTAGATTGAGATTACCTGTGAGTATTGTTAATTGAGGGAGATACGCCTCTGGCAGGGTTGTAAGAGCTTTTGCGGCTTCACCTACTCTAATGGAGCCTACTAGGGCGTTATAGATATTAACTATTAGAGCAGACTTTCCTGTGGGTGAAAAATCTGAAGGAACAAGAGATCCGAGGCCTCTTTAGTATCAGTTGTGAAGGGGCGTAGCTGGGAGGTCTGAATGCCTTTCTTCTTTTAGACATAGGTGAGGACTCGTGGTCGGCTATTTATTGCCCAACTGTCAGTTGGGGAGAAGTATTTATATAATGGGTGTTTTTTTGTGATCTGTCGGCTAAGATCTTTGAATATATATGGTTCTTGGATTAGGATAATATTAACGTCGCTAGTGTATGCTAATATGAGAGCTATTTTATGTGCATCTAGCGCGTGTCCTACATTTAGCTGTAGGATTTTAAGAGGCGCCTTTTAAGTTGGATAGTGATAGATTATAGCTCTCATTCAACAAGAGAGGCAAACTAATTTTGTGATTAAGGGGTTATAAAGTGGACTGCGCGAGCTGTAATTGGAGGATCTTCAGTTGGGGTGCGAGGTGGAGGGGTTACTGAACAGAAAGGAGAGATAATCTCATGGGTTAAAGGCTAAGTTGGCATCTCATCTAGTGCTATAGGTATTTCTTATGTGTCTATGGAAAGCTGAGAGCTACATCCTCCTTCAGTTCAAGCTTTTGCAAGGTTCATAGAGTAGGATTTGCGGATCTCTGCTTGTTAAGCTTTGGTGTATTTAGTGTTGCCTTTAGGGCGCAGGAGGCATTCTAGGAAATCAGCTAGATATAGTCCATGACAGTATATGTATCTAGGAGGGCACTGATGAGGCTCTGGAGCTGTGCAGCGGTTAACATAGCCCTCTTTAGTATGCTCTAAGGAGCCACAGAGCTGGCATTAAGAGGAGCAGGCATAGGATTGTGCATTATGCTATTTCTAGCATCATGTGCATTAAATAACTATTATTTTCTTAAAGAGGTGACGAGCCTTGGTGATAGTACTAAAAAGACATAGATGGATAGGCAGTAGTAATTTTGTGCCTTCTAGAAAGTTGACAAACCAGCTTGAGGAGAGAGTATTAGGGTTGGCAGCACTTATAGTGGTCTTGCTAATAGATATAGGCTTGAGCCCTGTAGTTTCGCTGATTTCTGAGGATAGTAGTATAGGATTGATAGGGATTAGTGAGTATTGGCCATCTAGGATTTGGCCAATTTTCCTTGGCACATTAGTGACACGGTATGAGACCCATCGGGAACTGTGTTCTATCTAGCAGTTAATAAAGAATGCAGAGATAATCTCTTTTTAGGTCTTAAGGGCTAGGAGGGCTTCTGGAGATGAGGGGCATAGTGCAAAGCCAGTCTTTATAGCTTGAACTTCTTTTAGTGCTGCACTGTTTGAGTTTAGTTGAGACCGTAGGCTAAAATAGATAGTGTAGGCTTCCATTTTTCTAGCTACATGGTTAGCTGGGAGGTGTATGAAGAGCCGGTTGTCGGGGAGGGGTTGTTTGGCCAGAGGCATAGGCTTTTTAACAGGGGCTTTAGGGTAAGTAGTGGGAGTTAATTTGACCGGGGCATATTAGGTAATAGTCGCATAAGTCGACTGTTCAAGACCTGAGGGGGGACGTAAGGGAGGGGGTGAAGGGGGTAAGGAATTTAGGGTGGAGGAAGGGGAAGAGGAAGGGGAAGGGGAAGGGGACAGGGCAGGTAGAATGGAGGTCGTCGAGATACCGCTGATATAGGCGTTGAAATGTTGTTGGGCTACTTGGGCGAGGTCATCACTTAGAGCGGTGAGGGCTCTCAGTAGGTGAGGGGCAAGGCCGGTGGTTTGGCTGCGGTGTTTATCAAGGAATACAGCTATAGGGCTGAAGATCTTCTGTCCTTCAGAAGCTCTTATTGTAGCTGTAGATGTTGATTCCAGTAGGGCTGTCTGTAGAGGGCCATCTGTACCAGGGCCTTTACGCGCCATGGTGTTGCCGGACGCGTTGAGACGCGTCAAAGGCCGCACTCCTGGGAGCTAGGTGGTAGAGAGGGGTGAGGAATTTGAGCCTCTGACTGTTTGATGTGAATAATTGTGGAGAAGTCGTCTATCAACTCGAAATCGAGCGTCGAGAATGTTGTGTAATTGCGCTGGATGCGAGGGTGCAGTCGAGATCTGGATAGCTGACATCACGTGATATTATCACGTGACGAAGGCTACACAGAAATCCCTTACCGGGTCGGTGTCAGACATCTCGGAAAAAGAGGCAACTTAAACTACTCAATTGAACCCATATTCCGTGTTAGGAAGCTTATCGTACTAGTACTAGTGCAGATGCACCCACACTGGGGTTGATAATTGCGCTGGGGCGCACCCACAACGGGGACCGTGTGGGTGGGCAGAAAGGCACAGATATTGTCCAACCTGGACTCAGGTCGGGGTACTACTCTGTACCCAGTTATTGTCCTGTAGTTGCAGTCTACAATCTTGCTGTGTATCTTGACTGCTCAATATTGTATAGCATCACATGTTAGGCTTTGCTAATAATCCGGCATGTGAGAAGATAGTCTCGAACTGATGGAGCCTAGATGGTTATTTAAGAGGTCATCTTTCTGATGCTTCTTGTCTAGGTTGTCTAGGCCAGATTCAGATACCCAGTCCAGATACCTAAGCTGAGATCAATACACAATATTGCAATTCTTCAACATCATTTAAAATGGTCCGAATGTCTATCATCTCCTTCCTTGCCTACGGTGAGTGGTCTTATTCTCCTCCCGCATTCAAGCTCGTAACTTTGTATCAAATTAACGGGTATAACAGCAATCGTTATCATGCCTCATGGCCAGGTAAAGGCAAATCCTTCGCATGGGGCGATTCTCGCCAATGATACAGACGACAGTCCTCACGGAGAGGTAAGTACACTGCCACGCAACAGATCATAGGGTTAATACGAAGAGAACACCATAGACCCTTGGCTGTTTGCCAGTTATTGGAGGTGCAAGTCTATATCTTTCTGCACTGTCCAATGTCCTGAAATTACTAACTTGCTTGAAAAAACAAGTGCCCCGCCAGTCTCGATTGCTGTAGCCTCAAATGTGTCGACTTGCAATCAGACCCTGACCATTGTGGTGCGTGTTCTAAAAGAGTATGACATCTGTCTTGATATCCTCACAGGTCCATCTTTGGCTTGTCTGATCTGGTACTGGGCCTTTAGTGTTCTGCTTCCACACCATTCTGTGTCTTTGGGCAATGTACAGCTGGCCCAATCATCACCACGACTACTATTGCAGCAACTACTACTACAACAACAACAACTACTACTACTACTACTGCAACCCAGGTCATTTGCCCAACCGGAAGAGCCTGTGGTATACAATGTGTAAGTGCACCCTGATTCCATATCTATACCGCTACTAAATTTACAAATTAGTGTCTTGAACCCCAAGCCTGCGTTACCGCCAACCTGCGTTGTACCTGTATAGTCGATACCGACTGTAACCTAGGCCATGTCTGTGTCAATGGCGAATGTTGTCTTTTTGCTAATTCCTGCGCGGGTGTCTGCGTAAGTTCAACGTCCATCCTAAAAAGAACATTTCATTGCGTGAACGGACTTGTGCTGATGATTATCGTCTAAATAGTGTGCGACTGCATGCGTCAACGGTGCCTGTCCACCGACCCCTTGACCGCGTTTTACTAGGTTGAAAGATCTATCTAGGTGATAGCATGTGTCTGTCCCTGACGTGGCTTTTTCATTTCTTATGGGACTTGATTCCAGTGAATGTAGGCTGGAAGGTGGCAAGGTATAATCGATATCAAGGAGGGACAAGGGCAGAATATAATTTCAACATTGGAAGATTGATATTGGAAATAAGCTTTGGAAAATACAATCATTTGTGATGCAGAAGGACAAATCAAGATGTGAAAAAAAAAAAAAAACAGTTGTAAGATGATCTACAGGACTATATAGGTACTCTACATATGTTCCGTTGAAAATCGGGAAAAGGAGAGTTATATCTTTAATTGATTTATTAAGCGTAGTGGAAATTAACGAGTGAAATATTAGCTTTTCGTCAGCTATGAATCAATCAAAGAATGGTTAATCTTACAGACTGTCTAGCAGCTGGACAGAGATGGGTTGCAGCATATGTAACGTTATATCGGCTTAATTGAATGTTACTCCAGGGACAAGGAGTCCTGCATGAACCTTACAGTAACTGTCGGAACGACAATATTAACCCTACGCGTTTCGGCACCAGATATTAGTTAGTCCAACGTGGCATATGCCTGTCGCGTATATATCTAGCTAGCTATCCCCCGTCCCCCTTGCTCTTGGGGGATCAATCACAATATTAGGAATGAAGATAGCTTTATATTGTCAGGCTCATTAGGCCGCTTCGTGCTTGTGCCTTGCTACCGTCTATGCTTCGTGATACGGACCATAGCAAAACTAACAATTATAAAAGCTCGTGATGTAATATTCAATGAGGATGAAGTTTTTAATGGTAATTTGGAACGTCTGAAAGATGACGTGCGAGATATCCCTCTTCCAGAATCGGCAGAATTGTTGATGAAGACCAACATTACTCAAGAAGGTCAAATTCTTGGATCTAACAGTGAGTCAGAAGAGTTAAGTCCCGAAGAAGACACAATTCTACTCGGGAATCCTCTCAGCGTCGAAGAATCGGTAGAAGATATCAATATCGAAGAGGACCTGGACCAAGATCAAATATCAGCCATCCCAGAGACAAAGAAAAATTTGGCTGGTACAGAAGAATTCGCTTACCCAACGCCGCTAGAAACGCCGCTAGCAGCGTTACTTTCTGCAACAATCAAAATTTCCGATGATTTGGACACGCTTGCTAATAATTTACTAGGAGAGGAGTCTAAACAGGTTGACAGCGAGTTCCGGCCTTGGAATGCTTCCTTCCTCGCGGGTCAACGGCAAAGTTGTCGATAGAGACAGAATCGACCGATTGATTCGAAAGAACATGTTATCAGAACTGCACTGCAGAGATATCTGCCTTACCTTCCTCAACGGCATGAAGATCTGGTTTCTCATCCAATGGGACGAGAGTTTGAGAAGACAGAGAGAGATTACCTTGCAAGTCATATCCCAACAAAGTCGTGGAGGAAGATAGAGGGTTGGGGAGGCCAAAGGAGAACAAATTCTCTGCTGCATGTGGGTCTACGTATACAGGTTTGACAACATGGAAGACTTTGACGGTACTATCGGGGATATTAATAAGCATAACAAAGAGAAGGAAGGAGCAACTGCGTTGGTGCGTCTAGGGAGGGTCTTTATAGCCCTTGCCTCGTGTTAGATTCATCGAGGTTAATTTGCCTTCAATATTGTGAAATTGGTAGAAAACTAGCTGATACTGTATTTCCTCGACTAACTGCTTGGTAGTCCCACAAACTGGTGTTCTTTCTAACATGGGAAATTGTCCTCTATATTGAAGAATTTAAAGCCTTTTGGTTTAATTATTTACAGTAACCCCAACTGGTGCCCCAGAAGCAGGTGGTGGTAGAGGTAGTGTTTGATTTATCAGGGTTTTATTTTGCCCTCAATCTCCTGAAATTGACAGAAACTCAATGATACTGTATTGTCTCAATTGAATGTCTGGATGTCTCTGACAAAGTTGTGCTGCCTCTAACAGGGAATTGCCCTCTATAATGAAGAATTGAAACCCCTCGCCTTAATACGTGTTTCTTCCTGATTGGTAGGCCAGTTGGCCTCACTGTGCTCTGCACTTCACTAATAATATCTAATAGGTGGCGACAAAGGCTGTGACACAAGTCTAGCCAACTGCACTTGCCTCATCATCCCCGTCGACAGCTCGTCTCCATCCAAAGCAGCGGGAACATTTTACAACGGCACCATCACATCGAGAATCTCCTCAATCTTCAACTTCGACTTCGGCTCCAATGTCACCAATAGACAATGAACATTGGTCTTCTTGTTCCCAACCAAAAACCAACTGGAGACTTCATCATTCAGCTTCAGCGGTGATGGCGCCATCAGATTCTCCGAGTTGGAAAAGCCGGCTAGTAATTTCACAACGGCAGATAATATCCCTCATGTCAAAGTCGATTATGGAGTCACGCGTGTTTCGCCCGGTCATTCCTATAGTATTTCAACATTTGCATGTCCCGCTGGCGGGACAGTGGCATTCGAATTGAGGAACGCGGGGACTATGGATCTGAATTATTTCGAAGATTACAATCCTTCTCCGTGAGTTTTTTATGTTTTGAAGACTTGAACAAGATCTACTGACCCGGTGACAGAATCGGTCTTTATGTCACCACATGTTGAATGATATAACCCGGCAGAAAGTCATGAGACGATCCATCCCCAGTAGACGACGGCTCTAGAATGTCTGCTTAAAAAGCGTTCAATCAATTTGCTCGAACGAGTAGTTACTAATCGCGTATTAGTATTAATGACATTCTCCATTTGGTTTGAATAAGGTGTTATACTTACGAACTTGGTATAGTCAAAACAAGTAAATCGAATCAATTACCACCAGGTATATTTACAACTAGAATACTGTTTACAATTGCTGAAAGACTCGGAACTAGATTCTCATATCGTATTTGGTAGATCCTGGGGGTGTTGTCTGCAATGGGCTCTTCAGGCTTCAACTTGGGTGTTGAAATTTGTGGAATCCGGTCATCATACAGCAGACACAGTATCTATGCCTTTCTGCCCATCCACACTGGTCTCCCAAATTACAGGCCAATATGAGTTATCCCTTCATGTCATGCTTTCAGTTATAACCTTGAAAGTAGTATTTAATGAGCGTATATTGATCTGTGTTGGCTTGTTCTACTTCACAATGTCACACTGACTAGAATCCAGCCTTCTTGTAGATGTTGAATCTGACCAATTTTCCTGGGTTGTGAGTCATCATGAGAGTTGTTGCCTAGATAAAATATGCCTGCTGTGCCTGTTTTCTGTTGAAGAATTGGTGGTAAAGGCACGAATGTGGCTGATGCTAAATGAGAAAGATAATGATAATAGTGATCAATAAAGAACGGTTGACAAATGAGTGGATCATGTAATAAAGACAATCACAATAGCAATATCACAGCAAAAGAAGAAAATAAAGAGATGATTAAGTGAATGTGTATGGAATGCCGTTGCTCAGGCCAGCACTGGTGACAACCTCCAAAGCGTAATTCCCTGCTGCTGCGGCAGGTGAAGTTGCAGATATACTGAGGTCAGAGTTGACTGTAAAGCTTGCCGCTGCAACTACTGCAGTTGCTGAGACAAAGACCACATCAGTGGTACTGGCCAAGTTTTGCCCAGTGATGGACACCACTGTGCCCCCTGCAGCTGGTCCTGAAGTTGGAGTGATTGAAGTAAGTACTGGTGGACTCACATAGCTGAAGCTAATTGAGCTATTTGTGCCACCTGTAGTGGCAATATTGATTGGAACCGTGCCAGCAACATCTGCTGGTGTAACAACACCTAATGAAGTATCACTGACAGAAACAATAGTCCCTGGAGTGGTTCCAAAATTCACACCAGTGGTACCTCCAAGACCACTACCAGTAATGGTAACAGTATCACCTCCAGCTGTGGAGCCCACAGAAGGAGTCGCGGTTGTAACTACAGGTCCAGAACTATAAGTATAGTTAGGGCCAGTAGTGGAACCACCAGTTGTTGTGACTGTTACAGGGGCAGTCCCAACACCTGGCGGAACGACTGCAGTCATTACGGTTGGTGATATGACGGCAAAAGATGGGGATGGTGTAGTGCTAAATGTAACTCCTGTAGCACCAGTGAAGCCTGTACCATTGATAGTAACAGTATTCCCGCCTGCTGTGGTCCCAGATACTGGCGTAATTGACGTCACAGTGGGAGCCGCAACGTAGGTGTATGTTAAATTGTTACTTGGACCAGTTGCGTTGGTCACATTGACTGCTGCAGTTCCTGTTCCTGCTGGCGCGACTGCAGAAATTTGAGTGTTGGAAAGGACAGCGAAGCTGGTGGCAGGCGTACCACCAAAGCTGACTGCGGTAGTGTAGAGAAGATTTGTGCCGTTGATTGTGACCAAGTTCCCACCTGCCGCTGGCCCGCTGGTCGGAGAAAGGAGAGAAATGACTGGAGCAGAGGGAGTGGTATTATAAGTGAACTGCAGGTTTTGGGTGCTGGAACCAGCTGCAGTGGTTACGACTACTGGGACTGTACCAGTACCAGTTGGGGCTGTGACAAAAAGTGATGTGCTGGTGTTCGAGAGAATAGTCGCAGTAGTGGCACCAAATCTGACCGTGGTGGCACTGGCGAGATTAGTGCCAGAGATGAGTACTGTGGTGCCGACAGGGCCAGAGTTAGGAGTGAGTTTAGAGATAGTAGGGGCAGACATTGCAGGTCAAGATAATCAGGCGTTGGGCTTGAATAAAAGAGTTGCAGTAGGGTAAGTGCAAATGGACTCAGTGCTCACCTTTTATAAGCAGACCTCAAGTTAAGTGGCTTCCCTATGATATTAAATACAGGATCCAAAACCAAACAGAGTTATAAGAATTGAAGAGAGAGATAGGAATTGTAGGGTAAGATGTGAAGGGTGGCCTGGTTACATGACATGAAATGAAACATTGTGCAATGTTGTAAGATGTTATATAAGCTAGCTCTAGGACCTCACACAATATAGTATACCACACTAGCTGGCTCATGTAGCGCATTGTCAACCTGATAGGAAAAGACGCAGAATGAAAAGCCTCATTGACATAGTCTCATTTTTCAACAGAGATGCCAAGGTTGGAATTTTCATATGACATACAATGATATCACACATGCATTCATAAGGCAGCTCACTTGATGTAACATGCCACACAAACCAGCTTCATATGACATACCACTTGAGCTAGCTTGTGTCTTGTGGTCACCACACAAGCCAGTGTATACTAGGTTGGTTCTGGTGGGCAGTACAAGGTGTCACAGTTATGGAGATATTGTCTTAAGCATGGAGGAAGTTGATATACATGCACATGAAGCCCTCCATCTAGAGGATATATGCTTGCTTCAACTAACCAAAGCAGCCAACATCGAGCGATTAGAATAGGTGTGAGGAATGGGGAGGCATGCGTCGATATGCCAGTTATCCAGGAAGCTACTACATTCTTGGTATCATTTAGCCATATAGTGTACTACGCGACCCAAGGTTATGAACAGAGTGCTTAGGCTGATCGCCTGGATCGCGGTTGTCAGATTAGGCTAATTTGGCCCTGCCTCCGCATTCTGTAGTTGAGATGACCATCCCGAGGAAAGGGATGTCATCATGAAGCTTATCTCGTCGAGGTTGTAGATAACGTCCTCAGGGATATGTACTTGGCCTCCCTACAGTCTGAAATAACCTTCAGAACTTGCATTAGGCCCTCTGATAGTTGAATCTGCGAGAATAGTCTATAAACAGCTCGAACTGGATGTTGACAAAGTTGGAGGCCAAGTCCTTCCAACCCGTTGCGCGTCATACATGTGTAGCAGTTGGGTTGCCATATCTTCCACGTCATGTAGTCTGGGGTAAACAATGTGTAGGTAACTCGACTATGTAGTCAACTACAGCTCTTTCTTCTACACTAGTGAGTTTCTTCAAATTGGTTAGAACATTGCGCCGTGTAAGACGACCGTGATCATCGCCATAAGAGGGTTGTGGGGCGACTCTGTAGAATATAACTATAGCTTACAGGCTTAGATTTCTGTCTTTTTCAATGGCGTCAAGAGCCAGATTAACATTGGCTTCACATGGAATAGATTCCACAGTTTGTTACAGAGGAAGTTAGTGTTGCACATTGAAGATGCATGTTGCTTGTGTGACGGTCGCAATCCGGGCCTGGGAGTAATGCGTTTGGTGTAGTGCGAGAGGTCCACACTACAATACACCGTTCTTGGAGCCAAGACATACATACTACACTACACTACACTGAACACACTACTTTTTTTACTAAGCAGAATTCTTGTGGCAACTATATTAGTTATTCGGTCTATTCCCATTCGATTACCTGATATCGATAGCATTGCTTCAAGCATCCTGCTGCACCTATGATATCTGCTTTGTGGCACCCCCTATCTGGTCGGACCATTCTTCCTGTACTACTAAATATTCTTTCTGGCTCCGCACTCATTGCTAGAATCGCAAACAAGTCCAGCAAAAGTTGCAAGATACGGCTATACTAAGCACCTGTCGTACCAGTACGCAACTAGATCATCCATATTCTTCTCCCTTGGTAGCTTCTGCCACTCAGCAAACTCATCAGTAAGTTCTAGCTTCTCTTCGTCATTACTGGTGTGAAACTCTTCCTCCATGACATATTCAAGACTATTATTTTGGTCTGCTTAACGTCTACAGAGTTTAATTATATCTGAATCCAAGAGATCTCTGACTTTCTTTGTCTTGTAAAGACTCCACTGTTTTTGAAGAGCTACATCTACAGCATTTTGCCAATCAACATGATCAGCCCATTTCTTCTAGATCCATTGCCATTTAAGGTGCGGGTGAGAGCTATTGCAGCAATATAAGCAGATAAATCATCAGGTCAATCAATAGCATTTATCAAGCTTCTCCCATCCAAGCTGGAGGCTATTATGGAGGTGGCGATATACTATTGGGCTCTAATTTTCAGGGATATTACCATCTGCGGTACTCATAACCGGAGAGTACCTATCGACGAAGACTTTCATATCTTTGAGCAGTAACTCTATGGCAGGAAGAACCTCCCAGAGAGCCCCATATCTACATATATAACTATGAGGGAGGAGACTTCCAAGGGAAAGATTGATAATTAGACTCCGGACTTACCGTCCTGTGCTTGGCCCTCAAGCCGCTTGATGGCTAATTTGAAGGGTTTTAAATCGCAAGATATTCCGCCAAAACTGACCAGCTATCCACTGAGAAATAGTCTTCACAAATTGTGGACCTAGATTGGTGTTTTTTTAGTAGGGGCCTTGTGCTGTTGTGTGTAATCTTCGCTATATAATTATCATTCTCCTTCATTATTTTGTGCATGGACTCATCAATAGGAGTTTGGAGCATCACACCGCGTTCAATCATATCATATGATGAATTCCAGCAAGTCTCTTGGTCCTCGACCAATTTGTAAATCTTCATCTGGAAGACGTGTGATTTCGGTCTCCTGGAGCTTCTCGGAGAGCTGTTGCCTTTGACCAGTCCAAGTGATATATTTGACAATATTGTGAAGTTTTCCAATGGGGCCTTTTTCCTCCACAGCTCTAGGTCTTTCAGCTCCTCTTGTGCCAGCCGAATATCTTCTTGTAGAGCATCAGGATCTTTGCCAAAAATTATCTTATGAGTAACTAGATTCAGTACATTACTAGCACGCCGAAGACGACTATAGATACATAAAATAGTGAGCTTTCATTTGCCAATGTGAAGTTATAGTTATTTACCTTTTACCTGCATCGAATGCAAACACATCGGCGAGCGCAATGACTGCTGTATCATTGTTGTGTGTATTATCTAGTACAAAATAGCGAAGCCGATCTTAAGGCTGATTTATAAATAACAACTGTAACGCCCTCTACAATATTGATCCCAGTATGACTGCCAACAACTTCTGGTAAACTGAGTAGAAAGGTGCATAATTTGCCTTGCTAGTTAATGAAGTACACAACTATTCCACATAATGTGAGAAGATTTTGAGACGTCTAGAGATCAAAGGATATATGGATTTTGCCTAGCGTTATGTAGATGCTCTATTATTATTCCTTTATATTTGTCTAAATCTTTTATAACCCAGTCATAAATAGATCGGTAAGTGGGTAAACACCCAAACTCACCCAGAGATCCATTTAATTCAAGCATCAGATCATGGAAATAGGGACTCTCAACTTGATTAAATGCAATATTGTCATGGACAATCCATCGCATAAGCTTCATTTAAACCCGTTTTAGATCAAAGTCAGTGATCAGTTGATGGACTATGTCCCGATCTCTTATGGTGAGTGAGCGATCTGGTTGTTTGAATGCATCAAAAAATGACCTCTTCTTTACAGCAGGCCCATCCTTAGTAAGCTCATGTTCGTCTTTCATGTGCTTCAGAGGTATACGAGTCCCGCCACTGACTTTCCACAGACGACTTTTATGTCGTCTTGTACTATGGCACTTTTTGCAAAGCCAGTATTTTCGTCTGTTCTACTCTCTTTAATATCATATCCTTGCGTCCAGATCCAGGCACAGTGATTTGCTGAGTGAGTGGGCAACTAGAAATTTAAAATACAACTCCAATCAATATCCTCGTAGCTATGGACAGCAACTGCAGGAGAGGTATCAGGCTCGGCATTTTTGCTATTGAAATCAGACGTGTCTTGGTGTTCTATTGAAACAGTGTTCAGCATTGATGTTGTGCAAAGTGGTAATGATAGCGTGACTAATAACTAACATATGTTACTATTTCCTATTTGGGTCGTGAATTATGCCCACCGCCTCCAGGCCCTGACCAATAATGCCACTCTGCTACTCCTCTGCTAATATATGTTGGAAATAGAGTAAGCTATTCCTATTTGGGATAGGATTCAAAGAACCGCACGAGCATTGATCAACAGGAAATTTCAAGAATCAGATTCACATATCGACTTCATATATCAACACAAGATTGCGACAAGATTAATCTTACAAATCAACTTTACAGCCTATATCTAGAAACTTCGATTGAACATGGATGCTGACTTCAAGTGATGTCATTTATTTTGAGAATGTGAATATAAAAAGGAACAAGATTGCCAGATAGTGTGACGGCTCTGGCAACCTTACTATATGAGAGAGTAGTAGAGAGGATCCACCATCCTCAATATTCTGGTCTTTTTGGCGCAACAGCTTAGTGAGCGAATACTCCCGTGAGCGAGGTCGTGACAGATAGTGACGTTTTAGATAGTGTGCACGAATATCAGAAAAATCCCTACTCTAAGAGACTCCTTAGTTGATATTACTAAGTTGGTGCTAGTACAGATTCGGTTCCATTAATATAGATATGTCACATGAAGATAATTCAGTGCATTTAGTGTAGTGTAATGTAGTTTGGGTCCTTACACTACACACACTGAAAATAACACAGCTCACACTACTCCATGCTACACTAAAATGTAGTGCACTACGTTTAGTGCGTGTACACTGGAATACTCGCACTATTCTCAAGCCCGGTTTGATCTGCTCACTTGTGTGGCCCTTTATGTCCCCGCACTAGCTCCGGGGTCAGAGCTAGGTAGATAATGGCAATGCCAAATTAACCTACACTACCACCAATCGATACTCACTGGATTTTGCTCACGGTAACTCACCTGCCTTACCGGTTTAGCCACATTTCGATTCGTCAGTCCTTCGTCTGCTATCTGGAGTTGTCACCAATGAGGTATTCAGCTACTTCGAGCGCTAATTTGAGAAGTACTCTTAGTAAATTGCTACTAAAGGAAGAGGTTCATGAAACTAAACCGAAAATGGACGCATGGTGAATCCGGTATCTAGGAGGGATGGGTTATTACTTTTGGGGGGAATATGACTATAACGACAAGAAGGGATGTGTAAGACACAACTTATGGGCTAGAGAAGCCTTTGCAGCTGATACAGCTTTTCCTCTCGAAATAAGACCATGACCACAGTGTATGCAATGGATGGCAAATAGCGTACTTGTAGCCCTTTAGGCTTGGTGCCTCCGGGCGTAATGAAATTACTTCTACTTTGCTCATAATATATTATGCCTAAATATAGTTGCTGAATTGACAAGGGAAACATTAGTTGCATAGTCCCCGATTCAGCCCTCCAATAATAACCATACCTCCAAAATAGAGTCAACTCTACTGCCCCTAACACGCCTATACAAGGTTTTTCAGATTTAGCCGCAACACCTATAAGCCACCTCATAATGTGTGATACTCTACTTGGGCCAGCTGATATAACATGAGATATCAAACAAGCCATCTTGCATTACATAACATGATACATAGTTAAGTGGGCTGATATGTATTACGTGATACATGGTGACTCTGTTGTGTGACTACTAACTAGGCCACCCTTTATGCTAAGGTCAACTGGAAAGTTGCTTCCCTTGAGTATATAATGAGAGGACATATAAAATTTATTACCTTGATCAATATCTTTGCCTACTATTACTAGAATCAATCCTACTTCTGGCCCTACTACTAGCAGCCTACCAGTAACGTTTACTGGCACTTATATCACCATTAACTGGAGCAGAGCGACAATCTGTCACAGCTGTCGCTCCCATTATTTCTTCATTCTTTAACCGACCGTCCAGTGCCAGACTGGAAAATCGTTACAGTCGGCAGCATAAAGCTCCTCTACATCAACAGCATTATCTTAGTAGTACTTCTGCCAGCAACTTCACCATCCTTTCCAACATTCAAGTTGTCCCGGTCGCGCCAGCAGCTATGGCAGGAGCTACATCTGTCAGTGCGTCTAATGGAAGTAGCACCAGTGGTAGTCTACCAGGCTCCACTAACAAAGTTCTTCCTCCTCTCATTATCTCTGTGAAACCTGATAGCGGCCCTATTCCAGGCGGAAACACTGTATCTATCATCGGCCTTGGCTTCACAAATGCTACAGCTGTAGCTTTTGGCCCAACCCCCGCCACCTCCTTCACTGTGGCCTCCTATGAAACAATAAACGCTGTTGTTCCACCAGGACCTAGAGGCGGCGGCACTGTCTCTGTCCGTGTCACTGGATCTCAGGGTATCAGTAATACCATGCCATACACCTATAAAGCTCATCCTGTTATCGACAATGCGACTCCTAATAATGGCCCTCCTACAGGCGGAAACACTGTTATCATTACTGGCTCTGGTTTTGCCAATGCTACTTCGGTGACTTTTGGATCAATTTCAGCCACATACTTTACCAAAGTCTCTGACACACAAATACATGCTGTTGTTCCACCAGGATCTAGTAGCAGCACTGCCTCTGTCCATGTCAATGGACCTGGTGGTATTAGTAATAGCATACCATATATTTACGCTATTCCTGTTATCAACGCTATAAGTCCCACTAGTGGCCGTGTTGCAGGTGGAAACACTGTTGTTATTACTGGTCGTGGGTTGCTAGATGTCACAGCTGTGACATTTGGTCCAAATCATGCCTCTTTCACTATTGTTTCTGACACATTGATAGACGCTGTTGCTCCACCAAGACTTAATGGTATAGGCACTGTCTCTGTCTATGTCACTGGGCCTGGTGGTATTACTAGTAATGGCATACCATACAGCTACAATCAAATTGGTCCTGTTATTGGTACTATAAGCCCTACTAGTGGCCCTGTTGCAGGTGGAAACACTGTTGTTATTACTGGCTCTGGTTTCACAAATATCACAGCTGTGACTTTTGGTTCAAATCCTCAGACTTCTACTCCTTTCACTGTTGTCTCTAGCACAGTGATCAATGCTATTGTTCCACCAGGACCTAGTGGTGGAGGCACTGTCCCTATCTATGTTATTGGGTCTACTGGCATTAGTAATGGCATATCATATACCTATACTCAAACTGGTCCTGTTATCAGTTCTATAAGCCCTACTAGTGGCCCTATTGCAGGCGGAAACACTACTATTATTACTGGCTCTGGTTTTACAAATGCTACAGCTGTGACTTTTGATTCAACTTCTACCTCTTTCACTACTGCCTCTGATACAGTGATCAATGCTATTGTTCCACCAGGACCTAGTGGTGGAGGCACTGTCTCTGTACATGTTACTGGGCCTAGTGGCATTAGCAATGGCATATCATACACCTATACTCAAACTGGTCCTGTTATTGGTACTATAAGCCCTACTAGTGGCCCTGTTGCAGGCGGAAACACTGCTATTATTACTGGCTCTGGTTTTACAAATGCTACAGCTGTGACTTTTGATTCAACTTCTGCCTCTTTTGCTATTGCCTCTGATACAGTGATCAATGCTATTGTTCCACCAGGACCTAGTGGTGGAGGTACTGTCTCTGTACATGTTACTGGGCCTAGTGGCATTAGCAATGGCATATCATACACCTATACTCAAACTGGTCCTGTTATCAGTTCTATAAGCCCTACTAGTGGCCCTATTGCAGGCGGAAACACTGCTGTTATTACTGGCTCTGGTTTTACAAATGCTACAGCTGTGACTTTTAATTCAACTTCTGCCTCTTTTGCTATTGCCTCTGATACAGTGATCAATGCTATTGTTCCGCCAGGACCTAGTGGTGGAGGCACTGTCTCTGTACATGTTACTGGGCCTAGTGGCATTAGCAATGGCATATCATACACCTATACTCAAACTGGTCCTGTTATCAGTTCTATAAGCCCTACTAGTGGCCCTGTTGCAGGCGGAAACACTGCTATTATTACTGGCTCTGGTTTTACAAATGCTACAGCTGTGACTTTTGATTCAACTTCTGCCTCTTTTGCTATTGCCTCTGATACAGTGATCAATGCTATTGTTCCACCAGGACCTAGTGGTGGAGGTACTGTCTCTGTACATGTTACTGGGCCTAGTGGCATTAGCAATGGCATATCATACACCTATACTCAAACTAGTCCTGTTATCAGTTCTATAAGCCCTACTAGTGGCCCTGTTGCAGGCGGAAATACTGCTGTTATTACTGGCTCTGGTTTTACAAATGCTACAGCTGTGACTTTTGATTCAACTTCTGCCTCTTTTGCTATTGCCTCTGATACAGTGATCAATGCTATTGTTCCACCAGGACCTAGTGGTGGAGGCACTGTCTCTGTACATGTTACTGGGTCTAGTGGTACCGGTACGGTTGCATATACCTATGCTCTAGCTCCTATTGTCACCGGGCTTACCCCAGCGGCTGGGCCGATAGCAGGTGGGAATACGGTCACCATCACAGGCTCAAACTTCAGCAATGCCACAGCAGTTACATTTGATGGTATTCTAGCCAGTTCTTTTGCCATTTTACAGCCCACTCAGATAGTTGCTGTTGCTCCGCCGGCTACTGCTGTCAAGGTTGCCTCTGTGGTAGTCACAACGCCTGGTGGTTCTAGCACTCCTGGCCCAGGGTCTGAGTATGCTTATACAACTGCACCTTCCACTATAAGTGTGAGTCCTGCTTTGGGCAGCACGGCTGGTGGAGACACTGTTACCATCATCGGCAGTGGCTTCAGAGGTACCACCAGTGTGGATTTTGGAACCACCCCTGCAACAAGCTTTACAGTTTTCAGTAATACGGAGATAAATGCCATCACACCAGCACACTTCATTGGCACAGTCCCAATTGTTATTACCAGCTCAGGTGGCACAAACAGCACACTTAGTTTCAGCTTTGTGATGCCACCAGTTCTTACCTCAATTGCGCCAACTTCCGGATCGGCTGCAGGGGGCACGGTGGTGTCCATCACCGGGCAAAATTTGGCAAGTTCCCTTAATGTGAATTTTGGGCACACTGCAGTAGTGCCTACGTCCATCATTGACGACAACACAGTAACTGCAATAAGCCCTGCTGGAACGGCGGGTGTTATTGCTGTGACGGTTACTACAGCTGCTGGCACCAGCAACGGCCTCCCATTCATCTATGTCATGTAATTAGGATTGAGAAACACACGCACTGTACGCGCATCGTATTGAAATTAAAATTTGCAGTTTCAAAGCCGGGTCCTTTATAGACACCTTTGGCGGGGTGATTTGTGAGCTATCAGGAGGGGTAATGTTGGTTTACCTTCATTAGATCGCAAGATCTAAGAAGGACAGCTAATCCAACAAGCTGACTGAGCCAGTAATACTGAATTCCTAATATTGCGACTAATCCTCAGAACTAGGGGGATGCGGGTGGTGAGGTGTAGTTATCCTCCGTACCGTACGCTATCTGTCGGTTGCAAAAGGTGTGAGACTCTTGGCGCGGAACTTCGCAAAAAATGTCACAAGCAAGCCTTTTACATACAAGTCAGCATTCCACGCGCAATAACGTGTCACCACGTGTAATTCTTATCGAAAATCGCGTGAAATTCTTGAAGCTCTACTCCTCTCCCTGTTAGGAAATTTTTACTTGTGATATTACAGTATGCCGACTACGCGCTCTGCAAATAACAGCCCACTGGTCAACGAACCCCCTCCAATAAATTCATACAACCTTTGATCTCAACGTGTCCCAAGCCATATTCGAACAGGCGATAGTTTCGATGAAAGGAATTATATACCGACAGGAACAGTGACTCAAATGCGTTGCATGCAGGAGCGTCAAGCCTCGTCCGGATTGCCTACACTAGCTCAGTCTAAAACCGCGACACAAAACGTACACCAAAAGGCTGCAGAAAAGAAATCCAGTCGTAAGCGCGCTGCAGCTTCAGAAAAGGAACTCGCCTCTCATTCTTCCACTGGAGCGCCATCTTCCAAGCGTGTACGATTTGAACTTTATGCCTTACATAATATTTTGGCAAATGCAGTAGTGACTGCTGCTTCGCATGTACGTTCAGAAACACCACAAGATGAGTTAATTGTTCTATCTTCTGAAGACGCCCCTCAGCCATCTGAGGCAAATAATAATAGTGGAGAGGAAGATAATGGTCTTTCTCCACTTCCAACTGGGCTATGCTCTAGGGAATTTGACAGCAGTAGTTAACCGCAAGATTCAACACCATATGGCTCTGAGGCAATGGAGGAAGCTGCAACAAATCTTATCAATACTAATAGAAGCTTCAAACGGATTTCTGCAAAGCAGTATAATATGGTTACTGGTGAATCTCTCCGTGAGACCCATGAAGATATCAGTATTATCAATTTGTCTGATATACAAGATGAATACAACCATATGATTTCAAG
This sequence comes from Talaromyces stipitatus ATCC 10500, assembly GCF_000003125.1. Taxonomy (NCBI): domain Eukaryota; kingdom Fungi; phylum Ascomycota; class Eurotiomycetes; order Eurotiales; family Trichocomaceae; genus Talaromyces; species Talaromyces stipitatus. The sequence goes on from NW_002990116.1 coordinate 168,861, forward strand.
CCAGGATTATTCACTTGGAATTGATCTCCAAATCTATATCAACAAACACAGAATTGCTGGGGGGGGGTGTGTTGGGATTCTGCCCTTAGATAGTCAGCACCGCCTACCGGATGTAGTTAGCGCGCTGGTAGCTAGATATCTCCGCTCCTAGGAACCTAGGTTCCTAGAGACACACACACAACAGAGTCAGTTTTCCTGCTTCAAGCACAAGAAAATATCCGCTTCGTTGACCATGTTATCGAATTTTGAATGTTATTTGTAGGAGCGGGGTAAAACGGGCATCGAGTGATCGGGAACGATAGTTGCGCGCTAGGTTCTTGGCATTGCCAACACTTTTGACTCCTGTTAGATAAACCGGATATCCAGCAAGACAGTGTCAGATAATTCGGATATCCGGAGGCAGTAAAAGGAAGTGAACAATCAGAAGCCCTATCTTATAGCTTCCAAAATTTACCCCTCTTGATGACTCACAAATCACCCCGCCAAAAGTGTCTATAAAAGACCCGGCTTTGAAACCTGATGGAGAGAGAGATACAGAACTCAATACATACAATCTTGCTAGTCACTTCTTTTCTTTGATCCTAGTAAAACACTCTTCAGGATTGGCCTGGAATAAACCGACTAATCCGACAACTCCAACCTCCGTAGATACTAAATAATTGGATAGCGCTCGTTTAACGGCACAAGAGTTAAGCGCATGTCTTATCTCGGTATTTACGTATATCCTTCTGCTTTGTTTTTGTTGATTTTTCCCTCACGTCTTTACAGGATCCTGACCTTTGCATGTTGTCCTCTCTCCTTCTCTGTCACTTGAACGATTCAGTCGCCGTACATTTGATATGATCACTATGCAGGTCTCTGATAAGGCTCCTGGATTGGAGTCGCAAGACGTGGACTATGATGTTCTTCAAGAAGCCCAAGCTGGAGCCGGAGCTGGAACTGCCCGTGATGATGATGACATGCACCGGATGGGAAAGATTCAGGAGTTAAAGGCATTTCGCACCTCTCCCTGCTGACCACAACTACACTACACGGCATTGCTTTCTCACATTCTCAAATAGAGAAACCTCCGGCCTTTGGCTGCATTGAGTTTTGCTTCGGTCCTGCAAGCAACCTGGGAATTTCTTCTAATGTGAGGAGACCCCTTCTTCAAATCTCGAATCAAACCTTTAATTCATTCTAATCAAAAATGCTGAATTGTTTTCAGCTCCAACTCTCAAGGTTTGACGAATGGAGGTATGGCTGGTTTGTTCTGGTCATTTATCTGGACTTTTATTGGATTTGGGTTCATCATCGCTTCCCTGTCCGAAATGGCATCTATGTATGATGAACCTCAAAAGACCTTGGCATAGTTGTCTGTACTCATCTAGTAGAATAATAGGGCTCCAACTTCTGGCGGACAATATCACTGGGTTTCTGAGTTTTCCGCGCCTCGATATCAAAAGTTCCTCAGTTATATTACAGGTTGGAAATTGCTGCTTTAGCCAACATCATATCTTCATCGCTAATCCTCTTATTCCTTGTGCAGGGTGGATGTCAGTGTTGGCATGGCAAGCCGGGTCAGCCTCTGGATCATTCCTCACTGGAACCATCATTCAGGGATTGATCAGCATACGAGATCCGAACTACATCCCGGAAAATTGGCAAGGTACTTTATTTGTCTTCGCGATGATCCTGGTAATATACATCTTCAATGTGCACGCATCTAATTTGATGCCCGTCTTGAATAACCTCTTGATGATTCTTCATATCCTGTCCTGGGCAGTAGTTGTAATTGCGCTGTGGGCTCTAGCTCCTCATCAACATGCAAAAGCTGTATTTACGCAGTGGGAGAATCTTGGAGGCTGGTCTAGCATGGGCTTGAGCGTGATGATCGGACAAATCTCGGCCATCTACGCTTCTTTGAGTATGTATCAACAAATTCTGTGGACTGTACAGAAGTTGCTAACGAATGAGCAACGCCAGGTTCTGATGCAACTGCGCACATGTCCGAAGAAGTCAAAGACGCAGGTCGAAGTGTACCAGTTGCCATTGCCTGGGGATATTTCAGCAATGGCCTCATGGCTGTCGTCGTGTTGATTGCTTACCTCTTCTCTATGCCATCGGTGGATGACGCCCTGAACGATGCCACGGGTTTCCCATTCCTCTACGTCTTCGAAAACGCAGTCTCAACAGCAGGTGTGAATGGGCTCACCGCAATCATATTATTACCAGTGATATTTAGCAATATTCTCTTCAATGCTTCTACATCCCGCCAAACCTTCGCCTTCGCTCGTGATAAGGGTCTCCCATTTTCCAAATGGATTTCAAAAGTTGACGAGAAGCGCAAAATCCCTGTGAATGCCATTGTTCTGTCGTGCATCATCAGTTGCTTGCTTTCGCTTATCAATATTGGTTCTCAAACTGCTTTCAATGCGATTATTTCCCTGAATGTGGCCGCATTGATGTATACGTACATCATCTCTATCAGCTGTGTAATCTATCGGAAGATCTGGCATGCTGATACTCTTCCACCGTGTCGATGGGATATGGGACGATGGGGGTTACCCGTGAACATCGTCGGGCTGGTATACTGCTGTTTTTCTTTCTTCTGGTCATTGTGGCCGAGTAGTCTTCCGGTAACCCTGGACACTTTTAACTGGAGTGTGGTGATCTTTGGAGGGGTCTTCATGACTAGTCTCGGTATGTACGTATTCAAGGGACGGAAACAATATGCAGGACCAGCGGTCATACTCTTGCGTTTGCAGGATTAATGACCTTTTTTGCTCAAAGAATATAATATCATTCGCTCACATTCAAGGCAGCTGTGGCACAATCTTTTGGCTTTGTGTGTGAAGCTCATATCGGGATAACTAAAGGAGAGGGAAGCTAGGTGGCCTTACATAGTAGATTTATTTAGTATATAGCCTTATCCCTTACTGGAAAATGCTGGGTCTAAGAAACAGCTGCTTAATGATTACCTAACCCTATCTTCATGACTAATAGATAACTAGTTTAAGTTATGGACAAAGCTACAACGAAAGCTTGTAGGGCATATTCCCAATACGGTACGTATGTTGCATTGGGGGCGACGATTAATTGGATACGCAAAGTCTGTAGTTTTCATATACGGTTCGACCCCATGCTAACAGGAACGCTTCTAACGCTTCTCGAGGATGTATTGTTCCTATTTATCCGAAATACATCACTATGGGGCATCGTCGCTCTTTCATCAGTTGATTACTATATAGTTGGTAGTTCCTACTAGAGATGGACAATCTAACTAGATCTCATTGAGGGCTTTTTTATTCTTCTTTCTAAATTAATATTATTGATTACTTTGAATTGTATTTAGCGTCCAGCCACAGCTCTCTAGTGATTGTAACGCTCGCCATCCGGTTCCTACGTTGTGAATCAGGTGAACCCTCGGAACCACAATTCGTAAGAATCGTCATTACGGAAAATTTACAAAACAAGGATAACACTGAAGAAATATACCTCAAATATGATCAAAAGTAAATACCAGACAACTGAACTACACGTCATCCATTAAGCTAAGGCAGTCCTCACCAGGTCGGCTGATTAATGGCTTCCAGAAACGCAATTGCAATGGCTCCAATTTCCTATTTTGGGCCTCTCTATGACTACAAGTAGTGCCATGGTTACATGGTCTACGCCTGATATCAGTACATAACTACAATTTCGGTATACGTGGGAATATTACCTAGATAACGGCCCTAACATTCCGCGAGATATATAACTCTAGTGTAGCCTTTCTCTCATGTACTCAACTTCCAAACACCAAGGAACAAACTGAAGACAGACATCTTATTATTGAACATGTTTGCCAAAGCTATTGCTTCATTTATGATGTTAGCCTCGTGCGCGTTCGGGGCTCCTGGGGTATGATTACTTACTCTGATAAAGAATTGATAACAAATTGATACGATCCTAGAAAAATGTACAAATTGGTGCTCCTCATGAATTGGTGTCCAATCCATCAGGCCAAAAGGTGACTTCGTCAGAAGCTTTCACGAGCGGCGCTGGGAACCGTGATAATAGTAATATTTATGACGGCACTGGCAATGCTGGAACTGACCAGTATAGTAAGACTGCCACTTTCTTTCTATTGATCCTAGTTTACAAGACCTCACACAGATTGCTATTACGGGGGCTGGGAAAATTTTCCCCCTAAGTCGGAGTGGATAGAGTTCGATGCAATGTGGAACTATTCCAAATCTGCAATGTCGACATCTTGTTCCGACCTTGGTATCGGCTCATGCTCAAATGGAGCTGGAGCATTCGGATCTGGTGACTCCGGACAACAGATTGGCATGATCTGGAATGCTATTCAGCAAGTTGCTGAGTCCTCGTTGGTTGACCATCGTTTTATTCTTGCTACGATTTTACAAGAAGTGAGTTCCAAAGACCTACTATACGCGCCATGGAGCCTATTAAATCTATACTTACATTCTTTATGTAAAGTCCTCTGGTTGCGTCAATGTGTGCGCGACGACAAACCCAGACCCCTCCCAGCCAGATAACCCGGGTCTGATGCAATCAGATGGTGGCTCAACTTTCGTTGGCAATTCTGCTAGCAATTCGGCTCAACAAACAAGTATAACGCAAATGGTCATTGACGGCACTCAGGGAACAGCTGATGGTGATGGTCTCGTCCAATGCATTAACCAATACGGAAACGTCTATGAGGTAAGATCCCTATGTTGGATAGGATTTCGAGGTGTGATACTAACAGACACAGGCTGCTAGATGTTACAACTCTGGATCAGTTGACAGCTCTGATTTGAACAATGGGGAAGGAGCGACGAACTCGTACGTGAATGACATCGCTAACCGACTGACTGGATGGTTGTATTCCAACTCAAACTTCGACAACTGCTAAAAATATCGTGCGCGTGTTCAATGATGAGTGGGAGTGGACAAGGTTGATGATCGACATGTGTCCATGTATCGTTAAATTATCAACGTTAAAGTGCCTTAAATTACTCTTATGTTCCAAGTTGATCATTGATGGTATGATTTAAATACGTAGCCTATAAAATAAGTAACTCGGTCATGCATGCCTGCTTTATCTATGCCGGCTATGCTTCGACTATTACGTGCACTTTCCATGAGAAGTTACAAGATTCCAAAAGAATGCACACTTTTCTATATATATATATATACCTTTATTGTATGCAAAGGATGCCACAAAGAGCCAGAAGGGCCAGTTATATCAGAGGATAGCTAGGTATGATCTGTCTAGGTGGTAGGAGAGTACCTAACTAATGGTAGGTATAAAGAACCTTACGAACCAGGAGTACTTTTATCTTCCAGGACCTGCAGAAATCTCTGCTTCTCGAGGTTATGTTTCATCCCATTCTTCCAATTTACGAACTACCTGCCTTCCACCGGCACAAGGTCGTACTGCTACCTCGGGGAAACGTTGTCATCTATGCCACCGGGAAGTATGTCGAATTTGTAGGACAGGTAAATATGAAAGCTACACGCCGGTTTGGAGACAAGCATTTGTTGATTATTTAATATTTAATATTTATTGATGAAATCTACTCAACGCAAAAATTCATACTTTATTCCACTGAGATTCATCGCACACTGACTGTTTAAATGATCCAACTTCTCCGCTTTCTCGTTCTACTATATCATTGCAGAAGTCGAACCGAATATTGTACATGTTCAGTGACATCTGGATGATTGATCAAGAACGAGGCTCGCAATTTCAATGATGTAGAAGAAACTTGTTTTAACTTTTCATGGACTTCATCAACGATTGGTGTATGATCTGATAACAATTTCAGCAGCGACCTAGCAATCACTCTGATCACTCGTCAAAAATTTTTTCAAGGTAGTTAAGCCAATTTTCACCAAGAACTTTACGCATCTTCGTTTCAGACCAGCCTGCTCTAGCCATAGCTTCTGCCAGCTTTCCGCGCTCCGCTAATGGACCCAGAGGCTTAACTACCGTCTGACTCCCCCACGGGGTCAAACGCCTTGCATATCCCTTGTCCTTGTTACACCAAGCCATGAATTCACTCGGCCGGCCATGGCCCTCACTTGAATCAGAGCCGACACCAACCAAATCTTCCCCAATCAAATCAATAACATAATCCAACGCAGCAACATAGTCGTCGATAGTACTATCATTGCCTTTTGCCATATGTGGTCCAAACTGCGAAAGACCAACAAAACCACCCTTTGACCCAATAAGCTTAATGAGATAATCAGACTTATTGCGAGGGTGGTCTTTGAGCCCCGCAGGTAATACATGTGAGAAACATGGTGGTTTACTAGAGTAATTAATGGCGTCTTCACTGGTTCTAGGTCCTACGTGGCTCAAGTCAAGCACGATTCCAAGTTTGCTCATCTCATCAACCACTTCGCGTCCGAATCCGGTCAGCCCAGAATCGTTCAGCTCGGTATAGCCGGCACCCGAATAATTCTGTGTGTTGTATGTAAGTTGCATTTTCCGCACGCCTAGGTCGCGGAATATGCGCAAATAATCCAGTTGGTCTTCAATGCCAGCTGTGTTCTGCCAAGAGAGTAGAACAGCCGTCTTCCCGTCCTTCTTGGCTTGACGGATGTCCACCACTGTATGTGCCTGGACGATTAAGTCGGAGTGCTCCTCAAACCACTTTTTCCACTGCACGACATTGGCAATTGATTGCCTGAATCCCTCCCACAACCCGCAAGTGCAGGAAACTCCGGTGATGCCACCTTTATTCCAGGCCTCGAAGATATCCCTTGACCAATTGGCTATATTCAAACCGTCAAAATGAATGGCTGATCGATAAATTTGCTGTGCTTCGGATTCGGAAAGCATTCTGACGCGCAGGGGGTTGATATTGATGGTGGTGAGGAGCTCGTGAAAAAACTGTTGAATGAATAACAACCGTGCAATGGGAAGAAAACTTGGTCTAACATCGAACTCGCATGCCGTACAGCGTGACTGATTAATCTATAGGCAATTTTCCCATGCTCGGAGCCTCCGACAGAGACCTACCACAACCGGTAAGGGGTAAGGGTTATTAGGGTTATATTGGGATCCTTATCAATCACGCCATGCTGAGCTAATCCAGGACAAGAAGTGCAAACAAGGCAAACAAAGGTTCACAACGTAACAACGAAAGGCTTTCCTTTGCTTCCGGATTCCAGAATGCTAAACAGCTCGATGTTTTCTTCCCCGTCTGAAAGTCACGAACCGCCATAGAGATGCTGGGTTCTGGGTGATGATGAAGGGCGCGTTCCAGCAGTTTCGCATATCAAAGCCTCCACCACGAAACGGCCGTCGCACACAACAACAGTCGCAATCCACTGGTACTTCGGACCCACCATCGGTTTCCGCGTCGCAGTCAACTCCAGATGAGTTCGAAGAGTCTTCGCGATACTCTGCACAGTTTGCCTGCGGGCGTTGTCGGCGATTAAAAAAAAAGTGTACCCGTACGGCGGAAGGGTCATGCAGTCTATGTCTTGCAGCTTGGCTACCATGCTCTTTTCCCAAGTCTATCCAAAAGGCCCAGGAACGCGAGAAGGCGTTTCAAGAACGCATTTCATGGCTCTCTCGCTTCGTGAATGAGGCCCGACCCCCCAACTCAGTCCCCGTTGAGTTGATTGAGACCGGCCAGGACATCATCACAACTTCAATTACCCCTCCTATCCCTACCGAGCAGGCCCCCATTGCCAGTGACTCCTGGACTGTGTACAGCCATCAGCAAGAACTCTTGCTTGGTTTTGGGAAAACCCTAAAAGGTTATCCCAAAACCATCAACCCGCCATGTCTTCTCGATAAAGCTACAGGCACGCGCCTCGTAGATGCGTACTTTCGCCACGTCCATCGTGCCTATCCCTTTCTAGATCGCCATGAAATGGTACGATGCATGATTTCCTGCTTCCTATCGGCGACCAACGATACCATCTTGCTGGAAATATCACGTATCCCAACTCGCCTTGCTGTGGTCATGGCTATTGGTCGTACAACACTGCAGCGAGTAAACGAAATTGGTAATACGTTAGTTCCCTTTTTCAACATCCCGGAAAAGGAGATCATTCACGATTGCTTGTGCAAAAATGACCTCGCATCCTTGGAGATCCTGACCTTGCTTACCTTATATTCTCTATTTGAACCCAACAGCGTACCACCAGGTTCAATTACAGGAATTCTGACGCGCAAGGTAGTCTCTATGGGTCTTATACGAGATAGCGGTTCTTCTTGTGAAATATCTCAGGTCGAATTGGAACGTCGCCGGCGACTCTTTTGGTCTGTATATGTGTTAGATCGCATGATCAGCGTCTCTTACGGCCTTCCACCTGGTATCAGCGATGATGATATCGCCGTTCCGCTGCCAAGCATCACCGTCGACGAATATGCATCCTCAGACCGATACAGCTATGCCATGACTCTACAGGTGAATCGACATGTCGTCTCTTTACGACGCCTTGAAGGAAGAATCATGCAGAAAATCCATCTATTATCCTCACAGAGACTGGCTGCGATGAGTTCGCCCATTTCAACGTCCTATTATGAGGACACTCGCCGTGAAATAGACGACTGGTATACGCAAGGATGTCTCATGTCTAGCTCAGCAATGAATAACACCGATCATCTGCCTTTTCATAACACTATTACATGGCATAACGTACGATATCAAAACCTTTACGTTTTGCTATATAGCCCTTCTAGGTTCAATGTGGAACGTTCCTTGGATGAAATTGAAGAATTGCATTCTGCCGCACGCAAGTATGTGCATGCCAGTCTCATCCTACAGCAGCAGAATCACCTCCCTCTCAATTGGATCACTTTATGTCGATTCTTGACGATGGGCGCCACATTTTTTTACTGCTACGTATGGCGACTCAAACATATTTCGTGTCCTGGGAATATAGAGGTTCATAGTGACAATAAGTCTCGAAACTATATCTTGCCATGGGAATCCCCGAATTCCACGACAGGAGGAGAGTCGACCTTATATGGAATGGCTAACGACGTGGCTCTATGTGCAAGGGTTTTGGAATCCTTCTCGGAAGATTGGGGAGCCGCTAAACGCGCAGCAGGCGTCTTGCAACGATTCTCTGGATATGTAACAGAACAGCAATCGACATCCTTCGTGGAAACAACACCCCGTGCTGACCAAGGTCTTCAATCTTTAGCTCGACATTACGATCCTGTTCTCGATGCCGTGGTTGGCGCATCCGTGCTGGACGCTCCCCTGAATGACCGGCAGTTGCTTCCGCTGCAGACTATTCGTAGAGAAATCCAAGAATTGATTAAGGACACGCTTGGAGAGACCACGATTTATTCCCACGCAGTAAAAGAGTTTGAGTCCACGTCCAGGCTGATGAAAACTGACGACGGGCCCAGGTTGTTTCCCGCCGAGAAGTATGGAGCGACATCGCTCGCAGTCAGTGACTTCCCAGACCCAGATGCCTCAGCGGATAAGTCAGGTCGCATTACGAGCTCTTGGCCGGATTTCATGGATGACCTGGGTTTTGGGGTTCTTTAATAGTAGTATATACCAATATGCTGCTCCTCCTGACTTTCATGGAATGCTGTGGCCAAACAGTGCGTAGTTCCTGCAATTGTGCAACCAAGCATCAACCCGATCGAGATACCTATCTTTTATGTGTGGTGGAGAGATTTACTCCGGCCAGAAGAAATAGACTATGGAGAATGTCGTGTCCTGTGAAAGCCTATCGATAAGAATCGCGGAACCACCGACTCGGGGAGTTCTCCGCTCGGGCTTCGGGTGACCCAATGCGGAAAGACAAGGCGGAGGTGCTCCGACTCTCAACAATTGATTCTTTGCAGTGACCAACCGAAAGCATCAGATGACATTGTTGAACTCATTGTAAGTATCGATGTCGCAATCGCATCCACGTAGCCTCTATTCCTTTAGCCCGTTTACTATCAAATCGATGATTGTTGATAGCGGTTTCTGCGTGTGTCACTGTTCTTTCGGCTAGTACTTAAAGATGTGGGCAGAACGACAAGCTTCTGATCCTGCCACAAAGTTTCACACGCGAACTTCCAAGGTCTACAACAGCTATTGAATCATGTCGGCGCAAGACGACGAGAGGAAGTCGATGAGGAATACGGCTACCACTTCCTCGGAAAGTGAAGATGGCGGCTATCCCCAGCGTCTGCCCCTGAGCAAGAGAATTCTAGGTACAATTTGGGATTCACTAGATAAGTCTCCTGAGGAGAGGAGATTGATTGCAAAGCTGGACTGGTGGATCCTGTCGTATGTCTGTGTTGCGTATTTCATCAAATATCTCGACCAGACCAACGTACGTATAGCTACCGGGTTCATTCTCTCGACCATGGTTCTAACATGATGTCCATCTACAATCTGCAGGTCTCAAATGCATACGTCTCAGGAATGAAGGAAGACCTCAAACTAAAAGGTAATGATTTGAACTATCTTACGACTTACTGGACCATCGGATATATCATCGGCAACCTCCCCTCTCAGGTCATCCTGACTAAGGTCCGTCCGAGCATTTGGTTGCCCACTCTGGAAATCATTTGGAGTATTTTGGTGATTGGTATGGCTGGAGCTAAAAACGTAACCACGATCTATACGCTGCGATTCTTCATTGGGTTGCTCGAGGCATCTGCTTACCCCGGCATCATGTCACTTCTTGGATCGTGGTATACGCCTGCAGAGCTTGGAAAGCGTAGCTGTATCTTTCAGGCATCCTCTAGTGCTGCGCAGATGTTCTCTGGCTATCTTCAGGCAGCACTATACAAGGGAATGAATGGCCGGAGTGGAATGTCGGCGTGGCAGTGGCTTTTCATTCTTGACGGCATTATTGGAATCCCCATTGCCTTGTACGGTTTTTGGGCTGTGCCGGACTCTCCTACAGATACGCGTAGCCGGTGGCTCACTGCCAAAGAAAGGGAATTATCCATCGAGAGAATGAAGAATGCCGGACATGCACCTCCACGGAAGTTGACGCCTCGCACATTCTTCGACGTTGGTTGTACCTGGGCTGCATGGTTGTTCTCGCTATTGTTTATTGCACACGTTTGCGGAATCCGAATTTACTCGTATTTCAACGTCTGGCTGAAATCCACAGGCCGTTATAGCGTTGAACAGGTCAACCTGATCCCGACAGCCGGCTTCGGAGCTCAGATAATCTTTACCTTATCGTATGCGTGGATCAGCGATGCTTTGCAGATGCGATGGCCAATAATCATCTTTGCAGCAATTATTGCGCTTATAGGAACTATCATCCTTTCTGTGTGGCCAGCGAACAATATTCCTGCAATGATGACGGGATGGATTCTCACCTTCTTAGAAACCGGGGCTGGTGCTCTGATTATCGCCTGGATCAATGAAGTTTGTGCTTACTCGAGAGAGCACCGTATGCTGATTATAGGCTTTGTGGAAACAATGGCTTTTACCTTCAATGCATGGGTTCCTTTGCTAGCATACAACACGTCTCAGTCCCCTCATTTTAAAGTTGGATACAAGCTAGCTGCGATGTTTTTTGCCTTGGAGATTGTCTTAACGTTGTTAATCGCGTATGTTGAGAAGCGATGGAATTTGCAGAAGCAATATCTTAGACGAGAAGAGTCTCAACAGGGGCAGGGAGAACAGGAAACCCACACGGGTGTTTCTGTCGACTAGTAGATATAAAAGTTATTTCAAGCTAGGAGCTGACATCAAAATTTAATATACATATTTATATACTACTCAGCTGGGTAATGACTGCTCATGGAAGTACGATACAAAAGAATGCAGTATGTATTTGCAGGTTATTTTTATAACCAGTCCCAAGGTTTTTGTGACCATATCTCTAGTACCCAGGTAAGTTCACTGCTTCACTGTATATGAATAAACACTCAATGCCTTCCTGTAGATATTCGCAAAATTTCCACTAATTCACAGAGAGAATGAATGTCCAATAAGACCAGCATATAAGTGTTGTTTGTTTTCACTACTATTTTGTCTCGATAAAAGCGCCTACTCAATCTAAGTGAAGTGTTGTATTAAGATCAATATAGGAGAGCACCTTAGACTATTAGGCACCACAAGTGATCCAAGTGTGACTTTTAGTAGGTTTGGTGATGGTTCCAAGATGAAATTTACCCGTCGCAGCGCCTTACCCGTCGGCGGTGCGGGTCGGCTCCGGCTCAACAGAATCAATTTTTACATATCATGTACAAATTGACCCAAATTGAGCTTCAAAAGCACCATCAAAATGCCATCGATTCGTACAAAAAAACAGGAAGTTGATATAAAAATAGCAGCATAGGAATTGGCAGCAAGATAAATTCAAGACCATCAAAGTTGCTGCGCGAGCCCATGCGACTCTATATACGACTCTTTACGACAGTGTCAAGGGCCGCGCATCCAAATCTACACGCAAAGCAACGAACCGCTTATTTACAGAGTATCAGGAACACGCATTAAAGGCATGGTCAGCTTAACTTGACGACATAGGGTCACTCCTACGACAGAGCTCTTGAAAACGCAGGCCAATCCTACTATGCAATATGACGCCCATTGTATATATGTAGAAAATCAAACTTTTTCTTTTGGGGGACAATACTGTTAAAAATAAAGGTTAGTCAGGAGTCGACATTACCTTATTACACAGAAGAAGTGCGCTGTGAACTATCTAGGTAGCCGACTTGAGTCTGTGTATGAACAGCTGTACGTACTTCCAGGTTTGACAGAGTTTAGTCGTTCACCTGGGCAATGTTAGGTAACTCGACTTCACCGGGAAATTTCTGTACTATTCCAACTTCGCAAAGCCCTCTACCATAGTTCAGGTATACGGATATGCTCATATGTATTGGTAGTATCGGTTTATTTCTACATTATTCCATGGATTCCTACGCAATGCACCTGAAGTTCTGTTTCCTAGTAATTATGAGCAATATCGGGTCTCAATTACGGTAGTTCGTTTTCGGTTTGAGGGATCTCATAGATTCGCACTACCTTATGTACAATGTGGCTAGTTTCTAAGGTCATAGCGGTGGCTCGACCACTTCCTATTCAGTGTTCCATGAATTGTATCGCTACAAAGGAAATGCATTGATCGAATAGCGACGTCTACTCTATTACATCGGTGATTGTTATATTTATTGTGTCGGTATCTCGGAAGATGATACTTCTTAGGCTGTGTGGCTGGCTGAGACGCGGAATTGCTGCATGGTTATGCTAGGATGTGAAAATTACTACTAACTTACGCGATCCATTTATTCCTCTTTTCTTTAATCTTTCATAGAGATACTGCGCAATCTTGATTAGATGCTGATCCCTGCCATAGCACCTATTATGTGGCCAGAAGCTCTGAATCAGTGGATTCCGAATACATCGTATATCACGTCTTACGGAGTTCATGCAAGCTAGTTTATATTATTTAATCATATTGCGAATCAGTAGCCATAGGTCCCAGTATTATACATTTATCTGCAAGCACGAAAGTTTGTAAAGAATACCGCACCAAAATTGTAAGGTAGATCATCTAGGGAAGAGATGCATACATAAAGTCATGATAATAGTTCTTCGTGATATCGTGCTATGGATGACCTTTGACACGTTAGGTAGTTACATTTATATCTTCATACTCCAAGAGGAACTCCACAACAATAGCTTCTCAACTAACCACACATTTATGACTGGAGACAATAGCTGAGCTACCTCACGATTATCGGGGACTCTAATGTATGAGAAACCATAGGGGGGATATGATAATAATAATGCAGCTATCCCTGCTAGTAATACTCCGTAATAGCTAGTCATGATCGAGATGTTTCCGTAAGACAAACTAAAACAGCGTCATTCGCTGCTTATACGTGCCCCAAAAAATGGTCTCAATTATATGCATGCACTCCACAGACTAACCAGTTATCAATCGCCCATTGGTTCATCCATAGTCCTGACTCTTTGCTCAGTCTTTGTAGTCCCCGCCTTGAGATGCATCATACTCGACAATTGTATGACGAGAACTCGCACTCGAAAGGAAAACAGCAATGACGACTTGAAATGTGATCCCCTTAAGAATGATCTACTCTGATCGTCTAGATGATGTATTCATCTAGCAGCCCCACGATGTCCTAGTACACTGTATATCCAGAGCTCGAAAGTTCGATTGGCGGAATCTAGGCGAGCTTCGTATCGTGTTAGATCTACTTACCGAATCCGTAGGTGGAAATATTACTGGTCATATTCACTAACACCTCTTTGGTACGGTGGGATCCTCGGTTGTAACAATGATTTTAGCGAAGGATGTCCCGGTTTCATTCTCAACTGGGCTGCTATATTGAGACTTGACAATGTTGACAGATGTGGCTAGCTTCGGAAAGTTCTCCTTCTCCACTGCTAGCCAGCTATCGCCGGCGCCAGCTGTACTTACAGCGCCTTGGAGCATTAGCTCACGCCTCACGGGACATCTAAGGCAATGCAATTATGTGCAACCCGTAACGAACCCCGCTTCTAAATTCTTTCTACAGAGTTCAAGTTCAGTTATTTCTGGCATACTACGAAGTTCCTCAAGTTATTATGTAATTCCTTCGGAGCGTGACGGACCAAATTGACGAACGGAGAGTAGTAAAAATACTATTTCTAACGCGGGGGTTTCTGTAGATAATCAGGATCGAATTAACAAATCGTCAGCTGCAAATAGTACCCATCGTTCATGGAATGCAAGGTTTGAGAAGCAGATCATTTAGGGCAATCAGCGATTCAGCGGGTATTGGCCAGCAAGTGACAAGACGCAGAGGAGAGATGTGGACCAACCAGGCCAAATTCTGCACTAAGGTACGTAGCACTAGTCGCCCTTTGACGCCAGCCAGACTCACCCAGGTCGTATAAGAGATGGTAGTTCGGGGCTTTTCAGGGTTCCCGCCGGGCCGCTGGCCCACTTAGCCTGAGCTGATTTTGAGCCCGTGGTCATCGCCACAGATCATTGCCAGACCAGACCTCCACGTCTTCCTTCCAGACTACTTACGCATTATTGATGAGAGAACCATTACCCTTGCCGTGCTTGCAGAATTTCTAAGGTGACCTACAACCGATCAATAATCACAGTCAGAAATATTCAACCGAGTCGGCGCGCACATGGCCCTTTTTTTTGCCAAGCCATGGGTCAAACCGAGTCCAGCAAACATTTTCGGACAGGCTCCAACTACTTGCATGGTGACGCACCCCAGGCTATTGAGAGAGACATTTCAATACCGATCCTCTTTGAATCGTGGAGTATGTATGCCATAGTTTGCCCCACTGTTCCACAAAACCTGATGTAGACATAGCTTCGCCATGTTCTGATCCTAATTTGAGAGCAGAGCAGACCACCACCTGCCCGTGCAACATTCTGTACTGATCCGGAAATTAGTGGAGTAGTACAAGCTGCACCTTTATATACGGCTTTTTTTTCCGGTTGGCTCAATTGGTTTCGTCCGCATGTTTTACAAGTGAACCTCGCAGGCGAGACTCGCCAAATGGCTCGAGCTATGGCCACAAGAAGTCGAACTCATGTGTGGTTCAGGCAGCCATATACTGCTTTCAGGTGCCTTGGACTCATTGTATCGTTACACTGTATTGACACCCTGCGGCGGACTGGATTGTTAAGAGCTTCGGTGGGTGTGACGGCTAGAGCGGCTTAGCTGAGAGAGCTTTCTTCTCCACTTGCGAGAGCATCCACGAGCTATCCACGATTTTTGGCTGCTAAGTCAAGCAGTTCAGGACGTTCATTTGAAACTAAGTTCAGACCATCTTGCTGCAAGGTGTGCGCCACATGATTCTGCTCAACATTTGCAGTTCATACCGCACAATGGATCAGCAACCAATCATGTCAACTTCGTGCATGACAAACTGCAAGACGAGACGGGAATCATTGTTGATCAATTTATTTTACTCAATTTATGACGAGTGAACGTTGATCCTATCGGCTCATGCTACCTGGGCTTGTACGCTATGCCGTAAGATTCTCATTCATGTGAACAGGGATCTTGAAAACAATAGCTGGTAGTCCGGCCCATTGATCGTCCTTCTTGCAAGGGAAGCTTGAACTCGGAGTAGCCGGATCAATTTCTGCATTTCAAAACTATTCCAGGTTCCACTGTTTCTAAATTCATCGACAGCTTGGAGAGGTGCAACCGCGTCTGACACTAATGTCATCAAACGGATCTTCCACAAACCAAAACGCATTCCCATAAAAAGGTCACCAGAGCCCTCTTTCCTTTCCTTTCTGCAATTTCTTTTGTATAGAAGCTATTGAATGTTTTGTATCAAGTGCTTCAAGTGCTGCATCAGAAAAACCGAGAGTGATACCCCTCCTCCCCCAAAATTGGTTATACAGCGCAACCAATCGGTGGGAGACAACCGATTGAAATATCGCACTGAGGAGAACACCACTGAACTTCCCAGGAATACTGTGCAACCAGAAGCTACCCTATCTGTTATCCCTAGCCCACCAATCCATCCTCGGCCAACAACAAACATGGCACCTTCTCTACAAGTAGAGTCACCATCACATCCTCTGTCTCCTGGGCTTGGGGGACACTGGAGACGAATCTCTGGCGGCATTCTTGATTTTGATAGTGTCTCCAATGGCGCTGCGCGTTCTGTTGTCTCGCGACGAGTCTCTAGAAAGACGGCCGCCGGTGGAGAGTCCTCAACCATCTCCAACGTGGTTTACTCCCTAAAACGACGAAGTGGTGATGAACTGGGCGGGACAACATCTTCAAAACTGATGAACGCAAATCATGCTACGCTCCTAGACTGGATCCGTCATCAGCGCATGAGCAAGATTCCACCAGAGGGAAGTAGCTATGACAAGGTCTTGGCATGGGCCCAATTATTTGTTGAACGTTTGCACTCTTTTGATCTTGCTATTGAACACTTTGCGGGAGATAGCTATTTAGCGGCACAGCTGGCATACGGCTATTGTGCAATCTTGCTAGAGGTTTGTCTTAGAAGCTCCCCTCTCGCTTCCACTTACAATACAATGTCTCGAAACTGATGCCAATTTAACAGCTGGGTGAAGAAAATTCTTCAGCACTTAGGATTTCATTTGGCTTCTTCTACAGCATATCGATGGTCCTAGTCAATCTCCTCGAACGCACTGAGCTGTTCGCCGTGTCCCAAGAGATTAAAGAACAGCTCGTTCTGGCATTGACGGACTTGGTTACATTGGTGGCCAGTGTGTCCACTTACTTTCACAAAGCTCTTCGTGGGCTGACGAAACCAATAATCTCCGTTAATATATACGGCACTTTCTCGGGGCAGATAGAAAGTTTCCGCAGCCGTTGTGACAAGATCTCGGAGGCAATGTGGAAACATCAACTCTTGAAGGATGACTTAGATGGAGAACGAGGTAAGCTTAGGCGAATATCAATACACGTTATTGTAACTAGGAGCGTTCTGATATCCTTCCTTGTAGTTTCCGAAGTCAAATCTATCAGACAATGGTTGGCCCCAGAGGACCGTGTCCTTGCGAACGTCGCCGAAAATACGTCGCATCTTGCCCACGATCGCGAGGAATTGACATGCCTTTGGTTGAGTCCTTACTTGACCCGTTTCCTTAAGAGCGAGCAACTCAAAGGCCTCTCCATCACAGGCGCATCAGGCTCCGGAAAGACAGTTTTGGCTTCGGTTATTGTCGATCATTTACAACATCCTATTGGTGGCGTAACATACAACACTCTGTTCATTCCAATTAGTAAGAGAAATGCCATGCCACATATTACTCAGTTCTGTAAACAATACTAACTAGGTATGATTCCGTTAGATGCCCGTGTTCCGGTCGAGACAGAACCCCAGGCTGTGGTGAAGTCGATTCTTCGCCAGTTATTTGAGAAACGAATCGGCAATACTCACCTATTTCAGGTTCTTTCTGATGCGTACGATCGCAGCAAAAAAGTTACCGTCATCGACGACTATGAAAAGATTCTTTGGGATGCCCTAGACACTTCCCTCGGTACTCCTCTTCGTGGCTCTAAACCTCTTGTTCTTGTCGTTGACGGTCTTGATGAAGCATCAGGCTCAGAGTCGATCTTGCTTCAAAGGCTCCAAGCCGCTACCAAGAAGACAAATAATCTGAAACTCGTCGTTTTGGGGTCTCAAAAGTTTGAGGCATCAAATGTACTCACCAACATACACATAACCTCGGACTTGATTTTTGATGATATTGCGGCTGTGATACGGAACGGTTTCGAAACATATCCAGTATATACCACTCTTCCAGAAACAGATCAGGAAATCCTGATCGAGAGAATTACGCAGGCTGCCAATGGTTCCTTTCTCTGGGCTAAGCTTACCGCCAAGCTCGCTCGCAGCGCAGATTCTGCTGGCTCCCTTCAAAAGTTCGTCAATTCCATAGTCACTTCGAAGCTGACTATTACGGACTTGGTTACACAGTTTCTGCAGTCACCAGATCTCACGGATGAAGCTAAGCTCATGGTGATCTGGCTAGCGACGGCACAGCGCCCTTTATCTCAGAGCGAACTGTCCACCCTGCTTTCTATTCAGATTGACAAGGCCACAGTTACGGACCGAAAATTTGACGTGCTAAAGCTCCTAAAACCTGTCAACTCTTTGGTATGCGTCGAAGATGGTTACGTTTACCTTCGACATGGTCAGGTTCGATCGGCTGTCATTGATGTCTTCTCGAAGGGAAAGCTTGTTCCTACCGTGAAAGATAGACATGCAGACCTGTTGCGAAGACTTTTTGTCTATTCGCGATTTGCAATTACTGAAGACCACGAACCTTCCTTGACCTCCTTTGATCGCTTCGAGAAATCCAAGCTTCTTGACAAATATGTACTTCTTGATTTTTCCTTGCGATACTGGTTTACACATCTCTGCCAGACGACTACCTTTACTACAGATGGCGAAGCTGGCGCAGCAAAGGAGTTTGGTAAATTATTCCCGACAAGTACAACATTCTACCTATTGCAACAAACCGTCTGGGAACACAGACCAATTCCAACTCTTCTATCATGGTACACGACAGTTACCAAACTTACTCGGAATGTCCTTACCCCCAATCACCTGGCCACACTACAGTCAATCCTTACACTTGCCCTGTTCTACCGTCAGATTGGCCGCTATCCAGAATCTGGCCAGTTGTTCTACGAGGCGATCTCTATCAGTCGTACCGTCCTCAACTCGCAACACATTATTACCACGCAACTTGCGAGTCTCTTCCTTGAAGTGACGGCCGAGAAGGTCACAGAGACCAGGACCGACATCATGACTAAGAGGGAGGAGATCCTTCGTCTACTGGTGGAGGCTTACAAAACCCATTACGGAGCAACCTCTGAGATCGTGATTTCAACGCTGACCCAATTGGCTGAACACTACCAACTCATAAAAGAAGATTCCAAGGCAAGAGAAATTTACCTCTCACTTCGGTCGGCTACCATACAACAATATGGTGCCGATTCTCAGGAAGCTCGAGACATTGGTGGCAGCCTGCATGTGCATCTGACTGGCCATACTTCGCAGATCGAGACAGACACACAGACCACGCTCCTCCTAGATGTTGAGGAAAGAGATGAGCTACTCGAGTCAGAGACCCAGAATTTCTGGGCCCTCTTGAAGAAAGCCGAGCAATATTCATCCGAAAGCCAATTTCAGTTGGCAGAGAAGACATTTGTTCAGATATGGCAGCAAGCAAGCAAGGAATGTCGCATGCACTATTCTTCTGAGTGGGAAGAAAAGAAATTCAAGGCTGTTTTGGCGTACTCCAAATTCTTGAAAGCGCAAAAAAGAGAGTACGAGGCGTCTTCTCTACTGACCACAACGTGGCAAGAGTATGAACAGACCAGCGTCGCGACTGAGACATCTATCTCTTATATAGCCGAGATTGCGAAAGTAATGAAGAGCGTTGGCTTATCGAGTCTTGCGCTCTCCGTCTATAAGCGCGTCTCGCAGTTCTACGAAAGCACCAGCCGAACCCAAACGTCAGCATATAAAGAGATCCAAGAAAGTATCCATATCACCTCGCAGGAGGTGCTAAAGGTGGTCTCTACGTCCTCTTCAGTCGTGTCTGAAACCACCCTTGAAGAGATTGTCTACGAAGCGTCATCTTCTATCACTACAGTTGATCAAACTTCGATCACTGCTACATCAACCCTCTTCGAAATGTACATTTCGCAGCATCGTTGGCACGACGGTACGCGTTTAATCAAACGAGTTTTGCAGGGAATCTGGCCTACCCTGTTTGCTCCGTCGCTGCAAGATGTTACTCTGCCTGGCAAGCACGTTGAGCATTGCATTGAGCTTGCGGAGCGGTTGAGTCAATGCTATCACGCCCGTCGTCGTATCGGAAAGGAAGAAGATATTCGTGCCAGAATCTATCGCGCAGTTCGATCCGACCGTCAAGTCGGAGATAAACTTCTTGATCGCGTCACCACAGAACTTCTCCGCTTGTTTGAACGTACTTCCCAGACAGACAAGGTAATCACCCTTCGTCAAGAACTACTCGGCGACTATCTTGGAAAGTACGGCCTTCACCATTCAATTGTGATTACCAATCTTTGGGCTCTAGCGGAGTTGACACGTCCACGTCCGATTTTTGTCGATTACTACCGCCAGATCATTACCGCGATCAATAAAGACTCTGACATCTGCCTACCGGATGCCTTTGAGCCTCTCGTAATTGTTGCTACAGAGTTGTGGACTCAAGGACGTTATTCTGATGCGGTATCCTATTATCAAATTCTTTACAAAACTTTCTTGCAGCAGCCCAAGTTGAACCCCAAATTTGAGGACCAAGAATTTGTTAAATCCTTTTTCACGCGGTATACTCACTCTCTTCGAGCTCTACAGACTGAATTCGCTGTAATCCACAAGATTACAGTCGACTATCAAGCTAGGGTCAAAGCTATTTTTGGTGCTACGGCGTCAATTACCATCCAAGCATCCTTGACATTGGCCAAAATCTGCCAGGAATCAAAGCGATTTGAAATCGAGGCTATTCATCTGTATGAAGAGTTATTGAAAATCAAGTCGGACGAAATTGACTATCAAGAGATTACTGCCACTCTGGATGCTATCTACGAAGAACAAACTGCCATTGTGACATCAACTCAATCTGAGTCAGTCTCTTCTGCCCAAATTGAACGCGCAGCCTCCGTTCTCAAGCGTCGCATAACTACTGTGCGTAAGACACATGGTTGGGCCCATGAGGAGTCTCTCTCCAAGATGCAAGAGATGATTTCGTTCTACTCTAAGCGTAATGAGACGGAGACTGTCGTTAAGGAGTTGAAGGAGGCCACAGTGCAAATTCTCACGACAGAAACCTCATCTACCAGACTCATTGCCAGTGCATCTACCATTGCAACGAGTTACATTGCATCAAATCAGATTCAAAAGGCGACCGAGCTATCTCACGAAGTATACCGGCAAATTGTTATGAAAGATAGTACTAATGCAAAGTCTGTCAGCTTCGATCTCACATCCAAAGACCGGCAGAGCCTCGTGTTCTTGGCCCAGTTTGAATATAGCTTGCGCCAAAACTCGTCATTGACCTTGAATGAGATCTTTTCGTCTTTGACAACAGAGTATATCTACTTTGAGGAGTACAGAAGCCAATTGAGATCAACAAGTACCACTCTGCAAAGTTTAACATTCAATGCTGCACGACTCCACGCATTCCTGCTCTCCAGGGAACGTCACTCAATTGCCACGCGAGTCTACGAAGATTTTCTCAATTACTTCTTGGGGACCGAGGGTAAACGGATCAAGTTGACCGAAATTTCTCAAGCTAGGATTTTTACACTCACCCTGCTGAACTACTTCAGCGTTCACAGCACTAAGAATTTCCTACGTTCTATCGGCATAGCGAGCTATGAACATACACAACAGTTGATTACGGATAAAAGATATGATGCCGCTGCTGATCTCGCCCTTGCAGCTTTCCGTTACATTTCTGCGCATGAGGAATATCGCAGCACGTCAATTCTGAAATTTGTTTTTCAACTTGGTCTGGCTGTTGCTGGGCGTAACACTGTTCCGGCATCTGACGAAGGTGCTCGTTCGAAGTTATTGAAGGTTTCATCTGTGATCCTGCAAGAAGCCTTTAAAGTTGTCAAAGAACTAAAGATCAACTTGACACGACTTAGCCTGGGCCATTTGAACAATCTCATTGCTCTTCTCGGGGAACAACAAGACTACCGGTCCCTATCCTGGCTTCTGACGCTACTGTGGAACAGTCGCGACGCTCAACGGTCGTGGCCGCCATCTGTTACATTTGCTCTTGGACGTCGGTTTATTCTTGTGCGCTACCTTGTGGGAGAGGTAACAGGTGCACTTCGCCTTGCGGAAGACATTGTTTACAATTGTCGCCGCGTCCATGGACCTCGTCATCCTAGCACACTCGAGATGTCGGTTCTCCTATCTCAACTGTACACTAGCGTTGCACAACGCTATCAAAATCAAAAGTCCGGTCAAGAAATTGCTCATCGCTACTACAAGAAATCTGCAGCAGTACACGAAAACATTCTCCGCGTCTTCAGCGATCCTTCCTTTGCGGAACTCGAGGGTGGTGATATGAGTATGAGCATGGACGGATCTACCTATTCAATGGAGTTTGGTAATGTTGCAAGTAGTAGCTGGACAGAGGGCCAACACGTCCGTCAACATCTAGCGCTGTTGAAACTCGCCATTGAACGTTTGGGTGACTGGCCAAAGGATTACAGCGAGTTTGAGCGCCTCAATGCGGACATCTTCCGCGAATTTAAAGAAGATCTTAATGGTGTGGAAGGTGTAGAGAAATGGGCACCGAAGAAGTTTGGGTCTGGAAAGGCTGAGCGGAACGATGACCTTTTGGACACTAACATCAAGAGTTGGGAGATTGTTGACGCATCGGTTCTCAATGGAGCGCATGCCGAGGAGGAAGAGGAACTCTAAATTGCTCACCTACTCACCTTCATTCTTTGCTTTTTATTTTTGCTCCTCCCTTAATTATTTTCTGCTTTTGTTTACTTTCCTTGCAACTCTTAGTATGCCTAACAAGAATGTCGTATCGTCTATATTCATCTTTACGTACGTCCTTCTGTCATGTCATTTCATTGTCTAGAATCCTAGCCAGCATATGATTTATTAGCAGTTGATACTGCTATATTGTATTTCATAATACCAATTGACTATGAAATCTATCTCAGCAATCAATATGTCCCACATCCTACCCTGGCATCGACCATGTTATGCTTAAAGAGTCTCTGTTAATCATACTTACTCCCCACATTGATAGAGATCGGGACGTTAATGATCTATACCTAAATACCACGTTAGATCCCTCCCTGGCTTGTCAGTGCATGCCTGTGTTGACATCTCTCCATGAAGACCTCGGTAGTTTGATACACTACTCGAAGTCAAAATCGTAACACTTCGCGAATATCCTTTCCGGAAACGGAATTTATTCGAATTAAATTAGAGATCCGCATAACATTATCAACGATTGATCGGATACATTCAAAAGCCGCAAATCCCATAACTGACGATTACCCATACTAAACTAATTTGGAATATTCTCTCCCATTGGTTAGGGGAGGAAACCGCAAATTGCTATGCGCCATTCTACCCGATTGACATAATCGATGGGGTGAAATCCGGCCTTTGCTATTGCCAGAACCCGGTTGATCTTATCTCCGTCAGGGTATACATGTGTTGAGAATAACTGAAGGGGCAACGACGCAGCATAAATACTACCTGTCACCGGGTTTGTAGACGATGAATTCCAGATATAACTACGAGACCCATCTACGAAGATACATCTAACTACATACATCACTCTTCTGACTCAGATTACTGTACATCATTTGAATCATTATATTGTTACGCGTGCAGATAACCATGTCGGACGAAGTTGTCCATCAGCGCCTAAACCTTCCCCTCACGATCACGCCAGAGAAATGTTCTGGTGGTACTTATATAGTCACTGGAGCAAACACCGGTCTAGGTTTGGAAGCAGCGAAGCATCTAGTGGCAGTCGGTGCTGCAAAGGTCATTCTCGCTGTCCGTAACATAGCGGCAGGTGAGGCAGCTAAGGATCGAATCATCAAGGAAACTGGAAAGCTGGGTACTGCCGAAGTGTGGGCTCTGGATCTCACGAGCTATGAATCCGTAAAGACTTTTGCAAGTAAAGCTATCGAGGAGCTTGACCGGATCGATGCAGTCATTGAGAATGCGGCGGTTGCCTCAGCCCATGGTAGGGCTGAGGGCCATTTGCTATCGATGACGGTCAACGTGTATAGTACACTTCTGTTAGGAGTGTTACTGTTGCCGAAGTTAGAAGAGAATGCGCAGCGCTATGGAATCACTCCTCATTTGACGATCGTCACTAGCGGTGCAAGCTTTGACACTCATTCCAAATGGAATGAGATCAAGGACGATCCGCTGGCGAAGATGGATAATGAGAGTATTGGACTGCTCTTGTGGGTATCAGCCATTCCGTTGAGACTTCACGTGGTGTTTTGCAGATCCGAATTTGCTGACTCAATATTGTATAGATACCCAATTAGCAAGCTTATAGGGATTTTTGCCATTCGCAAACTGGCCAGTCTGCTCCCCGTCTCGAAAACCGGAGTAGTCCTTAACCTGGTCAACCCTGGTCTGTGCAAAACCGAGTTGTCTCGAAATGCACCGCCCGCTTTTCAGCAGCAGCTGTCAGAAATGCATGCTAGATTTGGTCGTACTGCAGAGGATGGTAGTCGTACTCTCCTACATGGCGCAGTTGCAGGGAAGGAAAGCCATGGAGTCTATCTGAACGATTGTGAGCCTGCCGAGTAAGTAGTGAAAGCGCACAGACTCATCCGAGACTATTACTCACTGTGCATCTTCTTCTAGTCACAAGTTGCCATCGTGGATAACCGATGAAGAGGGAAATAGAACCCAGGACTTGCTTTGGGGTGCTCTTGCTAGAGAACTGGAAGTGATTTCTCCAGGATGTATCCACAGTATCATATAAGCCTAGGAGGATTCGTTCCTCTCGTGTCGCCCGAAGTTGGATAGATGTCGTGATCACGCAATTATTGTTTTGACACAGAATGCCAGATAGCCATTTTTTTTGACCCTCGCTTCAAATTGATCTTCTTCTGTCAACACATGAGGAGTTGGCTGGCTCCGTATGTACTACTTACACGAGATGTAAGTTAGGAGACGCCGATGATTTTTCGACAAAGGGTGATTCATAGTATGTGGATGCTTTTAGCCAGAGACTTTGACTTGAGCTATTGTAAAGAGAATTGACCCAGGGAAGTTTGACAAGTGCTTTCGAGACTCCGTTCCAACTGTAAAGACCGAGTTTTTGAGCCGTTGTCGCTACCATTGGTGCGAGCCACTCTTGGTCATTAGGACCAAGTATGGTGGCATTCCCAAGAAATAGGAGCCACAATAGAACCGATAGATGGACTTGAAAGTCGAACGTGAGTAGCACTCGAAGCAGTTCGGACATGAATGGCATATCTGGAATCTTCCTATCGAGCCTATTCATAAATGTTGTAACGAACATGGCAAGGCCCAGATGAATGGAGTTTTCCAGTCTACTGAGTTGGTATGATTGACTGAGTGGGCTTATTGAGATCACTTGATATCCAAGAAGAATTATATTAGCATTGAAAAAATAGAGATTGACCTTCAGCGCTTTCGTCTCAGCTGCATCATTGAGCTGCCTGGAAAGGGACATTGCTTCAACGAGGGCATTGTGAAGATCAATACTCAAATTCATTGAAAATCCCAGTAAAGAAGAGTCCACAGTGCATCTTAGATGATGGAGAGGGCAGACTCCGGAACCGAAAATGATCGCACGGCTCGCAAGGACATGGTTGACGTTGAAGATAGTTGCAGTGCCCATATATAATGCGAAGTCAAGGTCAACCCTTTCGATTGTGGGTTAGCACCAACTACGAGGCAGATAATTGTATGGATAACTTACCTGAATGCTTTTTGCATTATTATTGGCATCTCTTTTTGTACCTCTAGTACACCGCCTCGTACATTTATCAACCTTAGTAGCCCGTTTAGATGTATAAGCCCTTGATAGTGTTGGCTTTGATGACGCTCGTATTGAGCTAACATCAAAATAGTGGCAATCGTGGACAGCGGAACAACATTGTCGGACAGTTTCTTGTTCACCAATCTGAAGGTCTGACATAGGTGGTGAATTGCGTCTCTAGAAGGACTTGACTGTTGAGTGAGACAATCTATAGCCGTCGAACTGAGAGCAATGGCGCCGTGGAAGTCTGGATCGTGTCGAGATTTGTCAGGGGCAAATATCTGGCTCCAACGATTCTTGCCGAGGTCTTACATGCTTCGTCTAAAAACATCAGTCTGGCCAACATTGGGCCGGCACTATGACTGCATTCGAACACGTCATTTAGCTCAGACGCATGACGCGGAGTCATCATAAACGAAATAGCTATTGGGAATGAGTATTGAAAGTATATAAAGGTCAAAGTGGTCCCCCACTTACAGCAGATGGATTGAGGGTCTTACCTCTCTTGGCAAGGGATCTGGAAGCCAAGTTTGGTTGGCTCGAAGTAAAGAAATAGCACACATCATCCCCTATTGGCCGCTCAATTGGCAAGACTGTCTCCTCGGACGATGATTCACTCTGAGTCAGCTCTGAATGTATTTGTGCGCTGGGAAAAGCAACAGGATGTGTCAACTGTTCTTTTAAGGCTTTGATTCTGGATGGACGGACAACTGTCTTGCCAGCATTCTTCCCTGTAGCAACAAGACTGCGAATTCGTTTCCTGGTCCTCGGATCAATTTTGCTATTATTGTCAATGAATTCGAATGTCATCTTAGACTATTCTTTATGCCACAGCCGTAAAATACTCGTTTCAGGGCGCCGAGAGTAGTAGGGTCGGTCAGCAATGTTGTTAACTTAGTTATGTTAATTGCGGAAAAAATCGAATAAGCAGAGATGGTCCCACACGGCACTCTGCGGCCTCCCATTGGCTGCACTACTGTCGCGGAGATAACGGTGTTAGCGGACGACATCACCCTACGAGACCCGTGAGAAGATATCCTGTCGCGTGTATCAATCATGAGCAGATGATCGTTTGGTGTATCTCGGCTGGACAAAATGCGCGACTTGGTCAAGAAACGTTCGGGCTGATTTCACCGTTAAATCCGCCATTCATTATCGGATGCTGGGCACAACTACAGCTTTTTTGAGAAACCAAAGAAGAACCCATCAAAAGCCCGAAAAACTTCGTGTCTTTCTTGTATTTTGATCTTTCTTCCAGCCTGTTCGAAAAATGGAAGACGAAATCTCATGTGAATATTCGATGTCATTGCCGCCCCAGTCGGAGATAACTTACACCTCCCATAATACCTGTAGGAGCAGAGTGTAGCAGTTACCGCTTAAGGCCGGCAAGTCAAATATATAACCAGGCAATCAAATACCCGGATAGGCACGAACATCATCTATAAGAGCAGTTCGGTGTGAGTATTGCTAAATATCTTTATACATTCACCATTTTTGCAATTGTGGCAAATCAAACTGTCTTACAATATTTGCCAAAAACAATGCCGAGGATCCTAATATTAGGCGCCACTGGCTACATAGGCAGACGGGTTGCTAGTCGACTTATCGAAAGTGGTAAGCATTCCGTCTACGGCATAGTAAGAACCCAAGAGAAAGCACTTCAGCTTCAGAAAGAAGAGATCATACCAGTGCTGTGCGCCGATCCTGTCAGCAATCCAGAGCCTTATCTTGCAACGGTGCGATCGAGCTCCATAGACATTGTGATTGATGTATCTGGAGCCAATAAGCAATCGCATGCATTTCTAAATGATTTGAAGCGACTTGGTCAGGAACGCATCGAGTCATATCGCAAGAGAGGGATTGCGAATGGACCGAAGTTGGGTTTCATTTACTGCTCCGGAACTTGGGTTCACGGCTCCTCCAATAGGCCCGTTACAGACTTAGATTTAGTTGGTCCTGACTCAATGACTGCCCCTCAAGAGCTCGTTGCTTGGCGAGTCAAGCTTGAGGATGAGGTCATTGCTTCAAATGACATACTAGATGCCATGGTACTTAGGCCGGCCTTAATATATGGGCGCGAATCAACAATATGGTCTCCATTCTTTACGCCTGTCCTCGAAGCAGCAAGGAACAAGATCGAAAGCCCTATTGAAATCCCTCTCGAAGCTCAGTCCAAACCTGGATTGGTTCACATTGACGATGTTGCGACAGCATTCCAAAACGCCGTTGAGAAACTACCGATAATAGCTGGGGCAAATGTATATCCAGTCTTTGATCTTGTGACGAGTCAGGAAAGTATGCGTGAAGTTTTTGATGCAGTGGGTGCATGTTTTGGCTATGCCGGAGTCATCCAACTGAAGGGTCATGGAGATGACCTTTTTGCGAAAGCTATGAGCACTACCTTTCGTGGTACATCAGCACGCGCAGAATTGCTCCTTGGATGGCGACCAAGACGACGAGGTGGTTTTGTCAAGGACATGGATATTTACTGCATGGCATTTGCAGCAGGTATATAGCGTTGTCTCATAGGTCTTGGTAGCAAGACTTTATAGTGAGAGACAGCAGCTCGCGATAGTCGCATCCATCCATTCAGACGCAACAAAGAAGATACTATGATGGATTTATGTTCTCCCATCAACTTGGTGTAATTTCAGCGCGTTTCAACATTTCTGCTTTACAACTTTGTGATCTTGATGTTGCATCCGGCGTGCTTGATCCGTCTTACATTTGGAATGCGGTATTGGTTGCTTATGGACCTAGGACTATGAATCAAAATTTCTTTGAATACTACGATCGGGAAATTGCAGACATTAGCCATGGCATTCCGTACTGGTAGTCACATCTATCCAATGGCTACGTCTTAGAGAAAAATCGGAAATTGTTTACTCCTTTGGGATCTTTGAGATAGTCATTTGCAATATTCACTATAGATTCTAGACACCCATCTATACTCTCCCGAATCAACTAATCAAATATTCGGAAATGACTGAACGAACAGGGAAAGCTGTCAAGCAATCATTGCAAGAGGCTGAGTACTCTATGAATATTGAGACTGCCAGAAAAATGTTAATGGCTACTCATGGCCACGGTCGTTCAGATTGAAATTTCTTTCTGGTTTTTCTCCTAGTTACTAGCCTCCACGAGTTGGCTCCTCTTGCTTCGCTTGAGAGACCAAGATAGAAGGTTAGATCAAGTAAAACCAGGTACAGAGCGCTTCAGCCAAATGGATGTATTGCTGTGACCTTTGCCACAGAAAAGGGCTATCAACCTCGTGATAAAAAAAGTTCCTATAGGGGTATGGGCCAAAAATAAAACATTGCAGCTGATCGGCCTGTATCAGAAAATGGCCATTTTGGATTCGATGCTAGCTCTAGCTAGAGGACCGTTCACACTGCTCTAGGTCTGTCTCCCGCGGAGAGCCAGGTGACTTTGGCAATTTCACGGAAAGGATTGGATGATTATAAAATACATGGATGATTCAATTATAAGTTTTGGCTTGCACAAAAACCCGTGTCTTGAAGGCTTGGGTTTTACGAATTTTCTCATTCCCTATCTACAACCTCTGTAAAGGAAGTTGACTTCCAACTAGTTACAAGAAACCAGGTACATGATTCTTTGGAGGACAAATAACATCAAAGGGTGATATTTCTCCCTCTTTGATCCCATTTGTCGATTCCAAGTCTCGAAGTAACAAACATCAATCTTACTCGAGGCGAAGAGAGCCCGTGAAAGGATGATAGTCCGCTTCCGTTTCCCATTGAGCTTCATAGAGCGACTCATCCATCTGTGATGCATCCATTCCCGATATGACCTCGCTAAGAAAGAATGGAGAGATTAGCTTTTCTGAGTCGATGTCAGATTAGTTATGTACTTACCTGTCTGTAGCAAGAACCTCAAACCCCGGAATACAGTCAATGAGAGCATATATTATGTAACTTCCAATAAAACTCCAGGAGAACCCAATGATCGCTTCAAGGCTTTGGATTCCGAGCTGTTTCCAGTTCCCATCAAACACAGCACCACCAGAAATGAATGTAGCTCCGTCATAGGCTGCGACCTCTTTTTGTGCAAAAAGCCCGGTCATCAAAGTCCCGACAAATCCGCCGATGCAATGTGTTGCAAAAGTATCTCCGTTGTCCACCCAGCGCCACCTAGCAGCTTGTTTGGTAAACTTGATGCGAAGAGCCTGTCTGCATACCACCGCACCGAACACCCCAAAGAAAAATGCGCTGCTCATGCCAATAAAACCGGCACTCGGGGTGATAAGCACAAGCCCTGAAATTGCACCCATAAAGGTACTATCGAGACTCCAGACCCCAGACTCCCAATAGGTTATGAATGCCCACGTCATAGCACCTGCAGCGGCGCAGATGTTAGTAACACAGGCAGCCATCACACTCTTGAAGTTGAGCGAGAGGGTGGTTCCAGCATCAAACGCCAGCCACGAATTCCAGATAGTGATCAAGGCAAGAACCTGTGACATGCTATTGTGTGGTCTGTGCAGCTTTAGGTGTTGGGGTGTGCGACATGCAGACTTCCTAGAGCGGAACAGTGGATAGGACAGATAGACGCTGAGAGCAGTTGCGCTTGCACCGCTGCATATGTGGACAGGTGTTCCGCCAGCGAAATCAAGCACTCCCAGGTTGCCTAGGAATCCATTCTCAGACCAGACCATGTGAGCAAGAGGCTCGTAAACGAAAGTGCTCCATAACTATTGAAGATGAAAGAGTCAATGAGGGCGTGACAATCATGATGATATTCATAGAATCTGACAGGCATAGCAATGACAAGGATAAGAGTAGTGACATACGAAACAGAATGGAAAAAGAGGGAGCAGTCTTCCACGCTCACATGCTCCGCCCACCGCAATCGCGCAGACGGTTGCACAGAAGATTAATTGAAATTCCGAAAAGAGTATCTCGGGTATTGTGCCTACTGGTTGCGCAAGAACACCGCGATGGAATGCCTTTTCGAATCCCCCAATAATTGAGTTTCCCTCGCCGTATGCTAGTGAGTAACCGATAATCCACCACTGAACGGTGCACATAATAACGGCAATCAAGCCGGGATAGAAGGAGGCTAGGCCGCTACGGCGAGTCGAATAGCCCGAGTACCCCAGGCCAACAGCTGGAATAATGGGCCAGCAGAACACGCAACAGACGAGAATGAAGACCGTATCGATCTTGGAGCAAGCCTCCCATGCGTCCACCACGGAGCCCATCTTGGATACTACGCTATGTATCACAGTTGAGATCGTCGGTGCTCTGAATTTCTTTATTCTCCGACTTTACTGATCTCGACGTAGCAGAGGCCTTGTCTTCTCTCACCAGCAGTCTTCGAGTTCAGTGGTAGACTGCCGAAGACCTTTGTGACACAAGGTAACGCGACCGGCCCGTAAAATGGCATGCAGCCACTTATTTGAGCAGCCTTTGCTTTAAGGCGGCCTAAATGGCAAGTAGGTGCTTGATTTTCGCTCTTCTAGCGATTGAAGTAGCTGAGATAGGAATTGAGGTGCGAAATAAGTGATGGAGCGATTGAAGAAGAGCAGAATTCGGGCAGGGAATAGAGATTGAGGGTTTCAATTAATCCTTTCAGTGTCTTGAACGGGAAAGAAAAGAATGAAGAAAAGTAATAAGACAAACAAAGCAATGTCCTGCGCCCTACGAACGCCTCGCGGCATGTATAAGGTAGTGTGAGGGCTTATCATGGCCTATCGACCTGCCCAATATGGTAGTTAGAACGGCAAGGATAGAGGGCAAGATACTTCCACATTATCATTTGAGTGGGCAGCCTTTTCGTTCTTCTGCGCAGGTATCTTGGCCTCAGATATTATCGCCAGTTCCCCAAACCAGTAGAGATGTCTCTGCATCAACTGTCGTATATCTGAAGCAAACAATTTGCACTGGGTGAAGAGAACCCATTTTTAACTACTAAAGGCGTTCATTGGCCAGATATACCAGTTATGTGGAACCCGGTATCTATATTAGGTTAGACTGTTCCTATCCTAATGAAGTGATTGGTTGAATATACATATGGACGGTTCTATGAGCCAATGGTATGTCGACCTGATTCGGCATAGTTGGCCAATCAGAAACGTTGAGTATAGTATTGAGTCGTGACTCATGCGTCGAATAGAAAGAGACAGCAGGTATATAAAAACATCAAATCAGTACCAAAGTCATATCGGGTAAAATAATAGACTGCACAGCCGAAGTCTCTGACTCACAGTATGTATCTTCGTACAGTTCATGCAGAGGGAAACCTCGCCATTCTCCAGGAATTCGTCAAACAGAACCCTTTGGGAATTCTTAACACTGCCCTCAAGTCCACGGTTTACCCGTTCATTCAATCTAGTCATATTCCGTTTGTGTTCAATGTTGATACAAGTGCAACGGGGCACGAAGACAACCAGCAGGGTTATGGGGTTCTACGAGGTCATATCGCCAAACAAAATCCGCAGGCAAAGGTCTTAATCGAAACGCTGGCTGCTACACAGACTGAGCTTGGGGATGAAACTATCAGAGAACTTCCAGAAGACGTGCTGGTGCTATTCAATGGACCTCATCATCACTACGTGACGCCCAAATTCTACGTTGAAACTAAACCCACCACGGGTAAGGTTGTGCCAACATGGAATTATTCTGCCGTTCAAGTCTACGGTAAAGTAAGCGTTTATTGCGACTCCAAATCAGAAGAGACATCCTCGTTTTTACAACGACAGGTGGAGGACTTGAGTAGACAAGCAGAAACATCCATTATGGGATACACGGGGGGAGGCAATCTTTCCCCCTGGGAGGTTTCTGACGCGCCTGTGTCTTATATTGACATCCTCAAGAAGAATATTATTGGAATTGAAATCCGAATTCATCGAATGGAAGGAAAATTCAAGTTGAGTCAAGAAATGGGTAAAGGAGACAGAGAAGGTGTCATTCAGGGATTCGACAATTTGAACAGTGACGTTGGAAGGAACATGGCGGAGATGGTGAAGGACCGTGGGAATAAGAAGGACGAGGGAGCTTGAGATAGCTTTAAATTACTTTCATTCAATCTCATGTTTAGCTGACACGATAATTACCAGATGCTATGGCC
This sequence comes from Talaromyces stipitatus ATCC 10500, assembly GCF_000003125.1. Classification (NCBI taxonomy): domain Eukaryota; kingdom Fungi; phylum Ascomycota; class Eurotiomycetes; order Eurotiales; family Trichocomaceae; genus Talaromyces; species Talaromyces stipitatus. The sequence continues at coordinate 201,900 of NW_002990116.1, forward strand.
CATATACAGGATTCGTATTGTATATAGTACTCTACATTCAGCTTATGCATTGCTACAACCTTGAAAGCTTTTCAATCTGATTATAAAAAGTCCGAAAAGTCTGTAAAGCCGCCCGGTATATAATGAAATGTTTAAAACAGGCATATTTGTTATAGAATAGTTTTTCAACGTAAGCAGCATCTCATACAGTTCTCACTAGGAGGTAATGAGCGAATCCCTAGGTAACTTTGGGACTTATTTGGATATTGAGTCACTGAGGCCATAGGGAGGTTGCATCAGCGGATGCTCATTAAACCCACTAGAGCTGATAACTTGGCCTGGTTTGGGCAGTACCTACATATGTACCCACCTAAATAGGTAGGTAGGCAGAGACATGATATTTGCCCATGCCGGTGGTGTAGATATTAACTAAGTAGCTTTGAGATGCCAGAGGGGCGTATATAAATGTATTTTTAATTGGCGCACAACGCACCCGTGGATGTCACTATGCCTACACCTACCTGGGTGGTATACACCCTAGTCAACTAGATGAATATATTTATAAGGAAGTATATATAAAAAACTTGATATTAATGATATTAGGTACTTATAAAAGATATCATAGATACCTAAGTGACAATACGACCTTTCGGTCCTGGAAAGAATGAGTTTTGAGTTTAACTGTAAGCTTCAGGAGCAACCTTGGAGGTGACCATGACTTGAAGTCATTCAAGGGTATATGCATTGATCTAATTTGTGAAGTCGATGGACTTCCGAGGAATTGGAGCGTAAGTATAAATTACAATTAGAATTGCACACACTCCTCTATCCCTCGCGAGTACTCGGGTTTGCTAGCTTCATCGACTATCAAGATTTTTGTGGCATCGAGTACATCGGGAACTCATTTTTTCAATTTTTCACGCTTGTAAGCTCCGGAGAATATCTAGTCGTAGAGATATCCTCCAATTCAAGTATCTGAGGTGTTGTGCTTGCATGTTCACCTCATCCCGTACCATCCACTTTAGGAAGGAGATACCTAATGCGGTAAATATCAATTCTTGCCTGATTAGGAAGTAAGTACCTACGTTGATACTATAGCCATTTACCATGCAAGAAGGTGCATGAATGAATCTCTGTGGTTATTGTTTTGTAACATGTCAATGCAGCATTCCCACTTACAAATCGCCGAAATTATGACAATCAAGGAAACTGAAGAATTAGAGCACCATCATGTAATGAACAACAGCCTAGACATCGAGTACCTAATTATGAAAGATTTTATTTTGGCAAATTACACAGGTACAGCTGTTGGATTATGCCCCATTACACATGAGCATATGTGTCAATGACACTTTTTTGTGACTTATCCAATGATAACAATGCTTACTACAGGATTCTCAACTCAATAAGTCAGTATTTCCAAGACTATTTGCAAGTATATGAGATAATACTAGCATCAAGGGTTAATATAAATGTTATTGACTGCATGCTTGTGCATGGTTCTGTGGGTTACTTACATTCAACTGCTATCGACTGAATACCCTAAATAGATCATGTATAAGGTAGGATCATCACCGGGTTGACAAGGACCTTTGCCGTCATTACCCAAAAAACATGATAGAATTACTCTGTTTTCTTCCATAGTCACATGTTAGAGTTCAGTGATATGATTGGGAAGTGATACACCTGCACTAGCAGATAAGAAGTCACTATCTGAGTGGTACAGATACATAGCATATCCGGCCGAATCCTCATGTTTGTGAATCCATGCATCAGAATCATGCAAGCCCGAAGTAGTCGAGATAAAAACAGGTACTCCTTCCTTATAGGTAATTTCCTACTCAGTCAAACCACAGGAACTAGTTCCAGCTTACTGAACCACTGTCATGCATTGATCCTATAGCTAGCATAGTAATGATCGCCAAGTACTATACTGTAATAGCTATAAAAGCCGACGGAGTTTTGGTATTCTCCCTGCTGCATTTTCAATCGTCAGATGTTCTTCTACCTTTGATTGGTGTGGGCATAAAAGGTGGCTTGGTCCGTCGTTGCTTAGTTTTTCTTATACTGAGACCAACGTTGAACCCCGGTAGTGCTGAATGCAACATTATAATCTATCGGCTGAATACCCGTGGCTAAATCTTAATAGGTAAGTGCTGCTAAACTATTATATCGGAACTGAGGGGGACCGTGAATAAAATGTATCTACTATGTTCACACAAAGAGAATCTCTCACCATATGAGGCTAAATGCCATCCGTAAAGGAGCAGTGCGTATGAGCAGATGTATGAATATCATACAGAGATCAAGAAGCCAATTCTCTTAACGTATATATTCCTGGTCTTTTAGACTCCTTCAAATGATATACCAAACCCCTCACATCAGCCTTTGATAGGTTCTTATAATTGGTGGGTTCGACGATTTGTGATATCAGCGCCAAGACTAAAATCAGTCAAGTCATGCGCTTCGATAGATGCCTTCAGTGTACAACCTCACCCACAATCGCCTATAACACTTTCTTTCTAAAAAACACCTTCCTAAGAGAGACTTCATGTACTTCATTGCGGGGATGCCGGCCTAGATCGTGGAGCCATGTACTAGCTACATGTTTTCAGGTACCTCGACTCCCGGGTCTCACTCAATACTGAGGAAAAGAGATGACGACGCCAATGTAACTACTAGATGTCTCTTTTCTTAGTCTGTTTTCCACCCCACCTCCGGTTATCTTTTTACTCGAAACCACTGATGCATACAAACAACACCATGAAAATTCCAAAGAGCTTCCAACAAAGATATACTCCATTTCCTATGTTATGTTAACTAATACTTGACATAAGAGATTAGAGTGATTGCTATGTACCGGAAAGACGCTCAGCTAAATTATGAATGATTGCGTTACGATTGAAAGGGGTTCAGGAATGGTGGAGCATAGATAAGCACGATATACGTCTTAAATGATCGATAGGCAATCGGCAAAGGCTTATTTATTTGAGTCATCTGCAGGAACTCTATATTAGTAGCTGTCTAGTTATCTTGAAGAGCTGATAGACATTATGGAGCAGGCTCTATCAGGATAAAAGTTCAGCAGCACCCTCTAAGAATGGCGAACATTATGGGACGTTGGGCGACTAGCAACAAGGAATGTCCCGTTCGTGCATGTTATCTTTGCAATGTGGTATAGTCAGCGCCGTAATGGCTTCATTATCCATGTTCATATCTCATTCGGGAAGGTGATTGGCGGTCCCAATTGTGAAACATATGTACTCTGAATAAATCATCCACAGGTAGTCAAACAGGCACTTGTAGTCGAAAGTATATAGGGTAAAAAAGTATAAAAGGAATGACATTCCCTCTGGCCTAAAACCAGAAATAACTACAACAAAAAGGCAGAAGTATCAAGATCACCAACTCATTGCACACCATATCATAATAACATTATATTTACCATGAAGTCTATCGTTCTCTCTCTCCTTATTCTTGCTGGCCTTACAGCCGCTGCTCCTCTTACTGAGAAGCGTTTGGCTCGCCGTGCCGCTGGCACTCGGCGCTCAAGCCCACCATATGTTCCCAACTCCTATGGCGTGGAACAGTTGAACATTACAAACTCTAAGAATGTTGAGTACAGCGAGAACTGGGCCGGAGCTGTTCTTATCGGGACCGGCTACACCGCAGTGACCGCCGAATTCACTGTCCCTACCCCTACGGCTCCGGGTGGTGGCAACACCGAGTACTGTGCATCTGCTTGGGTCGGTCTTGACGGAGACACTTGCGACAGCTCAATTCTTCAGACTGGTGTCGACTTCTGCGTACAGGGCGGTGATGTGAGCTATGATGCTTGGTATGAATGGTACCCCGACTATGCCTACGACTTCAGTGGCATCAGCATCTCTGCTGGAGATGTTATGAAGATCACGGTCACTGCCACTAGTACCTCTTCCGGTTCCGCAGTTGTTGAAAATGTTAGCACTGGTAGAACAGTCACCCATAGCTTTTCTGGTGAATCCGACAGACTCTGCGAGTACAATGCTGAGTGGATCGTGGAGGACTTTGAGGAAGGGGACTCATTGGTTCCCTTCGCTAATTTTGGCACTGTTACCTTCACTAATGCTGTCGCTACACACAACGGTGCTGGTGTTGGAACCAGTGGTGCCACTATAATAGATATTGAGCAAGACAGCGGTGTCCTTACCTCCGTTTCTGCTTCCGGTAACACCGTCACCGTCAAGTACGTTTGAAAACATGGTTTTCAAATGGTCGAATCGCACGTCAAGTTGTGACTCCCATTACAAAATGAGACTTTTTCAGAACTACTATTATCGAATTTATACAGTATGAAGCATACTAATACTGATATACATGACGACGGTGGAGGATAGGGATTCAATATAATGACTTCTGAGGCATGCAAATTGTAGCTCTGTAATTCTAATCCCAAGTAATTTGGCTGGGTATTTTATTCGTTCCCCAGGGACTCTTAGGGTTATTAGATCCCAAGTACAGACAGATAAGATAAGATCGAGGAACATCTGATAACTACCCGTCGCTTCACCTCCCCCAGCCCCAGTCCGAATAGGGTGGGGGGAGGTGAAGCGACGGGTAGTATCCGTTCGCCCGATTGCGTTATCAGTGAAAACTCATCTTGATTTCTCAACGTCCACAGTCTAGTCGGGTTTCCCAGTTTATCTAACATCATATATATATTTTATATGACTATTGACACGGACTGTGGTAACCCTCTCTGCTATAGAGGAGCCCTACTTTCTCCAAACTTCCAACTAAGTAGCCTCGTCACGTTTGACGAAAACCGCAACCGTATATCTAATTGGCGGGGGTACTCTTTACCCAATTTGCAGTTACTTAACTATACTTGTTCTAATATCCTGTCTCCCGAGCGAATTGACGTTAGACGGCTTGTCATCCGAATAAAGCGAGTATGCGCGTCGCTATAATTGGGGCTGGTCCTGGGGGCCTGGCTGCTGCCAGGTAAGCAATACCACTCTTTGTGTCAGGAACAAACAGAAACAAAGATTCTCTAAGTATTGTACGATTTCTCTAATATGAACCTAGATATCTTTATGCTGAGAAGGCCTTCTCTGCAATTACGATCTTTGAACAGCGCGATGAAGTCGGCGGGGTCTGGTGTCATACCTCGGAAGATACAATAGACGAGGATTTCGCCATTCCTCATACAAAACCAACAACAGAGGCAGAAAAGCCCATTGTAACCAATCAGGCAAATAATCATGTCATTTTTCAGTCGCCGGTGTACGATCTTCTGGAGACGAATATCCCACATACTTTGATGGGGTATTCCGATAAGAAATTTCCGAAAGGAACGCCCCTGTTCCCTTCACATCGAGACGTCAAACAGTACCTGCAAGGTTATGCGAAGGACTTATCGTCTATTATGTTTCATACACAAGTTGTCGATGTATGTCTTCGAGACGAAAATGCAGCCAATGCCACGTGGCTGGTTTCTGTACAGGATCTTCGAACACATTATCTATCCACTCATGAATTTGATGCTGTTGTTGTCGCTAGTGGTCATTACAGTGATCATTATATTCCGGATATCGTAGGTATGCGGGAGTGGAATACTGCTTACCCGCACTCTATATCTCATTCGAAACATTATAAACGACCGGAACATTTTACGAATCAGGTGCGTTTTCCAACCCTTTGCTACCCTTCTGGTTCCGTCAGGCCTGTCAGTTACAAAAATTGGGCCACCAATGCTTCAAATCTTTCTTGCAGTTCCGTGACTAACTTTTACACTTTTGTAGAAGGTAGTCGTCGTAGGGAATTCGGCATCGGGAGTCGACGTGAGTGTGCAAATTGCGACCGTGTCGAAAAAGCCACTTCTCCTTTCAGAGAGGAGCGATTCCCCAGTCTATCTGAGAGATAACCATCGAATCAGGACTGTGCCCGAAATTATTGAATTTATCACCCGTGACCGCGCACTCCGTTTTGCAGATGGTCACATTGAGAAAGACATTGATCATGTCCTATTCTGCACGGGATATCTTTATTCATTTCCATTTTTATCATCTTTGAGTCCTCCTGTAGAGGTCCCGAACGGAAGTCGTCCTGATCACTTATTTCAACATATATTCTATTACCCTCAGCCAACACTGACATTTATCGGGCTTCCACTTAAGATTATACCCTTCCCGCTTTCCGAAGGCCAGGCTGCGGTCATAGCACGGGCATACTCTGGCCGCTTGTCCCTGCCACCCTTGGAAGAAATGAAGGCATGGGAAGCTGATTGGATTGCTAGACATGGATCGGATAAGAGTTTCAGTGTTCTCGGTTTTCCTGCGGATGCCGAATATCTCAATCATCTCCATCATTGGAGTCTACAGGCTAGAAGAAAAGATGGATTGGAAAATGACGGTCAGGGGAAGATTCCTCCAGTATGGGGAGATGAGGAACAGTGGTTGCGGGAATTGACACCGACGATTAAAGCTGCTTCGCAAGCTTTGGGAAATAAACGAAAGGAAATACGAACGCTGGAAGAGCTCGGCTTTTCTTATGCTAAAGATGGAAAATCAAAGCTATAATGAGAGAACGATAAAACACGCTCAGATAGCACCACCCAGGTGGACATAGAAATTAGATCATTGACTCGTTATATACCTACGTACATTAAAATGCCTCAAGGCTCAATTTCATTTCATAAAGTGAGCTAAAATCCACCAGCACCACGAACACGCTGAACAGCCCCAACGATACCCCTAGCCCAGCTAAACCTACCAGGATCGGGGCCTATTGTTCCTTCGGCTATTGCACCTGTTTCAGGGTGGTGCCAACAACCATCTTCGGAACTAACGAGACCAAATTGCGATGTGTTCTGGTTCCGGTCTATAGCTTCGCGCCATACTTTACAAATTAGTGGAGAGTCGATCATAATATTCACTTCGGTTGAATGGAAAAATGATTGTGTATCTAAATTTCCATTTCCTGTAAATACTAAGTGTTAGCTCATGCATAGTAAATCTTAAGGAGATCCAAGTGCTCTAATCAACTGGCTCACCTTGTATAGCAACTGTTTCATCGACAATCATCAACTTGACATGGCTACTACGATGCTTGAATTTATTATGAACAGGCGACTTTCGATCTTTTGCAGTATAGTTATAGATCCTGAGCCGAGACTTCTCCTCTTCAATAGCAAGAGAAGAGTACAGACGATAAGCAATCATCTCGTTAGTACCGTTCTGGCCAGGAAGTAACTCTCCTGCATCATTGTAGCCGAGCGTCACGTATGCAGTCACGGTAACTCCACGCCTAACAGCATTGAGCAACGGCTCCAGGAGGGGCTCTGCGTTCATATTTGGCGTTTGAATGAAAATGGTCCTTTCGGCATTGTTGACGGCAGCCAACCATGTGGCGTTTTGGGGCACTGGATAGTTTGAGTTGCCAGGAGCTGTAGACACGCGTACAAAGGTTAGCTAGCTACTTATAGACTTGAAGATCTTCAGATCTTGGTGAAAGTCCTCCGAAGGTTACATACAGCCATTTGGTTCTCTGTTTACCAGTGCCATTGGAACTGGCTCGTGTTGGGGCATCACAATGTAAGGGGTCATCTTATTGCTCTCTGTAATATCCGGTCCGTTAGGTTGAGGAAGTTTTTGGTTTTGTAATGCTTCCTTGTTGTGGACTAAAGTTCTTTTGTCTTGGTACCGGTGTTAGTATCGTAAGACACCAGTTTTTGGAACTTGACATACTGAGATGGCGCGTTGCCGCGTCTCGTCTGGTCTCGCCTGGTCTCGTATCAAGCTGGCTGTTTACTCTCCTCGCCTCCTCAACGAAATTGTAATCATAGTGTGGATCTGTACTCGTGGATTCTGGAAGAATCTCTAACTGTCTTTGCGAAGAACCGGATGCAGTTGAGTTTGGTAATTGCGCTTTGGTGAGCGAGCTATGATGTGAAGGTATTTGTCGCTGGGCCGCCGGGCTACTAATCATCGGTAATGACGGCTTCGTATGTTTTGCCCAGGATATGAGTAACATGTCATACATCGCATCCACAACAGGGCCTTCCAGATGGACCATCATTTCGAGGTTATCGTTGTCCTGGATATTGTTACTTTGCAGTAGTCCGATTTTTCGGTCAATAGTACACAGTTTTGCGTGGAACGTCCCAAGCACCGGACGATGATAGTTGATGACTTCCATATCTATATTCGGAATGTCATCAGGTGCGGGAAGTTGGATTTTGTCACCGGTATATTCCTTTGGCGAGACGTTTTGATGGTTTTCATAGAGCTAATTTTGCATTAGTCTTGATAATAACGCATGTGGACACACCTACCTGCTTTACACTGCCTCGGTCGTAGATGATCTTGACGACAACTTTGTCGCTTCGTTCTCCTGCTCGTCTCGACAACTCACGGAGTGCATTTGTGATAATGATGGATGCATCTGAATAGATCCAAAAATTGGTGGCCAAGAAAACTTCCTTTTCGGCGCGAACGATACAGTTTGCAGTGTGCCGGTTAATATCAGGTAGTGTCGAAATAATAGTTAAAGGGACGACACCATGCGTGCCCATCAGGCACGGTGAAACCAATCCAGCCAGTGGCTGGTTTTCAAGCGAGCGCAAAGCATTGTAGTAGCACTAGAACCAGGCAAGTGGAAGCAAGTCAGTCCCTTAAGCTCTCGCATTAGGTAGATATTTCCATTGCAACTTCACCTTTAGAAACAGATTACTCGGGCGTTGGCCACCCCAATTCCCGCATTCTAATGCTCGCTGGAGATCTTCCTCCTCAACTTCATCGCGAGATGGTGGTTTGGCGTTGTCTCCAGATGCTTTAGGCTTGTGCTTATTGAAGAGTCTATTCGCAATCTCCCCGGGCGATTGATTAGGGTTCTCGGCAAGTTCCGAGCTGACACTTTTGTCGCTCACGGCGTATTGGTATAGCGAGTCGGATAACATTTTCAATGCAGCTATTGTAAAATAGAGACTGATCGTCTCAATGCCAATTGTTCTAGGTACAGCCTTCAAAAATATGTAGAGAGAGCATCGAGAGAGGTGAGGATCGAAGCACTTAATCAAGCTTTTGTGGGGAACGCCTTGACGTCATGTCGTCCGCCTATCTTTGCTGAATGATTTACCCATAATTATATTATTACAATACTACTACAACCGTAGTGAAATAACTAGTTTGCTTTGTTCCATACTTCTCGACTCATATTGCGGAGAGAGTGTCTTTCAAACATGCAGCCCGTGAACGTCAGCGGCGCGGCATACTAGCAAGCCCTAACCATACAAAGAGTCAATTTATAATCCGTCCAGCTAAGTTTCCTGTACATTGGCCCGACCAGTGAAGACGATTCTAGTAGGATACTCGACTTTTGTTGCTCGCTGGAAGATGTCATTTCCGGGTGCGATAATTGCGTGCCCATATTAATCTCCCATTCAACCATTAGTCGGCCAATCCCACAGTCTTGATAAGCAAAGTACACAAAACGACATCCAGTGGATTATCCATATATTTTCTTCTTCTCTCATCAGCTTGCTGTAGATAAGAGTCCACCAAGGTCTTTAGCTGGGAATGTATACATCTATTTGTTGGCCAATGAGAACAGTAGGATTTAGGATCTATCAATCTATGCAGTTCTATTGGCTGTTTGTCACAATAACCAATCAGAAATAATTGCGCGCTGCTAAAAGACCCACCTGCCAGACAAATTTCATCAAAGAATCACTTTACCGAGACCTGCAGTTTCAGCAATTATTCATCTCCAGACAAGCGCAATGAAATGGTTGCAAAACTGAGGACACTGACCGGCTGTTTACAATGTAAGATCTCATACCCTCGCATAGATCAATATATCACTCCCCAGGGTTAACGGATTTCTCGTAGGTCGAAGGCGACGTAAAAAATGTGATGAGACCAAACCTGCATGCGCTGGGTGCAGGCGAAATGGGCTATACTGCCAATGGCCAGGACCAGATTCCGTAGACAAGCGGTGTCGACGATATCGAAGAGCTGCCACGCCAAAGTCTCAATCTCCGCCTGAACTGACTGCTCATGATAATCGTCAAATTCGGATTCCAAAAAGCATCAAGCATTTCCATCATTCATTTGACCAAAAAGGGTCGATGCTTGTCGAGTACTGTCTGTTTTCGTTTCTGCCTTCTCAGTACCATCAAGCTGCAGATGGCAAGCCTACAGTCGATCTATCCTATCTACGGTATATGTGTTTAGAATCGCACCTATTGCTGAATGCCGTGTCTGCGTGTGCTATGATCACATTAAATACAGCAAGTAAATTGGACCAGGCATATGACTCATCTCACAGGTTGTATATGGCTGCCATATCCGAAATATCAGCAGGTATTGCCGAGGGCACCTTGACTGGCACGGAGGACTCTCTTCTGGCATCAGTCATATGGCTCTGTGTGTATGAAGTACGGTTGAATAATGCAACTGTTATTTGACCGTCGAAAGTGGCTGACAACATCACAGAATTCGAGAATAGAGGTCAGACGACAGAGTTCTATTCATGCGGAAGCACTACGCCGCATTCTCCTTTTGCGCGAGCCCATGGACTTCCAACATTCCTCCATGTCAGAACTGGTTTGGGAGCGTATGTGTGTCGAGTCTTATATATATCATAGCGCTGTCACGACATTGTTTGACGGTCAAGTAAGCTTGATAGAAGATACACTTATGGTACTGAGGAAGTTTGGCACTCGCATGTCAACTGCTACAGCTGAGATCGACGTCTTTCAAAAGGCGGAGAGCCAGACATCGCAATCCATTATTCAGTCTCCAGTTCTTGGAGCTCCCTACCAAATGTTCCTCTTTCTCGTCGAAGGGACTCGACTTGCACGTGACATATGTCCTGGATCTGTCACTGACGAAATACTCGCATGGTCGCGTTACTACGCGGTCTGCAAGATGCAATTTACTCTTGAGGAAACTGCTAGCAACTATTACGGTGACTCCCGCAGGTGGATTGGGAAGTTGTACGCTGTCGGTATTCGGGTTCTATTTCTCTATATCCTTTCGGCTTCAGAACTAAATCATAACGAAAGCTTAGAACACTACTTGTCCTGGTGTACGGAGTTCAACTTGACTCTGAGTGAAGCTCGAAGATTGTTGATATCAACTAGAGATGATATTGGCAAGACGTGGGGCAAATTCTTCCTATGGCCTCTTGCTATCATCGGCGCTGTGCTCTATGATGCCAGTGATATTTCAGTGGTGAAAAGCTGGCTCGATCGTATCATGCGCAAGAGCAACAGTAGCAGCGTTATGGTCATCAGAAAAGTACTTGAGGACCGAATTTGGACTCAACAGCTTAGCCCTGGTGATTTGGAAAGCCCTCAAAGTTACATGCAGGGCCTGACGATTATGCTGGACACCAACATTATGAACGAGGGCGCAGCGTCTCTGACATATCAATTCCCATTGTAGCTCTCGTATCGTCAGGTTTGATGATGCCATCTCCTGGGTGGCCTGTGCCATATTCACGCATCAAATTCTTCGCCATGTCATTCAATGCAGCGCAGAATACTTTCGACGGTGGGATCCCCGAGGAATCTGACAAATAGCTTGACAAAATCTGCGAATTTTCGGGGACAGCTGTCGATAATGGAGAGGCAAAATATGCACCTCAATGTCAGCGATCATATTCACATCTGCAACAGGCCTCCATCAGTAAGCTGCATTGCTGTGTAGTGATGTCTTGACTGTTAACCCACAAGTTGGCTCCAACGGATGAAACCAGAGTCATATGGAATCAATTAAAGTGGTCAAGCATACCTCCCGATGCTGTGTCCATGAAAATAGCGATGAGGCCATGAAATGGGGGAAATTTATCGCTGATACACTCAGTGTACACAGAGGATGTTGTACAGTCGCGCAACATGCTAGACTGACCGAGCAAATTATGCACAAGCTACAGGAAAATATTGCAATTGTTCTGCCATCCACTTCAACTCCGTCATCAAACTGTCTGTGTCCCGCAGTGGGAAGTCTCGCCGATAATCCTCCAGCATAATATTCACAGTCAACTTCTCGTTGTCATTACTGGCTATAAGCCACGAGGCACTCAGAAGGATAAGTATATATCCCGATCCCAATGGTCGATAGATACATGCTAATTTGGCCAGTTCTAGTGTTTGGGTGACCAAGCTCGTGGAGTCTGCTATAAGTTCGATTGCGTCAAAAGGAGGAGTGAACGCGTGGAGCACCCAATTCAAGATAGTGACAATCAAGAGCCCGATGCCATATGCGCGCTGGTAATAGGCATGAAGTACAACGATTTTAAGCGTATTATTAGGATCAGACGGAGGTCCCCTGGCCCAATTTCCTTGTAGCTGGAGCAGTAATTTTTGGGAAGCTTCATACATGGGTTTTGTCTCAGCTCTCAGTATTGCTATCTCCCGCTCACCAGTTGCCGCTCGCGCACGACGGAGTATATTTGGCACGTGGGCAAGATATTGCATCAATTGTCCCTCGGGGAGTTTAGCGTCAAGCTCGTTTCCTACCAGAAAAGTCCATTGCTGCGGGTCAAGTTCTATCTTTTCGTTGAAGAAACCTTCAAACAACTGTGAGGAATAAACATGATGCACATGACGTCGTACGTTAGGGTACACGTACTACACAACCTCGTAAAGAAAGGAGCAGTTGCTGCTCAAAGTCATCCTGGGGCTTGGTAAAGGATCGCGCCTTTAGTATTTTGGCAGCGCCTTCGCAATGGCCTGACCATCGTTGTCCTTCAGAACCATTCAGATTCTGGTGGTACTTAGTTTCACGCGTGAATAATACGTAAAACTTGGCTGTTTGACACCTACCTGACATATCAGTAACAGCATCACCGCGCACAAAGTTTCCGACGTTCCAGCTTTGGTGGGATCGTCGAGACATTTCCTCAAACTCCGCAGAGCGCGGGAATAACTACTCAAGGTCTCGACCGAGATGTCCGATCGCGTACAAAAGTTGGTGTGCGCGCAAACAAGGGCATCCACCGCACTATCCAACGCTTCATTCTCGTTCATATGTCGCAGAATCTCAAACATGAAAAAGCCATATGCCCAAGCGAGATTATATTTCAAGTTGGTTGTCAATTTCGTCGCTTGAACATATTTACTTGTAAGGATTGTGATTTTATTGCTTGGTGGCAGCCGGGGAAGTGATGCGATCACGTCCGCTTTGACCTGCAGACCCGAGTCTGTATTCGACGAATTTGTTTTCTTCTTCGTTTTGCTCGTTCCGAACGGTTGTTGTTCTTGGAATTTATACCTCTGCTGACCAGAGCCAACGCATTTCAACCCGAGGCGGATACATCGCGAACACGTGGGAGTTTTCTCGTCGCACTGATTTCAAAGCCGTGAGTTTATTGCATGTCAGTCGAAGTCTGCTGACTAACCTTCTTCTTCGATTTGCGACAACAATCACACGCTTTTCCTGAAGGCACTCCAGGCATTTTATTACAATTCAACGGTTTCCGCTTATTTTCGTGTATAAAAGCAAATAACAAGAGGTCCTTCTTGGTCAACTGTCAACGAATTGTTACATGCAAAAAATTATTCCATGTTGTTTCGAATTTCAGCCGCGATGAAGTCACGGCTGGCTTTAGCCCCATTGGGCGACTCCAACATGCTGAGCAACGCGCGCCAAGAAGTGCCAAATATTGCCGTCTCTGAATGCTGAACACTCACAGGTTCGCTGTTATTGTGAATGTGGTCAGGATCATCTTCGAGCTGGAGGCTAGGCATAGCAGTGCCACAATTCTGTCTGCTGAGTCACTGCCGTCCGGCTATCGCTGTGATGGAATCGAGGTGTAGGCCGATTTGACAGACAGAGGTTGGATGATTGAGAGGAGGTCGTCCATTCAGCGAGTACGGTGAATCTGTACTTACGGGTCATACTCTCCTGGGACCAGGAGAGTACTTATCCTCAGCTTTCGTTACATATCTCATCGGTGATCAACCACCGCATGTTTGTTGATTTGCGGGTAACAGAGTACGCAGTGGACGAATTACATGCCTGCCAATACGACTGATCTTCGTCAAACCTCCAAATGCTTTGCAAGGCAGAGATATCTTCGTATTCAGCGTCAGACTCAGCCAGTATATTGGCACTTTTCACAGACTAGCCCTTTGCAGAGATATGGACCGCTGAGTGGAAAATTGTTTTTTGCAGCATTGCCATTGGTCAGGTGTAGTGTCAAAATGGGCCTTCTGTGAAAGAAAGTTGACAAATTTGGCCAATCAAATTATGCCATTCAGAGTGAGGTCCAAAAATAATTAGATTTGCTAACGTCATTTGGATGCCAGTCATCCAATCGAATACGTTCTACTGCTGAGGTAATCTCCTTAGCCAATCATGTCATTGCAAATACGGGGACTTAAGGTTTAGGGTTCAGAGGCTGAGATAACCCTAACAAGCGTCTTGTGCCGCCATTCATCGATCCAGGAATACCTGATTGTTAGGGTTGTCATTGCACTCGCCTTGTTTGAGCATAAATATGGACTCCAACCCCCGTGGATCATCTTCAGTCATGACGACCAGAATACAAAAACCCTTCAAGCGACAGTACACTACACATTCCCTCTCGTGAACCACATCGTACCGCCCAATATGAGCTCCAACTCGGACTCGGAGACGTATAGTCTTTATCCCTACCATCCAAGCCATGTCCTTCCAATTGTTTTTGCCGTCTTGATTGGCATATCTTTAGTGATGCACATCTACCAGAACTTGTGAGTTTACTCAGTTGGCGTCTTTCTACCATGCAAAGTGTCTCGAGTCCGAAAGCTCACGTTTATTCCTTTATACAGTCGCTATAAATTTTGGACCGTCACGTTCTGGATGTCGTGGGGTGGCACAGTATTTACTGTTGGCTGGATAGCTAGGTGCATATCGAGCTATCAAACGTCGAATGTGAATTTATACATCGTCCAGACGGTGTTCATCTATGCTGGGCCGCCTATCTATTCCGCATCAGCCTACAACATCCTCGGCCGGCTTTTGCACTACTTACCAATGCATGCTCCACTACATCCTAACCGAGTCACCATCTTTTTCGTCTACTTGGGTGCAGCAGTGGAATCCTTGACCGCCTCCGGTGCTGCTCGCATGGCTACGAATACGGATAGTTTGTCTCGATACAAAAGCGGTGGGACACTTGTCTCAACGGCACTTCTGTTGCAAGCTGTTATCGAAGCTATGGTAGTGAGCGTGATTGCCCTAGTGCATTATCGCGCTTCTCGCGCTGCTCATCGTCCACCACCTAACGTACGAAAACTCTGTATCACTCTCTATGGAACATCCTTTCTCATTATTTTCCGATGTATCTGCCGTGCCGTCGAGTCTTTCACACTTTACGCATCGATTGAAAGCTGCAAGCAAGGAGATTGCAGTCCTATTCTGACTCATGAGTGGTATCTCTACAGCTTTGAGGCTGCACCAATGGTTCTCTTCACATACTGGCTTAATATAATGCATCCTGGTAGATTGCTACCCCGACAAAAGACCCGTTATCTGGATCTCGATTGCAAAACTGAGCGACTAGGTCCCGGTTGGATTGACAAGCGATCCCTGTGGCAGACTGTGATCGATCCGTTTGACATGTCAGGTATGATATCTAGCAAGCCGAATCATGAGAGTTTCTGGCTGTGGCCGGAAAAGTGGCCGGCTGTTGTCGATGGTAGTTTCGCGCAAGGAACGGCATCTAATATACAGAATTCAAGGTCTAAACCGAATGAACGTTCCGAGAGTGGGCACAAGATGCTTCCATCTCAGTCGAATCCCTGATGAAAGGATTTTAGTATCGTGATGGAGTTATTTATTGTGTTGATTCTTCTTTTTACTTGCCGGTGTTGACTGTTAAGTAGATGTATGTTTTATCTTGATCTACATACATGCACTGTCTACAAACAATACTATTATTGACGTCCAAATATATATTGATTCGGAACCTTCGAACTGTGACGAGTAGATTGGTATACAATCATCATAGAATAATGACATATACTGTATCCTCCAACCTTGCGACCGCTAAGGTTCTCAAGCAATCCAAAACCACACTCTTTCTGTTGCCAAGGGGTATTAGTACTCAAATAGTGCCTGGGAGAATTACGCAGATAGACTTACCAAAGATATTTCTCGGTTTGGCATCCTCCCAGGAGCCTTCCAATCGATCCGCTTCTTCCTTTCCAGAAAAGAAATCTATTTCATCCAATTTGACAAAACTAGTTCTGTGGTATATTTTATATCCTAAAAACAATGTTGCAAAGATCGGTATGTCGATATATGGTGGAATAAATGATTTAGCACTGAACTTTCCTGGAAAGAAACAGTCGAATCCGTTGAAAAATGCCACTGTAGAGGAAAAGAGACACGAAAACCACGCTAGGTAAGGTTGGAATGGAGCCCGGAATGGAAGTGAAGACCTTGAAATGCCTTGATGTTTCATGCCTTTGTGGAAGCGGAGATAAGTTATGGAGACGGATGTCCATACGATCAGAGTGCTCACGGAGCTGAGGTTGCTTATCCAGAAAAATACGTCAGATGCGCTTGAATTTACATTCAAGTAAACCAGTAGACTGAGCATGGCGGTGATGGCTACGCATGCATATGGAACTCCAAATTTTTCGTACTTCAAAAACCCGGGTGCTTTTCCGTCAAGCGCAGTAGAGTACAATACCCGAGTCGAAGCGTAGAAGAAAGAGTTACCCGCCGAAAAGGCGGAGGTAAGTACGACTGCATTGATGATTGATGGGAGGACTCTGATGCCTCCATTTTGCATTGCGATAACAAAGGGGCTGGCACCGACTCCAGGAGCGCCTTGCTTAATAGCATTCAGGAGACGGTTATCCGTGGCGGAGACGCACATACCGACCAAGAAAATGCTTAGAACGTAAAAGACTGCAATACGCCAGAAGACTCTGCGGACTGCTTTGGGTATATTTCGTCGGGGGTTCTCAGTCTCCCCGGCTGCGACAACCACCATCTCGCTTCCGCCGTAAGCAAATGTAGCGCTGATGAAGACTTTGAAGAAGGCAAGAAAACGCCCCAAGGCTCCTGGTTCAAGATATTCCAGCATTGGGCCCGGATTGTGCCAGTATCTAAAACCAATGCGATCATGGCTCGGTGCGCCTCCAAGAGTGATGATGAGCATAAGGAGAATTAACCCGCAGATTGTTGTCAATTTAATAGCTCCAAAGGCAAACTCGATTTCACCATAGAACCGCACAGGGAAGAGGTTTATGGCAACAACTGCTACTAACATGATCGTGATCCAGGCAACGGTTGAGACGCTTTCTGGCCAGTAATCGATAACCAACGCCGCGGCACTGATCTCTATGGGCACGCCGATTGCGAACTGATACCAATAATTCCAGCCCAGCGTAAATCCTAAGGCAGGATCGACGTAGCGCGCCGCGTATACGGGCACTGCACCTGGTAAGGGAAGCCAGGTCGCCATTTCACCCATGCTGTTGATCACGGCGTAGAGATTGAAACCGGTTATAAGGTAGGCCAGTACTGCCGAAAGAGGTCCTGCGAGAGACAATGTTTGACCCGTACCGACAAAAAGGCCGGTGCCTATAGCACCCGATAGTGCGAGAAACTGGACATGTCGCGATTTCAGTCTTCGTTGTAGTGTCCCAACGTTATGATGTTCGTATTCGCCACATTTGAGTTCTTTTTTATCTAGGATGCTTGCATCGACTATCGTTTTCGAATCATTGCTCCCCAAAGCTTCAATGTCTTTCGTCATCTCACCAACTATAGCCGCACACTATACTGTACCTTTTTGTCTGACTACCTTTTCGTTCGTTCCAAATGAGAACTCATCCAGGCCAACATATCTGAGTATACGGCAGCAAGGATGCGACAGATGTGAGCAGACATGTTTTATATGATTATCCCCGCAGTTTCCAACATATTTGCTGACAAGGTTCCAAGTTGCATGATTGTCTTATCTCTCCTCTACGTAGCATCTCGATTGTCAATCCCCCGCTTTCCACTTGGCACAAGATAGCATGTGGGGAGCACCTGGGCAGGACAGGAAAATCAGCCTGTAGCATAGGAGATTGTTGATTACTTCAAAACTCTAGATTCATGTGTCGGTTTGAGCCGCTTCCAGATTATAGTTTTAAGGCTACCACCGATGTAACTTTGAAACCTTTCTTGCTCACTGATCGATAGTAGAAGCTGGTTAGCAGAGTGAATCGGGAAAGTATAGCGATTGCTCTACGTAGTCGGCACCTTTATGACAGAATACGTTTCAATACTATTAAATTAGAGATCAAATAGCATATATGGATCAGGCAGATATTAGACATGAGAGGAATCGACAAGCTTGATAAATCTTTAGGTCAGAAAAGAGCATACAAAAAAAAGAATCAGCGGGCTGCTGAGCGGCCGTAGTGAAATATCTAGAATAGAAGGAAAAGCCCGGCACCAGCGAGCCCGGAAAGAAAGTGTTTCGCATTGCCGGTGGCCAATGCTGCGATGCCGGAGGAAGTGGAAGTTGATTTTGAAGAGCCCCCTGAACTCGCACTAGCAGTGGTGGTCACTCCAGTGGCACTCACCACTCCCGTAGTCGCCGTCTCAACTCCATTCCCTGTAGCAGTCGAGACAGCGGAAGGAACAATCGTTGCCCCTGGCACTGCATTGGCGCCTGTCCCAATCTCCAGGATATCATCTTTTCCGGGGTTGAAGTTAGTATTGGCGAGGGAGATTTCGTTGTTCTCGAGGTCATAGACGACGTATGCACTGCGGAGGAAAGTGTCTCCAAGGAGATTTACACCAGCTTTACCGGGAGCAATACCAAGCAAACAACTATTCTTGGGCCAGTCCGAAAAGGCCTCGTATAATACCAGTTGACTGAGACCGACATTAATCTTCGCTCCGGAAAGACTGAATGTTACGTTATAGTTGGTGGTCATCAAATCACAGTTCACGTAAGCGACCCCATCCTTGTCGGAGAATGTCGCATTCAGAGACTTGTAGATTTCGGAAACAAGAGCGTCTGGTAACAAGATAAAAGGTGAGCCTGTATCTAGCGAAACTGCTAGTGGTAGATTCGTCGTAGAGCTAGTGGACTTGTCCCCGGTTTGTACAATGACTTCAGTCAAGGCGAGCGCGAGTGAATAGTAATTGTTATAGACAGGAACAACTGGGAGAGTTTGCAGTTCACCAATGTACTTGGCCTTGTTGACTCCTCCGAATAGTAGAATACCAGTGTCTGCATCCGTGCCGTCCATCCAGAGACTGTAGGCGGTGGATTTGGTGATGCCGTTCGCAGTCAAGGCATAAGGCAGGTTGTTGTATGTTTTGTTTTGTCCAGCTGCGTATGTGGAGATGTTGTATCCGACACCAGCAATACCGACTATTTTGATCACATCATAAATTAGTACGACTGCTAACAATCACTTCTCTACATGAATGTCACGCAAAGCAAGGCGTCCATTTAATACGAGCTGAATGTGAGCTCACCGTCAGAGGAAGTTTCATTGACAACGACAAACTGGAAGTCTTTCACAGTCGCATCCCCCAAACCGAGAGTATCCGTGGCATAGGTACCAAGAGCCGTAGTGCCATAGGCGTACGTCGCATTATATCCAAGACCTAGTGACTTGAAAGAAGATGAAGAGCTAGAGTCGTAAACACCTCCTTGCTTGCCTGATCCGGGAGCCGCAACGACCCATAAGTCACTACTACCTGTATCTAGAGAGAGTGTGAAATTCTGGGGAGGTGTTCCCAATGTCAAGTTAAACCAATAGCTTGAATTTTGCTATATATTTGTTAGAGCTGAACCACGTCGCACAATTGGTTGATTTTCGCTGCTGCATGCAAATTCTCATACTTACCATGTTCATAATAGAGACGTCCAGTGGAGAAGTGCTTCTTTTGTCCAAGGTCCCTGCCGACTGTCTGCGTATTATCGGGGCCTCCAGGACTGCTGGCGCATCTCGTCTATAAAGAGACAGTGCATTGCCAACTGACACCGTCGTTAGGACGATGAACGGCAACGAAACTGTCACACGCATTGTGATGAGGGATTGATATTGATTCCCGAAAAAAAAAAAGTGTGTGCGGTAAACAAGGATATTGTATTGAGATCAATTTTTCCGAGGTAGCTGTACACTGGTCACCACATCCAAGTTGTCTGGATTTTCGTCTTGTGGAGATTTCTGTGCCCTGGTCTTTGACCCATCTTTAAGCCGCCGGGTGATGTGGCGAAATGGACACGCATGTCAACGTTAAGTCGGGGACTATTACTTTGTGGCGTTCGTCCATGGCAGTCTCTGTCACTGATAAAACCAGGAACTCTGCACAATTGAGCTACGTATGTTTATAATATATGCAAGCCTAGGCAGCGCTGCTTCTAAGGTCCATCTGCTTAACTTGATCTGGTTAGTAGTTGATGCTAAGCCCATGCAAATGACTTTACGCGCCGGTCAAAGTAAGTGAGCTCCAATCCTTCCCCGGTTTCGATGATTTATAATCGTGGTTGCATTGAATGATATTTTTGTGGATTCGTTGGCCAAGCCTCACGAGTCATGACCGGTTATCCTTCCGCTTGATCCGTTCGGTAAAATCCCTCAATGCGTACTCCGTACCCCTATTCCACTCACGTCCTAGTTTTCATTTGACATTATATGCCTACAGAACTACTCCGTATACCATAATGACCATAATAATGTCCGGCTTCGTCTTTGGCATGACCCATTTAAATTGGTCACACTAATATCTTGTTGTTGCTCTGCATGTCGGACCTACTTTACTAGGTCCCCCGCACGTCAGCACCAATTATTTAGTTCTCACTCAAAAGAATGAAACCCCTCGAGGTTGCGGATCAGGTTAAGAGTAACGGAAGCACAGCACTAGTTATCATACAGTGGGTCGATTGAGTCGGGCGTAAATTAATTCTAGGAGGTCGTATTTAGATTGCCTTCAAAATCCTTCTGAAGATGAACTGTATGTATCTTGATCCTTTTTGCGATCCAATGTCCATATTCGAGCGACGTTTCTGTTGGCAAATTCATTGATAATATGTTCTGTCCATCAATTGTCGTCGAATACCGAATATGTCTCTTCGAAAACGGGCGAAGATGGCGACAAGTTGACCCCCTCAAATGTCTTTTTAAGTATAAAAACCTGCGGCTCGCTGGTTATGTTTTACAGTGGTTGAATTGATTTCCTCTCACGGCATATCAATCAGCCTACAAAGACGAGGGGATTTCCAACGGTATGATCGAAAAACAAAGTGTGATTGCCGCCTGTTTTAATCTCAGGTAGATCTATCAGCCCCTGCAGGAATACAGACATTCCAGACTTATAACTACATGAGATCAGACGTCTTTAAAAATAAAATGCAATTACTTTGCCCATGTAAAAATCATTCCCCCAAGCATACTTCTTATCAAGCTGAAGCGGATACTACTGCAATGGCAACAAACGCGTTCAAAACGTATAGAATCGCCACTATACCAGGAGATGGCATCGGTCCAGTTAGTAGCAACAGGTTATGACTGGCAGTCTATCTTGAAATTACTAATATATCTGTTCCGCCTATAGGAAATGGTGAATGTTTCTATCGATGTCCTTGAGTCTTTGCAAGAGATCTCGGCACATTCAAGCTCGATTTTACCGAGCTCGATTGGAGTACGGCACGATATAAAAAGACGGGAAAGTATATGCCAGACGATGGGTTGAATGTTCTGAAAACATTTGATGCTGGTATATTCGGTGCAGTTGGTGCGCCAGGTATGGACTCCCATTCTTGATCATTTTGCTTCCAGGTTTCTGGGCGCTCATCCATAATACTCCCTGACGTGTTTCCGCGTAGAGGCCCCTGACCTTATCTCCCTATGGAATCTGCTCTTAGCCATCCGTGGACCAATGCAATTATACGCTAATGTGAGACCCGTGAAAAACTCTCCAAAATTACCTTCACTGCTTAGAGGGGTCGAGGACGGTGACATTGACTGGTTACTCGTCCGCGAGAACAGCGAAGGAGAATGTCGCGGTCAAGGCGGACGGACTCATCGCGGAACACCATGGGAGGCAGCAACTGAAGTATCTATTTTCACCTGAGTGGGAATTGAGCGTATTATGCGTTTTGCTTTTGATACTGCCCGCAGCCACCCTCGCAAACTACTTACTGTGGTTACAAAGAGTAATGCCATGCTCAACGGCATGGTACTCTGGGATGAAGTTGCTGCTGAAGTAGCTCGGGAATATCCGGACGTCAAATGGGACAAAATGCTAGTTGATGCTATGACAGTCCGGATGGCTGCTAATCCTGAGTCTTTGGATACAATCGTGGGCACAAATCTACATATTGACATCCTGTCTGACCTTGCTGCTGCACTAGCTGGTTCTATTGGCATTGCTGCTTCTAGCAATCTCGACCCTACGCGTAAAAACCCATCACTATTCGAGCCGGTTCATGGTAGTGCCTTTGATATTACTGGGAAGGGGATTGCCAACCCTGTGGCTACCTTATGGTCCGCCTCAAAGATGCTGGATTAGCTTGGAGAGAAGGACGTGGCAAGAGGTTTATTTCAAGCAGTCCAGGATACATGCAGCCAAGGGATTTGTACGCCTGATTTGGGTGGGAAGGTCAATACGATTGAGTTTAGATAAGAGGTTGTTGAAACCATCAAACAGTCACTGCGTTAGCCCAGCTATACCGTTGATGGACGTATTAGAAGATATATTGCAATTACCGTGAATCTATTCCCTACGTAAATAAAATTATGCATGTTCAAAAACAAATTTGACCTAAAGTTGAAACTCGTCCTAATTGCATTATTCCCTCTTCATTGTCTGATCATATACGAAATAAAGTTATGAAATGATCGATGTAAAGGCACCTTAATTCGGCTGCGTAATGCCTCTCATACCCTATATGATAGAATAACGTACACTCTATAGGCGTAGCTATCAGCGGTGTACGAATTTGACAAAGTCATTAACAATTGTACTATCCGTTAGGAGGTGTGCTTACTTGTTTGCTTCACCTGAATCCTATATGACCGAGACTTCAGAATTGCAATGTCGGCGTGTCTCCTCCTCGGAGCCCCAACTCTTGTGTTTCCTTGTACTAGGAGCAGAGAAATGACCATCTGGTCAGAGTTATTTGGCTATCAAACACTTCTCAATACTACCTAGGTAATAACTATTATTTCAGATTTGATCATGCCTATGATTATTTCAATGTCTTTTAAATTCATGTGGGCGTATGGGGCTACAATAGGTATTACTACCTTTAACATCCTTCTGATGTCTAAGTGGGAAATTATATGAGGCATTTCCGGACCCTGGAACGCTGCACAGAATCCAACGGCTTGTCTACTAATACTGTCAGAATTTCACCGGAGACCATAACTTAGGCCCAATTCACAATGGATGGGTTCCCGAATCTAGAGACGGAGCATGTACACAATCCCTATCCCATGCTGGAGTGTTATATGAATCTAATATGGGCGTAAACATATGATGGGAAAACTGTCTGCATAGATTAATATGCCTGGATCATTTGGTTTTGTGGAAATGTCAACCTTGAAACTTAACCTGACTATATGGGAATGCACTTACCTAACTGGGTATTGGGCACAAGGCAGTATTCAGTGTAATGGCTTTCCTTGACTGCTTGGACCCTAACTTTGAGAAAGTTCTCTAGGGTACTAGGTTTATACTAGATCATGATCGTATACTTTGGCTCTTCATTAGAGCTTTCTGATTGTCCCAATTTAGTCGATCCAACTAGGTCATAGATTCCAATGTACTCCGTTGACTTGTTTCTTAGGCAGTATGAGGTATGATGAGGTTTAGCAGTGCTCTATTACCAAATAGCTAAACCACGATAACATGGAATACACCTCGAAATGTGCAGTTAGTAGGCTGGGCAAGATTACATGTGAGCTTGAGCATTAGATGTGAGTATGAATGTAGGAATTGGAACTCTTTCTTCATTTCGGAAGTTATGCCCTAGTTGAGTTGATATGATTATCTGTGTACTGATACTTCATAACTATTTCACTTCAATTCGTAGTGTGTTCTTGAGAGCTGATAGCGAGGAATTCTCTGTATTACTTGCTAGCTAATGTGTGTGTGAGGATCATGATGGGAAGAAGGATATCCTCGCTAGCACGCGAGGGTATATCCTTCTCCCAACCGCGCTAACTACATGCGGAAAGCGGCGCTGGAGACAAAGGGAGGAACTTCCCATCATATGTGTTACCACACATAGATCTATAAATGCATTTCTCAGTGTTAACGTTGTAGATGAGAAACCGTCAACTTAGAAGAATATATTGCTCATCATGCAACCATCGTCTCTAGAAATATGGTATAATAGATAATCTTTCCACTTGCTCTAGTTGTCATCAACTCTCGCAGCGCAATCTTCCTCTAATCAAGATCTTACTTTAATATTGTCGGTTTATCTACGTCTAGGTCGCTAGCACTAGTCACGTAGAACAGCTATTCCGACGAGCTGACGAGCCTGATCAATATGGTATAGAATTCCTGATATTGATGACTGCCCCCCAAGAGTAAGGGGGGTGTGTGTGTGTGTGTGTGTATATTTAACGGCCATGGTTCGTGACTTGCACGCTTCCCACCGATCCCTACTGGGACATAGGCCGCCGAGGGGTAAGCCTCGGGCTTCAGGTCCTATCAGATTTATATACAAATAAGAGACTCTTTGGCGCATTTCCATAGCTGCCGTGGTCTTAAAGGGAGATCCACTTCCTAGTGGGTTTTAGGTATTTATTAGCTGCAATGGTCTACCTACGCTCCATGACCCATCATTCTACCACCATCATACTTAAGCAGTGAGTTTGAAAAGAAAAAGGGAAGAAGGAAAGAAGAAAAGAAAGAAAGAAAAAGAACAAAGGAAAAGAGAGATATAAGGGGAAAGTAGGGCTGACTTAGCTAGGTGCTAAGGAGAGGTTGGCGAGGACAGATATCCTCAAAGAAACGGGTCTCTGCTAGCCATGAGGCTAGTTTTCGTGTTCCTTTCACAGTACCTAAAAGGAAAGAGATAACTTCAGAAGGGGGTCCAGGTGGACGAGGGGCTTATCTCTTAGCTATATAGCAGAAGAAGAAATGTAGAGGTGCTTTTTATGCTCTACACTGACAAAGAAGATAAGCGTCATCATGATTAAAGCGCTTATAGTAATCCGCAAAGTCTCCATAACCAGTACGGGCCGCTATGATACAGTCAAGGTCAAGTCGGTTAAGTTGAAGCTCTCTAGGGCGTTTAGGAGATGTAGTTATTTCTAGATCTTGGTATGTCTGTGGTGCTATAGTCTGCCACCGTGTCTGAGCAGCAGAAAGAGATTGAGTCTTGGCGTATCTCTTTAGCGAGGCATATGAGGACTTGTATGGAGAGGGGGGGATAGAGATAGCTCCTTCCTTGGCAGCGAGATCAGCTACTTTATTCTCAGAGATTTTAGTGTGTCCAGGGACCCATCGGATTTGGATTGATCCACTTTTGGTGTGTGGAAGCCTTTCGCGTAGTAGCCAGGCGGCTGCAAGGGTGTGAAAGGATTCAAAGACCTCTTGAGAGGATCCTGTAGAGGGGGATAGGAGGTGCATAATAACTTCCAGGTTGTCAAGACAGATCCATAGGTTGGTAGCAAATTGAGCTGTTGGGTATGCTATTGCTGCTTGAGCATCAGCTAGAGCAGCTTCTACTTCTATGTTAAAGACCTCTTTCCCATGTCTGTATGAGAGTGAGGAGCGGAGAAACTGATAGTGTGCTTGAATTCCAATATAGCCACCCCCTGCACGTCCGTCTATTAGCCTAGATCCATCTGAAAAGATTACAATATCCAAGCTAGGGATGGTGCGTTGAAAAGCCGTGAAATTAGCCGCTGCCTGTTCCTTAATGCGTCCCATGGGAGCTCCTATTTGGGCTAGGGCACTCTTGCGTAACTCACAAGGGTACTAGGGAGCATGTTGTAGAGGGTTTATTTATTCAGAGTTGGGGAGCGCCAGCACTTGGCGGGCAAATCGACTGGTTTGTTGGCTGTCTCTGGCTATCTGTTCTGCGCGTCTTCGGAGTGGGTGGTATGGATTAAGACGCCGTAGGCGGACCAATATTTGGAGAGCTATTTAATCTAGTTCAATTTCTAGCAGAGAGAATCCAGACTCTTGGTATAGAACAGATATTAGGGTTATGCAGAAAACTGGAAGGACTGCTCTTGCGCCTGCTAGTATTACTTTGGTTAGTTTCTCAAGATGTTCTCCAACTCGATTTGAGATTTAGGAAGGTCCAGGGCGAGTATGTCCTGGCCACCAGGTTTCTGCGCCATAGTATGCTTTATAGAGTACACAGGCTGATACAGCCTGCTATAGTAAATGAGGTTTGACTCTACAGATAGTATTCCCTAGAGAGCGAAGGGCATTAGCTATAGTGAGGGCTTTAGATGCTGTTTTACCAATGTACCATTTAAATATTAGCTTTTTATTAAAGAGGATTCCTAGCCAGCGTAGATATAGCCATTTAGTATTTTCTAAGATTATGATAGATCTAGCTTTTACTGAAGGTGTATAGATTGGGTCCTGGTCTGCTTTATGTCAGGAGAAGTGAAGAAGCTTGTATTTATCTGGTGCAAATGTAATGCCCTCTGCAGCGCCCTAGTTTAGAGCTTCTTGTAGTGAGTCTGATAATGCTTCGCAGTTAGTAGCAAGAGATGTTGAGATTGCCAGGTTAGCTGCATCGTCTGCGTAACCAAATCTGTTCCTTGGGTTTCCTAGACAGAATAGGGGCGCTATGTAGAGTATGAAAAGAATGCTAGATACTGGGGATCCTTGTGGAAGACCGCAGGCAATGTCTGTTGAGGGGTCAATCTCTCCATTGAGTCGGATCTGGACTGATCGCCCAGTAGCAAAGGAGGCAATCCAGAGAATAAGATTAGTGGGCCAGCCCTGCTCACGTAATCTGCGGATGAGTCTGCCGGGAAGCACGGCATCAAAAGCGCTCTTGACATCTAGGGTAAGGAGTGAGGCAGTCATGCCTTGATTTAGTGCTTGTTCAACATCATATGTTAGGCATGTGGTTAGATCATTTGCAGATCTTAGTGGGAGAGCCCTAAACTGTTGCCTTGCTAATACTTTATAGTGTATAGAGATCCATGCCATATTCCATGCCACCAAGCGCTCAAGTCCTTTGCCAAGAACTGATAGGAGAGCAATCGGTCTATATGATCTAGGTAAGGACCAATCAGTCTTTTTTAGTTTCTAGATAATTGCTAAGATTGCATGTCGAAAGCATTTCAGGTGATAACCAATCTTTAGGCACCCTTGATATAACATTAGTACCTTGTCCTTAATTAGAGGCCATACCACTTTAAGTATGCAGGTTGGGATTTCGTCTGAGCCAGGGGCTGTGTTTCCTGCCTGAAGTACTGACTCCTCCACCTGTGCCATTGTTATATCTGGGAAGTAGAGACTAGTGGTAGGGACTGCTGGGGAGTCCAGAGGTATGTCTCCTGCCTCAGCCAAGTTTTAAAGAAGATTACGGACTAGTACGTCTCGTTTCTCATGTATAGTAACTGCTGGGAAGCTATTGGGTCTCAGTAGATCCTTCAGTGGAGGGCTTCAGAAGGTGCCTATAGACTTATGCTATTTACTCATATCGAAGATATCCTTCATTTGTGTTGCCGTAGAGAGCTTATCTCGCCAAAATTGTCGTTGAGACCATCTTGTTATTCTGCGGAAGTCTGTCTTTGAGCAGAGGCCTAAGCAGTAATTGTGTAAAGCTTTCTTGTAGTCTTCATTCCACCATGGTTATTCTATGCCTTGTGTCATAGTCCTCTTAGCAGAGCCTCTATATGCTCCTTGAATTGCAGATGTCAGTTTTTTAGCAAGGGCATCAAGATCTTCTTCTGTTGCGGCTGAGCTCTCAGTGCCAGCGAGATTAGAGGCGAGGAGCGAGAGGAAGGAGGTGTGGTCTAGTGTGTCAAATCTCAGTTTCTGAGCTGTTTCCTTGTATCTCTAATCCCATAGAACAGTGGTAATTAGTGGTTGATGATCAGAGGTAGTATCTAAGTGGCTCGCTATGCTAGCTTTGGCTCCTGCGAGTGCCAGAGGGCTTAAGGCGAAACTAAGGTCTAACACGTTACCCCTTTCATGTATGGGACAGTCTATGTCGGAAATGAGTACTAGACCCTGGAGATCCAGCCAGTTGATAAACGGCTCTGCAAAAGTTGTAGGGCTGCGTTATAGCGAGGGTTGCCATCTGTTGTGTAGTAGGTTGAGATCACCTGTAAGTATCGTTATTTGAGGGAAATACACCTCTGGCAAGATTGTGAGAGCTTTTGTGGCTTCACCTGCTCTGCTGCAGCCTGCTGGGGCATTATAGATGTTAACTATCAGAGTGGACTTTCCTGTGGGTGAAAAAATCTAAAGGAATAGGAGATCTGAGGCTTCTTTAGTGTCAGTTGTAAAGAGGCGTAGCTGGGAGGTCCGGATGCCTTTCTTCTTTTAGATATAGGTGAGGACTTGTGTTCGGCCACTTATTGCCTAGCTATCAGTTGGGGAGAAGCATTCATATGATGGATGTTTTTTAGTAATCTATTAGCTAAGGTCTTTGAATGTATATAGTTCTTGGATTAGGATAATATTAATGTTGCTAGTGTATGCTAATGTGAGGGCTATTTCATGTGCGTCTGGCGCGTGCCCTACATTTAACTGTAGGATTTTGAGAGGCGCCTTTTAAGTTAGATAGTGATAGATCATAGCTCCTGTTCAAGAAGAGAGGCAAACTAATTTTGTGGTTGAGGGGTTGTAAAATAAACTGCACGAGCTATAATGGGAGGATCTTTAGTTAGGGCGCGAGGTGGGGGGGTTACTGAACGGAAAGGAGAGATAATCTCATAGATTGAAGGCTGTGATGGCATCTTATCTAATGCTATAGGTGTTTCTTGTGTGCCTATGGAGAGCTAAGAGCTACATCCTCCTTCAGTTCGAGCTTTTGCAAGGTTTATGGTGTAGGATTTGCGGATCTCTGTTTGTTAAGCTTTAGTATGTTTAGTATTGCCTTTAGGGCGTAGAAGGCATTCTGTAAAATTAGCTAGATGTAGTCCATAGCAGTATATGCATCTAGGAGGGCATTAATGAGGCTCTAGGGCTATGCAGCGGTTGACATAGCCCTCTTCAGTATGCTCTGAGGAGCTGCATAGTCGGCATCGAGAGGGGCGTGCACAGGATCGTGCATTATGCCATTTCTAGTATTGTGTGCATTAAATAACTGTTGTTTTCTTAGAGAGATGACGAGCATTAGTGATAGTGCTAAAAAGATGTAGCTGGATAGGCAGTAGTAATTTCGTGCCTTCTAGGAAGTTGACAAACCAGCTTGAGGAGAGAGTATCAGGGTTGGCAGCGCTCGTAGTGGTCTCGCTAATAGATATAGGCTTGAGCCCTGTAGTTTTGCTAATTTCTAAGGATAGTAGTGTAGGATTGACAGGGATTAGAGAGTATTGACCATCTAAGATTTAGCTAATTTTCCTTGGCATGTTGGTGACTCGGTATAAGACCCATTGGGAGCTGCATTCTATCTAGCAGTTAATAAAGAATGCAGAGATCGTCTCTTTTTGGGCCTCAAGGGCTAGGAGGGCTTCTGGAGATGAGGGACATAGTGCAAAGCCAGTCTTTATAGCTTGGACTTCTTTTAGTGCTGCACTATTTAAGTTTAGTTGAGATTGTAGGCTAGAGTAGATAGCGTAGGCTTCCATTTTTCTGGCTGCATGGTCAGCTGGGAGGCGTACGAAGAGCCAGATGTTAGGAAGGGGTTGTTTCACCAGAAGCATAGGCTTTTTAATAGAGGCTTTAGAGTGAGTAGTGGGAGTTAATTTGACCGGGGCATATTAGGTAATAGTCGCATAAGTTGACTGGTTAAGGCCTGAGGGGGGACGTGAGGGAGGGGGTGAAGGGGGTAAGGGATTTAGGATGGGGGAAGAGGAAGGAGAAGGAGACAGGGCAGGTAGAATGGAGATCGTCAAGATACCGCTGATATAAGTGTTGAAATGTTGTTGAGCTACCAAGGTGAGGTCATCGCTTAGAGTGGTGAGGGCTCTCAGTAGGTGAGGAGCAAGGCCGGTGGTTTAGCTGCGGTGTTTATCAAGGAATACAGCTATGGGGCTGAAGATCTTCTGTCCCTCAGAAGCTCTTGTTGTGGCTGTAGACGTGGATTCCAGAAAGGCTGTCTGTAGAGGGCCGTCTGTACCAGGGCCTTTACGCGCCATGGTGTTGCCGGGCGCGTTGGGACGCGTCAAAGGCTGCACTCCTGGGAGCTAGGTGGTAGAGAGGGTTGAGGATTGTGAGCCTCCGACTGTTTGATATAAATAATTATAAGGAAGTCGCTGTCAGCGTGCTACACCCGTGGATCTCCCTCCGGCGCGGATCAACTATGCTCCGAGAGTCATGTGACCTCCGTAAAGGGGTCAGCGCAGCTGTAGTTAGCTTAGATAACCAATAACAACAACCAGCACATTAACAGTCGCCTATCAACTCCTATCCAAGAGTAAGGGGGACGGGGAGTAGCTAACTACATATATACGCGGCACGCACGTGCCGCGTTCGACTAACTGATATTCAGTGCCGAAACGCGCTAGGTTTGATATTCACGTTCCGACAAATATCAACTGCTATCTTGATAATCTGCCGCGTCAAATATTACTCAATCAATATGATCTCATTTGCTACTATCCCCGCTGCTTTCTTTGCTATCCTGTGTGACGGCGTGCATTCTCTATCCTAAGAGGTAACTAGTCCAACAAAAACTAAGCATAAGGAAAAAAAGGAAAAGAGCACGCCCAGCCGCGGGCAGAGATCTCTTTTGTATGTGCGTACGGCTCTCATCGGAGCCTAATCGGGAAATTGTGAAGACAAAGAGATATCCCGATTTGGAACTCCCTAGAGCTTAGGGCTCCGACGAGGAGCCAACGCGATACAGCTGCCAGGCTCGTCACATCCTGCGCGGGTCTCAGCAGGTTCGAGCACAGCAGGTCTGCTTTGTTGGCTCATACAAGTGCGGCTCGACTCTCCTAGCAACACCTTACAGTACATACGGCAAAAGGAGACCGGATATCAATTTATTTTTCTGGGTTCCGATCGTTGTTTTTGCAGAGAATAGATAAATGTAACTGTCGGAACGTGAATATCAAACCCTACGCGTTTCGGCACCGGATTAGTTAGTCTGACGTGGCACGTGCGTGCCGCGTATATCTAGCTAGCTATCCCCCGTCCTAGTCACAATATTAGGAATCAAGATAGCTTCATATTGCCAGGCTCATTAGGCCGCTTCGTGCTCGTGCCTTGCTACCGTCTATGCTTCGTGATACGGACCGTAGCTAAACCAACAATAACTTCGCGAAAGGGATAATGGGACGGCATGTTGGAGGTACAACAACAGTCGCCGTTGCAGTCACGATTGCCGTTGATGTGTTTGTACCGGGATTCTGACTGCATTGGTCGTCGACAGTAACGTTGTAAGTCGATTGACGCCCATTAACACAATATGTGTTTGCTATAATGCCTCCTTGACTATCATTGCATCGGTACAGTACTTGATAGACTGGAACTATCCCAGGTGGTGGGATAACCCCAGACTGGTTCACCACTGCAGAGAGCTCATTAAAGGTGTAGCATAACTCGATTAGCTATCAAGCCAGTTCTTCTTTTCGTTGATCTTTCTCGTACCATTCAACTCAGCTAGAATATAACCACACTGGTAGGTTTGATAATAGCATGGTGTGGCGAATCCACAAACGAAGGCATAAATCACAAAGGTTATAGCGAGTGATAGGATCATTTTTGAACAATTTAAGGTGTTTAAAGTGAACTTTCTTTAACTGAAAAGACTAGTTAAGGCACTAAAAATGGACCTTGGGAGCGACAGCAACAGTAGAGACCAGTGTCAATGTGACATGAAGGATAGCCCTAGAGGTACGTGGAATTGGATATTTATATTCTATCTCGGTATATCTAGACACATTTATCTCGCTCATTATACAGCCAACGCTGGGATGAACCCAGGAATCGAACCATCCATCTATCAACATGGGTACGAGGCAATAAAATCGGCCCGGGGTGAGTGAGTACCCCTCATGTAGAGTATAATTGATTTGTACAACCATCGCACCTGTTGAGTAGCATTTCAAGACAATCCACGCCACTTCTTATACATGTACATTTAACTTCGCTTCGCAGGAGATGTGTTGCTATAGCATTGCTTGGTAAATTGATGTGATCCCCTACTCCCTCCTCACGTGGCATGGCTTTAATTCGCTCATTTTGTCAGATAATCTGGATTACAAACGAGGCAGAGAGACTTGATGTTCGATCTTACAGGTCTAAAAAGGCACCTTAGGTCATATATCTGGGAACCGAGATTTCAGCCCAATGTTTACCCCTTATGATAGCTCACAAATCACCCCGCCAAAGATGTTTATAAAAGCCCAGCTTTGAAACTTGATGAACAGAAAGAACAGAACTCAATACATACAATCTTGCTAGTCACTTCTTTTCTTTGATACTAGTAAAACACTTTTCAGGATTGGCCTGGAATAAACCGACTAATCCGACACATTTGAGACGTAGAACTGAGAACGGTACACGAGTCCTCCTGGGCTATTTTGTGAAGTAATCCACGGAACCTGGCAGAATTGATCCCATGTTGTAGTAAACTTTCGTAATTATTTCCATCTATATACTGTCACTTAGATATACCTAGGTGATGGACAGTGGATACTGGTAGTCGCCACCACCTCGTCTAAATTACTGGAAGTCTCATTAATCGCACAGTGTCTTGATATGTACATGACTGTAATCCAGTACTTCAAGGTCAATCCAATAGACAATATGATTTCACTATCGAGTGGACGTCCAGTAAATGACACGGCATCTAGTTGCGAAGCCACCTTCTGCCCGTATTGGAAATAACTTTGTACACTTGAAGGCATTGGCGCATGTCACCAGAGCTCCGGACTACCTACAACATTCGTCTTGTATCTATAGTGTTACTATCCCGTATGTACTATCCAGTTTTCAACATCCACAAATGCATTGCATGGTCAGTAATAGCTAGGCTTTCACATGTGAGATTACTCTATCCAACTCTTGCAGTGGAAGAGAATCTCTACAAAAGCCTTCAATTATATGTAATCTGAGAGATCATGTTATATGAATACTGAAGGCGCCGAGATATCGTAAGCAATTCTTGAAGCATTCATCGTTCTGTGGGAACATTTCACAAGCAGCAAGCTGAAATCAAGTATTGCCACTACACGCTGTGTATTCATCGAAGTTTTATTTAAGCTAAAGGCATGTGATAGCTAGTCTAATTGATTCTGCGTATTCTCGGCGTAAACAATCCCTCAACACTCAATAAGACCGTCATGAAATACAGGCACTCGTTGGGCGATATAGTTATTAGGGTTATTCAATCCCGGCGACATTTTGGCACCTAAAATATCAGGCATCAAAGATAAACGGTGTGGGGTTATCTTATCTCACTCTACTTGTCTCTCTTTAATTGATTTCTCTCTTCAACAAACTACACCATTGCTCCCAATACGCAGCTTAATTTCTAACAATGGGCGAGTATATTGCAAGCCCGGACGGCCCGACAGCCTTCGGCCGTAACATGCTGCGGAAGCACTTCATGATCAACCCGAGATATCGACCACTCAATCACGGTACTTTCTGTCGCTTCTCATTTTGTCTTCTTAAACCTACAGTTCTTTCCCTTTATGTCCCGCGTAAAAAGTCTTGAATATGAATTCTCGGAGCTCGAGGGCTAATGGAGTGTCTGGTATTTACATTTCATAGGCTCCTTCGGCACATTTCCTGTCCAAGTACGCGATGCGCAACGCAAATTGCAAGATGAACAAGAATCCCGGCCCGATGTTTTCTTCGTCATATCGCATGCAGAACACGTTACCGAGTCTCGCAAGGCAATTGCAAATTTAGTTCACGCCCCGGTCGACGAGTGCGTATTTGTGAAAAATGCCTCCACCGGGATTAATACTATTCTCCGAAATCTGGATTTCAAACAGGGCGATGTCATCGTATACTTTGCGACAGTATATAATGCAGTGGAACAGACCTTAGAATCATTGATGGAAACAACCCCGGTGCAAACGCGAAGAGTCAGCTACACTTTTCCGATCACGCACGACGAGATCTTGAAGAAGTTTCTGGCTGTGGTGAAGCAGACGAAAAGTGAGGGGCAGAACGTGCGGGTGGCTATATTTGACACGATTGTATCGGTTCCGGGGGTCAGGTTTCCCTTTGAAAAACTTATCAAGGCATGCACAAAAGAGTCAATTTTGAGTGTTATCGATGGCGCACACGGCGTCGGTCAGATTCCTTTGTATCTTGGGGATCTTAGCCCTGACTTTTTCGTCAGTAACTGTCACAAGTATGTCCCAGTATCCATATCAGTTTAGGACTATATAATTAACATTTATAGATGGCTATACACACCTCGTGGGTGTGCATTGCTTTATGTTCCCAAACGTAATCAGCATCTACTCCGAACATCTTTTCCCACATCTCATGGTTATACGTCACCTGCTGACAGGGGACGTGGGATACACGCAGGAAAATCCGACTTTGAAATATTGTTCGAATTTGTTGCAACTGCGGATGATACTCCCTATATGTGTGTCCCCGCTGCCCTCGACTTTCGAAAACGAGTATGTGGAGGTGAAGCCGCTATATATACATACCTACACACCATTGCTCAAGAAGGTGGAGATGTTGTCGCTCGAATATTGGGAACAGATGTCATGCAAGAACCTGGACTCTCCATTCCTATCGAACAAAGTGATATTCGAAGATGCGCTATGACAAATGTGCGAATGCCACTAGCTTTCAAAGACGATAAGAACGTTAATCGTCATGTACCAGATCCATCATCCTCTCCATTTCCATTGCTCAGTATAAAGGACGCAACGCCAGTAACGGAATGGATGCAAGCCAAACTTATACAGGAGTTTGATACCTTTGCAAAATTCTACCCACATGGAGGATGGTTGTGGCTTCGGCTAAGTGGGCAGATTTATCTTGAAATTGAGGATTTCGAATGGATTGGCCATATTGCGCGTAGCCTCTGTGAACGGGTTGCTTCAGGAGAATGGCTGCACAAGTCGAGGATTTGAGTTCATGACCTTGGGCCAAGTTATACAACCTTATTGAGTCGTACTTATGGTCACGGATACAAACTGTGAAAAACATGTTAATTTATAGGCGCTGGGTCACAAATCATCGATCAGCACTTTCGCGTTAAACTTTTGATAGAGACATTGGTTCCAAATATCTTCCATCCCTCGCAACAAACCCTGATACCAGCATCGGTATTGCTGGGATTGCTTATGTTAATCATACCGGTGCGAATCACTTTCACTAAAATCTCTAGATGGATTTCGTATATTACAGTGACGTGCCCATCTTCGGTAATGGCCTATGTACCGAGGTGATGCAAATCTGGGGCAGAAACAACTCGTGATATTGCCGGCGTCTGATCTAGTCTCACATCTTGCTCTTAGATTCCACGCCTTCTACATTTAAACAGCCATGACATGAAATCTAGAATTTGAAGCTGCAAGAGCAGTTCCTCTTTCGGCCTAGTGTACGAACGTAGGATTCTATTGAGCGCTTTCTTGAAATAGACTAGCGCAGGGTGTAGTCCCATTAGCGCCCGTTACGGATTAGTAATCTAACTGAATTGGGGTTAGTGTACGAAGAGTCGCCCAGGTTCGTATAAAACTATCTCGGTATGCATCCAACTGACACTGCCTTCCTACCTCTCGCATTTCTATTAAGGTAAGTCGAGTGAAGCCTGAATTTCTTACTCAATAGGTAAATTATAATAAGCCCATACTTCGGCTCTTAGCTGCTAATTGACGGCTTGGCAGTCGTTTTTATATCTATGGATGCTCACGGATGTTGTATAGTTACCTAGATAAAAGACAACAATGCTACATTATGCTTTGACGCTGCAGATAACTACTTTCGTCAGTTTCAGATCATTTGGTTTCGGGATCTGATGAACTGGGACTACCGTATGCGATCCCTATGCGATGCGTATTGAATTCTCGAGGGCCTTATGGGGTTGCTTTGCCAATTTGTCAGAGAGACGAGTGGCTCGGTTTCGTTTGTCTTTGAAGCTGTAACTTAACTGCGGGAATTCAATATGCTTTCCGATTGCCATCAGAAGGTTGCAAAGGTCTTATAAACGAATACGAAGCACTACGTGTCTGACAATAGAAACCCTCCAATCACTGAGCACACTTCAAATCCTTCATTGTCATGTGGGCTTTGAAGTGATTAGGAAGGATCGTATTTCAATGCCCAAATATCTCAATTCGAAGCTTACAAGCGAGGGCTTAGTGCTAGTCAGCCACAATCTCTCTGGGACCACACCGAGTATCCCAGTGTCATGGTACCTAGCGCTTAGACGATCCATGTACGAAGCGCTGGCAGTAACCAAATGCCTTTGGGCTTACCCATTAGACTAGGCAGAAATTACTCTTACTCCCCTGTTCTCCTTAATCGAATTGACCATATGTTCCTATAATTGGTCTGCTCGTGTCTGCTCGGGTACTTGACTTCACAGGCGCACTTTGAATCTATCAGGGAAAATACTGCAGCCAGGACATATGTGATTGTTGTGAATTACTACGTCAATCATGACATCCGAAGACAAAATCTTCGATCTTACGGTAGGGCGGACGAGAAGGACAAACCCAATACCAGAAACCTGTTATCAATATGACGGGAGAATGAGATGCTCCTCGCCCATCACGACTTTCTCTCGCGGTACACAAATTTTCGAAATGCCCGTCCACTCCACAGCGTTGCATATGGCGTATCCATCCTTGAGACCTGCTGGAAATAGCCGAAAAGGTCGATCAAATCGGACCGACGCTTTGCCATTTGGCAAGAGATACAGTACGAAATCAATAATTGACACGACCAGAGAAACGGCAGAAATCAATCAATCGGATGATACAGCTGAGACTTCGAAGACAAATGCAACATCACCAAGAAGCAAACGACGTCCGGTATTAGGCGTCGGAAACATTGTCAGTATCAGTCAACCGAACGGTGCAGAGCGATTAGCAATGATTTCCGAAATGACTACATTCCACGACTCCAAGATTGCAATTGTGTGCGCATGGCTCTTTACACGGGATGATATCCATGAAGACCTAATACTGAATGGAGGTTTTTCATTGAATGAGTCTCATCGATATCTACAGTCCAAATGGCCTGTCTTAACTGCCGATAGCAAGTCGATGACAACGACAGCCCGGTCGCAGTGTGATTACATGGTCAGCACACACCGCACCATTGCCGTTTTGGATGCACTAGGTACCATGCTTACAGGAGTCCCGTCACATGTTGCTTCAAGGGTCTGTCGGGATGCGGTCTACCATGCCGACTCGGCGGAAAGAAGTATATCTGATGTTGACGATGATACTTGTCATTGGCTGAAAAAGATTCTTCATTCTTGATTCTGTGTAGCGAATTACGCATTGTATGATGGAGTATGCCATTTCATTTTGGAGTCTTTGTTTGCCTTGAGTGTAGGGATTGAGGACTGGAAACAATAATATCTACTTACCTTGTAATTTGACTCAGCAGTGTTCAATAGTATAGTTGGGAGGCCATTACGAGCATCCATTGTTTGAGATGGAAGTGTTTGATACTTCCTTAGTAGTATCAGGAACACGTAGTAATATGGGCCCAAGACGGTGAACGGTGTCAGATAACCTGGATATCCGGCGAGGCAGAAGATAGGCTATTCGATCAGGTCAACCAGTCACCTCAGGGCTACCTACATTTTAGCAAATAAGAAGCCATCTTCTTATCAGGGCTCAATATAGCCCACAAATCACCCCGCCAAAAAGTGTCTATAAAGACCTGGCATTGAAAGGTTATGTATTCGAAAAGGGGGAGAGAACTCAATACACACAATCTTGCTAGTCGCTTCTTCTTTTCTCATCCCAGTAAATCACTATTCAGGATTGGCCTGGAATAAACCTTAGCCCTAAAACCTACCTCGGTTGTCTCTAAGGAAATCCAAAACCTGAACGCCTACCAAGTAAATTATGCTAATATTTAATTTACTGTGTCATAAGACGATGAAAGATTGCTCAGGTTCTCACGTTGGTTCATATTGGCTGATGTGAGTGGCCATCGCATGTATGGATCTCTATGGCAGCTCCCCATACCTCTCTAGGAGGTCCGAGGTCACAGTTCACTAATAAGACTTCTCATATTCCAAGGACCAACACTCTGTAGATGAAAATACACAGCCATCACCCAGTTTCAGCGTTTGTTATTACTACTAGTTACTCAACAAGCAGTGGCCCTTGCAACAGAGGTATGTTGCTACTAGGTCAACTTCGACAGATCCCAACGAGCCACCACTAACACCGACTCCCTTAACAATTATATCAGTGGAAATCCATCAATAAAATCCAATCCGCCTTTCTACATAGTCGATGAGCGTGGAGGATCTCGGACCCAAAGCATTAAGGACAAGGTATCTCAGCTACGACGTTATTGCTCCTATGCTGATATAACCCAACTACACAGACCACTTATAGTTCTCCAATTCGTGAAGGAATAATGATATTCTGATAACCGGATCTCAACATGACTGAAGACAAAGTAACCGGTCAAGTAGACCACATCGAGAATGAGGGTAAAATCCCTAGCAATAGCAAGAATGAAGTTTCTATCACTAACATCCATCGGCAGCAGCAAAAGCAGGTTTGAAATGGGGTAACACTCCGAGCATTAATAACGCCACCAAAAAGAAAGGTAAAACCCCCAGTCCCGGTCACTTTGTACACCTGATCCCCGCCGAAAAAGCAGGAGAAATGCAGGAAAAAAGAGTGAACACGGTCTTATATGCTGAAATGAACCGAAATAAACTGGAAGGAAAGGGAAGCTTTTGGTCAAAGGTTTCCCAGACGGCGTGGGGAGGAGGATGAATCAAATAGTGGGCGAGGCCGGTGTATATGGAGAATTACGAGGGATTCTCCGCCGCAGGTTCACCAGACTCCCATTCAACTTTTGACCTAGTTCCTAGTATTGGGATTCCAACTCGGCCGAGGTACTGCCCTCTAGGCCTTTCTCATGTTCATTCAAGAGAAATATTGCGAGGTTTTAGTGTAACATTTGGGAATATGCACGCCACATTCAGGGCAATTGTGCAACAAAGCGAAGATACGCAAGGACTCTGATACTTTGAATATACGAGCAATGATGAAGAAATCCGAGAGTATTTACTGTAGTACGAACTACCACCATTCAAGCACTAACAGCCAACGAGATTCAATGTTGTTAAAATATACTGTTACACACAGATGCTACATATCTTGCAGGGAACAGCAATAAAGAACAAAACAGGAACGAGTCTGAAACAATGAGTCTCGATGCCAGACTATGTACATTTAGTTTCTCATTGCTGTATTATCTGATCCCCATGACAGCGATACCACATATTTCCTTTTTCTCGAAGGGCCATAAACATGTATTCATACGGGTTGATCCGGGGTGGGTAATTACGATAATTTTGCAATGGTCATATGATGAATAAAAGAAAATGTCATATCCCCGATGGCCAATGACAGGTAATCAGGATAAGTCAACAGGCATGGCTCGTAGGTGCATTTCGGGCTACACCCCCATATTGTGATACCTTTCTCTCGACTCCTCGAGTTCAGTTTGATCTTCGTACCACGCGAGGTTCGGTACCAAGATATTCAACAGTGTAATCGAGCCCTGCTCAATTGAATGATATATAAAAGGCTGAGAAGTGATCTTTTCCCGGCGCGTCAAATCTTGGTTACCTTAGTCTTTTTTCCCCTATCGATATTGATTAAACAGAATCCATACGCGCCGAAAACACTATTTAACACATCATCAATCAATTCTTCCGAATTTTTTCAACATGCAATTCCTCAAGACATTCTTGTTGGGTGCGTTGACTTTTGTAGTCCCGGCTTCAGCGGCCACTATTCAGAAGAGGGACACCGTTGATGTATGCTCTTTTTCTTATCAATAAGGTATTGACAATAGCTAATCCCTCGCTTAAACCTCTGCAGGTCTTCATCTGGGGCAGCGCAAACTTCAACGATTACACCGAATCCTATACCTTCAACCCCGGCGAATGTCAGGCGATTACTGCCCCATCGTAAGTCCAAGGTTAATCAACAGCACAAAAATAACTGATTGTTGATCGTGAGATACAGATCAGGGAGCGTGGGCTCCGCAACAGTTGACGAGAATGCTAGTTGCAACGTATACGCGTAAGTACTCCGATGACCGTAACTAACACATCAATCAGCAACTGAGCGAGTATATGCACAGGAGCTCCGACTGCTCGGGTAATGTAGCAGGAACATTCAGTGCTCCGGGTATCTCTGATACTGGCTCCCTTCGGAGCAGCTTCGGAAGCGTCGTGTGCACGATTCCTGGGAGTGGGAGCGGTGGTAGTGCAAGCACAACTTCGACCGCTGCCAGTGAGCCAACTGACGTTTGTGATCTGTAAGAGGGTTGAATGGTACGAGGTATCGGTATACAGTGCAGTACTGCACGGCAATATTAGTGACGAGGAATTCACCATGCAATTATCGTTGACAGCTATGCGCCTGAGGTTGGTGATAGTATTCCAGGGCAAGATCCCAGATTGAAGGTACTTAAGAAGTTAGATAAAATAAGATTCTATTATTTGATCATCATCGATAATATCAACACCAGACTATAACCTCCAAACCTAACCTAGGAAAACGCATGTGAGGAAAACGGCTACCCTAGTTCCGTCAAATTATGCTGCCCTTGTTGTCCATCATTGATATCACACACAGGTCTGACTACATCGTCAGCGTTATGCTCTTCATCCTCTTGTACTGTAGTTATACGACCACTCATTGTGGAGATAGCTGTCGTCGTATGGTCTCTGTTCGAGTTTTCCACAGTACTTCCCTCTTGAGAAACAGAAAGTGAAACTGCATCCGAGACTGAATTGTCTGACACTTGCCTATTTTGTGGTGGCCGTCCTGGATCCGATGAGCCAATTTCTGAGATATTTGACTCGTCACTCCGATATCCGATACTGAAGTTACTAGTGTGTCGGACGTTTTGGTGACTTGGCCTTGCTGGTGATTGACTACTATACATCATTTCGTCAATGTTAGGAGACACGAGTGGCGGAGATCTTTCAGGCTGGGTCCATTGCGTCTCATTCCAATGCGGTGATTGATCGTTGGAACCCATTTCGAAGACAGGAGTGCCGATACCTGGAAGATATTAGCACGAAGATATAGGACTTCACATTAGTTATTGACGTACTCTCCATTTCATGCAAAGCCATACTTCCAGCTTCTGAAACATGGCGGTCATGAATCTTCGAGGACACGACGGTAGCTCCGTCAATATCTGCAGCACCCAGTTCTGCTTGACTTTTACCGTCTTGCGTAGCTGTGCCGTGGAGCCATCGTAGTACAAACCCCCTTATTCCACTCGTGCTAACCTGTGTCTCGCTTGCTCTTGTACTCCTCCGTGGCTTTCGTCTCCGCCAAATCAAGAATAGAATTACGGCGACTGCGACAACTATCAACCCAAGTACAACACCTAGTACAGGCCCTACCCAAGTTGGAAGCCCGCTTCCACCTGTGACAGTGATCGTTGTCGGTCCCGGGGAAGGAGTGGATGTATTGGTTGAGTTTGTGGGGTGCAAGTCATAGGGATAATATGTTGCGATGGTTTTCGTGTAGGCCGTCGCAAAAACATCACCGATCGTTGGTGGTGGCTGAACCGTTGCACTTCCGTTCATACTGTTCGCTGTAAGTAAAATGTATTAGGTACGAAGAGGAGGATTCGTAAGAAGCACTTACTTGCCACCGATCTTTGCCGTGACCACATCTGGTACTCTATATTCGGCCCATACTCTAGGGTCATAAGAGTCCTGGAATCTTAAGTTGTTTAAGTTGAAGACTTCTGCAATGCCACCTTGGAGACAAATGACCGGGTTGCCAGCGTAGATTCCTCCTAGTATCATCATTTGGTCCGGGTATACCATGAAGCATTTGTGTCCACTTCTACCATGATTACTCTGTCCACTATAGGCGTGGGTCCATACCATTTGGGGTACTGACAGTATGTAGACATCGTCTGAAGGGATGCTGCTTTGGTTAATACCATCGTATCCACCGTATATGTATATGTTGAATGATGACTGATCTCTTGCAGGTGCTACCACGGAGCAGAACAGAGTCAACTGGGGCGGTATATCGCCAGTCGTGTTCTGTTGATACCATTTCTTGTTGGCAATATCGTATAGAGAAACCGTCTCCATGAATTTCGGGCTTATTTGAGTCTAGGTTCATGTTAGCAGACAGCCCACACAGAATTTGATTACACTT
This sequence comes from Talaromyces stipitatus ATCC 10500, assembly GCF_000003125.1. Classification (NCBI taxonomy): domain Eukaryota; kingdom Fungi; phylum Ascomycota; class Eurotiomycetes; order Eurotiales; family Trichocomaceae; genus Talaromyces; species Talaromyces stipitatus. The sequence continues at coordinate 244,315 of NW_002990116.1, forward strand.
ACACTGTCATTCGTTTGTGATGCATTCAATGCCTGAACGGCCGTTAAAGAGACTGGATTGATGACCCCCCCTATTGCAACAAGTACTCCGTTGTTGCCGGCTGGAATCCAAGCAAGTTCCGCATTCGCCCGTGCAGGGACAAAAGGCGGTAGTGTATCATTCGCCCAGGTCTCTTGCCTCATGACTGACATATTGACTGAGATTAGAGTGTTTGCCAGATTTTCTACAGATCCGCCCTCGTTGACAATGGGTCGCCAGCCTGCTCCTCGCATACCGCTGAAATAGTATCCCATGTTTTCACTTGGGGCAGAGACACTGGCGCCGTTCGTGACATAGCGTGTAATATTCGTGGGCAGGTCTTTGGTGATGAAACCAGCCGACCATGCTTGACGCGCTGGACCGTATTGGTATGCCTCGTAGCCTAGGATTGCATTTGCTGGAGGGGCGCTTGAACTGTTTGTCGCGTCGACGAGGCCTCTGCATTATCTTGTTAGATGGGCTATTGAATCATTCAATGATCTTACCCAAAGGTAATCCACTCATCGTTATTGGCAAACATGGCTCCGTCAACATAATTCGGTGCAATATTGTTGCTGGCTGACACGCCTGTCCTGGACAATGTCTTGAACAAGCCTGTGACATTGGTCGACCGGTTGAAGGGCTGGCCCAGATTGAGCGTATACACCACCCCATCGATGCCTCCTGGTTGATGTTAAAGAAATGAAGATGGTAAAAGTTGAAAAAATAGAGAGAGACGAACCGTCATTTTGAGGCGAGGCGTAGCTTCCATCCGAGAGGCCGCTGTTCTGGACGTTAGGAAGGAGCGACCGACATAGTTCAAAAGAGGAAGGCGCGACTCACACCTGCCACCACAATTCTCCGCCGTCCAGATAAATCGTGTCCCGGATGACATTCGCTGTTTTCTCCTTGTCAACTCTCTCTCTCTCTCTGTATCAGTTGAGCTCACCTCGAAATTGCGCCCAGTTGCACATCGACACATTCACTTCATTCTGCCATCCAAGTCCACCGACGCTTTTGACGAGCGTCCAGGCGATTATGCTGTTAATGAGCCAACGCAGCATGTTCCACTAATGCTCACCATACGGCACGAAGAGGTGTATTGTACAGTATCATCTCCCTTTGCTTGTGTACTGTCCTGCTGGTCAGCTTCCCAGAGGGCCCAAGGACGACATAGACGAGAACACAAGGCTGGACACTGCGGCAGACGAGACGTAGATGGGGCAAAATTCCGGAGTGCTGCAAAGTACAGACTTCCCCTCATCGCCTGCGTGGTGTGTTATCCTAAACCTGGAAGCTGCATGACTCCACCTGCAAATTGCCCAATGTGTCATGAGTATCTCAGCATGATAGGTACATTGTGGCCGGAAATACAATTGCGTTCCTCAGGAAATGTTGTACATGAGGTCTGGAAAGGCTACTGAACGGCTTCTTGCATATGGCCGTGGTCGAGATTTTCAGCTTGTCCAGCTTTTAGGCGTACCACTCTCTTGCCTATGAGGCTCAATGTCTCGTTGTTGACCAATCTGCGATGAATGCGGTCCGTCGTATGCATGGGTACGCTTTTATGCATACCAAGTTACAGGGAATATCCTGCTTATCTGACTAATCCTAATTGCTTGGATTGGGCCCGATGCGTGGGCAGAAATGAAAATTCCCCGTGTTGGCTAAAAGCAGACACACCTACGGCTTTAAAGTTGCATCAAATGGAGAAAAAAAGTCCGATCGTGCCAACACATATATACAAGAAAGATTTTCGGCAATGTACACCCCCCACAGCCTGGCCTGTGGCCGAAATGGTAGCCTGACTACACTGAGAACAATCAGGAGGGGTCAGTCGAGATATCAATTTGGCCCATGCATTGTTTATGCTGACTCAAGGCTGAGTTAAATTTTCACTGCTGTAAAGAGGGTGAGAAGTCAAGGTATTCATTTTTGGCTTCCAGCTCCATATGTAAGGCCGAGTTTCTCGCTTTTTCAAATTGTGATCCCAAAGAGCCCTCAGAGATATATTCTGTCGTTTTCGTTGTGTCGGTCGTCTTGAAGCAGAAAGACGAAGGGCTGGTCAACCATGCATCCAACATGGTCAATCCTTTACTTTTGTTTGGCAATCATGCCAATTTTTTGTATGGGAGAAAATCGCACAGATACCGATCCCAATACCTCTTCGCACTCAACTTCTGACACTGAAGGACTCGCCGAGGACTGTTTGTGCTCAGAATCTATAAGCACTTCAACCAGTACGACTACCACGGTGATCAGTGTCTATCCCCCCACACCTCCCATCATTACGTCCACAGGTACGTATACCAGTTGGTCTACAAGCTGGTCTACAAGTTGGTGGACAAGCTATTGGACCAGTTGGTCGACAAGTACCACTACACTCAGTATTCCTCCTACAACATGGATAACCACCAAGACAACTGTGTCTACGTCTACGAGCGCTTGGACAAGTACATCGACAAGCACTATCTACTATACTACAATCCCAGCAACGACTTCAACAAGCACGTCGACTACTACTACCACCACCACGTCTACTTTTACGGAAACAGAATCATGTGAGCCAACCACAACATCTACATCTCCTGTCACAATTACTTCACCTACTCTATCTACCTCTTCTATAACATCTACCTCACCTGTCACATCTATCTCACCTACTCTGTCTACATCTACCTCTCGATCTACCACTATAACTCTACCTATCTCTACTTCTCCGTCTATCTCTACAACTCCAACAACATCTACTCCTCTATCAACCTCAACTACTCCATCTACCTCTACTACTACGTCTATCTCTACAACTCCACCTACCTCAACTACCCCATCTACCTCTACTTCTCTATCTATCTCTACTTCTCTGTCTATCTCTACTTCTCTGTCTATCTCTACTTCTCTGTCTATCTCTACTTCTCTGTCTATCTCTACAACTCCATCTACCTCAACTACCCCATCTACATCTACCTCTCTATCTACTACTATAACTCTACCTATCTCTACTTCTCCGTCTATCTCTACAACTCCAACAACATCTACTCCTCTATCAACCTCAACTACTCCATCTACCTCTACTATTACGTCTATCTCTTCAACCAGCACCGGTTACAGCATCTCGGTATGTCCAAGCCGTATTGTGAATCCAACATATACAGCCCCCACGCCATTCCCAACAGACTACACTTGGGGCTGTAAACCGGGATATCTATGCCATCCAAAAAACAAACCTCCTGGCGGGGGAGAGTGCAATTTTGAAGCGGGACTTCCTGCAGCGTCTTTTTACTGTTCGCCAGATGAATGTATTCCAAGCCCTGAACTCATTCAGGATCCGGATAAAGGTTGGGGAGATGGTTATCACTCGAATAAAACCGGCACTTTTGAAGTAACTCCGGGCTATTTCAATCTCAATCCAACCGAATTCGGTCTCAACTACAGCATATTCACATTCCCTTGCGATGACGGAGGACGATATCTCAGTGGATTCTATAATCATGGCAATTCTCCAAAGGATAGTACCGGATATATACTTAACAGAAGAGCCAAGAGGCAAACAGGAGGCGCAGAGTATGTCCCGCCCGTCTGCTACCCCCAGTGCAATAAGGTGGCCCTCGAAGGGGAGAAAGAAGGGAAAACAAAATCTCTGTGTGACAGCTCTTCTGTTTTTATGACATTGTTGAGGGACTGCAATTTGTGCATATCGGCTCATAGTACCGGTGAAACAACCCAAGACCCGCCTCCTTTTGAGCCGTGGTTATTTTATTGCTCGTCGTTGGACGCAGTGACGTCATCCAGCAGTACTACTACAGCAACCACCACATCAACGGTGCCAAAACTTCCTGATTCCACTGCAGCTGGTACGATTACGAGTACAAGCACTACCACAACCGTCACCCAGCCACAGACCACCAGCTCTTCAACTTCTTCTCCCTCTCAGACCTCAATAACAGTCACATCTACTACTACGATATCTCCCTCAGGCTTGTCGTCAAAAACAACGCCGACTTCTTCCGCTAGTCAGGCGACTGAGATGACAACAACAGTTTCTACTACGGCAACCAGCACGAGTCCAACATCTACTCTATCTCTTTCGAGTGTTTCTAGTACGCCCAGTGCGTCTAGTATATCTGGTACATCCACCCCTAGTACATCTACGTCTAGTACCCCTAGCACTTTGAGGGCAGCTGCCACTTCTACTACATTCACTACATCTAGTACATCTACCAGCTCTCGGACCTCTGCAAGGTCATCATCCACGTCGACTGGTCTATTGAATACTCCGAGTGGTAGCCTTACATCGAGCTCCTCAACGCCAACCACTTCAACAACTTCAAAAACAAGTACCGGGGCCATTGACACTCTTCCATCGCCTAATAGCACTTCCAGTGTCAGTTCTGCTAGTGTTGGCGTGACAAGCAGCGCGACGGCCCCTGGAAACACTGTCAGTACTCCCATTCTCAATCCAGGAACTATCAGCGGCACCAGGACGCCGTCTCCAATAATTTCGGGCGTCACTGAAACGGTTCCTGCTACGACAACTGGCTTCTCTCACGGAGCTTCATCGCGTATTTCCCAGTCGATTTCTGGCAGATCTCTTATTACCATCAGCGCTGGAATATGGTTCTTGATTACATTATTCTAAAGGGAGAGTCGAAGACAGTGTCGCTTGTAGCTGATGGTTAATCAGATTGAATTCTTTCTTCTTTTAATATAACCTTTGAATTATATGGAAACTTAGGAAACAGATTAATCTTAATAACACATTTTCTGTTTACTTATTCATGTTTTTTTCTGTTTACAAACATGAATAAGTCTGGAATAGAAATAGACATATGTGCTTTTTGTAAGTCTACTGTGTACGGTGAGAAGACTCTTAACATTCAAATAATTATATTAAATAAGCATATACATGCTACCACCTTAGTAGGCGATGATAGTGTATACAACTCCTGTCATGATTTATGGTGGCTGGTTTGCTAGAATTTTGTCATGTTAAAGTGTAAGATTATATAAAAGTGGAGGGCACTGCATTAACAAAGTATTCCTTGTGATTAATGACAGATGTAAGACTGTATAGAAATATTCATAGTGTCTGTTTGTATTCTCTGGCGCATTCCAATCATAGACTAATCACCTTCTAATAATGTACAATGAATTACCATGATATCCTCATTCGTGTTCATGACGACCTTCGATCAGTCAAAATGACCACACATGTACTTTCGATCCTCGAGTAGCTTCTCTCTCTCGACCTTGAGTTCCTCAATCCAGTCCAAATAGGTAATAAATCTCTCATACTCCCACCTCATCTCATCAAAAACCTTCATTGCCTCCTTCATATCCTTGTTCTTACCAACCACCTTGTCTGGGGCAAACTCTTTGGCAGAAGAAGGTAGATCGGGGCGCCAAGTTTGTTCCATCACCTTGAGTTTTTCGACTTGTTCTTGTGCTGTTTCAAGTACACGATCCAATTGAGTGCTGTTTTCGGCCAGACGCGAAGAAATCTCTGCGATGTCCCCACGGCAAAGGGTCATGGCGAGTTGTTTGGAGGCGTACGAAGTGGTGGATTTGATGATTTTGTAAGCTAGGTCGAATTCTGCGCGTGTGTTGAGTGTTGGGGAAGATAGTTGCGCTACCAGTAACTTTGCAGGTGTTGGAGTTGGAGTAATAGGCGCATTTCTGGCTTTGTAAATGCTTGTTGAGGAAGAGTTTGACGTCGAGTGCTGGCGACGCTTCTTGGATTTGTCTAGAGGAAGAGGAGGCATTGAGAAGCGCACTTTTGGCGTATTTGATCTGGCTTTGTGGGCGACTTGTAAAATAGCTTCAGCAATGGACAGGTTGTGAGTTGGGACGTGAGAGGGCATACTTTGGTCGTTGTTAAGCTTGTGGTTGGAGAGACATGGAACAAGTATGACAGACGTCATATCGCGAGAGATTTTCATACTTGGATTCGATTGCAGATTTTGATTGGAAAAGAGTGCGTCAGATTATCAATCTCTACAGGTTGAGAATGAGTTCGTAAAAAGAGACTTGATCACTTTCTCGTGTCGAAAGAATTAGACGAGGCGTTTAGGATTGACAGCCATCAACGATTGTCGTTGGACACAAATGGATTAAATTCAGCGGCATTGTCCTTCAATTGCAGCCAGACTGTTTGACGTCAAGGGAGGTTGGTTCATTGTCCATGATAGTTGTTGATGTGAGCATGTGACTGCTTCGCTAGAGAGCAATAGATAGTCATGGACATGGGATGGATTGTATTGCCCAAAGAGATAACAGCTTTAGATAAAAGGAGCTCAGATTGGCAATCCATCAATGAGCCAGTTCAAAGCTAGCAGGATAATCTGCTATAGTAGATTGTAGAACATTCAATTATATTAATCATTCATCACTATCATGACCATAATTGATAGGACATTATATAATGCAATTTGTGGTACTATGCGTTCAACATCAACAATTCAGAATCAAGGACGGTCCTTTCGCTTCTCAACCTTGGCCACAAAATGCCATGGCTGCACACAGAAAGCTCCATTAACATCGCCATCGATTGTATAATTCATGTCTGCCAATTCGAGGTCAACCTCCCTCAATACAGTAATCAAGGTAAGCCAGCTCCATTGCCAAGCATACTTGGTTCCAAAGCACCGTCTCTTCCCATTTCCAAAGCCCTTCTTTACTCCTGAAGGCAGTCTATCGTATGCTTCACCAAACATGCGCTCTGGGCGGAAAGCCTCTGGGTCATCGAAGACGGCGGGGTCACGATTCACAGCACCGAGAACAGCAATGAGAGCTTGGTTGCTGGGCAGTTGATATTGGCCACCGGCTAGCGAAACATATGGTCCCGTGTTCACGTCCGGGCGCGGTTCGATATTGAAACCGGGTGCGACAGCAGATAAACGCATGGACTCGCGAAGTATCGCGTTGCAAAACTGGAATTGTTGGAGGTTCTCGTAGGTGAGCTCTCTGTCAGCACCTAAAATAGAGTCTATTTCCTCGCGGGCTCTGGTGATGTACTGGGGGTTCTTGAGCAAGTAGTACAGCGCGAAACTGACAAGACAAGGTGATGTTGCAGATCCGATAAAGATGTTGATGATTTCATCAATGATTTGTTCATGGTCAAGAGAGGCACCGGTCTCGGGGTCTTTGCCGTTCAACATCACATTGAGCATGTCATCAAACGTTCCCTGTTCCTGCTTACGCTTTGCGATGACATCGGCACAGAACGATCGCATGATTTTGATATCCTTGTCATAGCCACGCTGGTGAATCAGCCAGTTCAGTAATTTCGGGCGTGTCGGGCGCTTCACAGCTTCCATGGTGGATTTGTCAATGGAAGTGAGAAAGGCGGGGAAAGGCCCTGACATCCAGTCACCCTTTTGGTGGAAGAAGGTCCAAACAGCCACTTGCAGGTTGAGTCGCTTGAGACCATCTGCTACATTCACCTTTTGTCTCGGTTTGGATGTCCAGAAAGGAACAATGGCCGCGATGCTGTCGCGCTGATCGTTGAAGGTGATTTTGTTCGACTCGTCCGATACCCAGGGGGTCATGATGCGATGGGCAGGCCCCCAAATCTTTTCGCTTTCGGATTCATAGGCTGTAAATAGAGATGCATGGACGGCCTGGCGAATTTCGACAATAGGGCCATTGACACATTTTCGGAAGCGAGTCTCGTCACATATTTCTTCTAAGAGCGCCGCATTGCAAATGAAGACGATTTGTGTGCCGAGAGCATTGATTTTGAATATAGGACCTCGAGCACAGTCAGTATTAAGATTGTGCGCAATTTCATATCTTTACGTACCCCATTTGGCAGCCAATTTGTTCAGAGAGCCCCACGTGTTGCTTGGGTCGACGTCAAAGATGTTCCCTAGCAATGGTACACCAGGAGGCTGAGGGATCTTGCTTGTCATGTTGATGGAAGTTGTCACTCGCACATGAGAAGATGCGAAAAACCGAGAATACAAACGAAGATTAAAACACGGGCTGCAAGCCACTACGTCGTGTGGGATAAATCGCGAGTTTCCTGTGCTAGGGTCTGGGAATGAGCCAGAGCCCTCAGATCAACCTCAGCCAGCCGAGGGCGCAAGATTTGAACTAAAACACGGGTCTGGCATAGTTCTGCAGCTCTTTCACCGCTAACTTTGAATATGGAGCGATTTGTTAACGTCCCAAGTCAGTGCATTAAAGAGAAGTCGCGGATTCGTCATACTGCATGCAGTGGAAGGGAGATGGCCGGAAAGCGGGAGTCGGAGCGGTTCGTCGATCTGGACCACATCTCAAAACCCAAGAATGGGAAGCCTTCTAACCTCGATCAACTTGGATCAAGGCTTAGATGGGGGGGATTGTCCAGCGGCCATTGGCGAGTTTGTAGGGAGAAGAGCTTGCCGAGACGCCAATCTCGGAGCTACTCGTCGTAGCGCTCTGATGGGTTCGGAGGTGGAGTTCCTCTGCTGAACAGTGGGCATCACTAGTCGATGTAGCACTCACACTCGGACACGACGAGTGCTGAAGTGGACACGAAGCCTTGCGCTTGATCCAACAAATCCATGCGAAAAAATCACTGTGATTGAACTGAAAAGCAAGTTGTAAGAAAGTGCCCATAGGATGAAGTGACAGCTGGACTATTTTAATTTTTACCAGTGCTGGAATAGCATGAAATCATGGAATAACAATGTCTTCAAGTAGTGACAAGCGTTTCTGATAGGCCAGAAGCGGAAGGAGAGGAAAAGTGACTGATCACATGACTGTATATTTCCTGATTATACAAAATCGAGACGCCAAACATCTCCCAGACGATTATTCGCCTCTCCCAGTCCTCCCTGCACTACAATTGTGTCTTTACCAACTACGTCGGCTCCAAACCATCCCCGTGCATCAGGAATAACATCGCCCTGAGCGTCAACCTTGTGCCAAGTCTTTCTCTCAATGTCAAACGCCCATACATCACCCAGCATTTTTCCGGCACCTTGATGCCCCAGGTTACTTGGATCACTCTCTCCGAACAAAGTGACAACGTATGATTTATCGCCAACGGCAACCGGGAGCAGAGCGCAAACGCTTCGTGCAATCGGGCCGGATTTACTGTCTGGTTCATATGAGTGCGATTCCCAGGAATTGGTTTCGGGAGTGTACACGTCAATGCTTCCACCCTGCTCGGTTTTCCCATCGAACCCATTCATTCGGTAGAGCTTCCCGTCTGCGAACGCAATGGAGGTGCCTCCGCGAGCTGGATCCGGAGCAGAGGCGAGTTGTTTCCATTGTTTGGTGCTGACGCTGAAAGACCAAAGATCTGAGAGTCGACCCTTTTCAGGACATCCTGCATGAATATATATCGTATCCTTCTGGTCACAGGTCATGCAGTGGTAGCTGCGTGGCTCGGGGCAATTGCTTGCGTCCACAGGAGACAGCATCGACCATTGTCCAGTTGCCGTATCGAACTTCCAAATAGCACCCTGTTCGTCAATAGGAGCCATTGCCACTCCGCCGCGACCAGAAAAGAGATATATACTTTCTTTCAGGGCCGTGGTCGCTGTGCCGACTCGAGGAGAGGGCGCATCGGATGACGAGTGGATAGAGTTGACAGCGGCTAGAAAAGCGATTAGAGGTCCATTCGACTAATGAACAGGGGAATGAAGGACACACCTTGGCCGCCCAAGGATACAACATGAAGAGCATTATCGCGGGGCTCTCGAGGTCGCAACTCTCCACCAAAAACGTAGGTTTTGTTATCGACAGCAGAGAGCGCCTGTGACGAACGTCGCAAGATCTCGACGTCGAGGAGTTTGTGCCATTTGGCGTGGAGGGTCATTGTGCAAGCGTCTTTTCAATGTAGCAGACTGTTAATCAATTGCACGCTCTGGATGTAATGCGACTGAGTGAGCCCAGATGGACGATTTGTATAGTAAACAGTCAAGGACCTTGGTGGCGTGTATATAAATCAAATTTTCAACATTCAATTTCCAGTAGTCGAGGTTCAGGTTATGGTAATGTATGAAATCTAAGCAGTGAATTAATATAGGAGTGTATCAGCCCATACAAGAACAGTGATAATTCGTTCAAATCCTCAGTATAGCAGATATATGAGAAGAAAACTCACTCCGGATGGAGAAGGGATACCGTATTTAAACAGAAGTACCAGATACAGTGGCCATTATTGGTCAGCTGGAGGGATGTTATTACCCGAAAGTATGTACCATCTCAACAGAATAAAATCATCAACCACCACCTATGCTATGGAAAATTCGACCAGACTATCTCTGGCCGATTGAACTCTGCAATCTTGTCGGTATGCGCTGTATACGGTGACAGTCATTATATCTCGATATATTAGCCTTCGTTCAGCATAGCCCACGCTCTACAATATTCCACTCGGACTCTATATCCAACCTACATCACACGAGATGGCCGGTAACAATCCAGAAGAACAGCCCACACAAGACGTAGAAGTCCCAACCAATGAACCGGAACCGGCACTACCACCCTCGATTCCCTCGAACCTAGCCTACCGTCTGTATATATCCCATTTTCTGTCGACATGGAACTCGCGCCTCTTTGAATTCGGATCCGTCCTTTTCCTAGCTTCGATATACCCACAAACTCTGCTACCTATGTCTGTTTATGCGCTGGTGCGTAGCGGTGCAGCAATCGTATTTTCTCAGGCATTGGGCTTCTGGATTGATCGTGGTGAGCGACTGGCTACCGTACAGACGTCAATCGTCGGACAGCGACTGGCGGTCGCGGGGAGTTGTGTTATTTTTGGGCTACTGCAACAAGAGAATGACATAATACGAGGTGGGAAGGTAAAGGACGGGCTTTTTGCGGTTACGGTAGTGTTGGCGTGCGTGGAGAAATTGTGTTCTGTGCTGAACACGGTGTCAATCGAGAGAGATTGGGTATGCTATTCGTTGACATGATGATGTGATTGAGCTGACAGTTATAGATTGTCGTCATTACCGAAGGGAACGAAGGGGTTCGAAGAGGTTAGTAGTGCTACTAGGGTGCAATCACGGTGCTGACTCAGTCTAGTGATGAATGCGCGAATGCGGAGAATTGACCTCTTCTGCAAACTCGTTGGACCATTGACAATTTCTTTGGTAGCTTCGGCGTCAACCCTGATTGCAATACGTGTTACTTTTGCAATGAGTGTGGCTTCAGTTCTGGTTGAAGTTCTGTGTATTGCTCAGGTAAGTGAAGCTCGTCGAAAGTACATTCCTATACTTATTTGGTCAGGTTTACAAGGCATTTCCTCAACTTCGACGCAACGAAGTCGACGAAGAGACAATAAATACTACTATGCAACAAACCTCGACCCCTGCAACACTTGTCCGTTGCTTGAATATCGGACTCCGGAACATCCTGCCTATCTCATCACTTCGCTTCTACTTCACTCACCCCGCATTCGTACCATCATTCGCACTATCCCTCCTTTACTTCACTGTATTGTCCTTTTCCGGCCAAATGATTACGTATCTCGTCTCTGTCGGCTACAGTACACTCTACATTGGTATCGCGCGAACAGTAAGCACTGCCCTGGAACTTAGCGCAACATGGATCGCTCCTCGGATGATGAAACGGGTCGGTGTTGTGCGTGGCGGAATATGGAGTCTATGCTGGCAGATGGCCTGGCTCGGTGTTGGAGTAACATGGTTCTTTGCAAATTCCAATCGTGAAGGCCGAGACGTAATTATTGCAGCGACTGGACTTGCTGTTGGGGTCGCTTTGAGTCGAATCGGGCTCTGGGGGTATGATCTGTGTGCGCAGAATCTTATTCAAGACGTGAGTCAATACATTCACATTCAAAGAAAAGGTATTGATCGGAAAGATAGGAAATCGAAGATTCGCATCGCGGAGAATTCTCCACCGCCGAAGCCGCTTTTCAAAACCTATTCGAACTATTGTCTTATGCGTCAACGATCATCTTTTCAAAGCCGTCGCAGTTCCAGTGGCCGGTCGCTATCAGTACGGTAGCAGTGTATATGGCAGGCGGACTGTATGCGTATTTCGTGCGCCGGAGAAGGGGGCATTTGTTCCATCCTCCGGAGTGGATGCTAATTAAGCGACAAGCTGTATAGTTCTCTGGCTTGTATGTACCGCAAAGTCGAGTCTTCGACGTTCATCTGTGAAATGTTATGACCCAGTACCTAGAAAAGGAGGATTCACCCACTAATGTTAGAAATAGGGTCGGTTATAAACCGCTAGATCCAGCACGTTAGCCAGAAGTGACTCGCAGAGGCCAAGCAGATTCTCTAACAACTAACTAGCGACCCTCGCGCTAACCGCTTTTGAATAGCGTGTTCCAGTTGATTACCTAAGCGACGCCATTCCGGCGCTGCCCACGCCATACGCTATTTACATAGATTTGCTAGGTCCTTTCTCACATAGCTTGTAAACAATAATCTCCACATCTTATGATTCAAAACATCGAGCCAAGAAGTGGCTGTAACGGCCCCAGAGCAGAATAATGCCGACTAAGGTCGCTCCAAATCTTGAGCTCTAACTAGCATCGCCCGGCTAGACTGGAAGAAGCCAAATGGCCCCTCTTCTAAGCAACCCAGGAAATTGAGGAAATTTCAGCTGCTGACGCCGGGATTGTCGCTTCTGATACAGTCTTCCTGCTGGACGATGCAGATCTGTTTGACAGTCTAAGGATGCCCTCTCACGCTACACGTGTCTAAACCCCGCGTATACGATGAATATGTGAGATAGATCAGGCCAAAATAACGGACGAATTCAACAAAAGGTGAGGATGGACCGCACGAAATACCTCGACAGCCTGCGAGGCATCGCCGCCGTCATCGTCGCTTTTGACCGTGTGTTTCTAAACGATTTGAATCTCGCCTTTCGCTCCTACTGGACTGAACCCGCGTCGAAAAACCGAGTATGGCTACAGTTACCCCCGTTCCGGATCGTGTTTGCAGCTCATGCGATGGTGACGCTGTTCTTTGTTATCTCGGGGTATGTGATATCGATCAATTTGTTGCGAGTGCGACAGTGTCAGCAGCAAGATTTTATAAATCAGGTGGCTTCTTCGGCGACGCGGAGGGTTTTTAGACTCTTTTTGCCTGTGTTGGTAATTGCGTCTCTGTCGCAGATTTTGTTCTGGGCGAATCTATATACCTTCACCTCTGTGGAAATCAAACAATTCATCGCCGAGAACAAGATTCGGCCATGGAGTGCGCCAGGAGATCACCTCGCATACTTGTTTCGGTATATGACCGACATCATCAACCCGTTCGGTGCGCTGCAGCCTAAAGATGCGAACCATGGTCTTAATGAACAATTTTGGACGATGCCGGCTGAATTTCGCGGATCCTGCTTGGTGTATTTCTTGGTCGTTGTCATGTCCCCCTGGAGAGCACAGACGAGGTTGATTGTGCTTGGTGGATTGGCCGTGTACTTCTTATGGTCTGGGATGTGGGATGTTGCGACGTTTATCGCTGGTTTGTGGTTGGCAGAGCTTAAAATCAATGAAGAGGCTGAAAACGGCTATACATATTCTCATCACTATCCGGATCTTGAGGATGACTCGGACGTATCTACCACATCATCTCTGTCGTCAATCCTATCGTCATGGAGCGGAGCGTTCAGCTCTGACAGCAAGATGACACGCCAGCTTTTGACGCCTGTCTCAATAACCAACCTCATCCTCTTTGCTCTCGGGATTCATCTCATGTGTCTCCCCTCCGGCAGCACGGAGGTAAATGACGGTCACCTCACAACTGGATACCGCACGCTTCTACTCTTACAACCATCGACCTGGAAAAATTGGGACGTAGTCCATTACAGTTGGAAATCCGTTGGGTCCGTTTTAGTGATCTACGCAATCAATAGCTCTCCCCGTTGGCTTTTTCGACGCCCCCTCGAAACATCCCGGACACTACGATACCTTGGCCGAATCTCATTCCCGATGTATCTTATTCAACAAATCGTCTACTCTCTTTGGCGCGAATCTGTCAAGAATTGGATCTGGAAGGATCTGACCGGGTATGAATATCCTGGTGGACAGCTTGCCGGCAGAGAGCCATTTGCACGTTTCGTTATGTGGATGGGGACAACTATGATCCTAGGCCCTGTGTTAGTGTATTTGTCCGAGGAGGCTGGGAGGTATGTTGAACGGGTGGGTGTGGTTGCTGGCAGGGAGGTAGAAAGATGGTTGATGTAGTCGTTCTCCCTCTATGTATACTTTTGTTTGTTATTTATGGACATATGCATACAATACAGAATCTTCAATGTACGTCTACCGATCCATCTTCATGAAATACTTGTTCAATCATCTTATGTTTCAATACACCCTACGTAATCTACGTTCTAGAAAAGACCAAAACAAATAACTATCTGGTTACTAATGTGGTGAGATATAAGCGAGCAACGTGGTGTTGGGTTCATAGGCACACAATCCCTATATAAGTGTTGACTATGATCCTGCTTCATCCTGTGGAAAGCATGCCTCAGTAGGCAGCCCTGATATACATCTGCGCAACCGAGCCAGAGGAAAGCATTCTCAGGGATATCTATGTCGGCTCTAGGCGTGTCAACTTGGAAAAGCAGGGAGTCTGCAGAATGGATATGCAAAGCCATGCAGGACTGTCGATTTGAGAAATTGAATTTGTAAAAATAACGATTTGAAGATCTTCAGGGGTGTTCGTTATTTCTAAGGAGGGGACGGCAGGTAGTCATGTAACCTTGATATTGAATTGTCCCGATTATTTTTTGAGACAATACTAACTACAAATCTTTTCAGCTGATGACACCTACATTTCGAACTTTTTGAAATGTCTATTCTTTGTCTTCGAGGTCGTGCCTGCTTTTAATGTCATCAATCCCAAGCCTCCAGCCATCCTACTCTTCCTCCTTAAATTTTTCTTCCACCACAAAACGAACCTCTCTCTTTTCAACATTACTTGCCATTAGAGATTTCAAAATGGCTTGAGACAATATGTGCATCCGCAATCTAGAGGGTCGAGTGTTTCCAGAGAGGTGAGGAGCAGTCACGATCGAGGAGCAACTGGCAGAGCTTTGGAAGAATCTGGTGTCGGAAGACGAGTGACGATGATGAGCGTGAGAATGGAGAGGTTGTTAACAAAGCGGAAGAAGATGATAAGGAGGAGAAAGCAGTGAAGGGATAAGAAGTTTCATTCCCAGTCAGTCTGAACCTGTACCACTGCATAATACAGTACCCGAGCAAATGAGGCCTAGGATACTCTCACACCCCTGCGTAGATACCGGGCTATAAATTCCATTGTATTACAGTGGGACCTGGCTATAACGATCAGAAGGCATCTCAGAACCTAAGTCAACATACTTAAAATTTAGAGATGAAGAGAACTCCAAAATATTTAATCTACCATAGTGTTCATAATTAGGATGCTCTTCAGTTCCATACAAAAGTAATCAAGGTTGAGATCAGTATAGACATGGGGAGCATTTCTTTTCGTTATAGTCAGGTTCTACTGTATCCAGGTGATTTCTTCTCCTCGCCCCCAGAATCGGTCATTTGCCTTTTCAAGTATGGCCGGTACGTCCCGGGCCATCTACCTACAATATAAGAAAGCATCAAGTAAATAGATAATTTGGCTTGTAAATCTTACCAGTTTCGCTCCTATTCTCTCTTGGTAGAAGGACGCTTCGTGACTTGCCGCTCTGGAAACAATGTAGAGATATTCTTCCCTTAACGACACTCGGTCGTTGGCCGAAACTTACTGAGAAGGTATGTTTTCTGTTAGGAGAAAACGCCAGTCTCCCAGCCGCTCGGTCAGAAAAACGTTTCTGTCTTTGCACCCTAGCCAAAACGTTCACGAAGTCTTCATATCGACCACAACACGAATGTGGTGGCGCTCATCCTCAACAATGACTAGGTCTGGAATGAGTTTTTCCTGGACGCCATGCGGTCGTCTTCCAGTCTAGCCGTCAGGTGGGTGTCAAAACCTGCCATCCGGACATTAAGGCGTAAGGACTGGAAGATGGGATTGATTTGATCAGAGACATGCTGGACGCCAGTCTCTTCCCTACGGCGTGTCTCTGATGGTGGTGCTTTTGGGCCGTTGGATCTGTTGCGTACTTTCTGATAGCATCTCTGACCGTCTTTGAAAATGAAACTCGGCGCCAGTCTAGATACACTAATGAAGTTGGTATATGAAGTAATATATTGACGGTCGATATTACAAATCCGCATTGCACCCACTCTTGCGAGAGAGCTTTCTCTGGTCTTGCACCCTCACCAGAACGCCCGCAAAGTAGACTCTGCTGTAGGTAGCAGTGTAGTGTAGCACCACAGAGCTGATAAGTAGAAGAGGGAGACATTGTGGATACGGGTTGATTTCTAAAGTATGGGAATGCACAAATCTTGTTTCGAGCCTGGTTCGATGGGATGTAAGCAGACGCCAGTGGTGGACTGAACGGTAACAGGAGCGAGAGAAGTCTTACATGAAGGATGATAGAACTTGAAGTAGTTAGTAGTGTGATGGTGGGACGGTTCTGATGTTCAAAGTAGCACTAGAGGAGTCCTATGGCGCCGCCTGGACGGATTGCAACGTCGATGTGATGATCCAAACCATGTTTGCTTCCTAGCCCGTAACTGGCCAAACGAAAGATGAGGAAGAAAAGACAAAAAAGTGGGAGAAAGATCAATCCGGGCCGCAGAGAGAATAAATAGACCACAACACGTGACCCAAAATACCGTAACCAAACAAACCGTTTGCCCAAGCTCTAACGCGGAGCCCTAATACAGCCACCGCCAACGTATGTATGTCAATGTCTCAAGCATACTGTTTACTCCAGTAGGTAGATATATGAAAAAACGAAGAGATATCACCGAGCCCAGAAATTTTGCTGGAAATCGATGGACCAAAGAAATATCTGTATTCATTGACTCTGGAATGAGTAAATCCTTCTAACGGCCGTCCAGTTCTGAACAACCAAAGCCATGCAATTGATATACGTTCATAAAAATCAAATCGAGAAAAAATCAATCAGAGGCAGACGGTGAGGGTGCAAGACATGCCTGGTCAGCAGCCAGAGACTTGTACCGCGCCAGTAGATCCGTCGTTGGGACGCCATCTTGATGCATGAAGTTGAAATGGGCCGCTAGAGCTGTGCCCTCAATGAGGATTGCTACACCAAGGTTAGTATCTTACCGTCAAGAGAATTAGATTGGGGCTAACTCACGTCGTCCGGTATCGCGCTGCAGCGTGTCGCCCTGGATATCCAGGCGATCAAGGATATCTGTATCAAGAATATCACCTCCCAAAATGGCCAAAAAGCTTAACTGGATATAGTCATCTTTCACATCCCAGGGCCGATCGAACTTGTATAAGTTTAACTTTTCCTTTTCTATATTTTCGAGTAACGAGTAATGTTGCTGCGACGCCATTGCCCAGCTTTCATTTTTCGATCTCCCTCCTTCATATGTAAAGTGAGCAACAGGAGTGCGATTCAGTGCTCTATCATCTGGGACGCGCAGCCACCGATGATTTGGCAATGGTATATTCCAATCCGACGACCACACGAAGTCTTCAGGACCTGTCCAATTAGGGTATCCTGAAGACTTCCAAGTGATATTGTGCACGTGGTTTGCCAAGGCCTTGAAAAGTGTGCTATGTTCACCAACTTTCTCTGCTAGTTCTTGGACTTGCTTTGACCCTGACTTGCCGTCACCTTGCTCTGCTTTGGACTCAGGTGCACTGAAATTAAATCCCTTTGGCAAGTCTGGAAGATATGGGTGAAGAGCACCAGCATGGTAATGCAAAAAATTTACGGGTGGATTATTCACAATATTGGCAGAGATAGCCAGTGCATCGTGGCTAATGAGCTTTCTAGCCACCAGACGCTCAATGGTGTCTTTTGCAAACCATACCTATTTCATTGTTAGTTGGAAATACAAGGGAGCAGCACGCATAATACTAACAATATCCTCGATTTTGATGTACATAGTCTCGCGACTGACCGTGCGCCGCATCTCGGCGTGGTCAGACTTCAAGTACAGAGGCGATCGAGCTAAGATTTCGTCGAGATATGCAAGATCTGATTTATTTTTGGTATTGACGACCCAGACCACATTATCAAGCCAGCCGCCATTAGTGACAAGATTTCTCTCCACGGAATTAGTATCTTGTACGTGATATGAGAAGGACGCAACTTACCTCGAGGTAACAGTGCGACAACTCAACTCTGTCACGACGGTCAAAAGTGACAAGTCCGCTAATGTTCAGATTCCCAGGTTTGCCTGGGATCCGCTGTTCTTGTGAAGGCCATTTGACTGGATCGCCTGGACGAGCTGGTGGTGGGAACTTGGGAGCGGGAGCTGACTCGGTTGGTTTTGCATCGTGCGATTGAACTACACTCGACGTCATCGGTAATAATGGTGGTGGTAATTGCAAGGTAAATGGTCGAATGATTGTCTCAGATACTGTCCAGTCCTCTTCTTCTGCATATTCGTCTTCGTCCGCTTCACTTCCGTATTCGTTCGAGACATGCGTCGGCGAATTCGATGCTGAATGATCGGTCAACTTAGTGTTGGTCATTGGAGACCCGACAGGGCTTATCCTGGGATCTGCCGTTTGCCATAGAAATAACGATAAAAGAAAGAGAGAAGCAAACGTCACGATAATCACAAAGCGACCCTGTAGCTTTCGTGGTCGTGTAGACGGACTCATCGGGGCCGTATATATGGGTTGGTCAATTTAAAAAGTTTTAAATGAGTGTGGAGATTTTCTTGATGAATAGCACATTGTCAATTAAATGACAAAGTCTGCTTGAGAATCGGATGACGAAGCAAAAAAGAAAGGAAGACGAAAAACTATCTTATGAGTTTAAGTTTCAGTCGCGATTTGCGAGCTTGAGACATTGCTTGGCCGGATGCGGCATAGCGTACATGGTATTCTACAGTTGTTCTTACATGTTAAAGAATGATATCAAGGTAATCGATTGTGATAATATATCTCTAGCTGCCCTTGTCCTCTGTGTAGCTGGGTATGGGCATTGTCGAGAGACTCGTACATTCGTTTGTAGGTTACTTACGAAAGGTTAGGGTTAGGGCCGATAAGGGACACCGAATATGAATGATCAGAAGAGAAGAAGCCCGCTAAGATTACATGAAAAATCAAGTATTATCCACCGTTGACAAGGTACTGAAGACATACTAAGTCGCTAATTAGTAATTTAGTATAACTCGGGCAATGGTTTTGGATTCGGTGGAAGCTCCTGTGCTTTCGGCGTCGGAGGAAGTTCATATAGTGACGATGGAAGGCGACCCTTGGTTTCTGTTGGAGGCATACCCGGATGCTCAACTGGTCGTTTTCGACGACGGCGATGATGGATATACACTGATATGAGCGCGAGAAGAGCAAAAGCTAAGACGACTGCACCGATTGCGATACCTGCCTTGGCTCCGACCGATAGCCCTGAAGAGTTCCCGGAAGGAGGAGGCTGTGTTTCGGCCGTTGGAGTAGGAGTTATGGCCTGTTCTGCGGGTGTTGTCGCTGCTGATGTTGTCACGGTCGGTTCTGGACTTGTTGAGGTCGATGTTGATGATGATGTTGATGATGATGTTGATGATGATGTTGATGCTGTTGATGTCGACATGGACGTCGAAACTACTGTTGTAGCGGATCCGGCAACCCATATAGTAAAGAGATTAGATGGAGCTGCTCCAATAAATGTTTCGTTCGTTGGTGACTGGCAATTTCGCTGGTTCTCATTTCCACCACAGCACTTCCATGAACCGTCAGAACTATCATAAACAATATCTGGTAGACCAGTATCGGCTAAAATGCACACAAAGCAGTCAATAAATGGTAAGAGTTACAAACTACTTGAACTCAACTCACCACACCGATTTGCACACGCGGAGCTTGAGACCTGTCCGTCGAGGAATGTCCCATCTGAACAACCGGCCGAATAGTAACCACTCCCACCAGCATTACTGTGAGAAGTATATGCGCAGATATTGTCGGAAAGACAAAAGTCACCGTTTGCACAACAGGGAACAACTGAATTTGTCTTGTTTATGGGTCCGCAAGGGCTTGAAGCTGGTATATAAGCTATGCCAGAGGGCCAGGCGCATTGGTATTTTGACATGATTATTACCAGGATGCGGTAGAAATCTCGAATCTCGAGAACTCGACAACACAGAATTAATGAACAAACAGTAATGTATGTAAGCCCTTGCTTTGAATATGTGGTGCGAGGGTTTGTTCTGTTGTGGTACACTGGTAATTGCAAAGCAGATCATACCATAAATGAGTGAATTGGACAGAATCCTGGACACATTCAACTGTAATCTTCAGCAACCTGCAAAGTACTTAGAAACTTATTAATAGTATTACGTGTGACACCAAGGAGCAAATCTTAGCTGTGCCACAAATATTGAATGTGACAGATCAAAAATACATCCCTGTAAGTCACACTGTGAATGGCAACACCCGGCGCTTAGATGCATCGCACTAAATGATAGTCTACACACATGATGCAGGGATAGCGCCTAGATGCTCGATGCTCATTTGGTTAACTTGATGAGTAATATTTCTAGATATTAATTAAGTTAGTTAGTTACCATTTACCTGCACCAACCCAACCCCTTCAAGGGGTTGGTGCAGGTTGGCAAGGGTAGCATTCTTTTGATAATAAGACGACTTGCAAGTGGCTGATATGTACCTTTCTGTTGTACTGGAGAATAGAAGCATCCTTGTACCAATTAGTACAGTGCAGGTGCATGCTATGAATGAATATTAATATAATTATTTGAGCCTCACTACAAAACTATGCAATTATCTAGCTTATTTTTATGTGTCATACTTCAGGTCTGGGTTCTTATCAATTAGATAGTGATATACTGTGACTTTCCATCGACAACCCTAATTCCGAATTTTCCCTGCTCAATTTATATCAATCCTCTGGACACAACATAGCCCGTGGACGTAGGAAATAAATGGATGAGAGCACCGACAACCGTTAGTGATCGCTTGAATACTCTCGAGAACTTGAACAAGCCAATATGCCGTCGCTGAGTCTTCGCAGCCTTGACGAGACCGACGAGTCCGTTAACGAAGTTATCGGTCGTTACTCTGACGGCAAGGCGTTGGAAGTTTTACAACAATGTCTTGAACCCAATGGAGACCTATCAATTGGAGAAGCTGCGAAGCTGGTCGATGACATACTTCCAAGCCCTGAGGAACACGACTTTCATTTTCAGTCGGGGAGTCTTGGCTCCCAGCACATTCCATATGACAATCTAGCTCAAACTCATTTCCACCCATAACTCCCGCTGGGAGTTATGAATTAAGTTTCTATGCTCTGAGAGCCTCAGGAATGAGTAATACGATTCGCTTCGGGTTATCAGTTCCACACTGAATGCTCAGTCAAATTGCGTCTGCGGTGATATTCCTTCCAAGCGCCTGGGTCATCTCGCGGAGGATACAAAGGGTCCTGGGAACTGACCATGTTACATGTGGTTCATGAGTCATGTGTCATTTCATTTGGATGAATTGGCAGGCTCTGTGAAATATTCGTGAATACCTAGTCACTCAAATCCAATTTTAGCACGATCCTAGACCATGAATCTCCATAAATTATTGGCCCATTCAAACGTGGGCTAATAAGGCTGTAATTGAATTGCTTTTTAAGGACAAGAAAAACCAGAGACCATAATGGATTTTCAGACATATATATCAGCATTTCAGAGTGTGACTGGTGTCAGCAGGTTCAGTTTTTCAAATTAATCACCAAGGAAGAATAATCCATCAACTTCCGAGCAATCATTTGCTTTGACGAAACTACAGGGAGAGATGATTTTATAAATGAAGGATTGCCAACGGTACCTAGTTATGTACAGGATACAACACATCTGTATGTTATCAATCGTCACAGAATCTATCGTTCTTCTTTATGAGTATAGTATCAATGCCATTCGGATTATGTTGGATTGTCGGTTGCTTATCAAGAATATGATTTATTTAGCAGCATATTCTACAGCTGCTTTCTAATATGTTTCGTATGGACGCTATGATCTAGCAGTAGCTTGGACCTGACTATGCATCGAGATTGCTCCCGATGAGTGTCATTCGCAACCAGAATTTGGGACACTCCATAGCCCCAGTAATAAGGGTCAACTACCCCGTCATCTTCGTCCTTAACATCGTCCTCGTCGTTGTCAATATCCAACAAGTCATCTTCATTCATATCACGAGTGTTGTCGTCATGTTCGCTATTGTCAGAGGGTGTATCCGCCATGAGATTTTCGTTCTCACTGACATCGTCGAAATCTGCTTCATCGCTGATGTGAATATTTCGATCAAGAGGCTGTCGAAAAGACATGCCGTTTTTAGGATACCAGCTTTGCATCGGCACCTCACTCGGGCTTTGGCTAATAATGATTTTGGCATACGAATAATTGGAGATGCTGTTGATTTGGCTTGAGTCTACATCGCTTCCGCCAACACGTTGACAATACACTGGAAAACGTAGTCCCGAAATCAACCGCCACAACAAAATGCCTCGCTTTGGATCCCTGAATCGCTGTGGCTAAAGGACAACAGGCCCGTCATCTGATGCAAACTAAATAAATTTATTCAAGGGAGTGGGATATACTTCACCCATAGTGATCAGTTAGTTCGGTTTACCTTGGTCACTCACGGGAACGCAGGAAAAGGTCTACTGGGTGAACATATCTGCCTTGACTGCACGTCTGACGGCCTTGAATATCCTTGAAGGTACACTTTGGGTAGTATGCACCATGAAAGATGCTCTAGAATACGATCGAAATACAATCTACTACAGTAGTCAAGTCAGTGTTGCTGCCATGTGGGTTCTGCGTGCAGGCCAATGGCTGTGTAATGAGGTCCTGCCCACGGGAACCTATTCCTAATGGTGCTACTGGAATCTGGATGACTGAAGGGTTATATACAGGGCCCGCACATGGGATGGAAAAATGGAAATTTTGGCAAAAAGGCTTTTTGATGCTGCTGCCGATAGCGAACACACTACTGACGAGTGCAAGATGCTTGCATGTAGAGCTACCAATATGATGGAATCCCTTGCAGGAGATAGTATGTGATGACTTTGTGGCTGTTTTATCCTGCTCGCTTGTATTCTTAGTATGCTATGAACTAATTCTAGTGATCCAATCCTTCACACTGTGTGTACAACAATTCTTGGACCCAACACCTGGTGGTGGTACTACTCTAGCGCACTATGTAAAGCAATAGCAGGTAAATTTAAGCTTTTTAAGACAGCTGACATCCTACGGGCTGCGTAGAATATGGAGAGTTCCCTTGGAAGTAGGAAGGTAGCCGGTTTACAGGGTTTGTGATGGAACCCATGATTATTCACATTTATCCAAGATACCTTATACTCAATTGAAAAATACATATAATAGATTCCAGTCATTAAGATACAAGTCTCAATAAATCAAGTAACCTGTGAATGGACCCCGAGAGCTATGTCGTCAAACATAGCCTTAGAATGTGGTGATCATGAATTAGGGCTAACTCCCCCATGCAGGAAGTTGACTGTACCAAAGTTCCATCTTTTTGAATGGACAATTAACAAATACGCCAGTATTGGAAATATTACTGCCGTTGTAGTTGTGTAATTTGTAATAGTAAATACCAACGATACCTAAGTAGCATATAGTTTCACGACATGTCTATACGCCATTTTATGTTACTTCTATCTACTCAATAGTACTCCGTTCGAGCTCCTCCCATATCCTGCGAAGATATTCATCACATTCATCCACATAAGGAAGCGCTTCCAGAACATTTTTTACACGTCGCCACGAATCCAAATTCAGTGTCTGCACGGCATTAGACAGTCTCCCAAGGAACCACTGTCTAGTCCGTCGTCCTTCTGCCGCCGCTCCTCCAACAAAGAGAAGCCACAAAAGAATCACTGATGGATATTGTTGTTCATGTTCTATCTCATCAAGTGCATATATCAAGGAATCAACTAGGTAGTCCAAAACATTGCTCTGTATCGAGAGCTGGCGTAACCATAAACATAAAAATATGCTTCCGGCGATAGGATAGACGCGAGACGTAACAAACGGCGTTGTCAGTGCATCGGTCTGTGAGATGAGTTCATTTTCAATGATTTGGTGCATCTGCAGCTCAGTTATGTTCAATTGGTCAAGCCATGAGGATTGTTGGGCTATGGTGACGGCAGGATTTCGCGGCATGGTTGTTGAGAGATGTTTGAGTGAATGGAACATAGATGGGATTGAAGGGTGGCAGTCTCCAGGGAGTTTCGTAAGAATGCCATCTAGCATTCTGCGTTCATTGTTCATTGGGTGGTCGTGCTGATCGTTGGAAATGAGCATATTCGCTCTGCATCCGCATTAGTGCTTCATATCCCAAGAGTCATCGTCGGTTTGGAGCCTCACATCTTTACAATACCCAATGCCGAATAATGATCAGGTGGAGCTCCAATTGTACCCCCGTTAGCGTCCATTATCACTTGTAATCCAGCCATATGTTTCTGTGCATTGTCTAAGGATCCGGTTGTGTACTATCCATCCACTGTCAGCTATCGATTACCTACTCCAGTGGAGTGTCACCACAAACCTCAACAATCCCCAAAATGGCAATAGCAACTTGGACATCAAACGTTATGTTATTCGGTTGCCTAGCTAGGCTCTCGTTCACAATCTGGATCGTCTGGACTTTGTGATGGTAGTACGCAGCCACGAGATCTGATTTATGTCTCTCGTTGCCCCTGCCACTTATGAGAATTCTATGAGTCGCTACTACGCTCAGTAGAGCGTTCAGGACTGCGGCACTGGAGACTATAAACGGGAGACAGTAGTAGAGTAGACCGAAGCCGGTTCTTCGGACAGGGTTTTGAATGAAGACGTATATTTGTGCAACTGTCAAATAGCCAAGTCAGCACCTACATAGAAGATGTGTCAACGATTAGCTGACTTACGGTAATCATAAAGCTGCATTGTTTCCGACGAGTACTCTACAGGTAGTGCTGTCCAACAGAAACGTCAGCTCTGAGCCTCTTCTGGGACCTTGCTGCCGGGGAGATAATTCTCACTTCGTATTGAAACCACCCGAATATGATTCTCAACATCCCTGTCTTTAGTCGTCTCTTTACAATACTCGGTATTCAGTTGTCCACAGGTCCGACATATATAATGATAAATGATACGAGGATCGTAATCCGGAAAGACTTCTGAATTAATCGTTTGTGGATCACGCTGGCCCAAAGCCTGCTGTGCTCTGAAACGTTGCATAACATGCGAGCGTATTCGACTCCTCGAAGAGTTCGGTGAGGATGGCGTGGTGGCAGATATCCATTCAAACCTGGTAGAAGGCCCTGTTGCATCGAAGACGATTTGTTGAAATGGCCGTATTGTGCCACTTCTCCTGGGGGTGGACGTTGATATTGGTGTGGCTGGGCTGTCGCGACGTTGGCACGTACACTGCATATTGACATATAATGCTCTTTCTGTAAGGACATTCATCTGCTTCATTCAAGTTGAATATTGGAGTCATGTTTGATGGTTTCTATCATTTTATACATTTTTAACTTTCGAAATATATGATGTCAGAGGCAACACATCGGCCTCGGTATCTGGATAGACGGGGTTAAAATTTTCTTCGCGCTGCAGATTTTCGGCCGTACTGCGCATTTCTGTCGCTAAACTCCTTACCCGAAATGGAAGTATTTTCGCATAAACGGCACAGTTAGGTGGTTTTTCTTGATGATTAGAAAATGTCAGTGTACACTTCGTAAGTGATAAAAGGACTATAGTGGTCTAATAATGTCAAACAAGTACCCTTCCAAAACGAGAACATACAATACAGCGATAATTTACTCAATAATAGACTGCGCCCTCCAACTGGCGTCATCATCGTCAAACAATCACCACCATCCAAACCCCAACTTCGCCGTTGTGTACCAGGAGTGGCGTACAATGCGCCCATATACTTCTTACATGAGCATCGAATCGGTTGAGCGATTGGACTCGTGCAGTTCTTGCAACATCGATAATTCGCCAGGACTAAGGGGCTCTGCGAACTCCATTAAGTTATTCCTGGCTTCTCCAGCTCTTTTTGGAGTTGCCGACGGATTGAATGGTTTTGCATTCTCAGAATCATTGTGTGTATGCCATTTGTATACCCATTTTGATGGGCGAGGTCGCCATCCTCCTCGAACTGACCATTGGGCGAAGGATGTCCCGACGCACTGATTCCCTTAATTGAGTCCATGCGAGTATCATCCATCACTAGACCGCTTACGTCAACGCCAATGAAGCAGCGCACTTTGCCGTTATTATCGCAGAGTGGTGCGCACATAAGGAGGTTCATGAACGGGGATCCGTCTCGACGACTGGGGTCTGTTAGACCAGCGTCAATATTGATTTGTATAATGAACCCCTACTAGTCAAGGAAAACCTCATGGTGCTGCTGACCAGCCTCGATCACGTCGCGGATTCGACGTTTACTATGCTTATTCGTCTTTGGGCCTTGCAAGAACCGACAATTTCGTCCCAATACGTACTCCATACCATACTGAGTGATTCGATGAAACTCTACCTGTCATCAGCTCGGCTGGCTATTACTTTCATTGGATATTATTACCTTCTGATGCAAAAATGATGGGGTTATCTAGTCTGGATGGATCCGTCAAACAGAATACCTCGGCCAGCGCATCGGATGTTCCTTGAAATTTCGACTGAAGAGTTCCTTTGATCACATTCGAAACTAAAGATACGCAATTTGATGTAATGAAGGCAACCCATCAATAACTAGAGCATGGAGTGCATTTTGTGCCTGTTGCTCTAGCTTCGGGCTCCTTGCGTTGGGGATGTGTTCGTCTGAGGATTCGATGTCGGGTAGGAGCATTAGTAATCGTGCAACAGGGTTGGCATACTCAATTGGCTGCCTTGCTCTTACTCTTTTAAAAGAGTTCAACAAGATCATAAAAGAGTTGTTGTCCTCCATGATCTTCCTTTTCCTCGATAGGATCAAACGACGGGTTGTTATTGTTCTCATTTGCCTGTTGCAAGAATGGTAATTTGTATTCTGACGGTCTTCGGCGTAGTTCATCAATTGAGTCCTGCGCCTCAACTATAATAGAATTATGATCAGATGTATTGTCCATATGTGTTCGGTTCGGCCGTGATGTATTTCTATCTTCACTAGAGGCCACATGAGAGGTCACCGGAAGCGGGAAGTCCTATAGAGCGACTTCATTGTAATTATCGCGGCTCCTTCAATTTGAATGTCAGATCTGGAAAGAAATATAAAGGCCTACCGCGACGGCACATTGCTACGATCATAGGCTCTTCATGGGATCTGTAACCAGGGTGAAGTGGTGATTCCTTTGCGATCTGGTCACATTGCATGATATCAGCTTTCAGAGATCATTCACTGAATCAACAAGAACTTTTGCTCTTGAATCTTGGTAACCTTGCGTAGCTGCTGTCATTTCACGAACAGTGGAGGTTGGTCACTCGATATGTGTAGAAGAGAAGAAGATGAAGCAGAATATCGGACAGTAAGAAGCGCGAAGCTGGATCTAGGGTTAGGGTTGTATTCCTGACATAGGGGAAAAGAAAGCCTCGTTTGGGGCGCACATCATCTTGTCTTTGAAGGCACCATGGAATGGTCCTACGAGGATCCAGTGAGTTCACCCCTACAAGCATTATTGCACGCCGTTATACTGTAAACATAGTCTGTACGTGAAAGGGGGAGGGCATCCCACTCAATATGCGGGGGACGATAACCCCCACTCTCCCACTACGATTGCTTCAAGCCGACATTTCTTGACCGTCCTCTATCATCCCCTTCGATATTCTGCTTCCTGCTAGGCTTAATTGCTGAGTACTAACAAGAACAAAGATGGACGTCTCTCTCGAAACGCATCAGTCATACATCGGCCAACCAGCCAGCGCGCTCCCCACCCCCGCGCTGGTGATAAGCAAACCAGTCCTGGAAAGCAATGTTAAGAAACTTCACGAAGATATTGACACGCTGGGTATAGGCTTTCGGCCTCATGTAAAGACACTCAAGGTTCGTCATTACAGAGTACCAAAAGGAGAATCTGTTTGGCATCTTACTCATGCCCGTGACAGAGTATTGAGACTACGCGGATCATGCTCGCGAATGGGCGGTATAAAAAGATTGTCGCGTCTACACTGTGCGAGATTCGAGGATGCTTGCCACTGGTCAAAGAGGGCATCCTAGATGAGGTACTTCATCGGCATGCTTATACAAGGTCAACACACTAATCACACTCATAGTGTCTATACGGATTGCCTATAAGACCTTCCGTACTCGCAGACCTGGACAAGTTCACCAGTCAATATGGTCTGAAAATAGTGCTCATGGTTGATCACTCTGATCATATACGGATCCTGGAAGAGTTCAATACTCGCACTGGCCGCACGACCCCGTGGCCGGTCTTCATCAAAGTCGACGTTGGCACCAAGCGTGCGGGCATTCAAAACTCATCCTCACGACTGGATGAGGTGATTCAATCAGCCAACGAGTCGGAGGGTGTATCGATACATGGTTTTTACTGTCATGCTGGTCACTCATATGCATCAAAATCGACTGAAGACGCTGTGAAGGTCCTCAATGATGAAATCAACGGTGTCTTGATAGCTGCCAAGAAACTCATCGATCCCAAGACAGAACTTGTTCTTTCTATTGGCGCTACGCCCACAGCTCATGTCGTCTCCAACTTGAAGGCTAGCCTACCGAAAAACACGCAGCTAGAGTTGCATGCGGGGAATTTTCCAGCTAATGACCTTCAACAAGTGGCGACTGGATTAGTCTCACTCTCCGATCAAGCAGTAAGAGTTGTGGCAGAGGTATGTAGTGTGTATCCTGAGCGCAATGAAGCACTCATCAACGCCGGAGTGCTTGCGCTTACGAAAGAGACGAGTTCGTTCGCTGGATTGGCCAGGTGGACGGACGGAATAGACTGGAGTATTGTACGTGTCAGTCAGGAACATGGAATCTTTGGCTGGGTGGGAGACGATGCCAAAAGAGAGAAGGTCGAGGAAAAGTTCAAGATTGGGCAAAAGGTGTTGCTGTATACTCAGCACGCATGTATTACGAGTGCGATGTTCCATGCGTTTTACGTGGTGGATAAACAGGATATTGTTCGAGAGACCTGGGTCCCATGGAAAGGGTGGTAGACTTGCCTTGTCACTAAGAACACATGCAGAGTGCTGTGTTTATGCTATATAGAAGAACAATAAAGGCACGATGATTGGCCACAAGCGGCAAATTTGTGTGAGCAGGAAAAATACATAGTGGTAAACTGATGACGGTAAATAACGGAGAACCACCAATCGAATACTTGGAAAGCGCACTCGGATGCCCCAACTCCCCGGTATTTTTACCGCAATCTCGGACGAGCCTATCGCCGGCGACCCGTGCTCGGAATCAAACTGAGCCCTCAACTTCCATCTTCCGCGTCACTTCTTCACTTCCCATACGCCAACCGACGATATGCATAAACATGGCTCCAGATTTCCCGTGCGTAGCGCGCCGGCGCCCATTGTCTCCTCGGATTTGGACGGTACGGTAGTTAAGCCGATTGTTCATCGGCGTCTGTTGTTGGTTTATCTGTCGGATTTCGGATTTTGAATATGAATATAGCGAATGAGAGAGGTCTGTGAAGACGTAAGTGCCTGTCTCCTAAATTGCGGGAATGGAACGGATTTAAGTGTTTTGTGGGACTGTTTCTGGACGTTCTGGTGTGGATCTGCATATGCCTACGTTTATTTATAAGAGTCTCATACCCCTTGACTTTAGTTTTTCCCCCTCTCTGTTGATCTACTCTTTCTTTTTGCTACTCGGGGATTCTCTCAAAATGGACCAAGATTACAACCATACGTTATCCTCGCCACCAGAAAAGATGAGCCAGGCACCCGTCTCAGAAGAAAGATCTATTTACGAAAAGCCAGATCACGACTGGCCTCTCAAACACAAAGTCGTCGAAAGTAAAGACCGCGAGGAGCGCTCAGGTTTCAAAAAGCGTGAACTCGGCGTAACATGGAAAAACCTCAATGTGGACGTCGTCAGCGCCGAAGCTGCTGTCAACGAAAATGTAATCTCGCAATTCAATATCCCCAAGCTCATCTCTGAGTCACGACACAAGAAACCGCTCCGAAGAATATTGAGTGATAGCCATGGCTGTGTCAAGCCCGGCGAGATGCTTTTGGTGCTAGGACGACCCGGGTCAGGTTGCACGACACTGCTGAATATCATTGCAAACAACAGGAAAGGATATACTTCCGTGACAGGAGATGTGTGGTATGGATCCATGACGCCCAAAGAAGCCAAAGCACACCGAGGACAGATTGTGATGAATTCCGAAGAAGAGATTTTTTTCCCAACATTGACTGTGGGCCAGACACTGGATTTTGCGACAAGGGTCAAGATTCCGCATAATATTCCGCAAGATGTTGAATCGCATGAAGCCCTGCGAGTAGAAACAAAGGAATTCTTGCTTGAATCTATGGGAATATCGCATACGCACAGTACCATGGTCGGTAATGAGTATGTGCGTGGCGTGTCTGGAGGAGAGCGGAAGCGTGTTTCAATTATTGAAACCCTGGCGACAAGAGGATCAGTCTATTGCTGGGATAATAGTACCCGTGGACTAGACGCTAGCAGCGCCTTGAGTTATACAAAGGCAATTCGCGCAATGACTGATATTCTGGGGTTGGCGTCCATTGTCACTTTATATCAGGCTGGAAACGGTATATATGATCTGTTCGACAAGGTGCTTGTTCTCGACGAAGGCAAAGAGATTTTCTATGGGCCTTTAAAAGAAGCGCGTCCGTACATGGAGAAGCTCGGTTTCGTCTGTAGAGACGGTGCTAATGTTGCCGATTATCTGACTGGCGTCACCGTGCCGACTGAACGATTGATTCGTGAGGGGTACGAGCACACTTTCCCTCGAAATGCCGATATGTTGCTTGACGCATACAAGAAATCCGACATCTACCCCAGGATGACAGCAGAATACGATTTTCCTTCGTCGCAGGAAGCGCAAGAGAAAACGCAGATGTTCAAGGAAGCAGTAACCCACGAAAAACATCCTCAGCTACCAAATTCCAGCCCCCTAACATCCAGTTTCGCGAACCAGGTCAAAGCGGCAATTGTACGACAGTATCAAATCATATGGGGAGACAAATCTTCGTTTCTGATCAAGCAAATATCGTCTCTGGTGCAGGCTTTGATTGCCGGTTCCTTGTTCTACAATGCCCCGAATAACAGTGGGGGTTTGTTTGTCAAATCCGGAGCTCTATTCTTTTCGTTGCTGTACAACTCTTTGGTCGCTATGAGTGAAGTGACTGATTCGTTTACTGGACGTCCTGTACTGATGAAGCACAAGAATTTTGCCATGTATCATCCAGCGGCGTTTTGTATTGCGCAGATCGCGGCCGATATTCCGATTATTTTGTTCCAGGTCAGTATTTTCGGTATTGTGGTGTATTTCATGGTTGGTTTGACCACCTCTGCCGCTGCCTTCTTCACCTACTGGGTTATTATTATTGCTGCGACGATGGTGAGTCCCCTCTCTTCTTCCATTCCCTCTTCAAGACTAACTAGATGTAGTGCATGACTGCGATGTTCCGCGCAATCGGTGCCACGTCCTCCAACTTTGACGACGCATCCAAAGTCTCAGGTCTTATAATCACAGCATCGCTCATGTACACCGGTTACATGATTTTCAAACCAAACATGCATCCTTGGTTCGTGTGGCTCTACTGGATTGATCCGCTTGCCTACGGATTTGAGGCCCTTCTTGGCAACGAATACAAAAACAAAACTATCCCTTGTGTCGGCAATAATCTGGTACCTGTGGGACCAGGGTATACGGATTCCTCTTTCCAGTCATGTGCTGGTGTTGGGGGAGCTGTTCAGGGGCAGGCGTATGTGACGGGTGAAGCATATTTGAATTCTCTATCGTATAGTTCATCTCATGTATGGCGCAATTTTGGAATCTTGTGGGCATTCTGGGCTCTCTTCGTGGCTATCACTATCTTCGCTACTTCTCGATGGCGTTTGTCGGCAGAAGACGGTCCTTCGTTGCTCATTCCGCGTGAGAACCTGAAAACTGTCCAACAGAGAAAATCTCTTGATGAAGAAGCTCTGCCCCAGTCTGCGGACGGCGCCGTAAGTAGCTCAGCCAATACACTTGCTGAGAGACCAGGCGTTCAGCCCATCCAACCTGAACTTGACAACAATCTTATTCGAAACACGTCTGTTTTTACATGGAAGAATCTCTGTTACACAGTCAAGACACCATCCGGAGATCGCGTGCTTCTCGATCATGTTCAAGGATGGGTCAAACCAGGCATGTTGGGCGCTTTGATGGGTTCTTCAGGGGCTGGAAAAACGACTTTGCTTGATGTTCTTGCTCAGCGAAAGACAGAAGGTACCATTCATGGATCAATCCTGGTTGATGGTCGCCCCTTGCCCCTCTCATTTCAGCGTTCGGCTGGCTATTGTGAGCAGCTTGACGTCCATGAACCGTATGCCACTGTTCGCGAGGCTTTGGAGTTCTCGGCCTTGTTGCGTCAACCCGGTGACACGCCCCGTGAAGAAAAGCTGAAGTACGTTGACGTCATCATCGATTTGTTAGAGTTGCACGACATTGCCGATACTCTCATTGGTAAAGTTGGCTGTGGTCTTTCCGTCGAACAGCGGAAGCGAGTTACTATCGGTGTCGAATTGGTCTCTAAACCCAGCATTCTCATCTTCCTCGACGAACCCACTTCCGGTCTCGATGGACAATCCGCTTTCAATACCGTTCGTTTCCTCAGGAAACTGGCGGATGTCGGTCAGGCAATTCTCGTCACCATCCATCAGCCCTCTGCACAGCTCTTTGCTCAATTTGATTCCCTCTTACTTCTCACCAAGGGTGGTAAAACAGTCTATTTCGGCGACATCGGTGACAACGCAGCCACGATCAAAGAATACTTTGGCCGCTACGGAGCCCCTTGTCCGCCAGAAGCCAACCCAGCCGAGCATATGATCGATGTCGTTTCCGGGGAACTTTCGCAAGGACGAGACTGGAACAAAGTCTGGTTAGAGTCTCCTGAATATGATGCCATGAACCGTGAACTCGACAGAATTGTCGCTGACGCCGCCGCAAAACCACCTGGTACGCTGGACGATGGCAGGGAATTCGCAACTTCTCTCTATGAACAGACCAAGATCGTGACACAGCGGATGAATGTGGCTTTGTACCGCAATACTCCTTATGTGAATAACAAGTTCATGCTACACATAGTGTCGGCATTGTTTAATGGGTTTTCCTTCTGGATGATTGGTGACAGAGTCACTGACTTGCAGATGAGATTGTTCACCGTGTTTCAATTCATCTTTGTGGCACCCGGTGTCATTGCGCAATTGCAACCACTTTTCATCGAACGACGAGACATCTATGAAGCACGTGAGAAGAAGTCCAAAATGTATTCTTGGAAAGCCTTCGTGACGGGTTTAATCGTTTCGGAAATTCCATACCTATGCATATGCGCCGTGCTGTACTTTGTCTGTTGGTACTATACTGTCGGATTTCCCAGCGACTCCAACAAGGCCGGTGCTACATTTTTCGTCATGTTCATGTACGAGTTTATATATACAGGCATTGGTCAATTCATCGCCGCTTATGCGCCTAACGCGGTTTCTGCTACCCTCGCTAATCCGTTGTTGATTGGTGTCTTGGTCTCATTTTGTGGTGTATTGGTGCCATATGTGCAGATCCAGGAATTTTGGCGATATTGGCTTTATTGGTTGAATCCATTCAACTATTTGATGGGCAGTTTGCTCACATTCACTATGTGGGACAGTCCTGTCAAATGCGCCGAGAAGGAATTTGCCATTTTCGACACGCCCAACGCCACAACTTGCAAAGACTACCTGAGTGAGTACCTCAGTACTTTTAATGCAGCGGCCTATTTGGAGAACCCGGACGCTACGTCTGGTTGTCGAGTCTGCCAGTATAGGAAGGGAAGTGATTATCTGCACGTCCTTAATATTAAGGAATATTACTATGGGTGGAGAGATGCTGCGATTGTGGTGATTTTCGTTATTTCGTCGTATGCCATGGTATACTTGTTGATGAAGTTGAGGACGAAGGCGAGCAAGAAGGCTGAATAGTTCGTTCATTTTTCATTCTCCTTTGTTTCTTTCCCACTCCTTTTCTATTCATTTCCTTGATTTCGTTTTCCTTTCCTTAAGCTGGCGTTAATCTAACTGGAGGGTACATCGACTCGTCATAGAATTAGACGTTTAATAGAATACTGTTTATATAGTTGGGAACAATCAGACTGCATTTGTTTATCATTCCGTCTAGATAATAATGTAAGGTACTTTGTATTGACTCGCTGAGTTATTTTCGCGTGGGAAGAGTCATTGATAAGAGAACCATGTCGGCGCATACGCGACAGTCCAGCCTTGAGACAAATGTTAGTCGGATTCTTCATTGTAAATGGTAGTGTGTTTGAGTGAAGATGTTGTTTCAGGTGAGGTAGGAGATGCAAAATATAATCAATGTAATTTCATATGGGGTTGAAACATAGAAAAAGCACCTTTCATCATTATAAATTCAAAATGAGAAGAAGAAAAGTGTTAACATACCTTATCTACTGCAAATCACGAAAGCATGTTGCTTAATCGAGGGAAGCATAAATATGTTGTCGAGTTGTTGAAGAAGAATTTTTGCTTC
Source organism: Talaromyces stipitatus ATCC 10500 (assembly GCF_000003125.1). NCBI lineage: Eukaryota > Fungi > Ascomycota > Eurotiomycetes > Eurotiales > Trichocomaceae > Talaromyces > Talaromyces stipitatus. Next base: position 279,031 of record NW_002990116.1, read on the forward strand.
GAAAGCTTTGATTTTGGAGCTTGGCAGCTTAGCGACCACGTGATTGAATCGGATTATCTTATCTCCGAGCTATCGCCCAAAAAACTGAGAGGCCGGTCCTTTCCACGATCGAAGAATAATCACGAGGGTACGTCGTCGCAAATTGGTGTACTTGTCAAGTACGTAGAGTAGATCAATACGCGCCTTGCTCAGAATCGAGCCAAGGGCCACCATCGGAATCATCAATCATCTTCATCCTTCAGCAAATCCCACAACTTTCGCGCCTCTTCCACTGCCTTGTTATCGAATTCCACAGTATTTGCTTCATGGTTCGACCCTTGAAATGAAGATTGTTGCGCATCCAGACCCTCTGTCGTCAACTGTTCCAACAACCTCTCAACCCGATTCTTCACGTCATCCATCTCCTGTATCTGGCTCCGTGCACTCTCCAATTGTTCTTCCATCATCAATATTAGCGATTCCCTAGCTTGGTGTGGTCTGTACAGATTGAGAAGGTGGTGCGCATTGATGAATAGATTCCGTAGATCACCTAGTTTCGCTTCGAAATCTTCGGGGGCTATAGAGAGGACACCAACAAATTCCAAAAAGTTCAGTAAGAGGGACTTGCTGATTTTTAAGAGATAATATGCATGGTTTAATGGTTGGCCGCCGTTGGGATCGTCCTTTCCGCCGTTAGTCGTAGGGACGTCGGGGTACAGTTGTTCAATACCCTGTTCGTTTAGAGAGGGCAGATTTGTCGATAGCTATACACTCGCGACATCAGCACCAACCGATAGACGATATAGAAAGAGAAGGAGAGAGGAGTTCATACGCTTTGCAACTCCCCAAAAACGGCGTATGAACCTTCTGTCGGAGGTTCAGGCGGAATCAAATAGCGAAGCTCAGGTGGTACATCCAACGCTCGCAGCTCACTTGGGTGCCATTTCTTGCCTTTAAAAGTCCTTGGAATATTAGACTCCTTCTTAATCTTTTCCAGTTTCTCGATGTTCTCTGTCGTGAAGTGTTTCCAGAAAGGCGGAGGCGGTGGAAAGGGTGCCGTCAGGCTGCGTTGTGCATCTGCCATGTTGGTTGTGTATTCCTCGTCAGGTAGTCAGCATGCGATCAGCAGGCCATCTAAGAATGATGGATCAAGCTCATCTGAGCTTCTGGCGCAAAAGTGCAAAGGGTGAGAGTGTTGGTGAGGTTGAAGATCGGAGGAAATCGACGGAGGAAAGCTGCTCTCCGCATGGTGAATTCTATTGGCTGTCCGCTTACTACAAACATCAACATTGTTAAGCTACAACCTACAACTATCTACTATCATCGACAAAATCATTATAATCAAGTGTTCGTCTGAGTATTTCTAAACGACTATCAATTAGCTAAGAAAAATTATTTATCATATCTCACTTCAGTACCTATTATGAACCAGTCAGCACGAATGTCTCGAAATCACATACTCCAGATGAGAGCCGACTTACGAAAAACTTTCCGAATGATACCACACCTCCCTGGCTTTAAGCTGTCCGCTGATGATCTGTTGCTGGGCAGAAACTGCCGCCTCGCTCATATCATGAGACATGGATGACGGACCACACGCTAATAGCCCAATCGTCGCATCTTCCTGGTCAGCAATAAGATCCTTAGTGGTGACTCGGAGATTGGGCTGGCCTTTATAAAGGTTGACGTTGAACATATCGGTGATGGATGGATCCTGAGAGTCGCCAGATTCTTCATTGTTCAGCTGGACTGTCGTCGAACCCTGTGCTTTTTCGAGATCCGAGCGATTATTTACGGTCTCCTCTTGGGACCCGGACTCTCCTGTCTCGTGGATATCGACTGATATACCAGCAAAAGCCTCTTTAGACAGTGGATAGCGATGGGCGATATCTTTTAATGCTTCAATATACCATATCCGCGTGTCTGGTTCGCGTGTGGCAACGATTACTTTCAGTCTTCTGTTTGCCTTTCTAGTGACGATATACCTCTGCAAGATATGTTCAATGACAGCGAGAGTGAAACCGGCACCAGCACCGCCGCCGACTGCTAGTGCGCTGTCAGAGAAATTTAACTGTGTGCTCGGAATTCCACCGTACGGCCCGTCCATCAGCACTGGGATCTCAGTGTTGGGATGTTTTATCGCCTGCGCCATCAAGAATTTCGTATCGCCACCTCGCGGTCGGATGTAGAACACCAGCTGACTTGCCTTTTCCGCCGGATCGGTATGAGGCATCGAGCAAATGGTAAATGGGTGAGCGGTTAACACGTGCATTATGCCACCAGCTAAGAAACGAAGATAGATATGCTGTCCCACTGTCCACCTCGCCTTCCTTGAGTTGATCGTGATTTTTAGTGTACCGTTGCTTTCCCGTTGAAGACGCGCTTCGTGGCCGACACCATACTCGAAATATGTCTTGCATTGCGAATAGCACCAGGACAGAGTGTAAAGAACAGCAGTGGCGATGAAGTAATCCCACGAGGACAGGGTATAGTCGCAGTGGAAGAAAAAGAAGACGATGAATACCAATGCCGCTATAAAATGGGTCGATTTGAAGAATTCATAGTACCGATTACTGTGCCGTTAGCTTGGAGTCTACGAAATAGGGGCGGGAGGAAATACCGAAGCCATGGGATAGATCCAAATGTGAGCCACGCTTGTGCAAGCAATGCCACGACTCCCGTTACCCAGAGACCTCCGTCATTCCATTGTTCCACGATATCACCCATCTGAATGTGATAGACGATGAAGGGGAAGGTGTGTACCAGAGCGAGAACGAACATTGCCCAGGCAGCCCAGCTATGCCAGTTGGTTAATAACTCGTGAGAGATTCCCGTTAGTAACGTGATTGGACTCGCTTTCGCTGCCAGCATACTGTCTGGTCAGATACATCGTCAAGCGGACAATTTGGGCAGTGACTTACTAAATGAACGGCATACAGGCCAGTGCCATGAATCCAGAGCGAGTTGCAATCGGGGGAGAGTTTCCATAGTTGATTTCCATCGTGTTGGGCCAGTAGTAAGGACGAGGAGCGAGAGTCATTGCTAATCACGTTACTCATATGCTCACTTTCAGTTTCAACGTCAGGCATACCGAGGAAATAGACAACACCAACCGCCGCCAGAAAAAGGGCGCCAATTGACTGGGTGCTGCTTCCTAGAATCCACAACTTCTTATAAGACAATGTTCGAAAGACTGCCATCAATCGCGCCCATCCGGAAAGTCGTTTCCATGATCGCGGCGTGAACAGCCGTATCAACCGAGCCATTGTGAAAAGCATGATGGCAACCAGGAAAAAGGCTACTGTTGGTAGGCTGTAGCGATGATCAGCTTCGTACCAGAATACCCAGTATCGGTGTTTGTAGGCACATTGCTCAGGGGTCATGGTACACTCTCCAGGGTCGCGAGAAGAGTGTAACATGACAGGTGAGGTGAGCCATGGCAGCATCGGCATCTTGACTTGTTACTTGCTAGTAGTCTTCCTCAGATGTGTCGCATGCCGCGCACGGTTTGCAGGGCCCTCTGGTATATAACTAAACAGCTTTCAGCGTGACTGAGCAAATCCGAACAGATTACTACCCACCGCCAAGGGACCTAGACTGCCATTTGAGAAGATTTATCTTCACGGATACTTACCTGGGAGTCTCTTAAGACGCATTAAACTGCACTAGTAAGACTTTTCCACGCTGAGACGTTCAAAGCGTTGAAACACGTGGTACGCGAGCCCTAAGAGAGTGCAGAAAAAACTATGTGGTTGGTGGTATGGAGCAGTTGAGCGCATTTGAGAGAGTTTAGTCGGGGTTAGTACATTAGGGCTATTTCTCACCATGCTAAGATACGAAGCATCGGCTTATCAAGCAAATTTGAGCATATTAACAGAGGATATTAATCGAGTAGACAAAAGTTGACTCTATTCATTCATTCAATTATTTATTTATTTATATTCTTATTCCGACTCCCAACTCGGGGAATAAGCTACGGTAGCATTTTACCTACAGCTTTACTTTTCAACCTAGGATCATATACATCCTAGACAGCCAAATAGTCAAAATGGACATGTCAGGAATGGCCATGACCACCACCGCGACGGGCATGTCAATGCCCTCGTCTACATCCTCTTCCACCTCCTCTGACATGTCCGGCCATACCATGTCCATGGTAATGACATTCTTCATTTCTGCTCGGTCATCACTATTTACCACTACATGGACACCGACCAATGACGGGCAATACGCCGGTACCTGCATATTTCTGATTGTTCTCGCAGTTATTCTCCGTTTCCTGCTTGCACTTAGACCGATCCTTGAGTCGAGAGTTTGGAGCGATCATGCTCGGATACATGGCGGGGGGCATATATTACATGATAGTGCACAGATTGAGCAGCAGTCTATAAAGGCGGGAGGGACGACGTCGGTTAGGCAAGTTAGATATGATCTTTCAAGTCGGTGGGCTGGTTGGAGGGTTAACGATGCTGCTGGACGTGCTACCTATGATTTTTTGGTTGCCGGGGTTGGTTATTTGCTGTAGGCTATTCAACTTCCTTTGCTACTAGGATACGGAGGCTAACTAATGATTATTAGCATGCTAGCTGTCATGACAATGAACGTTGGATATTTTCTCTCGGTACTTGCTGGGATATGGCTGGGAACGTTTATACTCGGAGGTGCTGCGGCTGACAATCAGTGGGCTCATTGCTGAGTGTGTATCATTAGGAAGAAAGTACACCCAGGTAACTTTACTCATGGTATTCGATTTGAATGTTCTACTTCAAGCTTCGGCCTTTCTATGCACCAGGTAACACGACTTGATCAATCTATAGGTAATCCGTAGGTAGATGTCGCAGAACCACTGGATCCTTCACATATTTCTAACTCTGGAAGTAACTAAGTTAATTGGTGGCTCATGGTTCCTGTCGCCGTCATATACAATGGATGGCAATATGCCTTGACGCCACCACTGCTAGTTATCCTCTGTGGGAAGTTAGGGTTAAGAGTGCCACTTTCTGTAAATCTTATTTCACCTCTACATCACCTATTCAAATTCACTATTCAATCGCCGCTCCTTTTTACACTCACCAATGCAGACTTTCTATCTAGGTAACATCGGCTTGAAGCATTACGTACGGGACAAAAGTCATAGCCATGTCTCACTTTTGATATGGAAGGTCGTCAACTACCACTTATGGTGGTGTCAGTAATCTTTTTTGTTTTGGCTAGCGTATTCGTCGCCCTCTATTTGATTTCCTGCATATTTGTGGTGAAGCGGCTCGGAATAGCTGACTACTTGATGTTGCTGGCATGGGTAGGTGTCCTCTTCCTGAAAGCGAACGGTGTTTTATCTACTACTAACGGAGTAGCCGTTTTACTACATTGTATTAATCCTGTCATGCAGATCATCGATTTTGGCTTTGTCTTTTCACTCACATACGCCGTGGGGAGGGGATTTGGACGACATGGCCATGATATCAATGCGGAAGATACCATCGCAATCAACAAAGCTATCTATGTTTACAACATTCTATATGTAGGTTGTCCTCTTCTATTAGTGCTCAGCGCACCGGGCTAAATATCTAGGATCCAACATCAATGGCAGCTAAAAGCTCAATATTGGCCTTCTTTCTAAGGCTTACTCGCGAGAAGAAAATGTACTACTGGGCCAACTGTGCCATTCTTTTCATTATCAATGGCCTGGGTTTGGTCCTGACTATACATCAAGTATATCAGTGTCATCCGGTCTATGAGGTCTTTCGTCTAGAAGCTCAGACCAGCGAGTCTTGCACCAATGTATTCTTATCGGCCCTCGCATCTTCGCCGTACAACATATTCACCGATGTCGCCATTCTTGTCATTCCCATTCCTCTTTTGACTCGAATTCACTTGCCATTCAGACAGAGACTGATTTTAGTCTTCACTTTTGGTGTCGGAATTTCGGTGATTGCCATAGATGTCGTCCGCTTTGCTTCCTTCCAGACTACAGCCCGAGATCAGCTTGTAAAACTGAATTCATTTCACACAGAGGACATTGGCAATGAAGACTATACTTGTATGCGTGTTGGCTCTGCTCTCATTGACCCGTTTCTCTCCTCTCCCAATACCCCGATCCTATCTTCAGTAAACGGACAGCCCACACTAACTGGATTGATGTTAATAGGGTATGCTGCCTTTCCAATGATGTGGTCAGCGGTGGAGGTGAATACGACAATAATTTGCGCATGTGTCCCAAGCCTCAAACCTCTTCTAGCTCGATTCACCCCTTCTCTTATCGGTCAGCCTAAAGGCACTCCTCCAGCTGAGCCCGTTAATGATGAAAGAGGCCATACAACGAGATTTGATAATCCACAAACCGTTACTGGGGAGATGATGGACATCTTGACAGGCGGAGAAACACAACAGGGAGGTCATGTTACGGCAGGTTGGGAGATGCGTGAACGCTATCCGTCGAATATTAAGCTGCTTAACCTCTTGAACCTCAGACCGACAAAAGTCCTTAAGTTGAATACCAAAGAATCTATTCCTGCATTCACGATGGTCACTACCCTCTTTTTCCTATGGGGATTTGCTTACGGATTTCTGGATGTGCTCGGTCAGAGATTTGGGCTAGCACACCTGGGCCCGCTGCGTACGGCCGGACTCGAGGCCTCACACTTTGGTGGATATCTTGTTATTCCACTCACAGTTGGTCTTCTGGTGTTGAAGAGAGCAGGTTTCACAACCTCGTTTATTACAGGTCTTTACATCTACGCTGTAGGGGTTCTACTCTTCTGGCCAGCTGCGGTCACCGTTTCTTTCCCGATTGGTGTCCTATCTAACGTGATCATTGGTTCTGGACTGGGAATCTTGGAGATGACTGCAAACCTTTTCATCTCAATCTGTGGACCGCTCGAGTACGCCGAGATTAGGCTTTGTATCTCCCAGGGCATGCAGGCCGTCGGGGAGTTGTTGTCACGGCTATTGGTTAGCAGAGCTATTCTTGTGGACGTTGATCGAATAGACGATGTGGTTAGTTTACAGTGGACATACCTCGCCATTAGCCTTTTTGTCATATTGCTTGCTGTGTTATTCTATTACATTCCGGTGCCCAAAGCATCCGATGATGAGTTACAGGAGCTTAGTGACTTACGAGAAGCAAATAGAGCTCAAGTACGAAGAATTCCTGTTGTTTATTTGACACTCGCATTAGGTGTATGGTCACAATTCTTCATGGAAGCCGGGCACGAAGCAAACGTGGTCGGCTCGAAGGACATAGTAACGGGCAGGTGAGTTGAGCTTCGCTCTTTAGTTTAGATACTTTCCTATCTGGTACTAATTATTACACACAGAACCCATTTATCATCTGCTTCGGACATTGAATCCATCGGAGCTACATTACATGGTGTTTCTCGGTTTACCGCGGCTTTCGTTCTGTGGAAATGGTCAAAGCCACGGTGGGTACTCCTAATTACGTCTATTTTCTCGATTGCGTTTGCAATTGCCTGTACTGCAACAACCGGAAATATGTCGACTATCATGTCTCTTGTTATATGGCTCACAGATGGTCCGCACTATCCTATTATCTTTGCGATTTCGTTACGTGGAACAGGAGTTCATGCAAAAACCGCAGCTGCCTTTCTGGCCGCTTCTGTTGTTGGAGCTGTTCCTGGTCGGATGATACGATATGCAGCATCATTATCCATTGGTGATGCCTCGTGCTGTGTTGTTGTTGCCTTTATGAGTGCAGGGACGATTTTCCCTATCTATCTAACATTGTCCAAAGCTGCAAGGAGGCAGGTTGATCCGATCAAAGATGAGTACCTGAAGTGAAAATTCTCTTGGATTTTTGGCTCGAAGTCTGTCAATCACATCATATCCATTATATCATTGATCTTGTTGAACAAGGCAAAATGGTCGAGATTCTTCCCACAGGTCGACCTGTCTGTTACCTAGATAAGGTTCCACGAACACGTATATTGAAGGCCATCAATCAGGTATACCTAGGTATATTCAGACATTCAGTAATAATAATGCCAATTCTGTAGACGGCAATACATCTTCAGAATCGCATTGTGTTTTCAAACACATCTATCAGACTTATAGCCCTACTGACGACCTCCTTGCATTCCCTGGTGACAGCAAATCACTCATTGACTTCTGTGAAGCGCAATTTCCAGAACTGCCACCTTTCGGATGTGAAGTCTGCTTTCCCTTTATACAGTGGACCGCCTTTCCATGATTGTGCCGTATCCTTGTCAATCCACTGATCATCAAGATGTTTGAACAACGTCCGCCCGCACCACAGAATCCACTGAGCTGCATCAAGCAAGTAGGCTCTGCGTATTCCTTCTGTCTTATCCTTCAGTTAATCTTCGAGGGCATCAGGCATCGCCCATATGGCGTATGTTGGATCCGTTGGGAAGATACGGTGCTCGTAGAGATGGGCTACGAAAGACATATAATTCACAAATTCCCCAGGATCCTCATTCTCAGGTCCTTAAATTTGTGGTCAGTTCGAGATTATATACTCATTGGCATGTGCAGCTATTGTCATTGCTGATCCATTGATCAACGCCATTGGTACTGGATGGCTTTTAACCATTGGTGTAATCCTATGTTGGTTGAGTAGTCTTGTTCTTATCCCTATGCAATACAGGGCAGAGCCATAGAGTAAGGAGATGGCAGAGAAGATCCTAAGACTCAACCTATAGCTGGGTTTCGAAACGAATACCAGAAAAGAGAGACTAGCATGTTCGTATACATAGATCTCTGTCTTTGATAACGATCAAAATAACCCTAATCGTAGAAGTATATCCCTTGAATATGATTGGGCAACGTTGTCTGCTCCACTCTTCAAGTTGTTCACTATCCTCTAACTCTTTCCTGTAACCCATCAACACAGCAACACCGGCATAGCATGTTTATGCTGAGCACACCGACCACGATGCTCGCTACATGTATATAAAACAACACGATGCCTCCATTCCCTCCACCACGAAACAGCATGGCATTTTCCAATCAGCCTGGTCCACTTGGCGCAATAGCCCGGTTCTGGGAGCGGACATATGCCGCTGATTATGTCGCGTTGGGATTTGTCGCGGCTGGATTTATATTAGTGAGTTGAATCTAGTCAAGATGAGAGCGATAGCTGACGATGGTGCTTTAGATTCAATTATTTGTTACACCGTTCCATCGAATGTTTTATTTGGACAACATGGCTATTCAGTTCCCGTTTGCGAAGTCAGAACGAGTTCCCATGCGTACGTCCTTTCCTATCTAGGATCGCTTCAATTCTAACTCGTGGTAGCATGGTCAATTGTATACTCGGCCGTCTTCCCTACGCTCGTCCTCCTCCTCTGGGCACTTATAACACGCCCATCCGCACACAAACTCCACGTCAGCTTTTTAGGGCTGGTCGTATCTTTGGCTGTAACACCTTTCCTAACGGATATCATTAAAAACGCTGTTGGTCGACCACGACCGGATCTCATTGATCGATGCAAACCCGAACCGGGCACGCCAGAACATAAACTCGTCACATTCAGTGTGTGTATGCAGGCGAACGAACACATTCTACAAGAAGGGTGGAGAAGTTTCCCAAGTGGACACAGCAGTTTTGCGTTTGCCGGGTTGGGATTTTTGTCTTTGTATGCATCCCGCCCTCGCTGGACGCTGCTTAACTAATTGAGACTAGATTTCTAGCAGGCCAGTTGCACGTCTTCCGTCCACGCGCCGATCTCGGTCGTTGCCTATTCACATTTATCCCCACATTAGGCGCTCTCATGATCGCTATATCCCGCTGCGAAGATTATAGACACGATGTGTGGGACGTCACGGCGGGCGCAATACTTGGATCGAGTGTGGCATATTTCACGTATAGACGGTATTATCCATCTTTGAGGGATAAACGATGCCATGTACCGTATGATCTGGCGGTAGTCAAAGGAGTGGAGGGATTCACAAAGTTGACGGATGATGAGGAGCGATTATTGGGTGTTCGTGATGGATCGGGGCAGGAGGGACTTCCTATGCATATGGACCTACCACGAAACTAGACCATACGTCCACATTCTTCCTACTGTATACAATAGTATAAATAAGTCCAAAAATGCATTGATACGAATATATACAAGATCCCTCTAGTCTACAACTTGGCCTTTGTCTGCGACTTCTTGAGAATAGGATCAAGCTTTGTGGCCTTCATGATGTTTCCCTTGATCTTGAGTTTTCCCCCCATGAATAGTCGTTGCGCGTTCGCTTTTCCGGCGACGAGGCTGGCGAAGTCTTCATCGGAGAGGACGAGGGTTACTAAATCACCATTAATTAGTATACACTCTTGAGTATCTTTGTTTTGGAGTGCATACCATCGGGCTTTCCGCCGAGTCCCTTGCCAACCTTACCCTCGTTCTTAAGATCAATGTGCCATGAAGCTTCCTTGCCGGCGGAGTTGGTGAGTGTGAATCCGTAGATGCCAGCGCCTTGTTTGATGGCGTCTTTGCGGTCATTTTCGTTGGAGAGAGCCTCGTTAATCGCGTCGAAGGCGCCGGAGGCAGGGAACGAATCTATAGAAGTCAGTGTCGTTGTCGGAGCTAGGAGTGTTGCGAACGTACCGTCTTTAACGGACATGTTGGCGGGTGTGAGTGTATGTAACGCGTTTGTAATATCCAAACAAAGTCCTGAAAAGAACAAATTGTTAAAATGTAGTTCGTTCCGATAGGGACACGTTCAAGTATATAACTTGATTGTCAGTTGGGAGATGAAGAAGATCAAGTGTAAGGATGCGACAGACGAACCTCGGCAGATAACTTGTGATGTAGGATCGTCAAGGACTTACTATGTTAGTTCAAAGTATCCAACAGAGGAATTTCGGCCAAGTCAAGAGCAAGGATGAATCGTTGCGAGACTAGCGAAATGAAGCGAAGAATATGGAGAAGTCGTTCGTGACGTCGGGGGAGAACATGTGATTATTTCCGAAGGCTTGGCTGCCGAGGCTGGCTTACTCCTACAACTACTTCGCACACAAAAAGACACTCAGTAGGATTTGATTCAATTCAACAAAAGAAAAGAAAAGAATGGCTACACAAGTATAGGCGATTGAACCGTCTTGTGCAGAAAATCATGATTCTTCCAAAGTGTCCTCTTTGACCGCGCCCAATTACTCAGTCCCTCACGGAGAGTCCTGAAATTCAGGTTCGGTCGATGTACCGGCTCCTCTTCTAATAACATCGCAGCAGTTGACGCATACAGATCGTTATTAGGCAGTACTTCTGTCGTTTTGGTGTGTCTCTTCTTCTTCTTCCTTTTCCGTCTCTTGTGTTGTTCCGGCGGCGATGATTCACCAACCAAGGGGTTTGCGCTTAAGACGAGCGGAACTTCCATGACTTCGACTTCAGGTTGCTGCTTCTCACCCCAGGCACCCTCATACTCGGCGCTCGATAGCGTGCGCCAAGGGATAAGTGCATCTTCCCACGTACCACTCCGTAGCGAGACATTCTCAAAATCAAACTCGAGTAACGAGTGACGATGCTCGGTTAGGAAATCCGAGACCTGCGATGCATCCAGAACCGCATTACCCAAGACCATATATTGTAAATGCGGAAATTTCAACGGACGTAAGTAATGTCTCGTCTTAGGACAAGCCTGTGACCTCGCCGCCAATTCACAGAGAGCCGGCTCTGTGGCTAGAGACAATGGACTCGGTCCCTTTCCCTTTGTATCCGTCCAGTGAAACATAAAACTACGCAAGGCATGAAACTGCTGTAAATACAGATGCAAAAATTTCAAATGATCGGTTGCCTGACCTTTTTCGAACGGGAAAGTGTCCATATGGATGTCGAGCTTGCGAATACGAGTCCATCGTTTACAGCTGTTCGGTAATGAGCCCATACCCGCCATCGGACACAGGTATTGGATGCCACCGGGATGGATGGGGGTGAGTGACAATTCCTCTAGGCGCGGGAGGGGTGCTTGTTCAATTGCGATTCTCAAAGAGGAAAGTGCATAATCGACCACACTGCGACGGTAGCGATAAATGGGGTCTTGACCGGCACAGTTCACTCGCAAATGTTGCAGGGATGGCATATATGTCAATGCACATGCGAATGAGGATACGTTCATCGCCGCATGAAACAGAGGTGGGTATTGCTTGATAAGTAGGTCGGTCATTTCCCAAGTTCCATACGTGGGCTCCGTCGGTCCTCTATTTGTAGGCGTAGCATTTGCAGGAGGAGTTGGACACCGTGCCAATGGTGTAAAAACAAAACTAACCTCATCCCCAGTCCCTGGATCCAGCAACGGTGGTAAGAATGTCTCTGCAGTATGCTCCATGACAAAAGTCACGGTTCTAATATGTCCACCAATGCGTTCTAGTGCAGCCATGCGCGCCGGTTTCGTAAACGTACTGCTTCGAAATGTGATTGATACATCTCGGAATAAATGGCGGGATGTAGTGGCAGCAAAGTCATGACAGACCAGACGTAGGTCTTTCAGGGTGGAGGTGTCTAGCATAGAGAGAAGACAGTCTCGGGTGAGATCTGTGTACCAGAATTTTGAGAAGGATTGAGATGGCATTGTTCCTTTTTCTTCAGGTTGAGTAGTGGTTAGGGCTGTGAAAAGGTTATTACCCGGATAGGAAGGTGGGATGGTATCAACAGGATATAGTCAAGAAGCGAATAGGAGAAAGAAATATTCCGGATATTTCTTAAGGATATGCAATAGTCGTGAATCAACATAATCTCGTCATATCATCAAAAGTATATCATAACAAGCATGAACTGGTTGTGCGAGGCGGAACAAGTCCAACCTCAACCTCAGAAATCGGGCATGCCATATATGTATTCTACAACAAATAGAAGTGAAGCTCGCTTATCCCACGCCAAGCAATATCGACGCGTCAAAGAGACCTCAGTTCTTGAATAACCTTTCACAAAATCCACGACATCGCGACTTCAACTCGAGAGTCGATAGAGGAAATGGAATTGCTTCGGCCAACCCAATCACATCCCGCGTCTCGACAGGAAAAGATGGAAAAATCAACTAAATGGTGAGTCATATTCTCCGAAGAAGAAGAAGCATCGACTGCAGCGAGGGGAATCATAGGAAGGCATCCTATAGGTCGGGTGAAGAGAAAAAGTTTCACGCCGAGATGGGAGATGCATTAGTCGATGGATTTTCTCTCTCTAGAAACGAGGTTCCCGCATGAAACGGAACGAAACGAAACGCGATATGGACGAATAAGAGGTGTTGACTGTTTAAAAGACAAGATTGAGGTTGAGACGGTGAGGCGAGATGCAAGACGCCGACCAATCAGGCAGCAAGAGATGCCTGAGACGTTCTGTCACGGGAAGCAGACGCGAATCGACGCGTCTAGAGCGCGTTAAAACGCGACACGAGATGCGAAATGGGCCAATCAGATCTTAGTATTCACACGAACGCGATTATGAGTCAGCCAGTGGACACCTTAGGCAATAAATTCAGTATCCTACTCGAGCGAGCCAACTTACATGAATGGTGGAATTAAATACTTGATTTGAAAATACTACAGCGAAATATGAGCGAATCACTCATCTAGCAAGAAAGTATCCCAAAACTGTTCAACGGTTTTGGCAAATCACGCTAGAATGCGTTCCTAATCTAGTAAGAGAACAAAGCAATAGAGTCAGGGTAGACACTCAGGTTGTCCGAGTACAAAGCAGCACTGGTTCCGTTAATAGTGATCATGTTCGTAGTTCCCACAGTCTGGTAGCCATAGACATTCAATCCGGACACAGAGCCATCGACACGGAAAGTCTCACTCTGGCAGTTCTCGCCGTTACCGACGTTCGAGCAAGATGTGCTGTATGAGTTGAAAAAGCTGTACAAACCGAGACCGTACATAGTGATGTCTTTGCTGTTGGTGATGTGTAGGCCAAGGGCATCACAGTTTCCTTCAAGACAGGTGCTGAATTCTGGGTCGGACCAGGGGCTGGATGTGATAGATTTGTAAGGCCCGGAGGTGGCATCAGGCTTGGGTTGGTAGTAGGGTGTTTCGGTTTGGAAGTAGCCACCTACAACGTTGGAAGCACCGTTGAATTGGAATTGGTAGAGTCCATGGTGCTCAGAGCCGGTGCCCCACCTGCAGTCAGTTAGTACGTTTCAACAGACAACGCAGGGCGGCTTACATTTCAATGTTGCTGCCCTCCACAAGAACACCGCGACCAGTGTAGATTGACGTCTGGGTGTTAGCTGGGTCCTCGATGTCATGATCAGCAGTCCAGAACCAGTTGTTCTCAAAGTAGACATTCGACGCGTCAGAGGTAATGTGGACGTTCAAGAAAGCAGCCTGACAGTCACTTGAAACATCAGCAGTGGTTGGACACTGGCTAAGCTGTAGGTTAGACCCTGCCCAGCCACCAATCTGCGAGTGCACATCCCATGCACCCGAACCCAGTTCACCAGCGAGGTTCCATTCAATGAGGATAGCGCCGGCAGTGCCGCCAATGGTACCAACACGCATATCCGACCATTCGACAGTACCCTTATCGCCGCTCTTGCCAACTTGGACAACAGGGTAAGGGTGGGATGCATCGGAGAACTTGTCACCGCTACCGGCGATGATAGGGTAGCTTTCTCCGACAACCTTGGATCCAGGAGGGAAGTAGATGGTGTCGGTGACCAAGTAGATACCGTAGTCGAAGAAAACAAGAGATCCACTAGAGGCCGCAGAGGAGAGAGCCTTATTGATGGCAGCGGTGTCGTCAGTGGTACCGTCACCAGCAGCGCCAGCACTGCGGATGCTGACTACTTGGTCGGTAGTATAAGACTCATACTGGGGCTTGGCCTTGGTATAGTAGTTGGAAGTGCCAGAGGCAAGGAGAGCAGTGGGACGAGACGCAGCAGCGTATGTTCCGGAAAGAGTGCTGGGTCCGGTAGGAGAATATTCGTGACCCTGACCGTAGCTGGCAATAGTCTTAGAACCTCCTTCAAGATAGGTAGTGCCGCCAGGTCCGGCAACGGCAGTAGTCACCGAGTCCAAAACAACATTCTCTAGGATCAAATTACCTGCGCCGGCGGGGTCGCCATTAGAGGTCCAGGAAGTGTTAACGAATGTTTCAACGTTGGAGATGGTGCTGTCGATGATATTCACGCCACCGACGAGTTGAGTGCCGCCGGATGTACTGAACGTAATACCATATTTACAGTTGTTGATATTGAGTCCGACATAGGTCCAGCCCCAGTTCCAGAGCTGAGTGATACCGGTAACGGCATTGTTGATGGTAACGTTGCGCATGGTGAACTGTTGGTTGCCGATGTTGAGACCCTGCAAACCACCGTTGACAACCACATCGCCAATGAATCCAGCGGACCCTAATCTGTCAGCCTATCTTCAAACCACTTGCGCCTCTGTTCGCTTGGATAACATACCGTCCTCAATGAAAATACCCGTATGTTGGCTGCCATCGTCAGCGTTCAAATTGACGACCACGTTTTGCAGGCTAGTAGCCTGGGACGTGGGCCAGTGAATACCAGTGGCTGCAGTACTGCCAGGAATGTTGGTCATGTCAATAACCAAGTTGCGAATTTGACGCAAGAAAACATTAGTAGAAATCCATCCTTCCTTGCCATTGGGTTGGTATTGGTCTCCATCAATGAGACCAATTCCGGCAAAGTTGGCGGTGGCCTTAAGAATGGCAGGACTGTTGGGGTTACCAACGAGTTGAGTAAAGTAGTAGTCAATAATAGGAGAAGAGATCACATAGGTGCCAGCGGGAAAGTAAACAATAGCGGGAGTCTTGGTGGTTGTGCTGTTGGAAGACGGTGCTGTCCGGTCACCGTCGCTGATGGCCATTTGGATAGCAGCCGTGTCATCAGTAGTGCCGTCACCTGTAGTTTACTATGAGCGACGTATCTAAATCACCAAGCATAGTTGCACTAACCGGCAGCACCGTAGTCCCTGACATTACGGAAAACAGTGTATCCGCTCCCAGCAAAAGGGGCTTTCCCTTGATGGTCGATATCGGCCAACCAATAAGCGGGATCAGTTGCGGCACCGGCAGCTTTGATGGGTGCAATAGAAGGCGAAGGAGTCGAAACTGCCACCGAAGACGATGCACTTGGTGACGGAGGGGATCTCTTATGAGTATACTGAGGAAACGCGCTCGCGCCAGCGACGAGCAAGGCGGAAGAAAGAATGGAAGACCAATGCATGATTCGCCGTTTGCACATAAAGGAGTGTATGGGTGATATGCAAATGGGAAAAGCAAATTGGATTGTCGGATCGAACCCTGGCCGGGCTGGCCCTTTTGTAGGTTAATGTCGAAGCGTGTCGGGTGGCTGCCGCTATACTGTAGTAGTTCGGCAACGCCATCCACATTCCTTTGGCGTGGGCAACCCATGGTCATCAAGGTTGCCTTCCACGATCGAGAGCCATGTGTGGAGCAGAGTTAAGGTAGCTCTTATTCGTCGTATAAATAGATCAGCTGCCGCTGAAGTATCGGACTACCGATGTGATTGGGCTTATTGAAGGCATGATTCGGCTTCTCCCCGTCGCCGTGATCTGTGTTGACTCCACTGTCCAAGGACTGATGGCCTTGCCATAAGCCGTTTGACGTTCCATTCTGCTATGCGCTCCGTACTGGGCACGTAGCATTGTTAGTAGCGCTGCCCCTGAGCGTACCTGGCATTAGTGAAGAGAAAAGGATGGAAGTGAAGATAACCTAGGTAGAGAGGGTGGGGCCGCTAACTATAATCTGCAATCTTTGTGTGGTATTCGCTCTTTGGTGATGATCTCTATATTTGTAGATGACTCGTACAATGGCTCGAGACTTGGTCAGCCCTCGGCTTGACATGGTTGGGCTCTTCTCTACCACACTATGCCATCCGGTATTTCTCAGGTGATACGAAGCTGCAGGAAACAGGAGTCAATATTGGCAACTGGAGTAAACACCTCGGTCTGGTCGATCGACAAGTCGTATCATCGGGCCGGACTAGGATCACATTGTTGCTGATCATGGCCTGAACCGTTTAAGATCAAGGGATTACTGGCTGCTTATCATCTTTTTGCTTGATTTCGTACCCCAAACTAAGTCCGGAGTAGTCGCCGAGTCTCTTGCACAGACCGACGCGGATCGGATTGAAATACGTAGATAATTTGTTTTATTTAGCAGAAAAAATACGCATTATCATGCCTTTGTGCATTTATATTACTGAAGAAGGAAATAAAAAGAAAGTATATTGTCGGACCGGTGTTCTGGCCCCAAGATCCGGATGGATTCGGTCCCGGGCTAGTCGCTGCTAATTTAGGGGTCAATCTATCCCATTGCAACGGTACGAAACACTTCATCTGATTGCAGGAGTCATGTTCACGTATTGGATTTCGAGATCTCGGCATAATTACACTCATATGTCGATGTGATTGGAACAATAGCATAACATACCGTGATAACTATATCGACTAGTAAGAGTAGATTGAATTGTCGTCTTGATAAGTGCAATAAACGCGTACCCTAGAATCCGCGCGAAGGATTTTATACATCAGCAGGATCGAGAAAGTATGGTCCTTCATTAACAGGATAAGAGATCCGGTCCGAGGTTGCACTACAGCAGCTCGTGAGATTTGTATGTCGTGGTGGGCAACACGAGATGGCGATTCTTCACAAGCGTCCTGTTGATTGCAACTTACTGTTTACTTCCTAATCACTAAGTACTCTCATGGTAGTACTGGGATAAGACGATCTATTTTATATGATGTCTTTTGCACATGTGAGATAGTCAGTCGGTTATTTCTGTTCCACGTGTATTGTTCGTGTGCGTCTGCAATACAGTTATGCTGTCTATAACGACCGTAATCAATCTCGGCTAAGCTGTACCTCGAGGTAAGTCTCTTTAAACAGCACGTTTAGCCTATTATTTGAATCGAGAAGGCTCAGGATGTTAGGACCCAGAATGAAATATCTCGACGATATGCTGGCTATCAATTGCCGACAGCCAGCTAGGTACGTCTTTGCGGTGTGCCCACCGGCGTGGGGGAACATTTAGTTTCCATATAAAAATTGTCTCCCCCGCGTTTTTAATATGCGTTTGTGCGGAGTTGATCATAAACATTTGCGGAGAGAGCGTTTCTTCTGTGTTCTTACCTTCTAGCGCGAGAAGCTCTGGAATAATTAGCTTCTACAATTGGCTATTTGGTAGCGATAATTGCCTAAATGGAGATCATTTATCCAGAGTTTCTTCCACTGCTTGGAGTATGGAGTCGGCAATCGATTGCAATCAATTGCTTTCTCCACTCGAACTAGACGAGGACGAGAGAATCAGGACATGTCTGCTTTCAACCACGCTTGCGATCTCAGAAAATCGCATTAACTTTCGGCTTCATCCTGAGTTTGATGACGCTGATGAGAAGAAAAAGTTCCAAGTTCTGCCGTGAAATTAACCGGAATGTTTTGACTTAAAAAACCGAAGCATTCCGTTCGTGAATTGGAGAAGAGAAACTTGACCATCACGTTCAAACCTCTCCCTCTCACACTACCTGTCGAGGTACGCGGCCTATGTATATACATACCTAACACAGAAATCATTCGCCATGCTCGTCAAAAAAGCTGCGGTTGTTTCCCTCATCCCAGCTGCCTCTCTTGCAGCTACTAGCTCTCAAACTGAAATCACTATTGATCTGCAATCCCGGTACCAGTCCGTGGACGGCTTCGGCTGCTCACAGGCCTTCCAACGGGCAGAGGATATCTTCGGGAAATATGGCTTGTCACCAAAGAATCAAAGCTATGTTCTCGACCTCATGTTTAGTCGAGAACGCGGCGCAGGCTTCACCATATTGCGCAACGGTATCGGGTCGAGTAACACGTCGACGAGCAATTTAATGAACTCCATTGAACCTTTTAGCCCCGGTGGTCCCAGTAAACCGCCTCATTACACATGGGACTTTTATAACAGTGGCCAATTCCCTCTGTCGTTGGAGGCCAGAGCGCGAGGTCTTCCCTATATCTATGCCGACGCGTGGTCCGCACCTGGGTATATGAAAACAAACCAGGACGAAAACTGGAATGGTTATCTCTGCGGAATTGAAGGCGAGTCATGCCCCTCCGGGGATTGGAGACAGGCCTACGCCAACTATTTGGTGCAGTACGTCAAATTCTATGCAGAATCCGGAGTCAAAGTCACACACTTGGGATTCTTGAACGAGCCTCAGGAAGTCGTTTCCTATGCAAGTATGGGTTCGAACGGTACTCAGGCCGCTGAATTTATCAAAATTTTGGGTCAGACCCTCGAGCGGGAAGGCATCGATATAGAACTCACATGTTGTGATAGCGTGGGCTGGAAGGAGCAGGAGGATATGATTCCTGGCTTGCAAGTCATTGGTTCCGATGGCAAGAGTGCCGAAGATTATCTTTCAATCGTTACTGGCCACGGCTACTCTTCAGCTCCAACATTCCCCCTCTCGACCAAACGACGCACTTGGCTAACCGAGTGGACGGATCTGTCAGGAGCTTATACTCCATACACTTTCTTTGCTGACGGTGGTGCAGGTGAAGGTATGACCTGGGCGAATAACGTCCAGACTGCCTTCGTGAATGCCAACGTGAGCGGGTTTGTCTACTGGATTGGCGCCGAGAACTCGACGACGAACTCTGGCATGATCAACCTGATTGATGACAAGGTCATCCCTTCCAAACGTTTCTGGTCATTGGCTTCATTCAGCAAGTTTGTCCGGCCCAATGCAGTACGTGTTGGAGCCGTTAGCACCAACCCCTCGGTTACTGTGAGTGCGTTCGAAAACACGAATGGGGTCATCGCCGTCCAGGTAATCAACAACGGGAGTTCGGATGCTTCCTTAACGATCAATCTGGGAAAGACGAACAGAGTAGCCAGGACTGTCACACCATGGGTCACCAGCAATGATTACGATTTGGAGCCAATGAGCCCGATCAACGTTAAGGGAGGATCGTTTTTGGCCACCGTACCCTCCAGATCTTTGACGAGCTTCGTCACTGAGTGCGGGTGATGATCTTGTAATTGTAGTTCCGTTACTCGACAGCTAGAAAAGAAATAGTGATGGGGCCTTTGCCCTCCGTTTCATGACATCTTGCAAGAACATTGCCATTGTATCGACTTATCCTCGCTGCTCATTAATCGGAGTATCCGTACTACGTAATAAATAACTATTCCCAAATAAGTATAGCCCATACAGGCCACCACTTTCGGAGTTTTTCCCCACGGGACCTTCTCCTTCCATCATCAGACAACATCAAAAAGACAAATACCATTCTGCTGCTAGCCTGGAATATTTCCAATGGGAGCAAAGACTTACGAAGGAGGCGATCACCACGAGGATGGTAAGCAAAGAGTCTCCTCAACTTTCCACAGTCTGATACTAATTCATCTAGCAACCAATGTGCTTTCGACCAAATCGAATGCCGTTGGCGGCAAGCCTCGTGGAGCCAACATGCTGGAAGACGGAGACGGCGAATTCGGAAGCGACGACGACGACGACGGCGGTGATGGGCAAGATTCATCCTTGGCCATGGTAAATCCCGATGATGCTGCTAAGCCGAAGAAGAAAAAACGTAGCAAAAAGAAGAAGAACAACAAGAAGAAGTCCGGTGCTGGTGCTCAGCGGCAGACTTCTCCTCCTAGGGTTCCGCTTTCTCAACTCTTTCCGGATGGGAAATATCCCATTGGACAGATGGTGGAAGTTCAAGATGAGAATCTCCGTCGTACTACAGATGAAGAATTCCGCTATCTTAGCCGCGGGACTATCACCGATGACGAGGCTCTCAACGACTATCGCAAGGCCGCCGAGGTTCATCGTCAAGTCCGTCGATGGATTCATGAAACCATCCAACCCGGATCGTCCTTGACCGAACTGGCGGTAGGCATCGAAGATGGCGTGCGTGCTCTGCTCGAGCATCAGGGACTAGAGCCTGGAGATAGCCTCAAGGGTGGAATGGGATTTCCCACTGGTCTGGCGTTGAACAATTGCGCTGCGCACTATACACCTAATCCGGGTCAGAAGGATATCATCTTGAAAACAGACGATGTCCTGAAAATCGACTTTGGTGTGCATGTGAACGGCTGGATTGTCGATAGTGCCTTTACTGTTACTTTTGATCCTGTCTACGACAATCTGGTCGCTGCAGTCAAAGATGCCACCAATACTGGTCTAAAGGTTGTAACTTCCCCGTATGCTTCAATGGTCGGTTAGCTAACTCTCTTAAGTGCGCTGGTGTGGATGCGCGTGTAGGTGAGATTGGAGGCTTCATTCAAGAAGCCATGGAAAGCTACGAGGTTGAGATAAATGGCAAGGTGTACCCTGTTAAGTCTATCCGCAGTATTACAGGACACGACATTCTCCGTTACAGGGTCCACGGAGGCAAGCAGGTGCCTTTTGTCAAAAGCAACGATCAGACGAAAATGGAAGAGGGTGAAGTGTTTGCGATTGAGACTTTTGGTAGTACTGGCAAGGGCTACTTGAGGGATGGTGTTAGTGTTCGTCGTGACTTCGTGATTTGATATCTAGCTGACTAAAATATGTGAAGCCTGGCGTTTACGGCTATAGTAAAGAGCCACATGCAGGAAACGTTCATCTGCCGCTCGCTTCGGCACGCGCGCTTTTGAAGACCATCAATCAGAATTTCGGCACCATTCCGTTCTGTCGCCGTTATCTTGATCGTCTCGGAATCGAAAAGTATCTTCTGGGGGTAAGATGCACATACTTCGAACATTGAGTACTTCTTCGTGACTGACTGTTACTTTTTGACCTGTAGATGAACAGTCTTATTTCTCATGGGATCGTCCAAATGTATCCGCCCTTGGTTGATATTGCTGGTTCTTATACCGCCCAATTTGAACATGTACGTATCGGAAATTGTGCAGAGAAAATCAAAACTGACATCTAAACAGACAATCTTGATCAATTCTTCCGGAAATGAGATCATCAGCCGTGGGGATGACTATTGAGTCAACGCCTACGAGCCAGGAGTTGCCGCTGTCACTTTTCTTGTATCCAACTACAATCGCTCCTTCGATTGATGTTTATGCCGCTTCCTCGGAGCCCAGTGTTTCAGACAGTCAAGCAACGATATGCTTTTATCACTTGAACGTGGGGTTCTGGAACCGCCAAGAGGGGATTATATGGTAGTAAACCTTTATTGAGAAAATCCAACTACTTACACTCGTTTTTACTGTGACCTACCTGTAGTAAATCACTTATAGACATAAATATCAACCTATTGCTATATGGTGTAGCGAAATCTCCAGTGCTCAAACCAGCAATCGATCCACGCAATAACAAAGAGCTGGAAAGCGTCTCGTGATAATTTCTTGTTTATGAATTGCCCGAGTGTGACTTCATTGTCTTCTGTACTTTCACTGTAAAGAAATTTAGAGACAATGTACCAAAGATACCATGTCCGGCTCCATTCATGATCTCTGCAAAAGCTCCTTGATTCTGGATAGTTTCTCGCGTAAGCGAAGGATCTCGTTTGCATTTTCATCTTCCTGATCGTCATCTTCCAAGGCCTGCGTCATGGCGGCCTTTAGTAAAATCTGATATTTCGGTTTATTGAAAACGCTGAAATGATCTTGCTCTTGTCTTTCCGTGAGGTGGCTAATCTCAGAAACTCTGTATTCAGCCGGCAAACCCAACGAGCTTTCAATAAATTCAATCTGGTGTTCAAATGCTTGCACAATGATCTTCAGATATAAGTACCCCTGAGGGAGGGGAAATCCTCCCATCTCAAACCCAGGCTCAAATCTGACCTTGGCAGCTTCGTTGGGAAAATCTCGAAGGACAAAGATCAGACGGGAGAATATAACGTCAAACATACGCACAAATAACAAATAAGTACTTATTATCATTAAGATCGTGGGTTTGACAAGGGTGTATTTTGCGGGGGGAATGTTGTAGAAATCAAAGGATCTCCCCTCGTCTTTTTCTTTCTCGGATTCGTCCGATTGCTTAGATGATTTGGTCCACACTTTGACAATATCAACGAATTCTGTCGTACTCCGTAGCAGCATTCCAACTGGGTTTTCATCTAGTCTTGATCTGCTGGGGCTTTCTTGAGTAGACTCCGAATCATGACCTGTGCGTTCATTGACATCTACCATTGATATTCGCCACGGAGGAGGACAGGATTGGGTTTGTAGAAGTAAATGAGACTCGACGAGGAAGTGATTCAGCCTCGACAGCGCGAACAGTGGGTTCTTAGCGTATAAAAACTCAGGGTCTAAAGGACTCTGCTCTTCCCCGGAACTTTGTTGCGCAGAGTCTCGCGGTGTTGGAGGGTAAAGGTGAGAGATGCCTAAAGGCGTAGGCTGGTCAGGAACACCCTGTAGTAGATCGTGGCCGGCTGATTCAGAAGGCGGGTTTAGGAAGGAGAACAAGTCGTCCATCGTAGTAGAAAGGCTTTCTGTTTGTACGTCGCACATCATTGGATCCCAGGACTGGGGATGAAGATACGTCGGAGAATCAGACTGTGGCATGTCTACCTTTGGCGATATTGCCTGAGGAAACACATTTCGTTGGCTGGGAGACGTTATTGCGTCTACTAAATGTTGATTATTACCAAGAATCTTCTGGTTGGTATTCGAAGGTGCCCATAAGTGAGAATGCTCTATATGATGGTATAGAGGCTTTCGTAACGGCCGCCCCAATGGTTTGGCGTTGCTTGTCATACAAACAACTCTGGCACGAATGCACCGAATACATGAGGCGCCGTTTTCACGACGACACCGCAGTTTCTGGTCTCGACACCGGTCACAGGCTGACCGCTTTCCACTATACATGTTTGAGCAAACAAGCAAGAAAAGTATGGAAAAGATAGTGTAGAAGGGACGACGTTGGAAGTTGTGAAGAGATTCGGAGTTGGTCTGTTTAGGCTCCGAATCGTCTCCGATTAGCCAATCACGACCTAGATAAGTATCCGAATATTGAGCCCTAATTTGTATCTGGAAGACTCAGTATGGATACAATAAATCTTCAAGGGGGAATATAAAGTGTTTCTGTTCGCTAGATTTTGTATATTAAAATCAAATGACAATAGACCAGGGAAGAACATTCGTCTTATCTCTCTCTATCTAACAGTAATACGATGTCTAGTGATCAGGATCAGGTTGCTCCTGTCAAGGAGCAAGCCTCAATTCCCCCTGAATCAGCAGAGCAAGCAGTCGTTACCTATCAATCGCCAGGCAAAAAAGGCTTCAAGTTCTGGGCTGTTATTGCGACCTTGTCTATCGCCGGCAACCTTACTGCTCTCGAGGCAACCATTGTGTCAACTGCTTTGCCAACGATCATCACTGAGTTGAATGGCGCTGACAAGTATATATGGGTTGCCAATGCTTATTTATTATCCTTGTAAGCCTATGATACATCGATATATTGGAATTATAAACTAATCTTGTTACATCGAATAGCACCGCACTACAACCAATCTACGGCCAATTAGCAAATGTATTTGGAAGACGACATCCAATGCTAATCTCGACAGCGTTCTATATACTTGGGAGTGGAATATGCGGTGGTGCCAATAATATTGAGATGTTGATCGCAGGCAGAGCAATACAGGGCATTGGAGCTGCTGGACTAAACGTTCTCATCGAAATTGTCGTTTGCGACATTACACCTCTCAGAGAACGAGGCCTATATCTTGGTATTGTAATGGGGTCAATTCTGTTTAGCTCTGGTCTTGGTCCCTTGTTCGGAGGACTTATAGTGCAGAACACCAGCTGGAGATGGGTGTTTTATTTGAATCTTCCTATTGGCGGAGTTGTATTGGTTGCAATGGCTCTTTTCCTTCAAGTGAAATTCGACAATAAAATGGCATTCACGCTAAAAAGATTGGATCTTGGTGGAAGCATCATATTCGCTGGATCCGCAGCATCTATTTCACTCGCTCTAGCCTGGGCCGGTTCGGCATACTCTTGGTCATCGGTTCAAGTGATACTCCCCCTTGTTATGGGCTTCGTTGGATTAGGATGCTTTCTGATGTACGAGAGTTTTCTTGCTGATCCTATCATGCCACTTCGCCTGTTCCAGAACCGGACATCACTTATAGCGTTCTTTCTCACATTCCTCCATGCCATTGGCGTTATGATGCCGCTCTACTTCCTGCCAGTTTATTTCCAGGCTGTTCTAGGCGCCAGCCCAGAACGCTCGGGGATTGATCTACTACCTACCATCCTTACGATCATACCATTTGCCATGACTGCTGGGGTTCTTCTGCAACAGTTGGGGCGTTATAAGCCAATTCACTTCGTCGGATCTGCAGCTCTAGCAATATCATTCGGTCTCTTCTCGCTATTAGACGAGAACTCCTCGACTGCAGCATGGGTACTATTTCAGATGTTAATGTCCGCCGGCGCTGGTCTCATCATCCCCACGTTACTTCCAGCAGTGCAAGCCGAATTGACTGACGCAGATACCGGGAGCGCAACGGGGACATGGACATTTATTCGAAGTTTTGGAATGACTTGGGGGGTTACAATTCCATCCACAATTTTCAATGATCGGACAAGCCAATTGTCTGCTCGGATACAGGATCCAAGTGTCGTATCTCTGCTTACTGGTGGTCAAGCGTATGAGCGCGCGACGAAAGAATTTGTCAATTCAATAGCCGATCCCACTGTAAGAGCTCAAGTCATCTCGGTATTCGCAGAGAGCTTGAAGAGAATGTGGCAAGTGGGCATTGCTTTTGTTGCCCTTGGCTTTTTGGTGGTCTTGCTGGAGAAGGAGGTTCCATTGCGGAAAGAATTGAACACGGAGTACGGTATTGAGAAATAATAAGAACGCCCTTAAGAAGTGTCTAATATATGTACGATTAATTATATCTAGCGAAGAAGAAACGTTGGCATATATAGTAACTCATATAACCCTAACCCTAATAAATATATACCTAGAGATAAATGTGGCTTAGTGCATGAAGCTAAGCTATTTCCAGTATTTGCCCCCTCGGAAGGCGCGAGTTGCTCAGTGCGCCGGTCAGACCTGCCTCAGAGCTGAGGGAAGGCGCGGAAAAAAAAAAAAACAGTTCAAGAAGAACATCGACAGTCTCCAGCATCCAACAGACAAGCACAACAGCGTGGACTGCGAATCGGCACATTCTATGTATCATTTTTAATTTTCGATTCCTTTCGCTATCGGTCCATAATTTTTTCCCGCCGGAATTATCTCGACGGCTCGTTGACGTGAGTTTGCTCCCGCGATTGGTGTTTTTCAGCGACCATCCGTCATCATCAGAATAGCTCTAACCATCGCGGCGAAGCTATTTCAGTCGAGTCGAGGTCTTTTTTCTTTGCAATATAATAACATCTTCATCCAAGAGTCGTTGTTTATTGCGATTTGCCAGCACAGTGGACGCCGAAGATTCATATTCGTGGGATTGTTCTGTGCGCCGACGGATTGCATTTCCTCCATCGATCGAATCCTCGATTTATGCTGCGCGTGCATCGCGACGAACAATAGATTGCTGTCAAAACGTATTTTAGCACCATTTATTTGATATCTTGCATGTCGAAACGATACTTTACTGAGAGTAGCAGCGCGTCGTATTGAAGGACTCAGTCGCCTCATCCATCCCTCGTGTTGTATCTGGGAATCCATAGCTGGCGCAACTGACGACCAGAAGTTATTAAAAAAACAAGGAGGGGCGAAAATTGGATAGCTTCACAACTGTGGATTGGGCTTTTGCGGTGTCACTATCGCTGTGGTAGTTGTGTTCAGCGCTTAGGAAAGGACACGGTCAGTTCGTTGGGGGAGTTGATATTTCAACTGCGCTCCGTTGATGTCGAAACGCCTTCTTCCAGGCCCGCACGCTGACAGGTCTGCTGGGATCAATTTCGACATGTCGAGCACTCCAAATGATACGCCTCAGCGGGCAACAGCTGCTCAGTTGGCCACAAGGAGGTAAGTGAAGAGTTTCGTTTGGCTATTGTTGTGTCGCTTGTATTGTTTGACCTATTATCGGGTATTCCCTATTAGCCATGGGCAGAGCAGCAATCTTGCCGCATTATCAGGCTCACAGAAGTGGCTATTGTTGACAAAAACTCGATTGTGTTTCCGTTGTCTCGTTCATTTGTCGTATTCCTATCGAGCGGTCCTCGTCTGCTTCTCACCAGTATTGAAGTCATCCCACTCCTTCTCCCTCCAACTTCTCTCTTTCAACTCGTCCTTTTATCTCAACTGCTTTCTTCAATCAATTTTTTCTTCGGTTTCATCTTTCAACCCACTCGTTCAGCACAACAAGACTTTTGTTTCTGCAAATCATCCTTTCAAAGCCTCTAAAATGTTTGGATTCTTACATTCTCCCGGTAGGATCAAAGAACTCAACAAGCGTAGAGCCAAGCCGGCCACGCAAACCGCTCCTCAGACACCATTCTCATTTGGCGATACGGGCCCTTCAAGCTCTGGAGCTTCCAATGGCTTTTCCTTCGGTCAATCTCAAAGCTTTCCTGCACCGAGTGCTTCAGGTGCCCCTCAAAATGGCTCCCAGTCTGTTTCTTTCGGTGCTGGGAGTGGCTCCTTCAATTTTGGGGGGTTCAATTCTACTCCTGCCAACAACCCATTTGCCAATCTGAACGGCGGCAACGCACAAATTCAAAGCCAGAATCAGCAATCCAACATCTTCGGTGCCAAAAGCTCAACTCAGCCTGCACAACCCTCAGGTCAGGGCATATTTGGTCAAAATTTGAACTCAGGCTTCCAATCTCAACCAGCAAGCACCGTTCCCAACCCATTCGCAAAGCCTACTCCTGCTCCTACTTCTGGTCCGCTTTTCCAATCACAGCCTGCCTCGACTGGTCCATCATTGTTTGGACAAACAAAGCCGACAAGCACTGACGCCAACCTCTTCGGACGAGCCGCATCTCCTGCTCCTGCATCTACCCCAACAACAGCAACCACTGCTCCAAGCTCACTCTTCGGTCAAAATTCTACATCTGCTGCTCCTAGCTCCCCGCTCTTCCAGTCTAAACCTGTAACAAATGTGGGCTCAACTCTTTTTGGTCAAAACCCCCCTCCACCCACCACGGGCACTACGAACCTGTTTGGTCAGTCAGTCGGTGCTTCTTCCGCCGGTACCACTACAACCGCCGCCGCGACAAACGGCCCTACATCTTTGTTTGGAAAGACCCCTTCTGCCTCTAGTGGCTCGTCATTGTTCCAACCTAAACCTGCCATCTCTGGAACACCTAATATTTTTGGGCAAACTCCTACTATCGCAGCTCCTGGTGCGTCTTTGTTTGGACAATCTGTAGGAGCGAAGAATGATAGCACCCCTCGTTTCACTCCGTCCACACCAGCCAAGGCCAGCGGCTCTTTGTTGGGCAATGCGCCTTCAACAGGTACTTTCAACTTTGGACAGGCAACTGCTACAACTCAGAAGCCTCTATTCAATCTCACTACCGATTCTGACGACATGAGCACTTCCCCCGATGGTAAGCGCAAACCAAGCGAACAACCTTCAGCTGCTCCTTCAAACATTTTCGGCCAGAAGCCGGCAGAGAGCTCCGTTCCATCTGCATCCAACGTCAGTCGTCCTACGTCTTCGCTTTTTGGCACTTTTACTCCATCAGCGACCGCCAACCCTCCTTCGCCAAGCATTAGCGCTTCTAGTAATATTTTTGGCCAGCAACAATCAAGATCCGTTTCACCTGCACCAAACGGTGTCACAACCACAGCTAGTTCTGTATTTGCACCCACTACCACCGCTTCGACTGGACCCCATCCGTTTTCATCACTGTTTGCAGCCAGCTCCAATAAACCAGCTACAAGCCCAGCGCCAGCTCCAGCTCCATCGGCTTCTGCAACGACTGCTCCGCCAACTCAATCACTTTTTGCGGGAAGTTCAAAGTCGGCCACAACCACCGCGCCGTCCCAATCACTTTCTGCCGGAGCTTCTCAACTAGCTCAAAAAGAGACTATGTTTGCATCTCAGCTCAGCCCCGGCAAGAGAATGGGAGCCGAAATTATGGATCAAGGTCTCTCCAAAAAGTCTGCGGCTACACCTCAAGTTTCTGCTGAGGAATCTCTTGAACAGGACAAGAGAGCCCAAATTCGTGATCTGAATCGTAGCTTCAAAGAGCTTATTCCTTCCTACGATCCTGAGACCCAGAGCTTGGACAGTATCATTCTCCATTACATTCGTATGCGACGGGTGATCGGCGTACCGGTCGGTTCACTCACTAACAAACCTGGCAAACGCAAGCTTGACGATGCGCATGGGATTGAATCACCTGTTCAAAGGCCAACAACAAAGAAGTCCAGGGGTCAAGAGGCTGAGCCAGTACTTCCACTTTTTTTACAACCTTCTTCGTCTTCTGGTGACAAGCGAAAGTCGACTGAAAATCTTGATGATAGCGTGAACAGTAAACGCCGGGCTCAACCTTTTGTGCGCCCTACAACCCAGGCAGGTGCAGATGGCAAGTCAGAAACGGCTAGCATCTTTGCAAGTTCATTCTCCGCACCCAAAGATGCCACTCCAGCTAGCACAGCCTCTAGCAGCTCTAATCTATTCAGCTTTGGTGCTTTACCCGCTAAAGAAACCACTCGTCCGGCATCTCCCCAGAAGGAACAGCCGGAAACAGCTGTCAAACCCGCTTTCGAGGTCCCCAAGTTTGGCAATCTTGCCGGCCAGAATTTTGCTAGCCAGTTTGGTAAGGGAAGTTTTAAGGCGTCTTCAGCTGATGCCCCTAAGGTTCAACTTGAGGTTCCTAAGTTTGGAGCTTCTGGACAGAGCTTTATGAGTCAGTTTTCTCAGAAAGCCAAAGGTGATGATACGGACGAAGACAGCAGTGACTCCGAAGCAGAGCATGTTGTCGAAAAGAAAGTTGAGAAACCCAGCTCCGTGCAACCACAATCTAACGCCTTTTCTGGTTCCGTTTTCGACAGCAAGCTCGGAGCACCCTCTGTCGGAATACATAACATTTTTGGACACTTGAACGCTTCCACTGCAACCTCAGATGTTGGAGAATCTTCCGATGACGATTTGACAGAGGAGCTATCCAAGCGGGCCGAGAAGAGCAAGCCTGATTCTGAGGCTGAACCAAAAACAACAACCAGCTTGTTCGGTCGTATCACCAGACCTGACGGGACACCTGTCAATCTGAGCTCAGATGAAGAAAAAGCAGAGACGCCCAAGGTCAACCCACTTTTCGGACAAACTACTCCTAGTACATCCCTCGCAGCACCCAACAGCACTCCCCTGTTCAGCCCAGCATCCGCTGCAAAGGCATCTAACATCTTTGGGGGCAAGTTTTACAGTCTCGATGGTTTAAAGGTGCCCCGTACTAACAATCGTTTAATAGGATCTTCCATACCATCATCAACATTCAATCCCTTCTCGTCTAGCCTCAATCCTGCCGCTCAACTCCTTGCTAAAGAGGGAACGACCACCGCGAGCGTCACATCTGATTCGAACGCGGAAGACACCGACACTGAAACCCCGAAGGATGCTCAACTTAATCTTTTGACTAATGCTGGCGAAGAAGATGAAGACTGCATCTTTGAAGGCCGCTCTCGAGGCTCGAAATACGTGGACAAGTCGGAGGGCGGAAAGACCGAGAAGTCCTGGGAAGTCCAGGGTGTTGGTCCCCTCCGTGTTCTTGTGAACAAGGAAACAAAGCGTGCTCGTCTCCTGCTACGTGCCGATCCTAGTGGAAAAGCTGTCCTCAATACAGCCATTAGTCGCGCCATAGACTACAAGTTTCAACCCGGCGGTTGCTCGTTTTTAGTGCCTCGTCGGGATGGTTCTGGTTTGGACATGTGGATGCTTCGATTCAAGAAAGAGATTACTGCAGAAGTTGAGAATGCCGTGAAGACGGCCAAAGAAGGTTTGCCTCAGTAAGGGAATGATGAATTGTCATTTTTTGCGATCGATTTGCATGAAGAAGCATTTGTTGATGATTTTCACGGAGTTCTCCCCAGGCATGATATCAACGTGTATTGTAGCAGTGTATTTTACTTTCGACTTCGATGGTGGATATCCAGTTCTTCAGGAATAAACACAATTCATTCTCGAATTCTTCATGTGTACAGATTCAAAGCAATACTATTACAGTCAGCCAGTCAGCTTAGTTTGGTAGATTGAGTTCTATGAAGAAAGGCGTAAGCTAATGTTGTCATACACTGATGTGGTTGACATTTCGTTTCATAATGTGTTATTTTATGCAGGTTACCCTAAGATACCGATAACCTGCCCTTGGTTCTCATCATAGAGGACCAGGGAAACATATCCGTACAAAGACATGCCATCAAGATAAAAAAAAAATTTCCCACCACGCCATGATCACAAAAGCATATTTTGATTTGGAAAGAACACCGTATGCAACAAGACTCGAATTTTATGATATCTAAGCATCCTCGACAACAGTGGTGTTAAGACCCTTGGCATCCTTGACATTGACGGCCTGAACGTAGCTGTAGAGCTTCTCCTTGGCACCCTCCTCGTCGTTACGCTTGCGGCTGATGCGGACACGGAGACGGAAGGGGACACCCTTGATACCGGCTTCCCAGACCTTCTTGTTCAACTGGGGGTCGAGGCGGACGTCCTTGGTGCCCTGTTCTCCATTAATATCGTCATTTGAAGGGGAAAGAGCCGCGGGGAGGGAAAGCTTACCATAGCCTGCTCAGCGAAAGCACGAATCTCTTTGACAGCGCGGGGAGCTCGCTTCTTGAAGGTGACACCGTGCACCTTTTGATAGAAAAGAGGGAAAATTAGTCTTCCGTCCAAAATGCCTTTTGTGTGTGGAAAAAATTGAGAGTTGAACTGCATGAAATGCAGCCAGGCCATAGAGGTGGACTTCATCAAACTAATTTGCTGAAAGGATGTTTTTCTTATGGTTCCGATTCTCTCGCAAGAAGAAGGAACCGAGAAGAGAAAAACGTTCTCCGTCCATTGTCTAACAAATCGTAATCTGCTATGTCTTATTCCCTCCCTTCGCTGAGATCTGTCCACCCGCTTCTTGAATCCCAATTCATGATTCTAACGAAGTCGCTTGAAGACTCGGAGTAGAAAAATGTTTTCATATCGACAATTCAACGCTTCGACTATGCGGTAGGACGGGCGAAAAAAAAAGGACTGGGAAACAAGACATATTGCAAATCCGATCGTAGGGCCAACAACCTCCTGTGTAGTGAAGCGCAAAACAATGCGAAAGGATAGGGATTGATTCAACATACTCTCTTGTGCAGGTGGATGGTGTATTCGCGCGACACAACGTCGGCGATGGCGGAACGGCCGCTTTTCTTTCCCTTGGTGGTGCTCGACATTTCTTTAAACGATCAAAGATTAGTTTCTGAGGCTGATAATTACCAGAGAAAATGGGAGGAGTACTAACTGGCTGTGTGGAATGTGCCGGACTGTCGTTTTTCAGTTGTCGTCGTCGTCGAGTCAAAGAAGTCAACCTCAGATCGTTAGAATGATTTTGTGTGGGCGCCCGCCGTAGTGCGTCGCTTAAGGGAATACGTACTGTCATTGGTTGGGAAATGGTCACGTGAGCGATCCTTCGACTTCTTCGCAACCACAGTCTCCACACGATATGATTGGCTAGATTGAGGACTTTACAGTAGTATTTGAATCTACCAAAAATTAATCTTCCGGCTTGACTTTACCCTCACTTACATCAGGATAAACGTCAAATCGGCGCTGTGTATATACAGGAATGCCTTTCCTTGCGGAATCAATGGCCTCATTCGTCAAATCAGCATATACAATGTCCTCCTTCTCCTCCAATTCACCCAAAACCTCGGCATTCGGACTAGCGATAAAGGAATGTCCATACGCATGGTAACTTGCGCTCATATCACGGGCTGGGCTGCACATGGCGACATAGACCTGGTTGTCTACTGCTCGCGCTCGTCCCAGGAGAGACCAGTGCATAGGTCCAGTCGTCGTATTGAATGCGCCGGGATAAACGAGCAGGAATGCGCCCTTGCGAGCTGCAATCATTGCTAATTCCGGGAATCGCACGTCGTAACAAATAGCTAAACCGATCTTCCCGTATTCTGGCAAGTCTAATATTGTGACCTTGTTACCCGGAAAGAGAACTTCACTCTCCTTGAAAGTAATCTTGCCCGGGATATCAATATCAAATAAATGGGTTTTGCGATGGGTGCCGATCAACGCTCCCGTTGGCGAAAAGACAAGTGATGTGTTGTAGTATTTCTTGGTTTCTGGTTCCAACTCTGGAATACTGCCCCCAACAAGGTATGATTTCGCCTCCGCGGCCAACGACGATAGCGCATGGTATGAAGGCGACTGTTCCTTTGTGGGTGGCGAAGGTAAGAGAGTCTCAGCGTATTTGGGGAAGAATTGCGTGCCGTATGGAGAGTTGAAGCATTCCGGGAGAACGATTAATGAGGCGCCAGCTTTGGCGGCTTCGAGGACTTTGGTGCGCGCATGAGTGAGATTTGTGGCTTTATCGGCTCCTAAAGGTTAATTTGTTAGTTCTTCACTTGGGAAAGGATTGGATTGTGATCGAACACACCGGATGCCAACTGTATGAGGGCGAGCTTGAGGGGTTGTTTGAGAAGTGTCGTCATTTCTGTAATCTTGTGATCCTGTTTATCCTACTCTAATATCGTGCGATCAAGCAGATTTATTTGAGGTTGTTTGATGGAGTCTGCTATAAATTGTCGTAGTTGTACAGAGTATGGGACTCTCATGTCCGCGGGGTCTGAAGTCCGGTCTCCATTCCGATGTCGTGGTTTATGCCCTATTTATCAGGCACGAATTTCGCAACCAAATCTCCGCTTTCTGAAGCTTCAGCCAAGTCTTGAACAACAATAACAACGACGACAAGAGTCACCAGAAACAAGTCTACATCAGCAAATAGAACCTTACGCACGAGAGCAATTACCAACTTGGAATCGCAATATTGCTAACTTGTTGTTATACAGTTATGACTCCACAGCTGCCCCCATGAAGGATCCTTCTAGTTTCAGCCCCAGGTACCGCGACGCGTTTTATGACTTTCGTCGGTGTTTATCCAAATGTGGAAGAGCATCTGATAGCAACCCAGTCGTAAGCTCAGAAGTGAGACAGTTGGATCGGTTGTTTCTGGACATCTCCACAATCCATCCACATGGGTCGTTCCTTTGGCATAACGCCCCTAAATATGGTTTGCGCAACACGACATCGCCAACTCCCTCTTATCTGATGACTACGACGACTTAGCGACCAACCATTTTACCAACGGGACCAGAATCATGCAACGGCTGGATATAGGGGGTAGCAAGTGCTGAAATATTCACCTAGTCTGTACGGAGTACGACGAGGATCCAGGCAAAGTAAGTAAGTTATACAGCGACGTTTATTGGATCTTAAATTCGAGTCGTATAGTCACCTGCATCCGCGAACTAAGATGTTGACTGTGGCTGTGACTGAAATTCAATATGACATGCTTAGCATCTTCCGCCCCAGCTATAGCTCCCAGTCATGCTTATACAGAAAAGGGCAAAACGGACCGAAAGCTGAAACCAAACGTAGAGATGAGTCTGTGGGGTGGTTTGTTTGTGTTTTTGTGTTCATGTTTGACAGATGGCAACAGTGGAAAGTCGCATAAATATGTGGGATGATCAGTTGTTTGGCATGAATATCAAACAGGTCGCGGCTAAGCGTCAGGCCCCTATTCCTTCCTGAGGCATCAGTCAGGAGTTAGAGTTCGCTGTATCCGCACTAAGCCCGAACGGGCACTAGGCCG
The DNA here is from genome assembly GCF_000003125.1 of Talaromyces stipitatus ATCC 10500. Classification (NCBI taxonomy): domain Eukaryota; kingdom Fungi; phylum Ascomycota; class Eurotiomycetes; order Eurotiales; family Trichocomaceae; genus Talaromyces; species Talaromyces stipitatus. The sequence continues at coordinate 313,660 of NW_002990116.1, forward strand.
GCTTCCAGAAGCTGAAGAGAACAATTTGCCGGCCTGTGAGTGGTCGAGCTTGTTTTCTTAGCGCCGCCCGCTATTTGGCCGAGAGCCGCCTCTTATTGGCTGAGACGGCTGAGCGGCGTGCCACTTTCTATTCTAGGCAGAGAAAAAGAGAGAAGGCAAAAAAGACGACAAAGAGGACGACATTTTGCTTCTCTACATTCTATTTTTTCATATCTGCTACGTAGACGGTCTCTTCGCTTCATCGTTTTGACTGTCTGGGTGGGCTAAGGTTGGCCGGCTTATTTAACCGCCGTGGGAGCCTTATTACTCATATTATTCTCACGCGTCGGCTTTAAAGTTATACATTGTCATCCTCATCCTGCAGCCCCCAATTCAACAAGATCCATCGACTCTACGTACCTGCTGCTTGGATAACCCGATCAATATACAAAAACGAAGGTGGACTCCATCGTTATATGAGCGACCATGTTCGAAAACTTCTCATTCCCGTCACCGTCTTCCACGGCTGAAGGGGACGACCGACTGATGCTCGACTGCGATAGCACGACAATATCTCCGCTTTCTTCACGGTGTCCCTCACCCTCATCATTTTTACCAAGAAGATCGCGTCCGCTATCACGTCCCCGTTCCCCGTTTCATCGTCGTCCGCAACAACCTCCCACCTCTATGCCGAGCAACTACGAGCAGTTTCAGCGCCGAATTTCCGTTAGCACGCTGACGGAAAAGCTGAATGCCCATACTTTGGATCAGAATACCACTCCAGGGTTATCGCACGCTCCCCATGAGTCACCAGTTTCACCAATCTCTCCGACCTCGTTTTCATTCTCTGTGACCAAAGATTCCGGCTCTTCCCGTGGCAGTGTACGGACGCTTTTGACCCCACCAGGCGAATATGACGATGAAGGATACGACGATCTGTTGACTTCTGGCTGGGAACCGTATCACAATGCGCAGTCTCCAACATCTATACCTCTCGACAGCGATGGATTTCTGGACGTGCCCCAGCAGCGTTTCCCGCGTGAGCAAAGCTTGCGTTCCCAACGCCAGCAAATGTCTCGAGCGCAGTGCAATGTCGACGTTCTCAAGCTTGCTCTGCTAGCTGAAAACTTCAGCAGTCGGACCTCCGAGTCAGTGGGCCTCAGTGATGACGAATGCCATCCTAGTTCTTTACCACCAGATACTTCCCCGCCAAGCCTCCGACGACCGTCCATCAAACCTCGATGCGGAAGTGGCGCTTCTGTAGCTGGAAATCTGCGCTATCGCTCACGGACGTCGTTAAATCCTGAGATGGTCCGGCGACGTAGCACTTCTTCAGCGGCGACATTCGCCTCTTCGACGCGAATTGCAAAACCCCGTGCTCGCGAATTACTTTCGAAGAAGAGCGAGCAGACATTAAGACGGAAGAGTCTGGTTTGCGCAACGATAGCATCGGCCATGTATGAGGCACCGACTTCTAGACCTTCGAGCCCTTAGGGGCGACCTGATTTCTGATTGTTTCCTTGGGCATCTCGCTACTTCACTTCTTTGTCTATATTTACAGCTCTCCTTTTCCTTTTATTACTTTTGTTTGAGTCCATATCTGGCATCGCATTGGGAGGCGTTAGTCTTTTATACATCTAGAACTTTTCCTCAGGGAGAAAAAGGTATGGAACTGGTTTTCTCTCTATTTTCGACCTATACAGCATTGCGATACGCGGGATCATTACAGTCATTGCTCTTGTTTCTACTATTTCGTAGCTTTTGTGTTTATTTATACTGGCCGGCAGCCTGCTCAATTCTTCCTAGAAATTCATTTTGGTCATTTCAGTCCCTGCGTCTCTCTATAAGCTCAAAATCATCCTAGAATGCATCCATCATGCCTGCCAACTTCGAAGTCATCACAGTTTCCAACATACAGAGACTGGATACCCAAATACATGGGAGTGCAGTCCGTCACTTTCGTCAATCGTAAAAATTGATTAGCCAATGAAGCCAAAGTTGTAGTATCATACAGTCATCATATCATAGACAATGGCATTGAGACGCTAAACACACATATCAGCAAAGGATTTATTTTACCAGATGCTAACGGGAAACTTACAGTGTTTCCTTTGCTTCTTCCTAGGAGCAATAGTAGTAGTCACTACTCTCGGTGCTGACGAAATTTGAGGAGGCGGCGGCGTAGTAACTCGGATATCCTCGAAACGTATGTAGCGATGGTCAGGATGACGCACGGGGATCTCGGGGCACCAGCTGATCCTTGTCACTGGCTGTGGATTAGGGGAAGGAGGAGTAGAGGCGTCGTCCTCTGGTTCTGAGTCGTAGAGGATGGGAGTGTCGAGGTCTGGAGGGTTGGAGGATAACGGACGAGCACGACGGGAGACGATGCGAAGGGCAGGTGCCGTTTCCTGACGAGTCACGTTAGTATTGTACAGATGGGAAGAGGGACTTCCCGAAAAGGAAACCCACCTCATTGTCATCTTCCGTAGTGTGGCCTTTATCTTCCTCTTCATATTCCTCCTCCTCATCTGCAAATTCATCCTCGTCGCCATTGATTAGCTCGACATTCCCCATATCATGCTTTGCTTCAGCTAGATCAGATGACAACGAGGACGCGCCGGAGCTAGTACCGGTAGTTGCCATGAAGGCAGCGGCCCGCTCGACATATGGACGAATAGAGGCACGGGTGCTAGGAGCACTCGTCGAAAGGTTGCTATTCGAAGGTCGATTGTGTGGCATACGTATTTGAGTCGGTTCGTTCCATGTATCTGGCTGCCATGGGCGTTCAACTCTCTCATCGTGCACTCCATCATCATCATCATCGGCAGATACAATTCTATCCTCATCTTCTACGCCAATGTAGCGCATGATATCCTCAAAGGTCAAACCGTTGTTTTCGGTTTCCAGTTGACGGAGGGCATCCTGGAGAGTTTGATGACGGTTCGCTGAGTAAGATCGCGAGGTTGGTCGACGGCGGGATGAGAGTTCTTCAAATTCGTGACGAGATGGGTCCTCATTATCCCTCTCAGCGCTGGCTGTCTTGTCAGAAGCTGGCTGCTGTATGAGTTTCACCGATTCTTCTACTTCCCAGTGACCAGACAGCGGAGAACGAGGTGTATCTCTTTCATGGCGGTCGAAATTCTCTTGAAAGGTTTCATATTTAGGAGATGAACGCTTATCCGAGCCACCAAACAGACGAGATACCTTCTGTTTCAGTGTTTTCGCTGGAGACTTGGGTGATCGCGGTGACACTGTAGCCGAAGCCGGCTCCTTCAAGGGAGGCAATGCAGCAAAAGAGTGGCTGGATTGTGGCAGTCCTGGTGAAGGTGCTGGTGAAGTGTACTTAGAAAGAACCGCGCTTTCGGATGCTGAAATAGGACGAATCATATCGTCAGGTATTCCATAACTCATCAATGAGTGAGTTGGAGAAATATCTGGGCTGTCGTGCTCCATCTTGTCCTTGGAATAGATCGATAGCGGGTATGATGCAGCTGTCTCGAAGTAAAGCGATGGACTTTTGGGATTCAGAATCTCGAATTCTGTTCCCTTGTGCTTGATTTTCAGGACTGGAGTGCTAGGGGAGGGCACCGTCAGACCTGAGGATGTTCGACTGTGACTGGCGAAATTTTGAGCTTGTTTCTTCAGTCGAGCAGAGAACGGGTGCTGCTAGACGGTTAGTGACTCGATTTCCTTCCTCTAGGGCCAATAATATATGTGCTTCAGCAATTCCAAAGTTAACAATAAAAGTGGTGAGAGAAGTATGATGAGCAAATGAAAGTGATGGGAAAGGAAGATGGATTTTCACTGTGCAGAGATTAAACAGGAAACGCAAAAGATTGAGCAAACAAAAAAAAAAATATTCACAATCAGGTTGACCAGATAATTGAACAGGGCACCCTAACAAACACTTACTAGTCGTCGTCCTGATAAGTGGTTTGATGGCACAGGCCGTGAGAATGACCTAACCACGGGTATCGGAGATATTGGTGTCGGGAGGTCACCACCAGACAAACTAATAACTGACTGGCTGAAAGAAAGTGGCGGAGGACTCGAGGAAGCCGATGAGACAGGAGACTGGTGCTGAAATCCATAGTCATGATGGTGCGTTTGACATAGGTTCAAGGCAGCTGGTTTTCTCTTGAGTCTGGGTCGTGGAGAGGTGGGTGAGATCTTGTCTTGCCGAGACAGGGATTTTCGATATTCATGAATTGATAATTGGCCCGAGGAGAAACTCGTGTCGATGCGCAAGCCAGAAGATATATGTGTTTGAGTCATTTTCAAATATCTTGACGGATTAAACACTAGCGGATATCTGAGCGGCAAACAAGCCTTGCAACAGTAAGATACTCGCTTCAAAAAGTATCACAACCTCACACTGGAAATGGGGAAATGAGACACCGGACAGTGAATTATTCTATCGACATCAGCTACATTCATTTGGGGTTCTAACATCAAGTAGGGCAAACTCACTTTGTGCAAATGCTCGAAACGAAACAGAAGAAACAGAATCCGATACCGTCTATACCACTATATCAAGCCGAGAACCCAGGAACACCGTCTAATGTGCAATATGAATTAAGAGAGAAAATGTGCACGACTTTCCAAAATCAGTTCAACGCAGATATCATCTACGGGTTCGAGGACCTACTTCTCAATAAGCGAAGTTGGCCGAACTCAATCTCGACAGCAACGGGAATGTATTATACAGCATGCACAGTTATACGGCTGAGTAAGCATGTATGTTTCGAGAGAAACACGAGTAACGAATGACGCGGCTAACAGCCGAGGAGGACTTGATTCTTTAAGTATGAAACGAGTGGTATGTGCTTTTTGTAGAACCGTTTTGCCATACTTGCCGGATACAAGGGTGTCAGTGAGTATCAGAAGAGTATCTTTTGTTGACAAACCAGCTGATATTAATATGTAGTCATGTATAAACAAAGGGAAGGATTCAAATAGATCAACGAAAAGAGGGAAAAGACTTGGTCATCCTTTCTTCTTTTCCTCCGAGCTATTGACTGAGCCTCCATCTTTGGGATGCTGAAATGATCCGAAACAATGGAAAACATTACTAATAGCATGCTAAGCAAAGACTGACTGATCGTGTTCGTCCCACACCATCATCTATCCCAGAGCAATCGAATGGACCTGGTTGAACATCATCATCAGGCACAATTTTCACTCTAGCCTTGAAAAAAGAGGGACCAAAAAAATTGGGTACCCAAAGCAAATCGGAACTAAGAGGAATGAGAAAGGCATTATTCTTTTCCAATGGACGAATAGATGCTGCCGACGAAGGGAATTCGTCAAGAAGCCAAAGGACTTTTGTGTGGATGAAGTCGTTTTTATTCTTTTGGTAGTAGCATTTCTCGCCTCTCGTTGGTCGATCGCTTATCCGCAGTGGCAACCAATCAGAGTTTCGTCCGCCGATTTGTTTACATCGACCAATCAGGCCCCGTCATATCTCTAACCAGTGAGCGTCCAAAAACACTGTGTTCTTTGAAACAACAGGGCTGAGACTTGGACATTGATGGTGTGGACTCAAATCCATGATCAAATGGTGCAGCTCAAGTGGGGAAGTGCAGATGACTATCCCAGTCGAGAAAAGAGCTGGTCGCTGGAGAGGAGAAACGATAAATAAAGGAACGTGGCACGCTATGGGTGACTTTATCATGCATTATAGTCATTTTCTGCTACATCTGCAAGGTACGGTCCTGTTTACGGTTTGTGCAATGTTTTACCATTTGAGAGAGCAATATATGTTGTTGCTTTTTCAAAAAGTAAGAGTTTTCTCGCCTCCGTGAGCCCGATATTGTACGGCCATAGTTACTCAAGGATACCTTGGTAGAGTCGTAGTCAGAAGTGGCTGTTGATTGGCCCGAGGATATATCCAGCTGGATCTGAGGACATGGGTGGCTACTGGCACTTAACAATCAGTTGAGGAAACAGTGTGGATATGAATATGGACAGGGGATGGGAAGGACAGTGCAGGCTAATTATTTGTGGCTGTGTCTGTAAATGAGACTTCGGCAGATGATCCATTGCATGGTGGTGCATGGAGGATAATTACGTACAACCTAACTACTGAGCACGTACAAAGTTCATGCAGCCCTGGAGCTCCTTTTTCTTGCTGCTTTGTTGCATGATTCATTCCGGCATGGTATCATTTCCCTTCCCGCCAGACTTTGACATGTGAAACAGTCATCTGTGCAATTACTGACTTCGTGAAATTCTAAACATTACTTTTAATGGTACAAAAAGTACATTCATTTACTACATCGCCTAGCGGTCTACAACTACCTACATAGGGGAGCTGCCCGTTGCAAATGTCTTAACCATCATACCGAGCTAAGATGGTTTCCATTCATGGTGGAGTTTTACCAGAGGTGTTTATTCTTTGCTGGATGAGTACAAATGATATTCTTTTGACTGATTATGCTGGGAAAACTAGCAATGCTTCATTAGGAGCGTGCACGAAATTACCCGTTTGGGATAAATTTAGGGCTACGGGCCATGGGCTTTGCTGGGGTCGAAACATTAGACAAAGACCGCCAACTCCTTCTTCTAAAGTATTCATTTTTGCATAACTCGTGTCTTCTTTAGTACATTAGGTAAGTAATGCATAGTCCAGTTAAAAGCCATCGATAATAAGCGATCTAAAGTAAGCACTATACTAGCAACAGAGATTGATCAATCCTCAATAATGCCTTTCCCGATCGTTTATGGGAGCTACTTTCACGTTTATACCTTTTACCGTAGCCTGTCGCGAAACTAACGACAACAATTGTCCCCTTAACACCGTGGCATCGAATTTAACTCGAGTTTAACCCTAACCTGAGCTGCATGGCGTACAATGTGTGTGCAGCTCTGGAATATTTTCATGCAACGGCCTTTAAGGGTTGCATATGTGAACTTTTGATCATCCCAGAGACAGCTACTAGTTTGACCGTCCAGACCATAACATATGCAAGTATTGGACGAGGCAAGGGATATGAATTCTTGAAGATCCCAGTATCATTACCTCGTTGCTAATCTCCGCCTTATCCCCGCAGATTCTTTGTTCGTTGCTTGCGTGGCGACTGGAGTAGTCACGACTATATAGACACTTCCTTTCGTATGTCGTATTTTGACCGTTGAATCGACTTCGAAATGGTCCGCCAGCTGGCGGCGAAACCAGAAACTGAGATTAAAGTCGTCTTTGCAACCTCACGGCAGAGAATCCACGTCTGAAAGAGTTGACAGAAGAGTATCCTGGTCGTGTCATTTTCGTTCCTCTCACTGTCGGCGACGAGGCGAGCATGCGTAATGCTGTGCCTGTTGTTGAGAGTGCCCTCAAGGACAAAGGACTGAATGGGCTGGATGTTCTCATCAATACTGCCGGCATCATGGGCGCGGCTCATGCGGAGGAAATGTAACCCAGTCCTTAGTGTCCATGTGTATACCGAGATATAGATTACTGATTTCGAAAAGGTCCGACTTGGATGACGTTTTTCATGTCAACGATACTGGCCCTCATATGATGATCTTGATCTTTCTGCCTCTTCTACGGAATGGTAATGAGAAAAAGGTCATTAACTGTAGGTTTATCTACGTCTAGGTCGCTAGCACTAGATTCGTAGAACAGCTAATTCGACAAGCTGATGAGCCCGACCAATATGTTGTGGAACTCCTAATATTGATGACTAACCCCCAAGAGCATGGAGGACGGGAGATAAATGAATGAATGATGTTTATTACGCCCGGAGGGACTAACCCTATAAAATTGTGTTAACTGTAAGGGCTCATTCAATAGTCATATTGGAAGCTAAGTACAAGAATACCAAACATGGAGAAAGAAAGAAAAAGCTAGGAATGTGAGGCTATCTGCAAACAAGATGTATTGTGTCGGAACGTTGGTTTACTAGAGCGATGACTAAGCGAAGGCGAGCACTAAACAATACGTATAAGGAACTAGGTCTATTTTCCGGCACTCCTCTAAAACCCCTTATCTAGGAGTATTGAACCTGTTTTTATATACAAGATTCCATAGAAGTGATATCACCAAAAGTCGACACTTGTGCAAATCGAACTTTCTAGAGATAGGCTGTAAAGTTGATTTGTAATGTTCAATATCGCGTCGGAATGTGATGCCAATTCTCGAAATTTCTTGATACGCAAATCTTGTCCTATTCCCAAATTGGTTTAGTTCATTCTGAGTTCCAACATATTGTCGTGATCACGTGACAGAATCACGAACCCCCCTACGTAACCCTAGCATGTGACTACGTAAACAGAACTCTGCGAATAACCTCATTACTGACCGTCACATTAACCGCGTTTCTCGTTGCTATAGACGCTAAACCAGTGAGTATATCCACTGGATGGTTGCTTAGCTAGATTGTTGATGGGGTTGACTGATTGCTGCTAGTATAGATCTATTACTACTAAGGATAGATATCCACCTATGGTTTGTCTCGGGCAGGATATGTTCCAGGGCGGTTGCCATTGATTCTAAATCCGCTATGTATAGATTCTACTCTGTCTTTTTCCCCAGTGTAAAGGAGTAGCTAAATCTGATATTATTATTAGCTTGAGTATCTTCTATGTGACTGTCGGAAAACTTCGGTCGAACTACCGTCGAGTATATCTCGGATAGCTTATAACACGCTGAAGTTATAAGGCTTCTAAGTACGAAAGGCTTCTTGAAAGCAAAGTCTTAATAAAAGGATGAATATCCGGTTCGATAGAAGAACGTATACTCAAGTTGTCAAAGCTAAGGGGTACTTAGCACGGTTAATTCAAGACGATAGAATAAACTAAATACATGATAAATGAGCGTCCTTATATATTCCATCATCATCATAGAATCCATAGAATTCCTCTGATTTCTCTGATCCTTGGATTATATCCATCATAGAATATCTCTGATACCCTAACCCTAATGGTTACGGATAATCCTTGTTTCCGTTAGTGCAGTAGTGTAACACTATCTAGTCAATCCATTGGCTGCGGATTCTTGATTCTTCTGACAGTGACCTCCTATGCCCACAATCCCTGATCTAGTAGATGTGCATATAGCAATCAAGATACCTATTGCCTTGTTAGCTATCTCAATAGCTCTTTCCCTGTTCTCTTTGTATATCATCTGTATCCAGTTTGTCCATGGTGGAATAGTGAATGCCTGAATAGTTTCTATCTGCTTTATTACTGTTGTATCTAGTATTTGGGATATCCTCTGTAGTGGAGACCTAAACCTCTAGGTTATAATGATTCTCAGTTTGACCAGGGGATTTGATTTAGGTAGTGTCTAAATGTTAATCTGTAGTTTCATAGCTTTCTCTATATGTCGATTTTAGAAAGGCTGAATGCCTGCTTCTGCCTCAGCTACTGCAGTTGCCACTATCTAAAAGGCTCCTATAACTGCGATGGCCCTATGCTTCTATATTCTATTTAGTTAAATACTATATTCCTTTTGCTCCACACGTATGCATCTAGATATTAGAGGCATAATCTGCTGCTGGTGCCACTGTTGCTCTAAACAATTATCTTACTATCCACGTAATATTATTTTTAGCCTTCTCAGCACTAGCTGCTATGAATTCTTTGATAGCAGCATTGGCGATGTGTTCCTTGAAGTATAGCTAGAAATCTATCACTACTCCTAGGATCTTTGTACTTTCCTTTGGTTTGACTATTTTATCTTTAACTATGAATGGCACGCTACTTAAATAGCTTGCAGTCTAGGTAAAGTGTACTATGGTTGTTTTATCACATTTAAATATAGCTCTGCTGCGTCTTTCCCAATCAAGGGCTCTGTTAATCACTGCTTAGATATCAGTACAACTCTTTTCAGCTAACGCGCCTGTTATTAAGGTTGTGTAGTTGTTTATGAAGGCTACTGAGCCTCTTACTACGCTAATTTTGTACTAAATAAGGTCCACATTGAAGAAGAGAAATAGTATTGGTGATAGTAGTGACCCTTATAATAGGCCTGCTTGAGATAGCTCTCCTTGTTCACTTATTAGCCCATTAACCATAATAGTTGCAGTGCATCTTAAGCAAAAGGCATTAATCTATTGAACTATCTTATCAGTTATTCCCCTTGCCTTGAGTCTTTGGAGAAGTCGCTCTTTAAAGACTCTATTGTATGCCTCTTTGATGTCAAAACTAATCAAGCTGAGAACCTTTTTATTTCTCTAGGCCTTGTAGATCTCTTCCTAAAGTAGTAAAAGTGCTTGTTCTGCTGAGTGCCTCTTCCTTGTGCTAAAGTGGTTTGTAGGCAAGAGGCTAAACATTTCAATGGTATATAATATCCTTTCTGTAGTATATAAAGTGATTTATGCATGAGACTATATGAGTCGTACTCAGCAGTTTTTGCTAAAATGTGAGGGCGTTCATTCTCTATCCTAAGAGATAACTAATCGAGCAAAAACTAGGCATGAGGAAAGAGGGAGAAAAGACTCTCTAAGCCGCTCGTAAGGACTCTTTTTATATGTGCGTCCGGGGCCTTGTCGGTGCGTATTTAGGAAATCCTGAAGACAAAGAAGGATATCCCCGTTAGGGTCATCCTCTTAGGGCTTAGGGCTCAGTCCAGGTGCCGGCAAGGTCCGTACGGTATCCTGCTCCGTAGCCTAGCCGTCACAAAAAGATTTATGTGGTCCTCCATAAGGAACACATTTTGGAATTATAACCTGGCAGGTGCTGTGGTAGTGTCCCTTATTTGTACATTTAGCGTAGGTCTGAGTCTTTTTACAAGAAAAGGCCTTATGCCCTATCTCCTAATAGTTAAAATATTGAGCTAGTCCCATCCATTGTTCAAAGATTCGAGTGTACGCAGATTCTCCTGTTATATCAAAGTAGTTGCCATCTATTAACTGTTTAGCATCGGTTCCTTTCGTGATATATACCACTATAGATCCATATGCTTTGTTGGAGTCCTTCTTACTGATCCAGGAGATTTTAGCAATGTTGACATTATTCTCTTTTCCCAAGACCTCGACTGCCCCTGGTAGGATGTTCCCATCTGCATCCAGGACTGCTGTCTGGTTAGCATTGTCGATTTTGACCGGGTACAGCTGGTCTCGTAAGACTCTCATTCCTGGCATATTAATCTTTTGGGTAGCTTCTTTGACCTGCTGGATCTCGTCTTCATGCCTGCAAATCACTTTGACTCGGTCTGCATTTTTTGGGTCCTTGGCCATTGCTGCACAGCGCTAATTCTTTGTTTCCTCACTCCCTCGCATCTCTTTCTCAATCTGTTGTCTAATATTAGCTATCTGGGCTTTAGCTTTATCTTCTTCTCCAACGCGAGAAGTGTCGATTGTGCAGAATAGTGTATTAGCCACCGTAGGAGGCGCTAGAGGGCCTAGATGTGTATCCTGCTGGTGACTAGATTGGCTGCTAATCATATCTGCGAATGACGGCTGTGATTTGGTCTGCATGAGAGCTGCGTTAATTGGAGTATTCGCCATAGTCTCTAGCTGTTCCCGGAGTTGCTTGCATTCTTCTATAGACTGGCATTGGACTGTCTCCAGCTGAGTCTGTAGGGCTTTAATTGTGTTGCTCTGCTCCTGGATCATTACTGACTATTCTTTAATCATTTTCTCTTGCTCTAGTGCTTTGTTTCTCATCGATGAGGCTAGCTGCCTTCTTTACCGCTGTCAGTTCCATTTGAGTCATTGATTTCTTAGATGCTTTAACGTTGCTGGTGTTATTGGTGCTGCCTATGGCCTCTCGGGCCCTCGTTGAGGGTGTTATAACGTGTCCCGAACGCGTTGTTGTCGCCGGCTCCTCCACCATCGCGTCCGCCATCACCAGCTTAGCTCCTAGAGCTGAGTAAGGGTTTCATTGTTGCCGCCGAGAATAGATCCAGATGTCGGATCTATGGCCGTGAGAGTTGGGCAGCAACAGATTGGAATACGGTACCGTTACTGAAGGCCGCGGGGGTGCTAACAGTGATGGCAACTACCCCAGTTCCAGGAGGAGAGACGGCAGTTATGAGGTTATCAGAAACCAAAGTAAAGGATGCCGCTGGAGTTGCTCCAAAGTAAACGCCACTTGCAATTATCAACCCAGCTCCGTTGATAGTCACTGTTGTTCCCCCTGACTCCGATCCCTGAGAGGGGCTGGAAGAAGTGATGACAGGTGGTGGCTGGAAACTGAAGCTCGTGGAGGTATCTGTGCCACCTGGAGTGGTGATGATAATAGGGACCGTACCAACAGCATGAGGAGGTGTGATGGCGTCAACTTCAGTATCGCTAACGACAGTGATACTGGCTGCAGGTGTTGTTCCAAAGAGGACACTCGATGTTCCCGTCAAGCCAGTGCCGGTTATAGCGACGGGGGTACCGCGCGATATTATACCTGCCGTTGGGAATATCGAAACGGGTGCTGGTAGCGCGATATATGTGTAGGTGCAGGAGGGCTAGTGTAAGCGTCAGCTAAGACGGTCACATTAACGGGCCCGGCAACAGATCCGGCCGGTGCAGTGACATTGATAGCCGTAGGTGATAGGATCGTGAAAATAGTAGCCGGAGTGCCGTTAAACCTGACCGCTGTGACGGTATTGAGGTTGGTGCCAGTAATAGTGACAGTGTTCCCGCCTGCAAGTGACCCCCGAGTTTGGGATCAAACTACTAATCGAAGGCGTGGGGGCGGCGTTGTATGTATATGGGGCCCCGACAACACCATTACCAGCCGGACTAGACACTGTGACGGTCACAGTGCCGGTTCCAGGGGGAACAGTCGCAGTGATAGATGTATCGGAGGTGACTGAGAAGCTGGGGGCAGGGGTGGAACCGAAATTTACTCGAGTGGCGTATGAGAATCCAGTTCCTGTCAGCGCAACTGTATTCCCACCACTAGCGGGACCGTTATTGGGGACCACGGACATGACTGTAGGGAGAGCTACCGCGGAATCGTAGGTATAAGTCAGAGTTGTAGCACTGGAACCTGCTCCATTTCTGACGCTGACGCTCGCCGCACCTGGACCGGCCGGAGCCGGTGGCACCACGACAGCAAGCTGAGTGTTGGATAGGACAGCAAAACTGCTGGCAGGCACAGTGGTGGCGCCCTGCGTGAAGGTTACGCCCGTCGTGTAAAGCAGATTAGAGCCAGTAATTATTGTCGTGTTCCCACCGGGTAGTGGGCCATGAGTGGGATTCAGAGAAGTAAGTACGGGGATAGTAATACTCGTAAAGTTGAAAAACACTGGCTGAGTACTAGTGCCAGCCGCGGTGGTCACGGCCACTCTTGCTGCACCCACAGCATAGGGCCATACAGGAGTTACAACAGAGACAGTTGTTGCAGTGCTCCCACTTGGAACAACCGTGACAGTAGTAACACCAGTACCAGAAGTCATTAGGTGGCGCCGGACAGGTTGGTGCCAGCGATCAATAAAGAAGTACCACCGGAAACAGGACCAGTGGTAGGATTAATTCCAGCAACAGTGGGTGCCGACATTGTCAAGAATGATCACAAGGGACGAGATTGTATAGAATTCAGCGGATATCAGTGAGTTTGGGAATTTCTGTCAGTCGGTCGAAGTCTGAAGACCTGATGAAACTTCATAGCTTAAATACTAATTAGCATCACATCTTAAGCACAATAATTCTAGCTGCCATGTTCTAGATCATGATTGAGGTCGTCGGGTGATGTGTTGATCTCATCGAAGGTTGAATATACGACATACTCAGTTAGTAGTACAAACTCTGGGTTGATAGTCAATAGATGCCCACTTTGGACATGATTTGTATGACCCTCGGATGGCGACCATGGCAACTTTATGTCTAAGAAATTGGGGCTCTGTCATACCCTAGCCTGCTACCAATTTCCAGATCCTATGGCTATGCACTTGAAGTCTCTGCTTGGTGTCATGCAAGTCGTCTGCATTGGCACAGAGACGTCTCAATCTCCATTCTCCATTCAGTCTTCTCTCAGCGTTGGGGGATCTTATCATGGAGTCTCTTTACAATACTAAAACGTCTCTTAAGGGCTGTGTAAGGTAGCCTAAAAACGGCCAGGCGTAGGCGGGCAGCTAGAGGAAAGCAAGCATCTACGGTTCCACTCATACCCCATATCATCTCTAGAGAGGGTGTCGTTCAATTGGTGTTCAAAGGAAACAGTCGCACTTGACCCTCCTCGTCTACAATCAATCCTACTTTGTTAGATGTTCAATTATGGGCATGCAACTTGTACAATAGGCGTAGTGAACCATCCATTATACCGGACGTACAGATACCAACTCAATTCTACCATAGGTTGTTTCTTCTGCGCCTGATCCTCGCATTTCGAATGTTTTGATCACGCAAGATGTCCAAATACTACGCAACTTTTTACTACTATATTCTCTTTCCTGGCCGCAGGATTGCGCAATATCATCAGGTGATGGCACTTGAAGTTTTTCTATTGTTTTTTGGTCTCAAGAGATTTGTGAGATTACACAACACTGAAGACCTCTAGATACCACCCACCGTTTTCAGCATTGATCTCTATTTGCAGAGTGTAGAGTGTGCATGATAATATCTGGCTATACACTGGGAGTCTTTCTAATTACTTGGTCCCTAGAGATTTGTGAAACTGCAGACCCCAAAGATGTTAGCCTAGCACCATTGATTGTTGGTCTGAATGTTCACATGCAGCCTTTCTGCCTGTCAACACACTACTCTTTGACATGAGCAAGGCATTCTTATCGTCCTTAAGGGTGCCATCAACCTAACTATGTTACTTTTGATGGCAGTCTCTCTAATATTGGATTACTCACATGAGAGACAAATCATTGCACCAACGCTTCTTGTTACATATGCAGTCTCCTGTCACAAGATAACCACACAATCTTCCTTCCTAGATCACTCATACCTCTCGAGAGGACATTCAGCTAAGACACTAATTGGCAAGTCTATGCCCCTGCTACCAAAGAAGCTTCTCAACAATCTGCCTTGAGAAAATAGAGATGCTCAGCAGGAGGTCAACCATTTTGGCAAATGAATTGTGGGACTACTAAGCTCTAGGTATGAGCAAGCCGCGCGAACCGTCTCTTCCGCTCATTTCAATCTTGTAGAAATTGCTGGAATACAAGTAGAAGCTCTAATAACTATTTACATATGTGTTCAGAACAAGTCCAAATGACTTCAGCTTATGTCCATTACTACCTAAGCATATATTTCGACTTCCACCTAGACGTACGATGACAGTGGCTCGACCGAAAATTGCTATTATTGTTGGAAGTCAAAGAGAGCCTCGTGTGTAGCACCATATTGCGAGATTTGTACAGGATGTCCTCCAAGGGCTTCGATGCGACTTTGACCTAAAAATTGTTGATCTCGCAGCCTGGAGCCTGCCGCTATAATGAGCCCGGAATCCCCTCCTAGATATTCTCGCCCGAAGATTACAAACATGAACATACCCGGCGCTGGTCAAGTGAAATAACTTCCTATTGTCAGATTGGTGGGTTTATTCCAGGCAAATCCTGAATAGTGGTTCTACTAGGATGAGAAAAGAAGAAGTAACTAGCAAGTTTGGGGTTCAGAAGCAATCCGATGAACTGATGTCTAACATACCCGGAGTCCCAATTTATGAAAAGTTCAACGGTCTCTGACTTATGCACATGTCCATTTTCATGGACAGGAGGTTCTATGCCGCTTGGGAGCACATCCCAGCACATTAAACTTATAATCGATACAATAGCCTTAATAGAGAAACGCCTAAAAGACAAGAGGCTCTTCTCCTCTTTTCGTTCTCCAATAATTCGTAGCCACCGGCATGTCCTCACAGCTAGTCTTTAACCATTTCCACTTGTTCCCAAATCCCTCCTTGCTTTCCAATCCACTGGCATCCCGTGGTGGTGACCACACTATTACACCGCGGTGTTTTTTCCGTGATTGTAGAAACCCCTCAAGTAAGTTACTAATCGTATCTGACTAAAGTTCGTCTGCGTTGAATGTTCTAATAGCTAGAATGATATTACCTCGCCAGCGAGGGTATGTGTGATATCAACTTAATCTTCTTGAGGGATGTTGAGTGGTGAAGGATTTACAATACGTCAGAATCCAGGGATAATTTCTAACTGGTTGACATGTATTGAACATGAGTATTGACATTAACTAGTGGCTACAAACGGACGAGGTAAATGCCCATGCAGACATTCCTATTGAAACAGGCGTAGCCCAGGTATTGAGATTGCCAAAAGGACACGGCAGGAGGGCAATGGTCGATCTTAAACATTCATGCGCCGGGTTGGGAGAACAAACCAGGTTTACATCAATATGATGGCGAGGATCTGCCATGGTAAAGCTCTTTATCTCGGTGGTGGTACCTAGGTATAGAAACATGGACTCGATGAGAAATTGGTGCTATGCATTGTACTGATGTTTGTTATATCGAGTGCGCAGATGGCTATCCTAGACGCTAGATGTGCGGCTGGCATGACTACCTAGGCAGTCAATGAAGTAAAAATAAGGTACCTAGGTAGCAGTCTCCAGGCCATATAGTTAGATATTAAAGTATCATCCATGCGAAACGGATCCTAGATTCTTGTCATAATAGTGAAGCAACCAGGTAGTGCTGATAATTGTAACAAAAAATAATGACCAGCCAAATTAACTTTTCATTTCGAAGATCCCACAAAGACAAGTCAATTTTAGTCATAACTCATAGCTAGTGTCATCTCTGTTCTGAAGCCATGAATGCTGCCAATTTCTTTCTGACGAAGAGCAAAACGAGTAAAACAGAATGTTGCGCTGATATCTTATGCAACCCGATGATTATATACTGTAAAGCGAGATATATGGACGAAGAGAAGTAAGAGTGGGGTAGAAAGCAATTTTGCGATAGAATGCATGATAAAAAAGAATGTGGATAACTGGGATATCTTGATAAATTCGGCCGTAAATTCGTATCCAAGGAACAAAGACGCCTTATGCAAAAATCTGACATAGAGAAAGCAAACAAAGACTTTAGTCTATTCATCACGAATAATATAGTCGTAGCACACTGAAACGATTAGTGTCGCTTGTATTTCTGAAGGGTAAGAAGAAAATGTTAGCTTTCATAAAGGTCCAAAAGATCCATTGGAATAGTGCGTGAGACTCACATCTTCAATCTTTCGTCGATTAGTTGGATCCAACGAATTTCCAGCTCCAAGCAAAGTTTGTCCTACAGCACGTGTAGCTCCAATAGCAGGTCGAAGTATAACGGTAGGAGCACGTCGCCAAACTGCCTTTGCAGCTCCAGCGGCACTGCTACTTTCCATGACTTCTCCGGGAACAGCAACAATAGCGTCTCGTGTCATGAGTAGATCACGCTCGAGACTGCGGAAAGCACCTCGAAGACCCTGGACAACGCCGACTGGTTGGTCGGCATAGTGAGAGATTTGTTTCTTTTCGTCCTCATCCGTGGAATCACCGTCTCCATCTGTGTGTGGGGCTCCCGTATTGGGTGCGTTGAGAAAGTCTTCTGCACTCTGGAGAACTGTCTGAGTTCCTATAGCCAGCTTGGCGCCTAATTTGATCAGTTCGTTAGTGGTGGTCTTGGCAAATGAGAATGCTCCCTTCTGAATGCTCCGCACTATTCGACCATCTTTCTTGTACTCGCGCATCGGAATGACGACAAGATCTTTCACGCCGCTTCCGACATTTACCAAAGATCGAATAGGCGCAAGACCTGCTAAGACACCAGGTAACTGATTTCGCTTTATATCAGGCATCCATATATCATTCAATGTTTGGCCGAGTCTCTCGAATCCAGAAACACCATAGATTATGACATGTCGCATGACCATATCTGCCTCGTCCAGGATAAAGAAGTTCATGAATTCAGTTGTGCGTCCAGAGCGTAAGCCTGCATAGTCGACACGTTTAGGCTTAAAGTCGAGCTTTACTCGTACTGCATTGACTTCCACTCTTTGTAAGAAAGGAGTGTCGCCTGGAGAGCTGGGAGCGGGTGCGGACTCGTCTTTGAACTCGAAGAAGCGGCTCAAGAAATCCAGCGCATCTTGGTCTACATGTAGACGTAGGGGCAACACGGTAGCCTTGGAATATGTCAGTACACCTTTGCAAACGTATCGATACAGAGCATACCTTGAGAACAATCTCAGAAGCTGCCAATTCCGCCACAGGTTTCACATTTATGATTTCCAAATGTACCATGCTAGTCCCACTTTCACGTTCTCCCGCGTCATTCATGTACGTAGCAAATTTCTTCCAGGTAGACGTTGGGATATGATCGAAAATTTCTAAATCATTCACTCTTATGTCAATTGTACTCTGAGTCTCACCGGCATTCGGTGGAAACACGACAAAATCTGCTGATATGCCTTTCAACTCAAAGGTCATTTTGTGGTGCTTGCTGCGTGACAGCCGTAACCTCTTTCCCCGAGCCGAGGCAGGTCTATTCTGATGTGAAGTATATCCAGTGATTGTCGTTGACGTGATATAGCTACCTGTCTCGCTAGCCATGTCATCAATGTCATGATTGATTGCCCGAGCTAGCTCACGCGGGTCCTTGTTTGCAGGTATACCAATGTAGATAGAGTTAAAAAGGAAATCGCCGATAACTGACTCCTCTTCATCATCTTCCGGAGACAGTCGGCTTGCTACTTTTGCACGTCGTTCTGCAGCTTTCAACTCGACGTCCTTGACGGCTTTCGAGATTGTATCTCGGGTGCGTTGCCAGTCATAACCATCAAACAGATTCCAAATGAAATGTACATCACGCACTCTAACCCTTAACGGGCTACCATGGAGTTTGACTTCATTGGCGAGTCCATAAGTATTATGAGCGGTGTCCCATCGATGAGCAGTGCCACCAACCGTCGACTTCCTAGCAAAATGATCATCCTTAAAATCAAGGCCAGTCACGCTAGTAGAAACATTGTACTGCGAATGAAAACTGTCCATGAGTTGTCTGGAACGAGACATATCGGCCATAGGGTCCGTCATACTCCCACTCATTGTCTCTTCTGAGCTAGTTCCCTGGGGATAGAAGTCGCTAACATAATCGACTTCGTCGTCCAGAGCTCCCTCAAAGTCGTCTTCAGCTTCACGTGCAGATACTTCCTCAGCGTTGATAACTTGGTCTGTCATAAAGGCATCCCCCGTGAATGAGCTCAGCATATCTTGCAAGGGCATGACCTCGGTACGATATTTGAGCGTGGTGCTTGGTAATGATGGCGGGGCAAGTCCATTGAGAAGGCTAATGAGCGTTTGAGTTGAATCAGCGCATGTTTCCAAGATAAGCAAATCATCTCTCAACTCGACATCCATAGTCTTGTCACCAGCTGCGTCGGGTGATTGTATAGTGACCGAGAGTATGGTAGATGATATGTACGAAACTGGGACGAAACCCATGTCGGCAAATTTGTTGACCTGTTCATTTTGACTGTCGACTATAGTTCGACGACTTATATTGTCCCCCGTGCCTACCATTTGCACGTCATCTATGATCATAAGTGTAGCCTTTCTGATTTCAAAATTGGCCTCGGAAATCCCCTTGTCCTGGTTGATGCACTTGAATTTGGCATACGTGAATACCGCCAACCCTTTCGCAGGCATATCTCGTGGGTTCAGACCAACTACGCAGTCTCTCAAAGATACAGCGAGTTTAAAAGGGTTTGAATCAGGTTCAGAGCCTCCATAATCTCCAAATGATAGACCTCCGATCTGAGATGTGGTCAGATCTGCGAGATTGGCCACAGAGCTGGCCATTTTCACAGCAAGCTCATCAGGTGTAGTATCATGACCGAGGCCAAGGAACGCAATTATCGAAGGCAAGGTATATTCGACCCTGAGACCGTGAAGCTTGACTTTGATTGTAGGATCCATCTCATCCGCGATGAAGCGCACCATTAACATTGGCAAGGATGACAATGAAGAGCTTTCGCTTGTAGTAACATTCAGAGCTTCACCTATGAGGCCCTCAGTCTCATTTCTCGTAAGTGAGATATCTTTAACTTGAGCCGCAATGAGAGATGGAATGCTAATGTGAGCCAGCTCGGTATCTTTAGCCAATAGACGTAAATCACCTATTTTCTCATTGACATGTATGTAGCTCTCAAACTCACGAACAAGCACGAGAGTCATGATGCCTGGCCGATCATCCTCAGGTAGGTACTTAGTTACGCTCGACAATCTAGAGATTTCGTGCGGAAGGTCGGACAGAGGCTTTAGTCCTTCAACATCGGAAATTGACAGTTTAGCCGTCGCAACAGCCACACGAAGAACGCCGCCTTGTCTTCGCTGGCGAAACAATGTATCGAGCATAATGTCGTCGTCCTCCTCATACTTATCCTTCGACGGTGTAAGCAAGGACAATAGTCGGTCAAGATCGACTTCTTTTGGAGAGTACAGATACTCAACTCGAATGTTGCCGATACCGAGAGTTACTGGGTGCTCCGCGTCGTCATCAACAAGACAAGGACCGACAACTTTAGCCTTGTCGATCTGGATACCAATGCCCTCATATCTACTCACTGCTTTGACTGCAGTAGTCTTCAGTTTGACGGCGCAGGTCTCGCCTACCACGTCAAGTATGACGCCACCAAGCCTAGCATTTATTTTCCAAGGGGGGGACGTCGTAGGCTCAGGAGGCGATTTGGGAGTCGGCACTCCCTCAAACCGCACTCCTCTTGTTTGTTTTTTCATAGTATCGGATTGATCCCCTCGAACTGTCGAAACTGAGGCGATAGAATTTCCAAGTTCCATCAAGGTACTTAGACCGCCAAGCCATCCAAAAATATTGTCCAATTTCTGTATGTTGAAATTAATATGCAAGGGCAAGGTAGCAAAGTTGAGCTTCGTAAACGCTGAGGTTTTGACGACAGTCAGCGAGACGTCGCGAGGAACCGCCGTCCGAACATCCCTGATGGATTCTCTCATCTTCAGATCTTTATTGAACGATATCAGGGATTCTGTCGCATATCCAAGGACAAACTTAGTCACTTCCAGTTGAAATTTCGTCGTGCCACCTGTGACGAGGTAGTCAGAATTGACTGATGATAGTTGCACCTGCAGAATGACATCCTCGGCCGGAGTTAATGTAGCATGAGACGATTCGGGAGCTTTCTTCTTAGCATAGTATGGAACACCCCCCAAACTTTCCAAGAACCGTATGGAGCAGGAGTGAAGGCTGAACTTGAAGTGCTTCGAATCTGACGATGGCTGTTTTGGATTGCTTTTTGCAGTCTTCGACTCTAGAGCCTCAACGTTGAGAGCGGTGATTACTTTTTGACTCGCCTTGACAAGCAGCCACCCAGTCGCTACATCAAACTGAACGATGGCCCGCCCAATGTTGATAGAGATGGCTGCTGATGAGTTTGCGAATCGAAGAGGTTCAAACACTTCAGCACCTCTGTTGCTAGACTGCTCATTAGTATCGGTGGAGATCGAAGAAGTTATAGAACTTCGGCGCATCGTAGAATAGTCTATCCTCGAACCTCCAAGTACATCACTACTTATTGATTGGGTCATAGAAATGCTGTGTTCATGTCCCTCCTGTTGTGAATGAGGCCCCTGTTGACTCCTGTCAAAGGTCTTTGGAATCCAAATGGTAACGTTACTAATATCGATGATTTTGCGAGTGGCCTCTGCATCATCGGTATGGGTTTTGATGGAAGGACTGGACCGAGGTTCAGAGTCTGGTTGATAGGACTCTCGTGTCGGCGTTTGCGGGGTATCGTCATTATCGGTGATGGGCGGTGATGGTTGAGCGCCGATTTTGGGAGTGGGAATGTCCGCCTCGGTGGTGCGAGTCACTGATTGGATAAAAGACTGCTTTTCCTCGGTGAGAGATTCAAAATCTCGCGAGTCCCAGGCACCTGGCATCAAAGGCTCTCCATGGCTAGAGGTACCACTAACAGCACTCATATACATGCTTGAAGCCTCTTCATGACTGAAAATTTTGGACTCCGATAGCTCGGCAGGTAACGAACCAGAATAAGAACTACTGCGACTGGAATGACTCTTAGCATCGTTATCTGGGGGCGAGGAAGAAATCGGCAAGTCAGCGTAGTATAATTGTTGAGTTTGTTCTGTCTGTCCCGGGGAAGATGAAGGAGACTTTTCTGGAGATGATTGAAATTCCCCGCTCCGCTCCCATGGGCCGTAAAAACGAGTATCTTCGAAATTCTCCGGATGTTGATTACCGGTATGAGGCTCGTCAAAGTCATGCCACGTCTCTATCACTTGTGATGAGGCTATCTGGGGGCTTTGCGGCCTCGGAGTACCGCTACCTTGAGGCGATCTCGGCGGTAATCCAGTTGAGTCTGCGGGATCATCAACGAATTGCGAGTGGAATACCTCATCAAGGTATCCAGGATTATCCAGTATCTCCTCCCCAAATCCGTCAAATTGGCTACCTGAAAGTGAGTGTGATGGGTTTTGGTATAAATGACCTGCCTCACTGTCTGCATCGGAGAATCTTCCATCTAAAGAATCTGTAGAGCTTTCCATAGATTGTCTAGTTGCTGCAACGGGGGTCAAAGGCCGCTCAAGTACTTGAGAGCGATATAGCATTATGGATTGACTTATGTCTGGTCCCAGGCTCTCAGTAATTGGAGGTGACTGTAACGGTGAAACACTTCGTACAGTTTCCAGGCCATGTCCGCCATTCGAAGTCGTGGTCGAAGGGGACGGTGGAGTGGCAGCGAATCGTGAATAGTTGGAGAAGACAATAGGATCGGACATGAGCTGCACACATATTGAATCTAAAGTAATTGTCCTGCCTGCCGCGGTGGATGGGACGTTTTGGCCCTCTAATGAAGCGACACAGCCTATCGATAACTCGCCAACGACCAGTGATGCTGTTAACTGGTCTGGTTTCTCCGCCGGAACTCTTTTCACGGGCCCATCTTGGGGTAGATCCATATCAACACGAACAATAACATTCATGACCTTGATTTGTAGTCTATCCAGAATTCCTTGCAGAAAGCCGGAAATGAAGCTAGGAAGTAAGACTTCCTCATTGCCAAGGCCGACTTCATCCTCATCGCTTAGTGAACTGGTTGAACGCTGTAGATACTGAGATTGCGATGCTATTGCTGCCTCTATTTCCGCTCTCTCCTCCCTAGGTTCAGACTCGATAAATGACTGTGCCAGATCGTTGGTGGTGGGCAGTGCAGATCGCTTGTCACTCCCATCGTCAGTTGCATGAGACTCGGCGGGAGGTGATGCATCGATTCCGGACTCATTATCATTCAACAGCTGTACATGCACATCGACACCTTCAACTTCGGTGATTATCCCGCTACTGTGAATATCGGCCGGGATCGTCACTCGGATCAGGGATGCGCGTGCTTTGAGTAGCTTGCATGTCGCCGGTAATTGTAGGATTGAGGATAGTTTCTGTATGGGAAGAGAAAGTGTCAAAATTGCATGTCTTGCATCAGAGGTATAATTTATTCCTTAAGGAATGCTCACTTACGTCTAACTTGAGACCCAGATCATGCAACTCAAAGGTACTCCTATGACCCCATCGTATACCCAGACTATCTAGATCGATAGCCTCAGTGTCGACCAGCTCGAGACGAGAAAGTGCGTACCGTAGCAGCCTCTTTTGCACAAAGGACGGCAGGAAGTAATCCATGGCCGCTGACGTTTTTGGAACCCAACCGGGTAAACAGCTCTCTATTTCATCGGGGTCGAATACACAAGGTACGGGTACTGTTAAAAAGGAAATGTTTGTGTTCCCTGATATATGGAGTGACTAGTGTCGCCGAATAACAATTTAACAAAGCTCGCTGTGATCGTAGGGACACGCTTTTGACGCCTAATTCCGTCTCAAATGAGGTGATCTCAAAGCCGGAGGCGGAGGGCGGAGAAACAAAGATAAGGAGCCCGATAAGACCTGGTCAGAGCCTCCGACAGGAGTGACTTCCATGTGAGGATTATTCCAGAGAGACCAAAATCCTGAGCTCTAGGAAAATAGTCAAGGATAAGTGAGGGATAGGATGGGATACTATGCCTCTAAATGAGACAACAAATGATCATGTCGAAGCCAGCGAAAAAGGATGCGTCACGTTGCCGCAGGTCACGGGTGTTGGTTTGGATGCCTCAGTCCCACATCCACGGATCCGCTGAGGCTAAGCCTTATGCGGAATAGCTGACTGTATATAGTTTAGCGCCATCCATGATAGCATCACGTAGACGGACAAATCCAAACACCAAGCACACATGTCACGAGAACAAAAATATGGGCTATCGCGAGTTCAGGTCGGATCTGAGAGAAATGGATTATGTAATTAACGCACTAGTGCCCTATAGGGTTAGTCCCTCCAGGCGTAATAAATATCTATCAGTATCACGTAGTACAGTTAGTGCTACCATAAGATCGAGTCTTCTGCTTAGTCGACTGCTTGATATACATACATCATGATGCCCATTGAAGATATGGCCAAGGAAGAAACCATAGGTCATGCTTTACTATTTACAGGGCTAATCATCAATCTCATCTGCAAACTCCATCACAACCCATTGACAAAACTTCTCAAAGTCCTGGTACCATTCCTGCAAGCGCTTCCCTTTTACCCCCTGGCCCGCGATACCCTGCTTGATATCAGCCTGCCACTCGGCAGCGGTCTGATCTTCAAAGCAGCTCCATCGTATCGAATTTTCGGCCATGGTGGCAAGGCCCGATAATCCCAAATTTTCTAGACCTTGGAGCGTCTGCCAGAAATCGTGAGTGAGGCCGTTTTTGCCGTGTCCGAGGACGGCAGGATCGTCATTGTTGAGAGACACGGAGACCCCGCGGGATAGTAAAGCCGGAAGAGAGTGATGTTTGATGGTACTTGAGAGGCGGAGTATTTCGTTCGATATGGGACAGCATTCAATGAGGATTTTCTTCTCTTTGACGAGATTAATCAGGAGAGGGTGCTTGTAAAGAGAATATCCATGTCCGATTCGCCGTGTGCCTAGCAGGATTGCATCGTATAGATTGTTGTCCGTTTCATCGCCATCTCCAAGACATTCGCCCGCGTGGAAGAAGAAGGGTATGTCGACCCCTTCCTCAGCGCACACTTTTCGGAACCAAAACAATAACGGCACCAAATCAGCAAGTGTTCTCCCCTTGTCTTCTTGACCAACGAGGTCAAAACCACATATCATATCAGGGTATTCATGTTTGGCAATTATACATTGCTCCATGCTATCGACAATATCTCTGTTGGAGAATGCTCGAACAGTCGTCCAGATCATCCGGGCGCCATAAAATTCTTTTCCTTCTTCACTAATCTTAAATTTTTCGATTTCATCCTTGAAAACTCTGAAAAATTCGACAAAGTCGCTTTCTGTGGTTGCACTGCCCGTCTTGCGCCATTCGAAAACAAATGCTGCCCTGAAATCAACGTATCTGATGCCGTCTCTAGCCAGCTCTGCAAGCATACGTCGGAAACACGGTCGGAAAATTGGTTCGTAGAATATAAGAGATTGTAATATCGGAAAAACGCGTTCGAATATGCTCCATATGGCATTAACACCATGATGGTGATAATACGAATGCTCCGCGGTAATCATCATTCGATCCTTGAGCCATTTTCGAAATCCTGCTTCTCCCCCGTCGGGGAATGTGGCAGCGCACTTACTAATGTGGACGAACGAAGCAGGTTTATAGTTGTTGCTCCAAAGAGGCTCTTTATTTTCAGATACTTCACGCGGTCTTTGTAAGTATTGAAAGGTGAATGGAGCCATTTCCAATTCTTCCTTGGTTAGTAACGGTGCTGGAGCGGACATATGCATACCCGGTGTCTCAAAAGCTTGATCTATCAAGAAGTCAAGGTCAAACATGGCATCCATATGAGCATGCAAAAGTGCGCCTTTGGGCATTCGTTCCAGGATTTTCCACAATTTTGTCTGTTCCATGCGCTCGCGGGCAACAGTGAACATCATGCCAGGATATAACAATTCATCATCTGGAGACCCTTTTTCTTTGGTCCATATTTCACGTAGCTCTTTTTCGCGAATTGTAGATACTATCTTGCAGGCTTCCTGGGCAACAGCAGACATGGAACCGCGGAAAGCAAAGTCTATAGATCGGTCAGTGAGAAGTTATATGGATGTCGACCCGGGAGTCAGAGAGGCGAGAAAGAAGAATAGAGTGATGCAAAATCTGACCATGTCTCTGTTTACGTTCCTGTTCTATGAGTGCCTCGCGACCTTCGAGATACTTTTGAATAAAGGCATCTTCAACCTGAGGAATCCCCTCACTCCTTTCCCATCGAATGTCTTCTTCGGAGCGAGTCATAGCAAGTAATCTCTGTTATCTATGCTCACGTCCACAAAAAAGCTTAAAAAAAAAGTCGTTCTCTTTGCTAGCACGCGATATGAACAGAGCAAAGAAGGATCGATCTCGGTGCCCCATTTGTAGTTTGTGTTCGTGAATGACGCGCCAGCCAATCAAGTTTTACAGGTTCTGGACCCCGCTTTGTGTGATGTCTTCAAGGCTTAGTTAAGTCAAGTTCGTAAGACCTTTGGGCACGGTCGATAAAGATTGAGGACTGCTAAATTCCTGTAGCAATGTAAGATTGTGATATCGTTGTAATAGAAGAAAGGTCAAGGAGCTTGTCGAACTCCTGAGAATAGCCGTGTGTCCGGTGACGTCACTCGACCAAAGATTTCAGGGTTGGGGTTAGGGCTCAACCTTGGAAGGAGAATTATGGAAATGGACGTTTAAATTTGAAGAGGGTGCGGTGGCGCCTAAGAGAACAAGTTATCAAAGAAAATCCTCTCATTGACTTCTTGCCTCGATGGGTAACGTCTTGCATATGCGGATTGCTGTGCTTAGATATCCGAATCGACGTCGTGGTGATAACTTGATAACTGATTAAAAGATGGAGCCATCGATATGTGGAACATTAGAATTCTTTTCTGCATTCTAAATGTTCAAAGTCCGTAAATCCCTAAGGTATTTTGGAGATATCGTCTTGGCAGATCCACCTCCTGGTAAAGTACGGAGATTCGAGCAACGCCCATGGTATATAAACGACAGACGTCTGACAACAACTACCGCCCCGGAAAAATATCATTTCGAGGACTGGTTTATAGCTAGGTCATTGTAGCTGCAGTAGTGATTACCGGCGACTGACAGGCAATTCGGGCATGAAGTCCACATTGCCGATTTGGATACCAGTGCTTGGCTGGATGGGTAGAAAAAGTTTTTATTTGGTTGGTTGGTTGGTCTATCAACTATACTCTATTATAGCTGTCTAGTCAGCACAGCTATGCAGACTTGCAACACAGATTGTTCAGATATTTTCGTTTACTGGATTCCCCTCTCTTAGTTCAACCCAGGCTCTCAGCAGATTTCATTTGAGAATGTTAATCTGGACTGTACATTATTATAATATGTAATGTGGAGCTAAGCGCATGGCTAAACGGGTAGTGGGGGGCCTAATTCATGGCCCCGCTTGCAGCCGTATTTTACAACCGATGGTATCGTTTCAGTACAGAAATGTTCGTATTTGCAAATACACATGTGTAACTGAAGTAGTTACTTAGCCGGATGGCTCTTAGTTGTTGTAACACTCTGAGGTGTAGCATCATGTTCTCAGTGTCTAGAATTATATGGTATGTATGTGTTGTTGACTCTAGCTATAGACCTCACGCTCGGTATATCCTACCTGACTGAGTACTTTTTGTCGGCCTTGTAGGTCTCAGATTCTTTGTTTGAGGGGTACTTACTTGGTCAACTAAATACATCTACTGGAAACTATTCTTTTCAGCTCGTCGGTATAATTGATAGATTCCGAAAAAGATGTCGAGGTCATGGATGTTGACTGCTGTGGAACAATAACTTGGTTACTCGCAGGTCTTATAGTTTACCTAGGTAAGGATCCCTTGAATCGCTACGTAGAACTCTAACTGAAGAGGCGATAATGGCTGTAGTGGCTTCAGATGCAGATTAAAGTAGATGCATTCCTTCAACTTCCGAGCTGCCAATCTATGTAGCAAGCTCTAGGTTAATTGCCTCCCAGCAATGAGTGCATTTTCTCCACTAACACGTGAAATCAAATATTATTCCGTATGGAGCGTTTAGTTTACTGCGGCATTTGGTAGATTCAGAACCTCCCCGCTTTCTGTCAAATATGGAATAGCGTATCCCACTGACAGCAACGCCTTCGAGGTATCAACGAACTTCTCCTGATCCTTGACTGACGCATGCCACTCTGGATCCGCTAACATGTTTGCCATGGCTTGCTGGTCAGGCATCAGATACTCGATGATACGGTCGAAATCCGCATAATCTCAGGTGGGGTTGGTCTTGATCATGACCTCTTTAAGTGGTTCATTGAGCGAAGAGGGCGTGTCGAACTAGACTCGGTAGTTAGTATCAACTGTAAATCCTAGGTTAGTTCAAATGCACACAAGAGTGTAAGATATTACTCCGTGCTTCTTGAAGACTGGAGTAGCAAGAGGTAGATGTTCTTTGACCATCCATTTCATGAATTCCTCGTGGGTGAAGTGCGGCTGACGATAGTGCGTGACGGTGTATTTCAGCCGTTGGCCTTCACGGAGTTCTGCCATGATGATTTCAGTTATCGAACTTGTATAACGGCAACTAATTAAATAGAACCAGGTTGTGAAGTCAATCGAAATGAGGAATTGTACAATTTGTGGTAGTCGAGAAGTCCAGAAGGGAAGGCGCAGTGCAGGCTTATTTACATAGTACTTCCAACTATTATCATGTGACCAATTAATTTGTCGCTGTTAGTTCCCTACTCACCAGCTCCTTTGTTTTTACACTGTCGCAGAATATAAGCGACTCGGTCCACATTATGATCGCTGTATTTAGGGTTAGGGCTAGGTAGGGCTAGATTGGTGTGTGTACCTGTATATTTACCTTCACACGTCACAAAAAGCATGCAGTCATACGATAAGAGCAGGGAGCTTAGGCGAATCTACTCATATTAGCTAGAATTCGCCTCGGCAACCCTGGTGGTCGCATACAGAATTAATTGATAGAGTGTTGATAGTTGTCTGGAGTAATATATTTAGGTTGATATAACTGTTTCCCCTGTACAATGATTAGAGATGTGCATGTTATCTTTATTAGAGGATGAGCTTATGATGTATAGCAATCCAGTTCATCTTGACTACCTAGGTAAGGGCCTCTACGACTGACTCTCATTAGCTTGGTTAATGCTTCACGACATGGGTGATCTTCTCTTCACAACAGGAGGCTTGTTGCCCAATATGCCATCAATTTCCGCCAGTATCTCCGGAGTCAACTTCTCTATGACAACCAAGGATTTCACGCTCTCGTAGATTTGGTCTGGGCGGCTGGCTCCTGTGATGGCGGAGCTCACATTTTTGTTGGCCAGTACCCAAGCCATAGCCAAGTTGGGCTGCGAAACCTCGAGTCTATCCGCGATTGGCTTGAGTTTTGCGACGACCGAAATAAATGTATCCCATTCCTTGCCACCAATGCGTGCTCTCATACGCTCAACAGATGGATCGGTACTGTTTGCCAAGCGGGAGTTCTCGGGGATTCCGTTATTATACTTCCCTGTCAAGATGCCAACCTTTAAGGGGCTCCAAATAGTAAGGCCGAGCCCTACTTCTTCATACAAGTGGGCAAAGTCTTTCTCAACTTTGTTCCGGGAAAACATGTTGTACTGCGGTTGTTCTGCCACAGGACCAATAAGCCCGAGTTTATCTGCATACCGCCACGCCGTTGCGATTTCATCGGCATCCCACTCAGAAGTGCCCCAGTAGAATGCTTTGCCTGTATTGATGACATGATTGAAGGCACGTACAGTCTCCTCGATAGGGGTGTCTCGATCGGGTCGATGTGCGAAGACTATGTCGACATACTCTAGACCGAGACGCTCAAGGGAGCCATTCAGTCCTTCAACAACATGTTTACGGGAGAGACCACGGTTATTCACGGGATTTTCCCCGAATGCCTCGCCCCAGTAAATCTGTTTGATATTCATTTAGCCAATATTTGTACGGTGGAGGCACGTTTCGACCACACCTTTGTGGACACCACAATGTCATTTCGTTTCCAACCAAACTTCTTGATAGCCTGTCCCATAACGCGCTCAGACTCGCCATTGGAGTAGCTTTCGGCGCAATCGAAGAAATTGATGCCCACATCATAGGCTGCTTTCATACAGGAAAATGTATTCTCTAGAAGTCCAGTCAATACAAGGTACAGAATGTACTCAGGAGTCATATCTCGTACCATTTTCAACATGTCCGCCATACGTTAGCCAACCGCCCAGAGAAATGGCAGAGACTTGCAGACCAGACCGGCCAAGGAAGCGGTATTGCATTCTGGGAAGATCTTTGGGGACTGGCATATTGGCGTGTTGGTTGTCGAAGCTGTAGAGGGTATATAGAACAGAAAAAGTGCTCTGCAGACCTTAAACTGACCTCGAGAGGAGTTTTATTATTATATGCACCAGGCACAGGCGGGGTATCGTGGAATGAGGGGAGATATCAAGTGTGGACTGCAGAAAGAAAAACATCTTCTCCTTAATAAGGGTCTTTTTCGGGTCCTTTACTCTTTTCTTGGTATGCGCTGAGTAAGATAGCTCCTGAATCCGGGATTTATTTATGCGCACAAATCTTACACTCTGAGTAAGATTGACTTCAATTTATAGTTATCATCATGAATATAGATGAGCATCACAAGGTGGTTGGTGATCCCTGTAGGAGAGAAACAAAAAAGGCGCCGTATTACATCCGGTACCGGTTATCCGCACCCCGGTTCAGGATAAGGGCCTCCTATCTCCTCAAATCACAACTTGAGCTGGTTCTTCCTGATTGATCAGAAGGTATTCATTGATTTGATATGTCTTACTATACTGGTTGTCTTGCCAGATATTGAATGCCTAAAATACAACTTAACAAGCGCGACTTCAGAATTATATATTCAACGTATCTCACATGTGATATAGACACCTTTTGAATATAGCCCGGGCATAATGCGATACTTTTGGTCTGATTCCCACATTTAAAATCATTGCGGGGGTAATTTTATAGCATCAATGCCATCTGCCGCTTTGCTCTTCCAATCCTCGCGCCACCGGGACAAGGCAGGGCGTCCATAAATAATATCTCCATATCCCCATGTGATCCTTCTACGATCCAAGTCTTCCGTGACATCATTATCCGGACACAATATATAAAACTGTCCAGCTGCCATTTTCTGGCTCATAAACTCGACAACCTCTTCCGGAGCCCAGGCACCGTCTGGCTTTGTAGGGAAATGTGCAGTCATGAGGCCTGTGTAGGTCCAACCGGGGATCAAGAAGTGGACACTGACATTTGGATTGCTAACATGCAAATCAAAAGACAAATGCTCGGCTATAGTTTTCACTGCGCTTTTCGAGGCATTGTATGCCGGGTTTCCGGGCGGATTGGTAATTCCCTGTTTAGAGCCCGTCAAGATTATGACGCGCTTATCGGTTTTATTGCTTGTGATGCTGTCGATGAAAGCCGCAATTCCATTTATGTACCCAAAGGTATTGACGGCAAATGTTTTCTGAAAGTACTCAGGGTCCCTCCAGTTGGTTTTTCCCGCAGCAGGTTTGAAGCTGCCTCCCGCATTTAACATGAGCAAGTCGACACCGCCGGGATGGAGAGCAAGAACGTCGCGCTGTATTCGGTCCCAGTCTTGGACATTGGAGACATCCATCTCAAAGGTGGAAATCGTGACATCAGATCCGGAAGGAAATTCATCGGCGAGTTTGGAAAGGTTACCCTTGTTGTTGTCTGAAAAGAATGAGATTCATTTCATGCGAATAGCAGAATCGTGCAGCGGCCAGGCCGATTCCTGAGGCCGCGCCTGTGATGAGAGCAGTCGCTCCTTTGCGAAAGACCGGGTGCAATGTAGTTGTCATGTTGGATGGAATCTCTATTCGTGTCAATAACGAACTGTCCGCAGGATCAATTGAGTTGGGGTGTTAACAGAAGCAGTTGTTGGAGGGGCACCCGGCGATAAGATAAAAGCCGAGACCACACAACCCGCTTACTTCATTCGATTTTCCATCTGCGAGCTAACCATAACAGGGAAAATCTCTCGCGCTAATTATTTGAAAGCCAAACGCAGATCATCTGCTGTGAGCCATCTGACCAATGAACGTTCTCCAACGCCTCAACTCTTATTCTTGTTTCGAGAGACTTGTCAGTGTAAGTCTTCATTCACTCTGAGCGACTAAATATGAGGCATTAAGCCCAATACGGGTCAATACTTCTCTTGTTTGTATTGCTTTTGTACCAATCCCCAATCAGCTGTTCTGCGCCCAGCCGTTATGGTCACACCCCTGAGTGAGACTCGACCTCGCTATTCCTTATTATTTGTTCCTCTTCCGAAAAAAGATTACTTCTGCGTGTGATAGTCATTTTGCTATTGCTTCATCAAGGCATAGACTTCTCCTCGCTCAGATCATACGGCGACGGCGCTGGAGGACATTGCTTTTCTGAAGGTCTAGTCTGAGAGTATCAAACGGGTTATAGACACAGTTGCCAATGATGGGCCCCAGAGATGAGGCATCTGCTCCGCTTTCGACGACTCAATTGGAGGCTGATGACCCTCATGGTGCACGGAAAGGGAGAGAGAGCAACCCAAAAAATGAAGATTCTCATTTACCAACATCGACCCCCACGGAAAATCCTTCTTGGACCAAAAATCACAGCGAGGGTATCGAAGTTGTAGATGAGAGACACACTTCGCGACTGTGGCTACGTCGAATTTTTAAACACGGACGATATCCTTTATATGGGATTGTATGGCTGCTGTTCACTGGGTAAGTTACTTACAGCAAATGTACGCCGTCAAGATTATCATTTATATTGGTACTTATTTAGACTTAGATGGTGGATTGCAGGCCTCATTCTACATCGTCACGATCTTGGGTGGTTGATCCCTTTTCTCTTATATCTGGTCATAACCCTTCGTATCATTTTCTTATGCGTGCCAATTACCCTCGTTACGGTTTCTATGCGCTGGATTTGGGGCAGAACTGCCATTCCGATCGCCCACTCTATACCCCAGAGATGGAAAACGTCTGTCAGCGCCCTTTTGGTAGCAGCTGTGATCTTAATCGGCGCATTTGTCTCCCCGGAGTCCGCTGACAACACTCACGAAAATCGTGCCGTCAGCCTCGCGGGATTGGTTCTTCTTATTGCCATCTTATACTTCACTTCGAAAGACCGGAAACGAGTCAACTGGCATCCAGTCATTGTTGGAATGCTCGTACAGTTCATTATCGCTCTGTTCGTTCTACGTACTAAGGCTGGGTACGACATGTTCAACTTCATTTCGAGTCTTGCTACGGGTCTACTTGGATTTGCAAAGGATGGCGTCGGATTCTTAACCACCAGTCCCATTCCAGCCAGTATTAATTCGTGGTTCTTGGTTATCGCGCTTCCGGCTATTATCTTCTTCGTGTCCCTCGTTCAAGTACTATTTTACGTCGGCGTTCTCCAATGGTTCCTGGGAAAATTTGCGGTATTCTTCTTTTGGAGTATGCGAGTCTCCGGTGCCGAAGCAGTTGTGGCGGCTGCTTCTCCGTTCATCGGCCAGGGAGAATCCGCAATGTTGATTCGGCCTTTTATTCAGTATCTAACCCTGGCTGAGCTTCATCAAGTCATGTGTTCTGGCTATGCTACGATCTCTGGTAGTGTCCTTATTGCATACGTTGCCATGGGTGTCAATCCCCAGGCTCTCGTCTCTGCTTGTGTGATGAGTATTCCGGCATCACTTGCCGTATCCAAGCTACGTTGGCCGGAACAAGAAGAGACTTTGACGTCTGGCCGGGTGGTGATTCCCGAAGACGATGAAAATCGACCCACGAACGCCCTAGAAGCTTTTACGAACGGATCATGGCTGGGCCTGAAGATCGCAGGAATGATCGGTGCGACGCTTCTTTGTATGATATCTCTCGTCGGACTCGTTAACGGTCTCCTCACGTGGTGGGGTCGTTATATCAATGTCGATGGACCAGATTTAACTTTGGAGTTGATTCTCGGATATATCTGCTACCCAATTGCCTTCTTTCTAGGGGTTTCTCGGGATAATGATGACATTTTGCTCGTGGCGCGACTCATCGGAATAAAGTTGATAACTGTAAGCCACTTCCTTGACAATGAATTATTACCATTCCTTGCAGAGCTTTTACTGATCCAGAAAGAATGAGTTCGTCGCATACAATGCTCTCCAGACAGACCCAGCCTACGCCAATCTATCCTCTCGCTCCCGCCTTATCGTCACCTATGGGCTATGTGGCTTTGCCAACATTGGCTCGCTGGGTAATCAAATCGGTGTCTTCGCCCAACTTGCACCTTGTCGTACTGGTGATGTTTCACGAGTGGCTATTTCTGCCTTGATAACTGGTGCGTTCAGTACTTTTATTAGTGCCAGCATTGCCGGGATGGTTATCATTGATGACTCAAAATATGCCACTTGATATTTTGCACATCTCTCTCTAAGATGTGTGTAATGTGAGCATGGATTGAGATCGAAGAGTTGCCGTGTCAAGGAAGTATCTAAGGTAGCTTGACCTCCTTAATCAGTACAGTCAAGAAACCACAATAACTGAAACAAGATGCATTTCATAAGGCTCTCAGCATCGATACATCTTAATTTCATCATGCAATTAGGGCCAGTCACTAGGTAGGTAAATTATTATGGAGGTGAATGAAATATGCAACAGCCCAGATTACTTTTCGTATAACTGCTCGTCATTATATGCAATACACGGTAGCTCACAATGGTACTCGCCCAGCAATATCTGTGAGTATCGTATACCTATCTCGGATAAGATAGTGGTATATTCTAATCAGATGTATATCGTATATCGTATATTCATCCTCAGTGGTCAGTATACAGTATACGATTCCTGTCCAATCATATAACGGGGCTTCGCATACCCTTATCTCTGATACTTGTCGCGTCGCCTCCCCCCAACCGCAGTATATTTATCTTATCGGAACTTGCTATGTACTAGCACGAGCTCAGTTAAGCTTAATACTCAAGGACGTTTTATAATGGGAAATCTTGATATTGACCTAATTCTGTGCACACTCTTCTATCTACATCTTGATGGGATTTTTGGACACTATTTATGTTTGAGAATCCCATATAGACGATATTCAGACAATCTCAATAGAAGATTCTCACACAAAGCTGTAAAATTGATTCGTAGGCTCAATCTTGTGTCTTCAATTTTCGAATTTTCCTTGTATCAATGTTGTAGGCTTTCCTTGATTAGGGCTCCCACTAGAGCGACGGGTCCGTCGCGATTACGTAAACTTTAAGATTATGTAATCCTCCTAAAAATTCCATCTATCAGAACCTCGGCCCAGCGCCTGCAACACCAACACCATGGCTACCTTCCCAGACGATTGCCTCCCTCCTGAATCTATCTACGACTCCCGAGAGGCCTTATTCGAGTCAATTAATACGTGGGCTGCTGTTAGGGGTTATGCATTTATAGCACGGAGGTCGACTAAAGAGAAGAATGGACGATCTACGATCACATTCGCATGTGATCGAGCATGCATCCCACCTACGCCAAGAGAACGCCAGAGAAAGACAACTACTCGAGGAACCAGCTGCCCTTTTTCAGTTATAGCTAAAGAGTCAGGTGAAGGCTGGACTTTAAAGCATCGTCCCGATCAGCGCTTCTCTATACATAACCACGAGCCGAGCCAATGCCCGTCTGCCCATCCAATTCATCGGCAATTATCCGGATGTACTTCACAACTCGTAAGGCACTCGAATGCCGGTATCGCACCAAAAGAGATTCAAACACTTGTACGGCAGAGCGGCTCACTAGCTACGCGGCAGGACATCTATAATCAAATTGCAGCTGCGCGACGAGATTCATGCGAAGGCCAGAGCCCGATTCATGCGCTTGTGAATCAGCTCGATAAAGAAGGCTTCTGGAGTCGAATACAATTTACACCAGACGGCCATGTTACGGCAGTACTTTTTGCACACCCTGACTCTCTTACCTACCTTCAAGCTTACCCTGAACTCCTCCTCCTCGATTGTACATATAAGACGAATAAATACGGTATGCCCCTCCTCGATATGATTGGCGTCGATGCGGCTCAGCGGTCCTTCTGTATTGCATTCGCATTTCTGAGTGGCGAGACTGAAGAGGATTATACGTGGGCCCTCGAGCGGTTGAAGTCGCTATACGAGCAATGTAACGCTACTCTTCCGTCCGTTATTTTAACAGACCGCTGTCTTGCAGTTATTAATGCGGCTTCGGCTCTTTTCCCTTCCGCGGCGACTCTTATCTGTATTTGGCACGCGAATAAGGCAGTCCTCGCTCGATGTCAACCAGCGTTCCCAGACGCTGAGAAATGGAAGGAGTTCTATAGGTTTTGGCACTCGATCATTAACTCGCCCATTGAAGAAGTATACGCCGAGCGCCTCGCAGAGTTCCAACAAAAATACGTCCCGGAACACCTCGAGGAAGTTGGATATATTAAGACTACGTGGCTTATCCCATTCCGGGAGAAGCTTGTACGAGCTTGGGTCGACCAATCAACTCATTTTGGTAATACAGCTACCTCCCGAGTTGAAGGGATCCACGCGCTTATCAAGTCCTACTTAAAGAGATCGACGTTCGACCTCTTCGAAGCTTGGAAAGCAATCCAACTCGCTCTTCTCAACCAACTCTCTGAGCTAAAGTCGAACCAAGCGAAGCAGCAACTTCGAGTGCCTCTCGAGCTCTCGGGAGCTTTATACGGGATCGTACGAGGTTGGGTATCGTACGAAGCTTTAAGGAAGGTGGAAGAGCAACGAAAGTTGCTTGCGAGGAGAGATCCACCTCCGTCCTCAACTTGTACGGGCACCTTCTCTCGGGTCTACGGGCTCCCATGCTTACATATATTAGACGCT
Source organism: Talaromyces stipitatus ATCC 10500 (assembly GCF_000003125.1). NCBI lineage: Eukaryota > Fungi > Ascomycota > Eurotiomycetes > Eurotiales > Trichocomaceae > Talaromyces > Talaromyces stipitatus. The sequence goes on from NW_002990116.1 coordinate 350,464, forward strand.
CTCCAAGGGGGTCTTCTACTCGATCATTTCCATTCGCATTGGCATTTAATACGTAAGGGAGCTCCGAAATTGCTTCTCGAGCCTCGTCAGCGTATTGAGCCAGTACAGCCTCGAAGCTTGGCCGTCCCGAGGTCAAGTACTAAGCGGGAGCCTTGTCAATTTGAAATTGTCAAAGCCCAAGTAGCCCGGGCCCGTCGAGGCCCTAATAAATGTACGAATTGCGGTGCAACTGGCCATATAAGGACCTCGAGGGCATGCCCTCTACGGTATTCAAATATATTATAATATAATTGCTTCTCGAGCGTTTATATCGGTGCTCTCAGTGTTGGTGTTGCAGGCGCTGGGCCGAGGTTCTGATAGATGGAATTTTTAGGAGGATTACATAATCTTAAAGTTTACGTAATCGCGACGGACCCGTCGCTCTAGTGGGAGCCCATATCTTGTCGGAACGTTGGTTTACTAGAGCGATGACTAAGCGAAGGCGAGCACTAACGTAATTCACCACCGAAGCGGCACCACTACCGAGCCGGCATTTTTTCCCGAGCGCGTACACGATATTGATTTTATATTATTCAACACGTCAATATGCCACCAATTCGCAATAAAAACCGGAAAAATTTAGATGAGCAAGAGAGACAAATCTTATTAGCAATTTCCGATTTACAGAATGGCCGAATTCAACGTGTAGCTCAAGCTGCAAGGATTTACGAGATCCCCCGGACAACTTTACAAGATAGACTCAATGGTATTCAACAAAGATCTCTCGTACGCGCCAACAGCCATAAATTGACTCAATATGAAGAGGAATCGCTTGTCAAATGGGTGCTTGATTTAGATCGACGTGGATTACCCCCCCGGCATTCTCTTGTACGAGAAATGGCTAATTATATACTTTCACAACATGGCAAACCACAAGTTGGAAAAAATTGGATAACTAAACTGATTAAACGCCGTCCAGAGATCGATTCCAAATTCGCAAGGAAATACAACTACGAACGTGCTAAATGCGAAGATCCAAAGATAATACAAGAACATTTTGATTGCGTACAAGCTGCTATATCTGAGTACGGCATCTTACCGGAAGATATATTCAACTTTGATGAGACTGGCTTTGCTATGGGACTCTGTGCAACTGCAAAGGTTATTACTGGAAGCGATCGATATGCTCAGCCGAAGCTTTTACAGCCTGGAAATCGAGAATGGGTGACTGCAATTGAGGCAACAAATTCAACTGGATGGGCTGTGCCTTCGTACGTGATTTTCAAAGCAAAGAAAAACGTACGAGAAGGCTGGTTTGATGATCTTCCAGATGATTGGCGAATCAATATTAGCGATAATGGCTGGACTACAGATCAGATAGGATTAGAATGGCTTAAAACCCATTTTATTCCCTATATTAATGGTCGTACGGTTGGAAAATATCGAATGTTGATTCTTGATGGCCATGGAAGCCATTTGACACCAGAATTTGACCATATATGTACTGAGAATAATATTATTCCAGTCTGTATGCCACCTCATTCTTCGCATCTCTTACAGCCTCTTGATGTTGGCTGTTTTGCTGTTTTAAAGCGACATTATGGGCAGCTTGTTGAGCAACGAATGAGGCTTGGTTTCAATCATATTGATAAAATGGACTTCTTAACAGCATTTCCACAGGCTCGTACAGTGGCATATAAAGCTCAAACTATTCGGAATAGCTTCGCAGCCACTGGATTAGTGCCTTTCAATCCAGATCGAGTTATACAACAGCTTAATATTCGATTGAAGACACCAACCCCCCCTCCAAGTCGATCAAGCAATACGGCATCATCCTGCTTACAAACACCTCAAAATATACGCCAATTTATACGCCAGTCGACTACAATCAATAAACGTATAAATGAGCGTACAGAAAGCAACCAAAATCAAGAAATCAATCAGGCAGTTGTACAGTTGTCAAAAGCCTACGAAATGATAGCAAATGATGTTTTACTCGTACGGAAAGAGAACTACGATTTACGAGCTGCACATGAGAAAGAGAAGCAAAAGCGCCAAAAATCTAAAAAGCAAATATCTATTGAGCAAGCGGTTACTAAAGAAGAAGTGCAAGCGCTCGTACAAGGTCAGGTTGAGGCATCCCATGCTGTTACTACTACTCCGGCTGAGCCGGAGCTCCCAGCTTCTCAAGCAGTCGTACGCCGCCAATATCGCTGCAGTGGTTGTAACGTTATGGGGCATAGAATTAACCAATGCCCTAGTCGTATTAGTAGTTAGATTTTTGTATATAATTTGTATGTGGCTTTGAAAATTGGGATTTGAAATCAATATCGCGTACGCGCTCGGGAAAAAATGCCGGCTCGGTAGTGGTGCCGCTTCGGTGGTGAATTACGTTAAACAATACGTATAAGGAACTAGGTCTATTTTCCGGCACTCCTCTAAAACCCCTTATCTAGGAGTATTGAACCTGTTTTTATATACAAGATTCCATAGAAGTGATATCACCAAAAGTCGACACTTGTGCAAATCGAACTTTCTAGAGATAGGCTGTAAAGTTGATTTGTAATGTTCAATATCGCGTCGGAATGTGATGCCAATTCTCGAAATTTCTTGATACGCAAATCTTGTCCTATTCCCAAATTGGTTTAGTTCATTCTGAGTTCCAACATATCTTTATTATCACGTGACTTTCTGATTGTCCAATCATAATCTTGAATCATGCGTTTCTGTCATCCAATCATTCCTTCTAGTCTGTTTCTTATATCGAGTAGCTAATTGCAAATGGTTAGCGTATACAGGGTGGGGGAGGCGACGCGACGGGTTGTGCGCTATTGTAGTAAAGCAAATCCTTATATCGAGGAATGGCCAGCCCCACCGCCCTAGATTCTCCGCAGTTGCGTTCAACAATTCAACACGTCAAATCCAACGCTCATCTAGTTCTTGAGCAACGGTCCTATGATTACTATTATCAGATGATATTAATCATCCGAGACAAACGATCCGAATCCGTGTGCAAATAACAACACAGTGGGACTCTTGTTTACGGAGTACTAACAACTTCAGCGCAGGAACCCGAACTCCCGCATCTTGTCACTGAATGTTTAGTATTATGGCTCGCCCTCAAGAGAGCAGATTGAAGGGAACAGCAAAAGAAAAGAATGAGAGTCAACCTGCAGTATCACAAGATTCCTGCATGCTTCTGCGACTTCCGGGTGAGATACGCAACCTGATCTATTCGCACCTCTTCACCTCGACAAGACTCACCTTTGGCGAACGGAGCACAAGCCGTGTTTCCGCCAAAAGAATGAAGCCTGCACCCAACTCTCTGGCAATACTACGTACATGCAGCCTGGTTAAACAAGAAGCAGGAGGTCTTTGGCTTGGTCAAGTCTTGTTCAACTTTGAAAATCCAGAAGATATGCTTGACAAGCTCTCAGAGCTTCCTTCGACTACGCTTTCTCAGATCCGTTATATCCGTGTGGGTGGGCGTCCCATAAATCTTACACCGATAGGTGACGATGACGATGTATACTACAGGCTTGTATGGGTCCTCAAGTTACTTCCAGACTTGTGTCTGGATACGCTCAGCGTTCTCGGCATGTCTAATGGCGACATTGCCTACGACACCCTTAGCGGTTTAGTTAAGTACGGTAATGGATGGAAGGAGCTTCGATACATTACACCTAACTCTGAGATGCTCGGCTTTAAGAGGCTGGATTTGTTCATGGCAGACCCATACTGGCGGCAACCTCAACCGAGCACTTGGAATGACATTCTGATCCAGCGGGACGGTCTGGATTCCAGGGCCTCCGTCACAATTTACCGCTCTACTCAATCTGGTACGCCAGGCGCAGTGCTCAAACCAGAGACACGTCAGCTCTTTGAGCAAAAGCCGTCTACAGAAGATCTAGAAATGTTCGGAGTGGAAGAAGACAAGCAGCTGCTAGGAATGAATGAAAGAGGAAAAGAATTACTAGTGGTCGTAAGACGAGGTTATCAAGCTGACATCTCAGAACAAGATAGTCCCCCGTATTTATTGGAGAACGACATTCGGCAATGGGCGCATGGCTTGACTTGGGCAGAGATTCGGCGCCAGTGCATTGACTTCTTAGCCGAGAGTAGTGACGATGACGATCCCGACTTTATAGAGAAAGGTGAGGACGTCGAGGCCGATAGGTATAATGATGTTGACGAGTACGAATGGAATTCTGTCATCTAGATGAGGAGGATAGATGCTGTATACAGTACAATGTTCCGATATCGATCCGTCATAAGCCCATCTAGAATGAATAGTATCCTCCGGAATGAAATCGCATCATGTGATGCGATCCAAAAAAAAAAGGAAAAAGGGAATAAAACAGCCCGATGTGGGACTCGAACCCACAGCCTACAGGGCGCTATCAACAATAGAAACCTGTTGCGCTACCATTGCGCCAACCGGGCTTACCTAATGGTAGCTTCTTATTCTTCTTTCAATTATAAAGTGCTAGCATTCAGCATGCCATAGTAAAATATTCTAACAATAATTCCTGTATCAAGAAGTCTATCCGGTAAGAAGAATCGTGTTAAATACATCTTGTTAATAACCCTGACCTTTCAGCTAAGCAATTAAATATCATTAAACACCAAGATGATACGTTTGTGGTCTGTACGGAAATTCACTGGACAGCCTAAAGTCTATAAAGGTAATCAATAGCTAATTTATACTTGTCAATCATTTCGTATTTATTAATCGCTATCTCTCTTGCATATACACAAAGATTTTAAATACGACCTCATCCGCATTTGGCTCTGGTCCTACGAAGTATTATACACATTTTTTAATAATGCCTGCAGTTGATACAGCGTCCTCTGTGAGTTTCTCCGTATGGGAATTAACCCTAACCCTAACCAATTAAGCTTTCAATACTGCAGACGCTCTGAATTTCTGCATAGAGGTAAACAAACCGCGGATGAAGAGCGCATAACTTGTTGGCATATGGATATATCCCCGACCAAAATCCTTGTGCTTAACTATAATAGTGAGAATTCTCATAACTCTGTGGGATTTGGAAGATTACCGATTTCAGCTCTTCCTACTTGGCCACTGAGAACGGAAAGCCGTTGCTGTCACCTCCAAAATTGTCATCAGGGGCTTACGTGGCTCCAGAAATCTACTGGAATGTTGAATCCCAGATTGACAAGTCTTGTGTCGTTTGGACTTTTGGTTGTGTTCTTTTATGAGGTGCTTCTTGGGCATATCTATGGGGACGATGAACTGACCTCTCCAGAGTCTTATTACTTTGAAGAGAATGAGGACGGTCAGGTCAACGGCATTGCTCGGAAAGTTCGGAAATACTTGGATATGAACGATTCCGATAGCCGACCTGTCTTGCTTTGCAAGGGTCTTGTCTTTGCTTTTCTGCAAACTAATCCTGCCGAGCGACCTTCGGCTCAAATAGTAAAGATAGACTGGATTCAATAATTCAGGTATCAAAATCGGTGTGACTATCTCTTGTAGCTTTCAAGGAGTTTGTGTATGTTTGAGTCAGGTCTAGACTTAATACTGTTTATGAACTGAAGCTATTCCCAGTGCTTGACTGTAGCGAAGAATCAATAGAACGTGCTCGATCACACCCAAAGTAAAAACAACGTAGGCAGCATTTGTAGCACTCAACATATAATGTCAACTAATCGTGTCATTTGGACATAAGTCTTTATGCTAGGTGGCAAACGAGTACCATATACCAATAAAATATTGAGTCATCAGGCTGCCTGGCTCGCGTCATACATGATCTTCTAGGACAGATTAGCTACCTAGGTACCTTGGACATCTCTGGATATCTTCATCCGCCTTTTTTCGTCAACTCTGCTTGTAACCACTTCCCAAATAGACTCTCAACTGCAAGATTATCCATTGATGTGAATTTCCTACCTGTATCGTCGATATTTGAATCATCCACGAAGGTCGCGGTATCTAGATCCAAGGATGCATTGCTCTCAGCACCAATGAGTACTGTATATTGATTTATATTAAACCAATCATCTCGCCCACCATAGCAAATGCCTGCGGAATGGAGATGTACGACTTCCTCCTCAATCTGAGTCTTCCAACTTCGAACTTGTTCAGCGAAGATGTCCGATGTAGTATCTTCAGCCTGCGCAATGACATTTGCCAACGATTGACTGGAGGTAGTAGAAGATAGTAGTATTCCAGCTACTAAAGTCTGGCTCATCTCTGCGTCATGCTTGTATTTCTGCCCGGTGCGATCAAGTACTACTTGGATCGCGGAAGCAGACTCGTCGGATACAAAAGAGGTATCTGTCACGATACCCAGAACTGTAGATTTTCGAGTAGCGTACGTATCATGTTTTTCTTGGCCATATTTGAGCAAACAAAGATGAGCTTCTATGCTGTCCAAAGCGTCATTTTGCACTTCGCCAGTCTCGACCCATGTACTGCTACGTTTGCAAGCCTTGAAGTAACAGACGAGACCATCAGTTGTTCGGACCTTGTGTGGAGGGTTTCTCCAGTTTAACTCCCTGTCAAGTATGACCAATTCGCTACTTGGATATTGCGGAATCGTTTTTGGCAGATTGATGAACGCTGTAAAAGGGAGAGGTTGGAACTCGTATGCCGCTACATCTTCTGGGCCTTTTGTGACTTCCGGATGCACATTAGTGGTCTCCATCTCAGTGACAAGCTTTAAACTATAAGCCGGAGTATGCAGGTAATCTCTCAAGGTGATCCAATGTGGCCCGACAGGGGCTAGCTTCTGCAATGTGGTCATAGAATGGGATATTATAAGATCGCAGAGATTATTGTGCCTATCCAACATCTTCGCCACCGAATCCGCCATTGAATCACCCGGCTTGGGCTCTGCTAGCAAAGGCCTCCAAGCCGAGTAGAAGGCTGTTCCGTAGACATCTTTTTTATCCACGTGAATGGTAAACCTACTTCCGTTTCTGTAAAACAATATCCAACAAAATTCGTCCTCTTCGGTCTTCATTCCAAAACGGACGATGTGGGGAACATCGTCAAAATATCTTACAGTTGACATGGTTTGGGCTCGGTACGCTGCCTTTGTGAAATAGAGAAGCCGAATAACATTTGAAGACCAAGTCTATTCGACGTTGGCGCGATCGGACGGGATTGAAAATAGGGTGGGGTGTGGGTGCGCTTCTGCACATGTGCACACAAGTAGCTTAGTAACTGTTGGTTTAACTACGGTCCGTATCACGAAGCATAGACGGTAGTAAGGCGCGAACACGAAGCGGCCTAATGAGCCTGACAATATGAAGATATCTTGATTCCTAATATTGTGACTGATCCCCAAGAGTAAGGGGACCGGGGATAACTAGCTAGATATATATACGCGGCACGCACGTGCCACGTTGGACTAACTATATCCGGTGCCGAAACGTGTAGGGTTTGATATTCACGTTCCGACAGTAACCAATTGGTAAAGTCATATTATTCTGATTGTCTGTCTCTTCTAGCTATTTGACCTCGACGCGGTAGATCATCCCTTCGTGTAGTGTCGGAACGTTGGTTTACTAGAGCGATGACTAAGCGAAGGCGAGCACTAAACAATACGTATAAGGAACTAGGTCTATTTTCCGGCACTCCTCTAAAACCCCTTATCTAGGAGTATTGAACCTGTTTTTATATACAAGATTCCATAGAAGTGATATCACCAAAAGTCGACACTTGTGCAAATCGAACTTTCTAGAGATAGGCTGTAAAGTTGATTTGTAATGTTCAATATCGCGTCGGAATGTGATGCCAATTCTCGAAATTTCTTGATACGCAAATCTTGTCCTATTCCCAAATTGGTTTAGTTCATTCTGAGTTCCAACATGTAGCCTGCGTCACGTGAGTGATATCACATGACCAAGCTCTCGACTGCACCCGCACATCCAACATGGGGGATAATTTATTTTGTGTTGACAGAAGTTCTCCTCCCTGTTGGCAGCACCGCCTGCCGCATGTAGTTTGGCGCCTCTGGTAGAAAGGACATATAACACTTCCTAGCGGGGGTTCTTTTCTCCCAAGAGACAAACATGAGTTAGGGAAGCAATACACAGAGAATTCCTTGCTCCCATCTCTCAAGATTTTGTATTAAAAGGAAACAAGGAATCAAAGAGAAGAGAAATTGGACATAGTGACGTACAGGTTGTATACCAATGTAACATTGCAGGGATGCCATTCAATGAGAGATAAGAATGAGCAGCCTCATGATCAGCTTGATATCAGAATCCCAGGCTAGCACGATGATAAAACCTGGAATACCGTATGAACAAGTTATACTTCCTGATTATGAGACTCTTAGTATGCACCCTAAAGCAATTGAATGGGTCGAAATGAATAACTAGTTAGAATACATGAACTTTGCTAATCATTGACATGACAGGTGCCTGCCAGCATCAGTGATTGAGAATCGTAATTAATAGGAGCATAAGAATTTTTGGAATTATCGTTAAAGATTAGTTCTTAAGTACAGACAGTGACACGTCATTTCCTCTTAAACAACAACAAAACCACCGAAGTACCAACCTTCAAGGTCGGATTCTCATCAGCACTCACACCGATAGCCCTCTTAACCTCAGCACACATCTTCCGTACGCAGTCCCTCTCCGTTCCCACAAGATCAGGATTCGCCTTCCTCCATCTCGTCACCATACTAGCTGTGCCCAGACTAGCCGCTAGGTCATTCAATGTCGTTTCCCCTTTCTTTCCTTCATGGGTAGTCGAGAAGAATTCGTTTCCGTCGCTGAGGACGCCATCTTTATCCCATTCGAGGCGCACGAAGGCTGATTCTGGGAATGATTCTGCAAGGCTTTTATTGACTTGCCATGGTAGTGTAAGATCCGTATACATGTCTCGCGAGATGCGATTAGACGGTAGCTCGTACGGAGCGAGGACGTCGCGTTCCAGATGGAAAAGGACTTTCTGTACCGCTGGTGCATTGGGAGTTGATGGATCTGAGCATACATTGAATTTACAGTTTAGTTTTGGGTATGTCGTCTTTTGGTAAAATCACTCACGACAGTAGAGTGAAGAGCATGTCCATAAGGCCACCGTTCCATTTGGTTTCACCACCCGGGCAGCTTGTGCCCAGAACTCAGACATGGAGAACCAATGTGCCTGTATAGATGTTAGTTCCCTGCACTTTAATGCATCGACATCTAGATTGGACAGAGAACATCACCGCCATAGCAGCTGTTAATAAATCCACACTCCCCTCCTCTCCACCATCAACCCCATTGGATGTAAACAAGACATCTCTGATTCCTCTCGCGCAATCCTCAGCCGCACAAACGGCAAATTCAACCCTACAACCTCTATGATTCGACTCTTCACATAGCCGTCTAGCAGCCTCAATCATCTCTACCCCAGGGTCTAAACCAATTGCCAACTCCTTAAAAGAAGCCGCTAGGTCGCGAGTCGCCCGACCAGGACCACAACCAACATCTGCAAGGACATTGAGGTTTCCGCCTGTGCTTGTGTGGTGGTTTATGACTGTGTCGTAGAGTTTACGTGGATAGGAGAGGCGGGTCTGGGCGTAGGTTTGGGCTTGGGTAGCGGTGTAGGTTGTGAATGTTAGATCTGATGGTGCCATTTTGACAATAAATATATTAAGAAAATAGTTATTTCTTGCAGTCTCAAGTATAAGAAGAGTTGGGATGCGCGCAGAGCTTCAATTCATGGCTTCTCGGGTGATGGATTAGGCTCCAAGGGATTTACGGGTTGTGACTCATCTTCATAAAACAATGTTACATCAGTCGGTTTAAATATAGTCCCATAAGTCATAACACTCTTAGAAAGCCTTGACTATCGATCTATCCTCTAGCTGAACTAAATTAGCAAAGGATGATGAGTATGTAAGACTTCCTAATCTGGTTGAACTTGTAGGGCTGGCTTCATCACATGATCTGTTTACGATCCATGGATGATACAGTAGAACCTGGTTAATTATAACGTGTCAAATAATCCAGATTACAAACGAGGCAGAAAGATCCGACGTTCGATCTTACAGGTCTAAAAGAGGCACCTTAGGGCATCTATCTGCGCACCTAGATTTCACCCCGCCAGAAGTGTCTATAAAAGACCCGGCTTTGAAACCTGATGGATAGAGAGACAGAGAGCCCAATACATACTATCTTGCTAGTCACTTCTTTTCTTTTCATCCCAGTAAAACCCTCTTCAGCATTGACCTGGAATAAACCTACCAATCCGACATAACGAAAGGAAGGCCGCTCCACATTTCCACTGATATCAGCTTGGATATCTTCAATGTGGGACTGAAGAGCATCCGATTTGTTAATATTAAAATGGATCAGTATAGTGGAGGTGCCGTTCATCCCTAAATCGAACTAACTTCTGGATATCTTGACTTGGACCCCGAGAGGCCTTCTGTTCGTTATAACCAGGCTCTACGGTATCCTTTGATGCAATGACCCTAACAGTTCTAGATGAGACAAACCTTATCTACCCACCTTTGAAGTCAAAATTAGAGCATTCATATAAACAAAAAAGCCGGTTGACAATGAATCGAAGGTATCATATAACTAACAAGTATAAGATGGGTAAAGCATGTAATAATATGAAAGAAGACCAACGAAGTGAACTAAGATATTCGTGTATACGACTCCCACGCAACGCAACGCTATGGTGTTTGACCGGCAACGGTGCATCACTCCAATGTATGTGAACTTCAAAGGAATTAGGTCATAAAAATGCAAAACAAATCCAAAGTGCAACACCCCGTGAAATGCAGTCAAATTTGACATGTTTCTCATCCTGCAGAGAGAAGACAGACAGGCCAAGTGTCGAGTTCTTCGGCTCCTCCTACTCATCATCTTCAATATCCCGATGTCTAGCTAGAACATGACGTTTAAACTCTTCTGGATTCTCGTCCCAAAGCTGTGCAGCCTGGCCGTTCAAGGGACTAGAGCTGTTTTCCGAAAGTCAATTAGTACTGAATTGGCGCATGAGCCGGAAAGAGTAATACGTACTTATTGGGTTCGCCGAGTAGACTCTGAAGACTAAGCAGGACATTCTGCACATTATATACTGCGCTCCACTCATCCTTCAATATATCCAGACAGATCCGGCCCGAAAAGTCGACATTCGGGTGGTAGATGGGAGTCTTAAAAAGCACCGTTGGCGGAGCATATGGATAATTATTGGGGAAAGAGAACGAAAGCTTGAATGTCAGGTTCTCATAAGGCGTGTCTGTTGGTCCGTCAATCGTCGCTGTCCATGAGAGGAGGTTTCCGTCGGCATTGGGAAAGGCAGAGATTCCGGGCGAGGGTGAGAGCATAAGTTGCATCAATTCTGATTGCAGACTACACTCAGAAAATCCCAATTAGTTTAATATTCACATTAAAAGCTCTATTTGGTCTCACCGTTTGGTGACGCTCTGAGTATCGCCTCGCGGAGCAGAAGCTCCAAGCTTGGATGCCTCGTGGGCTTGGGGTACGGCGTTTTGAGTATCCTCCATCGCGTAGTCCATGTTGTCAAAGGAAATCAGCAAGGAGATCTCGATCTAAATTATCTTCGTGCGTTGAAGAATAGTAGGCTGTCCTGGATGGAATGCAGCAAATGTAACTGAGGTTGAAGTGACGGATGCGGTATTGACCCACAGCCGAACCAGTTACTGATGGGAAAGAGCAGAAGAAGGACACTCAAGTGGAAGTAGGAGTCAAGATATGCGGAGAATAGACGACGTTAATCTTATCCAAGAGAAACGGTCAGTTGGCACGAAGTGAGAGAAAAAGAAGTAGAGAAGACAACATAAGACGAATAAGAAAGCGATTGTTTACAGACGGGAATCCCACGGCAACAGCCGCTAAGCCTCTTTTGGATTAGTGTATTTCCCGAGCTCGACTTATCTTGGCGAAACCATTCGCTCTTCTTTTCTCTTTCAACCTCCCCGTCTCTCTGAAGATGCGTTGTCCTTGCTGAATTTGATTAATAACCTGCTGCATGGTGCATGATACGACTCTATGACTCTTCGCGATTCCGCTATCTTCATACTCGACTGTCCATGTGAACGAATTTTCTCGTCCTAGCTCACGCGACCAAGACTACACTCCAACTCCAGTTAACTATGACAGCGTGCTAGTCACATCAAGCAAGATATGCGACCACACAGCTAAAGTGCGTACCTATGAGCAGGTTCCGATGAAGAATCACAAATGTGACCGTGCAGCTGCGTGTCATGTATCCACAATGCAAACAACGCAAGCCTGTGGGGAGGATAACAAGGTGGATGCCATGGATCGCCGAATGAAGTCTTAGACTCAGCGTCTCGGATCTCGACCTCGTCAACCCTAGAGTCACAATATCTCAATTTACTTAAAACGATCCCGCAGAAGCGGTCGCCCACGCGGATCTTGCAGCCTCACTCAGAGTCGTCTAGAGACACCCCCACGCGCATTAGAGTCCGGAGAAGCAAGCAGGCTCATTAGCCGTCATTGGAGTATATGAAATCATGTCGAACACATATCTGCGTGTAAAAACAATTCTAAAAGCACTCTGAGTACTCCATAAACAGTGTAGCTTGTTGCAATGTACTCCGTAACTTAGCAAAGAAAAGAATGGGAAACGGAATGCCCAAAGAGGATAAATTGCGACGCGACCCACCAACTGTTGACTCGGCAATAATCCGTGTTCTCTGTTGACACGGCGACTTTTCGCGACGCCATCTTGACTATTGTCAGAACATCCTTTATTTCAACCTGAAGTTGGATAATAAGATCTCTCGTGGTTATATTCGCGTGTATGCCATGCAGCACTCCCAGCTTGCCCCGCTGCCCACAGAGCTACCGTTTCGCATTGTATCAAAAACAATCGGCCAAGGCGCCTATGCCTGGTATCTTCCACCCCTCGTTTCGACTTCATTTTCACTCATGGAGATGGTCTTGCTAATTTCGGATTAAATCGCGCTGTAGTATAAAAAAAGCATGTCCTCTACAAGAAAACAACCCCGTCTTCGCTGTGAAATTCATCCACAAGGAATATGCCGCGCGCCATGGAAAGATCAACGCGCGACAACTGCAGATGGAGGTGACAGTTCACAAACATATCGGTGATCACAGAAACATAATATCCTTCTTCCATACCGGTGAAGATGCAACATGGCGATGGATTGCAATGGAGCTGGCAGAAGGAGGTGATCTATTCGACAAAATCGAGGCTGATGTGGGGATTGGGGAAGATATTGCGCATCTTTACTTCACACAGCTCATCAGCGCTGTCAGTTATATGCACTCTAAGGGAGTTGGGCATCGCGATATTAAGCCGGAGAATGTGTTGTTGTCTGGCGACGGAAACCTGAAAATCGCTGATTTTGGTCTCGCTACTGTCTTTGAATATAATGGGAAGATGAAACTGTGCACTACGCTGTGCGGAAGCCCTCCGTACATCGCACCAGAAGTGATATCGTGTAGTACACGAGGCCAAACCAAGGGTACCGGGTACCGAGCCGATTTTGCAGACATTTGGTCTTGCGGGGTTGTTCTATTCGTGTTACTCGCTGGAAACACGCCGTGGGACAGTCCCACTGAAGAGAGCTTCGAGTTTAGCGAGTATCTTGAGAAAAACGCGAGGACAACGGACGAGCTCTGGCAGCGCTTGCCGACGGCAGTTTTATCACTGCTTAGAGGAATGATGAAGGTTGATGTGGCAAGTAGATTCACAATGGAAGATGTTAGGAGACATCCCTGGTTCACGCGACCAAATAAGTATATCTCCTCAGAGGGCAAACTAAGAGATCAAGTCAATCTTGCAACAAGCATGTTTGAATCTCTGCATATTGATTTTTCGCAAGATCCTCTTGCGCCTCCACCATCACAATCGCAGCGAAGTCGTCAGAGCGGGCCTTCATCTTCTGCTATGGATATTGACACACATGATGATCTGCAATCAAGACTGTCATCTACCCAACCGGAAATGCCCATGGGCAATGTTACCGTGGACTGGGACACACCTCTCGTCAATGCTTTCTCTTTCACGCAACCAACGGACCACGCCATGTCTACTACTCAAGATTACCAACTCGCCGGCCGCTTGGAAGACGAACCCGCAATGTCTCAATTCAGTCAGAATCCTGCTGTGCCACTGATTCGTACACAAAATGCACAGAAATTCGACGATATTATTCCATCGCGAACCGTGAACCGGTTCTACTCTACATGGGGATTGAAATTACTCGTCCCATTCTTGAGCGAAGCTCTGCATAGACTGGGTGTTCCTGTCCCTAGTCAGATTGCCGGCATTGACACAGGAGGTCCAGTCGTCATACGTGTTGCGACAAAAGATCAACGACTATGTTTATTGCAAGGTAACATAATTGTGGAATGTGTTTCGGAGGGTCTTTTTGAAGTCGAATTCACAAAGGTGAAGGGGGACCCGTTAGAATGGAGACGATTCTTCAAGAAAGTGGCTGTTTTGTGTAAAGATGCAATATATAGACCCGATTAAGGCTGATGGCGTTGTTGTAATTTTATCTGCGTAAGTCCTTTCAATATTTCCAAAATTTCTAGCCAATTCTACAATCGCATTGATTTTAGCATAAGCGAGCTTGTGTCTACACTATGCATGAGTTTCCTTCCAAGGTTGTTGAAATGTCTAAAAGGCATCCTCAATGAAACTCTTGCTGATTCATCCAAAAGGTCACCGGAGCACACTTCGTTATGCAGCGGAAGAAGAGCCAATGCATTACCTAGATAGGTATTAGACATATCACGAATAGGTGGTCCAGGGACAGGGATTCTCTGCTTCTTCTCTGTCATTCTGTTGTTCTTATCTTTTAGTGCATCTTTAGTGCTGCACTGAATGTCAGATCAATAGTCACAGAGTATGAAGGTATGGGGGTGCTCACAAGACATATTTTCTGGATATTGTACCATACACGACAGATTGCGGACTTTTGAGCAATCTCGTGGTCCTGAAGAGCCTTCATAGTGTCAAGCAGCTGTCCGTTAAACGAGCCATCTTTGCTTTCAATATTCCACTGCTCCAGAACTCGAATAATCTCGGAGAAAAGCCCGGGGAGGCGCAGTCAACCAGACAAATTCCACCATCTGACTGCTAGATAATACTCCTTGGCGCAACATCGAGATGGCAGAGAACCCAGTCGTAGTTATGAAAGGACATCCTGCCTTGACCTGGAAACAATCTACTGTTGAATCATGCTTCCATTTCTTCTTTGATATGAAAAACTAGATCCTGGTTCTCCTGCCAGGGCAATCCGCGACACAGCCACCGCTAAGACTCCCAGGGGAATTTCTTTTCAGACCATGCAGATAGTCAAGTATATTTGCAATTCTTTCGATCTGATCAGGTTCTAGTGAATCTTTTACCCTTCCTTCCATATAATCCAACATGATATAGCCACGGCCTATATTGTCTATGAAAAAGTGATGGACACGTGGGGCTCGAAGAATATCATAGTTTATCATGTCTTGAACCATTTTCTGGTTGATTGCTTCATTCTGGAGAGTGCAGGGCCAATTTTTATCCTACAAATCTTACATTTTCCCACCTTGGACACGACCTACTTGGATTAGATACTAGTTATAATCATGATGTAAGAATATAATTGGTTCTTACTAATATTGTATTTTATGGAGAGAGCTTTGATGAGGCATTCTAGCTACAACTGATCTATCAATGTATAAAGTTTCAGTATAGAAACGGCCGACGATGGTGGACTTTTCTATCTCTGGAAATAGGCTAGACTTTACCCATCGACGACGACAAAGAAGTAGTGATAGACACACGCTTATCTGATATACAGAGTGATTACTACATGCATGCATTACGAATCCGTGGCATATGAAAGCAGACGCCATTATTTCGCAGTAGAAACGGCCAATTTTAGGTATCAAGTCGTTAAGTCGATTACATGTACCTAGGTAGCATGGGACTAAGGATTAAACCTGATAGTATCAACTCCCTGCTTGTCTGCCTAAAAAGTAATAAACTCGAGAGAAGATTTATACTTCCCCAAAATCCCGTGTAAGAAGAAAGTTTCCAGTACTTGAGATATCAGATCAATAAAATAATCCACAAAATGATTGAGCAATTCTTTGATTTCTGCCGCCTCTATCCGCTACGAAGGCTTGCACGAAGTTGAAAAAGGGCCTTCTACGAGTTTCCGGTACGAGCTGGTCAATGGACAAAGGACTCTACAGCTGAAATGCAAAATGGCATCGCCTTGCTTCAGCGGTTGTGATCTATGAACTTGAGGAACTCGTGGCACAAATCCTTCAGGTAGAAGACATGTGCCTTGCTCACGAGAGACACGCAATCATTGTTCTGAGAGTGGGAGTGGTGGATGCTGTGGTAGGGAATGTCAATGTTACGAGAAGTCGTTGAAAGTGGCCATAAACACCGGTCGTCTATATTCGGACCGAAGATGAAAAAGAAAGTAGGGGTTTATGGACATTGTACGGTAGAACCGGCTACTGTATTCGATATAAGGGTCGCTATAAGCCTGCTCCGTGGTTTGAAAAGGCAAGCAAACCAAAATGGACGGCTTGATGGGGTTGTGCCATAATAGACAATTGCATTTTGACATTGAAAGAAAGAATGTCTCGCTATTACTATCTTGTCGTGGTTTGTTGCTGTCGGGAACTTATATGATTGTGTCGACCCGAATAAGAAAGGTTCCAGGGTTATCCAATGATTCATTATCACAAATGGATTGTCCAAGGTGTTCCTGAAACCGGAACTATACTGCAGGAAGCATTGGGTAAAAGAAAGATCATGAGTCCCTGCATGAAAGAGGAACAGCCAGGCAAGTGAACATAAAGTGAAGGCCGCTCATTCACTCATTCCATAAGCATCTTTGACTCCAGTCAGTTGGGTCAGCTCAAAGAAGTAGGTCGAATAGGCTGCAATCATGCATCCACAAAATACTTAGATGGGCCACGCCATACAAGAGATCTCAGTGCATTCCTCGGCCACAGTAAACTAGAGCATGCATCCCGAGACCAATGGATCACGCACTACATAACGTTACAGGACCCCAGCAAGGACTCGCTTCTTTACACGATAACTCTTTGTGACGGGTTGAGGCCCGAGACAACTTTACGGTAAGGGGGATGGATATATGTCACCCTAACCCTAATACCCACATGCAAATCATATGCATATCTCTTCCGAATAAGGCTAGGCTGCTTCTTCCATAAAAAGAATAGTGCATATTCTGACGCCAGTGGCTCATATAGTGCCTGAGGCAGTAAGGCCGCTGCGGGGACGGCAATGGAGCTGCCCCATTTATAAGCATCAACAGTCTACCTAGAACAACCATCCCAGTTCACTTCATATAGAGAGGTCGTTCCATATTAGAAGCCCCTCATGTATCTTGTCTTTTCGCTCCCTCATGGACAAACTTCCGGTAGAGATCCTAACCAAGATCATCGACTGTGAGTCCTGATTCCTAACCTCCCCACGTTACAGCCCACCCGTCGCATCGTCCAGACGAACTCCAAATCCACGTTGGCACCCCAGGCTGATCGAATTCCTCCAAATCAGATCTCAGTCCGCGTGAGCAGGTCAAACTGCAACTCGTTTCACGAAAGTTCTTTGAATTATCGCGAGACAACGTTCTCTGGAGACTACACTGCTATGAAAGCTCTGCGAAAGCGAATGGTGATGGGTCGACGCCGGCTCAATCCTCCGGCACCCAGCCGCTGTCGTCGCTAACACCCTTAAGTACTCTGGGAACTCATACACTGCGCACTTTGCTACAACCAAATTCGCAGATCAATTCCGGTGTAATTGACAGCGATGGCAACGCTACTGCTCCGTCCATTGGGCAAAGAAGCCGAGCTGCTGCCGAATGGGATCCTTCATATGAAACAGAAGACCTGGATTGGTATTCGGAATATATAGCTCGAAATGGGCCTATTTCTTTCAGTTGGATGCAACAGCCCATGACCGGCGGTACTAACGGTGCCATAAGGGATGCGAAGGGTGTGGGTCTGCTTAGGGATTGGAGCTTTGCGCGCGAAGATCGGGTTATCGCTCCTCTAGATGACGGCACCGTTTGCGTCTGGGATATGAATTATTCTCATTCGAGTTGTGCAAAGTCACAGAAAGGTAAAATTACCGGGATGAGCAGCCCGGGCATTCTGCTCACAGATATGTCCAAGCGAAATGATAAGACGGCTCCTCTGGAGTTTCTGAATGTGGGCGAGTGTGTTACTGTAGATTCGATGCGGAGACGAGCGTATATTGCCGTAGGCAATATCCTCAACGAGGTTGACCTAGAAACTCTACGAGTCGTCCATCAACAGCGATATGCTTGGTCGATATTTGCTTTATCGCAGGAAACAGATTATTCGGTTCCATTAACATTAGCTACGACATTGAGCCTCCAGATTTATGATGCTCGACTGTCTTCACCCGAAGAAGAGGCGGAAATCAGTCTTCGATGTGAAAGGATGCCCGCGCAATATATACCAAAATCTAATCTTTACAGCCACCCGGATTGTCAAGTCCTGCAGCTGCTTCCAAATGGGCAACTACCTCAGCGCATTCGGAGCCCCGACCCGCATCAGAAAGGTGCGGACTATGCCCCATTATTCCAGCCCGGGCCGTTGTCAATATTACATCCTCCAACTCCACATGTCAACACTATTCTTTTGGCAGGAAGGTTTCCCAGTATACTCTGTTACGACCGGCGGACCTTTCCAAAAATACAATCTGCTATTCACTCTGGTGGTCGGTTATGTGGGCTTGCATCAGTCCCAGCTCCAAGATTTCCTGTCTCCTCGAATTTCGATTGGCAGGTGAAGCACACAGTTGTGGCATGTGGTGAATATAATGGTCGAGGTTCTTTGGAGCTATATGATTTGAACTTTCATGGGTCTGATCCTCAAGATGAAAACAGCGAATCACATATGCAATCCGCCCGCTATCAAAACCGTCAGAGCGCAGCAAGTTCCAAGGTGTTATCTGTTGCGTCCCACGGCGCTCGTATTGTATTTTCGGATTCAAACGGCGATATTAAATGGGTAGAACGTGATGGACGAACCCCGGTTCGACGGCATTGGAATATCAACATAAGCAGACGGCAGTCCAAAATAGCTGCTCCGGGTAATAACATCGACGAGTCGGATCAAGTCCGAGGACTATTTTTCACTTCAGATACCAGTATGAGGAACGATGTGGTTCGCAAAATACTTCCTACGGACGCCAACTTAAATGGAGATGAACTTTTACTATGGACAGAAGATCGTATAGGACGTCTGCGCTTCTCGAACGATCCGGATGAGGATACTGACGACGAGATCCATGATCGAATGTCCCTTGATGGTGAATCTGTAGATTCTACTGAAAGGCAAGCTCGTCGACGCTCAAGGGAGGCCGCGGAACGCCGAGAACAAGAATATGCCCGTCACATACGTAGGGCACTTGAACGACAAGCGGATGAGGTGAGATGGATGGGTCGCTTGGGAATGGCATGATCAAGCCAGCAATACACATATACTGGCTATATATTGAAAGATCTGGGTACAATGCTTCTATATATTTTATGTAAATGTGCGCATTGAGCACCTCAAGAACTAATGGGACCACGATACACGATACCAATGCAAGAAACTTTTGTAATCCATTCTCCTCCAACAATCTCTAACCTAACGCAATCCATTCAAGTTGATAATGTAAGCCTCGGCTCATGTTGAGCATACGATCACGGCCCGAAGCGGAACACTTAATGCTGGACGATATTTTTGCCCCGCCGTGGCATCTAGACAACTATTGGTAATCACTTATTCATCTTTCTATAGTTACCGAGTACGAGATTATCAGAACGAGTCGCGTGATTATGCAATCTTTTCTATTTGACTTTCTGGTCTTTCATGAATACAAATTGATGACTCAGAACAAGGAAATATTCATCGCCGCTTCGATTTCGAGACTCATTAACCCCGCAGACGTTCGGAATAATCTTCTACAGTACATTGATTTCTGCAGAACCAATACTGGCCGGGTGAACTGTTCAATGCCAATTGTCCTTTAAATATACGTTCAATCGGAGATTTCACTATTCAATCTGCATTGAGGGACAAACCGCGGTATATTGACTCGTGCATCGAAGTACCGGATAGCAACGGTCGCGGCGCTATATTCTACATTCACCGGAGAAGCAACGTTCGGGGCACATTTACGGATTGGAAGACAACTTGCGAGACTGAAATATCGTACTTATCCATACAACCTATAAAATATACAATATGCCCTCTTCCACAGAGGACAATCTTTCATTCGATCCCGTGGAGGATGCGGTCGCTGCTTTTAGTGAGTCATACCGGGCATCGTCTACAAAGTCGCCTCAATTGCGCAATGAAAGTGGACAAATCAAGCTAACCATAAGGCCCTCGATCAAATAGAGAACGGACAGTTCGTGATCGTGCTAGACTCACAAGATCGCGAGAATGAGGGAGATTTAATTATAGCCGCAGATGCCATTACAGAGGCACAAATGGCATTCTTAGTACGATATTCGAGGTATATACAAATTTGATGTCTGGCTTAGAAAGACACACAAGGCTAACGAAATATTTCAGCGGCTACGTCTGCGCTCCAATTCTCCCCTCGCACGCCGACAAACTCCTCCTCCCACAAATGGTTATCAACAACGCCGACCCCCTCATCACAGCATACACTATATCCATTGACTCCAACGACCCTTCCGTAACAACCGGAATATCCGCACACGATCGTGCATTGACATGTCGACAACTAGCAGACCCAAACATTAAATCAGAGAACTTCCGACGACCGGGTCATATACTACCCCTCCGCGCCAGGGAAGGTGGCGTTCGGGAACGACGAGGTCATACGGAGGCTGCAATTGATCTGTGTCGGTTGGCCGGTCGGAGTCTGGCGGGCGTTATTGGTGAGCTAGTTGAGGAAGGTGACATCGTTGAAGGTGTGGCTGAGGTTAAGGGAAATAATGGCATGATGAGGAGGGATGCCTGTCTGAAATTTGGGAAGAGGTTTGGATTGAAGGTTACGACGATTGAGGATATGGTTGCGTATCTCGACAAGTTGGATCCGAATAGGAGGTTTGATTTTGTTAATGGGAAGGCTTGATTGAGATTGGGTTCTTTCTCGTCCTGACACGAAAAGCATAGATTACTTCTTCATATCGTGTATAATACTTACCATCTCCTTTTCCCCTTTCTTTTTGGATAGAGGTTAGAACGAGCACAGAAAAGAAAGAAACTCTATATTTGCACCAGACAATCTAAGCTCTATTATACATTTTCTCCATTCTAGGGTATCATTTTCGTTTTTCTTCGTCCTCCTCAAGGGACTTGGTAAATAAATGATCATACATGCAACTTTTGTAAATCCCACATGCAGGCCGCCCGATAGTTAGATGTTGCTTAAATGGTTAAAAAATAATCAAACGCCGATGCAATGCAAACCAAAAGCAATACAGCAGACAAACTCTCAACGCTTCAAATGGGAGTAGTCACGGAGGATACCCATCATATGGGTGTTTGTAGTCTTTCCAGTTCGTCGA
Organism: Talaromyces stipitatus ATCC 10500; assembly: GCF_000003125.1. Classification (NCBI taxonomy): domain Eukaryota; kingdom Fungi; phylum Ascomycota; class Eurotiomycetes; order Eurotiales; family Trichocomaceae; genus Talaromyces; species Talaromyces stipitatus. The sequence continues at coordinate 371,979 of NW_002990116.1, forward strand.
GGTTTCTTCGTCTTCTTCTGCTCAACCTTGGGACGTGGCTTCACCACCTTGTTCTTATTCGTAGGTATCATGCCGGCTTTTTCCAATTCTTCGATAACTTGCTGATGGTCCGGTATTTTGGTCTTTTCCCATATTTGCCGAAACTCATCATCAAACTTATGCATAAGAGATGGATCGTTGGCCCAGACCATTTTCGGGTGATTATCTTTTTTATTTCGAGTGACGAGAAGTTTCCCGTCTCTTTCGAGTTTATCGATGATTTGTTCAACACCGGGCCAACCTTCTTTCAGATCCTTGACTAGTATTCCCGTCATTGTCGTCTGCGACTGGAGCTTTTGTAGTAGCTGCTCCTCCGAGCGGATATTGTGTGGAGGTCGGAAACTGAATGTGCCCTTTCCATCGGCTCCTGTTGGATCATAATTCACTTTGTCGTGGACTTGAAGAATGCTTCGTAGTGCATGAACGTAGCCTTGATCGTGCCGTCGATCTTGTAAAGACAAATACCCAACGATATCCTCGAAAGTGAGCGGTGCATTCTTCTCTTTCATTTTTTGAATCGCATAAAGAACATTAGTCATGATATCCTTGCCCGTACCGGTATCAGCAGGTTGCGAGTATACGACGTTTGCTGGCTCATGGCGGCGTGCTGGGCCTGGGGTGCCTGGGTTGGATGTAGGCTGTGAGGAAGTTGACGATACAGGCTGGCTGTTGCCGATGATGCGCTTCTGTTGTGGTAGGCGTCCCGCGGATGAGACGACGCTGGAATTGAAGTTATTGATTTGTTGCTGGAGATAAGACATGATGACCTCTTAAATGCTTGTGAACAGGTTAAAAGAGTGATAGTCCAGTGATTAGTACTTCTCCAAGGTTGGAAAGGAGAGAAATGAACGAATGGTGTTGGATGCCTGAAACCTGTCTCATTTACCAGGACACTTAAGAATGGAAATAGTCTTGCGATACGAATAAGGAGCAATAGATGGTGAATCCCAAGTAGAGTCTGAGTCGGAGATGACCTTTTGAGTCGCCTACATCATAAGGCAATGACATCACGTGACTATGTGTCGACCTGAAGCTAGGCTAAGCTCTGTAACTGAAAGTAGTTTCTCGAACTCAACCACACGGCATATCGCTCTGTCGACAGCCGGCCACCTTACTTTCATTCCATTTTATTTTTCTTATTTTTCTTTTCAATTATTACACCATCCGCGCCCTTGTCAATACGAGTTATGTATTGATGCTCATCGCGCGCTGTGTGCTAAACAACAAACATTGCACATACGCGCCCGTTCGTGTCAGTCACCGTCGCTCACTTTACCTTTCGATTGAGATCTTAAGTCTCATATCTCATAAAGTGCCTACGATACTGGGATCGCAATTACTGCCCCTTTGTTAGAAGCCTGTTGAGGCTACTGGAAACTCAACATGGCTTCAGCTACCATAGAGATTCCGTTTCTCGCGTCCCACTACGGCATCGCCGAAGATACACTGACGACACTTGCACAAGCTCCGACAGTTGATCTCGTGAACCAGTTGTTACAGAGTATAACGGTCAAGGCTCGAGAATTCGATGACCTGAAATCAGATAAGCTTCGACTTGAAGTTGAACTGGAGAATGCCGTCCGTGCCAGCGAGTCGAAGATCAAAGTCTTGAAGAGTTCTGTTGAGAAAGGGTTGAACGAAACATCAACGTTGCGCACTCGTCTACAGCAGTCCGGTTAGTAATATTTGCCGAATACATACCCGACTTGTCTAACTTGACCACAGAAAATGCCAAATCGAATCTCGAATCCGAAATCGCAACACTCAAGTCGTTCAGTACGTCGAATGAGTCCGAAGTCAACGGTCTGAAATCACGCATCTCATCTCTTGAGAGTTCGAACCGCGATACTTTGGCTCTCCTCGAGTCCAAGACTACCGCCTACGATAAGTTGTCCGAGGAGCTTACGGCTACTCATCAGAAGACCGTTGAACTTAGACGACAACTCTCTACTGCAGAGCAAAACCTTCAAGCAGCAAACTCCGCGTCCACTAGTGCCCGCTTCCGAGAGCAAAGTCTGGAACAGGAACTCGAGTTGACCAAGAAAAATAACGAATACTTTGAAACCGAGCTCAAAGCGAAGTCCGCTGAGTACCTTAAATTCCGCAAGGAGAAAAATGCCAGAGTCGCTGAACTTCAACGAGAAATCGAAGAAGCTAGCTCAACCATTGATCAACTCCGGCGCAGCGAAAATACATTGAAGAGCCGTCTAGATGACGTTGAGCACAAATATGAGGAGTCAATTGCTGCTATGCAGTCACTTAGGGAGGAGGCTACGTCGACTTCTGAGTCACTTCGTATTGAACTTGAAAGCGCGAACCGTTTGGCTGAGCTACAAGGCAATGCAGCGGCAACCGCTAAACAGCGTGTGCAAGAGTGCCAGATTGCTCTGGAGAAGGCACGTGATGATGCGGCAGAGGAGATCTCGAGGCTCCGGGCTGAGATTGAGACTGAACATTCAGACAAGGAGGCTGCTGAACGCAAGGTTGCCGAGCTGGAAGCCAAATTGAGCCAAGTGGAAATGCAAGCACCATTTAGCCCTGGTCCTATGAATGGTGGACCATCTACACCAATTCGCGCATCGACACCTGTGGGCACATTCTCTCCACGTACATCCAGGGGCCGCGGTGGACTGACTTTGACACAATTATACACCGAGTATGATCGAGTAAGAAGCCAGCTTGTAGCTGAGCAACGTAACAATGCGGAGCTCAAAGCTACTCTTGACGAAATGGTGCAGGATCTAGAATCCAGCAAGCCCGAAATTGACGAACTGCGTGCAGATCACGCCAGACTTGAGAATGCGGTTGTCGAAATGTCAGAGGTCCTCGAGACCTCCGGGAAGGAGCGGGATGAAGCGACACGTGAGGCAAGGAAATGGCGCGGCCAAGTGGAGGGCCTTTCAAAAGAAACTGAAATCCTTCGACAGCAACTACGGGATCTCAGCGCACAGGTCAAGGTCCTGGTGCTCGAAGTCGCCCTTTCAAGAGAGGACCAAGAATACGATCGGGAGGAATTGGTAAAGCTCGCTCGCAATGAGATTGAAGAATCCATGGCTTCTCTCAATGCCACAGGCCGCTTCATCACGCAGAATCTCACTACTTTCAAGGACCTTTCGGAGCTACAGGAGCAGAATGTCACACTTCGCCGAATGCTCCGGGAATTGGGCGACAGAATGGAGAGCCAAGAAGCCCGTGAAAGAGAATCATCTTACCAACAAGATCAGGAGGAGCTCAAAGAACTGCGCATTCGAGTTCAGACTTATCGTGATGAGATCATGAATCTTACTGCGCAAACTAAGAGCTACGTCAAGGAACGGGATACATTCCGTAGTATGCTCATGCGCAGAGGTCAAGCTGCGGGTGACAACGCTATTTTCTCTCAGTCGGTTCCTCTTGGTTCAGCACCTCCCACAATGCCAGAGCAAGCTGCTGATGGCACCGATTATGCAGACTTACTTCGGAAAGTGCAAGCTCATTTCGATACCTTCCGTCAAGAAACAGCAACTGATCATTCTGCACTCAAACAACAAGTGAATGACCTTTCTCGGAAGAACAGTGAACTCATGAGTGAGATTAGTCGATTGACTAGTCAACTTGGTGCAGCAGCCCAAAGAACTGAGTTACTGCAAAATAACTTTGATCTGCTCAAGAATGAAAACGTAGAGATTCAGAAACGATATTCGAGCTTGCTGGAAAATGTTAACCGTCAAGATATCAAGACACAGCAAGCTGCCGAGGATCTAGTCGCTGCTAAAGGAATGATCGATAGTCTGCAACGTGAAAATGCCAACCTCAAGGCAGAGAAGGATTTGTGGAAGAGCATCGAAAAGCGGCTAATCGACGACAACGAATCGCTCAGGAACGAACGCGGCCGATTGGAGTCCCTGAATACTAACCTGCAGAATATACTCAACGAACGTGAACATACCGATGCTGAAAGCCGTCGTCGCCTCCAACACAGTGTCGAATCCCTCGAGACCGAACTGCAGTCCACAAAACGGAAGTTGAATGATGAGGTTGAAGATGCTAAACGCGCAGCTTTACGTCGTGAATATGAACATGAACAGTCTCAAAAGCGAATCGATGATCTAGTTACAAGTCTCAGTTCTGTTCGTGAAGAATTGATTGGTGTTAAGACGACACGCGACCATCTCCAAACGAGAGTTGATGAACTCACCGTTGAGCTCAAGACCGCTGAAGAAAAACTCCAAGTCCTGCATTCTAAGCCTAGTGCTGCTCCAACTACAACACTACCAACGACAGACACGGAGCAAGCGCCTACCAGCGGTCTCACACGGGAACAAGAGTTAGCAATCGAAGTATCAGAGCTGAAGCGAGATCTTGAACTAGCTAGAACGGATCTGGAGCACGCAAAGGAGCAAGTAGAGGATTACAAGGCAATCAGTCAAGCAACAGAAGAGCGCCTACAATCGGTTACCGAGACGCAGGAAGAATATCGTCAAGAAACCGAGCAACTTTTGGAAGGAAAGAACGGGAGGATTGTGGAACTTGAGAAACGCGTTGAAGAAATTTCTTCTGAGCTTATTACCACCAACAACGAACTGTCCAAGTTGCGCGATGAACAGAGCGAAATTTCACGACGTGTTGAAGAACAGAAAACCATCTACGAATCTGAAATCTCACGGCTCAAGGATGAAGCTGAACGACAGCTTGAAAATGCAAGGACTTATGAACAGAGTGTACAGGCACAAGCTGAAATCGCTCAACATGCGCAGCAAAACTACGAGAGCGAGCTTGTTAAGCATGCTGAAGCCGCCAAACAGTTGCAAACTGTCCGGTCCGAAGCAAATCAACTGCGCCTTGAAATAGTCGACGTCAAAACTCAGGCTGAGAATGCCAAGAAAGATTTGGTGCAGAAGGAGGAGAGCTGGAGTGAACAAAAGGACCGTTTTGAGAGGGAAATCTCCGATCTGCAGAAACGTCGGGAGGAAGTACTACACCAGAATACTCTTCTACACAATCAACTCGAGAACATTACGAAACAGATTACGGCTTTGCAAAGAGATCGTGCAAACATTACTGCGGAAGAGGAGGAAGGTCAGGGCACAGGCTCGAGTCTTGAGTCTCTTCAAGAGGTCATTAAATATCTTCGAAGAGAAAAGGAGATTGTTGACGTTCAATATCACTTGTCTACTCAAGAGAGCAAGCGTCTGCGTCAACAGTTGGACTACGCGCAATCTCAGTTAGACGACACACGACTCAAACTGGAACAGCAACGCCGTGCTACTGCTGACAGTGATCACCAAAGTCTCAGCCATAACAAACTTGTTGAGACCTTGAATGAACTCAACGTCTTCCGTGAGAGCAGTGTTACATTGCGCAACCAAGCCAGACAGGCGGAAGCAGCCCTCGCAGAGAAATCGACTCGAGTGGATGAGCTCGTCCAACGAATCGAACCTCTTCAAAACAAAATCCGAGAATTAGAGAATCTTGTCGAAACTAAAGATGAAGAGATGAAACTCATTCATGCTGACCGTGATCGTTGGCAACAACGCACCGAGAACATCTTACAGAAGTACGATCGCGTCGATCCCACAGAAATGGAGAACCTTAAAGAGAAGCTCTCAACTTTGGAGAAGGAGCGTGATGAGGCTATTGAAGCACGTGACACATTGCAAAAACAAGTGGACGGCTTCCCGGAGCAACTCGCAAAGACTGCAGAGGAAAGTAAAGCTGAACTGCGCAGCAAGCTTACCGAACAATTTGTAAAGCGTTCCAAGGAACTCAGTGGTCGCATCAACGCAAAGCAATCTGAATTGAATGCAGTTCAACAAGAGAAGGAAGTCATTCAGCAGGAACTCACGAAAGCGCGGGAAGAGCTCAACCAGCTTAAATCAACGCCAGTTGAGCAACAAACTACAGCAATGGAAGTTGAGCCCGCCTCTGTCACTCCTGCCGTGCCCCAGCCTGCACCTTCAACTTCTCCAGGCAATGAGGAAAAGATTAAGGCTCTTGAAGAAAAGGTTGCTCGTCTGGAAGCTGCTTTGGCTGAGAAAGAAGCCCAGTTTGACACGAAGCTTAAGGAACGGTCCGACAAGATGAAAGAAGCATACAACACTAAAGTTGCGGAGCTTCGCAGAAACCACCAGCAAGAACTGGAGGCTCTTAAATCGCAGCAGCGGCAAGCGCCTCAAGAAGCCGGTCAAACTACAGAAGTCACAATACCCGGTACTCCTGCAAAGGCTGAAACTGGCGAATTGCCTGAGCTTACCGACGCTCAAGCCAAAGATCTTGTCGCTAAGAATGAGACAATCAAGGATATTATTAAGCGCAACATTCAACAACAGGTTAACAAAGTGAAAGCGCAATTGCAACAGGAAGCTCGGAACCAGGCTGCGGCGGTTGCCCCAAGTCTCGAAGCTACAGCCGAGCTTGAGAGTAAACTTGCAGAGGAGCGAGAGCGTCTCAAGAAAGTGTCAGATGAGACTATCGAAGAGAAAGTCAAATCAGCTGTTGAGTTAAACGACAAGAAGATTGCCGTTAAAATCAGTATGCTCGAGTCGCGTGCTAAGACAGCTATGGCGAAACTCCAGGTTGTGCAGAAGGCTGCCTCTGAGACCCCAGAGAAGCCCGTCCGGGAAGTGTGGGAGGTTGCCAAAGATGCAAAGGCACCTCCAGCTGCTCCGACAACCCCAGCGAAACCATCCACTCCTGCACCGGTAGCACAGGCTCAGACACCTGTCTCTACACCCTCAGTTGTCACTAATAAGGTTGCGCCCATTCCCGCTCCCACTCCCGCTGCTACAGCTGCTACCCCAGCTGCAGTTCCTGTTGCTACCCCGGCAGCCGCAGAGGTCCTAGCTCAACCCCAACAGCAGCAACAAGCAGCGAGCCCCTTTGCAGCAATCAAAGAGGGCCAACAAGGTCCTCAAACTCAAGCGACTCAGCCACAGAATGTTGCAAATCCATTCGCAGTAATAAAGCAGGATAGACAGAACCAGGCGACTCAACCAAACCAACAGGCTTCTATACCTCCAAAACCCCCAGCTGGAGGTGTTGGTAACCATGTCGGGCCTGGTCCGGCTACATTGAGAGCTCTCCAGTCTGGGCTTCCAGTTGCACGAGGACGAGGTGGCGGACGCGGAGGTAGTCAAAATGTTGGTGGAGCCCAACCCACAGATCAGTCACAGCAAGGTCAAGTCCAAAGCCAGCGCGGTACTGGTATGACACGAGGACGAGGGCGTGGCCGTGGTGGTCAACATGGCCAGACCAATGCACCTCAGAATGCCGACCAGTCGCAAGAAATTTCTGGTGGTAACAGAGGTGGTCTGAATGCTGGAGCACGTCAATTCATCCCTCAGGGCAACAAGCGACCACGTGAAGATGGTAGCGAGACAACTGCTGGCGACGCCGGTGGCGCAGGAAAGAGAATCAGAGGCGGGGGGGGACATAACCGGGGATCATGAACGGAAAGACACAAGCATATCAACAAAACAAAGAATCTCCTTTGTTATAAAATTATATATTGCGACTTGATGTTTTGTATTAATGAGCAATATTTTTTCTTTTACACATAGGGTATGTGGGCGTTGTTCGGGGTTGCACTTCATTTTCGCATGGATCTAGTATCGAGGAGATTTGCCTGGGGAAGGGAGAAAGGATGTATACATTGTATAAGGTTGCCTTGTGGTTTTGAGCAAGCATACCTACTGGATTGTACAACTACTCAATGTGGAGCGAAAAAAATAACTAGATACCTTGACAATTGTCACAACCATTCCAACGATTTGTAGCTTCTATGGGGTATATCAAAATGAGACAAAATCATAACACGTAAGACTGATCGGTTGGATGATCAATTATCACCTTCGTTTACTGCCCCCACTAGTAGATAAACTAATCATCTTCGCAAGCCCTTCACGCTCCTTATGCAATACCAATAATCTCGCATCCTCGATTCGTTTCGCATTCGGCCGATGTCCACCATGCTCCTCTGCAGCTGGACCGACGAACCGTCGCCTTTTTCTCTGTCCAATGCTACCTGTCCCAGCAGCCCAGATAACCATCCAATCCTCCACGACAGTCCCCTCTGAGATTTCACATTGAGAACAAATCTTGCTATGCGAGCCAATGGTCGCGTGGCGGTTTATAGTTGCTAATGAATCGACCACGGCGGCGGAACGGATGTATGCTCCTGTACGGATTGTGGTTTGGGGTCCTATGACCACTGAGGATGATATTCGCGTTAATATTCCATCTGATGTTGAAGTGGGCGCGCTCGTTGACTCCTTGATATCGCCGATTATAGTCTTTTCGCCAATGATGCAGCCATCCCCGATTTGTACGGGTCCTTCGAAAGCCTGGATTCTCACGCGAGGGTGGATGACGGTGCCCGACCCGATTGTTATGGGGTACGTGCCATGGAAAGCCGTGGTTTCGGAGACGGTAGTTGTCGAGTGTACAGAGACAGGGGCACGGGGTGGAGGAGCTGGACCTGATGCTGAGGATGAGGAGACGCGTTGTCGTTGGGTGGAAGTGGATGCTGATGGGGGTGGTTTTAGGTATGTTGATGAACTTGTCGATGCCATTGTTCTGTTCGGCAAAGGATTATATAGCAGTTAGTTGAAATGATACTGTTAAGCATCGAGCATCGAAAAGAAGCATCCGTGATGTTTTAGTTGAGGTCGATGAGAGAAGCTTAACATATCGCGGAGATCTTCCAGTGGGCCAATCGGAATCCGTCATCTGCGGAGAAACAGACCCACTCCGTGTCCTTGGGGCTTCACCATTCAACAATCTTGTCAACTCAGCACTCGTGTGTGTGTGTGTGTGTGTGTGTGTGTGTGTTTTTATTTAACGGCCGTGTACTCAGCACTCGTACATATGGATCTTGTAAAGAATATGACCATAAGGTCACGTGACTAGTGATCCGAGGCTAATTATAGTCTCACCCCCTGGGTTGTATGTAACGCATCGAATCATCTCCTTATCAATACTTACAAGCAGCTGGTCATTGATCACTATTACTGGACGATATTAATCCTCTGAATCTATACGGTCCATTCAGCGATTTCTTTACAGATCTCAGCGTGTGATTTGATAGAACTTCCCAAATTCGGTCAGAATGGGGAATATTGGAAGGCCCAGCACAGGATGCAATAGATGCAAGCGGCTCAAAGTCAAGGTGAATACCGGCTGGAGTATATGTATTTCCATCGATGATAATGGTACTGACATTGATATTCTCAGTGTGACGAAGAAAAGCCAGAATGTCTTCGTTGCAAAAATGCAAGTCAGAAATGTACAGGCTATCCGGATATCTTCGACATACGGCTCAGACACGAGACAGGCGTTGGTAAGAGGCGGTCAACGCGAATCAGAAAAGCAGCTCATCCCGATCCCGTTGTGCCAACAGCCAAACCTTCCAAGCGTGCAAAATCACCGTCAACGAAAGACGATGAGTCTTTTCTTTCAGCGACCATTCTCCTCTTCAAAATAGCTCTCGGGAAACCGTATGATACGAACCTGTCTTCAGATAATTATCTAGACAGTTGCATATCGATCATAAATGGTTCAGCCGACAACTCAGGTCTCAAACACGCCATGTCCGCTACTTGTAACCGATTCTATTCGTTTGTTTCTCAAAGCAAGGAGATGGAGGTTGCTTCAGAGACGAACTTTGCAGCCGCTGTTTCACTGGCGCGAGCAGCGTTGGATGATCCGGAGGAGAGCAAGTCTGATGCTACGCTATTAACGGTTATGTTGTTGTCAATGTTTGAGGTGAGCTTTTATTTCCTTTGATTTGGAGTAGATGAGTCAGTTATACTGATTAATTGAAGAATCTTAGTAGCGTCAAAGCTTATAGGTCACCGCTGAAGACCCATTTCATTGGTCTTGCGCAGTTGCTTCAACACCGAGGACCGGACTTGCTGCATAGTGGTATTTCTCTATTTTGTCTTCATCAGTTCTACTATAGACTTGTATGCCCTCCCTTTGGCGATGATTAGAAGTAAAAATACTGATTAGGTATATCTAGGCAGCAGTAGTCCTCGGCGGTGACTTGGAGGCAATGAGAGAACTTCTTGAGATTTCGAAATCTATCCGTCCACCCTGTGATATGCATCCTACCAACACCCTAGCTTCATTCACAACGGGACTCGCTTATCTGCGCTTGCGACTAGAAGCTATCAATCTCTGCTCCGGGTTTGACGTGCAGAAAATCACACTGTTGATGTCACTAGCCTTGCAACTTGAGGGGGACCTCTCACGATGGGTAAACGACGTCCCCGCGAGCTGTCAACCCAGAAAGAAGGTTCTAGACATCTTTCTATACTATCCGGACTGGGAGGACAAGTACCCCTCGCTGGCTGTAGCGCAGGATTGGAACCATTACCGGTACATGAGGATTATGACCAATATCGTTATATCACGATGCGCGGCGCTGTTGCGTCTGTATTCGAAAGTCGCTGCGGCAGATCAGGCTTGTGAGCAGATGGTGGATGAAGTCCTTGCGTCGGTGAACTTTTATATTGGCCCGCTGAAGAAGTACGAGAATGATGAGGATGAGGATGATGACGATGATTATCATCCCCATAGAATGAGTCAAGATCGAGTCGTTGATAAAAAGTATGCCCTTGGTGCACTAGGTGCCATGCTATTGTTGCCCAAATTGCGGTGGATTCTGCAGGCGGAACCATCGTTAAGGCCGAAACAAAGGGCATGTTTAGAGTCGCGGGTTAAGACGATGTTAAAATTCTACCGAGCTCACGGGGTAGAAAATGTTGATATGCAGGACCAATAGATCTTCCCTCCTATTGTGCCGCTCGCTGGTTATGTATAGTGGGTATCATAACATGCATCTAAACCTATATGACACATATCTAATTATAAATCACTCATCAAACCGACTAACCTCCCTCTCCTCCAAATCCCCCGGCTGATCTCCAGGTTTTATCCCAAAAGCCTTCCTCCATTCCCACACACCCCTATCAACTTCCTCTTTCGTCATCCCGTCTCTAACTAAACAAAACGTAACACCCAGCTCCGTCTGCACATTTCTGTTGCGCGCCTCATCGTCAAAGAATAACATTTGATCGTACGGTATGTTGCTTGATTGATGTAGGCGCGTGAAATGCTGCGTTTTGTTGCTCGGGAAGATCTGAATGTAGTCGAAATAGTCGAGAGCGCGTACGGTGCGGCGTCGCGTGTCCCGTGCGGCGGGGTTGTCGGTGAATGTTGGTATTACGTGCAGGGCTTTAAGCATGTCGCGCGCAAGATCGGGGGCGTGTGTTCTTGAGGCTATTCCGAGTGGGATGTTATGCGATTTCGCCGAGTGAAGGATCGAGGAGACGGCGGGGTAGAAAGCGAATGATTCTCCCCATCTGTTCATGTTAGAGAGATAGGGTTGTTGACAGATGGAGAGTGTACTGACTTATCGACACATCGTGAATTGTTATCTTTGGGTTTCACAGGGGCGCTGACATGCGTATCTACCCAAAATGGCCATAGGGTGTAGTCGAGATCGAAGACGATGAGTTTTGGTAGCGGGAGTTTGTCGTTAAAGGTGGAGGGCGCATTCGAGGGTTCTTCAGGGGGGAAGGAGTGATATGATTTTTGACGGCGGAGCATGTTTGCACTGTATATTTAAATGCTATGTGATCAGAGTATGTACCTGCAAACAACATGTACTATTTTTCTTTTTGCACAAGTGAGTATGTACAGGGTGAATCAAGCTGGTCCGATTTGATATCAGCGAGCCTTATCGCTCCAGGCTAAACTTTAGGAGGCTTAGGTACGCCCCACAGTTCTTTTTTCCTCGATTCTGGCCAATCACATTCCGCACTGGAAGCCGGGAAAGGTGGTTTCTATCATAGATACGGACACGGAATCAAGGCGGTAGAACTGCCAACAACTTAATGTACCGTAACCAATATAACGACAGAAGCAAGGAGAGCACGTAGTCAATGCTCGGCACATTACTTACGACATCACCGGGATCCCTCTTCTAGATCAAACAGGGCACGACAGAACTATTGTTAGTACAAGTACTCCGTACGACTAGCTGCGACAGTCTGGATAATTAGACCCCGAAACCTACTGCAGACTCTAAAGCAGCAGTAGCGGCCGCTGAATATTCCCAGGTTCAGGCTTAGCTGACAACAGTTCCCGGTTCGTCAGTGGGGAAGTGAGAAAATCTTGAAGCTGGTGGCCATCCCCAACGTCATGTAGCTGGACGAGAATAAGGATAATATATCCATATGTCCGGGTATTCGTATATTGCACTGATCCTCGCTTTAGGTCCCGAAACGAGGCTAACTCACTCATACGTAGTCCCATGTAGGGTTGTACCTCCAGCTCGATACTATCACACATTGCACACGTGAGTAGAACGGCTATACCTGATGACCGGCAAGCATCAGCTAAGAGGCTCTACGTCGACCCTCAGCATCGAACGCCATGAACTGGGCAATTTCTGTTTCATACGTCTGTGTTAGGCACTCGGTAGACTGTAGGAAGAGGGAGGCGTCAGACCCATTCGGTACCCGATCTGGCCCACTCTTTTCCCCCATTTTCCACTCTGCAAATTTGCCATGGCCACTTGTCCAGATTGATATACGTAGTCGGCCCAAATTAGATCTCAAGGGGAGCCGTAGTATGTGCGGAGGGACCCATGGAAAAGACGCATGTTATTCGTTTGTGTAAACGCAGGTCAGGGTTCGAAGGAAGAAGGGGTCGGCAGATGGTTGAAAACAAGATCTCAGACAATCAAAACAAGGCGACGGTGGATCCGTGTTTGGAGCTCAAGGGGCCATCTAGACCAGTCACACAAAGCGAGCAAAAAAAGATAGAAGTAATCATCGAAGTATAGTCACGGAGCAAGCAGTATGAAGAGTAGGATGTCTGTTGAGATGGGAGAAGAAAGCCGCCAAGAATCCAGTTGACTCCGAAAAGAGCAAGTGGTGTCCTGACTTTTCAGGCTGCCATCCCGCCTTCCAGATTCAATTAATTCCCGCTGTCCGGCGATTCCCACCTTCCCGCTCCATCTCCAACTCTCCCTCCATGCAGAGTCATGTCAATATTCCCCAGCATCCCCTGATCGATCATCTCGCTCTCATTATTGTATCATCTCCACAATGTCTCCCTCGACCTTCTAGTTGCGAGATCGGCCATAATCTCGCCCTACCAACCGGGCGTTGTGGCCAGTGCAAACGAACTGCTTTTCGCTCATCCTCCACTGTTTAGTCTCTGCACTTTACAACTTTCAACAACAACAACGTGCTATGCACATAATAGTTTCAACTCTCATACAACCATAATCACCACCTTCATCCTGCCTGTATTCTACAACTTCGGCGATATTGCCGCTTCACAACGCAATGGAGGTGTCGGGCTCGCGACCTCGGGTGCGAGACGCGTCACCGATCCTAGGTTTATCCGATAATATGTCTCGACCAGCATCGTCCAAGTCCGCTCGCATACGAGACGTAGAAATGCATCGAGAGGTCACAACCACTGTTGAGCCCTCACCCAGTATCGGCCAGTTTTCGTTCGCCCCGGCTACCCGCACCACCGTTGTCACCACCACCACAACGACCACCACCAACTTTCCCCCGCTCATCCTGAATCCTCCACGCTCAGCTCGCGAACTGAATCCCAAGTTATACCCTCTTGCTGCATATCCCACTCCGGCCGCTCTACGAAAATTCCAGTTTGAACTCGATGGCCAGTCGGTGATCTTCAATGAACCAGAAGATACCGATGCCGCTATAAACGAGGTTCGTGTGATCTCTTGCTTTCCCTTGTAAACATCTCTTGCTAACTAACGACTTCCCGCAGTTAAACGAACAGCATGCCGCTTTGAGGTCGTCCAAGGGTGTACTCACATCGGTCGCAGGCTATGACGGTCCCAATCAGAATACCTCTGTTCCCTATCCCTCGAATACAGCAGTAACCAGACGTCGAGCTGTCTCGCCATTCAAATATCCCGACACATCAGGCAGACGTACACGCTCTTTAATGGTTCCTTCAGATTCACGTGGCACCCCGTCGCAGCAGAGAAAGAGTCGCCTGGGTGGCATTGCCTCCGCCACGAATTCGTCAGTGGCCGGCCTGGCCACCCCTGAAACCGAAACAACTCGTTTCCGTCTTGATCAACATGTTGCTTTGAGAAAGCGTCTGCATACTGAGAAAGCAGGACAGTTGGTAACCTCTGCTACATCCTATCAAGGCGACGTTGATGTTTCCCAGACCTCATCTCCCAGCCAGTCATTCGCTTCAAAACCCCGTGTTAAACGTCAGAACTTGGTAGAGGCAACACCAGCACTTGAGCATCAGCCGGGCTCTATGACGCTTGTCTCCTCGGACTATCATGACCAAGATCCCCAGTCTGGTACAGAAGACGACGGGTCTGCTGAAACCCTGGCCGCAGGTAATGAAGGCACGCAAGAGTCGCAGCCATGTCAACAAACAGTTCCAACTAGTCTGTCTAGTCATGATTCAGTGCTTGGCCAGGACATGTGCCTTCCCAGCCCAAGTCTATCTCCAGTGACCGCCATGAATACTCACAACCCGGATTACTTCCTCGAGTTTCCTGATGACCAAGGAACAGATACCGACTCCAGCTTGGACAATCACATACCTGTTCTATCCAACTCCCTTCGGCAAAAGACGATGCACGACGCGTCGACTAGTCAACGTTCCATGAACGCGAACGCTATCCAGTCACGACCGACGTCTTTGATGGATATCCCAGCCACGCTAGAATTCTTCGAAGCCATACCAGACGAGATGAAGACTTACATGATGTATCAACTATTGAAACGTTGCCCCAAACCCACTTTGCAATTTGTGGCCGATACTGTCAACCCTGCATTGAAGTGCGATTTCTTGGCTCTTTTACCCGCAGAGTTGACCCTCAACATCGTGAAATACTTCGACTACCAGACTATGTGCCGGGCATCTCAGGTTTCAAAGAAATGGCGACACATCCTCAACTCCGATGAACGAGCCTGGAAAGAGTTGTTTGAGAGGGATGGCTTTCAGCTCCCACCTGGAGAGCTTCAGCAAGCCATTAGAGAAGGGTGGGGCTGGCAGTTCCCTAACGGATCGGAGGACTGGGAAAGGGATCTATCTTTAAGCCTCAAGAACGATTCCGACTTGAGTCAAACATCGCACGCTCTTTCGTCGAGTTTCATGTCTAACGCACTTTCTCTGGATTCTGTTTCCCCTCGTCGTTCAAAAAGGAAGGCCACCAATAAAACTCCGACTCGAAAGATTGCTAGACGGAAATTGCTGTCATCTCGCAGGGCTGAATCCCCCGTCTCGGATTCTTTAGACTGGGTAAACGAGGTATCAGTCCTTGAGGGGCCCGCTGCCGCTGCCAATGCTGCAGCCATTGCTATCCCCTATCCTGATGTTGGCCTGAGCTCACTCCGTAGTTTGCATCTTTATAAGTCGCTATATCGCCGCCACTTGGCCATCCGACAAGGCTGGATGCGTCCCGACTTGAAGCCAAAGCATCTGGCTTTCCGTGCTCATGATCGCCATGTCGTCACATGTCTTCAATTTGACTCGGAAAAGATCCTCACTGGCAGCGATGACACCAAGATCCATGTTTACAACACCAAAACTGGGGCATTGAGATCTGTTCTCGAAGGCCATGAAGGTGGTGTTTGGGCTCTGGAGTACCACGAGAATACACTTGTTTCCGGATCTACGGATAGATCGGTGCGTGTGTGGGATATTGAGAAGGCCAAGTGCACTCAGGTATTCCATGGCCACACATCCACTGTACGGTGTCTGCAGATCTTGCTTCCCGCTGAAGTCGGAAAGAATCCAGATGGATCTTCAATTATGATGCCTAAGGAGCCTCTTATCATTACGGGATCGCGCGATTCGAATCTGCGGGTTTGGAAGTTGCCGAAGCCTACCGACCCATACTATCTTGATGCTAGTTCACATGCTGAGGACACGGACTGTCCCTATTTCTTACGAACTCTATCGGGCCATCAATATTCAGTACGAGCCATCGCGGCACATGGCGATACTTTAGTTTCTGGAAGCTATGACTGCACTGTTCGAGTATGGAAAATTTCTAATGGTGAATGTATGCATAGACTACAAGGCCACACGCTCAAAGTCTACAGTGTCGTTCTGGACGTGGAGAGGAACCGTTGTATTAGCGGCTCTATGGATAACATGGTTAAAGTTTGGTCGTTGGATACTGGCGCCTTGCTCTACAATCTTGAAGGTCACACTTCACTTGTGGGCCTCTTAGATCTCAAGGGTGACCGTTTGGTTTCTGGCGCGGCTGATTCAACCTTGCGAATTTGGGACCCAGAGAACGGCCAGTGCAAGAACAATTTGACTGCTCACACCGGAGCCATCACCTGCTTCCAGCATGACGGCGAAAAGATCATATCTGGATCTGACAGAACACTCAAGATGTGGAATGTACGATCGGGCGAGTGCGTCAAGGACCTCCTTCGAGACCTTAGTGGCGTATGGCAAGTGCGGTTCAATGATCGCACTTGTGTAGCAGCTGTTCAGCGAGACGGCATGACTTATATTGAGGTATGTTTTCATTCTCGTAAAGATTACGCTATTTTCGGTTACTAACGATTCAAAGGTTCTCGATTTTGGTGCTTTTCGAGATGGTCTCCCTGAATACCGACTTGGTAAACGCATACTAGTGGACCGCTTTGGTTTTCCCGTTGACAACGACGACGATGAGGACGATTTTGACGGGACAGAATAAGTGGTACGACACCAAGTATCTCTTGTATACGAGCCGAATCCGTCGAGCAGTCGATGATTCGGCAGGATCTCAACATACCAATGATACCCCTTTCATGACACAAACTTCTTTTAATCTTGCGGGTTTGCATTATTGCATAGCGTGGGCGGTATTACTCTCTTTCATATTTCCATATGGCATCTTTTATTGGCAGGTGTTCGGATTGGTTCGGGCTTGAGCAAAGTTACGACATGCGACGTTTTCCGATATCCTCGAGGTCTGTCGAGCATTTTCTGCTGATTACAGGCATCATTTATTTTATTTTGTCTATGGGCATAGCAAGAGGACTGGAGTCTTTCATCTTACATTTACGATATGTTTATGTGTATTCATTCATTTTTCCTGTATTTCCCATGCTTTTCTCTTTTTCTTCAGCATTTTCAGCTGTGTATTTGCAATCGACGGGGGGGTGCGACTCAATTATATCAAGTGTATTGATGTATGCAATTTACAAAAGCATGAACAAACATGTCATCTTGAACCCACAGTATCTGAATGTGATTACTTTAGACTGTCGTAAAAGTTGCCTGATTACATTCAAGGAGACACTCCCTGAGTTATAACCAGCTCAGATATAATTACACCAATGATCTAAGCATCTATGCAATTTACATGCGACCTAGTCACCTGTAACCTCAGGCAGATCTTTTTATCTGGACACCATGATTCTGGAGCCACAAATTGTTTGGGTGCTACGATTTTCGGCCTTAGGAGAAAAGGATGGTACATGAAGGTATAGAGATGTCGTCCATTTCCACAAATGATGGGTTAGACTTCAAGGTCAGTTCCATCGAATTTGATGGCTCCAGCTGTGTCAAGCATTTATTTTTATTTCTGTTCATAGTACCCAATTGTCCTTGACCTCATACAACAGACAGGTTTGTTGCTGAAAAAATAAGAACACAGGGTATTTCTAGTAATTGCCTTGGCTTTTTTTTAAGCTTAATCTTATAGACTGCTGATGGATACATGCCATTAAATTCTGTAGTGTCCTGCCTGTCCAATCTCCATTCGATAATTGTGTTACACCCAGTTCCATCCATCTATGCTCTACATTTTCTTACGTTAGTTATATGGGTGTTCCCTTCCATCTTAATCCCGATTTCACCATTCCGTTTGCCAACTTGTGTGAGAGGAAAAGTCGTCACCTACCTACAATAAAGTTGACTAGCTGGGGCATAAGAGCCTTATAAATTTGTCCTCTTTATGTGTTTGTTTCTCCTCTTCATTCCTCTCAGCTACATCTTTCTGTATCCATCATCTTGCTTTTTCTCCGGTCGCTCTGTCTTCATGATTAGGAGTTATCATATTAGCTCACGCTTGTTAGTTTTCTTTATATCTTATTTCTTCACGTCTTGGACATCTTGAAGTTTGGACTTCTGTAACACCTGGCTATCTCTAAAAACGTGACCAGTCCTCTGCCATAATCAACCAAGATGGTACGACTAAACTACACTTCTGTGAGTGAGATGCTAGTATATTTGTTTAGACTTTATGTATCTGCTGACACCAAGCCTACAGAGAAAGATCAGTGGCGTCAAAGCTGGTCTAGCTGTGAAAAAGGATCTCGTATGCATACAATCTGCCTCTCCATTGATATAAACATACATATTAACTTTTGACAGAACAAGCGAATCCCTTCCACTCCTAATTTCAGAGTCCGAGACCCTGTCCTGGAAATCGACATCTCTGGTAAAGAACTAACAGACGATGGCTTCAACGAATTCATCCTCGATCTACGTATTGCGTTGCAATCCGCGAGCCCCGAATACCCTCAAGGAATCAACAAGTTACAAGAACTACACCTGAAGGGGAATCAGCTTACCGTCAACGCGCTTGTGGAGCTTGCTAAAATCATTCAGCTCAGCTCACGGGATCTCAAAGAGCTCGATGTCTCGAATAATGATATCAGCATTATTACGATTTCTGACGCGCAGAAATGGAAGTATTTTCTTCAATCCTTCAGCCAGTGCTGCGTCTTGAAGAAAATTGATTTCAGTGGTAATTCTCTGGGGGCCAGGGGAATTGAAATTCTGGCACGGGTTTACATTCGCAGTGAGCTTGACTTCGTCGAGACTGTCGTGGACTCTGAGGAAGACGAGCATTTGAATGATCTTGAACTTGAAGAGACTACGCAGCGTGGTGAGCATGCTGTCGTGAGCCAAGCTACGAAAGAAGTTTCTCGACGAAGTCAGACGTCACCCTCCAAGGCTCACACATACACCGACGCAGAATTCAGACGCTATGCATGCACCCGGGGTCTACGATCAGTTCCATATCTCATTTTGCAGGATGTCTCCATGACCAATGGAGCTATAATCCACCTTGCTGAGATGATTAGAATGCATCGCACTCCAGAAACGCTTCTTCCATTCCTTCCTGGCGGCAAGCCCCTCAATCTACCCCCATCTGAATACGGTGCAGGTGGTATCTATTGGTTGCCAAACGATGGTATCAGCGAGTTATCAGTCCGACTTATGAAACTTATGGAACAGATGCAACGGTCTATCGCCGAGAACGAGTCCGACGACGAACTTGCTGTTGACTTTGACGAATTTAACTTCGATGACTTGGACCACGAAGAGATGGAACGCAATCAAGAGGAACGGGAACGTCGCCGTCGGCACCGCCAGGCACTGACCGTGAATCTTGGTCGCGCCACTAGTCAGCAGCGAATCCATACGCTGGGCACCGAAGGACTGCGGAAATCTGTTCTTTGGCATTGTGCATTGCGAATGCTGGCCGTCTCTCGAGCAATCCTGCTGGACTTTACGAGTCGTCCCACCCCAGTCGAAGAGGAATTGGCCGCGTCTAAGAAATCACGACTTGAACAATTGCGTCGACAAGACGCAACCCGCTCATCACTTCCAGTCGATAAGCGACATGCATCTCCAAAACTGAACGACCAACTATTGACTGGAATATCTTCTCAGGAACGTCCGCTATCCAGCTCACCACGATGTCTCTCAACAAGGACAGTCGTAGATGGGTGGTCAACGAAATTCGACGACATCCCAAGGGGGGCGCTCATTTCTTCGTTGCGTTTTGATCCTAAATCATCGACATTTGATCACATGTTCCCCGCAATGCACCATACCCCCGAGAATCCATTATTGCAGGTTAATCCACCACCGGTCGCAGCAGCGATGCCAAATTATCCCTGTATAATCGAAAGCGAGCATGATATAAAGGCCAGTGGACATGTTCTGAAAGGAGGCAAATCGGATACCAAGAAAGATGGGGGGGTTCATCCATCATCTTCATCGCCTACCACTCTTAGTTGTGGAGGCAAGATAGCTACAACGACTGGTAACTATCGTTCCAAGTATCAATTTGGGTTGCCATTACATTTGTGGCGACGCATTATTGCTGAGGCGATGGGTGTCAATGGAATTTTGCATCCGGATCAGCAGATGAAGATCGTCTCGTATGCTGCTAGTTGGGGTGCGCTTGAGGCGGAGATGTCTATCAATGGTGCGGCGGAGCATCAGCAATTGTGGAAGATACTGGATAGTATCGATTGCTTCACATACAAGCCACTGTCTTAGGATATTGATATGACCAAAATCAGACAGCGAGATGGCGATGTGGAGTGATGGTGATTTTTTTTCTACTTTCCTAATTGGACGCTTTTAGAAAAGGAGTTACTTCGGTGGGGGCACCCGAAAAGGAAATTTAGCCCTAATCCACCAAGTTTCGGCTACTCTCTTCTCACTTTGTCCCGGGTTTCCTTGCTTATTACTACTCATTCCCTTTTCCTTGTACGAGGACCTTCCTTTCTGTCTTGAATATTAAAGTCTGCGAGAATCATTCACGTTTTCTTCTGAGATGAATATGTGACTTACAACTGTCAGCGAATGCGATGCAAATTGCTTGCAGAATGTAGTACTGGTAGAGCATCAATAGCAATTCTAGACGAGGTGCCAGGTTCAGAATAGTTTGCTCAGCCCAGTTGATTTCTATAGTCCCAAGAATAGAAGCTACAACAGACTGTAGCGAGTCATGAGTCATTTCACCATTTTCAGTTTGTGAGTGTTGGGCTAGCTATTTGGGGCTATTTTGGGATTTGGACTTATTCTAGGTGGGGGTGTGTAAATGCTTTCTCCCAACGATTCATCCTCATCTTTTCTTGTAGTTCTCTTTTTACATGATCTGATAGTCAATATCCCTCTTAAATTCACCAAATTTCAAATTACCCACCTCATTTACTACCGTTAAGCCATAGAGTGTGCGAGACCAAGGTTAACATCATGTCCAACGAAACTGTGGTGCTCATCACCGGCACGAACAGGGGTGAGTGCAATTTCCGGATTATTTACTCCATCTCAGGGACCTCAAGATTTCCCACAAAGGATGAGATCATTAACGTTCTCATCAGGTCTCGGCCTTGGCCTTGCAAAACTCTACCTTCAACAACCCAACACGCGCGTCATCCTCACTGCACGCAGCAACACGACTGCCGTTGTCGACGCACTACCAAAATCCAACGCCGGCGTACTGCACGGCATCTACAAACTCGACAGCGCATCCAACGTCGATGCAGTTGCACTACGCGAGTCGCTCACGTCTTCTGAGACCGGCGTTAGCAAGATCGATATTATCATCGCAAATGCCGGTATAGGCGAGCCATTTGACAGCGTTCTCGACGCACCTATCGATGCACTGGAAAATTTCTATCGAGCCAATACCCTCGGTCCCGTGAGACTCTATCAACAGCTTTGGAAGGACCTTCTAGAGAAATCAACGAACCCGAAATTCATTCTGATCAGCTCCGCTTTGGGTTCTGTTACCTATGTCGATAAATCGCCCTGTGGTGGGTATGGCGCATCGAAGGCGGCGGCGAATTATTTCGTGAGGAAGATGCACATGGAAAATGAGAAGTTGACGGCTGTAGTTTTGCATCCAGGGTAATTATACTTATCTCTTTGTGTGCGGAATAGCGATGTTGGAAAAAAATCTGATTTACGTGGCGGATAGCTGGGTCAAGACAGATAATGGGCAAGCATATGCCGATGCTGTCAATGTATCTGAACCGCCTTTGACGGTGGAGAAGTCAGTCGACAAAATATTTGAGATAGTACGTCCCACTATAACCAGATGTTTTCTCCGACATATTGGACTGAATTTGGTCTAGGTGTCTGCAGCAACGAAAGAAGGCATGTCGGGAAACTTTATCGATATCATGACCGGGAGCGATATCCTTTGGTAAAGCCTAAGCCCGGGATTAGGACCTGTGAGACCGTTAAAAAAAGAACCTTGGAATCCTTGTAGGACTATCAAGAAAAAGGAGACGTCTTTGGGCTTGTTAAGTTTTTATCCAGAATTGTAACCATCTAGTAGTACGTCGCGAGTCAATATCGGATTAGTTTCAGTCACTTACTTCCAATATTTGCTTCTATTCGATCTCTGTTGTCTTTTTCTCTCCGTTATCCAGGGGTTTTTCCTAACGCAGGTGAAGACTACGCTACAGATATTAAAGGAACAAATTGAGGTACGTACTAATTGACATGTCGGGCATGGGTAGGACCCAACTATGCCTACGGCAATATCAGCTGGGAGTGAGAACCAACAAGCCATACCCGATCTTTGGGCGAGTCCCAAGAAATGGGGTGCAAAACATATCAGAATACCATAATTAAGGTACTCAACACCCTGTAAATATTGTTTGCTAGGGATATCTGTCTCAGAAATTCAATATTTGTAATCCACGATGAATTGAATGGAAAATCACAAGAGAGACATGTAGTATCAACACGATTTTATGTCTGGCAGGGGTTTGCGAAACCATGCGACATCCTAAAGAAAGAATACTTGTGCGTATGGTCTTATTTTGCAAGCCATGTACATCTCTAAGCCCAGATCCTTATCAGGTACAGTCGAGTTACTGGCACGTTAGCCACCCAGTTTGCGATGATTCGGTTCTCGAGACAGCGAGAAAATCGATTACTCGTTGCGAGGTACAATATGTTGCACAATTGACTTGACACTCGAAAACAATAATCCCGTTGAATTAGAGCGCGGCCAAGATAGACCAGGACACATAGCTATGGCTTACTACAGGAATAATATCAGTCCAAAATAGTAATATACGGTAGTATATTGTTACGGGCCAGTCCTGTCGTATGAAACACTATAAGTTCATTCCTAAGATGATAACATACATGAGAAGCAAAAAGAAAAAACATGCAAATTCTGGCTGCGCGTACCACTTAATATAGAGACAGAGAATCGTGCTGTTTCTATAGAGTGTCCTTTGTAAATCCGGATACCCCGATCAATAACTCCAGTTTCCAGGAGGCTAAGTATCGACCAACTAGGATCAGCACAGATACCCCGAATAATAACACTAGGAGGGTAAGTATTGGTCAACTAGGATTACTTGCTAGATCAGAAGATAGCTTCGTGAACGGTGCTAGTGAGGGCCCTGTCCCGAACCACCCATATGGGGTCAGCCCATAACATATATGGTATCAATGCATATTTTATTTACAGTACAATCCATTTGTAAGATCAAATTTATTTCTAGAATATTTGACTTTCAATTTGAACACGTGCCTGGCACGCGCCTGATAGACTCAGCAATTTATGGACATTGCAGCCTCGTGAGTTACCACATCTATCACCAAAGTCTAGCCTTGAGGGAAACTATACAGGACAGCTAGTACTCTAGAGTATAGAGAAGTGCATCACTCATGCATTTGCTAAATATTCTTCTTAGTCTATTAGATGGAGCCTTATGCTATAACTATGTTCTAGCTAGATCGTACGGATCAACTTAACTAATCCAACAAATATCATCAGTAGTTAGAGTCTCAGGACATGTGAATGTAATAGATAATAACCAATATCTGCACCCCTATTTTCTTCATTTAGCTAATGATGTCCTGATTGCTGCCAGTTAATACGGCCCGATGGCTGCGGAAATTGCTCTTCGATCACCTCTGCACGCCTTCTCCAGAGTCCCATGAATCTCGGCTCGGTATAACCTAACCAGAATAGACACCGATATGCACTAAATAAGCCCATAGATTGAATGCTGGAAAGCTCCAGTAGCCACTGCAACTATCATCGTTGGAATTCCGTGGATGGAGCCCCAGTAAAAGAACCTAACAAACAGAAAGCTTCCCCATTTTCCGAGAAAATCATGGTAGCACTTCAGCGCTGCGAATAATCTCAATTTTTTCACGGAGATCTCTCAAGCAGCTTTTAGTCGCGTCATCATTCACCATTAAACAAGCGAGTCGGATTGCAAAGTCCTTGCTACTCCTTCGTAGCTCTCCCATGCGTCTCGAAGAGGGATATAAACTAGCTCGGGGCTTGAGATTAGCTGGGGACATGAAAGACCGATGCTAAAAGTTGAGACTTGCTTTCATCAGAGATAGTTGCCTTTAGGTATGTGATAAGGCCAGTTTCATAAATCGTAATCACCTTCTAAAGGACGGGGATTTGGTCCATCAAGGTCCTAGAATGGACTCTCCACAAATTTCCACCACACCGGTTTGGCTGGATCCGTCCACGTTGTCAAATTAATGACACAAATAGCAAAGTGTCTGACTAATGTAGTCAACTCTGTTGAGCATGAGATCTGACTTGAGTCGGAACTGTCCCAGTTTATAGGCGCACACGGTGGAAGCGGAAAATCCCTTATGGGACACGGTACATTGGCCGCTTTTTTCCATGCAAAAGTTGAGGGTCCAGGGTATATGCTTTTACCAGAGCTTACAACGGTACGGTGTTGTGAATCTAACCCAAGTCTTGGTGCTATTCTTGATATCTGGAGCGTCCTTGGCTTTCCCTTAGTAGGATTGTGTCAGAGGAGGGAGAATTGAGGAACTAGGACATTTCGAGGAATCAGTTAAATTTTATATTCTGTACATGTTTTATAACTCCTTGGTACCTCACAAGAAAGATCAAAAGATCCGCAGCTATTCCCACGTATTAGCGTTCTTAGTAGCATCTAGACTAGAGTTCAAAGTGTAAAGCTGATTGTGATGTAATTATCATCTCCAGTAACTCTAGATCTCGCGGGCTAGCAGGACAATGTAATTTCTATGACAAACTAATAGTCCGACAGCAGCCGAGGTTATATCATTCCAAGTTAATTGGTCATCTTCCCCTCATCTTTCCCCTCAAGCCTCATACTGCGCCGTTAATCTGCAACCTCGCGTTCACCCAGTCAATTGCCTCTGAGGACGCGAAGAGAATATGCTGTAATGCTATTAAGCTGGGGTGTAGGTACCTGAATGATTCCCGGACGTCTCCAGTGCATTGCAAGTAGCACGGATAGGAGAGTCGTCGGGGGTCTCTTGCCTGTTCAATTATATTGACTTCAAGATTCACATTGATCCAGTACTTGGCAATGCGTATGCGGTAAACCCATGAACGTATGCATTGTGTTGCCTCGGCGCACATAAGATAGTCATGCGCTGGCTGTTCACTTTGTATGGTGAAAATGAATTACCAATACCGCTCGGTACACGATTGCAATTCCGGGATTTGACCCCTCACGTCCGGAACTGAAATCCGGGGATGCATTTGTGTCAGAAATTTAATTTTGTAAGAAACATCACAATCGAGACAATTGTGTAAAATAGATGACCTGTATTGAGTCCTTAATCTACCAATAGATGGAAAGTATTTGAATTTCAACCCTGGATCTGCGTAGTACTGAAGGAGGATAGAGAACACCCACGTCAGACACACTGAGTACGCACCAGGAAAGCCTTTGCAGCACGAAGAGCTTTCCGTGCCTCAGTCTCCAAACCCATTCCAGTCGACAAATGAAAAACATCGTGCGGCATATCCTCCATAGTGTACAACTCAATTGCAGATCCGGCATTCCTCATTTTGTTAACCCATTCCACGATAGTGGCATAGAGCGTCTCAACACCTCCGGCTTGAACCCAGATCGGAATAGGGCTGGTAAAGGGATGATAGAATGGGCTCACAAATTCTGCATCCCGCGGTGATCCGGCAGGTGTGAATGTTGTGGCACCCCATTGCACAAAGGCATCAGAAACATAGTCTCGTCCTTTTTGAATATTGTCAACAGATAATTTCTTCTCAGTTAGATCAAGCCATGGACTATGTAGTAAAAGAGCCCGAGGTAATGGCAGTCCGCTCTCTGGGTGGGTTGTGAGATGACGAAGGAAAGTGATGGCAAGATGAGCGCCAGCAGAATCACCTGAAACTAGAATTCGGGATGGCGAAATCTGTTGGTCGTGAATGAGGTAGTTGTAGGCAGTAAGAGCATCTTGAAGTTGCGCCGGATAGCTGCTCTTGGGTTTCGAGGAGAGTCTATAGTCTAGACATAAGGCAGCGTCTGCTGGGAGTTCTTCGCAAAGCTGTCTGGGCCCTCGCTGCACGGCAGGATCTCTTGGGGTGAGTAGAACGTATGCACCGCCATGAAAATGAAGGATAATCCAGTTACTATTAGTTGACGAAGTCGCAGATGCCAAGTGCTTAAGATTAGGAATCCAGAACGCACCAACCGTTGTAGGCTGGATCTGTGGGTTGTCGAGAAGCCCAGTGTAGGTCTTCTTGAGATCCTTTGCTGGTTCCAGTACCACGAAGAGGTCTGTTTCATTTCCTGGAGTAATAGGCTGTGGTGTTTGAATGCGGATCATGCTAAGAAATTTCAAAAGATGATAGGAGATTTTGTTGACGAGAGCTGTTTTGTAGGACCATGACGAGACCGGCCTCAGAAACGGGATTCCGTACAGTATAGCCCAGGTTGGAACACTGACTGCACTCGTGAGGATATAGTAGAGTATATAAACGAACTTCAGTGGCTGACGTGCTACCAGTGGCTTTGCTGGATCCCAATTATCGGTCATTTTGCTGGTTCACTAGGTAATGTCTGTGATAGATGAGAGCCAACTGTTGATCGAGAAAGGGAAGTTGAAGATAACCAAAACTGGACGGTCCAGTCAGTATTTGTTTTTAGAATAAGCTCCGAGGCCTTCATTGCGCTATGCTTCTTTGTATCACTCAAGAGTCACTGATTCAATCGCCCGACCCGTAAAGTGAAAAATACATGTCTGATAATTATACGTATTGTTACTTCAATACCTTGGTATTATACTGTCCACCGGATTGATAAAGTCAAGACATGTGCCTATACGTGTGTATGCCATATTTAGAGTCTACCTTTATGTATTTCGTTTAACTGGAGGGATCTTTTGTGTTGTTATCTACGTCTCTCATGAAAACAGAAATGATCCGTTAGGTGTCATCTTACGACCTTCAACATAATGGATGAGTTACAAATACGATCAGAGCGGCACAGTAAACTGCCAGGACCAGTATCAGGTTACGTAAGTCTTTGTAGATATTTGCTGAATTGCTATTGTTCCACTTGTGTACGGTGCTGGATGTACAAGGTGCTTAAGGCGAAGCTTAGCATATTTGCTATCATGCAAGCAAGCGAATTGGTGGAATTAGCCAGTATAGTAGTAGAGAAGAGTGAGTTATAGAACTAGTAAATTTTGGCGAAGGAGATACCCTATTGATCAATCACGGAGTGGAAGTTATTTGCATCGCATCAGAAGTTTACCTAATTAGGAAAGTGCCTACCTATCTAGGTAGGCATAAGGGCTGTGATATAGGATTAGCCCTACCTAGGTACGAACAGCCATGACCTCAATGCCAATATGAGAATATACATTGTCATTTATGAGTACTCCTGGTAGATACAAGATAGCCCTCCTGCTTCATAGGTAGAATATTTGTGATACAGTCAGTTTGATTCGTTTCTCTGTACTAGAAGTAATCCTAGATTTACATTCTGATCTACAGTAGAACCTAGCTATAATAAAAAGAAGGACTTAGAATTCAGAGATGAAGAACTCCCCGGAATAATAATGTATGTTATTATTAATAATTGCGATGCTCTTTACGTCTATACTAAAGCAACTAAAGTTGATAATAGTATAATCATTGAGAAGCCTTCCTTTGGTTATAGGTATTGAGGAAGCTACTATGTTTTTCTGAGTCAATCGTTTCTCTTTCCTCAATCTAGTTCCAAGGGTAATAACCATTAACCGTAGCATCTACGTAGCTGCTAAGGTCTAAGAACAAATGCTTCTATAGCCTCCGTTGGCCTGCCCCATCTAACTCTTGCTGTCTTAGATTCCAGATCCATCACAATGCTAAAGAGTGTTTCTGCACCACTTGTATCGGAAGAAGCCCGGTTGATAGCTCCTGGAAAGTTGCCCTCGTCTTCAAGTATGTGTTCTGCTGCTAGCACTGTCAAAGACTTTCCCTCCTCGGTCGTGCTTTCAAGCAGCTCATTAATCCGACGTGCCCGATATAACGAATCCTCCAGAAATACTGCTTCTTTTACGCCTTTCTCATGTGGCACGTAGAAGTGATTGGTATGTGTCACCTTGCATTCCCGTAGTTCTAAGTGTTTCACGTCCACAGAGCTACACTCTAGTCCTGTGCCTCCGGTCTGATCACTCACTAGTATGTGACATGATGCAGCGAGACCCGATTTGTCTAATATGCAGATGGCCTCCTCCCTCGATGAACTGTCCAACACGGCGCGCAGAGCCATGTGCGTGGGTAGCCGGTTGTAATCAACACCACGGGCACGAATCGCGTTAAGTGTTACACTCACTCCGGTAGAGTTAAGTCCGATCTTACCAATGATTCCCGCTTCTGTGATTTGACTAATATTTGGTCGACCATTTTGTTGGATATATAACGTGATCAGGTTTTCGCGCTGCTCTCGCTCCCACTGTTTTTCATGTTGTCAGTCTTGCCGAAGCTTTATCACTTCATTTCAGTCATAGGTTGTAGTCTTACATCCCAGTTTTGGGCAGCAATAGAGACATCCCCCTGATGCCAGTAGAATGCTGTACAGCCATCGGCCATGAGACCCATAGAAATTTCTGTTCGCACGTTAAGAGCCAGGATATCTTCAAACGTGTGTCCGCAACCGTCAGCAATCCCTATGGATCAAAATACGTCAGTTGTAAACCTTTGTTGAATCTCTTAGTTGTTAACGAGCAATCGTGTACCTCTGATCTCTTCCTCATAGTGAGGCCAATCTTTTTGTAGCAAGGGCAAGAATTTTGCTGCATGTGCTTTCGCCGTGGCCCAATCCATTTGGGATTTCAACAAGAAGTATGCCTGGTAGAACTTCAGGCTTCCTGCAACCTGTTCCTTCGCAATACTGCCGTGGCGATGACCAATCTAATCAAGGTTGCGGTCAATTCTCATTACTGGAAACATTCACACCCTTTTTGCTCACCTCGTAAGGAGTCCCAGAGCAATGAACTTCCAACATTCTGGTACTCAATCAATCACTGGACTTGACTTGATATTTCGTAGGGATTAATGCAACACAGGGAGCTAATCTCCCGTACTTTCTTATCTTCCTATACCTAGGTACCTAAATCCCCGGCAAGCTCTCCTTCGGTTAATGCTTTATTTATTAGTTAAGTCTCAGCTGAGATAGCGGGGAATCGACGTGGTTATCTCCTGGCCTTGACCGTAACCGTTTCCCAAATAGACTATGGTTATTGCAGTGGTGACGCAGGCTGGTACAGACAGATTCGAAACCTCCTTCACTGTCACGGACCTGGATCCACCTTAGTTCTAACAGCGGTGCGTCGTGATACGTTAGGATAATTGAACCTCGCACAGGTTTCGACCAATGAGATAGTGGAGCGTGATGGAGTGTATGTAACGAAGTATCGAACGGTAATGAGACAGTGACTGGGAATAGTAACAAACTAAGATAGAAGAGATCCCCCGTACAGCCTGGTGCCTGTACGAGTTAGAATGCCTTGCTGACTCTCACTGTTGTATTCAAGTGACTTATGTCAAAGAGCTATGAGAAACTAAATACATGATGGTAAAGGAGCGTCCTTATATATCCAGTCTCCCACGTTTCGTATACTTTATACCATATACTTTAAAAGTAGCAAGTATAAAGTATACGATATTCTTCCAATAAGACTGCGTTGTTTCGTATACTCTTATCCTGATAAGATAGCGGTATATCTTTCTTATCATCATATAATTCCTATCTTCTGATTGCACAGTACGCTTTACTATTTATGACTGGTACTGGTTTCTTCTTGTAATTTGAAACCTTTCCTTTTCCGTAATAGTACCTTTTAGCGTCATGCAATTCAGCTTTGTAACATCACTCCCCCTCTCTCAGCCTATCGTTCTCGATAGTATAAGTAGAAAGACGCGCCCTCATTCCCAGCGTGACCCTGCTTTCTTCCGTTGGTAAGTGATGTTGTCCTTATGCTTTCATTATGCCTTGTCCAAAACTAAAATCTCAAGTAGATCCTGAACGCCTTAAAACTGATCTATTGAAGAATCGTATCCTCCAATCCTCACTCATTCGAAAGAACAGTTTTATTGTCGAATTTCCTTACAAACATTGTCACTTTAATGATCTCGATTGCATGATAGATGATAAAAATTCAAAGTGTGCTGCTTGCACTTGTTGTAGTCGTCCTTGCGAACGCCACTTTCATAGTGAAAAAGAATGGGCTAGACTTAAAGAGTCTAAACAACAAGTTTCTTGTGAACTTTCCAAAGCCTTATCTCAACAGGCTGAACTGTCCGCGAAAATAGCGAGGTTATTCTATCAACAGGAATTCCTTAAAGAGCGTGGTGTGAATATAAAGTCTCATAACTAGAAGTTGCTAGAAATCATGGATTCCAAAAACCCTCCATCTAGGGCCGAAGTGGCTGTTGCTGATGCTAAGATTATGCGAGAACAACTAGAATCCCGTGCTCTTGCTGCGACCGTCGAGGAGTTTGATACATGGCTCGCCAGTTCTAAACAATTTCCCTCCAGTTCATTGGATGCCTTCGGCGATACCTCTCTAGAACTTCCTCAGCTCCAACAAGATTCTCAATAGGTTCCCAGGTGCTTTCCTTGATGCTGTAGTCCTTCCACTTGACTAGGTAATAGAGTTTTCCGTCTGGTGATTCTTTCTCTGCTAATATGCTTTTAACTTTATAGGTTTCTTGTTCAATAGTAATTTCTTCCTGTGTCTTAGCGTTTTGTGGTGCTAGTTCTAATAATAAGATATGAAAAATTGGGTGTACTCTTATAGTGTTGAGTAGTCTCAGTTTGTAGTTAACTTCACTAATTTTTTCTTCAATTTTGAATAGTCCAATTCGTAGGTGATCGAGTTTGTCGCTTGGTCTAGTAGTTTAAATATTTTTTTATGAAAGGTAACCCTTCTCCCCCTTTTTAAAGTTAGGTCCCTTCTGATGTTTTTCGTTATAATAGCCCGTCGTAAGTTTGTTTTGATTGATGATTTCTATATGAAGATAGAAATATAACACCTTCATCTGTTGTACTTTTTCTTCTGCTGAGGTATTGACTGATTTCTTGAATTTTAGTTATCCCATTAATCGTGGTTCTCGCTCATGGTTTGCAAAGAATGGTGATACACCAGTTGTTAAATGTTTTGCTAAGTTGTATGCCAGCTGAGCCATAGATAGTAGTTCTGCCCAGTTATCCTGGTGATAATTCACATAGTGTCATAGATATTGTATCAATGTCTGGTTTGTCCTTTCTGTCTGTCTGTTTGTCTGTGGATGAAATACTGTTGATAGTTGTTGTTCTCCTCCCATAAGGTCCATCATTGATTTCCATAGTTTTGATACAAATATAGGTCCTCTGTCTGAGATTATGATCTCTAGTATTCCATGGTATTGAAACACTCCATCTATCAGTTCTTCTGCTAATTCTTTAGCGTTGGTTCCTTCTGTTGTCAGTATGAAGTGTACGTATTTTGTCATTCTGTCTACTATTACTAGAATAGTATCATATCCTTGTGATTCTAGTAGTTTGATAATGTGGTCTATCGTAATCTATTGCCATGGGTAATCTGGTGCTTTGATTTCCTGTAGTAACTTATATGGTTGGTGTCTGCTAATCTTGTTTTTCTAACATGCATTGCATTCCTTAATATAGATTTTAATATCTCTCATTATTTGTGGCCAGTAGTAATTCCTGGTGATTCGTTCCATTATATTAAGTTGTCCTGGATGACTGCTAGTTAAAGTGTCATGGTTCAGTCAAATGATTTCATTCCTTAGTGGTTTTGGTACATAGATTAAACCATACTAAAATACTAATCCTATTTCTATTGCTGTAACTTTGTCGTCTTTATTTTTAATTAAAGACTGAATTAAATTGTCCTTGGCTGTTTCTTCAATGATCTTATCCTATAATTCTAAATCTGTTGTTGTTTCTGCTGTTGCTGCAAGTGTAACTACTTGTGGATTATACTCCAAGTGTCTTTCTTTGTTTAGTTGTAGCAGTGCTGGTTTGGGTTTTTTAATCCCTTCTTCATGATCTGGTCATCTGCTAAGAGCATCTGCTCTTTCGTTTTCCTTGCCTTTGCAGTATTCGATAGTAAACTAATAATTTCCTAATAGTTCTGACTATCTGGCTTGTCTTCTTGTCAATACCTTAGTTGTCGTGAAGTATGTAAGATTCTTGTGATCTGTAATAATTCATATTAGGAATGTTACTCCTTCGAGATATACCCTCTAATGCCGAAGTGCTAACACTATAGCTAACAGTTCTTTATCGTGTATCTCGTAATTGAGTTCTGCGTCGATGAGCTTTCTTGAGTAATATGCAACTGGTCTGGGTCTTCCATCTGTTCCTGGTTAAGTCATAGTTGCTCCAATTATAAAGTCTGATGCATCTATTTCCAATATTGTTAGTAATTTAGGGTTATGTTGTGCCAAAATAGGTGCCGTTGTAAGTTGTTTTTTAGCTTCTTCAAATGCTTTTTGTTATTCTTCTTTCCATTCATATGGTATTTTCTTTTTCAGTAACTTGAACATCAGTGTCATGATTTTTGCGTAGTTTTCAATATATCGTTGATAGTAGTTGATCAATCCAATGAATGACTGTAGTTCCTTGAGGTTCCTTGGTTGAGGCCAATCCTTGATTGCCTGAACTTTCTCTTTTTCTATCTATATTCCTTCTTATGTGATCCTGTGTCCCAAGAAGTCAGTTTCTTGTACATGGAATTCGCACTTTTTCAGTTTCACTTGTAGTTTTGCCGTTTTCAGTTGTTCGAGTACTAATCTCATGTGTTTCACATGTTCTTCCATGCTGTTGGAGAATATTAAAATGTCATTCAAGTAAGCGATAGTAAAGTCGTGCAAATATAGTGAGATCACATTGTTGATATATCTCTGGAATGTTGCTGGTGCATTGGTGAGTCTGAATAGCATGACTAAATATTCAAAATGTCTAAACTTAGTCTTAAATGCTGTTTTCCATTCTTCTTCTTCCTTGATCCTGAGGTGATTATACGCGTTGGTGATATTAAGTTTAGTGAACTATTTCTTATTTTGAACTTTATCTTGTATCTCTGTAATCAGTGGTAAGAGGTAACTGTTCTTAACTGTAATGTTATTGAGTTGCTAAAAATTAACACACATTCTTAAATCTGTTGTTCCTTTCTTTTTAACGAATAATACTAGGTATCCTGCCGATGATGTTGATGGTTATATATACCTTTTTTCTAGGTTTTCTTCGATATATTTTTTTAGAGCTTCTTCTTCATTTCCTAACACTGGGTAAATCTTCTGAGGTACTGGCTCTTTTCCTTCCTTGAGTAGAATAGTATAATCCCATTCATTGTGGTCTGGTAAGGCCTGGTATGTTCCGTCGAACAGATCTCTGAACTGCTTGTATTCTGTTAGTAACGCAACATTCGTACTGCTTGCGAGTTGTCATTCCTTTGCCGCTTTCTCTAAAAGTTCCCTAAACATCTCTTATTCTTTGTGCAGCGTAATCTCTTCCGTGACTTTAGCGATGACCCTGCCCTTGGTCTCATCCTATTGAGGAGTATTCATTGTTTCCTGAATGTCAGTCTCCTGGCTCTCTGTCGTCTCAGAGGCTTTTATAGTCTGGGTTGTCCCACATCTACATCTTGTCAAATATAGGTGTCCTTTATCCCATTGGATCTCTGGGTTGTGCTTTCTCAACCATGGTATTCCTAGGATTACGTCGTCTCTTCCTAGTTTCACAATATTAAAGTTGATCATCTCAAGGTGTCTGTCAATGCTCATGGCTAACTATCCTGTTTCGTTAGTGATTCCTTCTTCTAACAGTTTCTCTCCATTGAGCCCTGTTAATGGTATCGGTGTAGGTTTCTTTTATCCTAGTATCTATAGTTTTTCTTGCATTCTTGGGTCCATATAGTTCCCGGTTGCTCCTAAATCAATTATGATTTGTATGTCACTTCCTAAGATATTGGCCGTTATCTTGAAGTGTTGTCCGTGTGTAGTGGCTTTCAAATCTTTTGCTTTTCCGATTCGTTCGATTTCTTCTTTTTGTAGTGTAGTCCACTCATGCATTAACTACTTTATGTCATTTTTAATCTTTTGCTATCTTATAGCGTTACTGTCTTCTTCTAGACTTTCCTCATTGTTCCTTAGTGATACTAGTGTTCGTTGTCTTTGCTTCGGTCTTTTAGGCTTTTGGGTCTTATTCATGTCCCTAGTCCCTGCCGACTGCTTCGCTGTATTGGGCATAGCAGTATCGTCAGTTTTTGCTAAACTGATCCTTGAGGGTTCTTCGTTGTCCCTTCTTAGCTATTTGCAGTTTTCTGGCTTTATCTCTTGGTGTGGTCTCGGAAAATATCTACTCCCTTGCTTTGCACCTAGATGCATACTGCACCAATCGTCATTACAGAAGATAAATGCAATAGATCCATGCCCTAGATGTTTCAGGTCTTTGTATAGCACTTGACAATCTGATCTGCATGGGTTTCCTAGTGCTTTAATTTCTTCCTATTTATTGTCTGTGGGGATTTCTGTTTCTGTCCGTTCTTGAGCGTCCTGGTACTAGCTCTCAGGCTTGTCATCGATTTCTGGATAATCGTCAACCCTGTTGTTTTTATTTCCTACCTCTTCGTAGTCTTCTGCATGCATTGTTGTGAGGTGTAGGTTTATTTCGCTTTCTGTTCTACTGAAGCTGCTATATATATCTCTATCATTCTGATAGTCGTTAACGCTATAATTGTTATCCCATTCAGCGTATCTTTCTTGATCTTCTTTGTTAAAGCCGTTTTCTTACGTTGCTTTAATCTATCTTTCTTTTCTTGGACTTCTGCATTCTTTCGCGTAGTGTTCTGTCTTATTGCAGTTGTAACATTTGACCATAGCTTTGTCGAACCTAACTTTCTTCTTTTCATAGGTTTTTGCTTCTGCGGTCGCATCTAGTTCCATTGGCATTGGTCCATATAGGTCATGTCATCTCTGCCCATAATTGCCTGGCCTATGTCATTATTGATTTGCTGGTAGCGCTGTCCCGTGGCGTCTCTATCCTTGTATTTCTTGTTGTTTTTGCTTAATTTCGTACAGCTTGTCGTTGATCTTGACAGCTTATTCAATAAATTCATCGATATTGTCTGGTCAATCCATCTTGATGAGTTCCACTTGAATGTCTTCTTTTAGCATGTTTTCAAACATTGCAATGAGTACGTCGTCACTATAGTCGAGTATTATGGCGATTTGCTTGAACTTGATTGCTAGTTGTCGTGCAGATCCTGTTTGTTATAGTTGTTGTAGTTACCTTTCTGCATTTCTTGCTTCGTCGATATTGCTAAACGCGAGTTGAAACTTTTCCTTGAATGTCTTGAAGGATCCTAATATTTCCTTAGTGTGGTCATTCCAATCCTTCTTTTTACTATTGTAGTATTCCCTAAGCACTGGTTCAATCTATTGAAACGCTTCTCTAGTGAAGCATGTTGCCACAAAGACTACCTTAGATTCTTTAGTTCTGAGTGATACTGCATTAATTGCCATATGCATGTCCATTTGTATAAGGAAATTCTTAAGTTCTGATCGTTTGTCGTCAAAGATTTAAGGCTTGGGTGTCTTGGATTGTTTTGCTGCCAATTGTACTTCGAGTTCTTGGATCCTCAACTGAAGCCTAGCTATGTTACTGTTTCCTCCTACAGTACTGCTAGTTGGTATTGTAGTATTTCCTGCCATTGTCAATTTCTTAATTAGGTAATACTTTCCTTATCTGGCAATTTTCTTTTAATAGTACTTGAGCCCTAAAATATCACAGAGTCAAGACGATAGCTCTTTTGTCACGGACCTAGATCCACCTTAGTTCTAACAGCGGTGCGTTGTGATACATTAGGATAGTTGAACCTTGCACAGGTTTCAACCAATGAGATAGTGGAGCGTGATAGATCGTATGTAACGAAGTATTGAACAGTAATAAGACGGTGACTGGGAATAGTAACAAACTAAGATAGAAGAGATCCCCCGTACAGCCTGGTGCCCGTACAAGTTAGAATGCCTTGCTGACTCTCACTGTTGTATTTAAGTGACTTATGTCAAAGAGCTATGAAGAACTAAATACATGATGGTAAAAGAGCGTCCTTATATATCCAGTTCCCCACGTTTCGTATACTTTATATCGTATACTTTAAAAGTAGCAAGTATAAAGTATACGATATTCTTCCAATAATATCGCGTTGTTTCGTATACTCTTATCCTGATAAGATAGCAGTATATCTTTCTTATCATTATATGATTCCTGTCTTCTGATTGCACAGTACGCTTTACTGTTCATGACTGGTACTGGTTTCTTCTTGTAATTTGAAACCTTTCCTTTTCCGTAATAGTACCTTTTAGCGTCATGCAATTCAGCTTCGTAACATTCACTGTCACGGACCTGGATCCACCTTAGTTCTAACAGCAGTGCGTCGTGATACGTTAGGATAATTGAACCTCGCACAGGTTCCAACCAATGAAGTAGTGGAGCGTGATGGATCGTACGTAACGAAGTATCGAACGGTAATGGGACGGTGACTGGGAATAGTAACAAACTAAGATAGAAGAGATCCCCCGTACAGCCTGGTGCCCGTACGAGTTAGAATGCCTTGCTGACTCTTACTGTTGTATTCAAGTGACTTATGTCAAAGAGCTATGAAGAACTAAATACATGATGGTAAAAGAGCGTCCTTATATATCCAGTCCTCCTTGTTCCATATACCGTATATCGTCTATCACTTATGGTAGATGGTAGATGATATACTGTTCATCATCCAATGATCGTAGCTCATTGTGTATACCATTTATCTTCCTTATCCTCACGTGACTTCTGTCTTCTGATTGCACAGTACGCTTTACTGTTCATGACTGGTACTGGTTTCTTCTTGTAATTTGAAACCTTTCCTTTTCCGTAATAGTACCTTTTAGCGTCATGCAATTCAGCTTCGTAACATTCACCTTTTTTACATACACTCTCTTTTCATTGCCCCACTGCCAAGCCGCTATAGTGGATACTGTATATTTCAACGTTCCACCAGTCACGTTCTGTTTTGTTTGTGACGTATCTTATGACACTAAGCCCTTCTAGGTCACTTTAACTGTTCAGTTTTAGTAAGGTTTGTAATTTACGAGCAAAATGTGACCAATTAAATACGCTTGTATTACTTAAAGTATTAAGCTAACCATTTGTGGTATACAGCAATAAATTTGCCCTACGAGTGGGGCAGATTAGTGTTTAGGAGGTGAAGCAGGTTTCTGTTACGAAGCTGAATTGCATGACGCTAAAAGGTACTACCACGGAAAAGGAAAGGTTTCAAATTACAAGAAGAAACCAGTACCAGTCATGAACAGTAAAGCGTACTGTGCAATCAGAAGACAGGAATCACGTGATGATAAGAAAGATATACCGCTATCTTATCAGGATAAGAGTATACGAAATAATGCGATATTATTGGAAGAATATCGTATACTTTATACTTGCTACTTTTAAAGTATACGATATAAAGTATACGAAACGTGGGGGACTGGATATATAAGGACGCTCTTTTACCATCATGTATTTAGTTCTTCATAGCTCTTTGACATAAGTCACTTGAATACAACAGTGAGAGTCAGCAAGGCATTCTAACTCGTACGGGCACCAGGCTGTACGGGGGATCTCTTCTATCTTAGTTTGTTACTATTCTCAGTCACCATCTCATTACTGTTCGATACTTCGTTACATACCATCCGCTACACTCCACTATATCATTGGTTGGAACCTGTGCGAGGTTCAATTATCCTAACGTATCACGACGCACCGCTGTTAGAACTAAGGTGGATCCAGGTCCGTGACAAGGGAGAGATTTCGAATCTCTCTGTACTCCGTAGTGGGCACTACGTAGCACGCATAGCCTGCATGGATCAGCTTACAAATACTGCAGGTGATTCGAGCTCGATTAGGGTTAGGGCGTAGCTGGCTTCTCTTTCTCCACTCTCGCTAAGTTATGCCCTGAACAGTGACAGTGGCTGTTGTCAATTTTCGGTCGTCTCCCCAACGCTCGATTCTAGTGGGAATCTGGGGAACCTCAGCAACAATAGACTCGCGTTGAGGTGTCGGAAGAAGCCGATTATGCGGGGTATATACGAAAGCACTGTTCCATAAAACACCGTCCACCATAAATATGCTGTTCCCCAGATTTTGAAGTTGCTCCGGCCTCATTTCGGGCAATCTACGAAGATGGACGAGCTTACCCCACGTCTTCGCGGTGGCCCAAGGAGGGCTTGTGATAACTGTCGCCTACGAAAAATCCGCTGTAATCGTGATCAACCATGTGACAAATGTGAGTCTATCCCTTTGGTCTGTCGGTACAATGATATCGTACGCCGGAAAGGACCGAAGGGCCGTACAGCTCCAGTCTTGACCGCACTTCTGTCAACAGGGAGACCGGAAGCCTCATCGATATATAATCAAGATCCTCAACTTGTCAACGACATGTTTCCCGATATTTTACAGTCGTCGTTAGCACCGCAAGGTGACAGCCCTTACCCAGCCGACTATGATGCCTCACTGTCGCTGTATGAGGAACCTGCAGCTAATCTAGCACCTCTACCACGGCGGATTTCTTCTTCGCAACTCCAAGCATATGTCCAGGCGTTCTTACAACATCTTTACTCTATCATGCCGGTTGTAGATGTGAATTCGCTCTTGCTAGATTGTGCTAGCCCAGAAGCATTGCACCCCCGACGCTATGCTCTCCTTGCTGCCCTCTCAGCTGCCACATATTTCCAATTGAAGAACCATATTCCCCAAAAAGACGCCAATCTCGACACAACCGGATTAGGATACCGCCTGGCTAAAGAGGCGGAGGAAACGCTGCATCAATTTGATCCCCTTGAGGAGCCACATGTCGACACTCTGCTCACCATGTTTTTCTTGTTCGCTGCGTATGGGAATCTTCACAAGCCAGACCGAGCCTGGCATTTCCTCAACCAAAGCATTTCTTTCGCGTACACTTTGAGGCTGAATATAGAGTCTACCTATTGGGTTCTTAACCAAAACGAGGCTGATATATTACGGAGGGTCTACTGGCTTCTTTTTGTCACGGAGCGGTAAGGAAAATCAATAACTTCCGGGCTCGTCCAAAATAGACAATAAGGACGCTGTGAAATGTCTTGCCTAATATTTTCGAACAGTGCGTATGCCCTCCAAACGGGCCGGCCAGTTATGCTTCGCGCTACGATCGAGAAGCCTTCCGTCTTCCGATCTGAGTCTCCAATAACTATGTACGGGTTCAACAGCCTAATATCACTATTTGAGAAAATCACACCTGATGTCTATGAATGGAACATTGGCAACACAGGACGACCTTGCAACCTATCATCCTTGTCAGATATCTATCAATCTGTCGCTTTCACAGCGCCACTGTTAGGTGAGGTGTCGGAAACTAGCCGAGTCGATATAATTCTCACGCAGCAATGGCTGCAAACCCGGCTGTGGCGGTTTTGCATGGGCCGACAACATCTCCATCATACACACAGCGATACGAGACTCCCTAGACAAACTCCAGCGATGGCAGGAAAGATTGTCATGTCCTGTTTGTCATCAGTGACTCAGAAGTCGGCTGACGCACATGGAATAGGATTAGTAAGTTCATCTGCTCTTTCCATCCACTATTTTTTTTTCTACGACGTCTTTATTATCGACGAGAAAAGTAAATAGGAAAGAAGTATATCACTGATAGTACTGGAAGGAACAAAAACTTTACGACATCGGGGAATGTATCTTTCACCTCTCGCAACAACTGTCTCTGAAAACAGACAAATCATTGGAGGTGTCCACAGTTGACGCGAAAGAAGTCTTGTACGGAATCTTAACTTCATTGTCCCGGGTCCGGGGATCTCAATCATACTTATTTCCGGCGCTCCTTCAGCAGTCCCAAGGGCTTCTGGGCTTGGAGGATGTACCCCCACCACTGATCGAGACGTCTCCTACTCCGGAAGCCGATGAACATGGTTTGTCTTAGCAATATTGCGTGCAGTATATAGTGCTGCTCACATTTGTGCAGTATCTGAGGTCTGGAAGTGCGGGAAATTGTGTGTCTAGATCTTGCGGAGTTGTAGAGAGTCCTAGACTCCTAAATCATGGTACACTGTAAATTATGTCTTTTGAGAATCCCATATATTTGTGTTATGCATATTTAAAATTTCCGATAATTCATGACTTCTCTAAACCAACCTCTGCATTCTAGTTTCCCTTTTTATTCCTGGTTCTTGTATCCAAGGGATGGATCTAGACCCTACCCCGCTAATTCCTACCACTGTTGTATAGACCCAACAGATTGAGCTTAGAGCTGAGTAAGATTACTTCATGTTTTCGATAATCATAGTTGCTATACCTCACTTCGTTCAAGCTTATTGCCTGCTTCAGGTATTCGATCCACTTAGTAACCTTCCCGGCCCTTCTTCGGAAAATTGATCAGATGACCATGATCCATGGTAAGCGAGCCTAAAGTCAGCTTGGAAGAAGACCACCCTGCTCCAAGACATTGATTTATGGATGATACTAAGTAAGAGACTCTTCTGATCTAGAATCTGTCTATAGTATACCTTGGCTATAACGAAATGAAGGCCTCTCCATATTTAAATTGATCTCAGGTTGGATGACTTTGGTATAGAACTGAAAAGCATCCTAATTATTGATATCAAAATAGGATATTATATTCGGGTGCCTTTCATCTTCAAATCAAATTCACATCTGAATATATTGATTTATCTCTGTTCGTTATAGCCAGGTCTTGCTGTACTACAGACAGGCTCCATGAATTTTCGGTTGAACAGCCACACGAACTCACATGTGTTTACTTATCCGATTGTTAGTGAGCTGGTCAGTCCAGATATAGTCATGGGCTTATTCAATTGAGCAAACAATCACAGATGAGGCTCTTCAGCCACTCCTAGCCATATAAATGCCTCCAATGGACGAAGGCTAATTCCCTGTCCCGAGAAACTACGGATGGCACGGTCTGGATAGTTTCCGAGGAGAATGGCTCCGGGTCCAACCCGACGACTGAGCATGTCTGGGGGTACCCAATTCACTTCTCGGGGACGGAAATTGGTAACAATCACAGCGGAACCTGCCTCTGAGGCCCGTACGTAAGCAAACACATCAGGGTGATCACTCGAAATGAGCTCAAACGAGCCGTAAACAAGAGTATCAGGGAATTCTTTTCGGAGTCGCAAGATAGTAGCCCAAAACCGGTACACACTCCGCTCGTCGTTGATCTGCATCGCTGCATTGAGATTTCTATAATCATCATGCACCGACATCCAAGGTTGGACGGTCGAAAAGCCGGCATGGCTCGAACCATCCCATTGCATAGGCGTACGCGCGTTATCTCTGGATTTCGATCGGTACTCAGTAAGGCTCACCCCTGGCGAGCCGCTCGTGATAATCCTGATGATCCCTGTCAGATTCCGGATACCCAAAAGCGATCGGAGAAGAGCCTGAATCGGGATGTGAAGGGTAAAAACTCACTCTTTGTAATGATTTAACGTTTCAACATCTCGGTACTGCTCAATTGTCCAATGCGTTGGCACGTTTGGCATACCGAGCTCCTGGCCCTGGTAAATGAAGAGTGTACCACTTTGAAATCCTAAGAAGATGGCCAGCATTTTAGCGGACATGGCACGATTTTCTGGCTCATCAGAACCGAACCGCGAGACAGTACGAGGTTGATCATGGTTTTCAAGATACAATGCATTCCAGCCTTGATGGTTGTGCATAAATGTCTGCCATTTCGACACCGCACGCTTTAGTTCACCCATGTCCCACGTTTTAGAAGTAAACTTGCCACCAGCACCGTGGTCGAGGGAGACACTATTGAGTTTATTTAGTTCTAAAGCTGAAACGCTGCGTGAAATGGGAACTGACATTTCAAAATGGAAGATCATGCTTAGCTCGCCACGATTGTGTCCAACAGCTTTGATGATTTCATCACAGTCATTCACTTCCGGCATTTCTCCAACCGAGAAAGCATCATATTCTTTCAATATCTGGCCTATCTCCTGCAAATATTCGTGAAGCCTTGGTCCACATGCATAGTGCCTAGCACCTTTCTGCCACGGGCCGGCACTGGTAACAGGTGCATCAGGAAAGCGTTGGTCCTTGCTGATGAAATTGATGACATCCATGCGGAAACCATCAGCGCCTCTTTCAAGCCAGAATCGAATTATATCGTGAACGGCACGGCGAACCTTGGGGTTCTCCCAGTTCAGATCGGGTTGTTCTTTTGCAAACAGGTGCAAGTAATATTCGCCGGATGGTTCGTGATATTCCCATGCACTTCCTAAGTGAAGGAACTTTTGTTAGAACATTCCCCTTGTTTTTCTACAGCAAAAAGAAGGAACTGATGTCCACCAAGTGACGTCCACTTACCTCCGAAATACGAAACCCAGTTGTTCGGTGGTTGTGGTTTCCCATCCTGGCCAAATACCGGTTTACGCCAGATATACCAGTCACGGAACGGATTGGACGGTGACGATATTGCTTCTTGAAACCAATGATGCTGATCCGAAGTATGATTTGCGACTAGATCAAGCACTAGCTTCATACCCCGTTCGTGAAGCGCAGCAGCAAGTCGGTCAACATCCTCCACTGTTCCATATGGGGGATGGATATTGTAATAGTCGGAAATATCATAGCCCATGTCAACTTGTGGGGAGGTGAAGATTGGACTTAGCCAGACAATATCGACGCCTAGCCCTTGAATATAATCAAGCTTCGAAATGATCCCTTGAAGATCGCCGATGCCGTCTCCGTTTGAGTCCTTGAATGATGGCGGGTATATTTGGTAGACAGTGCTTTCTTTCCACCAAGCCCTAGCAGGTTTCTGTGCTGTTTGCGCAGTGGAAGAACTTTTTGAATTGAATGAGAGCATTTTGTGGGACTGTAATATGGGACATCGGGTCCTTCTATCTTTTTGAGGTATGAAATGCAAAGTATTGTGGTCGTCTCGTCAGTAGTTTACAAACTCCCCCGTTACTTGCAAGTATATGAGGGGGGAGCATATTTATATAGTAGTTGATGTTTTGGTTTCTTTATAAATGCATCCTTACACGCAATTTATGAGATAGTATCGCTTATGACCCCCACGCTATAAACTCGATACCTGTGTCCCATCAACCGGTACTTCTCCGGAAATTGGAATAGAGCGATGAGGTTCAATTATTTGCAGTTCACCGATGAAGGACCGGAAAAGGCCCGGCATGTCAAAGTTTTTGTTACTAAGTCGTTTTGTCGTTTACCCCGGAGCCCCGCAACTCCAGAAAGATAGAATAAAAGTTTTTTGGAAGAGTCAGAGCTCATTGCACAGATTTCCAACCGAAGAAATCCCGGAATCGTATCATTGTCCCCAGATGAAAGTTTTCGCCATTTGTTCTATGTAGCTCAGATGTGAAAATAACGAGTTGAAATGACATATAAGATGACGAGATGATAGCAATTATTTGTCTCTCAGACCTACAACTTTGGAAGCTATTCCTGGACAGACGGGCTTTTCACGACTAGAACACGCACACTTTTCTCACCACTTCTTGCTCTGACAGATCAAGATGGGATCCAAGTCGACAGCAATACACCTTGAAGGGAAAGAAACTCTTGACATAGATGACACCCTCATCCACGATGCCCAGTTAGCTACGACAAAAGAACATCGCATGACACTCTGGGCAGGCTTGAAGCTATATCCAAAAGCCGTCGGTTGGTCACTTCTGATCTCGTCTGCGATTATCATGGAGGGATACGATGTTGTGCTCATGGGCTCATTCTACGCTTTCCCAGCGTTCAATATGAGGTACGGTCATGTCTTGTCGGATGGATCGTATGGTCTATCAGCACCATGGCAAGCCGGTCTATCCAACGCAATGAACTGTGGGCAAATCATCGGCCTCTTTGCAAACGGTATCATCTCAGAACGGTTTGGATACCGTAAAACAATGATGTATTCCCTAGTGGCTACGATGTCGTTTATCTTTATTCTTTTCTTTGCCCCAAATGTCCAAACTTTACTCGTCGGCGAGATTTTGATGGGCATCCCGTTAGGTGTTTATCAAACTCTTAGTGTTACCTACGCTTCCGAGGTGTGTCCTGTGGCACTCCG
This sequence comes from Talaromyces stipitatus ATCC 10500, assembly GCF_000003125.1. Classification (NCBI taxonomy): domain Eukaryota; kingdom Fungi; phylum Ascomycota; class Eurotiomycetes; order Eurotiales; family Trichocomaceae; genus Talaromyces; species Talaromyces stipitatus. Next base: position 416,214 of record NW_002990116.1, read on the forward strand.
TGCCTACTTGACAACTTACGTGAACCTCTGCTGGGTGATTGGACAACTGATCGCATCAGGTGTGCTGAAGGGCCTTTCTGGTCGCGCTGACCAATGGGCATATCGAATCCCATTTGCGGTGCAATGGGTATGGCCTATCCCTATTTTCCTTGGAGTCTACTTTGCGCCTGAGAGCCCCTGGTGGCTGGTTCGCAAAGGCCGTCGCGACGACGCTACCGACTCTCTTCTTCGTCTTACCTCTCAGACCGATACGGACTTCAACGCCGAAGAAACGGTTGCGATGATGGTTCACACCAATGAAATAGAAAAAGAAGTCAACACCGGTACCTCATACCTGGATTGCTTCCGCGGTACTGACCGCCGTCGAACGGAGGTGGCCTGCTTAATATGGGCGGCTCAGAACCTTTGTGGCTCAGGACTAATGTCGTACTCGACAGTTTTCTACGAGCGTGCCGGCCTGGCTATCTCACAATCTTTCAACATGTCCCTTGGTCAATACGCAATAGGGTTTTGCGGCACCGTCTTCTCCTGGTTTCTAATGACGCGTTTCGGTCGCCGCACTCTATATGTTGGTGGTCTCGCTATTCTGACGGTTCTTCTTCTCGTTGTGGGTTTCATCTCCATTGCCCCGGAAACTAGCAGCACAGCCTGGGCTACTGGTTCTATGCTCCTTGTCTATACATTCTTCTATGATTCTTCGGTTGGCCCAGTCTGTTACTCTCTCGTATCAGAGATGCCTAGTACACGCTTACGTATTAAAACCGTGGCTCTTGCACGGAACTTATACAACTGCTTTAGCATCCTGAATGGTGTCATAATTCCATATATGTTGAATGTTGATGCCTGGAACTGGCGAGGTCGAGCTGGCTTTTTCTGGGGTGGGCTTGCTTTTCTGTGCTGGGTATGGGCGTTTTGGCGGCTCCCCGAGCCCAAAGGGAGGACGTATGCAGAGATGGACAAGCTATTTGAGCAAAAAGTACCCGCTCGCAAGTTCGCTACGACGGAAGTACGGCTATTCAGTGAAGAGGCAGCAGAGAGCCCAGGCCAAGTTTAGGACAGTGAGACCTGTCAATTGGTACTATCACTGCAAGTGCACAATGTTGATTAGTCAAATACAAATAGTTAACGAGTCAAATGATTTGGCTAACTTATATAATGTTGATCTAAGTCTATAGCATATGGAAAGAAAATTATCCTTTGCGACGTTGCTGGTTAAAGTCAGAATTGCGCAGCCAATTGACTGGGCAACTGACGTAAAGAAGGTTCATGAAGCTGGTGCCAAATAATATTTCCTTTGAAACTGTTATTCATGAGGTATAATTGAGAGTCTTGAATACAGTAAAACCAACAGTAGACGACAGTCGAGGAAATTTGCTTCATGTAGGACTTGACTTAGGGTTGATTAGGGCTTTTTTTTCTGCCAAGGGACAAGGCACCAAGGCAGCGAGATAAGATGAGGCTGATAAGATAAGATATCCAGGTAATCATCCCCCTTGAGTAACTCTCTGTCTTCTCCTCACCACTCACTGACAACGAAGAGCATGAAGATCTAACCATAAGCAAACCCGCACAAAACTTTGGGAACTCATACTAACTACCTGAGTACCTGATATATTAAACGCTTGAATCCAAGACCCAATCCCGAATCCATCCGTAAAGCCACTCGGATTTAATCGCTTCCAATCCCAGCAATGAAGGATAACTTTCGGACGTCTGCTTTGTGGCGAGCGGTTTTGGTGGTTTATTATTATCAGCACCCGACAGACTTGTATAAAACTCTAAGAGTTTTACCGCAGGATTTTCCCAGAGCACATCTGCAGTAACCAGTTCCTTCGGAGTACTCTTCCCTATGGTAGTAGTGGACTTGAGAAGATTCAACCATTCGTCGTATTTGACTGCCTTGATCCGTGTGTCCTTTTCATCTGCAGAAGATGGTAATGCATCCAAGATGTCAATAAGTGTCGGAAGAAGACTTTGCCACTTGACCCAATTTGGATTTATTGGATGGAAAACCCTGGCACCAGATCCTTCAACAGTTTCAGTCGAAGAAAGGCCAAACAGAATCTCAACAAGTAACGATGCAAGCTGATCGATCGGGACCCAGTCAATTCTATCTAACACACCGGCTGTATCTTCGTTCCCTTCGGTCATAGAGGAAATAGAAGAGCCCAGAGTTTCAGGAATTGCCTTGAGATAGCGAGAACTAATAACCAGACTAGGGAGCCATTCATGGCGATTCCACCCATGCGGAGAACCCTGTTCTTTTGTCACTGTGCCTGCGATTTGACCAACTCGAGCAATACCGATGTTCTTGTGGTCGAGTTTTTGGGCCGCATAATTCAGCATTCTTTCTGCCACGTATTTGCTTTCGGCGTAACCCATGGGCGCTGAACACATGGGATTGATGATGATCTCTTCCGGAACTAGGTCGTTGTGGACAGCATCGGGGATTTTGTGATAACTTGATACAGCACTGATGGACGAGAGGAATAGAGTCGACACTGGCTGCCGCTTTGCATGTGCTGTGAATGAGATGATCCCTAAGACACCACTTAAACTTGACTGGAATGACTGAAGAGCCTGATTGAAATTAACAGGCCAGGCGTTGTGAATGAAATGTGTCACGTTCGACTGCAGTTGTTGATATAACTCTTCATTTAGTCCGAAATTGGGTTGCGACAGATCTGTGGTCAAAAAAGTGACACGATCTGGGGGTAGTTCAGTCTGAATGCCCCTTTTCGCATTTCGGGTTTTTTGAAGTGTCTCAGAATCAGCAGCACGATTGAAGCAGTATACGTGCGCGATATGGTCGTTCTGTAGAAGTTTCTGCAGGATGTACGATCCTACCGCACCAGTTGAGCCTGTAAGAGCAACTACTGCTCGTTGGTCTAGCTTATTGTCTTCTTTTGCAGAAGGCTCTTGTTTACTATATTCAGACTTCACGGCAGCTATCTTGTCTATCTCTGCCTCGTACTTATGCAGTAGATCCGTGATGGTTTTTATACGTTTTGTTGCCAAATCGCTGTTGGAGTCAGACTGAGAGAGAACACTCTTCATAAGCTGTTCGACGGAGGGACTCCCGTATATCATGCTAGGTGCAACATTGAGTTCCCGACTGAGATGCAAGGCCTGAAGGGAATCCATTGCCAAGGTGAAAAAATCTGATTCGTTGTCAAAACTGCTGCTATCCCACTGAGTCACCTCTGCTACAAGATCGTGCAGAGTTTTCAAAAGTGTTTCCGGATTTTTCGGGTCGATCGAGGCCAATTTACTGCCCAACAGCCTATTACTTGCATTCGCCGCATACAACGTGTTGATTTCTTTTTCATACATGGCCAAGGTTGCTGCTCGTTGTACGGTGCCTTTTGCTGCACGAGCCATCGGCTTCGACGGATTGACGAGTAAGATGTTGTCTCTTGAAACACGAGCATGTGCAGGACATTGATTATTGGCCATCTGAACAAGAGGCCAAATGCGCTCAATAAACTGATTATGCTCGTCCCCAGCCAGAATTTCGGTGTTATGACGCTCGACTAGTAAGCATGCTTCAAAGCGTTGAGACCCAGCAACCAATACTGAGCGAATCTCTGGGTGACGAGATACCTCCTGCTCAAAGGATATTGGATTGGTTTTCTCTCCGTTCAAGAATACAATAATATCATCCTTACGACCACGATATCTCCATAGTCCGGGCATATCTGGATGTGGACTCAGCAAATCCCTCGTTTCGTATTCTTTCAATTCCGGGAAGTGAAGAAATACAGGCTGGAACTCTTCGTTCGAGGGACTTCGAACAATAACCATCTCATACAAATCACCATAATGGTGACGGTATTCGACGTTTAGCGTTGGATGAAGCTGAATATACGACCAATTCTTTCTTTTGAGGTCTCTGTCAGGCGAGTGAATTTGACTCAGCAAGCTTACCTCACTTGAGCCCGTTGTTTGGTACACTGGCATTTTGGAAGCAACAGTATCACCGGCTTGTCGGGGTACGCTACCACCGGCAAAGTACAGATGACTCAATTTCTGAGACACCAGCTCCAATGCAGCAAGCTCTTTGCTCAAGTCCTCTAGAATGAAAGGCAACACAAACGCCCAATCCATATCGCAATGTCTGACTGCGTCGAGGAACTGATCCGTCGTCAGGGGCTGGCCAGGCAATGGGAACACAGGCACACAGTCATTGAACGCGGAGACCATAAGCCCAAATCCAATTCCCGAGATATGGAAGGGTGCCAGGAAGGTAAACCAGTGTCCTGTGCGAAGAGTATCATTTCCACTGATGAAATCCCCTGTTGATGGAGCTGGTAGAGCTGTCACATTGACGGTTCGAGTAACGAATTGATGCGTGTATATCAATGGTTTCGGAATTCCTGTTGAACCAGAAGTATGTAGGATGAAGATAGGTTCATCCTTGGCTTCTTCGTATGACTTTTCATACGGGTAGTCCTCCGGTGTGCCGTCGCTAGAATCAAGGAGGTCGCGGAGCGAAGGAATATGGACTGTCGTTTCTATACTAGTTGGCCCTTCAAGGATCGTATTCACGGCTGGGAGTTGGGGATCTGTAGTAACCAGTTTCTTGCATTGGAGTTTTTCCAGTAGATGCAACTGAGCAACTTTGCTGTTCCGAGGTGATGGCAAAAACGTCTATAAGTATCATGTTAGATGCCCATACCGTTTTCTTCTTTTGGGTACTAATTACTGCTACTTACTTTGTATCCCACCTTTATTGCCGCAAGCACCACAATAAAATACCTCAAATCAAACGGACCGATATATGCTATTGTCTCAAAACTGGAACTTGGCTGTAGTTTGCCATCCAGAAGCCAGGCTACCTTATTCACGGCATTGAAGACCTGCAAATTGGTCGCAGTCTCAAGCCCTAGCGCGTATGTCGTGTCCGAAACAGGAAATTGAGCCCAAGCTCCATCAGGGTTGCATTGTGCTCTGGTTTTGAGCACTGATGGGAGTAGTTGTTGGCTGTTTGTTTGGAGGTCACCTTTTCCCATTGTAATTTTCCGAATTTCTGTTGTTGATCTTCCCTTTAGTGCCAGATATGTTAAAAAGCCATTTAATTCGAGAAGGGCATACTGAATTATTTATAGTCGAACCCGACAATATCAACATCGCACATAGGCATTTCGCTGGGTGAAATTTGAATGCGATCGGAAAGTTTTGCTGCAATTGTCTTAGGGTATGTATCTAGCAAGCTAGGAACATGTAGAACGACAACCTATCAGGTTGAGTGTTTGCGTAGTTCGTACGGCTAGATGTAACGTTTTCCAATTGAAGTATTTGGCATGCCACGACTTTAGTGGTTTGTGGACGCATAGTCCAAGATCGTTCCGAGTCCGTGGCTGACTGAACATTGAAGTTGTCTAGGTATTCCTAGACTGAATAGTGATGTGTTATTCATTTCAGCTCGCCTGTAAATTCAAATCGCTTAATATTGCTATGCATGGATTACAGGATGAGGGGACAATATGAGGGGCATTCAAAGATTCGTTCTTGTATGCTTCAAATATTTCACCGTCTTCCATCACCCGACGATGGGTCAACTACCGTAAAGGTGCCCGTTTTCTTCAACATGTTGAGATACCTGATATGCCCCGGATGATGCTAACAGAAACATAAAGAGTCGGCCAATTAGCTTCTCAAAATAGTTGACATCACTCTTCAATTATTTCAGTCTCCGTAAAAATCAGATTATTATCCGTTACGCTGATATCGTTAATCTAGGGCATCGTTATGCTCCCAGCAAGATGGATGTGGGGGCTTCTCGCGTTAGGGTTATCAAGCATAACGTTATGGTCTCCGACAACGAGAAATATAAAAAGGTTCCAAATGGCGAGACGGAATTTGTTTTGAAATCAGATCCATTGATCAAAAAGTACCCTGCTTACACTCATCGCCATACTTTTACAATAATAATTTGAAGTTCAGCGTGAGGACATTATCTCTTCAACCAATTGGTCTCGGAACAAGACCTCAGTCTAACAGTTGTCTCTTTAGCAACGAACAATCTACACCATGGCCGGAAACAACAATTATTCTATGCACTCAATCGTCGCCGCATATGGCGTCGGACTCGCTCCTCATGGCTACTATTTCATCAAGATGATGGCCAACGCAAAGGGTCAAGCGAGCAATATCCTGTAAGCCCTAACCTTACCCGTGGCATCTCGAAAGCGGAAGAGAGGACTGACGGATGTAACAGACCACGAGAAAACTTGACCAATCTGAAAGGTCGCATTCCGGCTCACGTATGGGATAAACTCGCCAGGGCACGCGGAGCGCATTTGAATGCTTTGGAGAGCTTGCCCATGTTTGCTGCTGCCATGGTATGTTCATTCACATATACCCAGATATGATTGCATACGAATCTGACACCTGTTTAGCTCGCAGGAAACCTAGCAAAGCTCCCATCAAGCGAGCTGAATACCCTTGCTGTTGAATATATTGGCGCACGTCTGTTGTATACCGCTGTGTACCTCGGAGTGCGATCCGAAGCAGCAAGTTACTTGCGTACTGGTATATGGGCCTGGAGTATCTCGATTCCTGTCTGGGGTTTGATCAAAGCAGGGAGGATGTTGAACTCGTCTAGTGAATTAAGCGGTCCCCTTTAACTGTTGAATACTTTGATGTAGATAGTATACTGAGTTATTTGTTCTTGCTGTAGAATGCCATGGCTTCTCAATTATTCACAGCTGAGATCCCTGCATAGCCAACCCCTTTTCACCTCTCTTCTTCCTAGCTTGGTTACTCCGAGTCACCAGTTCCGTGTCAAACGCCCACCACCATTTTTCAAACATGAGCTGGCCAATCTCCCATCCGCATGGCTCAAACGGGTCACTGCCTAGGACTTTTACACCTTCACCGCCCGTGTCTTCCATATCTTCCACCAACTGGATAAGGCCCATGGGACTTTGCGCGGTTTTTGGCCGTAAGTTTGGCGGAAGATTGAAGATCTGAATTAGCTTATCTCTTGTGCTTGGCCATGGGAGGAGATCCAGAAGGGGATGATGTGGGATGAGGAGCTGGGTGCTTGTGGGACGAAGGTGTGTTGGTAGTGTAGCGGAAAGCGCCACCTCTGCCGATGAGGAATCGGTGGTTACCATTGATAACGATGGAGGTGACAGAGACGGTGAAGACGAGGATGAAGTGCCTTGTCCCTGGTAAAATGGACTGATTGCTCCCAGGTCCCATATCAATTCGGCAATTTGTAATCGTTGAGCTACCTGTAATGCTGCATTGAGTAGGGTGAGAGGCGGGACTTCCAGGAGCCGGTCGTCAGGAAAGGTAAAGATTGCGGATTCTGATGTTTGAAGTTCATCGGATATGTCTCCGGTCTCGTATGAGGAGGGGGTAGTATCATCTGATCTGTCGAGGAGACTATCTAGTAGTTGGTGCTCACTCTCAAAAGTGGACATGTCCATCTGTGGCGATGTTCCGAAAGCAGATAAGGTAAAAGTGTCGTTTATGTCGATGGCCGGATACATTAAAGATTGCGAATTGAAGGGCGACAGAAAAGACATGTCGAATTGTGCAGGCTGATCGTCATCCTCATTATTAAAGGGTAAAGATGACACTGGCGTATATCGCACCGCGCCGTCCGCTGCACCGAGATCGGTCTGAACCTCGAGCTGGTCAGACACTTCTTCCTCTCGAGACTCTCGCCTAGTCCGAGACGCTTTAGACCTATTTATCGTAGAGTCCTCATTCACAACCCCATCATATTTTACCCGAGACTCCAATGCTCGCAGACGTTCTCTCCTTCTTTGTCCTACGGTGGCATGTTAGCATATATCGCGAGAGAAATCGGCTGGAGAGACATTACGATATCGCCTTTGAGCCAGGACGTTTAACACACGCTTCCGTTCAGCGGCGTCCTCGGTAAGTTCTGGGACTACAAGAGATTCAGCCTTGGACTTTCCGGCCATTGTCACCTAGACAAGGAGGTCGATCATAACTGTTAGAGGGTAGTTACAGTATTGAGAACGTTGCATCGAGGGATGAAGAAGACTAAATGAAACTTTACGATATGTCCTCATGGTTGACTGAGCACACCGACATGTGATTGGCCGAAGGGGTCTCTGGGTTCTGCGGGGTGCTCGTATTCACACAACAGAGAAACATTTCGTAACACGGCTTTTTGAAAGACACAAGGACTCAGTGGCACAGGGGTTTACCGATATCTCGCTACGGCAGATAGAACTCATCGCATGCTCTATAGGGTTAGGGTTATATTCTCATAGTACATGGCGAGTAACGAGAGTTTCAACTAGTCAGGTAACATCCTCGCTCTCTAGTATCAAATCAAGGCAGACTTAGTCAGCATTCTCGGACTAGGGCTGACAACGGCACGCATGAGCTGAACAATATCTTTGTACGTCTGAGGCAGGCGGAAAGTCGGCGAGAGACGATCATGGATAAAGTTGTTTCACTGACTCGTTAGTGTAGACATTGAAACATCTTAGAAGAGTCGCCGCTGATTTGGGATAATCCTGCAGAATAAGATGTAGCTGTTGACTCGATCTGAAACTCAATCACCAGATGAAACTGGATATGAAGCCTGACAAGTGGTCTACTACATAGTAGTAAGCAAAACATGCAAGTCATCTTGACAATAGTAATGAGTTTGCACTGTTTGCATTGATTTGTGCATTAGCTCTCCTGACAGCCAATAGCAGACAAGCGTGGCGGTAGTGGCTTTAGTGGCTTGGTAGCACGAGGCATCTGGCCAATTACCTCTGCCGGGGTCGATTCAGGGGAAGTTCTCTCTGTTTTCCATCTTTGTCTGCTGCTCGCGATAGCCTATAAGACCACAGTATTACTATGATCGGCATGTCTCTTATTGATATCATGCCGCAATAGAGACCTCAAATCGGCCTTTGCTTTCTCTAGTCTGAGCTGATCGATCTCAAACATGGAACTCCTGTCCACTTTTTTGCTGATTTAGTATGCGGTAGTAATGACTATAGTTGGCTGCTACTATAGCATACATGATCTCGAGATTTCCAATTTCTTGATCTCGCACGGGCTGGTGTACCATGTGTTGATGCTATCGAACTAGTCAATAGTTCCTGTCGTGGGTCTGTTCTCCGCTTCTCAACTTTCGGCCCTTTCCCGCGAAGCCCGCGGCACCAGGGGAACAACCAAGAATTACTCTGTACATCTCGAACTTTTCTCTTCTCACATGAGAATCTTGGACTCCAGATAAAACGAACCTCCATGATCAGCTCGCCAAACCCGGAACTCCTACAGGTTCGTCTCGTCCGTCTCGCGCATTTTTTCTCTTCCAACCATGGGACGACAGTCGCTGCGAAGTCCGTACCCAATTACTGCGCGAACATCCAGCGTCAACGCAGAGACCATCATGTACGACGAAAGAAATCTGCCTAGACAGGCAAGTCAAGGGACAACAAGAATGGCCGAAAGGAACAGAATGGTATTGATCAATCCCTTTTCCTGCGAATTCCTCCTCGGTCCACTTGGCATGGCTAACAATTGTCGTTCTCTCTCTAGGCTTCTATGCAACAGCCAGATCCGGTGGATTCCTCGTCCTTCGATCGAGAACTCCGTGTGAGGGCATCGTCACCGTTACTTGGTCGAAGCTATCAATCGTCCGCCAGATATTCTTTCCGTCCGCCTTTAGAAAAACCTCAATTGCACAATCCGAGCTCACCGCCGGGCCCCTCCCGCAACATGAATTTCGACAAATATGCATTTGACACCCAGTCACAGCGAAGCTTGGCATTTGGTGTGGTGGACGATATGCGAGGGATTGGTTTCCCTCACCTGGACCATAACACCGAAGCAGCCACCAAAAAGACGGAACAGCGGGAAGTCGCACCAAAAAAGAAACCAAGCAGACTCGATCTTTCTCTCCTATTTCCCAAACCGAAGCCTGCTGCGGCTCCATTGCTTTCTCCCCAGCGGTATACGAATTCGCCGTCACCTGTTACTTCAGACTTCTCGGCAAAATCTCCACCAGCCAAACTCAAAAAGCCTCGTTCCAGGGGTAATGTTCGAGCGTCTGTTAAGGAACCTACGGCTCCGATTTTTGATGAACCGCCGCTTCCCCGCACACGAGTTTCCAGTCGCAGACCTGCCGTTGACTGGTTTGACGTACCTCTGGAGAAAATTATTCGCCTCGGAGAGTCGCTTGAAGTTGACGTTGACAATGACAGGGATGAGGACGACACTGAGAAGTCCGATGTTGTATCGAATAATCCAAAACCATTGGCGGCGGCGACATATTCGCGAACACCAGCGGCAGCTGGAACGAAAGCAGTCTCCCCTCCAAGAGAAACAGCCAAGACTACTGCTCCCAGTTCAAAGAGATCATCACGTACTCCTCCGTCGGTACCGTATCAAGCACCCCATCAAAACCGTAGAACCGAGAATCAGTACTATCGCCAACTATTGCCTCCCTCAAATAACCCCCGTTCTCGCACCTCTCTTCAGTCATGGCAGTCGGAAGGCGATTTGCGCGCGGCTAATCAAAAACAAAAACCAGCTGGCCGCCTGTCGAAAAAGAAGAGCAATAGCACCTTCCAAACGCTAGACTTGACAAAGAACAGCGTCTTATCTTTATCATCCTCCGAAGATGAAGGCGGAGATGAAACCCATTCCGATGCAGACGAGGACTACGGCGAGCAGCTCATGAGAAAGGCGGCCCCCTCTCGAGGGCCTCGGGACAGTTTCGCCACAAACGACTACGTCGAACCAGAGATATGCCATGCCGAGGCGGTAGTAGCTACCAAAGGGTATACCTTGACACGTCTCGGCCGGGCCAGTTCAAATGTATCTAGTGTCAGCTCCGACTCGCGTGGTACGCAACGGCGTCCCATTCCTTCGCGACCCGACTCGCTGGCTTCGATGGGCAAATCATCCATTTCGACCAAGATGTATGGGCCGTCTGGGCACTTTGATGTACCTCTGATCGAGGAGCCTGAAGAGCAAGCGGACCGTGTCAATAGTACCCGACGGTCCCGGCTTTCTTCTCAATCGTACAGCGATCTCCACTCTGCGAAGAGAAGAAGTCGCATCATCGCAGTTACCCGACAGGAAGAGTCGTTACTAGAGGCAATGAGATTGCGCAATGGCCGAATTACCCCCAGCATATTCCAGGGCATTTCTGCATCTCAGACAGAGGATTCCGAGTCAGCCTTCGCAACACTTGACTCTCCCGCGACTCAATGTGATACTTCGTTCCTCCGACTCAGTGCCGCAATGCAAATCCCGCCCATTACCTCACCGAATCTCGCTGAGAGCACAGCCTCTGAAAATGACACATATGTACCGTATCGCCCTGCGTCCGATGCCGAGCAGAAAATTGATCATCACAGCATTAATAATTCAACCGCATCGCCTCGATTGAGTCTCGCATACTCCGAGACACCTTCATCTACCTCGACCATGGGCCATGCCTCTCCCGTCACGCCTACCGTTCTGCCAATTCATCGATTCTCTCAGGCAGCTCCTCCTCCTTCCTACGCACCACCTCCAGTTCCGGACGATGTGATGGCACGACGCCATTCCCGTCGTAGGACAGATAGCAGCGAAGCCATCGTGTTGGAAGAATCAGATGCCGAGAAGATACCCAACCCGCATCTATACCCATTGTGGGCTGTCAAATGGACTCGGGATCCTAATGATGTCGCTATTGCGCATTAATCATTTTACTTTCGCTCCTCAATTCGGCAAGATATATATTCGAAGTTATAGCACCTTCAACCATGAAGGTACTCAGAGTACATAATGCTCCTTCTTTTCTTTTCATTTGTCAGGTAGATGGGATGGTAATGGTTGCATTGGGAACAAGATATTTTACCGCTGGCTTGCTTTTCTTCTTTATTTGCCTTTGTGTGTATCAGCACCTCGAAGTGGGCACTTTGTATAATAATTTTTGCATTATATCCGTTACATTTCTGCATGTATTTAATAGCACCCATATCCACCGCCTAGTTGCACAGACTTAACATTCCAGTCGGACATACGTGACGTCGCCTGCATATATCATCAGCCTAGATGACAATACTTGGATACTTCTAATCACCCAATACATCATTATTATCAAATATTTCAGCATTATCCAAGTGTCCTACGCGACTATTGAGACCATCTGCTGTGGCCTAGTAGAATGAAGCAATATGATTAGCCGGGGCTCCTACCAGGGGGCCTGGCCAGGCTTTTTTGCCTACCCCAGACAAACTACGATGATACTAAACCGTTTCAGTGTAGCGTGCGCATGTGTCAGCCTGTCAGGGGAGCCCAATAACTAACTAATAAATTTTCAGATGATTAACTCCCCTGAAAATACTCCGTACCCGACTAGAGAGAAATAATATTTGCATTTCGTGCAAGTTTTTTTACTTTGTTTATCTTTTTTCTCGTCTTGTCAGTGTCGATTTACTTTATTGTTCGGCGATCAGCGTCCAGATCTCCGTCCTAGTGCCAAGATTGAAAGACGTCACGATCGATCTCTTCCTTTTCTTTTTTGTTTGGGTACACTACACTGCATCGCACCGCACCGACAACGCATCATACCTGTTTCTTCGACGGGTGAGAGTTGCTGGCTATATCTCTCGTGAAATCGGCCTATTATATATACTTTACTCGGCGTGCGACTTCTCTGCGACGTTCGGTACTCGACTTGGTCGGTTTTAAGATTTGGTGGATCTGTGTGCAATCACAGACAGATATACGCACAGTCGACGGGATAAGCAGAGGGGAGTGAGCACAATGGGGGCTGCCAAGCAGACTTCGTCAAAGTCGAGGTCGACTCATATACGGAATTTCACGTTACTTCTGGTAAGTCAAGTCGTATCTCGCGAGCACAAGCGGCGATGGCTGATGATTGGGTCTAGTTGACGATACAATATGCTTCAACCGTTGTGGTAAGCCCGACTCTACGAGAAAATATTCTTTAGGAGTATGCTAACATCGATGCAAGTTGATTCATTATTCTCGGGTAATGCCCACCGTCGCGGGGAAACGATACGTCACGTCGACCGCCGTCTTCTTGACCGAAGCCATCAAACTCGCCATTTCGTTGACAATGGCTCTATACGAAATATCCAAACGGGCCCCACCATCGATGCCCGCGACCTCGCTCTTTTCGAACCTATCAAACACAATCTTTTCAGGCGATAGCTGGAAGCTGGCTCTTCCGGCATTGTTGTATACCGTCGCAAACTCGCTACAATACGTGGCGTTGTCGAATCTCGATCCGGCGACTTATCAGGTTACGTATCAGGTTAAGCTGCTTTTTGCGGCTGTGTTTGGTCTGCTGGTTCTGCAGCGGTATATTCCCGCGCGGAATTGGGGGTTGTTGCTTTTCCTGGCTGCGGGTGTGGTGCTACTACATGCGCCGGGCCATAGGTCGGATCAACTGGTGGCTAGAGATGAATCCGTGCAGTTTCCGAGATCGCTGGAGGAATGGAAACAGAAAAAGGGATACTCACCTATGAAATTTGTTAAACGATCGGCGAGCTATGAGGGAATTGAGGAGGATATGTTACTTGAGCATCCTCCTCTCGACGGTCGTGTAGGGTTGATTGCCACTCTTTGCGCATGTCTCGCCTCTTCATTGGCTGCCGTGAGTTTCGAGAAGGTGATTCGTGATAGTGCTGCAAAGACGTCGCTGTGGGTGCGGAATGTGCAGTTGGCGGTTCAATCGGTAGTGCCTGCGTTCTTTATTGGGGTGATTTTCCTCGATGGTGAAGTTATCGCGAAGCAAGGGTTCTTTGCTGGTTATAGTTGGATTGTTTGGGTGATTATTTTCATCCAGGCTATTGGTGGTATTGGCGCTGGTTATGCTATTGTATATGCAGATCAGACTGCAAAGACGACTGCGACCGGCTTCAGCCTGGTTGTTGGGATTTTGTCTAGTTTATCTGTGTTTGATTTGGATTTGTCGGTCAACGTGAGTTCCTCTCCTCTCTCTATTAGACTGCAAATTGCTAATGCTCATCAAGTTCTCCATCGGCGCCATAGTAGTCTTGATTGCAACATTCTTATACGGCAGTTCTGCACCGTCCCCATCTTCCCTGGCCCGAATGAGGCCGCCTCCAATCCGGATTGAGAGCTACGATGCCCCTGAGAATCAGGACGGGCCCGGTGCATCGCCTCCCAACGACTTTTCTATCAAACTTCCAACCACGCCCTTATTATCTGCGGGACTCTCAACGTCCCGTCCTGCATCTCCGAGTCATCCTCGTGTGAAATCGAACCAGAATGGATCGGGTTATTTCCTCGAACCTGATGAATAGAGGAGTCATGAATAAAACGAATGAATGAACGAATAGGAAGGGAAAAGAAATTATCATAGCATATTTGCCGATTTGCTTGCTTATTTGCTTTAAATAGATGAATGCTGCTGAAGCGAGTATGTTTTATTTGCTTGTACATTATGAATATATCTGATGTTCATTTCTTTCTTGATTCCTGATTACTGAATGTCCCGTGATGCCTCCAGGGCTATTTGTGGGTAGATACCCTCCCATGGATGTGTTTCCCGGATGGGCTCCTTCCCTCCGTCCTAGTTGCTTGATGACCTCGACCCAACTTCTTCTTTCCTACATCTTCGTCTTCTTGATACTCGATGCGATATCACACTAGATGAACTGGCTTGAATAGCTCAACGTCGTTAGCATGGCTTTCCCTAGAAATACCTTCCTCCCGATGGAGGATGATGGCATTTCTCTCGACATGTTCGGTATGAATTATTCCGGAGATTATCTTTAGCTTCATACTAATTTGCAATGCAGATCGCGAGCTATTCGCTCAGCTTGGAGAGCAGGATCCTCAGCCTGTAGTCCTTACGAGAGGAGGTCTTGTGGATCGGTTTATGGAAGAGTGTAAGTGAGAATAATCCAGGGTCATGATCCTTTTCGCTTCTACTGCTGATTCAATAGCTGTGTCTCCTGAGTCACCGGTGCTAGGGCAGTATTCCAGTTCACCGGAGACATCATTCCAGTCGAGTCCATTACTGCGGTACTTCAGACCCAGTCGGCCTCGAATCGCTTCAACACCAGGCCTCTCTGAGTATCAGTATGCACCGGCTTCCACAAACGAGAGGTCAGAAGATAGTTCACCGAGCAGGAAAATGTCATCATCTTCCCCTTCATTACCTCGTCAGATCTCGTTCAGTCATGCTCCTCCCGTCGTCCAGGGTATTCGTCTTATTGAAACCAAGCAGCTCCCAGATCGTTTCCGTGCACTGTTCCCCTACCCACTCCTCAACGCTGTGCAATCAAAGTGCTTTCCACATGTTTATGAAAATGATTACAATGTTGTCGTGTCTGCGCCTACGGGAAGCGGTAAGACTGTTATTATGGAACTTGCCGTATGCCGTCTCGTGAACAATCTGAAAGATGGGTTGTTTAAACTCGTGTATCAGGCTCCAACAAGGGCTTTGTGTTCGGAAAGGTTTCGCGATTGGTCTAAGAAGTTTGCGTCCTTGGGCCTACAGTGTGCCGAATTGACTGGTGATACTGATTATGCCCAGTCTCGACTGGTGCAGACTGCCAGTATTATCATCACCACGCCGGAGAAATGGGACAGTATGACAAGGAGGTGGAGAGATCACTCAAAGTTGATGCAACTGGTGAAACTGTTTTTGATTGATGAAGTGCATGTCCTCAATGAGACACGCGGTGCCGCCCTTGAGGCTGTAGTATCTCGAATGAAATCTGTCGGCTCAAATGTCCGTTTCATCGCTTTGAGTGCCACCATACCAAATTCAGAGGACATTGCTACCTGGTTGGGCAAGAATGATATGTTGCAACATCTTCCTGCTCACAAGGAACATTTCGGTGAGGATTTTCGTCCAACAAAGCTTCAAAAATTTGTCTACGGTTATCCCTGCACAGGGAACGATTTTGCTTTTGACAGATTACTGGGTTCAAAGTACACAATCCGTTTATTTCTTCTGGGAATCCCTTGCTGACAGTGTTATCTTTGCCTAGGCTTCCTGAGATCATCTCCAAGCATTCAAATAGGAAGCCAATGATGATTTTTTGCTGCACGAGAAACTCCGCTATTTCTACTGCGAAAGAACTCGCGAAGCTTTGGTCAAACACAATTCCTCAGAGACGGCTCTGGGCTGGACCGGTGAGGATGCCTGCCGTCAAGAATACTGACCTGAAAGGTAAGTCTCATAAATTCCATATATGAGCCTTGCTAAAAAAAAAATCTATAGCATTCGTGGCCTCCGGTGTTGCCTTTCATCATGCTGGATTAGACAGCGATGACCGTCATGCTGTCGAAAAAGCTTTTCTCGAAGGCAAAATTAGTATTATTTGCTGTACATCAACACTTGCTGTCGGTGTCAACCTTCCTTGCTACCTCGTTATCATAAAGAATACGGTCTGCTGGCAGGAAGGTGGTTGCAAGGAGTACACTGACTTGGAAATGATGCAAATGCTCGGTCGTGCCGGTCGTCCTCAGTTCGACGACACTGCAGTTGCTGTCATACTCACAAAGAAGGAACGTGTTTCGATCTATGAGCAAATGATATCAGGCACGATGCAACTAGAGAGCTGCCTACATTTGAATCTTATTGATCATTTGAATGCGGAGATTTCCTTGGGCACAGTTTCGGACATTCAGAGTGCTGTCAAGTGGCTTGCCGGGACATTTCTTTTCGTGAGACTTAGGAGAAACCCTACTCGATACAAACTGAAAGAAAATGCGGATCGCAGAGATGAGGATGAGATGTTGCAACAAATATGCGAAAAGAACGTGAAACTTCTGCAGGATGCCGAACTTGTTGTCAGAGGAGGTGCCTTCAAATCTACGCCGTGGGGGGAAGCCATGGCGAGATACTACATCAAGTTTGAGACAATGAAAATCATACTGGGACTCCCTCCAAGAACAAAAACTTCAGAGATTGTAAGTTATTCGTATAATTCTCTATTTGTTTGCTTTTTGGTTGCTTTGGGGGCCTGTCGAGGTCTTCAGAAGTGCTTGTTTGCAGCTAATACTTGATCAGTCGTTATACCACTAGAAGATGCTCGCTAATATGAGGTACGTAGTTGTCTGCAATAGCCCAAGCGGAAGAATTTCACGAACTCCGTCTCAAAGCAGCGGAACGCCCTTTTTACAGGGAACTCAATCGTGCTCATGGGATCAGATTCCCCATCAAAGTCGACATGGCTCAGAATGCTCATAAGATCTCCTTGCTCATACAATCCGAACTGGGTGCAGTTGACTTCCCAGCTGCAGAACAATTCCAGAGACACAAACTGCAGTTTCAACAAGATAAAGCAATTGTTTTCAATCACATTAATCGTCTTATCCGTTGTATCATTGACTGTCAGATCCACAAGGAGGACGGAGTTGCTGTGAGGAACTGTCTAGAACTTGCGCGGAGCTTTGCTGGTCGGGTCTGGGAAAATTCACCGCTTCAAATGAAACAGATTGAGCAGATTGGTGTCGTCGCGGTCAGAAAATTAGCTGGTGCTGGTATTACCAGTATTCAAGAATTGGAGGAAACAGAAGCGCACAAGATCGACATGATTCTGAGCAAGAATCCTCCATTCGGTATGAAACTCCTCGCGAGGCTTGCCGAGTTTCCAAAGCTACGTGTGACTATCAAGATGTTGGGCAAGGTAAGTCGTCAAATACATTGCAATGGTTCTTGACTGGCTAATGACTATTGTTAGGCGAGCAAGCACGGACGTGCGCTCAGAATCAATTTCAAGGCCGAGATAGGATTTTTGAACGAGAAGACTCCAACAACCTTCCATAAGCGGCCAGTATATGTTTGCTTCGTAGCAGAGATTTCTGATGGCAGACTCGTGGACTTTAGACGCTTGAGGTAAGATCTTGTTCGTCTTATCATGCAGCCATGCACAAACTAACGTTGATCCAGTGCTCAGAAACTTCAGAATGATCATGAAATCCTGTTAAGCGCGGAGATCAAAAGCCCATTGCAGTACATTACATGTTATGTCATGTGTGATGAAATTGGTAAAGAACCCTGTCCAGGGTTTTGGCATACGGCTCTAACAAGTCTGACAGGTGGTACATGTCAATATGCAGAATTGAAGCCTGATGTGTCGGATTCGTTCTTCTCTGGTGACACCTTGGACAAATCATCTGATAGATTTGCGATGAACACATCCCGGCGCAGAAACGGTACCGGTGGCACTCCAAGACAGACAAAGCCCGCGCGGAACGAGAGCTTTGAAGACGATGATATTCCGGATGATGCTTTCCTGGCAGCCGGTAGGTGACATCGCCCTTCATTATACCTTGGTTGATAAAGGCTAACTGCTGTTCAAGTCGACAACGTCGATAGCTATCAGTCCCAACAGCGAAGCTCAGTTAACACAGCTTCACGTCAGAGTCGAAAGAGGGAACGAGGTCTAAATGAACATCACGAGGACATAGACAAAGTACAGCCAATCATGCTTGAGAATGGGAAATACAACTGCAACCACAAATGCAAAGATAAATCAACGTCCGCTTTTCTAATCTAACCTACTTTTAGTGGTATAATGACTGACCAAGTATTAGGTGCAAGCACGTCTGTTGTCGCGAAGGCCTCGACAAGCCCCCAAAGCGAACGAAAAGCAATCAAATGAACATTCTATCTTCTTTTGAGACAGTTGATTATTTAGATCTCACTCAACCCAGCAAATCAGAGCAGCCCACGAAACAGATAACGATTGATCGTCGTCTCGTTGATTCGAAAGCGACACGAATGGTTAATCTTGACTTTGCGTCATCTCAGGCAACAATACCCAAGGCTACCATCTGTAAAACGGTTGGAAATAGGAAACGTTCAAACACTCGTCGACGACATTCATCCAGTGAGTACGATAACAGTAGCGTGGATGAGTATTTCTCTCCAACCATGCCTGCATCGAATAGTATGGACAACTCAGATTCGCCCACGGTAACCACGGCTCTTGGGTTGGACGATAACTTTGAACGCATTATGGATGCATCCAATGGGGGCCTGTCGGAAGATAATATTCAGAGTGATGTCCAGAGTCCAGCGGCGAAGAGACAACGGAGTGCACTCCCAACCCATGAATCCAAATCTGTCTCGTTCGACGAAGAAAAGTCACCAACACGTCTATCGAACAAAAAGAACTTGAAATCAGGACCGGATGGGGTCTTGGTGAAGAGAAAGATCGAGCCACTGAGTGACGCAACGAACGTCGGCATCAATGCTCCGAAACGTCCTAAAGCTGATACAACGCAGCCCTCGGCCGAAAGTATTAAGAATGCAGCAAGTCATGATGATCCATACTCAATCGAAGAATTGCGGTCTCAAGAAATGGATCAGCCTGAATCTCGAGATGAGAATATTGATGAAATGCTGTTACAAGAGTTTGGAGATATCGTCAATTTCTCCGCGATGTGAAATTCCCTTTCTGCGATGTCTTACATATGGCAAACGGTATGGCTTCTGCCGATTAGTTGTTGTAATATGCGTCCACGGGTGTATTTGCATTGATATTGATATCATATGTTCGATTTGCCATTAGGGTTTGAAGGAATCCGTGATATCTGATGGGTATCTAATTAGCGTTATCTAGCTACTTTACAGTTCGCTATAATATACATATGCATATATATATTCATCATGCCAAATCGGCAAGCAGGCGTGCCCATATACTATTCACTGTTTCTGCGTCATCAACCGTTATACAGGAGGAATGACCGACTGAACACTCCCATCAAACCCTGTTGCTTGCATAATCGACCACCTTAAGGCATTAATACCCAAGAAGCTCTTCTTCATAGATCCGGCCACATCCGTCATGGCACTAACACAAATAATCTCCCCAAGCGGGGGCGGACCCTTTGTAGCCGCCAATGCAGCAGCAAACTCATAATTCCGATCCTCCGGATTCGAAGGTATTCGATCATAAGCCCGTAGCTTTTCAAGTTCCTGTTGCAACTTGGAAAGCTTTGAAAGTTTGATTTTCCGGTTGTAGTGCCAATGTTTAATGGATTTGATTTTGTCGCATAGGATGCGATCTACTTTGGAGACGATGAGCTGGTGCGGGATTGCGTATTGGCGGAGTAAAGTCAGGATTTGTTGGTCGTGGGGCTTTATGCCGTGGAGGAGGTCGATGAGGATATATGTTCGGCGAAGTCTATTCTCCTATATCAGTCATGTTGCTCTAGATAGGTGCGCAAAGAGAGGGGGAGGAAAGGGCGTACTGTTTCCGATTCTTCAGATATTTCATGATCTCTTCGCCTTGCTCCGGTCGACTACCTGCTCCATATCCGGGCATATCCAACAATACAATTTTGGATTCACCACCTTTCGTACCCCCGATACCATAAGCGTTCATCTCCGTGGTTTTACCGCGCTTGTCTCCACTGCGACATATCTCGTCGTCTACGAGTGCATTGATGAGCGAACTCTTGCCGACATTCGTTTTTCCCAAGAATGCGACTTCGGGTTCCTTGGAGTCAAAGGGAATGGTGCGGAATTGCGCTGCTGAGTATAATTTTACGGGGGAATGGCGGGTGTGTGCAAAGAAGCGTTCGGCGGATTGAATTTGAACCGGGTTGGGAGGGGTGGTATCCCAGTAGGCTGCTAAGTCGGTTAGGAGGAGGTCATCAAATGATGTATGCAGGAATTTTTGATCATGAATTTGTAGAGTTGGGTGTGTTTGGAAGCATCGTTGTTGTTGTTGTAGCGACGTTTGTGAAAGAAGAGCCTGGCAGAGTCTGTATGGTGATTTTGGTTTGAACATTTTGAGGTAGTGCGCCTTCGTCTGCTCGATGTCATATAATCCGTATTGGATTATACATCATAGACAAATTTGAGGCGAATCTATCTCCTGAGATTCATGTTGATGTAGACGGTGTTGCGGAACAGTTAAACTTGGAGAAGCTTTGTCGGAGAACTTCCCGACCTCCGGCGCTAAACCCAAAGTAAGCGGATCTGGAGTTCCCTGCGACATCATCGTCACAGCTCAGCATCAGCATCCTAAGATCATCAGTCGGCTTACATCAGAATCTGTGTTGCAAATACTCTGAGCTGTATACTTTTTGCCTTGTAATATTTGTGGCTACTGGCACCTCGTCAACATGATTAATGCCGTGCTAGTGTTCAACAACACAGGACAGCCTCGACTGACCAAGTTCTATACACAACTTGTATGTTTCAATCCTTCAAATTACGACGTTCACCAACTAACCCTACCCTAGGACACGCAGATCCAACAAAAACTCATCAAACAAATATACGACCTCGTTTCACAACGCCCTCCCTCAGCATGCAACTTCCTCCCGCTCCCACCTCTTCTATCACAAGGCGCCAGCTCCAAAGCAGCCAGCGGTCCCTCCGATGCACCTACACAAATCACATATCGCACCTATGCGACACTATCATTTATCATGATCTCGACATCCACGGAATCTCCATTGGCGCTCATTGACTTGATCCAAGTCTTCGTCGAGGCGCTCGATAGACTGTTCCAGAACGTCTGCGAGTTGGATCTTATATTCGGGTACGAGACTATGCATGCGACACTTAGTGAGATGATTATTGGGGGTGTGGTGGTTGAAACAAATACAGATAAGATTGTGGCTGGCGTAAAAGCGCAAGAGGGCTCGCGAGGGAAGAAGATTGCTGTTGATGCTGCCAGTTCGGTTGGGCAACTTAGCATACCGGGGTTGGGATCATGGCGGTGATAGTTCTCTTTTCACCGGGATGAAGTATATGATGTTATGATGATATGTATTTTAGCGTCATACTCTTTGCTACTTGACCAGCAAATTGTTTTTATACAACGAAGCAATGCTTATCGGCTTATCGACGATGTTTCCCACTGATAAGGGCTAGCCCTATCTGATAATGCAAAAGCAGGATAGCGCTGCCGTCCACACAAACAGATATCATTGGCTTCAGCAGACCCACAGGGTTCGCTTATTTGTCGCGCACGATATCTTCTCAGCTTCAAGTCCGCTTCTCATTCTGACTTTCTTTCCCTCTTCGTCCCCCTGCTCAGTCAACACAGTGCACATCCAGCACCCGACCATCACCAATCGACAACATGGTAAGCTAAAGACACCTCACAATGACTTCTTGAGTGTCTTCTCATGAGCTCTAAGAGAGTTATACGATTTCCTCTCCATTGAGTTTGCTCGACTTTCCAAGTCCACAGCATCTCAACTGGCCGAAGATGAAAATTCTTCAGGCAAAGCAATTCCGCCATTGTCTTCTGTAGTTGATTGATCGATGTCCCTGAAAAGAAGATATTTTCTATCTCTACAGGAGACTTGGTGATGATTTGGCTTGAGCCATGAAATTCGTCTTGTGTGTCTGGACAGAAATGTTCTTTGGACTAGCACGACGATTTCGTGTTGCTCTCTAGAGTTCAAAGAAGATTACAGCGTGTGTAGAACACGATTTGCTGATTCTTCTTTTCTCAATGACAGCCTCCTAAGGGTAAGAAAGTTGCTCCCGCGCCCTTCCCCCAGGGTAAGGCCGGTGCCAACAAGAAGACCAAGGTTAGTATTTCTTCTTTGACATCAGCTTTGTTACATTACTAATGATTCTTTAGAACCCCCTCTTCGAGGCCCGTAACCGCAACTTCGGTATCGGTCAGGACATCCAGCCCAAGCGCAACTTGTCCCGCTTCGTCAAGTGGCCCGAATATGTCCGTCTTCAGCGCCAGAAAAAGATCTTGAACCTCCGTCTCAAGGTCCCTCCTGCTATTGCTCAGTTCTCCAACACTCTCGACCGCAACACTGCTGCTCAAACCTTCAAGCTCCTCAACAAGTACCGCCCCGAGTCCAAGGCTGAGAAGAAGGAGCGTCTCCACAAGGAGGCCACCGCTGTTGCTGAGGGCAAGAAGAAGGAGGATGTCTCCAAGAAGCCCTATGCCGTCAAGTACGGTCTCAACCATGTTGTTGGTCTCGTTGAGAACAAGAAGGCTTCTCTCGTCTTGATTGCTCACGATGTTGACCCCATTGAGTTGGTTGTCTTCCTTCCTGCTCTTTGCCGTAAGATGGGTGTTCCTTATGCCATCATCAAGGGCAAGGCTCGCCTCGGAACTGTCGTTCACAAAAAGGTTTGTTTCTATACTGATTTATTGTAACCTCGTTCTAATTTTCATAGACCGCCGCCGTCGTCGCTTTGACCGAGGTCCGCTCCGAGGACAACTCCGAGTTCTCCAAGCTCGTCTCCGCCATCAAGGAGGGTTACTCTGACAAGTACGAAGAGAACCGTCGTCACTGGGGTGGTGGTATCATGGGTGCCAAGGCCAACGATCGCCAAGAGAAGAAGCGCAAGGCTATCGAGTCCGCCATAAAGATCTAAGGCATTGGTCTGACTGAACCCTAAAAAAAAGTTGTTTTTTCTTGCACCCTGTGATACGTCCTTTCATGTCATGGGTTATGAGAAAGAAAGTTCCCAAAAAATTCAATGAAGAGATGATGAATACCTTCAAATTATGTTTTTTTTTTCTATTTTCCTTGCAGATACCCCCTTTGACTACCATGCTCGTCATCAAATGCCAAAATCATTTTGTTTTGGTCTGAAAGGAATATTTCTGTCTTCGGTAGTAAGGAGTATCAGTAATTCGGAATTCTAATAGAGATGTATTGTGAAGGATGGGTTTATTATAATGATCGTAAATTCACTAGGAGGGGAACGAAGCGTTGTGTATAGTAGTACATTTTGATTCGCGGGCGTAACTGATATTTAGCCGATGTATGAAAAAGCAAGAGGTATGTATATACAGTCCACAAACTCCATAATGATACCACTGGAGAATTCAATTAGATACGATATAGGAGAAAAATAGCCGAACACCAGCAAAGTTAAAAGCATCAGACTCAGACTGACCAGAGATGATATTATTCGAGCAAGAGCGAGCGAGAGTGAAGAAAAGCCCCATTGCATTTAGTAAAACAATTTGCTAAACAATGAAAGGAGGAAAAACACAAGAATTCCAGTCGTAAAAGTCATTACACGGGGGTATCTTCTTCCGGGTAGTTTGATGATATCGAGACCAGATATATTATGCTATCATTGCCTCTATGAATGAGCTGATGGTGGAGGGCGGGTGAGACCTTGTCGAGCCTATCGTTTTCATTGTCAGTCCGTAAGATCTAAAATATATATATATTGTAGTAAGCTCACCTTCATCTGCTCAATTCTAGCTTTCAATTGACTCGTCACTTCAGCCGCTCGTTTCCAATTCTCAGCTGGCTCGGCTGATCGACTCGTTATCGATGGTTGATCTTCGCCACTGTGATTGCTACTAGCAGATGCGTAGCGAGACGTTGCTCGGACTGGGCTGCCTCTACTTGAAAGACTTTGTCCGACGGGTGGACTGAATTTCCGGCGGCCAAATGTTGAGTCAAGATGTGTTTCGGCGGTGGGCGAGCCGAAGCCATTGTTCTCTTTGTCTTCACTAGGACTAGAGATGTAGCTTCGTGGTCGGTTATCCAATCGCGAGCCCATATAGTGGCCAGCGCGAGAGCCGTTGCTACTATAGGTACCTGTTTCTGGTGATAATGGACCGTTGTCGGAGACACCAGCATGGAGTCCATCTGATAATACTGCCGGGGGACTCACTGCTGATGCACGAACAGCTCGAGTTAATTCACGCTTGAGTCGGTCAATCTCGCGTTGTTGTTTCTGCACTGTTTGTTCTGCGGTCTCCGCATCGCTACGAGCACGAACCAATTGTGTTTCTTTGGCCTTTATGCTTAACACATCACGGGTATGGTCCTCAATAAGTTGTGCGTTTTGATTTTGAAGCTCCGTCACTTGCGAGGAGAGCCTGGTCTTTTCTGATTTAAGATCTTCATTTATCTTCAAGAGGCGCTCTTTCTCGAGACGGAGCTCCTCTAGTTCAGCCCGCTCAACGGCTGCGAGACCAGACATCACAGGTGCAGCAACAGGTGCCGCCTCTGCAGGCGCCGCAGTTTTGCTGATCGGTCGTCCAGTTAGTCCTCGTCCTAAACCGAACTTGGGCTGCGCTGGCGGTGGTGCGGGCGCGGGTTCGTCTGGAGGTGGCGATGATACACGTCGAGGGGATCCGGCTGCAGCGCCGCCAACACCAGGAATACGTCGTTGCATCTTTAGCCCACCACCTGGAGTAGCCAACCCCGACTTGGGTACACCACCTGGACGTGCAAGGCCTGATTTGGGAACAGCCTTAGGTTTAGGAGGCGGAGATGGTTCTTCAACCGGTGGCGGCGGTGCAGCAGCAGGGGCAGACTTTTTCAATCCGAGGGCAGGTTTCTTTGAGCCTGGTGCAGCCTTCTTCGCAGCTGGAACGGCGGGTTTAGGAGGTGCGATGATAGGCTTAGGTCGGTCCTTGGCCTTCACTTCCGCTGTATCAAAGTATTCCTTGATCTTGGCCTTCCTGATGTCGTCTAGGCCGTCAAGATAAGGATTCATCGCTCGTTCACCCATAATCTTCATCAGGGTTCCTAGAATTTCGGCGGCGCCTGATCGTACAACTTCGCTCGATTCGGTGAGTAACTTGATTGCCGCTTCAGCTATTGACTTCACTTCAGGCTTTGAGGGTACATCACGCGTTGTTCGGAGGCACCTGACTAGAAACTTCACCGTTTCCTGCTTCACCTGGGGGTTTTTGTGTTTTAAAAATTCGAAAATTTCCTCAAGGCATTCCGAAAGACCAGTGGAAGCGAACACAGCATCCAGAGCTTGTCCCAACGCATCAGCAACCGATTGCTTCTTCTCCTTCAGGCGCTCCATGATGGGTGACATGATTATTGAACGGTATTTTGCGAATCCTGAACGTAGACCCTTGGCAAGCAAATCCACACAGTTGGCAGCAACTGTAACAACTGCAATATTCGCGTCCTTCATGCACTTTGCGAGCGCCTTGACAATCTCGTCGAATGGCGCTTCCTGAATTCGAGGAACATTGAGCGCATTATATAGTTCGTCTAAAGATTCTTTCCTATCCTTCCACTTTGTAGAACTCAGCTGTTCGTGTAGATTTTTCGGTACTTTCGGCATGACATCCACCGGTTCTGCGAGATCGAGGGGTTCCATTTCACCATCATCCTCCCCATAATCTTCCCCAGCTTCTCCACCTGCATCGTCCTCACCGGCAGCCGGAGCAGAAGCCATCGCCTCCTGCTGTGCTCTCGTCAATCGCTCTTGCTTTGGAGGGGCCTCTTCCTTGGCCTTCTCAAACAATTTATCCAAATCTTGCTGTTGCACTGGTTTCAGCTCGCCCCAAAATACCGGTTTCATGGCTTCCTTGAGCCATCGGTACAGCTCCACGGTAAGATTTTGTGCTTCTGCGCGAACATTCTTGTCGGCATGACCAAAAACTTTTGGTAAAATTTTAAGGACGGGTTTTGGGTCAACGATCTTGCATCCGTAGTTGTGATATATGGCTGTAATAGCATTGAGTCCTGCAGCGACAGATTTGGGTTGCTTCGCAGATAAGATAGGTAACAAGTCTTCGATGACGGGATCTGCTTTATCAAGTTCTATGAGTAGGAGTAGAGCTTCTAGTGCATTTGCTTTTGCGGCAGGACGTGCTGATGGAAGGGCCTTTTCGGCGATAGCGGAGACCGTAGCGCCTCGCGATCTATACCGATAGTTAGCACTCATTGTGCTGTGTAAAGAGTCCGATCAAACCCACCTTGTACAAGCTTGCACACCTCCATATTTCAAAAACGCGCAATACGCTGCTAAACCTTCTTGTTGAGCAGCGACATTCGAATCGGCAACAGCGCCTTTCCACAGCGACGGATCTTGTAAAAAGGGAGCGAACACGGGGTCTGATTCATCGGGTGTCTTTTCAAACTGTTTGGCAGCATCTTCGTATCCTCCTTTCCTCGCTTTCCAGACCTGTTATGTCGGTTGGACACCAATCAGCAAAGCTAACAAGCAGAGAGCAACTGTTCGCGGGAATTTCTGACCTTGTGTGTGAAGCGATCTGGTAGAGGGAGAGAGGAGTAATCTTCTTCGGCGTCAGCCATCGTGGCAGAATGCAGGCAATTAAAGCGCTGCCAGTACGTGCTTCCTACAAGTGATTTCGGCATTTCGTTAGTATTGACTTTTCGGTATGGGAGTTCGTGCGAAAGCGCGGAAAAAGCGAGATTGACGTGATAAAAAGTTGTGTTCACCTCGAGATCAGTATTTATGGCTCGCGTAGTCTCTATAATCCACTGGGCGCAGTGGTTTTGACAATAGAGTCAATAATAAATGATTGTATACCGTCAACAAAACGAAGCGGGGGAGACACTCGGCGTACTGGACAAGTCAAATAATAGATAATGGACTTGATAGAAAGAATCAAATAAGTATGATATCCACTTCCAGTATTTGTCTCTGTTTAAAGAGCTTACCTTGTGAAAGAAACGTGAGTTGTTCTGTTGCAAGTCGCTAGGTAGTTGTAGATGACTGAATGTTTTTGATGTCAACAAAAGTTCGATTGGATCCATCACCCGGGGGATCCAATCACGGCCCGCCTTGGCAAAAACAATCAACTTCGTCCGATAACTTTTATTCTCTAGGTCTTCTGTCTTTCTATATTTCTGGCAAGAATAATGTGGAGATTATAAATGCAGCCATGGATATAGATATACTTTATAAAAGCGTGATCCAAGAATGGCAGTTCTGGTCCCAAGGGTCACTACATGTGGGAGTCTGCGGATCCAGATATGTCGACATCAAAACAGCGCTGAATGTTGCGCTCTATGCTGTCTGAGTCTTGAACTAACTCTTCCCTAGGTAAATCAGGGTTATTGGAACACTGAAAAATTATTTTCCCTATACAACTTGGCAAAAGCGATATAATGCTCGCGTGCCTGTAAGTCCAGACTGATATACTTTTGATGACCCTAACCCTGATATCCTTGTATGCTTTTCGGACCAGTCATTTGCCAGCATAGAAAGGTTGGTGCAACCAGATCATCTCAAGACCTCTCATACAGAATAGAACTATATGCGCAAGATCCTAGAGGCGATGTGATCACTGGGTTGGGTTGCCGTAACCCAACTTGACTTTCCAGCTCGCAAAATCCCCTTGGATATACCGAGCTACCCACAAAGGCATCCTCAATCCCAAAGTTGTAGGGGGCCGGCTTTGGCTTCAGAAAGTACTTGGACTGGTCCCCAAGGACACCCAGGGGCTCTCTCATTGAACCGAGCATCGTCAGGATTTACATATGAGGGTATCTGCAATACTCCCAACGGCTCCCAGAAGAACTGAGAGAAGAACAAGTAATCGCGGCTAATCCTCCTACTAGTCGACGAGCGCTTCGCTTCGTGGTGACCTGAATCGAGAGGCGAAACTGCTGGATAAAAAAAAACCCTATCGGAAGATGTGGAGGGAATGGCATTGACTAATATAGGTGTTTGGCTCCAGCCTCGAAACCACAGTACATACAGCTCCAATGCCAGTCGAAGCTTCCAAGGTTCCCACCAGTATCCATCCCATCTTTCTTAGGCGAGCCTCACCACTTAGCTAGAGCACACATGACAACATATGAGCCCACAAAAGCCTCATCATATTATCTATTAATAATTATGGCATAGTTACTTGTTACATGCTCTGCTTATTGAGATCCTATGGTCCGGTCAATTAATTAATGGGGCCTGGTGTAAGGTTAGGGCTTGGTCCTAACCCTAGCCCTATAAAACCCCTGAAGACTACTCTTACATGCATGAGGATGCTGAAATCACATGCATTTTTCCAAGGACATTAGGTAATTAATTTTATGATACATGATACTTCTGCTTCTGGGGTCGTTGTTAAATAAAGCTTGGATAGGAATTGCAGGGAAGGAAAACCCCTGTTTGCGTACTGGTTGTCATGCCATGAACTCGAATTGTCAGAGGTACGCCAGTTTGTCTCTTTGTCTGCCTGGAATAATTTATTGTTCAATGCCACTCTGAAGCGGCGGAGACCTTGGTATTGTATGGTACGGTAAGCCAAGCGCTAGCGTAATACTGCTAGTCGTATTACGTTACCAGGGGCCCGAGTCGATACGAAGTAGAAAACGAGTAATACACATCATACGATATATACATACATATATGAAGCAATTCAGAACGTAGTCAACACTTTAATGCACTCGGCCTCTAAAGTAGAGACAACGTTCGTCGTGCAGTTGCATTTTCCAAGCTCAGACCCCAAGGGCTACCGAACAAATTTAATCCTAGATGAGCCAACTACTATATGAGCTCGTGGTTAGTAGATGTACATCCTCGCTGGAGGATTACCTCTCGATCCAACCAGCATATACCTAGATATAAGATATGGTGATAACATCTGACGACTTATGTGACCCTTCAATCTTATGAATCCTCTCATTTTATGCATGAAACCGGAGCCCGATTGACATCAATTCGCACAGTCGTAATCATATTGTGGAACTTCGGGTAAGCTTGAGTCTATGGATGTTATTATGAGGCATAAGAGCACGAGAATTCGCATGTAATGATTCAAGTATGTTACTGAAGGTTATACCCCGGCATTTGAAAGCCAATGTAGACTCGAATGCTCAAAGTTAGAACCTTTTCGGATACTTAGGTACTAAACTCATGTAGCAATCTCTTAAAAGTTTGCACAGGTTGTGCTATAGCAACATCTGTTCAAGATGACATCAAACACAGCTTACATTGCCTTGATCCCCTTTTCCCCAGAGTCGTCCACGCCTTTGTTTTCACCTACATCCACAGTGTCTTCGACGCCGTCCAAACCAATCTCTTTCCGGACATGGATCGGAACAATGACGGTGTCTTCTTTCATGTAGTTCGTGTCAGTCGTGCACTTCCATGTAATAAAGTACAGGATTGGCCAGCAGAGAGTGGTGAGAGCAAAGTATGCTGCGTTTTCGTTCTCGTATGGTTGTGCAGTTGCATCTACACCAAATGATACAGCGGTGCCGGCACTCAGCCCTGGAATCAATGTTAGCTGCCTGGTCAAATATTCTCATCCGAGGGTTCTTACAGGCAACGAAGAAACCTCCCATTGCAGCGAGTTTTCGTGGATCATTGGTCAAAGTACCAACAACATAGAGCACCACGTTTTGGAAGATGCCGTATTGGGCGGCAAAGAACATGTAAATCACAACAGCACCAGCATATGCTGAGTCAGTGCAGTCAATGGCTGGGCCTTCCACAGACCGATCGAACTTCCATGAAGCCAACCAGACAGTCTGAGCAGTATACGTGCCAGTGATCCAGACGGCGTCAAAGGTAATCCCCATGAAAGCTCGCTTCCGCCGACTTCCCAGTCTCTCTGTATCGAGCAGGAAACCCATGAACAAAGTAACAGGAATCTGGATAAGGTTGTTGAGCAGACTGTTCAGTGTCCTGGTTCGGAGGTTGAAGACGTAAGCGTTCATGGAGGCCTGGAAAGGGAAGAACATCTCTGGAGTAAAGAATGTTGGAATCATGAAGAGAATCCTCCAGTCTTTGAACAGGCTTAAGGTAATCTTTAATGAGTCCATAGGCGACATGTGTTTAAACGCCGCTAGTGCCGTTCCATCTGGACGCCTCAATTTTTCGGCAGGCAGCAAGAGCAAAGCCAAGCCCATGGATATGCTTTGGATGACAATGAAAACAATGTAGACAGAGTGCGGTACTCCAAGAGTATTAGAGTTCCAACTGACACCAAGGGCGACACAGGCACCGACAGCAGCCCCTGAAACGTTTGATGTCCACTGGATGGCCCTCCAGACGCCCTTATCCTTCTCCTCGGCATAAGCATTCGACGTGTAAGCCGCGGTTGACCAGAGACATCCTGCAGTTAGACCTAGATACGCACCGGCAAAGACGGGGAACCACAGATGGCCAAAAGCGTCAAAATACCACATAGCACCGATGTAGATTGGGTATCCTGTGATACCGAACATCATTGTAAGGCGCGGACCGACAGTGTTGAGAATTGTTCCAGCAAGGAGAGCGGAAAATACGAATACTCCATAGAGCACTCCATTGCTTGTGTTAGCCATCGTAATCGATGAAGCTCGGCCACCGCCGGCTCCCAGGAGCTATGAACGGTCAGATCTAGGCTCTGTGTAAAGAGATGTACGTTATAATACCTACCGCCACTGCTAGATAGAGACCTGGATTGCAGAAAAGACATGCTGACACAATCAAGTTTTGTATAAAGGGGCTGTAAAATGTCAGTGTGTGTAAGTATATTGTTTGATGCTACTAGTTTCTCACTTGTTGAGCCGTAGAAACGGTAGCTTGCCGGAGCTGTCAGACATCGTGGAACCTCTGTCTCCACAAAGTGGATGCTGTGAGCCTCAAACGAAGACTTTCGGCTGCAGGGTAAATATGTGCCTATGGTGGATGTTGTAAGCGGACGGTATTGATTGCGATACGTATCAAGTCTCTGTACTCATGCTCGACCAGAATATCTTCGGTCGTGTGGGCTTTATAATACCAGTCACTGGACCCTATCTCTATCTCGTTACCCCTCATAGAAGAAAGTGTATTTCGAAAAGATGAAGATATCAGTTCGAGTTACTTAGTGAGTTCTGTTCATTGAATCATGGCCACAGATACGGTATAACCTTATCATAGACAATCTCGCATCTCGGCACTGAGGTCGATGAGTTCCAGCGAACTGATACGCGAATGAGCTCGGATCTGGGATAATATTGTGGAGAAAAGTGATCCAGTGAATAATGTTCAAAGTCGTCTGTGCATGAATTGCGAGAGCCAAATGATTACCTATTTTCCGTTTTGAGCTCAAAACCGAGTTCCGTAGTGCAAGAACAACCCAATGCCCATAACCCTACACCTGCAACAAGATCTAGTGATCTTCTTTCAAAATAATTCCGCCCATTGGTGTTCCGATCAAGGAATCAATACTCATCAGAGGGAACACAAAGCCTAATTCTGAACAGAGTATGTGAAGCGTTCGGATGAGTATACTATAAGCAATCGAAAGCAGGGAGCCGGTCAGTTTTTAGCAGCGACCACTGCCGAAGACAGCCATGCAAATGTGTAGTAGACCACTAATCCCATACCATGCCGGCCATGACAGTGAAGTCCATATTCAATGTGCAAAAATGTATGGTATAACTCGGTCCAAAGTTGACGAAGCTTTCATGATTGGTACAAGGTAGAATTCCGAGCCCCCATTGGCGATTTTGAGGTTAAGAGCGGACACTTCGATGTAAGTGATAGTACCACATATTCCCAGCTTTCAGACAGTAAGATATAGTGACAGGATATCGCCTGACTCACGTAGACGCCTGCCTCTGTGCCATATTAGGACTAGCCCGTTCTAGGTGAGGTGTTAATATCAACCCTCGACCTCACCACTTAGCTAGAGCATACATGACATCTTCTAGAGCCTCATCATATAGTATTCAGAGAACGTATGTGCCGGTACTCAGAATCAGTTGTCGGGAGTCGCATAGTTGGCTGCGATCCCTAGGAGATGTATGACTAAAGTCACGACTGTGCTGCAACCGTGCAAGTTGCTAAGATATTGTAACATAGGTGTGCTATTAAATCTATCTACCTATACTATTTTACACAAGGGTTAAGCATTGATTACGGGGATGTTGCGCTCCAGATATCCGCTCCAAGTTGGCAAGCTTCGCTTCCAAGGTGTTTTAGACGAAAGCTGTAGGTCCTCAATGGCACTCGCATACTTGATGAGTGTCGCTTCTGAGAACGCAGTGCCCATCAAAGCGAGGCCATACGGCATTTTTGACACCTTGTTAATTCCAGCAGGCAAGGTAACGACTGGATAGCCTGCCTGGGCTGCAATTTCGTATGTAGGACCAAAGTCAGGTGGCACCAATAGAGCGGTTAGGTTGTGGCCGTTGTAATTCAACGCTGCATCGATACCGTCTACTCGACTGGTGCGCTGGCAATAGGTCAATGCTTGCCAATAGGTTTCATTCATAATACCTTTCGTTGCCAGAGACGCGAGCAGACCGTCCTGACCAGAAGCAAAAGCTGGATTCACACCAGGAATACCGCCTTCGCTACCAGCGTTATCAATATTGTACTGTACAATGTCTTCGAGCGACCGCATGTTGGTGTTTTCCAGTTCGGAAAGGTAACTCTTGATGTTGTTGTAGAAATCCACCTTCACATATGTGTACTCTGACTCGTTGGGATATCCTCGTTGAGTTCCATAATCCCAGTTCCATCCCTGGGGATCGACGATATCTTCGTAGTATGGAAGTTCTGTCCCATTGATAATGGTGGCCCCGGCTGAACGGATAAGGTCCAAAAGTTCCATCAGCTGGGCATTTTGTGCTGGATCGTTGTACTGCCAAAATGACAGCCATGGAAGTCCAAATACAGCACCCTTGAGTGCAGATTTGTCCGTCAAAAATTGTGTGTAACCGCCTTTGGGTGTTTTGCCTTTTTGGGCCAGGGTATAATTGTCGCGCTGGTCGATTCCATAGATAGCATCCAATACATATGTAGCATCCCGTACTGTTTTTCCAAAGCAGCCTACCGAGTCCTGGTGGGTTGACTCCGGAATAACGCCCGCGCGAGATGTGAGACCAACAGTAGGTTTTATACCGACAATTGCGCATCTCTCAGCAGGGTTGATGACTATTCAGGTCAGTTTCATCGGGAATAGAGCAAATCAATGGTAGAGACTCACCGCTGCCGTCAGTCTCAGTTCCCAAAGCAAAAGGCACTTGATTGGAGGTGACAGTAATTCCAGAGCCTGAACTACTTCCACCAGGGTTGACAGTAAAGTTGTATGGATTTCGGCACTGTCCACCGCGTCCGGAGTATCCCTCAGAGTAGTCATTGGAACGCATATCTGCCCATTCACTGAGGGCAGCCTTGCCTAGCAGCACCGCACCAGCTTCACGTAGCTGATACACAACATGGGCATCCCGTGGAACTACGGAACCAACTAGGGCCCAACTACCGGCTGTCGTCTCCATCTTGTCTTTACTGGCGATATTGTCCTTGACCACAAAGGGGATACCATGGAGCGGTCCTCGGACCGTCCCGTTCTGGCGTTCCACATCCAAAGCTTCCGCAATATCCAACGCATCAGGATTGAACTGCAGGATAGCACTTGCGACATTTCCTTTTAGTATAGGAGATCAGGTCGTTCTTAGGAAATAAACAACTCACTTCAAATAGGGCTGCACTTGGTAAATCCGTTCATAGTAGCACTTTAGTAATTGAACACCAGTCAAGTTGCCCGAATTCAGTTCAGCTTGAATCTCATCAATAGTGGCCTCTTCCAGCTTGAAGCCATTGCATAGGCGCATTGGAAAGAGATCAGCGCCATTGGTGCCAAGCTTGGGGAAATCGTACGGGAAAGGCTGATTGTCGATTTGCTGGGCGACCAGAGAATCATTTTTGGGGCCGTTTGATGCACCAGATAGGCCGATCAAAGCGGCAATGGCAGTGGCCAGCGCGCGAGATCGCAATTGCATAATGAAAGAGGCCTTGGCAAAAATGCCTGGTGACAGAAACAACAAAACGTGAAGAAAACTGAGGAAGCGAGTCAGCGTCAGGGATTGGAGAAAAGACCACGCATGAAGTAACTTATTCTTGGTTCCAAGGAGCTCGGAAGTGGTCGGAAAATAAACACGAGCCTTTTTCTGACCTGACGCCTAAGGGGTATGTAGTAATGCTAGCATTGTCTAACAGGGCCCAGAATCACAAATAAAAGCGAGATAGATGAATATTCCGTGATCATTTAAGATTTATTGGCTCGCCGTACAGCTTGGGAATCGCGGACTCCACCATGTGCTCCGTTCTCCGTAGCATGTGGCTACCCTGCACCAAGTCTCTTTGGACTCTTGAGCGCCATGCCGCAAGCGGAAAAGGATGGCGTGAACTAGTCGGAAAGGTTAAATCGTATGGCATGGATGATGAAATGATATGGGAAGATAGCGGCCCAGTTTCGAATTTCGGGATCTGTTTTTCGATATATTCACACGTTCACCCTCGGCGGCAATGAGATCTTACACAGGACAACGGACTCAACAGAGTCAACTTTGGAAATCATGAGTTATCCAGCATGAAATCATGTCGACTGTTCCCTCGAATATAGAGGCTGCCCAGGCCGCCGGCCGGATTCCGGCGGGCCTCAGCCTGAACTATCTCGCCGAGTCGCGAGACCGGTCTGCCAAAATCGCGATACTCTTTGTCGGCTGCTTGACTATCGTGGTCGTCGTTGCTAGGTGCTATGCGAGAGTGTTCTTGGTCAAAAGCTTTGGATTGGATGATGCGCTGGCCGCTTTCACCGTGGTGGGTTTGCTATTTACTCCCTCGGACAATGGAACAGGGATCCTAATCCTCCTTCGTTCGCAGCTCCTCTATATCGCAATTCTCGCACTCTGTATAATCTTAATTGACCTGGGTAGTGGCCGGCACATTGAGTACATTCAGTACATCCTGAGCCTCCCGCAGGTCAATCGGACAGAGGTACTCGACTTCGTCATGCACCTTCTTTATACAACCGCTCTATTTGTGTGTCGTCTTTCGGGTCTCGCGTTCTACCAGCGTCTTGCATCACATCACTCTAAAATATCAGTAGCCATCAAAGTCGCTACTGGATTCCTCATAATCGCCTATCTAGCTCAAATCTTCCTTCTTATCTTCCATTGTGTTCCCGTTACCGGTCTCTGGCCATACGTATGGCAGCCGGAGCTCAATGAATACACCTGCATCACCTGGGGAGAAGTGTATTCGGTCAATTCGGCCTTATCGCTTACCTGCGATCTGATTATGCTGGTAATTCCATTCATGTTGATATACCTACTGCACGTATCACGAAAGAGACGATTCCAATTATCGCTCATATTATTTCCTGGTGTTATGTAAGGTTCTACCCGTTTCTCCCTCTCTTCTTGGTTTTCATTTCTCACCGGCAAGTTGTCTGGTGAATTTACGACTCTGAATTAACATATCGTCCCGATAGAGTGCTGGCCATCTCTTCCGTTCGTATATACCTCGTGGTAGTCGGCCAGTGGGCCACGGACGGCAGTTGGGCTTATAACCCCATGCTGGCAATTGAAACTTCTGAGATCGGTGGGACGCTCATCGCCCTATCTATTCCGGCTCTCAAACCACTTTTTGGATCATGGTTTGGCCATGTCAAGTCAAGTACCAGTGGTCCAACTCCAAAGTCGAGTAGACCGGAGCATAGTGGCTATAGCCACAATATCTCCCGAGACTTGAAAATGGGGCAGAATGGGAATACTGGAAGTATTGAACTCAACTCGTACCATGTGAATATTGCCGCCGGACGGAAGCACGCTGCTTCTACTCCGACGATCAGTGTCAAAGATGCGCTGGAAAATGACGGGTCTTCGGATGATTTACTCTTAGATGGAGACGTTCCCGACAGAGCCCATTCGGCATTTAGTAGTCGAATTCATGTGTCACAGGAGACGACTGTATCGGCTGCAAAGGCGTCGGATTTTGCTTGAGGTTTTTCTTTGGCCGGGATACGGCGAGCAGGAAATGAGTCGTTAGCTATAAATAAAAGTGCTTGATTATCTCCATATGAAGTCCGGTTGAAGTACTTGGTGTGTTAAGCAGGCCCTGGCAACTAAAGAGACACCAAATCCTTATCCAATTGATAACTAGAAGAACCTGGTTATAACGAACAGATGGCCTCTCAGGGCCTAAGTCTTTACATCCAGAAGTGAGTTCGATTTAGGGATAAAAAGCACCTCCATATATTAATCCATTTTAGTGTTAATAACTCAGAGACTCTTCAGTTCCATATTAAAGTTATCCACGTTGATATTAGTAGAAATGTGGAGCGGCCTTCCTTTCGTTATAGCCAGGTTCTACTGTATATATGTGTCTAGGATGCATTGCATACTTTATCAACTTCGCTAGTGACCTCAATCAATTCTTCATCGGTGAACGGCGGGCGTACAATCTGAATGGAGACCGGCTGGTTTGACCACAGTTGAGGATCATCTACTCAAAACTTGTTAGCGGGTGACCCAGCACGACTCAACAGTTGGGGTCCTTACAAATCTCCCAGTTCATTCTATCAAACACGTTTTCTTTGGGAACATAGTTGGAGTCCTTTATGTCTTTTGTGGTATCGATTTTGAACTTCTTCAGTGGTAATATGGTGCTGGGGTAGTCTAGGAGATTCCAGATTGAAAAATATCCCCACCATATTGGGAAATCATGAGGGAACCCCGCTGATGGTGCACAGGGACAGATTAGGGCGTCGATAGATCGTCCGGTGCTTGTCAAATGCTGAGTATTCTGCCAGGCTTGGGCAAATAGCTTTTTATAACCTGTTTGCTTGGTGTTGAGCTATCGGCAAGTTGTCAGTCTCCTCGTAAATCAGTTTCGGACTGGGAGCGTTACTTGAAAAAGTTCTGCCACTGTCAATCCTTTGACTTTGAAAGTATCCAAGTACCACTCGTAGCTTTTCATCAGTGGTTCACCAGCCGATGCGATTACGGATTTTGTTTCTTTTGCGCCTGTTTGGAAGTACAGTTTCCACTACATTGTGTCAGAAAGGCAACTAAGTCGGCATCAAGATAACTTACTACAACTTGTGAAGCTTCCCAGAAGTCAAAAGGCGGATCGAATTCGACGACTAAGAGAGTGGTGCGTAAGATAAAATACTTTTCAGCCGTATGCATCGTAACTCACCTTCATGCCCAGCAGCCTTTAGGGCTTCCGCAGTCTCAACCAACGCCCTCGCAGTCGGAGGCTGAGGCGTTACGCATCCATCTGTGCGCATTAAGCCAAATGACAATTTCTTTGCAGTTATGACATTGTCGTTCCATGGCATTGGTACAGCAGTCGGCTCGTATCCAATATAATCGTAATGGGTCAGCAGTATCTTTGTCACGAGCTTGATATCAGCAACACTGTGACAGACCGGTCCGCACGAGACTTTTACAGAGATTTGACCCGGTGCTGTGGTGATCATACCAGACTTTGGTATTCTTTCCGCTGTGGGCCGAATGCCATATAGCCCGTTGAATGTTGCCGGGGCTCTGATGCTGCCACCGATATCCGTGGAAGGGCAAAAAGGAGACCCATGCATGCCAACGAGACTTCCATCGCCTCCTGACGAGCCCCCTGCGGAGAAATTGGTGTTGAATGGATTTAGAGTCCGTCCCCAGAGGTTGCTGACAGTTTCGAGAAGCATGCCAGTCTGCGGCATCGTAGTCCTGGCAAATGGAATAGCTATGCAAGCTCAGTAGATGACGTGGGGAAACATTCTATAGGAGACTAACCACCAGCGGTTTTGAGCAATTGCACAATGGATGCATCGGAGTCTGATATTTTATCGTGCCATGCAATCAGACCCATTGTACCAGCCTTATCTTTCATGTGGAAGTAGTCCTAAACCATTGTTTAGTATTGGATAAGAGATACCCTGGCTAGCAGACTTACTTTGACAGCAATAGGCAATCCATGCAGCGGGCCAACAACCTTCCCAGTCTCTTTGAAGATTCTGTCAAGCTCTTGTGCGCGCTGTAATGCCTCCTCATAGAAGTAAGCCGTAAGACAATTAACCTAATTTGTATATATGAGCCTTCATGCAATAGGTACAAAGGAGCCTGTTCAGTAAAGCTACTTACACATTGGTGCGCGATTGCTGCTCGAGCACAAAAGGCTTCTGTCACTTCAAACGATGACAACTGGCCGCTGCTTAGTTGAGATACCAATTCAGCGGCTGTCATCTCAGTAATTTTGAGTTGGTCCTGGGTGAGAAGCCCGCAGCTTCTGGGTACGTCGCGCACATCCGTTGAGCTTGGCCTGGTAGAAAGTCTCCATCTCTGAGGGATGGAATTAAGAAGATCGGATTGACACCGAGACGCGATCTCTTCCCAGGGCTGCATGTTGGCCAAGTTCAATAATGGAAATGTATATTAAGAGAGATGTATGAGTTATGCAAATTCTACAAGGCATTTTGTAGTAGTTTTAATTGTTGTATCGCGGATTTAAGAGTTGAGATAAGACACTCTGGTAGGTATCAATGTAGCCCAGACTTGGCCAAAGAGCTGTCCGGAACTCGGAATTCGGCCAAAAGCCCGATCCCTCACGATGATTCGAGATTAATGTAGTGATAAATTTATATCAAGCTATCTTTACATGTACACTTTTTCAGACGCTTAACTTGATCCGCCATTTGATATCAATATTTGATATGTCCACGGAACGAAAGCAGGATCCAAACTCGACACTATGGGACCCGGACAACACCACCTTTCCTCTAAGGTCTGAGCTTCCAGCGTTAGCCGGGGCCCCGAAAGACGCAGCATGGGTTTGGGGACCAAACGACAATCTTGGCCGCTTAAACCTGGTGACCCCTAGTCGAATTGTATCAGCTGCAACTGAAATAAAGTCGGGGGAGTCATGTAGAGTTGATCTTCCATTAAGCATCCCCGTTAAACCAAGCTTTGGAAGAGAGACCTTTAAACACGACATTAAGGTGATTGAAGGCGGAGTTGGTCATGATGACCTCTACACACTGAATACCCAATCCGGGACGCAATGGGATGGTTTCCGTCACATATCGCATGCCCCCAGCAAATTGTTCTATAACAATACAAGAGCTTCGGACATAACAGGATCTGACGCAAACGACAAATGTGGGATACACCACTGGGCACAAAGAGGCATAGCTGGACGAGGCGTACTTCTCGACTTTGTCTCCTATGCGGAAAAGCATGATATCAAGTACGATTCCGCTTCGTCATACGCCATCTCGTTTGAAGATCTGGTCTCATGCGGACAATTTCAAGGGCTTGACATCCGACCCGCCGCTCAAGGTGGCGACATCCAGGTAGGAGATATTCTGTTTATTCGATCCGGCTTCGTCAGAGACTACTTTTCTAGAACGGAAGAGGAGAACATTCAGATTGGATCCCGACAAGATCATATTTGGGCCGGCGTGAAGCAGGAACAAGAAATGATAGACTGGTTGCACAACTGCTACTTTGCCGCAGTAGCTGGTGACGCCCCTGCATTCGAGCGGTGGCCGTCTCCGGAGTCATACAAGCTACACGAGTACTTGCTAGCTCTTTGGGGCGTACCTATTGGAGAGATGCTGGCCTTGGAGGGAGTCAGCGTGCTGGCTAAGAAGCACCAGCGGTGGACGTTTTTCTTCACCACTGCGCCAGCGAACTGTCCTGGGGGTGTCGGTAGTCATGTAAATGGAACAGCAATTTTCTAAATGCCATTCACAATCTTTAAGAACTAAGATCCTTTTAAATAGCTGGCTCTTTTAAGTACTTCACTTTCACGTTGTGTGTGATTGAATCTGATAATTGTGTCTCGTGTAGAGATATATCCTTAGGGTTAGGGCTAAGGTGAGCGAAGATCACTTAAAACTCATTTATCCCAACATTCTATACACATACAAGGACCAGTAAAGTCTGGACTTGTATATACCAAATTCGTGCGTGAGACCTAAAGCTTGGGTGTTCCCAATGCTCGGATAACCTCCTGCGCACCTCGGGCTCCAGACCGGATGGCTCCATCCATATATCCCTTCCACTCGTAAGATGTCTCGGTTCCTACAAAGTGCACTTTCCCATGTGCAGAGCGCAGAGCATGCTCGTACTTTGACATGGTTCCTGGCGGAGCAGCAGGGCATGGACATCCTTGCGCCCACTGATCGTGCATCCATTCATGCTCATAGAATGCAATTGGCGCAGGAGCGCTGACGCCCAAACCAACGGTTCTGTTGATGTGGTCTACCACGGTCTTGAATCTCTCGGCTTGAGGTAGCTTAGATAGCCCACGGCCCAGGTCTCCGACGCAGAAGCACGTCAATGAGTACTGTCCGGCCTCGTCGACGCTCGAGTCTCGACTCACAGCCACAGGTCCAGTCCAGGACTGGAGCATGCCACATAGGTTATACTGTCGCCACCAAGGAGTAGCATAACGTACAATAACCTTGTTAGTAAATCCGAGATTGTTCTGTTGGCTTAGCTCCAGTTTGTCCTTGGGCAAGGGAGGATTGAATGTAATCTCTTTGTACAACGGTGTGGGAACGGAGACAACGAG
This sequence comes from Talaromyces stipitatus ATCC 10500, assembly GCF_000003125.1. Classification (NCBI taxonomy): domain Eukaryota; kingdom Fungi; phylum Ascomycota; class Eurotiomycetes; order Eurotiales; family Trichocomaceae; genus Talaromyces; species Talaromyces stipitatus. The sequence continues at coordinate 457,174 of NW_002990116.1, forward strand.
CCGTTTGCAACGAAATTCTCCTCGTGCCGAGGATACATAAACGCCTTCTGCAGTCTGCTCCACTGTCCTGACTGGAGAGTTGAGAAGGATTGAGTCAGGTTTCAGTAGACCTGCCAAACCAATGGAGATACTTTGAGTTCCTGTTTTGCTCATGGTCAGCACACAACACAGTGTCAATCAAGCCAAATGCTCAAAGGCTTACCATTTACTAATCGCATATACTGACCACCACCTTTCTGATCCGATCGCATTTGTAGCAGACCTCCGCCGCTTTTGCAGTAGTTGAGAAAGTACAAAGCGCTGACTTCTGTTGGCTCAAGACCCAACATAGCTCTTGTCCAGACGGTTGCAGAAGCGAGGGCCGTCTTACCTCCACCTTGAGACTTGACCCAATCGTGGAAAGTAAGCTTGTCAAGCTCTGCGCCTGTGCGGACTGGATCATGTATGTCAAGCTTTTGACAAGCAGCCTCGGTTTTGTCTCGAATGCCCACCATCGATTGTACGCCATCTGACTCTGAAAGCTTCTGTTGGGTAATCAGCCTCCATTCCATTTGCGATTTTCTCAATCCGACTTACCTTTGGAACGGTGCTATAAGGAAACTGCGAGACGGTGCCATCTATATCTTCTTGGACTATATTCCCAGTAGTATTCTGGATGACCGTTTTCAACCCAAGTGCCTGAACAAGAGCAAATATCTCCGACTGGTTCGTATCATTGATCCAAGCCGCTCCAACGTCCACAAAACCTGCCAAATCCTGATTCACGGACCACGTCTTTCCACCAACCCTGTCTCTTGCCTCGACCACTGCACAGGAGTATCCGGCCCGTTGAACCTCGTATGCCGCTTTAAGGCCACTCAAACCGGCGCCGACCACAACCACGTCAACTGTTTTTAGAGGCTCCTGAGGGATAGCAAGATAGGCTTCGATCTCAAAGACAAACTCCGGGTTAGCCAGTTTTGGGACGGGAACTAAAGTTGATGCTGGCCGATGGCCATTCAGAAACGCTTTTAGTGGCTCGAAGTGGCGCCGATTGTTCGGATCATAGTTGACGATGTAGTAGACGACTTTGACAATATCCGTCACTTTAGCACCTGTAGCATCAAGACAACGCTTCAAGTTTTTGAAGGCCAGTTGTATCTGCTCATCAATATCGCTTGGTACGACTCCATTCTCGTCTGCTCCCACCTGTCCAGCAGTTGCAACAAAGCGTGTAGCTCCCGAAGAAGTAGCTACATGACTGAAAGTCGGGCGGCTGTCAAACAGTCCGTGAGGGTCTATCATTGTAGTACCAGTCTTTGCCATGGTAGAGTGCTATCTTGTCATGGATGAGCTAAACGGGTGATGTCCTTCGGTATGTATATCTTGTCATTGGCAAACTTATATGTCTATACATTTCGTGCAAAGATCACACCATGAGTTTGCGCCACTGAACAGGACAGCGAAAAACATGCCTGACGTCTCGGAACTCACGTCTTCTCAAGTCTGAGTTCCGAAGCATAGCTCCATGGTGTTTCTGTAGGTGTGGAGAAACTGCTTTGCTCGCAACCTTATCAAAGACTTATCTTTGGAACGCTTGGAAGTGCGGGGTTGTGGAATGTAGACCAGCCTTACTGGTTTAAGAAGTAGCTACATGTAAGTATTTACATCTTTTTAGCTGAGTGGAGATTGCAATATTATTATCTCGACGGCTCCGAGCCGGTATCCTTGCAAGACTAGACGCAGTACCGAGAACTAGGGTAAAAATGCAGAAGCATCGAATACTATCCAGACGGCAACAGATGCATTCATGCGACAATTGCCGCCGCCGCAAAATACGATGTGATTCAGTGCAAGAATCACCATGTAGTGCCTGTACAAAGTCGGAAGTCGATTGCAAGTAAGGAGCTACGCATGCCGCCTGCTGTTTCGTGACTGATCTCTTGTAGATTCACAGTCGGATGGAGGCGGCGCAAACGTCCCAGGACCCCAGCCTCTGTATCTTCCCGGGAGGACGTCGACAGTACGCTCCAGACACCTGATGGCATTGCCATTAATGTCTCATTATCAGATACATCTCTGATAACCAATGTCAGCCCTCAAGTGTCTTTGCAAAGCAATGACGATGAGCAAAGAAATGAAACGAACAGTCGTCTACCGGAGACAGAGATTGTTGCTTCGTTAAACCTCGCCGAGAATGGTCTTTACCACTTCTTTCGCGACGGAATTCCATCCTCTTCATGGAATGTATTTGACCCAATGGACAAAATTAGGGTTGCGTATGTTGGAACACATTTATCCAACATGTCTCATCTTGTCAGCCTAAACCGACCCAGGCCTCAGTTTCTGATCTACCCATATCCTCAAATCCATCCTCCCTTGTCGTGGAAGCCGGATATATCTCATACTACAAATCATGATATAATGCACGACATCACTTCTTTTCCGGCTAAAGATATCCGGGACGATTTCGTGGAAGCATATTTCGAGAAGATCAATCCTTACTTCCCCGTTGTTAATGAATGTGAGTTCCGGGCCCGATATCGCGATGTTGATAACCAGCCACCATTATTACTATTGCATGCAGTACTACTAGCTGGCGCTCACGTCTCGGGGCATCCAAAGGCTATGCAGGCGAGGCATGTCGTCAAAGCCGTAATATTCCGGCGTGCAAAATACGTCTTCGACATGCGCCATGAAAACGATAGAATGCATCTGGTGCAAGCTGCGTTGCTCTTCACTTGGCATTTGCAAAATGGAGACACTGCAAGTTCCAATAGTTACTTTTGGTTAGGAGTGGCTTGTCGTATTGCTTTTGGAATTGGCATGCATAGAAACCAGTTGAATGATCCTCCAAATCCGGGTCGCATGCCCATCTCAGACCGACGACTCTGGCGCCGAGTATGGTGGACACTCTTCCAGGTCGAGATCATGTCAGCTCTGGAGCATGGACGGCCATCCATGATTCGTGTCGATGATTTTGATCAAGAACCATTGAGTCCCGAAGACTTTGTCCCTGAAAATGGTACCGTCGATTCAAATATTGACTATGATTATTGCGCTCGAAACATTGCACTCTGTCACATCGCTCTGGAGCTAATTGAACTAAGCGCCCCTCGTGTTTCACCTGCAAGTCGCCAATCACGCATGGCATCCATCAACGCTCAACTTGTGAGCTGGATGCTTAGTCTACCAACCAACAACACTGAGAGCTTCGGTGCATTGAATCTGCGTCTGCTTTATAACACTGTCGTGATGCACTTTTGTCGAATGATAACCCCTGAATGCGGCTCCCCTCTTCAGCAGATAGACGGAACTGAAAAGATAAGCTTAGGAGCAAGAAATTCGATTATAACTAGTCTCGAAACACTGCAGGGAAAGGGGATGTTATCTCAGTGCCACTTCACAGCCGTGACAGCGATTACAGCAGCAGCCATACAAGTCGCCAAGGACATTCAGCAGGCTCTTGAGGGTAATCAAGCCATGATCGCTGTCAATGACATACATTTACTAGATACAGTCTGCTCAGTTGCCGAGCAGTTGTCAAAGTACTGGCCCAGTGCCGAAAGCGTTATGAAACTTTTCAGGTCTCTCTCGCAACAGTTTACGACCGCACTCAATGGAATGCGAGATGGTTATAGGTACACAAGGAGCGAGGACTTGGTAGACTTCCAGCTAGCAAATGTAAACTGGACAGATATTTTTGGATCATCATGGCCAATGGACCATTTGTATACTACGGAGCAAGAATGGGATGTAACGATGGTCCAGTCAGAGTGATAGCCCAGGCAATTAAAGAATAACCAAATCTTTATCCAATTGATAACTACAGTAGAACCTAGTTATAACGAACAGATGGCCTCTCGGGATCCAAACCCGTATATCCAGAAGTGAGTTCGATTTGGGAATGAAGGGCACCTCCATATATTAATCCATTTTAGTATTAATAACTCAGAGACTCTTTAGTTCCATATTAAAGTCATCCAAGTTGATATTAATGGAAATGCAGAGTGGCCTTCCTTTCGTTATAGCCAGATTCTACTGTATATACCTTGGAATGCTGGACCATTTTGGATATCCATGGTTCTCTGGCAGATCCATCGATATCCAAAAATGAGAATCTTCCATTTCCCGGGGTCACCAGAGCCATATCTTAAGTATACAGTAGGATCTGGCTATAACTAAAGGAAGGTCGCCTCATATTTCCACTAATCTCAGATTGGATTACTTTAACTTGAGACTGAAGAGCATCCTATTTACAAACATTAGAATATATAAGTATATTGAAAGTGCCCTTCATCCATCAATCGAAGTCACTTCTGGAAATATTGATTTCGACCCCGAGAGGCCTGCTGTTTGTTATAACCAGGTTCTACTGTATCAACAATAGAAGAGCAAATCACATCCAATTCTGAGTCGATAACTGGTTTCGAGCTATTCTAGGCCCTGTAGCCTCTGTACACTCGGATTTACATAACCCAAATAATCCGGAGTGTATATTTGAAGTCATTCGATGGGGGCGGCGGGGTAAATCTATAAAAATCGGCCTCGAAATAACAAAGCTTTACAATAGCTTCAGCTCCCAAGGTCACAATCAGTAAAAGAAACTGTGCGTGTATATCCCATATATAGGGAAAATATGTCAGAATCAGATTACATGACTCAATTTTGTACGGCGCTCGCCGAAAAAGCGTCACGCGATCCAGGCCTCCCAGTCTCCAATCCAACATCAGCATACTGGCAATCTGAACCCCATGAACTAGCAAATCACCAATCGACCCAGCTCCTATCAACCGTCGATATAGCAATCATCGGCTCGGGAATGACTGGTATTAGTTCAGCATATCATTTACTCCAGACCAGACCGGATCTTCGAGTCACGATCCTCGAAGCACGGAGTTTGACTTCTGGTGCTACGGGGCGGAATGGGGGTCATTGTAAAGAGGATCCGTATGATGATTATGAGGATTTGAAGGAGTTGTACGGTAAAGAAGGCGCCAAGAAGGTTTTGAGATTTCGGCTGGCGCAGTTAGATGCTTTGGTGGAGTTGGTTGGGAAGTTGGGGTCTGATGCGGAGAAATTGAGCTGTTTACGACGTGTGGATGGCCTGGATGTCTTTTATGATCAGGAAGCGTTTGATCGTGTAAAGGAGAAGGTGAAGAATTACTTAGAGGATTTTCCGGAGGAGAAGGATGCTTGGCTTATACATGAGGGGGATGATATCGACGAGGTATAATCCCTGACCCTTTGTCTCTTCTGAAAATCAGTCCTGACGGTGAAGACAGACATTCGGCACGATAAATGCAGTGGGATGCATCACCGGTCCAGCTGGTGCTATGTGGCCATACAAGCTTGTCGGAGCAGTTACAACGCACATCTCAAATCAAGAACTATACCCTCATCTATCCATCGAGACACATACTCCGGTCGAGAAGATAATAAAGACAGATGACGATTCCAATCACCCTTTTATCATTACAACCCCTCGAGGTAATATCAAAGCTACACATATCATCCACTGCACAAACGCATACGCCGCTCATCTCCTCCCAGGCTTACAAGGAAAGTTATACCCTATTCGGGGACAAATGACACGACAAGTCGCACCCGGGGGGTTCCCACGATTAGGAGATCGTCGGTCATGGATTTTGCATTACGATTTCGGATACGATTATGTCACGCAAGTTCCACCACTTTCTTCGTCATCATCGACAAACGATATCTATCTCGGCGGTGGCTTTCTCAAAGCTCTTGTTACAGGTCAGGTATCCGTCGAAGATGCCGATGTAGGTAGTACGCAAGACGACTTACAGAATCCTGCAGCATTGGCCAATCTCGAACATACCGTGGAGAAGAGATTACTTCACGGAAAAGGGACCAGAATTGTTGACAAATGGACTGGTGTGATGGGTTTTACGATTGATAATAATCCCATTGTCGGGAAAGTTCCGTATGAGATATCTCATAGAGCGCCGGCAGATGGTCCAACAGAAGAAGGGAGGGAATGGATAGCGGCTGGTTTCTGTGGGAATGGGATGGTGAATTGCTGGCTTAGTGGAAAAGGGATTGCGGAAATGGTTTTGAATGGAGAGCATTCTGTCAGGGGGTGGTTTCCGGTCGATGAATATGCGTGTTCACCTGAACGATTGGGAAGGATGACGTTGGTTGATAGGTTTTTGGAGTTTATCAAGGACGCTGTTTGACCTAAGTATGGTCATCGGCCTTGGACTATAGACTACATATATTGCACATATAAATGCATGTCTGGCAAGAAATCAATCAGTTACCACGAGCAGCTGCAACTGCCTTCTCTAACTGCATATATATCTCTTCAGCCCCCTTGATACAAGCAATATTCGCACCCAGCTTATTCAAAGTCTCCACATACTCATCGTACTCATCCGAGTCAAAGACAATACCTCCCCCAGCCTGCAAATACGCCACTCCATCCTTGACGAGCATCGTCCGGAGCGCAATACATGTATCCATGTCACCCGGTGTCGTACTCGAGCCGTCAATGCTGGACTTGTCATACCCGAAATAACCGACTGCTCCCGCATAGATTCCGCGTTTCTCCTTCTCCAGTTCACCAATCAACTGCATTGCGCGAACTTTGGGCGCTCCAGAGACAGTGCCTGCTGGGAAGATGGAACGGAAAGCATCGAATCTTGTCTTATCCGGGCGGAGCACACCGGATACCTGGGATACGAGATGTTGGACATGCGAGAATTTCTCAACGACCATTAGTCGGTCAACTTGCGTGGTCATCGGGTCACACACGCGATTAACGTCGTTTCTGGCCAGGTCTACAAGCATCACGTGTTCGGCGCGGTCTTTCAGACTTCCCCGCAACTCAGCTGCAAGGGCTTCGTCTTCCTCGGCGGTTTGTCCTCTCTTAACAGTGCCCGCGATTGGGTGAGTGATGATTCGACCTTTTTCTTCCTTGACAAGAAGCTCCGGACTAGCACCCACAAGTTGGAAATCCTCACAATCTATGTAGAACAAGTACGGTGACGGATTGACTGAGCGAAGATGTCGGAATATGTTGAAAGGGTGAAGCGAAGTCGGACGAGCTAATCGCTGTGAGGGAACGGCTTGAAATATATCGCCTACCTGAATATGCTGCTTCAGCTTAGTGACGTGACTTTCATATCCTGCCTGACCAATATTCGACGTATATTCCTGGTTAGGAATTATAGGTTCCTGCGGGGGAACTGGAACATATGGATCTATCAGGGCATCAATCTTCTCCTGCAACAATGCCTGCCCCTTGCGATATTCCACCTCGAGATCTACATCATTGTCGGGTATCGGAACATATGTGATGATTTTGACAACTTGGAAAAAGTGATCAATAGCGATTATGGTGTCGAAAAGCATGAAGAAGGATTCCGGAACACCGAGAACATCTTTCAACGGCCGGGCTGTCGTTGGTTCAAAGTATCGGATACAATCATATCCTACGTAGCCGATGGCGCCTCCAGTCAATGGAGGTAACTTCAAGCTGGGCACCGTCGCACTCCGGAATTGTGCTAGTTCCTTTTCGAGAATAGGTAGAGGGTCGCATTCGGGTCCATGCCCAGGGCCAGTTTTTATGATTTTCCTGGGGTCTTTTAATCCCATCAGTACGAGGCCGCCAAATCAAAAGCGTATTTGAATTGCGGCATACCTGCTCCAACAAAACTGTATCGCCCAATTGTCTCGGTAGTAGCCGCACTCTCATACAAAAACGACAATTTCGACCTAGTTTCCCAGAGATCAGAACCAGCACAGATAGCAAAGACACGGCCGTGACTCACTTGGCCGCAATTCGCAAGTATGCTAACGTAGGAGTTAGAAGCTCGGCGGGAATGGAAGTCATCAATGGAAGAAGGTTAGGAGGGTTTTTGGCATTCCGAGATCTGGCGATAACCTCGCGCGCAACCTCGAGGGTTGGCGCTACGGTGGCCTGGTACTGTCAGCTGGGTGGTCCATGGAAAACAAATGGAAAGAAAAGACATACTGGTAGGCAACTCGGAGTTGACATGATGATGTGTTTGAGATGTGAATAGTAGTTTTGAGATGAAGAGTAAAAAGCAGGGGTCCTATCGATCAGACGCAGGCATGCTATGCGATTCGCCGGTATAAGACCAATTGAATTGCGATAAAAGAGATAAATAGCAATTGCTCAGCACTCCAATATGCTCCACGCAATCTCGAGTACGGCGTATACAGAGGGTGTACTGGCAGGAAGAAGTGGTGAGTGAGCGTTGAGTCAGACATTAAGTTCGATAAAATTAATTGAGCGTTATCGGACAAGCTCACCGCCCCCGCCTTACCAGAAGGTCCCGCAGATTAATTAATCATTGCCTGGGTTACCTAGCTACATCTACGAACATATGATAGCTTCGAAGATGTCTCTCGTGTCTTCTCTCTATGAGATGACTGTCAATCGATAGTCTTCGGTCTGTATCATCACCTCTGAGCCGACAATTTAATATGACCACCGAAATTTCACTCGTTCGGCGCCATCGCTTAACGCCGTCATTCACCGATTCTGCAATCGATGTAGAATTAACAGAGGAGTTGACGCAAAGCGACGACGGCAACAACAATTCCGTACTTACTACGTCTTCAGAAAACAATGCGGCTCTACTCAATCAGCGAATTGTTCATATCGCGCATCTAGCCGCCAATGATGATACTCTGCGTGGACTCTCGCAAGATGAATGCGCCGCCGTCAACAAATATCTGGATAATATTGAGAAGTTATTCGATCCGCGACAGGAATTGACTCGTGCTATTGCGCTGAATCGTCCTGCTTCACCTACAAGTTCCGCGACTGTGACGACATCTCCTGCAAATGCGGCGCTTCGACGGAAATCAGTATCGAAAACGATCAGTCCCAAGACTGCTACTACATCATTACAACAGCAGACATCCCGCGACCTGAACTCGGTACTGGAGCAGTTGTCGATCGTCAATGAGGAGTTGCGACAACGATACCTCGAATCTCGGCATATTCATGATTTATTCATCGTCAACTGTGAAGGATTGGCGCAGAGGATTATAGAGTTGGAGAATGAAGTACATGAACTGTAAGTTCCCTCTCCCTTGCCATATCCAAGACCTACGATTGATGATAAACAGAAATTCGGATATCCTCGAAGATACAATCGAACTCGAAGGTCTGCGAGGCACAGTCCGCGGCCTCGACAGTTGGGTTAATAGATGGCAACGTCAGCGCGAATTCGCATCCGCATCTCCCTCCTCAAAATCCGCGCGACGACCAAAGTCGAGGAGTTATTGGAGACGGAAACACAAATCTTCACATGATGATGAGGACGTCGACGATGGGAATGATTTTGACACGTTTCTGGATGGCGTTTTGGCTTGGATGAGAGGTTGGAATGATGTCGAAGAAGGGTTTTTGATTCGAGCGAGGAGGAGGAAGTTGAGACGGGAGAGGAATGGACTGATCTCGTAAGTTCCACGAGATACCTAGGTAGCCCTATGTACATACTCCCTTTGCCGAGTGAGGGTTTCCATTCTCAGCTGCAGCCACTTTTGCGAGGGCGCTCACAGTCAGCCTCACTGAGTAAATTTCATGAACTGCTCGCTTCATCACGTGATCAATCAGGGTCGCTCACTGAGTAACGTAATTCACCACCGAAGCGGCACCACTACCGAGCCGGCATTTTTTCCCGAGCGCGTACACGATATTGATTTTATATTATTCAACACGTCAATATGCCACCAATTCGCAATAAAAACCGGAAAAATTTAGATGAGCAAGAGGGACGAATCTTATTAGCAATTTCCGATTTACAGAATGGCCGAATTCAACGTGTAGCTCAAGCTGCAAGGATTTACGAGATCCCCCGGACAACTTTACAAGATACTCAATGGTATTCAACAAAGATCTCTCGTACGCGCCAACAGCCATAAATTGACTCAATATGAAGAGGAATCGCTTGTCAAATGGGTGCTTGATTTAGATCGACGTGGATTACCCCCCCGGCATTCTCTTGTACGAGAAATGGCTAATTATATACTTTCACAACATGGCAAACCACAAGTTGGAAAAAATTGGATAACTAAACTGATTAAACGCCGTCCAGAGATCGATTCCAAATTCGCAAGGAAATACAACTACGAACGTGCTAAATGCGAAGATCCAAAGATAATACAAGAACATTTTGATCGCGTACAAGCTGCTATATCTGAGTACGGCATCTTACCGGAAGATATATTCAACTTTGATGAGACTGGCTTTGCTATGGGACTCTGTGCAACTGCAAAGGTTATTACTGGAAGCGATCGATATGCTCAGCCGAAGCTTTTACAGCCTGGAAATCGAGAATGGGTGACTGCAATTGAGGCAACAAATTCAACTGGATGGGCTGTGCCTTCGTACGTGATTTTCAAAGCAAAGAAAAACGTACGAGAAGGCTGGTTTGATGATCTTCCAGATGATTGGCGAATCAATATTAGCGATAATGGCTGGACTACAGATCAGATAGGATTAGAATGGCTTAAAACCCATTTTATTCCCTATATTAATGGTCGTACGGTTGGAAAATATCGAATGTTGATTCTTGATGGCCATGGAAGCCATTTGACACCAGAATTTGACCATATATGTACTGAGAATAATATTATTCCAGTCTGTATGCCACCTCATTCTTCGCATCTCTTACAGCCTCTTGATGTTGGCTGTTTTGCTGTTTTAAAGCGACATTATGGGCAGCTTGTTGAGCAACGAATGAGGCTTGGTTTCAATCATATTGATAAAATGGACTTCTTAACAGCATTTCCACAGGCTCGTACAGTGGCATATAAAGCTCAAACTATTCGGAATAGCTTCGCAGCCACTGGATTAGTGCCTTTCAATCCAGATCGAGTTATACAACAGCTTAATATTCGATTGAAGACACCAACCCCCCCTCCAAGTCGATCAAGCAATACGGCATCATCCTGCTTACAAACACCTCAAAATATACGCCAATTTATACGCCAGTCGACTACAATCAATAAACGTATAAATGAGCGTACAGAAAGCAACCAAAATCAAGAAATCAATCAGGCAGTTGTACGGTTGTCAAAAGCCTACGAAATGATAGCGAATGATGTTTTACTCGTACGGAAAGAGAACTACGATTTACGAGCTGCACATGAGAAAGAGAAGCAAAAGCGCCAAAAATCTAAAAAGCAAATATCTATTGAGCAAGCGGTTACTAAAGAAGAAGTGCAAGCGCTCGTACAAGGTCAGGTTGAGGCATCCCATGCTGTTACTACTACTCCGGCTGAGCCGGAGCTCCCAGCTTCTCAAGCAGTCGTACGCCGCCAATATCGCTGCAGTGGTTGTAACGTTATGGGGCATAGAATTAACCAATGCCCTAGTCGTATTAGTAGTTAGATTTTTGTATATAATTTGTATGTGGCTTTGAAAATTGGGATTTGAAATCAATATCGCGTACGCGCTCGGGAAAAAATGCCGGCTCGGTAGTGGTGCCGCTTCGGTGGTGAATTACGTTACTACGGTCAAGTAGGTAAATAATGTTAGTAAGCTCCACTATGCGCTTTTCCTAATTCGAACAAATTTTCTAAATACACGCACAAAGTTGTTAAATACACGCACATCTAATATCGAGTATACCCTCCCTTCGCTTCAATAATTGCCTTACAGCGTTCTGGCATGGATTCGATTAATTCTTCCAAAAAACTCTCTGGGAGCGCTTCCCAAGCCTCTTTCAGTGCAATTCTTAGGTCATTCGCATTCAAATTATCCGGAAAGTTCGCTTGTATGAAGTCTTTCATCCAATTCCAACCCATTTCAATAGGATTCAAGTCTGGGGAGAATGGAGGCCAATGTATCATATTGATTCCATGCTCCCGAATTCGTTTCTGTGTTGCCTGAGCTCCATGGCCTGGAGCACCATCCTGCATGAGTGAAAGTTGAGGAAATCTCGACATATAATCTCTAAGTTGAGGTAGAATATAGCGACAATAAGTCTCTGAATTGATCGTCCCCCACTCCTTTTCCCAAATAACAAAAGGGCTCTTTACATTACTATGAAAGGCACTCCAAACCATCCAACCTTTACTGCGAACGCGGCGCTCAACTATACACGTATCCTCAAAAACCTCATCCTTTTTCCGAGTAACCCAAGTACGAGTATGTCGACCTTTTAATACCCAGGATTCATCCGTCCACAGTATAGTTTTCCATTGATTTAATGTCCAATTGATATGCTCTTCAGCCCATGTAAGTCGTTTGGTTTTATTAATCTGCGAGAGCGGTGGCTTCCGGCAAGCAAGATATCGAAAATAACCCCGGGAATTCAACGCTGACTTAATCGCCAATTTAGAACAATTTAAATTAAGATGTAGTGCTAACTCTGAGTAGGAGAGGCGGCGAGTATAGCGAGATCGAGTCACATACTCAATGAGCCTATCAATTTCCTCAGATTTCAGGAATAACGATCTCCCCTTCCTCTTTTGAGGCGTTGGATGGTTTGCCTGGCAAGCTGATTGAACTTGGCGTATAGTAAAACCCGTACGCTGAGCAATTTGTTCATATGTCAACCCGGCATACGTTCGTAGTACTTGAATTTGAAGCCGGTCATCTCGGGTTAACTGGTATCGTTGAGGAGTGGTACTAGCTGTCGGCTCGACAGACCCATCTCGGATTTTACGTGAATCAATCTCGAGGCTTATAACCCTTTTGTGTTGCTTGCTCGGGACCATAGCGCTCGATCAAAATATCGAGAAGGACCTTTGCAGATTCCTTCGGGGCTGGGGTTAGCAAAAAGGTTCTGAGAAATCTAAAAGTCTCTCGAGCGATGACTGGTGCTTGCGCGACATTATCAGCCAGGTTGTCATAAACACGCTATGAGATGAATCGCATTAGCGGCAGCTCAGTCCCGTACACTGTTGGCATTAGACTGGTATAATCTTCTTTGTACCACACAATCAGTATGAATAATCCATTGCGGTAAAGAATAGTCGGCATCAGAGCTCAACTTGTGTTACTTGTGGTTAGCTAGATATGTAGGGCTAAGTGGCCTACGGCCACGGACTAACTAATATCCGGTACGGCGCTACAGCGCCGCATGATTGATATTGGCTAGAGAAAAATGTTGGAATCACCTAGACCAAAAAGCTGCGCGCTTACTAGGATGATCTAGTATGGTAAGATATAGAACAGAGATCAGGCAGGGTGAGGCGGGATTCCCAACAAGAAACAATACTATTTATAGTTATGATCGCTGTATTATCAACAACTTAATACTAAGTAAAAAAAGTAGTATGCAAACCACCGGAGTCAACCATAGCATTTTGGCTTACTTTCTGTGTCTGATCTCGGGTGTTCCTAACTCGGCGATAGGTTGCAAAAGCCAGACAACCATATGCTCAGGTTATTATACAGGCAGAAGGTTACTGTCGGAACGTGTGAATATCAACCCTAGACGTTTCGGCACCGGGATATTAGTTAGCCCGACATGGCACGTGCGTGCAGTGTACATAGTATATACTGTATCTAGCTAGCTATTCCCCGTCCCGTTTACTCTTGGGGGTCAGTCATCAATATTAGGAATTCCACACCATATTGACCAGGCTCGTCAGCTTGTCGGATTAGCTGTTCTACGTATCTAGTGTTGGTGACCTAGATCTAGATACACCGACAGTTACAGTTACATGGATATTTCACGAAGATTCGAACACTATAATTAAAAGTAATCGGCGTCCGCAGGTTCTGACAATGTACGGCAACGAGAGCCATACCACGACTTGTTATCGAAGTAGATGTCATCATCGTTTTGAACTGACTAATGAAGCAGGCTTGAGATTATCAGAGAACCCCAGTGACAAAATCGTTTACCTGCGCCGATTTCACCAGGGGCTCCACAATCTTCCCAAAGTCCCTATGTGCAGGATCTTTCTTCAGATAATAGTTTCGATCCTGTTCGTTCTTGAATTCCTCGATGAAGATATGAGTAAATCCTCCCTAGAGTTTCCCAGATGAATCTGATTCCGCGAAGTCTCATAGATGCATTACATACTGTTAGCTTTTCGAGACTGATATTTCTTCCTGCCATTTGTTTTGTGATATATGGCTTTTGAGAATCTGAGCGCACGCAAAGACCCTTGAGGGACGACCACCGGTTGTATACCTAGTTTCAATAAGTCATAATCGCCTTTGAAGATGGTAGGGCTAGAATATTACATCTTCCACTTGTTCAGCCGTCACCTCTTCTTTGAATTCGATCATCACGATGTGGACTATGCATATTTCAAGCGAGCAAGGAATTGTAAGAAAGCTAGTAAGAGACTATGGCGCTGTGTCGAAACACTGGATGCTCACAATTTGCACGACTATTTGTAGATCAACATTTAGAGATATAGGCCGAACATATTATACAAAGCTCCCAATACTAGGGAAATGTCCCGTTACTGCTTTAAAATGGCAGGGCTAGATGACAGTGACATTACCCGTCTTGTAACAGCGCGCTACTCGTGTAATTACACACGTACGCATGATTATCAGGCATAGATCGTTGTTCCTCCGAGCCTTCGTCCGCCGCATATTGTACTTTTCGGCGGTCGAACCGTCTGTATCAGGAATTGCAACCTAACCTATATTACTAATATCATTCCATCTCTTTATTGCTGTTCGGACGTTGGAAGCGCTCAATTAATTTAAACCTACCGCAATATCCGCTACATACGTTGCCACAGAAATGGATGATTACTGTGAAAATAATACCGAGTCAGAGGCCAAGCGGAGAAAGATCCGTAAGGGAACAAGGAGCTGCTGGGAGTGCAAAAAGCGCAAGATGAAATGCGTGTTTGTGGACTCTAGCACTCCAGCTGATGCTAGAGCTATCTGTATCGGCTGCCAACAACTGAGGAGCTAAATGCGTCAACCAGGAGTTCGAGTTTTTGCACGCAGAAGAAGATTCCAGCCGATCAGAGAGAAAAGGACGCCGCAGGGTGGGCAGCCAAGATCGCGTCGCAAGAGTCGAAACCTTAGTCGAGCAATTGATCAGGAAAGTGAATCGCGATAGACCTTCCGCCGACGGAGGCGCACCCGCAACTAGCCAAATCCCTGCACGAAATCATGAAATACCTACTCCCACATCAATTGATTTAGATTCGGCACGTTTCTTGCATTTATACGAGCCCTCGACTGTATGTGCACTGTCCGAAGCCTAGCGTGCCGTAGAACCGTCACTTACTTCGTTAGGGTCATGGTGCGGCAGAAACTGAGAGCAAATATGAAAAGCTTTCTCAGATTTAACACGAATCATTGCCATCCAGTGAAGTCATCGAGATAATACACAAAGCCCGCGACAGAAGACCCATATTTTTCCATGAGATCCTAATCACCCCATATGCTGTTCTCGAGCAGAACGGCCTCGACCTAGCTAAAAGTTCGCTCAGAACACCTGGCCCTACTTCACATCCAATATTGAAGGACTACAGTGTATGATGATGGAAAGTATGTACCAGGCTAATGGCGGGAATCTGCGACGAAGCTGGATAGCCAATCGGAGAGCTATGGTCATTGCGCAATTGATGAACCTCCTTCGAAGTGACAGCCGGGCACAATACAAGGCTCTCGACCCTGGAATCAGGGCTGATCCACGATTCATGTGGTTCCGAATTGTCTTCCATGACCGCCACTTGTGCCTCATGTTGGGGCTTACACAAGGCTCCCTCGACCAGAGCATGGCTACTGGGAAAGCTTATAAAGACGACTCCCCTATAGGCCGTCTGGAGCGTATGCACTGTACCATCGCATCTCGCATCTTGGAGCGTAACGCGTCTGGTTCGAGCTCTGATGACTTCGAGCTGACACAAAGCCTTGATCTTGAGCTACAGAAAGCGGGTAGAAGCTTGCCTAGCAAGTGGTGGCTGATGCCAAATTTGGCTATTGTCGCCGATGACTCGCTGACTCTCTTTTGGAACATGGGACAACTGTTCAATCAGCTGTACCATTATAATCTGCTCAACCAACTCCATTTGCCCTACATGCTTCGTTCTTCACCTGAACGAAAGTACGAATATTCTAAGATGACCTGCGTGAATGCTTCGGGGGGGATACTCTTGCGGTTTATAATGTTCCGTAGTTACGACAGGGCTGATTTTTGCTGCCGGACGGTCGACTTCTTTGCACTCATGGCGGCTATCACACTACTCCTGGCGCACTTGGACAGCGAGCGTCTCACACAGACCGGTAACTTGCTGGCCCACCAATATCTTAGTGACCGTGCCATGATAGAGCAGGTGCAGATGAACATGGAACAGATAAGTTGTGTGAATGGAGATGCTCTGAGCGCTCAAAGTGCAGATTTGTTGCAAATATTGCTGGTTATCGAAAATGAAACTGCAGTCAGCATCAGCACGGAGCGTCAGCGTGCAGACACCAGACAGGGAAGTTTTACAAGCAGGCGAAAACAACAATGGCGTTTTGCGGGTGCAAATACCTTACTTCGGGATCGTTAGGATTGCCCACCAAGGAGTTCTTTCTAAGGAAATGGACAGCTCAAAACCTCCTGCAAGTTATGATCAATCCAATGTGCTAATAAATGGTATGCTCAATATCGAGAGCCCAGAAGTTGCTGGGAGTGCTTTTGATCATAATCACTTCGGTAAAAAGTCTTTCGCGGAGTCAATGGCCGGGGCAAGTTGGAGCTCTGTCGACAGTGTTGGTGGTCTGCCTGCAGCGTTTACATCGCGGTACCAGTATGTCGTTTCGGACACTGCCCTGCGGCAGTACGAAGGTCCTGGGTTAACTGCCGGGTTGGACGACTGGGCATTCCAAGGTGTTGACATGGCTTTCTTTGACAACCTAATGAAAGGAGTCGATGAGGGAAATTGCTTTTGAAACGTAGGGGAATAACACCCTTGAATACAAAACATTGCAAGATGTACTCTACAAGCTACAGAATATCAACTAGTCTCTTCAAACAGGTCACAACTGTCGAGTATTCATCCTATCCGGCAACATGGGACGGTACAAGTACCTCCTCAGTCTCATAGCTCCAGCCCTCAGCCCTAAACCCTAACGGGATACAGAGGGCTACGGTCTAGAGTACTTTAGAATTGCATTGAATTGCCCGAAGCTCAGTGCTCACATTAACCGTTCCCTAAGTTACACCAAACCCTGAAATCTATATCATACTCGTGTCTGAATCTCGGACTTCAAGAGTTCAGTCGTTGAAGCTGAAGGTCGAGACACAAGCATCTCTGTAGCTACAGATAGATAGAATAGCATGCTTGGTGGCCGCGATCGTCGTAGTTGCATACTTAGTGATGACTGGGAAGCTTTTGACTATGCGACATGGAAGAATTCTGGATAGAGTATATTAAAACTTGTCTATTAGACTTGGGGTCCTTACCTATAGCCATGCACAAATCATATATAGGGAGAGGGTCGATATGTCCCATAGCTTCTCTATGGGCTCCTTATCGTTTCCGCCCAGCACTGGCCCCAAGATGGCCAAAGCAAAGAAGATAGACTTTGAAACAAGGGGTGTTTTTTCACATATGGGTTGACTTTTCCATGGTGATCTGGTTCATGCAGGTATATAGTTTATAATCCTAGCAGGCTACTATCAACTATCAGCTACATCGTTCTTCGTAGTGGTGCTAGGCTGTCACCACGCAACGCAGAAGATACAAGCTCGGCAGCGTCAACGAATTTCAAGGGAGCTGTTAACTAAGGAATGGGTATCAACAAACAATATGCCGACGGCTGTCTTCCTGCATACATTAGCTAACACCATATCGGCCATTCAGTCTTGGGTGGTCGTTGCTAGACACTAGTCTAGACAGAACTCTCGGATAATAATTGTCGGGGTCAACCATTTACGAATTGGTCAATCGGGGCAAGATGATACTATGTCAAGGCTGAGTAATACTCTTCGTTGGTGGTTCCTAAGCGATAATCTGTAGATATATTCATTGACGGCATTTCATTAGCAAAAACCGACCGACATTGTTCTTTCTCTAAACGTACTTAGTCTCTAAGATCTCTGTCACTTGCATTAACTGGCTGAGGCAGCTCGTGTTAGAAAACTTCTATCATATTCTGCTTTGTGTTCTGTTCCTGCCACTGGTCGTCCGCCCCGATGCCCATCTATACTCCTACTACAGGTTTAGATTCCGACTTAAACTCACCTATGATGAAGCTCATCTACTTTGGCAGACTTTCCCGAGGACAACTTACAACACTTGTTCCGTTGCTTGCATAATCACAGCAAGGACAAACATCGCTCACTTTTAGCCCAATTTATATACGAAGCAACTTGGGCCATTAATGAAGAAGTTCGAAAGCTACCAACAGAGCTGAAGAAGCTTACTCCACCATTCGAGACCCTCTTTAGCTGGTCAGAAAACAAAGAACTTCGGGAGGGCTTGATCTGTGGCGCCATAGATGGAGTGCTGCTAACTATCGTACAAATAGCGTCTTATGACAGGATATCACCTGTCTCACGTAGATGCCTGCCTGAGTGCCATATTGGGACGAGCCCGCATTTAGTCGAGGTGTTGATATCAAATCCGGTATGTAGGTACCTACGGCTCTATGGCCTTTGTTCTTGTACATATACTACGTTTTGGTGTACATACGATATTAACCATTCAATCCTAATATTAATTTTAACCAATTGATGCTTCATAGGAAAGAGTAATATGTCAACAAAAAATTATCCTTACGTGGTAATATCTCAGTCCATGCAATGTAATCAATGCTGTAGAATAAAAAAACTCCCCAAACCGCCGTTTCCGAAATATGAAACAAAGCAAGAAGAAAAACACCTACCAATATGCGAAAAAGCAAAGAGAAACCAAATCAACAAACCCCTCCCCCACAATAACCCCGCCGTTATTTACATATATCACCAACATAAAAACACATTTCAAAACAGGTTGGAAGTAGATTTTGCGTGCCTATTCGGGCTCATGTATGCACTGCATGCTGAAGACCTGGAGACAATATGAAAAGGAGAAAAGTACATCCAAGGAGTAGAGAAACAGAGATAAATGGAGCAAGGGTATCGTGTCAGCTGATTCGAGAAAACTGTGCAGGCCAATTCCGGTTTTATCCCAGAAACAAATCGTTCCGGGATTCAATCTGTCCAATCAATCGTGTAATCGCAGCTGAAATATCTATTATATATTATGCATTCTTCGTCATGTGTATTGACGTCGAGGAGTAAGTAATCGGAAGTGTTGTTTATATGCCGCAATCATTCAAGGATATTCACACCTCTACCTTGAAGGTTGACAACCGCAATCTAAAATCTAGTTAGCCTTGCAGTCGGTGGATTTCCCCTAAAATAAATACCTTCTTGTCGTATCCCATTGCAAGCTTCTTGCCATCTGTATCCCATGCAAGGCTACGATACGTCTCCACAACAGTAGAACCATTTTCCCCGTTCACGGGCCTTTCCAAATCTTCCTTTGTGGAACACGGAGGACATGACCAGGTGGCCAAGGGTTCATCCCCACGATCCGGATTCCATATGAAAAGTCTATCGGTGCTAGCAGCCGCAACAGCATACCCATCCGGAGAGAATGCCAAGGCTAGTGCTGGAAGACCCGGGGATAGGAATAGCGTGTGCAAACAACTCATCTTCTTCGACTCGAGATCGACTTTCCATATTTTCACGGTGTCGTCAACCGATGCGGAAGCGAATGTAAACGAAGTGCTAGTATTTGCGTCTTGGTCTTGGTGTTTGGGTCGGACCTCAATCGAAGTGATATCGGCACGATGCGCATCCTCAACAACGATTTCGTGAGTAGGAATCCACAGACTGCCGGCAGAACATGCAGCTGCGACGGCAACTGAGCCACTGCCAGTTTGGACGCCGCGAATATAGGTCCATTCGGTATTCGACTCCCGGGATTGATATCGATTGATGACTTGTAATGTTGGGTCAATTTCACATTGCCACACCGAGCCTTCACCTGATACAAAGATATGATTATCGCCCGCCCAGGTAATATCGTGAACAAGTCCATCGATTGTTTGATATGACGGAAATTCTTCGGGTTTAATAGAGTCGTCCCAAAGGGATAGCTCCGAGCTCTTATCCTTTGACGAAACCACCACCATGTGGGTGCCTTTAGGGGCCCAATGGAGTCCATTGATCATCCCTGATGCCGTTGGTAATAGGTCCACAACACTTCCGCTGCTGTCGTACATCTGAATAGACGATCGGTGTTCATTATAAGTGGCGACAGCAAATTTGTGACCAGAAGGTTCCCACGACAGCGCGGTCACCCAACTACCATCGCCTTTGCTGTCGAAGATCTTCTCGGTGCTTGGCGCTGCGCCGGGCGCCAATTTCCACAAGGTACAGAAGCTATCACCAGCCGCGGCTAATATCGACGAATCATAGGGCCGCCAAGCCGATCGAGTCACGTGGTCATCACGGGCCACTTCGACATCGAGAATGACTGTGTGGGCACCAAGGTCCGCGGCCTTGGCGGGGACATATTGCACGCCAACGCTTCGGCCGGCTGTCAATGTGTCGGTGGGCATTTCTTGTTTCTCTTCAGCAGCCGGGTCCACCATCTGTATATCTCCTTCTGCATCAGCAATCTCTGTCGACGATGGAGATTTCAGTCCCGAAGATGGGACGGACACGCGCTCATGAACGACACCGTTAGTGCCAAGATCCATTGCGCTGTCATCTCCATTGGTGGCGGGCTCGAGACGATGAACCTTTCGTCCTTTCTTGACAGTAACCGTTGGCTGTGGGGTTTCGCTGACTAGGTGGCCATTGGAAGTGACGGTGGGTTCTGGAGCAGGTTTGCTTGCCGACGGCACGGATGTCGTTGTAGTTGTACCGAGTTCAGTCTGTGCTTTGAGAGTCTCACCGCGCGTCTTTAGTGATTCCATATCAAGCGGCGTTGGTCCAAAGAATGATTTCGATGGTGTAAAGGGGATAGGATTCCCATCCTGTAATCTTGTAAGATAAGAGGGAGCAGAAGTGTGGATGGCAAATTACCTGATCAAGCGATTGCTCAATTTCATGATATTGCAGGCCCTTTTGCACTAAGGATACTAAAGCATGGGTTTTTATATGGGAAGCAAATGGTAACGTCTGTGGGTTAGCCAACCATGCTCTTTGTAACATGACAGCAGCCTCTCCATGGCCTGTGCTTTGTTAGATATATCGCCCAGGAATAGAAAGGTACCTTGAATAGTTCTATCAAGGCAGGGATTAACGAACCTGATTCTTGGAGATACCTATTAAAGGATGTTAGAAACAAATAATGGACAAATATTTAATCTAGTGTAAACTTCATATAACGTACCTCCATATTAAGTAATTTACGTGATGAGATGTCAGATCCATGATCACATTGGTGTCACTGACTGCTTCGGATGATGAGAATTGTGCATGCCAAAACCCAATAAGTACGGGTGGGCCGCACGGGCGTAGCTATGCGCCTCGAGCAAATTCAGTGAGGTAGCGGCAAGGCGCAATATGCGCGTGCGTGTCAAGGCGATGGAGTCGACAGGGAGAAAAGTGCACCCGTCCAAGTGGAATCGTCGCACAATGGAAGTGCAGGTAGCGAAAATTGGACAAGAGGCCAGGGACAACGGATGCGCGGAGACAGCAAACGGCGTGGGACCAGAGAAGAGTGGAGTTACAATGATGACGGGGTGTCTGTTTGGTTGTTGCGACAAGGATGGCTGATGTAGAGAGCCGCGAGATAAGACGAGATGTTTTTTCTCTTCAAGTAAGTGATTCGAATAATGTTCTGGGACAATCGGCGAGAATGTTGATGATGATTGAATGGGAACTGGGAAGAAATTGAAGAACATTTGACTCGCACGGGAACAGAATCGCTGTGGCTTGAGATGCATGGCCTAAGGTTGTCCGCTAGGCTCGATCGGGACGAGCCTCTCCATGGTCCAGCCTGCAGGTCAGTGGTTGTATTTTACAGGCTGTTACGACTTACACAGTACACAATTAATCGTGCGCGTGTTGACTAAACATGATTTAATACGGGGATAGCTCAATACTACATGAAACAAATGCAGTAATATGTTGAAATGGGTTAAAGTTCATGGTAAGCGATAAAAATGCGAGGCTATCCATCATATGTCTGTTGGCAGTAATACAAGATATGGTATTGTCTGTAACACGTAATTTAGTCACGCTACATAAAGTTAAGGATTATCGTTAATCCTGGTCCAGACAAGCTCTGTCGGTCCCGTGATTTCGGGCCGCCAGGAAGACGCGCAATGAGGCTCACGCCTTCTGCTCAACCATACCTCGGCACTAGGATCAACTCTCAACCTACTGTAACATCGCATTCATGTCAAGCAGCTTTCCTGAATCACGGTGAGCCAGGATATCGAGATTATTCGGAGGACGAGTCATTCTCAACTTCCCCTGATTCATGGAATCTGACATGAATCTAGCAGCCAATAGGAACAGTGCGATCGTCGTGTATTCGCCTTGTATAGATTGTAATTTATCCGTTGATTTCAATGATTTGAGACTGAAAGTGAAGCTGAAAGCTGCTTCAGCCGTTCGATCTGGGGTCACCAAACAATACTTGCTCCATAAAGACACCTATCAAATAATCAAAATATATAACGTCGGAACATTTCATCCATAAATGCCAAAAGAGTCATGTTCTAGGTAAATCTGCAATTGAAGACACGAAGGAAATACGGTATCATTACTAGTGGGTAATCTGGAGGGACTACTAATAAAGCACCAGGGCCATAAATTAAGGGCTAAGCCAGACCAATGAAATCGCGTATGCTGGTCTCTCAGCCACCAACCGCTCTGGACTTTTGTCAAGTGATTCACAACCTCAAGTTCTTCCTCATCCCAATATACGGGCCAATCAGTTCGTATTTTGCGAGCGATCTCAGAGGTCGTGTCGCAATCACATAATACCTTCATCATGCCAGTCAGGATAAATCTACCTCCAGCAACACGCGCATTACTGATCAGTCAGTTGGCGCTTTCCTTCCTGTATAACGTCGCAAGATGGAGACAACTCGATGAGGGCCCTCCAACAAGAGGAGCGCAAGGCACTCCGATCGTTCCTTATCTCACGCTCGTCCCCTCGATGTTTTACTACTACCCATGGACGATCCTCACGGCGACTTTTGTCGAGCAGAATATCTTTACAGTTTTGATTAATGGAGCAACGGTTTTCTACGGCGGGAAATACCTCGAACGAGCATGGGGTTCTAAGGAGTTTGGGAAATTCATTTTGGTTGCAGCACTCATCCCAAATACTCTGATGATTGTGATTTATATTTTCTGGGGTACTGTCACTGGTAGCAGTGTTCGAGGGTACGCTTCCTGGTTCTCCTCCGATGAATGTACAACTTCTTGCGCGATGCCTTCTGACAACTCCATCACTCTCAGTCTTACGCAGATTTGCGGCGGCGTTGCACTGCAGGCATCCTTCCTCGTTGCATTTAAACAACTTGTTCCTGAACATACCGTTACGATCTTGAAGGGAATCGTCAAGATGCGGGTCAAGCATTTCCCTGCTATTTTCCTACTTCTCAATTCTATCAGCGGTATCATTTTTGGTACCGACACAGCTGCCATACTCGCTTGGCTTGGCCTTTTGACTAGCTGGACATATCTTCGCTTTTTCAAATACCAGCCCGATCTTACGGGCACTTCTACCAACGGGCTGGGATTCAAGGGAGATGCAAGCGAGACATTTACATTTGCAACCTTTTTCCCCGATGCTATTCAACCTCCAATTGCTTTCGTTACCGATCAAATATATGCGTTCCTCGTTGCCGTCAAAGTCATCACCCCGTTCTCCGCTGAAGATATTGCTTCCAGTACCGAAAATGCAGTGGCTCGTGGCCAAGCTGGCCTTCCTAGTCTGTTGAGCAACGCCGGCGGTAGTGCGCGAGGCGCAGGTAAGCGAGAGGAAGCTGAGCGTCGACGAGCACTTGCACTCAGAGCTCTTGATCAGAGACTGCAGGCTGCTACCGCTAGCAAGCCTCCCGCATTGTCTAGTCAACCTGCTCCCGCTCCTTCAAGTACAACTGCACCTACTGTGTCCTCCGGGCAGAATATGCTTGGTGAGACTACATACACTCCGGATCACTCGTGAGATACAATATTGTTTTATGTCACTGGCGCTCTTTGAGAAGTCAGAATGGATCCTTGATGTCTATATAGATTTCAGTACATGTTAATTTGATGAGATAATGCCTATAATATAGTTGGTGGACTGGCTAGCGCAGGTACACCTCATTGAAATATTTGTTTTTTCCCTCTTCTGGATAGCGTTGACAGCGCCCGTGATAGCACTTTGCTACAGTTTAAGCGTGTACTATATCATATATGACAATTTTATACTTCAAGATGAATGCTCCGATGCTCCCTAAAAGTACATGAAAGGAGGAAACTAGATTTTGTAGATGCTAATATACAAGAACGAGACCTATACCAAAAGACCATGGGTATATCAAAGCGAATTCCCGTTTTCTTTATAACTCTCGAAGCTTCTCCACCTCTCCTCTAGCTTCTTGCAGCATTCGCTCTTGGTCCTTCTTCGCCTGACGTATACCAGCGACTCGTATCCTATCCGCTTCAGACTTGATATCCATCTGTCTGAATTTCTCAAGTTGCTCTTTATCTTCCGCTGTTGGCTCCACTTCAACTGCACCCGTCAATTCCTTGACCTGCTGCCAAATCTCCTCAAAATTATAATCCTTTAAATTCAGCACAACCGCTTTCTCTGACTCGGTGGGAGAGGGTGCGAATTCGTCCTTGATGGATGCATCATGATATGCTTGTGCCTTTTGTGGTTGGACACCAGAGAAGAAAATTGTGAGTGCTGCGTGTCGTTCTTCGCCGTCGTAGGGTTTGACGGTCATTTGGATTGCTGGGTTGTAGTATTTGAGTCGGAGGAGGCATTTGCGCCAGAATTTTTGGGCGCCTATGTGTCCGCGTCCGACGGATTTGCCGTATGTTAGGTGCATGCGAGTGACGGCTGGGAGGTTGTTGAGAGGGGAGCTGATGGAGGGTAGGGTGGCTGCGCCTGTGCCGACTCGTACATTGATTAAGCGCTGTATAGGAGGATTGGGTATTAGCAAAAAGAAGCTCGGAATTGAGGGATGGTTACTGATAACGTACATGATTCAGCTTGCGCATTCGTTTAAATAGGTTGACCATCTTGGCTGTGATATAAAATTGGTTGCAGAGAGCAATTGAATGCAAGGCTGTTTGATATGCTGGACATCGGAAAAGAGCGCGAGATAATTTGAGGTCACGTGTTGATGCTGGCCGATAATTACAGGCAATACGAGATTCGTACTATAAATTACCAATAGCTATGGTCTGATTCATACACGTGATTTTATTTTCTTGATGGCTGTGATATGTTACATTTCCTATCTCCAAGCCACAATGAACAGAATATATGAGTCACTGTCTCGACATCGTAGTACCAGTACCTATTTTCTATGCTTGCACTGCTGTCAATCAATGAATCAACATTGTAACGGAGTTGTACGATCTGGACTATACCACTTAAAGCTTAGTGCAAATAAGTGCCCTTGCCGAATCGTTCTTAGTGCGGGTAATACTCTATGAAAAAGGCACTCCGCAGAGCAACCCCCACTATAAAAAAGCAGAGTCATAACTTCGTCTTATTCTCAAAGCAGTGAGCAAATCCACAGAATCTGTGATAATAGACAGAAAATCTCTTGCGGGGAGTTTCATCTTTTGTTTGAGTTCTCCCTTCGACCAACCTGAGGCAGTCGATCCATCATGGCTGCTGCCGCCGCCGAGGCCGCGGCCCTCGATCCTAGCAACAGCTCGAAGAATACTCTCAAAATAGAAAATGTAAGCCTCTTTTCTGTGCCAATGACAACTAACACGCTCCATAATGCTGAAAACTGTTTGGTCACTAACATATACCTCACAATACAGTTCGATAAGAGAAACGCCCTCCAAGCCATCGAAAGAAAATACCAGCAACAATGGAGGGACAACGGAGTCTTCGAGGTCGATGCACCATCTTTAAAGGAGATCCCAGCCGGCACAATGTCTGCAAAAGAGCTCCGCACAAAGTTTCCCAAGTTCTTTGGTACAATGGCGTATCCCTACATGAATGGAACTCTACATGCGGGACACAGCTTCACGGCCAGTAAAGTCGAATTCATGACCGGTGTTGCTCGAATGCAAGGCAAACGCGCTCTTTTCCCTCTCGGTTTCCACTGCACGGGTATGCCAATTCTTGCGTGTGCGGATAAGTTGAAGGATGAGATTAAGCTGTTCGGAAAGAATTTTGAGGGGTACAAGCCTGAGGATGTTATGCCTGAACAACCACCTGCTCCTACCCAGGAAGTTGCGGTTGATCCCAGCAAATTCTCGGGTAAGAAGAGCAAGGCTGCCGCTAAGACGGTCAAGGCGAAATATCAGTTCCAGGTACGGACACTGTTTTCAGTCTAATGGTGTTGATTATGCTAATTTAGCAGATCATGTTGAGTATCGGTATTCCCCTCGAGGATATCCACAAATTCGCCGATGCCAACTACTGGCTTGAATACTTCCCTCCCCTTGCTATCCGGGATTTGAACAGTCTTGGTGCGAAGATCGACTGGCGACGACAGTTTGTTACCACTGACGCAAACCCTTATTACGATGCATTTGTCCGTTGGCAGATGAACCGCTTGCATGAGTTGGGAAAGATTATGTACGGTAACCGATATACGATCTACTCACCCAAGGACGGTCAACCTTGTATGGACCACGACCGGACAGAGGGTGAAGGTATTGGACCGCAAGAGTATACCGCATTGAAAGTCAAGGTTACTGAATGGTCACTGGCAGCTGCTGAGCTAGTAAAGGGCAAGATTGAAGATGATGCCAACGTCTATTTCGTTCCTGCCACCTTACGTCCAGAGACTATGTATGGACAGACTGCAATCTTCTTGGGTCCGAAGATCACATACGGTATCTATAAAGTCAAGGAAAAGGAATATTATGTCGTGACTAAGCGAGCTGCTTGGAACATGGCTTTCCAAGGAGTATTCTTCAGCAGCGAGAACTTCCCTAAGACCCAGGATCAGTTGCCTTTTGTCGCTGAAGCCCCAGGTTCTACCTTTGTGGGTACATCCGTCTCGGCACCTTTGGCTGTTCATGAAACCATCCAGATTTTGCCAATGGAGACCGTATCTGCCACTAAGGGAACTGGTGTGGTTACTTCTGTCCCATCTGATAGCCCTGACGACTTTGCCACAATCGCTGATCTAGCAAAGAAGGCGGACTACTATGGGATTAAGAAAGAATGGGCGGAGCTCGAAATTTTCCCCATCATTGAGACTCCGACTTACGGAAATCTCACTGCACCAACTTTGGTAAAACAGCTCAAAATCAACTCTCCCAAAGATGCCAATCAGTTGGCCCAAGCTAAGGATTTGGCTTACAGTGAGGGCTTTTACAAGGGTACCATGCTCGTGGGTGAATTCAAGGGAGAGGCTGTCCAAACCGCCAAGGACAAGGTCCGTCAATCTCTCATCAAGAGTGGCTTGGCCTTCCCCTTCGCAGACCCATCAGGAAGGGTTGTTAGTCGAAGTGGTGATGAGTGTGTCGTTGCTTACTTGGGTCAGTGGTTCTTGAACTACGGTGAGAACGATGCCGAGTGGCAGCAGACCACTTTGAACCACGTGGTTAATGACTTGAATACTTATGCTCCGGAGACACGGAACGGTTTCGAGGCAAACCTCAGCTGGTTAAACCGATGGGCTTGCGCAAGAACCTATGGTCTCGGCTCCAAGCTTCCATGGGATCAGCAATTCCTCGTTGAGAGTTTGAGTGACAGCACTATCTACATGGCATATTACACCATTGCTCATTTGCTTCACGGCGACCGATTTGGAAAGACTACTGGTGTCTTGGGTATTAAACCGGAGAATATGATTGATGAAGTCTGGGACTACGTCTTTACAAGGCGCGAGCTCGATGATGATGTGATTTCGAAGAGCGGTATTAGCAAAGACAGCTTGCAAACCATGCGAAGAGAGTTTGAATACTTCTACCCACTCGATGTCAGAGTCAGTGGAAAGGATTTGATTCAGAACCATCTTACCTTCTTCCTCTACATTCACATTGCTCTTTTCCCTCAAGAATACTGGCCACGCGGTGTTCGAGCCAATGGTCATTTGTTGCTCAACGGAGAGAAGATGAGTAAGAGCACGGGTAACTTCTTGACCCTCAAAGACGCTGTGGATAAATACGGAGCAGACGCCACTCGAATTGCTTTCGCTGATGCAGGAGATGGTATTGAGGATGCTAACTTTGACGAGACTGTTGCCAACAGCAACATTTTGCGTCTTCACGCGCTCAAGGGCTTCTTTGAGGAAATTGTTAAGGACGAAACCTTGCGCACTGGCGCTGCGGACTCTTTCTGGGACAGGTCTTTTAACAATGCGATGAATGTTATTGTCGATCAAGCTAAGACGGATTATGCGAAGTATGCCATATCTTCCCGTGTTGCTGTACTGTTTCTGTTGATAATGATATACTTACACCGTTACAGTACCAACTTTAAGCTCGCCCTCAAGTCAGCGCTCTACGATTTTGTGAATGCCCGTGACGTGTATCGTGAGGCGACGTCAAGTGCCGGAGTAGGAATGCATCGCGATGTAATCCTTCGTTATGCCGAGCTACAAGCATTGATTATTGCCCCCATTGCCCCTCACTGGGCGGAATATATCTGGTTGGATGTCCTCAAGAAGGTAAATCACTTCAATTTTTTGTGCCTTATTCACTCACTGATTGAAATAGTCCGAGACCATTCACCGACAATTGTTCCCTGAGGTTCCAGAGGCAGACGTTGCCTTGTCAGCCGCTACGACCTACGTCCGTGACATCTCCTCCAACATCACATCAGCTGAGGTCAATTTCATGAAGAAGATCTCCAAAGGAAAGAGCATGGGTTTCGACCCTCGCAAGCCCAAGAAGGTCATCATCTATGCAGCCAAGAAGTTCCCATCCTGGCAAGAAAAGTATATCGACCTCGTCCGCGAATCCTTCGATGCCATGAAAGTCACCATCGACGACAAGAGCCTGAACGCCAAAGTAGGCAAATTAGGTGAAATGAAGAAAGCAATGCCCTTTGTGCAAGGTCTCAAGAAGCGTTTGATCGGTAACAAGGAAGCTCCCGAGACAGTCTTTGACCGCAAACTACCCTTCGATGAGTTTGAGGTTCTTAGTGAGATGGTCAAGGGATTGAAAAGGGTGACCGGAGCAAAGGAGATTGAGATTGTTGCTGTTGAGGAAGGTGGGAAGACGGGAACTGTTGTTGGTACTGGCGAGAAGAGAGAAGGTCTCAATGCTGAGAACTCGGTTCCGGGACAACCTACCTTTGAGTTTGTCAATATCGCCGAGTAAGCGGTTCTATAAAATGTTGTTATGTTATTGATGATCCAGATGAGACAAGGACTAGCCTGTCAAAATACACTGTTCATGTTCGGTGGGGCTTTTCTGGGCATGAAGTGAATTAGTCTTTTCCAGTTGTCTGCTCTTTAGGTTGAGTAGACCACAATGCCTCTGAGAGCCAGTATCTGTATAGTTTAGCAGGTAGAGTTATGATATGATGCTAAATTTGTTTTGGGGTTAGGGTTAAACGGTCGCCTAAATCGATATGCAGGCATCATGCATTGTGGATAGATACTTTATGCAGTGGATATGCTCAAATACGTACTAGTACCGCTGATTACGCTCACCGCACAGCATCCGTGACATCAATACGGTACCGAGACGCTCTGAATACCACTGCCGTCTAAGCCGCATACAGACTAGCGCATAGCTGTACGTGGCAGCCTGGCCTCAGCCACGCTTGCATTGCTTGCCTTTGGCCTGAGGGTTCAGGCACAAAGTCCGTTCTTGCTGTACCTACCGCATTACGTAGTGAACTCGGCCCATCTTCCTCGTCTTACTCGACTACATACATCTCTTCCTTTTCACTACCATATTATTTATCGTCCCTATTGGCCTGTCATTTTTGGCCACTATACGCTTCACTACACTCAGTCGCACTCGCTCGCTACTTACACTCCAGCAGTCGTCATCCCGCCTGTCACCGCGCACGTCCGCTACCTTGAGAAAGTGGCGCCAGTTGGTGCTGCCGTTCCCCGTGCCCGCCATCATCCTAGCCCGCACGAGTCGCTGAGAGCTGGCCTGGCATCACTAATCGACCGAATTTAATATCATTGCAATCGAATAAAACAATACAGCAAACATGTCTCGAGCTCTTCGGAGTGTGAGGAATGTCACAAAGGGCTATTCATCAGTCCAAGTCAAAGTCCGCAATGGTGAGTTTGCGCCACTTTTCAGGGACGTCTTTGATCGACCGTTGCAAACGCGTCGCTTGGATGTTTCGTCTCTGCAGTATTATAGTGATTGTTCGAGTTCCAAGCTAATATCTACAGCCACAAGCAACGATCCATGGGGCCCAACGGGCACAGAAATGGGTGAGATTGCCGCTTTGACATTCAACAAGTACGATTCCAAATACCATGTTCTTTTCAGCTTAGAATGCATACTAATGACTGTTGTCCCAGCCCCAGTGATTTTTATGAGATTGTTGATATGCTTGATAAGCGATTAAATGATAAAGGAAAGAATTGGCGCCACGTCCTGAAATCGCTCAAGGTGCTCGACTATTGCCTGCACGAGGGTTCAGAACTTGTTGTCACGTGGGCGAGGAAGAACGTTTATATCATTAAGACTCTGCGTGAGTTTCAGTATATTGACGACGAAGGCCGAGATGTTGGTCAAAATGGTATGTCACTTGGCTTCGAACTGATGCAACAGCTGATATTCACATATCCTAGTTCGAGTGTCTGCTAAAGAACTTACTGCATTGATTCTTGATGAGGATCGTCTGCGCAGCGAGCGGTCCGACCGGAAACTTTGGAAATCTCGCGTGAGTGGCATTGATGAAGGTATGCAAGGATATGGAGGATCTAGCGGCGGTCGCCGCCCCGACCGTGAGAAACGTGAGCGCAGAAACCGTGATGAAGATGATACAGAATATCAATTAGCAATCGAGGCCAGCAAGGCTGAAGCAGAAGAGGAACGCAAGCGGCGCGAACGGGCTGTCAGGGACGAAGACGATGACGATCTCGCCAGGGCCATCAAGCTAAGCAAAGAAGAGGAGGAACTGCGAAGGCGCGAATTAGAAGAGAGTAATGCCAAATCGTTGTTTGACGACACTCCGGTACAACCTGCCCAGGCACAGCCCACGGGATACAACCAGGGTTACCAGCAGCAACCAGCCGTTGACTGGTTCGGCAATCCTCTTGATGCGCAGCAACCTTTAACAACCGGTTATCTCAACAACCAATATGCGCAGCCTAATGGATA
Source organism: Talaromyces stipitatus ATCC 10500 (assembly GCF_000003125.1). NCBI lineage: Eukaryota > Fungi > Ascomycota > Eurotiomycetes > Eurotiales > Trichocomaceae > Talaromyces > Talaromyces stipitatus. The sequence goes on from NW_002990116.1 coordinate 488,532, forward strand.
CCAAGCTACCGGTCAAATGAATGCGTTCAGCAACGGTTTCCAGGTGCAACCTACAGGATTTGACCCGTCGCAGCAGTTCGGCCAACCACAGAACAACTTTTTCCAGAACCAATCCCTCCAACCCCAGCAAACGGCGTTCAATAACAATAACCCATATGGGACCAATCCCATGTATGGGCAGGTGCAACAGTCTCCTCAGGAAAACTATCTGCAACCTGGCAGTCACAATCCATGGGCTACTGACAAGCAGCAAGGTCTTGATGCCCTCCGACCCATGCCTACTGGTTCAAACAATCCATTTGCGTCAGCAATCAACCGACCGGTTTCTCAACCTTCCCGACCTGGTCCACCATCATTGAACACATTGGCCGAGGAGAGGGCCACTACCTCTTTCAATACCACACCATCCGGACCTAACCCTATCGCAAACTACAAGGCGCCTAACCCGCTGCAACCATCAGCAACTTCCACCAAGCCCACACGCGCCAATGACGACCAATACGCTCGACTCAACGCTCTACTCGCCAGTGGCGAGGGTCAAGATACATTTGGTAATGTCGGCGAATTACGTGTTCCAGCTCACCATACCGCTCCCGGCACATTCATCAACTCTGCGGGTCAGGGATTCGACCGACTCAACGTGCAGCAGACTGGTAGCAACCCATTCTTCAATCAACAATTCACCGGCATGCCTCAACAGACTGGTTTTGCACAGTCGAACAATCCTTTCGGTGCCCCTGGACACCAGCAACAACAACAGGGCGGGAGCTTGATTGATCTGTGATTGTAAATCCGATAGCCTATTCCTTTGCTTATCTTGTCATTCCTTCTATTTAATTTCATCGTGACGCAAAGCCGACCCTTTCATGTGTATAGACACCATACCATATCTTTACCCTTTGTCCACGGCTTCTCTGAACCACACATTGTCACTCATTAAGAGATTCGACCATCTCTATTCTTCTTCCTTTCTCATTCTACTTATTCCCCTGTCGGTTTACTTTGTCGAGATCCACCTTTCTTTATGTCAATTTGTGTTCCTGCATATTAGTCAGAGTTCTAGTTCGTTTCTTATATCCTTTCGAAAGTCGTTGAAAGCAAATGTCATCATCTTTTTGGTTTGTTAAAATAAAATCGTATATCCAGCTGTTTGACTTCGAGGGCTTTTGCTTAAAAACAAGATCGAAATATCAAGTTTTGAGATCTATTTAATTCTTTAAGTATATTACGTATGGAAATATAATTACATGAAGGTAAATATCATACAATCAGTTCAACCTCTTCTCTGAGCAGAGAGAAGAGAAACTAGGCACCCTTCGCACCATGTAACGTCCTCTTCTTATGACTTATATTCCCCCTCCTGGGTTTATGAGAACCCGACGTAAACCGTTTCCGTCTATCAGCTTTGCGTTTATCGCGAATGAAATTCCATGTTTCAAGCGGTGGTCTTGAACCGATATGTTTTCCTAGGGGCGTGAAGACTTCTATTTTCGGCAGATCCCCCACCTCTTTAGTATCATGTTGGTGTCTCGTACGGATTTGGGCCGTTAATTCGATCCAGCCGCATCCTTCTATTAGAATATCTGTTGCATAGACTTTGTACGGTAATGCATCGAGATTCGGTTTAATGCCATGATCGTCCCATTTCTTTTTGATTGTGCTTGGTAAATGACTTAATGTGACGTCCGTGGAGAGTGTGAATGTGCCCGCGGATTGGATCGTGGTGCTATTTGCTGCCAAATACTCCGATTTAATGACGCTGTGGCCACGATCTCCCCCACCCGTGTTGTATTTTCGAACGCCGGATTGGATTTCGATTGCCTTTTCAGTTCGGGTTACGTGCGTTTCGAGGGGTACGAAGCATGCTGCTAGCACTGTGCAATCTTCGGAGATCTTGGGTGTTATTCTGATCAATCCGCCTCCGATTAGGAGAGATTGTTTGTCGTGGATTATGAGTTGCTCAGCTGGGTTGATGCGTTTGGTCATTATTAGGTCTGACTTGTGTTCGTCTAACATGAAATCTTGCAGGGTTCCGCGGTCGAGACCGGGGAGGTCGATCATTTCGCCGTGGCCACGGCCAAAGGGGATTCTGATAGGACCCACGGTTGTCCCTGGAAGACTCGAGACGATGGGGAGTGTTGGATAGAGCTCCTCGCGTGGCGGAGGGGGGAGAAGAGCATCTGGATCCAGGAATGGAGCAGCATCATTGGAATCCTTGATTCTGTCTTCCTGTTTCCGACTTTCCAGCAGATGCGCAATCTTGTCTAAATTTTTAGAGTCCTTAGGAAAGCAAGACTCGATGAAACTGCTCTTTCCGACGTTTGCTTTCCCGACTATCCACACACCACCCCCATCTTGCCGGATTTCTTCCTTGACTCGCGTCGTCCACCAACCGCGGTGAGCACTGATCATATGCACATTTCCCAATCGTACATCCTCCCGTCTCATGTCCATGGCCTTCAGAATAATTTCTCGAATCCGCTTCATCAAAGAATCAACCTGCTCCTTCGTAGCAGCCAACAGGTCCGCACGGGTAATCACAAAACTTATTGTAGTCATCCTCTTTCCATATTTGTATTTTTCAGTCTTCGATCGTCGATTTCTCGATCTTTGATCTTGGAGGTCAAGTGCTTCGTATATATTCGGGATCAGGGACATGGGGAAATCCGCTGCGTCTATGACATGGTATACACGATTCACTCGATGAGGTGATTCCTCGAGATAGGCAGCGATAGAGTCTATGGAAGGTGAGGGAATTGAGACTCCCTTGTTGTGATGTAAAAGGTCATGACAGCGGTCACAGATTTGTGTATGCTGCGCGGTCGTCTGGATATACTCCGTTGCTGCAAGGAAGATGCTTTCATCTTGTAAATCTTCCGTAGTAGTTTCTAAAGGCGCTGAACTATCATCGGCACTCTCATTCTTCTGAGAGGTAATTGTTTGCTGCTCTTTAGCAATCGCTTGCTGCCTCTTGTGCCATAATTGCTTTGACTTTTTGCGAGTTCGACTGTAGAATCCCGGCTCAGTTGGGTCGATAGTTTGCGCATATGCGCCACATCCCGGACACGATATGGGTAATGTATCTGCATGAAGAGAAACGGTTGGTGGAGGTAATGGGGGAGTAGCTGATTCTTTGTCGCCGAGCGGTGCTGGAGTATCTTCAGCCGCCATTCCGGCTTGATGGAGCGGTGCCGGAGGAAGAACTGTGGAGGCATCTGTACTCGAATATCGCAGCCATATCGCACATCGTATATTGTGTCTGTTCGGACGTAGATGTAGACTTGTCGAGGAATAAAAAAGGTTCCGCGCGTATCGAGATAGCTGAGTGTTCCCTGTGTAGTGAGAGGTTTTTGATAAAACTGTTATCCTTTTAGATAGATGAAAATAGCGCACGGACATCATGTAAATGCGCGCGAATCGTTTGGTGATGAAGATGATTCTGGGAAGTTGAAAATAAATGATGCAGCACTGCGCATTTGGTGCATGTACCGAGCCGTAAATTTTGTTGTGGCGCTCCGATAAGCCTTGATAACATGGATAAGCCTCAAGCTTGACAAGTTGAAGGATTTACTTGAATTTGACGGTATGTGATTACAGCTATGAATACAATTTATTATGCTTGTTAGGAAATTTTTCCCATGTATAACGCCGTGAAAAATTCAAGCAGGTTGCTTGCCCTTGCCTTTATCCTCAGCATCATTAGCCCTGTCCTCTTCATCACTGCTCATAAATTCATCATCCTCATCAAATCCTATAAACTTCCGTGACATCGTAGCAGGTTTGAAAGATGACGGCCTCGGGGGAGATGCTCTCGATATATCCTCATCTTCATCTTCATCGGCACTATCGCTCTCATTCTCTTCCTGACTAGAATTTCCCTCACTTGCACTCGTACTCGAGCCACCCATAATCGCATCGTGTAAATTATCACTCCAACCACCATCCTTCATCGCAGCAAGAACAGCTTCACGAGCCTTCTCGCTCATTTCCTCCCTATCCTCCATCCACTGCCCATCTAAGCGGTTTTTCCCACCACCATTCTTAATTTCTTCAGTGCGCTTTTCGGCCATTTCAACAATCGCTTCCCATCGACGTCGTCGCTCTTCTTTCTCTTTCTTATCCATCTCTGGTTTCACGGCGAGATATTCTGCGAGAGCCTTGGCTTCATTGACTGTGCGGAGACGTCGTCCATCGAGGTTCCGATTCGATCCATTGTTCTCGCCCTGGTTGCGCTTGCGTTTACTTGACATACGGCCACCGGCGGCACGAAGTTGGGAGCCGAAACCGCCTTTACCTCCTTGCAGGGGTACGGAGAGGCGAAGGGGTAGAAGATTGGTTTCAGGCGATGCATGATGATGTGTTGGTAGAAGAGATGAGATGCGTAGTGTAGATCCCGGTAGAAGTTGTTTATTTCCGATCGTTGTAAGTGTAAGATTTGCCGCGCTACGCTTCAGCGATTCTGGCAGGTAATGCTCGATTCTTTCTGTGAGGTCTGTGACGGTTGATGTAATAGGGAGCGAGAATGAGAGTGTAGGTGGCAATGCCAGTCCAGGAAAGGACGACAGGAGAATGTTGATATGCGACGCCATTATAATATCTATCTTGACAAGGCGAGCGATTCTTTGATTTCGGTAGGAAAGTGATTATGAAACTGAGAGTAAGTCGACGTCTAAAAGATCCACAGGCGGCGATGACGGTAGAGATTGGGGCGGAGATGATCTCGCACGTGACAGACGCCGACGGGCTAATCCAAGTGAGGATTGGGATTAGGGCAAACCCTCAGGCTCATTCCGCGCACTTTCCATCAAACGGGAAATTCAAGGTCAATTTGACTGTCAACCAACCAACCATCAACCAAACCACCTCAGCATAGTCAAAGCGATTCCCCGAAGAGCACAAGGAACTCGCGACAATGTGTGTATTATCAGCTATTAAAGAAACTGAAGCTAATATTCCGATCACAGGCTTATTCCCAAGGCCGACCGCAAGAAGATCCACGAGTACCTCTTCCGTGGTATGTATTAATGACCACTCGACCGGGTCTGTTGTTGAAAGGACGGTATCTGACGATGTTTGAATAGAGGGTGTGCTCGTGGCCAAGAAAGATTTCAACCTTCCCAAGCATGGAGAAATCGACACCAAGAACCTTTACGTATGTTCTCGAAGATGGGTGGAGGTGAAAAAAATGCTCATAAATAAATAGGTCATCAAGGCTCTTCAGTCCCTAGACTCCCGCGGATACGTCAAGACTCGCTTCTCATGGCAATACTACTACTACACCCTCACCCCTGAGGGTCTCGACTACCTCCGTGAATGGCTCCACGTCCCCGCCGAGATCGTGCCTGCTACTCACATCAAGCAGCAGCGTTCCCACGCTCCTCCTCGCGGTATGCTCGGTGGTGAGGAGCGCGAGCGTCGCCCTGGTGGCCGTGGTGGTCCTCGTGGAGACCGTGATGGCGGTTACCGTCGGCGTGACGAAGGCAAAGAAGGTGGTGCCCCTGGCGAGTTCGCTCCTACTTTCCGTGGTGGATTCGGTCGTGGCCGTGGTGCTGCTCCTCCATCTTAAGAAGTTTTTTCTCACCAGAACTGTGGGATCGTTTGAAGGACTTTGTTACACTCTTGCGGCGGTTCTACTCCCATTCTTCGAAAGTTAGTTCTTTGTTGAATGGTTGAGGAGGAAATACCCAATAAAAAATGGAAATGGAAATGGGATTGATGCCTTCTGTTCATGTTTAGTCATTATGAAGCTAGACTAATGGCAGCTATGACCCAGAGTTCTTATTTCCTGATAAGTATAGAAATGGGCTGTAAGAGATTGGCTATGTGAGACAAAAAGAGCAGATGATTAACCTCTGGAGGTAAGGCCTTCTGGCCATGATCATTCAGCCGGTGGACTACGATTACAGTACAGTATGTGGTATTCTGGTATGCTCATTGTGCTAAGTCTTAGGTGAATGTAGACTACATACCCAGCCTCCAAGCTTTCTTGACTGTCGCCAAGATTACATGTAGCCGACAACTTCAATTAATCCCGTCACAATAGGCCTCGATGATTCGTGCTTGTCGTCCCATGAATGTAAATACCATGATCTACGAACACGTATAGGCTGATTAGTCCATGTCTTTTGGGGATCTTCCGGCACAGACTGGACTTACAGGAAACGTGACGTGCTTCTCTAAACCGGGTTGTCTCAAGCGGCCTGAATGGAATGAGTCTTGACTCTATTAGGGTTAGGGTTCCATATAGCTACGTAGTCGATATTAACCTGCAAGCCCTAGCCCTAGCTAGCTACTTCTGGCCTAGCCTATCAGCCTGGTGCCAAAAAAATAAAGTCACATGACTTCGCGTTCAGATTTCATATATATACATTCTACTTCGTTCCATTCAGGCAATATGACAGGTAAAAGCAATGTATTTGACATGATAAAGCCCTCTTTACTAGCTACGGGACGATCCCTTTACTTCTGGATTTTTGCAAATATCTGACTACGCATGCATGACTTTGGTCAAATGTGGTAGTATTACTATCTCATCAGCTCTCTCTCCACTTACCTACGTGCCGGATTCCCTTTGACGCTTTTCGACGTTCCCGTTCCTCTTCAGTGCTTACTCCCTTGCTGCTTTTACTCACTGAGTAGAACTGAGCGCTCTGGTTCACTCACTGAGCCAATGAGCTACTTGACCCCCATGGCGACCTCGCTTCTAAAAAGTTGATACCTTTCAACTGGATCAACCAATGCCAATGAAATTTTCCTTCAAATTTACTTTACCCGAAACTAAACACTACACCAACAACATGCTTTATCTTACGATGATTTATCGTCCGGTCCTTAATGACATTCAATCGCAGTTGGAGCTATATACAACCTGTACCATACAGTGTTTAGTCTAATTTGTTATTCTTGTTCATTTCATATCCTGCATGTAAACCCCAAGTCTGAGATGCTGTCCAACGATCTAAAAAGATATGTATGCCATCCTTGCTAAGAGCAGATAAAGCTACGAATGTCATCTACTCCTATAGCGACACTGGGTTAGCGTTCCATACCACGGGTGCCCTTCATCTCTAGATCGAACTCACATCTGAATATATTCACCTAAGTAAGCCCTGAGAGACCTTCTGTTGATTATAGCCTGAATCAGCTTATGCAATTGGCTGGAGCACTCCGTAAATATCTATTTGCACTTCATCTTGAACAAGTTATCTACTCTCACTGCGCTCTCGGGGATAGAAAGGGTTGGACTAAGCATACCTGGGTAAGTGGATGGAGAGTGCTCCAGTTGACGAGATAGCAACACTACCGTATTTGACCCAAGTCATGCAGGACACCGCTGCGTAGTCAGACGTTTGGCAAAAATTGCAGAAGTCCTTATAGTAGGGGGTAGTAAAGAGAGTGGAAATGCCATGATATGAGAAAGTGAAGGGACGTTGAACATCCGGCCCCGCTTTTCTCCGCCATCCAAGTGTTGACGTACCTCTCCTTAACCCCTCCCTACTTTACCAGCTTGAAGACAATCAACATCTACATCATTCAAAATGACATCTCCAGCCTGCATCTTTTGCAAAATCATCAAGGGTATGTGCCTACCTTATCTCGGAGTTTGTCTCGGAGCTTCCCCGCATTCAGTATCCATACAATTGACTCCAAGTGTGCATGATCGAAGGAGACTGATACTGTCAAATAGGCGACATCCCCTCCTTCAAACTCTTTGAAAGCGACAAAGTGTTTGCATTTCTTGACATTCAGCCCTTGAGCCGGGGACACGCTGTATGTAACACTTCCTGCTGCTGCTCTACCAGCCATATCAAGCGACATATACAGCTGGATGGAACTTGCTAACGATTAAATCTTCGAATAGCTCGTCATTCCGAAATTCCACGGCGCAAAACTCACGGATATTCCAGATGAATATTTAACCGAGCTTTTGGTATGTATCCTCAAAAACTTGGAGAACGCAAAGGAGAGTCTAGTTATATACACTAGAATCTGAATGCGGACCTTGGAGGCACCATTCTCCACATTGCCATACGTAGAAGCGAATTGTTGAATTTTACTAACAAGCCTCAAATATAGCCCGTCGCAAAGAAGATCGCTCAAGCAACCGGTGCCGAAGATTTCAATGTTTTACAGAACAATGGTCGTGCTGCGCATCAACTTGTTGATCATGTATTTCCCCCTCCCTTCCCTTGGACCGATATCATGAGAGACAGAATGGCTAACTGTTTGGGATTGTTTGGATAGGTTCATTTCCATGTGGTATGTTCTCTTGTCTCCTTTCTACTCACTGAATACGTTGTTGATATGTCGCACAGATCCCTAAGCCAAATGAGAAAGAAGGTCTGGGAATCTCGTGGCCTGCTCAGGCAACTGACATGGACAAGCTGAAAGCTTTGCTTGAGGAGCTCAAGGGTAAGATTTAATGGCATCTATCTGCTTGATCCTACATTAGAAATGGTCAGAAATAGTCTAGTCGAACGTGGTTTTCATTCTGTTGCTGTGGTTATATCCATCAGCTCTACATGGACTATTAAGATCCATTAATAAGTCCAATCCTGCATAAGATTGTCAAAATGAAAATATAATCACGTCAATCCTGAACATAGCTCAAGTATCGCGTAACCGCTCGCATTGAGACGAGGAAAACCTATCTAATAAGCCCCCAGCTTAGATGAATTTAAATAAACGTAAATGCAACCAACCAATTAATTGATCCTGAACCCCAAAACCGAATCTAAATAGACAGCTCAGTTGGCGGAAACAGCGACAGCAGGTGCAGAAGCATCTACTCCATTAACTTCCGGTGTCACGGCCTTTTCTCCAGTTTCAACTGTTGCTGCGCCGTTGGCTGTAGCGTCTTTGACCTCCTCAGAGCCCTTCTCCGGGTAGAATTTGACCTTGCCGCCACCTAGGATCACTCCATTGCGGTCATATACAGAGCGAGCCCGGACATACGGGTCGGTCTCCCAGTAATGTCGTGAGTATTTTGCAGCGAGTTCTTCTCTCTTGGCTTTCCATGACGCAACACCTGCCTCGTCACCCTTGTTTGCAGCTTCAATCCATTTCTTCGTGGCGTCTTGTACCTCCTGTGCAATTTCTCTGTGTTTACCGAGGACTTCTTCGCGTTTAGCTGTGTCTTTCATGGCATCATTTTCGCCAGGTTGGGGTTCAACATATTCGAATTCGGCGTTATCGTCGCCGCCATGCTCTTTCAGAATGCGGCTGCGGTCGATAAAAGCCTCTAAGTCTTCGGTAGTGTTGGTAAAGTGAACCTTGGCTGCGACGACAGGGTCGAGCCATCCTTTAATAACCTTCCAAATACCTAGACTCGATTAGATATCGATCTGCATATGCCATTGTAGAAGGTACAAACCTGAGAATATCCATGGTGCCTGATGGATGAGCACAGCTCCGAGAGATTCTGGGTAATTTGCTTCAAAGCATTTAATGATGAATTTGAGGGGAGCGTAGTCCTACACGTGGTTAATAAGTAAACCGACATTTATCAAGTGGGGACGCCAAACATACCATATTAGCCATTGTAAAGCCAGTCATATCAAACATAATAACCGCAGTCTCAATAGGACGCGGCAGCATCAGTCGGGCAGTCTCGATCATATGGACTGTATATCTCTCGGTACTCTTCTCGCTGTGGACTCCAATCTTATGCATCTTGACACGAATCGAGCAAATCGGTCGTCCTTGCTTATCGACACCATGAATGAAACTCTTGCCCATGCGAGTCTGTGCCATAAAGTCGACTCCCAATCTCTTAGTTTCGTGATCGGAACTCTCCGCCTGCTCTAGCGCTTTCATTTCTCCCAACATGACATCGTCATCAACATGCATTTCTTCCCGACGCCATCGGATGGTTGATATAAGCATGACGACGGCTTTGTTGACATCCCATTTCCGGGCACGTAGAAATCTTAAAAGAAGAGCATCCGGATGGTCGGCTTTGAGCATACTCCACAAACTCTCTCGCAATTGTTCTGGTGACAGGTCCGCTACGGCCTGTTTGAAATCTTTATTCATTCCATACTTGTCATCATGGTCTGACAACGACAACCCTGCAACATCTGGGGTAGCTGGTTCCTCCTTCTTGCCACCGCCAAAGCCGAAGAAGCCACGCCTCGTCTTCTTTTTTGAATCCGGGCTTTCTGGCCGGTTGCTCAGTGCTTTTTCTAGCTGGCCATCTTCAATTTTAATATTGAACAATCTGAACAGGACTGCCCACATTTCTCGGAGCTTGACCTCTTGCTCTGGGGTGAGGTTGCCAACATGGCCAGGGGCAATATCGTAAGAAGACATTTCGAGTGTATCGATGATTCCGGTAAAATTGGAGTGAGACTGCTGCATTTGTTCTTGCTGTTGCAGGGAGGAAGTCTCCTTTTCAGACGCGGTATAGTAGAATTGAATAGCTGCTGCGCCACCAATCACACAACTGATACCAGCTAGACCCCAGCCAAATGATGCGTGCCTCGGTTGTTTGAAGCGAACTGCGGAGCCGGATCTAATGTGATGGAACAATCTCTGAGAGGGCCAGGGCGCTGGGGTAATTTGCGGGGAAACAAGCGACGCTGATCGTTTCAAGCCTTGCAATAAAGGCGATGGAACCAGACGAGGTTGACTGCTAAAGAAAGCCGAGTGGCAGAGACGAACAGCATGCATGTGCTTCCGAATAGCCCAGATTTAACTCAGGCTCGGGGAGATTGGTTGGTAAAGATCGTAGTGTCTGTACGCAGACTCTACGGAGTCGACGGACCAGCTCTTCCTCCTTTTTGTCGTTGCGAATGACCTCAATATCGAGTCGACGATAATAAACAGAAGAATGAATGACCGTTGCACCATGCACCAATTAAGAATGAGATAATGATAGTATATAGACAAAAACAATCCTCCCCTGATCTGAAAACGAGATGAGAATTGGGAGATCAGCAGCAAAGGTTGGATAAAACAGGCAGGTGCCGGAAGGAGTGCGTCACTGTATTGGTCATTACACATGACTCAAGTGCTTATTGGTCGGAGTTCGTATCTTACTACGTATTTATTCAGCACACGTAATCCGGCCTAAGCGTCCGTCGCGTTCATCAGAACCAAAACAACGAAGACAAGACAACAGCCTACAGAGCACAGACTGAAGAAAGCATCATCTGCATCGCTCCTGTCACGGCGCATACGTTAGTTGTCTTATTTTTTCTTTTCTTTTCTTTTTTTTCTTTTTTTTTGGGTTCGCGCCACTTTGGCCTGCGATCCTCCGCAGTTCATGTGTATCGACCACATACCGAGGCTCGTACATTAACATCACATCTGTGATAGGGACCGATCTCGCTTGGTTCCCTACTCCTCGGGGCCATACATTTAATTTCCTTCGATATAGTCAACAGTCAAGACTCGTCATGGACGCCGCGCCCAGGTCCGCATCCCGTCCCCGACCGACCTCCAGACCAACGACCCCGCTTCGTCCCAGCTCTAGATCGTCTATACGCAATTTTCATGGATACGGCAGCAGCATCAACGCCGCCGGATATGAAGAGCCTGCAATAAACTCATTGGAACCGCAGTTTGCAGAGCTGGCGGACTCAATGGCTGATTTGGAGGCCAACTTTATGCACCTCCAATTGATGCACGAGAGTCTGTCGAGGTTTAGCGAGAGCTTTGCTAGTTTTCTATATGGATTGAACATGAATGCGTTTTGTGTGGATTTTCCTGAGGTATTAACCCCGATCTACCATACGGTGTCTGGTTAACTGTTGTTAGGCTCCTATTCCCGAGTCATTCAAGAGGGCGAAGGAAGCAAAGGCGAATCAAGGTAAAAACTCGCACTCGCTCAGAACTGTTGCAATTCACTGATTACGTGTGTAGAGTCAATGTCCCAGAAAACCGGACAGGATGTCGATGCGACTTTCTTGTAAGATATTCATTTCCATTGATCGCATGTACAGAAGCTAATTTTGTTAAGAACAACCGATACATCGTTCATCGATAACCCTCCCGCAACGGTTTCGTCCAAAGCTACACCGAAGAAACGAATTGTTTCATCCCGAGGGCGCGGTAGTAGTAGAGGTACTGCTAGTAGTCGGTATGCTACAAGAGGATCTGGAACAGCTAGGAGTCGGCCTAGTGGACTGCCGCGGGGCAGGGGCAATCGTTGAGCGATAATATATTGGACTGAGAGTAATTGCAGCTCGCTGGAGCTCAGAGACAGTCACTGGCTACGTGCAACGCACAGGAATCTTCACACGAGGCTCCGATTGACATCGCCTGGCATGTCCGATGACATCTAGAATCCTCGGCCTAATCGGTTCACCCTTCTTGAGGTGAGAGTCATCGAAGAAAGCGATAGCATGCTATCGTAGCAACACTACCTAGATAGATATAGACAATAACAGCATGAATAAAAATGTAGAATCAAAAAGAGAGCATGCGGGTATTGCCGCGATCTATTCCCGATGGGTAAATGGCTCCGTTTTGCCGCCAGGGCAACAGCCTTAGTTTCAGGGTTCTTCATCAAATTCTCCTCTGCCAACTCCACGGGAAGTCGTTTATCGGCTGGACTCGCCAGTAGTGTCTCGTTTGTATTATTGGTGTATTGTCTGTCTGATTTTACAAAGGACTTAGTCCTTTGAGCGACTGCCCGCTTATTTTTTTTTTTTTTAATAGGGGCGGCAGCATTGTTCTAGTGGAGGCACTGACAACGAACGTCGATTGAACTAGTGAGCAGCATCAACGTCTATCAATTAGGTGTCGAATACAGCCTATCTACTGTATTTCTTGATCTGCAAGTTTGGCTTCTTTCTCGATCTTGATTTGAAGGTGATGACTTGGATATCTTCACAATACCTTTGAGTTTAGCTGCTTCACTAGCAACGAATGTTCACTTGATCTCCACGCTTGGTCTGCGTTCAAAGTCAGCTGGTCTGACTTGGCTTGATTTGCAAAAAATTGTGATCATCACAAATTGACAGCATCATGGCAGCTTCAGTCACAAGTCTGGCAACGGTGGTGCAGGTCAACGCCTTATCAGAAGCTGAATACGGCTGTGGTATGTGAAATCCTTGGGCAAGGACTTATTCTGTACTAACTGGCAAAGAACATTTATCCGGTGTATTGAAAGATGACGACGGTCGTGGCTCCAGTTTCATCATTGCTTATATGAAGCAGGCTGCAGCGAGAATGAGCAAAAACATCCGGTCTCGAAATGGAATCAAATCACAGAGCCTACCTTTGAAGCCAATATACATTTGTGTGGATTGCTCTGAAAAATATACCAATGGCGATCGACAAGTGCATAGTGATCAGACAGGGCACCAATTTTGTAAGACAACCAGCGCAATAGTCTGGGTTTTGGCTAACATGACTAGATATCGACTCTCGTACAGGAGCACTGTTCTGTCAATCTTGTCGTGATTTTGTGTACGACCATGAACTGGAGAAAATTCGTACTCGAGCAGCTGGACTGTGGTCGCGAGATCCGCTTGATCGTGATAACCTAGATGGCTCACGGGTCACTACCTCGATAGAGTCTGCAGTACTGGACGCTTATGCAAGGGCCAAGAAGGCTAATGGCATTGCCCTAGCACAAGATACTGCATTATCAAAACCCAGCAGATACATTCTCGACATTCTCAGCCAATTGAGCAACAAGTCAAGAAAACGGAAAGCGAACGAGATATCTGGAGACGAAAGCAACGGAAATGGGAATTATTTGGCATTGAACGGAATTACCACAACCGAAATTCCAGAGGCCGACGAGACGTACGTCAAAACAAACGCGACCAAACGAACATGTCAGAGTGAAGGTGTCAGGGGTCTTTTCAACCTGGGACAAACCTGTTACATGAATGTGGTCTTGCAGACATTGTTACATGAGCCGCTACTCAATGCCTTTTTTTTGGGGAATGGTCATAAATACTACGACTGCCAAATTGACGGTTGTGTATTGTGTGCGATGAGTAGGGCATTTGCAGAGTTTAATGGATGTGATAAGAAAGACGGATTTACGGCGGAAACGCTGTTATATTCGACGTGGAAGAATCATCCTGTAAGTTTATCTGTGTGTTTTTGATCGCATTGACTAATGATGGTAGCCTCTCGCTGGAAATCACCAACAAGACGCGCACGAGTTTTATCAGTTTCTTGCTGGCGGCTTGCACACAGCTTCGTCTGACGAAAACGATCAACTAAAATGCAACTGCTTCTTTTGCAAGGCTCTTTTTGGAAAGTTTCAAAGCACACTGACCTGCCCGATATGCAAACATACCAGTCCCACTGAGCAGCCGTTGTTAGAACTGAGTTTGGACGTGCAATTACACTCGAAAAAGCGACAAATGAATGGCAAATTGCGCGGATCATCGACGCCGACATTAGCAGGGTGTCTGCAGTCGTGGGTGACGCCTGAAGAATTGATAATGGAGGGATATCAATGCCAGGGATGTCACAGTTACCCAGACAAACTCACCAAGCAATTAAGAATCAAACAATTACCTGCCATGCTGTGCATGCAGATGAAGGTGCCTCCACCCCAGAATCTCCACTCAATTCAATACTAACCAATCTACTAAGCGCTTCGAACAAACCGACTCCGAAACGCGCAAAATGCAAGGCAAAATCGACTTTCCGCTCGAAATCAACATGCAACCATACACAGTCGCCTCGCCTACTAGCAAAAAGACAACAATTCGTAGCGACATATACATGTACGACCTCGCATCGGCCATAGTCCATGACGGCGCTGGTCTGAATGAAGGGCACTACATTGCGTACATTCGACAGGGGGATCGATGGTGTTTGTTCAATGATGATAAAGTCACGTTGGTTTCGGAGGGGGATGTGTTGAATGCGGATGCATATTTGTTGTTTTACACGTTGAGGTCGTTGTCTTTCGGGAAGTGAGTATAGATTGATAAAGGATACTTCTCTAGCTTGAACAGCTGGTAGAATTGACGCATCTGATTGGTTTAACATCAGGCATGGGCCAGACTTGCTCGAATGAAAGCACATGTTTCCGTCTATTGGATCTTATGAAATCTCCGTCTAAACCCGAGATTCACACCTGAACAGCTCCCGAGGTATCGGAATCGCATCTTATGTAAAACAAACAACATTCAGTTTAAGTTAGTTAACTAGTTAACGTTTAACTACGTTCGTTAGTTACGTGATCCCGTACCTGATTTAAGTAACGAAGGAAATTACCCAGACAGGAAACTCGAAGCTTCTCGATTCGAGTCCGAAACTGGACATAGTAGACGAAGGGAGAAAAATAATTTTTTTTTCGTGTTATTAAGCGCCGGGTGGAGTCGAGCGGAAGAGCTTTGATTTTATGTACGTACATATCTGTATGTCATATTATGGACATATGGATAGTGAGAATATTAATATACGGAGTTAAGAACTTAAGAGTAGTCGACGAATGGTTGCGCGATAGATAAAGAGATAAGTCAGCAACAGAACAGGCAAAGCTGAAACTTATTTCAATACTAACAAAGAGGCTGGATACAGAAGCCGGAGTAAAATACGATACAGTCACCTGTCACTATCGCTATCAATACAACAAACGGACGTGGAAACAACACCCGCACTAAGAAAGTGATGGAATCCATCCGTTTTGAAGTCCGAGGGAAAATTAGTAATATTATTAATCCGAGCTTTTTCAGGTGTTCATCTCACTCATCTCACTCTCTCACCCATAGTAGTACTTCCAGTACTTCCAGTACTCTGTTCATCTGATCCTTCTTTGTGATCTGAATATATAGTCGAAGCGGTGAACAACACATTCACTTGGTTGAAGCGTTGAAATGGGAGAGAGTCACGGGAAGCAGTAGAATTAAGGTATTTAAAGTATTGGGATGATGTCACTGGCCATCTAGACTTTGATAAGTCTTGGCGCCAGTGACTTATTCTGACTCATTTTTCTAGTCTTCTGTTTATTGATACAGGGTCCGCCAGCTACAAGCAGCGTGTACGTACTAGTACATGGTAAGCGTAGTATATACGGAGTAGAAGTAGACATACAAACAGGTTTCTTCAAAGGATACCTAGGTAATAGAGCAATCGGAAACGGCGGATGCAGCCAACAGCGCTAAACATATCGTTCAAGTGGGGCCACGAACCCTCCGAGGAGCCGAATTTTACCTTACATACAGAGTACGGAGTACACATACAGGTAGTAATACGCTCCGGATACGGCGGTCGACGGAGTTAGTATCAGCCCTGGAGGTATCAATCTATGACCTCATATGCGATTAATTCTGTAGCCGCTTCAACATATATGTCTCTATATATATATATATATATATATATATCTCTCTCTCTCTATATTTATTGACATTGTCGCCATCGTATGATGCGTATATAACGAACTGATAATAGCTGAAGTAACGATTACTATACTATATGATACAATCGTGATACTGTCAGATCGGTGATCAGTCCAAGAAGGAATACATCTCATTGGACCAGGGCAGACGATTCGGCGGCCTTGGCGAGCGGATTGAGGTGCCGATGCGCCGAGGGTTCCGGGTGATTATTTCCACGCCGTTACTGTCAATACACGAGTATGTGTATCTATATACCATGACTTTATCATACTCTCGAGCATCAATTGTTGAATATTATATATTTTCAAGTACTCCGTACTCCGTACTCTTGTTGTGTGATGTTCAGAAACCCAGTGGGGCGAGCCCTTCAGACGATCGACGCTGCACTACCGAGTGCTAGCACTAACAGACCAACAGTCAAGTCACGCTTAATTAGGCGCTAGTCTACGGTACGGCACTTAACTTACTAGTCGGCCTAGACTGGACTTTCACACGGAGCGTGATAGAACCGAGCCGTCTGGGGATGCTGTAAGCTTACATAAGTCGGTAAGAGGGGAACGGATCAGTCGGCCCCAAGCGACGTTGCAAACCTGGAGAGGAGATGAGACGACCTCGATGCATGCATGGGGCATGGATGAATGTCATGAGACCTGGGAATAGACGATACATGTC
Source organism: Talaromyces stipitatus ATCC 10500 (assembly GCF_000003125.1). NCBI lineage: Eukaryota > Fungi > Ascomycota > Eurotiomycetes > Eurotiales > Trichocomaceae > Talaromyces > Talaromyces stipitatus. The sequence goes on from NW_002990116.1 coordinate 505,523, forward strand.
AGACAACACCGTTCAATCGAGCAAAGGACGACAGCATCAACTGATGAAAGATGAAAAGCAGTAGCAGTCGGGCCCGAATGAGTCGGCTCCATTATCGGGCCTAAAATCAGGGCAGACACAGCATTAGTTAGATACGTAGTACAGAGTACAGGCAGGTAAATATATATTACATACGGCGATTACAAGCTATTTCCACGCACCCATCAGCCTTAACGCCGGAGCTTCGAAGCCGAGATCTATGCCTGAGGAGCTTCTTGCTGTTCCTGGCCAATTTTTTTCTTGCTTGCTGCAGCTCGTCAGCAGAGTATTAATAATGTAGCTTTGTCCCAATCAATTCCGGTCCATCACTTTCTCTCCTCTTTTCTCTTTCTGCTCTTGCCTCTGCCATTACATCACTAATAGCATAGCTCGGCTACCTTCCCAAGGATCAGTTCAGATCAGCAGGGAAGGCTAAAGCTACTTCTTACAACCTAAAGGAAAAGCCAAAGACAGGACGAAAAGGTACCCAGATAAAAGAAAAAAAAAACTTGGTCACGGTTATATACCATAATACATAAAGAACAAAATGCGACAGTCTTCAATGCAGCTTCTGGCTGCAACTTGTCTGCTCATCGCAGTCGCAACCGCTCGTCCCGACGGTGGTCACAGTCATGAAGGTGGCATGGACATCGGCATGGACATGGGCATGGACATGAGCCAGAAGGATTCCATGGCTAAAGCAGAAGATGAATGGGATCTCAGCTACTGGGCTTACGGCGAACACAGCGCATCGATCACAGCTCATATTGGTCTCGAGGTGCTTGCTTGGTGCTTCGTTTTGCCTGTCGGTGAGTTCGGCTCGTCTCTGCGGTTGTGGTGGACAGTAGTATCTAACTGGATATAGCTGTCATGCTGAGTGTCGCGCATTCGCGATTCACTATTCCCACTCAGTTCGTCTTTTTGATTGTGAATGGAATCGCCTTGTTCTTCGGCCTGATCTACAACGCTTCCACCCCCGATCTGTACGAGAACAATGCGCATCACAAAATCGGATGGATCGCAAGCTCAGTGGTCGTTGCGCAAGTCGTTATTGGCATCGTTTACGCTTACTCGGGTCGGCGCACCAAGAATATGGCCCCCGAGTATGAGCGCGCAACTTTCTTCCCCGTGTCGACTCAGAATATGATGGAGCATCAGCAACTGTATACCCCTGTGCACGAGTATCGCTGGTCCGGAGACAGCGGTCAGGGTACCAGCTGCCCTACTTCTCCCGACGAGGAACATCACCCCATGACCAAGCCGGAAGAAGAGGAGGACGATATTGAGGTGCCGACTCCCCTTGCTCGCGGTTGGTTGCGTAGTGCGTTCTTGGACCGATTCTTCGCAAGTCGCGTGCCTGGTCTGGTCTCGAATAAGGTGTTGCGCGCATTGCGTCTTGTTTACAACATCATCGATCGCATCATTCTGCCTTTTGGGTTTATTGCCTTGGCCACCGGAGGCGTCACTTATGGCGGTATCTTCGTATGTATCCTGACTCCTTCAAAGTGTTTAGTAGACTGACTGACTCCTTTGCAGAAAGCTCGCAGTATCTTCAGCGGCCTCGCCCACTTCATCAAAGGCGGTATCTTTTTCTGGTACGGTCTGATCGTGTTGGGACGTTACATGGGCTGCTGGGCCAACTGGGGATGGTCCTGGAACTTGAAGCCGGCCAACTGCCGTGCCCCCACTGGCGAATTTGTCGAGTCCACTCTTATCTTCATTTATGGTTCCACCAATGTTTTCCTGGAGCACCTAGGCGGTTGGGGTCAGGCATGGTCTCCTCAAGATCTTGAGCACGTTTCCATTTCTGTCATGTTCTTTGGAGCCGGATTAGTAAGTGAGGCCGCTCCTTTCCCCCAAGATACAAGCTAATTGATTAGTGCGGTATGCTCCTCGAATCGAAACGGGTCAAGAAGTGGTTGAAGCAAAGCATCCTCGGCACCTCTCGCAATCAATCCAACGAAGACGAGGAAGAATCTTCAAGCGTCTCTTTCAACCCGATGCCGGCATTGATTATTTTCTTGCTTGGTATGATGATGGGCGGACACCAACAGAAACAAATGGTCTCGACAATGGTTCACAAACAATGGGGCTCTCTTCTTTCCGGCGCTGCATTGGCTCGTGGCGGTACCTATGCTTTGACTTATATCAAGCGGCCGACTTCGTTTCTCCCTGCTCGTCCACCGACAGAGTTGATTGGTGCCTTTTGCCTGATTTCTGGCGGTCTGATCTTTATGCTCAGTGTAAGTCTCCAAAAGAAATAAAAAGTGAAAGAATGCTAAACTCGACTGAAGGCCTCCGATATCATGGACGTCATGGTCTACTACGACCTCGATGCCATGTTCACATTCAACGTCGCCATCGGACTTAGCTGCTTCATCATGGCCTGGGAAATCGTCGTGCTTGCCATCAAAGCCTGGGCCGTCAAGAAAGAAACCGCTCAATCGCACGCTCGATCGTGGTCATCCGCTTAATCGACCAGCGCACCCCTTCGCCGGCAACAACGGTATCGAACGAGGAATAGACGAAAAGGAATCTCTCCTAATATTTTCTTTCTTATATATTCAGAGATGAATATTTCTTTTTATGATTCGCTTCAGCCTTATACCCCTATACAGTTTTTATTCTTTCCTTTTTTATGAGATGACTGGAAATCTGGCTCATCCGGATATGAGTTATGGATGTGACGGATTGGGAGGAATATGTGGTCTGATGTCAGACAGATGAATATGGATATATGAATATTTGAATGGGTATTATGATAATGTTGATAATGGAATGGGAGGTTAATAGGCAATGATCTATCAGTACTAAGTGTCTGTGAGGGTTTTGTAGCGGAAGACGGCGCACTAGTTCCCGGCATGAATAAGCTCCCTTCCGATCTCCGTAACTTACTAAGTCGACGTGAACCTCCCATTTTTGAGCCTTTTGACTTTCACAATTTTTATTTTCTCAGTTGAGGCGAAAAGGAGGCAGACAAACAGACTCGTTGATCAATGTGTTGTTGTCTGGTCAAGCGTCACTGCGACTTGTTTTGTTCTTATTGAAATCGTGATAGACTGCCATCTCGATCTTTTCTCGCGTGACATTCAACTGCTTACCACCTTCTGTTCTATGAAAAAGAGACCAGCAAAATAAATCGAAATGTCTTCTTCCCAACCAAGCGCCCTTCCAGCTTTCTCTCTCAATATCGCCCCTCTCCGATCCTACCTCCTCCGTCTCCCGCTCTTCACGCGCGCCGTGCTCCTGTTCATCGTCGCATTCTGGCTTCTCGAGTTACAGTCTGTGTGGGATGTTGTGACATGGGGAGCTATAATTCCTGATGAGAGTAATTTTGCTGCTTGTACGTCTTACCCTGATATACTATGGGAGGAGACACACTAATTGGGGTCTGGTCTAGTGTATCGATTGAATACCTACCCGGTTATACATCGCGGGTTTTTCCATGCGTTGCTGAATGCGGCGGCTTTGACGCCGTTGTTGGAGCGGTTTGAGGCGGAGCATGGGACTTTGACGGCGCTGTTGTTGTTTGTTGGACGTATGTCTATGCTTCGATACTGGAATTATCTTTTGCAATGCTAATCAATTCATTCTAGCACTCTCGACCTTCCCCGGCGCCTTATATATAATTGTCGAGAAATTTATTCTACACAACAACACGGCCGTTGTTGGTGCAAGGTTAGACGATTTTCTTGTTCTGTTGAAAATTTTGAAAGCAACTAATGCAAACAGTGTTTGGGTCTTTTTGCTCCTCGCCTCTGAGTCCATCAAGACATTCCGGACAAATCCTTACTTTCAGGTCGGCACTCTTAAAGTTCCTACTTGGACTACACCACTTTTTGTCTCCTTCGTGGTTGCCGTGCTGCTTTCGAATACGAGCTTTTTGGGGCATGTCTGTGGTATTATCTTTGGATATTTACGTATGATCCACATGCTCTCAATTCATGCAGAAAAGGTCATTGACTAATCGTCAAATAGTCGGCTTAGGCTACCTCAAAATCTTCGTTCCCCCCGAGAAGATCTTACGCTTCATTGAAGGGAAGCTAAATCTCCTCGGACGATTACCTCACTACGTCTCCGTTGACCAAAAGACTCACGGACGATACGGTGTGCTACCGACTACATCCTCTGGAGAATCTGGCGTGGCTATGAGTAGTTATATTGGGTCATCGCAGCGATTAGGGCCGTGAGATATTGATCTATCATGCATGCATGTGGTATGATGGTATGGAGCGACAGGAGAGGCTGGAAGTATAGGATATTGTAATAAGGATCATTCTTGTATATACTCGTTGCGTGTATTTTATGTGTCTAGATAATGAGGAATGAGTGTATAGTTAATGTATGTAGTAGTAAATGTTGATACCTGAGGATCCACGGGAGCTGATTGATTGGATAGTTCCGTAGCTACAAGTTGCCCTCCGCATCAACTCCTACACTTGTCAACAACTTCTTTTCAATTAGATTGAGAACTTTCATGCCCACGGACTGACTGTCCATGGTATACGTGCCAATGGGCTTATTATGTGAGTATATCATTCATCCCTCAATCTCATAAGACATATCCCAGTTTACTAACTTTAACAGCATCAAAACTCCGCAACCTGCGCAATGATCCCTCCTTCCTCCTTACTCGCCTTCCTCCCTGGATTTCGTTATTATGTATATTAGTAGGCGTCGCGTCATTACTCGTCCTGCCGCTCAACGAATATTCGCGCGAAACCTACATCTCCGAGAATGCTTACTACCGGGTCAGGTACATACCTATTTCGCAGGATCGGAGCAGAATATCTTTAGAGGGTATAAGAAGGAACTTGAGAGTGTGATTTCTGGCTCTGAGAATGCCGGTCAAGAGGAGTGGGAGATTGCGTCAGACATGGTGCAGGGAATATTTCGTGCAGCGGGATTAAAAGTTGCGACGCAGAGTTATGAGTATTCGTCCGCAGGGAATGTGCTCAAAGGACAGAATGTGTATTCAATTATACATGCGCCGAGGGGGGATGCTACGGAGGCGATTGTGTTGGTTGCTGCGTGGAGGACGATTGATGGCGAACTTAATTTGAATGGGGTTACGTTGGCGTTGAATTTGGCTAGATATTTCAAGCGTGTGTTTCTTTCACACTCACTATGTGGCAGATGAGGTTACTGACGATAACAGGATGGTCTCTCTGGTCGAAAGATATCATCTTTCTAATCACACCGGACAGCAAAGCCGGATCTCAAGCATGGGTTGACGCTTATCATGATATGCATTCAGCGTCTGCACAACCATTACCCTTAAAAAGTGGCGCGTTGCAAGGCGCCTTGGTGATTGAATACCCATTCGACCACCGCTTTGAATCTTTGCATATCGTCTACGACGGCATAAATGGGCAATTGCCAAATCTCGATCTCATCAACACCGCCGTCTCGATTGCCGGGGGACAAATGGGTATCGGGACCAGTCTTCAAGAAATGTGGAATCACGACGATAGTTACGAAAAACGTCTCGAGACTATGCTTCGGAGTATGGCTAAACAAGGCTTAGGTCTTGCTGCAGGCGCTCATAGCAGTTTTATACCCTATCATATTGACGCTATTACCCTGCAGACCAAGGGGAACGGTTGGCAGGACGAGATGGCTCTTGGTCGAACGGTAGAAGGATTATGTCGGAGTTTGAATAATTTGCTTGAACATTTGCATCAGAGCTTTTTCTTTTATTTGTTGATGCATACTAATCGGTTTGTGAGTATCGGGACGTATTTGCCTAGTGCCATGCTCGTGGCGGCGAATTTTACGATTATGGCTGTTGCTTTGTGGTTGAGGACGGGGTATGAGGATAGATTGGTCGCTGTTGGTCAACGACAGAAGATTTCATCGACAGACGAAAAGTCTGCTACGGCTGAGACTGGGTTGAATGGTATCTCGGAGCGCAAGTTGTCGGTTCCATTGACTGTCGTGGCTGTTCTACACTTTCTAGGCATTGTGCCTTTGTATATCTTGACCAGCGTTTCTTCCAAAGTAAGTCATCTACTGATCTATCATGAATGAATACTGACAATTATAGTACTTCGTCCCTTTTACCTACGCCATCCTGCTACTGACTATAACCCTCCCATTCCTCATCAGCCTCGCACTCTGCAAACTGTTCATTCCGCAACCGCAAACCTTTTACCTACTCAAATCATTTTCATTGCTATTACTCGGCTTGTTCCTCAGTGCATTGGCAACACTCAACTTTTCGCTTTCATTTATCATCGGGCTACTATGCGCACCGTTAAGTTTCGTGGGAACACCGGCAAAAATAACGCCTAAGGCGAAAAAATCGCCAAAAGATTTAGTAGTTCCTTCCCTGTCCCTTATTCTGTTGAATGCTTTGTCTCCTCCTGCGGTTCTCCTCGCTGCATGCGCGTATAGCGGCGTTTCGGTACAGGAGGTTCTTTCGCAGGCTGCTTTTGGGTGGGATGTATGGGGTCTCTGGACGCCGGTTGTGGTGTGGTGTGTGTGGTGGCCTGCTTGGATGATGGGAGCTGTATGTGTTGGGGGTTCTTTTCTTGTCTAACCCATTAATATATCGGTACATTGTACCATAGTGGAAATATATCGTATTGGACGTAATCTATTGTATCCATCTCATATTTCACTAACATGACAGATCATAATACAAGACTAAGCAGCCCAAACATCCCTTCCAACACCCTCGATCCAGTGTCCCAACTGATTTACCCCCGTATCCCACTCCTTCAACCGATTCCTCATCCCTTCAATCTGCTTCATATCCAGAACCTTTGGCTGCACCCAATTGATCCTCGCAATCTGCGCAACCTGATCAATCGACCCCTTGATCAAACCCAGGGATAACGCTTTCATGATCAAATGCTCAATCTCGTCTGATTGCACTTTCGTTTCTGCCGAGATGGTGGAGAAGGTCATTGTGCGGTCGTGCGGGGGACGACGGAAGACGGCTTCCGTTAGAGCAGACAAGGAGATTTTGATGTATAGGAATTGACGGTGGGATTCGAGGAGTTTGTTCTTGCTGATGTTACCGGCTAGTACGTCGTAGGCTGTAAGATCACCACGGTTGAAGGCGAAGAGGAGATCGCGCAGCCAGGCGTGGGGTGTCTCAGTGAGGGAGTCGAGGATTGGGTGTAGGAGGAGTTCGCCGAAGTTGTAGATTGAGTCGGATACGAGGGCTGCGACGCTGAGGTCGTAGGCGCGCGAGATTCGTTCCTCTTGGGATAGGTCGTCGAGGTTTACGCAGGCTAGATAGAGAAGGGCATTCTTATAGTAGGATGCGAATTCTTGTTTGGCCTGTACTTCTGTTAGTATTGGCAGGAAAGAATTATGGGGGAGACGCACATGGTAGTAGTCTGCATTGACTTTGTAGAATGCAGCGTGGACAACTGTCTCCACTGAGTCAAAGGTATCCAAGATTTTCTGGCTTTTATCTAAATCCTTTCGTGATCCTTCGTAGTCTTGAAGTCGTAGCTTGACGCCTGCAACATCAGCAACGGCATAGACGTATGCGTCCTGTGAGTCGGGTTTATCCACTCGATCGGCCAGTGATGTGAGGAAAGCGAGTCTCTCTTGGTCATCTAAAGAAATCAGTCAGCCTGTCCCAAGAAAATGAATATATAAACAAACCTTTACACTGCGTTGAAGCCAGCAACCCCAACGAGACAAATTTCAACTGATTAATTCGATCCGCAAAGCTGAGTATGAACGATTTGAAAATCGGTAATCGTTGAGGGGCACTCTCAGGTGTTTGGAAGAAATCAACAAGTGCGTCTGTGAGTTGATGCCAGAGTTTGCGTTCCCAGTAGTCTTCAAAGTCGAGGAATAGCGCTTGAGCTGAGCTGGGAGCTTGGTCTCGCTGGTCTGCTAGGAAGTCGGGGATCTTGTCGGCCTCCATGGTGGCGGGGATATATGCTTGGATTGATGTTGTGCGCTCGGATGACTGGAGGCTGTTAGATGGACTTTGAAGTGCAAGAGGGTTAAGAAGGGGTTCCAAGATTGGAGATGGAGGTGTAGCTGTGATGATGAGCAAGGCCACTAAGCTGTCAGTTACTGATGCCGCTCACTTGGCTAGCTCCAACTGGCCGCTCTGCCCGGCCGTAGTATCTATGCCTTAGGAATCGGGTGTCTATCACTTCATCGTATGAACTGGTGCTTTACAATTTCTTCTGTATACTGATAATCCTGATGAAGATTATAAACTTGACCAATCGATCAACTACTTCCATACAATTATACACACATCATTTAAACTGATATTCCTAGACCGGTATCCTTACAGCATAGACCTCTTCCAGCGTCCACTATCTATGTATATTCAATGCTTCAAATGCCGATTCATGAGTCTACCTACGTTTTATTGTAGGCACTAGTAGTCTTCGCAGACATTTTCAAAAGTCTCCGAGACTCATGGCCCTGTATAAATGACTGAGTATCATCTCGTACGAGAAGTACCACGGTTGAAGAATGTCTCCGGAAGCATGATATGTCTCCGGCCACAATATAAAACCATCGTCTATCTATCAAGATGCATTTCCCCTCTTTATATCAGCGGATAAACAATTTCTACTTACTCACATCAGTTGCAATCTTGATAGCAGTATACTGGTCGCACTCAGAATCTCGCAAGCAACATTCAAGCACAATGGCGGATTTGACAGAACTCAATCGGAAGCACTTTGAGTGAGTTGACAGATTGACTCGAGACATGGTCGACTGCTGATGTTCCATAGTAACATTGCCCACAATTATGATACCGGCTTCGAGAAAGCTATTAGCATGATATGTGAAGAGACCAAAAGCCATCGCCTGTGGATTAGCTCCAAGTGGACAGACACTGCAGAAGGTAAAGAAAAAGAGATTAAGCTTTTAGAGTACGCGTGTGGACCAGGGCATATTTCTCGAGTATGTTTTCCTTCGGACAGTGATATGAACCTCGTCTAACGAAGGATATAGACACTGGAACCATTTGTGACCAAATGTCTCGGCCTTGACGTTTCAGAGAACATGGTGGCCACTTATAATCAACGAGTTCAAGAAGCTGGTATCTCCTCCGAGAAGATGTCTGCAAAGGTTGGCGATCTGCTGGCGGAAACCGTGTCCGAAGGTCTACAAGGCCCTAAGTATTATGACTTTGATATCATCATTATCGGCATGGCCTTGCACCACTTCCCTGATCCTCAATTGGCAATGAAGCGGTTCACCGATAGGATACAAAAGGGTGGTGTGCTTTGGATTGTTGAGATGTTGGAAGATCATGGTTCAGAGCAGGAGCACAAGCGTATTAGCCCTGAGTCTGCGCAGACTGTTCACAAGCATGGGTTTGGTATTGAAGAGATCAAGGCATTGTTCTCGGGTGCTGGATTTGCAGACACTGCCGTCAAGATTTTGGATAAACCATTCGAGATGACACTCCACGGTCATGAGCTGTCAAAGACTATTATCTTTGCACGCGGATCCAAACTTTGATGGGGTGAGCTCATCGAGCGGCACGCAGGTGGTAGCATGGTAGTATTGAGTTTCTGTAATTAAAATGCATACATCATACTTGTTTAAAAGAGCAACTGAGATATAGAAAGGTGTCTTGTAGTCTGTTCCAAGACAGAGTAAGAATCTCCGGATGATGTTAAGACAAATCGGGTTAGCGCAGCGAATTGCGAGCGGGATCAACCTCAACCTCAACTTCCTCATGTTCCTTCAGACCTCAACCTATTCCACCACCATCTCCCCTCCATACACGCGAAAACGTATCCTGGAGGTCTGGTACAGTCAATTGGTCAGTCATTCTCTACGACAGTCTTTTGGGGCGACCGATCGACCATGCAAAAGTGCCGGGCCTTCAATGGCGCTCTGGGCCGGAAGGCACTAGTTCCCACCCCTGCCGTGCAATTTCAAGTTCAGCGAAGAAATATACAGGATGTGCATATTACTAGGACCGGGAAGCCGATTTTGAAGGTCCAAGGAGGAAGGTAAGGTTGATTGCGCGTTGGGAGACTCGTTCAATTGCTGACCATAGCCGGCCTTAGATCGTCCTTGGGAGGTTTGTGATACGTCGAATTCAGTAGTTGAATATTGCTCATTGTTTGGTATAGGCCACACTGCAACTGTCTTCGGAGCTACCGGATTTCTTGGGCGCTATATCGTCAACCGACTCGGTATGTACGCCGTCAACTAGTATGCATTGACTAATACCATATAGCTCGTGCCGGATGTACCGTCGTCGTTCCATTCCGCGAGGAAATGACCAAGCGTCATCTTAAAGTCTCTGGAGACCTCGGTCGAGTTGTTTTCATGGTGCGTACTATGGAATTGATCCGTGGATATGGCTGATTAGTGCAGGAATACGACCTCCGCAACACACAATCAATTGAAGAGAGCGTTCGCCATTCCGACGTTGTCTTCAACCTTGTTGGTCGCCAGTACCCTACAAAGTATGCGCTCCAGATGATTACACACCCTACAAATTCTAACATTAACAGGAACTTCACCTACGAGGACGTCCACGTTGACGGTGCGGAGCGCATCGCCGAAGCGGTTGCTAAATACGACGTTGACCGATTCATCCACGTTTCTTCTTACAACGCCGCCGAAGACTCTCCATCAGAGTACTTCCGCACCAAGGGTTGGGGCGAGCGTGTTGTTCGTGAGATCTTCCCTGAGACCACCATTGTTCGCCCTGCGCCAATGTTCGGATTCGAGGACAACTTGCTCCACAAACTTGCTGGCGTTACCAATCTTTTCACCGCCAACCATATGAAGGAGAAATACTGGCCCGTTCACGTAAGGTGCATCTCCCACTTGATCTCGAGTAATCACTCATCCTGCTAGGCTATTGATGTCGGAACTGCTCTTGAGCGCATGGCATACGATGACAATACCGCTTCTCAAACATTCGAGCTTTACGGTCCGAAGCAGTATTCTACTGCTGAAATTGCCGAGATTGTCGACAAGGAAATCGTTAAGCATCGCCGCCACATCAACCTTCCCAAGGCCATTCTTAAGCCTGCTGCCTACTACCTCAACAAATACTTGTGGTGGCCTACTATTTCGGCTGATGAGGTCGAACGTGAATTCATTGACCAGCACATTGATCCCACTGCGAAAACGTTCAAAGATCTAGACATTGAGCCTGCTGAGATCACTTCTCTCACCTATCTCTATCTCGTAAGTTTCTCGACTCTTGATCGACATCAAACACATACTAATCGTTTGTAGATGGGCTACCGAAGCTCTCAATACTACGACTTGCCGCCAGCTACTGAGCGTGAGCGAAGAGAAGAGAAGAAGTACCTGCACGTTCTGGATGATCAGTAGTCGCTTGCAGCTTGTATGTGTAAATAAAATGATTTCACTTGACTAGATTGATTTCCTTTGTTATCAATACATGTATTACAGTTCGTGACCAAGTCCATCACCTAAACATTCATAGTAGTACTCTATCATATGAGGCTCATGGCTGTTTGTAAGAAAGAGTAAGGATCATGAGTTGCGGGGCAATTCCAATAGTTAAAAACAAATCTCCAACTTCAAAGTGCTGCGGCAAGACAAATATTTGCGACTATTCTCAACATCACGGAAAAAGGACACTTCAATAAGGCGGATAAAAAGCAATTCTTTTATATAAGAAGTGCCACTGCTGCGACTCAGGAAAGCAACGTAAGATTCACCCAGCGTATAGGACGGATTGTCTATTTCCTTGCATATCGCACCGAGACTGAAGACAGCAAAAACTTACCGATCATTCTCTCACAAATATATAAACTGGAGTCTTTCAACTATTTCCGAAACTCCTTCCTTTACTCGACACAACAGACAAAATGACACAAATCGAAGAAAAAGGCTTTTTCGGCGGCGCCATCACTGGTGCCGTACCACATGGCTGGATTGATGGGAGGTTCGTTAGAAACATTAGAAACACCATCTGCAATATGAATAATGATGATTAAACTAAATGATTGAACAGCACACTCCGCGAAGTGCCAGACCACCAAGAAATGTTCCTCTCACCCACAACGCTCTCAAATCTCATCTTTGAGATAAATGAATACGTCCCTAAACCTTCATCTTCAGGTATAAGCGGGGTGAATTCGGGTGTAGATGTCGAATTACCGACAGCAGTTAATACCAGCACTGATTCTGATGATGTTGCGGCTGCTATGTATCATATTCTTGATATATGTGATGATGATGATACGATGGAAGTCGTTCGGGAGCCGAAGAGAGTTGTTCTTAGACGACTTTCTTCTGCTCCTGTTTATGCGTATGCGGGATCGGTTCGGTTTACGTCTCCGAGGAAACAGAGACGAGATAGTGGTATACAGCGACAGAATGATACTGTATCTACAGGGACAGGAGATACAGCAGCAGCAGCAGCGAGTGGAAGTGCGCTACCGATCCCAGACAGATCAACGAATAGTTGCCATTTCTTGTTGGTGCGACTACCGGCGCAGAGAACGGATTTATTGGTTTGGGTGAACGTGCCACATGATGAGTTTTTGGCGCAAGGGAATGAAGGGGGGTTGGCGAGTGAGGAGAAGTTGGCTGAGGATGTGATTGGGAAGTTTGTGGAGGTGCTTGATGTGAAGGATTGGGGGTTACTTGGGTCGGGTTGATAGAGGCAGGAGATGTTGTAGTTTAGGAGGATTAATGGTCTTCTCTAATGTTGCGAGGGCAGGACACTATTAATAACAACCTCGATCAAGTTGAATCCATTCAACCTGCTCTAATACCAGATATGTATAAAGAATAATGCTTCAAATGCAATCGCCACAACACCAGGCTCAAATGCAAACACAGTATGTAATAACAATGCAAGTGCAATAACAAAACCACAACAAACGCCATAAATGCTCATAAACCAAAACTACCCCAATACTCCACTTCTCATGTTTTGTACGGTCTTCAGACCAACACCTTTTAGTTTGCCCAACTCGGCAAGACTCCTTACCTGTGCTTGTTCGGCAGTCGATTCGTTTACCATATCCATCTCACAGAGGCAATTAACAATTGCCTCGGCTTTCTTTGCCCCGACGCCTTTGAGTAGTTTGATCTGGCCAACATCCCTTGAGTTGATGATAGATAGCAAATGAGCTGTGCGCGGAGACTGTATCAACAGTTCATCATCGACGTTACCACGGAGAGAGTTGTCGAACATGGATGAGTTCGTGGCCGTTTCTAGAATTGCACGCTTCCGTTTGAGACCAGTATAAGAATTAGTGTAATGGTCCTCTTCATCGGCAAAGTCATGATCAGACTCCTGGTATTCGTCATCACTCGTATCTCTTGACGAATTCGTCTTCACCATCTTAGCAGGTCTACTGATAGAGAGCATACTTCCTCGTCCAGGAAGAGTAACTGTCGGTTCAGGTTGTGACTTAGGTTTGGAGTTCAGCTTCTCTTCAAGATTAGCTATCTTAACGGCAAGCTTTTGATTCCGAGGAAAGAATGGCAAAGCAAGCTTGTACATTCGTAGAGCCGACGAAAACTCTTTCCTTCCGTGATGTTGTTTTGCCATCAAGAGATAAGAAAGCCCTTCGGCCCGAGCATCCTCTGTCCCTTCGATTCTTCGCTCAAGGACTTCCAAACGACGCTGCATTTGCTCATTCATTTGCTCCAATTGAGCTTGATGTTGATTAGAGTCATCAAGTGCCCGAGCTGCTAGCAGTTGCTCCACTTTCTTTTCCACCATTTCTTCGATCTTATCTGCTGAGACACCCTTGAGACTGGTTGCGGATAGCTTGTCCACTTCTTTGGCTGGCTTGGAATAAGATTGACGCTTAAAATTGGGACTATTCTGCTTCAAAGGCGACGACCGTCTGAGTGACGTCCGATGAGGCTTGACTGGCTGCTTGTCGGAGTACACGTAAAAAGCCTTGGTTGGTTTCTTCTCATCGGCTTTCTTATCATCATTCACCGGTATATTCACATTGATAGACGCAGTCAAAGGCCGAAGTGGTTGGCGGGATGCAGTAGATGCTAATCGCGCCGATCTCGGGGGTCCTTTAAACATGGGTTCATTTTCAACTTCCCTCACTTCAATCTTCTTTGTTCGATTGGCGAAGTTTAGCGAGCTGATAGTATCAAGATGATATGATCGTATGGGAGCCAGGTTGAGTATCATCAATGTCAAACCATTGTTCTGCCCTAATGAGAGAATGCGAGTCATCTTTGACTCTCGGTAAGGTATACGAGACTGCTTCTTGCTGATGGCCTCTACGCACTGGGCCAGTACGAAAAGACTCTTGTTAATGCTTGCGGATTCAACCATGCGTTCCTTTCCGTTCTCAGTGCGCCGATTATCCTCGGAGCCAGCTAGATCGATTGCAGATGCAATGCTAACACGGGTCTTTTCTCCATTTGTGATAACAAGCTTGACGCAGAGGATAGCGTGTGACCGTGAAGAATGGGCATTCAACTTTTCAAATCAGCAAGCTTCGGCGAGCAAGATTATAGAAAGACATACTTTTGTGGCAGATGTTGACCGGTTTGTGTTGGCTTGGTCATAGAGACTTTCAAAGTCCTTCAAACTTGGACACGGCCGTTCAGTCAAGCCAACGACAACCGTCTTTCCATGGTTGTCTCTTAGTGGCAGCCCCGCCAGCGTCCTCTTCTCTGGTGGCTCAAATAGATCATACACCTTGTCGTTGTATATCTCATAATAGCTCATCAAGACTTCCACCTTGCTTGTCCCTTCAGAGTCCTTTTCAGTCTTCCGACTACGTCGATAGATGGCGCTCAACAGTCTGGGGATAACTCCCCGATCTTGGAGACTTTTACCGCCTCGCATAGTATGTGTTTTCCCGGTTCCGGTGACGCCGTATGCAAAGATGGTAACGTCGAACCCGTTGAATAAATGTTTCACAGTGGGTGCCACTAGCACAAATTGTTCAGCAACCCGTAAGAAATTCAACGCAATCAACTAACCTTCAGCTTCAAAGAGCTCCTGTTGTGTTGTTTCTCCGCCGTAGACAGCATTGAATTGGAAGGTGTATTGTTCGCCCTCATTTTTGGGATTCGGAATCCTGATAAGGGTATCCCGCTCTTTGACAGGGACCTTGCCTGACTGCGAATCCTTCACCTTCAGCGCATCAGTGGCCACGTTTCCGGGTCGCACAATCACATCCAGTTCGCGCTCCGACTTCCAAAGAGGCCTCACACGGGCAACAACACGGACACTCATGACTCCAACTCGGCTGTCAATAACTTTGCAAGCTGAACCCAAGGGATCGATCCGAAATGAAGAAAAGGAGCGTCGGTTGAATGACGAAAAATAAACAAACAAAATGACGCTAACTACTGAGAAAAGAAAATACAGCAGAAAAAAAAAAGCAAGACGCAAACCGCCAAAGACACGGGAAAGCCGAACCTGTTGGGTTAGTATGTAGTTGATTGAGGAGGAACAGATGAGATTGAAGCAATTCAAGTTGTGGTAGTGCGATTGGTGGTTGCCACGGCAACACTGGTAATGCTTTCAACGTTCTGAGGGAAGTGCCAACTAGAGATATATTTTTCTTTGAGCTGTCAGAATAGCTGTTTACGACTTCTACTTGTTAATTAGAGAGGTCCTTGGTCTTTTGTAGCTATGATCCATGCGGTTGGCGACATTCCAAAGCTGGGATCGTGATGGTGACCGAGGTCTTTGACACAGCTCTCTACCGGCATACACTGTCGAAATACTCCGTATGCACATAAAACAGCATACGTTCTCATATATATCAGCGAGTTCTTCAGGCGTCAAGTAGTCTTGGGTTGGAGCGAGTTAGCACAGGTAGCTGGTAGAGCGTCTAGTATAACAGATCTATAACCATTCCCAGGCCCGGAAAATCTCAGGCAACCTGACGGATCTTTAGTTAAGTGAAATGATAGCTCACACATTCAAATATTGCAGCCTGCAATATTATTTCAGCAAAGAGAAAGATCAATGTGGCAGAATAGAGTGGCTTGCCTCGATCTGATTGGCTGAGTGGTCTCCCGCAGTCGCAAAGGCCACCATACAATAAGTCAACATCTCCATCCAGGCTGGGTCAAGTAGCTCAGAAGCATCACTGCGCTCTCGCCGCTTCCTGCTCGCTCCCATATTCACACTGACAGGGCGGCTTTTGAATTGTCGTCGCCGGTCGCATTGATTCTTTTATTTGAGGTTAGTCGATTGTGCCCTTGAGTAGCTCCAGGTGATTACGTTCGATCTTTCCCCGCACAACTTGTGTGGGATTGATGATCGGTTACTGACGTCCAAGGACAGGGAGACCGTTACGATTATTCGAGTCCAGGATTATATCGAATTTTTAATCCATTCCTTCGCATATCACACATCGAGTCGCGCGTTCATCCGTGTCTAATAAATCAATGGCGTCACCACAGGGAGGCTACCCTCCTCAGGAGGGTTACGGGCAGGCGCCAGCTCAGCCTCCAGTACCTGGCCCAGCTCCATCCGGTGCAGCTGGACATAGAAAGAAGCGTGCTTATGCTGGAGAGGCCTTTGACCTCGGATCGGGAGCCAATGCTGCTCTTGGAGGACAGCAAAAGGCTGGTGGCGACTATCCAGCGTATGCTGCCCAGGCCGCAGCCGCGGGCTATGCACAACCTGGATATGGAGTCGATCCTGCTGCTGCTGCTGCTGCTGCTGCTGGATATGCTGCACCACAACCTCCTGCTGTGGGCGGATATCAACCACCTGTAGCTGGATATCCTGGTCCTGCAACTGCTGGCGTTGCTCAAATCACCCAGCAATTTGGTCAAATGGGGGTGGCTGATCCAGTGCAGCAGGCGGTACCTCCGCAGCAAGTTCCAAGAGCTGCTCCTTTGAACCAGTTATACCCTACTGATCTACTGACGCAACCATTCAACGTTGCTGAGCTTGACTATCCTCCTCCGCCAATCATTCTACCACCAAATGTGAGCATTGTGTGTTGTGTGATTCTAGTATATCACTAATACCTGGTTACAGACAAGTATTTATCCCTCGCCTTATGCGAACTGCCCACCCAAGTACGTGCGTTCCACCTTGAACGCCGTCCCGACAAATCACTCGCTCCTCAAGAAGTCGAAACTCCCCTTTGCACTTGTCATTCAACCATATGCAGCACTCCACGACGCCGAAGATCCCATCCCCGTCATTCCAGATCAGGTCATTTCTCGATGCAGACGATGCAGGTCATATATCAACCCCTTTGTGTCGTTTTTGGATCAGGGTCATCGCTGGCGTTGCAACATGTGCAACTTGACCAATGACGTTCCTCAGTCATTTGATTGGGACACAGCCTTGCAAAAGCCAGCAGATCGTTCTCAGCGTCCGGAACTGAATCATGCCGTGGTGGAATTTGTTGCTCCTCAGGAATATATGGTGCGACCACCACAACCATTGGTATACCTGTTCTTGATCGATGTTAGCTATGCATCGGTGACGAATGGGCTTCTCGCAACGGCTGCTCGATGCATTAAGGAGAGCTTGGATCGTATTCCTAACGCTGATCGAAGGACACGACTTGGCTTTTTGGCTGTTGACTCCAGCCTCCATTACTTCACCATTCCTCGGGATGGATCAGAGAATTCCGCTCCTAAGATGCTCGTCGTTAGCGACCTGGACGAGCCTTTCTTGCCTATTCCCGGTGACCTGCTGGTTACATTGTCTGAATGCCGTGAGAATATTGAGAGTTTCTTGGACAAACTACAGGAGATGTTCCAAAACACCCAAAACGGCGGATGCGCTTTGGGGTCGGGTCTTCGTGCAGCTTACAAGCTGATCTCTCATGTTGGCGGAAAAATCACTGTGCTGTCGTCGTCGCTTCCCAATGTCGGCCATGGCGCGCTTACCGTGCGAGAGGATAAGAAGGTTCTGGGCACTAGCAAGGAAAGCAGTCTTTTGCAAACTGGTAACAGCTTCTACAAGAGTTTTGCCGTGGAGTGCTCCAAAGCTCAAGTTTCAATTGATATGTTTTTGTTCTCGTCACAATACCAGGACGTTGCCTCCCTTAGCAACCTCCCTCGCTACACCGGTGGCCAGACCTACTTCTACCCTGGATGGAATGCAGCCCGCACAGAAGATGCTATCAAGTTCGCTCGGGAGTTCTCTGATTATCTTTCGTCTGAGATTGGTTTGGAAGCTGTTTTGCGCGTGCGTGCCACCACGGGTCTCCGTATGAACACATTCTACGGCAACTTTTTCAACCGCAGCTCAGATCTTTGCGCATTCCCAGCCTTCCCTCGCGATCAAGCATACGTTGTTGAAGTCGCGATTGACGAGACGGTCACTAAGCCTGTTGTCTGCTTACAAACTGCTGTGCTCCACACCACTTGCAACGGCGAGAGACGCATTCGAGTATTGACCTTGGCGTTGCCGACTACTCAGACATTGGCCGATCTTTATGCATCAGCTGATCAGCAGGCCATCACTACTTACTTCAGCCACAAAGCTGTCGAGCGCGTGCTATCGAACGGATTGGAGCCTGCTCGCGAGGCTATTCAGTCAAAGATGATAGAGCTCTTGTCGACGTACCGTAAGGAGCTTGCCGGTGGTAGTGTGGGCGGCGGTGGTCTACAGTTCCCTGCTAATATGCGGGCATTGCCTGTTCTGTTCCTTGCCTTGATCAAGAACGTAAGTTATCCGCGCTTAGCAACTCGAGAGGAACTAATGATACTAATTGACTCACAGCTCGGTCTTCGTAAGTCGGCACAGATCCCTACGGATATGCGATCGGCTGCGCTGTGTCTACTTTCGACTTTGCCACTGCCGCTTATGATTCAGTATATCTACCCGAAAATGTATTCTCTGCACGACATGCCAGACGATGCAGGTCTACCCCACGAACAGACCGGGGAGATCGTCCTCCCTCCTCCTGTCAATTTGTCATCAGAGCGATTAGTGCCGTATGGTCTGTACTTGATTGACGACGGACAGACGCAATTCCTCTGGGTTGGCCGAGACACTGTTCCTCAGTTACTTCTCGACGTCTTCGGAGTCGCCGACAGGAACCAATTACGGGTAGGTAAGCAGTTCCTTCCTGAACTCGATAACGACTTCAACGAACGGGTGCGTGCCGTCATACAAAAGAGCAAGGACTACAAGGCCAAGGGCGCTGGAAGTATCGTCTCTCCTCAGTTGTACGTCGTCAAGGAGGATGGTGAACCTGGCTTGCGACTTTGGGCACAGACAATGTTGGTAGAAGACCGGGCGGATCAGAGTGTTAGTCTGCAACAATGGATGGGAACATTGCGCGATAAGGTATGCTCCTGATTTTCTGCCTTGAAGCTGACTCGAGACTAACTTTTTATGTGATAGGTTGTGCAATGATGATGTTGAATAATACTATTGACTGATTGTTTAGATCATGTAGCGTCAAGCATTTCAATGAGAATAAATCCGAGTTCGTTCCTAGATACATAATACAACAAGATACAAACCATCATGATATGATTGGCTGTATAAGCCGTGTATGGTAAGGCGTGTATTGTGGTTGACCTGCAAAAAGTGGAGACCTCCGCGCTCCGTTTGATGATCTGATTGGCTGGCAGACTGTGACAGAGGTGCTTGATCCAAAAATGGCATCCTGTAATGTATTATGTATTGTATTTGTATTCTGTATTGTGTCCGTCTTAGAGACTATAGATGTAGAAACTCATAGTTAATACGTAGTCTACATAAAAGATCATGGCATACAGTCACTGCGAATGGCCTCTTATTGCATCTTACTGGCCGAATTACCGTCCCCGTTTCACCCTGAAACGGACATTGTGCCAAGCTTCTTGGATCGACGAATTGAACCATTGATTCCGTCGACCACAATACAATGGCACGGTAATACCAATACTGAGGTTGACTGATTTCCTGTTCCTTACAGCCTCTGAACTGTGGCAGGTGATCTCTTTGTCAGTTGTCTCGGACATCAACACTAAAGTAACATGGGTTCCCTTTAGAATTTAGTTGCAGATTGAGGGCGCGCGTCTCATCTAGGTCCAGGACTGGATCGTTCTGCTGGTGATACGGTCTGTAACTGACTAGAGGCCCCTCCTGTTGGGCTGTGTGATTGCCCCACCTTATACCTCCTGCTTTTTGTCTCGCAAAAGAGGACCTTTTCTTAAAACCTCTGATACAACCGTTCTCAAACGACTAACTTGGGGAACTAGTACGGAGCTGGGTCTTACTGAGAGTTGACGTTTGAGATAAGACATCTGGAGGAATTTCGAGTTGTTCCAATTCTGCTCGAGTTGTTGGAGCGGGAGCGTCGCATCTGTTTACACTCACTCAGCCGAGGACATCAGGATCAAGGTCGCGGTGAGTATATCAGATCATCTTTCGACTCTTTGGATGGTGATGGGTCGAGATGATGACTCTGTCATCGTCGACTGAGTCGTCATCTGCTGTTCGAGCGATTGTGCTGACGCTGGTAGCAGTGACACAACCCCTCACTCTTCCTCCCGGCTATCGCATCGCTACTTTGCCATATGACTTTTGACGAGGCGCGTGAATATAACCTCACCATATAAGCGTGAACGAGAAACAATTGCACGTCTGATTTCCAGTAATTACGAGAAACTACGGCGTCATAGTATAAAGAGGTACGCTATTCATATTGGCCTCTTCCTGCGCGTTTGCACCCGACAAAGACCCGTTTGCAAGCTGTATTGAGCAACAATCAATCATCGAGGCTGGTCTACTGTCTCGCCTGCGCCTACCCATTCACTCCACTTATATCGAGTGATTGTATTGATTGTCAAAGAAAGTCTCCATTGTTGATTCATATATATTAAACTAACCTTTCTTGCTCTTCTGCTAGTTCTTCCAGTATATATTTTCCCCAAACTGCAACAACTTTTGATCTTCAATTCTCAAGTTCATCACCTACCGACGATACTTTATAGGGAGCCGCCATGGCTCAAGGGCAGACCCATGGAGGGTCGAGAAAGATCTCGTTCAATGTGTCGGATCAGTATGATATTCAGGATGTGATTGGAGAGGGCGCTTATGGTGTTGTCTGGTAAGATTGCCACCGCAAGTTTCTGAGGGTATTGCTAATAGGTATAGCTCCGCTCTACATAAACCATCAGGTCAGAAAGTCGCCATTAAGAAAATCACGCCGTTCGATCACTCCATGTTTTGTCTTCGGACTCTGCGAGAGATGAAGCTGTTGAGATATTTCAACCATGAGAATATCATTTCGATCCTCGATATTCAGAGACCACGTAATTACGATAGCTTTACTGAAGTCTATCTCATTCAGGTATGCGTCTTTGTCTGTTTGACGGCTCCAACTAACTCACGAGGGCAGGAACTCATGGAAACTGATATGCACCGAGTAATCCGCACACAAGACTTGTCCGACGACCATTGCCAATATTTCATCTACCAAACACTCCGCGCATTGAAAGCTATGCACTCAGCCAACGTTTTGCATCGAGACCTGAAACCCTCCAATCTTCTACTTAATGCCAACTGCGACTTGAAAGTTTGCGACTTTGGTTTGGCGCGTTCAGCTGCTTCCACTGACGACAATTCTGGCTTCATGACTGAATACGTTGCCACGCGTTGGTACCGTGCTCCTGAGATCATGTTGACTTTCAAAGAGTATACCAAAGCGATCGATGTATGGAGTGTGGGATGTATTTTGGCAGAAATGCTCAGCGGGAAACCCTTATTCCCAGGCAAGGATTACCACCACCAACTCACTCTGATCCTCGACGTACTCGGCACGCCAACCATGGAAGATTACTACGGAATCAAATCCCGTCGTGCACGTGAATATATTCGCTCCTTACCATTCAAGAAGAAGATTCCTTTCAAACATCTATTCCCGAAAACCAATGACCTCGCTCTTGATCTACTAGAGAAGTTATTGGCATTCAATCCTGCCAAGCGTATCACGGTCGAAGAAGCTTTGCGTCATCCCTACCTCGAGCCCTATCACGACCCAGATGATGAACCCACCGCGGATCCTATTCCAGAGGAATTCTTTGATTTTGACAAGAACAAAGATGCTCTAAGCAAAGAACAACTGAAACGTGAGCCCTTCCCTCCCCAATTTTACAGATTGTATGACGTACTGACTTGTGGATCTACAGTCCTAATTTACGAAGAAATCATGCGATAGAAGTATTATCATCTTCCCTCTTATGTTTTTTGTTGCTTTCTTAGGGGAAAGGGAGTTGGTATGATTTCGTATCCCTCTTTTTTTGTATCTAGGTTGAAGAAGAGGAAATGGTAGTTGCCGATGACGATATCATGAAATTGTTTATTGAGTTGATCCATGAACTTTTGGTGTAAAATCCGACATTGGGGACAGTAGGAGTAATTATCTATTATCACATCAAGACAATACCTAGATAGGTAGAAACTATCGCCGAATTGTGAGGAAGACGGTAGGACTGTATAGCTACTACCTAGTAGCTAGGTGAAGTGAACAAGACAATAATATTAAACAAATATGCATGTGAAGAACCACTGAACCATCTTTACAAGGGGTCATTTCAGAAAGAAGAATTAAATTTATCGTATTCCTTAAGCTTTTTTGTAACGTGACTAAGATAAAAGGGTCCAAGATACCTCCAAATGCAGTCAAAAGCAGCCCCTTCTTGAGAGCAAGGTAGTCAAACACCCTCCTAATACTTCATTCAAACACGTTAACAGTTGCTATTTATCAACGGGGTAGTTGAACGTATACTCTGCGAATCTTTTGTCATGAGAGTCGCTTTCCGACACCCCTTCCGAAACACCTATGTGTGCTGGCTGGCATAACTGAATGACATCGGTTGTGGCACCGCTAGACAGCCTCATCTCGTCGCTTAGTCTTCCCTTTCACTACTTGAGACAAATCGCCCACGGGGAGGTTCCAAGGTAGATCGACGCTGGCAGCCATCTGGACGAAGAAAAGGTACCATCCGGATAGGGAACATACGAATAGGAAAGCGCCTGATGCCTGCAGAAAAAGAATGTTCGTAATAGCAACATTGAGACAGAGAGAGAGAGACTCACTACTTGTATGTTGTGGGATAAGTGGGCGTTTCCATTAGCTAACTGCCAATATGATCCAGCAAGACAGCAGAATCCGAGGACGAGAGTTAGGAATACCACTTCAAACATTATGTTGGTTCGGATACCGCATACAAGAAAGACGAGCGATAGAAGGGCCATGAATAGGAAGAAAAATGCTGTGTACTCGCTTGTTAGCGTTGAGAACTCAGGTAGGGTATGGGGGGAAACTTGCCGTATGAGTTATAAAACTCCGGGCTGGGTGTTGTCGAAGTACCGGTGATGAAAGCTCCAGTGGCATTTGCAGATGGTGTCAGTGATACGGCGGTCGCTAACCAGAATCCTCCTATACTCATTGTCAGTAGGTTTAGGGGCTTGTTTTGCAATGAAGAAACGAACCAAAACCGGCAAAGACCACGAATGGATAGGTATTGCCCAAGATGAATTCTAGAATTCCACTAATAACCATCAGAACTCCTCCCATGCAGTACAGCACGCCCCTATAATCTATTAGTATTCGGCAAGTTAAATTTTAGAAGCAGGTCGACATACACGATAGATGCTCCGCCGCCTCCGGAGCCTCGCCATCCCATTAATTGACACGAGAGAGGTGTCAAGCTCATAACAAAACCGAGCAAACCCCTGGGATACCACGCATTAGTGAGCCAATCTTGGCCGAATATCTTTGTGGAACAAGTTGACATACAATGGAGTAGGATTTCCAAGTATCGACCGAAGGTCACCCTTCACATGATTCTTCGGTGAGAGGTAGAGCCTTTCGAAAAGCTCCGCGTCCATGGAGACGCTACCGACTGTCCTAATTTTCTGTAATGCATCTGTACGAGATGTTTCGTGGTGAAGGGTGGAGTGGTTAGACATGTCGTTTTTCTCAGAATCAGACGACATGATGAATGGACTGCAGACTAATGACTGAAAAATGTGGGAGAAGGTATTATTGAGGCTGCTGAAATTAAAGTGCAAGTAGTACCAAGATATAAGCAAGCATGTATACTATCAAGGGGCCAACAAGCTCAATATAGTAACACAAATCGATTGAATCTAGTGCATCCTGCCAACCGGACAAACGGATGCAATGTATGGACCATTCGATTTTGAAAACTAACCTCTAAATCCGCTTCATCCCTTTCCAGTTCTTGCTTTTTCTCAATCCACGACTTATGCTTATGGTATGGCTTATGCTGACCGTATAAAGCAACAAAAATAGCTTAGGGCAGAAAGGTTCTCCGCATTTCAGAATCCGGGGCCCGATTACCCCGTACGGGCGAACCACTTGGCTAGGATTCTACAATCTAGTCTCGAATTCTAGATCTGGAAATTAGTCTACAAAAATAGGAAATCCCGTGAATAAACTATCTGTGTTAAATGGCAAGGATCCGTTGGCCCGATAGTCATGACTTTCTAACGCCACGGAACCGGGACTAGCCCACCTCCGTGTAAGCCATCCATTCATCCGTAAGATTGTCTTACGGTTTCAACTTTCAAATACGTTTTTATTGGTTCTTTGCTGAGAATAGTAGACTGTGGTTTTGGGGATCGCCAACTGGTTATTGACTCCGGTCGTCCGGGGATGGATGATGCGGGGACAGCTCAGCTTAGGGTTTATGCTATCCGAAATAGGAAATATGTCGTATTAAAGTGACCAGTCAAGGGGTGACTTGCAGCTCCTCATTCCAGCCTCGAGATTATCATAGCAGCGTGTCAGCGACAAAAGTCCGGTCTTGCATGTTAAGTTGTACATGCTTCATGTACCGGAGATCTTTAGGGGCAGCATTGGATCGGTACCTACCTAGGTATTCTGTCATGGCAGCGCCGGAATGTTCAAGAAGACCAAAAAAGATTAACATCTCAGAGTATTTTTCACCTCTATGTTTGGATTTACTTCTGGCAATGCTGATTTATACCCCGTGAGGCCTTCTGTTCGATAGCTTGGTTCTACTGCATGTAGTAGTAACCTTGGCTACCTAGTTAACCCCTGATTGCCGCCTTATACCGGTTCCACCGGACCACCATAGATCTCGCCATGTCAAGTTTCGCAGCTGGGACGATACCTCTCTCAACAAACTTACTAATAACACACACAGTTTAGCCCAACAATTCCCCCGAGCAGACTATCGATTGGGTGCCCGAGAAGGAGGTTCATTATCCGCGACCTCCTTTGCCAATGTGGACTGGTGCTCGGCCAGGGCAGCTAATTGGTATGAAGTAAAAAGGTATTCAGAAGTAGTTATATCAGTGGGACCATTTGACAGTTCGTACGTCATGAATTCTTCATCTCCTTTCATTTGGTATACAGAACCATGCTGATTCTCGAGAAGGAGGGACTAATGGAGGGGCTCGCCTGGACCCTGTTTCTCATGCACAAGAGAGAGGTAGAGAGGTTTAGAATGGGATGACGGTGGAACAATTTGTTCTGGCTCGTACATAACCCACTGATCTGTGCCCTTTCGTCGTCTGAAGTCATAGCCATTAACTTCGCATATCTCACTCAAACCGACCGTCCTGACCGGGGTAGATGAAGTAGGATAAGTCTCCATTTCTTGGAAAACTTGATAGACAATCTACCGGACGGATATTGCACTCGTATTCAAGCTGCGAATTCAAATTGGTATGACGGCCGTCTTTGGTGGAACCTTGCTGATTCGCGTGCTTGTTGAAGTGATCAAACCCAAAGCAAATGTTTTCTCGACTTGTTGATACCTAGAAAAGCTGTCTGCTCTCGCTTCGCTCGAGACATTCAAGTCACAACAGTGAATACATGGTCTTTCCGCACGGAAGTTTTGCTGGTGCGTTTCTTCTCGGCCTTGCGAGTAACGTCCTTGCTCTCATCTACAATGAGCAGCGATCGAAAGTCGCGATATCCTGGACAGTTCACCTGGGCGTGAATACATTGAGAACATGCAGGTTTCTCCAGGCTACACTACAGAGGTGTCAACACATACCTCAACTGCAAGAAAAGCACGACAAACCTTTGGGGCTCGGCTTCTGCACCGGCCGCATCTAGGGCTAGGTTTGCCTCTGTATACCATTTTTCTGATTGCTGCAACACAAAGGACTCACATTTGAAACGATTGGAGTTCAGTCCCAGGGATACCCTGAATAAGGAATCAAGTAGTGACTCAACAGAATGGCGAAGATACGAGCAAGAGCTTGTATTTTAGACTAGTCCAAGTCTGGTATGCTTCCAGTAACGCATGTAAAGCTGATAGCCAATCAGAGCGCATCTATTGGTTCAGCCGTGCCCTAACTTCGATGCAGTATACAGTCTGTTCTTTTTTGCACTGATATTGTTTTGGGGCTATGATGACAGTACTATTCATATAAATTTAGGCTCAATCGCTCTGAACTTCTCTGTGGATAAGTGGGAGCTTACGTTTTCATCGATAGGCACCTACACTTCTTCTATAGACGATTTCAACTCCCCTCTCTGATCAATCCATAACAATGATTATCACAACCAAACATATCGCCATTGCAGAGTTAGTGGTACATAGCCCTGCTGCTCTAGTCTCTATATTTGTCGTCTTAAGACACGGCTTCCACCGTCAATTGGGATGGATCTATCTGTTTGTGCTCTGTGGTATTCGAATCGGAGGAGCTATCATGGAGATCCGCAGTCACAATGATCCAAGTAATACGAATGAGGAGGAATGGGTCATTATTTTGCAATCTGTGGGATTGTCGCTGCTGTTGCTGTCTAGTCTAGGGCTTTTGAAAAGAGTGTATGTTCGGTCTGCAAGGATGATATCTTATACTGAAGAGCAACAGATGCGATGAAGCGCCGACACACGTTCCAGGTGCTAGCCAATCAGCGCTTGAGACTATGGCAATAGCTGGGGGAATAGGAGGTAAATTGTATGTCAATATGTCAAGCAGGAACATATCTCTCCTTTTACGCTAGAGATTCTTCTCTTACTGATAGTTTGAATTAAAACAGGGCCGGCATTTACTCCAAAAGAGCCACATCCAACTCCCGTCGAAGTCGAGCTGTTCAAATTCTTCATCTCCCAGCACTTATCGCCCTTGTGCTCTCTATCATGGGTGGAACAGACCAATTCTCTTCAGATGTCTCGCAACATGGCTCTGGGAAGACCAAAACCCGCGTCGGGGTTATTCTCTTCCTAGCAGTCTACATTTGTCTTTTCGTCCTGTGTATGATCACAATTTCGGACGCTAGACTAATGCAGCGCAGCCAGAAGCGTATTCTTATCTGCGTCCTAACCTCACTGCCATTAATCGCGGTGCGGTTGCTGTACTCTCTGATTGGAGACTTTAGCAATAACCCCGACAACCAGTTTTCCATTGTCAATGGGTTGCCTGTAATTCAGCTGGCCATGGTTACCATTGAGGAATTCCTGATTGTTCTGATGTACGCTATTCTCGGTGTTTTCACGCCGCGTGCTTCCTCACCGAGTTTTGAGGTACCTTACGAACCTCAGCCACAGCAGTTGCTGCCACAAGTCCAGAACTATGGTCAGGAACCTGTGAATTATGCAAAGTATGCGGCCCAGAGTGCATTCAACGGTAATGCATACAATGGTCGACAGTGACCGTTAACGGTGTTTGGGAATTTCTGTTACTTTTTACCAGTCGATTTCAATCACTCTGGAGAGTTTGATGAGAATGGAACTTGATATGTTTATATACGCTATTCTCTTTTGCATCTCATCTATGATTGGTTCTGTGTATGTTGAATATGTTTGTTTTCTTCACTTGTGGTCAAAATAAAATGTCTAGTCAGCTTGCTGCTGAAATATTTTATTGCTCCAATTCTATGTTACAGACCAACTCATGAATCTGGTTTCTATTTATTCTCTGGTGACCCCGCTATATAGACTAGGTTAGCTGGCCTATCTTAGGGGTCTGTTTTACCGTAGTTGCTTCTGGGGAGCAGTGGAATTCAGTATTATTGTCACGCAAATCTTGGGACAATATACTCGGTATCGCCATTGTGGCAAATACTAACAAATATTACATGGAATAGCTAGAGCTTTGAAAATTTAGTATAGTAGTGGATTCGTAATCGAAGTCCTCGCTTAGTATAGCTAAATTCTTTTATCATACAGGTCAAGGTTGTTCAGCGCGTAGGTGAATATGTCATAGGGCTAATCTGGAAGAGACTGGAGGCAAGAAACAATACAAGAAAATTAATATTCAGGCAACCGTGGAACTGCTGAAGACCGATAAGTCTCTCTGCAGGACTAGTGGCTGTGCTTAAGGAAAACAGTGTCTGTGTAGGGGCTCGCCGCTCTCCGTTGAGGCGGAAATCCAGTGGGAGAAACCTCACCATACCTGAACTTTAAACATTACCAACATGTATGTATAGATGATCCAAATAACAAGTATTTGACTAAAGGAATTGAATCATGGCAGAGCTGAAGAGAAAATGCACGAATGAAAGAGTCTAATTACTGAAAGGTTACCAAAAGCGGAAAAGACGAACTTGCCCTAAAGCTTACCCAAATAGGGATGCTCTCAGTTAAAGCAAGAAAACTTCAAGATGGAACCATATTTAATGTCTTGTGCTTCAATATCCAAAAACAAGCGTTCTAGTTATTCAATTCATCAACTCAGATTAAGGATTTATCGTCATATCATTATGGGTTTGATCAGAGACGTACTTGGCTCAGCCATGGGAGCCGACCAAGTCAAAAACGGCTTCAACGATCGTTTTTCCTCCCCATTTAACAGGAACTCATTGCCTTCCTCTGGACAACGATAATACTCAACATATTCAAATACAGGTGGAAGACATTCACGGACACAGTCAGGGTCTCCTCAATATCCTCCTGCACTTCCACCAAGAAGCTCCGGATACGACTATCGTGACAGTCAACGTTCCTACCAACAAGACGATTACAGATATGACAGTGACGATTACGATTCCAGACAACCCTATATGAACTTTGTTCAAGATCGAGATCCTCGTCCGTACTCGGTACAACAGGGTCCTCAGGGCTACAACAATAGCTACAATGTTCAAGATTTGGGGTATTCGCGGGGAGCACTTGATGGCTTTCGCCCATTCGCTCTACCTCAGATTACCTATGGAGACGGCCAACCTTTTCTTCGCGGATATAGTGATGAACTGCAACTGTATAATATCTCCTTCAACCAGTTTATGCAAGCTTTGGATGCCATCAATGTCGCTATAATACCAAATCCGGAGGCGCAGATCTTCCAGAAGGGAGCCAATATTGCCGGATGGGTTCCTGTTAGTAGTGTCCTTCTGTTACTTTGTCTCCGAGATATGAATAGGAACTAATCTCGATACTTTTTATAGACCTGGCGCCGCTTCAATCGGCCTCACCGTTGGCCAGATCGGTGTTGGGATTGGTACAGCGATGGGCCATTCATCGGCCATTGCGAAGGTGATGTCAAAAGCCAATTTGGAACTTTTCGTGCCAAATGGTCTTGAGATCTGGTAAGTCTAAGGCTGTCATAACTGAAAAGCACTTTACTCATTTCACGACTAGCATTGGCAAATCAAAGGACGTCGACACCGAAGTTGGAATCTCTTCAAATGGAGGAGCAGGGCTCGGCGCCCAACCAGAAGACAGAGCCGCATTCTACGGCAATCACCTTGCACCTCTCACCAATGTGTTACCACCATTACAGAACAGTGGAGGACGTTCAAATCCTCTTGCAATGCTTAGTCAACAATTCTCGGATAAAGATAACGACAAGAAGATACGTAAAACGCAGGAAAAGCTGGCGAAGGGGAAAGCTGACAAGTACAATGCCCTGGAAAGGAGTCTTCAATGCGTAGGTCATTTCCTCAAAACAAAAATTTAAGGGAAGACCGGGATACTAATGGTTGTTTTAGATCATCGTAAGACGAGCGTCGCGTTCAGCTCTAGACCATTGGCAGCAGATGTTACAGCAGAGTAATGCCGCATTAAGACAGGAACAACAAAATAGACCGGGCAGATATTGAATAGCTACTGTACCCATATCTTCTCAACCTTTTCTTTTATTACTGGTTATGAACTTTGCTCTTTCTTCGAGTTGTCGTTTCTTTTATGGCGAACATTGTGGTGAATTGATTTCTAAGGTTGTAAGTATAGAACGGAGAGGCGCTTGATCTTTTCAATACCGCAAATCTACATGGAAGTCTACTGAGAAACACTTCCTTATAATCTCACTGTTATATCAGTTGAATATCACACTTCATGCAACTTCCCCGTCTTAATATTATACACAAACCCCCTCGCACTCCCCGCCAACTCTTTACGTACGAGAGGAGCAGTCTTGAGCCATTCCAGGTCATCTCTAACATTCTGCTCAATGCTTTTTTGCAGTATAAGTTAGTGCAGACCAGAGGATGAGAGTAATGAAGGGAGTGGGAAATACCTAGTCGAAACAGCACCGAATTCAGTACCAATGATGTTCTCAGTGTTACTCTCTGGATTTCGTTTTTGAATACCTTGGTGGATCATATCATTCGTAAACATGAGCGAGCCACAATCTATACCCTCACAATTATGAGTAAATATCCCTGATAAACTCTGCTGTAATAAAGATCGCACCGGTATGATGAACAATAATAACCTCTTCAAACCCATTAACGCCGAACCCTTCAAATATAAATGTATCTAAGGCAACAAGATCTTTCCAACATCCCTGTGGATGGCCGGCAACAGTACGAAAGACGATGGCATCTCTGGGTGTGAGACCGAAGTACTCCTCGGGAACAACGCGGGGATCACAGCAGCTGATCAGAGCAATCCGGGGAGGTCCCTGTCCTGCGGAACGGCTTTCGGCAAATGTTGGTAGGGGCTTATGGTTTTGAGAGGCTTCGTAGTTGCGGGCTAAAAGGTCGTTGGTGGTTAGCATGGCGTTACTAATTTCGATGGTATGATGAGAATTTGGAAAAGACTCATATTCGGTAACAGTACGATTTTATGAAGATATTTAAACCTCAATACCTGCTCACAAAAATATGCTCCAAAATCTCGGTGGCACAAATTGTTTCTAAAAGGCAACACTGAGCAAAGAATGACTGGGTGTTCCAGAGCAAAAAGATTTCCGGAAAGGGTTGACGCCGCCGATGAGGTCATTGAGAAATGACAGGCCTTAGCCCTAACGTAACTATCTACAGCATATTTATAGCCTTACTTCTGACCTTGTATAAGTATCAAGTGTTGGATACATACCTACACAAACATACAAGACTCTAAATTATATATAGATTGGACCAATGATCACCTATTTCCTAACACCGTTGCGATGCCAGTAGCCTGCCAGAACCATACACGGTGTCTTTTGTCCTCAAACTCGTATTTAACATCCTGT
This sequence comes from Talaromyces stipitatus ATCC 10500, assembly GCF_000003125.1. NCBI lineage: Eukaryota > Fungi > Ascomycota > Eurotiomycetes > Eurotiales > Trichocomaceae > Talaromyces > Talaromyces stipitatus. The sequence continues at coordinate 536,808 of NW_002990116.1, forward strand.
CCTCTTCTCCCCGCCGCATCCCAACATACAATGCGTCAATAGACCACCAGGCATTCTGGAAGAACCTCTGTCGCGGTAACAACCCCTGCAGTTATATGCACAGCAGCCACCTCTAGCTTTGCATGCGCTCTGGACTTGCTCCTGAGTATATCCCAAATGCCCGTTCCGAAAGAGATCAACCTGTCGAACATAACAGCCTTTAGGTTTCTGAAATAGGGAAGCAAAATATTTCTGAGCAATGGCGAACCATTCACCATCGTATCTCTGTATTCGTTCCTGGCTCCTCAGAAGTGCTTCTTCCTCCTTTTCGGTCAGCTTGCTGTCAATATTTTTCAGATTCTCAAGACGATTTGCGATTTCGATGTCAGCGAGTTCTGCTTGAACCATAGCCAGGGCTTTGGCTTCCAATTCCATAAACTCGTTGAACCAATCCCTTCCACTGCCCACTACGGTAAAAGAACTCGGCTAATTTGACGACGTTCTGTAACCGGTAGGCTTTAATGGGGCGACGACGATCGAGGAAAACTTACTCGATTTTCGAGAACATTTTCCCGGAACCGGTATCGAAAGCGAAATAAGAGACTGTAGGTACCGTGAAACACGTCAGTAATTAAATAAACAGACCGCCTAGGTGTGCATGAGTCGGAAACCAAGGGAGTAAGGAAGTAGCCGTGAAGACGTACGTTCAGAACGGCGACTCAGGGATCTGTAAGTCTCTAAAGAATAGCTATCTGATGGAGAGTAGCAGAAGGATAGTTGACTATGCAAAAACACGAGATTGAAAATGCGTCAAAGGTCTTAGGGGGGAAGTTTTGCTCATATACTTGACACAGGCAGCAACTTCCGTGACGTCCCTACTTGCCATAGACCTAATACGCATAATCCTAAGTCCATGGTTCTGAAACCGAAATTTATCCAAGTGCTGGATGGAATGTGTGACGATAGATCCTGCTTCCTATGGATATTATCCACCGTAACAATCAATTACATCAATAAGTGTACAATTTTGCCTACTTAGGAGGTGAATGGTGCATCAGTCCTGTTGCCTAAATAGGTTCTCAGCATAAGAACCAGGGTTTTATATGAGCGGATTAAGAAATGAGGTTGTCTTCAACTCTGGGTTTGGACTTCCAAAATATTCTTTATACTTCATCTTTGACTTCACGAGTAGTTGCTTCAATACCTCGAAGATATTGTTTAGTGGGTAGTAGAGTCCCTCTTTCAAAATCCTGTAAGCAGTTTCCGTTCACCCCAACTCCCACCGTAGATATCCTAACCTAGCGCCTTCGTTCAAGGGGTCACATTGAAATGCGTAAACCATATATCCACTGCTAGAATTCTAGTGGGAGGCAATACTGAACAAAGAATGACTGTGTGGTTCTATACTGGACGGATAGTCAGCTATGTTGCAAAGTCGATTGTAGCCACAAGTCAATTGCTTCCACTATACTGCTTAGGTATTGTTCTGATGTAATTTATAATGAATTAATCTATATTTCGAAAGGATAATTGTCAGGTATAGCTGCAGAGTCCAGCTTTGGGACGATTAATAGACCGGTCACAGAATTTCCTAATTAGGAAATTCGCCTTACAATTCTTGGATTGGACCCGGGGTTCCATTCAGGCATGAGCATTAGCAATACGGTTATTAGCATATAGATGAAGTAGAAAAATGAGTAAGCCTAGAACTACTGCGAAGAAGTGCCCGATCCCAACGCAAGAGTGCTTCGTTTGTAACAGACCGCGCATGCTGCTCAATTAGGGTTGGAGCATGACAGAATACTCTTCCTACCACCGTTTGACATATACTCAATCAACAGCAGCAACACACAAGAATAACAAACGATGCTGACCTATGCTAGTGCATGATTGGGTACTCGGGATGTGTCAGGTGATCTGGTAGAGCATATATAAGTCAGCTCGGAGCTCCTCCCCCTTCTTCTTCCTTTCTCTTCCTTCATCATCTCAAATGAGATTCTCATATGGGTTTCCATTAGCACGACCTGACACATGGTTCTTTCATCTTCATCTTCATCTTCAAATGCCTAAACCCATAGGGTTCTTTGAGATTGGGTAGCTTCTTCTTCCCCTCCTGATAGCATCAGCGTTGGAAAAGATCTACGGCTTTTTTTACACTCTATCAAATCAAAAATAGCAACAATAATGAAATTTCGGTTCTATTGTTTCTGATACTCGTCCTGCTGTTTGGTAAAGCGTCAGCCGCCAATACAGAGGACGATCAAATTACGGCACCAGACAGAACCCAATACAAATATCACGGGTAAGTTCTAGTATCTAGTATTGAGATTTACGATTGCTAATTTATATTGAAAGTGCGCATAAATTCTTCCGGGAAAATCTCTGGACCCTGTTTGGAATCATCGCATTGTTACTTGTGGTTTCGACTGTTCCTAAACGTTGGTTAGTATTTATTCTACCAACCCATTTTCTAAATCTGATTACTCACTGATATCTCATCTATAGGAAGCAGCCAAGACCATGTGGCGTTGCTGGGTCTGGTGTTATCGGAAGAAAGACAGCAAGGATATCGATATGGGGACGACGTTGGCCCTGCCGGACCACAATTCCCAGCCAGAAGGATGGAGAAGAGTCTTTGATAACGGGATGAAAAGGATGCGCTGATGGGTTGCGAGGCCAGATTGACAGATGATTGTGCGTATGGTTATCTATTTCCTGTGTATTTCAACTGCGATGCTTGAGCCTTTCTCTGATTGAACGCCATATAGTTGATCTAGTATGTTAGTATATTACCTATAGCTAGGAATGTTGATTATCTCGAGTTAGGGGATTCTCTATGTTAACGACGGATGCTCTCCTGAGTTCAAGACTACATACTCCCTTCGACCATTCCAATGCCAATAGTCTGCCAGAATCCCACACACTTATGTTTCATGACGTCTGGGACGAACACCCCGGCATCCTCATAAACAGTAGGTTCGCGATGGGGAGTCAGATGATCCGTCTGTAACCCTGTCTGGGCTTCATCTCCGTAAATTAATTTGTCCTGGTGTCCTTCCAGGTTTCTATTAAGCATTGACACCTGGCCGGGTAGCCAACAGTTCTGGAATGATAGATATCTCCAGTGTACTCATTCGTCGACTGACCATACAGTAGTACAGTTGATACTGTATTAAAGGCTAAAACGCGCAGGACCCGTCTTAGTTCTCGTGATATACCAAATTTGCATGGAGACAAAGCTAATGCGGATAACGAGTCCGAAGACCATATCATCCCTCTTCAGGTTTTAGTATCTGTATGTTGTCTTTGCTGGTCGGCTAGGCACCGACTAAGATAAGAACTCCAGATGAGGGGAACTGGATATGCACCACTAGTGACACGTACAACAAGTTAGTCTGATATGGATCTGGTTCTAAGTGCAATGTACAAAGCTGTTTTCTGCATTTATTAACTGCAACCATGTGACCTGAGACCCATCAATAGTACTCATATGCATGAATCGTTCCCGATGTGGGTGTTCCTTGTTCTATCTCAAGCTCGTTACTTTCCTTTTCTACCTCGGCAAGGTATAAGGGCATGTATTCAGTATCTCACATCATAAATGAATAATAGTATCTTTCTCTCTGATTTAACCTGCTGGTTCGCATTTTGCTAGTCATGAAAATGGATGCGCCGCCAACCTCCCTTCCGACAGTCGACATAACCCCATCAGCATTACTCCAAAGCACAGAAGATATCGTAAACCGGATACAAAACAGCACAGCCAATTTAGTCGACTCAGCCTCCCCACAGCAAGTAAATTTCGATAACACGATACGCCCACTAGCTAAGATTGATAATGATGTCAAATCGAGCGTCCAATACATCGCACTTTTTCAAGCAGTTTCTCTATCTTCTGAGCTTCGCGGAGCATCTTCAACTGCCGTTAGTATCATAGATAAAGCATACCTGGCCATATTTCAGCATGAGGGCCTTTTTGGCTTAGTCGATACAGTTTATAGGAGTCCTTCCTGTCTGCAAGTGGATGAGGAAGATAGTAGACTTCTGGACAGATTCCATAGGATGTTTGTGGACAATGGAATTCAATTGGTTGGCTCGGTTCGCGAGCGTTATAGCTGGATTTCACGTTGTTTGATTGACCTCCGAATAGCCTTTATGGATAATCTGAGAAACGATCCAGGATGTGTCTGGAAGACTAAATATGAGCTGGAGGGTGTTTCTTTGGCTGGACTGGAGATAGGTTCAGATTCACGATATCGCATTCCTCTCACACGGCCTATTATAGGTTCAATCCTGGGTAACTGTCGTGATGCTAATACTCGCGCGGAAACTTTCCTCAAAAGCCAGACGTTATATCAGGAAAAGAATGTACCCATTTTCCGTGAGATTATGATCTTGAGAAATGAAGCCGCAAGATTACTTGGATTCTCTTCTTTTGCAACCCAGAAGTTGAGGAGTCAGCTTGTGAAGTCGCCAAATAAAGTCTCCAGTCTGCTGAACGAGATTAGCCTTGCTCTGCAGCAATTGGCACAGCAGGAGGTGCGGATCTTGCAACAACGACTAGACACTCCACTGCGTCTTTCAGACTTTGATTTCTATCACAATCAAATGTTGAGAAAGGAGTACTACATCGGCCAAGAACTGCTTGCAGAATATTTCCCGGGAGAGGTTACTGTGAGACATATGTTGGATATATTCGAGACATTGTTTGCCCTAGCAATCAAAGAACTTGATGAAATCCCGCAAAACTGCAAATGGCATCCCGATGTGACGGTTTATGAAGCTTGGGAGGCAAACAAATCTGTCTTTATTGGATATCTTGATATCGATATCTATCCTCGGCCGGGAAAGTATAATCATGCTGCAAATTTTAATATTTACCCTGTAAGTGCTGCATGGGCCCTGGAATGTTTTCTGCCTGACTCTCTCGTAAGAGCTATGTAGGTCCAGATGGGAAGCGGACTCCTGTTGCCTCAGCCCTGGTATGTAATGTTTAAGGACCTCCGATGGCCAACCGGCCCTTCTGCAGCATCGAGAAGTGATTACAATATTTCATGAGCTAGGTCATGGTGAGTCCCCATATCCTTCGGGATCTCTCCTTTTATGTTACTTGAGCTGACCATGGTTGCCAGAAATACACGATCTCCTAGGAAAATCAAAGTACACAATGTTCCATGGTCACCGAACAGTTCCGGATTTACTGAGGCACTTAGTCAATTACTCGAATACTGGTGTTGGGTTCCGGAGTGCCTCAGACGTCTCGGTTGTCATTACTCCTATCTTTCGCCCGAGAACTATAAGCATTGGGTGACGGCAAATTTTAGGAAAGATACTACGCGACCTCTAAAGGAGATTCCTGATGAGATGGTAAACAATCTCCTAGCAGCTAAGCAGCTGAACCAGGGTATTCTTACCTCAAGACAGGTAGCCTTCAGCAAATTTGATATGCAAATCCACAATCCAGTCTCGCACGATGAGATTGAAGCGATTAATTTCTCCGAATTGTACAACTCACTACTTCAAGACATGACTGGCCTTCAATGGCCGAATGATGAGTTGAAATCAGGGAGTGGCTATGCTACCACTTCTCACTATATATGGGGACAGGAAGCTAATTACTACTCCTACCTTTAGTATTTCCTTGTCCCTAGACTTAGTGTAATTAAATGTACTAATCAGCCTTCAAAGTACCCGAATTCTAGCAGCGGACATATGGTTTACGCATTTCCAGTCCAACCCCTTGAGCCGAAATGCAGGCCTACGATATCGAGAAATGATTTGAGACCATGGTGGAAGTAGGGATGAATGGAAGTTGCTCACGGACTTTTTAGGGAGGGTTCCTACCATTGATCCCTATCTTCGAGACATTGGGGGAACTCTTCATGGAGACAAAAAGGAGGCATAGAGAATAGAGATCTATGAATGCTTCACGGAGCGGCTGTGATTCAGAAGAACTCCTGAAGTCGATTTCATTTCGTCCACGGCTAGAATATCTACCACCCACGCTCGCCCTTCCTGCTCACTTGCAAATCTAAATATGCGGAACAATCTATCAATTCGATGACTACTCGCTTAAAGAAGACATGTCAGACATTTTACTTTAACCAAAGTGTGTGTACATTGACCAATATTGCTTCAGCTTTCTTCGACCAGACTACACGTACGTCAAGCCTCCATCAACGGATATGTCTTGCCCAGTCAGAAACGAACTTCCCGGACTGGCGATAAAAGCCACCACATCCGCCACTTCTTTGACAGTTCCATTCCTCTTGATGCTCTGTTCCACCCGAAACTTCTGTATCAAGGGATGCTCCTCAGGAGGCGCCATATCGGTGTCAATGGGACCCGGCAGAATGGTGTTGACTGTAATTCCTTTACCACCGAGCTCCTCGGCCCATCCGAGAGCCATTGCACTCAACGCTGCTTTGGTCCCGGCATACAATGCGGCAAACTGACTGCCGCTCCGAGCCACAACGCTGCTAATATTGACGATCCTTCCTCCTGGTGCTGCCAGATGGGGCAAAGCAGCTTGGACAAGAAGAAAGGGCCCACGAGTGTTTGCGTGGAAAAGAGTGTCGAAGTCCTCGGTCGGAATGGATGCAGTATCGAGATGGAAAAGTCCTAGTCCAGAGTTGTTGATGATGATGTCGATCTTTCGACCTGGAAATGCAGCAGTGGTCGCAGAGATGATATCTTTCCCAAACGTAGTACCGGATGCATCGCCATGAACAGCGATGGCTTTGACGTGTCGAGACTCAAGTGTCTTCACATTTTTGAGAGCAGATTCCTTGTTGGTGTTATAGTGGAGGACGATCTGGTCACTGTCAGCTCTAAAGTTCATAAAGTTTAAGCAAGTTATCCAACATACGTCTGCACCCTGTTCAGCAAGCGCAGTTGCAATAGCAAAACCAATTCCGTTCTCTTTCCCACTGCCAGTGACAATAGCCAGTCTGCCCTTAAGAGATCCCTGAGACGACATTTTGACTGTAAGATGTTCTCGATTCCGAGCAGAAGGAATTTTCTAATTTTGAATGAAATTGGCGTTTTTAAATGTACGGTGTGTTGTTCTGATTTCCCTAAACCTATGGTGGTGATGTGGTATTTATATACTTACTATCAGAAGGTTAACAGCTAGAGTTGAGCAACTAAAAAGGATCATAGAAAATTCAAGCACCAATGAATCATCAGCTCATTTGCTTTGTAAAACAGTGTAATCTAAGTCGAAGACTACCAATGATTCCAAATCATGCATACGCTTTATTAGCAGCTCGCCGAGCTCGCCGAGCTCGCCGAAGTCAGCCAAGGTGCCAGAAACTGCTGAATAATTCAAACTCCCAGACTAGTTGGATGCTTACAGTGTATCTTCTGGATTTTTCCACCTGAATAATGATGATCTCAGGAGGAAACCCTGTGTTCTACACCGGCAGAGGAAGCTCGATTGGAAATGGTGCTCGGCGAGCCCTAAGAACATGATAGCGACCTATTAGCAATCCATGACAGTTTTCATTGTATGTAAAAGTGTTGAAGGAGCTTGAAGTATTTAAGACTTGCAACTGCGGCCCAAATCATATTTTATCTCCAAATAATCCAACCGAGTACGTTCCAACTTTCACAACAATACTTCTCTACCTTTAGCAGAAGCTCCTTACACGCCATTATTGATCAGTATAACTATAATATCTACTGACAACACCATGTCCAAATTAATTGTCGTGACCGGTATCACCGGCGTTCAGGTACGTCTGGAGAGTACCTAGGTCTCAGGAACGAACTGCACTCTAATATGCGAATAAGGGGGGCTCCGTAGCCAGAACCTATCTAAACACACCTGGATGGAAAGTACGTGGTGTTACCCGCAATAAGTCCTCTGAACGTGCCAAGTTCTGGGCTTCCAATGGAGTAGAAATGGTGGAAGCAAACCTCGACGACATCTCTTCGCTCAAGTCCGCTTTTCAAGGAGCCAACATCATTTTCGGCGTTACTGACTTCTGGACAATTTTCAAAGACCCGGAAAGTATGACGAAGAAGAAACCCAGCCAAGATATAACTGAATATTGCTTCGAAGTTGAGCTTCAACAGGGGAAAAATCTTGCAGATAGTGCGGCCAGTATCCCGGCCTTGGAACGATACATATTCAGCTCAATGGCAAATGCGATAAAGTCCAGTTACGGGAAGTACCGTCAACTATATCATATGGATTCAAAAGCTTTTGCTGCAGATTATGCGAAGAGTCTCCCTGGTCTGAATGGGAAGTTCTCTCAAATTCAGGCTCCGATATATTTCAATTTGTTGTGGGAATGGGGCCTTCCCACGACCCCTATCAAGGTAAAACGCAAATCGACTAACAAAGAGAACATTATTAACTGACTTGATGAAGAATACGGATGGAACCTACCGCATCAAGGGCATCGGGAGTGGCGATGCCCCCATCCCGTTCGGACATGTTGCTAAAGACTTTGGCCCCTGTGTACGAGCGGTAGCAAACGCGGAACCAGGCATAAACCTTTTTGCCGTTGGTGAAGAACTCTCGTGGAACCGATACCTTGATACATGGTGTGGATCCCAAGGCGTCTTGAAAGGCGGATACGACGAGCAGTCTCTGGACTGGTGGATGGAAAAGCTTCCCGGTCTTGGGAGGGAGTTTGGAGAGAATGTTCTTTTTAGTACGGAATTTGGGTACGCTGGAAATGACCCCAGTGTCATTCGTCCTTCTCAGGTATGTTTGAGACGGCCACCGTTGTTGAAGGGAATATGGCTAACGTTTAGATATAGCTTGGAGTGAAGATGACTACCTTTAGAGAGTATTGTGCCGAGACTGACTTCTCTCGTATACTCTAGAAATTGCCAAAATCTGGAAATCACGACTAGCAATTTATTCTGCCTTCTTGCGTATATAGATACCTAGGCAACAACACGGGTTGGAATAACCCTGGAACTACATGCATTGACAATATCAAGACATTTGCTTTCATATGTGCTGTACTAAATATATCCCTAGATTCTAGGTAGCCGAGAGGTATTCATATGACCATGATAAGCCAATATAAAAACATTGAAACGACGTATCATAGAATTGACGTTGTAAGCTAGACATGGTTTTTCTTCAAATCAGTGTACAATCTACCACGCCTGATTATCTATCGTCTGGTCATAGAAGTCATCAAGTATGCCAGGATCTGGGTTTAAAGGGAATTCGGGGTCCACCCTTTGACCGAAGATGGGATCTAATCCATGCATAGCTGCATCTGACTGAGCCTGCCACATATCATCATTATTGTTTGTTAGGGCATTTCCATTGTCAACTCCCAGGGCTTCATCACGACGAATTTCGGCCTCACGTTTGAGAGCAAGAAGCGGTTTCCATAGGACACTTTGGTCGTCTCTCCGCTGACCAAAGATGAGATTTATCTGAGTCCAAGAACGCTGCACCTCGAGGTCTTCTTGCTCTGTGTGCTGAGACAGATATATCAAGATCGTTGACGCAAGATGCCATTTAGTAGTTTCATAGAAACTGTGAAAAACCCAGTCCCAGTAGTGTGCGGAATAAACACCTTGGAGAGAGCGGGCCATTTCCGAAATATGAAGAGCTTTTCGAAACAGCTCTCTGCGCAGTTCACATGTCGCCCATATCCTGTGTTTCAATAAGGATCGCCTTGCGATAAACCAGAGATATTGAAAGGTAAGATCCATCAAGTCTTTCGTAATTCGGTGTATCGGTTTGTCCAAAAGATTCTGGGAGTAATAGACCAAAATCTCCGATTTTGCATCCTGCAATACCTGATCGCATTTAGCTAGGTAGGCTTCCTCCGAGCCATGTTCTGGTATATTCGTTTCAAGCATGGTCCGCTCCAGCGCGGACAGTTTGTAAGAAACTAGAACTGGGACCATTTCGGTCCAACCAGAAATCGCGACGGGCAACTTGCGGCTGAACTCGCAAGCATCCCAAGCAATATCCGGCGAGTTTTGTGGTAGCTTTGTAGCATTTACCTCAAAAGCTGAAACAGGAAATGGCTCGATGCCGTGAACTTGAAGAGCTCGCACGTTGATCATACAGAGGTAATGCCATAGTCGACGGCGGATTTCCACGGCATAAGGACTCAAACCGAACGCCTCTCCGTCCTTGTGTATACCCAGCCGGGTTGCTATGTTCAGAGATAGGCCGCTCAAGGATGTCCACTCGAGGCCTGAGATGTCTATTTCCGAGAGTAACGTAATGTATAAAGCAAATGTTGTGAGCGCCGTCAAGGAGTGGGTAGAAAGAATGCTGATTCTCTCAAGGCCCCTCCGAGTGGTGGTAATGTACCGGTTGATTACGATCTCTTTCGATTCGGCAAAATAGACCAGGACATCCTCTTCATGAAGTGAATGCACGGAAAATGCATATATAGAGGAGAGAAGTGTCTCAAATTCTCCTCTCTGGGACACGAATGATTCTTCCTGTCGATAAAATTGGTCCAAATCAAGCCTGAAGCGAGGTTTGTGGAAGAGGCGAATAAATGGATCGACATTCTTTAGGTAGTGATTGATGAGAAAATCCGATACTTTCCTAGGCGTTATGTACATTCCTAAGTCAAGGAATTGTTGAGGTTGGATGAAAAGTGAAGTAGGATCTTGTAATCTTCTTTCAGGAGCAGCTTTATCCAGTAGAAAGCTGAGACTTTCAACCTAATCCGAGAGGCTTTTAGCATCTTTGACGATTGTGTATGATAGCAGGAGAGATGGTCAACTCTCACCTCATCGTAAAGACCAGCCCAAAATGTCTCTTTAATATACCTCGTATGTGCATCACGGAAACATAGTTTTCCGGTATGAGACGACTGATTTTCTCGCTCGTTGATTCTATGCAATCTTCGGAGAGAGTCTTCCAACGTATTAATGATACTTTCCACTCTAACCCCGCTGACGGAACTATCATGAAGGCTCTGGTCAGTATTTCGCGGGCCTTTAGTCAGCTTCGTGATGGAATCCTGAAGATTCATCAATCTCCTGAGGAGATCAGCATTGACAGAACTTGTGTCTCCTGTTGGATCTTCATTGTAATGACAATCGATCTTGGCCCGAGCACAGTTTGTACAAGGTTGAGTCTTGGAGCATCGAACTTTACGACGTCGGCAAGTAGCGCACGGAAGATTTTTTATAGGGGTCTCCATGGCCTAAAAGCTGCTTTTCATCAGGAAGAAAAAGACGAAGCATTCGCTTCAACGCTGATTAATCCGCCGTAGGTCTAGATATTGCTGAAATTCTAACCCTGAAACCCCACTATAACAAACAGAGGGCCACCACATATCCGTCAGTATATCAAATGTAAATCTGATTTATCATTTATGTAGGGTGGGTGATCCAGCGACACCCCACGTGACTTAACTGTACTGATTGGACATCTTTTTGTGACATGTGATCAGAAAATCAAATTTCCTTCCAAGCATTGCCATATTAGGCAATAGGGTCTAGGGTTAGGGCTAGATCTGACTATTCTTATCCGTTCGGACCATTTCCTAATGCTTGTTCCAAGCAATAACAGGCACACGAGTCAGTAATAGTATTCCCCCTGGAGACAGAAGCCTTAGGGGCCGGAGCCCCGAACAGAGCCTAGCTTTTAACATAATCATTCCCTTTTCCTCGCTCCAAGCTGCCCCTAACGCGTAGGGCATTGTGACGGCTTAGCTTCCGCGGGCTTGGCACCGCACGTCCCTTATTGACTATGATAGGGAATCCTTGTATGGAGATCCTCGTTATAAGTTCTCAATCGGCATTGTTCTTTGCTTTTGATACATGTCGATTCCATGTTGGGACACCAGCTAGGCAATAGAGAATTTGTATGAGACGGGCCGCAGGATCAATGAATGAGAATGGAGGCTAAAAATACGGACTGTTTCCCCTCGATAGAATAGTTTCTTCTTCATACTCAGTTTCTTCGTCGACACAGCACCCTAGGAATAGAAATACTATCTATTTGGATTGGCTCATCGTCACAGGCATTCGAGGTGCCTCCAGACGCCGAATACCCAAGCGACCGTACCTTGTTCGTTACGTTTGGGCGCATTTAAAAGAGCCCTAGTGCGAGGTGCAAGTCGTGTTCTTAAGCGGTGGTGTGTTAGGGCTTCGTTAAGTTTGTTTCCAGTGAGGATAATGAAATTAGTGGGAACGGGGATGACGAGACCAACGAGAATCAGATCAGAAGAAAGCAAGGGACGTGGCTGTGGCCAGCCGGCGCCATGGCTAGGCGATAAGAATGAGTAACAAGCAAGGAAGCTGTAATTTCTTTTCTGAGACAAGTATCTAAGTTGACTGAAATGTTGTATGATTAAATTAGCAGGAAAAATGACAATTGATAGTGATGTGATAGACCTGGCCCTATCCAATCAGTACAGCTAAGCCACATGGGTGTCGCTAGATCACCACCCTTTATGTATAGGAAGCTATCTCATAGACTATACTGCGGGGACTGCATACTCCTATGCTGAAGTAGTCATAGACGAGCTTTCTATAGCCAGGAAGAACTGCTCTGTGCGTTATAACCGGGTTCTTATTTCTCATGACGGTAGTGCCCAGACACTCTAAGCTCGGTCCGGCAGATCTAATGGCGCTGGTGAAGGCCGACCACCCATTACTTCCTTCAGCATTGAAGTCAACATAGCATTGATCCGGAGAAAATAAAGAGTTCCAGTGTGCGATTTTTGCCTCGGTGCCACACGAAGTTTAGTCCAGTAACTGAGCACCCATGAACTACGTCGTAGACTGAAGCATCGTGGGTCAGTCAACAGGCGAATGATATCCACAATGTGTTTCTTGGGGGCAGCTGGGAGAACGACTTGTTCCTCCTTGGTTTCATTCCCAGTGCAAAAAATATGGGTGTCTAGCATTCCATCGTCGTCTCCAAGGCTTGGGTCAACCCCTGCATCCAGTAAGGCATTGACTGCGTTAATATTCCCACTTTCAATACTCAACTTGTAATTAAGCTAGCTTTCGCACTATTTCATGTGGAGTTTCTTTTGTTTATACCATGAGAGGTGTGTGACCTATACAGCTCAACTGGTCCCCAACTGAACCTGATCTATCTGCGAGATGTTGGCGAATTCGGTCCATATCTCCTTCATGACAGGCGGCCATGAACTGTAAGTCTGCGGGTTCTCGATTCTGCATCCTAATAAAATTCGGAATTCGCATCTGTAGCTGAAGGTCGATGTTTCTTGACCAGATCCATGTGGGGAATTGGCAACCAAGAAAGATATCGGATGGCCACCCCAGTAACTCTCGCTTTCCGATGCTTGTAGTGTCGATGCATAGCCTCCATATGTACGTAAACGAAACGTGTAACACTAAATATACTGTGTCACGCTGTTTTACGCTGGGCCCGGCTTCGGGATTGATGCGGAATCGCTCGCTAAGCACCGAGGCGGGAATGATTCAAGTTTTAGGAGCCGACTGATCAGCCGAGCTCTCCGTTGGCAACCTCTTACGGCCATAGAAATTAGCTGGTTGATGAGGGCAAGAGATGGCCAGCTCATTGGGATGCTGTTCAACGAGATTTCTGATCTTCGCGACGATTGATCCAGGCTCGTCTAACAACTCCTTACTAGAAGTCTGGCTTAACTCTTTCATGACGAGGAGGGGAGAGAAGATTGTATGTATAGCGCCAATATGTTCAGAATGGCCGCAGCGCAAGCACTGTCAGTTAATCACAGTTCTGAATCCGATTTTGAGAATAGGGGTGCTTTAAATGGAGATGTGGGGAGGGAAACTGCAGTGTTAAAATAAAGGAGAGCTTTGATGTAAGGACGCCACCTGAACGTAGAAAAAGCAATGCTACACGAGCCTAAACAATAATGTGTACAGGAATATAGAGTCCAAATTACAGCTTCATCGCCAACAGATACTCCCTAATCCCTTCACCAATCCCCTCCGGAGTCGGTTTTTGAGCGACTACATCCGGCTCAAAGCTATATTTCGTAATCAGATGATCTCTAGTCGTGGGACCAATAGTAATTATTCGGCAATTTCTCCTAGAGTCGTTGATCGTGTTGTTATTTTCGTCGAGAATATTCAATGTCCGTAGAACAGCGTTGCAGCCAGTAGGGGAAAATATAACTGTCCATAGAGGTATTCGAACATCCTTCACCAGCTCCTCTCCCTTGCGAACGACATCCTGTAATGTGGTTTCAAACCCTTCCATTTGAGTCGTTTCATAAACCACCAGTTCATCAACATTAATTTGTTGACTCTCATCCAGGTCTTCACTCATGAGTGTTTTAGGTATAATGTCTCGTCTCTGTTCGCCAACTAGGAATAGTAGTCCCGGTTTTTGGCTGTGCGTTTCTGCTGTTGATGGATAGCAGCTGTTATAATGTTCGAGTATCAGATGTGCCAGATCTTCACCATTCCCGGCTTCGTCACCGTATATCGTGGCGAACGGTAGATATTTATCGCGAATGGGAGTCAGGGTGCGGGTTGTCGCTGGTCCGACAGTGTATAGAATCAGATCTTTTGAGGTGGAGGTTGTTATTTTAGCTGTGAACAGTTAGTTACCCATACCTTCACCATACCAATGATTGGACATACTTGGTATACCCTCATGCTCTAATATATGCCCCATTGCTTCCACTGCCCTTTGACTAGTGAATATGATTCCACCGTATTTCTTTCCTTGCCCCAAAAAAGCATTGTTCAGGGGTTTCCCATCACCCTTGTTGACCGCCGTCGTAGGCATGAAATAGGACTTGACAATTTCCGAATTCTCTGGATGGAATCGATGTGATAGCACAGGCACAAATATTGGATCATATTTTACCTTCTCGAGATCATCATCTGCGATATCGTCATCAACCGAAGACTCCGTTTGTTGCTGTTGTCGGATGGCGAAAGTATTATTGCGAAAGTACTCCTCGTACAAATCTCGCGGGGTCGAGGGTGTCTTGAGAAGAAAGACTGGAGGCAGCTGTGACCTAGAAGATTCATCGCTGGTAGACTGCTCCATCTTTTCTATTCTCTGGTCCTGTGCTTGCTCTGTGGTCGTCTATCGATTGTCGTGTTTGGTATAGTTAGGTATATCGCACTATCGTACTGTGTCATGCACAGCAGAGTCCCGGTGCTAGAATCATAGTGATACTTGACTGGCCAATTGCTTTTTGTCAATGCCGACTTTATGAAGAGAAGTTGTCGGGATAGAGTTGGAAGAAATTAAACTGCGGGGTGCGGAGATCTCCACTTAGGATTTGTCAGGGTTATACTTCAACGACATCATACGACAAATCATATAACTTAGCTATGATACAAAGGTACACTGATATAAAATTAAACATGGGGGAATATCTTTCAACAGTCATATCTCAAACTCCTTCATCTTCTCTCTTCGACCGAAGACATCAGTGACAGTCCTTCTCGAGTTACCAATCATCAAGGCATAAAAACATATAGAACATCAGATTCAACTAGTTGAATTACATATCAAGCATCTCCTCAACATAGTCCTCCAGATTAATCATTCGAAACCGTTTCCCCCATTTCGCACGGAATTCCTTCCGTTTATAGGCAAAACTAGTATTCATCGCAAAGCTAACCAACTCGACACTCCAACCTTTCTGCAATGCCCGTTCGACCATTCTCAGAAATCCGCCTGAATACTCAGCTTCCGCTGCATCCCCAGTGGCAAGGACAATGGTTGCCGGTTCATCCGAATCAATCAGACTTTCCAGCATTTTCAGGTGTAGAATTTCGTCTACACACTGTTCTACCCATCTTTCAGAAGGCGAAGGGCCCATTTCAGGGCTCGTCCCGGGGTCAAGGGCATTGCGGAATTTGAGTTGTCGAGGGGTGTATTCTTTTGCTTTGTGAACGCGGCTGAGGATGTTGACCTCATAACCGAGTTTTTCGGCTTCGTTGATAGCGGGGAATCGGTCGGAGCCTGCAAGTACCTTTTTGGCTACAGGCCGGCCGCGTTCGAGGATAAGTGAAAAATTGTGAAAAGACAATGGCAACCGTTTGATATGCGTGGTGACAGGAATATTGTGTTGGATCTTGTAACTGTCATGGAGACCAATGGAAATATTCGATGCATCAACAAAAATATGAACAGCGGGTGACTGCTTTGGAGCATTAAAGATGGATGGCGGACTGATTGTGAAATCCGGGAATTGTTTGCTCAGTTTAGAGATTAGCTCTGCTTTGCGTTCTACTGCAGATTTGTAGCGAGAGGTGGGCAACTTCTTAGCCTTTGGTGTGTAAGCTGATAATGTGCTGTCCTCTTCGCAAGAGGAG
Organism: Talaromyces stipitatus ATCC 10500; assembly: GCF_000003125.1. NCBI lineage: Eukaryota > Fungi > Ascomycota > Eurotiomycetes > Eurotiales > Trichocomaceae > Talaromyces > Talaromyces stipitatus. The sequence goes on from NW_002990116.1 coordinate 553,041, forward strand.
GGTGGCGTTAATAGCGGTTGACTTTTAGCGGTGCGAGCGACCTGAGATGGGATGAGTGACAAGGCTGACTTGGACGAAACAGTGGAGTCGAACACGCTGGCATCACCATCAGATTCGGTTGTAGAGTCTGATAGGGCACCAGATGCGGTGGAACTATCTTGTGTAATAGCCTTGCTAGGTCGTTTTAATATCGATATCGGTTTGGATGGAGATGGATAGGTCTTATCCAGCGATTGTCTCTTAGGCGTAATCGGAGCATTTTTGCCGTTTACTGCGGGCGGATGCAAAAAGTCCCATAGTGCGGTGAAATCACCGAGGCCATGATCTCGGGGGTTTTGCCGCAAAACATCTGCCTCATTGTCAGATAGGGAAGGATCCGGAGACCCCCGAGTTGGATTCGTCTGAGGTCTGGTCGGGGTATACACGAGATCAATCACCGCAGTGAAGTCCCAAGCTGAGGGACCATCCGACGATTGCATGGGAATGATGGTCCGTTAAAGTATAGAAATCGAATTGTACTGTTATATGGATAGGGCGTTGTGTTATGTCAAGTTGCGTTAAGTTGCGAGGGGCTATGGTCTAGCTTGATCGGAGGTTCATATCGATGATGCGATAACGCGTTGAATGTGATGTCACGGAATATGAGATAGCTGCGAGATGCTGTACAGCATTGTAAAATTGCGAAAACTTCGATCTATGTCTAATTGTGTATTTGGATGATTGATGTTGTTGAGTCACTTGTTGGTACCCGATGGGTGGCAAGGCGGACTTGGCTATCAGCACGTAATTCTAATACAAACCTACCAAACTCGATAAGCCGGTGAATTGATGTTCCGGACCGTCACAATAACCCTAATTCTCCGAAGAGGTCGACCCAATCTCTCGACATAACTATCACATTTTACCAAGTCATTATCAAACATTCTAGATAAGTCATTGCTTCTCGGTTAAAGGAAACTCATGTTTACCTGCATGATGCCGAGAGGAGAGCTCGTGGGAACCTATATTCTATGGCATAGATACGGATGGAAAGAATGTAAAGAGGCCTGCTCAACAGCAATCTTATGAGTACAGGAATCGCTACTCTATACGACAGTTGCGTTAAGATAAATTAAATCATGATCCCTCGAACTTGACCCAACCCAGAAGCTGTACGCCCCGGTCTCAACTTCCCACGCCATATGGCGATAATAACCAAGATCCCAGGTAGGCACGGTGAAGTCCACAGTGACTGTCTCTCCAGGAGCAAGCTCTATCTTCTCGAAACGGATCAGTTTCTTGACTGGGGTCTCAATCACCGAGAACTCTGGACGAAAATATAGCTGCACGACTTCCTTACCAGTCATGTTTCCTGTATTCGTTATGTCCACCGTCAAATTTATTGACTCACCGGACGATATTTGAGCATTGGAATATTTGAAAGTGGTATAACTCAAACCATATCCGAAAGCCATAGTGGGTGGGGTAGGCAAAGATGGGAATTGCCACGCTGTGGTGAAATTTCCCGGTGCAATACCAGCAACTCCTCCTTGGTTATCAGAAGGAAGGTAGTTATAATAAACCGGTATTGTTGAGGATGATTGCGGCATGCTAATGGTTAACTTGCCGCTGGGGTTCACCTCGCCTGTTAATATTTCCACGAGGGCATCGGTCGTATACTCTCCGCCGAGGAAAGAATGCAGAATAGCATTAGACTGGAGAGTATGATCATTCAACACAAAGGCTTGGCCGCCACTAAGGATGACCACAGTCGGTACACCAGTGGCCAGAATTGCATCGAGAAGATCTTGCTGCCGACCAGGAAATCCCAGGTCGGCGTGAGTGAAAAATTCCCCATCTCTGCGCTCGTTAAAGAGAGGATCAGCCGTGATTACTGAAAGGGATCCCAGCATAAGGACGGCCAAACCAGCCTCCTTCGCAGCTTGAACGGCAGCTTTGATTCCTGACGTATCGTTGCCGATGATGTCTGCTCCCTGCGTAAAGCTTACGCGGTCAAAGCTGAATGCAGAAACCATGCTCTGGTAAAGTGACTTTCCGAACGATCTATCAGTGGAGTTATTGGGGGCGTACGATCCTGGATTGATGATATTGGCGAATGGCCCTATGATCGCTGTTTTGGGCCACGTGCCATTCTTGTTCTTTGTCAAGGGGAGGATGCCATCGTTTTGCAGGAGGACGATTGATTCTCGAGACATGTTTCTATTGATTGCTAGATGGGCCTCCAACCTCAATGTTGCTTGTGCATCGGCAATTTGAGGTAGCTCCTCATCAAACAGGCCTGTCTGGAACTTAATCTTAAGGATCCTCAGGACTGCATCGTCAATGCGTTCCCTGACCCAAGCGATATTAGTGCTTGATACGAGCGTAGGAAACGCCGCTGGCTGCGCGGGTGAAAGCTCCAGTTGCAGACCAGCCTTGAGAGCACGGAGAGCAGCATCCTCCAAGCTCTTTGCCACTTTTGATTGCGTATGTAGATGCAAAATAGCCAACGCATCTGACATGAAGACTCCATCGAAATCAAGCTTCTGACGAAGCACAGTCTGCATCATGAATTTATTGACAGACATTGGTTCACAATCAATGCTAGCGTAAGATATCATGACCGACGCTGGCTGCGCCTCTTTTATTACTGTTGCAAATGGTGCCACAAGGTCATTGAAGAGATGATTCAATCCTCCGCTTTGGCTCGCTGTGTTGATTCCGCCTGTCGGGACTCCGTAGACGAAATGCTTGATTGTTGTGGCTACTTTCATATAACCTTTCTCATCCTTCTCCTCCATCGTCTTCACGTACGACGTCCCGAATACGCCGTTTAGATATTGATCCTCGCCATACCTTGTGAAATCTATCAGTACCGATTTCCGTCATTTCTTAAATCATGGCGTGGAGGAATCTGAATATCTTACATCTCACCTACTCGGCCATAGCGAGGTTCCCTTCCAACGTCTAATTCCGGTGAAAGCACCCAGCGAACACCCATAGCAACGTTCTCGTCACGAATACAAGATGTCACTTTCTCGTAAAGCTCTATGTTCTACGAAGCGCTCATTGATAACGTTGCTGGGTAAAATGTTCCCCCCGGTAAATAGATTGAATTAACCGAGTCCGTGACTGTGATGTACGGGATCCCCAAGCGAGAATATTCAATCTCCTGCTCTCTGACTTTGTTGGCAATCGGAAGGACATCTAATGCATGATTCAACATATATCCGAATCCTAGATAAGTACAGATTAGCTTCGCATATCTTTGCATAGGTAAAGGCAACAAAACCAGGATCATTACCTAGAATCCCATTCTGCAACTCATGAACAGATTTATACGTCGTTTCATTGAATGTCAGGTTTGCACCCAAAAGGGTTCTCACTCCGCCCATTTGACCTATCTTCTCTTCCCATGTCATTCTCTGGAGTAAATCTGTGGCTCTTTCAGAAGCGGAGTATGACGAGTTCTTGCAGATGAGCTCATCCAGACCATAGACAATCGGAATAGTAGAAAAGATACTCAGAAGAGCCGTAGACTCAAGCGTTGAAAGTGGCCACATTGTGCCTGAAGGAGCGTGTGGTATTATACCTGCTAAATTCACGAGTCTAGCCCATCTCACATCCTTCTTAAAGTGAATAGCGTAATTGCCTCCTTATATAATGTATGTACTTTACAAAATCAGCCTTATTCCTCACCCCCTCACAACCATTGCAAGTACGGTTGTTGTAAACGAGACTAGTAGTGTATTCGGTCAATTCAGGGTGCCAATCACCGGCCAGGTCTCCCGATATCCTAGGTTCCCTGGTATTTAGTTCAATTTGTCTTTTTCCTGACTCTCCTCTTATTCTTATGTCTCTGCCTGTCCCGGGTTAGCTAAACAATCCCCTCCCACCAGCTCAATAATTAACACATGACCGGGTTAGATTGCGTGCTAGGCATTCAATGATCGCGACTGAGAAAAGAATAATGCCAAAAGAGTTTGAACATGAGAAACACGCGGCATCCGTTCATGGCGCGGTTCTCGGTCTGTACAATCGATGATTGGATGTTCCATCTATCCCCCGTTATGTTGTTCCATCATGGAGAAGGATTGAGTTCCTGGAAGACATAGCTATTCTCCGGGACAAAACTGGGGTAAAACCAGGGTTCCTGCTTAGCTATGAGCGGGTGGGTGTCTGCTCATGCAGGGACTGTTAAGCCTAGAACTGTAACCCAGTAGTCATTTTTACCTATGTATTGAGAGCAGAACGATACTAACTAGATTTCATCAAGCTACAGGCACTGGCAATCCTATCAACATAATGCATTATAATCCTTCAGTGTCGAGCAATAACTAAGCCAAGAAACTCTCTTTCGACTGTCTTACAGAGCGGGTATTCTCTCATGAACCGGCTCGTCACCAATCTCAGCCATCTTCTTCTCTAACAAACCCGCCATTCTCTCGACAACATCTGCATACTCAGGATCATCATACACATTGAATAGTTCTAATGGGTCCTTGTAACAATCAAATAACTCCCATTCCTTCTCATCCGCAGCACCCGGACGAGCTCCTTCGACGTCTAGATCTTCGTTGTACCAATATATTAACTTGTAACGATGATCTCGGATACCATAATGAGCATACGCTTGATGGATAATGTCGTTATGCATCCAGTACCTGTGGTATGCTACTTGTTGCCAATCCTTTGGAGTATTACCTTGCAACAACGGGCGGAAGGAAACGCCCTGCATATAACTCGGAATAGTCAAGCCTGCAAAATCCAACCATGTGGTTGCAAAATCCACGTTGGAGATGATATCGTTGCAAATACTGCCCGGTTGGATTTCGGTGGGATATCGAATTAGAAAGGGCATTTGGAATGACTCTTCATACATGAATCGTTTATCGAACCATCCATGCTCTCCGAGAAAGAACCCTTGATCGGAAGTGTAAATGATAATTGTATTTTCGCGCAATGAGGGCTCCTCTCCATCGAGATACTTCAATAGCCGACCAACGCTGTCGTCAATCGACTGAATGGTTTGGAGGTACCTCTGCATGTACCGTTGGTACTTGAACTCAGCGAGTTCCGTAAGAGATGAGAATGTGAATACCTCCCCGGTATCCTTGTCGATCAGCCGCAATGATTTGACTACTTCATCTGATGATGGCATGGGAATTTTACGCTCCGAAGCGCCCTTCTCCTGCACAACTCTCTCACCGACCCAATTGCCTCCCTCGGGCTGTACCAGGCCTAGGTCCTGGTAAGTCAGATCCTCGACGACGCGGAACTTGACCACCTTAGCGGCCTTGGCTCGGTTTTTGTATTCGTCTGTAAATGTATCCGGCAGTTTGATGGGGCTTTTGTAAAGATGTTTATGCTTCTCGTCGCATTCCCATGATCGATGCGGCGCTTTATGATGGCACATCAAAAAGAAAGGTCTGGTTGTATCGCGAGATTTGATCCAATCCAGACTTTTGTCGGTGATGATGTTGGTCACGTATCCGGTCTCGACTTTAGTTCCAGTCGGCTCGACAAACTCTGGATCCCAGTACTCTCCTTGTCCGGGGAGTATCGACCTATGTAGAGTGTGAATAAGCATTTGTTGTGATATACCTTAAGCAGTGGAAACGTCTATTCCATGCCGAACGCAGGCTCCCTGGGTATGTAGCACTCACCAGTAATCGAAACCCGTAGGCTCATGTGGTTTCCCTTCTCCGAGATGCCACTTTCCCACCATAGCTGTTTGATAACCCCCAGTGCGCAAATGCTTCGCAACATTTGGGATATGCTTGTTAATCTGGTCAAGTCCCTGATCAGATATCATGTACGACAAACAATAAGAGAAAAAGGGGGTTAACCAACATGGTTGTCAAGCGTCATCACACCATTGACGTGATTATACGTGCCAGTCAAGATTGACGCACGAGACGGAGTACAAATAGAATTCGTCACATAGCAGTGATTGAACTTCATGCCCTCCGTCGCTAAGCGGTCAATGTTGGGAGTGCGGTTGATGCCAGCTCCGTAGCAACTAATAGCCTTCGAGGCATGATCATCTGCCATGATGAAAATAATGTTGGGTTGTATGCTTGAAGACGTCGCTTCCATTGTAGGAGGATGTTGGTTTGCCATGCTAACCATTGTTCTTTTCGAGACGTTCTGAACTGCGACTGAAGGCAAAGAGAGTTGATCAGAGTTGGAGAAAAACAAAAGACAAGAAGAGATTCCATTTTGAATTTGCGATTTTTTTTTCTTTCGATGTCGATGACTGTAGCGTGTCACATGTAAAGCCAGACTTCACTAGACAAGGAGTAAAGAATAACTCGGTCAGGATGGCTTCTGATTGGCTAGATCTGGGAAGACATCGGTACTCGGGGTATACAACGCCTCATTGGCTACAGCGAATGTTCTCATGCCAGTCACTTAACCTTTGTCACGTCTTTTTTCTTGTTCATGGGACTTCTTTGCACAGTGGTAGTGAGGGGTATAGGAATGATACAGGAGACATCGGCGAAGCATAACTAGCAGTGTATGTAGAGATAATATGTGCATGCAATTCTGGCAATGAATATTACCAAATATCCAACTCCTGTATTGAAAAGTCATCTGGTTGGTATCCAAGGTAAGCACCAAGCTCATCGCCTCCAAAGAACCCGGCGCAGGACGCATTAAAGATGAAGCTATGGTTTTCCCGAATCACTTCTGGATCGTTATGAAAAGGTTGCAAGACTTGTGTGTCATTTACATCCGGAAAGGAGGCATATTGACCCAGGCTATCAACTTGCTGCTCGGTTTCGTTACGCTGGAAAGAATGCTTGACAGGACATGGTTCGGTTGAAGATCCACTTGCTTTAGAGCTGTCATCAACAAAGTCGGCTTGTAGTAAGAGGCTATGGATTGAGAATCTCTGGCGTATAGATGCATCTCGAGCGACGTGGTTGGAATGCGATGGTTCTTCTCTCTCGGCGGCTGCACTCGACCCTTCTGTCGTATAACGGCGCAGAAGTCTTTCTAGATCCTTGAGCTGGAAATAATCAGTATGTAAGTACTGACACTCGGAGAGTCTGATCATTTTAGACTTACCATTGGTGTTACAGACTTGAGGAAGCCGAAAAGCCGGGTCATAATTTCAAGGCAGTCCTTAGTATTGGATACGGCCAGGTTCATTTCAACGCGTGGAGTACTCCCAGTTCCTGTCGCACAAGCCGCAAACAGCTGGAGTCGCAAACTATGATACAAGCATACAGCAGCATCAAAGTCTAGTAATCTTGGAGGATCACATGCAGGTGTATTTCCACAGCCTATAAGCAGCTGGATGATGTTTTGGGCGTGGTCGAGACATCCTTTGCGCATTTGCGCCACACGGGACAAGTCAATGCCTTCTGTAGCTGAGGTTGGTACTGCCTCCGAGTATCCAGTCAGAAAATTTCGATAAAGGTCACAGTAGCACTGGTGGATAGACATCTGAAGCATAATAGGGCCCGAGCGCATCAAATGATTTTCCACACCTTGCGGTTGAAAGGACGCCAGAGACCGAAATTGCACTTGTACAATCTCAAGTTGATATTCAAAAGTTTTTATCAAACGCATGAGGTCGGGAGGTGCGAATTCTCCTAAATACAATTTTCGATTCAATCTTCGAAGCTACCGAGTCAGACACGTCTTCCTTAGGGGAGAGAATGTGAAAATGTGATAACTTACTTCATTATTTCTCGCCGAATAAATGTCACTCTGAGATAAAGACCTCGAATGCTCACACTTCCAATCTCTAAATTTTCATCTGGCTGCAAACCACCTCCGGTCACGGCCTTCCCAATGTCAAAATCCTGATCTTCACATGGTAACTTTAGGTGGATGACTTCCGGCTGGCATAATTCGAAATCCTTTATGCCGACGCTGAATATGTCATTCAACAAATAAAGAGACCAAAATGTACGGCGTCGAACTTCTTGAGCAATGGGACTAAGATCCGAGCGCTCATAATTGAGACGCAATCCCATTGCCAATCTTGCAGCTAATCCAGCCAGCAGGAATGCACTGGAAAAATCCCCGGCTCCGGCACGATATCGAACAATAAGCAAAAGGCTCTGAAGATGGAAGACGGAGGGTCGAGAAAGATTCTGCCAGACAATTTGCTGCGCCGAGTCGGCCCATGCATCACTAGAAAGCGACGTACCAAAAGTGTACAAGGCGGTTATTGCACATAGGGATAGCTTTAAAGACTCGTCAAGAGACTTTTCTTGACATCGCTTGATCACGGTAGCACGGTGAAGGAATTCGTATGAGGGGAGATGGAATAGTCGTTCAAAGTAATCTGTCACAAGGACTGCCACTGTCTCTTCTGAAGGGGACTGTTGTTCATTCGAAGAAGGGTTATTGATGGTGAGAGAGGTATCGGGTTGCGGACCTAGTTCATCTAGGCTAACAGGGGCATCATTGAGATCTGTGACAATGCTGTCGGTTGCTGGGCCACCTTTCTCACGCCTTGGTGGATACGTGCATTGCCTATTCTTTTGCCGACAGTTGGTGCAAGCCGGCATCTCTCCCATACAACGAACCTTTTGTGCGCGGCATATCATGCATGCACGAGCGCCTCGCCGCTTCCGGGGGATTTCGAGAGAGCGCTGAGACTGTCCGAGGGAACAGGTGTAATTGAGTCGACTGCAGCTATTACATGTCGGTTGCTCTCCATTGCATCGAACCTTAATCGAAGTCAGTCAGCGCGGATTCATGCCAAACTACAAGTTCATCTACTTACCTTGCGTATTCGGCATTGAACGCATACAGTCTTCATGTCAGCTGACATGTATACCGTCGACTTATTTGCTCTAGAGTCCTTTGAAAAGGGGAGTGTTAGTTGCAGTAGTCATGCCGGGGAAATAGTACAAACCCCGCAAAATACCGTACCCCGTATCGACAGTATCAAAAAATACGAGTTTGGTATTCTAAATGGCTCAGTGGACGCCTTTATTGGCTACGGCACAAATGCTGAAGTAAAAAATCCGACGGTGTGGATCGTACCTTACTAGCGCAGGACAACAACGGGTCTGGGGTAGTCAAAAGCAGCCAACCGCGTGCCAGTCTGACCGACATCCGAATCACGCTTTCCCATGGAGATAACCTTCACCTAGGAGTTTGCTCTCGTTTCTCCTCCGTCTATTCTGGCATATATAACCTTAGAATTGACCACGCACAATGTCTGCCATCATATTGCCTTCCGATCTTCTTCTCCTTGATCATCATCCATTTGATTCAAGGCCTGTATGACTAATATGATCATGGCTTCGAACAAGCTGGGCCTTTTCAGGGCCGTTTACCTGGTAACCCTAAGTTGTATCGGCTCGTTTCTGTTTGCCTACGATACAGGCATCGTCGGTGGCATACTCACCTTGAAGTCGTTCCAGAAGGACATGAAGTACTCCGCTGCCGACAAGGCCAAAGTGAGCTCTCTGTCAGCCAGTCTCTTACAAGCGGGAGGTAAGTAGTGTTCCTGTGCGTCTTTGATGGATTATACTGACTTTTTTTTTTAGCTTTTTTCTCTTGCTTCTTCATCTGGCCGTTTACAGCACGCTACGGCCGACGCTTGTCCATCGCTTTAGCCTCGCTCATCTTCTGCATCGGATGTGTGCTCCAAGTCATCAAAGTCAACGGATTAGGTGCATTCTACGCAGGTCGTGTCATTAGCGGTCTTGGTGTCGGCATGGCCACGGTGATCATTCCTATGTACAGTGCCGAAATGGCACCAAAAGAAATCCGTGGCCAACTGGGCAGTATGTTTCAATTGTTTTTCACTCTGGGAGTCACAACATCTTATTGGATGGACTACGGTGTATCGAAGAACATTGCCCCGTCGTCCAAGCAGTGGCAAATCCCCGTCGGTTTTCAACTCGTTCCTGGGGGTTTGCTAGGCCTCGGTATGCTCCTGACCAAGGAGAGTACGCGATGGTTAGCGAAAACAAGTCGTCGTGAAGAGGCTTTGAAATCTCTCATATGGGTGCGTGGAACTGATTCTGTTGAAGTCCAAGAAGAGTAGGTTTCCTTATTTTCAGAGAATTTCATAAATTAATGATATGCCATAGATTTGCCGAGATATTGGCTAGCATTGAACTAGAGGAGCGTGTCACTGAGGGTCTCACATGGAAGGAGTTTCTTCTTCCGGCTAACCGCTACCGTCTTTTTGTGGCTATAACTATGCAAATAGGTGAGTGCTATCCCGTTCAACTACCCAATGCAGATGAACTTACTTTCTTTCTTTCCAAATAGGTGTACAGCTCACTGGTAACACATCTCTGGCATATTGTAAGTGTCTTCTATTCAATTCTATGCCACAACTCTAACCAAGCCCTGCAGTCTCTCCACAGGTCTTCACTGCTGTGGGTGCCGGTCAACAGGCACTTTTGATAAGTGGCTTCTTCGGCGTGGTCAAGGTAGCTTCCTGTTTATTTTTCCTTCTGTTCTTAGTGGAGAGAATCGGTCGTCGGGGCTCACTGATTGGGGGTGCCTTTCTCATGGGGAGCTACATGCTTATTATAGCTGTATTGACGGCGGTCTACCCCCCCAAGACTAGTGCTGGTCTTACGAGTCCGGCCATTGCGTCTCTTACAATGATCTATCTCGAAGCAAGTACGTGTTATCCGCCCTTGAACTACGAAACTACTATGTTTACTAACACTCGTGGCAGTGACGTACAATATCTCCTGGGGACCAGTACCATGGGTGAGCAATCCTTACTTCATCTCCAAGTTTCAAGCTGATAAGGCATACAAATGTAGTTGTACATGAGCGAAATATTTCCGAACCGTTTGCGTGAAGGAAGTATTGCTATTGGTACTGCGACGCAATGGCTCTTTAATTTTGTCTTTTCTCAAATCACACCTCATGCGGTCAACAACTTGGGCTGGAGGACGTTTTTGATGTTTTGCATATTCAACTGGTCTCTCGTCGTATACGCTTGGTTCTTTATCAAGGAGGTAAGCCTCGCCAACTGAAACCCCGAGTATCGAAAGAAATTTCTAACATGCAAGTGCGACAGACCAAAGGAAAGTCCCTTGAGGAAATGGAAGAAGGTGTGTCTCTACCAAAGAATCAGTCGTATATATATCCTTTCATGCTAACTTGCGTTTCAGTGTTTGATTCTAAAAAGACAGCGATCGACTTTGAGAAAGTCCATCACGATATACATGTCATGTTCATTCCCAATGAGAAGGAGACTGTTAAAACATGTGGAATGATCTGATCTGATCAGCAATTGTACGATGCACAGTCCGAGGTATGTCGGCCGGCGTTAGAGATCTCAGGGTATATCAACTACCTAATCTGTAAATTATATAGTGTGAATTAGTTGATTCATATACGATTCTGGCTTGTCACTCAACTTTTTAGCCCCCAGGTTCAATGTCGTTGCTCATATACAGGTACTAAGTGGACTCTATCTATTCAGCCGCAAGAGTATCAATACAACTGTAAGGAAAAAATATTTAACCCTAACCCTAGAAAATTACCGAGGTCAGGAATCATAGTCTACCCCACAAAAACAAGCCACACTTTGTTTAAGGTTGGGTCATTGTTATGTCATAGATTCGATGGATCAGTGCTACCATGACGTTTCAAGCCACAACCAGAATCCAGATCGGATCTCGTGACCTCCACAGCTGGAACTAAAAGTAAGATCATGGCGACGTCATGTATACGAAACAGGGGAAACAACCAAGAACTAAGCCGAATTGGGCTCACCAACGACCAAAAAGCCGGTTCCAGCCAGTCGACATCGGTCTGATTGGCTGGCTAATTCGAGATAATAGCTTCATGAATGACGATGTGATGCTTCCTGTACGACATACGTCACTTCCACATGTACGAGATCGTGGGCCAGATCGGGGTATATAAAGACCCTTCTCTCCTCTATCCACTCTTCTTCCTATCATCGCAACACACTCAATCAGTCTACTCTACAACTTCAATCTCAATCTCAATCTCAATCTCAAATCTTCAACTTTTCAAACTCCCAAAACAACACAACAATCAACATGTCTGACGCCGGTCGCAAGGATTTCTCCACCAGTATGTTCACTCGACATCTTGAACGTCTGCTAGATCACTAACAACTCGCAGAGGCCAAGGAGGAAATCACTCCTGACTCCTCCAAGTCCACCCAGCAAAAGGTCAAGGAGACTGTCACCGACACCACCGACCGTCTCGCTCGTGGCGCCCAACCAGACGACAACAAGTCCACCACCCAGGAGGCTTTTGACAAGACCCAGCGCAGCCATGACAACACTGCTCACGGCGGTGCTTCCAACTCTATGTAAGCACCCTGCACCTTCTTTTATGGGATCATCGACTAATATTGAGTAGTGGTGACAAGATCAAGGACACTCTTGGCATGAACAAGTAGAGTGTCTCGCTCCATCTACCATCACAGTCGATCCAGCCGGCATGTTGCGGAGGACGTTTAATTTTATGACTTATGATTTGATGTGATGTCTTTCGGTTCGTTACGGTGTATTATCAACGATACCACTTGCGATAGCTAGCAATAAATCCAGTATACCCTTAAACCTTCAGCGTTTGTAATTTCGTATAATGCCATTCAAGTAAGCAGTGATTATCGTCGAACTGCACGCTCGAAGAGATTATCTCGTTCTCGGGTTAGTCGGCCAAGCTCCTTCTCCAACCGTCTGTACTCATTCCTCGCATCGTCCAAGTCCGGTGGTAAATCACGGTAACTTTTAATCCTGCTTTCGAGCTGTTTCACCGTTTCCCTCAGCCGCAACACATTCTCCTCTTCCTGTTCTACGGTCTCAATCGTAGGCCCATCAACGCGTAGACTTCTCTGCAACGAAGAGATTCTTTCCCGGTATTCGCTGATTTTGGCATTGAGCAACTTTGCGCTGCGAGCCCATTCTACCGTCTGCGATGTCAAATCAGACGGCGTCTTGTACGCAGAATGTGTCTTGAGCGTCTCAATCTCCTCTTGGACAAGAGCCATCTCCTTGTGCAGGTACTTTTGCAAAGCTTCCACATGCTGAACCTGATTTGCAAGCTCAAACTCGTCTCGCGTAAGCTCGATGAATGCATGCGCTAATTCCGTAACATCGGTCGACGAGTCTCCAAGCAGAACCACCGTTTCCGCCAAATCGTTCAGACTTTCTTCACCCTGAGAATCTAACCGTGCCTCTATGTCGTCTAGTATATCCCGTTTTCGAGGATCTTCGGCCGTTTCACGCTGCTTCAAAGCGCGGAGCACATCTTTACGTGCTCGATGAAGTAGAGAGGCCTCTTCGTCTGCTGCGTCGTTGGCCGCGGCAATCGCAAGGAGGGTTCTGAGTGTATCCTCGTTGCGCTCGAATGGGGGGACTTGATTGGGGGCATATTTACGATTCAGCCATGAATTCACGTAGGCCCAGTCTTTGGCTTGGATTGCTGCTTGTCGAGCTTTCGTCGGGGATATTAAAGATTCCATCGTATAGGTTATGAGTTGAACAAGCTCTTGGGCGATTGATTTGTTTTCATGTAGTCGAGACAGGAATGACCAATAGGAGAACGGCAACTGTCAATTGCGGGGACATTGTTTCTCCTTTCTCCGCACAACATCTAATCCTCCACCGTCGTCCTCTTTACATCAATTAACGGGCAACTACAATGACGAGCTACTTCACTGCTCCTGACATCTCTGGAGAAGCATCAAATGCGATATCACCTCCCGGCGGCGCAAATGTCGCTCCACGCTCAACTGCGCTTTCGAATAGATTGGCAAGTGTACTTTCCGCTTCGTACGCCGACTCGGATATTCGAGATGCATTGGAAACGCTCGACAAGAGGGGGGTAAAGAATACGGCGGAGAAAAGACGGCAACTCAGGTTGGATATTCAAAAGGAGGTTTTGGATTGTAATGGAGAGATTGTGGCGGATTTTGGGAAGGTGGCAGAGGTACACCTGTTACTCTCTATCCTGCAAGACGACGCAATTATACTAACTGGTGGTAGCAATTAAATCGGATTGGCACGGTAATTTCAAATCTTCAGCAGACTTGTGCGGAAATGCGCAAACACATTACACTAGCGAAACAAGAAACAGCCCCCGTACTAGACGAAGCGTCGTCTTTGCTAGACCAGAAAGAAGATGCCGAGACAAAACAACACCTGCTCGATGCGTTCACGACTCATTTCATCGTACCAGAAGAAGACATTAACGCGCTTACATTATCCGAAGCACCAGTCAACGACAACTTCTTCGCTGTCTTGTCCCGAGTTAAACGTATACATAACGACTGTCAGGTATTGCTCGGTGGGGAGAATCAGAGACTCGGCCTGGAAATCATGGAACAAAGCTCGAAGCAATTAAACGCGGCGTATCAGAAACTATACAAATGGATTCAAAACGAGTTCAGATCACTGGATCTGGAAGATCCACGGATCAGCGGCTCGATCAGGCAGGCGCTGAGAGTGCTTGCAGAGCGGCCTAGTTTGTTTCATAGTTGTCTGGATTTCTTCGCCGAAGCGAGAGAATATATCCTATCTGATGCGTTTCATTATGCATTAACTGATGCGGCTTCTGGGGGAGCAGTTGGGGAACGGAACGTCAAACCGATTGAATTTTCGGCGCATGATCCTTTACGGTATGTTGGGGATATGTTGGCGTGGGTGCATTCGGCTGCTGTTTCGGAGAAAGAAGCCCTTGAAGCGTTGTTTGTTTATGAAGGAGAGGAACTTGCACGAGGATTTCAGGCTGGTATTAGTAGTGAGCCTTGGTCTCGTGTCGATGAAGGAGAAGTGGCCGTATTTGATGGACAGAAAGCTCTTAATGATTTGGTTAATCGTGATCTGAACGGCGTATCACGATCGTTGCGGCAGAGAGTCGAGCTAGTCATTCAAGGTCATGATGATGCGGTAACGACCTATAGAGTTGTCAATTTGCTGTCTTTCTACAGACTCACATTTTCTAAGCTGGTCGGCGCAGAATCACATCTCGTGGAAGTAATTGCCGGCCTTGTCGAGTTCACATTCAAGCACTTCGAGGGATTGATGAGAGATCAACTACACATGCACTCCGCAGATTCGCACTCGTCGTCACCACCGGATGACTTTTCGGCTCCTCAATTCCTTACTGATCAATTAGAGGTATTGACGTCGTTGATGAAAGAATACAACTCCTCAGTCGGTGCAGCAAGCGATATTGAAGATTCAGAAGAAAACGGATTCACACCTGTTCTTCGAGTTGCACTTGACCCGTTCTTGGACATTGCAAAAACATCCGCGCAAGAAGTCGACGATCACAAAACGTCGACAATCTACAAGACCAATATCCTTCTAGCTGTACGGGGAACCATATCACCTTACAAATTCGCAGCCGCGACACATCTAGCCCCAATCTCTACGGCTTTATCCCACCTCCGAATCGAATTGTTGGATATACAACGACGATACCTCCTCGAAACATCCGGTCTCCAACAACTCCTAACCGCACTCGAATCATCCTCCCCATCAACCTCATCACACAAAGAAGCCGAGTCTTCCACAACACAACTCAATCAAAACCGCAACCTAGCCGAAATCGCCGGCCTGCCCGCCTTCCAACCGGCAACTCTATCAGCGATCAGCCAACAACTCGACGACTTTCTCCCCTCAGCGCTAATGGACGCTACGGACAATCTAAAACTAATCCGCAGCTCCACACTGGTGAAGAGCGTAACTGAAGAAGCCGTCGAAGAATTCTGTCGCGATTTCGAGTTTGTAGAAGGCATGATTATCGGTGCCGATGAGGCTCGAGGCACGAAATGGGATATGTCGAGGATTGTTGGGGAGGGGGAGAGTGATATTGTTTCCGTTTCTGTGCGGAATCAGCCGATGCGAGATGAAACAGAAGGGGAAGAGAAGTATAGTCTCAGGGCGTTGTTTCCGAGGACAGTGGGTGAGATTCGTGTTCTTTTGAGTTAGTCCATAATTTATCTCTACATATATAAGATCTACTTTCGTACAACAACTCCAAATGGATCACGATCCACTTTACTAACAGCCACCACCTCGCCTTGTTCTTGGATCCCCAACTGCGTCACAATCCCATCTTCTAATTTCCGCCTCATAACATCCCATAAATATCCACGCTCACTATTCGAATGGAAAACAGTAACAACAGCCGAACCCCTCTCAACTGCCGCCAGAGCTTCATGATGACTCAATTCACCTGTAAATAATAAATCCGGTAGTACGCCCGAGGGAGGATTCATGAGTATACTACTCCCTGAACCCGGGCAGACGCCTACAGTACGAATCTGGATGGATGATACATTCCGACCCTGAGGAATGGCGAGGGAGATTGATCCTGGGCATCCAGTTGCGGCGCCGATGCGGTCGAGGAGAGTTGATAATGGTTGCGGGGTTGAGAAGGTAAGGAGTCGACCTGCGCCGGCGCCTTCGAAGCCTGTTGGTACTGGTTCGGGGGAAGGACGGATTGGGACCCGGGTATGTGCGTCGACTGATGTACTAGTTTGTTGATTGGGTGTCGGTTGCGGGTATATCACGGCTGAATATGACCCTCCCCCGGTCCTCTCTATAGCTGTAGGGGCAGTATTGGCAAACTTTCCACTAACAATATCACAAAGCCAATCTGCCATTCCGCCCGGTACGGCGTCAACGGCTGTATGTGGTGAGTATACACTGATCCCTTCCTGGGCCAATCGGAGGAGGGATGTTTGTTGCGTGTCTTGGAGGGTGAGCGATTTCAGGCCACGGAAGATTATGGGATCTGTCACTTATAAGTATATCGCACGATTTGAGAGAAAGAGGGGACATACGGTATGTAATGATGATTGAGTCTCGACGGGCAATGGCTTCGTCGGCGACGGCTTTGGTGAGATCGGTTGTGAGGAGGACGGTATTTTTGAGGTTGTGGTTGGGGGTGTAGGGCGATTCGAGGAGTACTGTTTCTTATTAGTTTTTGACGGATATGGGAATCGAATGAGGACTCACATCCTGTGTTGTCGAAGGTTTTGTCTGCGAGGGATTCCGGGTAGCTTTGTACGATTAGAAGGTTCTTTTTATATCTGGGTGCGTAGAAGGGATGGAAGGCGTTCGTACAGCTTTCGCATGGTATTGACGACAGCCTGTGAAAAAGGCGAGATTGCCGGCGCTTGAGCCATTGTCGAGGACCAGCGAGATCGAACTGAATTTGACAGAATTGATCGTATGGAGTTCTTCATCGAGTATCAAGTTGCTTGAAAGAAGATCAAAAGTGAAGCTAGCGGAAAGTGTGGGGGTCCTAGCAACTCAGCGTCATCGGCGGAAAGAAAATCATCTTCATCATTATTAATACATCTCCCTCTATACAACTCAACAACAACTCGACTCAAAAGACTCATGTTCGTCCGTACCACAGTCTCGAGAGGCTATCGCTCCCTCACGCGTTCAACCAGCAGACCTTTTTTCAATCCAGTGCAAACAACTACACCATTCTCACGTCTACCCTCCCGATCCTTCGCAGTCGCAATGGCCGACTCAGCAAGTACATCCGGCGTGACAGCAGACGGGCTAAAAGAAAAACTATCCGCACAACTAGGCGCACAATTCGTGGAGATTGAAGACATGTCCGGTACGCACGTCACTCGTCTTGACGATACAGTCACTAATTGATTCTTTAGGTGGCTGCGGTCAAGCCTTCCAAGCAATCATCGTATCCCCCCAATTCGATAAGAAGAATATGCTGGCGCGTCATCGACTGGTTAACTCGGTGCTAAAGGATGAGATTGCTGCGATTCATGCGTGGACGCCGAAATGTTATACACCGGAGCAATGGCAGAAGTTACAGGAGGAGCGGTCGTGAGCAGAGATACATTAATGGTGTGGCTTGTACGATGTATTGATGGAATTAATATATGAATGTTTGTACAAATTCTACATTCCCAGCAATGTCTTCTTCAAGCGAGGACCTTCTCAGCAGCGGAGACTATTCATCGTTAGTATCGGATACCCGGACCGTAGGGGACTAGACAGCCAAACCATTAACACCAGTATTATCCGGCTCAACATGGGCTTCCTTCACCTTCCCATCTTCAACCACCAAGGCATAACGCTTGCTCCGCTGGTTGCCAAAGATGGTCGCGCTGTCAAATCCAAGTTCCAGGGCGTCTGTAAAAGTGCCGGCGGGATCTGCCAAAAAGCGTACCTATGTCTCGTCAGCACGGCGAACTGGCGCCTCGCTGTAAGTCATACGTACACCACTCTTGCCAGTAGGATCAAGACTCGCGCGCCAAGCTTTCATCACGAACGGATCGTTGACCGAGACGACAAATACCTTTCCGGCGTTTCTCAGGGCGGGATGGTTGATGTAGCCGGGGACGTGGGTGCTGGAGCAAGCCGGGCCTATGTTTTGAGTCAGCTTTATTGGAGGCCGAGTACTGGAATAGCGTACTGAAAGCAGCGGGAACACCGACAATGACTCCCTTGCCGGTCAATTCCTTGGAGAGGTTGACTTTGTTGCCGGGAGAGTCTTCGACGAGGTCGACGTTGGGAACGGCATCGCCGACTTTGACAAAGGCGGGACGAGTGGCATGGAAGAGGGCAGATTGGCTGCCGACGGTGCGAGGCACGGTAGCTGTGAAGCGGCGGGCGAACATTTTGACTGCTACTATTCAATTCACAGTTGACGGTTGGAGCGTTGAGAGAGAGTATGGGGAGTAAAGGTCACTGAGTGTTGATGTCCGCCGGGGTTCCGGTGGAGTCTCCTTTTGTCATCTACATACTCCGTAACTTGGTCAAGTTACTCTGTACAAACTACATAATATTTCACACTGTTGAGCAGTGAATAGACCGACAGCAATAATACTCATAGTCTTATCGTACTCTCCACCAATCGCATCAGCCAGTAAACCAACTGCCTGATTCCCTCTAGCTTCCTGTACACCCATCACATTGGTCTGGACCTGCACATCGGAAGATGCATCTTCATGTTCCAGTCCTCGTGTTTGGCATTTGCCAGAGAATAACGCTGCTGTAATATTGCATTGTCTCAATTGTTTGCAATCAGTCCAACTCCACTGTTTGATATCTATCATTTGTTATCATTTTGTTTTAGAGCAGACGCGGATTGCGAGGAAAATTTAGAAAAGAAAAAAAAAAAAAAGAAATGGCCAGCACAGCCCATTATTGTTCTTCGTTAGAGTTTGTTTTTAATTGATAATTTGATTAGATTCGGGGCGCCCCCTCTGAGCAGAAAAAAAAAGTCGGCTCGCTCACCGCCGTACACTACTCATCTTCTTTTCTTCTTTGAACAGTCAGACCACATCAAGACTCGTCGTCATCAGAAACAGCGAAAGCAAGGGAAAAGGAAAAGGAAAAGAAAAGTAGACGCTCGGGATATCATCACCGCCTTCTCTGACATTCCGACTGTTTTGTTCCTTTTTTGTTTCGTCCCTGAATAGACCGCGACCGACGTCATCTACACCCTCTCTCTACTTCTCTCTCTCTTTCTCTCTTTCTCTCCTTTTCTCTCTCTCAGCTTCTTTATTTCTTGAACAACACCTCAATTGAGTGTATTCGGCTCTGCTCTTTGCAATTGATCGGCTATTTTTGATTTTTGATCGTTGCGAGTTTGTCAATTGCTGCTCCATTAGCTCCGAGCTGGAAAAGCGGACATAGAAAAGCGTCCTCAAAAAAATAATCCCGCTCCGAGCATCACGAAATACTCGCTTCTCGCTATTCTCACCAGATTCTTTCGACTTCATTAATCAATTGCACATTATTCGTGCGTCGATACGACTACCAGTCTAACCGACGCATCGAGCTTATCCATCAATTGACGATCGACCGTATTCTTATCTTCTGTGCTCACTTACCGATTCCGTTCCGTTCTTTTCTTAATCTACCTGAATCGATATTCAATGCAGCCTCGGTAAGCCGTCCTGTCAGTATGTGCCCGGCCAAACTGACATCACAGACGGGAATATCACATCGTTGTCTTGGGAGCTGGTACGTCTATATACAATGCACAAAAAGGGCCATTCTAACCGCCACAGGTGGTGTTGGGAAAAGCTGTCTTACCGGTACTTCAGCCTGTTGGATCAAATTGATGATATCGTATTGACGTTCCAGCGCAATTCGTACAAAATGTCTGGATTGAGAGCTATGATCCGACGATTGAGGATTCATATCGGAAACAAATAGAAGTCGATGTAAGTTACTCTGTACTTACTGACGGCATATAGCTAATAGTTCAGGGCCGGCAATGTATTTTAGAAATGTACGTATGATGCGCCGATTAAAGGAAGATACTGACGGGGAGGGGGAAAAAAGTCTCGATACCGCTGGAACAGAACAATTCAGTAAGTCCTAGCTAGCCTCCAAAGCTCAGATCAAAGCTAACAAGTCCAGCCGCCATGAGGTACATTCGCCAATCTGCTCCGTATATACGATAATCGACTAACAGTCCAGGGAACTATACATGAAACAAGGACAAGGCTTCCTCCTTGTCTTCTCCATCACCAGCATGTCTTCTCTCCACGAACTCTCCGAAATCCGCGAACAAATCATCCGCATCAAAGACGACACCAAGGTCCCCATCGTGATTGTGGGCAATAAATCAGACCTCGAAGAAGACCGCGCCGTATCACGAGCACGCGCATTCGCACTATCGCAAAGCTGGGGCAATGCGCCTTATTACGAGACCTCGGCGAGGAGACGCGCAAATGTGAATGAGGTGTTTATTGATTTGTGTCGGCAGATTATTAGGAAGGATTTGCAGGCGTCGCAGTTGAGGTCGTTGGAGATGCAGGCGAGGAAGAAGGAGATGGCAGCTAGTGGGAATGCGAAAGAGGCGCGGAGACGGTCGAGAAGACGGGGCCAGTGTGTTATTATTTAACCCTCTTGCGACTCCATCTCATGATCACGACTCCACGACCATATCTCGACACGACCGAACTACTTCCATCACGACATACACCATTTATCACATGAGCTGGAACTCCTACCAAAAGACAATATCTTTCCTATACATACTTACAACATACATAAATACGAGGGGGAAAAATACTCGATACATTACAGTTATGAGGGCAGGTCTAAAGGGGAAAAGGAAGGAAGGAAAAGTCATTTAATTCTTTGTATAGGTATGAATTATAGACACTGGTCTTATAACAGACCGTTCATTTCATTTGCACTATATATCCATTTACCCGACAGAAGGAAGAAGAAAGGATTACATCCTAAAAACACCAAACCTCGTGTCTGTCTTACCAACATCATTCTTTCCCCCTATGGCAGCCATCAACCCCATACCGAGATACCTCCTCGTCTGCGCAGGGGGTATAACACCATCATCCCACAACCGAGCCGAAGAGAAAATCGCCGTTGATTCTCTGTCGATTCTGGATTTGAGTTCTGGATCGGCCGTGCGACCAACTGCTTCCATCACGGCGGAGAGTTGTTCGGAGCCCATCACGCCGATTTTCGAGTTCGGCCACATGAACATTAGTCGAGGGGAGTAGGCACGACCGCTTCTCACATTAGATTAGACATCTTCATAGAAAAAAGAAAAGGGAGGGAGGACACACCACATGCCGTAGTTACCAGCACCAGCACTCGAACCAAACACAACCGTGAATTTAGGAACATCCGCGCACGCAACAGCAGTAACAAGTTTTGCGCCATTCTTGGCGATACCACCCTTTTCCGCATCAGCGCCCACCATAAATCCCGAAATATTCTGTAAAAATACAAGCGGTATCTTCCGTTGAGCACATAGCTCAATAAAATGAGCTCCCTTGAGAGAAGATTCGGAGAATAAGATGCCGTTATTAGCTACAATGCCCACTTGAGTCCCGTATATGCGCGCAAACCCCGTGACGAGGGTACTCCCGTAATCACGTTTGAATTCGGCGAATTCGCTGCCGTCGACGATACGGGCTATGACTTCGTGGACGGGGATTTGTCGGCGGAGGTTTGTGCCGACGATACCGTTGAGATCTTCGGGGTTGTAGAGAGGTTCTTTTATATCTGTTCCCTCGGACAGGCCGGTAAGAGGGGAACTAGATTTGGGATAGTTGAGGTTGCTGATTGAGCGGCGAGCGAGCACCAAAGCGTGCGCATCGTCGACGGCAAGATAGTCTGTAACGCCTGAGATGGTGCTGTGTAGGTTGCCTCCGCCGAGATCTTCGGCAGATACGACTTCACCCGTTGCGGCTTTAACTAATGGTGGTCCGGCGAGGAAGATTGTTCCTTGGTTCTCGACGATGATGGTCTCGTCGCTCATGGCTGGGACGTATGCTCCGCCGGCGGTGCATGGTCCCATCACCACGGATATTTGGGGTATTCCCAACGAGCTCATGCGTGCCTGGTTGAAGAAGATGCGGCCGAAGTGATCTCTATCGGGGAAGACATCGGCTTGGTGAGGTAGATTTGCGCCGCCAGAGTCAACAAGGTAGATACAAGGGAGTTTGTTCTCTTGTGCGATTGCCTGTGCACGGAGATGTTTTTTGACTGTTATCGGGTAATATGTCCCCCCCTTGACGGTGCTGTCGTTGGCGACGATCATGCATGTAACGCCTTCAACGGTGCCAATACCGGTAATTATTCCTCCACCGGGGACGTCTTCGCCAGGGTATACTTCATGGCCAGCGAGGGGCGACAGTTCCAAGAATGAAGATCCAGGGTCAATCAGAGACGTAACCCTGTCTCGTGGGAGCATCTTCCCACGCGCGATATGTTTTTCTCGCGCCTTTTGAGATCCGCCCTGTGCGATTTTATCGTGTAGCTGCGTCATCTGCTCAATCAACTCATTCATTTGTGCCGCGTTTTCTTTGAAATCGGCGGATTCCGTGTCGACGGCTGTAGGTAGCACCGAGATAGCGTTTGCATGGTGAGGGAATGTATAATTCGAGATTGATCTTGAAGAGTTTCGTACAGCAGTAGCTCTGTTGGAGACATGTTTTCGTGATGGTGTCAGTCTTCGCTGCCCGGCGATTGTGGAGAGACATCGAAGTCTGGGGATGAACTCTTTCTCCGCAATTTGGCGGAGAACAGGACGGGAACTGAGCATGCTGCTGGCTGCTCTGCTTGCTGCTCTGCTTGATGCCAGATCTGAATAATATTAACAATAGTCACTGTCTCAAACTCTTGTATTCGTAGTAGATCTGGCAGGTAGTCAAATAGGATAAGATGAAAGAAAGGTGTAAAGCAGTTGAACGGCGGAGACTCCGATAAAGAGCGACGCTGAGCGACAATTGCCGATTCCAACCGCTCGGCAACGTCAACATCAACGACCTTTTGTCTTTTTACCTGAACTCACCTCTCATCACATCTATACTCTTGAACGATACTGTCTATACACATAAAATGTCTTCAAAACACCTTTCTCGTCTTCTTCTGCGCCCGACCAGACCAGTCGTCGCCTGTGGAGCTGGAGCTGGACCCTTGCGGAGCCCCGCGTGGAGTCGACATCACTCAACCAAGCACCCGAAAGGATTCGTGCCGCCGACAGATGAGGATTTGCTCCAGTTACGCGAGAGCGTGCAAGAATTCACTCGTTAGTTTAATCTCTTTCACTGGAATGATTTCATAGCTGATATGTTGCAGGTCGAGAAATACCCGAAGAGGTTGCTGCGCGCACGGATCAACAGAATGATTTTCCGGCTGAGATGTGGAAGAAGCTTGGAGAGGCTGGGTATGTTTTATTTTGTTATGGAACTCAGGATCATAGTGCTGAATACCTTGGACAGCTTCCTAGGCGTGACTGCAGATGAGGAATACGGTGGTCTCGGAATGGGTTATCAGGCGCATTGTACCGTCCTGGAAGAAATCAGCAGAGCTTCAGGTAGGCAACTTGTTCCTTAAGCCTCTCTATGTACTAATGTGTTACAGGAAGTATTGGTCTCTCCTACGCCGCACACTCACAACTATGCGTCAATCAACTCTCACTAAACGCCAATGCCGAACAAAAAGCAAAATATCTTCCTGGGCTCATTTCCGGAGACAAAATCGGCGCTTTAGCCATGTCTGAGCATTCAGCTGGCTCAGACGTGGTTAGCATGAAGACCACTGCCAAAGCTGTGGATGGCGGATGGTTGCTCAACGGGACAAAGATGTGGATTACAAACGTCAGTAATCTCAGACCATAAGAAATTGGCCATAGCTAATGCTTTGCAGGGCCCGGATGCAGATTATATAGTAGTCTACGCCAAAACCGAACCCGAAAAAGCGTCCAAGGGAATTTCTGCATTTATTGTAGAAAAAACACCCAAGGGCTTCTCATGTGCACGCAAACTAGACAAACTTGGTATGCGCGGCTCGAATACAGGCGAACTCGTCTTTGAGGATGTATTCATCCCCAAAGAGAATCTGCTCGGTGAACTCAATCGAGGTGTAAAAGTGCTCATGGAAGGATTGGATTTGGAGCGGCTCGTTTTGAGTGCTGGGCCACTTGGGTATGCTTACCTCTTATATCATATAAGGATAACGCTGATAAAGATAGAATCATGCAAGCAGCCCTCGACCTCGTGTTACCATACACCCACATAAGGAAACAATTCAACACCCCCATTGCACACAACCAATTAATCCAAGGAAAACTAGCAGACATGTACACCAAACTCGCCGCCTCGCGAGCCTACACCTACGCAACCGCAAAATCAATCGATGAGTCTAGCGCAGCACCATCAGGAACCCTAATCAGAACACAGGACTGTGCAGGCGCGATTTTGTATGCGGCAGAACGCGCGACGGAGTGCGCACTAGATGCTATTCAGTTGATGGGTGGGAATGGGTATATTAATGAGATTGCGGCGGGGAGGCTGTTGAGGGATGCAAAGTTGTATGAGATTGGGGCTGGGACGAGTGAGATTCGGAGGATGGTAATTGGCAGGGCTTTTAATAAGGAGTATGCTTAAATCAGTCTGGGTGTATATAGAGATTCAGTCCATCTCAATAACTTAAAGACCAAACTTCGGCTAAGCAGCCGTATCATGTTACGCAATATCCAGTTGGTTAGTTATACCACTCCCACCCTTTATATTTTTATACAAAATACTTAATCTTGAATCTCTCGAGCGAAGAGAGAGATATAGAGAAAAGAACTTCCGAACCCTAACCCTACCTATGGATGTCTATTCACAAGCAACCTTTCTAACCGATTTTTCGCTAACAGGTCGTTCAGGGAACGTAGTATTTTACCTGAAGTCGTTACGTTTCGGTTTTTGAAAAGTCGCTCCTACCAGCTCGTAACGGCTTATCTGTTAGGAACGAACATGTCTGAATCTTCGAGCAAGAACGAGTCGAATATTGCCAATCGCATTCGCGTCGACGCCAATATAGCCAGGTAAAAGGTGAAGAGCAATCTGAAAATCTGGCGGATCACTATCTGAGAGAAGAGTTCCCATCTGTCGATGGTATCGACATAAATGATACCAGCAACGATGAAAGCGGCTATCAAATAGTTGAGAACGAGGGAGTTGACCAAACATCTACACTTGTTTCACTATCACACTCGGAAAGAGAGTCTGCCGCTCAGAGGAGCAAGATTCGATCTCATCGACGCCGGCGGCATCACGCCACCTCTCGAAGTAGTAACATTTTACTCGATGAGAGGACATCTATGAGTCAAAGCTGCTCCTATCAAGATTCTCCGAGGATTCATTTCCTATGAAGCAGATGAGAGAGAATTTACTGACGACGAGGTTTAAAATCGTCTCAGGGAGAGATGCTGCATGTTCGATAGCATCAGCACTATTCACAGTGGTTCTGGTATGTGTAATCCGACTATCCATTCAACCGTCAGTCCGATTACCAATCATAAATCGACTACCAATATGAATACAAATGCCTTATTACTTGATGTCTTCCATCAGCGTTGGCTAAACCTCATCCTTGACTTGGTAGTAACCGCCATTGCAGTCACTATCGTGGCTCTTGCTTCTCAGATCCATGGGCTGTCCTCTGATGGCGCTCTCGGAGTCGCCCTTTCCAATGTCGTCAGCTTCAGTCGGATCCTCATGTACTTGATTCAAGCCTGGACTCAAATGGAAACGTCGATGGGTGCGATATCGAGATTGAAGGGCTTCACAGCAGATACGCCATCGGAGCATTTATTAAAGTTATTGTTCCAAACGGGGATTGGTCCACTCAAGGAGCAATTCGATTCAAGAACTTGACTAGTGGCTATGGGCAAGAAGCGGATATTAAGAGCGAGACAAAAGTGACTGACTTTGACAGTAGTGCCCAGTCCAGTCCTATTCTCAAGGACATCACCTTGAATATCGAGCCAGATTCCAAAGTTGGTATGCGCGCGCTCTGGAAGACAAGTCTCCCTCCCTCAAAGTCTAATGCCACTTTCTATTGCCCGTATATAGTGGAAAGAGCTCGCTATTTCTCAGTATTCCGAGGATGGCTAATATTCACGATGGTACAATCAAGATTGGCGGCATTGACTTAGAAAAAGTTTCTCTCGAAATTATCCGACAAAAGTTGAATGTCATACCGCAAGATCCTCTCTGGCTCCGTTGATTTTATTCTTGATCCCTCAGGCGATCACTCTAATGAAGAGATTCTGTCGGCCCTCGCTGAAGGTCGGATATTTGGTTTGATTGAATCGCGCGGAGGTCTAAGCCCTACTTTAAATGAAAGCTCACTTTTGAGTGGGCAACAGCAACTCATCTGTCCTGCCCGGGCCTTGATCAACCGCTCGCGCACCCTTATTCTCGGCGAGGCGACTTCCAATATCGACAAGGAAACAGAGACCAAGATGATGAAAGCCGATTCAAGACCGATTTCAAGAATGCACTATCCTTGTGGCGGCACATCGACTACGGAAAATTCGAGATTTAGATTCTGTATTAGTGTTGGATGAGGGAAGAATTCTGGAATATGGGAGGTCTGATGGTCTGCTTCGAACCCCAAGGAGTAGGTTTCGAGAGCTGTGAGAGTTGCAAAGATATACATATTAATCATTAAGACGGTAAGGATTATCAAGTTAAATTAAACTGCTCTTTCATATTGATGATTTCTTTATCTCTTTAGATTATTAGTGAGTTCCAAGGTTGTCTTAGGTATCAATGCAGGTGTTGCAATCTCCATTTGAGCAAGCTATACCAGGAAAAGACCATATCCATATGACAAAGAATAACTTGCCGAAGGTAATCGTAGCAACGATCTTGGTAAATAGCTAAAGGAAGACACACCTAAACAGTCACTGAAACTGGTGCATGGTACACAGTACTCAAAACGCGGATTACGATTGTCATGATGCAGACTCATTCGGGCTAAGGGGTTCAGTAATTCCATATCGTCCATTGCGATGAGAGATCAAGCGTGAAGTAGCAGCGAGGCTGAGTGAGCATAAACCTAATAGTTTCATGGAACGAATCAGAAACAGTAAGCATGAATAGGGTTGAGGTCCCAGCGTCCAGCCGTGTCTCCGTTCCATTCGTTTTAGGGCAATTCTCAGTATGAGTTTGCTGCACGCACGGCATCGCAACCTAATTTAGCTCGTATTGCGATGAAGTTTTATTTGCTATTGTCTGTCGAATGTCGGTCGTTGCCTGGTTGAGAAGCATGGGGTACATAGCCTCGTGATGGATGTTATGGCTAGATATAACCTGTTCGTGCCCACGTTTGGGTCTGCGATCACTTCGTCCTGTACTTAGATAATCTTTTGCCATCATGGCTTTCAACTCGATCTTGATTGTAGTGGGCTTACTAGGTGGAATCATCGTCGCACAAGATGCATCAGATGGCGTAGTTTTCAAGCCCTCACGCAAAGACTCAACGCTCGACGCTTTCGGAAACTCAAGTCTCTCTTTTTCGCGCCTCTTCTCGGCACAAGACTACCTCGGTGGCCGCCTCTTTGCTCGAGATCAGACTTGCGAGTATCCGGTCCCTTGTGAAGGGAATGAGTGGTGCTGTCCAGCTGGCTCCAATTGTGTAAGTGCAAATAATGACACCCATCAGGATGTGGCTTATAGCAGCACATGCAGTGCCCGACTATCCTCGACTGCTGCCCCGACGGTTCTGAATGCCGAGAAAACCACCAGTGCTGTCCTGACACGGCCGAGACATGCGGAGGTACGTTTTGCGCTGAAGCTGGCTCTGTGTGTTGCAGTGATTATGTTTGTCCCGGGGGCACAACCTGTAATGAGCGGGGAGGGCAAAATTGTTGCAAGGAGTCTGACACAAGTTGCGAGGATGCTTGTAAGGTTCTGCAATCTGATATAATCTTGTAAGTGGCAGAGCTAACCTTGCAGGTTGTCCCGAGGGCTCAGAGTGTGGATCGGAGCCCGGATATTGCAGATGGATTACATCGACTACGACGACATCTACACGGACATCTACAACATCTACGACTTCTGTTTCCACGTCGACTGCTACACTGGCGTCTACAAGCACCAGGACTTTTACTTCGACATTGACGTCTACACAGACATCTACAAGGACCCAGCCTTCTACTACCACTTCGGCGGCTACTGACGCATGTGTTCCTGGCACCGAACGGAGATCTCTAATTGACAGAGGCAGATTTCCAAAATACTGCACAAAGGTGTGCAATGTCGCTGACAGAAAGGAGTATCCTGTATGGGAGATAACTCCCAAGGCCGGTGTGACCGACGAGCTAGTCCGCAGCATGTGCGAAGGTAAGAAATTTTGCGCAATCATATGCGAGCTCAACTAAGGGACTGGACTTAGGTATCAATGCACGGGTTTCAGCTGGAACAATACAGAGCGGACTCGCTGATGGCGAGGATATTCTGAGCTATAATGGACCAGGAGTAAGGAATGAGGCTGACTGTAGAGATTTTTGTTCTGGTTCGTTTCAACCAAAGCCCACCCACTGAAACACGAAGAATTAATACCTTGTAGCCCAAAATACGGCGGCTGGCAATACATATCCTTCTAGAGACTATCTTGAATGCGACGAATATCCACCAGGTATGACCACCCCATCATCTTACAAAAAAAAAGAACAATGCTAAAGGTTATCAAAGCCGTTTTCAACCCGTTAGGTGGAGCCCAGACGCGCGTTTGCATCCCTTCGTCCCAAAATTCCAGGCTCCAAGGCCCAATGCTAAGTCGTCTCCTGTCCAACTGCGGCATAACGAATCAGGGGCAGAAAATGATGGTTAGAATAGTTGGGGGATGTTCGCAGTACGCAAAACGTAGCGGTGATCCTGCAACTCTCCTCTCAGCACGAGACACGACCATTCAGCTCTCGAATAACAATTCGACGCTCATGGATCCGTACGGAGACGGAAGTTTGACTTATGTCGGTCTTGCTCTGGGGGAGAGAGCTGCTGGACATTACGATCTGAAAGTCAATTTCAGTGGGACTATTGACAATTTGACGATTTTGAATGCTTTCGGAGAGGAGTATGCTAGGTGAGTATACCGTCCCAAGATTTGTTGATGGGTATTTGTGCTGATGAGTGTAGGAATGATACCCCCAATGGACAGGTAACTTTGTTGTTTGATGTTACTGACGACTCGTATTTGCCACTGGCATTGATTGCTTGGACTGAGAACGAGGTCAATGTGTCATTTACTGGGACTGGTGACTTGACATCGTCGCCGTCATCTTCGTCCAGCACTCCGACTCCCACCTCGGCGGCCGCCAATCAGTCGGGAAGAGTGTTCATTCATCTAGTGGTGATATGTATGGGCTCTTTACTTATGCTTGTAATTTGATCGTAGTCCGCCGCAAACAGGTAAAGAAGCTGTATTCTCTAAAGTTGGTGGCTAGCACACGCGAATTTACAATTTGTCAAATTGGTGGTATGACTCCTGAAATCTCCCTATCCTCGGCCTCTTCAATATAAAGGTATAAAGCGTAAAAAGTCACTGGGTCTGCAGCTTCAGAAGAAAGCGCATAACATTAAAGGGGTCTTTCAAGCCTGGAATATTTGAAGGTCGTACATGTATCATGTTGCAAGGATTGATTATTCGTAAAACATCATTGATAACCCGACAATTCATAGGCCATGAATTATACATTAAACGTACAAATATCTAGACGAGTCCAAGGACTACGGACTAAACTTTTTTCCTCTTCCCACGCTCTTCTCTCGGTGAAGCCATCGAGCCAGCACGTGTCCGTTTCTTATCCGGTTTGTCGTTTCTTGCTTTCATGTTTGGAGATGAAGCCACTCTTTTCGATCTCCTTTTGTGGCCTTGTTCTTCTTCATTGTCGGCTCTCTTCCTTTTCGTAGGAGTCTGTCTGGTTGCAGTCTTCTTAGTCGTGCTGTTTCCATTCGTCTCCGTAGCCGCCAAAGAATTCTTCGGCGTCCGACCTTTTTTCGGTGGTGGAGCACTCTGGTTCAATGAATCCTCTTTCAGTGCGGCTGCTAGTGTGGGTATTTCGACTCTGACTGACATCGTCTGCGGAGATTCGTCTTCATTTTCTGGTGAAACATTATTCTCCTTGTCGTCGTCGGCAGCATCTCCTTCGACCGCCATAGGATCTATTGTTTCATCGAGTTCCTCTTCCTCCTCGCTGTCTGCGACAATCATCCTTTCTGCTGGTACTTGTTCAGACACATTCTGTTTTTCCGGCTGTGACAATTTCTCCCGTTGGCGACTAATAGTTTTATCCAAATTCTCAATCGCAAGTGGTGGAGGGGAATATCTGCCGTATTTTGTGTCGACCGCATTTTCAGGTTCAGTAGCCTGATCATTTATAGTGCTATACGCCCTGTCCTCGCCATTTATTTCGGTAGTTTTAGACCCGTTGGCAAACCAATCTTTCTGGTATACCGGCGCATTAAAAAGTTCCCTCCAATCACTCAACAAAGCCACCTTCTCCTCCTTACCTGGTTCATACAACTCCATCTTCTCATCCTCTTTCACAGGGACCCTCCACAACACACCCTTGAACGAATCCGCCATTTGCGACGAAGAATCAACAATCGAAGAACCAAGCTCGAGGGCAGGAATATTTCCAATCGAAGATAATTTCTGCCTTTTTCTACGAGGTTCGCCGTTCGTATTGTGTGTGGTAGTTATCGTCGGATCGTCGTCGTAATAGTCGTCGGAATAGTATTCCCAGTCACTGTAAGTATCGACTGTTTCTAGGGATGGATCTTCAACCATGATGGGGGAATGGATGGCGTTTTCTGCTAGGTCATCCTGTGTCAATGTTAGAAGGATTTAGTTGGAGGGAGACGAGAATGAACGTACCCCAAGACCCATGTTGTCCTCCTCGTACCAGTACCAGTCATCGTCATCGTCGTAGTAGAATTCGTCGTCGGACATTGTGCAGACAAGTTCAAGAGAAAGAGTGTACGAATGAAAGTAGACAGATTGTTGTAAAGGCTTATAGCATAATCATAGCTGCTGATAACTGCAGCTTGATGGAATTCGTGAGGGGTGCACAGCACCTTGCGAGCGAGCGAGCGAGTGTCAAATATTTTGAATCGACTAGCGATAGAAAATCAAATCATAAAAACACTCAACCCATTTATATTGACTCCGATTGTCGACTCGAATGAAAGAGAAATGGTGGACGTGCGCTGAACGATGTGTCAAAGATGAATAATTATTTGGAACAGCCCAAAATTGATTTGATTGAACCATGATTTCTGCCATAGATCTCAGGCACCAAAGACAGTGATCACGTGCGGCAGTCCCCGCAAATCGACGAAACAAAGCGCGGAGAGCTTCGGTTGGCGTCGGCTCTCCAGGTTGCAGACAATAAATACAAGGATCACTGACAAGGTAGAATTCTTTCTATCTCGTTACCACTTAATAATTCCCGTCATGTCTTGACTTTGAGTCTTTGACCATATTTCTTTCTCGTGGAATTACATCCTGTTCTACATATATCTAGTCGCCATGACTCTCTCCTCTCTTCTCCGCACGGGGTCCCGCTTCAGCCAAATCGCGGTTCTCAGGTCCAGAACATCGTCACGACGTGCTTCGACAGTTGCTACCACAGAGAATTCTGCCATCTTATCTTCAATATTAATTGCCAACCGCGGCGAAATTGCTTTGTACGCCAACCATACTTCACATTCTTCGCTAACTAACATCCGGGTTATAGACGAGTTGGCCGAACAGCAACTCAACACGGTATCAAGGTCACGACACTCTACACAAACCCCGATAGCAAAGCACAGCACGCTTTGAGTAGTCCCTATGCGTTCAATCTTGGTGAAACAGCTGCCTATCTGGACGGGGACCGGATAATAGAAATCGCTAAACGCGAAGGTTGCCAGGGGATTCATCCGGGTTATGGATTTGTTCGTTTGTTCTTATGGTTTTAATGGGACTCAGGCTAATGAATCATAGTTAAGTGAGAACTCAGAGTTTGCGCAGAAATGCGCCAATGCGGGATTGGTCTTTATTGGACCGCCGTGGAAGGCTATTGAAGATATGGGCGACAAAAGGTATTATGAGAAGATGAGTATGAATATGAATACCTGCTAATTCCTACTGAAGCCGATCTAAAAAAATAATGACCGCTGCTGGAGTTCCTTGCGTCCCCGGGTACCACGGCACCAATCAAGACCCCCTATTTCTAGAATCCGAGGCAGACAAGATGCAATACCCCGTCCTAATCAAAGCGGTCAAAGGAGGCGGCGGAAAAGGCATGCGGATCGTTAGATCCAAGACTGAATTTCAAGATCAACTACGATCTGCCAAGATGGAGGCGTTAAATTCCTTTGGGAATGATCACATGCTGGTGGAGAAGTATATCACTACCCCACGACATATTGAAGTACAGGTGTTTGCGGATAAGCATGGGAACTGTGTGGCGCTCGGGGAGCGGGATTGTAGTATTCAAAGACGACATCAGAAGATTTTGGAGGAGTCGCCCGCTCCGCATCTTCCGGATAGTGTGAGGAAGGATCTCTGGGAGAAAGCTAGGGCTGCTGCGTTGGCGGTTGGATACGAAGGTGCAGGCACGGTTGAGTTTATCTTTGATAATGATACGGGGAATTTCTACTTTATGGAGATGAATACTCGCCTTCAAGTTGAGCATCCAGTGACAGAAATGGTGACGGGACAAGACTTGGTGCATTGGCAGATCTTGGTCGCTGAGGGGGCACCTCTTCCTCTGACGCAGGACGAGATTGAAGCTAACATTGCCGTCCGCGGACATGCCATTGAAGCTCGAATCTACGCCGAAAATCCCGATCAAGGGTTTATACCGGACTCTGGTCGACTACTCCATGTTCGACTGCCTACAGAGACGGAGGACGTCCGAATCGACGCGGGTTTTGTCGCGGGCGACGAAGTATCCGCGCATTACGATCCGATGATTTCGAAACTGATTGTCCGGGGAGCTAATCGCGCGGAAGCTCTGCGCACTCTTTCCAAGGCGTTGGAAGAATATGAAATCGCGGGACCGATTACGAACATTGAGTTCTTGAAAGCGGTTTGCAAGAGCGCAGATTTTGTGTCTGGTGCGGTTGAGACGGGGTATATCGAGAAACATCGTGAGGAATTGTTTATCAAGGAATCGGCGTCGGACGAGGTTCTAGCGCAGGTCGCTCTAGCGGTGTTCATGACGTCATCCGGCCTAAGAGGATCGCAGCTCGGATTCAGTCCCGGCTTCCAACAACGTCAATTCAGCTTTACAGAGGCTACAGGTACCGCACCTGCGCACGAAGTTCAGGTCCGACAGCTCAGCGGCGACAGTTTCGAAGTAACCGTCAACGGACGAACCTTCTCGAATGTAACGAGTCATGTCAAGTCTCCTGAGATTACGTCGTTTTTCCCCCACACACGACTCGACACCAGAGTAATCCAGGACGAGGACACGATCATCGCCTTTCAACGTGGGCAACAATACCGCTTTTTTGCGTCTCGCGGCAAATGGATGGAGAAAGCTCTGGGCATCAAGGACGTCGCGAACAGCGTCTTGGCACCAATGCCGTGCAAGATCCTCAGCGTGGAGGTCAGTGAGGGCCAGGCGGTGGAGAAGGATCAGCCGCTGGTGGTGATTGAGAGTATGAAGATGGAGACGGTTATCCGCAGTCCGCATAACGGGACGATTGCGAGGATTGTGCACCGACGAGGGGTAAGTTCTCTTTCTTTCTCTTCTCGTTTTAAGGCTTTTATATTTTCTTGCCACAGACCCGCAGCGGATCTTCTTAGCGTCTTCGAGAATGTCTTCTAATCTATCGTGCAGGACCAATGCAAGAGTGGAACGCCACTGGTTGAGTTTGTCGGCGACGATTGATCTGTTAATCATACGATTGTATACTACGTAGTATACGTATGAGACTTGTTCGTGGGGTTCTTAGGTACAGTCCGGAAAAAGAAAATACGGTCATCTGACAGACGGAACAGCATGCATCAGAGTATGCGGAAGAATTGCCAGAGTTAAGTCACGAAGGGGTTATCCAGAGCTTGTTCCAGACTACAATTTCGGCCAGCTTAGTAGAAAGATGTATCTGTGACTCAGGCGATACATGTACAACAGAGTAAAGCGGTGTGTGCAATAGATTTACATACCTGTATCTCTCAATAGATCCAATTAGGCCAACAGTACCTCCACGCTCCCCATCGCATAGTCTAGATGGCTCAATGGGAAATTTTCAGCAGGTCATGTGGATTGTCGCAGTGGAGCAGATCGACTTAGTCAGAACGCTAGCCTGAGGCTGGCGGCTCACGCGGGGGTCCCTAAAGCTGCTGTGGACACATGGGATTCCCCCTGTTCCTACACGCTGGGCCTGGCCAGGCCTGGCTGTATATACAATGCTCACGCACTGGGGACTAGATAGAACTAGAAGAAGTATCTTATATTTTCATAGATCCATACAGAGTAACCAGCATTCCATCCCTTCAATCCATACAAATCCCTGTCGTTGCCAGTTGTACAGCACAATTAGCGTACTGCACCACGAGCCATCTACTATCTACTCGCTGAGTCGAGCTGACTGTCCCACGACGGTTCCAGAATTAATCAAAAAACCCACAATTATCTGTACAGACTTTGCTAGTCAGGTCAGACGATTTGGTTTTTCTTTTTTTCTTTTCTTTTTAAATCGGGGCGCTTCCCACTTTTAGGATTAAGTAAGCCCCGAATTTTTGCCATCCAGCGGTAGTAAGGAGGTTGATTATTTATTCCCTTCTTCTTTCCCTTCCAGGGGAAATCTTTTCTTCGTCCTCTTGTCTATCTGTCTTCCCTTTTCTTACTTCTTTTTTTTTTGTATCTGTTGTCCATTTATACATACAATGGCCACCATCTTCAAGCCGGCTGCTCGCCAGGCTGTCCGAGCTGTCGCTCGCTCGTCAATTCGTCCCTCCCTCACAATCAACACCAACATTCGCTCCCTCTCCACAACTCCCGCCCGCTTCCAAGATGATGAGAAAAAGGGTGCCGCTGCTCCCCCCGGCGCTTTTGCTCGTACCGACGACAGCCTCGTAATTGAGCACCCGGCAGATGAGGAGATGCCGCGCTCCCCTGTTGTCCAGGGCCGGGGCGGGATGCATTTTAAGCGCACTCTAGCTTCGTTTTCGTTGGAAAATAGGGTTAGTGTGGTTACTGGTGGTGCCCGGGGGTTGGGTTTGGTCATGGGTCAGGCGCTAGTGGCTTCTGGCTCGGATTTGGCGATTGTTGATTTGAACAGTATGTTTTTTTTAACCTACGATTTTCTACTGGATTTGACAAAGTCAAAATTCTGGTAACACAATACGTATATGAATTGTACTAATATCATGCAGAGGACGAAGCCCAAGAACAGGCCGAGAAACTTGTCGCCCAATTCTCCAAAGAGAACCCCGGTCTGGAAGAGTGAGTACACATTGCAAATCCATCCGTGCGACCCTAACTAATCTTCTACAGACTCCCTAAGGTCACCGCTCACTACGCCGACGTGTCCGACCCCGATTCGGTCAACGCCGTCCTCGCCAACATCATCGGACAACACGGCAAAATCGATAACCTCGTCACCTCAGCCGGATTCACCGAAAACTTCGACGCCATTTCTTACCCCTACGACCGCATGAAGAAACTCTGGGGCGTCAACGTCGACGGAACATACCTCTTCGCAACAGGCGTTGCAAAACACTTGATGGAACGCAAGGCGCCAGGCAGCATCGTCATGATTGGAAGTATGTCCGGTGCCATTGTCAATGTTCCTCAACCTCAGGCTCCGTACAACGCCGCCAAAGCCGCTGTGCGACACTTGGCCGCGTCCCTAGCTGTTGAGTGGGCTGGTGCCAATATCCGGGTCAATTGTATCAGTCCCGGTTACATGTTAACTGCATTGACCAAGAAGATTCTTGATGAGAATCCAGAGTTGAATCGGAAGTGGACCTCGTTGATCCCCCAGGGTAAGATGGGTACGCCGGAGGATTTGATGGGCGCTGTTACGTTCTTGCTGAGTGATGCTTCTCGCTACGTGACTGGTGCTGATCTCCGTGTTGACGGTGGTTACACTGTCACCTAAGTCCTCTTCTAAAAGCGCGTTTCATCTTTTTTATTTCTGTCTCAGCGTGCTTTTTGTTTCTCCTTTCGGTCCTGCGACGGCCTATCATAGACGGTGTATTACTTGCAATTTCGGAAGAGAGAAAATTTTTACTTTAGAGAACGGTTTTTCTTGCATTGCATGTTTTTTCTTTTGAGCTTTCTTCAAGCTTTGGGACGTGGATTTTTTTTTTTCTTTTTTCTTGACACGATGTCTTTTTGATCGGTTGTGGAATATATAGACTCAGAAGTCTAGCGATACCCGCATTTAATTAATTGTCTGAATACATAGGTGACTATGTACCAGATGTCCTTTTGCCCAATCGGATCTCCATCGGAATTGCATGTGACAATGCCGTACAGGACAGGAATGTAAGAGACAAGGGGTTTCAAGGTTTATCACCCTCTTCAACGGAAAACCGGGGTTATGATTGAGAGTTAAGGGACGTGATCAGTGAAACTGTGTATTTTATGAGTGCCTCAGCAATGGATCGCAGTCGTCACAAAGTCAGGTCTCGCAGTGGTCAATGCAAACCCAAGGAAGATGTCTTCGACAACAATCAGGGCCCTTTCCTCAATCACCGCTCGACCATCTCGCTTCCAATATACCAACACCCCAAAGAAGGAAACCCCTCAATACCTTCGAGCACGATAGCCTAGAGTTACAATCATTCAAGCAAAAGGTCGACCGAAATCTCTTCTCGTACAATCCGGATGATTCCTGGATATGGGAGATTGTATCTGCCGCTCTGAGTGTTACTGGCTTCGCTCTCCTCGGCGGCTTCCTTTTGAGAATTCAGCATAGTAGATACCCTTCCTGGAATCAAGCCATTTCGCCAAATACGGTTCTACCCATCATTATTACAGTTACCGGAGGAGTCATGCTAGTTCCTGTGTCATCATGTCTCAGCCAGCTGAAATGGAATCAGTATCATAAGCCAACTCCACTCTACAACATGCAAGCTATCGATCAGGCGAGTCGGGAGCCATGGGGCTCCTTTCAACTGCTCTGGAGAAGCTCTAAAAATCCTAAAATAGAGTCTCTGGATCACGGTATTAGCACTTGCTATAGGCCCGTCTACACAGCAAATATTGGCTTTTCCTGTGCATACCTTTCGAGTTACCAATGGATTCGCAGATTCAAGCCATGCACGGTTATGTTTCCTCGAAGTCAATATCGTTCCCTAACCCTATCCTTGATACCAAGACGACACCTTCGATCATGACTGGACTAGCACAACAAACCACTCCTCTTCGGCCACGCTATCGCTCAAGCAGTTGTTATTTCCCAAATTTGTCACAATAGGAATTTGCAGCTATTGCGCCGATGTCGTCACTCGAACCAGTCAAAAGTGTTTACCACACAGAAATTTCTCCCCTTGCCATTCGAAAGAATGTGGCACAGCGAAGTTGCTACCAACAGCACATTACAAGTCCCCAAGTAGATTTCATCTAGCGCTTCCTCTCGATGATATCTTTCTAAATGGAGATCACGGATACAAACATAAAAGGTTGCTACTTAATATGAGATATTGGGGTACCAGTACACAATATGTTAGTACAGTCCTCGGTATTCAAAGCCCAATATTCTTTTTGCGGCATACTATCCTACTATTTCCGTCATTTATGTTCCAGAAAATGTGACAACATTGATGCTGAAGCTTTCACT
Organism: Talaromyces stipitatus ATCC 10500; assembly: GCF_000003125.1. NCBI lineage: Eukaryota > Fungi > Ascomycota > Eurotiomycetes > Eurotiales > Trichocomaceae > Talaromyces > Talaromyces stipitatus. The sequence goes on from NW_002990116.1 coordinate 591,061, forward strand.
CACGGAATGCACTGTGTATTACCGTAAAAAGCAATATTCATCAAGCTCTCTCTTTCAAGGGAAACAAGCGAACTACTCTGTCAACATCTCTAATACCCAGCCTCTTGTTCCCTTCAACTCCTGGAGTTCTTCCGACACTGTGGGCTCCTCAGTAGTCATACGATTCGGACCGCCAAATGGTAAGGCCACTTTATCCGAGAATGTATCGTATTACATCGACCTCCAAGCTTTTTCTGCTCACGCTGAGTGAAAGTCTTAATACCAGTCTCTTTCTCAGCCCCACCCCCTTTGAAGAGAAGAATACGGGTCTAACAAGGCTTTTCTACACTAATGGTACCAATTCATCACTCGAGTCTCTCCCAAATTCTTTGACAGATGCTATGCGGGAAAACTCACAAGCCTTTGCCATTCCCAGGGAGGCCTTCATCGATGTACGGTAGCAATGAATGATCCTTCCATTATACACTCTAGTAGGAACCCTTACATTACTTGTTGGGACTATACTTGCAAGTAAGCGGCAGCATGCTGTACTATGGGAAAAGCTCAGTCATCTCATTACTGGCACTCCAACTCGAGACTTTACCTGAATATGACATTGGGACTTCGCAGAATGTGGACGAAATGCATCAGTATCCAAAAGAGGTCGATGTGAGAATAGATCGGCATAAAGGGCATCTTTCCTTTACTGAGAAGGCAGATAATAAGTTGGCGGACTTGATTCTAGAAAGCCTCAATGACCCCGAAGTTATGTCTTTTAGCAGGAGGGGGATTGCAAACATAGTTACTTTGTTATGCACCAGTTGCTGAACAGCCCCCTAACCTTAAAACAAACCCACTTCTGGATATATTGACTTAGATCTCAAAAGGCCTCCGGACCTTTATAGCCCAGCTCCAATGTATTTCAAAAGACGTATACACAGTGCTCCGACTAATCAGATAGAAGGTGAGAAGAATGTGGCTATAACAACAAGGATGCATCTCCAGATCTATACTGATCTTAGCTTGGTTGTTTCAATATGGAACTAATGAGCCTCTCCGAATTAAAGTAGACGTGTCGATGACTTTGACATGAGTTATTTAAGTAAATTGTACGTTTCGTTCGAATAACGATGTGGGAAGCACTCTGAGGTCTGATAGAACAAGGAGAGACAAATAGTTGTTTTTAGGGCTTCGCGAGTCCCGTGCACTCATCTTTCCCTGCTAAGTGCCCCACAATTTACTTTGATTCAAGCCAACCAAGAGCAGAGATCAACAATTTCTTCAGGGCAAAACAAACAGAGAAAAAATGGGTAGCAAAGAAATGGCTGGGTGTTCTTTGTGCAACAATTGAATTTCCTCAAACAATTGCCCCGGCGCCTGATTGAGCCCTAGCCGGTCCCACTGAGTATTATAAAAAAAGGAGCCAATTTCCCCCTCTTCTGTTTTCTTTATTCCTCACTTCACTTCAAAACCCATGTCTAGTTGAGCAGTACTATGAGATTTATATTCAATTAACGCCGTTGATTCTATTATTCGGTGGGATCCCAGAGCGAACTTCAGTTTCGTCGACAGTCAGGAGGTCGATCAGACCTTGAGCGCCCCAGTGAGAAGCTCAGCCCAGAGAGATTCATGCACCTCGCAGACGGTCGCCGGCTTCGCAACTAAAACCCCGAGCGTGTCGAAGCTCCAATTAAGCCACCATTAGATCGAAAAATGGTCTACATTCCAAAAGGATGTCCGAAAAGTCATCCGGTCTGTGATACCAGACGACCACAGATACGGCTAGATAGGCCGTGGTAAGGACCACCACGTCACCGGGAATGAGATAGGGGTCCAGACGGGATTCATCTTTGCTGTCTCCCAGGCAATGTTTCCAATTCTTCAATGTGTGAAACTGAATGTCCGCATGGTGGACTTTGAGTATGGTGTCCATCGGAATCCTGATATTGTCTTGGATTACCAAAAGAAAAGGCGGGGGAGGTTAGGCTGGTTTCTGACTTGGTCATTGTCCACGATCTATCCCACCGCATTCGTGTGGTGGGTGAGGGTTAAGGAAGCCGATAATAACAACTTCTATCTTCGGGAGGCTTTTCCGTACCTGGCAATGAATGCCTCTCACGAAATGGAGTCTTTCTTTGCGGAAAGACACAGCAGTATCAAGTGAATGGTCAAGAGAGTCAGGAGATGGGAATGGTAGGACTGATCTCCTTACAAAAACTGGATGAGGAATAGAGTTGCTGCGTGAAGGGGATGGACTGGCAGCTCATCTGGATTCAAAAGGGCTTGCGTAATCGTAAGTGAAGAAAAACTCGATGCAGGCGAAGCCGACATGATTCTGACATATATTCTCTCACAGACAGAAGGTGATTTACAAGTGCTACTCCCAGAAACGGATATTCGAGGTGGAGAGACAGGCCCCGGATGGAAGGGATTTCGTGACTTGGGGGAGATGTTGCAGGGAAGACCCCAGGTAATCAGATGCTGTACCAGGCAATCGGTCGAGCCGGACGTCTTGGCCCGAGGTCTATCGTCATGGTTTTATCAAGACTTGCGCGACACGATTAGGACACTGAGAACCGTAGAATATACCGTTCGATCAAAAATGAGGTGCTGTTAATTGGGGGTTGTAACAGACAGGAGGTCGGAGTCTCAAAGGAGGACTGGTTGGCATGGCGATATCGAGATTTCATGTTGTGATGGTCATTTCGTTCTGATTGTATTGTCTCTCTCCATTAACCTATGTAGCTTAAAGAAGCTCGCGACAATATCCTTGGTCTGAATTGAAGTTGTTGTAGGAAATAAGAGAGAAGCGGTGAACGTGAGGCAGGTGGAGACCTCCGATAGGGCAGTTTCCATTTTGGTCGCGGTTGCAGCGGCTCCTGCCGGCACTTCTTTTTGAGGGTCACGGGTTACACTTCGGTGATAGTTACAACTCGAACCTCAACACTCAATCAATCGGATACTGATTCGTGATCACCCCGCCACTTGATACGGAAAGAACAATGGATACGTTCGATAATCTGTCGGGGCCCCCTTTGTCAGGACAGACTGGAATGTGACTATTTCTTTCTTTCATGATTGATTGATCAGACAGCTCAAAACCCGAGTTATCCCTTCCTGGATCCTGCTGGAATCCCGGCCAGCCTTTTGCTTTTACTATTTGAAAACCAGGGATCCCTTTGAATCCATCCATGCACCAGCCTTACTCTACATGCGTGCAAATACTAGTGACTGCATTCAGCTCACATCGTTGGGCAGCTGAACAAGCTGAAACTCGGCGTGGAATCAGCTAGTCTGGTTCTCTTATTGACTGGTCACTACTTTTATCGACGAGAGTCTGCTCATTTGGTGAAGATCGAATTGTTTTATGCAGTAACACGTCCTATTCGTTCCATTGGGGGGCTTACCGCACAACCAATTTGAAAGACTTCTCGTCCTTTCACCTGCAGTTTCAAGAATTATTAGCACTATTACGTAGTGCTATTCGTCAAACTAATAATTCGATCTCCACAACCCCAGAATTTCTCCAACAGTGCAGTGGCTGCCTGCCGAAGTCTATGGCAAGGACATAAGTGTGCACCCTGCATCGGCCCGTCCACGGTACATCCCTCCTTGGTCCTTGGATGAACGCACAATCAATTTTCTCTTCTATTCGTCACCTCAACAAGCTATCTCAGTCTATTGACATACTCAGAGAGGTCTGTCATATCTGATTGTCGAGTTATCGCCAGATTTTTTGGAACATAACTTGCATGTGACGGCGACAACGTACAAATGAACTCAGAATGCGATACGTCGATCATGTAGCCTGCTACTCTGACATTGATTTGATTGCCCACTCGTGGTAATCACTGAGTGACCATGGCTCGTGAATTTCCTGCAGACGTGGTGAAGACCACCGACAAGTTCTCGGCAGAGTTGAGACAGTCCGACTGTATCAACGTTGACGATATTGCGCGACTTTGGAAAGGTACGAACTACTTTTAGTCAATTATGACATGTAGTCAGTCTACTGACCCCATCTAGCCTACGCCACACAGAGTGCTGTTGTGCGAGATGTCGTGGTGTCTCGATTGGAGAATCTCTTCTGGAGGATATGGGGAAACGTTGATGTCCAGCAGAACCTGTCTGGCGGCGTGTTGGCTACTTTGTTTATGACCATTCATGAAGATTCTTCTCTTCGCATAACCGACTACCCTCCTCCTTTAAAAGTACGTACCAGAAGGTTACAATATCTAATCAAGACTAATTAGATAACATGCAGGCTTCTACCATCACATCTTCCAACGGTATTACCGGATCTCAGCAAGGACGCAACGATTCACCTCCAAAGAACGAAAGCAAAACTCCACTTCCACCTATCCTCAAGAAATCTACCGAAGGAACAAAGAGTGTACCTCCAAGCGAGCCGTCGTCTCATAAGACGACAAGGATACTTATTCCTGAGAAACCCAGCGAGAAGCCAACCCAAAAGGCGACGAAAGGTGCCGAGACTGGAAAGGGAAACAAGTCAACAGCAGCCAGTTCGACATCTGCAGCCCAAAAGCCAATCCGCAAGAGACCAACTTTCGTGGCAAACAGAGCAGCATCCTCGAGAAAGAGAGGCGTGCTTATCCGGCGGAAATCATCGCAAACGTCTCCCGTTACTTCTCCAACCGTTGAAGAAACGGAAGATATTTTGCAAGAGCAGATACAAGCGCAAGAAGAGGAGAAAGCAGAAGAGCAAGCGAAGGAGCAATCGAAAGAAGCCTCTGCTCCTTCTAGCCCTGCCAAAGAGACAGAAATCTCGTGGCGTTCGATGCCGTATTTGAAAAAGTTTGACGAAGACAGCAGGAATGCACCAACAGAACGGGAACCGGGCACGGCAAGCACAAGTCCTCCTCCAACAAGCTTTTCAGTCAGTAGCGTTCATCACCACCGCAGCCCAGAAGAACATTTTCGAGCTGCCAACCAGGAAAAAGCGCAGAATAGTGTCGTTTCCGACAAATCACTTGTTGAGCAGGACTTTCGAACGAATTTTGTTCAAAGACAGCGGCAGGGATCCGCATTTACCACTAAAAACAACAGCGCGGCGTCTTCTCTTACGACGCGACTCAGCTCAACGAACTTTCGGGAAATGCTTAATGCCGCACAAGCCGCTGCTGCGTTGCAAAAGAGTGACAGTCGTGGTGCAACCCGAAGCCTGTCACCAGGGCCACAATATGTCCTCCTTCCAAAACACGACGGTCCCATCAGTTCTTCGACGATGATGACCTCCCCGACGCGAAAATCGGATGTTAGAGACCGAAGTCGACGACCTATCATTATCAATACATCATCGTCCAAGGCACAGGAACAACGCTCTGATGATAAAGAGCCTGTTTCTAATTACCCATCGGCAGTAGCAGTGTCGGAATCTGTGATATCGACGTCACAACAAACAACAACCGGTGTTTTTTCAGTACCGAAAGAGGCTCAGGAACTTCTGGGAGAACAATTGACTAATCTGATTAAGGGGAAGGGGGGTAAAAGATGGTAAGACGAAACGGAGTTAACAGATATGCTTTTAGAAGTTTACTTCTCCATGTGCAGTACTGGCAGTGTTAGGGGCAGCTTTAGATGGCAAGTGGGCGTTTGACATTTCGTGCATAGACCTAAGATAGCATGCTTACTACACTTGCAGTAGATGAATAAAGTCATGAATTGAGTCAGGATTTGCCAATGAATATACATAAGACTGGCTGGGTATCTATGGAAAAGCATTTTGTACCTGTCAAGGTATTATGAGTGCACAAATATGGGAAATGATATCACATGGTTCATAGACCTAAGAGATTCAGCAACATGCTCGCAATGCTTAGCATGATGGAGCACACTTCAAGCATATATGTGTGGAGAGTGTCTAGTACGTGGTTAATGATCAGTCCCAGGCGTTGTTGGAGGGGTGCCATACTCGTCAGCGTCCACCATTGCACTTATCGACGATTCAGAACGAGGGTAACTTTCACCATTATGGCCCAACCGATCACCAGCATCATGGGCTACTGAGCTTACCGGCGAATCCCAACAGTTTTCATCACCACCAGGTGCAGTAGTACCAACACCACCACCACCGTTACGAGAAGCAGCAGTACCAACACCAGGACAATTACCAGCCAGAACAAACTCATTTCCCTCACGCTGCTGCTCCTTCTTAAGGATATCCTTCTCCTTCTTAGCCTTTTTCCCACCACCACATTTAAACCTATCCTTCCCCAACCTCATTCCCGACCAAACCATCGTGACCACCCACAGCAACAAATTCACCAAATCAATCCAAGTGGCATGTCTCATACGTTCAATAGCCCCATCCCCCTCCGGATCTTCCGATAAATACATCTTGGCGAACACACCAAATAACACCAACCAGATCAAGCAGATAAACACCTCCCAAAGCAAAAACGGTAAATGCAAGCTTTGATAGGGGTCGACTGCGCGGCGCACAACTCGTGGGACGAAGCACCAGGTCATAAGGTCCATTGCCGCTGTGAATGCGGCTAGAGCAGCGACTACTTCGGCATACACCCATTTCGCGTCCAAGTAGACGTCCTTGTCGCAGGCGTGCTGGAGGTCTTTGCCGTATAGACCGGCAACGGTGAGAGCGAAGATGAATTGGAGAAAGCGCAGAAATGCATTTGTGATGGATGCGGTGATTGATCGAGGGGTGCTTGGCTCGGTAGGTCTACCATTAGGATCTCTCATGGCGTTATAGTTGCTGTTGCTTGACTGTAAGCCCTGTTCGAGAGCTATGTCTTTGATGCGACCATCTTTGAGTGCTTTAACGCCAGCACTGGTAGCTTCTTTGCCCGCGGTCAAGGCTATCAATAATGACATTTTGATCAGTTTTTGTCAATAGACTAATAGGGAAGAAAAGGAAAGAGTGAAAATCGCCAGTGTTTCTTTGGGAGAGTTGCTGCTAATGAAGATGAATGATGTTCAGTGAGCTTTATGTACCATTAGAGGTATAGATACGCTCAAAGTCATATCTGACTCAGATGAATGACTGTGTTGAAATGGTAATTATAGCAGACAGCACATATCAAGCAGCGAGAAAAAGATTGTTTCAGACAACCAAAGAGAAGAGATTAAGAGCATAATGACATTATCGATAAGTGATAAATGAACAAAGATTCGGAGGTATAGACGAATATACCTTTGCTCTTTATATGAATCTAGATCTGACTCCGATCTGTGACTGTGTCAAGCTCGATGGACTAAAACATGAGTAATCCAGACTCGTGAAGTTGTGGTAGTCATGCAATATTCCCTAAAGGGGTAATGTCATGGCTCAATTTTCCTCCTCTTTGTCCGGCTTCTTAGGACATATAGAGAGGCAGTGCACTTATAAACCTGCTAGAGTATTGGGAGAGAGTAAATTGTTTTCCTTTTTTCAATAATGAGTAGGGCGTATTGTAGCCGCTGTACCTCGACGACCCTTCAGGCTATCGTCTGATTATATAGACCCAACCCATAATGCACTACCTAAGTACACCAAGAATAAGAACAACTAATCCTCTTAACCCACAGTTTCGCCAGTCATGATACCTGCAACAATCTAAGTTACCCTAAAAGAAAAGGACGTATGATTGTAAAGGCTTCATCCTAAGCGCCAACGTCACTTTAGCAGGGATTATTTTAAGCTAGGGTATGGGACCAATTATGCTTAAGGGCCTTCCCGACCTGGTTTTGGCGCTTACATAGGGTTGCGGATCGACAAGGTGGTTAGGGCTTGACTGGCTGGCGGATGTTGGATTTGGATAGATTGCGGTTACTACTTTCGCTCTTGGCCGGAATGTTTGTATGAAGTACTCTGTATTGACACAATTATGCTTCTCAGCCTCGACTCTAGTATCTTAGGGTAAGCTATGGAGAACCTTCATCTCATCATTTCACATTCATAATCAACTTCTCTCAGCTACATTGAGAACAAGCTTCTGAAGTAGACTCACCACTAACTGACTCACTCACTGACTCTCACTCTCCTCTTCTTCTCGCCATCAACTTATCCTGTATGACACACATACAATCCCAAAAACCAAACATAACCATCCAACCTAGGTACAGCCCGACCAAAAGACACCTTATTAACATTTTCGTATCTAACAACAAAATCAGACTTGGGTGATAGGAGCTTTGTACAACAAGACCATGACATGACTGCTTTGACGCCACTGATGCTGACTATGCCCTATCAGCAGAACAACCATGCTGACAATTTTGAACTCGAAATTTAATAGAATATCAATGGGGTAAGAGAGGGGATTCAAGAATGCAAATGGGGGGGAACCAAAAGAAAAATGCAAATAACCAAAAAAAGAAAACTCCTGACAGCCAAGGGGGAAACAAAAAGCCAACGAACCGAGCGGAGTGAGCGCATTCATTGTGCTGGAAGAAGATCAGAATGATTTCGAGGATCGATATCCCTCCTCCAGGAAAGTAGCGGTTCAATTTGCCTGGCTAATAATCTAGGCTGGACGATTCATTCCACCGTCACCAATCCTGCTTTTTGTCTGTGTTGGTCCTTCCGCCGGAGAATGACCTGCATTATGTATGCCGACAGGTCCCCGATTAGCCGTTGACTGAGGCACAGGAGGTGCCGATGTGGGCATCGGAGGGGCATCGTCCTCATATTCTCCCAGATAATCATCCGGATGAGGCGGGTCCATCGGAGCCTGCTCAGGAGCATGGTTGTGGTGTGCCGGTTGTTGAGCCCCAGCCTGTTTTGCTGCGTTCTTCGTGGCCTTCTTTCCTTTTCGACCCTTCATCTTGGCTTTTTCCAACAACCGTCGCTTCTCCGCTAACCGACGTCGTTCCTTTCGGTCTTTGATCTCGTATTGCCGGATCAATGCTCGAGGAGGTTCTCCGAAGATAGCTTCATACTCGCAAAATTCGCACATCCAAAACTCTTCCGGGCTGGGCGGATTATGGATATTCGCATAGTGCTGTTGAATTTTCCGACGACGAGCAGCCATCGCGTATATACTATCACGAGACCGTTTGGGTCTCTGCCCAGGATTAGCTGCTGGTGCCCCCGCCGCAGGAGGCGGTAACTGCTGATTTCCACCCATTGTCCCCATGTTCGGACTGGTTTGCGTTCCCTGTGTAGCAAAATCACGCGAATTCGGTGCATGTCCATGGAGAGATGAATTCGGAAGTCGTGGATGAGACATTGGATACGGATTGGTAGATTGCATAGCTATACTCTTCGAACTATCCGATTCGCATGTGAACGTGAATTGCGTTTTCGTGGGAGACTGTCTGTTCGCTTGTTGATCAAGAAGACTGACGTTGTTGGGTCCTCTTGGAGACGGAGAAAGTGCCGCAGCGTTTGCTATTGCCGTTGAGATTATACCTTGATCTGGTTTGGTTCCGGTTTCACCTGTGATTTAGGCACAAAGTCAGTGAACAATCGTTCCGACAATACCTCCTCCTAATGTATGGTGGTTTATACCTGATCCGATATGTGACGATGGAGTTGAATCCCGACGGCTACCGCCAGGTCGTCCACCAAACCAGGCGCCTTGAGGATGCATTGGAAGTGAATTGCGTCCACTGGAAACACGCGGTGCATGACGAGCGTAACGACCACGCCCTGGCCCCGAAATCCCGCTCCCTGCATTCGACGCGGCTGGACTGCCAGACCCGTAATATGTGCCAGTCCCGCTATCGCCTAGCCCGCCAGGAGATCCAGGAGTTGATCCAGATAATCCCATATTCGCAAGATCTGTGCTCAGACTCGAGTGATGATTATTCAACGTTCCAGAGGTCGGGATTTTGCGTTTCTTTTTGTTATTGGTGTTTTCAAAAGCATCATATCCATCAAGCCCGACTGGCGATGATTTTGTTTGCGACGAATCTTGCGCCTGCTCATTGGAGTACGGAGTGGAAGGAGGTAACGACGACCCGCGAAACCCGCCGCTGCGGCGAACAACCACCGAACCACCTTCATCTCCACTTTCAACTTCTGAGACGCCGTTCTCGTACGGATGGCGGTGGTCTCGATCGGGGCTATGATCATGGTTGTATGGATCGACGGAATGCTGGCGCATCAAGTATTTGCTATCTTGTCTTTCATGATGTTCGGAGTACGAGCCGTAAAACAGCTGTGACACAGGAGGAGCGGGCGGAAATAGAATCGACTCGGCAGCCTCGGGAGAAAGACGAGAGCGTAATGGGCGCTTTGGCAGAGGTCGAATGAGACGATCAGGATAGATGGGAGACGGTGTGTCTGGAGTGGCGGAATATGTGCCACCTAGTGAGATTGATCGTATCAGCAATCCACCCTCATGCTTTACTAGAGCAGTCTGTTCCATGCTCAAAAACGAAGACCTAGATGCCTTGTAAAGTTTTGATTCCGGATAGACAGGGACATACTCATTGTAGCAGCCATGTTTCCTTTTCTTGCCTTGGTCTGGCACTCATGCACACACACACACACACACACACACACACACAGAGTTTCTCTCCAAGAACCAGACGTATAACCCGCACCAGCTAATCTGAGATCGTCCTATTGTATTCCGAAGTAACTGAAGTAAGATGATCGTTTTGTTTTCGGTGCGGCAAACTAACGGCAAAACTCGACGTGGTCTCCCGAACGATTTGAATATTCCCCTATCCCAACTACGGAGCGGGACGTTAGTGAATATGGTGAACGGCGCCGAGACCCGGGAGATCATAGGAAGATGATGAAAATAGAAGAGAACAGAATTGATACAGATGGAGCAGAGTTGTGTCGGTAGAAGCAGTGCTGATAAGACAACTCACCAAAGCAGGTAAATTAATAAGCAACCCAAACGGCAGACTTTTTAAGGAGTGACTAGTCGTGTATTGCAATTCCAGTAATATCAGAGACAGACACCAAGAAATGCGCAAGCGGAGCGGAGATAGAAATGAAGTCTTTTCAGAGCGAGCAAATGCAAGATGACGACCAAAATATCCGAGAAATGAGGGACGTTTTGGAGGTTCGTCAAGAATGAAGCAGAAGTTGGCGGGTGCTCGGGTATGCCGCGCTAAGCCTAGTTGGGACTATAGTGCTATGTGGGAAATATATGGCAGATGCTCACTCGAACTACACATCAGTCAATGACCTGTTGAAAACACGTTTGCAGTCCTGGATTCATGGCCCTGGATTCAATCAAATCATGTCATGAACGAAGGGTCTATGTGACTTAGTCTATTATGTTGGTAGATATCTTTAAGGAATTCCCGGACTGAGGGCAAAAAGGATACGTATGTATATTCTTTCTATTCTTCCTAAGTTGTCTCGTATTGTTATCCAACTGCTATAATACTACGGAGAACCCCATCTTTGACTCTTTTGATGGATAATAGTAGTCAAGCCAGAGGAGGATATATGAACCCTCAACAGCATTGTTGTTCCCGGATAACCTCCAGTTTGCTGAGTTGTGCCCCCCATTCTGCAGCTTCCTAGGATATCAAATGAGCCAATTGTTCCGCGCAAAGGCCAAAAAAAATTAAAAAGAAATCTCAATTGGCGGGCAAGATCGCAAGCGGGATACGAAAGCGATCAGTATCATCGTCAGTAAAGATGTGGACGGGATTTCTCTCTAGATTCAATGCTGAATGTCAGATCGGAAGCGAGGAAATCGTACTCTTTTATTTAGACCCGACGCAATCGACAATTGTCCTTCATAGGTAGCCGACTCCTTTCGGAAGGACACGGACAATTATACGATCGATCACTCGTCACAGAGCGTAGAATGGACAGAAATGCGGTTTGGTTTTGGACATCGCTTATCTCACGAAGGGACGGATGAGGCGATATCTGCAGTTTCGATGTCAATTGAATAATGCTGAAAATGTGGCCCTAATTTGATATCTTCATGGTCAGTCTTTCCACGTCGTTCGGAACGTCCCTGTTGCAAAACCACCAAAGCTGGAAGCCCGAAGGAGCATGAACGAGTACTAATCATTAGAGGAAGACTCAGGAGAGAGGAGAGTGAAATGAAGAGAAAATAGAGAAACAACATGGGGTAGAGAATAATAACGCAGTCGGCATTGTGAGCGGGGAAGCACCAAGTTAGTCAGCAGTTTCTTGACACAATGAAGGCGGCCAGCCATCCCGTTCCGTCAGTCTTTCCCCCCATCTCAAGTGACTTCTCTCTCCCTTCTCCCCACTCAACACTCGCTCGTTACAACCCAGAGTATGTAGCTGCTTTGCTTGCTATGATATTTCCCAGGCGATCTTTTTGGAATAGGCACGTCATTGCCTAATTTCCCGCAATTGTTTTGTTGACTATTCTCCTTTCGCTTTGCTCGGTTTTCGTCAAGCCACCAGAAAAACCACCTTCGAGTTCTTCCTCCAACTTGTCACGGCGCGTAGGGACACAATTATCCTCGGCCGATCACAGATCACGCTGGCAGTCTTACTGTGAAGCTACCCTCGTGTCTAAGTTCCTGTCGGCCCTACTGCGTCGTGAAAAATTCGTACCGTGACCATGAGTCCTCGTCGCTCTTCCCGAGCTCGTACCACCCAGCCCTCGCCTGCCCTGCACCACACCAATTCCAGCAGCTCTGGAAATTCACACAACCGGGGAGAGCGCAACACTCGTTCCAATAACAAGCATGCATCTCCTCAAAGATCGTCGACGCACCGTTCTCAGTCTCTTGACGACTCGGACGGCAAACCCGACCTGCCACAGACGCGCCAGCGCCATCGTGCCCAAGACGACGATAATGACGACCTTTCCCAAGCGAATGACGACGAAGGTGATGAAGAGGAAAATGATGATGAAGAAATAACCAGGTGTCTATGCGGACAGCAAGAGTACCCAGGCTTACCTCCATCCCGGCGCAGCGCCACTGGTCGGCACCGTCAGCAGGCAGGAGGCAAGGACAATACTTTGGCAAAAGATGAAGCCGATCCTCTTAGCGACGATATTGGAAGCATGTTTATCCAATGCGACTCATGCAAGGTGTGGCAGCATGGTGGCTGTGTTGGTATCATGGACGAAGCTATGAGCCCAGATGAATACTTTTGTGAAGAGTGCCGGAAAGACCTGCACAAGATCACTGCTGAGTCGAATGGGTAAGTCGTCAGTTTTCCTTGTATTGGAAGCTACGCCCTGGAATTTTCTAAGTGGCACACCACATGACCGATGACTGTCTTCATGCTTCTTTGATTTCCTGCCCCGGCCTCTATCCATCCTCTGTCCTTGTCGTTTGATCAAAACAATTGAATCAGGAACATTTGACAATACCATAAAACACGTTAACTGTTTTTTAAAAAGGTCTTTGAAGATAGCTAACGTTTCCACAGACAGCATTCTTCCCAGTACTTGCCAGTTGCCCCTGTGTTCAGTCCTGATTCTTCTTCGCGAGAATCTTCCAGCGACATTGCGCGGCGCTCACGCGACTCGAGATCACGACAGGCTGAAAACCCCAAGCGCCGCTCCACGATGAACAGTCGAGATGCTGCGTACGATGAGGAGGAGCTGCTCAGACGGGCTATAGAAGAAAGCAAGGAAGATAGTAGAATGAGCAATGACGAGACCAGCTCACGGAGAACGAAAAGAAGTCGGAGCGATGATGAGGTGTAAGTGCTTCCCTTTTCTGGATCTGTTGGTACCTGGAAGATCACGAATAGCTGACGTGCACAGTAACAAGCAAGCCGTCAAACGCCCCCGAACAGGCTCTCCATCTCCGCCGGCCGTGTCTAAGCAGAGTATTCCTCCCTCACAACCTGTTTCAGAAGACGAAGCAAAGCCGAAAACCAACGGAGTGAATAGAGCTAAGCGGGGTGCTTCTGGGCGCGGTCAAAAGGAGAAAGAAGTCAAGGAGCCAGAGGAGCAACAAGAAGAGGAAGAAACAGAACAACCAGGACCTATTCCACGGAGGAAATCACGCTCAGAGAAGAAGCGAGAAGAGGGTATGTTTCAACGTATGGATATTTTTTGGACGAAAACTGATGCATGACAACGAGTAGAATCCGATCATGAGGCTGAGGCATCACCATCAAAACCCTCTGCGCTTGCACCCACACCGAGCGAACCTGAGCCTTTGGAACCAACTCCGGAAACCCCAGTGCTCGCTGCAGAGCCTGCACCCCCGCCGCCTCCCCCTCGTCAGTCAACACGAAAATCGGGCCGCCCTCCAGCTCGACGTGGTGGGCGGCTGGGCCGTAATCAATATACAAGGGACCGAGACCTCAATGGGGACGCTGTCAATTCTCCAAATTCGCCGCATGGTAGCCATTTCCGGGACAATGGGCGAGATTCACCTAGCGTCGGTGGACCCAACGGGTTGGCCAATGGAGCTGACGGCAAAGGCGGGAAAGGCCGTCACTTAAATCCACATCGTACGTCGATGAATGAAATGAAACGACGAGTGGCAGCTATTCTGGATTTTATATCGCGCATGCAAGTTGAGATGGCCGCCAGCGGAGAGACAGTAACTCCACCAGACAATAATACTACAAATAGCAACCGGACACCATTAGTCAAAGGCGTTCAGGATCAATTGAGTTCATTGCTCACATCGACAAACAGCGAAGGTGTATCGGTAGCCAGTTCAGCAGGATCGGCCGCAGATGATACATCGAAGGAGAAAGAGAAGGACTTCAAAGACCTCACCAGCATCGAAATGATGGATGTTCTCACTCGACATCTACTCAAATGGCAACAAGAGTATGGCAAATACGGCGAGAAATAGTACATTCTCTGTAGTGAATGACTATGATCTCGTCTGATCTCATACACTCATGTCTTTTCTCTGTGCATATACGAACGTCCTACTGTCTCATATGGGTTGGATTGGGATTCCGGCGTTTTCTTCAATTTTTCAAAGACCATCAACTGACATACTCCCAACAAGATACCCACAGCCGGTCTCATACTTCTATACAAAACCTTATGTACTATTACTCAGCAAACTTACTCCTATGGTGGGCGGCGCTTTCATCTTTCTTTTCTCTTTGTTTGTGCTGGACATTTAATGGGATTGGTATTCGTGGCAATGTTTGTGTGCGTTCTGGAGTTTCTTTGTAGCTGATTTTGCATTGTTCTTGCTTAAGTTCTTTTCATTAGTGGGCTCATGTCAAGCTATCGGGCTGGTCCGATTGCGAATATTGATTTGTCCTTGAATGGCGTTGTCTTTATATTCACAAGTCTTGTTAGCAGGAGCGATGGTACAGTGTGGCATACACGCCTTGGGCAGAGATTAGCTCTATAGCAGCCACCAACCTATAGATGGTTCCTCTAGGTAGCTCTGTGCAAGAGCAGACAGACCGCCTTATAACAGTGGTCATGAAAGCAGTCCTAGAGCTAACACTAAGAACAAAGCCCTCATTATATGCCAAGCAGTGGTAGACAATGGATCTGAATATATACCTACTAGAGAAATCAGGCTAGATCTCAACACAGAAGGGAATACACAAATCCTAAGCTTAAACGACAGGCCAAAGACACAGCAAAGAAATATCAATGTAATCTAGAAATAGAAGAAGGCACACTGGGAAGACTTCCTTACTAATAATACTAATACATGGTAGGCAACTAAGTACCTAAAGCCCAGCGGCAGCTTATTCAACAATAAAATACCACTATTAATGTGGCCAGACAGGTCTACTATCAAAGACAAAATAGAACAGATTAAGGAGCTACTTGCTATGTTCTTCCCACTACTACTAGTAAGTATTGGCGATGAGGGATCTTAATAACAAAGGGAACCGATTCACATGCTAGACCTAACTATGGGGAGATTAAGTAGAAAGTCTTTGAACCCAAACCATGGAAAGCACCTAGAGAAGATGGTCTACTAGTAATAGTGTGGAAGCATCTGTGGCCAGTGGTCAAAGATAGGGTGTTTCTCATCTTTTAAATATCACTTTAAGATAGTGAAATCCCTTCCTAATAGTAGAATACTAAGATTATACCACTCAAAAAGCCTAGAAAGGATAACTACACGCTAGTAAAATTATAGAGACCTATATTATTGCTCTCAACACTTCAACACTGGGTAATATTATGGAAGTGGTTATCGCAGAAAGGATATCATATGCTGTCGAAGCGTTCGGCTTGCTGCTAACAAGCTATTTTGGAGCAAGGGAGAGGCGCTCAGCAGAACAAGCGTTGTTACTGCTCCAGGAAGAGATTTACAAGGCCTGAGAAACAAGAGAGTGTTCAGTATGGTCAGCTTCGATTTCAAAGGCACATATAATGGAGTCTATAAGGAGCGGCTACTTCTGACCCTATGCCGACGACAGACATCCACGTGCCAATACACGCCTTTTTTACTCATTCAAATCATCAAGATGTGTTTGCACTCGCTCCCCTAGCTTTATCATTTTTGACACTCACAACATCTGTGATTATGGCTCCAGTAGCATCGGAAGATACTTTGAAACGATGTATGTTTGGCAGTTAATACACTGTATATGAATTGCATTCTAACTATCACAACAGCTACGGTTGATTTGGTCGATAAACGCGCCTACTACTACTATTCTGGCCCCGAGGAGCCTGCTGAGAATGACAAGCACGCATATTACTACTATTCCAGTCCCGAAGAGCCTGCTAAGAAAGAGAGACATGCCTACTACTACTACTACTACTACTACTACTACTACTTAGGTCCAGAGCAACATAGTGAAGAGGAATGAGAGCGCTGTTCTAAAGTATATTGGCGAGTGCGTTTCGTCTGTGGGGTTTATATTGATTTATATAAACGTTTGCTTAGATTTCTGGTGCCATGTGAGAAAAGCCAATTGCAACAATGCGTGATCGACCGAGGATTTACGGAGCACTCCACAGTTATATCACTCTACGCTCAATAGTCCTTTTATAGGATGGTTCTTTCTACAGATTTCAATTCGATCATATTAGCTGCTCCAAGTTTCGAATAAGCGATGAAGACTAGATGCTCCCACTACACTCTTTTTCTCTTTTTTCTTTCCTTTTCTCGAAGATTCTCAGATCTTTACACTCTCGCTATATTCAATCACGATTTAGTTGCGTCAATTAGTTTCTCGAATACGTTGAATAAACGGAGTCCCTCAACAACTATATCTGCTACCTAATGTCTCGACTAAAGTAGTAGACTATCTGATTTACTCCCGTGCTATAGTAGCTTACTACCTACAACCAAAGAAAATATCATTTATGTGGGTGCATAAAGCACGTGTACACGTTAATGTACGTACGTACGTACGTAGAGTGTTTAGCAGGTAGTGACTCTAATAGTATATATCGGCCTGCTATTACTATCGCACTTGGAGCATCTCTATTCCATTCAGCCTTCGCTTCTACTAAATCTCTTTTTGTCCTTGTCACTAATGTTTGATATTGTACGTGTACGAACCCTGTGGCTCGCGCATTATACGGCCATAGCTGCGATTTTCACGGGCAGCACTGGACTGAAGCTTATCTGGTTTTATCTAGAATCAAAAACCAAGAAGGCACACTTCCTCAACCAAACGATACAGTACAGGACCGGAGAGATTCGTGGTCTATATAGTCGTTCTTTTTTTTGGTGGATTAACCAACTATTCGTCTTTGGATTCAAAAGGGATATATCGGTGGAGAACCTACCACATCTGGACCGAGCACTATCTTCAGATGCAGTCCATATCTCGGTAAAACAACTATGGGATGCGCGTGAGTCTGTCGGCTGTATACTCAACCGTTTCTTATATCACGACTGATGGATTACGTTGGAGTTAAGGATCCTAATAAAAATGATGGATATGGACTAATTGGGGCATTTGCTCTCGTCTTCACACTTAAAGCGGTAAATTGTCCATTCGATTCCGCCGCCTTACCGAATTTAACTGATACGGAATTTTGCAGGTCCTAAACGGTATGTATGAGCATCATGTCTTTCGCCTTATTACTCAGATACGCGGTGCAATGGTGTCTATGATCTATGAGAAGACATTATAACTACCACTCGAAGACGCTAACAATAGATCGGGAGTCACATTGATGAGCAATGAGGTGGATAACATTGCAATAGGCATCCAAAACTCACATGAGACTTGGGCAAGTCCGACTGAGTTAGCCATCGCCGTCTATCTTTTAGAGAAGAAAGTCCTTTGGGCCGCCGCTATTCCGGCAGCCATCTCATTGGTAGTCTTCTATTTGACCGGCCTAATCTCAAAGTCATTTCCACCAAGACAAACGAGATGGATGCAAGCAGTCCGTGAAAGAGTTTTTTCACATCGAACTTCCTTGACACCGCAAAGTCACTGAAGATGCTTGGCATGTCAGAGCAAGCGTCAAGGATCATGCAGCTGCTTCGGGTCCGGGAGTTAAATCTGCAGAAGAAATTCAGGCATTCCATGGTCAAGATGAATCTGTTAGGTTAGTTTGCCGCAACCAGGGAGCACAACCGAGGGAAAATAGTCAATTTATATTTTTAAGCATTATACTGAGAATAAGTTACAGCGGGAATACCATCGAACCTTAGCCCTGTTATTACACTTAGTGTCTATACGGGAATTGCATTCTGGACAGGTAGAGAACCCCTCACGGAAGCACAGACTTTCATGACACTCTCAGTCATCCTGCTATCTAGTACTCCACTGTCTAATCCGGTGTATTCCGCTCCGAGACTTGCTGGTGTTGTTGATTGCTTTAAGAGAATCCAAGAATATCTCTTGGAATCTCCGCGGCGTGACTACAGAAGATGGGAAAAATCTTTCGAGACTTTCGAAGCCGAAATAATCCCTGATAGGAAGAGCTGCGACTCACCGAAAATGCCAAGTATCTCCATACAAGCATTAACGCAAACAAAATCTGAATCAGCTTACCCAACGCCAGACGTTGTTATCGTTCACCAGGCCGATCTCAGTTGGAGCAGCACCCATCCGATCCTCTCAAACATAAGCGTCAAACTTCCACATGGATCGCTTACCATGGTCCTAGGTCCTGTGGGCTCAGGAAAGAGTATGCTTTTAAAAGCCGTTTTAGGAGAGCTCCATTGTACAAAGGGCTATGTGCAGATACAGTCATCACTGAAAGTCGGTTTCTGTGACGCAAGTCCGTGGATTTGTCACAGCACCATCCTTGAAACGATTTGCGGAGAACTCGGGTACGACGAAAAATGGTATCAAACAGTCATTCGTGCGTGTGCTTTGGAAGAGGATATTAATAATTTTACGGATGGCTATTCCACTGTTATTGGGAACAATGGCATTTCAATGAGTGGTGGACAATGTCAGCGGATCGCTATAGCTCGTGCAGTATAGGCCCGTACACAACTTGCCTTATTTGATGATGTTTTGAGTGCTTTGGATACTAGAACCCGCGAGCATCTCTGTGAACATGTCTTTGGAAGCCGAGGCCTTCTACGCCAGCATAACGTGACTGTCGTTCTCGTGACACATGCACATCAGCCTTTGGCCTTCGCTGATCAAGTTCTCTTGATGGAAGACGGTAGGATATCGGATTATGGAAACCCACAAGACATTGGGAATAGAAACGAGCCTTTAGTGATTGAGGATATTCCTTCCAATGTCAATACGGTCTCTGGGTCGACACTCGATGATTTGCAGCGCATGAAACCCTTTCCATCGCCTAAAGTGGAAGATGTGTTGACAGAAAGCTAGGAGACCTCACGGACTATTCCTACTACGTTGCGGCAGCTGGAACCAGAAACATGCTGTTCTACCTTATTCTTCTGCTCATAGGAGCATTTTACTCTCAATTTCCGAGTAAATGCACCTATTGTAGATAGACCCTGACGTACATCTACTAAACGTGGGACAACTAGGTCTATGGGTTCAATGGTGGGCGGAAGTCAATGCTCGTTCTCCCTACAGCCAACTGGAACCCTACATATCCGTATACGCCGCATTGGCCATCTCAGCATCAGCACTGTGGGCGTCATGCATGCGGCTCGTCTTTTGCCGCATTGTTCCCAAATCCTCGACCCAATTTCATGAGTACCTGGTCACCAAGATCAGAGATGCCCCTTTGTCTTTTCTGACATCCACCGACAACGGTACCATTCTCAATAGATTCAGTCAAGACATGACCTTAGTGGATAGATCGCTACCAGCGGACTTTCTCAAGACCACCAACAACTTCGCGCAATGCCTGATGACCGCTGTTTTCTTTCAGTAGGAGCAAAATATGTAGCTCCACTCATTCCTGTCGCTAGATTAGTTGTATATCTGATCCAAAAGTTCTATCTCCGCACGTCTCACCAGCTGCGCCAACTCGATTTGGAATATAAGTCCCCGCTTTATACCCAGTTCACCGAGACTGTCAGTGGCCTTATCACCATACGTGCGTTTGGCTGGCAACGACGCTTTCAAGAGCAACATCAGAGATAGCTCGAGGTGTCACAACGACCGTACTTTACTCTTTTTGTTGTCCAGAGGTGGCTGATCCTGGTCTTGGATTTGTTTGTGGCTGGTGTTGCTATTGCGCTTTCTTTACTAGCGGTGTTCGTTCCCAACATTGGTCCCATAGGCGTGTCTCTCATCTCCTTGATTACATTCAGCCAACAGTTGACTGAATTAGTCAATTTTTGGACATCCATGGAAACCAGCATCGGAGCAATAACCCGTATCAAGTCTTTCCAGAAAGCGGTACCTTCTGAGAATCTACCCCTCGAAAATCAGATTCCTGCTCGTACCTGGCCATCTGAGGGACGGTTGGTGTTTCATAATGTTTCTGCAGGGTACTTGATGACTGTGCGGCCCGTCATTCGAGATATATCTCTCACCGTCGATCCTGGGACAAAGTTAGGAGTCTGTGGCCGCACAGGAAGCGGGAAAAGTTCTTTGATTTTAACCATTCTCCGGATGATTGAAATCCACAACGGGGATATCACCATTGACGACGTGGACTTGCAAACATGCCTCGCCAGATAATTCGTAATAGAGTTATCGTCATTCCACAAGAACCGGTTCTTTTATCAAGCAGATCTGTGCGCGACAATCTTACCGGATTGGCAGCCGTCGCTGACACAACAGCACTAGTCGATGACTCCATGATTCTTGAAGCCTTGGAAAAGGTTCAACTTCGTGAATATATTGACTGCTGTGCCAGTGGTCTAGATACCAAGATGGAGAGCGTCACACTATCCGCAGGTCAAAAACAATTACTTTGCCTTGCCCGCGCTATCATCATGAAACGGAAAATACTTCTCCTAGACGAAGCAACCAGCAATGTGGACGACAAGACGAATGAGCTCATGCAAAAAATCATACGTACGGAATTTCAAGGTTGCACAATTATCGCAGTCGCGCATCGCGTGCATACCCTTGCTGATTTCGATATGGTAGCTGTTATGGATGAAGGTACCATAGTTGAGTATGATTCGCCAGCTAAGCTATCAAGTCGTCCCCAGTCGCTTTTTCGTCAACTTTGTGAGAAACAAAGTACACCGTTCACCAAGCCTACTTGAATCTGACAGACATTAAGTAGGCCTCGTTGTGGATGAAGGTTCTAAGAAGATTCCACCAGTAGTACCAGGTATATCGAGTAGGAATTGGGTGTTAACTCGGAATATATGTCTTTTCTTTTCAATTCTTTTCAACAGAGAAGCTACAATACTCCTAGGCACTATAGGAACGGCATTCCATCCATGGATTCAACTGGGCTCTTCTCAGTTATGTATTCAACAGTCTCATAAATCACATATCTTCTAGTCACTGCGGATGAAATCGCTACCACAAAAGGTGATTAGGTGCCGTGTATACAGAGTTGTAGAGTATTCTCTAATTTCTTAGCAACCTCTCGTCAAATCCTATGAGTGCAATTTGTGACATTCCATTATGTAGATGAGAATGACCTTTAACGGATTAAAGGGATGAATACCAGGTGAAGCAAAGGCTAATCGAATATTTTGAAAGCTTAAAGCTGATTGCTACGCCGCGCGAAATAACCACCAAAGCACCTGCTTTGTCACCCTTGAGAATCCAAAACTTGATTCGATTAGTCAGTCAATCTCATACAAATATTCTCTTGCGAGAGGTGAAAAGATTCCGACATCAAGCGGCTGTAATCGATGTATAAAATGGGGAGGTAAGATGACAAGAATTATCCCATTCTGATCGCAATAATCAATGAAGTGAAGATTGATATGACTTGAATGCCCATCAGTAATTTAGAGACTCTTTGATTTTAAGCTTCGAGATGATCTTCTCAGCGAGGAAAAGCGGCGAGGGGGTGAGCACTAAAACGGAAGGGAAAAGCCCAGGAGCGTCAAAGGAAATCTGGTATGTATGTATTACTTAACCATAGTGACATCAGAGATCTAAGCCCATCCATAATGTGTACAGTATCCTAAGTGAATGGAATGATCAACGGCGAACGCATGGCTTTACACGTGCTGTATAAAGTCTATGATGGATGCAAGGGGTAAATCCAGACCTTAATGACAAAGCATTCTTTAGACGGCAGGCATTGTTAAAGTCGCTTTCAGAAGAACAGTATAGTATAATGATCATTATCTTGATAACTTATTTTACCTAATAGTCATATATAGAAAGAGACAAAACAAAAAGACATCACTATACAAAGGAAATGTAAACAAGAAAAAAGAAAAATAAACCGGATCTGATCAAGAAACCGATCGAGTCGAGTCTCCATCCCTCTCCATCATACACGTTCCGTCGTATCCCAAAGTAACCACCTTCGTATTCATTGTTCTTGTATGTTGAATGACCAAAAAATAAACAAAAGAAAAGAGGTTAGTTAGGCTTGTCCCTGCATGTCAGTGGAGTAGACTCATCCACGAACAAAACACGGGAGTAACCGAGACTAACCCTTTTTGGAAATTGGCATGAATATTCTTACAGGCGAGAACCGTGGATAACCTTGTAGTCGACAACCAATTCATGGCCACCGTCGTTGATGACAAGAGCACGGACGCTTCCACGGCCGTCGCTGTAAGCTTGACGGATACGTTGGAGGAGACCGCCCTGGCTAACGACAGGAAGGCTCTGCTTGACATCACCAGTTTCGGTCATGGCGGTGATGCTACCATCGTCATGGACATCGAGGACACGGTAAGTCTTGTAGACAGGACCAAGCATGGTCTGGACTACGACAGAGGGGGAAGGGTGGGAGATAAAGCTGGACTCTTCATGAAGTTGACGGGTGAAGAGGTCAACGCCGAGGTAACGATGCTGGCCGGTCTGAGGGGAAACAGAGACACGGATGACCTGACAAGGACGTCCCTGGAGAATGAGGAGATCACCGACACGGATGAAGTGAACGGGGATAGGCACGCTGTCCTTGCTGGAGACACCGCCACGAGGTTCAATGATACGGACCTCCTCACGAGGAGCACGAGGAGCTCCCTCGACAATCACCTCTTCCCGCTCATGGTGGAAAGGGTGAAGGAGGCGGTCGGCAGCACGCTCAACGCCGCGGCGGAAGGAGTGGTAGTGACCTTCGTCGTCGTAGTAACCCATTTTGGATTTAGGGGATTCTTGACGGATAGTCTCCTTGGTTACGGAAACTTGAGCAGAACGGTTGTAAGGGTTGCTGCGGCTTTCAGGGGTGACGTCGTAGGCGTCAGCACGGTAAGCTGCAGTGTCGGGTTGGTATCGACGGTCGTAAGTAACGTCGACCTCGTAAGTGGGTTGGATACGACGGCGGATCTCGCGTTCGGTAACGTCAAGCTGGGTCTCGAAGGCCCGTTCTTGAACAGTAGTAGTGTTGTTAGAGGTAGGGTACTCTTCGTAACGACCAATCGGTTCGCGGAAGCTGTAGAGACATGTCAGGTATTAAGGCCATGGAGAGATGCAAGGCTAAATAAATACAAGGAAGAGGAAAGAAAAAAAAGAAAAGAGTCAATCAAAACAAAAAAGGTGATTGGTGAGCCATTGGGGTTTAGGGGGAGCCACGTAACAGCTTGGCGCGTGTTGGTGGATTTAGTGGAGTTGGGCTAGCGCCGCAGCTGTGCTCATGAATTGGCACTGTTGTCCAAATGCACCGTGTTATGTGTGGGCCCCCAGCTCCCACCGCTTGTTTTTCCTTTGCTTTGCTTTTTTACCGGAGTGGGCTTGTTATTATTAATTGCCTTGGAAGAGCAACTGCAAATAACGCCCGGTTTTGGAGAGAACAAGAAAATGGGTGTAAGCTTACCGTTCGCGAGAAAGTTCTACCTGGGGGTAGTTAGCCTGATCGTAGGTAGTCTGAGGGTAAGTAGCCGCCTGAGGATAGGTAGACTGCTTGTCGTAGAATCGATCGCGCTCTTCGTAAACACGGGTTTCTTCAAAGCGAGTACGAGGACGGCGGTCGTCGGTACGGATGCGTACGTCAACTTCTTCCTTTCCGTAGACACGAGGGTCGGGAAGAGGAGCACCAGCAGTATCTTCCCGTCCGACGCGCGAAGTGCGATTGATTTCAACCTCTCCTTCTACTCTCGTCTGAGTAGTCTCAGAGACAGCGTCACTCCGGTACGACGACGGGAAGACACTGAAGGGGATGGGTACACGCGCCTCAAAGTCCAGATTGACTGTCCTTTGGGCGTCCTTTCTCGAATGCCTTTCGAACTGTTAAAAACAACTCGAAAGGCGAGACAAGAAAAGACTTGACTGCGGGAGGAAAGTCTTTTATTGGCACGGAGGAAAATACGATTGGAATGCTGGGGTAGCAATCCAAGCTTATCTGACACGTTGGATAGATGTAAAAGAGGTTGAAATGGAAGGTTCAATTGAGAGGAATGGAAGGGTTGTAAGATGGGAAGATGGAGAAGAGGAAGAGGAATGCGAAAAGGAGGAGGGGGAGGGATCTGGCTTGTTTATGGGCGACACGGGGGAGGTTGGGAACAATAGGAAGGTGCGCAGGCTGGGCCAACTGGCAAGAACCGCCAGGCCGAGGTGTGACCGCGATGTAAACAAAGCTAGGCCTAAAGAGGAATCGCCTGCTTTCCCTTCTAGTCTTGGCGATGCTTCACATGTTTTCTCTCCTCCGTATCAATCAATTCTATCACCTTGGAGTACTAGAGTCTTTACTAAGGTTATATTCACATGAATCTTGTCAATTGACATATTATGTTGTTGTGCCTTAGACCTGTTGACTCCCAATGTTCCCTACCAACTCCCCTCGGTCCCCAGAGCATCCTCCAGCTCGATCTGATTTGGTGGCTATCATTCTCCATCTGAAACTGTAGCCGGTGGCGTCGGCGTCGCTATGGCAACCCTGCAGTCGCGCCTTGTCTAGCCCCGATTTTCAGGCTGAGTTGTGCGGATCTGTGGTCACTGCTCACTCCGACTATTGCCGGTTTAGTGTCGGTAATACCGATACCGTACAGTTCTTTGTATCGATCGAAGATGAACTGCAAAACTACTCCGTACTCCGTCAAGAGCTGTAGAAACCTTCCGAACGTCATTGATCAGACAATGGATTGAATGAATTGCTCAATTGTCGGTAACGACAAACAATTTCTATTCTGTGGTGCTGTACGGAGTAGCTTACCTATAAAACCCTTCCCTCCATCCATCCAGCGTGATCCATGTCAATTGACCAGCCATGCCTGCATCCGCAATATATTTCTTGCGACACAGCTGCAAACTCCACTCTCCATGAATTGACAATTCGACACTCGTCTCATACCCCACCCATATGCTTCAACTCCATAGGTCAATCTACTCTTTGCATCAAAGAATGGCTGGCCAGTCTCTTCTATCAGGCCTCAGCTCGGAAAGCCAGTGGTCCAGCCTCGCCGATGATTATGAGCATTGAGACACAAATTTGGGCAGCTTAGCGCCGATGGTAATTGTCAGTACGATCTATGTACGTATTTTGTACCCTGTAATCTTTGGGTTTGTCTCGTTTGTATGTCAAGCCCGATTTGGTCATATTACCGTATTTGGTAATTTCGGCTTACAGCCACACGTGAGCGAAAAGCCCTAATTCCATCGACAATTAACCACACGTAGCCTGACTACTTACTCAAGAGCAACGACTTCCCTGTTAGACCTTACGGTTGATATATTTGCTCAAGATGTAGCAATCCTATCCACAGGCAAAAAAAAACCGACAATTCATAGTGCTGACTGGATGAATCCCTCGTCATCGCTTGGTTCTCCTTGATCGAACCGACGCATAATTAATGAGACTACCACTCAATACTACCCATTTGACAATTCAATATGGCCTTCAGCACCTTATTCAGTATGATGATCGAACAATTACGCCAAAAGATCGAGACGAGTCCTTCAGGATGCGGTCGGAGTCGCCCCGGTTGGTGCAACCTCCCATACAACGTCTATGGGACTTTCAGCCATCATGCATATACGCCGTTGACCAATCATCCACATGCATAGGCAGACCAAATCGTCTATCATTATGATGCAAATGCTCATAGTACAACGATTTTTTTCACAATGAGAACGATGGAATTATATTCGGCTTTGTGTATGTCCGCCTCGTTAAATCCGGCATGAATGTACAGAGTCTACCGACTTGGCACAATGTTGTCCCGGGTATAAAAAGACATTGAAAAGTACCTACAATCTCCTGAACATTTGCGATGCCATTGAACTTCATATTCTCCATCTCAAAATTCCGAATCTACGGTTTTCGACGCAATGTCCACCAAAGAAATCGTCCTCATCACCGGCGGTAATCGAGGTATCGGCTATGGCGTCGCTCGAAAGCTATCTAGAGAATACTCCAATTTTCACGTAATCATCGGCAGCCGTGATGCCAACCAGGGTCGCGAGGCAGTCTCATCTCTCCTCGCAGAAGAAGGCTTGTCCGGGTCATCCATCTCCAGCGTCGAGTTAGACGTCACCTCTGACGAATCGATATCAGCGGCCAAAAAGACCATTGAAGAACAACACGGCCGTTTGGACGTGCTTATTAACAATGCCGGTATTGCGCTGGACGTCAAGGAGAAAGGAAAACTCCCCCTTCGGACGATCATGCAGCGTACCTACGATGTCAATGTTATTGGGGCAGCCCTCGTTACGGAGATATTCGTCCCTCTGTTAGAGAAATCCGCCAACCCGAGGATAGTCTTCGTTTCATCGGAGATAGGATCTCTCACATCGGCTGCTGATCCCAGTACTCCATGGTTTAAAGATCCGTTTCTGGCGTACAAGTCGAGTAAATCGTCACTGAATATGGTGATGCTGTGGTATAATGCTTTGTTAGCTGAAAAGGGGTTTAAGGTGAACGCTGCTTGTCCGGGATACGTGGCCACGAATTTGAATTCGTTCCATGGCACGGGAACTGTTGAGGATGGGGCTGTGAATATTGTTCGATTGGCTGTGTTGGGTAAAGATGGAGAGACGGGGACTTTTTCGGCAAAGGAGGGTATAAGACCTTGGTAGTCTATATGTCTGGGTGTATTCCTACATATTGTAACTAAAGAATAGTTAAGCCTACCTTTGTAGCTGTATCTCGTCGCCTGATCGATATCTCCAATCTTGCAGTTCCTTTCAATTCTTCGAAGTCTCTCTGTCGATGCAGACCTATGACTGGTATGCCCCATTTCACCATCCACTCCATCTTAATTGCCTTTGTCGACATAATCCTCTCCGAAGGCTCATAAGTCAATTATTGACCCCAAAAGTCCTTGAAACGCAGACATCTCATCCACCCCAAACTCGCAGTCTGCCGGATTCTCCCCTCGCCCCATGATACGCAATCTTTCAGCCAGTGGTCGAGAATACGGTCCATGACTCTTACTCGTATCTGCTTTTCAAGGCCCATCTTTAAGGAAATATTCTATTTTACGGTCCATTTTCCCACCAACGACTAGGAAGAGGTCCAAGAGTGCTAATCATTTCAGCGATTACGTGGTCTTGGCCCGGCATGGGGCCTTCGAAGAAAGGTCGTTCGCTGAGTATTTCGTAAATTCTGCTCGCAACAGTCCAGATGTTGACAGGCATGTCGATAGGTTCTCCAAAGAATGTCTCAGGTGGAACCAGTAAGATAGGAGTATGCAGTTCCTTGCTATTTCATCGTTGTCGTTGCCGTTGTCCTCGTGGAGAAACGCCTCCCCAAAATCGCATATGACATTCTTTGCATCTTTGCATCCACGATATGCTCGCTTGGCTCGAAGATCATAAGTGGAACGCAGTATTTCGGCACATTTGGACCGGCTGGGGCACCATCCAGTCACTCCACAGGTGAGTTTCTGAGGCTCTTCTAGTTTCTGATAGAGTTGCTCGGTAGTAGTGCAACCCTTCAAATCCAGAGTGTTCAATAGAATATTGTTCGAATGGAGATCTATAATTTAGGCTATTCATCTTCCCAGGCCTTGGAATTGGGGATGATCTATGTACCACCGTGAACAACACCACATGAGTGGACATAGTCCAATCCAAGCAGAGCCTGAGCTGCTACGGATCTAGCTTCATTGACCGGAAATTCCCATGTTATGCTAGCCTCCTTTTGACTGGGTAATACACCCTGTCGCTTCACTCACGATACATAGGTAGGTTATAGCCATTAGATCCGCTGATAATAAACTCGTCTAAGAGTGATAGTATATAAGCGCGTCCGGGGTGATCTTGCTGGCCTGAACTCAAAATATGCAAAATCTTGTTTTCTGTATTTATTTCTGAGATGTCCGCAAGTAGGATTTTAAGACAGACAGGTTTGTTTTCCAGATGGTCTGGCAAGCCATACTAAGGAATAACTTCCCCGGTCCCAACTTATGGACGACTTCGTAACAACCGTTGTGATAGTGATATTGGTCTCCAATGTGAGTGAGATGATAGCCACCCAATTGATAATTTTCTAAATTTTCAGCTCCTTCTTGCCGTTGATGGAGTATCAGAGGAAATGAAATTGGTTTCGTTGATAATAGCATTCTATGACTGAAGAAAGTTTGTGCCGGTTTGTTGCAGTACACACATGAAGTGAGACGAGAGAGGGATCTAAAGGTTTGTCGTTGTAGTTGTCAATATCATTTGAAGATCTCTGAATCTCTGGTGAGGAAGGATTCTTTTCGAGCCCGTTTCAATCACTCTGTCCATGGATGAGCGGGATTGTTGTTTGTACCGTGAAGAGTTCTGAAGGTTGGCAAGGTAACCTTGAGGGCACTCCAGTACCTATTTATTCCCTACCACCTGTTAGCCTCTGGCCTGAAAGATGACTTGAATAAATTCAGAAAACATCACAATGGCAGTTCCAATGGGCACATCAGCGAGGGATAACGCGGTCTGAGCGGCCGTGAACGCAGCCTGTAATCCGAGACCACAACCCGTGCCGAAAATGACCTGATAACCAATCCATTCGGCGTATCCAGGGTCAAATTTGAGTCTACTCAATAGACCCGTGCCAACGGACATTAATATGACGGATAGGTAGAAGAATTGCGTGTAATAGCCTGTTTTTGTGGTCAGGATGCCCCCGAGGAAGGAGAAGATGACGAAGCTGAGGACCATGGGCAGAGACATGACGCCGGATTTGATGGCGGTTACGCCTTTGATGGCTTGGAACCACATTGGGATCTAAAGAAGGTTAGTATAGGATGGGCGAAAGGAGAGATGTGAAAAGCATGACGAAGAATGAGGCCGCCACACATGACCCGAAAAGGGCAGAACTCCAGATATTACGCTGACAAAAAACTCGCGTAGGCACAGTTGCTCGTTCGCCGCTGCAGATTTGAACAATGACAAAGCTAACGAGCAAGATACCAGCAAGTATAAGTAAAGCAATAATGCGCCCATTCTTCCATGCATATGATGTCCCACCCCACTGAAGC
This sequence comes from Talaromyces stipitatus ATCC 10500, assembly GCF_000003125.1. Lineage (NCBI taxonomy): Eukaryota > Fungi > Ascomycota > Eurotiomycetes > Eurotiales > Trichocomaceae > Talaromyces > Talaromyces stipitatus. Next base: position 620,704 of record NW_002990116.1, read on the forward strand.
GCAAGCAGGAGGCAAATGACACCAAACAGAATCATAATCGTACCAGGCAGATCAATCTGGCGGAGTTGCTCTTTGAAAGCAATCTTACTCCCATTACTAGTTGTAGGAGAAGTAAGAAAGAAGAAAATAACCGCAACAACGCATCCACCAAGCGGCAAATTGATATAGAAACACCATCTCCACGTCAATTTGGGATTATCAGTAAAAGCGCCGCCAACCAATGGCCCTGCAATCGAAGCAAAGCCGTACGTGGTATCAAGCAATCCGACCAAAGTCGGCAGTGCAGCAGTACAGAGTGCGCGATCAAAAGGAAAGATCTAGTACCGACACCGGCAATAGCGCAACCGACGATGAGGGTAGTTGACGAAGAAGCCACAGCGCAAATTAAGAAGCCTAGTTCAAACAGGAACAAAGCTGTCATGTACGTCCATTTGATGGAATTGAACGTGTAAAGTTTCCCCCACATTAGTTGCAATGCGCAAGTTGTTAGGAGGTCTGCACTGGCGTACCAGCCAACGTCGTCGAGGGCGCGGAAGTGGTCTGTTATTTTGGGGATGGCGATTGAGATAATGGTATTGTCGAGGCCGACGAGGAACATGGCTAGATTGACGGCGAAGGTGATGACGACCAATTGGATTGAGCTGGGATAGTCATCTTTTTTTTCAATTGACATATCGTCTTCTTTCATGATAGGTTCCTCAACGACGAACTCGTTCGGCTTGCGATTGGAGTCTGTCGAGGACTCCATCTTGGCTAGTCCACTGTCGAAAGGTCGTTTGTTGATACCAAAACTGACGGGCTTGTGCAGCCATCATCTTCCCTTTTATACAATATGTGAAAGATCAGAGAATGAAGTAAGGCGGAGAAAGAAAAGAAACATTCGATACTCAAGAGGCAGTCCGCTGATTGATCAATGGCACAAGAATAAGGATGAGTCATTTAGAGTCATCATGATTGCACTAATTGAACAGACAACTATCCCATTATAAATTCTTCGACTTCATACTATGAATACTGCATTTATACGGCCAAATTGACTGTAAATCCATGTACATGGTAATTCTGTCTTCGAAATCGAGAATGAGTACATTCTCTCCTTCTCAAATTATCATTTCAGTCAAGTAAATGTAAGTATGTATATGCTTCCCAAGCAAAGAATATATAAGAAACATATAAGACAAAATCCTTCCACCATATTAAATACGAAGGGAAGACAAATATTAAACTCCATCCAAGGCAATTGCTGTTTTGGTCCAAAAGAAACGAAAGAAAAGCGTTTGGTCATAACCAGAGTCTCCGTGTGATGGTATCAATCAATTTCAGGAATCAGAAAGAAAGGGTGCTCGGAAAGTAGAACATATGTGGAATAATTCACAAGAAAAAAGTAGAGTATGAAAAAGGTAAGGATATTTGGGAATCTGGGGTGAAATACATGATTTAGCTTTTGTGGGATTATCATGTCACAAATCGCATGAAATTCTGGGTGTGGGCAAGAGAAAAAAATGGAGAAAGATGTTATTATCACCTCGCGCGGTGAATAAAAAAGTGTCATAGCACGAAGGAGCAAAAAGAAAAATATAATGAGAAGATGACAAGATCAATCGCGTAAGCCAAATGCTCGTCTCAACAGGGGAAACCGCTTCTTCTTGCCTGACCGGCCTATAACAACCTCGGATGCAGCAGAGGTCACTCTCGAGTCGACGCTATCACTAGTCCCATGTCGGCTGAATACAGGACGATTGTTGTTTTTGTCATTGGGTATACCGTCCGATGTAGAGGGTCTATTCTGTGTGCTATGTGCAGCTGACCCAGCTAATGTCGAAGCTTGCTCGGCATTCAATGGCCATGTCTCGGCAAAAGCAGAAGCAGCTCTATGTCTTTTTTGAAGTTTTGGAGATGCTGTTTCTTCCCTCATCCGCGCCAGTTCATGTCGAGATCGCTCTAGAGGGGTGTCCCTCCTAGCCGGACTCTCAATCAAGGACTTGCGGACTTTGCCGTCTTTCCCACTGCCTCTAGTCGGTGATCTTAGACGAGAGAAAAGCCCGCCCTTTTTCTTGGGCTGGGACAGAATCGCTTCGACTTCCTCCGGGGTCATTTGTGCGACAAGTTTATTCGTGCCGTTACGTACATCAGTCTTAGTTTCCTCATCTGAGCTATCGTCCAGGTCGGTTGAGTCTCCGTCGTATCCGCCTTTACGGCGAGGGATACCACGGACTGGTGTCAAATTGCTCGATGTCGGCTCATCCTCGTCACTGGAGTCTGCAAACCGACTCTGGAAAAGTCTGCGAGCACCCCTACCCTCGTCATCGGAGTCGCCAATTCGAGACCGTGTGCTTGAGGAAAGCACCGAGCCCCGCGGTCGTGGGCGCCCCGGCTTGTCTCTCAAACTTGAAAACCCGGAAGAGCGTTCAGAAGCTGGTCCTCGCAACGTCGTGCGCATAGACGATGCACGTGGAGGGGACGTGGTTCTCTCGACGAGTGTGTCCGAGTCTGCCATGCTCATTGGTCTGCCAGCACGCATCGTTCTTTTCATAGTGTACTGACCACTAGGTCCAACCCGAGACGAACGCCTGGTCCGTTTGAAGCTGCTATCTGAATCGCTGTCGTCTGCCGTAACCTTTGTAGCTGAGGCCGGAAAGGTCATTGAATGCGGCAGAGCCTTGCCGGCTCGTTTTTTCGGGGAGTTATCAGTAATCTGAGTCGCACTTGATGTCTGTGTACGCCTTGGTTTTGTGGCAGCAGACGAAGCCGGACCAGATGTGCTTCTGAGTGACTGCCTTGGTTCATGTTGACCATCTGAAATCCCTAGTGATTTTCGCAGATGAGAGCCGTGGTGAGGATCCAAGGATTGTGTCTTTGGCTTTTGTTGAACGCCAGCTGCAGGAGACGTTGCGTCATCCTTGAGCGGCCAAGACGATTCGGCTGGATCAGACCTTTGCTTTTGGTGCTCCTCGACCGTTTCCAGAGGACTAGCAGGATTCGGCACCTGTGTTGGGCCAGAAGGTGTTGCGGGCATTCTAGGATTGATGGCTTCCAGAGATGGAGAAGGTATCGGCTCTGAAATGTTTGCCAATGGATCAGGATGCATGAGTGTGCGAGTAGGACTCTCTGGAGCTTCTTTTGGTAATTGAGCTTGAGGTGGTAAGGGACTGTCGACAATAGCATTGATTGAGCCAAATACATCGCCTTGGAATTCAAGGGGGTCCTCTGCAGCATCGCTATAGATACTTTCTCCCGATTCACCATCACTGTCGGCTTCCTCTGCTGGCGGGTTTGCGGTTTTGGGGTCCACCGGAGTTTGCTGGCTGCCTTCAGATGCGGCTACTCGCTCGGAAATATATGTTGGGAAGCCCCCTGGCATATTGCGTAGATCGATACTATTCCGTGGCTCTTCACCAGGAGTTGCAGGCTGAATAGCAATTGAAGGCACGGTTTCTTTGAGCTCATCGACCTGCTGTTCAATGATATTGTCCTCTTTCGGGACGACCTCAGTGTTCTGCGCAGACAAAGGGCCCCCAGCTTCTGATGGAGTAGTCGAACTCTGCTCCTCTTGAACCGTAGGAAGATGATGGACTCCGCCTGTACCCTTCACTGGCTCAACCTCATCTAAAACTTCTGACGGGTGTTCTTTCGAACCTAAGTCAGGCACTGAAGTTTCATCTGTCGGATGTTGCTGAGTTTGGTTGGTACGCTCTTGAGCATTACGAAGTATAGCACCAATGGCATGATCACTAGAGACACCAGAGTTCCGAGCATCAAAGTCGCCATCCGAAGACGAATCCGAATCGATTTCATCCATTACTAGAGCCGCGGCTTCTTCTGATTCCCTCATGCCACGAATACTGCCAAAAGACGGAAGGGCTGGTCTAGGTCTAAGCACAGACTCAAAATCGTCATCTTCTGCAACATCCTTGGACGTAGTCTTCTTCTTGCCGATGCCAAACCATTTTCTGGGCTTGACCTTTTCCACTGGGCTTTGAGCTCTGTTCATTGGCTCTGGAGACGTAGGGGGACTAGCAGCAACCCCGACAACCTCCGCTTCATCGTCGAAGCTAACCTTTGCAACCCTCCTCTTGGAACCGGCTCGCGATCCATCATCCGAAGCTACGGATGTAGCGTCAGAGAATTCGCTCGGTGTCTGTCCCAAGTGAACTCGGCGATCTGGGGATGACGAATTTTTCAAAGCTGGCTTCGCCGGGGATGTTGATCTCGGCGGTGGTTCATGCAGAGGGGATTCAGACCCCACGGTCAATTGAGTTGAGAATCGAGCAGACCGGTTAGGGCTTGTAGACGATTGCCGTTGGGGTAGAATGCAAACAGTGTTGTCTACCAAGAGCCTGTCGCTGGGGGACGACGGCGTGGATGAGGTAGATGGTGATGGACGAGTGTGAGGACTAACGTTTGTCTGAATAGCATTGGGTGGGTAGATGACAAGGGCTTCACGCATCGGCTTTTGGATGGTAGTGCTTTCGGTTTGTGGCTGAGGCTTTGACACAGCAGGAGGTTCTGGAACTGCTTCTTGCGCAGCATGTGCTGCTTCCGCTAACTCCTCTCCTTCATGATCTTCCATTACCATCGATGGTCGCTTTTTAGGCTGAGGCCTGGCAATGTGCGCAATATCACCTTTTTCGGAGGCTAGAGACGTTCGATCCTCTGGGACCGGAACAGAGTGACCAGGAGCAAAATCGGCGGTAGAGACCCCTGAAGATTGTGGAGATGCGGATTCATGCGACTCTTGTCCATCGTTTTCAACTTCATCTTGTATTGCTGTGCCAGTGGGGCGTCCACCCATGGTCTTATGTGCAAAATGACTTCTTTCTTTCGATCCTGGCGCTGCTGTTCTCGGCTTTAACTTCACCTTGCGGTTTGCAGTGTTATTGATCGATTGTTGTATACCAGCCGCTTCGACAGGAGAAATTGAAGGGGGGCTAGGCGATTTCTCTCCAGAGTTTCGCGGGAATTCACATTCTACCGGGGATTGCGGAGGAGAATTGGCGCGCGCATTCATCGGGTAGGAGAAATTTATGGACGTCCTGCTCCCCGGTCGGTCCAGCTCAAGCGAGCTCCCCTGTGAGACGTTCCGCGGAGTGGTTGGGCTCGCTGTCATACTACTAGGCCCGCGATCAAGACTGGCGCCTCGCCCAGTCACTAGCCTCCTCAACGGCGATGCGGTGCCTCTTGTCGGTTGAACACTGGCTGACCTTTGAGACGGCATAGAGTGACTTGGCAGGCTCTGTGGAATTGGTGGGACAGGAGGATGATGGCTCGCCGCGCCCGAGGTGCTTGATCGACCTGGAGACGGGTCTCGGAAAGTTCGCGATGTCATCGACCCGGAACTAGGGGTTCGGCGAAGTGTCGGCTGAGAACCATGGCGCAATCCAGCTGCGCTGCCTCGAGACGAGTTCGATAGCTGCCGTTGCAGCATTCGTTTTGTCTGGACATTTCCGGGCGAAGTTGGAGGTGTTGTATGACTTCGTAGAGCGGCGGCGGCAGCAGCGGATGAGAGATTGGCGTCTCTGTTGGCTATGTACGCTCTTGAAGCTGCAGTCTGAGCGGATTCAGAAGGAGTGGTGTTCAGAGGCTAAGATGATCAGGTGTTAGCAGATAAGGTATCGATAGCAATGGCTGATTGAAGATAGCGCATCATGGAACATTCGGATAGCAGGGATTACGCAACAAAGCATGCGACTGCCTGCATGCATAGAGAAACGTACCTGATGGCGAGACGAGCTTCTCCGACGGAACATGGCGACTCGAGCAGTTGTCGTAGCGACAACGCTCGGTCAATTACAGGCAAATGGATGTGTTCGGTCGGACCCAGAACGGCGGTCTGTTTGCGCAGTAGACAAATCAATTGCGCCGCGGTTCGCGATATTGCTGTGACCCGAGAGATATATATATCGCAGATGGGGATGGTTATTTCTGCAAGTTGTGTGAGATCGAGAAAGCAGTCGTCATGCTCAGGCGCCACACCCGTTTTCAAGGCTTCAAGCCAGGAGCGAGGCAGGCAGCGGAGATAATTGGCAGGCTGTCCGGGAACTCCGCAGCGGGCGGAGAGCAGGAAGTAAGGAAAAATTACGATTATCAGAAGCAGACGATACCGAAAATCAAGGACAACAATCTATGGCGGCGAAAGGGACAAACAAGCGAAAAAAGAAAAAAGAAAAAAGTTGATTGGCAAAGCGTGGCTTGAATGTTGTCGTGAAGCAGGCTGATGATGATGAAACGACAGTCACAGAGTCAGAAAAACCTAATACTAGAAAAGCTTAGCCGATGACAGCATAGCAGCTACTACGTAGTACGTACTATGTTACTATGTAGCCCTGTGCTGGGCAATTGCACCCATCACGTGAAATAAATATCCAGATTAGGCTAGTGTGTGTAGCGCTGTCGCTGCGTTGCGTCATGGATCGAATATTGTCCAATCATATTGCGTTATTTGAGCCAAGATGGGTAATCGAGTGCGAATCGAGGCTAGTGCTTTCCACTTGCCTCTTTGGGACTGTTCTGTGTCTTATCATAGTGGCTGTGCTTCTTCTGGGTTTTCTTTTCTCTGAATTGTTTTGTGTTTTTCCAATTGCGCATGATTTTCAGCAGTTGACTCTCGATTAGCATGTACCTGATCGTCATGCTGATCTTTTCGAGAGTTTATGTATACTCCTATGTCATACGAATCCAGGACTCTGTCCCTGGTTGAAGATGTCCAGTGTATAGAGCTGCCTGTGCTGCCATCTGATCATCTACGGTAACATATCTGAAATCTGAATGGGATCAGAACCCACAGCGGGTAAATCTGGTAGATCAGACAGATACAGACCCTTAGGGTTATTTCCGCAATGACTCCACCATGACGAACATCGTCATCACGTGCATGTCAGTCGCATAACTGGAAAGTAGCATCGAGTCGTACGGGATATCATGATGCAACATACAGCTACAAGCTATACTCAATGGCACACTTCATCACAGCACCAGATCCAGCTCCTCTCCCCCTCCCACCAGGCATCATATCCCGCCAGATAGATCTATCTGCATACGGCCATCTCTCATATCACATCCTCGAAGCCGGTGCTCCTACCGACCCTCTTATTATCCTCCTCCATGGCTTCCCTGAACTAGCATTCTCATGGCGCAAGGTCATCCTTCCACTCGCCAATGCCGCATCAGCGCCTAGTGAGAATCGTCGTCGTCGTGGCTATCATGTCATTGCACCAGACCAACGAGGCTTCGGACGCACCACCGGCTGGGACTCACGACATTATGAGCAAGTAGATCTACACAATTTCACGACAACAATGTACGTTCGAGACACGATTGCGCTAGTAAATGCATTAGGGTATAGTAAAGTGGAATGCATCGTTGGCCACGACGCCGGCGCTGTAACTGCAGCTGCTTGTGCGACCATTCGACCAGATGTCTTTAAGAGTGTGGTTCTACTCACCCATCCATTTAGTGGAATGCCACGCTTGCCGTTCAATACCGTCGATATACAGGGTTCCTCTTCTTTCCCGCCGGCAAGTGCAGGTATAGCTGCCCCTAGCATCAACGATAAACTCAGAGTCTACAATCGCAAACATTATAAATGGTACTACTCAACCCATGAAGCGAATGCCGATATGGCCGGACCCACCACCGCAGGCGGTCTTCGTGAGTTCTTACGCGGATATTTCCATGTTAAATCTGCTTCCTCGAAGGGAAACAACCCTCATCCATTGATCAATAAGGCGGAGAGTAGTCGACAGCTAGAGTGGCCGATGGATGAAGTGGTCAAAATGCCGTATTACTATATCATGCCTTTGGAAGCGACTATGCCGCAGGCGATCGAGAGACTAATGACTGATGAACCACACGATGCATCAAAGGATTGGCTACCCGATGAAGATCTTGAGGTATACGTGAACGAGTATGCGCGCACCACTTTCCAGGGAGGGTTGAACTGGTACCGAGCCCAAACCGCCGATGGGGATAAGAAGCCCGAACTGAGACATGATCTGGATATCTTTTCTGGGAAACGAATAACCATACCGTGTGCGTTTATCGGCGGTGAAAAGGATTGGGGTACGTATCAGCAGCCGGGAGCTATTGAGAAGATGACTGGGGAGGAGAAAGAGGTCTGTGATGATTTTCGAATGTTTCGGATGGTTGAGGGTGCTGGGCATTGGATTCCGCAGGAGAAGCCGGATGAGGTTGTGCAGGCGATATTGGAGTTTATAAACTTCTGAGGCTTGTCAGGTAGATGCTCTGGTATGTTACATGGGCTTTAAGTTCCTACATGTCCTGCCTAGGTAATTGAATGAAAATATAGATGAAATCTAATTAACTATGTCAAGACTCGAAATGAAACAAAGGAAATACCAGGTCAATGAATGAATATTCAATGTAAGGAATGTGAAATTAAAGAAGCCAAGTAGAATGTCAAAAGAAATCTATAATGATGAACCTTGGAAGAGCAGAAAAGAAAACGAAGAGAAAGTGAAGGCTGGTTTAGAAGCGACAACTGGGATGTCTAATACTGTCGTTTAATGGTGATGGCGAGTCAATATTGCGGGTATTGATGTCTGTGTCGTTGATTAGGTGAAGCAGGTCACAGGTCTACAGACTGAGGAGACGTCGATGTGCGAAGCTGAGAAGTTCCTGCGCCGATATGCTTCCAGGAGGAGGAGAGCTTCAAGGACGAATCCGATTCTCCAAGATTGAGCTCAAATATAAGCTAATTTCGAGTTCGGAATATGCGAGGGACAAATGGCCGAATCACATATAACGAGTCCGGCAGTTACCACAGAAGACGTGTCCACAATTGAAGCACGTATCGGCGCTGTGTGCGGCCACCCAGGATTCCAAGCAGCTGCAGCATTCCAGAAACTCTACCGGTACATCCGTTGCCGCTTCGAACACGATCTTATCCAGATCCAGCCTGCAGCACATCTCCTCTTGGATTTGAGTGGAATGAAGATGGCGATGGCTTGTCAAATTCTGCGAGGAGGGGGGCGCCATGATGATAGGATATCTTGACGAGGAAGCAAAGAATCTTGGTACTGGATATGTACGTTTCGTGCTCTTGGTTTTTAAGGATCTGAAGAAGTGAATTTTGGTACTTTTTTCTTTGGTTTCTGGTATTCAATCTCTGCAACAAGAATAGGAATATATATCTCCGTATAACCTTCCTGTGTAGACTGCGTTCAAGATTGCACTGCCATGAGGGTATCCCAGTGTCACAAACCCTAGCCCTACGTAGAACCATAGATAGCTGAAAGGATCTTCAACCAACAATCAAAATCCATTCCGGGTACAGTATTACCTGAGGGATCCATCCCGGGTCTGGTATAGAGCACCCAAAGGGGCTTATTCCAAGGCAAAAGCAAAGCTCCGTTTGTGATGATGTCGGAATCCACAGTTAGTATCAGATCGTATGCGGTGTGGGTAAATCAGCAAAGAATTAAGCAAGAATAGAACAAAACCATTTCGATGGCACGCCTAACCAGCTAATCAGTACCAGAAATGGGACGAACCGAGGGCTAAACCCCGTACCACATTTTTTCTAGGGGGAAGATATCGTCATCTGAGTAGAAAATCTTCACTTTCCCATGGTTTTTTGCTTTACCATTGTGGTCCATCTAGTAGGGCTGTGGCTATGCTCGAAACCGAGGGCGGTTGTCGCATCTCCCTCGAGTCGAGAATGTTGTTAAACACATGAGCCACGGATAGAGCATTCGGTGCCGCTTTCATCCATCGGTACGATGTGTCGGGTGTCCTCCTGAACCCTAACGAGCGGACTCAGCTCAGCAGTGGTATGGCTACTGGGACACCGACGCATATTAATTCAAAGAAAACGCTGAAATGATATCATTATTCCAGATCCGTGGTGAAAGTCGGAACATTCCAGCTGTCGGGTGACGGCCACTGCATATACGTATTTAGGTTGCAGCTTGAGGCATTAGTTAGTGTGAAGGCCATGGGCCTCATGCATGAGCATTCGGGGCCTGTTTGTAGATCAGTTTCAGCCTCATTGATGGAAAGCTATCTGATTTGCTGACGTGGGAGCGATAGCAGTGTTAAAGGCGTTGCAATTCCGCATTCCACCTTTAGTCAGGTCCGGAGAACTAGGGATCGAGGCGCCTGCTGCAGGGTATAAAGCATGTGCATGCATTCCATCACATCATCAATTTTGGCCGTTCACCTTATATTATCGACCCGGTTTCCTTTATTCTTCGCGCTATACGAGATGTGCTTAATCAAGACGTATCATACGAGAAGTAACTAGCTATCAAGGACTTACTTGTTATGAATGGAATTCTCCAACACGGGTACGCACCCAGGTAGAAGATTGCACTGCAATGCAGTGCTCTTTGTGTAAGCCCAGGGACTAACCGGAATGCTGCCCAAAGATTTCATCCATGTTTTGGGTAGCTGTCTGGAGCTATGTCGGACAAGCGGGTGAAGAAACACCCTATCAACGTACCCCGCCGAATCTTGTGCAGCTAGAGTGGTACCAGATAAGGCGTGGCATCACGATGTGAGGCTGTTGGGCATCGCTTATGAACGGTAGATATAAGTATCCGTGGATAGACAGATAGAGTATGGGGTAAGTGATTGCTTCGAAGTTAGGCACAGTATGAATATGAACAGCAAGTACTCTATCGTGTCCTCACCAGCATCACCGACAACTACCGAAAATCGGAACAAACGAGCAATATCGGGAAAGCGTCGTGACTTATTATCGATGACTTTAGATCTTCGAATTGGTAACAGGGCGACTTATCCGGGCAGTAGCAAGTATGAATCGAAACATTATGATTGCTGATTAGCTGGTTCAGGGACCCACTGAACCATCGGAAGCCGCCGTTCGGTCTATATTATTTATCAATCCATGGAATCAGTTGTATCTATCCGTCGACCCATGATATCATCCAATCGATATCGAGGATTGAGTTTCGTGATGCTGTCGATTTACCCACCAAAGCAGTCACTTGACTGATCCTACTACCAATTTGCTTCACAAGTATCAATACCGACTGATATCGGACTGGCTGGCAATCTGCCGAGCCGCTGCTTTCCGAGCAAACAGTTATGCTTCACTTTTAAATCGCTATCGTACGCATCGCAGAGCTTGGTTGCTTAACACGGAGTGGGCCGCGTCATCCATGTCCAACGAAACCGGTAAAATCTGAAGGCTGGCAGTGACATATGCTCTATGGGCGAAAGGCGCCATGGACAGGGATAATCGTTGTTGAGTCCGACAATCGTGTACGCGCTAGCAATAACCTACAAGGCTATTCTTGCCCGATAGTGACCCAATAATTGAACGTCGAGGCCATCAATCTGGATTTTACCCATTGAATCGTGGCCGAAATAAAGCCCCTGAACATTACGGCAGCACTGGCCACGTCTCACCACTAAAGCTGGTGCCCAACCAGTGACTTGAGAAGGAAAGTCAATCGCTGAATAGTCGGTTTGCGGCAACGACATATGTTTCTCGTTGGGTCTCACAGTGTGAATTAGACCATAGGAATAAACCTAACGGCCAAACGTACAGACGCCACCGGTCTCAATTGGTCTCCACTGTGAGGTGAAACCTTGAGGCTCTGTGGCCATTTCTCCGTGAGCAGCGCTAAACGGTGCGAATGACCTTCGGTCCCTAGGGCGCAATCAATAAGATCGGCCACTGCCCCAGCTAAAATAAGAGGGTCAACTGGTGCCAGCTGCGTCATATCGCCCCGTCGCAACAGCATCAGTGCTAGGAGAATTTTGCCTTCCCCGCTAGTTGATGACTTAGCAGCGAGACTACATACGTAGTCGCCCAGAAGACTCGGCAGTTCTGATTCGGATACCCGCGGTTTGAGAGCTGAGTTACTGCCCAATTGTTTTTGTTTTTGTTGCTGCTTGATCGGGGTATGTAAGGAACAGAAGAAGAAGAAGAAGAAGAAGAATAAAACAACACGAAGAACAAACAGAGAGGAGACAATCAGTTTGGCGCCGTCGTCCCGTGCTGTTTCTCTTTTCCACTCCGCACTTGCCCGTCCGGTCGCACCTTCCCGAAACATACCCCTCCACTTGCCATCTCAACAGCTTTTTTGACGAGCTGAATTTCACCTCTCTTTTGTCTTCTTTCTTTCTATACCATCCACCTTTTTTTGACCACTTTCATTGTTTTGCTTTGCAACAACTTTTCTTCCATCTGGTGTCAGATTGAGCATTTGAAATCCTTAGCCTTCATTACAAATATCTTATCTGGTGCCAAACCACCTGTTGATGGGATTTCCTCATCCCATCCAACGGCGCCTGGAGTCAGAAGATAACAAATTTTGATCGACTTCTGTCAACATGTCTCACGCGTCAAGATACCGCTCAAGCTCACCAGGGGGACGGCGGCTTGTTGACCCTTTGCGAGCATCGACAGGAACAGTTGCAGAAGATTTATACACTTCGCCTACGAGTTATCACAACTACGACGGTTACTTGTCTCCTAAAGTTGCTGAACGAAGAGGCGGGTTCTTCAGTGTCGACAGCGGCGAGCGTCTCGAAGCTCATCCCATATCTACCACAACTTACAGGGATGGCAATCATTCTACGAAGCTGAAGACTTCTTACGCAATCCGCCCCAGGAGTCAGACTACCGATTCCAGCCGGCGTCCGCTCAGCCTGTCTATTCCTTCAACAACGTCGTCAACTCGAAAGGGACCCATCATAACCTCCGGATACCAAAGGTCAACAAGTCCTTTACCGCCACGTACATCCCATGCTCGAGACGAGCCAGAGCGATATATTCTACCAGCCAGTTCAGGTCGATCTCATAGACGCATTTATAGTTCGGATTACACAAGCGACAGTGGCTATGGGAAATCTGTCGTAAAACATAGATCTCATGAGCCCCGATATCATATCTATCGACCAGCGGGTGTGTCACGCTATCATGCTTACGGAGATCCTAGACAGTGGGACGATTCCAAATATTACGACGCTTATTCGTATACGAATGCCCGAGAAACGTTTGAAAAGGAATCTGCTGCAAGGAGCTCACAACGAACTCATCATCGAGTAGGACGTCCGACAAGCATGGTAGCTACCGGCTCTGCTTTGATTCGTCCCGTTCACCACAAGGAGTCCAAGAGATTATCATCATCTCATCGTGGATCTAATCGACATCATGAGGACGACAGGCTGCGTATCACCAATGGCCGGGACTTCACAGACAGCGAGACGCACCGGGATCATCATAGATATCCACATCAACAACGTCTTGTAGTACATCAAGACAGAGAGGACGGCTATCAGTCATTCACGGATGATCACAAGCATTCCAGTCGTCATCGCCACAGCTCCCGTGCACGGGAGTCTCGTAAGAAACGTGCCGAAGACTACCTAGCTCCAGTTCTTGGTGGACTTGCTACTCTTGGGTTGGCAAGTGGCTATTCCGATGACGGCAGGGACACTGACCGATCCGGTCGATCAATTAGGCATCGTTCACGAGACCCAGGCCACGACGACCATGACCGTGATTATTATCAAGATCGAGAAAGAGGGAAGGAGGGAGTCTCTGGGGATGAACATGCTCGTCGTCGACATAGACGCCATAGGGATCGATCCAAGCGCCCAAGCTCATCGTCAGACTCTGATGATTCTGACTCCGAAGCGTACTCACGACGACGGCGACGTGAAAAATCATCTTCCCGCAAGAAACATGATTCGAGCAGTTCTGAAGGAGGTCGTGATCGCCGCAAAGAAGAATCTGGGAAATCACTGCCTGTACGGAAGGGCGATGGTGAAAGTGTAGAACGTCCTCGAAAGCCAGTAGCCGTTGAACCCCCCGCAACTAAGGAGCCAGAAGCACCTCCCAAGAGCATTCTCAAGCCGCCTCGGGAGAAATTTCCAGAAGATGAGACCCATATGCGAGAAGGCGTGGCACCCCTCAAAGATGCGCAAAAGAATGGCATACCGCCAGGAGCTCGATGGACAAAGATCGACCGGCGACTTGTCAATCCCGCTGCGCTTGAAATGGGTCATGAGCGGTTTGAGGAGAGACCTGAATATGTGATTGTTCTCCGGGTGTTGACAAAGGAAGAGATTCAAGCTTATGCGGTGAAGACCCAAGAAATTCGAGGTACGTTCTCCATTGTTCACTATGGATTATATAACGTGATACTAATATGTATATAGATGCCCGTCAAAAGGCCACGCAAGAGGAACGCCGTAGACTACGTGAAGAGCGGCGCCGCAATGGCCAAGTTGATACATCCTCTAGCGATGACGAGGATGACGACGAAGACGAGTCTGCCCCATTGGCTATTGAACCAGCGCCGATGAAAGATGACTTTCCGGTGCCTCGAGGGAGAGACCGAGTCGCCAATGAGGTTCCAGTGGAAGTGAAGAAGTGAGCGGGCTTGATGGTCGGTTGTATTTGCATTTATCTTCTACTCTCTTTGTAATTCTGTATCTTACGTGTATGTGTCTCCTAAATGTTCCTTCGAAACTGTAACCCAATTTGTTACTTCTATCACTTTCACATGTCTTTTTTCATGCTATGATCTACGAAGTCTACTGTATCTCGGTCAGTTGATGTAGGATACAAGCTGAGATGTGATATTAGCTCGGCGACTTACATATCCACAGCTAATGGTATCAACATGCATTCCCGGTCGAAAGATCTAGCTTATCTAGAAGTCCATCTTCCTAGTACCTAGCCTAGTCTACAAGCTATCACGACAAGGGTGACGATGGCATGAGCAGGAACAATAAGCTCCATGATTTAATGTCAGGGGGTTCCCTTGAAAACTAACAAAGAACCTGTCTAGCTAAGCGAACCTAGCCAAGTGACTAGTTGGGTGACTAGATGATGCCGAATATCCCACAGGCTGAGTCCTATCTGCCAAGGTACGTCCATGGATAAGTTCAGGGCAACCTTGGAAGGGGGGGTGGCAGGGCAAGGTTAGGAACGATCCGTTCCGCAAAGTTAATTTAATTTTGATTCAAGGTTCTTTTTACATGCATGCTTGAAAATGAAGAACGTGAGCTTTATGGGATGATGAAATGAGATTGGTTGGGTCAAATTGAAGTCCCTCCTTCTTTTTATTGGGCATACTAGTTAATTCTCTTATCTTTTGAATGCTCTACCTGTCTCGCTAGAAATCCAATCAAATCGTCGCAAGTTGCTATGACCAAGCGCTAACCATCAATCGAACTATGTTACTATGGTCCATACTACGGCTCAATATAGTAGTAGCTCTCATAACGAACAGGGGTGAGATAATAATAGGCGTACTCCCCCTCCTTAGAACATGAATTATTAACGGTCTGGCTATCAGTCTCTCTAAGCCGAGACTCGAAGAGAACTCGTTGAAGTAACCAATTATTTGATTTCCGTTCAATCTTCAAGTTTAAGTTACATGTTGTTATACACCATATCTGCAGCTGAGTTTCTATCGGAGTGATGTCCTCCCCATTCAGACCTCGAGTTTCGGAGATATATGTACGTATGTAGTAAAAGGATGTAGTATTCCGGGCTGTAGTCAGACATGTCAGTCGGACATTTTTCAACCAATATTAACACATTGGATTGGATTGGATTTAGATGGCATGACAATGGGATCATCAGCATGCATATGGAGAAGACATGGACCACCATGGAGGGGGGGGATATCACGATCGATTATGGATGGGCATTCATTGTTCATCTGTGCCACCCCTCTCCTTTTCCCCTCCCTCGTTCCCTCGTTCCCCCAGCCAGTTAACTAGAAGAGGTACATGATTCTCTCCGAAGTCGTAGCTCCCGCTGACAGCGCAGGAACGCGGCGCCGGCGCGGGCCAACCCGTGGATATCCTGTAGCCCAGATCCTTTTGGGGACCAGGACCAGAACTGGGGTGTGGGAGTTGACTCTTGAGAATGTGGGAAAAAGGGGAGATGGCAGACGCCCAAATGTTGAATTCTGCGCTTTCCCTTATTTCCACGTCCTGTCATGTATTTGCATGTCATGCATCTACCGTGCTGAACTTGGCAAATACGCGGATTGGTCATACATATACTCTACATGCAGTGCAACTTCCGCGTCGAATCAGAGTCCAAATTGGTGAATTTTCCGTACATGATGCATTGCCAACTTGCCTGGTTCTGCGGGTATGTGCTGTAATATCGTTGCCACTTTTCTGTAAAACTTGTCAATTAGTTGTAGCCTGTCAGGCTGTACTCCTGAGCACTTGGAAGTATCAAGTGAAAGCGTTCTGGTAGCGGCTTGGCTTGTATTCACATGTTAGATAGTGATATGTACGTACTACAAATAGTCGCGCCACAGAGATATGACTGGCGTTTTTTTCCCTGGGGGTGCATGATTCATGCTGATGGTTTGAGGGTTATTGACAGCTCTCCCGTTATCAATCTCATACTGTTATTGAATACTTCCATATTATAACCTATTTACCTACACCAAAGGTTACATGGATGGTGAGTAAGAGTCGATTCCCAAGGCTGTGCACACTCCAGTATTCGAGACAATTTGTTAATTGGTCCGTGTACAAAGTGGAATGTATATGATTACACACAATAACGCATGTTCTAGAGCTGTGTGACTTCAGGCTGACAATGGCTGGCTATTACTTGTCCACTCGGCGATTTAACAATATACATGAGTGACACACAAAGTCTATACAATGATGTACTCCGTACGGAGCAATATCGATGCATGGAAGGTTGCATGCCGAAGCCGCGTGGATCGGAGCTGGACATGATTGTCGTACCTAAGCCGGAGTAGAGAGAGGTAGATACCAAGACAGGAGCAATTGCAGTTTTCAGTTGCGAGATGCATTAAGTAACTGCTTCATTCGTACTTTTTCCATAGATGTGCGAGCTTTCGCCGTTCAGTGCTATCCAGAAAAAGCCCTCAAGCAAATGAGAGACATACCAACCGGCCTAACCATAGCCGAACTAGTTCGCGTTCATTATACGGAAAGCTAATCATCTGAAACTGATTTTAGTGGAGTCAAGGCCTCATTCCACCAACCATGATCCAGACGATGAGAGGTCTGGCTGAGTCTATGTCGGAAAAGGTCGTATTTTAGCGTGCAGCCCAGATCTAACTAGGTTAAGCTTCTGCTTCTTGTTCTGATTTTTGTTGCTTCGGCCTTATGATGCTATTTCCGTTTGAGGCACCTGAGCGAGAGGCCGAGAGGCATGATACCAACCACAAGTTGACCAAACAGCTTTGACCTATGAACGGCGAATGATTGATTAATTCACAAGTGCATTCCACAAGAAATATGAATCTGGCTTCCGGCTCAAGAAGCTCCTCGTAAGACTGTGCCGAGCCGGCCATGAACGAACGACTCTATCGTTGAACACCACAGTCTCCCCGTTGCCGATTCCGTGTGCCGTCGTCATCGTCATCATTCCCGCTGAACTTAAGCGGACGTTCGCCCTGTCAGGAATCAGCCGTTGATTTGAAACGAATTAAGCTTTCGGTCTATCAGGCTGATCTGACTCGACTTGCTTGTATGAATAGTGACGATATCTGGTACGTAAATGAGAGTGAGACATACGGCGATTCTTTCAAAGGCTCGAGGACCCGCTCGCACTAGGCATTACGTACCGATACACAAATACGTACTGATAGTAGACCATTCCTACTCTATCGACTCAGCCGGACATCACATCAGAGCTCTTAAAAGATCCAGAATAGATCGGCCAGCCTGGCATGCTCCACAATCGACCCTGAAAAATAAACGATCTTTTCTAGACTGTTTCGAGTTGACTCGGAAATCCGTAAGTCTCCGTATTCACAAACGGTGGCTTGCTTTATGTCGTATGGAGCTGGCCGGGGCTGCGGAAGGTGGATTATTGGTGGAGAGTAGACGGTAAGTCATTGGACGACGCCGGCGTTAGGGCTTTTAAGGCATTCGCGCCCAATTTGTAGACAATCAATTGTGATTGCGATGGTCGATCGCACACCGTTTCCTCGTCTGTAAGCTTGAGTTCATATTATTAATCCTTTTATACGTACGTGCTTGTATTTGCTAACTATCGGGTCGACAACCGAACCAGCCAGGGTCCACGGTTTACTTCCGATCCGTCTTGATGATTCTGTCATCCGTTGCAACGGCCAGTTCCAATAGAAAGCCATAATCTTAGTAAGGGATGACATCAAGTCCTTACTTCTATCAGCCTAAATACTGACTAAATACTGACTAAATCGTACATACGTACATAGTACATGGTAGCGAGTTGTTGTATGAGGCCGTAGCTTGATCCTCTCGCTTCGGATGAGCTTGTGGAGCATCAGATCGTGGAAGCGGGCCGCCAGATCTAGGAACGTACGTACTGCTACGGAGTATAACTCACGATACACCAGAGGCTACAAGTCGCTGTGATCATGGCCGATATATCAGCTTTTTTCTTTTTTCTTTTTGCTTCCCCCCCGCCCCCCCCGTATAATCTCCTCTGTCATAGAGTACAGTACTCCGGAGTACTTGCTGGTACGAGGCTGGAGGAAGTGGGATATAACCACCCAATAGGCTTATTTACAACAACATCATCTGGTATCGATACACGCGATTTCATACACAAACCTGACAAGTCATAACGGTCGGCTGCCAACAACGTTTTTGCCCCGTCACATTAGTTACGTTGTACAGCAGGAAACTAGTAAGGATTCGTATTGTGCGCGTAATTTAACACTCCGTCGATCAGGTCCCGTCAGGAAATCATTTCCATGAACCTCTTCCATCCTCTCTTCCAATCATGTATTCCTTGCTTCTTGACATTCAACATCCCGACTGTAACTGTGGTTAATCAGTCCATAGTTACATATTGACCCTGGCAAAACTTGAAATCAAATCATGCAGGGTCCGCCCGAGATTTTTCCACGCACCCGTGATTCCTTGACTGAAGCTGGTCGACACTACTGCACATCATCTCACCCTCTAGTCTATTTCAGTCAACGACTAATGAAATCAACTCCTAACTCCCACCTCGCTAAAGGCTAGGACAAGTTATTAACACGATTTCAAGGATGCTTCCGTCCTCCGTTGTGCAGCTGCATGCAGTGTGCAGCTCTAGGCCAGCCAACGACATACGGAGAAGCTACCCTGGCTGGCTGTGGCGGTAGCCATTCGGGTCCTTTATATTAATTGCTCAATCTATTCTGCTTGAATACCACAGTCAACCTATACTTAGTTGCGTCGTGATAGCTGTTGGTATTAGCTATCTGCATATCTAGACTCAGTACGTAGATACTAGGCGCTGAGCCCCTCGTAAAAGCATATCTGCCTACATAGTATGTTCGATTCAAATCCACAAACGACCCCCCCAGTACAGCCATCTCTCCGGCCTTCTCCAATGAAAGCCCTCACTAAATCGTCTCCTGTTTCGTGTCTGTTGGCGCTTTTCCAGATCAGTCTCTGTTCGACATCTTTCATGCTCTACTTCGTCCTCTCAGTCAGATACTCTACTTCCATTTTGATCACCACTATTGTCTTGATCTGGACTGGCCTTCCGTAGCCATCCAATAATAATTCATATCAACTCTTTACATTCTCACTTCATCTGTTGAGAAGAAGGCCGAACGCCCTAAATAAACCAACTAACTTCTTAGCTACCACCCCCCTCCACGCCCCGGTTTTTTTTTTTTCTCATCCTTTTTTTCTTTTTCCCTTCTACTCTCTTCCTATCACTGTTGACTATTCCATTCGGCCCCCCTCCCTTTCAACTTGTGTGGCGCGCCTGTTGCATTTCCTCATAATCAAGATTTATTTCCAAGCCTCACAAAGCCAACAGTCTAATGCGCGGCATTATTATTCCCACTCTCGGCCACACACACCTGACAGGCTGCTTGAATCGGATTATCCACTGCGGGAGCCTTTTTTTTAAGTGTGGACTGGCAACCGTTCCAGCCCTTCCCTCCCGGCCTAGCATCACGACTTTTCTTTTTAATCAAATCAACCCTCGGGAATATACCCATTTGCTCCGCGACTATACTAAGCATACTTAGTCTTACTGCTGATCCCTCCTGGGCTTAATATTTCCTTACTTGCTAAACTTGCGACTCAAGACGCAGCCAGAAACCTTATCCCGGACATCTTTTTTATGCTTGTGTCTCGCAGAAGGAAAAGAAAAAACGTTCTGTGATCTCATCGATTTGACCATAGCGCTCGTCCTCCTGGTCCTTGATTTTTATTTTTTTCTGTTTTCTTCCGTTCTTTCTCATGTGTCGCGTGTAATCTGTATTATCCCAGCTAAAAAGAACAACCTTCGCTCTTCTTTGTGTTCTTTGGGACGGACGCGGTCCAACCATGACTGCTGTGGTCCAACCCGACCTTGGTCCTCCACCCGCGCACAAGTATAAGGATGATCCTTCAGATGACTCGGTAAGTTCAATTTCGTTGAAGTTTATTGTTCTCTCTGCTCTTTGTTTCCTTGTCTGGACAAGACCAAAATGCCGAACATGAATGGTCGCATGGAGAGTCATGTCCTACGCGCCAACTGGGATGCCTTGCTTTTGCTTGAGCCGCCAAATCAACTTCCATGCGCCCGGTATCAGAAGTGGAAAGAATCAAACTTTGATACCATAGAGATCCGGGACAGTGAATTCTCTTTCTGCGCTTCCACAGCAAGATACGTATCACTTATGCCTGGGTACGCGACCGCTGCACCTCATGGACCCTCTTCATGTCCGATATGCAGTACCGTCAACCACTATATCGTGCGCTAAGAATACTGCTCGACATAGATGCTTCTGCATCCTGGTCGATGAGCTGACCGAGAAGCCCCTGATAAACGGCAGAACAGTCTCGACCATACTGGCCAGACCCTGGGTCGCTATATCGCGGGGGAAGGGGGGGGGGTGGAACTTGACATTTCTGTCTCTCCACGCGGACCTAACCTCCCTAGGAGCATGCTATGCAAATGGTATACATCAATATCAAGGGATGTACAGCCAGACAACAAGCAAGGGCCCCCGGAGTTTACACGTTAGAAGTCACATGCCGATCCGCCAACCACGTGCATGATGATCGCGACTTCCTCATTTTTCAGATAAATTCTCCGCGTGCCAGGCTCCGCTTCTCCATGTTCTGCTTTCATTCTATCTGATCGTTCCATCCATTTGCGGCTACATGCTCGAGTCTTTACTTTCATCATGTCAACTCTTCTTGAATTGTACAACTGGCAATCAATTGCTGACAGCATTCATAGCTTCGGCACCTAGGAAGCAACCACAGCCATCAGCACCCTCAGAATCTACAGCAACATTCCCGCCCTGGAGGCCTTCTACACCAGCATAATCAACGGCCAGATTCTCCGCACCAACATACGGGAGGATCCCTTCCAACCAATCCATATTCTGCACCATCTGGTCTGAACGGTCTGTCATTACAGCACCCGCCTCCACCACAATACCCACCAGCTGCTCAGGAACCTGGTTACTATACCTCACACGCCCATCCATACCCGGCAACAACCACCCCGGCGCAGTATCCATCTAGTGGTGAGTTTTGGATCGAGTCTTTTCTACCGTCCCTGTTATCCGTAGGACAGTACGACTTTGTTTTCATGCAAGGAATGCGGAAGACCAAAATCAAGCACCTACGACTCTCAACCAATCCTTACAAGACCTGGCCCGCACGGATCGGATTACTTATTAACAATTTGACTGTACATTGCTAACATTCTAAAAGGACCCCCAGATCTTATGGCAGCAACTGCCCAAATGCAGAGGCCATATCCTCCAATCTACCAAACAGCCCCTCAATCAAACTCCCCTGTGTCGGTGACATCGCCACCAACACATGATCAGCATGGGCGTAGCCTTTATGCGCAGTCTCCCCAGATTGCATCGCAGATGTACAGTTACGGTCAACCGTATTCACCGATGAATCCTGTTCATCCGGCCTACAACCCCCAACCACCTGCGCCGCCACAACACCCCTTGACTACTCAGCCTTTGATGATGCCTCCACAGACGGCACCTATTCAGCACACTATTCCATCAACACATCAACCAGCTATGTCTAGTTCGACGATGGGTAACAACAGCCCCCGGCTCAAGGTGGATCCCATCCCACAACAACACACCCCTGGTCAGAATCAGCGGCCATCAATTTCGGCTTCTACTTTGACATCACCTAATCCCTCTGTGCCGCCTCTTTCGGCAAACAATGTGCATGTCAGTCACCCGACTGGCACAAACCCTACCAACGCGGCCCCTGGTCCTATTCCTGCGACAACTCCGCAGCTTGTCCGTCAAGACAGCAACGGAGTGCAATGGATTGCATTCGAATATTCACGTGACCGTGTGAAAATGGAGTACACGATCCGTTGCGACGTGGAGTCCGTGAACGTGGAAGCTCTATCAGCAGATTTCAAGACGGAGAACTGTGTATATCCTCGTGCATGCTGCAGCAAGGAACAATACCGTGGGAACCGACTGGTGTACGAAACTGAATGCAATGCTGTTGGCTGGGCTTTGGCTGAATTGAATCCTCCTCTGAGAGGAAAGAGAGGCTTGATCCAGCGCGCCGTCGACAGTTGGCGCAACAGCAACCAGGATCCTCGGCTGCGAAGCCGTCGAGTTCGACGTATGGCAAAAATGAATCGTCGACAAGCGAATCAACAACCAAATCACCAACTCGGCGGAAATGCTGCGCCTGTGCCTCATCTTCTCACGCACAGCCCTGTGGGACTCGCGCCGACCGCTCGACCGCCGACCGCACCCCTGACGCTCGCAGCGCCGCCCTTACAGCATCACACCCACCACGCAGATGGTCAAGCTGGGAATGAAGAAGTTAGCGGTATGTTCCACCACCGATACTAAAAAAACCGATTTCTTAAACACCGAACAAGATTCCTTTGTTCTTGTATGCACTGCACTCGGCGATAGACTGTATCTTTGTGTGTGTGATGTATGTCAGGTGCTATGTTGCTGGGCGAAGCTTTCGATAGAGATGAACGCTTTGCGGTATACAGTTGGAGATTGTACGATGATGGATGTATTATTTTATCGAGACTGTAACTCGTCTTTTCGTGCGATGGTCTCCTTTTTGTTTTCTCTTTGTTGTGTACCTGACCTTCTTTCTTCCCTTTTTTTTTTCTCTTCTTGTTGTTCGCCGTCCCTGTGTTATCACTTGCCTTTCTTTGGGTCGACAGCGTAGGCTAATCCCAACGCAAACTGTTCCAAACTATAGGCAGCACTGATTTATCGAATGGTGCTCAACGTCCTCCCTACGTTCCAACCAGTGCGAAACCTCCGATTAGTGATGCTCATGAATCGACTCCAGGCCTTCGTCCTGGACAGGTTTACCATGGCATGCTTTCATACCCTGCAACAGCCCATACACCTAGTGGTCTAGGAGCGCCATCCATAGCCCCTCCCCTTCAAGGAGGTGGATTCGACATTATAGGCCGACAATCCGTGGCCACTGCATCCAGCCAGCGCCACCAAGCAGACGATTCATATGAAACGGAGGGCGGTACAGGCAAGCCCGGCGATAAAGTTCTGTTTGGCAACCTACCCGTTGGTAAACGACGGAAATTCATTCTAGTTGAAGATCACCAACGCGGTGGCCGTGCGCGAGTGAAGGTCACATTGGATAGAGTCAACATCAACGAGATTCCAGATTCATACCGTCTCACGAACGCCGTATACCCTCGTGCTTATTATCCTGTGCAGATGAAAGGGTCTCCGGGGCATACTGTTCCTGACAGCCGGTATCTCGAGGATAACGACGCTGACGATAATAACGATGATGATGACGATTATGAACTTGAAAACGGTAACGATCCCGTTACTGTTGGTCGAACCATTGTGACTGTGCCGTCGATCGAGGGCCTCTCCATGCCTGTTCCACAATTAACCCGCAGTCGACACCGCAAAGATAAAATTATAAACGATTTCGGGTACCGTATGAGCTGGAGCCAAAGCAGGGTATTTGCTACTCGACATTTATTCTTGCAACGATCACGTAAGTCCTTCCCGTCAGCCAGAGAATATTGTTCCCAAACTGACAGTAAATCATAGTAGATGCATATCGAAACAAAATGCGCGGTTCAATGCTGACAATCGGACAAGAACCGGAATCTATCGCGTCACATTTTGAGACACGAATCGGAAGACGCAAGTTCAATACCCGGCGTCAACGAAAGAACGAAGGCTCGTCAATTTCGGCATCTCGACGAGAAGCCGAGGAGGTTGAAGCTTAGCTTCCTTTCTTAATGACGACCTCCCCTAGGGTTTGTTTTTTCTTTAATTGTATAAATTACTCTTCTCCCCCTGTCCTTACCGTGGGCTGTACCGGCTCTTAATTTTGTGTGACTATCATTTTTCTTTTCTATGTTGGTCACTTCTGTAACATACTGTCCCTATCGATTTTATATACCCTGTCTTTTTCCTGTTTCTCTTCTTGCTTTTCTTCGTCTTGTTTGTTTCTTGTTCTATTGCTTGTTATATGTCAAACCACGATCGAAAAGAGTTGGATACGCGATACGAACATAGGAAGAGAGTTGCTCTCTGGGCCGGCTGATAATGGTTGTTTGATATGGTACATGGTATTGCAGGTTCTTGTTTTACTGGAGGGATCGGATATAGGGTTTAATTGCATATTGGGACATGGCAAAAATGGATTGATTTTCTAATGTGGGAGGAAAGAGAAAAGGAGAGGATACAATAATACATACTTTTTGTTTGATATACAAGTTCTACCGGATATGTAATAGCACGTGGACATCTAATCTGCCTCCATTATATCCCTCTCTAGGTCACGAACTTCCCTGTATGATCCATATGTGAAAAGAGACGAAGACCTAACCGAGGCAGTGCCGCGGAAAAGTGAAGACACACAAAGTTTCCTCATTGGGCAAATCATGTTACCCTGAACTAGTCCTTATCAAGTTAGTACATGCTAAATGTTACTATTTTTGTCTCCTTTATTTTCCGGAGTCAAAATATTCGACGATAGATTCAGATCGACCGATACCGCTAGACTTAGAATAGATAGGGGATACGTACTCAATTAGTATGAGGCTATGAGATTACTCAGATCATAAATTTCGAGACATCTGTCAAAAAGAAGTAGACAAAGACATGGTATGGCGAAGTCGTAGCGTACAGTGTGGTTGCTGATTCAGTGATAATCCGCAAGCAGCTGGTGCTTGACAGGCTATGTTTATTGTACATGCTACTACAGGATATGAGTAGTACTATGTACTACGTACATCGAATGTCAGTTTATCTTCCAAAAGACTACAACAATGGCAGTGCTAAGTAGGAATTATCGTAAGTAGAATGTTGAACAATGAAGACAGAATCACAGTGCTTTTACAAACCGGGACTAGCGGGTCGAAGTTGTGGGTCTCCTATCTAGCGGGGAATCAACAATCAATAAACAATCTGTCAATAACAGATGATACATCTAGAGACAGATATCAGAGGCATAACTCTCGCATATGTACATCTATCACATAGTAACATCAGAGAGGTACTTCGTCAATAAGTCAGGGGCAACAGAGTTGAGACCTGTCTTACTGCCAAAACTTGTACATTGAGAAAAACCGAGACTCCGCCCCTCTGAGGCTTATGTGGTAACCGGTTTCAGCTGGTTGGCGCTAGTCCCCGTTCTTGCTCAATCGACCCGGCAACGTTCCTACCTCGAATGTTACTCTTGTCCTCTCTTCATCTCTACACACAACAGTATATCCCTTGTTACTTTTGCTTGTCTCTTTAATCTGCAGTTTGTACGTCGCTAGTATCTATTTACTCGGTTCGTCGGTTCTGCTTGTTTACTTATGCAAGAGCGGGCCCGTAACCGGACGAAAACACAGACGAAATTGATGTGCGCCTACATTCCTGGGCTGGATTTAACTCATCGTGACAGACCTGGGGGGCAGAGACGTTGTGCATTCCAGCGGTTGATTCTCTAATTTTTTCTCGCGATCGACGTCATTGAAGACGAACAGATAAAAAGAAAGCGGCTCAAATTGTACACACTATCTGGGGTTTCAGAAAAAGTAAAGAGTATGTCACGCCAGCCTGGCACCTCTTTCTCCCGCGGCGAAGTCTCGCCTATCACGTCCGATATCCAGAGTACGTCAAGTCAGATATCACCTGTATCCGATTTGGGTGCCCCACGCGGTTTCCGCAATCATCCGTCTACTCGTCAAAACATGGCTTATAATAGAGCACAACAACCCAGCAATATCGATACTGACATTCCGCCTGAACCGCCTCAGCATCGTAGTATCGGCTCACCATCGCGAGATATGGCCGACAACAGACCACCGATCGATCGCTCGACTTCGTTGCGTACCAATGTTACCGCTACGCCAGGCGCGGATAATCTAAGTGCGGCGGCTGTCGGGGGTGGAATCAGTGGTATTGCATACGACGTTGCAAGTCGGAATCAACGGGAAAGCGGCCTGGAAGCTGTACGGTCAATAGGGCAACCAGGGAATGGTTACTACGAAGGTCCGTCGGACGGACATTATACAGATGGTCCATACGGGGTTACCAACAATCCCAACCGACATAGCCAGGTAGATCCGTCCGGGACACAGTTCGCTGCCAATATGCCGTTAGGAGGAAGTGCTCTTGCAGCCAGCACTCCTCCGCAACAAAGAACGCCTAGTTTATCGCCTTCGAATCCATCACAAATAAGCGTTGGGGAGCTTTATCCGCGGTATCCGAGCGGCGGCCTCTACGATGGACCGTACCATTCGTTCAACAGCCATGATCCCACCGCGATCAATCCTAATGACATTGCCGACGACGGCGATGATGACCTGATGAACACACCCCCGCAGCAGCAGCGGCGGTCGTGGTTTGGTAAAAAATCCACCCCAGCATTGGCAGCTGGTGCCGCGGGGGGTGCAGCTGCCGGTGGCGTTCTAGGCGCTGTTAACAGTCTTCGCGGAGGCCCAACGACATATGAATCCGTTCCTACCGGTGCCGGCGGTGCTGGCCAATCTCCATATGAAAAGGATGCGTTTCTTACTCGCCAAGCTGACATAGCTGCAGCTAAAAAGCGTAAGAGGTGGCTACTTACACTATTGGTCGGGTTTGCTATTGTGGCGGTTATTGTTGGAGCAATCGTCGGCGGTATACTCGGTAGTCAGGCTCATAGCAATTCTTCAAATGATTCCGGGAAGAGTAGCAGCGGCGGCGGCGGCAGCGGCAGCAGTAGTGACCCCGGTACGAACATCAATACAGCTGCTGGAGATTTGGCTACAAACGGAGATCTGGATAAGAATTCTCCTGAGATTGTCAAGCTCATGAACAACCCGGATTTGCATCGGGTCTTCCATGGCATGGACTACACATCATGGGGCGTTCAGTATCCGTTGTGTTTGAAATATCCCCCCAGTCCGAACAACGTGACTCGTGATATGGCTATACTGTCGCAATTGACCAACACCGTGCGTGTCTATGGTACAGATTGCAATCAGACGCAAATGGTGCTGCATTCTATTAATCAATTGGGACTTACGGATATGAAACTATGGCTCGGGGTATGGGTTAACTCCAATGAGACCACGACCAATCGACAGATCGAGACACTTTACGACGTTATAGACAACATGAACGATACGAAAATCATCGAGGGTGTCATTGTCGGAAACGAAGTTCTGTTTTCTGGAGGTTTCTCGGATCAGTCAACTGCTCAGAAAACCCTCATTTCATATATAGAAAACGTACGTTCGAACTTGACAGCAAAGGGATTGAAAGTGCCAGTGGCCACGTCAGACCTGGGTGATAATTGGACCCAGAATCTGGTGGATGCTTCTGATTTGGTTATGGCCAATGTTCATCCATTCTTCGGTGGTGTTCAGGTCGACAAAGCAGCGGCTTGGACAGTCGACTTTTTCAACAATCATGATGTTGCGTTAACGACCGGTACGAGCAAGGAAGCATACATCTCCGAGGTTGGCTGGCCGAGTGCAGGTGGCAACGACTGTGGGTCAAACAAATGTACGGACAGTACATCCGGGTCTGTTGCTGGTATTGACGAGATGAATCAATTTTTGTCCGATTGGGTTTGTCCGGCATTAAACAATGGGACGAAGTATTTTTGGTGCGTCACTTTCCTTCTGCGCACGGTTTGACATCAGCACTAACAAGACTATAGGTTTGAAGCATTTGATGAGCCCTGGAAAGTCATCTACGATACTCCCGGCCAAGAATGGGAGGATAAATGGGGTCTCATGGATTCCGCACGCAACCTTAAACCAGGCTTGAAAATTCCCGACTGCGGTGGAAAGACTGTATAGTCCTGGTTATTGTTTTCTTTTTTTTTTTTTTCTTAACAGGCGTTATTAATTCAAAAGGTTTACTTGGGATGGGAGTTTGTTGCTTACGATTATACATATTATCACGTTTAGCGTTTGGGTTCTTGTACGAATACGGCTTCTCTCTTTTCTGATGCTTTGGTTGATGCGTACGTACCTAGGTACTAGGTATTGTTTGTGATGGATGCATATGCTATGAGACTTGGGAACGAACTCTTATTGCGATAGGATAGTCTTGGTTATGGATATTTTGATCGCCGTGGATGTCTGATTACGGAAAATCCACGATGTTAATGAATCTATTCTTAGATAAACGCTGGTAATAATTCACGTAGGACTTTCTAATGAAGCATAACATTCAAACGCAGTCTATGCTGCCAGTTCCTATAGTAACAACTTTTCCAAAGTACCAAGACACCGACCCAAGAATGTATCGGTATGATCCAAACTTATCACTCATCATATAGCCAATAAACCCTCATCCGCCAAAACGTTTCCGGTCTCGCTTCAAACTCTTGTAATTTCACGGACCGCGTCCGAGCCACGTAATCCGCCAAATCATCATTTTCAATCGTACTGTTGTCGTCTTCATCAAATCTCTGAGAGGTTAATGAAGGCCCTTCTTCCAATGGTCCTCCGAATACCATGGCCGGGTTAGATGGTAACATTAATCTCAAATGCCTCCTTTCAGCGCCAGGCGCGAATAAAAATGTTCTTTCGTTGACAGCATTGAAGCCCTCTGGTGTATTTACGACTTCGATTCCGAGTGAGGAGAGGAGTTCGACATCGAGGGTATTGAAGACTGGGTCTTGGGCTATGATTTCTATTTCTTTTTCATCATCATCTTCTTCCTGCTCTTCGTTTTTGGGAGTTTTATGATTTTTTTGGTGTTGTTTGAGAGAGGTGGCTATCGAGACTAGAGAGGCGAGTTGATAGAGCGCTACACTCCGCCGATCGACCCATCCACCTTGTACAAAGCCGCTGGGTGAACCGAGGCCGATGCATACTATATTATTGATGCGTAATTGCGTATTGGTTTGATCGAGGATGTCTTTGGATAGGGAATGTTTGAGTTGTTGCCATGTCTGCGATGATTCCCACGTTCCCTGATGTGCGGTGAATTGTTTCCGTAGTTCGGGCAGAGTTAGTCTTGGTGGTGGTTCTGATGGTGATAATTTATATGCTGTAGCTTCACCTCCCCTTGATCCAGTGTCATCATTGAGTATGGTCTGAGCAGGATGATCGTCATCATCGACTGCGCCGTCCGTCATTATCATCTTCTTCCTCCCCGACGAAGGTGAAGGCACTGAATGCGTGTTTGAGACGTGAGTCCAGCCATCTTCATCAGTAATTTCGATTCTTTTTGGGTGAGTGAATTTCTTCCTGTGTTTACTGGATGTGTGTGGCATTTTGGTAAATCATAAAGTTGTAGTCACGCTCATGAGGGTATCATGTAGTTTTCTGATATAGTAAGGACCTAGAGATGCATTAGTCGTTGGTGCGCGAGACAAGAAGGGGAGAACATACTGTAAGTCTATAGTATACTCGTATCAATTCATGTCCCAATGTAACGTCTATTTTCTGTGTCTATTGTCTATCATGAAAAGGTTGATTGATGCGCCGATAAACTTTAAAGTGGGCCATCCACAATCAGGCTAGACCGAGTATGGAAGTTAGGGTTATGAGACAAGATCTATAGAAAGTGTATCCATAGAGACTCGATCTTATCGTTGTGAGTTTAAGCTTGTCTAGACTGTACCAGCTTATCCTAGGAAGACACTTACCGTGTCAAGGATTTACATATTTGAAGGGTGAAGAGCCCTCTACTGTTATGTTGAGGGAACAAAGGACTGCAGCAATAAAGATCCTAGCTGTTCGCTAGAGGAGTTCGATATCCAACGAATTTCCCAATCAACTGGCGAACATGCCTATCACTTAGACTTGCACATAACATTCTTGATCATCCAGAATCGTTTTTGCTGGATAAGTATCTCGAGTAAACAGAAAGCGGGGTATATATACTAACCCAGCGCCAAATGCAACATATCCGAGAAGTCAATCACATTAGATGCCGGGGCCAGTTCATGCAGCGAAGATCATTAAAGACAACGAATGAGCCAGAACAATTCATATCAAGATAGTTAACAGACCGACTCAAATTGACAGCGCCGCAAATTGAGAAGGAACAAGCATAACTGTAGTGCTACTGCAACCTGGAGCAAACTGGGTTCAACCAATCGTGGAGCTCGTTTTAGCGCTGACTTGATGTAAAATTGGAGATAAGAACTGGATGTAAAAGGCTAGACTGTGTGATCTTCTTCTAGCAAATAAGCATCCTGGCACAGTTATCCTCATGGCATAGGGTTAGGGTTCAAGATGTCTGTGGTGACTGATTAGGGCTAGCTTGCTGCGGGGACGGACGGATGATCCCGTTGATTGGGGCAGACTCGCTGTTAGTCTTCTCTTAGTGCTCAACGCGGCGGCTATCCAGCAACAAATCACAGCCAAAAAACACTGCTTCTCATGCATCGTGGGATGTGACAGCCGTGCAGATTGACACTTCTCTGCTTCCCTATTGGCTGGACATGTGATATTCCCTATCGTCAATTACTTTGCGTTGGAGAAGTACCTGCAAATATGTTCTCCTGCACCTTTCGACACTTCACCCTCGGTCGAATCGGAGGCGACATGCAAGCAATGCTTCTGAGTAGCTATGGATTGTAGAACAGAAATCGTGTGATTTGTGGGTCATCTTTGTGCTTTGTCTGTCTGTGTCTCTTGTCACACATTTTTGAAGCTCATTTCCTTGACGCCCTACTCGGATTTCTTGTATTTCTGACTGGCTTGCCCCCCGCCTTGGATGAGAACCTCTTCTCTCAACTATCCAAAGCCATCTATAGATCATCCTGTTCTGCTCTATAAATATATTCAACTACTAGGATATTGCCAAGAGAGAATACCAAAGTTATCTCGACAGAGTCCAGACTGAGAGGTCGTTCTCGACGTATCCTGACACGCGGTGAAATCGAGTCCGGCCCGAGATCGATGTCAACTTTGATATAGATTAGACCAGGTCATTTGCCTCTTCTTTTTACTGCAAATATTTTCGACATGCATTCCCAACAATCAATATCACAATGGACGGCTCTGGCGGTCATGATACTTGCTTGCGTGAACTGGGTTAACGCACATACTATTATCGTCTACCCCGGATATCGAGGGAACAATCTACACACGAACGGTTCAGTGGAGGAGGCCGGTGGACTTGGATCTGCGTATGTGAATGATACTACGATTTATCCATATGGCATGCAATGGATGTATCCTTGTAAGTCCATCTTTAAGAGATTTTCATCAAGGGATTGTATTCAAGTCGCTAACCTCATGTGGCCAGGCGGCGGAATGCCCACCTCAACCAACCGCACAAAATGGCCTATTCAAGGCGGCGCTATCTCCATCCAACCAGGCTGGTTCCAAGGCCATGCCACAGCATTTTTCTACTTCAATCTCGGCCTCGGTGCCATACCGCCAAACATGAGCAACCCGATGCTTCCTCCCTTCCAGATTATCGGTCCTTCTGCGAACCCTTACCCCGGCACATTCTGCCTACCTCAGGTACCCTTACCGGCTGGTTTGACGGTGAACGTGGGTGACTTGGCGACTATTCAGGTCATTGAGACGGCGAAACATGGTGCTGCTTTGTATAACGTATGTTCTTGGACGCCGTCGTCGTTCTTCAAATATAAGCCCAAAGCTAACGAATTTAGTGTGTCGATATTGAGTTTGCGTTACCAGAGGATTGCGTCAAAGTCACCCAAGACAACTGCTTCAATTCATCCGACATTGCGTTCGCCGATATTTACGAAGTCAACGTAACGACTTCTGCAGCACCGCCGTCTCTGATGGCACCGGGGTTTACTCCTATAAGCTTTGTGACGCTTATTACTATGCTTTTTGCGGGGTTACTGATCTAGACTGAGTCCATTGAACAACCCGTGGAGAGTCGAGATATCGTGCGAATATAATACCCTATACAGCCCTTTTCCCTCTATTCTCAGATCTGACGAATTGATAATGGTGTCTGGATGGCGTTAGGGTGCTCTTGGTTTACTGTTCATGTTCAAGTGTCCAATCTTTGTTGATTCGATAACTCTAGTATATATGAAATAGCGCTCATTACCAGACCATTCTTGGCCTTTGCTTTGGTTTCAGGAGTTCTTGGAGAAGTGATGGTTCAATGTTACATAACCTTTCTCCAGATCAAAGCACTTGTTTGTATATTTCTTGGAATTCCTCGTAGAATAGCGAAAGAATGATTAAGTAATAATTCTAGATGACTTCTCAGGACATTGGTTCGTATGGGTTTGATAACGAAATATCCATGCTAAGAAACACCTAAGTAGCCTCTAGGAGT
This sequence comes from Talaromyces stipitatus ATCC 10500, assembly GCF_000003125.1. Lineage (NCBI taxonomy): Eukaryota > Fungi > Ascomycota > Eurotiomycetes > Eurotiales > Trichocomaceae > Talaromyces > Talaromyces stipitatus. Next base: position 653,370 of record NW_002990116.1, read on the forward strand.
TTTACAACCGGTTCCTTTCTCTGAATCTCATACATCTAGCAGCTAGTTATTGAAAGTAGTGTAACAGTTTATAGATTTCCCGTCACCATTAATTTGCTTGGAATAGCCTGAAAACGCATTTCCTCTTTCCTAACAAGCCCCTGAGTAATGAATTATTAGCATCTTTGACACTCTCTTATATGACGATTGTGATATAGTAGCGTGATCGGACCTGGAACAACATAGATTCTTAACATTTTATTCGTAAAATTACAAGTAGGTGAGCGGTCTGGATGAGCTCAAAATCCTGACTAATCTAATTGCTTGCCCTAGGCTCTTTTTTCTTTCTGCTCTTCCTCCAGCGCCCTCTGAACCCATGATGATGACTTTTGCTCTCGCCGCGATGCATTTTCACTTGTTGAAGAGGAAAGAGAAGTTGATTGTGCGCCCCTCCGGGCGGTATGAATCGAATATGCACAATAAGAGCATAATATGACTGCCATTGTAAATGCTGCAATTGGGGCGTTGAGAGACTGTGGTTAGGCTTAGTATTTCAGAGGTTCTTAATAGAGTTGCCGAGGAAGAGATAGATGTGGCTTACGTACCCCTGGTGGGCGACCGAGTGGTCCTTTGGACATTTTTTTGATGTATCTCTTTTCAATGAGCGTTCATCATTGCATGTTGCATGTTGGGTGAGGTTGCTTTTAAGGTATGTGCAAACAAGACAAACATTTGAGATGAATCAATAGGGTTAGGGTTATGTAGTACTTGTGTGTTTGGAGTCAGTTTAAATATCGACTGCAAAGGTATATTGAAAGAAAAGATAATCAAAATAACTCAATTATATATCAGCATTGAGTTTCATGCCCATGCTCGCGTTTCTGATGTTTGATAGCGGCTTGTTGATGAGTATGTACATTGCCCCCTTCTCCCTCGTCGTCTTCGAACAAAATACCAGCTTCTCGTTTCAAACGATCCACCACAGAACCCATGGGATATGCACTGACAATACTACTGTGGTCGACACATGGAGCTATCCTCAAGGGTAGTAACCAATCCCAAAGTGTATTGCCCATGACCTGTTGGAGATTTTTGATGGGATCACCAAGATCAAAGGGGTTTTCGCCGGGTTGAGTGCGGAGAATTGCGAACATGCGCATGTCGGTTGGTTGATTAGTATTATTTGCATTATTCGTATTATTCGGCGCAGTGCTCGCAACGCCATTGGATTGAGGTTCGGCCTCAGATGAAGGTGCACCGGGCGTGGTAGAGGGCACAGGTGGAGGTTGAGTCGGAAACGTCACCGTGGGAAAAGTTAGAGCCCATGGACCGCTCGTCCGATTTGTCATGCGTTGATACTGTTGTGGACTAATATATATAGCAAGCATCCATACCTTAGATCGCCTACTAAGATTTTCGATTGTTGTAGTATTTAAAGAAGCTAGTTGTAGTGATGTTCCGCTCATGCCTCCGGAAAAGAGGAAAAATAAAGCGGCTCTAAACTCAAGTCAGTTTTCAACCAAAGACTGAAGGAAGCTGCTCTGTCTACTTACAACCCTAACGCGACAACCCATTGAGCATTCACTCTACCGGTCTGTTTGAAATGTCAGTTATTACCGAAGGTAAGCTAACAAGAGAACTTACATCAGAACGATGCTCGGCAACAAAAATAGCAAGAACAATTAAACAAAAGCATGTGAAGAATGCAGTATAAATAACAAATTGAAGAAAGAACTTAAATGAGCTCTCCGAAACGACTCCGCCAACCCATGGACAGAAGTGATCAAGTTTGCGCACACAACGATCAGCGTCGCGGTTATGATGTGCCCGATCCGTCTTGAACTGGCAGCATTTAGAGCAATAGGCCGGCCGCCCATCATCTTGACAAACGTAAATGTCCTTCATCCAGAACTTCTCTTGGCCATTCTCGTCGAGCGGATATGCAACTCCGCCAGTCTGCCGTGCTATGTCGGCAGACTCGGCAGCGGATCGTTTTTCGTTATTTTTAGTCGTAATCTCGTTGCCATGGTCTGCCCTCCTGCGTCTCTTCGATAACCAGCTTTCATGCTCTGGTTCGGTAGGCGCCCAATCCGCTCCTCTCGGCAAATAGTCCGGGTTGAATGCGACGACAAGGACAAGACGAAGATATGTGGTGATCGTAGGGAAAAGGAGGACATAGAACACTACAATGATTGCAATGCCAGTGCCTACTCGTGGATCGCGATCGTAATGGTGTGGCCGAGGATTGATCAAGTAATCAACTGGCAAGGTTTATTCGTTAGAGCTGATGGTAGATTCGCTCCTAGCTAGAAACTCTTACCACAAAGCGGCTTTGTTACAACATAGCTTGCATAAGCAAATATTCCGAATATCACCGGTGGTATTACCCTAGATACATATCGATTTGCATCTCTTTCGTCGCATAAAACTGGCGCAGATTGAGAGTTTCGCGCAGGCATGTTGAGTAGACGTCCGTTCTGTGCAGTCCGCCGACGGTGTCAGTTTGGTTTCTCCATTCGGTCGTTACAGCTGAAGCCGTATATTAGGAATAATAATAAGAAGAAATAAAAGAGATTGGAGATATGATAGGCTTAGTGAACAAGCGATTATAATGAACGGGCGAGTTTTCAGCTTCGATGGTGGTGGCCGACACTGCGTTGCTTCGGGGAAATCAAGGAACCTCAGGAATAAGCTAAGTATTCTTATTGATAATAAATCACGTGGCGATAAGGGCACATTTTCATCACCGAAACAGAAAATACAAAATGGAAATTCTGATGATGCTTAAGCTTTACTCATGTATCTAACGTTAGTCTTTTAGCTGGCAGTACGGATTTGCAAGATTAGCTATATTCATAGATTTAATAAGAGAAGACCGGGCAGTTCAGAGACTTGCATAAGGTCTTTGTGGTATCTTGTGGTATGACTGGTATCACGTAACTATCTCACTACGAAATGCTCAAAAGGAACAAACCATAACCCTATAGTATAAAAGTATATCGTTGTTGTCATAGCACCGAAAAAGTTAGTTGAGCTTCGGTTTGTGGAAAAGTCCTTGACGAGCCAATTTCAGTGCTTTTTCCTACCGCCAATGCCCAATCGACCAAGATGACTTAAACTAGACTTGCTTTTATTTGTGGATGTCGGGGTAGATCGACCGTCTCGTGCTGTACCATCCGAGGTGCGGCCAGATATTCCAAGCCCTGCGTTTCCGAATCCGCTTCTAGGTACATCAGGAAGAACCTTGTCCCTGCTGCCTTGATGGTCGGTTGCAGCTGCAACAGACAATGCACCAACCAGTGAAGGCTGTTTGCAGGCGGTGCCTGTTGAATCTGCTTCAAACTGCCGCTGCGATGCTCGTTGATGCCGCTTTGCTTTTTCTTGTACGTTCTTGAATTTGTCCAGTAATTCGACCCACCGTACAGAGCTATCTTCACGACTTTTCAAGCGACTCCCTGAAGGTCGTTCGTAACCTCCACCAGCGGTGACAGGACTGTTGTATAATAGTAACTTTATTAGCTGAAGTACAATGTCATATGGTCTTGTCAACTTACGGACGAGGACCTTGTAATAAGCCAATATTGCTCACACTGTTCAGTCGGTTCTTCAAAGCAGCAAATGCTGAGCTTTGAGGGAGAAGCATGAGGACTCCATACAAGCATTTATATAGATGTGGATACTTGTCAGGTTCCAGCAACTGCAATCGAAGGTCTAAGCTATGTGAGTATGTCTTCGGAGACGGTGGCTATGATGGAACTCACAGGTAAATACTGGAGATTCCAAAAGTTGTACCAATTTGTCGATTTGAATCAGCATATTCACTGTCATCTCCAACTCGGCACTTCCCGCGGTTAGTGTTTGTTACAAACATGGATTTAATATACTTACAAGATTTGCAAGAGATTGTACGCTTGTTCGTATGCTTGCGCAAGCAGACATAGGGAAAATGTGGAAACGGCGTTGTGGCACCATGACCGGAACAGTGCAACAAACAATGTTTGCCCTTCCTAAACAAGCAATCAGTAGGCTTTCCAACTATGTCGATATCTGAATACCGTACCCTACTATCTAAGCTTCGCAACCTCTTCCTCAGATCAGAAAGTTCTGGTGCTGTTATCAGGTTATTATTGAGATTCTGCACCATTATACTAGCAAACTCAATGTCCTAATGTGTCTGTCAGTATAGGTTAATGGTACCAGTGTGAGAGAAAACAAACATCTTCTTTTTCGAGACAATCTGCCAGTGTGCGATAGATACGTTCCGGGCTCAAGTTCATACATAGCTGACGAATGATCAAATTCCCACGCACTTCCAAGAGTTTTCTGTCGGTCGAGAACAGCTGGAGAAGGTTAATCATAAAGGAAGTGAAGTATCCGTCTTCACTATTACGTGAAATCTGAGATAGAAGCTGAAGATCTTTGGTGACGACTGCCTCAGCCGGATCTGATAGCGTCTTCAGCAAAGCAGGGAACGTGCCGTCATTAAAAGCCAGAACCTTGCGAGGTGCTTTTCGATGAAGCATAATCAGCCATGACAGAGCAGCGACTCTGGTGCCCTCATTTTCATTCAAGAATTGTAGGGTCAAGGAATTGACCGCTGCAGCATAGTCCAGGTCCGATGGTGGGCTGGAAGAAGGACTATCATTGCTTTGATTATCAAGAGAAGGTTTTCCACTCTGTACGGATGCCCTTCTTTCTTCACCTTCTTTCCCTTTAGATGTATAGCTTTCCATTGTTTCATCCGACAGAGAAACAATATATTCCATGAGTGATGTATTAACCCTTGTTGCCGCCTGTCTTACTTGATCTGAACCACTCGATATTGCCGGAAGAACCTGAATCAAAAGTGCTGGGACGAATTGAAGTATATCTTCAGGGCTGATTTCGAAAAAAGTATCGATCCATCGCAGGGCCGTCAATTGCATTTCCTCATCTAGTAATCAATCAGCAAGAAGCAATATGGTATTGGCGCACTTAAGTACTTACCATATGTAGTGTCGACAAAGCCTACCAAGATCTCCAAGATCTTCGGATAGTCTATATAAGCATCCTGACCAGGTACCCAGTCCCCGTCAACAATTATGCTTTGCTCGTCATCATTCCCGTCCGCAGAGACAGACTCTGCCACAACATCGTCACTGCCTCCTACTTCATCACTGTTACCTGTGACGACGCTCGTATTTTCACTAGTAGCTGCAGCCGCTGCAATCTCCTCTTTGCTCTTCTTGCTTTCCGCAATACCTTTTTTAATACGGGCGATTCTTTTAATTTCAGAAAGAAATCTTTCGAGAAGCCCCTGAGTGGCAACATTTACATCTTTGTTGGGGTCTCCTAGAAATTTGATCAACCCTCCAAGGAACGCAGGCAGGTAACACACCAATTCCAAGTCTGGGATTGTGTCGAGCAGAGTTAACCAGGAGACAAGGAATGTTCGAGTAAAAGGATTGAGAACATGTATACGCTCTTGCAACAACGGTATAAACATTGGAAGCGAAAATGCTGTTGGAAGTTCGACCGATGTTTCATCTGGATCTCGACCCTGGTCCAACTCCTGTAACGGCTTCTCCCCAAGTTGCAACACAGAGACATATGACGCAGCTGATTCAGCGACAATATCTTTGACCAGACGATCGAGTAACTCGGCGCCATTCTTGACCGAAAGCTCGGAGTCAGAAGCTAGCTAAAAAATAAAGAGTCAATATAAAGTAATATGTCATGCCACAGAGCAATATTCGCACCTTGCAAAGAGCATCAAATATGTCATTGAAGAATGGCAAAATCTCCCCCTTAGCAACCTTGGCAATATTGTACATGCTCTCGCATGCATAGTATCTCACTCGTGCATCTTGATCGGAGAAACAAGCGAGAACCGGCGGAACGATTTCTTGCAGATATGGAGCTACACCTTCCTGTGAACGAATCCATCAGCTGCACTGCCATATATTAACACCTTATCCACGTAGCTATCCACCCACCGATCCCAAAGCAATCGAAGCGGCGGCTAATCCAATAAGTCCTCCATTACGAGCATGTGGCTGATGAACGGCGTAAGCGTAGTCGTGGCACAGTTGATCTACGATCTCTCGGATCTTGTCGTGTTCCCCTTTTATTGTAGCATCACGGACGATCTTCTCGAGCCTGTTTTCGACGATCCGCAAGTTAGCAAGAACTTCACAGTATCCAAATAACATGATTGAGCTGCACACACTCTAAAGCTCCCTGTTTTCTCTTATCGTAGAGCTTGTCGTTCAACAAGCGCTGAACAGACTGGTCCATGGCGAACCTCGAGTGACCATACCGCGCTCAAACTGGAACCAAACCCTAAGCATCCATGGCTGCTTTCCTAGGTTGTTGATATATCCCTCGGACTGATTTCAAGCAAATATTTATGGCGTAGAAGTATGATAGTGACTCAGAAGTGCTCTAGTTAAGGTGTGATGCAGTTAGCTGGAGTTTGACATGTGCGGGGACGCTATCGGCGGTGACGTACGTATTTTTGCTGCGTATTGTACGGTAACACTACTTAACAGGGGCATCCTGGTAATTATGAATTATACAAATCCAACGAACCTCATACGAATAAATTACATGATATTTACTTTGAACTATATAGAGCAAGCTATGTAATCTAGGAAAAAATCACTACTTATTCTGTGTCACAATCAACTGCTGATGAATTGGAACACGGCAGAAACATCTTTCTCTGCTGTCTCCTGCCTCAGTAGTAAATCCTGTATCTTGCCCAGTGGTCCCTTCTCACCATCATTGACAAAATGATTCCAAGTGCTTGTATCACCATAAAGTATAGCAGGCGCTTTGATGTGTTGGATTCCATCCGGTCTACACCTTTTACACTTGAATGTGTCGTGAGTATCACTTCGTGTGTCCGGTTTGAACTGAAATAGTTCTCGGAGAGAATCAAGAGAAAAGTGCCGTTCCACATCTTCGGCAGAGTCCACGACACATGACGATAGTGACTGCTTGTGTGACTGTCTCTGGAAGATCTTCTCCTCGATAGACCCTGTCGCGATAAACCTGTAAACAAAACAGTCCTTCTTCTGGCCATCACGCCAGACACGGGCTAGCGCTTGCTGATCTGCGGCTGGGTTCCAATCTGGGTCAAAAAGAACCAATCTGTTTGCTCCAATTAGGTTGATACCACAACCACCAGCCTTGCTGCTCAGCAAGAACACGAATTCTTCGCCGTTCGGGTCGTTAAACTTGTCCACCAACTTTTGTCTCTTATTCACATTCATCGTTCCATCCAATCGTAAGCAACCATACGCGCGTGCGCGGCATAGCTTCTCAAAAAGATCAAGGGTTTGCGTATAATTGCTAATCAAAACAATTTTGTCGTTGGTATCCTGTCGTATCCGTGCGAGCATCCGGTCAAGTACCATCATCTTGCCTGAGTACCAAGATTTGATATCACGATCACGGCCACGGCCATCTGGAGGGACGTAATCATCTGGAAAATATTGCTCGCATCCAGGTAAATCTCTTGAAAGATCAAGGAGGTCCGGATGGTTGCACAATTTTTTCAAAAGACCAATAGCTTTGAGCGGCTGGCTGCCTTTGCCTCTAAGAAGGCTTCGGATTTCTGGGCTTTGCAAAAAATAATTGTATAGATTCAACTGAAATTCGCTAAGGTTGCAGAATACGACATGCTCGTATTTGATTGGCAGATATTTCGAAAGAATGTCGTTCGTTCGTCGAATGATAAATTTGTTGACAATAGTAGATAATTCTGCTAAACGCTCATCGCCTTTCTTCCGGTCTTCATCGCTTGCTGCCGCATCTCGGCCTCTCAAAATGGGGATCTCAAACCTCTTTCTGAATTCATTCTGAGATCCCAGCAAGTTCGGATTCGCGAAATGGACAAGAGCAAAGTACTCAGATAGATCGTTTTGGATCGGTGTGCCAGATAGGATGACGCGGCGACTGACATTTAGGCTATTGAGTTCTTTCCAGGTTAAGCTCTCTTTGTTCTTCAATCTGTGGCCTTCATCACAAAGCAACAAGCCAATGGGTGTGTCCCTGAGATCCTCAATATTCAACCTCAGCGTCTCATATGATACTATAAGTACAGGGCGCACAATCGCACGACCGGAGGCAATAGCCCATTGTTTTAGCTGACTTGATAGCTCTGCCTTGGTGGCTTTGCCGTCAATCACAAATGGTATCACAGCATCAGGACCCAGCCATTTGACTAATCAATCAGTGATCATTCCTGAGACAGACATGAGAAGCACTTACCTAGCTCGTTAGCCCAATTGCGGACCAAGGTTGAAGGACAAGCTATGACACATTTCTGCACAGTAGTCTTTCCAGCTTCTGGTGATTGCTTGAGAAGAGTCCACATTAAGGAAATGCATTGCAGCTGAGCAGAGCATTGTTAGCGAGCGTCTTACAATCTTAGAAGAAGAAATAGCTACCGTTTTTCCAAGTCCCATCTCATCTGCCATGATACATCCATTTGCGTTTTCATCAATCATTCCGGTGGTACACCGGTAAAGGAACTTTGCAATCGGAGATTGTTAATCCATACCGGCAATGACAGAATTTTGGATGCAGCACATACCTTTACGCCCTCAATCTGGTGAGGTCGTAAAATTTTGGCAAGTCTGGGATCAATGACAACAGGAACTTTAGGGCGATCTTCGACTTGCTTCCTTAGGCCTAATATATCAGCCAAACTTTTATGAACCAGCGGTTCATCCAACTTCGGCGGCTCCTCCGCCGTGCTTTCCGCCTCTATTGTCTTCATTGCAGGTTTGTCGTCGACGGTGGGATCGTATAGAACTATGGCAAATTCTCCACTCGGGTCGTGTAGAGGTTTGACAACGAAAGTAGCACCTCGTCGCATTCCCAACGTCGGTGCGGGTCTCGAGGGATCATATCCGCCAGATGTCTTGTTTATCAAGGGGACCGAGAAACGCTGTTTGATCGTCAATTCCTTATCCTTGACCTTGAATACACCAAACTTGTTGATATCACGGTTTGCAAGTGCGAGCCGTTCCTCGGTCGTCCATGGCCTATTATAGTCATCGTCGGCAGTGCCATCAGCACCGGTGTAGTCCACCTTGCGTCGCTTCCGGCTTGGTCGATCAGATGTAATGGTGGTTCTAGCTTGACCGGGACATTTGAAAGGTTTTGATAATCGTTCCGCAGATTGTTCAGAGGGTCCGTGGAGTCGAAGAGCTTTTTGGGGGGTTTGCTTGCTGATAGTAGCTACTGGGCGTGGACGCTGCCTGCTCTTTAGTTAGCATCAATCCATGCCGCCTGGTCTTGAATGAACACATACATTCTGTATCACAAGCTTTTCCCAGACACAAAATAGATTATTCCAAAACTTCCAACGTCTCCCAAAATATGCGATCCCAAAGTTACTCCAGTCTTGTCCTTCCAATTGTCCATCCAGCGTACATAGTTCGGGAGGCACCACGCGTCTTTGCTGACAAAACAGCCGCGTCCGACCTGCCTTCGCGACGCGATATCACGTGATCTTAATACATCGTATTATCGACATACCCCGCCAACCTTGTAAGCAACTCCGGATATACATGACAAAACCCAGCATTCGCTTGTAGAGGCCAATGTCATCTGACTTTGTGGCTGGGTATGTCAGCGGCGCTGTAGGGATACTGATCGGAAATCCACTTGATCTCGTGAAAGTGCGGCTACAAGCCCGACGAGGTGATGAGTCCCTCCGGGCGAGTTCACAAGGCCATGGCTACTTTGAAACAAAATCATCATTGATCAAAGGTATGCTCTACTACAATTTTGTTCTAGTAAGAATCAATTGGCTGACAAATTCTAGGCGCCGCCGCCCCCATTCTAGGATATGGAGCTTTGAATGCCCTGCTCTTTGTTGCCTACAATCGATCTCTCAAGTTCCTGGATCCATCGGTTATTAATCCAACTAATCTTGACGCAAATGTCTCGTTGATGAATATTTGGCTGGCCGGAGCCGCTGGTGGCATGGCCAGCTGGGTTATTTCATCACCAACTGAACTTGTCAAATGCCGAACGCAACTCAGTAGAAATCAGAACATCTCTTCCTGGACAGTCTTTCGGGACATTCTTCGAGTACAAGGAGTCAGAGGACTATACTTTGGCGGGCTTATCACGAGTATCAGGGACTCTGTAGGCTACGGGTTCTAGTATGTCTGCCTCGTCAAGTGCGCTTAAGCTCCAGTCTAATATATACAATTTGTAGTTTCTGGTCTTATGAACTATGCAAACGCAGTCTATCATCTCTTGATGATAGCAGTCAGCAAGAAGCCCTAAAAGTCCTGCTCTGTGGTGGAGTAGCCGGCATTATCACTTGGGCTTCTGTTTTCCCACTTGATGTGGTGAAGACTAGATTGCAGGCTCAACCTTTCATTGCACATACAGTCAGCGAAGTTCCGGATTTTCAGCGAAGACTCCTGCCACCGACATCATCTTCCAGACCACGAATACTCAACTCGCTAGAAATTGCTCGAGATGCGTACCGTAGCGAGGGTTTCTCTGTATTCTTTCGTGGACTAGGCATTTGTAGTGTCCGGGCTTTTATAGTCAATGCCGCTCAAGTAAGTCCGTCGCAATCCAACTTTACCATGCATGCTAACCAGATGGATATGCAGTGGGCTGTTTATGAATGGTTGATGAAGGAATTCAATAGAGCATCCACAGCACCCCATGTGAGCATGTAGGTGTTTTAAGTACTGGATTCGGCAGCGGCTACTGCTAGGTTTTGAAAGATGTAGAATGCAACCAATTTGATTGCTAAGGGAGTAGTTACATCCGAAAGATTATGCTTCACCATGAGTTGGATGGGATTCTATGCTTGAGAACTTACCGAATACTCAGTGTGAACGGCGCTAAGTAGCTTAAGGCTTTGGAGCCTGCAGGTAGTTGACTAGTTACAGATTACCCTAAGCCCACTGCGAGATTAATGGTGGTCGTAACTAGAGTATCACCAAATATTCTCTCCGCGCATAGCCACGGTGGATCATATTTGACCATACAGAAACTCATGATGGCTGCAGCTATTGTTGGCTGCAGCAGGTGAGAATTTGCCACATAAGTTTATGGGTTCTAGTGTCGATACAGATGCAGCTATACGTTAGTCCCACCACTACAAGACAGCCTTAGACCCAATGAAAAGAATTTCAAGGTTGATACACATCGCCGACACGAACAGGGTTTTCCATTACCCCTCCAGCGTGTTGCGGTCATGAAGCTTACGGACTCAAAAAGTAGAAGATTTTATTTGTATATTATTCCCTGCGTTGCTCCCATATTCCTCTCTCATTTTTGAGCTATTCATTTAAGCTTCCACGTTGGCCTACAGTCTAAGTATAGTAGACTAACATTCGACTCTCAATACATTTCCGAGGTCGACATGACGGCAGCGAAGCATATTATTAGACTGCAAGTCTATCTCGCCTGGGTAGACGCCTGGGTCTCATCTTCTGAACAAAGAGATGCAATAGATGCAATTGAGATCGATGAATATGGAGCGGAAGAAAGCGGATTCGACAGAATGGACATCCCAAGCATGAGTTCGAATGAAATGGCAGATTTGTTCCAGGACGAATACCTACCGTATCTTCTCAAACCAGACATTCTCGCAGAAGTGGTCCATGCATTCCGCCAACATTTGGTTCATAGACGCATCAAAGTCGGAGGAAGCCTTGCACCTTCAAGCCCTGAAACTAATGTTTTCTCTGAGAGATATGACCCTCGAGTAGAGTGCAACTGTGCAGGGGATACGCGAGATGATAAGACGACTTTAACAGATCTCTCATTGTGGCAGGATAGTGAATGTCAATCCATTAGAAGGACCGTTGCTGCTGCTCAGAGAGTAATCAACAATCAGCATGACTGGAAGCAAGAAATCTTCACAACTCAAGGCCTGACTGACGCCATCATTGAGCTATTCCTTTCAAACAGTGACCCCCAACCCATTCCGGATACATGCCATGGCTCGGGACTCACCAATCCAATTCCCGAGATCAGGGCTCCTGATCGACGACCTAATCCGGAGTGCGACTCTGATCCGAATGTCCATGATAGCCTGTTCCCCACGACAGAGAAAATCAAGTTGTGCGCAGATGCAAAATATTTCTTTGCAATGGCCTGTGGCGGCAGTCTATGTGACGAAGGCCTCTTACGAGCCATCGCTGATGCAGGCAATGATGTTCTCATCGGAGACTATGGCGATGCAATGGATGAGAAGACGCTAACCACATTGCGAAGGGACGGAGCGGCAGCTGTGGCTTTCTTGAAGCTTTGCAAGCTTGCAGATGTTGTTACAGCAATACAATTCGATAATCTGGTCGCATCTTTGATCCAGTTTCGTGTGCTCGGATATTATAGGGACCATGGACGAGCGAGCCTTGCAGGTGGTCTTTACGGTAGCCATACTACTGGACTTGTTGTACACAGATATATAGACAGTGCCATCTGGGTGGGAGTCATGTCGGCATCGTTGGCTACAGGAGAAGAAATCACGGAAACGAAATATTTCAGACTCGTTACAGTCTGTTCATTATTCAATGACCTGGTCGATCTCCGGGGAGACGCGATGCGAAAGCAAAGAGAGAACCCTATTCTCCGAGGCGTTCGCGGACGTCTCTGTGGATATCTGGACTCTTGCATTTCGCAATGCCTTACCCTAGCTTGCGAAACCCTTGGATCAGACCGACTAAGCGGGATGGTGGTGCTCGGATTCTGTAATTGGGTTGTCATGGCCTCTCATCACAAGGTATATGAGCTCGTTAACGGCGTCCGAGAGGTTGATCACTATTCCACCTGCAAGTACGACTCAACCGAGGACGAGACGAAATATAATAACTTGCTCAGAGTACTGGAGCACTATGGCACCCTGGGAAAGGACGGTCCACATGTCCTCATGGGTCGTGCTACCATGGATAAACTATACTCGATCAATCGCGACAAATCCGAGACGCATCTTGCCTGGATGGCTGATATAACGAGAAGCCTTTTGAAACCGGAGATCCTCCGAAAGATTGTAGACGTTGTGCATTTTGAATGGAAGGGGGATATTGGAGATGGAGAATATTGTCCTTGAGTGTGTAGACTTATGTTCTCGCATACACTTTTCATGTCATTGAAAAATATACCGTAGCCGTATATGCAATAGTATAGTAGATTCTAAGATATTCGAAGCTGTTGACTTCGCTAACGAAGATCCTGGTCATATGCGGAGGTTGCATTATCACACGTGGTAGATGCAAGTGTCCGAGACTTCCAACATTCAGACTAAACTCTTGGACGTCGACGCCAATCTGGAAAGACTACGCTTTCATCGCAGTGGCAACTAGACAACATTGACACTCATGAACGTTCCTTATTTGATTCAGAGGTTATTGAAATAAACAACGAAGCGCAAGTTGTATTGTAAATGTGTAAATACGAAAATCCACAATTGTTACCTCGGCTGGTAATCTATTTCAAAATTACGAACCATTTTAGCGGGACCCGTACGAAAGTTCGTTTTCTCGCCGTGAATCGGAAGTTTGTGGGCCGGCTATTCGGGACGGGTTTCTGGCGAACATCGGACACTGGGCATCGTACCGAGCATGTGCGGAATAGACACAGTCGCGAATACAATACAATGCTCTTTGACATGCGCACATGTTTTCATGTCGAGACTTGAAGATATATGGTGGAAGCAACCCGTTATCCCTTCAAAGCAGGTACTTTTAATTGTGCGATGGTCAGCCGATGATTGACTTGCTGTGTCCAGTACCTCGAGTCGAACTGCTTTCTGCGCTTCGTTTGCTGTTTCACGCATTGTGATATTGATTGAGCCGGAACTATGTTTCAGGTTCGTCGGTATCCATCAATGTATGCTCTCGCTTGCCATTGTCGACGACCAATCCCACTGCCTGCTCCGCCGTCTTATGCGTATGGACGTCTTCCTTGAGGATTCGCAGTCTGTTGGAGATGGTGACGTTGTGAGCAACAGTTGACCAGTCATCCTTCCCGCGGGCTCTTGATTCTTACCTTCTCTTATGATTCTTTCCCTTGCGATGTGCCACCAAATTGTGCTCAGTTTCGAACCATTTTGCGCATTCGACACAGTAGTGTTGTCCTAGACCGGGAAGATCTTCAGCATCCTTGGTGGCTTTGAAGTCTTGTAGGTGTTTCTTGGAAGCGAGGTCCTGACGGATTTGGTCGTAGTCTCTGTGAGATGAAATTCATTAGTTATTTTCGCAGGTACTTGGTAAAGTCTACATACCTCGTCCGTCGCTTTGTCTTGATTCTTCTGGTGGCACCCATTTTGCTATCTCTACAACTTCCTAGCCTCGAAACTCCAGCACGGACCGCTAATTCTTCTGTAGCAATTGTGCGTATGCGACTATCACCAGTTGACTTGCTGGCGGCAGTAATAGATCGGACATGCGCTGTTTGAATAACGAACCAGCCTGCTACACTGCTGAGTCTTGCCTTGAAGCCTAACAAAAAATTTTCAGGTCGAAATGTCCAAACTCTGATTGGACGGCGCCTGCGCTAGTTGCCCAAATCGGTTAGCACACCACAGACTGAGAGCAAACGGTGCTTCCGGCTAAGATCGGATAACCGGATTTTCCTTTTCCTATGAGCTTGTATCACTGTGTAATGTATGACGTTTTGATGCACTAGCTGTCAGTTGATCAACAACTTGTTTACTCTCTACTCAGTTGTTTGATTGAACAAGGCAATTGCAGTAGTATGCTTCTAGCAGCTTCGAGTCAATTGGGGAAGCTTGAGAAAGCTGATTGCTATGTATCGTTATCTGCGAATGAATTCTTGAGAGTGCTATGTTTGCCCCTCGTTAACTTAGCTATCCGGTTACGGGACGTCGCCATCAGCCGAACATGTGCAAATTCAGTCTGCTGCTATGGCAGTCTTTGCAGCTCGCGGCGAGGAAGCAATGCGACCAGAAAGTAAAATAACATCACCCTTTTCTTCTATATTCAACGGTGAACGCTGTGCTATCTCGCAGCAATATCGAGGAATCGCACTGTATTTATCACGAGAGCTCTTGAGCTTTTGTAATGGCTCGCATACCATTGGCAAACGCTGATCCACAGTAATTTACGGGATGTATTTGTGTATTGTTTTGGTACGTACGGACTAAAGGGATGCGGTATTTTCCCTGTATCTTCTGCCGTGGATAGAGCAATTAGCGGTCCTGTGATTGGCTAGACCCAGCGGCGCCTGCCGGAATCGCATGCCAGAGCAGGAGAAAAGGATGTAAATTTCAATACCGTCACGTTGCCGGCTCAGGCTCCGGTTTTAGAGTACCGCCGCCAGCGTCACTTCATAGCAACGCCAACCAATGCCCTTTTTTTCACCTGTCTTTTTCTCTTCTTCCTCTTTATAACTTCTCCATCTCCCCTCCACAATTCCCTTCCCATTGTGTTCAGGCTTTGGGGCTATATCTGGACAACGTGTGCTTTGCTCATTGAATGAGTCGCAGCTCTGTCTGTCTTGCCTAGAGATACCAAGATGATCTCCACTAGGCTCACCCGCTTGGGTGCGGTGGTAAGTTGTCCTCTCGAGGTCGTGCCGAAAGAGAAAAATCGCGCGACATTCGAATCACGCTTGATCGCCTGTTTTTTCGATGATGCTAATTGATTTCATCGTTTATAGGGCACCAAGTCCCGAGTTGTAAGTCACTATCTGCGCCACTCCCTCATCGACTGTCGACAGGACTGCGGGAGTCGATTCCAATCACTATACCACATACTAACAATTCGCGATGTAGCTCCTCGGTTCTCGCGGACTGGCCACCGTCACTGATTCTCCCCTTGACAAGAAGGTCGAAATGACCAACTGGGAAAAGGTAAGCTGACCTGTTGTAAGTAGCAAGGGTGTGCAGGACTGACGTCAACCTCGCTTAATAGGGAAATTACATTAACTACAAGTATGATTTCCACCAACTCGCCATGAAAATAGCAATTTCAGTAAATTTGCGAAGAGAGTTGGTTATTGACTCGTTTTTAGGAAATTCTCAGAGAACCTCTCCATCGTTCGTAGCCGTCTTAACCGACCTCTTACCTTCGCCGAGAAGATCATCTACTCTCACTTGGATGACCCTCACGGTCAAGAGATTGAGCGTGGCAAGTCGTACTTGAAATTGCGACCTGATCGTGTTGCTTGCCAGGATGCTACTGCTCAGATGGCTATCCTCCAGTTCATGTCCGCTGGCATGCCCTCTGTTCAGACTCCCGCCACCGTCCACTGTGACCACTTGATTGAGGCCCAACTTGGTGGTGACAAGGATTTGGCTCGCGCCAATGAGATCAACAAGGAAGTCTACGATTTCCTTTCCACTGCTTGTGCTAAGTACAACATTGGTTTCTGGAGACCCGGTTCCGGTATCATTCACCAGATCATTCTCGAGAACTATGCCTTCCCCGGTGGTTTGATGATTGGTACTGACTCCCACACCCCTAACGCTGGTGGTCTCGGTATTGCTGCTATTGGTGTCGGTGGTGCTGATGCCGTCGACGTCATGGCCGGTCTTCCTTGGGAATTGAAGGCCCCCAAGGTCATTGGTGTTAAGCTTACTGGTCAAATGTCTGGCTGGACTGCTCCTAAGGACGTTATCTTGAAGGTTGCTGGTCTCCTCACTGTCAAGGGTGGTACTGGTGCCATTATTGAATACCACGGTCCTGGAACTGAGTCTCTTTCCTGCACTGGTATGGGAACTATTTGCAACATGGGTGCTGAAATTGGTGCCACCACCTCTGTCTTCCCCTTCAACGACCGCATGTACGACTACCTCAAGGCTACCAAGCGTCAACAAATTGGTGACTTTGCTCGCGAGTACGCCAAGGAGCTTCGTGAGGACGAGGGTGCTGAGTACGATCAGTTGATCGAAATCAACCTTTCTGAGCTCGAACCCCACATCAACGGTCCTTTCACCCCCGATTTGGCAACCCCCATCTCTAAGTTGAAGGAGGCTGTTGAGGCCAATGGCTGGCCTGAGGAGGTTAAGGTCGGTTTGATCGGATCTTGCACAAACTCTTCTTATGAGGACATGTCTCGTGCTGCTTCTATCGCCCGTGATGCTTTGAACCACGGTATCAAGTCCAAGTCCCTCTTCACTGTTACTCCTGGTTCCGAGCAGATTCGTGCCACCATTGCCCGTGATGGTCAGCTCCAGACCCTCGAGGAGTTCGGCGGTGTCGTCCTTGCCAACGCTTGCGGTCCTTGTATCGGACAGTGGGACCGTAAGGACGTCAAGAAGGGCGAGCCTAACACCATTGTCTCTTCCTACAACCGTAACTTCACTGGCCGTAACGATGCCAACCCCGCCACCCACGCCTTCGTCACCTCCCCTGACTTGGTCGTCGCCTTGTCCATTGCCGGAACCCTCAAGTTCAACCCTCTCACCGACAAGCTCAAGGACAAGGACGGCAACGAGTTCTTGCTCTCCCCCCCCACTGGTGAAGGTCTCCCTGCCCGTGGATACGACCCCGGTCGTGACACCTACCAGGCTCCTCCCGAGAACCGCGAATCTATCAATGTTGCCGTCTCCCCAAGCAGCGACCGTCTCCAGGTTCTTACCCGCTTCAAGCCTTGGGATGGAAAGGATGCCGAGGGTATCCCCATCTTGATCAAGACCCAGGGCAAGACTACCACTGACCACATCTCTATGGCTGGTCCTTGGTTGAAGTACCGTGGTCATCTTGACAACATCTCCAACAATATGTTGATTGGTGCTATCAACGCCGAGAATGGTGAGGCTAACAAGGTTAAGAACGCTATTACTGGCGAGTACGACGCTGTCCCTGCTACTGCTCGTGACTACAAGGCTCGTGGAATCAAGTGGGTTGTTATTGGTGACTGGAACTACGGTGAGGGCAGCTCTCGTGAGCATGCTGCTCTTGAGCCCCGTCATCTCGGTGGTCTTGCCATCATCACCCGTTCCTTCGCCCGTATTGTGAGTATTCTTCTCTGCTCTATCCATCATGATATTTGCTAATTCTATTACAGCACGAAACCAACTTGAAGAAGCAGGGTATGCTTCCTCTCACCTTCTCCGACCCCGCCGACTACGACCGTATCCCCCCTGATGCCAAGGTTGACTTGCTCTGCACTGAGCTTGCTGTCGGCAAGCCCATCACTCTCCGCGTCCACCCCAAGGATGGCAAGTCCTTCGACGTTAAGCTCTCCCACACCTTCAACGAGTCCCAGATTGAGTGGTTCAAGGATGGTTCTGCCTTGAACACCATGGCCCGCAAGAGCGGTGCTGCTTAAATCATTACCTACGTGCCAGATCGCCTCGAAGATATAATTCGAAAAGACAACGAGGTGAAAGAATTCGATTTTGTGATACCACTGGAGAAGGATATTTGTGGTTTTCAGAGCTGACACTCAATGACATGGCTCAAAATGACATTTTTTCAAATTGGACGGAAGATGAGCGAGATAAATACAAAATGCTACAGACTCTGATTGTCTTTGAACGGTTGTCTCAATTTCTTTGGTGTTTTGCATGGAGATAGCCCGTCATGTTTTTATAAGTCATTTATTTTCTTTCTTGTTCAGACTAGGTATATCAGTGTATAACGATGATTCTTTGCTATATTTAATATTTGTTAAAATTGTTTTGGTGGAAGCCATAGAACATCGATGTGATGACATAATCCTCTGACAGGATCACGATCGATATTGCCGAGGTTCGGTGATGTTATTTATCCAATGACGGATGCACCATACTACTTTACTCAGCTGCTGAATATTGCGGAGAAAACATATATATCGTATTTGAGGTAGTCCACTTGTTCATCGATTTGTACTCGCAAGGAAGGAAATATAATACCCGTGTCGTTGTCGCCATGGCTACGCAGCTCGTACCGCTTCCAGAAGTCGAGAGACTGAGCACAACAGTTATCAGAATACTAGCTGGAAATCCAGGCAAAGTTGGTCATCTTCCTACCCCGCTCGTATTCGCGACCCCAGAAAACTGATTGTAAGGCGGATGTACTAGTTTACACTACAAGGTGAGTCTGGTACGGCCACCAAAGAGCTTCACTTATTGGCATTTAACAGGAACAAACACATATTTAGTCGGGCTCGGCCCTCGACGGATTCTCATCGATACCGGGGAAGGTCTCCCTCGCTGGGCTACTTTACTCCAATCAGTCCTCAAAGAAGAAAATGCAGTTGTCCACGAAGCGCTGCTCACACATTGGCATCATGATCATGTTAACGGCGTACCGGATCTGCTAAAGATTTGTCCACAGGCTACTGTCTACAAACATCAGCCGACAGAAGGGCAGACGGATATTCAGGATGGGCAGGTATTCAAGGTTGATGGTGCGACGCTGAAGGCGTTCCATACACCAGGGCACACAGAAGATCATATGAGTTTTATCTTTGAGGAGGAAGGCGCTATTTTTACTGGTGACAGTATGTTCGACCTGGATCATCGGATCAAGTGCCCATGAGAATTCTAATAGAGTCTAGATGTTCTAGGCCACGGAACCGCGGTCTTCGAGGACCTCAGCACCTATCTCTCCAGTCTAAAGAAAATGAAAGACTCGGTCTCAGGCCGGGCATACCCCGGTCATGGCGCCATAATCAATGACGCCAGCACAAAGATAACGGACTATATTAACCACCGTCAACAACGGGAAAACGAGGTTTTGCGAGTCCTCAAATTCGGGAGCGTGGACGCGAAAGCAGCCGATACTACGACACCTTCTCCCGAACGATTATCGCGTTGGACACCTATGCAGCTGGTTAAGGTGATTTATAAAGATGTGCCTGAGAGTTTGCATCTGCCCGCATCGCATGGGGTGATTCAAGTACTGGATAAATTGGAAGCCGAGGGTAAGGTTGAGCATGATCGGGTTTCTGGAGGATGGCAGCTTATTGCACAAAGGCCTACCTTGTGAGAACTATTATTATTTCCTGCAAGAGAATTCTTCTTGCCACTTTCTTGTTTTTCCGTCATGTGGCTTGCAAGGGTAGGGTAGTTATCGTACGTACTACACTACGTACATATAGAGGTAAGTTAACTTATGGGTTCTCCATGTCAGAGCTCCGAGAGACCGAAGGAATATCGTGATAGGCCTTTAGTCTTACACGTATCGAGCCACGAGTAAGATTCCGCGGCGTGGTCTCATGTCCGGTTTCTCTTTTAACATTCGTCTAGTCCAATTATCCCTCATACTAGTATATTTAATCAATGCGTGGTCCCTTAGGTAGGGCCGTTGGGGTAAAGTAGTAGTATATAGAGTCGCGGCCTGAGGTCTCCACATTACGTTCTGCCCCTCCAAACTTCTTTACTTTCTTACTCCACCAAACCGTCTCCATATTAACTCCATTACTTATCCCTACGTATTCTTTTGTCTCTCTACTTATTCTCCCCTCCATCGATGAGTTCGTTATTGAGGACATCTTTATCCTTCCATCTGGCCTCGCCATTGCCCTTACCTGACAATCCCTGTGCTGTTGTCGCGTGAAGAAGACATCTACATTTGCATCCGGTGAACAGGTGAACAGGTGAATAAAGCGAGACGTCATTCAAATCACATTGATAAAGCTCATACTGCTTGCTTTTCTCATATATGTTGGATGGTCTGTGATGGTAATTATATATATTATTTCTTTTTAATCCCTTTCTTCCATTTTTGATCTATGCTGTACGAATCTCTTCTGTCCAAGAGTCAATGACATCGATCCCCTCATTGGATTCCGACCCAGTTTTTCCTCCCGACGCATTCCTTGTTTGAGCTCCCCTCTGGCGATAATCAGAAACTTGGACTCCCAATGCGGGCATTTCATATATTAAATTCTTTACTGACAACTCCATTCAAGAAATTAGTTGCACATTGAAGCTGTTTATTATCCCACGTTAGCTACGACGTTGTCTGCAGACATTGCATTGAGCCTTGGTCGTGCGGATCGCTCGGTCTAGACTAATTACCATATCGAAAAGTGTATAGTTTCTACGCACATAATCGCCGAGATGCCTTCAGCTGAAAATCAAAGCGAGGAGTCGAGATTGCTCCTCGTGTCGAACCGACTGCCCATCACAATCAAACGCTCAGATGATGGAAAGTATGACTTTTCCATGTCATCGGGGGGTCTCGTCAGTGGATTGAGCGGACTGACGAAATCGACTACGTTTCGTTGGTATGGATGGCCTGGCTTGGAGGTTCCTGAAGAGGAGATTCCTGTGGTGCAAAAGCGTCTCAAGGACGAATATGGAGCTATTCCCGTCATGATTGATGACGAGCTTGCCGATAGACATTACAACGGCTTTTCTAGTGGGTACACTCTTCTTGCTCATTGTAACTAGCACTGACATTGTTCGTCTGTAGATTCTATTCTCTGGCCGCTATTCCACTACCATCCTGGTGAAATCACATTCGACGAATATGCATGGGATGCATACAAGAAAGCCAATCGCCTGTTCGCGCAAGCTGTTGCTAAGGATATTCAAGACGGTGATTTAGTGTGGGTCCACGATTACCATTTGATGCTGCTACCGGAAATGCTGCGAGAAGAAATTGGTGAATCAAAAAAGAATGTCAAGATCGGTTTCTTCCTTCACACACCGTTCCCCAGCAGCGAGATCTATCGAATTCTACCTGTGCGAAATGAGCTCCTACTAGGTGTTTTGCACTGTGACCTGATCGGGTTCCACACTTACGACTACACACGACACTTTTTGAGCAGTTGCTCTCGACTTCTGTAAGTACAGGTTTATGACATGGGGGAAGACAAATATACTAATAGATTTTAGTAACCTACAAACTACTCCGAATGGAATCGAGTTTCAAGGCAAAATTGTCGCTACCGGAGCGTTCCCTATTGGCATTGACCCCGACAAGTTCAAGGATGGACTTCAAAAGGAGAAAGTCCAGAAACGAATTGAGATGCTTGAACAAAAGTTCCAAGGCGTGAAACTGATGGTCGGAGTTGATCGCTTGGATTATATCAAGGGAGTTCCCCAGAAACTACATGCTTTGGAGGTCTTCCTTAGTGATCACCCTGAATGGGTTGGCAAGGTCGTGCTTGTCCAAGTTGCAGTTCCTAGCCGACAAGACGTCGAGGAATATCAGAACCTGCGAGCAGTTGTCAATGAACTTGTTGGCAGGATTAATGGAAAATTTGGTACGTTTACATGTTTTGGTTTCAAGAAATGTACTGACAAGAACAGGTACTGTTGAGTTCATGCCAATCCACTTCCTGCATAAGTCCGTCAACTTTGACGAGCTCATTGCCTTGTATGCCGTCTCAGACGCATGCATCGTGTCCTCTACTCGTGACGGAATGAACCTCGTCGCCTACGAATACATCGCTACACAGCACAAGCGTCACGGCGTCCTTGTCTTGTCCGAATTTGCCGGTGCAGCTCAATCACTCAACGGCAGCATCATCGTTAATCCCTGGAACACAGAAGAACTCGCCGGAGCTTATCAAGAAGCCGTGACCATGAGCGAGGAACAGAAAGCGCTCAATTTCTCCAAGCTCGAGAAGTACGTGTCCAAATACACGAGCGCATTTTGGGGACAATCGTTTGTCAGTGAATTGAAGCGCATCTCCGCACAGTCGAAACAGAAGGTTTCAGTGAGAAAAGCATCGATCCTTGTCCCTGGTGTCTCTACACCTGCGGTTAATGGCGATGAGCAGACGGCCCCTGATGAAGTGGTGGTAGTGTCGTCGGAGGAGGAAGAAGTAGGGGAGGCTAAATCTTAGATTTATTTTCCTTTCGTTGGGGTCGAATCCAGTCGGCAACACGCAACAGGCGGGAAAGAACGGGCTATGATAGAAAAATGAATTGCAAGGAGGATGGCGTACGGACGGAGTGTTTTTGTCTTGGATTACCTTTTTTTTTCCTCATTTGAATACGAAGCTCTCATATTGTTTCTGTTCATGCCGCTTCTGTAAGGCTCAATCATCGTATATACGATTGGATGGTGATAAACGAATACATGTACACTATATCAAGATTGGGTGTTTTTGGATATTATCAATATACGAAAATACGAATATACTACTATTGCTGACGAGATGCATCTAGCCACTTAGTGTAAGCCGGATAGCTGATTGGTCAAAAGCGGGATGGGATGTTGGGTAAATACAAACAGTGCAAACGCAGAGCGAGAAATCCGCAACATTTCCGTTCTCTTCATACCTTCAACAATTTATGATTTCCTTTCATTTCTAACGACCCGCAACCTTCGAAGTGATTTTACCGTGAGGAATTGAAAGGGATTTGGTTAATTGGGTATACTCGACTTTACTGGTTTGATAATCGTCTAATTGACAGGGCGCTCAGTCGTCGACAAAAAACAAAATTTACGAGTCTTCCCGACAGCGCCTTACACCCAGGTTTATAATATAGAACATGGCGCCTAGCAATCTGCTAAGAAGCAGTGTGCTTCTCTCTACGGCAGCGGCAAAATCCGCAGGCAGAATTACACCCACCTTCCCAGTACAAACCAGATACGCCACCGCCATCAACTCGAGACGATCAATCTGGGATTTTCTTGGGGGCAACAAACCGCAGGATCAAACCCCGAAGGAGGAAAAGCAGGTCGAGGCTGATCAGGAGCAACAAAAATCATCGACAGAGACGCAGCGTCTGGATACAGAAACCAGCACTACCACGACTACTACTACACAATCCTCACCCAACATAATCGAACAAGTCCAAGAAGTCGAAGAAGAAATCCTCTCCACTCCATCACCCAACAAAACAGCAGAAGAACAAGCATTCTGGCCCGCGGACCTCCCCCTGCCATCTCTTCGCCAATACCCTTACACCCTCAATCGCGGCACCGTTACATCCGTGGGCCTAATGGACAAAACCGTGCGCGTATCCTATCAAACCCGTGAATGGGATCGAAAAGTACGCAAATACTACC
Source organism: Talaromyces stipitatus ATCC 10500 (assembly GCF_000003125.1). NCBI lineage: Eukaryota > Fungi > Ascomycota > Eurotiomycetes > Eurotiales > Trichocomaceae > Talaromyces > Talaromyces stipitatus. The sequence continues at coordinate 677,243 of NW_002990116.1, forward strand.
CCAAGACAGTCACCTATCTCGTGCATGATCCACGCAATTCGCTCCGTCAAGGGGACGTTATTGAATTCTCGTCGGGGGCGCCACGAGCACCGAGGGTGAGACATGTGGTTGAGAGAATTATTTCGCCGTTTGGAGTTGCGGTGGAGGATAGACCTGCTGTTTTGACGCGCGAAGAGAGAGAGGCGGAGATGGTGAATAAGAGGATGGAGAAGTTGGTTCGAAAAGCGGGTAAGGTTGCTGCAGAGGAAGGAGTGGATGTTGAGAAGGCTACTAGACGGGTTGTGGAGAGTAAGGAGCATATTGGTCGGATTAGGGCTTTGGTTATTGAGAGGGCTGCTGCTGAAGCTCAAACCAATGCTTGAGAGGATTTTGTTGTTCGGTGCCGTGTGTGTACATTACCTGTTGTTCGGAAGATTATTGTACATTTACTTTGTTACACTAAAAACTAGATATGAATTCATCTTATAATCCCGATACTTCCAATGCGTCGCATCGATGCATACATTGACTATCCTAATCATACAATATACCTACTCATGAGTAACATGCATATAATTCATAAAGATCATCCACCCCTCTCTCCATACTCTCTCGCCCAATCCTCGTATCGTTTCAATCCTTCCTTGCCCACACTCGGCCTAATAGTATACAAACTAGCCTCGAAATCCTCAAATTTGATCGGTCGAATCTGATCCATTGGTGTGTGCAATAATGCCTCTCCGAGATTACGCAACGGACCCATTGCCGCATCTTTGGCGAGGGCTGTTATATCGGAACCTGAGAATCCTGTTCATAAAATCATTAGCTTTGGTTTTGCTTAATGTGTAAGTGGATGAGAAGAGATACCTTCGGTAACTTTGACGAGAACTTGTATATCCTCATCTGACATTTCATGGGTTTGATGACTGAGCAGACGGCGGATTTGTTGTTCTCGGACGTGGTCTTCCGGTAGAGGGATGTATTGTCGACGGACGAATCGTCGTCGAGCAGCTTCGTCAATATCCCATGGCAGATTGGTTGCTGCTAATACTAATACTCGACTTGCATCACCGCTTCCATCGTGATTCTTATCCAGTGATTGGTTCCGACCTGCAGCTGCTCGTTGGAGGTCAGACCACTGGATCAGAAACTCTGTCTTCGATCGACGAGATGCTTCGTGTTCCGATCCCGATGACCGGGTAGATAGTAAAGAATCAATTTCGTCGACAAAAATAATAGAAGGCGCTAATGCTTTGGCAAGTCCAAATAATGCTCGAACAAGTTTCTCGCTTTCTCCGTGCCACTTTGACGTTAATGTTGATGCAGATACAGAGAAAAATGTTGACTTAGACTCTGTCGCTACCGCCCTCGCAAGCATCGTCTTTCCTGTACCTGGCGGTCCAAATAATAGCATGCCCCGAGCGGGTTCCCGTAACCCCATAAATAAATCCGGTCGTAAGAACGGATATACCACAGCTTCCTTGAGCGCCTTTTTCGCTGTTTCAAGTCCTGCAACGTCATCCCAGTGCACTTCGTCGCCTCTGACAACTATATCATTTAGGATCTGTCGAGCCGTGTTGATGTCAATTCCTTTGGGTAGCTTCTTCATAATATTTCGTAACTTGGGGTCGTCATCTCCTCGTTCAGACGAACTGTCATCCTCGGCAGAGTCCTGGTCACTCGATGGCGGCGTAATTCTAGGCTTCCGTCTTGGTGCAGGAGGCTTCGGCTTGCGTGTAGCAGCTGAAGCAGCGGCAGCGCCATCAAAACTCGCATCTACCCTTCGTGGAGATGGACGAGCTGGTTCGTCTCCGCTAACAGACGAGACAGAAGCTCGGTTCTCTCCAACGAAAACCCGCGGTGTCGACTGCGACTTGGGGAGTGTCCTTCGGATCGGCTGGTCTGCTGTCTCACCGGTAGACGATGAGACTGTCGGGGTGTGCGTCGCGGAAGCTGATCGGTTGAGCGGTGGTGTTCTAACATTTCTCTCACTAGAAGCAGGGACGGGATGTGAAGGATATTCTTTACGATAAACCGGGTATTTCGGCGGAGGTAATGACTTGATAGGTGGTTTAGGTGCAGTCGGTGGCGGTTTAGATGATGCATCATTCGTTAAGGACTTTGTTGCAGCCGCAGCAGCGGAATCAATATATGGTGAAGCGAAACTTGACGGAGTTTGGTCCGGATAGGTAGGCTCACGCCAGCTCGAACTCGGAATATAATCTGAAGAGAACGGACTGGTAGCGGGCTTTGGCTGTCCAACTTTCCGGGATACATCCTCGCCAGACAGTCTTTGTTTCGAATCAGTATCCTTACGCAAATCGGAGTCACTAGACTCTGACGCTTGAGGTACTGGATGGTGTTTCTTGATTGTTCCCCAAGCAAGCCCGGCCGCCTTTGACGCTGCCGGACGAGTTCCACTGCGACTAGAAGAGGAATTTCTGTTTTTGGACTTTTTGGGATCTTTCTTCTGACGAAGCGTCGTGAGCATGATTTTTCTTCTTTCGGGACTCGAGCCACGAGACGATTCCTTCGTAAGAGGTGTGCCCGGGGAAGAAGCAGCTGCTGGAGCAGGTGACGGCGAAAGTTTGTGGGGCGATGAAGACGAAGGAGCCGTCTCTTTCAATTCAAGAGACGCAGCAGGCGTTAACGACACCGCTGCCGCGGAGGCCGAAGGTCTAGTTGGTAAAGGAGGAGGTTTCGACAAATCGTTGTAATCAACGGCCGGAATAGTGCCATTCCCAATCCATCCTTGCGGACTGCTGCGAGCAGCATTGCCGGTATTTGTCGACGGTTTCTTTCCCTTTTCCAGCTTTGGTGGTCTGGGACCCATTGGTCTCACAGAAGAATCTTTTTCGTCGGTACTCTCGTCATTATTCGCGGCGGCTTCTTTCCTACTTTCCTGCAGGGCTTCTAGTAAATCTACCCGTTCCTTGCATTGCAATTCAAGTTGTCGAAGGGACTCTTGTAGAGCCTTTTCAGTCTCGGTTTTGGGGACGTAATTCGGGGGCACGCGATATGCGTTATGGTAGTATATAGTTTCGAGGGCGGAGCGCCATGATCGTAGAGCCTCGGCTTCGTTATTCTATTCAATATGCAGCAATGAGCAAGAAGCTGCTTTGTCTTAGACCGAGTATTACGTACCTGTCCTTCAAAGTAGACAGCCGTAGAACACATCAAATAGCACTCATCGTAGGTCTTCTGCATAGAAGACGAGGGCTTTGAGCGCATCATCTAGAAGGTATCAACAAAGACGAGCTCGCCATGCGATTGTTTGGGTTGTTGGTCCAGTGATTGCTCGCATGCAGTCAGAGTAAGTCGCAACTCAGGTGGGGAGTCCGTATAGAGGGGTGACCATGAAGCAAGGGTCTAATTTTGCTAATTTTGTGCTGTGAAAAATAAACAGGCAAGGAAATGAAATTCGGATTAGAATAAAGGTACGCAAGTTGTTTTCTTGTCTCTTGAGATGTGGCTGAGTTGAAGAATGGAGCGGGCATTGGTTTGATGGGTCTTTCGGTCTTTCTCGCGTGACGTCGTTGCTCGTTTTAGTGTTGCTTCGATCGAGCCGAACTTAGACGCCAAGAAAATCATGCTGATGTCTCTCGATCACGTCTAACATGGTCTTTGCTACGCAGAGAATGTCTCATGCTTGTGAAGTTCGTTCATTCAGATTTGCTGTCTCGAGCAGCATTGAGAAAGAATTGGTCGAGGATGCACCGCCTCAGGCTGTAAAGCTGAAAAGTCTCACTGCCAACCACCTCCTATATTTCGGCATATTCGAGCACAAGACTGTCTGATAAGAATCTAGTTAGGAAGATCTCATTGACTTTCAGGTAATTACAATTATAAGACTACTAACAGCTACGTCTCTCACCAAATCCTTGACTCTATTCACACCAACAGGCAAATTCATGTAAGATCAAGAGCTCCACTAAGCTTCGCCAGAATGGCTACTAGACTCCAGCACCACGATGAGGTGCGAGCTCGTTGCTGGAGACTTGACATCAGGTACTGCGATGATTCAGCAGATTTCTCTTTTTTGCCTTATTTCAGCAATAATTGGCGTTCAGGGCACTATTTCAACGCATGCCGCAGCGGAGTACAGCTCGGACGTCACCCTTCCTCTCTGTCCGTCTCTCCAGGGGCATCGAGTTCCTACTCATTAGCTCCCTGGGTCGTCGCATCCTCTTGACGAGCTGCCTCCGCGCGCTGTGCAGCACTCTGGGCTCGGCGACGACGACGACTCGGATCGCGATAACCACCCACCAGATGATCGAACGGGAGGTCCTGCACCAAGCATTTCAGTTGTATTGGCACAATATAACTCAGCCCTGCAAGACCCCAAACTATCGGACGGAAATGCTTGCGTGAGAAGCCATGGATAGCCCAGTTCTCAAGATACCAGAAGAGATATTCTGTGTAAATCCCAGGATCATTTCGCCGAGACTTGTAATTTTCAAATCCAAGCTCAATGTCCACAGTCAACGGATCGATACATTCCTCGATATCGAAAGCATGATCATCGATAGCCGACTGAGGACACGGAACAAAAAGAATAGGTGGATAATAACTCAGATAGGTAGTAGACAACTATTCAGTAGAGTCATACTCTTCGTCATCATTGGTCTCAAAATGATGCTGGATAAGCCTTATATTGCAAGCGCTCAACTGGTCTTCTGAGAGCGATCTGAGTTCTCCTCGTCGCAAATGGTCCTCCACAAACTGTCAAGCCTTTTACGGAGACGGGAGGTTGTGCTGTCCATTTGATTTGGTCTCCAAGTGCTTCTTAGATACCGGATGTAGAGAAAGATTGAAGTTGTTATTAGGTTATGTTGACAGCACTGGAGTAATATGTAATTACGAGCAGAAACATACAAGTGACGTAGTAGATTTTCGTACATACGACATAATTACCGGACCTTGAAATATTCAATGCATCGATATACTTTTGTATATCTTTTTATTTTCTCCTTCTCCATTCCTCACCATATGAAAAGGCCAAGACCAGACTTCCACATATCTATGAGTACATGATAAACATACAAAAAAAATGGCAAACCCCTTAAGCAACATCATACAACCACGAACATAAAGAAGCATCCCCGAACATCCAGGCGATTAAGAAGAAAATAGATGATAAGAAAAAAAAAGTAATCCACCCATTTTCTCCCATGTCTTTACAGATTATTTTAATCCCATCCGATCTGAACGCCAAATAGAAACGAACGCAACATATGTAGAAACAAGAATGTTGCTGTGATGAAATTCCAAGGTTTCTTCGGATGCAGAAATCAAAAATGAAGTTACTTCATGCTGATGGTGACATACCGAATTCAGATGTTTGATGTTGTGATGTGCGAAGAAATATCAGAAATGCCCCTTCGCGATGATGATGAAAATGATGGGCAACAATATACATCGCTAGAATAGAACGTTATGATGCGAGGATGATGGGTCGTCAGAAGCCAGCAAAAATAGCCCGCTGGCCTCTAGGAGATCGATGAAGATGTTCGATGAGGGGAAAGGTGTGGACAGTCAAAACGACGTTCGTTATTCTTGTTCATGCCGGCTGTAGAAGAAAATGGTGTTCATGGGGGAAAAGCGGAAGTGTCGGATCGATAAAATCCACACCATATTCGTGAAGAGTAACAGGTTAGTGGCTGTGGTCGGTTCATTTGTCGGCCATTTGGTTTTTGAAGTAAGCCTTTGCCATTTCATACGAAGTCCTTGTACTGTCAGCTCGGGTGTCTATCTGCTAGTGTTCGACAGTCAGGGTCACTCACCAGCAAATCGCCGTGCTGGGCATGGTCGAAATAATGCGAGGTCGCAGTCCACGCAGGAAACCAGCCCATCCGAACTGACGCTTAATAATAGCAGCAGCATTGAACAACCCTCGCGCAGTTCGAATCTCATGGTCCGTCGCTAATCCTCGGGTTTGCAAAAGTGTCTTGATCACATCGAGTGGTGTAGTGATTGCCGCTGCCACGGCACCGGCGAGACCTCCCGCAATACAGTGAGTGAATGGATCATACTCTTTCGAAGGGTTCATGATCTTCGATATTGACTCGTAGGCTACAAATTGCGTAGCTGTAAAAGGGACGGTCATGCTGAGAGTGGTTGGGTACGAGACGTAGAAGGCTTGGAGACCTTCGGCGCGATAGACTGCTTTGGCACATTGCGCAATTGATTTGTGAACGGATCCGTGGACTTGCATTCGCTGCTTGATGACTGTTGAGGTTAGTTGGATGGTCTAAAACTTCAATCGCAAACCGAACTTACCATCGAATGGGTTCATGAGAGCGTCACTAGCAATAGTAGCGCATGCACCGCTCAAAGCTAGCAAGTCAATTAGCATATGGTTTTGCACATCACGAAGAGCAAGCTTACCAGCAGCAAATGGATGATGGCCATCATCCGCATTTCCACCTGCAAACTCTTTGACCGCCTCATATGTACCGAAATAGACAGCGTGCGCAGGACCTAACACATATTTAGCCACGTTGTACAGAAACTCATGCTTAATCCCATACCAGCGCCCACAATCACACTCGAGACGCCCTTCCACAACGTCCTCCAGCCTTCAATCCGATAGATAGTAGATACCGCATTCGTGATACCCGTATAAAGCCCGCCGGAGCTCGGATGTAAAACTTGCATTCGCGTCTAGAAAGTTAATAAGACTAACTCGCACCTTCAACTCATTGCGAGGTATTAAAGACAAACCTTTAACAAATCGACCGGATACATAACCGAATGCTCCTATATTTCCGAACCCATCAGTTCCGTCCACCCTAACCTTCCTTCAGCTGTGTGTGACTCTCGAAACATACCGCAATCCCCGCGAAAGCACCGGCTAACATATTGTGGCCCAAGCCATAATTCGAAGGAAGAGCTTCATACCTGTCGTCGCAAAAAAAAGTTAGCTTTATTGCAGTCCTATCGAATCTTCCCCAGGTTTCGATCCACGCAATTGAATCATAGATGCAAAAACCGGTCGCCTCAGAAAAGAGATATAGAAGAAACATAACGTACTCATATTCCTGTCCTGGGATGTGTTCCGCCATCCGAGCTGGAAAAAGCTCTGAAGGCGCAGCCGGAGCCGCAAGCTGACTCCGGGAGGTAGTTATTTTGTTGGATTGAAGAATAACTAGCGGGCTGGGTGGTGATGATAATGACACGCAGGGTTGGAATAAGTTCCTGCCAATTCCCTAAAACTTTTTCGAGTATGAAATTTGTAGACTAATCAAAAGGATCGAGAATATTGAAAATGAAGTAAGAATAAAGATCAAGCTGGGTTGCATAAGTAGGAGGAATGGATGGGAAGATAAAAATTGGGAGTGACGGAAACTCCATCTGTAGCTGTTTTGCTTGGTTTGCATTGCGATCTGAGTTGACTAAACAGAACCACCTGGACTCTGGCCTCGATTTTCTTTCTATTTTTCGAATCCTTTTTCTTTCCTACGATATTGCTACTGTTACCTATAATAATAATTACTGAAATTATATATAAAAAGAAGACTATTCTTCTGCCTGACTACATCTCTTAATGGCTCTCTGTTCACTGAGTCTGTCAAGCAGTCTTATCAGATCAAACCAACTTCCCCAAACTTCTTCCACACCGGCCCGAACTGCTCGATTCAGTAACTCCGTCTTTTTACATTGTTATCAGATTCTGGACGGACATAATATTTGATAGTTAGTGAACCAGCTGAAAACACAGTGGCTATAGGCCAAGTTTCTTCTTCGGAGTGTTGGCTCGGTCTTCCGCGGCTTTTCCAGGAAAGTTCGGATGTCCGATTGCGGAGGGCTTTACGGAGTCTGTGCTTTGCTAGGAAAACTTCATTTCGTCCGATGGAGAAGATATTTATTCAGACTAGTTTCGGTACAGTCGAATTCTCGCGCGAAGATGGAATAAATGAATGAGTAATCGCTGGATAATGCCATTGATCGATTGGAAAATAAAGATAAAACATGCCAGGCTAGGAAAAGACAATAAATACATAGCATAGTAAGTAGAGGTCGTCATTCTAATCGTCATAATTCCACGTTGAACTTCCATTCATCTAGTCGAGTCAGTAGATATTCTTGTAACATTCAGGAAAACAACTTACTTTGTTTCAAATTCTCTGCTGTATCGCTCAACAAGATAACTCGGCGCTTATTGCAGTATGCCGTTTTGTCAAGAATATCCACCTTGAGTTCCGCCAGTTCTGCAATCGGTTTCTCAAACATCTCACTCAAACTCTCCACCGCCATCTCCAGATCCTTTTGGTTATCTTCAAAGATCTCCGTTAGATTGTTGCGCGCCAGGTAATAGGCAAATGCATATGTCCATTTGAGTGTCTGACGACACTGCTGTAATGCTTGAGAAGCCGTGTCTAGGAACTGAACTTCGATCCACGACATACCCGACTGAGACTGTAGACTGGTCATCTTCTTCTCAGTCTTGAGGTACAAGTCCTTGTCCAGTTTGGCCGACTGCTCGTGGTTGGCGTATCGGTTGTAGTAATGTAGATATCGTTCAAGTGATGCACGAGACCGCGCTTGAGCATCCCGAGCATCCGAGCCAGACTTTTCCGTGTATCGATTGCAGTTATACCAACTGGTTCCGTGCTCAGACCAAAGTCCCATGCACATCCAGCAAAACTCATGTTTGCACTTGCGGCACGTCATGTGATTGCATCCGCCGTTCTTTTCAATCGTAGACAAACATTTGGGACATTCCTTCGTGTTGGCCGAGATCCAGTTTGCCGTCTCGGAATCGTCCTCGCACTTCTTCAACCACATCTTGACCAACGAGCAGGGAGGCGGTTGATGATCGTTCAAACCGCATCCAAAGCAGAAACTGTGCTTGCATGCGCAGTGTACCGTGGGCACAATCTTGTTAAGATCTCTAGCCTTGACTCCGCATTCTACGGCGAATTCACAGTTCGGAGCGGGACACCATTTCAGATTGTCTTTATCATCGACATATGTTCGAGTAAGCAACGTTTTATATCTGTAACAGTCAGTGACTTTCTCCAGCTGGTTGGTCGTAATACTCACCTATCCTTAAGTTCATCCGTTACGAGTAAGTTGAGCGACTTGGAATCAACGATCCGATGACAGTTATCCTGAGGACATTGAATTCTCGCCGCCTCACCTTCCTCCTTGATTTTCTGCGAAAGGTAGTGTCTAAAGCAATCCACACAAAACCGATGGCCACATCGCATAGCGTACGTCTCCAAATCGTCACCATCCTCGCAGCAGATCGAGCACATGAAGCCAGGGACAACCTCTGTCCTGGGATTTGCCTCGAAGCTATGCCCCAGTCCCGCCTCTTCTAGAATCTCCTCTGACCGGTCCATATAAGACTCTATCAACTTTTCCCTATTCCATCGCGCGAACCGGAGCAAAATTCCTGCAGACTCGGGAGGTAGCCCAAGAATCGACGAGACTTCCGCGATCTGAGAGTTTTGTTCACGATCAATGTCGCCAGGACTGAGAACTTTGAAGTCGACTTCGTAAGGTTTCTTAGTCTTTTGTACAAGATCTTTGTCGTAAGAAAAGCCGGCGTCAAAATCGTCACCGAAGTCTGAATCAAACAAAGAGTGAGCCATCAAACTCCCCAGGCCTTTAATAATAATACATTAATGAGAACAAACCTTCACCTAAACTCTCATCTTCGCTATCCTGCGTATCCAGGAAATCCTCTTCTCGACTGGAAACATCGGTCATAAACTCATCGTCCGAATCCATGCTCCGCGTTGTTGCAGTGGGAGTCACCAAAGTGGACACCTTTTTCTTAAGCAAGAGGGAAAACTCTTTATCGTCGTTGCTTTGCTTGCTACTCCTAGACGACGTCTGCGATGATTGTTGTTGCTCTTCTTCTACTGCTTGGTGAGGGGAGACACTTCGTTCCAGCCGCAGCGACTTGTTTGGGCCTGATCCTGATCCTGGGCCCAGCCCTGACCCGGATCCCGATCTAGTAGCCTTGGATATACACTCGCGGTCGAGATCGCCCTTTTTCGAACGAGAATTTGTCACTGTCGCCGCCGCCTCCTCGACTGCCTTCCTCTTCCTCGTTGTGGGAGGCGTGGTGAAGGTATTTCTGGGGTTATCGGGAAGACCTGAGAGGTGAGGCTCGGGAGGGGGGAAGAGGGAGGCGAGTTGAAAAGATCGAAAAGTAGAACGAAAAGGAGAGATCCTTTTCCTCGGTACCTTTTTATTTTTCTCAGGATATACGGAAGTAAGAAATATACACAATCATGTGGTGTTGGTTAGGACTTCGTTGGCAGGAGACGATAAGGTGGAAGGGGAGACCCAGATAGTGTCACTGGTCACAGCCCAAGGATCGATAGGTTACGGCGGCAAACCCAGCAAAGCGGCGAAAAGAGAATCGAGACGAAGACACCTTGACGGCCAATAACGGCTCACCAAGGTATTATCAGTTAGTAATCCTTGATATGAGAACTCTTCCTTCAGTCAGAGAAAAATGAGTCAAGAGAAAATTAACTTGGACATCGACGCGAGAGTAAGAGAGAAGCTGCGAGTGGGGTCGTAGTCTGTCAGCTGGTAACCATCGATGCCTGCATTACAAGGCAGAAAATACTGGCGCCGCTTTAAGCCGTCCTAAAGCCCTAGGTTCACATATTTCATGCGAGTAAAGTACGATCAAGGTCAACACCACCAAAGACTTGCAGTCACAGTCATGATTTCTTTGACTATATCTACACAACATAATCATTCATCGCTATCTTCCTCCTCGTCATCCTCACTATCATCTTCACTCTCGTCATCGTCATCCTCCTCCGAAGCATTCGCCAGCCAATCCACAAACTGCTGCGTCTGGGCTCGCACCTTCTTCAACTCTTCCGTGGCGATAGATCGCTCATCAGCCCACCAGGCTTCAAAGGCCTCTTCTTCAATAATATCCAGATCATACAACTCCTTAGCCGTAAATAAAAGAATTGTATCTCCCTTTGCGCGATGGGCAAGATCCTGCTGGATTTGCAACAATAGATCGGTCTGATCTGTCTTTGCCTCTTTGTTCTTGTCGAAAAGACATCGGTCGACGACATCTTTGTAGCGTGTGAATACGTCGTGGACTGCCTCACCGGCGCCCTTGCCGGATTCACTGATTAGTTGGGAGATGCGTTTCATGAATGATGAGGCTACTGCATGACGGACTTGGTGGTCTGATGCATTGGCACTCATACGGAGACTGACTAGTTCAAGTGCGACAACGTCGGCTGAGACACCGTCACGCATGCTTTCGTACAAGTTGTTGGATGCGTCGTATTGGAAGTGGTCGCGATCCGAGTCTTCAGAAACCGAAGTTCCGAAGCTGTCGCTTCGCTGGCCGTGGAAATACTCGTCATCGGCTGAGATCTCGCTTGATAGTGTAGAGATGGAATCGGTAGACAGAGAGAGATTGGCCATATTGTAGACTGGGGAAAAAAGTCAGCGATTTCGTGTCAGTACGAACGGGCAAGACCTACTTAGACCAGAGGACTCGCTACGGTTATCCTCATCTTCCTCGTCTTCCTCGCCAACATATTCATAACCTCGTCCCTCGCTACCCACGATATTCTCTTCATTTGCAGGCACAGATCCATCCTCGCGCGGAGCAGCACTAATCCTGGTACCTTGGGCCACGGTAACTCCATTCGAGATCTTGACACCATACGACAACAGCACATCCGGTTCAACTTTACAATTATCTCCCACAACAACGTCCCCAGCTAGAATCGCCTGGCGAATCTCTGTATTATCGCCAATGACCACCCCGTCCCAGATGTACGCTCCATCCAGGACCACATTCTTGCCTATCCGGCAATTCCTGCCCAGTACCGAGTTGGTGACGGTGGTCTTGTCGCCTATACTCGTTCCTTGGCCGATGACCGTCCGTCGCCCCACTATACAGGACCGAGCTAGTATGACTCCCTGTTCCTGGTATATACTGCCCCGTCGCAACTCGTAGGTATGTCCCGGAAGCAGATTCGTGTCTGGACAAAGCGGGTATGTCCAACGTGATATGATATCCTTTGTGATTGCATCATAAGCTTTTAAGTTTCTCACTCGAGCCGCATAGTGCTCCTGGATGATATGGGTATGAATCGTCTTCCCGTTCAATTCATAATCTTTCAAGACACCGTATAAGAAATGTTTGCGCGGAGACTGATAGTCGAAACTATCCGACCACAAACTTAAAACATCCGGTGTGCAAATATCGATGTTACAATCAATTAAATCCCGACGAATATCAATCTCGGCATGACTCGTCAAAATCTCTGTATCAATCGTCAACCGTGCAGGACCCGACGACGACGATTTATCGGAATGATCAATCTCCTCATAGTGTAAACAACGATCCTTTGTAGGATCAACGACGAAAACCGGCGAGACGGAAGATGACTTTGTCCGGTGTTGTGCACCGGCTTCGCGCAGTACCATGGTCATGATGGCGTTACGGTCTGCTTGGCGACGAGCGCGGTGTTTAGAGAGGACTTCGTCGATGGGGAAGTTGCTGATTACATCTCCGCTGACGGCGATGAAGTCGCCTGTTATCAGGTGTTTGCCGTCTAGGTCTCGCATGACGTCTCCAACGGAGGTGGATGTGGATTTGAGAAAGGTGAGTTTCTTGAAGGGTGATGACGGTGCTTTCCATCGGGATGTACTAATAGTTTATCAGTCTAGTACTTGATATTCTAGTTATGAACATACCTGATATGCTTCTCCAATAAATTGGAGTGTGCTCCTCCGTAGAGGAAAACGTCTTGCACGCCCGCATTAGCGAGAAATTCAAGCGTATATTCGATCAGAGGAGTGTTAGCCAGCGGTAATAGACACTACACATCGTCAGTACTGGTCATCACTGTAGCTCTGATCCACACATACTCTAGGCTTCTCCAAAGTAAACGGCTCGAATCGAGTCTCAAATGTATCCGCAAAGACAACGGCCTGCAAAGTCTCTTCGACTTCTTCTGTAGCGTTTCCCTTTTGTTTGTTTCCTCCCCCTCCACCACCTTTTTGCTTCGGACCCATTGTTGTTACCGATGGAGCGTTGTCGCTGTTCTATCGAGTAGAGTACCTAGGCAGGAGTCTGATATTTTCTCGGTGCGGGGCTGGTTGAGATCAAGGTTGATAGTGTCACCAGATGGACAGTAATCGCGATTCCCATAAAAAGCGGAATAGTTAAATAGCAGCTAGAAAACTGAATGTGTTAAGTAAATACCGACGCAACTATCAGACAGTGTCCCACAGAAAATGAAGCTCCCAATTACACAAACATCAAATCGATTATTTCTCGGCAGAAAACCAGCACAAACCAAGGCGGTGTAACATATGACTCCTCAAAACAAACAAAGCAAACATGCCCTCGTATTGCAGCCTGAAATTCAAGGCATCAATTTCAATCACACAACCCTCGAAGATCTGGCCAGACCGAGACAACAGCGTTCTGGCCCGTTCTGGGACCAGACAATCTTCCTATGGACAATCGCCCGGGCGGTTCGGTACGTAGCCAGTCCAGATCTTCTGTGTAGATTAAAATTGAATGGGCTTGCGTTCTAGACCGTCGATGATTCATGGCCCCCGGTCAATAGTTGTGTAACTCATCTGATCTAAGCTTTGGAGCTTGGATGTGTTCTACTCGATGCTACATAGTACTACGTATGTATATTTTGAGAAATTAGTATATGTCGTGTTGGAAATTGGTCGGATTCGTATCATATTATCCAAATAAAACTATGTAGGCTCATCACCTGAAACCCTTCGGAATGGGGTCAAAATGAATGGAAAGAGAAGATGAATGTTACATTCCTCTGCCACTGATCATGATCTGGAGTTGAATGAACATGCCATAAGATAGAAAAAAGAATGACCGTCGGAAATTAAAATTGTAGAGAATGATAAAAAAAAATACCAGAATGTCATGATCCAATGATTTAAAACTTGCCCTGGTATATATCAAAAAGACTCGCGGACCACCCCCCCCCTTCCGGGCCCGTTTTTTAGACAAAAGAGATATCATAAGAGAGCAATAGACAGAAAAACGCCTTATGCGCCGATATGATGTATGATGTCTGCCGTGTCCGGTTGAATTATATGTCCCTGATGAATAGACATTAATCCAGGACGGATAGATAACTCAAGAAAATAAAAACGAGGCCATATGATTGCCACTCCCAATGCAATGAGATGAAATATCAAGAGAAACGCACACCAAAATTGGACAAGATTTAACCGTTCTGCTGCCCGGCCATTTGAGGCATCATCTGCGGGTTTGAGTACATGCGTTGTCTTTTGGCGTAGCCTGCTGCATCTGGAGTACTTGACATATCAGAGACTTGTCTTCGGTGCTGTGGGCGCAGAGGAGGTTGACTGAGAGCTGATGGAGTCGCATATTGAACTCCGTTTTGGTCAATTGCAAATGGCCCCGCAGGAGTCATTGGCTGCATATATTGTGGAACTTGTTGGACATTGAGGTGTACCGGCGACATTCCCTGAAGCTGCCCGGGAGACTGCCAGTTATTCATAGATGCAGCTGGTGACTGTCCAGGAGAACTATCTTCCTTGATAGACTGTGCCGCCGAGGTATGCGTGGTCATGGGTGTTACCGAGGCTGGATCCATGGTTGTTGTGGGCACGGTTTTAAGATGCATCAAATGCTTTTCAAGCATGTCCAGGAGACTCTTCCTTGTAAATGGCTTGGGCAAAACATCGTCCATGCCTACAAAGTCGTCAGAAAAGATGTGAAGTTTTGGGTCAAACGAGATAAAACATACCGTGTTGGAAATACAGTTCAATATCATCCTTGCGAATATTCGAAGTCATAGCAATAATCGGTGTGCGATCAAACTGACGGATTAAATGGCATGCAGATACCCCGTCCAAATTAGGCATTATGATATCCATCAAAATCAAATCGTACCTCTTGCCCGACTGCACTTTGGTGACAGCTTGTAGACCGTCGTACTACCAACGTCAGTAATGATAACGTTGTTTTGGGTCAATAGGGGAAACATACAGCGTTATCAATTTGACATTGAAAAGAGCCCAAGAATTTACCACCAATTTGACGACACGTATCATCATCCTCGACCAGCAAGATATTAGGCTGTTTGATCCAGCCTGGGTTGACAAATGTATTCTTCTTCCGAGTCTCGTTGAACGGGCGCTGTATTTGTTGCTGTTGCGGAGCGACTGCTTCGGGGGCAGCCATGTCTTTTGGTTGAATTGAGTACGGGATATTGTTCACATGTTCGCTATACATTGGATCAATACCATTGGTCGCGCCAACTGGGTAGACAGCCGTCTCCAGTTCACCATTCATCTTAACAAAACCTATAGAAGGATTCGATCCAGCCGAATTGGGGCCTCGGGCGATGCCGTTCCGTGCGCCAGCGCCTAACGGAGGCGTCGAAACCATCTGAGCTTTGGTGGGATCATTCAAAGAATCAAAATTCACGAGATTGGGAGGCAATTGCGAAGAGCTCAAGTCACTGAGAATCTTGGATGCTTGTTGTAACGGCGAGGCGGGGAGATCGTCTGCAGCTGAGCCATCTTGACCAGCAAAGGCACCGCTGGCGCGACTATCACGGCGGTGGCGAGCATCGACAGTAAACAAGTAGTTCATGACATTATGGATGACGTTTTCATGTTGAAGAATGGTCTTTTGCAAGCGCATGACCTCCTGCATGATCACTTGGGAATCAACCGAAAGCTGGGCGTTCCGGTCGGTCAACGACTGGATTTGCTGCTGTTGGGCCATGATTTGCGAGTTCATCAGATCGATCTGCTGGGTCGGGACTGAATCTTCATTCATTTGGGCTGGCTTTCGAGGTGCTGGCGCTTTTCTTCGAATGTTGTCCAACGAATCTTTATTATTAGCTTTGAATTCGGGGTGTTTGAATTCCCAGGCCTGGCTCAGTCCCATCGATTAGTTTGTACTCTTGAAGTATCGAAAGGCCGAAAGGAAATCACTGACATTAGGCCCATACGGCGATTGCCCTGTTTCTTCATTATTCTGGCGCACTTTGTGAAAGTCATATTTGTTGAGCTGGCGAACAAAACTGGCAAAGTTGCTGTGTTTGAAGTGTTTGGGGAGGATAGTTTTGGTAAATTTCTCGCACTGTGCACAACAATATCAAGTCATCAGTTGCTGATCGAAGGTCATCGGATGAAGATGATTCAGTACCTCTAGTACAACAAAACTGTCATTCTCATCGCCCCAGCGCACAATGTCCGAATACGATGGATCCTCCAACATCCTATTGTCAAATTGATTAATCAAACAGTTTTGAGCGATCGCATTGTGGGTGATGAAACAGGAGTTGTAACCGGGGGAGTGAACAAAGATGGTAACCTACTTGTACAATTTGCGAACCTGTAGATTCGAGCATATTGTTAGCAGGCGAACAGGGCTTTCTATCTTCTTGAAGGAAAATGAGAACATACGAAATCGCTCGAATTACCAGCAGAGCTGGTCCCAGTGGTCTGGCCGTCCATGGCTTGGGGGAGGGGAAGATATTGAGTGTGGCGGACCGTCTCAAAAAGCGAGAAAGAAGAAAGAAGTAAAGTTAAGGAAGGAGGAGAAATGGGCGAGACGCGGTCCCGGCAGGCCCAGACGGAAGAACCTAGCTTGCTCCCCTGTCGATTTTTAGTGTGCACCAACTGGGCGACAACAAAAAAAAAAAAAAAAAGAAAAGTGCTATTTACGTTGAAGTACGTATTTATCGTTCGTTGTCAGACAGTCAGTAATAGACTGACAACTCTTCTAGTCCAGCCACGAGTTGCTGTCGAGGGAGTCGACGGAGTCAACGCAAGGAGGGGAATTTGCCGAGAAGCTACAGCAAAGATTGAAGACAGTGGGTACAGCACGAGCAATGCGAGAAGAGTAATAACTAACTTATAGAGATGGGCGTTGCTTATTGTCCTGTCTTCTGATTCTACAGGACTCAATAGGTATGAGTACATTGTTGACTCACTATTGTACCTCTCTCTACTCCATGAGTCGGTCACCATCAGATGTTTTCAACAGATGTCTCAGCTACGAACAGTTCACAGTGGAGACGAGGCCATAGTTTGGTCTTGATTTTGCTCAGACTTCTAAGAGGGGCATGGACTCCACTCGTCGTCTCTCACTCTTTCAACAGCTTCTTCTTTTTCTGATTCTCTTCCAACGCATGCTCCACTGAGGCTTGTCGTATTCCGGTCTTCCGTATGGACCCTGAATACTACATACACTGAATACTACATGAAAATATATGTGGAATATGTGGAATCAGGTACCTATCGTGAAGTCTTCTGCCTGATATTTGTCTGATTGAGAAATCACCGAAACGCATTGAGCCATTGACGTGTTGGCGCTCTCTAGTTTCCTCCGCCTACTCCGTATTTCTCCGTGCAAGAACGGAGATCTTTATATTTGTCTGCTATTGCAGATCGACTAACCACCGCTTAGCTTGACCTCGAATCTATGTTCTGTGTATATATTTAACTACATTGATACCCTACCCAGTGCCGGTTAAACGTGAGTGGTCGGCTCAGACCAACCATCGAGTCACACAACGCTTCCAGCGTGTCTTTGACCCTGCCCATGCGTCGCCAATCTGCGTTTAGAATTTGGTCCGTGTGCTCGATGCAGTTGCATCTACATACAATGCCGTATGTAGCTGCATCCGCGGATGCAGCTATCATGCAAGTGGATGTAGGGTATCCATGTCATCCCGAAAGAGAAGGAGTACTCGCACTTTATTGCCCTTCTTATTGACAGGGTCATTGTCAGGCCCGTTCTTTCATAAGTGTCTCTATAGGTACTCTCATATTGCCCGGGATCAAGAACTCATACATTCTACTACAACATTGTTAACGATATCTACGCCAGACTGCGAGATATCCGGTGGCGTCGGCCAAGAGCCTCAAGAATGCTCACATTTAATATCCAAGTCAAGAATTCAGTGGCCGTTGGATTAACGACCACATGGTCTCAAGTGCATTCCAGATACTTCCAAGACGGTGATCTAGACTCGCGGGACGCCACAACCCGTGATACAATTGTACCTAACGAGTATTACATGCATCCAAAAATATCAGTTCAGCACCTCATCAATAGCACGCGACACTGCCTCCGGATACTCCAAAGGGATCAAATGCTTCGCACCCTTGACGACACTAAACCCAACATTGAAACCTCTCGCAGCAAGCATCTCCACAACTTCACTCTGCACTCGATCCTTTTGCTCCACCACATCAAACTCACCAGCCAACACACTCACCTTAACATTCATAATATGAGGCCGCGAAGCAAGTTCATCCAAAACTGGAATGAGATCCTCCTTCATTCCATATCTGATCCATCCTTCGTTTGCCAACGTGTTTCCAACCAGACTATCTCTCACGACCATCGCCATGTCCTCATCCGTCAATAGCTCGGGTGATGAAAGAATGTTCGACAGTACGAATTGCACGGATTCCTTGCTGTCGTAAGCATGTTCCTGCTGCTCACTCATGTCCGGCGGCAGAATGAGAGGTGTCGGTGGAGCTGGTGTCACCAAAACCAAACCTTTGACAAGTGCGAGGATATCATCCGAGGCACTTCCGAGGGCAGCTAAAATGACCTTTGCACCCATCGAGTGGCCGACGAAGACAATACCGTTGTTCTTGACGACGGATGCTGTGGCTTCATTCGTCCTTAGGGTTTGTAACACAGAGACAAGGTCTGATGCGAGTGGCGTGACGGAATAATCTTTTGCTGTACCACCGTTCTGTGCAGTAGGTCCAGTGGATTCTCCCCATCCTCGATGGTCCATTGAGACGCTGGGGTAGCGGGAGCTCAGGGAAAACGGTGAGTCGGGTGAAGTAATTTTGTACCAGGTTGAACTTGAGCCACCCCAGTAATGTAGGAAGACAATCAAAGGGGAGGATGAAGAGATGGATGACTCTTTCACCAGACGGAGATGAATCTTTGTGTCGGGGGATGTTTGTACAAACAACATTTTGCCTTTTCGAAGAGCTGTAGATCCCTGCTTCGTAAATGGATTTGAGCTTTGGAGGTTGCTCTGCTGATTTTCCCTACCACCAAGGTCAAAGTAATTCTATATATACGGTCCTATCTTCAACAATCTCAAATAACAACGGTACAATTCCGATGACGCTTCCAACAATCTCCAAGACAAAGCATTCTGATTGGCTGTTATTCAAATGACAAATCAAGCGATGAAGAGCATTCTTACTAATCTAGATGACAAAATAGGCGGAATTACAGACACCACCAACCAATAACAACGACCAACATTGTTGGCGTATGCGAACAGACCAATTGTGGTTTAACATATTATTCAAATCACTGTACGGCGTACAGATATCGTGTAAGTAAGCGTCGGAATTAATTCCATGTAGAGTGAGAAAGTACGCAAAGTGTTGCCGTGTTCTGGGTTTGTTTATAACGAGCCCTAACTTCATTGAATTTCCAAGGCTCTAGTCTATACGTACATCAACATAGAGTATCACAAGAAATATCAGGCAAATAATACACATAGTCAAAATAAATATTGCTCCCATACAGGCGCCGCATACTCAGGAAAATATTCCTCATGGATCCTACGCGCATATTCAATCACATTCGGTAAACTGCGAATCAACTTCCTAGATTCGGGGCCACTGCAACAGACTCATTAGCAAGACAGGTCAATGATTAAAAAATGAAAGAAAAGAGACGTACGCATCACAAACCAATCCACCAATTATAAACCCAAACAAACTCGTATCAACCTCAGTAGGCCCTTTCCGCCCCAGAGCCCAAAATACATTCCGACCGGCAGCGGCAGCAGAAGTCTTGTGTCTCGACTCGGCAAGTAAATTGTCGATATCGTGCCAAATTTTGCTACGGAATGAATGAATCTCTTCAAGAGAAAACCGCCCCGTTCCTTGGCCGTGTAGGGTAGTGTTGGTTTTGCGCCATGCAATGTATCCTACTATCACGCGGATAGGGTAGGGTATAGAAGCCATGACACCATCACGCATGGTATAGTAATTCTCATTCCAGCGTTCGTTCGTCTTTGAATTCTTATTAGTGATAGAGTTGATATTAAATGGGAAGGATAATACATTGTAAAAATATAGCTTATCCTCTAACAAAGCTCTCAAGGCTTGATCCATGGTCTCCTCAGTCGGCGACAACTCCTCGTTGAGGTCAGGTAAGATACCATTCTCCGTCAATTGGCCACTGATGAGTTGTGAATCTGAAAGAAATTCCGGCTCATTGTTATGTTTCGATGTGATGGAGATGTATGGAATTTTCCCTCGAGGAGCTTTAATGATTGACCCTTGCTCGAGATTATAGTATACACCAGCAAATCGGAGACGGGCCTCGAGCTTGGTGACGAAGGGGGACCAGGCGTAGTTTGCTGTGCATGAGAAACCACGGAAGATGGTTATGGTTGGTTGATGTTTGTCTGTCATTGTTTTGAAATTTTTGAGGTGGTACTTGCTTCTTCTGGATATAGGTATATATATACACGGTCTATATTGAGAAACATAAGAGTGAGAAGAAGAGAGAGAAAAATGAAATTCGTGAAGAATTTAAAGATGTTAAAAGTTGATGCTTAAGAGGTATGGCTCAGCAGCTAAGCCTAATACAGTATCGTGTCTGCGTAAGTGGGCAATATGATTGGCCCATATGAAGTAGAAGAGGAGCCGTCTTAACTCCGTCCAATCGTTGCTTCCTTCGTCAACATCATTGTTCGCGCTGACTCCTTCACCATGAAACAATTGCCAGATACGAGTTGTTATGTCTTCCATAGACACCGCGCTAGATATCATCTCCTCGACGAGACTTACGCCAACTGAACATCTCATTCTGGGGGCTTCGTGAATGGGGCGCCGTGGACCCGGAGTTTGCGAGTCGCTCCGGATGGCCTTCAAGGTAATGACCATAATGTAGAGACTAATCTAGGTGGGTTCAAGAAGGACTGGAGGAAAAAGGTGACGAGAAGTAAGAATTCGATATTTCAGCAAGGATATCATCGTGCTAAATCGCTCTAGTATCAACATTTGATCCAGAATGCACCGGGGAGACGGCATATGTGGTTTCTCCTTCGATTATGCATGGTCTCGAAGCACCAGAAGATGTAAAATCCGCTTCCTCTGATTATTTCGTTGCAGCCATGTCTCTGACACTCGAACAGGGTTGCTTGTATGAGATGCTTGAAGCACACCTCTCTCCGCAATACGTCGCCAAACCACGCTCGCAGCTTGTAAACCAAGAATGCAACGATGGGACTTCTTTGCAAAACCTCTGGGTGCTGTCTCCCAGCGTCCACAAGGCCTTTCGACAGGGTCACTTGTACGTTAGGCTCGTGTCACGCACGCGGGACAGCCCGGAATTTACTATGCGCGAGCTAGATGAAGATAAGTTAGATGCTATGGTAAGGCTCACATTCATAATTGAGGCTAGAGCAGTTCCAAAATAATACTACACAGCATACGTTAGGAACCATGCATTTAGAAGAACCAGAAGGCCTTTTTTCTCGGCGATGGAACTGATATCGACGGTTTGCCACATTTCAGGTTCTCCACGCCTAATGCTAAGACCCTTCCAGCTCCGACGCTCTTTTTCTTTGGGGTTCATCGATGCTTGCCAATGCATTCATCTTTTCTACGTTGAGGATAAGGCATCTCGTGGCTGGCCAAGATCCATCAGAGGTACGAAAGCCAGGACTCTTTTGTGTGGTTTGATTAGTCGCTAAATACTGAATTCAGATCAAATAAACTTTGATATTCCTATTCTCCGAAAAGCGCTTCCATCGGTTATGGCTTTGTATACCGTTTCAGGTTCGTTTGTCATGCTATATGCTTCTTAACAAAGTCGGGAGATGGCTTTATGGCCCCTCGACAACGCCGTATGTGCAACGATTGCCATTTGGATTGGTACTAAAAGAATATGATCGCTCTCGACATAATGAGCCGAATGCTTAGAGGCTAGTTGCTCAGTACACTTCTATCCTAGCACCTCGTGTGGTCGATGCTGGAGAATATGCCGGCACGGTATATCTACCATCTACGTGGGCAGATGATCCATGAGGTTATGCATCTCATGTCGTATGAGGAACGAGATCGCCTCGCAGACGAACTCGGATCTTATGCAGAGCAATTACGAAAAATTTCCAACCCTTCACCATTCCTATTCTGCAACACCCTAGGAGCTAAAATCGTTGATCATCGCCTACCAGATCGATCTGGCGGACCGTTCCACCTTCGAGTCTGAATTCAATAACCATCTATCAAGTCATCTCAAATGCTCACCAGCCGAAGTCGTCGATAAAGAAAATCTTCGAGGAGATCATTGCTCATACTTTACGCATTGCGATTGCCACTGCACTAATCTTCTTGTTCATCGTGGACGGCTTAGTGGGATTGTTGACTGGGAGTGTGCCGGTTATATGACTGAGTATTGGGAGTACAGCAAGGCCATGTACGGTGCTTTTCAGAACCATATACTGGAAAGTATATTTCGACGCGCCTTTAAATATCGATACGAGTCAGAGCTTAGCGTGAAGCGGACATTCTGGCGTTATACCTCTTTCGGAGTGTAGTTTCGACGTGATTTCCCATGGATATTCTCCAACAGTCCGATCCATCAATAGTTATGTTAATAAGTTATAATTATTAAACAAACTAGAATACAAGTAGTTATGGTGGTCATCAAAGGTGGTTCTGTTCGTATACTTTCCACAATAAAAAAGAAAAAAGCTTCAGAATCTATATCATTTCAATCAAGTCCGAACCCAAACCCAAACCCAAACGCCATTACAGGATGAGGTCGAATTCTCCGTTCCTGCTGGAAATTTTGGAAAACAGATGGGAAAAGCGAGGGGTAAAGAAAAAACAAACAGGCGCAATATTTATATGCTCGAAGAAAAACGATGTTACCCTTTGCAGTGACAAAGATTCTCATTCAGGATTGATAAAGACGGGTTCGACATTAGCCAACTCCAGTCAGAGGAAAGTGAGAGAAACGGCTTGCAAAGGCAGTGAATGGTGAAGTTCCGGAGCAACCGGGACGGGTATCATAGATAAAAACAGTGCTTCGCTGCGCTGTGCCGGGATGTGTATGCAAGAAAAATGAGGAATCGAGAAACGCAATCAATCAGTTAATCTGGATTCGTGAGCTGTTCAAAATGTTAGCAGTCAGATTTGGATTTCAAGCCAGGAGAAAAAGTGGACAAACCCTCAAAACAGGGCGCGAATAGTCCTCGTCATCACGAAGAGACACCGCGCTAAGTCGATCCCCATTGGGATACAAAACTGCATCCTTTTTCATGCGATTGTCAATAAATGCCTGGTTCGGATTGAGATAGTCGTTAGGCGAGGTAGGTGATACTTCGTGGTCTGCTGGGCCGGCCGGACCCATAAAGTTGCGCATGAAGCTCATCTGTGAGCCTCGACTTTGACGCCGTGTATCGATAGTTCCGCCTGCAATGCTGCCATCGTTTCCTCCATTTGGAGAGCCCGGTTTTTCAGAAATGTCACTGTTGCCTCGACGTCCGAAGAAGAAGAACCACAGTATGAAGGCGGCTAGAGCTCCCACGCCGACAAGGGATCCAATAACGATACCCGCAATAGCTCCACCACTCAATGACGAGCTCTTATGATCGGACGACGCTGAAGAAGAGGTGGCGGACGGTGAATTTGAGACGGTGATTGTCACGGGCTGGCCAGCTATAGTCTGAATGGAGATGGTTGGAGCAATGGTAGTCGAGGTCTCTGATGAGGTAGAAGTACCCTAGACGAGGATATATAAGCAGACGTTCAAATATAGATTGTTCGCAGATCATACAGAAGACACCGATGTTACCAGAGTCGTCCCCGTGGAAGCCGACTCGGTTACAGTGACAGTTTTGGGTCCGGATGTGGATGTTTCAGTGGCTGAGCTCTCCTGAGTGGTTGTTAAAAACCAGACACTTCTGAGATTGCACCAAGCCACCTTGACATATGAATCCAAGGGTGGTAATATACGCGCAAGGAATGGCATGATAATATACAAGGGTAAATTTACTCACCGAAGAAGTGGTTGAAGAGGAACTAGAAGCGGTTCCAGTGCTGGTAGTATCTATTCTGCCGGTTGCTGTTCCGGATGGTTTGTGATTTGACATGGCGATGTAGCCGAATAGACCTTTGGCGGGATTTCCGCATAAATCATCCGGATAGCCTGGACAGCCAGAGTTGCACTCGGTGACATTTACTGTTGAAGCAGGGATATAATTTGAGCACCAGCAATTCTGGCCTTGGAGGACCGCAAAGGCGTAGTCTGAAGTACATAGCGAATTACAAGCTCCGTTCGACTGATATATGTTCGTATCTAGCAGTATGATTAGCCATCGCGTTGAGACCTTAAGCGAATTGAAGGGATGCGCACTTTGTGTACTATCTGAAGCGGTGTTTGCGTTGGAGCAGTATTCGATTGTCAGTGCGGTGACCGAAGACGAGCCGAGTAGAAGAGCGACGACTCCTAGATGCACCATGCTTTGGAGAGTCATCTTTATGCCGGTATTATTCCGTCCCCTTGCCCGTGTTACTTGAGAGTAGTTTGGGTGTTTTCAAGGTGCTGTATCATGTGATCGATATCAATGGAATTCTCTCGAAATCGGAGGATCGCACGTGTTGACGATGTCTCACTGAACGATCGAGTCAATTAGCAGATGAACTCCAAGAAAGTTGATCTCAATATCCAATCCTTCCAAGGGAAATCGTCCTCGCACATACAGTCAAATCAGTTGGAACTTTGGTGGTCGCGACGGTCTCGGTCGGTGTTAGGCCCAATTGCCCGGATTTGCAAACGTATTACACACAACAATATCGATAGATCGCCAACGGCATCTTCGCAGCCGCTCAACAGGGCCCGATTCGAGTATCAATTAAGTATCGAGATTCGATCGTCGTAGTCGAAGAATAGATGGTGGTGGGAGCCGGTAAGACGCGGAAGATTGATGAAAATGATGAAGAGATGGGACAGACACCGCGCGGAGAGAAGAAGAGCAAACGAGCTCGGTGTAACAAAGTAAAGATTGATTGTCTGAGTACCTTGCTGTCAGACAATCGAAAGGGTGAGACAGATGGTAGATAAAGGCGATACTAATTGCGATGTCAATGACAAGCACACTTTGTAGAAGAGAAGAGAAGTTGTTGATGGCCAGCCAAGGGGAAAGAGAGGAAAGTTGGTTAGTTTGATTAACTAGAGGGGTGGGTGGGTCCTATCAGAATACTTGGTTGGAGGCGTCGTCGTATGACAGGTGATGGCACCTTTGTATGTTTTCCGAGTATATATATATATATACGATGGATATATTTTGTTTAATATAACCAGAGGATATGTCTACAGCGACCAGAGTGTCTGGCATACTCGTTCTTAGTCGTACTGTTGACATGAATGCTGACTGTGTTGTTTATCTTCTGGCGGAATCGTTCCCAGATTGAAAGCGGGTAGCGGGTATTTGTAGCCAATCAGGCTGCGGTATACTGTGGATCAGGAGTCTGATCATGGCGTAATCTGACCAATAGAATTCTGGTCTGTGGATGTAGCGATCGGTATTATTGGCTGTATTACCACGTATTATTTACTTGGTATTTGTTATTTACGTTACAATTCTATTCATCTTCATTGATGTCGAGCTCATCGAAAGACACAATACTGTACATGTGGTACAAATATATATTGATATTAATAAAACTAAGTATGCAAGCATGCAGTGACCAGAATGCAAAGCGCCTCCATGTATGCCGATCGTAAAGGCACACATATGGAGCAGTGATAAGCTAGCACTGCGCCAGACCAGGAGCCAATCGATTCGTGTCCACTGTTCACAGAAGAAACGGCCGACACATGGACTCAAGATCGGTTTGCTGTGTTACAATAACGGCTGGGTACTGTCCTATTTTGCCTGCATCTGCCATTGTCTCTCATATATGTCAAACGGATTGAGGACTCAAGCGTGACATAACATTGACGATCAGGCTGTGCTTTGGCCGTGCATTGAAAGGATGCGATGCGTCAATAATATGAAGTTATATAACGTTATGCCTTTGGATAGCGAGGTAACATCGCTAAAAACATCGACTGGACGGATTACGTAGTACGTATATGCATCCTCCGATTAAGTTTGCGGGCAAAACCCAGCGAACCACAGCTTCCTAGGTAAGACTGGATCTGCATGTCTTGAAATATGTTCCTTTTTTGACTCTTAATACATACGGTAGTACTATGGTAATATTGCCCATTAGCCACGCTTGATGGCGAAACATACCGTATATATCGTGGTCGACATCCGGACCTTAGTATTCCATCTTATAACGACCACCTGGGCAGGAGCTCACATGCGTCGTGGCGAGGCCTAACACCGAGGTTTCAAAGCTATTGAGACTATTCAGCAATGCTAGGATTTAAAACCATATGAAAACGATGGAAATCTGGCCATTAAAACCACCTCACTTTTTAGTTTCCTTTTCGATGTCGATAAGACCTCGGTGACAGGTTCAGCAGATGTTCGCGTCTGATATTCAAATACATAGCGAATACTCAAATATTGGTAAAGTACAGATATTTCGTCTGATCCGTGCTTGCAGAGACGCAGAGCAGAGTGATGCGAAGTTCACCTTTTAGGGCTTTTATTAGGGTTTGTTCCAAATCGGGTAATCCCTACAATTAAGGTTACCGATTCATGATGACATCGCCCGGAAATTCGAACCTTCGGTATCTTCCTTTTCCTTCTATTTTACTACAAGTTTTATTGCAAGGCAGATACAATACCGTGGGAGTCTGATAGCCAATATGAAAAGACGCAGGCACAAAGCGGACACATCCGTTGCTATTGAGTCATTTACATAACAAAAGTGTTGGGACCTCGAGGAGTCATTCTACCAGTCAAGCCGACTTTGTTACTGGTTTGAACTCTGCTCCGCCCGCGTAAACACAAGGAATAGTTATTGACTGTAACTATTCCGAGTCGCTAACCTTGACGAATACCACGCGTATACAAATATATCAAACAAGCATAAAGCAAATCATCACCCTTACAGACAAGACATCTAACCATGTTGAACGAGGAAGAACGCAAAGAACTTTACCCACTCGGCGAGTTTAGGCACTCGTATCCGCGCTTGATCCGAAGACTAGCGGAAGCCATGACAGCAATGATGGCTGACCGAGATTACACTGACTTGACATTGGAATGTGACGGCGAGAAGTTCCCGGTCCATAAGCTCGTTCTTTGTACTCAGTCCGAGGTGCTCAAGGCCGCTAGTGAAGAGCGTTGGAAGGTTGGCCCCTTCACTTTAATGTGAGAAGCCAGCTAACTAGTCTTTATAGGAAGGAAAAGAAGGTGTCATTCACATCGAGGGATTCGATTCCTTGACAGTCCGCCGTATGGTTGAGTTCCTATATACTGGGGACTATGGTCAGGGCAAGCCAGATTATGTGCATGTGGATCCCCATAACAGGGAAATGTACGATTGGGATGAACCTTTCTCGGAAGAGGAAGAGAATTATTCTGGCGACAGCGAGGACGTTGATACTCTTCATAGCAAATATCCACGTACTCTAACGGAATCTGAGGAAATGAAGCATGACTTCATCAACGCCGTGGAACCACACATATGTGTCCATGCGATTGCGGATTACTACATGATTGATGACCTGAAAGACCTTGCTAAAAACAAGGCAAAGGTAACTCTCGAGAAGCAAGGGTGGTCTTCCAGGGGGTTCTTGGAGGTCGCCAACTACGCCTTTGAGACTACTATGCCACCAAAGACACCAGAAGAGGAGCGGCAGTACTATGGAAAAGAGATCTTGCGCGATGTCATAGTCCGTGTAGCCCTTGAGCATCTGAACGACATCACTCTCCTGGAGGACTTTGACAAATGGGAACTACACCCCCAATTTGCAGTGATATTACTGCGAAACCAAGCCGCCAAATACAAATCCGACCGAGAAGAATGGGCGCAGGAAAAAAAAGACCGTGAGAAGGAAGGGTGGAACCAGATAAATTCCTGGTGCAAACTTATGAATGATCTGGACATTGAGAGACGTCGAAATTCGCGAATGAAGAGGTGTATCGACGCGATACGAGAGTTGAAGACTTGTCGGAACTGTAACTGTACGTTCAATGCTACGGTTCATTCCCCGCGGCATGAGACCGTTACTCTTGATGGTGAGGAACATCATATTGAAAAGTACGTGGTTCGGTGTAAGGAGTGCTTAAACACCAAGCATCCTCGCCGTAACCGTGGATGGAACACGGCAAGTGGCTGGGGTGAGCAAGCAACGCGGGGATGACGCTGGCTACACCAGGTGGTAGATCTACATTGATCTTATCCCCTTGTTGTATATAGGTACCAATCTAGAATGCACGGATTGCAATGAAGCTAGGCAGTATCTAATTAGCTGGAGTACTCCCAAGTCTGAATTTATACGGAGTACTTGATCTTGAATCCCCCTCTGTCTCTCGAGTGAGGCGAGAGAAGACAGCTTGCACAGCATACAGGTATAAAAGTCTCGTCTTTTTCAGGATAATTCAGGATATTCCTGTATGCTACTTAGGAGGTATGTCATATGTTCAAAAAATCAAAATCATTGGCACGTTTTTCTTTATAGTAGGGGGGATGAGCCTAACCCTAAGCTCAGTCCCAAACAAGTAATTATTTTACAGGCGCATTACCACTCAACTGAGCCTCATCCATGGAGCTGCAAAGCCACTTACCCAATTGTCGCAGCTCTTATCCATGGTACATATGAGACAGAAGACCCATAAATGATTGTATTATGTTTTGTAAATGGGTCCGGGTACCTTAACACATCCTTGGTACACTGGCGAAATGTATCCATGGTCGGTGCTTATTGACATCTGGTGATGCTCATTTGCAACTCTTCAATTCAATACGGGACTATAAACCATTAAATACTCCATAGTAAAGTGTAGATGAGATATGTAAATAGAAAAAAATAGTGTCATGACATCGTATCTATCGTATCTCGTCACTGTCGTTTGATGTTGTCTGTGTCGTAGCTAATAAGTGTATAAGAAGGAATTAAATCTCTCGATATCGGCGCGGGCGTCGATCTTCCTCGATGACGATATCCCGTTCACGATAGCGCTCACGTTCCTCCCATGGATATGGCTCACGAACAGGCGGCCGTTCCAGCATCAATGGAGGCCGAGGTGCAATAGGAGGTGGACCGGGAATAACGGGAAGTGGTGGAAGTCTCTCTCGCTCACGCCGTATGCCACGGATTCGTTCGCGGCGGAATTGACGTATATCCTCGCTGAGGTCGACAAGTCTTTCGACGTCATCCTATCATGAAAATTAGGATATGAACAATGGAAAGCATAGCACCGACTTACATAGCGGAGATACTCAAAAACGTAGTAAAAATCATCAGTCTCATCAAACTCGTAACCTGCTCGCTTAAGAGCTTCTCGGATAACAAGATCCTTGGAGATCTCTGTCCAGAGTTTGTTGCGTTTTTTTCTGGTGTTGTCGGTATATCTCCTATGAGCATGGACTTCTTCTTCCCTGGGCTCGGGGAATGCTTCGATTTCTTCTCTTCGATCCCGTTCTCGAATGACTAATTCCCTTTCAAATCCTGGAAGGTCTCTGTCACGCTCTCGCTGTCTGATTTCTACCTCTTTCTCGACTCCGTGATCTCCTGATTTGGTCCGAGTGATGACCAATTTATCCTCGTCCTCATCGAGTTGATGTCGTTGGCGTGGAGATATGCTCCTTTCTTTTTCCTTGTCGATAATGATTTCTTCTTCATATGCTCGCCCGCGTTTATCCCCTCTAGAAGGCGTATTAGTATAGTCAAATACACGCTGATTGAGCTCTTACCTTCGCTTTATGTCAATTACGTCCACATCGTCAGCGAGTGACTCTTCGGGGCTATCTCGTCGGACAGGTGGAACAACCTCGTAGCCTTTTCTTATTAGTATATGCTATCTTATCACACAGTGAGCAGCGAACTTACTGTCAATATGACGGTGATGGGTAATTACTTCCTGAAGAATAGGCGGTTTGCGAACAACCGAAGGTTCACGGGATGATTCCGACGATGATGATTCCTCTTTCCGTATGATGACTTCACGACTAGCTTCGTTCTTCCCTCGCCTTCCGCTCCTATCGGTATCCTTGATTATGATTTCTTCCTTATCACCGCCTTTCGGTCGGGAAACAGAGCGACGCGGGCTACGAGGAGGACTATGAACATGACGGAACTCGATGCGGTCTTTGCCTCGGTCGTCATCACGTATTACTACTTCGTCTTTTTCGAGACCCCGGGGCACTGATTTTCTCCTTCCATGCTTCTTGCGTATGATGACTTCTTCGCGGTCATCATCATCATCATCATCAAGTGAATGGACCGATCGCCGTCGTAGCACTACATCATCGAGATCATCATCTCTCGCCCGCGACGAACCATGGAAGTGACGAATCCGTATCTGCCCTCGGTCATCCTCCCCTCTTCGAGGTGTGGAACGATCACGCTCGCGTATGACAATTTCTTCCCGGTCGTCTTCTCTTCGAGGCGATGATCGGCTTCTGTGCTTGATAACAATCTCATCCCGATCTTCTTCTCTCGGTGGTGGAATGGAGCGACCTCGCCGACGAATGCGGATATCATCAATCTCGCCATCATCGTCACGACGACGATGGGGAGGAGTTCTTTCCTCCCGGCGTATTTCGATCTCTTCTTGTTTTTGGCGATCTCGCTCCCGGAAGATGACCTCTTCCCGTCCATCTTCGTCAAGTATATATCTCTCGTCCCGATGACGACGGCGGCGACGGGGACCAGGAGAATCATGGTTGTGACGAATAACCACCTCATCCTCTTCCGCGCGATAGTCATCGAGTACTGGCATCGAGCGTCTATGACGGCTGATTCTTTCGCGCTCAGAGTCATCTTCTCGGCGTGACGGGCGATCACGGTGGCGGAAAATAATCCTTTCATCATCTAGCTCCTCCCGAGGATCAATGCGCCTTTTATCTTTTCCAATGATTATATCCTCTTCGTCTTCTCTCACTCGGCGAGGTGGCAATGATCGATCTCTCCGGCGAATAATGACATCGTCGCGCTCATCCTCTTCACGAGGACGATGTAACCTCCGCTCCTCGAAGATGATTTTCTCCTTTTCCCGTGATCTTTTGCGATAATCATCAATTTCATCTCCTTCGTCCAGAGTGACTTCGTCCCTCGAACCTCTGCTCGGATGGTGACGAGATAGCGGCGGAGTCCTACGCCGGATATAACCCTCGTCCATCTCTCTCTGCAGCCTCAAGTCGTCCGGACGCACTCTGTCACGATACCTTGGGGGTATAACGTCCTCATCTCTGGGAGGTAAGTAACGGTCAGGAGGGACATCCGGTGCAGAGCTGTCGCGACGGACCCGAACTCGCTCTTCAACCTCGCGGACTGCAGGCGGAGAGCGTGTTAAGCGGCGTCGACGGTGCCCAAATTCGGGATCAAAGTAACGATCGTCTCTGTTTCGTCGCCTTCGGTCTATTTCTTCGTAGTAGTTATCCTTCTCGTAGACATCGTCCGGTGGCGCTGGTCGGGACATTGCGATATGTTCGAATGATTAGATGATGCGAATATATTGTATATTTATTGCTAATTTCTGATTCCAAAAGTGCTGCATTGATTATATATGGTATGCGAAACCTGCGATTTCGAGATAGTGAGGCATAAACAGTGTTACTCAAATCGGCGGGGTACGATGCGTAAGAATCGTGAAACAAACCGCTAAAAAGAGAATCTGCAAGAAGAAAACAAACAAACAGATTAAAAAAGAGAAGACATATGTGACAATACAAATGCAAGTCAAGGATGAAAGAGATGAATATAGACGGATTACATGTTGTGGTCGTAGTTGTTGCTGATGTCATTTCGCACCCCACCTTCATACGTTAGTTAGTCTACAGCAAGGCTGATAGATAGCCGGTGTCAAGCGAGGTCGACATACGCTACAATTGCAATACTGAGAAGAAAAGATAGGGTATCATTCCACATACTCCGCCATATGCATACATAAAAACATGCATCTATCCAAAGAAAAGTCGTTTCTGGCCCTTCTCGGGCCCAGAAGCAAATACCCGTGGCCGGCCAGGCCCTGTCTTTTTGCGATCCAGCATTCTGCGCCTAGATGATTGTTCAGCAATGTTGCGTGAGGTCTGATCTGCTCGTAACTCTTGGGCTTCGAGGTCTTTGGCAAAATGCCAGTCGTCGTGCTCCTCGCGTTGGTCTTCTGACATTTCTTCATTACATCGAGAGCAAGTGAATAGGCTATAAAGCTGACCAGGAAATTCTCCCTGTGTTTCTGAAACGTTGGGTGTATGGTGACTGTACTGGCTGTTCGTAATTGGCATGTTATGAGCTGGAAATGCTGAAGGTGACTGATTGTTCCCATCTGAACTGACCAAAGATGTTGAGTCTCTTTTGAAGAATTCACCTATCCCCTTGGCTGCGACTTTTCTCACTTTTGCCGGCCTATCTCGATCTTCCAACGAGTCACTGACCATTTTCGTAAGGGATGACTCCGTGAATGGGTTGCTCTGACCCGGGCTGAAGAAGCTATTAATGGCTCTATTGTTGACAGGACCTTCCTCAAACCCAGTCACGTTGACAGATAGATTTGCACATGGCCATGCGCGTGCTTCTGCAACGACTTGATTTAACAAGTTATTCGAGAGATCATACAGAATATCCTCTGTAATCATCTTTCCGCCACGAATTGGCGATGTCTTTGAATGTACCTGCGAGCCTATCCGATGATGTAGACTAAGTGACTTTGGTCGACGCTTGTTTTCTAACAACCCATCTTCCACCAACCTGTTGTAAAGGTCTGCTGCGAATATTCGCAGCCATTTTCGTGCCTGGTCCGCCGAGTTGATGCTAGGACGAAAAGACTTGGCCGAGAGCATGGATTTGATCTGCGTCCTAGTGTTGACTTCGCTGTCATCAATCCCTCGAATGATATTGTACAGCCAAACGGCAGTGTCGTCGTCTAATTTAGCTTTGAACTGCTCGACAGATATATTCAACAGTTCCTTGACCTGTTCAGTTCCAAACTCGGCCCTAATCTGCTCTCCTAGCTTCCCTCCAAGCATCCGGATTCTAGTGAACTGGAATCCCCCTAAGAAGTTCTGGATGGCACGATTGCGAATGATTGTTTGCTTATTAGGTTTGTTCTGTGCGCTTCCCAGTTTGGACATCATTTTGTTGCGAGCGATACCAGCAGAGCACGTGTAACTCAATTTGTCCCAAATGGCAGAGCGGATTGACCGAATGATCTCGGCACCAATCAACATCGCAACATCGTCCCAGTCAGGATCATCTTCCTCAGTTTCCTGTTCGTCCAGATCAACTAAGCCGTCTTCTGAGGACCATTCCAGCGCTGTCGTCGGAGGCGAGGGTAGGCGAGTTGTTTTATCAGACGTCGAGTGCGGTTTTCTCAGCTCAGGATAGCGTTGGTACAGAATGGCATACACTAGTGATGATAGATCAATAAAGACCTCATCAATAGATGCCTTTTCAACTTTTGCACCCTGGAATTCCAACGGAACAACGTCCTTGGAATTAAGAATCTGATCCCTTTGTCGCGAAACTTCTTCCTTAATCGTACTCAGGATCTTACGTGATTGCGCTCGATACGGATCGAGGGATACCTTGTCTGTCTTGATTCTCTTCGAAGCATCATCACGGTAAGCCCATGTTCCCCCCTCACCTTCTCGGAAGGTCGCGACATGTTGCAGGACTAATTCTGGACATCTTTTCTTCGCCTCTGTAGCTGATAGCATGCGAGTAATTCCAAACGGACGTGCGGCATAATTAATTGCAATGAGTGATTCCCATTGTTGAACGGCTAGGGGTGTATCGCGCGGGGTTCCCAGGCGAACCATCTCACATTGGGCGTAGAAGGCATCGAGATCGATGTGAGCGATGACCCTGAGAGGGCTCGATGGAGAGTTTTGGCGAAGAAGATGAAGATGCCGGAAAGTATAGCGGGACGATTTTATTGAAGTACTCGGCGACGATTGAACAAATGCGGCTGGAGAGGGAGAGCGCGACATGCTTTGCAGGCGCCTTGCATTTTCATCTTATCTGGTTTATATTATACACATTTTCGTTTTGTCTGACAGTATAGAATCGTTAATCGTGTCGCGTTACGATCAAGTGTTCGAACTAACTTAACCCAAGAGCCACGCAATGAGCGATCACATGACTGTTAAAGCGGCGCCGCGCGCTATCTCCACCAAAGTGATTAGTACTCCATACGTAGTTAACTACCGCCTATATTGAATTCAAAGTTGTGTTCATGTCTCCCATCCTGGGGTTGAACAATCACGCCAACATATCATGACGCGTTGCGTGAAAATAGTCGCGAACACCACCTCACTTTCGTTAGCATCGACCTTACGACAATATTCATTTCCTGCTTTTCAATCCCGTTGGCGCCGAGGCGTCAGATCGGGGTCTTGCGCGCCCCTTGACCGTGAACCATCGCATCGAGTACAACTGAATCAAAGGTGTGGAGAATATCAGCCTGGAGGTTATCATCCTGTCATGATTGGGGACGTGCTACATGACCAATATCACATTGCAGACAAACTTGGATTTGGGGCTATTCGACGGTTTGGCTCGCCCTAGATACTCACCTGAAGCGATAGATTGTTGTCAAGATAGGTGTAGCAGACTCGCTTCCGCGTGAGACCAAAATCCTCAAGGCTTTGTCTAGTCCGCTTCCGTCGTCTCCACCTATGCATCCTGAATGTCGTTTAGTACCTGTCTTACTGGATGAGTTCAAATTGCAAGGTCCCAATGGAATACATACGTGCTATACGGTAACCCGTGCACAATGCAATCTCAGAGAGATCTCCTCAGCCGCCTGTTTTCGCTCGATATTGCTCGAGCAATATCATATAGACTTACACAGGCCGTCGCTTATACTCATTCACGAGGCTATGTTCATGGAGGTTTGCTATAACGATGACGATACTATCTAGGTTTCATGCAGGTAAATTGATACGAAATATTGCTGGTTTAGATATGCAATTACGCAACGTTTTGGTCAAACTCCCGTCAAGTTTTGATGACTTTTCCATCAACCAACTATATGAAAATAACGGCGAACCCGAGACAGTTCCTGTCAAGAGATGTGACGGAGAACCACTGTTTCTAGGAAAATATGCGGAGAAGTTCTCATTGGCCGATGCATATCCTCTTCTGAGTGACTTTGGTGAGGCGTTTTCACCGGCTCCGGAAGTTCGCCTCGGGCAAGACTGCCATACATCACCCTCGTTTCAAGCTCCAGAAGCCAAATTTGAATCGCAGAACCCGCTTACATATCCTTCAGACATCTGGGGCTTGGCTACTGCGATCTGGGAGCTCGTTGGAATGATGGCCATTTTTAGCACCGATTTTGTACATGAGGATGAGATAATCGCTCAGTATGTCCACGTACTTGGACCTATACCTTCCGAGTGGTAGCAGCGTTGGGAAGGACGGCCCCGATTTTTGAGGAGGATGGGTCCCCAACAGCGTCCTACAGTCGAAATAGATGGCCTCCGTTCCAGGAGTCATTTGAGCTTGGTGTGCGGAAATGGAGACAGAAAGTGTGCAGGCGAGATTGAGGAGGAGGAGGAGGAGGAGGAGGAGGAGGAGGAGGAGGAGAAAGCTGCATTTCTGGACTTGATCATCCGAATGCTCTCGTTCAGGCCGGAGGAGCACCCGAGTGCTGAAGAGGTACTGAAATCGGAGTGGATGATCAAATGGGTATTGCCTGATTACATGCGAAAGCAAAAATCAATCCTTGTAGCGCGCGTACCCCTTGAGAGCCGTGCGTCGGTAGTCATATCGAAGGATGAGCAAAAGAATGAGCACCAAAGTTGCCTGGAGACGAGCAGTTG
Organism: Talaromyces stipitatus ATCC 10500; assembly: GCF_000003125.1. NCBI lineage: Eukaryota > Fungi > Ascomycota > Eurotiomycetes > Eurotiales > Trichocomaceae > Talaromyces > Talaromyces stipitatus. Next base: position 713,159 of record NW_002990116.1, read on the forward strand.
ATCCCTGGCTATCGCATAGACTAGGGCAGTTCAGCGCTGAATAGTACGTTGCGCGCGAACAATGAAAGTCTTCTCCCCTCCATTGTATCGTTTAGGAGATAACCAGAGGATAACTGACTGGATTCGGAGGGTAGGTCGGATACGAATTATCCTTTGGGCTATGTCCCGAGCATACAAGTACCGCTCTCTGAGTGGCAAGAAGGGGAGTTGAGACAGGAACCTTTCTCTGACTAACATAGTTACTCGAAGCTACACTTCTATGGCCTGAAGAACATCACATCATGCAAGCATTTACCTTGGTAAATTAGTATAGCAGCATAGCAGTATAGCCAATCACATTAGAGAGGTCCTGCACAACCTTGGGTTGCGAGTTCGGGCCGGACCGTGTCCCGTGACCTGGTGCTGGCCAGTGTCCGAGCTTGTTTGTTGTGTTTGTACAGAGTACCAAAGATTTATTGGAGTCAGTCTATAGGGCTACTTAGGGATGGCACCATTAGTTGGTAGAAAGCACTCACTTCGTGCCATTGGATGGTAGCGACCTCCGTGTGAAAAAGACCATACTTGATTAGTCATAGTGGCTTGTGCGTTGGCCACCTTAGACCTATGGCACTTAAGCATCTTGGCCCAAACAGCCTCATCGATGCCCAAAGCTACGCATTACGGCCCAACAACCAGCATCATCGTGTTGCCTGCTTGCCATCCCGACCGTGACCTTGACACACTTGCGTTTCTGTCCTCACAATCGCGCATCGGTCCGACCGTATGGAGCAGTACGGTGTTACTCCAGACTCTGATTTCCCCATCGTCAAGCAAGAGCCATCGAATAAGCTGCATTCAGGGAGCCGACATCAGCACTGTTTGCATCACAGTGGATGTAGAAGATTCTTATGTCGGAGAGGCGGGCGTCGATCGGTCTTTGTGCTTCAGCGGCGACTTGAAGTAGACTCGTGAGTCTTCAGCAAACAGAAATGATTAACGGACCATTCCAGATTTCTGCAGAAGTCCTTTCACGAGTCACCGTGACTGGATGGAAGATCCGTGGATCTGAGAAGCCAGAGATCTGGATAGGAGTGTTTCTTCATGCCTGGCAGTCGTCCGTCGGTCAGAAAGACTGGCGTAATGCTGACCAGGATAGAATATTGAATTCGACCGTAATAAAGGACCTGGATACATTGAAGTAATTATTCTGCCAGTACCTCCTAGTGAATCAACGGTGTAGTCGTGGCGCCAGCAAAGCAGCATGTGCGCGTCGTAGCCCAAAGCCAGCCCAACAACAGAGAAACAGCCAACCGGGCGGCGAATCCACAGCAGCCGCCCACAACCTTCGTGCCTTCCTAAAGATCCTTCGCCCCTCCCCTCCTTCCCTCGTTCCTTATCTTGATCTTCGCCGTCGACTTTCTTCCTCTCACTCTCTTTTCTTTTCTCCTCCTCTCCTCCTCTCCTCTTCCTTACTTACACTCCGGCCCTCTCTCATCGGCCATCACGTATCTCCATCAAAGGTGGAATAGAAAAGAGTTGCACTTGCCTTCCCTTGAAGGAGGAAAAACAGAAAAGAGGACAGAAGGAAGACCCAGCTTCTTTACTCCGCAGGATCATTACCCAGAAGGATTCCAGCCAGGAAAGTCTTTCGCTCTATCCGCACCACTGGGATATTCACTCAACACCTTGCTTCTTTATTTTTTTACTGTCTCGGTTAATGTGCCAGACTACAACAATTATTTAACCATCACTTGCTCGTGGACTTTCTCATTCGGACCTGTATTAGGCCAGATAATTTCCCTTGGTCTTTCGTCTTGCTGATAAGGCCTCTGTTTATCGCCCACTCTTCTCAAAAAGTCCTGGATTGAGCAATATCCATTGGATTTCCTGGATTCCCTGGATTTAATTGTCATTCAGACTGTGTGCGTGTCCATACGCTTGACTAGCCCGCGGATTATCTGATTGCCGGTTTTCTCTTCTGTTGCCATCGTTGTCAACGCTAGGATTGCCCACTGGACTTAGCCAGGATCAGACAACTCATTATTACTCACTTCCTGGATTATTGATCCCCGGGCGGAATACCAAGGATATATCATTGCCGTTGGCTTTTCTATTTCTCTATTTCTGAGTCTCCTTTTGGCCACCATGACTGGACGAGGTTTTGAGCGCCCGGAGCGCCACAATGAATACTTTATCCCGGGAGATGGGATCAGCCGAGAAGTCATCCAAGCCGATATCTGCAGATACCTGGGAAATGATGCTCTCGTAAAACCTGGAACACATCAAGTTCGTTGTCAACCCTAAAACACCTACGTAGATGGTATGTGTTGTCATAGAATTAAATACTGACAGTCTCGTGTAGGGCCGCTCAGGCTACTTAATACGAGCTTACCGGAATCTCACATCAGTATGTTCTTTCTTCCCCTCTTGGGCTCTCCTGGTCAATCGTGCTGACTCTGTTCGTCTACGCAGGAAATGATTGCCGACCTGAAAGCCGATTCTGCTCGTTGGGAACAAGAAGTGGAACGCCGGGCCAATATGGGTTATTCCAGAGGTACTTATGTTCAAGATGTACGTAGGTCCCGAAGCCCTAACGAGCTATCAGGGAGCTATGTTTCGCCAACCCACGAGCTCCGTTCACAGGGCGGCCCATCGCCACCATCGTATGCCGCAGCACCTGCTCCGTACGTCGACCCATACGCCCAACAATCGCAATATGGCGCACCGCAAGGTCAGCCATACGCCACACAATCTTATTCAACCTCACAGTCTCCTGGATATAACCAAAACCCTTATACTTCACCCCCACAGCAGAATCCTTATTCAGGCCCAGGTCAAGGCCAGCCCCCTATTTCGGCATCAGATGTTCATCAGCCTGCCTACACCTACAGTAGTACTCCCAGCTATGGATATGAAAGAGGAAATGCCGCGCCCCGCTATCCAGGAGCTGGTTATGATAATGATCCCGAGTACTCTCCTGTCACAACCGGTATGGGTTACCCTGCTGCCACCGCACCTGCGGATGCCCGTTTAGGAATGGATCCCAGATATACTCCAGAGGCTGCCTATGACCATAGGACAGGAGCCAGTCGGCCACAGCAGAACAGGGATCCTCACCGGAGGGCTCGGTAGATGAACGAGTTTGATGCTGGCAAAATTTGTTTCCTTTCACATTTATGGGAGCAGTCCCAATTCGCACCTAAAATATAGGATGTGCCATGCTTTTCCACGGATGTTTTGGACCTCTTGGATTCGATGAGCCGGTGGTGCGATATTTTCGATTGATCTTTCAGAAAAGGATGTTTTATAATGCGATTTCCTAGGAGGAAGGATGCATGGTGTCAATGGAGTCAAAATTGCTTTAGGGGTAGACCGGTGGAAGCTGTTGGGCTCGGTGATGTATGTATGAATCGCGTCTCAGGAGCTTTCCAACGGATGGGACTTGCCAGGAATAATGACGAAAATACGGCGGACTTGCAGCCATGATGAAGTTGGCTGTGAGTCACCTCTAATTGGACGATTGGATTACGAAAAGGCGGTGGTCTTTGTTGTTACATGTGATGATTATGCGTGGAGTTTCCTTTATCTTCCTGGGATTTTGTTGACCTTACCGCTGTTGTTGTACAGAAATTTGGTATTTGGTTTGGTTGAGCCCCTCGTTGAGAGCCGCCTTGCTTTCATCCGTCTAAAATATCCCTCGGTATGCCTGTGGGTTGCATCTGCCAGGAGCTTTGAAGACCTTTTGTTTCCGTGTTGCTTCATACGGGATCTACTGGGGTTTGATGTTGTAGATACATGCATTACAGGCGTTGAACTGTTTGATACATTACAATTGACACATTCTATCTGGCCACATCTTGACTTCCACCTCTCCATCTTTCGATAATTTCTAGTGTATATCTCATCTAACCCGAGCAAGGAAACTATTGTTGTGGTGTTCACCCGAAGTCGACTTCCTAAAATCAAAGTCACTTCATCTTCAATTATCACCCTGACTCTCATCTACTTAGGTTTTCGTTAATCCTCTGGTCTCTCTTTACATTTAATCTTTAACCTTCGCTCATCTATTCTCTCCACTTTCATCTAACCAGCCCCTGTATGCCCTCTCAAAATGGCCGGCGCAGCAGGTCAAGAAAACGACGAGGCTCCCTCAGAACTCCCTTCTTTCCACAACGGAGACGTTGTTATCGTCATCCACGCTGATGAAGTTTACCAATTGCACTCTGACGTCCTCCGCCGTTGCTCTCCCAACAACTTGAGACAGCTAGTGGCACCCGAACATGTGGCACAATTAGTTAAAGCAGCAGTGAACGGTGGCTGCTTTACGCGATACAGACTGGTCTTGGAGTCCTCTGAAAAGCATCCAAATGGAGTTTTTCCGCAGAAAGGTCTGTATATATTACGATTGCTCTTAAGGGGACTTACGTATCTGTTGGACTCGCGATATGCATATGTGTGAAACAGGAAATCGACAAATATGGCCGCATCGTTGCAGACAGAAACCAATCTATGCTTGCCAATGCCTACAGTACTGAATCACCTGCATATGTATTCGAGTCATGGAGGAACCTATTCTGCACATTTGACACCTTGGACCCTGACATCAGCGGATCTTCTCTTCAAACAGTTCTCGAGAAAGTTAGTCGCTTGATGGATACCGCAGACAGTGTCGGCGCCGCTGCAACAGTATGTGCCTATATTAATAATTCCCCGATGCGTCAGGATCAGCTACTATACGGCGCCCTTCTCCCACGCCCGATTCCTTGGGGGAATCAGACCATCAGAACTGAGTCTCAGTCCATACTCAAGGATGCCGTCATACATGTTGTTGGGAGATGAAACTCTCTGCCGAACAGCAAGAAGAAAAGCCACAATTCCGTGCTATTTGCAAAGCAGAAAGTAGCAGAGCTTTATAGAATCAAGGGTACAATCGAGATGCGCATCTCTGGGCATTATCCGCAGGTGCTTTGAAGGGACGAAGGCAAAGTGCGCGACCTCACGAGCTACGTATGTGAATGATATCTATGTGTGGATGGCAGTCAACGTCCGTCGCCAATGATTCTGCCAAGTCGTCGCTACTAATCGTCGTGATCGACACGGTCCCATGGCGGCACGGAGCTATACAGAGCCATTTATGAAGGTGGAGGTACATACCTAAATCCGCAGGACTATGTCAGTTTTCACAACACCCATGTCCAAAAGGCTCGCAGGATTGTATACGACAAAGTCCGCCAGATCAAGTTCGATGTGCGCAAATACGTCAAGTTTTGATGGTGAATGGGTCACAGCTTGATCTCAAGGACGATTTGCAAGCGGTTCACTTGCTGTGTACGGAAGTGATGGGTTGGGATCTTCCGTGGAACATGACTGATGTTGGAAAGCCGGTGCCTCCTGACTTGGAAGATGATGACGAGGAGGTAACAAAGGGGGCTTCCTCAGAGTGCTGATACTATCTTTGGTTCTCAAATTCATCGACCAGATGATCCGAAGATCTTCTCCGGAGGTTCACCCAGCTGAAGGGTGAGCTTATGAGCCTTGCTAAATTTTGAAAATTCTCCGCAAAGGCCGGTTAGATGAGGCATAACCCCAAGTTCCTATCGGGCTTCTGACTTGCTTTGCCAGTTTATACGCTAATTTTTAGCAACTTATACTTAGCTTACACTTCGATAATGGCAATTTATTGCATCACTTCAACACAGGAAAATAGGTTGTATGCTTCGAGTCCATCCACTTCTATATGTACAATATCAACTCCACCAATTTGAGAATACCGATAATGAAATGTTTCAAATTATGTGAAACTCGTTTGCTGTCCGGTAACCACTGGGGAAGTTGTTCGCTCTTTGGCTGCCTTCCTCTCAATTCCCAGACAATATCAAAACACAGTCAAATTTGGCCAGTAAAGACCGGTGGTTCGGCCTAACACTAGTGAATCCATATCACAGGCGTAAATATATCTACTCGTCGTCGAAGCCTTGAGGGATCACACGAGGACCCTTAGGAACTATATTTAAGAATGAAATTAGCTCGTGTCAACCTCAGAATCAAAGCGGTTCGGGTACAAACTTGGATACGAAAGCGGAATCGTCTCAGGATCAACGTCACCAAAGTAGCGGCGGATGGGCGGTACGACAGCGAGAGAGACAGGGCCGAAGGAACCGAGAACAATTGAGTAGAAAATGGCAGGCTTTTCGTGTGAGGCCCAGCGAAGGTATCGCAATGGCGTTGACCAGAAGTGAGGGGCCGACATGATTGCGGAAGTTCTTCGGATGTGTGGGAAGGCAAGACGTAAGATGGTGGTCAAGGAGTGACCCAATTGCAGATGTTTTTATATGGTGCGAAAATATAGTGCACAGTTTTCGACCGTAGAGGCTGACGCACTGAGAGCGATTGGAGCAAGAGAGAAATGGTCGTGGCGCTAAAGATTCATTGAACTGAGGTATCAAAGATGAGGTTATCACAAACCCGCTAACTCTAACAGGTGGAGCACCTCAAGTCTTGGCACTCCGGAGCAACACGTCGCCCGATCTACAATTCCATGCTATTATCTGTCTTGTTCAACATTCATTCTTTCGGTGTTGTCTTCAATTGTTGTCGCTTCAGTTCGGATATTTTTCTAGATATCAAGTCGACTGTCCAACCCGCCTTGAGCGGAGACCTATTACAAGATGAGGTCGTTTCTTTCTTTTCTACTACTTGGCTTCTGGGGAGCTTGCGTACATGCATTGAGTAGCTCGGGATCCCGCTTGCTCGTCGTTTTGGAAGAAGACAAGAACTTATATTCGAATTTATGGGCTGATTTAGAAGGTATCTAGTCATTCTAACGTTTCATTTTATCCTGAATACAAGAAAAACAAAGAATGGTGTGGCTAACCACTTTCTGCGTAGACCGCGGCTACGACATCACTTTCGAATCTCCCAAAAGCGACAAGTTGTCGTTATTTGCACATGGAGAGAAAGCATACGACCACCTTATTCTCCTTCCATCCAAGTCGAAAGGTCAGTGCCGTACTTGATGTCACAATCCACAGACAATTGCCGATTATAACTTGCTATCAGGTCTTGGTCCTGCATTGACCCCCAAGCTTCTGCTCGACTTCGTCAACAACGAGGGCAATGTTCTTCTCGCCCTTTCCGGAAAGTCTACTACTCCTAGCTCCATCAACTCTCTCCTCCTTGAGCTAGATCTGCATATCTCGCCTGACCGTTCGTCAATTGTGATCGATCATTTTAACTACGATACTATTTCTGCGTCCGAAAAGCATGATGTTCTTCTTCTACCTCTGCCTGATCCCGTGAGGTCAGATGTAAAATCATTTTTCTCCGGTGAAGGTGTACTAGCTTTCCCCCGCCCGGTGGGACAGTCTCTTGGAAACGCCAGCCCGCTCCTTACACCTATCGTACGAGCCCCCGAAACAGCTTATAGCTACAACACCAAGGAGGACTCTCTTTCCGTCGAGGATAGCTTTGCGACTGGCTCGCAATTGGCGTTGGTATCGGCACTACAAGCGAGGAACTCTGCTCGTTTCACTGTTCTCGGATCTGCAGAGGCTCTGGAAGACAAATGGTTTTCTGCGTCTGTCAAGGCTCCGAAATCCAAGTCGGCAGTTACAACTGCAAATCGGCAATTTGCCAAGCAGCTCACTGCTTGGACATTCCAGGAGCTTGGCGTTTTGAAGGTTGGCAAGATTGAGCATTATCTCAGTGATGAATTTGGAAACATTGAAGGCGCGGTGAACCCGAAGATTTATCGCATTAAGAACGACGTGGTAGGTTAATCTTCTCGGGCAATGAACCTTGTCAAGACATAACTAATGGTCGAAATAGACATTTGATATTGAAGTTTCTGAGTATGAGTTCGATAAGTGGATTCCATACAAGGTTCCCGCCAACGACGAACTCCAACTTGAGTTCACCATGCTATCTCCCTGGCACAGACTTAAGCTCTTGCCCAAATCCAGCACTCTGAACAGTACCGTCTTTGGCGTCACTTTCACCACTCCCGACCAACACGGCATTTTCTCATTCCGAGTAAACTACAACCGCCCATTCCTGACCAACATCGAAGAGAAGCATGAGGTTACTGTCCGCCACTTTGCGCACGACGAGTACCCACGAAGCTGGCAGATCACTGGTGGATGGGTATGGATTGCGGGACTTTGGTCTGTTATTGGGGGTTTCATTGCATTTGTGCTAGTATGGCTCTATTCGGCCCCGGTGCTGAGCGCAGAAGCGAAGGTTCAGAAGATCAAATAAAGATTTCGAATTATATCTTATATACAAAAGAAGTTTGATGTGGGTTATAACGAGGGAAATTGAATTCCTTGATGGATGGCCAGTATTGTACCACGCTTTTTTGAGATATCATGAATTGAATGTATATTACACTGCAACATGAATGCTATTCATTTTTATCGTACATACTCCATTGTCTTCAAGGACAATTCGAATCAAGGCCTGGAAACTGTTCAGTGATTCAGAGTAGAGTTATGAACATAGATATCATTACATCCGAAATCAAAATACTATACAACAGAGATAGCATAAAATACACATCAAAAAGCAGAAACTCCAGCCCATGCAAATATGTCAAACAAGTAGCTGCGCAAAGAAAAGTCTTCATCCGAAAGATTATGCATTTATAAGCCCCGCGTCTTCTCAGGATCCATCTGGACCTCATCACCACTAATTTCCTTGACAGACGTGAACGCCGGTTTGCCTGCATACAACTGCTGTGGTACCTGTGTCGACTTTCCTCCTTCGATTTCTCTGGACACGGAGATGGGCGCATTGCCGCGAAAACGTTTGCGCATGTCGACTAGACCACGTCTATTGCACCAAATCAATTAGCATGTGTGCGAATCGAGATGGAGAGGAGGGAGAAACGTACTTGCAATCCGCGAGCGCTTTGCTTAATTGTTGACATCGAACTGGTAGTTCATCTGACAAGGGCTGTTTGAGGCAGTCATTTGGTGAATTCCGTTGTACCATTATACAGTCTGATTCTTGGAGACATTGCGCCAGCGCTGCTCCTGTAGTAGGATCAAAAGGTTAGCAATAATTTCTGGATTTCAAAGCAGGATGCTTTATGCTTTATCGGTTTTGTTGGAAATAGTTGAAAAATTGTTTGTAAACTCACGGATATCTCTGCAGGAACTCGGCATCTTGCTCAGTTGGAATATAGTCCAGTAGAACAAGGGCTGACTTGTCGTCGTAGTTCTTCATCAACTGATCGTGGAGAACTCCGGAGCGGCGGAGATGAGATTTAAAGAACGACCTTACCAAAATCGGATTAGCCTAACTGACATTCAACTGCATGTCTGATTGGTCATCGTCAAAACATCTACATCGATTTTATTTCTGTCGAAAATAAGCTTCATGCTATCATCAGAAGCAGAGGGTCAGAGGCCATGTATTAGTAATTAATTCTTGATCTCGGTGGACTATCTAGGAAAGGTGTACAACTAGCGATATCAAGCTCTATACTTGAGCTGACCATGACAGGAAGAATAGGTATTTACAGAGCCAGAACTGGTTACATGAGAAGTTGCATATTTGCAAAGTTCGGTGTCCCAAGCCCAGTCACATGGTCCCAACCATGTGCAGCCGGGAAGCCATTGGTGTTGCATCCAGGATTGCTTCCAGAGGTTATGTCGCTCAGCACGCCGCTTTCGAGATAGAGCCATGGATCCAAGAAACCCAGCGGCACAAGTCGCTGAGAGTTGAGGAGCGCAATGGTTGAAGCGAAAATTGGTGCAGAGGGACTGTCATCTGAGTTAGCTATCATCTAAGTGAGCAAGAAGGTCCATCATACCTAGTGCCATCAACCAGAACCGGGCTTCCCTGGAATTCTATAACAATTCTCTCTCCCTGTGCAGCAACATCCGGATATCCGCGGCCGCTAGCATTGAAGCGACTGTTATATTGAGATTGGATACCAGCCAGATACCCATCAACCGCTAATTCCTGGTAGAAGGGGCGGGTGAAGATATTCGAGAATCCACCAGCAGAGAGCGCCGCTCCAATTTCTGGGACTCCCGCAGTGGCACCGACAGTAGTGACATAAGGGCAGGAAGCAGGAAATGTCGGGATGAATGCATTGCAGGAACTGCTTGGTCTGATTCCGGCAACTCCGCCATCACCACTAGCAACGATAACGGAGATACCACGAGCACCAAGTTGAGCAAATGCATTGCACATACTGTTCGCAGCGCTGGATGATAACGCGTTCTCGTTGAATCCATAAGACAGGGATAAGACACTTGGCGGCTTTGCTTGGTTGACAATATACGATATGACATCGAGGAAACCTGTTACGGTGGATAGGCCCGACGAGATGAACGTGGTCTGAATCTCATTGGCCAGGCCAACGGTATACTGTATATCGAGGTTGGCTTCGACACCTGGCTTGCTTTGGTCATTCAATCCTCTGTCGACAGACTCTACTGTGAACGAAGGAGGAGGATTCAGATCGGGCCGAAACGTCTTCAGAAAGAGACCCAAGTCGTACTCATTCAAAAATCCCGGGACTACAATCCCAGCACCTGGACTGCTTGAGCTCGCTGTGGGCAGACCATATAGAGATTGGAGACATGCTGGAGTGATTTGTGTGTTGCAGGGAGATGGGGTGCTTTCGTTACTTAAAGAGGAGAGGTTACTGAGATCTGGTCCGTAAGCCTGAATCTGGGGGCCTTGCACTTCTGTGAAGTCGGTTGTCGGTTGGATTGTCTCGATGAAGCCGGCAAGCGGTTTGGGAATGGAGTACTGAAGCGTTAGGGTTCTAATTTCGCCCGTTGTGGTACTCTTATAATCATAGAACTTGGTCTGCAACAAGTTCTCGGCGTGCTCAACTGTCATTTGCAAGGCTAACCAGTTTCCGTTGTCTTGGATCGCGTTGGTATGCAGTTTTTGGCCAGTGAGCCATGAAGTAACGGAGTCAGAGGCAGCAGAAGAAGGGGCTATCAGCTCTTTGAGTTGTTCTGCTGACATAAACTTTCCATAAGTTGCATGTCCTGGGGTTGAGAGGCCGAGCACGGTATTTAGCCAGTTGTCTCTGTTTGCTGGAACTAAAGAGAGACGCAAGTTGAGCACCTGTGTAGGAGATGCTGGAGACAGTTCCTCCCACCCGCTTGGGACTGAGTCAAAGCCTTCTACTGTTGCATAGCTCGTAGAGGGTGCTGCAAGGGTAAAAAATGGAAGACTCAGGTTGGAAAGGACGAAAAGTGCCAACGGCACAAGAACAGATCTAACCATTGTTTAGGGAAACTGTGGTAATGAATTTTGAAAGTGTTCTTTCCTCGCTCCGATTGAAAGAACCGGAGCAAAGAGAGGACCCGAGGAGCTTGAGGAAATTGCCTTCTTATATGTGCCTTCCAGTGGTTCAAGCAGGAGTCGTCACCACCGATCTTCTGCCCAGGCGATGAGTGAAGTCCTAAAAAGAATATAGACGAACCAACATTCGCAAAAAATCCACAACCGATCTCACACTCATCTTAGCCTCTACTAGATCGAGCACAAATGAAGATAAAGAAAGACAAGGAACAGCTATAGCTCTGATGCGCAAGCCACGATCCACCAAATCTGGGTCTCAAGGCAGCGCAACTGCTCACAGAAGGTGCCATCACGTCATACTAGTTACGTATTGAGATGTGGTTGTTCTTGAGATTCACTCTGCGTCGAAGCCACAAGCCAACCTGAAAAAGTTTTTCTCTAGTCGTGGACGTAATTAAGTAACGAGATCCAGGGTCCAGGCACGGGACCAACAGCCTCCTTAGCCTGAATTAGGGCTAACTCGGCATGATCGACAAGAATTACCGCAGATATCACGAGTCCATGAGCAAACACCGCGTGAGGAAAGATTTGATACGTAGTATTTGCCATTTTCGTCATTAGCGAGTAGATCTTCTATCTTGGTCTGGTTTAAACTTTAGGTGCATCACTGTTTTCAATGTTGGAGAGACATGCCCGATCTCGTTAATACGTGCGTAGTATCGCCAGTGCGAGATCGACCGAGACGGAGCTAAATCTTTGACAGAAATTAGGCGCTCATTCTACGTACGTACCTATCTTACCATCATCAAGGACTCGGAAATAAATAGATCGTTGGGTAGGCTTAGTTCTAGGTACTGTCATCTGCCCAGACTGATAGGTACATGTACAACCAGGAAGAGTATAATCAAGGTCGCTCTGACAATGAGACCACACAAGTCGCCTCTTATTCAATTCGTTCGGTTATTAGAACTTTAGAAGACCCATATGGAGTCAAATCATTCCAACTATCAACATTGTGCTTCTTTTCTGTATGCACGGTTAGTCACGTGCCCGCGATGCCCTAGCTACCATTGAAGTCCAAGGACAGTTACATCCATCCAACGCAGAGTTTGAAATTACTGCATAAGGGGATTCCCCCACTTTCCTCTCAATCCTTTTTCAGCTGATATCCAGGTATGTCATATTGCAAATCAATCTTTGAAGTGTCAGTAGGGTTAGGGTTGTACTGACCCCTGAACGTGAGACGGATGTTCTTTTATCCGTAGCGGCAGCCTAGCGCAATCACATGCAAGTTACATCATGCCAGCTCTTTGATACGTCAATCTTGATGTTCTCGAGGTTGATGCTTCATACAACAAATGTCTTGAATTCTTTTCAGCTTCTTACAGCAGATAATTTAGCCGAAGCTTCAGCTTGCAATGCCTCGTGTCCCATTTCTTGGGAGGCTTGCTTGGTAAGAAAGCCCATGTGTGACTGGCCACTGTCGCTAAGCATTCACTATTGAAGAATCAACTGTTTGCCTTAGATTCTGGCCAAAGGAAATAGCTCCAACTGTTCATTTACTTATCAATACCTGACCAGGGCCGAGTACCTCGCTCTCTTCGCTTCGTTATCGTTGGTGTTTGTGGAAGGATTCTTGAGACTGATCACATTATGCCTGCGTACGTTTTGTGCTTCCTCCTACTTGAATTATTCATTACTAATATGGCTGTAATGCAGCCGACCCTGTAATCCGATTTTGTTACGAACAGTCCAAAGCACTGTTCAATGCTCTTACTTCAACTCAGACTAGGGCTTCACGCGCAAAAACAAGAAGCCTAGCGGAATCAATCGCACAGGCAGTCGACTTTGCGGACTTGTGTTCCATATACGGATACGAAGCTGAGGAGCATATTGTTCAAACGAGAGATGGTTACCTCCTCGGTCTTCACCGGTTACCATATCGTCGCGGCGAAGAAGCAGACTATGTCAATGCTGGGGAAGCGGGCGTGCGCAAAAAAGTTGTGTATCTCCACCACGGTCTGCTCATGAACAGCGAGGTCTGGGTATGCTTGACTGATGAACAACGATGTTTACCTTTCCAGCTCGTTGAGCGAGGCTATGATGTGTGGCTGGGTAATAATCGCGGCAACAAATACTCCAAAAAGTCAACGAGAAATTCACCTGCTACAACTGACTTTTGGGACTTTTCCATTGACGAGTTTGCCTTTCATGATATTCCGGACAGTATCGAGTACATTCTTGAAGTCACCAAGCAGCCGTCTCTATCATATATAGGATTCTCGCAGGGGACCGCCCAGGCATTTGCGGCGCTCTCCATCCATCCAACCCTTAACCAGAAACTGGACGTCTTCGTCGCTCTAGCACCTGCTATGTCTCCAGCGGGCCTGTACAATGGCATTGTCGATGCGCTAATGAAAGCTTCGCCACAAGTAGTATTTCTTGCTTTCGGGCGCCGAAGTATTCTCAGCTCTACGGCCATGTGGCAAGCGATTCTTTACCCGCCAATCTTCGTGCGAATCATCGATATTTCACTAAGGACGCTCTTCAATTGGACCGGCGAGAATATATCGCAACACCAGAAATTAGCAGCTTACCCTCATCTGTACTCGTTCACCAGTACGAAGTCTGTCGTTCATTGGTTCCAAATCATTCGCAACAAGGCCTTTCAGATGTATGATGATGAAGTAGGCGGGCCATTAGCGGTGGGTAACAACAGTCGGTACTATAAGCCGGTCAGATATCCTACAAGAAATATCCGGTCACCCATCGTATTGATCTATGGCGGGAGCGATAGTCTTGTGGATATTGGAGTCATGCTCCGTGAACTGCCACGGCGGACTACAGTCAGAGAAATTCCCAAATACGAGCATTTAGATTTCCTCTGGGCATCGGACGTGAACGAACTGGTTTTCAACCATGTCTACGACGCACTGGAACGATACGCTCACGGTCAGTCCACGGTGGAAATCCCGTTGCAGATTACAGGCCCTGAAACTGATTCCAATGGGGACGATCAATTCTCATTACGGCCTGTCAAGGAAGATATTACACTGAGGGAATCGCCGAGGCGGCACTTACGCACAGACTCCATGAACTCAAACAAAGGTCGCTTTTCACCAAATACCTTGACATACGGGGACGAGGATTGGCGAATTGATCCGAGTAAGGCGCCGGAAGATGTTGATCTTGACACGCTGACTTGATGCTTTATGCCTCTCATACTCTCAAAGGGGAAAACTAGCACTGTACTTGTAAGAAAGCGATATTGCAGTTATCTTAAATTTGATACCCATATCCATATGCCAATTGTTTCTCAGATAATGTACATATATAGACCCAGGGCTACATAACTATTCATATAAAATGAAGTGCTCGATCGTTGCTGCTTCCTAAGCCATTTCATGTCAAAAGGCTCCATGTCCTGTTAATGCTTATGAACACTCCGATACTTGCTCGACGTCGTCCCTTCTCTTCCATTCGGCTGATGAGGCGCATGAGGATGATCAGGCGGATGTCTAGCTGCGGCACGATTCGGCGGACTCGGACCTCGTTCCTCAGCGAGTTTTTGCGCTTCTTCTCTGCGGACGGTATTCTCGAAGTCGTCGATTGGACGATCGTCGTCTAGGACACGGCCAAAGGCTTTCTTGGGCACCGGGTGGGATTCGATGGGTTTGGAAGGAAGAACGTGAGAGTCTTTCGGCATTGTGTTTGACGCGTCTGCTGATTTTCGCGAGGGTTCGTTGGTTTTTGTTTCGCCGGGTAATTGTAGATTTCTTTGGCAAGAAAGTTGTGATGTCCATGATTATACCCTAGGTGGTAGTCCTTGTTGAAGCTGATGGCAAACCTAATGTGATCACATCATGATGCAACCTGTACCATATGGAATCATGACCACACATAAAATACAATGATGCTGCCAAGTACTTGCTTCTACAACTTGGTACTGCTATACTGCTGGATCCAAGAGAAACCTTGGTAGGAATAAGGAGTGAGCAGCCCTAAGCCCTAACTCAGTATCGATATCACTCGAAGGCCCATAGATAGAAACGGATGACCATAATATTGGAAACCTGGAGAAGACTATACCAACTATATTATAAATCCCTTAATTCCGGCGCACTGAGCACGAAGCATCTTTTGGCCGTATCAGGGCATAGAAGTCAAATGCATTACCCGATTTGGACTACGAGATAGGCTTACATTCCAGAGGATCGTGCAGTCGGTTGCAATTGACGAATGAAATTGCAGTATTCAGCACGTGCTGGAGTGATCATATTTGATGTTGACTCCCTACATGACTGCGATCTTTTTTATTTTCACGGCGGAGTGTATATAGCTAGTGGAAAAAGCCAAAAAAAATATGAAGAATGACGATGCGAAGCCTCAACGCTAAGGCAGCCAACCAGGCTAAGTTTTGACTTTTCTTGACGCCACTGCTGCTTCCTTCCTTCTCATTCGCTCGTCTCACCATCTGAACTCATCTTTTCTTCTCTTTTTCTTTTTCTTGTTCTTTTTCTTTTTCACTTTGGATGCAGTAATAGTCTCTTTATTTTGAGATTGTTGCGGTTGATCATGAACCTGGAAATACGGCTCCACGATGAAGTTCGCCAAGTACGTTCTGCTCTTCCCGGATGGCATACATACATACCGGATCAACCCGCTTCATTGCTTGCTTTTTTGTGTCCTACCTACAGTGCATTACTTGCAGCTAACACATTCTCAATTGCAGAGAGCTTAACGATGAATTGGTTCCGGAATGGCGAGCCAAATATCTGAATTATAAGGCAAGTTTACAACCTTGTGCTGTAAGAGATTATACACTGACATTATATCTAGCTCGGAAAAAAGAAGATAAAAGCAATTCAAAGAGCACTGCAAAAAGCAAATCGCACTCCAATCCGACGCCACGACACCTTTGCAGGAACTCCATCTCAGCGGCTTCCTCCCAATGCTTCCACATCCGTCGCTCAATTTCCCTTAGATTATAATGGATCGCCTTCTCGTAGAGATATACCCGAGCAGCGCCCGCTCAAGACTCCAGGGTCACGGTTTTCGAATGTCGTAGGAAGTTATGGCAGTATAGTTTCTGAACCCGAACAGTATGATTCCAAGCATCTCCCCAACCTCGAACTCCCCTCACCTGCGATTGGACTTGATCGCACGGCAAAGAAGAACAAAGCGCTGCAACTGGGCCCACCAGCTTATGAGTCGACATCGCCGCAGATTCAACGGACGCCGGGCCGCCCTCAACGACTTGCTTCATCTCCAGCTATTATAAGAAATGGGACACCGCCATCTGGCAGGGTTTATGGAGGCGGGAGCGATGGATATTCGAAGACGGCAAATTTCCTCAGAAGGGTGTTCACAAACAGCGACATGGATTCACCGGGAAAGAGTTACCAGACCAACATATCAAGCGAAGTGACGAAGAAAGAAGACGATTTCTTTGATTTCCTGGATTCTGAATTAGATAAGATAGAAACATTCTACAGACAGAAAGAGGTGGAAGCGACAGAGCGTCTGCAGGCACTTCGGCGGCAACTGCATATCATGAGGGATCAACGAACAACGGAAATGCTAGATGCGCAGCGACCAAAGTCTACGCAGGAGGGCGGAAATCAGAACGGCAACTATCTCAGCGTATTCCCCAAAACGAAGTGGACTCAGGCTATTGCCGGTAAGCATTATTTTGGAAAGAATTCACGTGCTCTGGCCGATATGCAGACGCCCAAAACGCCGGGACCCATGGGCCAGGACCTTTCGGGGGATTGGCGCGACTTTGTGCGAAGACCAGAAGCTGCTAATGTACCCTATCGGACAGCAAAGAGGAAGCTTAAGTTGGCTATGCAGGAATACTATCGTGGTCTGGAATTGTTAAAAGCGTATGCGTATCTTAACCGCAAAGCATTTCGAAAGATCAATAAGAAATTCGACAAAACTGTTGATATGCGACCTACACTGCGTTATATGTCCGAGAAAGTTAATAGAGCTTATTTTGTGCAGAGTGAGATTGTCGAAGGGCACATGGTGGTGGTTGAAGATCTCTACGCTCGCTATTTTGAGAAGGGAAATCGCAAGATCGCCGTTACTAAACTTCGCGGAAAGCGTCGTTCAGACGACCATTCACCAAGCACTTTCAGAGTAGGCTTGTTCCTTGCTGCTGGACTTGTCAGTTGCATTCAGGGCTTGATCTTGGCCATTGGCTTGTTGAATGGTACAGATAGCACTGTCCGAGTGCAGACTTCCTACCTACTTCAGGTACATTGTCAACTCGTATTTCCATACTTGCGCAAATACTGACTCTAGACAGATTTATGGAGGGTATTTCTTAGTCGTTTTTCACTGCATATTATTTTGTTTGGATTGTATGATTTGGGTTCGGGCAAAGATAAATTATGGTTTCGTTTTCGAATACGACAGTCGCCACACACTGGATTGGCGTCAACTGGCTGAGGTACATCCATAACCATTTGGATCTTGTTCGATTGCTAACAGTAATAGATACCCTCTGTTTTCTTTCTTTTGCTTGGACTTTTCATGTGGGTCAACTTTTCATGGGTTGACACCATGTTCTTGTATTATCCGGTGATATTAATTTTCATCACTGTCGTGATGCTCTTTCTACCTCTCAAAATATTCTATCATCACAGTCGAGTTTGGTGGGCCGTTTCCAATGTACGTTTCTATCCCGCTTGGCTCGATTTTCATTGCAAGCTGACATCAGATAGTGGCGTCTCCTACTTGCCGGCCTTTACCCTGTCGAGTTTCGAGATTTCTTCCTGGGCGATATGTATTGTTCCCAGACATACGCGATGGGTGTGAGTCATATCTCTCTCCGATACCTATCTTTGAGACAATTCAACTGATATTTTTATAGAATATTGAGCTCTTCTTTTGTCTTTATGCAAATTACTGGAATAATCCACCGACTTGCAACTCGAGCCATTCCAGACTGTTGGGCTTCCTCACCACATTGCCGTCAATATGGCGTGGACTTCAATGCCTACGGCGATACCGCGACACCAAGAATGTCTTTCCTCATCTCGTCAATTTCGGCAAATATACCTGCGGCATTCTGTACTATATGACACTCAGTTTATTCCGCATTGATCGTGATATTCGATACCAGATCCTTTTCATCGTCTTCGCCTTTATCAACGCGGTATATTGCTCAATTTGGGACGTAGCTATGGACTGGAGTTTGGCAAATTTCTATGCACCGCATAAAATGCTACGTGAAGTTCTTGCTTTTCGCAAAGCATGGTTTTACTATGCGGCAATTGTGGTCGACGTGGTTGTCCGGTTTAATTGGATATTTTATGCCATTTTCACCCACGACATTCAGCATTCGGCTTTTCTCAGTTTTGCCGTTAGTCTCAGCGAGGTGTTTAGAAGAGGGGTCTGGTCGATCTTTCGAGTAGAGAACGAGCATTGCACTAATGTCAATCTGTTCCGCGCTCTACGGGACATTCCCTTGCCTTATCAAGTGGAGGAAAACACGGTGGCTGAGGATGTCGCTGGCCACCCATCGCCTGTGCAGACAAGGGACTCGGAGATGGAGCGAGAAGAAGAGGAAGTACGCGTTGGAGAGCATCCGACCGATCCAACTCCTCATACACCTGCTTTTGTCGCTAATGATGTCGATCTCGAGTCAGCATCAATTGCAGGGAAATCTCCGTTGACACTACGTGCTCGCCGGCCAACTATAGCTCACGCGATGTCTCGATTCGGTAACATGGTAGCAACAGCTCATACTCACGATTTCCAACGGCGGCGTCGGGTCGATCCTCTATCAGGAGAGACTGCAAACGCCGGGTTACAGTATATGGATGATAATTCGACTGACGAAGATGACGACGAAGATGATGACGATGATGGAAGAGACGCTGAATCGAATACCAATGGTGCTGCTGCCTACTCAGATGTTGATTTGCCCAGCCAAAGGACTAATCACAGCAGGAGTGGTTGATACAGCTTTCGGGGTGTGTAATGACTTGCTTGATGCTTTCGGTTACAACTTTACTTATACTTGCATATATATGATGTATCTATCAACTGGTACTATGTATATGATTTAGGGAATACATTTTAAACACAAGTTCGGACTTTCATGATACTTCTAACCCTAAATAACCCTCCCATCTAATATTACCCGATTGGAAAAGTCCCGAGGCTGAGCGCATGACCTCACGAGTAGTAATCCGCGGCGCGACCCACGTGACTGGCGCCACTCGTTCTGTTAATGAAACTCTAGAAACGTTTCGAACGATCCAGTCAGGCTACACACTTCCCTTCCCATCATTTTATCCTTGGGCATGATATCCATCACCAGATCCTGTCTTTAATATTTTCTAGATCAAGACAATCTTGACTGGAAGTAAAGCATGGCTGCGAATACTCGCTACCAACCCGCTCCTCAGCGCGACTCGTTTGAGGAAGCTCAGTACGCTCAGCCCCCACCTTCATATGATGCTACTGCGGAAACACCGCGATCTGAGGATGATAATGTTCCTGATGACTTCAAGGTATGTCTTGACCTTTTGTGATTGTTGGTAACGGACAATGCTAATGACTTGAAGTTTGGAGGAACTGTCGCGGAGGGAACGCTTCCCATCCGGATGCAGTTTATTCGAAAGGTGTATTCTATCTTGTAAGTGTTACTTGATGAAATTGATGACGATCATATCTCTAACTTTGATACTTCCCTAGAACTGTACAAATCCTCTTAACCACGGTCCTCAGCTCAGTTTCTTTCTTCAGCGACTCCTACAGGCAGTGGATCCAATCCCACTTCTGGCTCATGATCGTTTCCCTCGTTGGCGCAATCGCATTCATGTTACTCACCTACTGGAAACGCAAATCGTACCCTACAAATCTTCTCTTTCTCTCCGGATTCACGGCCCTAGAAGCATACTCCATCAGCGTCGTGACCTCATTCTACGATGCTCGTATCGTCGTTCAAGCCCTCGTCATCACACTCGGCATCTTTGTCGCCTTGACTATCTTCGCATGCCAGACGAAATATGATTTCACGCACTGGATGCCCTATCTTTTTGGTGGATTGTGGCTGCTCATCATCTTCGGGTTCATGGCTGCTTTCTTCCCGTATAATAGCGGCGTGGAGCTCGTTTATGGTGGTGTTGCTGCGCTTATATTCTCAGGATATGTCCTCGTCGATACGCAGTTGATTATGCGTCATTATCACGTTGAGGAAGAGATTGCCGCTTCCATTTCGTTGTATTTGGATATTATCAATTTGTTCTTGAGTATTCTGCGGATTCTCAACTCTCAGAACAATAACTAAGCCGATTCAGTGCATTGCTATCAGGGAGATTACGATCTCTGCACTGAACACATATACAGATACATAATAACACCTCAGGTCTTGTGCTTTTTTCATAACAATTGATCGCGCTTGTTTTTTATGCTCGAGTTGCGATAAATGAGCAGTTCGTGTTTTGAGTTACTTCGTTACCTGCCCGCATGGCTTATACAGAATATGTGTATATCTGCGTTTCCTATTCTTTCTATAGGCATATCTAGTTATGAATGAAATAGCGTTCAATCAATTCGACAGGCCTGAATCATTCCCATACAAGTCAGTCAAGTAAATTCTTAGCAATATGTTAAATGAAATACTGGCTTGATTATGTACATTGAAGCGCCCCCTTTTTCCAAGAAAGAAAACAAAAAGAGAAGGGGCTGGTATGGTCGAAGTTCGTTTAATTCATCAGGAAAAGAGCAAAACAGCAAAGAAAGGAGCAAAAGAAAGCTAAACGCTCATAGACACCTAACTTACAATGGCCAAAAGCTATGTTATGTCCCAATGTATGAACTCGCCGTATGGCACAATTTATATCACTTTATCAGAAACAGAAAGAGTCGGCTTTATTTAGATGCATGGAAGAATATGTTCATGCTGAGACAGACCACCATGACCACAATTCCATATACGGAAAGCGCAAGACTGAGTCGTCGTAGCAGGGTCTTTTTCAATCGACTTCCGGGTAGAATGCCGCTTGACGAGAGTATGCCACTTCCACTTAACAATAGACTGTTTTGTTGCTGCTCGTCTCCGGAGACCTCGCCATCGGAAACGACGTCGTCGTTTGCCTCATCATCTTCTTTCATTAGTTGTTGATGGGCTGTTGAATCCGGGGAGGATATTTTGTAGTAGAAAAGACCCGGGAGGATGAAGCTGATGCTGGTGCTTCCTGTACTACCGACGTAGGCAAGCACGGCTTCAAGTGAAGTCACAGTCATAGCTGTGATGAAACTCAGCACAATAATAGCTGAAGTAATGGATGCAAAGCGAAGGTCGCTCATAGGCTCAGGACCGCGGTTTGCCCTAGGTAAAAGAGGGAATCTATGAGGTGAAACGTCGTGGCCGTTGCTTACTCGCGCTGGTCGCCATTTCAGTACGGCATCCACCGATGCTCGACAAGGGTGTACTTGAAGCGGGTACGAGAACATGACGAGAACGACGATTGCGGCTCGGCCGATAGTAGCGGATACTGATGCAGGATACATGCCGACAATGTTTCCGCCTATGTTGTTTCCGAATGATAGGTAGCCCGTAATGGCTACGAGGATATATATCGAAGCGGCACCGCCGATGCTTGCAAAGACAACGCTCGTGGTCTGGAAATGGCCATTATCACGGATTTCGTTCAAAATTGAAAACATCTAGTGCAAGTCAGCATATCAC
The DNA here is from genome assembly GCF_000003125.1 of Talaromyces stipitatus ATCC 10500. Lineage (NCBI taxonomy): Eukaryota > Fungi > Ascomycota > Eurotiomycetes > Eurotiales > Trichocomaceae > Talaromyces > Talaromyces stipitatus. The sequence continues at coordinate 735,120 of NW_002990116.1, forward strand.
GTCCGTCCAACTTCATGTACACGAGCCTCACATTCTGATGGCACGTATAAGCAAACACGATGACCGGGAAACTGCTCAGAGCAGGCGCAATTCCTGCCCAATGAATAATACGAATCGGACCCCGGTCAGCCATTGTGTCCCCTTTTGTGAAATGATATACGACCAGTATAACAAGGTATCCAATAGAGATTAAGGCGACAATGCTAGTATATTTCAATGAATCGAGCCGACGAAGGAAAGAAAGGGGGATAACGATAAGCCTGTACGATCAAAATTAGTTTGACACCGCGGCCACGGTTTCCGTATACTCAAATGTGGGAGGTACTGACATAAAAGCCGTTATCCAAAAATGACGATCTAGCAAAAAGTCGCTAGTCGCCGTATTCCCAATGAACCCCTGCACGACTCCAGGCATAAGATCTCCAATAATGATTAAATAGCTCACGCCGACTCCAAAACATTTTATCGCGATCGCGGCGTCAAATATCACGGAGGCATTAGGATATGTAAGTTGCGAAAGAGCGAAAAAGGATGCGGATCCTCGATCTAGATATTGTGCGCATCTGGCTTGTAGATAGAGGCCAAATCCAGCTGCGACTCCTGACCATATGACGACGATGACGCCTAATGTTATTCCCATGTGTGCCATCGCGAGAGGCATAGCGAGTACACCGGCACCGACAACTAGAAGATAGGGAGATGTGTTAGAGCTTATATGATTTGATGTTGCTCTGCCTTACTTGTATTGACTAAATTGATGACACTGCTCATCCAGCTGGCCGTTCCTTGGAAGACATCTCGCTTTCCTCGCTTCCTATGTACAAATTCGATCAGCATTCACTTATGAGAATAAATATCAGAGATATGTGGTGATTACCGTCGGCCTCTGTGGGCGGCTGCTCCTGTCGAAGGAGGCATCACCACTTCGCCCTCTGTCATCATTTCGGTTTAGTGAATGTGCTCTGAAGAAATGCGCCAATGTCTCAACAAGCCGTCATTGAACTTTAGAGACGGCATATGGAAATCAGATCATTGATCGTTGAGTGATAAGGCAGCGATGACAGAAAGGTATGACTTAGGAGGCTGAGGTGGTGAATGTTGGCATGATTATCAGCCTGTCTTGCGACAGATAACAAATGGTCCAATAATATTGCGTCGATCGCTGAATAGTGGGGGTATTTGCCATCGGAGAAATATGCCCCTTCTGGGTTCCTCATTTGCTTCTTTTACACTACAACAGACATTATTGTTCATGCTGGAATCATGCAATTGTGCTTCATGCATAATATATATCGCTGATAGCTATAGCCTGGACTTCCCCCATCCATCCGTGGATAGCAAATCATATATTTCATTCTCAACAGCCTCCACATTCGCGATGGTATTTCCAGCACGATTAGAAGGACCAGGATCATTGAATGGATGTACTTCTCGAACAGTCTTGGAGACCTCCAGAACCGTGCCTCCTTTGACTGGAAACAATGTTCCTTGTCTACCCTTGTCACCGATGATTTCACTTACTTCCTCCTGTTGCACCAGGGCCAGCATAACTTCGCCAACTTCTTCCGCCGTAACCCATACATCTTGACCTTCCTTGAACATCTTGAGCTTCTCAGGATGTTCCATCCAGAGGGGTGTCTTGATTAATCCAGGTGCCACGGCTGTAACACGAATACCGAATTTCTCATCCAACTTGGCTAGAGATCGGACTAGACCGCTGATTGCATGCTTAGTTGCTACATATATCGGTGCTGCTGTTGACGGACTCTGTCCAGCTATGCTTGAGATGTGGACAATGTGTTTGCGGCTGCTGTTGGACTTCCGGTGTTGTAGAAAATGTGAGATTGCAAGTTGAGTCACTCGGATCGGATGAGTTAGGTTGATATCCACCAGACGATATCGTCCTCCTCGTGGGTCATCGCGACTTTCTGGACTGCCGGGAGGTCGCCAGAAATTGCTCCAGTGCTATTCAAGTATTAGTGAATCTCTTATCTGTGACGTACATGGATGCAAACCTCTTCATAGACTCCTGCACCGGGGCAGACAATATCAATCTCCGTAAACTCTCTCTCGGTAACCGCAAACAGCTCTTCCAGCTGTGTCCAGTCTGTCACGTCGGTCTTCTGGAAGATAGCTCTAGCAGATCCCGAGTGGCCATTGAACTTGTTGACTACTGCCTGCGCTTCAGGACGAAGGCCGAGATCCGCGATCACCACATTACAGTCATTTTCCAGAAGCAATGTTGCAAACGCAAGATTGATTCCTGTAGCAAGCCATAAAATGATTAGTTTGCGATTGACCAGATTCGTGGGTAACACGAAAGTTCACCTGAACCAGCTCCGGTGATTATGGCAGTCTTGCCCTTGACAGGATGGGTGACCGACATGACGGGTATGCTATTCAATTAACAATGCTGGAAGTATTCTGGGAGAACAACAGATATGTTGAGAGGGAAAGGAACAGACGGTAAGTCCACCGTTATTTATGAGTTATGAGTTGTAGCCTTGTAGGTGCAACCCCGCAAAAAGAACCCTGACGACTCGAGAAGTTGAACATGTCCGGGGAAGTTAAAGCGAATCACGGGGTAAAGCCCGAGGCAAGAACGGCAGGTTACCCGAGGGTGGAGATGAAATATGTACTATTCGCTCTTATTGTTCACTTGTTCGAATCCATCCATATCATTATTGGACTCAGAGGTATCGAGACTGTAGGGAATCTTTATATAGATCAAATGCCGAAGCTCCTGCGGGGAACGCAACCGAGCGAAACAACACTCGTATCTCCGAGTTCCGTCATAGAGTACTATGATATGAAATCGGTAATGGAAGATAGATAGGAATATCGATGGATGCCAAACATTGTTAAGCAAAGAAGGGTTTGTAGTATGGAGCGGATGTCTGTTTAACGGCACGGCTTCCTTACTGTCGAGCTTGAATGCAGTGGTCGTAGGCAATCGCTGGGAGATTCAAGGACACATCATTGACATAACCCTAGCTTGGAGTGCAGAGTCCTGACAGCTATGACTCTACGCCAGCTGTTGAATCAAGTGGACTTGTCACATGCAGCACCAATCTCTGCTTCTGTCGATATTGAACGTGAGAGGGATTTTCTCGTACGAGATAACTGCGGGCTATTCCGAGACATTGCAAAACTTCTGGACTGCTTTCTCGCTACTTACGGTCTATGAGAAATCGGAGGTGCAACAAGGGGCAAAGGAGAACTCGAACAGCAACGAGCAAGAGACTTATGTTCTTGGCTGAAAAGGTTGGTTGAAGGAAAAAGTCATCGTAAAGCGTGCAGTACCGCTCACGCATTGAAAAGATCCATGGATATAAGTCTGGAAATAATCCTAAATGACAGTGTCTCGTAGAGTTCTTTGTCAGAAAGGAGAATCCAAAATAACAACCTCTGCTGCAATAATAATAGTCGTATCTCATCGTGATGAAGAAGCAGAAATTATTTTGGCTTGACGGCCGGAGCTAGTGCTAACAGGTCGACCCGCAGCTTGGAAAGTGGCCAGCCAATCTCCCAAACAGCTCCGTCCGATCAACTCATACTCCAACCTCAAGATCTTTCTCGCATGCTCCCATCACGAGAAGATCATGATGTGGTTCAGGACGGCGATTGTACTCCTCGCCTCTTGCGCCCTTCCCTCGTCGGCCGTCTTCGTTGATGAGATCGACCATCTCGATTTCCATCATGCCCTCCTCGGCACCCCATCCCCACAATCGACTTTCTTCCACCAGCCCTCATCTTCGTCAAACGCGTCGTTATTATACACTCTTTCGGAGCGATCGATTATAGGAGCAGTCAACCCGAGAGATGGAGCAATTGTGTGGAGACAGGACTTGACACAGCTTGGTTCGACGCAGGGCGTCGAGGGCTTTCTGCGTGCTAGCGATGGAGAAGCTACAGTTGTTAGTGCGATTGGCGACAAAGTCACTGCCTGGGGTGCGCCAGATGGGAAATTACACTGGGAAAATAGACTACTTGGCGGAGTCGTGAAGGATTTGGAATTACTAGAGCTTGAAGATGGGCGAACAAACAATCATGGTCGGGATGTACTTGTTTTATCTGAGGGTAAAGGGGGACTTGTTCAGCGGCTGGACGCAACGACCGGAACAGCCAAATGGGAGTTCAAGGATGAGAGGTAACGCTGGATTGTGCGCGCATGATTGTTTCAATGCTGACCTAAAGTAGCACCGACGTACCATTTCAGGTATCCTCTTCCGCAACAGAGGTGTTCTACATCTCTCTCCAATCGGCTCTCCTCAAGGGTTACAAGATTAGAGTAACTTCCCTAGACTCGCAGACCGGAAAGCAAAAAGGCCATCATACACTTTCTTCCGAAAACGATGTGTCCGGACCCGAGTCTGTGCTCCTAGTCGGCTCGAACACCGCTTCACCTTTCATCGCATGGGCTGATAAGTCCAGCAAGACACTGAAAGTTAACATTATCGGATCAAAGAATGTTGTCAATTTTGACATCGAAAATACGAGTAACGAAGAGATTCGCGATATTAAGATCTACGGACCGACAGGCCTGAACTGTCTTCCACATTTCTTGGTCAGCTACGACACCGACTCCTCATCATGGGCTGAGGTCTACCATATCGATCTACAGACTTCATCAATCTCACAAGCCTATCGGCTACCGCGTACATCTGGGAAGTCTGTTTTCGCAGTTAGTCACAGAGCTGCAAACGTCTTCTTTACTCGAATTACCGATACAGAAGTATCTGTTTTCTCGTCGGCTTCGCATGGAATCTTGGGCAGATGGCCATTCACAAAGAGCGGACATGGAAGTTCGAGCAGTGCCGTTGCAGAGGTTATAAGCAAAGGTGACTCCGCTGCTGTACGCTTTGCGTATGTATTGGACTCAGGAGATTGGCAACTGAACCGTAATGGGGGACACGAATGGACGAGACACGAATCACTTTCAGGTGCTGTTGCTGCTGCATGGGCTGAACCTAACGTCAGCGAGGATCTCGTTCACGAACTGGAGTTGGAAGGTCATGAAGATGTTTTGAGTGCCTACATTCATCGGGTGAAGCGCCACGCTAGAGACCTGGAACACTTGCCAACTTGGCTACAAGAACTGCCACAACGCATCTTTTCCAGCTTTTTGTCCGCCGAGGTCACTAACCTGGATAGTTTTGGGGTGAAGAAATTCGCCATCGTGGCCACAGAGAAGGGAAGAGTCATAGCTGTTGATACCGGGAATCACGGCTCCGTGTCCTGGAATGTGAAAGTTGTCGACACTGCTGATTGGAAGGTCAAAGCGATTAAGACTGACTTGGGCGCTGTCACCATCTATGCCGAGGACGGAAGCACTGTTTCGCTTAATGTTACCTCTGGCAGTATCATATCTCAGAAAGCTTCTGGCGCACATATCCGTTCCGTTGCTCTAGTTCCCACTGAGAAGGGCGTAAACACGGTTGCCGTTGCAGTCGCAGAAGATGGAACGCCTCTTGAACCCCTTCAGGAGGCAGGTTATCTCGTGACTTTGAGTGAAGATTATAGAGTGCTTGGATGGGATCTGTCAAATAATAAAGTTCCTGTTTGGCAATTCCTGCCACCTGCAGGAGAGCGAATCATCTCAGCAACCTCACGACCAGCGCACGATCCTGTTGCATCGATTGGCAAAGTACTCGGAGATCGCTCGGTTCTCTACAAATATCTCAACCCAAATCTTGCTCTTATTACCGCTATTGGACCAAATACGGCGACCTTTTACCTGCTTGATTCGGTCACAGGCAAAGTGCTTCATTCAAGCACGCACAAGGGTGTAGACAACACACAGCCCATCACATCAATCATCTCAGAGAACTGGTTCGCCTATTCACTCTGGGCAGATTTGACCGATGAATCAGAATCCAAAGGCTATCAACTCATCGTCTCCGAGCTATACGAATCTGCTCTCCCCAACGACCGTGGCTCATTAGGAACAGCAGGAAATTACTCCAGTCTCGGTGGAACCAATACTTACCCCAAACCCCATGTCGTCTCACAAGCATTCATCATTCCCGAACCCGTCTCCCACCTCGCCGTAACCCAAACACGACAGGGAATCACAATCCGACAACTCGTCTGTACCTTGCCAGCATCTGACGCCATCGTCGGTATCCCACGCCACGTCCTCGACCCCCGTCGGCCGATCGGCCGTGATGCAACACCCGCCGAAATCGAAGAAGGTCTCTTCAGATACACTCCCAACCTCGAATTCGACGGTCGCTGGTATCTCACCCACTCTCGGGATGTAGCCGGTATCCGTGCCGTCATCGTCTCTCCCACGTTACTCGAAAGTACAGGCCTAGTTTTTGCCTTTGGTGGTGATGTATTCGGTACTCGGGTTGCGCCGAGTCAGGCCTTTGATATTTTGGGCAGGAGTTTTGCCAAGTTGCAGCTTCTGGGGACAGTGGTTGCTCTTGCGGTTGGTGTATGGTTTTTGGCTCCGATGGTAAGTCCTCAGAAGTTCTGTTATTGGTCATTACTAATACTAGTATATAGGCTCGGAGAAAGCAAATCAACCTTATCTGGAAGCGGTAGAGTGTTGTTAGAAGGCTTTCATAGCCTTCTTTTCCCCTTAAATTATGATGTGTAGATTAATTCAATGAATTTCCTGTTATCGATGTAACTCCTAACTACCGGTAGAAAGAAAGAAAAATCCACAAAAGAGCCAATACGAGATATGCAAAGTCCACGGAATTCAAAACAACAATATGCAAATCTAATAATCAATCTGTATTCGTATCCATCCAGTATCTAACGGATTATGTCACGAACTCGGATCCAGAAACCAAGTCACGAGTAGCGTTGTGAGCCGTGCCGGCAGCGGCCCAAAAAATTTGGGAAGCCCTAGACATACATGACTAAAATAAAGCCGCAGCTATGCTAACATCAACCCATCGCTCCAGATCAAGTTTATGCGACAACGGCATCCTTGATGTGGCTGTAGATAGCACCGAGCTCCTCGTTCACGACCTCCTGGGCCTTGATGATCAAATCGTCAACTTGGTCACTGACGGACTTGGTCTTGTAACCACCCTTGGCAATGATATCGCTGTAGTTGGAAGAACCACCACCGTTCCAGGCGAGAATCTAGGATAGACTGTTAGCTATTGTGTCCTTAGCCGATTAGATAAGAGTCAGACTTACGTTAGTGGTGTCGGAGGGAACGTCAGTGAGAACACCCTGAGTACCAATAGTAATAAGGTTCTCCTTCAACTTCTTAGGAGTAATCTCGGCAACAGCGAAGGCAGAGTCGCTGGCAGGCTGGAGGGAGAGGAAGTAGGCCAAAAGACCAGCAATATGAGGAGAAGCCATGGAGGTACCAGAAATGGTATTGACGGCGTACTTGCTGCCGATCCAGGTGGAGAGAATGTTAAGACCAGGAGCAAAGATGTCGTTGCACTTGCCATAGTTGGAGAAGTAGGCACGCTCATCAGCCAAGGTAGAGGCACCGACGGTGACGGCCTTCTCGGCAGCGGCAGGGGAGTAGTTGCAGGAGTCGGCGTTGTCGTTGCCAGCAGCGACAGCAAAGTGGATACCAGCATCCACGGCAGCATTGACAGCCCGGTCAAGAGTGACAGACTTGCCACCACCGAGACTCATGTTAGCAGCGCTACCCTTGAAGCCCTTGGCCTTTCCAGCCTTGGCGTCCTTGACCTTCTTGATGTGTTGTGTAGCGGCCCATTCAACACCCTGAACGACATCAGACATGGTACCAGAGCCGTTAGACTTCAAGACCTTGACGGCGTAGACATTGGCTTTCTTGGCAACGCCGTACTTCTTACCAGCAATGGTTCCGGAGCAGTGAGTACCGTGACCATTGCCATCGACATCTTCATCATCAGTAGGAATAGTCTTGCCCCAGGAAGCACGACCTTCGAAGTCGACATGATCAATGTTGGTGCCGGTGTCAATGACATATACGTCAACGCCTTCACCGCCGTCGGCAGCGTACAAGTACTTATTGAAGCTTCCGAAGCTCAAGCTCTCTCGGTGAGAAATACGAGCCAAACCCCATGGGGCGTTCTTCTCGGTTGTGGGATCTTCCATGGTGTGGACAATAGAGTCCTTCTCGATGTAGTCAACCTAAGAACGGAGATACATATTAGTCACGGTTTCAATAGCAATCGTAGCAGTGCTGCGAGCAACTCACGTCAGGGTGTCGTCGAATAGCCTCAATGACATTCTCGTCAAAGTGTCCAGAATAGCCAAGGAAGCTTCCGGCAATGTCGAAAGTGTGCTTGAGTCCCGCGAAGACATCGCCAGCAAAGGGGAACTGAGATCGCTTTCTGAGCTCCGTATGTTGGTTGTGAATATCTTGCACCCAGCTATGATGGGCAGCTGCAGAAGCGGGATCTACATGGTTCTTGAAAACAATGATATATGAATCTGGGACCTCAACGGCGTTGGATGAAGAGAGGATGGGAGCTGCATCGTTGTGGATGGTGCTGGGCATCACCGGTGACGCAACCGTCAACAACGGCAATAGCGAAAGGCCGAGGATGCCTTTCATGATGACTGGCTGGAGAATGAAAGAATACCAACGAGAGTAATACTGTAAAGGAAAGACAGTTCACACAACAGGTATATAGATGCGAAATGGATGAATGGATGATGGATGGATGGATGGATGGATGGATAGACAGGAAGGAAGGGAGGAGAGTTGGAGAGAGGAAGACGGCGGATGGAGATGAATGGAGATAAGTAGTTCGGCAAGAGGGGACTGGGGTGATGATTCAAGCCGGGAAGCAGATAACGTGAGCAGGCACCTCTCAGGCAGCTGGGGCAACCCAGGACCCGCTAGGCCGGAATAGGAACATACTCTGCGTTCATTGGCTGATGGAGGGCGGCTGTGACCAAGCGTGACTCAACCCCGTCTCAAACAGGCCAATCCCCACCAATGGCAGCGGCTGATTGCGTTGAGCTGGTCATGTGACGCGATAACTGTCCATGGTTTGCTCTGAATATTGCTGAGAAGTGCCTTGATAGATGTGCTCAATTTAACATCATATCTACAGTCATTACTCTGTGCTTTGAGCCTGCTTATGAAACTATTAAGGGCAAGGATGCTGGAGGATCTGGGAGCTGATTACCCGAATCGGAAGAGCGCCATGTTGCTACTGCCAGCCTACTGAGGATTCATACGATCTACCCATCCATAAAACCATGTACTAACTATCAAGGAATATAATAGCATGGCCCTGTGCTGCCCGGGATGTATCATTCCTGAAACTATCTTCCACATGATGATCTGTGTTATGATAGCGATAAACAAAGTTCATCTGACTCTGTCTCTTGATGCATAGATAAGTTCTTATCGTCCGACATGTCCCTTGGTGGATCCATGCCAGCAGTTGGATGGGGTAATACTATTAGACTAATAGTGTATTCATCTACTCCGTATGTAACTGCTAGATTGCTGCTTCCGATTATGTGTGCACTAAGCCCCATTCTCAACACAAATACACGTAGCCATCTAAATGGTCGAATATGAGCATGGTGTCGTTTACGGGTGTCAAGTGAGGCGTACGCGGCATGCTAGGGTGGAGATCCCCATCGACCGAGTCAACACCGCCTTTGTGTCTATTAATCAGTACTGTATTCATCATCGTCGTTTCCCGTCACAGACGTGTAGCACATACGTGCCTTCATTTGACATATACACTCCCCAATCCTGAGATACAGTTGCATCTATCCGTTTCGCAGTGCTCGTGTGCCTCCCATCTGCTGACCAGCGGTGGAGCATTCACTGGGCGATCATCAAGATGCGGACAGGCAGAATCTGACCAATCAAGAGCTTCGACTGTCGAGATCTTATCGTCTTATCGCTTCTTTGTTCTGGCCAATCAGATGGCTTGTGGTTTAGAATCACGTGATTCTTCGGAGCCGCCCTGTGGAGCTGCCAGCTGCGTCAGAGGGCTTGAGTTTCCGGTGATGACTGGCTAGATTCGCACACAGATTCGATACTGGTGATGCGACTTCAGAATAGACATGGACTCGACATAGGCACTTTAGCCTAGCTAGTGTCATACGATATTTCTCCGAATTGATGCTCACGCACCACAGATCCATATTTTTCACATCTCATACACAACAGGAGAGCTTGACCTGCTTCCAAAACCGCCGGCGGCTCCAAGACCCACCTGCCTCGCGACTGCCCGTATCCTCCTCCACTTGATCAACAATTAGTGCCAAAGATTCTTAGAACAACCACACTCCCTCATGATTCCGAACGCTTCTGTGGAACCCGGACAAGTCAAGTGCCTCTGGCCTAGTTCCTGAATGGTGTGAACAGCAGAAAAGAAGAAGGGGGATTGGGCAGGTTTGCGCGGCACAATGGACGGCTCACCGAACCCGGCTGAACAGCGCTCCTCATCCTCGTCACTGTCCGCCTCGCTCGAGCAAGTAGTCGCCGATCTGACACCCATCCTCCGATCCATACAAGAGATAATTGACTGTCGCCCATTCAATATCGAGAGTATTGCGAAGTCGACCGAAAGTACCTTGACACTCCGTCACTCGCTGATTGATACCGCCAAGCCCCGCGAACTAAAAGACGCTTTTCGAAACCTGGGAGGATTCCAGACATTGCTAAGCTTGGTCCGCCAATTGGCAGAGTTATACAACCCGAAGGAACTGTCGAGTGAAGATAGAAAGGCTCTTTTGACGCTTTTGACAGACGTATTAGTCGTGCTCTCTGAGTGTTTACACGACCATACAGGGAATAGACGCTATTATGCCAAGAAGATCGTGTGTGACACGGCGTGGTCTGTCGATGAGTCGCTAAAATTGTTGGTCGGTGACGCTGATGGAGAGCAATTGCCTGACATCGATGTTGACCAACTGTATGGCGGATTGCTTGCCGCGGCTCTGTGCCAGGAGACTGCCGCTACGATTTTCGCTACTTTGAGGACCCAATATAAGTCAGAGCTTACACCAACTGCTTCAAGCGTTCTCCTGGATCTTGAAAAACTACTTGTCTCTACGGAGACGGTTGAGTTGCACGAATTTATAGGCCCAATCTTACGCACGTGGCTCCTTCAAACATCTCATTCCACCCAGTACCCAGTCCAGAGACTGGCCATTCCAGCGTGTCTCTGCAAATTAGCCTCTAAATCGAAACGAAACGTTGTTGCTATTCATTCAACTGGCATTTTGTCGTCTATCATACTCTCCATTTTTGACGATAGGCTGTCCGATGATGAAAAAGAATTGTATAAAGAACTAGGCCATATCCTCTGTACGGAAGGCATCCCGAACCTCGATGATGTTATATATCTCTATAGGCAAGCATGTGGCTCTCTGGAAGCTTCCAGCTTCCTTCTCCGCGCCATGCGATCCTCCAAGGGCCCACCTTGCATCCAGTTTGACATGACCCTCCATGGGTATTCATCCATTGAGCTATCAACTCTGGGTCGACCATTTCCACCGGTATCTTCATTCGGATACACATTATCAATATGGGCCCGGTTCGACCATTTCGATCCGCAATCACATACGACAATATTCGGCGCCTTCGATTCTAGACAGTCTTGTTTCGTGCTTGCATACTTAGAAAAAGATACACACCACTTTATACTGCAAACCTCCATCAATGGACCGCGACCTAGTGTCCGCTTCAAGTCAATGGTTTTCAAACAAGGGCAGTGGTACCACATATGTCTTATTCACCGGAGGGCACGGCCAACAGCTCCTTCGCGTGCTTCGCTGTTTGTTGACGGTGAGTTTGTTGAGCAACTGAAGATCGACTATCCAAGTGTTCCCGTCTCACGACCTACGACCAAATATCCCCGAGTCCAGGCGTTCCTGGGTACCCCTCAAGATCTTGCTGTCAAGATAGGCAAGGGAGTTTGCACGACGAAGTGGTCTGTTGCTAATGCAACTCTGTCCGAAGAGACATTTAGTGATGACTTGGTATCGGTCTTCTATCATCTCGGACCAAGATATCATGGTAACTACCAAGATTGTTTAGGGTCATTCCAGACCTACAAGGCGTCCGCAGCGCTCAATCTGCGAAATGAAAGCCTGCATCCCGGCAAAGAGGAGAATTCTGATATTGTAACCGCGATTCGCCAAAAGGCTAGTACTCTTGTGCACGAGTCTTCCTTTCTCCTCAATATTTCACCCACTACAGTCTTAGACGACGATGATAGTAACAACGTCAACGAATCACAGCTCGTCAAATCATTGTCAAGACAAGCTGCGAAAAACTTGTACCAGGCGATCAATACAGGAGGTAACGCTATCGCCATCAACGGAGCCATTCCGGCAATAAACGATGCCCTCACTAACCCGAGCGGAATGGCAATACTTGCTGGCGATCCTGTTGTCTCCGTACCCCAATCTCTCGATGATGCTAGTTGGAGAATTGGTGGCTGTGCAATAGTGAATTTGAATATGCTTCATGCTGCTACATGTCCGGAAAGTACAATTCTTGCAGTTGAGATATTATTTGAAGCTATTCAGGGAAATTGGAGAAACAGCGAAGCAATGGAGAGGGATAGTGGCTATGGTATACTCGCATTATTACTTCGGGAGAAATTAGGATTCCCACAGACCGCGCAGCTCGGCGGGTCAAAAACATCAACAGTGTGCTCTGACAATCGAGAAAGGTCGTCATTGGCAATTGAGCTCCTTCGGCATATCCTATCCTTTGTTGGCTACAATTTTGAAGAGCCAGGCAAATCTATCATTACGAACCCTCTGGCGTACCGTGTTTTATTAGTGGACCTTGATATATGGCGTTATGGAGAGCCTTCTCTGCTCCAAATGTATTACTCTCAATTCAGCACTTTCGCCACGGAGAGCCAACATCGTCACTTCAATGCAAAACGCCTCTCTCGCATGCGTGAGTTCCCTTTCATTGCCTTTTAGAAAGAAATCATGCTCATGTCTAATCTCTTCTCAGGAGTCAACAAAAGATTCTTGGATGCCTTGAAAGGCGAGGATTTTACTGAAGAGACATTGAGTCTGTTTATACCAGCCTTCAGCTCTTTGTTCGAGAGTTGTGTGTCTGCAGAGTTGTTACGATCATTGTCTCTTTACATTACTTTCGCCCTACACGAGGAGAAGGTACCAAGCCTCCATAAAAAGAAGAGCATGCGCTTCAATTCTCGTGCTCGCCAACTATCTTCGGCGTCCAATTCAAGCCCGAAGAAAGCCATGCTAAAAAAAGAAATTGGCCTGGAACTTCTTCGTATGTATACCGACTATCTCTGCACACCAGGCGATTTCATCAACATAAGGAGATTTGCACGAGCAGTGACAAACAAGGCAAGTCCTCAGAAACTCGAACAATATAGGATTGACACTAACATGTTGGTGAAGTGGCTTCTCTATTTGATGTGTGAAGATACTTCAGAGGCTGTAACAATGGCGACTAAAATTCTCGCACGGCTCATAGTTGTTCACGGTGGAACCTATAGCAAGAAGCTTGCTGACAAAACGGGCGGGTACATTATCATGAGAAATCGACTCAAAAGGTGGTGGAATATATTTTCTTTATGGCCTATCTGCTTTTCCATCCTTTTCGGGTTGGATGTGGCAGAGGTAGACATTGATGCCATGACTGACCTCTCATCGCTACTGGACGTGCTTGTTTACAAGAAGCGCCTTGACATTGCTTTCCCCGAAGTGCTTCCAGTCATTACTGAGATGTTGAGAAACGGTCTGGAAGATTCGATGTTTGACAACGCTCCAGCAAAAGACAGGGCAGTGGTGTCAAATGTTATCACTTTCCTTTCCAATATGCATGCGAAGTCTCCTGCATTCAAAGAATTCGCCGCAACTTCAATATACACTCAAAAACTCCTCTTTGTTCTGTTTCCTATGACAGGTTCGAGAATAGTCAATGCCGAGGTTGAGCTTCATTACAGGGAAGCTGTTCCCACTACTGAACGTAATGCTGCAAAGATGCACCGGACTGTGACCCCTCTGCCAGTGCTACGTACAGCAAGGGTCGCCCCTTCGGATTCTACATCAGACGCTCGCGGAGCTCTGCGACGTTCTTCCTCTTTTGTTCTTATATCCTCAGACAAACCACAGAATACAGCTTCGTCAGCACATCTAAACCGAGCCCCCATTACAAATATTGATAAAGGCATCTCTCATGAAGACGATGAACTAGTCCTAAGGACGCGATCAATCGTTCTCAAGATTTTCGCCTCACAAGTCACGGATCGCAAAGATTTTGCTGGTCTTGGACTATTCCTGAAAACACCGCCGAGCAATCTAGAACATCAGGCATATTTGCTATCTTGGCTTCTCCGGGGAACCATTGAAGAATTGCAGTCCGTATTTTCGGCCAACGAGAAATTACTACAAGAACCGCGCGTTTTGACGAATTTTTCCCGGTTTTTGACACATGTAGGAGAATCCTTATTCGAGGGCTGGTTTCTGGATGGCAGCCACCAGACACTTGATCTCGCCGGCTTCGTGCTCGAATACCTTTCTCGTCCTGAAATAGCGTCATTGAAGATTATTCGGCTATGCAACCAAGCTATCACTATCATTCGATCTGTACTTTTTAGAGTTATCCTTTTCGAACTGTCGGAACAAGATGATAATGATTCATTGACCTTCCTAAACCGTCTTGGCTATTGGCAAACTATTATCCTTGCAGCCGGAGAATCCGAAGTCGAATATTTGAAATTGTTCTTTTATCAGCTTTACATTAAGTCGATATCCGAGAAGCGCGAGGTTCGCCTGGCTGCTGCCACCCTGTGGCGGATAATTCTTGTCCAAAAGCCGTCTGAAATGACTTCCATACTGAGCCATGCTCCGCTGTCTCTACAACGTCGACTCACTGGTGGGTTTGAGGAATTAGCTGGAATGGATGACGCAGCTTTCCTGAACTGGATCGATGATCAGCGCGAGGATCTGGACTCATTCTTCTTCGGTAGTCTCTGCAAATTCTGGGATACTTTCGTTCAAGAAGAAAATAGCAAGACCCAAGAATCGAGCCGCTCTCGCTTAAACAAGCGGAAAGACAAACTGAAACAATGGGTTCAAGAAGAGAACTTTGCTGAGGACATTACTCGTAAACACAATACTACGTTTGACCACTGGACTTCTAACATCTTCGCGTCTGAATTTTTGAAACACCAGAGGCTTCTGCAAGATCAGCATGATAATTACACTTTCATGTGGTCACTGTTTTCCCGTCTGTCTGAAGACTTGTATCGCTTCGGCGGTGTCTTGGAGAAAGACAGTGAGAAGCGGTGGCGTCTTGACCAAACCGAGGGACGTAGTCGAATGAGGCTTCGTGTGATTCCTGATGACTCGGATGAACGACAGAACTATCAGCCGAAGCGAAAGGCCTCTGAACCCCCCGTTATGAAAATAAATACTCAGTTACAACCCACGACAATATCGGAGCCCCTTGGTAATACTCCTACTACGTCCGTATTCGTTGAAGGCCCTGGCGAGACTGAAGGTGAAGGTGAGGGTGAAGGCGATGTTGAAGACAGATCTGCTCTTGAAGAAAGCTTTGAAATGGTCGATGACCCCAGAGTGGATATTGATGAATACGAGGACAAGAACAGGAAAGTCTTGCGAAGTCTTCAGCGAGGTGACCAAGTGCAGAGTGTCTGTAATATGTCTTGCATCATTGGACTGGAAGCATGTGAAGGTCTCTTGATTATTGGCAAACAGGCCATCTATATTCTTGATAATTACTTTCAACGTGCAGATGGAGAGGTCGTTAATGTCTGGCAAGCCCCTCTCGAGGAAAGAGATCCGTTTGTGCGCATGATCTCTGGTCGCGAATCCAACGAACGAAAGTCTCGCGAACACGAAGTGAGGAGCTGGAAATGGCAAGACCTTATCAGCGTTTCCAAGCGACGCTTTCTATTTCGAGATGTCGCCCTCGAAATGTTCTTCACGGACGGGCGAAGCTACCTTCTAACCTTGATTTCTTCGAGAGCTAGAGACGAACTATACAATCAACTTTGTGCACATGCCCCGCAATTCGGTGGGAATATGAACGTGACTCGGCCTGAGGATATCTGGAGATTCGAGATGTTGAGGGTACAAGATGATGCGCCACAATCTTTGGGATCGAAATTTGCCAGCGTCTTTGGGCAGTCTTCTACGAATCCAGCTACTCGCAAATGGCTGAAGGGAGAGATGTCTAACTTTCACTACTTGATGCTTATAAATACTCTGGCCGGCCGAACATTCAACGATCTGACTCAGTACCCTGTCTTTCCATGGGTTATAGCTGATTATACAAGTGATGAGTTGGACCTGGACAATATCAAGAGTTTCCGTGATTTGTCGAAACCAATGGGTTGCCAGACCCCTACCAGAGAAGTGGAATTCCGCGAGCGGTACAAGTCTTTTGCTGAGATGGGCGACGAGAACGCCCCTGCCTTCCACTACGGGACTCATTATTCCTCTGCAATGATAGTCAGCTCGTATCTAATTCGACTACAGCCATTCGTCAAATCATATCTCCTTTTGCAAGGCGGCACTTTTGATCATGCAGATCGGCTGTTTTACTCAATTGGCAAAGCCTGGGAATCTGCTTCGCGAGGAAATCTGTCAGATGTCCGTGAACTCACTCCGGAGTTCTTTTATCTGCCTGAATTCTTGGTGAACTCCAATAAATACGACTTTGGACTTCGACAAAACGTGACCAAAGCGATTGACTCTGTCGAATTGCCTCCGTGGGCCAAGGGTGATCCTAAGATCTTTATTGCTAAGCATCGAGAAGCACTAGAAAGCCCTTACGTGACGGAGCACCTTCATGAATGGATCGACCTTGTCTTCGGGTTCAAACAGAAGGGAGAAGCGGCTGTCGAGGCTGCTAATGTCTTTCATCACCTTTCATATCAAGGTGCAAAAGATCTAGACAACATTGAAGATCCGGTTGAACGACTTGCCACTATTGGTATTATTCATAATTTCGGGCAGACACCGCATCAGGTTTTTCAACGGCCTCACCCTCGTCGGGATGATGTGAGTCGAAGAGAGGGCCGCCTTGACACGCTGGCCGAGTCATTGACGAGAGTTCCTCTCTCTCTACTAGGTAAGCAGATGTTTCTCGAGAAATTGAAGGAGATGTATGCTAAATACTTTCTTCGCAGATATCCATGAACGAGTGTCCTCTTTGTCGATGAAGAGCGAGCGCCTATTGTGTAGTCCCGCGTTTCGACTTAATGTCCCTCCAAATTTTGACAAGTACCTGGAATGGGGCTTTTCAGATGGCAGTGTCAGGTTTTATGCGGCTGATAGCAAAAAGGTGCGTCCCTAAGGATTGTCTCACACATGAAACCGAACAAGACTTAACGAAATCCGTGATAGATCCTGGGTCACTTTGAGCATTTACACGTGGGACAGCTATCGTGCGTTCTTTTTGCGGACTCACAAACCTTGATTACAGCAGGCTGCGACTGTACTGTCTCTATATGGTTATTCAGTACCAGCAGCAAAGCGATGGAGCTACAGCCTCTAGCTTGTCTTTACGGACATCGGACTTCTGTGTCGGTATTAGCTACATCCCGGTCCTTCAGCACTCTTCTATCGGCATCCTCGGACGGCCAGATCATGTTATGGGATCTAAACCGGCGACGTTTTGTGCGGGAACTCCCCGCTGAAGGGCCAGTAGAGGTAAGCAATCGAGCGTACGGGGTTATTTTTAACCACTGAGCAGTTTTACTAACATTCACTAGTGTGCTCGAATTAACGATAGGACCGGAACCATCATGGTCTGTCGAGGGGGACGCATTACTCTGTATTCGCTGAATGGTGCTCTTCTTGTGGATCAGGTGATTTGTGAGGCCGAAGACGAGTACATCATATCATGTGCTTTCTATGAAGGGGAAAGCAATGAGTGGCTGGAGAGAGAACTCCTCTTTACTGGCCATAAAAGAGGCGTGGTCAATGTGCGTGAGATGTTTCAAGTTATATTCCAACGAGATATCACTAATGCTTAAATACAGGTTTGGAGCAAAGTTATAAGGAACGGGCGATTCGATCTCGAACTGATACGCCAGCTCCATCATGTGGATCAGCATAAAGATACGGGCGTCAACGTCTCTGCTGGCATTAGCTGCATTCTTCCACTTCCACATAGTGTGTATACCGGGGACGAAGCTGGCCGTGTCGTAAGTACTCTATTGGAGTTGAACTCTTCAGTTACTGATCTATGATATAGTACGAATGGGACTGCATTCAGCGACGCTTGTGAGAAAGGGGCATACGTTCATGGGAGAGGTAGTGAAGTCAAAAGTTAGACTCTGGTATTAAGCAATTCCGTTTACAGCATGCATTCATTATTACTAGGTATATATAGACACGACATTTAAAAGGGCGGCCAATTTGGTTTTAAACAGTTTCTCTCTCTGATGACTAACGGTGATGCATCCTTCTCAATGGCATGATAATGTGAGAGATGTGTATATATGCATGGAGACTGAATTTATCCGTGATATCCAGATAGCCGGGATATACGGGTCTCGCAATTCCAACCTCCGATAATTACCTAAGCTTCTAGATGCTTATGACACGCTGACTAACTGCGTTTTATTGCCGGTGACACCCCCAATTCTTTGGAAATATCCATGGCGTACTCACGAGTCCAGGTGATCACGAACTGTTCCATAATTTGACTCGAATTGACCCTGGTCGGAGCACTGCGCACCGCACCCGGGGTTTATTATGTGTCTGGTTAATAAGGGTGAGTAATGGATTTATATCCTTTCTGTTACATAGACTATTCTTCCGCGGAGACCCGTAGGGAGTGGTGAGAGGGACATAGGCTCCTAACTGGCATGATAACAAGAACCGCGTGTTACATTTAAAAACAGTAGAGTTACTAAGTAATGTGAGTACTTAGTAACTAACAGGGAATATTTAGGGAGAAAAGCATCGAAATGCGTTGCCAGCTGTAAGAGCAATACAGCGTCATAGCCCCACGTCCTTGCCGCCAGTGTTATTTGTCGTTCGGTCAACACCCCGCTATAAACCAACCATTTCTTCTGTCCTTGCTGCTCCTTCTTCTTTATATCCTTCTTCCTATCCTCCAAATCGCGAAAACCGCTTTTTCTTGTAGATATATTTTACTGCAACATTCACAATTCCTTCTCCAAACCCTAACACAATGTCTTCGTCTTTGGATCAATTGAAAGCCACCGGCACCGTATGTTTGCCCCGCCACATCCAGCCCGCCTGATCGAACAACGGAGAGTTAACTTTGTGTTCATTTAGGTTGTCGTTTGCGACTCGGGAGACTTTGCCAGTATGTTATTGCCTTCTTGCTGAGATTGGAGATAATGGACGAGATGGATAGATAGCTGACGTCTTTGCAGCCATTGGCAAGTACAAGCCTCAGGATGCCACCACCAACCCCTCCCTGATCCTCGCGGCTTCCAAGAAGCCCGAATACGCCAAGTTGATTGATACAGCTGTCGAGTACGGCAAGCAACACGTACGATTTCTTTTCATTTGAAGTCTAATCGGATCGATCACTCATACATTCTACAGGGCAAGACTGTCGATGAGAAGGTCGATGCTACCCTTGACCGTCTCCTCGTTGAGTTCGGCAAGGAGATCCTCGCCATCATTCCCGGAAAGGTCTCTACCGAAGTCGATGCTCGGTACTCCTTCGACACCAAGGCCTCCGTTGACAAGGCTCTCCATATCATCGAGGTGAGCTTCTTCCGCAGACATGTTCTTTGACGCTGTATGCTAACTTAGGTCAATGAATAGCTTTACAAATCCATTGGGATCTCCAAGGACCGCGTTCTCATCAAGATTGCTTCCACCTGGGAAGGTATCCAGGCTGCTCACATCCTGCAGTCCCAGCACGGAATCAACTGCAACTTGACCCTCATGTTCTCCCTTGTCCAGGCTATTGCTGCTGCTGAGGCTGGTGCTTTCCTCATCTCTCCCTTCGTCGGTCGTATTCTAGACTGGTACAAGAACGCCCACAAGCGCGATTTCACTGCTCAAGAGGACCCTGGTGTCAAGTCCGTCCAGAGCATCTACAACTACTACAAGAAGCACGGCTACAACACCATTGTCATGGGTGCTTCTTTCCGTAATATCGGTGAAATCACCGAGCTCGCTGGCTGTGACTACTTGACTATCTCCGTAAGTTTGCCCGGCTTTCATTTCTTGTACATTCCTCCGCTAACTGAACTTCCAGCCCAACCTTCTCGAGGAACTCTTGAACTCCACCGCCCCCGTCCCTAAGAAACTCGACCCCTCCGGCGCTGCTTCCCTCGACATCCCCAAGCGCGAGTACCTCAACAACGAAGCTCTCTTCCGATTCGACTTCAACGAAGAAGCCATGGCTGTCGAGAAGCTCCGTGAGGGTATCTCCAAGTTCGCCGCTGACGCCGTTACCTTGAAGGATCTCCTCAAAGCCAAGATTCAAGCTTAGAGGGAAGACTGATATGATGATAAGAAATACAAAATTTGATGATAACTGATGGGCTCTAGATTCCCTTTGTTCATTTTTTTTCTCTCTTCCCTTATGTGTGCACATCTCATTCTCTGCTTTTGATTTGGGTAGTCAGAATGATCAGAATGTGAATATTAATGTTGCATGAGATGATTTTCATTGCCTAGGTAGCCATCCTAAAAATACTTAATATTATATAAATATACTGAGGTAGTTGACGTGAGGTTCTTCAATCTAGTCGTGTGTGTGGATAACCCTAACCCTGCAATTACGCAATACTGGAGTCTGGGCTGGGCTGATGATTAATCCAAGCCAATACGGTATTGATACCACAAATACCGAACTATGCAGGTCAGGATGACGGCATTCAGCGCGGAATGAGGGGCAGTTATGACATCTCTCTGTATTTGCCGATACACGTTATCACCTTCAAGACGAGGAGCTTTTATCATGCTGGAGAAGGTGTGAGGGTAAAATTGGGTTGATTGATAGGAAGAATCCATTCGCATAGCTGTAGCATGCGTCGAATTAGTACTTCTAGAGTCTTCGATGCTAGTATTAAGCAGTAATTAAGCTGGTAACTTAAGTATCCTGTAATTACTAAGGAAGGTGGGGGTTGCTGTTTCCCCTCAGCGAATTCGGTCCGAACAACTCCTGCTCTTATTAGGACTTCTCCTCCTTGTAACACTCTTCAGACTCTGTTGTTTCTTGTCAAACTGCATCACTATTCAACGTCTTTCCTATCATCAGATATCCCAATCATTAAAAATCTAGCCAAAATGGTCAAGGCTGGTAAGTTACCTGCCCATCATTGGCCTCGGTTTTCCCCCACCGCCATCAAAACAGACGCTGGTCGTGCGCGGATTAGTTCTCCGCCATTGACCGGGCTGGTATGATGAGCACATTTGAGCACCTTGGAGGAATTCCGTCTCTCAGGTCACTTTTCTGTACCTGAGACTAGTCTAGTGGTCACGGGCTCGATCTTCATTATTCATTATAAACTAACCTACTCCCAGTCGCTGTCCTCCGTGGAGACTCCAACATCAAGGGTACCGTCACCTTTGAACAGGCGGACGAGAACTCCCCTACCACCATCTCATGGAACATCACCGGCCACGACGCCAACGCTGAGCGTGGCATGCACGTTCACCAGTTCGGTGACAACACCAACGGCTGCACATCTGCCGGACCTCACTGTACGTCGTATTCTCCTAGATCTCTCGGCCAGTATAGTACTGATGAAAATTGGTAGTCAACCCCTTCGGAAAGACCCATGGTGCTCCCTCCGATGAAGAACGCCATGTCGGTGACTTGGGTAACTTCAAGACCGATGCTCAGGGCAACGCTGTCGGCTCTGTCCAGGACAAGCTCGTCAAGTTGATTGGTGCTGAGAGTGTTCTCGGTGTATGTATCCAACCTTTTCCCGCAAGACGTGTCAAGATGACTAATTGTTCAATAGCGTACCATCGTCGTCCACGCCGGTACTGATGATCTCGGCCGTGGTGGTAACGAGGAGTCCAAGAAGACTGGTAACGCTGGTCCTCGCCCTGCTTGCGGTAAGCCATCGTTTTCCTCCCAGAGACAGGAAGTTCCACTGACTCGTAGTAGGTGTTATTGGTATCTCTGCTTAAATGTTTAGCCATATAGCCTGAAAATGAATGATAGGTAGTCATCAGTTGCAATATGACGATGAACCAAATGGATAGAGACAATGCAATGACTCTTTAGCATTGAATATGTTCACTGACTTCAAAATCCTTATTTTGTAAGCTGTAACATATACACCAGTGGTTAGACAGGCCGTTGATTGTTTGTGCAGTGTACCTAGTCGTAAAGTGTACACAAGCCACATAAGAAGTTGATCAAGTATATATGTAGTCTTAGATACTTTATTATGCACCATTCTTTCCCTTATAGACTTAGTTTTATAGTAGATCATGATATGTACACCTTAATACTTTAGAACTGTCCACTTTGACCGCCTTATATGCTGATGTGGTATGATCCAGACAATATTGTTTGACAGCTCCACCTGTGCTCAGTAAGTTCTCCGCATTTTCGAGACGCTAGCGACTGTTCCTCTATTTGTGTGCACACCTCTCCTTTCAGCCACCTCATCCTTTTCTTACTTGTACTCTTCAATTCACTCTCCTTTTTTTCCCCTTTTTTTTTCCCCTTTAATTCAGTTATTTGTTTTTATTCATCATGCCTTTCGAAGCTCGAGTCAAGCAGGTTCTTTCTGGAGATACCATTGTTTTGGGTCATGTCACCAACAAAGGACAAGAGCGTACATTAAGCTTGGCATATGTGTCTGCTCCGCGCCTGAGGAGAGAAGGAGATGAGGTATGATTTTGCCTTTGGAGACATCTGATTCTTTGAAATAGCTGCAATTTGACTGGTTGATTTTTATATTGTACTGTCTTGAATAAGCAAGCTTTTCCAATGTCGTGACATGTGGCCTTTTGTCTCTTCCCCGCTCTTTGATGACAAGATTAAGCTTATTATTAAACTATCACGATCGTGGAACGACAGTGCTAACCAGTCTCTTTTTGTCTACAGCCATTTGCTTTCCTCTCCCGTGAATTCCTTCGTGAGCTCCTTGTCGGCAAGGTGGTGCAATTCCAGGTCCTCTACGCTGTCCCCACTGGTCGTGAATATGGAACTGTCAAACTTCCTGGCACTGAGGCCTCTCTCCCAGAACTGGCTGTTCAGGAAGGATGGGCTCGTGTTCGAGAAGAAGCTGGCAAGCGCGGCGACGAATCCGAGGACTCGCTTACTCTGCTGAGCCACCTGAGAGCATTGGAGGGTCAAGCCAGAGATCATAATAAGGGTGTTTGGGGTAATGACCCAAGGGGATCTCTTGACACAGAATACGTGATCGAAGACGTAAAGTCGTTGGTAGAGCAATATAAGGGTCGCCAATTGGATGCTGTCGTGGAACGAGTGTTGAATGGTGACAGATTGCTGATGCGACTCTTCCTTGAGCCTACCCGCCATCTACACACCATTATCGCTGTCGCTGGTATTCGCGCACCTTCTGCTCCCCGCACAGCTGCAGACGGAACCCAACAGCAAGGTGAACCTCTCGGTTCTGAGGCACAACAATTCGTCGAAGCGAGACTTTTGCAGCGAAAGGTCAAAAGTCAATTGCTCGGAGCAACTCCTCAGGGACAACTTATCGGCACCGTGCTACACCCTAACGGCAACATCGCCAAATACCTACTGGAAGCTGGTCTAGCTCGCTGCTTCGATCATCACTCTACTCTACTGGGCGCGGAAATGGCCACTTTCCGTCAAGCCGAGAAAACGGCCAAGGATAAGAAGCTTGGACTGTTTACTGGTCACGTTGCTGCTAAGGGCCCTGCTGGCGCGGCTGATAGGGACTATATCGTGGGTCGCGTGCTGAATGCCGATACCATCTTTTTGAGGAACAAAGCCGGCGCAGAAAAGAAAATCAGTCTTAGCAGCATTAGACAGCCCAAGCCTTCTGACCCTGCCCAAGCGCCGTATGCCGCCGAAGCCAAGGAATATCTACGCAAAAAGGTCATTGGAAAACATGTCAAGGTCACCATTGACGGCAAAAAGCCAGCTACTGAGGGCTATGAAGAGCGTGAGGTTGCTACAGTTGTGCAGGGCAATACTAATCTCGCTCTATACCTGGTTGAGGCTGGTTATGCTTCGGTTATTCGCCACAGACATGACGATGAGGATCGCTCATCACAATACGACGCTCTCCTCGCTGCGGAAGAAGCAGCCAAGAGCGAACAGAAAGGAATGTGGTCGAACAAGCCCCCTAAGACTAAGCAATATCAGGATTACTCGGAGAACGTCCAGAAAGCGAAGATGGAAGTGTCTATCTTGCAGAGACAAAAGAGGGTCCCTGCTATTGTCGACTTTGTGAAGTCCGCTTCTCGATTTACTGTTCTTGTGCCACGTGAAAACGCCAAATTGACCTTTGTCCTCTCTGGAATCCGGGCGCCCAAGTCTGCACGCGGTCCTGATGACACAGCCGAGCCATTCGGAAACGAGGCCCACGAGTTTGCTAACAAAAGGGTCCTGCAACGTGATGTGGAGATTGACGTCGAGAATATTGACAAAGTTGGAGGTTTCATTGGTGTCTTGTATGTCAACAGGGAGAACTTTGCCAAGCTTCTGGTTGAGGAGGGTCTCGCTACTGTGCATGCTTACTCGGCTGAGCAATCGGGTCATGGTCCAGAGCTGTTCGCTGCGGAGAAGAAGGCGAAGGAGGCGAGAAAAGGCATTTGGCACGATTGGGATCCCAGCAAGGACGTTGAGGAAGAGGAAGAACTGGCCGGTAACGGTGCCGCTGAGGATAATGGAGAAACCGTCACTGAGCGACGCAAAGATTATCGTGATGTTATGGTGACTCACATCGACCCAACCACTGCAAAATTGAAGGTGCAACAGATTGGAAGTGGTACATCGGCTTTGACTGAACTCATGAACTCGTTCCGTTCGTTCCACTTGAGCAAGGCCAACGAGACGCCACTTCCTGGTCCTCCCAAGGCTGGTGACTTTGTTGCTGCGCAGTTCTCTGAAGATAACGAGTGGTATCGCGCCAAGATCCGCAGAAACGACCGAGAGAAGAAGACAGCAGAAGTGTTGTACGTTGACTACGGCAACTCCGAGGTCATTCCATGGACTCGATTGCGACCGCTTACACAGCAATTCTCGGTTCAGAAGCTGAAGCCCCAGGCTGCAGATGCCACATTGTCTCTGCTCCAGTTCCCAGTGTCGCCTGAGTATCTCGCCGATGCCGTGCAATTCATTGGCGAGCAGACCTTTGACCGTGAGCTCGTGGCTAATGTTGATTATGTATCTCCTGAGGGGACGCTTTTCGTTACTCTCTTGGATCCACGCTCGTCGGAGAATCTGGAGCAGAGCATTAATGCCGAAATCCTCCGCGAAGGTCTAGCTATGGTGCCTCGCAAGCTCAAGGCGTGGGAGCGAGCAGCTGCCGATACATTGGCTCACTACAAGAAGGTGGAAGAGGAAGCCAAGCAGAACCGCCGAGGCATGTGGGAGTATGGTGATTTGACGGAGGACTAAACATGGTTGGATCGAAGAGACATCCGGTGTTTTAAAAATGATAGTCTTCCTAGCTGTGTAAATATTGAAATGACGACACTTGGTCACTTTGCAGACAGCAAGCTGGTCCGCATTGCATATCGTAGCTAGTCATATTACCTGCAATCAGCTTAAATTAACAAATGAACTGCGCATGACCCTCATATAGACTGACAAAAAAGACGAGTCATCGCATCCAAAGATCTTCTCTGCTTAAGAATCCGAGATCCGAGCTGTCCGGGCTGTGGGTCTCTTGGCCCAACCAGCTGAAGAGAGATTGCCTCATTACGGAGTATGCTGCTTTTTTGCCCTTGAGCTATTCTTTTCAGCTTGCCCCTTTTCATAGCTCTTGTTTTTTTTTTTTGATTATTGATCTATATATTCTACAGAGTATAAATAAGGGATTGTCACCGACAAAGTCATTCATCCGTACAACGTCAGAGCGGACCGGACCAAGTGTTGGTGAAGAATAAAGAAGATGCGTTTCTTCTCCCGCAAACAGCAACAACCAGAACCCGACAACAACAATGACGAACAACCCCCCACAGAAGGATCTGAGACCAAGGGTGATCTGAGCAAGATCGCCGCCGAGAATGATCTTGTTGCATCCGCAAATCAAGCCTCCGGCACGGCCTGGTTAGCGGGACATTTGAATCATTTGACGCCAGAGCAGGAAGAGAAGTTGGTTGAATTCAAGGCGCTGGTGGAAGAGAAGGGTTATTATAAGCCTCGGAAGGATGAGACGGGTGTTCCTAGCCATAGTGATGCTACTTTGCTGTTTGTCTCCGTCTCTTAATTTCTTGCTGCATATGTGCTGACTTTCGCCAGGCGCTTTTTGCGCGCGCGCAAGTTTGATGTTCAAGGCGCTTATAAGCAGTTTTCGGAGACGGAAGATTGGCGCAAGGAGAATAAGATTGATGATTTGTATGAGAATATACGACTGGAATCGTATGAGCGGACGCGACAAATGGTACGTTTTTCGTCTCGTCTGTGGGATATATTGATTAATAATGTATAAAGTACCCCCAATGGACCGGTCGCCGAGACCGTCGCGGTATCCCCGTCTATCTCTTCGAAGTCAAACACCTCACCAACAAGAACGTATCCCAATTCTCGCAAGAAGTGAGCGAACAAGGCGCTTCCGAAACACACAAGGACTCCACCATCCCCGCACGTCTTCTCTGTCTCTTCTCGCTATATGAGAATTTACTCCAATTCGTACATCCACTATGCTCTGCTCTTGCGCGACCAAACCCGGAGACCCCGATTGTCTCTTCCAATAATATCGTGGATATCAGTGGAGTGAGCTTGATGCAGTTTTGGAATTTGAGAAGTCATATGCAAGATGCTAGTGTGCTGTCTACAGCTCACTATCCCGAGACTTTGGATCGTATTTTCGTACGTCCCTCTTTCGCCTTTTTTTTCCCATCCGTCTGCATGCTAATGAAGGGTATAGATTATTGGAGCCCCGTCTTTCTTCCCCACAGTCTGGAACTGGATAAAACGCTGGTTTGACCCCGTCACCGTATCCAAAATCTTCATCCTATCCTCTTCCGAAGTCAAATCCACCCTTGAAACATTCATGGAACCATCATCCATCCCCTCACAGTACGGCGGAACTCTAGATTTCAAATGGGGCGATTTGCCAAATATGGACGATGCTGCGCGTGCGCTAGCAGGGGGATTGGAGTCTCCGCCTACGACTCCCGGTGGGAAGCCGGCTTTCCTGAAGGGGCCAGTCAGATTCTTTGATGATCATATTCAGGTTTTGGGTACGGATCAGGGTAAGCCTAGACGAGCGATTATTCCTGTTCCGCCTGTGAAGACGACAGAAGAACCAGTAGCAGCGAGGACCGAAGCGCCAACAACCGCAGAAGCACAAATCCAGGATGAGAAAGTGGACCAGTTAGAATCTACTCCTGCCCCTGTTGAGACTGCATCGCCTGCTGCTTAGTGCCTTCACACCGATTTGGTCAATCTTTTGGATATTGGTTGATATTTCTCGGATTGGTTCTTCGATATGCGTATATTTGGCCAATGGGTGGTACATACCATGCAATGCATGCCCATGGGATTTACCTCTTATTAATTATTATAGAGGCATTTTACTTATTACTTATTTAGGGCGTGTGACTTGAAAGCTACTGGTGCTAATCTGCAAATTCTGTGAATGAAACAAAGCCGTCTATTGATCTAGGAAGATTGAGAAAGATGCGTATCGATACATTGCATAACGCGAATCCCATCCAAACCAAACCATTCGAAACTAGAGTAACCGTCGCGCCTGAAAGGGGGTATTGTGGAGGTGAAATTGAGGGAGAAAAAAAGAAATAGATAAAACACCATGCTATGCAGACTTGTTAATGCCGAGTGATGGAATAAATATGTGCGGAGGTAGACGCCTGCGCTGTGCTCGCTGAAAATGCACTAATGGAGAGTCATGAAGTATCGCCGTCCGTCTCGTTATCCTCCTCGTCGTCGTCCTCGTCGAGGGACCCCATTTCGTCGTCGTCGTCTTCATCCATGTCGACATCAGATGAGTCGCTACCGCCAAACGGGTCATCGTCCACATCACTATCGGCCCAGAAATCAAGATCTTCTTTATCCGCATCATCCTTTTCAGTCGGCTTGGAAAGGGTGGATTCAAAGGTAGGCATGACAAAGCCGTCGGGTATATCTTGCTTTGAGCTTTCGACGTCCTGACGAACATGTTCCCGATATCCCTTTGGATCCTTGCGAAGTTGTACACCCGCATCGACGTTGGCGGGGGAGGAGCACTCGGCGTCGTCGAGAAGGGAGAGGATGGATATGAGAACGGATTCGACACGCTGGGCGGGAGACCACCGCTCTGCCGCGAGTTCGCCAGACTGTTCGTCTTCACCGGGTGTATGGAGGATGGAGATGCATAGTTTGCCGTCGGTGTAAATGTTTGGATGCCATATGGGGCGATGAAACCGAAACTCTAGAGCGAACTAGTCAGTTTCCCTGTTGTTTCACAATTGATCCTTGAGATTTGACTCACTTGGAGGCGAATATGGATAGTTCTTGGGGAATTCCATAACGGCCTTAAAGTAGCCGCCGTAGTACAAAGAATCAGGGTTCAGCACGATCAGGGCGACTTTCCAGCAAAAGATGTCTTCGCTTTTTAACTGATTTCACGAAGAATTAGTAAGTCTCAGCGACGTAGCCATGTAAATGGCATGACATACCTCGATGTTGACCCATTTCTCTTTTGAAAGAGCCTTGAACTCGTTCATCAAGATGCGCTCCGCCATGATGTCGCTTGCAACACAAAAATGCAAAGGGGTGTGATGTTGAAGATGGCAACAGGCAAGATGACGAGTGATGGCTGAGTGGCGGAACTGGAGGTTTAGGGGTCTAGACATAAAAGTGGACCCTAGTTCAGATCACCTGATGCCTGATAGAAAGCAACACATGGGGAATAGTGAAGGCAAGAATTGAAGGGACTGCGGGAAGAAGGCGTGGTCTGTTTGGGTTTAGTGTGACAGTCTCTAGTCACACGACTTGTTCTGCAGATTCTCATAAACTTCATATAAGAGCTTCTTCGTCTGATGACTTTCTGCATCTTGACTCTTGCTTGTTGATTGTATCAGAGTCATACGCTATACAATAGTACACCATCTCAAACAGCAATGGATTGTCCTATTTGCTTTCTGTAAAAACCGTAAGAATAGGATAGTGAATAAAGAGCAGTCTATTAGTAATTCTCGCCGGACTATTGCTTCACCGCATCTCCTCTATTTGTGTGGGGGGTAAATACGGAGTACAGGCATCTAACTAGATAATCACCCTGCATGAGATAAGCAAACATAGCTTGTTGTTGAGGGTACTCGCATGTTATGCAATTGCATATGTTGCAGACTGTTTGCCTATGTACTGCTCTGTTGGGCATTATGCAATCTCTATCAACTTGCAAGTAGATGATCCCATTCTTGTTTGGCTTTGATATGTGGAGTACAACACAGAGAGAGATATGTAGAACCATAACCCTAACCCTTCTTATCTCAAGCCCCGCAGCCCCGCCATAATATACTGCATACGAATAGTATGTAAAGATTTGCTTAAGAGTCGGTGATGTTCTTCGTAATTGGCAAATTCTTCTAATTCTTTTGTCTCTTTGTGACTCATTCGCGATACGACTTCAAATTTCTGAAAGTGGCAAGGTGCTGTAACTGTTCGCTGCACCAGACCGCTGATAGCCGGCTTGATCAAGCCCTGTGCTCTCCGTCCCGCGATTCTAAGATTCTTTTTCCTTTTCTCATAGCAACCGGACTGACGATCGCGACAACTTCTTTATCTCAGACCAGGCGGAGACCAAGTACAGTATAGTAGTAATTCCCGTTCGTGAGCTGCAGCTCTAACTAGCTGGATGTTTAATAGACTAGACCTGCAGGCTGACTCCGCTTTTGCCATTAGCTTAACCTCTTGGGCTTAGTCTTGGCCCACGTTCTTTCCTGCTCTGTGATGTTACATCTTTTCTCTTGTTGCTTTTCTTCCTGCTTCTTCCTCTAGATATCTCTTCAAATCGCTGCAACACCCGGATATCCCTATCACTTATTCTATCTTCCGTTGGGCTATCCCTCGAATACGTTCCTGGCGATCCCTTGCTCTGGCCCGAGCGTCCCAAGTTTTCTGCGCATTACGTCGTTGGCGTCGGAATGCTGCTTCGCGACCAGCTTTATTCGTAGTAACTGGACAATTTCACTCCTACACACACACACACACACTCTCTCTCTCTCTCTCCAACCCTTCAGACAGAGTTGCAAAAGTACATACGACAGATGAGGAATTGAAGAACATCTCGTTCGCACCACCGCCGAGATTTCATCATCTCCATACTTCTACCTTGTCGCCTTCCTGTCCTCCTCTTAACACCCTCTTCCGTTCAGACATGGGCTTAGAATGCCATGGTCCCATTTGGGTCATCGATGATCTTACTCATTGCTTTCAACGCAAGTACGTGATACAATCTCCGGGCTTGTTCAATTTTTGCGGCTGCTGACAGATTTCTTTCTTTCATGTTCTAGCTATCTCCAAACCCTGCTACCCCTCGTTTTCTGTGGTATCTCCCTCCTATTAATCATCTTTCCTAATACCTACCCCCGACTAGTACAATGGTCACGATCCTGCTACAGGTCATTGGCAAATAGCAATGCAAACCCCGATAGCGCCGACGAAGACTACCATGAGGATGTCGACGATCTCATTCTACACAAGTCCGCCAGTCGTATATCCCATGGCGACTTTGAGCTCAGCCGCCCTCGAGGACAGCTTCTTCTGGTGGCATTGGAGCTTGTCGCGTTGTTGGCGGAAATAGCTGTCTGCATTACAGTTCTGGTAACGCACTCCTGGGGTCACAAGGGCACAATTGCCGCCATCGCTAAACTCGCATCCTGGTCGTACATCTTCGTCCTTGCCGCCGTGCGATTCATTCTCTCCACGCTGGACAAGCAGATAAACCCCAGGCTTTGGAATCACACGGCTTCTCTATACGGCATCCAATGGCTGTTGATCGTTTTCGTCTTCCGCTCCGAGATCATTCATCCCCATTCGCGGCGTGCTCTCATCCTGTCGTCCATCGAATTTGCCGTCTGTACGCTCTTAGTAATCCTTGCGACTACCACGCGAAGAGGAAATAAAAGCGTTTTGCTTCAGCGGGAAGATGGTCTGGAGCCTCCTCATCAACCCTACGCTAGTCTCTTGTCTCTTGTCTCCTTCGCATGGGTTGATCCTCTCATTTGGAAGGGTTACCGCCAAACATTAGAGCTGGATGATGTGTGGAACTTGACTGTATCGCGACATGCTGGTACGATTTTGAATGATTTCCGTCATCAATATAGAAGCTACAAGTTGATCTGGCGGCTGCTACGATACTTTAAACGGGATCTTATTATTCAGGCCGCCTGGACTGTATTCTCAAATCTATTCACTTTCATCCCGACTTTGCTACTCAAAGCTATTCTTGAACATGTTGAGGATCCGCGGTCGAGCCCGCCAAACGCCGCGTGGCTCTTTGCCATCTTACTGTTTGTTTCCGGTGCTATTCAAGGTTCCGCTGATGGCCAGGCTCTCTGGATCGGCCGGAACAATGTTGGCCTCAAGTTGCGTGCAATCATTATTGGTGAAATCTATTCCAAGGCGTTGAGACGTAAAGCCGGTGCTTCTACTGAGACCGATAAGGAGAAGGATGATTCTAAGCACAAGAAGAAATCCGATGACAAAAAGGAAGATGGTTCTGCGCCTATGACTAGGATTGGAACTATTATCAATCTGATGGCTATCGACTCTTTCAAAGTTAGTGAAGTGTGCGCTTATCTCCACTTTCTCTGGGCAAGTGTACCTGTACAGGTGATCATTGCCGTCGTTCTGCTATACCGCGTACTTGGTTTCAGCTCCTTCGCTGGCATTGTCCTTATGGTTCTCATCCTGCCTGTCAACGTCTATATCGCCCGCAGCTTCCGTCGTATTCAGAACGAGATCCTCGCCAAGACAGATGCTCGCATCCACACTACCAATGAAGTGTTGCAGAACATTCGCATCATCAAGTACTTTGCTTGGGAACGTCGATTCAACGATATCGTGAATGAGAAGAGAAGCGCAGAGCTCCGGTCTTTGCGCTACCGATATATCATATGGTCTTGTGCCGCCACCGTCTGGTACGGCACTCCGATTTTGATCACCCTCACCTCTTTTCTCTTGTATACCGTCATTGAAAAAAAGCAGCTCACACCGTCCATTGCTTTCCCCGCTTTGTCAATGTTCTCACTCCTTCGAGTCCCGTTAGATCAATTAGCGGATATGATTGCCCATGTTCAAGAAGCCAAGGTATCCATCGACCGTGTGGAGTCGTTTTTGAACGAAGAGGAAACCGACAAATACAATCAAGTTCTCAGAGATACAGACGAATCTGGAGAATCGAAGATTGCGCTCGAAAAAGCCACTTTGACTTGGGGCGGCAATTCCGGAACGCAAGATCTCACAGATGCCTTCCGGTTGATTGATGTTGATGTATCATTTAAACTTGGTCGGTTGAATGTTATAGCTGGTCCTACCGGTTCAGGAAAAACGTCACTTCTCATGGCTTTACTGGGTGAAATGAAATTGTTGGAGGGCCGAGTATATCTTCCTGGAGTAACAGCCAATCGTGCCGAACTGCCAGTTGACCCGGAAACTCTGCTCACTGACAGTGTCGCATATTGTGCTCAAGAAGCTTGGCTGGTAAACGCTACAATCAAAGAAAACATCTTATTTGCGTCGCCTTTTGACAAACAACGCTATGATGCTGTTATCAAAGCTTGCGCTCTTGAGCGTGATTTGCAGATTCTAGAGGCAGGTGATCAGACGTTGGTGGGTGAGAAAGGTATCAGTCTTTCAGGTGGCCAGAAGCAACGCATCTCGCTTGCACGTGCGGTTTACAGTCGAGCTCGGCATCTGTTACTTGATGACTGCCTTAGTGCAGTTGACTCACATACCGCAAAACATATCTTTCGGGAGGCCTTTACAGGTCTTCTCATGGCACACCGTACCTGTATCCTTGTCACACATAATGTGGCGCTTGTCGCTCCGGAAGCACACTACATTGTCGTTATGGACAATGGCAAGATCTCCAGTCAAGGATCCCCCGATGAGGTTGCAGCCTCTGGTGCTTTGGGAGAAGATCTGATGAAGTCCAGGCCAGCATCGAGGCCGGGCTCCAAGGGACCATCTCGTACGGCATCCGATTTGGAAGAACAGATCGAGTTAGCTAACGGGGAAAGTAACGGCAACGCAAATGGGACAAACGGGGTGTCCAAACCCGTTCCAGATGGCAAAATCCCTCAAGGGGAAAGCTCTGCTTCCAAGCTCACTGAGTCAAAAGCTACCGGTAGCGTCAAATGGTCGACGATACAAATGTATTTGGCTTCGATGGGTCCGTGGTACTTTTGGATTGCCGGTGGTGGTGTTTTCGTAGCACAACAAATCGGCAACGTCGCAACAAACGTATGGATCCGACAGTGGGCGAACGCCTATAATGCGAAGCAAGTTGGGGCAACGGATATGAGTGGTTATGCGATGATGTCGAATCTCAAACTCCCATCTTTTGTGACAGGAAGTGTTTCGCATTCAAATACCTGGAATGGGGTCCTGGCGAGTAGTGTACGAGGTGATACTGCTGACAATGAAGTCAACGTCGCGTACTACCTGGGTGTATACTCATTGCTTGGTCTTGTCTACGTGTTGATTTCGATGTTTAGAGAATTGGTTCTTTTCTGGGGTTCGCTGCATGCCTCTTGGCAGCTTCACGAGAAACTGTTGAAAGCCGTGCTCCATGCCAAGTTCAAGTTCTTCGACTCGACACCTCTAGGTCAATTGATGAATCGATTTTCCAAGGACGTCGAAGCTATCGACCAAGATGTGGCTCCTATTGCCATTGGCATGCTTCATAGTTTAGCATCAGTGGTCATGATTGTGATCCTCATTTCGGTCATTACACCTGGTTTCTTGTTTACCGCCATCATTATCACCATACTTTTCTCTGCAGTTGGTGCCATTTACTTGAACGCATCTCGTGACTTGAAACGTCTGGAGTCGGTGCAACGCAGTCCGCTATACCAGCAGTTTGGCGAGACTTTGACTGGAATCGTTAGTATTCGGGCATATGGTGATGCACAACGTTTCATGATTGACAATCATCGTCATATCGATTCATATAATCGGCCGCATATCTATTTGTGGGCTACCAACCGATGGCTGGCTTACCGCGTGGATATGATTGGTGCTCTTGTCTCATTCCTTTCTGCTGCATTTGTGTTGATGAACATTGGTCGTATCGACGCCGGAGCTGCCGGTCTATCCATGACTTACGCTGTCACTTTTACAGAGAATGTCCTCTGGTTGGTGCGTCTGTATGCGGAATCTCAACAGAGCATGAACTCTGTCGAACGTATCCGAGAATACCTGGAAGTCGAACAAGAGGCAGACCAAATCATAGAAGAACGTAGACCACCATCGGGCTGGCCCACCAAGGGAGCTGTCGACTTCATTGACTACTCCACTCGATACCGTCCTGACCTCGACTGTGTGCTCAAGGAGGTGTCTTTCTCTGTTAGTGCAGGTGAGAAGGTTGGTATTGTGGGACGTACAGGGGCTGGAAAGAGTTCGCTTGCACTTGCACTTTTCCGTGGTCTGGAAGCAGTAAACGGCAAAATTGTGATTGACGGAATCGATATTAGTACCATAGGCCTGCAAGATTTGCGCGAAAACATCACAATCGTGCCTCAAGATCCTACTCTTTTCACAGGCACGATACGTACCAATCTGGACCCATTCGGCTTGTTCAGTGACGAACAGATCTTTGTTGCGTTACGCCGTGTCCATCTCATTACAGACACAGTTTCAGGGACTGCGACACCAGGCAGTCCAGCCTCTGCCGATCAATCAGCGGACGACTCCGCAGCTCCGGAGAACAAGAATGTCTTCCGTAATCTCGAATCACCAGTGGCCGAATCCGGCTCGAACTTATCACAAGGTCAGCGCCAGCTCTTGTGTCTTGCGCGTGCACTCCTCAAGAGTCCTCGCGTTCTCATGATGGACGAAGCCACAGCATCAATCGACTACGCAACAGACGCCAAGATCCAAGAGACCCTCCGCGAGCTCAAGGAAAGCACAATCATTACTATCGCTCACCGTCTCCAAACAATCATCGACTACGATAAAGTGCTAGTCCTCGACCACGGCCGAGTCGTTGAATACGACCACCCCTGGACGTTAATCAATAAAGAAAATGGAAGTTTTAGAGGCATGTGCGAAAATAGCGGGAATATGGATGTATTACTGGAAGGAGCAAAAAGTGCTTGGGAGAGTAAAACACTTTGTTGATACGGAGTGATGGATTGATTGATTTAGGTTGCTACATTTTCAAAACTTTTTGCACATACATATCTGAAAACTGAAAGTATATATAATTTCTACACGGACAATGCACTTTTCATGATCCGCACATGAGACTGAGTTCTATACGTCACTCGTTACGGGTCGTCTACTAGGAAGGATTTACTCGGGTTTACTCTGAGACTAAGCTTTTATACTTATGATTTTGATGGTGTCGAAATAGGGAGATTTCAGTGTTTAAAGTCCATTTATTTGCTTGTTCATCCACTCTAGATTAATTAAGACCATGACTACCATGATGAACAGAGACCAGTTACATGTTCAGGTGTACGCTCTGTAGATCCTCTACTTGACAACAATCTCTGAATACTCGATAATTCTGGCGGGATCAGTCGCATAGGTCAATCAAAGTCATCTCATTAGAGCTGATGGTCAGCTCCTTCAGGCCTTTCGACGGATCAAATGTCTCTACGAAACGTCTTCGGGTAGGGGTGTCGCTGTTGTTGCTGTTGCTGGTGCTGCTGCTTTCTTTCTCTGCATCTGACAAAATTCCTCCAGCCGATTCTTCGGTAGAAACGGCGGCCTCAGATTCGTCCAACTCATCGTCCGCAAACAAGCTCGCTTCTGCTTCGGCATCAAGGCGAGCGAGTATTTCCTGTGCTCTTTGTGCTTGCATGGTCTCTGCAATTTGACGATCGTGTTCTTTGGCGCCGCCGTTTGCGAATTGTTGATATGCTGTGACATGTGCCTTTGCCTTCTCTGCGTAGGTAGTTGAGGGTGCAACTGAGGGCTGTGTGATGGGTTTTGCTTGTTGAGAAGCATTGGTTTGTGATAGCACGGTCTTCTGCCCAGGAAATTTTGGATTCATAGCCCAATGTCCGCAGACTGAACAAACGCAGGTCTCCGCCGAACACGTCATTCCACACGTATGACCACAGGAAAGAGTCCTTTCACATGTGGCTTGACACTCAATTTGAGAATGATCGAAATTGTGGCATCGTAGTGCACAAGTATGCCCGCAGTCGAGAGTCTGCGTACACGGAACACTACACCCTCCTGTAAGTTCTACCAAGTCTTGGGGCATCTCCACAAACTCTTTATTTCCATGCTTTTCACAAGTTAATTGGATGTAGCGCGCAATACAAGTAGTAGTCGCATTTCCACTGCCTATGACGCTGATCACTTTCATCCATAGAGGGCTTTCAGAAGCGAGATGCTCAGCGTTCCCGAACATGTAGAACCCACGTCGAGCTCGAGATAGTGCGACACAGACACGGTTCTCGATTTTGAGGAAACCAATCCCGTTCTGGTCGTTGCTTCTCACTAAAGACAACAACACAACTTCATTCTCTTCTCCTTGGTAAGAATCGACAGTGTAAACTTTGAGATGTCTGCCCTGAAGGTGTTTGTTACTTTTCAGAAGGCTAAGGATCTTCTTCCTCTGGCCGTTGTAAAAAGTGAGCACTGTTATATGCGCGGAATCCAGCCCTGCTAATACCAAATAGAGGAAGAAAGTTGCAACCATCAGCGCTTCATTGTGATTGTATTTGGAGAACAAGCTATCCGAATTTTCTCTCCAATGGTGAGAAAAGAAAAATGCCCGAACCTCTCCCATGGCTGGCACTTTGGCGAGTTTATTGACTGTCTCATGGTCTTCTATGTTATCATAGATGGGTGTGAGTAGACGTCGGATCTCCGGAACCATACGACGCTGTAGGGTCATAGTCCTGAAGTCGACACCATTCCTCACTAGTCGTTCGAACATTGACACATTCAGATTGTAAGGTGGGCTTTCCAATTCTCTGACAGAGCAGCTTCCTTGTAGCTGTTTATGGTCACCGACAAGAATCAAATGTTCAAGGGATTCAACACATGCTGCAGTTATGGGGGCTTCGATTGTCTCAGCTGCCTCCTCAATCATGATGATTTTTGGTTTCAGGGCCGACACTAAAGCACGGTATTTGCTTAGTCCTGTAGTGGTCATTCCTATGACCTTGGCATCCTTCAACACCACGTAATCATATTCCCACTTGCCAATCTGTCGCTCTGTAGCGACAGCATTGTGCTGCTGAACATTCACTCTGAACGATAAAAGCAGATTGTTCTTAGCACGTTGTCTGAGTTTATTGTAGATGTGACCTCTTCTGCTGGGAGGTATCTGCCACAGATCGCCCATGTCTGCTTCCGTTTCTTCAGGCTCGTTCGAATCTTCTAGTCCAATGAATGGCTCATGCAGAGGTAAGAAATATCCATTAAGAGCTTCAAGCTCATCATCCAGGTAGTCTCGCTCTTGTTCCAACTCTTTGAGCTGCTCATATTCCATATCCGCCTCATCGTCTTCCTGTTCGAAGCTCTCATCATTGTAAGTAACACGATGCTTTCCAAATGAGTCACCAAGCCAGATACTCATGGGCTCGGTACATGATCCTTCCCAGCCGCCGGCTCCCTCACAGAGAAGTCTATATTGGCCGTTTGTGATGGCACCATGCTTAAGAAAGAATGTACCTGGGAGTGGATCGCACAACTCCTCGGCAGAGAACGGAGATAGCAGTTCCTCTATCACTTTTTGAATTTTTTCAAACCTCTGCCGTATCTGTGGCATGCTGCTCCCTTGCAAACGCGGCACTGACGTGGACTTACTGACTTCAAACAACGTTCGCTTTTTCACATTTTCGTCGAGGCTTCTGCCGCCCAGGCGAATATAGTCTGGAACAAAAGCCGAAATATGATTAAGCAATTGATCAAGAGCGTGGTTAGTATGAGCAGCAATCACAATTGGAGGGTCGCCTTCCTTCCAATTTGATAGGTATAACCGTAACGCAGAAACAGATACATGAGTTTTTCCCGTTCCTGGAGGGCCTTGTATTATTGCCAACCTCTTCGTCAAGATCTGATGCAGCGCTTCCCATTGGGATGTATCGAGGTTGTTCTGCGGCTCTGAAGGCCAGTCAGACAGAATGTCGGCGTACTTGTTGTCAAACAGTTTCATTTGCGGGTTTTCCCCAATATAGGTCGGATGACCAATATCGGTCTTGAGGTCGCAAAGGTGTTCGGAGAAAGGGAAACTGTTTCCGTTAGTCACCATCATAATCCGCTTGCTCTCTCATAGACTTGCCTTTCTTTACTCATAACTTGCAATGTCTTCATTGTGTGGCGGCTCGACTCCAAATACCCAGACCTTGCCTGTACCATTATCCACTCTTGCTGAGGATCGAATGGGGCATTATTGCTTTCAGCAAAGAAAATGTCGATTTGACGAGGTCGGTTGTTTAGCTGTTCAAGAGGACGGGCTGCAACAACCGCAACGAGGCATTGAGTTTGGAAGCAATCATCTGCTGGAGACAGTGCCACCATGGAACCTGTAATCAACCGACTTGTGTACTCCCACACGATGTTTTTCCCTGCACGGGAAGTGGAGAAAGATATCTTTGTCGCGACGCCTTTTGTACTGAGAGTTATGCCAGTGATATAGACCTAAGAGTTTTTATTAGCCAACGAAATGGAGACATAGGTTAGGCTTGTCATTGCATACCTTTTCATAGATGCAGACCTCGTTAGTGTCGGTCATTTTAGGCTCATCTCGCACAAGAGCTACTGCGTCTCGAAGTGAAGCCACGGTATCCTCCCTAAGAAGCTCATAATGGGCGTTCAGGTACGCCTTTGGCGACTCCCATGGTCCGTCAATCTGGTTCGTGGGAAGATCAATAGTACCGTCGTCAAGATCTATTGCGCCTGTCTGGCCCATAATCTCTTGCGCAGTAGGAATCTCCGGGTGGGAGAGCCAACTTTCGCTGTTGTCAACCTTTAGCGTTTTTAGGACATACTTTCGAATGTCTGGATTTGCTTTGTTGGCAGCAACTCTAAGGAGATTGAGGGATGAACCTTCTTGTGGGTGACCCTTGGGCCCCTTCGATGTGTTTTTTAGGCCTTTTTGTTTGCTGGGCATACTGAAAATTTGAACTGACAGATAGACAGGAAACCGTCAAATCTACAGGTAAGTCATCTCACAGATTGCAGGACATCGAGAAATGCAATGTCATTTGAGTGAGAAACTAGATGTTCCTTGGTGAGGGAAACATGATGGTAAAGTAAGGATCCGATGAAGTGTAGAAACGAGTAAAAAGGTAAAATGAGCAAGAGTGGAAGATGAGATGAGTCTAGTCATGTGGTAGCAGGGCAAACGACAAAGAGGGAAGGAACAAACGCGGTCGACTTATCAGGACACCGAAATCTTATTCTTTATAATCTATCATAAGCCAGCCATTCATTCTCTTTCATCCAGCAATCTTTGATTATGTGTTGTACAATGAAGCAAGTAAGCAAGATACGGCATTGTCCTATAAATGGTACCGACTTGGACTGTCGACGGGCACATTCATTCTTGCCCATACTGCTTCCACTCCCAGATCCTCCTGGCCACTGCATCGCATATACTGTTAGCAAGTGAGTTTTGGATGAAGACCACCATATACGTACTTGTCACTGGATTTCACAGTTGGCTCAGTCTGCTCGCCAGAGGGATTGCGGAAAAGAATATTCCGTTTCTACAGGCGGCATCAGTACGATACTCAGTGCCAAAACTCGTCCCTCACTGAACTCATATCATTTATTGTACTTACTAATCCCAGAGTGAGATGGATTGCTGCCGGGCTCCAACTGAAGTGTTCCCGAGGTTCTTTCCCTTCAATCATGGCTTGAATATTTCTAGCAGCGACAGCAGCTTGTGCAGCCCCGGGCTTTGCGGCCTTATGCAATCCAGTATCCGCAATATCACCCACGGCAAATAGATTGGGATATTTACTGTCCAGAAATTGCAAGGTCGGTCGAACGCGGATGAAGCCATTTTTAGGGTTGGCCAGAGACTCGCCATTCGAAGGAATAAGATCTCTGAGGAGGTCATTGTTTGGCTTCTGCCCAGTGGCTAGGATCACAAAATCCGCCGTTAGTCTTGTGCCGTTGGTCAGATGGACTTCATATTGAGATCCATCAGTTGAAAATCTCTCTGATGGTACCACCACTCGAGCACCTGTAATTAGTCTTTGACCATCGGTTAGATTGAGATGAGGTGAAGGCAGCATGAAATGAGGACATAGTGAACATACTTGACACCGAGTTCATCGAATCTTTTTTGGACTATGTCATGAATCTTGGGGTGAAAAGCCGGCATCACCTGTGCCCGAGAATGTACAAGTGTGACTTCCTTTTCAAGGTAGTATTCTCTGAGGTCTGTGGCCACTTGAACTCCAAGGGCTCCTCCACCGACTATAAGAATGGAATTGGCTTTCTTCACTTGCTCCTGGTGCCTCTGCAGATACTGAACTGAAGACACTTTGTCATCGTGCTTTATAGTGCCGGGCTCTGCCAGAGTTGTTCCAGTTGCGATGGTGAGGTATTCGAAAGGAATCTGATTAGATCCCTGCCATTCCCGATCAAGTTTCACATACTGAGGCTGGACAGAAAGGACCCGTGCTTGCACAACGGCATGTGACGAGCTATTAGGTAAGGAGTTGAAGACACCTGTGTATGGGATAAATGCCTTATGCTCGTGACCAGGAACAACGGAATATCGAGGCTATGGTTTATGAGTATATGCTGTCGCATCTTCAATGAACGATGTGAAAACAAGCCAAACATTCGACTTACAAATGCGAACAGGTGATGGAAATGGCTATGTGGCTCAATCAATAGCACCTGGACGCCATCTCAGTCCGTGTGGTCTTTGAGCTGTACGAGTACGGTATCATAGATAACTCACTCTGTGTGTCGTGGGTATGATACGGGCAAGTTCTTGCGCTGTAGCCTTGTCTCTCATGTTAGTTCTAGCCAAGAAGATAGGTAAGCATAGTCAACAAGTGCTACTTACTCGTCCAACATAGGAGCCTCCCACTACAATGACATTTTTCAGTTGACTCGCCATGATCAAGACAATCTTTCAGTATGTGAAACGAAGTGCCGATAGCTAAAAAGAGTCCCGTTCTACAACGATTATATACTCGATTCGTCAAGAGTAGGCAATTGTCAGGTAAT
This sequence comes from Talaromyces stipitatus ATCC 10500, assembly GCF_000003125.1. Lineage (NCBI taxonomy): Eukaryota > Fungi > Ascomycota > Eurotiomycetes > Eurotiales > Trichocomaceae > Talaromyces > Talaromyces stipitatus. Next base: position 776,545 of record NW_002990116.1, read on the forward strand.
CGGAGAAGCAAACACGAAGGTCAGCCATTGCCTCGGGGTCTCCATGCCTTTTCTACTGTGCTAAATCCGCACGACTCGGGTATGGAGCGAGAACGCGCGTTCGGCTTATTCTACTCTTGCAATGAAGTGTTGTTAACAACTGCCGGCAACCGGAATGCAATTTTATCTGATCAATCTGATAAGCCCTCTATCTTCGACGACCGCGGAGCACTATGTCCGAGTGTCATGCACCAGCCAATAACTCGGCAACGGACGACATATCTCGGAGTTAGTATAAAGTCTTACCCGCCTGTTGGATATGGCTATCCGTACTCATCTTTGACAAAATATTGGTCAATGGCTCGGACACTTTGACGGATACCTAACGAAGAGCCGGAAACTGCGGACGTTTTCCGGTGAATGCTAGGAGCTCTCACAAAGTTTCAACCCTTTGATTGAGCATCAGGCACAAAGGAAAATGAGTGCGAAATATCGCAATATCCTTTCAATGTATGTCAGCTCGTTACATTTTAGATGAAAGAACTAGATAAGTCTTTTTGAGCGCCACTACACCGTAGACAGAGCGTTTTCGAGTGGATGATAATAGTAGAAGAAGAACCCCGGTAGGAATAACAGAGAGGTTTCCCATGGCTGCCTTATTTCAGGCAGCTATTTCTCTCACTTCCTTACTTTGCCATTTGCAATATCTAGTGCTCATTACTTTCTTCGCCAAGAGACGGAGCACCCTGGAGAAGACTCAGTAGCTGGGAGGTCTCTCTCAGATCCGCTTCTCTAGGGTTTCAGACACGTATTTACCTCATATGCACCGTGATTGGATGAAGTTTGAGCGAGATTTTCTGCTTCTGCGGCTTGCAAAAACCCTATCATGCGACGAGGACAATCTGATAGACTACGTACTGCAACAAAAATGCAAGAAGCATGTCTTGACATATCCAGTGGAGATGTTATGCCTGAGGCATCAATGCGGAGATCCCGCGATTACCAAGTTCAACACGCCGCCAAACACGTCGTATACCCTTCAGACCTCCTAGAGAAATCCAGACAAAGAGTCACCTGGAAACATTGTTCCGAGCAGACAGATTCCGAAATCTCCTTCACCCTTTCCAACTTCCCTTGCGTTTCAGCCGCAACATATCCCCGATCCTTGCGACAAGCTAATTCGCCGCCAAAAATCGGCTCTAGTAACTACCAAGAAATTCGTCAGTTGTGGAAACCCGGCCGATTAAGGGCTTAACGCTCGGCCGGGGGGAGCGCGGGTGATAATACTAGCTGAAGATGCCTTCGCTAGCCGATGATGATGACGATCGTGATCTTATAGGTAAATCGCCGGTAGATTGGTCGCATCAACGAGACACTAATCGCAGAAATGATTTATAGGGTCTCAAGATGGAAGTTCTGATAATGAGGATGAACAAATGAGGGATGCCGATGACGGCGATGTCGAGAACGACAACGACCCCGATCAAGAGCTCGACCAAGAGCAAGAACAAGACGCCGAAAGTCCATCGAACAACAGCCAGACCTCTGACGGCCCCGGAAATGATGCGCAACAAGATACAGATCCAAATATTTTAGTAGACTCTCTCGATGCCTACCGTCCTACTGTCCGGCCAGAGTGCCTGACTGCGACAACGTATGATATCGTGCCCACGATCGCCGCGCCGCAGAGTACATCTATTAATGCCGTGACGTCAACCGGGGATATGCGCTGGGTCTTCAGTGGTGGTAGTGATGGTTATATACGGAAGTATAACTGGGTTGAATCAGTGAATGGCAAATTAATGCTGACCGTTGCTCAACGGCATCCCTTTGTCGACAGCGTGGTCAAGGCTGGTGTGCTGATGAATTATTGGGAAAATATGGACGGCAATGTGCTTTCACCTGTTTACTCGCTTGCAGCTCAAAACGAAGGCTTATGGCTGTTATCCGGCCTAGAATCAGGCAACATTCGCCTCCAAACGGTCCGTCATGAGGAAGGAAGAGAAATCGCGCTCCTTAAAAGTCACACATCAGCTGTTTCCGTGCTCAACTTATCTCCGGATGAGAGAAGTCTTCTATCTGGAAGCTGGGATAAGCGAGTTTTAGATTGGGACCTGAACATAGGGCAGGTCAGGACCGCGTTCGGTATCAGTTCTGGACAAATTTCGGCTATAGAAGTCCGACCAGATTCTGCGCTACCCATTCCACAGGATACGATGGAACCGCAATATGAAAAGTCTTTCTCGTCCAATAATCATCTGCCTTCTTCTACCTTGGTGAATGGCGCTGCGGGCCGTGGTGGTGCAGGTCAAGATGACGATGCTCCACCAGCATCTCCAGCAGACTCTCTCTTTGGCGGCGCTGACTCCCTGTTCGGCGATGGGGACAACCACATGGCAGACGATGGAGAAGGATCCGGTGATGCAGCAAATGTGGGAGAGAATGCATTATTCGGGGGTTCACTTGACATGGACATTCGACCTTCGGAACATGAGGTGAAGCTGGAGTCAGAAAATGTCCATCAGCCCAATGGCACGGACGATTGGCCATCACTGAATGCTGAATCCAGTACTGTCCAGAATGCTACTTCCCCTAAGGGAGGGGACGGGACTAAAAATAATGGGCAAATAGAACAAAAATCTGACTCTACCGTGAACGGCTTACCGTATGCGGAGGCATTGGAGTCTATCAATGTCGAAGATTCAGAAAGTTCCCCTCGAATAACCTCCGACACGACCTTCCTCGCTTCGTCCATTGACGGTCCAATCCGTATATGGGACAGACGACAGCCTGACCCTGTTGCTCGTATCACTCCTAGGAACGTCCCACCATGGTGTATGAATGCCTGTTGGTCTCCAGACGGTAATTACATATACGCAGGACGTCGAAATGGAACAGTGGAAGAGTACAGCCTGCATAAAGGTTTAAGAGACCCAGAGAGGGTCTTTAAATTACCCCAAGTGGGAGGTGCGGTCACTGCACTGAAAGCAATGCCCAACGGTCGTCATCTACTCTGGTAAGTTTCTATGAATTATTGCCAAATGCCAAAAACCATGCTAATTATAACTAGTGCTTCACACGACATTCTTCGGCTGTATGACCTAAAGGGTCAACCTCACAAACACTCCCCTGTCCCATTCCTCGTTATCCCAGGTCACCGAACAGGTGTAATATCACAGCTGTATATTGATTCAGCTTGTCGCTTCTTAATCTCTGCTAGTGGTAACCGTGGATGGGAAGGAAATACCACTGAAGTGCTGCTAGGCTATGAGATTAATGTGTAAAATCTCATCTTCATCGTTTGCTTTGAGACTGGTTTGTTGTCTTTCTGTCTAGGGCTAAATGCCCCTATTTTATTGTCTTAAGATAATGCACGGCTAGCTGTCATGCTTTTAGATATACGGATGTACTATTCCAGGAGTTCAGAAGGAGCATCATACTAACAATGAATATTGATATCAGTCAGAAAGGTATAATACAATACAAGGTCAACCACTAAGCATATACTCTGAAGTGAACAGACCCCTTTGACCAAAAGCCATCCCAGATTCAAACACCGGAAACCAAATTTCATATATCAACAAAAGAATCATTTACATTAAAGGGAAATCATGTCTCATTTCTGTGGGAAAAGCGGGCCAGCCCATGAAGAAGAATAAATAGGGAAGAGCAGTTGAAGGAAGACCAGTGACTCAATAAAGACTCAAGTCGAGTCCTCCACAAACATTGGCCGACTCCTGCCTCCACCGATCATAGTACGTATTATTTTCCTGCTGGATACGGCCGTCTTCGTCCCAATCAAAAAATACGTATGCAGGGTCCTTGCCTGTCACTTTCACAAAATTCGGCCCAGCAGCAAGATCTCCAAACCCTCGGAGTGCCACGTTGGGGACGTGTGTGCGTGCTTCCACCCTATTTCGCATAGAATTCACTGATATCAGATATACGGGTGGTATCTTTGCCTCGTTATGGGCGCGCAAAGGCATGCCGATCCACGCCGCATTTCGATATGATTCTTGACGTGTCGGTTCGTATTTCATAGGGAGGGGACGCGTCAGAATCATTTTGTCGAGTTCCTGCGCATCGAGTAACAGTCCTGGCGTCCGGAGGTATAAGACACTGTCGTATGCCATGAATTGGATCTCACCTAGGCGTAGTAGTTTTGAGTCTGTGAGCGAGTACCCTTGCTGAATGACGAGGTGCATGTCAATGGGTAATAGCCAGAACTTGTATTGCACGCTCGCTTCTCGCAGAGAAGATAATGCTTGGCTAACGACAGGATCGGTGGGCGTTATCAAGTCCCATTCTTGCGGGTACATGAACAGACGGTCTTGTATTGTCGATCCGCCTTCAAACATTTTCTTATAAATGGCGATCGTCGAACATATACTCGCAGGATTAGGCTCGGAAAGAAGTTGCAGATATGCAAAGTTGCCTTGATTCAATGTTGAGAGTTCCCCAGTCTCTGGATCTAATATCGATTGCTCCTTGTTGGTATCATATGTCATGTGTTCATAGTCCGCTTGCATCGAATCTAGCGAACGAAAGTCTCGTTCTATGTTTCGTACTCCATGTTGCTGTAGTGCGTACCCCGCCAGAAAAATGCCAAACGTGCATACACAGGTGATGACTGGAATGAGGAAGGTCGCAACTGTGGAGGATGTTAGGAGTACCATGTTGACTGGCATTTGCTGAATGAAACAAACACCACAATCAATTGGACCTAATATCGTAGGAGGTTGAGGTAGTTGGGACTTGGAGTTGGTATCAAAATAAGAAGGACATTATCAAGAATCCTTTTGGTTGATCTAGACTGGACACATGCACATCATTTGTTACTGGAAGAACGAAGTAGTATGACTGACATGTTTACACGAAGCCGTTGCCCGGCGCAACTATCCGCACTTAGTGTAGCCTCAGGCCGCAGCGATCGATAACGGGACCGCAAGCCTAGACCGAACTAGGTTAGATAGGGACACCTCAAGGTAAGGAAAAACACAAGCGCGGATCAACTTGCTGCTGGATAAATTCATTTGAGTGCTAAATATCCCCGGAACGTTCGGCTGTTCGGTCAAAAACGTATAATTGAAAGAATGTCGTCTCATCGAGCGGATGCGAGCACCTTTCTCGACAACCGAGGCTACACTGGCCCCCTCGTCCGCGGCGTGAATCCTGTCACATTGTTCGAAAAAGCTGTACGCGATCGTATCACAGATTCATACTATTGGAAAGAGCAATGCTTCGGTCTCAATGCTGCCACACTGTGTGATCGCGCAATCGAACTGACGTCGATCGGTGGAACGTACGGATTATCACAGAAACCAACTCCGTTCCTTTGCCTAGCTTTCAAGATGCTTCAGCTAGCGCCAGAGAAAAGCATTGTTCTCGAATATTTGAATTTCACTGATCCAGGAAGTGGAGATGAGGAGAACCCGGAGGATACAGAAATCAACGGAGAAGTGGTCAAAGGTAGAGGTGACTTCAAGTATTTACGATCCCTCGCCGCATTTTATATTCGTCTTACGTTCGAAGCTGCCGAAATTTACAAATATCTGGAGCCGCTACTGCTGGATTATAGGAAGCTGAAGCGAAGGATGCGCGAAAATTACGTTCTTACCACCATGGATCAGTTTATCGACGATTTGCTCACGAAAGATCGAGTGTGCGCGACGAGTTTATGGAAGCTACCTTCTCGACAAATGCTAGAAGATCTGGACTTATTGGAAGAACGAATTAGCCCGTTGGCTGATGAATTGGAGGAACTTGACCGGGAGAGTGTGGCAAGTTACCACAGCAGGCAAGACGATGATAGTGATCGCGGTTCAGATACTATGCGGCAAGAGGAATGAAAATGGAATAAGAAATCTTGAGATAATCTCACCAACGCCGATTTTCCATGAATCATGACGGATCCGATAATAGGAACATGATACGTTTACATGCGTGCATTTGAAACGCTCGACGATCTCGCAAGAAAACAGCAACTCTTAATGGATCCACCTAAAACCCTTGTTGACGGTGCCACTTGTCTTCCCAACCTTTGTACCACGGATCCTCATCTAACGTGGTCACCTCCCAATTCCTTTCAATGGCACCGCTGTCCTCTTGCTCCTTATTCCATTTGTCTAATGCGGGAAGCACAACATGCTCTACATGCCATGTGCTCTTGTACTTCATGAGATTCTCCTTTCCGTTTCGTAGAATCTTGGCAACCAATGCGGGGATCTTCGGCTCGTCTCTAAATTCTTGAACGGGAGTGAAAATCGCTTTGAAGTTGAAGACTATACCTCCAGAGATGGGAAGACGTCGTAATGTCTGCCAGTCAACTCGAAGGAAGCAGTCTTTAAGGGCAAGATCTGGTTTCTGCGACAGTCTGTGTTGCTCGTGTGGATGTCCCGCTGGCATGTACAACGGTTTATCGATCTCTAAGCCCCACGAGCCACGTTGGATAGGCTTATCCGCTGGCATTTTGGTGAAGAATCTACTGGATTTAGCGATGGAAAATAAGACACGAAATTGTGACTACACTTACCGGTCCATGGAGAACCTCATTTTCTCCTTGTAGTCGGGAACTGGTGCATGAATTTCATGAAGCTGGAGTCCAATCTTGGTACCGACATTCCAACCGAGCGATGAGCATATCACACCTGCACGAAACACGTAATAACCGGTTTTGTCGTCTCTCAAGGTGATGGCGAAGTCTTCGGGGACATTGTCCATGAGAATTTCCAAGGGCTGTTTGGAACGGATGTCCTGCTCGGTCTCCAGAATCTTGTTTACCAAAATACGGTCGTCTCGAATGGAAAAATATTGAGGGTAGCGAGCGCAGATAAACTGCAAGACCATCTCCATCAATTCTTTGCAAGCGAGTTCCGATCCGGGCATCCAGTCAAGCACATCTTTGCCATGCTTCTCATATAGTGCCTTGCGCTGGGCGATTCGTTCTTTGTACGTATTTTCGAGCTCGACCCACCAATCGGTTTCAAGTTTTTTCAATGCTAGTATAGATTAGCTTCTTTTTCCCTCTATCGTTGAGAACATCCAGAATACTCAAGAACATACACATGGTCTGATGATAATTCCATCTAAACGGCCGATATGGTCGAGGCAGGGCTTTCTCAATCTTAAACTCCTGATGAGCATTCGGCAAGGGCACACCACTCAGCGCAGAGTAATCTAGAAAGTCTCCCATCTCCTTGATCTCCTTTACAGAGAAGCCCATCGAAGTATAGAGTCCATCACTAGCGGTTTCATAATTCTGAGTCATGGGAAGAATGTTTTTGAGGATATGTTCTTCACTAATATGCTTCGAGGCCGTTTTGGGTATTTTGCTCTTCATGTTGAGCATTGCCTCTCTTCGTGGAGGGGGTAGGGCATCGCTGTAACATGTATCAGGCGCACCTGAAGATGCCGAAGGCTTTTTCTCTGGGGATAGCGAGCGTGGTGGTGTCTTTGATGTTGATGTTTTGCGGGCACGGCTTAGTATGCTGCGTCCTCTGACTCTGGTGAAGGCAACGTATATAACAGTTGTACCCAACAGAGCTAGGCCGACCAGCCACTGGAGGCTCCATATATGAAAAGTCATTGTGAAGGGAAAGTTAACTCCTGCTGGATATAATGAGGGACTTACGCAAACGAGTGTATGCGTGTACCTATATCAAGACGATATAGCCACAAGATACATTCATGAGATGGTACGTCCGTGACTGGCAGTGGAAGGTACAGGGAAGTGTATATACAAGGATCAAGATGGCAGTTAAAATAGAATGCAAGGAACTGATGTTCTAGAAACGATATTGAAACAAGGACTTCGGGAATCCTGAAGAGAGGGGGATTTGATACGCAAAAAAGTAATCAAGACCCCCCGGGGAAATATCACAAGACACAACTTCTACTACCTGTGTCTTTCCAACGTTTACTGTTTGTTCATACTTTTTGCGTTTGTATTGAGCCAGAGTTTGGGGAGGGAACAACCTATTCAAGGGTCGTTACTCATGGCTAATCAATGCTAGTGAGATATTGCTTACCATGTTTGGTGACGAGATGCAGTTACATCAAGGAATTTGGTGGGCTCAAGATAAGCAATATTATCGGTATGTCTAAGCAACCTCGTATCTATGGCATCCATGGATAAGGTCCAGCTGTATTTCATGAGGGTTGACCATCTATATGACTCTTGATGCCTGTTCCGAAGTTAAGGTAACACAACATATTTCATATCACCCATGGATGTAGACAAAATAGTTGACACTCGTTCTTGTCTAATTGAAGGACGTTGAGCTATTCGTATTATCAGTTATCAGATACTATCCATGACATACATTGCACTATCTACACCTCCCCCGCAATGGATATCTACTAGAGGGGCGTTCCAGACCAGAGTCAATCAGTACATCACCACGAGCCTACAGCCTATCAAATACGTACCTATATCTTCTTATCAGCGCAGATAGAATATCCGCACTCACTGGCCGAACAGGGAGAGGCAAAATACTGGACGGCTTGACCCAAGAGGGCAAAAACTGGGGTTGGTAGACTCATTCCTAAAACGGAAAAAATATCCCGTCTTGGATATCCTCTTAGGGTTTCTCCGCGCTTTGGATTCCTGAGGCAGTAAGGCTTATAAAATCACATACAGACAGGTGACGTAGTGTAGCCCTAGCCCTACTTCTGAATAGTTACATCTTGCACGAAAAACACCCTCCCAGTAGCTCCGCCTTCACTGGTGAAGGACCGGTAGTCTTCGGTAGTATTGAAAGAAGGTATCAATGTTTGTTGTAGAATGGCCAGTTAGTTCCATACATCGCCTTGCTTCGAATTGATTGATATTGACTTGATGTTAGTTGCTGTAACAATCTGGATAGCAAAGTATATATATATATATATCTATCAAAGAAGATTTCGATGACTCTCTAACAATTCCATTCACTTTGCGTTCGAAACCATTTCTTTCAAGCCTCATTTGGAATTATGTTTTGAAAATAGTTGGGTACTGCCTTCCTACTAGTCAAGCTCTAGTTGGGCGTCACCATGAAAGAACTTGACTCTTTATTGGGGCCACCAATTGTTTGCAATTCCACATTTCTCCCTTCAAGGATTTCCTTTCTCTCTCACTTCTGCTTCACTGTTTCAGCAAAATCTGAGGATTGTTGTCGACAAGTCAAAATACAAATAGGCTTTCATTTTCTCTAGAGAACATGTTCCAAAGCAAATTTTCATCTTCCAGGCAGGAATAAAAATCGAACAATATTATATCTACTCCCTTTTCATCGCGTCCCATCACCTTGTTTCGATTACATCTCTACGTGTCAGCAGCCTTCGCAACACAGCTACTGCTGCACGATGCCTGGATACGCTCACGAGCACACCCCCACCCTTCGAGCACGTGCCTCTGGGGATAATGCTATAATACAAGACATATATCCAAAGGAGTTGACCATTGATCCAACTGCAGATAGTCAGCTTGCGCGTCTTCCAGTAGAGCTCATCCTAAAGATCGGCTCCCTCTTGCAAGACAGCCCCGCCGATCTCTGTCACTTCGCCGCATTGACTTCAAAGAACTGGTCGATCCTTAGGGAAGAGTGTCACCGCATTGCAGTGAAACTGGCTGAGCCGACAGAGGAAGAATTCAAGAAGTACCTCACTGAGACTGGTGATGTGGACCGCCTCATCCTTTGGGACCAAGTACAGGAGTCTGACATCCACACGCGCTCAAAGTTTACAGATGCAGTTAGCAATGGTAAGCTAAATGTTGTGGACAGCTTCTTGCAACATGGCCTTAGCCCCAATACTTGCAGCATCTTTGGGAATCGACCTTTGAATTTGGCAGCTAACTGCCCCCGTCCCGTGGAGATGTCCAAACTGCTCTTGAAGCACGGAGCAGATCCAAATTTAACAGACATACTTACAGACATATTCAGCCCTCTATATACTGCTGCCAGCTTGGGTCATGAGGATTTGGTGAATGTGTTGTTGGATTGTGGGGCTGATATCAAGGTCAAGAGCGCCATTCAAGCCATATGCCATATCTGCACGGAGGCCACAATTGTGCGCGCCTTCGAGATGGGTGCCGATATTCACTCAATCGACGAGGGCGGCAACAATATACTCCATCATGGTGGTAGAAATGAATCACCTGCCGTCCTACCTATACTTTTCAAATTGGGCTGTCCCTTGGAGGCCGTAAACAAACAGAATCTTCAGGGAAAGACGCCACTGATGAAGGCTGTGAAAGGGGGCCATGTGAACAATGTGACAACTTTGCTTGCATATAACGCAGACCCTAACACTCCTCTCGCTAATGGTGCGACTGCTTTACATGTGGCTTGTAATTGGGACCACGTCGAAATTGCACGTTTGCTCATCGACGCCGGGGCCAAGGTCGAGGTTGTCAACGGCGATGGGTGGCGCCCTATCCATTTCGCAGCGTATAATTACTCAACCAAAATGGTGGAGTTGCTAGTTCAGCATGGCGCCGATGTCACAGCTACAGACCAGCAACAGAATACTGCACTGCATCTGCTGTTGGCGGAAGTGACTTCCAATGCCTCGAAGAAGTTTGTCAAAGGCATCCTCCGGAAGGTAAAACTTCTAATCTCGGCTAATGCTGATCCAACTGCAAAGAACGATTCGGGTGACACTCCTTTGTCTCTTGCCAAGAACACTGGCCACTATGAGATCTATCATCTCCTTTCCACCCGTGATACGCACGCACTTGATGGCAAACCCCCGACCGGACGCGACTGGAAGGATTACTTGCGTGAACATGTTTATGTTACCGAAGCGGCATAGTTTCGATTCGTCTGCCGTTACTGCTTTTCCAAGTCTGTGGTTAGTCTAGAAAATTCGTAATGAGAGCGTTGTGTATGTAATCTCGTCACGTAACCTCTCCTTCACAATCACCCCGACATAAAAGATACGACTTCGCCCTCTTTTCTTCTTCTCTTTCCCTTCAACTCCTTTCTTCCACTCATCGCCGCCCCCTTTCTTTTCACTCTGGGACCCACCGGTTATATAAAGCTAGGTTGGACGCAGGAATTAAATGACGAGACGCAATACAAGCTATTCTAATTGTCCTCGTCTCTGATGCTGTCTTGGTTTGCGCTTATCTATACGCTGCTTGCGTAAACTGGGGGTCCATGTTGCGGAAATAGTTCACACAACAGGAATGAGCAATGGCCAGATAAAGCTCCTGAGTAGAATTATACGCAGATCAAGGATCCGCCATATCAGCCTCGCTTAATTGATACAACTCTCTCCCCAAATCCCCGGTAACGTGGTACCTATCACCGATGGTCCCCTCCTCCCACAAGTCCGGAGGCAGATTCAACTGATCCCAGTCCATGATGACGTCCGTGATCGTCTGCGCATCGGCCTCGACGCGGGTCTACCGAATGACATTCCGCTTACCGTCCACATAAACCAGACGCAATTGGCCGCCGGTCTCGAAGGCCTCCTGATCCGCAACGAGAATGTACGCTGCTGCCACTGTGCGGAGGAGGTCGGCTGCCTCGAGTTCAATAAAGCGATGCGGATCCTCCCTCCACCGATCGGGCTCCTGCTTTGACTTGCTGAGGGAGGTCTTGAATTGTGTTCGTGACGTCTCCACAATTTCTGGTGACGGGTATCGCTTATACCCGGCACCGCTCACCGGACCCGCAACCTCGGGCGTGATGTCGTATACGCGCTGCTAGTCAGAGCCAAAGTTGAAGAGAGTTGCATCGTTCAAGCACGCCCACCAGGCTTGGTTCTCAAACTCCTCCGATGCACCGACCCATTCCTCCATCTTCTCATCATCCGGGTCATAGTGCGTCCGGAGAAAGATCGGTGCGACGTTGCCCGATTCTAAAATTTCCCATGCTTTCTGGCGCAGTTCGTCCGACCGCCAGGGACGGAGGACTGTGTCGATCTCCTCCGCCGTGGGCATGCATGGCGGTGGTGCGCCGTAATTGACGGGATCCCATTCGCGGGGTATCTCGTCCAGATCGATAAATTGCCGGATGCGCCGGAGGCGCTGTTGGTCGAAGGACTCTGTCGCTGCAAAGTCCCAGTATCTCTGCGGAACGTTAGCGATCTTTCTGAGCAGTATAGCCGGTAAGGGAAACGTGCAATTAGGTATTGCTCGACGGGCAACTCGCCCCATTTGGGGATATATCCTCGGTCGTCGTTTGACATGGTGAGAAGAAGTGGTGCTTTGGAAGTGGGGTGGGGAGGAGGTTAGGCTTGAAGATATATATTAGCCAGCGGTAGGTGTGAGGTTGGTATTGACAAATGCTCCATCCCGAGAAGCGAAAGAAATGATTTGAGTGATTGGATAATATGCCAATTGATAGTCACCGTGCATAAAAATTTTGGTTCTGGCAGGATGGGTCAGTAGTGGATCAAGCACTGCAGTATTTGAGGTCATAAACACACTTACCCATCAGCACCTTACGGTCAACGTTACAAAGCTCTATGACAGCACAGAGAACGTCACTTTTGCTCTGAGAGTCTCGTAGGTAGAAGAGTTCAATGTCACGATAGCAGACCGAATCAGGAAGGTATGCCACGGGAATCTGCTTCGGAAGATCACTCTGAAGAGTGGGATTTTTGTTTGCGCCTGTTCAGAGGAGTCGCCAGGTAGAGATGTGTTCTGTGGAAGAAGGATGCCGGGTCGGGTCCCGGTAATGGCGGGCTAGAGTTGGATGGTAGCAAATTGGACAATCATGCTTCCATGAAGAATTGTTGAAGTCGAGCGTCAACAACAGGAGGATCACTAACAGTCCCTGTGAATTTCCGTTTACCGTTAGTTTTCCTGTTCTAGACTAGTCCCTGGATACGTCGTATGGTCAATCACTGCCTGCACCCCCGTCACGTATAAAAGACTCTTTCATAGAGCTTTCATAGAGACCTAGAAGCACAAACAGTTGATTCTACTGATCGGGCTCGAAGTTCCTATAACTATGTGACTAGTCGTTACGCTAAACCTAATCAGGATAGAGCATTCTAACAATTCCTTTGCCGTCGTCGCGGGCTTGGCGGTACGGAGTATTCTACTATGTAAAACCTGCCCGTAGTTACCGAGCCAAACTAAGTTGAGTGGGAAAGAGCGGGGCCCACGGGGACAGCGGGAACTAACCTAACCGGAAGGAAGGCATGGACCATGGTTCTTGCCCACTGTACCATGACCCTCGCTTGTCTTTCCTCTATCTATACTCCGTACAATACAGACTTCATCTAGACGCACTCAACATTTCTCTTCTATCTACCGTCACATTTCCAATGCACAGAGAATAATTGCTCTCGACTACTGACAAACGCTTCGCCAATTCTCATGATCCTACTCGCCCAGCCATCAGCTTATCCCCCCACTTGACCGACTTAGCACCAGTTATTTTGCGACTCCGGCTGCATCACACCAGCCACCAATTTAGATCTGTTCTTATTATTCAGACTTTTAAGCTGTTAACGATGTACCGACCCTCTTCGCAGTCGCGCAGCGAATTCGCTTTACATTGTTTTCTATGCCCATGGATGCGAGAATAAGTTTGGAATTGTTTTTTCTGTTGCCGGGATATCCTCCTTCTCTCACAGAGTACAGACAATTGAGAGCCAATTGCGTATCACAGCCCCCACAAGAAATGTGATTGCTTCAAGCCATTCGTTTGTATATTTATAGATCGAGACTCGGTACCCCTCTTCACACGAGGCTACGTTCATATTAACTGACAGCTACCGCTCCAATATCGTCAGACTTTGAAAAACCTCAGAACAAAGTATCCTGAATCAATACTAGAATTTCAGTGCGATATTACTTTAGCCTCACATTGACTTGAGTGCATCGTTTAGACAGCAATTTCAGGCCCCTGGTTGTGGCCGAGGAGGCTTTTGAGATTCAGATCACGAAGATGGCATCAACGCTCCCCCGAACCCCATCTGGAAAGAGAGTGGAAGTTTTAGAGAGAGAAATTGAAAACCTAAATTACGAATTTGCCTTGGGAATCCCAAATCCAAAATGGCAGTCCCCCAGTTCTCGGCCTGTGACTGAAAGGTCAAAGGAGGAGCAATGTCGAGTTTGGATAAAAGAATTATTCTGGAAGAATACTGAAGCATTCGAACGTGCTTTGAATGGTTTCCGTGAGCAAGTTCGCTCAGAAATAAGACAGGGCAAGCAATGGGTACATAAGCCGAATCAAGAATCCGGGACCGTTCCATCGAGAGAAGATTTTCTCAAAACCAGTAATACCCACCGCTATCAGTCCTCAGGCGAGGAACGTCTGAAAAGGGTGGACACATTATGGGGTTTTCTTCATTCAGAGATGTGGATTATAAGGGGAGGAGAAAGCCCTTTGGAAGGCTCGCAATCATCACCCCGTCCTCGCAACCTAGCCAACGGGCCGCCTCGAACCAGTTCCAACTGCAATTACCAAGAGCCCCAAGTCGCAAGAACGCCGCAGGCCAAAAGGAAGGCTAGCAATGATCAAGAGGTATTTTACACGGCTCCTAGCTCCCCGACTCTGCCTGCCGAAGGGCAATATCCGTCTTTGGGCAACCTAGACGAATATGACGACCCGAAGTGCAATGAATTCAACTTGAATACAGATCCTTCAGATCGAGCTGACAAACTGAACGTCGAGGCTCAGAGGTTTAGGAGTACAACGAAAAGACAATCGAAGATTACGGACCATATGTTCATTGCGAAATCATCTCGGGGAAATCCGCCACCTGCCAGCAAGGCCGCCCAAAGCTCCCCTCTCAATGATACATCATCCTTCGGAATGGCAGGCCCGTCAACGAGCCCAGAAGTCAGTTTTGCAACAACGACAGCAGATCCTGTGTTTGATCGGCCAGAACATTCACGGCATTTCGAAACTTCTTTCGATACGGTAATTACCGAGCCGTCAGATGAAACCGCAACGCAACCCGATTCTGTCGATGGAATCATGATGAGCGAAGAATTCAGCATGATGCTAAAGTCATTAGAAGGCGATGTTCCTACATCCCGTGAAACCGAGCAGCAACAACCCTCCGTAGAGCAGGAACTAGTGGCCGAGCTAATTCGAAATGGTCCTTTTTCAAAAGACCAAAAATGTTTCTCCGCAAAGGTTCCTCTGCGGGCTAGGTATGAGCTGGAGCGAGTTAAGAAATATTGGGATATGAACCCAAAGGATATCCTTGTCGGTGATAAGCCGTACGAGAAATATTCGGACTTCTGGCAATGGCTCTCGGATCTTGGCCAACGTAATAATAAGACCCTTCCTGAAAAGCCGTCTGTGAAAGCTTGGAACGCTGCCTGCGGGCGTTTTGAAGGCGATAGGCTCTCAGAAGCTGTGATCCTAAGTGGTACCCTTGACTGGTGCACCAAGGACGAACCTGGTATCTTCAAATTCCGACTTAATCCGCTCAAGATTGATCGGACATGTCGTTTTTACCGTCGCTTCGGATCAGACAGATTTCTGACCATAACGATGCCCTATCCTTCGCGGCCACCGGGTCATTTGCGAATTAAAGATCGGAACTCTCTTCGCGAGGCTCTGGCTGATTGGTTGGTCCAAAACAATCACTATCTCCTGAAACGAACCTGGAAAGCTTTTTATATCGAGGAGTTTAAATCGAAGAAGAAATCCAAGCCCGGCGATCCTCGAGTCCGTGTAGACTTCTTCGCTGTCGATGGCTCTGACTTCACGACAAGACTTTCACCTCCAACTCTTTCGCCCGTTAATGAGGCGGCGGAATCACACACACGAATGACGGTGGACCAACTGATACAGTGGCACACCCCACTTAATGAGAATCGCAGTCAGACAGACTGCAAATTGTTCAGTCGACTTAGTCTTGCACTTTCGAAGACGTGGGCAACAGTGGTGGTTCGGCCACATCAGTTCTTGAAGCTCCCTGACGCCCCTGATAAGCCCGTCATGAACGACGGATGCGCTCTGATGTCACGTTCACTAGCTCGAGACATATGTACAAAACTAGGGATAGACGGGGTTACACCGAGCGCGTTTCAGGGTCGTATTGCCGGAGCTAAAGGCCTGTGGATGGTCGATAGAGACCGGGGAGAAGATGAAAGATTTTGGATTCAGGTATCCGACTCTCAACTAAAGGTCAAGCCGCACCCTCGAGACTTTTTCGGTCATGTCGACAAAGAAAAAATCACGTTTGAGGTTGTAGGCTGGTCAAAGCCTTTGCGATCTTCGGAAATTAATACACAACTTCTCGAAGTTCTGAACAATCGCGGGCAAGTTCGGAATCGCGTGGCAGATATTGCGCGAGACGCAATCAGGAGTATTTATTCTGAATTCGAAATTGTCATGGAAAAGAACAGCATCCCCCTGGCTCGGGCTTTGATACAGAAAATCCGGCCCAATACTGAAGATGGCCACTCTCGCACAAATATACGGAGGATAGATCAGTGGCTATCAAACAACATAGAGTCTATTATTCGTTTTTTGGAAGCAGGTTTTTCTCCACGGGATTTTCATCCACTAAGAGAGCGCCTGAGGATATGTCTGCGGGACACACTGGACCGTTACGTCACTCAACTTCATATTCCTATTCCTTTGTCTACTTATGCATATTGTATCGCTGATCCATATGGGGTACTTGAAGAGAATGAGGTTCATTTTGCTTTCTCTGGCCAGTGGAGGGATTGCGCCTATTTTGATGATGCTATGGTGGATGGCGTGGATGTTCTTGTCGGACGAACCCCGGCTCATTGCCCCTGGGACATCCAAAGAAGAAGAGCGGTTTGGAAGTCAGAGCTTCGGCATTTTAAAGATGTCATCGTCTTTTCGACTAAAGGCACGACTCCACTTGCAAGCCTCTTATCTGGTGGAGATTACGACGGCGACCGCACCTGGGTATGTTGGGATTCAGGGATTGTGGAATCTTTTACCAACACCACACCTCCCGCCATCGAACCTGGACCAGAACACTTTGGACTAGTGAAGCATGCTCGGCCGATGGAAACAGTAAGCTCTGTCGAGGATATGCTTCAAAATACCTTCAAATTCAACCTGGCTACGACAAACCTCGGGCAGTGCACTGTTGAACACAACAAGCTGGCATATGATGAAAAGGAAGGGATTAGTTCGCCGTTATCACTTGAATTGGCAACGCTCCTCAGCCACCTTGTTGACAGCACAAAATCCGGTCTCCAGCTCACAGAGGAACAATGGGCGCGATACCGCAAGAGTATTAGCCCACGGGAGAGACAATTACCTGCGTATAAGGATTTGGGCGCAAAGAAAGGGAAACCGGAAAACATTAATGATTTTCTGAGATTCGATATTGCGTTTCAGGAAAGGGAAGAGGCCCTTAAGAAATTTAACCAGAAGTTTAGTGGAGTAGAAGATAAACGAGATGAAAGCCTTCTTCGTCCCTGGCAAAATGCATTTGCGCGAGCGGAGCGCGAGAAACAGGAAGATACTGGAACAAGTGGGAATATAGGACTTGCGAAAGGCCCCGCATTGTACGGAGTATTAAAAACTCTAGAGGCGGAGATCGACCAGGCCTATAGCAAATGGCAGCACGGATGCCATTCTCTTGAAACGCCAGAGAAGACGACAGCGTTCAAGATTCAGTTGGCTGCTGAAACTCTAGGCCAAATACAAATGCCTAGCATCTGCCACCCTCTTGTACATACGTGGCAGAATAGCGAATATGAATGGCGAATACTGTTGGCTTCGGCTTCATACTACTTTCGCTGGCGGTCTGCTTTCCCACTGTACGCAGCAGGTGAGGCTTTGTGCTGGATTAAGATTGGAAATGAGCCAGCTCGTTTGATCCGTGACCAGGTCTACGTCAGCATGAAAGTCAACAGCAGTGCTGCCCGTCGACTAGCAGGCGCAGAAGCTGAGCAACTGGCAACCGAGGATTTAGAAGGCTATGAAGAAAGCGATGATGATGATGGCTCAGAAGAATTCGACCGGGAATCAGCGATTGACGCACTGAATGAAATTGATCGACTGTATCAAAGTCAACATTGAGTCGTCACTGTGTGTTGTGTGACACCATTTTGAAGGCTTTTGTAGGTGTCACCAGATCCAAGTTCCGCTTCATTGAATATTGTATTTCGGCTGGTCGTGCGTACCATGAGAGATGCCATTGCCTCTATGATTTTGATCACCATAGAATTTTTTAGTCATTTAAAGCGGGCTTCCTTGGAGCCCGACTTGAGGTACATTTACTGTTATGTGTCTAAATTTTGACTGTCACCGCTGCCTTGGTGGTCAATATAGCAATGATATTCATGGATGTGGGATGCGATCTGGGTTACGACTGAAGATATTTCGGTATTATAATATTCACCTATGTTTTGGGTTTCATCGCAAATAGCAACTTTGAGGATATTACATATGTACCCTAGAGATATAGGTTAAAAACTATTTGATCCTAATGAGAACCACGACACCGCCCCCCGGATGGTTTGCCCAGATATTGGAAGTCCAAGAAAAGCACATGAAAATCTCTATCCCACCTAACTTAGACCTGTACTTGGAGTAATCTGGAAGCAAAGCATTATCGTGATGCGTTGACCAATCAAAGACTGAGGAAATATAGACTCAGACACGTGCTAATCATCGAACCCTAACACCCGATGAACCCACCCTTATGCAGTGGCACACTGGAGTCACTCTGAGTGCTTGAACTGACCTAAAAGACGAGCCTATGACGGTTAGATGCAGCTTCAACTGGACGTATATCCTTGTCCCATCGTCCACGATTCATGAACACCTGCCAAATCTGGAAAGGAAACGCGACATGTGAAATTGCTCGATTCAGCCTAGCTTCTCCTTCTCATAAGGCCTTAGGGCTCAGGCAGCAAAGCCCAGGCGAATGTCGGGCGAGGTCGGCAATTATCACATGATTTTGAATCAAATTCTAAATCTATGCACACCGGATTATTAAACAAAGACATGTGACTTTGCCTGTGTCTGACTCTGATCTGCTCTCAAGGGAAACACATGAGTCGTACCTTATATTAGCCAAATGTTTTGGTTATACGAAACTGCCGAACAGGTAAGTCTAAAGACACAGAGTAGATCGTATCATAAGTGCGTGACACAGAACGGACAAAATCAGATCGTACAATTGAGAGCGCAATATGATCTCATTGGTGAGTGTGCGTGCGCGGAAAAGAATACGTCGTAGCTATAAAGGAGCCACATGCATTCGACAAACTTAAATATCGAAACCCATACAGCCCGAGTTAACACCACGCCCTTGCATCTTTAAAAACAGTGATTTTTGCCGCTGCCATGCCGTTTTCACGTGCCAAATCACCTTGAGGCCCCAACATCACCAAACGAAACCTCCCTCTGACATCTACCCCAACCAGCGTCTGACGAACGTTACTCACGGCAAATACTCCGGCTGAATTTGCCAATTCCCGTGTTAAGGACAATCACCATCCAATCTTATCAAGAGTCTCTACCAGATCGAAAGAGAAAGTCTCAACGAACCGTCTTTTCCACCGCTTTTCTACCACCAATTTTACTTTGCTAGAGTGAAACGCCTGACGGCCGCTGTCCAACGACGATTGCCTGATCCGACAAAGGCATACTATCAAACATTATCAGCAGCTTTCTCTTTAGGCTGTCACAGGCCCAAGCACATGCTTCTGTCCCAACGGGCATAAACCCGGTGGTATTAAGTGCCAGTAATTACTGCCGAAGCGCTCGACGCATCTCCCGGTCTCCTTTGTTCCGTCACCGCGGTTTTCCTTTCTCTAATACGATTTATGAACTCTCCCAATACAATCATGGACGTGGATAGTAATAGTGTCGACGATCGGGCTCGACGAGCCACCAGTGTATTGTCAATGGACGACATCGAAGCCGCGCAGGCGCTTGAGGGTCTCCGTTCAGGTTAGTTCTTCTACCTCCATATGCACATCGCAAATCACCTTTGCCGAACCGGAAGAAGCAATGACTAACTGGAAGATTTTATTCTGTGATCATAGACTTTGCATACACTCCTCCTTCTCATCCTCCTGCTCTATCGCAGTCGCATCCTCAACAGATTACCTCCCCCGCTTCCCAATCTGATCAGTCGCAGGCCGAACCATTGATATCTCTTTTGACTTCTACACATCCGTTGATATCATCTGCTATCAACAGTTCCATGTCCGCATATACTTCTTCAAAATCATATTCATCGCGTTTCAAGTACGGTGCTGAGTTTCTCGAGCGCAACATCGGCTCACCCGTTGCCAATACAGTCGGCACTGTTAGTCGCAAGACCGGTGTGGAAGGTGGTCTCCGATGGGCACTTCAGCGCAGGGACACGAACGAATCAACTGATCGAAATAAGCGGCGGAAAACGAATCCTACTTCTGGTGAGGTAGACGAGAATACAGATCTCGAGAAGGCTTTGCCTCCCATGAGCGAGATGAATCGCAACCGCTCGATCTCGGAAACGTCTTATTCGGAGACTCTACCCCCTTACGATGATCAGAAATCTCCGAATTACGAAGAGATCCAGCAACATGATCAACCATCGAATAACAACGCAGAACAGAACAAAACATGGCAGAGCCGGCTCATGATTTCAACATCTGGACTCGGTGTAGCAATGAGCGAAGAGTCCCTCCGCAGATTGACTTATTGTTTAAAGTGGCTCAAGTGGGCGAACGGCCGACTCAACTCGGCTGTACTGGCTCTAAAGAGTATGCTGGAAAAATGGGAAGAAGAGAAGCAGAAGAATTTGACGGACGAGAACTCATCGCAGAACCGTGCATTACTGCTGCAACATATGCAGGCCGTCAAAGAAGATGTGTTGCGCACACTCAAGCAAGTTGTAAATATTGTTTCCAAATACACAGGCGGAGCCCTACCGGAGAACGCGGGAACCTTAGTGCGCAGCCACCTTATCTCCTTGCCTCAACGATTCAAAATCGCATCGACATCCACAACACCTTCGGACTCTACTACATCCAGCTCCGAGGAAGCGTCTAGCGCACATCGCGTTCTTGTACTTGCTCAAGAGGGACTCGAAATGATGTCACAGGTCCACCGAGTCGTGGACGAGACTTTGGTCAGTGCACAAACGTGGTGTGAACGACTTGGTCGTAAACTTCCAGATCTCAAAAACGATGAGTCGCACGGAAACCCGCCAGAAACTGCGCCGAAGAGTAGCCCTCAATACACGCAGCATGGTCAGACAGCAGTTTTCTCTGATGTCAAACAGCCAATTGTTGATACTTCAAATGTCGATGTTGAAATGACGGGCACTGATGCTGTTTGATATGCTAGCAATCACAGGGGGAAGTTGAAGAGTACATGCAACGTCCAGTCATTACTTTCCTTCTGGTTATATATTTTATTTGACAAGCACGGTTTATCTGTCAGACTATTTCCTAAACTACAACTGAATGTTTCGAAGTCTTCTATGTATGGAAGAATAACCAGCAACAAAAAGAAATAGGCTCGAAATCTGTGACTCTCTTGCCTTTTGCATTCTTTCATTATGTTTCTTTGATCTCGTTGATATCTTTCTTGTTTGATTATACTCCCCATTAGTCTCGATTTCTTGTCTATAACTGCTCATGGTTGCTATTATATATATTAAGAGATATCAGGCGTACTATCTCGGCTTTTTTATTTCAATCGAATTGAATTCCCTTACGCTTTTTGAGAATTCGGTATTTCCTCGATCAATGAAAATTGTGACATACATTGTTATTTGTTGTTCACCTGGCCAAACATCGCTAGATCGAGAAAATACATAGAATGAGATCAAAAAGATTATATATGTGAATAACCGTAAACGCCGTACTGTAACTAGAGTCTCCTGAAAATGACATGAATAGGGGTATCTTGGGTATCTTAAAGCTCATCCGGGCTCCAACTTTATTAGAAAGGGGACGGCAAAGAAAGAGAAAGTTCTGACGAAGAATAAATCGGAATCCTTGATGACGAAAGTACGGAGACTCAACGGTTGTATCGTTTCAACAACTCCCCGATGCTTCCATCTCGGGCCATGAAAAGTGGTCCACCTCTATGGCGCTGCCACTTTTGTAACGTGAATGCCGCTTCATAATTGGCTATGATGAGGCCATCACGGCGTTGTTCGGCGCGTTTTTTCATGACCTCTTCCCAGCGTTCGCGGACGCTGCGGGCTCGCGCTGCCCTTTCATGAGGATTACTCAAATGCCGATGCAGGCTGATTTGGTTCGAGAATTTGGCTTGCTGTTTGGGCCATGGGAGAGTCGTTGGTGGAGACGGATTGGGAAATGACAACGGTTTAGGTGGAGATGAGGATGTTGTTGAAGGAGAAGAAGGGGCAATTGATGACGAGAAGACGGATGACTCTCGGGATGATGGCGCGGTTGATTCTCCTGAAAAGTTGGTCGAGGTGGGAGAGGTGTCAAATGCTCCGGGCTTTGCTGTTCGGGAGACCTGAATTGGGGCAGTCATGCTAGAGGTGGTGGTCACAGTAAACTCGCTCTCGTCCCGCGTCTCTTTGGATTGACTTGCAAATTGGATATTGTTCTGTGCAGTCCATACTGCCAGCCTGTACTTCCAGTCTCGAATATCGTTCATCTCCTCGTTGGTTCGACAGTAGTTGAGAATGCTACGTCTGTGGACAAAATGATGGTGAATATGGTAGTCCACACAATAGAAAGCGAATTTGGATTCGTAGCCCTGGTCAACTTCTTCCATTCCCCAGAAGACCTTCTTCTCACGGTTTCGAGCTATAAAATGCTCGACTAATTCAAGATACTGTTCTTGCTGAGCTTCTGTTGCTAAATGCAGATAGCCTGGGTCGTTGACTTCCTCGGGAAACTCGTCTGGAGCCACGTCGTCCTCATAAGGCGGGTTGATAAGGAATGGGGGATCTTCAGTGCAGCGATAAATGCCGTGTCGGATATCTGACTCCATGGATTCGGGTTTGAGACGCATTGTCTTCTCGCAGTGGTTGCAGTTGAGGGCTTCTTGCAATATGTCGTTCTGTGATATTGTCAGGTGACCCTCGGAATCATAATTAAACTGAAGGGAAACTTACCATTTCTAGTTCAGCTCTAGCGATATCATTCAGAGCGCCCACCTGAGCTATGGTCACGTCACTGGGCAGCCGCTCGTTACTGTTGAGCTTTTGCTCTGCAACCTCAACCTTCCTGGTCGCGCTTGAAATGCCATTGAAAACTTTCATAATAGCTTGCACTTTACAGATGTCGCTATAGTCATACGAGGCATCTTCACCATTTCCAAGAAGCGGTGTGTCCTGCCAACCCCTAGGACGAGGGTCTACCTTAGGTGAAGACGACTCTGGAGACCGCACGACCATTTTCAACCTGGTTGCCTGCTGTTGAGGTGGCTTTGGTGGTTTCAGTATTAGCCTTGGAGGTTTTGGCGGATTGATTTTGAGTCGCAGTGGCCTCTTGCGTCTCGAGGATGACCCTGAGGATCGCTTACGAGCGGTGGTTTCCTGAACCATTGGGCGGTGCTCTCTTCAAAGATGTATTCCAGGCTCTTTTGTTAATCGGAGATTCGTGTCAATTCGGTGCAGGACACAAGATTTCTATCAACGCATGAGATGAGGTCGAAGTTATTGCTGGGAGAATGCGAGAAGTATACAAAGGGGCTGCGCTTGAAAGATGGGATTGAGAACAAAGTAGCTGAGTCAATTGTACGAGAAACAAGGTGAATGAAAAGTGTAAAATAACAAACAATAGGAGACAATACCAGTCAAGGTTTTTTGAACGTGACTGTACTGTAATACAAACAAATAGATGAATAGGGTGATTCAGAGTTGAGCGGTGACAGTGTGGACAGCTAGGTGGCCACCAGATATTCGATTGACATTAGTCTCGCACGCTGCTTTATATTCGAGTTCAAGGCATCCAAGCGGTTCCCAGATTGCGTATTGGTCGTCATGATATCAGCGCTCAAATTCCAGAGATCACACCAAGATACGGTTAGGTCTATACATGTATATGCCAGGAAGATGAAGAAGGAAATGGGGAGGGGGAAGAGACGGGAAAACAGGATGTAGTATGTATATGTCTAGGGTTGATCGATCCAGCATCCTCATTTTCACCGCAACGCTGACTGTATCACGTCGAGCATTCATTTATCAAGTGACAAGACCATTTCCCAGGATGTATCACTCTGAGGCGGCGGTGTATCCAGGAACAGGATTCAGTCGGCGGATCTAGGGATCGCCTGGCAGGAAGGGTTCCGAGCAGCGACAGCCATTTTTGCACAGGATAAGCGACATTTCCATGAACAGAGAGCGACTGGTGGAGGAGCAGCGATCACCAGGACTCAGTCTCTGAGGGTCAGTGGGTGAAGAACAAGAAGAGGAAGAGGTTCCCGTGACTCGCTGGTTGCAACCTTCCCCCCGGTCATTCACCCGAGGTCACAGGACTTCCACAACAAACATCGCAGGATATTTCTATTCTCCTTCTTTCGTATACTTATTGTGGAGAGTCCTCAACATGTTTCTGATCAAGAATCTTTTTATGTTGCTTACTCGAAACTAGGGCTTGATTGCGACGTCATTTGAGTCAGGTAGCACAGAACTAAGTCTTCATCTGTCAAAAGGTATGTTCCAAGTCATCAGGTCAACATATACTTGATTTTTTTTCCGGTCTTGAAGGAGCCGATTCAATCTATATACTGAAAGTCTATTGTTCAAGCAATCGTCACCAAGAACAACAAAACAAAATCGCATAATCTCGTCAATCGCAAGAGAAATCCTTTGATGTCATCAAGATAAACCAAAATCAACCTTGATAAATCTATGCAAAAACACGTCACTTTTCGAATCGTGTCGGACTCGCTCTATATCTATGGATCTTATGAATTTATGGCGCGCAGTAGCCACCGTCGACGATGATATCGGTTCCAGTAGTGTAGCTAGAAGCATCGCTGGCGAGGTACAAGAAAGCACCCTTGAGTTCTTCGGGCATACCCTCGCGACCCATAGGGATCTTGGACTTCCAGAGATCGTGTGTCTCCTTGGGTATGAAATTGGAGATCTCAGTGGCAATGTAACCAGGAGAGATGGTGTTGGCACGGGCGAACTTGGGCCACTCAACGGCAAGGGACTTGACTATGTTGGCTGTCAGCGGAAAAGGATAATCGTGTGCTGCAAAACACAGAGCAGATGTGCTTACCAAGGTGGCGGACACCGGCCTTAGCGGCGTTATAAGGAGCCTGGAGTTGAGGAATGTTGACAATATGACCGCTCATGGAGGCCGTAGCAACAAAGCTTCCGTAGGTGAAGTTCTCAAGCTTATTGCCGTTCACGTCAGTACCCTCCTCCTTCTGTCGTCGCCAGTGAGCGGCAGCAGCACGAGCGCAGTACCAGGTAGCGTCGAGGTCGGTCTGAACAACATCGAGGTAGTGCTGAATGGGGCCGTCAACAGTGGCACCCTGGGTCCATGGGATACCGGCGTTAGCGATGAAAACGTCAAGGCGACCAAAGTCCTTGACAGCCTCGTTAATGGTGGCTTCGGCCTTCTTCTGGTCACGGAGATCGGCTTGATATGCCTTGGCTGATAGAACGAGTCATTTTAGCAAAACAGCAAACATCCCAAGTCGCTCCGGAGGAACATCCTTACCCTTAACGCCGTACTTCTTCTCAATCTCGGCAGCACGCTCTGGTGCCTTCTCGTTTGTGTTGTAGAACAAGGCAATATCGGCACCGGCTTCAGCGAGACCCTGGGCGACAGCAAGACCGATACCGGCACCACCGCCGGTGACAATAGCAGTCTTTCCCTTCAACGAGAAGAGAGCGAACAGGCTGGTGTGCACGGGAGGCACACTGTTGTCGTGTACGAAGACAGCATTCTGGTCGAGAGGAGAGCCAGCCATTATGTGAGGAAACAAAGAAAAAAATACGAGTAAAGATATGAAAAAGGGTATATATGAGGACTTCACACGGGAGGATCGGTATTCTTGCAAAGAGAAAAACAGAGGACAACTGTCCTGGGGATCTTAAAGATTTAATACTGGCTCTGGGCTGTTAGGGTGGAGGGGCAAACCAGCGGTGATCGCTGTGAGCATCGAGCAACGCAGTGCTGGAGCTTCTCACAGCGGCGGTACAAGTGGGTATCGGCGGGGGTTTTTTTTTCGCAGACTAGCCACACATCTACATGGGTTTCTTGGGAAAAACGCTTGAGAAGGTAAGATGGTCCTGAACGAAGATCCAAGAGGACCCCTCGGTGCCACAGAATAACATCATCGCCGGGAAACTCAAACCTAGACTCGCCGTTCCTGACAAGAGTCACGATTTTTCGTCGGCTAAACCGCCATATTATACTGTCAATATTTATGTTGGTTCGTGTGTTTCAATGTTCACTCAACTGTATCTAGATCTGTTGTGATATCGCTCATCACAAGACTTGACTCTCCGTGCATATCTCTCATCTCGCTTCAGTTGACCATCTCATTCCTTTTGGCAATTGCGACTGAAACTTTGGAATACATGGCGTTTACACCGATAATTCTCAAATATCTGAATGCGCACTATCTCTAAGCTGCATAAAGCCATTGACAGCTATCACAACGCCGCCCTCTCATCCCACACTAAGGTCCCCAACGATCGGTCATGTGCTCCATCAGAAAAATAAGGTCGGAATCCAGACACTGTATTTTTTTTAAGCCACAAATAAGACCGGTGAGGGGAACTCGTTGGATACTTCGTTTCTTTTTCTTTCCAAATGGCTTCTAGACTCATCAAAATTGCGCGCGGAGGACTCCGGAGAGGAGAAAGGGAGAAGTCACTTGACACCAAAAGGGACAACTCTCATTTATGATACCGTACTGTTGAGAGGGACGGACTAACGCGATATACGTGTACCTAAAATTTTATTAGTACTCATAGCACCCTTTTTATCTTGACATGATTCGACTGCGATGCTGATTTGCTCTGCAGAGGGCCGGACTATGACATGATGAGGGGGCCAATGTGTCCCAAGGTGTTCCCACTGTGGAGAAGTTAAAGAGATTTCGGGTGGGCGATTTCAGACGAAACAAAAGTTCCATCTTTCGAGGCTCCATGGTGTTGATGTCAGACCACGGATCAGATTGACACATTTGACGAGACATAAACAATTCAAATGTCGAGGATATTCGTGTTCGAAGTCCTCTATCGCTCTTCCTTTTCTCTATCAGTACCCGTGTCATTCCGGGTATGTTTATGTGCGATCATACTGCATGTGAAGCGGGATCTACGAGGTGTACACATCCCAGCTGGGAGATAGTCACTTTACAGGGTCTCAAAGATCGAAATGAACTACTCGAAAGAAAGGAAAGAAGTCATTAGCGAGTAATTTTTAATAATCCGTCGTATATTGATCGTAATCCTGGGGACTGTGTAAGTTTCTACCCACTTACCCCAAGTAGCTCCCCTTCGGCCAGCCCTAATCAGGCATGTTCCAAAACTTTCCTATTTAGGAAGATGGATGATGAGTGTTGTAGGTAGGGCTACAGAGCAATTTCATCGTCAGCGTCCTTGTATCAAAGGACAAAATAATAATTACAATTTCACAGGGAATCATTGCCTATTCTTTATGCTAGGTGCTAGAAGACTGGTTTTTACTGCAGCACATCAGCTGCAGAAGATAACCCGGAAGCGTCGAGAGACGATGGTAGAATTAAATTGAGCCGATCGCATTTCAAACACACTATTGTACCTGAGTAACTATAGTTACATTGATTGCTTTAAGTCATAGAAAAATCACGTGTGAGCAGCTGGTATTTCGTCTCATCCCTTCCTTCCTCCTCCTTCCGGCCAACATCACGACTTCTAGAAACCACCCAAGAGAGGGATCATTGATGCATTGGAACCTTCGATTATATAAAAGTATCCATTGCTCTGACACATCATGTCATCATCTCTCATGGACATGTCAAAGCTCCTTTGCTATCCGGTCTTAGTGGATGTATACATTCCACAAACTCACAAACAACGCTGTCTCCAACTTGGGCTGCACAGGCTGCCAGCCGGCCTAAATCACGAAGATACATATGATTCCATGACAAAAACATGAAGTAACAAACTTATTTTCCTGTTTCAAGACATGATCATCGACTTAACAGCCTATGATAGGTAGGAAATATGTCTGCTCTCTTATACTCGACCAGCATTAGCACATTCTTCGCGTGTTGAGAACTTGACTAGTTTGCATTCCACAATCATAACCAGACACCCATCCCACAACAATCATAAGACAACTTTCCGTCTGTCTTAGCTGGGCATAATATTCATGTTACACATGTCTTGATTTTGCTTCACTTATGCCGTCATCTCGTCAGCCCGTGTGCATCCAGGAGGACGCATCCACAGATATTGGTGCGCCGCTGCTGCAAGTGCCACTTGCGCTTTTGACTAATGATTTGACATACAATAGTCAACTCATCCAATAACTTGATAATCGATACGAAAACTCTGACAATGCCGAGTCTCCCGGTTATGATCGCGGTGGCGGTAGGATGTTCCGTCTTGCTCATCGTCAGCGTAATCCTCGGGGTAGCAGTTTGGTGGAGGAAACGACAAGATCGTCTATCTCTTGCAGTAGCGCAAGTTGAGCACTGCGCATCACATCAAGGACAAGCTTGTAGTAGCTTTGTGACAGATTCTCCCCTCACCTCGCCCTTGCCAACATATCCATACGGAACACGCCAGGAGTGGGCACCGCTTGGGTCACAAGAGAAATTTCAAAGACCACCATCTCAACCAAAAACATCACCACCACCTCCTCTCAAGAAGGAAAAGTCAAAGTCAATACGACGGTCAATCTCAAAATCTCTATCGAAAAGTCTCTCAATAGGGCGAAGCAACCAAAAGTCTATTCATATGGAGTCGCTCCCCAACCTGCAGCCAGGACCACAAAAAATCGTCTGTCCAGTCTATCCTGATGCCAAAGAAAAAGAGCCCAAATCAGCTATTGCAGGTTTCTCAGAGCTGCCCACGGAAATCACTCCACGCAACACGCCAGAAAGGGAAAGAGATGATATACTTCAGCTTGAAATGTATAACAGTCAACCAGGATCTACTGCATGGCCACTACTTCATTCAGAGCAGAGGCTCTCTTCAGTCGCCGGTGGCCAACCCACTTATTTCGACCAGAATCACACCAGGCTGCGGAACGGGAGTATCACAGCCCAAACAGCTGGAATAGCTCCAGATATGCCAATGCCACCTACACCATTGAATATCTCACAATCGTACCAGTTTCCAAGAGAAGACTCTTTGATGGGTATGTCATCATTGAGTGTCGAGACTGCAAATAGCTCAATTTTGGATGGCAATTTGCGAAGATCAATGTCGGTCGATCATGACTTCAACTATTCACCATCTCTGCCACCATGCCCAACCTTCACACCCTTTAGTCCTTACGATATCGTGATTGGAGGAAGCGTGGCTCAAGACTGCGCATCACATCGACGAACACAATCTCAGAGATTATCATCTTCAACTGCTCATCTAACATCAGTGTCAATGGAATCCGGAAGAGGAGATCCTTCTCCTCGACGAAGTTTGACTACCCGAGAGGTCTCACCTCAACCTCCAGATTGGGCCAGTCGGTTACCACGACGCGGTGAAACGGTTCTGTCGTCTGCGTCATCCGCAGGTCACACTAGCAGCAGGCCAGTGAGTAGCATATCTGGTACTAGTCCCAACGCTTTCTTCCCCGCAGGTCAAGGCTTGTATTCTCGGCAGGAATTTGGTCCCCAGAGCCATCGACAAGAGCGGTATTCAATGTACGAAAGGTCTAAACCCAGGGAAGAGCCGAACATGATTTTCAGCCAGAGTTTAGGTGA
Organism: Talaromyces stipitatus ATCC 10500; assembly: GCF_000003125.1. NCBI lineage: Eukaryota > Fungi > Ascomycota > Eurotiomycetes > Eurotiales > Trichocomaceae > Talaromyces > Talaromyces stipitatus. The sequence goes on from NW_002990116.1 coordinate 806,283, forward strand.
TCGACCCAAATCAACCCAAGCTCCTGGCCCAAGAGGATCAAGGGATAGCTTTAAAAAAGCCCCTTTACCTTCCGCTATGAAATCCGCCCAGAGTGTGAAAAAGGGCCATAGGAGGCAAAATTGCGTGCGGATCTCCATACACCCACCCATTACATTTGGTGGTCCTGCCTTCTCGCCGATGCTAGAAGAGCCAGAAGAAGTGTTGGATCTCCAGAAAAACTTAGTCAAGCCAATGCAACGGCGACAATCAATCCAGTCACCACCTTCGAGAAATGGAAGCGTACACCACCCAAGTTATGAAGAAAAGCGTTATTCTAGGCAGAGTCGTCATCTATCGACAGGGTCCATTAAAGAAGAGCCTACAGTACTCAGTGACGCTTCACCTGACACAAATTCTCGCATTCCTCGCCCACAGTCGTCTCGAAAACGCGCTCGCTCCAGAGCAGACTCGGTTGACGACGTCTTCACGTCTGAGAACCGAATTGTAATCCCCAACAACATCTTTGCCCGACCACCTGATGAAAACCAGCTTCTAACAACTCCATCTCCGGAGAGGCACAAGCCATTGTGGTCTCTCCCGCGCTCTAATGAGTTCTCTGGCTCTTCGCCTAAATTCCCGGTAAATGCTTCGACGGGAAGTCCGCGGCGACCAGCGCCAAAAGGACCACGAAATCAACCGGACCGACAACAGAAAAAGACAGAACCACCATCATCTTTGCAAATTGGAACATCCGAAAATGGATCGCCGGACCGCGAATCTCCAACCAAAAGGGGTGTTAACAGATCACACACACTCACTGCATCTCCAACAAAGGATGTTCGAAAGTCTATAACTCTGCTTCGGCGCATGAACAGTGAAGCATGTGACGAGGATTCTAGATCATATCGGCGTATGGGTCGAAATGCTAGTATCACCCGGCATAGCGACAGAAATATTAGGAAGCCGCCGAGCAATCGCAATTCGGTACTAAGTAATGACAGCTTGATTATCTGGGAAGATGCGAGCGAGGATGGTAGCGTCACGTCACCGATATTCCGACAGAAGAATCCTCCACCATTCAAACTTCTTGAGCGAATTGACTCTGAAAACACAGTTGAGGAAAATATGAATGTTATCATAGAAAATCAAAAGCTATCAACCATACGTCAAGTACCGCCAAGCAGCAGTATTATGGCTTTTGAAGATCGTGATCAGGACAATAACAGCGACAGTTCGGACGAAGTTGCACGCAAGCGGCGCATTAATATCACAGCAATGCAGACGCCGAGCAGAAAGGTCCAAGGTTATGCAAGCGCGGCAGCAACTCCAGGAAGTCTGTACGATCGAGACGGTTTTCTGAAGGAATGAAAGCATGGTTATACATAATGTGTGCGTATGTGTAAAGTATGATTCGAGATACCAATTTATGTAGATATGGCGCCTGTTTTGATTGTTGTACGCATTTGTAGTGCGCGATCGTTGACTTTTTCGTTTGTGGTGTTCGATATTTCAAGTAACTCGTAATCACAAGTAGCAGAACCGAATCAATCCTATATAAGCACGATAATTGTCAATCTCAAAGCGACATGTTTGTTAAATGGCATATTCACTGGTTTTTGAGCCCTAAAGCCTTCCTTTTGGATTACTATTGCCTATCTATATGACCGCAAAGAGTCTTGCTTCAGTCCGTCCTCCGCCATTTCGTCTCTCCATCCCCATTCTTTTCTCCGGCACCATCACCGTTTTCGACCTGATCCCCATCATTCCTACCATGCACATTGCCAGCGCCGGGGCCCAAGCCCGGCAAAGTCATAGAAGCAGGAGGCTCTCCATCAGCTATCCAATTGCCCTCCTCATCAAAATACTCATGCATATTTTCAGCGGTAATCCAACCCGAACTACCATCTACCGGAGGTGGTAAGCCACCATCAGAAGCACCCGGTACGATCAATCCGGCAGCTTGCAATATCCCACCAACCCCCGGTTGCTCAGTAGAATCTTCGTAGTTGCCATAATAGTCATCATCTCCTTCTTCGCCGGGCGCGACAGGATCCGGATGTAGATTTGAGCAGGCAGATACGGCTGCGTAAAGAGCCTGTGTTGCGGTTTCTTCAGGTTTCGCCTCTGCATTTCCTTGTTCAGCTGCCATTTCCTCTGCCACAAGGCCGGTCATCTCTGTACCCGCTGAATATGAGCCAAGTGCAGAACTAGCAGCTTCCGTCACGGATGGGGGGACAATGGTCAGCGTGATACTGTCTTCTTCTTCGTCTTCCTCTGCGCCTGTTCCGTCCGCAGGCGTAGGTTTAGCAATTTGCATGTACAGGCCTTGCCCTTCCTGTTCATTCTCGGGTGTGTCAGGCAGACGGAGTCGTTGAATTGCATGGAGAGAGATGAGCGGATAAGGTAAAGCTATGCCGGAATTTGCTTCTGTGCGGTAGAGGAGGAATTTGCTATATTTCGTTCAGCAAATTGGCTATTTTCGAAAGTCGATGATTGTAGCTTACTCAGATGTTACAAAAACATCAACCCCATCAATTACGATTTCTTTTCCTTCTTGCGGTTCAGGCGCAACCTCCGATGATCCATTAGCAACAGGCGCTCCACCGCGGAGGGTATTCAATGCTGGAGATGCGCTAATATCACTTTCTAAAATGACCACTTTGCATCGTGAGCTATGGTAATGCAGTACTGGAGGACCACCATAGAAGGATTGAGGGGTGCGTGATTGATGTTCGGCGAGGGGAGTGAAGGAGCTGGCCGAAGGGGAGTTCTGTAAAACTTCCATTGTTGTTCTCCTCAAACTTTCACAGAAACTCCTATTTGATTCAATTTTCTTTGATTTCCGCTTATTGTGCTGGAATTGGCTGCAGACAGGATGATTGACGTTCGGACAATGAAGCTTTTTTCCTTCTGGAGAAGCTATTTTGAGCTCCCCAGTCCCGCATCACTCACGTGACTAGTCTCCCCGCATGCCGTCACTGCTGATAGCCAATTGTCAACAACTTCTCTTCAAGTTTGATACATTCTTATTAGCAAGCAACTTCTTTTCCCAGTATTAACACTCCTCGCTTTTCTCTTGGTTATATCTTGTATCTTACAAGACCTATTGTATGTCGGAATACAAGCTATCCGCTTCTTTAGAAGGCCACAGCGATGATGTAAGCTTATTGTCGTCGTTCATCGTTGCATACTTGTTTTACTAATCAGAACAGGTACGTGCTGTGGCCTTCCCAAACAGCAAATTGGTAGTAACAGCTTCTCGAGATGCTACTGTTCGTATCTGGAAGCAAGTCTCATCTCCACCGCCGACGTACGATTACACTATTTCCTCGCATGGGTCGTCATTTGTCAATACAGTCGCATACTATCCTCCTGCTGGCGAATATCTGGAAGGCCTCATCTTTTCTGGTGGACAAGATACGATAATAGAAGCTCGACAACCCTCCAAAGCCTCCGGTGATAATGCGGATGCAATGCTCTTGGGCCATAGTCACAACGTATGCTCACTAGATGTCTGTCCTGAGGGTGGATGGGTTATCAGTGGAAGCTGGGATTCATCGGCAAGGTTATGGCGGATAGGCAACTGGGAGACCGACGTGGTCTTTGATGGCCACCATGGGAGCGTATGGGCTGTATTGGCCTACGATAGGAACACCGTTATCACAGGTATGCTACGAACCCGTCAGAAACCAAGGCATGTGACGTATCTGACGAACTTCTTCAGGTTGTGCTGATCGCATGATCCGTATTTTTAATACGTCGGGAAAACTGCTGAAAACGATTAAGGATTCTCGGGATGTTGTGCGAGCTCTGTGCAAACTACCCGCTGGCCATCCTTCCGGTGCCCAATTCGCCTCTGCGGGCAATGACGGAATAGCACGACTTTTCACACTCAATGGAGACCTTGTAGGAGAGCTTCATGGACACGAAAGCTTCATCTACTCAATCGCAGTGACCCCGTCGGGCGAACTGGTGACATCAGGCGAAGATCGGACTGTCAGAATATGGAGAGGAAATCAATGTGTGCAGACAATTACACACCCCGCGATATCTGTATGGGGTGTTGCTGTCTGTCAGGAGACTGGGGATATTGTTACGGGTGCGAGTGATCGCGTGGCTAGGATATTCACCAAAGATCCCAGTCGGCAGGCTGACCCAGCGGTCATTCAACAATTCGAGGACGCTGTGAAGGAGTCTGCAATCCCACAACAGCAAGTGGGTAATATCAACAAGGAAAAATTACCAGGGCCTGAGTTTCTCAAACAGAAGTCTGGCACCAAAGATGGCCAGGTGCAAATGATTAGGGAAGACAATGGCAGCGTTACAGCCCATACTTGGTCGTCAGCAACACAGGAATGGATTGCGGTCGGTACAGTTGTCGATTCGGCAGGAAGCTCCGGAAGGAAGACTGAGTACCTTGGACAAGATTATGACTATGTCTTCGATGTCGACATTGAGGATGGCAAGCCACCTTTGAAACTGCCTTACAACTTGTCCCAAAATCCATACGAAGCTGCTACGAAGTTTATACATGATAATGAGCTACCGATCGGGTATTTGGACCAAGTAGCCAATTTCATAACTCAGAATACACAAGGAGCAACAATCGGTCAGACGACAGATACCCAGCAAGCAGGGCCTGGTTCTGATCCCTGGGGTCAAGAGAGACGATATCGTCCAGGCGATGCTGCCGCCGCTGCACCCCAGTCTCCGTCGATACCAGAAACCCGTCAAAATGTGCTTCCCCAGAAAAGCTACCTCTCTATCAAGTCAGCGAATATCAAATTGATAGTGAAGAAATTGACGGAACTGAACGAACAGCTTGTCTCTTCTGGGAACAAGGACTATTCCTACAACCCGCCCGAATTAAATACAGTTGTGGCTTTCTGCAATCACTTAGAGAATACTGCTTCGTTCCCCAAAGATCCTGCTGCCGTGGAGGACAGCATACAACTTGTTTTGAAGGCGGCTCTCAAATGGCCTCCTGCAAATCGACTTCCTGGACTTGACTTACTTCGACTTCTAGCGGCAGCTACACCTGTTACTGCTCAAATTCGGTTTGAGGGGCAGGATATTATCGACACCGTTCAACAAAGCGGGGTGTTCGATAGTCCCATCAGTGTCAACAATGCCATGCTGACAATTCGATTCTTTGCAAATCTCTTTGATACCCCTCTAGGTGGAGATCTTGCTGCGACCAAATTCGATGATATTCTTCGGATGGTATCATCAGCTACCACAGCAGCAGGTGCACCGTCGAATCGAAATGTTACGATAGCCGCTACGACCTTATACATCAATTATGCGGTCTATTTCACTAATCCGGGACGGGTTCAAAGTGCAGAATCTGCAGAGCACGCTCTTCAACTGCTTGATGAACTGTCCAAGATCTTTGCAGATGAAAAGGACTCGGAGGCAGTGTATCGCGGACTAGTGGCTCTTGGGACGCTTGTCAAAGCGTCTGGCGAGGAAGTGAAGAGTGCCGCAAAGAATATTTACGACGTTGAAAAAATATTGAGCAAGGTCTCGAGTTCTAGTGCTGGACGCGAACCGCGGGTGAAGGGTGTGATTGGAGAGATCCGGGATGTCATGCGATAGATTTACTGGCTTTCTGGAAGTCTTCTGGGTCATTTTTGCATATCTCACATGAACCAATCATATTCATATTCTTTCTACAATCAAAAGCCAGCTACAGATAGTTCATTAAGCCTACATCTTGACCCATCATCCATCCATCAGAGACATAATTCTTCCAATTTCGTAATCTAGAGCTTCTCGTCAGCATTAACACCAACCTCCATAATCTGGTCAATGCCCGGGTAATCAGGAATATCTAAATCATATTTATCCGCAATTGATTTTGTCAAAAACCTTCCCCCAACAAAATGCCTACCCTTATACCATTTGACACATGGTTTGGGCGCAGTAAGACTAATCAACGCTCCGGGCATGAACTTGGCACCGGGACCTTCCTTTGGTGGTCCTTCTTGAATATCCCATGAACTGGGCGCATCGACGCTGAGGACTGGTACTTTTGTTTCTTCCATTTGACTTATGATGGATGGGAAGGGTTCTCTGAGAGGCTTTTGGAAGGAGAAGCCAAAGATGGCGTCGACTACCAGATCGGCAGATTTGAGGGCATCTGTGAAGTCTGGTACGAAGGGGACATCGAGGTTCCGAAGTTGGATTTTGAGGCGCTGGGATGGCCCATCAATATTTTTATGCTCTATCGTTTCACGTATCGGTTCTTCGACCTACCTCGTATAATTCGTTCTTGCCTTGCTTCGGATAATAAACAGATGGTTTGTAGCCATAGTGCACTAAATGACGAGCTGCAACAAGTCCGTCCCCTCCTGTAATTTCAAGCTTAGCATGTCATTTAGGATGGATATAGATGGCTGTACAAACCATTATTTCCAGGTCCGCATACAACAAGAACATTCTTGCCTTTACTTATAGGATGAAATCGATATACTACGCCCGCGCTTTAGTGAGACCAGCCAATGTTTTACAATCACTTGATAAACGTACCAGCTTGCGATACAGAGAGACCAGCTAGTTCCATCAATTGGTCTAGTGAAAAGCCTCCCACGTCCATTAGATCCTTATCCAAGGCAGCTGCATCTTTGGAAGATATTGCCTGGCAACTTTGTCAGATTCATAATATACAATTCTGGCGGAAGAAAACTTACCTTGAGAGACATGCTTGCTGTTTTCGCAAATCGATACGGTTTTACTTTGAACAGGTGATGTGTCGTGTGCTTGAGAAAGGTTGTCGTACGGAACATATATACTTGTCGTCGGTACGATTCAAAGATGTGTATCACACTGATCAAGGTTCCGAAGTAGTCCGTTATAAAACAGAATCAAATTGAAATCAAAGATGAAGTACAAATAAATTAAGAAGATGGTGTTGAAATGCAGAAAGATATCATTGCATCATCGTTAAACACATGCATATCAGTCTGCCCAATCGGGTAAGGCTCTTCTTGCTCCCATCTATACGGGTCAACGTTGTTCCGGAGCTTAGAAGAAGATCCTCTCCGCGGAGGTCATTTAAAAGAAAGAGTGTCTCAACACTATTGTGCTGCAACCACCACCTCGAATACAATTGTTCAGTCACTCGGTTCGTCTTTCATAATGGTTGTCAAGATTCGATTTGCGCGATTTGGTCCGCGCCATTCGCCATTCTACAATATTGTTGTCGCACAAGCTAGGTATGTTATTTTTTACCTCCCATGATCCCGACGGTTACCTAAGATGGCTTCCAATCCGTTTAATCTCTTGGACTCTCAGATTTTACCTGGAATAATTGATCATATTTAACTCAATTGTACAATGCAGGTCGGCGCGAGACTCCAAACCACTTGAGGTTGTCGGAACCTACAACCCCCTACCACAAAAACCGACCAATTTGTCCGAGGAGGAAGCACGGGTCGCAAAGCCTTTTAAAGAGATTTCAATCGATCGATCACGAGTCAAGTATTGGTTGGGTGTCGGTGCGCAGCCCACCGATTCCGTGTGGCGGCTACTCAGTATGGTACGTCAATATATTTTGAGACCTTCTTTGGTTGGAATGAGACGGAGATAGTGACCTGCTCGAGTACAAATATCGGGCGTATAATAGATTTTGATGAGACTGACTGTTATACACTGCAAAGGTTGGACTACTCGAACCCAAGCCGAACAGATTTGCTCCGCAGAAGAATTGATCGGGCTTTCAGCTCCCCAACCGCGTTCAATTAGGAGAAACTGAACTCACTAAAAAGGTATATGGTACGAAGAAGGGGAGGATCTTTCGAGGAATATCAGGAAGCTAGCGATTCTCGTGTGGCAGAAGTGTCCCGAGTACCACAGCATTTTCGGCGTTTGGGTTCTGTCTATATATCTTTCGCATGTACAATATAGTCTGTACTATTCGGTCTTTTATCAGTTCTGGAGCTTTTCTCTATAAGTATAAGAAGTGGCATATCGACGTCCACTCGTTCCAAATTTTTGGCATTGATGTATGACCTTAGATTTTCCTTTGAGGGTCATGATGTGCGTAAATATCAGCCATTTCATGTTCGCAATGTATACGACGAGCGCCCAGATGCTTTATCGACATCAAAACCAAGCAACCTGACCGTTCACGGATCACTTGCTTGTTGAACGATATGCTGTGTAGTATGTTAGGGTTGTAGCTCAGCTTGGAGGAGTCTAATATAAAGCCGCCCGAAACCCGAGGACTCGGCCATATTGCCCTAATTAGTGAATTGGCTGATATTATTCCCGAATGCTCTCGCACTTCACACTTTCGGTAGCTTGTACCAGTGAAGTCCGAGGCAAGCCGTGATATTTCTTACCGCCGGATAACCTTGCAGCCAACGCTGTGGCTTACCTCCAAACTCGGGACACCATATGCAGTAAATAAGAGACAACGTCCCAGTAGTTCTATTGTCCGACATAGAAAACACATTAGACCGAAGCTTGCTAATCAAGACTTTACAGCTCGGGATTAGACGATGGTTACATAACGTGTCTCTTCTACATAAATATGACGATTCCTCCGACTCCAGTATACCTAGGAGCACTCTCAAATAACCAATTATTATACCTCCTTATCATATTCTAGACTGACAGCAATGGCTTCCATGGGCACCCCCAAACCATTCCATACCAATGTCGATCTACGCTACACTGCCCTACTTCTTTCAGATATCCAGAATGAGATTCTGGCACGATTCCCTACAGAGAGAAGAGAACGGTATATCCAGGAAATAATGTCGTTGATCAACCTCTTTCGCGAAGATATTCATAAGCGACGCACGGCGCCAGCAGAATCGACGGAACAGGCAGCCGGCGCCTACGTAGGAATACCGCTCATCATCCATCATGTCCTCCCGTACGGATATAACAATAACGCCTTCATATCGCCATACAACAAACTGTCGTCCTGGGTCAAGTCTCTTGAAGAAAAAGGTCTCTTCACTGTGGCAGAGAAAGCGAAGAATCCAGAGACCCCGGCTTATTCAATCCCTGAAGCTCTCTACCCGCAAGGAGGTAGCTTTGGAGGATCGAACATTGATGAGATTCTCTTGCCAAAGTTTCAAACTAGCTCCTTTGGCTCGAGTGATCTTCTGGGGTATCTGCGCGCGCGTGGCATACGGCACGTTGTGTTGTGTGGCTTAACGACTGTTGGGGCAATTCTGGGGTCGGCTCGTCATGGTGCGGATCTGGATTATCATGTTATTATCCCGCGAAGTGGAGTGATGGATGATGAGGACGATGTCAACGATTTCATTTTGCAGAGGGTCTTGCCCAAATTTGTCGATATTGTTGATATGAAGGACGTCAAGAAGGTATTTGTTAACGCTACTAGCTGACATTGTTTCCTTCGATAACCTCTATTTCCTTAGAAATGTTTGATAATATTGAATTTCTCGAGCCTTGAAGTAGTAAATGCGCACTGATGATTTCCTGGATATGGTCTGTGACTTGTGGATCCATTCTCCATCACCTTCCCGTATCTGGCAAGGCTGAATGAGCTTAAATCGAGCGACACGACAACCTCGATGAAACAGTCAACGGATAGTTATGTTCCCCTAATCGACGGTCTGTACTCTCATACTTTGAAGTCCGTACTGTCTCGAGCTTATAAACAGGATTTGGGGGCTGAAGCAGCCGATAATGGATAAGATAGGCGACTAAATGCTGATATCACGATCCGCGCGCTCCGATTGTGGTCACTGAGTCGTGAGTCTGACAGTGGTGAATATCCATAGTAGCCCATGTTTTTGTGTTAACCAAGCACAGGTGCAGTTCTCGAAAGTCTAATAGAGTAACTTACCGATAACCAATACGTACAGTTACGCCCCACTATGCAGCTATGTAGCCAATAATATTTAGTGACGCGCGAACTATGCGTTCCGAAACATTTCCGGACGAAAAGAATTAATCACTGTCTCGTCTTATGCTGATCGCTGATCACACTGTTACCGACTCTGTACAGCTGCGTAAAATATCATATTACCCTAAGCATCCCAGCTAGACAGTTACTATCATTCCTGGAGCCCCACTCGTTACCCGCGCGGCCTCTAGGGATACCATAATGGATGGCATAAGTGGTAAAGGACAGTATTCCTAAGAAACGCCAATCAACCTGTGTAAATGCATATTTTGACCACCTTCTGAGTGGTCAGCGCCTGGCACACTTTCCAAACGTTTTCAAAAAAAAAAAAACAAGACGCCCCACTCTGGTCGCAAGCGGTGCTCTGGTTCGCTCTTCTTGCTCTTGACTTTTTGTCTTAGTCCTCGCCCGGCCCCACTAACCCTTGTCTCTGCATTCGGTTCGACAGATCTGATTGGCCATCCACATAATCCGGCAACGCTCAGCCACTGAGAGAGACGATCGACGAAGCAATAAACAGCCCATATCCGAATCAGTCTTAGGCTCAGCACGGGTTGTGTACACTACATTGTAGTGCATACTATGTATAATAATACGTTCGCACACCGTATCGTATTCCTTTAATACAATACGAGCTAAGTCGCTAGGACGCGCCGTGCCTGAGGTGTGAAAGTGCCAACTAAACTCTTCCTGGCCGCAGACAGTCTGCCGGGTCCGCAATTCCTGTTCCTTGGGCCGCCTAGAACGCTGACTTATCAGGCCCAGGCTCGACTTTCTGATTCAGTCCCCTCTTTCATGCCTGCAGCGATCGTATTGACTGTTGTCCAGCGCGTTGGACATGATCGCGTCTGAAGAGAAAAGCTGGAAAAATAAAATTGGGATAGACTACTGAAACGCTTTTCGGTGAGAAATTCACGTGTTAGGGCTTCGCATACTCCATCACCTCTTATTTCTGGTCATGCTCCGTGTATTTCTCGTCGTAATTTACAGTACAGCCGGTGTCTGCCTTCGACTTAAATAACGTGCTAAGCCGTTCCCGGCTCGATGTCAGTCCCAAGAAAACAACCAACAGCATGACCCAAAGAATTTTAATCGAATCCATCGATTGAAAATTACTTGATTCTTTGGGACGTGGATGTGGCTGGCCAATCAGGGCTTGTTGTGGCCGTATCGTGAGCCATATCTGGCCAGTCACAATCCTGATTTCTGCGTCCATTACCATAAATTACACAATTATTCTCCCCTGGCCGCTAATCTCCGCCCACCTTCCCTCGTAAGGGCTCGCAGGCTGCTCGAACTTCCCACTTCTCTTCCCACCCCCCCTTCCCCAACTTTATCCTAGATCTTCACCTCACCACACCACCGTCCTCGTCATCATCATCATCATCATCATCACTCTCCACTGCCATATTTCCTCTTTTCATTTGGTCATCTATCCTTGCGACTCTTTATCGCATCTTCATTTCATCTATCATCTGTCGCGCTTTCTTTGTTCCATTATACAACAGCTTTTTCATCTCCATCTGTTCATTCCCGCGTCCTGGGATTTCCGCGCGACCGTGTTGCAGACCGCGTGTGCGATCCCATCCGCGCTTTTCGAATAACTGACGCCGACCGATCAGATACTTGTCGCAACACCTCCAGCAGTCTCATTTTATGTGGCGCAAAAATACATTTATCAGTAAAAGACGAATCCAGACCTACACGGCTCTTGATTATCGCGTCGCATCCCAAGCCAACCGTGATTAGACAGCATCTCGGATACGCCACTCTACCGTCGCGTCTGGTCTAGGGCTTCTAGGCTTCTCTTTTTCGACTACCTCCTGTCGTATCCTTTGAATAATTTTTTTTTCTCGCTTTCGGTAGAGCTCGCTATCTTGCCGTCTTTCATTTCACTTCTTTGGACGAGGCATGGTCGGCAGCTCAACAACGCAGTCCAGCCGCACCAGCCCTGGGTCTTTCAGTACTAACCAGCGCGCGACATCTGTTTCGTCCAGTACGTCATCTCCTCAGTCTTTGTCACAAGGGCCGTCTGGGTTGCATAATGCGATGTCGACCGACGTGTACAACTCCGCTGTTTCCCAGCCTCCCATGTCCTTGAGCTCATCCTTCTCCTACCCCTTTTCGCCGATCGGAACCAGCTCGTCCTTTGATAGTCTAGGAACAAACGGTATGCGACTCACTGAATCCGATTTGTCGCCTCCCATGAATGGTTTTCACCGTATGGGCAGTGGTGGCGCCGCGATCTTGATGCGCAGACTGCCTCAAAATACCAGTCGAGAAGCACTGCGAAGCATGTTCCTCTTTGCGAAGGACTTCGTCGATGCTGACTTCGTTCCATCCGAATTACCAGAGGATGGCAAGTTTCTAAGTGCTATTGCACGGTTCAACACAGTCGCTGCCGCCGAAGAAGCGCGAGCCATGTTGGATGGCAAGCCCAACACGAGCAACGATGCTAACATGATAGTCGAGATGTTCCCTGGGCCACTTCCAGGCCGCCGTAATACCATCGACCATACCGCCTCCCGTGGTCTTCCAGGGCCTACTGCTCGACAGTCGTCTCGCTTCAACGGCACTTTCCAGACAATGGCCAACGGTGCTTCTCAGCAACCCAGCGTCAACGAAGCGCTTCCTGCTCCAGACACCAATTCCCGGCTTCATAGTCTTTTCTCACCACGATCCCCCATAGGTAGTGGACTGGGAGAATTACCACGTGTAAGCGGCAAGTCAGTCATCGACCAAGACCTTGACGAAGAGACCGGCGAGCTGCTCAAAGATCCCGTTGGCTATGCGCAGAACGGACATGGGAATATGCCCCTCACGCGGCGCTCAACTAATCCTTCAATCCCAACCAGCCGTTTTGCCAATCTATCGTTATCCACGAACGTTACATCACCACCTATTCAGAATTACTCCAACGGGACTGCCGGTCGTATGGGATTACCGACTCCTGCAAGTGCGATGCCACCGAACATGAACGGCAACTCGCCTTTCCATTATCCCAACCAGCATAACCCACGCCATAGCCTTCCAGCTGCCAATCCGAACGACTTGAACCCTCCATGCAACACGCTCTATGTTGGCAATCTTCCAGCCGATACACAGGAAGAAGAGCTCAAAGCTCTCTTTTCTAAGCAGCGTGGTTACAAGAGATTGTGTTTCCGCAACAAGCAGAATGGTCCAATGTGTTTTGTCGAATTCGATGAGGTGGCAATGGCCAGCAAGGCTTTGAACGAGTTGTATGGCTACAAGCTTTCCAACAGTGTCAAGACAGGTATCCGCCTGAGTTTTTCGAAGAATCCTCTTGGCGTACGCAGCGGACAGCCGGGTAGCAGCGTCAACCCTCCAACGCCTCTTAGCCCACAGACGCCCATACATGGCGGCGCTGGTATCGGTCCCCTGCCGAATGCCATGTTCTCTACAGCCAGTGGTCCTCCACCAGGCTTGTCTGCCCCGCCGGGTCTTGCACTTCCTGTGGGCGCCCGAAATGGACCTATTCCACCGCCGAATTCTCACGCACCAATGGCCAACGGCAACTCGTTTGGCCCAAACAATGGACTCGGTATTCGCGCCAACGGATTAAGCTCTCTCAATCCTGTTTCTTTCGGCAATGGGATTCCTGGAAACGCTCAGGGGCCCGGTATGGGCGGCTTCAGCAGTGTCTATCCCGATTATATGATGGGTCGATGAGTGGTCGAACCAACCATCATCGTCATCTTTCTTTATACAAATGCAACATCATATTACGGATCGGTAATGTCTGGCATGTTTGATGATTTACTGGGTTATACGGCGCTTGGGGATATTGGAATTTCAAGTTAGAGTCGGTATCAGGAGGTTTCGTTTCTGCCTCCTTTTGCATTGCAGCTGAGACGACCATCATCCTCTTCATATATTCCCATTACACTATCATCGGTTTCGTTTCGCGCAGCGTTTGTTCAACATTTGTGTTGTCTGATTGACAGGGAGTTTCATCTTTATCTCAAGACCTGCATTTTTATCCTTTTCCCCTCTCATTCTTCCTTGTCATATTTTCTTTAGGCTGCTTCTTATAATCATTTGTCTTTTTTTTTTTGCCTTGCATTATTATGTTTCGCTTTGAAAATTATCCATGGATTCTGGGTATGGTCGCCCTTGGAGGATGTTCTGAAAGATGGCTTCATGGTGCTAATTCTTTTTTTTTTCTTTTCGAATCTGCCTTGCTCATGTGATTCCCCTTTTGCAACAACCGCATCCATTCTACGGCGCATGAGTAACATGGATGGATAATTTGTATGGCCAGTTGACCCTCAAGGCTTTGCTTTCAAGTCACTGCCTTGACATTACAGCATTGCTTTGAGACTGCGTGTTTTGATTTCCCCATTCTATTTGCATTTTACAATCATCTATGCTTCCTTCCTTCCACTCTTTTCTTCTCGCGAGAATGGCTTTCCTGTCCACATCTTCTGCTGGATGATGTACTTCTTTGAAAGTTGAATCTGTCAATGTTCTATTAGGCTTTCTTGTCTTGCAGCACTTACATAGTAGGTATTATTAGCACTTGATTGACTCATGTGAAGGCGTTCTTTCAGATCTGGAAGTTGTGGCTGCATTATTACTGATAACTATTGTTTTTCAAGCTTGGATTCCTCTTTGTTTCATGATGACCTTGGTATGAAGTTAGATCATTCTTCTGATGACTGTATTCATTTGAATAATTAGAGAAGTTGAATTTATTTACCCCAGTGGGCCTGATGCCATTTGCGCCAAGCTTGTTTGCATTGTTTGTTTATATCACGTGATGCTCTCGCGGCTAATCACAGAGAAACAATTTTTCCTTTTCTCTTCCTTCTATTTCCTTCAAACCAAGGGTGCTTCACCCTCAATTGCGCAACATCTTCGATTCTCATTGATCAATCTTAACAAACATAATACCCCTTGGATTGAGCTTTAATCAATTATCTCCATAATCAAACCCTTCCCTCACTCAGCTGTCACCATGCCTCCACGGATAAAGACGAACCGTATTCTCTCATCCTCCATTCTTCCTTCCTCCTCTTCCACACTCATCACATCACACAATACATCACAGATACAATGCTCTGCACGGAGACATCTCTCATCATCGCGCGTCGCACAGACGCGGCTGAGGGAGCAAATGTTCGACTGGTTGAATGGACCAGGTGCAAGTCTCAAACACCACATCCCCGGATCCACCAATTACGTGACGGCATTACGAAATCGCAGAGGTGGTGACTCAGAAGCATCAAGCACGAGAGATAATGCAGACTCCGAGGACGGTTATCAATCAAAACAGCCTTTCCCTCTGAATCCTCTCTTTGTTTCTGAGCCTATTCTTAGTGATGAGCTCTCCAATGAGATTTATAAACGTGTTGTTGTCCAGGGGAAGAGTGTTCGAAGTGTTAGTGTTGAGTTGCGAGTGGATATGAGGCGAGTAGGAGCTGTGGTGAGGTTGAAGGAGTTGGAGAAACGGATGAAAAATGAGGTATGTTCTTAACACTCTATCTTACCGCTTTCTTCCTTAGTCCGTTATTGCAATGATGAGCAAAATCGATTAGTCTTCAAGACTCGGGCATTCCCAGCTCGGAAATGGTTACTAAAAGTTCAAAATTACAACTCTCTGAAGCAATACATCTGCCCTATCATGATCATATCTTCTCGGCGTAATGAGTGAATCCGGCTTACTAACAACGTACTGTCACCAGGGAAAGTCAATGGCAGTCCCATATGCTCGGGCTGTCCATGAGATGGTGCCTACCACTCCGTTGGCTGAACAGGGCGAGTCCCAACCGACGCACGAGTCTATTAATGACCTGCCGGTTCATCGCTTGACAGCACCACAAATATTCTATCCTGTCTCTGAGTCACGCCAGTTTACGCGTGTTGACGCAGGACGTGTCTTCTCGGCGGCCCCGGCTCTGGAACAGGGCGAAGAGGCGACGGTCAATGTTGAATCGTTGATCGTACCGCAACCGAGACGCTATGAGAAAGTCGGCAAGGGTGATGAGGAACAACAAGTTCTCCTCCCTGCGGATGCCCGTATACCGCATCCGCAGTTGATTGCGCTTGAGCGGGACAAGATCTCGCACTCAATGGAGCGTCGTGAATATCTGGAACGATATCAGGAACGCCTCAAACAGTCTGATGAATTAGAAAAGGAGCGGAAGAGAATTGCAAAGGAAAAGGCCGAGAAACAGTTGACTCGACTTCAGCCGGACAACTCCAGGTTTGAGTTCCGCTTCAAGGATGTTGTGGTCAGCAAGGAGACGACCGGTCCAGATGGTCGTGGCCATGTTGCTCCTGGTCGACGATATGGTGTGCCCACGTATGATAGGAAGAAGGGACAGGTCAAGATTCCGCAGAAAGTGGAGGTTTGACTGCTCGAGACATCCAGCCTTGTACAGTATAATCACGTATCATGTATCATTATCATATCATAATATCCAATGCAGCCACAGGGGCATTTCCGGTTACCTTGATTGTTTTGTATATCAGTCTAGTCTAGTCTCGTCTCGTCTCGTCTCGTACCTGAGGATATAGAAGGAGGCCGCGCTGTAAAACAGCCCGCTTGGGTCCCTGGGTGCTCCGTACAGCAAGAGAAGTTTGGACATGACTCTGTAACAAGGTCTTCCCTCCATCAGCGTTACCGACTGGTGGCATCACTCGGTGTCAGAATATCCGTTTGAGAGGCCAAACCCTAAACCTCGGAAATCAATTAAACTCGCAATCAAAACCGGAACAGAATATGACACGTCCTGGCTAAACATACCGGCCATTTTCGTATTCGAAAACTAATCGGAGAATTTCTGACGTGTATGCGATATGCAATACGCAATATGGTATGGTAACTACGAAGTCTATCTCGGGCGATAGATCCTTGCATACGGGATCTTCGATCTGGTTAAGAAATTAAGAATATCGGGACCGACCGAAAGCCAGAAATAATACTACGTACATAAAGTGACGACATAGATATTTCGGCTTTCGGTGGTGGTTCGGCGCCGCGTGTTGTTGTTTTCTTTTTTTCCTTTTTGGGCTGGCTATGGCAGGTCGGGGCCGAAGCCCTAATTTCTTTCTGATTCACGTGGCTTTGTTCATGTTTACTCCAGTTTCACTAGTCTAGGGCAACGGTTTAGGGCAAATGGATCTCGGGTATACCTGCAATTCTGCGGGTAGTGTTGCCGTCATCGATCTCTCTCTTTTAGCAGATGTTATACTCTGTATCCTGGACTGTATAGACAGACAGCCGCGAGTGGTGGATTAGCACTGAGACGAGCCTAAGGCGATAATGTGATAATGCAGTGAGTCACTTCTCGTGTCAGACGAAGCCATGAATCGACGTTCCTGTCGATGCGATGAGTGAGGGCTTGGGCTTCAGTCAAGCCGAGCCGAGAGAAGGCCGCAGCCTTCTTTTTCGGCGCCGAAGCATCCGGCGCATCGCCGAATGCTCGACTCCGTGATCTTTCTGTATCCTCTCTTCTTGTCTCTGGGCCTCTTTTCTGCTGGACAGCTGGATATCGCTTGGCTTGTAGCTGAGCTATCAAGTGCTCTATGGTCCTGTTCGACGCGCTGGTGTCTTGTACATCATCACTTCCGAAAACATACATGAAGCTGTGCAGAAAGACTATGGTTCGCTCGGTAAGCGCCGCCACTTCTGACAGCTACTAGCTCGACCCACTGGCTAGACATCTAGATGCTAAATGCCTTCAGCAAAACATATCCAAAACCGGCCGTGTGCGTGCAGCTTCGGAATTGTATCACCCATGCATTCTCTGCAGCCGTGATAGGATGCTGACAGCGCGGATGAGTGATCTAGCCCCCTATATCAAGTTATTGAAGAAAAGCACCCCGCTCAAGCCCTTTTCTATGACTTCAATGGCTAAAACAGTGGATCACATCCCAAACATCCAGGCTCTGCTGTACCACTTGACCCTGCCCGCCGTTCTCCGATCTGAATTAAAGGTTTATCCAGCCGCGGACTTTCATCTAACCGTTGCGGCGCCGGGCACGGCTTTTTTTTTTTTTTTTCTGATACGGCTATTATTGCCGTGATCGATCACTTGCTTTATATAAGATATTTAGATGAGCCCCGATACCTGCCTACCATCTCGACTTCTCACTTCACATCACAGCCACAGCTAAACACCACCTCCTCCTTAGCTTCACACCCGACTTGACTGTCTAGTATTGGCTCTTTGAGTACTTGTTGCATTGACTCAGAGCATACTCACTCGACTCGGGTATCCTACATCAAACACTCTTACCGCTCGAGCCTGTTTATGGTCAACGACAACGTTCAGTCAGCTTCTTCCTAGGTTCTACTCTTCACACGGCCTGCCAACATGGCCACCTTCCAGCCCACATTCGAATCCTCACTTGACTTCACAAAGCCGATGGAGTTCCCTGCAGATATGAGTGACCACGTCGATCCATCCAATCTGATGTCGTCCTACCGGCCCTCAGACGCCGAATGGCTAACCAAGGATCCCTTCGAGATCTTGCCGTGGGACTCATTCGGTGTTGATCAGACCTTCAACCCTTTCACGGAAGACGCTGGTCTTGTTGAACTCGAGCCTCGCTCTTATGCTACTAGCAATCACGGCTCTCCGGCGGGGTATGGAGGTTACACGATCAAGACTGAGGATGCCCTGTCAGATGCATCTCCTCTTTCAGTATGTGCTTCCTCTCCACTTTGCCAATTGCACGCATACTAACCTACCCAGGACCCCGAGAGCGAGATGTGGTCCCCGTCACATAGCAACGACAACAAAAGCGGGAGCGTATCCCCCGTCGAGACTATTGGTGTCACCAATAAACCCACAACCAATACCATCATCCCCCTGCGAAAGGACTCCAATGCTTCCACGTCATCAACATCAACCTGCTCGCCATCCTCTCCACTCGCCTCGCCCAAATCATCATCCTCTTCAAAATCCTCGAATAATAAATCAAGCCGGTCGGTCCTCTCACATGACAACGACGCAGCAGCAGTCATGAAGCGGAAAAAGGCAGCACACAACGCCATTGAGAAACGATACCGGACAAACATGAACGCGAAATTTCTTGCTCTGGGAAACGCTATCCCCCGCTCCGGCGTTTTTACCGGTACACAATTAGCCTCGAACAAGGGGCCGAGAAAGCATTCCCTCTGCCAACCAACTCGAGACGGAAGACGACATCAAGAACAGCAGCAGCAACAGCAACAACAACAACAAAATAAATCCGAGATTCTCACAAACGCATTATCATATATCCATGAACTGCAGGATGAGAACTCAAGATTAAAAAGTGAATTACTCGTTCTGAAGGAAAATCTATTACCAAGAGGGAATATGATGTGGCGGCGATAGACCAGATTTCCCCCCCCTCCCCTTCGAAAAATGTGTTATTTTTTGATATCCACTCCTCCCATTACAACAACATCCCCGATATTTAATACGACCCATTTTTCGTTTCAGGCAGGACCAAGGAGTTTTTGGAGCCGGGTGCTTCGATTTTTTTTATTTTTTAACGATATGTACATATATATATACCTGAAGTCTCACTTCCACCTTATACTATAACTACAATGTGCTGGAATCACTTTCTACTCTCGACATTGATAATGAATATCATTCTTACCATTATCTCCTTTTTCGTAGGACAGTAGATAGTAAAGTTGGGGGGGGGGGGGGGGGAGGGTAAATCGGTACTATGTGTCGTCTCAAATCTTTTTGATGTTCTACACAGATCTCCATCAAATCGGAAAAATGACCTATTTAGGAAGCACAATTTAAGAACTGGATAGATGAGGTATATGAAAACCCCTATATTCCCATCGTATATTTGGAAAAAGAGTAGTTATATAAACAATATAAAGGAACAAACTGATACACTTGAGTCGTATACGTATGCGCATCTTTGCAGGACCCCTTTCCAGTCGAGAGAGATAGCAAGGCTGAAACGATTAGAAGAGATAGTCGATGTAAATGTACAATGTCGAATAACCTTCGTAATGAGATTGAAGCAAGAACAGTACGAGAATGGGTATCTGAGATAAATTCATCACAAAACATAGAGTATGACGAGTTAGGGAAAAAAAAAAGGCATGTTAAAAGGAGAAAAAAAAAGTTATTGATGCATAAATGCAATAGACAAATGCAAATGCAATGTAATGCAAATCATCTCGTCACGCTATCGAAACAACTTTCGGATTCGCTCAATCGGTGTAGCAAATCTCCGACTCAGTGATTGTCACACCCCATTTGTGGATGATTTCGATGGTTCTGCTGCTTTTAGTTCTTGGGCTAGTCCTTGAGGCATGGGAACTTCAATATCTTCGTCCTTGCTGCTGCTGCTTCCCGAGGCATCTGGTTCAATGACTGAGACTTTTGCGCTCTCTTTTTTGGTGGAGTCGCTGGCTGAGACTTTGACGGCGTGAATTGCAGCGTTATTTCGCAGACGTGATGGAGAATTCGTCGACGCTGGTTTTTCCGATGTAGCGCCAATACCTCGTGGTGAATCTTCGTATCCTCTCCATTTCCGCCAGCCTTCGAAATCAATCAAAGCTTGCATGCAGCCCCATTCGGTTACTTTTTGTTCCAACCACGGGAATCCAATGGGCTATCCAAAACAGATTAGACATCATAATGAATATCGGATTGAACGGACAAAATACCTTGGTCAAAAAGTCATTGCAGCCAGCCGCTAGAGCCTCATGCCTGTCGCTTTGCAAACTGCTGGCTGTCAATGCCACTATAATCACCGGACTCTTGAACAACGACAAATCCTGCAAGGTGTCTTCCTCTTTCAACGGGCAGTCAGCCGGTATAGAAGACGAAGGCGTAGCACTCGACCGGCCAGAAGCCGTCTTGGAGAAAACACCGATCCCATTCAACCGTTCTAACCGCCGTATTTCTTTCGTCGCATCCAGTCCATTCATTACAGGAAGCTGAATATCCATCAAAACCAAATGGAACCCTCCTTGCCGCCACTTCTTAACTGCCACTTCACCATTTGGAGCGCACTGCCATCGGACACTGAGACGTTTCATGAAAGCCTCGAGTAGTTTCTGGTTAATGACATTGTCCTCGACAATAAGCACATTGATTGGTGGGACTGTGCCCTCGATCAACCCCCCAAAAGCCCCTGGATTCGGGGAAGATAGCTTCTTTGCTCTACGTGCCGGACGGGGAGAAGCCGTCCTGGTTACTGTGTTAAGCGCAGGGTGTGTTGGTGAATCTGAAGGAACAGCTGGCGCTGGTGGCGTAGGCAAAGACGGTTGTGAGGAAGCTGCTTGTCCGTTGACGGCAAGATTTGTATCTAAGAGAAATCAGAAAAGAGTGTTTATAAAACGTGAATCTTCCTTTTATACCTTTGGACACCAGCGCAGTTGGCGAAGCGGTCGTGTGTCGGGCGAATGGAGGCCTTCGCGAGTGTCGATTGGGACGGCTTCCTGGTGACGGAAGAGGAGGAACTTTACCTGTTGTAAGGACAGACATGGCAGGAGTTTGATGAGCTGCACCCGCACTGCTATTACTAGAGCTTGCTGGATGACCTGGGGGTGTCCCCACATTGATTGGGACTGGCATAAGCGGAAAGTATTCGCTATGTTCACCCGGCTCTGCATGGTAGTAGAACGACTGGCGAGGCGACGGTTTGATTGGTGTCCGGCGAGTAGGCGCTTCAATAACAAGAGCTTCCTCAACAGTTTGTCCTCCGGGATAATACTGATCAATCAAAGCAAACAAGGACTCTTCCGGGCTCAGAAATCGATCCGGTGCAGCTGCTCGGTTCGCAGTCGCGCGAGGTAATATCCGCACCATCAAATCCGGTGAGTCAAATGTCCTTCCAAGCGAATTCGAATATTTGCGCAAGACATGATCTCGTAGCTCGTCAACGACACTGTCTTCCGGCATCGATACTAGAGTGGCAGACGCATCGGGTCGTTTGACCCAAATTCGCCGGTGCACCATCTCGATGATGCCGGATGAGATGGCACCCGAATGAAGGAGCTATGCGACGGCCACACTTGTATCTGAGAACTCAATGTGCCAGCCCTGCTCGTGAAATTGTGGTAAGATTGTCTTCGGAGGTACCAATGTAGCGAAAACCTGATTAGAGCACTAGCCTAGACGTGACAATGGACGGTCCTCGTGGTCTTCATCCGACTGCGGCTTGATAGGATAAGATCGATGATGCTTTGCTTGTTGGAGTCTCGAGTATCTAAAAATTAAACATTAAAGACCTCAAATTAAATGCAAACTCTTGAGAGGTAACAACGGGAAGCTTGGCAGCTTGCAGGATGAGTCGGCTATGTGACCGCGGTGGTGGTGAAATTAGCAGTGGAGGTGGTGGCGGCGGATAAGAGATTGAATCATTGGACTGGCTGCGATGTGTCGGGGGTAGGAGATACGGCTGTTAAAAAGCACAAAATAGCCCTGGGAAGTGGTTCGCCAGGGAGGACCGCTCGCGTCGTCGTTGTTGTTGTTGATGAAGATGAAGCTGTGAAGATAAATTAATTTCTAGAGCAATCCATGCCCAGTGCTGAGTCATGTGATTGGGCTGCTTCCCACCTTGCCAGCATTTCATCCGGCTAGAGACGCCTCTTAATTTACTCGACTCCATCGTGGCCAACAATCTACAATTATTTCTTCCACTAGATCTATATTACGAACGCAACGACACCTATCGACTTCATTTATACACGTTGCGATATCCACTGTTTTGCTTCTTCAGATTACAAGATGCCCCCGGATCTCGCCGGTATAGCTAGCCTCTCTTGACCCAGCTCTGGCTAGCCAGTACCTACCGAATACGATCCGCAACTTGAGAGAGTGAAAGCTGATGCTTAAAGAGTGATCTAGAGAAGTGTGCCCGATATTACTAGGGTCTGCCCTGTTATGATGATCCACTACGGCTCCACGCTTGACGTTCCGGCTCAAGCCTCAGGGCTCAAGGTATGTTCTGGGATTATCAACTGGATCCTGCAGGCTACGATAGCAAATACCAATGTATTGAAAGTTGACTGCTATCAAGTTTAGGTAAGTGATTGTATATCCATGCCAATTTCCAGATTAATCGGCTCTATGATGAATGTATGCCGGTCTACCAAGTTGATAATGCAGAAACAACCAAGACAAACGCCCTAACCAACCATATCATGCAAATGCAAATGCAGCCGTATCTCTTATCATAACGGCAAACCCATATAAACAATGCAGAACTCAACCCTGACCGCGCTCAAGATCTTTATCTTCTGTTGATGCCGAAACACCTGCTTCGGTTTGCTCACCTGCAACCACGCCTTGGTCCACCGGTGTCTGGGTCACAGATGAATTGCTCTTTTCGTTGTCATCAACTGGATCGCCATCCTTCTCGGCTAATAGATCATCGACAGTCTTCCCGCTTTCTTTGGCTTCTCGGAGAAGTTTGCGATGACGGAAACGCCATATCACATGGCTCAAAAATATAAATACTTCGGCGAGGAAGCTATGTCATGATAAGTCAGATGAAAGTTAAAGGTCGAGGATGGGAACTTACACGACAATGTAAAGGATTCCACCGAGAATATCAAATGTGCCTTGTGCCGCTAGGTAACGTCAGTATCCATTCCGAAACATTCCGCCAGAAATGTAAGGTACCAAGTGCAAAAAGCGAAAAGAGAGCTCCTAAGCTATCTATACTCAAGAAGACCCAGTCTGTAAAACAAAAGCCCGATCAGCATTCAGACAACCAAGCTCCGCCGGTGATTTGACTTACTAACTCCCACCACTCGTCCTCTCCGTTTCCAAACTTCCGAGTAAAGTGGAACAAAGCCCGAGGCCAGCATGATGGCAGCTATAACGCCGAAAATCAAGTCCGGCCATGTTATACCCTTTCGATATGGAATCTATCAGAACGTGTTAGCATTAATCTTTGCATACCCGAAAGAGAAGAGAAGCGTACCCGCAATGTAAGAATAAGCAAAGCCTCAATGCCACCAGCCAAAATACAAGAGCCGATGACAAGAAGTGATACCTTGAGTTGCGAGTATCCACTAAAACACGATTAGCAAACAGTCCCGAAAAGCCCCATTTGTTGGGGCACTGACTCATGATAGTGTAGGATCTGTCCCCAGCTAACGAAGCCGAAGAAGCCAAATATCTGAGGCTGAATCTGAAGTGGAATATTGACATTCTATCAAGTCCACCCAGTTAGATCATCTCCACCTATTGCTGTGTAGTTGGTATAAGCATACCTGAACAATCATATAAACCCCAAACGGCACCGAACCTAGAGAGTTTCTAATATGAGTAGCTGTTATCAAAGCAGAAAACAGCATGAAAGGACAACGTACAAAGAGCCCACAACAGCATCATACTCGCCGGCAATCCATCGGTCTTCTTATATCTCCAATTATGCCATATCTGAGGTACTAGCTGAATGCACCAGAACACCGTACCGATTGTTCCTAGCACATTTGCCGCCACGGGGATATCTTGGCCACTCATGATTCAACAGATTCCAAAGCATAAAATGACGATTGAATTGGAAGATTGTAAATTCAAAAACGACAGAGAAGATAAGCTAGAGAAGAAAGAGAACCACATGATCTTATTATTATATAAGTAAACTGGATAAAGAGGGTCCAGCCCATTCCAACCTAAAATTTTATACACGAATCAATCGAACCCTAAACCGGACAATGCAATGACCTGAAAGATGGACCCGATCTTGTGGAGATTCTGTTCTAGAAGAGACTTTAGTACCCCATAAGTCTTGAAGCAATCACAGACCAAGCATATATTAACATAACATAACAGAGATACCAAAACCGAGAGAAGTCACGAAGGGAAAAGAACTCGATATGGAAGGTCGGATGCAGAGGAAAGAAAAAAATGATGGACGTTCGATGTCAATATCTGCAATAAAGTTCCGTGATTGGCTAGATTATCCACCTTCGCTAGTCCTGATTCGGTCAATAGCTAGAGAAAAGTCGGAGATTCGGAGTCTAGTGGCCAATCAGAAATACGAACGAAAAGGCTTCTAAGACTATATATAAAGTAGAAGATAACGATATATCCGCTGCAATTGATCAAATATGAAATTGACCATATATTCTACACTGACACTGAACCATTCAATTTTGTCAGAAATCCACAGCCTCCTAATTGAACATCCCGGTTGATAAACAAAGAAATGAAAACGAAACTAAGGACGGAAAAAAACCCAATACTATGGTCATGAGAAGGTAATAATCAAATCCCATCGCAACATGACATGACGTGTTAATCGCAGTCGAAGAGGAAAAGACAAAGACCGAACAAATCAGTCATAATAAAAAAAAAAAGGAAAACCGCAGGATGATCCTGTCACAAGGGTATCAAAGTAAACTAGGTGTATGACGCCGAAGCGGAAATCGCATTAATGAGCACACGTTCATTGGAGAGTATTCTTTTTTGTGTTATCTTTTTGCTGCTTTAGTCCTTCCTTTGCAGAGAAGGATTCTAAAGCAAGATGAGATAATTCGACGGAGCAATGCCCGTCTCTCCGTTTGCTCGCCTTGCTTGCCACCATCGGCCACTGACATCAGATACTTCAAGTTCCTCACCCTTGGTGAAACTGATTTCGTTGGCATCGTCGGGATTCGCATCGTATGAGTAGATGGCCTTCGCCTTGTAGGGATATTCCGTTGGTTGACTGACTTCATTCGAAGGCTCCACGTTGGCAGGGGGGAAGTTGGTGGCAGTTGTATTGCGCTTGTCCGATCCCGGCGGGCCGCCTGGGTAACCGGACATGGGCGACGAAGTTTCGAAACCATTGAGTTGAGCAGAGGTGTACATCTGAGGAGGCTGGCTAACAGTAGTAGCGGGACGAGCGCCGAATGCATTGGAGGCCGGGCGACTGTTGTGGTATGCATTGCCTACTTTGTTCAATGCGAGTGAGTCAATTGCCTGGCGGTGGCTTGACTCTGGCGTAGAACCAAAGTAGAATATCCAAATGATCTATCTTGTTAGCAACGCCTACAAAAAAGGTCATGTCGTACTTACATTGATCATAGACAACAAGATGAAACCAGCGGCAGCAGCCTGTTTCGATGATTGCGGTTGGTAAACCAAAGAGTTCACAGCCAAGGTAGTGAATGCAAGACCAGCAGATAGATATCCAACGACCTGAAAATAGTCAGCATTTATAGATATATATATATATACACTTCGCATTCATGGTCACAGCATACCGCATTGCTATAGATCAGGGTAGTATCAGAACCCACAACGACAATTATACCGGCAATGACACAGATCATATAGGCGACCGCCCACCAGGCATAGTTGGGGAAATCTGTCTGAACATCTGCAATGATTGAGCCAATGAAGGAGATAATCCATGCGATCTAAGAAGGCTGTCAGTAATCGTTATGATATGAAGATGCTGATGCGAACGCGAAAGTCGATTTCTCACGTACAATTGATATCGAAATGGTGGATAGTGCGAAAGGATCGCCTAGGATATTACTAGGGTCGAATCGTGGCATTGCCGCGATATGTTGATGTAAGAGAGAGTAGTTCTAGGGTGATTGCGGCGATAAATCTACCGCAGCATCAAGTAAGTCTGAGTCGGCGCAGTCGCAGGACGATATATCAACGGATCTCTTCAAAGTGAAATGTTGATTCTATTACACGGAAATCCCACAAGGCGACGGATATGTGCGGCAAGGAAATGTATCGAGGTAACACCGTCGGAACCAGATGCAATATCCAGGAAAGATCAACCACAACGATATCGATCGAACCGATTTGGAGACAATCGTAGGCGATGCGTAGATACGAGAAGTTGCTTTAATCGAATGGTTGGATGTACAGACAGTCAGCCCTGCCGCAGTAAGAATTCCGAGGCCAGATCAGCACCAGGCTGTTCAAGGGGCGAGAAAAGTAAACAGAAGAAAAGAAAATAAGTTAGTAGTTTATAGATCACGGAAACAGATAGTCGAGAAAGGAGACAAGAATGAGGGAACGAGTGAATGAAAGGAATTGCCTGCGGCGGGCAGGAGGAGTGAGTTGTTGGTGTTGGTTGTGTGGATGTTCAAGAAGATGGGAAAGATGAGGAAGGGGAGGACGTGCATTCTAATTAGAGTGGGGACCCGGTTTGTAAGACGGGCTGTGTATTCAATACGTGGCAAGCGGTAATTAACGAAGCAGGGAGTTCAGCCCTAAGCTGCGAATAGGATGGCTGGCTGGTATTGCTCTGTATTTGTCGTTTAATTTACCTTTCATACCCATCCGTATCCTCCGTAATTCGTTCTCAGGACCTACTCGTTTAATTAGATCAAGGAGCTGGGTCACAATGAAGTGTTGTCCGTCGATATCAACATGGCCGGAGTCCGATTACAGAATGATATATCACTGGTAATGACTGCAAACAATAAAGAGGGGAATAGGAATGACGTCCACACGGGGCAACTGCATGCACCTGGGAACTGTTTCACGTTGCTTGAATTCTCAAACGCAGCCAAAACTGGGAAGCTCCTGATGCTGGGATATCTGGCATGAACTCGTCGACATCTGACGGCAATGCTCATGCTTATCTTTATATACTGACGATAGGATGGCAGTACCTCTTGAGAACCGATGATTCTGTCCCGTGTCAGTCGAGTAAGGTAAAAAATACATACACGATTGATTAAAATAGCCAGGATCCACTAACATGAAACAGCCAATCAGACGCTGTTATTGATCAGGAACGGGCTAGGCCCTCCGATCCCACGAACGGTGGGCTCTTGCCATTGGTTGTTTTCAATACGCGAAATTACAATCAATACATCTTACATACATATCGATTTTGTTTCCCTTGCCGAGTGATAAGAATAATGCAAGGCACGAAATACGACAAATCATATATATATATATATATAAAAGTTACGCATTTTCATATATAAGAATGAATATATCTCGTTGGTATTCTGGCGCTTGTTGATCCACTGTGCGACGTCAACATTCTACATCAGACGAACTACCCCTACAAAGCATCAGGCAGCGGCTAATGAGTCAATCAACAGTCTTAATGACAGCGCTGCGTCCAATCATTTGTATGGAGAATATGCTTGATGAGGAACATAGAATGTAATACAGCTAGTCTGAATAACCCCAAGCCCGTTGCTATTGGCCTGACGTAGGAATGTAGAATTGACTGGTATGCCAACCTCAAATGATCGCACCAGTGACGTACTGGATGATATTCCCTCTTCGCTGTCCAGCGTCCGCCGATGCCGTATGACGAATCGAGATGCATGTCTCCTTGGCGATCATATTATGCTTCTTCAAGTAACGCGACGGCTATGTATAGAATTTTAGATTGGCATTTCACCTGTCCATGAAGCATTATCCTTCTGAATGACTTCGAGATCAGCTTGGCTGTTACCCAGCGTCTCGTATCGCTCAAATATCCTGTAACATATATCAGTGGCTTCATTGTCCGCCTGAGATCTAACGATAAGACTTACCAACGATATACAAGTCTAGAGCATCAATCATTCCTGGGCTTCAGATATTCTCGAGTCGATTATCCAAAAAGCCATAGCCCATACGTATTCTGAAAACTTCAACCAGCCACTTCTTTATATCTCCCTTTCTCTTCGATCATGTATAACCTCACGCCTCTTGACTTCCCGCTCAATATCTTCCAATCGCGACTCCCATTCCGCCCAACACTCACTATTCCTAAGAACCCCTAATTCATACCATCGCTGCAATAACCGTGCACTGCGCTTCCGCAACTCGGATATCTCGATAGCTTGTTGTTCCTGAATACTCAAAAGCTTCTGGAGACGTGGTTGAAGTTCAATCAGCGCGGTTGAAGCTTGTGCGTCCGGAATGGGTAGGTCTTTGAGAGATGAAAGTCGCGATGCAGTTTCGGGGAATGCGGTGGCATAGGATAGAACGATGGAAGCGAGGTTTTGTGTACTTAGATCAGCGGGGATAGTATCTTCGTGCGTAGAGGCGCCTGGAAACAAATCGGGGAATCGAGAGTCTGCGCACGATTAGCAAACAACAAATCTCTTGAGGTAAGATTAAGCTTACACAGCTGCAACACATCTCGCACTGCTGGATTTGATTTGCTCAAAGAATTGAGCGTTCTCTCCAAACTAGTCAAGCGACGCGCGACGGTATCTTCTAATGTGTCCGGTTTAGGTGCCGTAGATGATTTTCCGGTCCATTGTGTGTCGCCAGTCAGGAGATATTCTAGCCTGCGGAGCCGGCCCTCGAGAAGTTCAATTGTAGCTGATGCTACAGCCTCGGTTTCTAGGGACATTTTGCTGGATGTAAGCTGGAATGTAGAAGCTTGTAAGATGGGTTTCGTATGTTGTGAATGATGGAATGTGTTTGTTGTTGATTCCGTTGATGGGGGATAATCCATGTTCCCCACACGGCAAGGACTACAACTCAAAAGTTATACGGACAACACCGAGAGCTTCAATCAATGATCGTGAAATTATTAATTCGAGAATTAGTATATTCAAATCCACTTTATAAACAAAACATTCTCCGTTTATAACATTTATCCAACCGAAAGCCAACAGTATGTGCCAAGAAGCAAAGAACCTGGACAGTAACAAATAGAATCATTATACATAATCATCATATCAATGCAGGAGACTCTTCCCTCTCCTTTCCTGCATCTCTTGCATTTCCTGACCTTGACGAGAAGTGTCTTCGTCAAAGGCATCAACCTCGTAATCAAAGACGTTGACTTTCGACGCATTTTCCGTTGCCGCGGGTGTCGTTTCGTCTTCAGCGTCGATCTTGGGCCAGTCCTCCATAACGGCATCTGCGGATTCGCCTGGGCCTTCTTCGCCGTTGTAGATGTTTGTGGCTGCGTCAAGCTCTGCTTGGAAAGTGATGTTATCGGTTTTGACAAATTCCTAATACAGAAACTATGGTTAGCTTTCGTCCGATGTGAAACATAAATTTTACATACCTGTAGAGCTGGCGGTGGAGGTTCATACGGGAACTCCACTGCATTATTATTCGCGTACACTAGGAGAACACTCCTCGATTCTCGCGCTGCTCTGAGGACCTCAATCTCACGCACTTTGACAGCGGTATATCCAATGACATCCGCATTGTTCGTTTTGCTATTCATAATCCTCTTATTTTCAGGTTTAGCAGCTTGCTGTGTTTTGGCATCGTCTGTCGAGAAGCTTATCCGCCACCAGTGCCATTCTTCGGGCTTTTTGTCTTCCATTTCGATTAGATCCTCGTCCGCTCGAGGAGGGGAGTCTTTTCGTAAAATGTAGGTAATGTGAGGTGCTGTACAAAGGCCTCTAAGGGTGTACTTGTAATGCGGTGGGTCGTCAGACGAGACTGCCGACTCAGTCAAGATCTTGGAGTGGTTTCGGAGTGTATCACGAGCTGCTTGCTTCTCGGCTTCGAGTTCTGCGGTAGGGTCAGCTAAGGAAAGACGTCTCAACAAATAACAACGCTTTCCATACCACTCAATTTATCTTTAATGAGACCTGCAACTCCACGCAGCTGCTCGGTCAAGTGTTGTGCTTTGGCATCATCATATTCGCTTGTTCCGTCAGCTGGATCTTTCGGCAATGCGTTTGTGACAGCTTGTGCTGCCTTTTCTAGCAGCTCTTGATTGGACATTCCAGCTCTCGATACAGATTCCGTGCGTCTATAGCGTGCTGCTATATTTTCAATGTCGTTTATTTTTTGGCTAACATTTAGCCTTTCCATACGCAACTCGCGGACTGTGTCACGACGTGCCTCCATATACCGATCTGGATAGAAAGTAGCAGGAATCTTGACATTCATCGCCTCGCTGCCGTAATTTTCCAGTTTTATCGTGAGAATCTCGCCGACATGATCGAGCCACACATCATCCAGTTCCTCTCCCGGTATATCGGGCCAGATGGCATCATCCAAAACATCATACAAGGTTTGGCTCGGTCCAGACTCGACATACGTGTTAAAAACGAAAAATTCCTTTTGGTTCGGTGTATCCATTTCAGTCATTTCTTGCTTCATTGCACAGGAGGAAAAGACCATTGACAGTTGGTTGGCCGGAGTCGCACGAACAGATGCTTCTTGCCATGCTTCCAGGAATCTTTCCACGCCGCCATCACCATTGTAGCCATAAAGAGATCTTAAACTAGCGAGTGCATCAGTACTTCCAAAGGCGCGCCGCGTACCATCCAAGAAAGCCATCAATCGTTGAGTCTCGTAGATGATATCGTCCCAATCTTGATCGTCGACGTATGGGTCATCTAAAGAAACAATTCGGGGAATCTTGATTGACTGCCCATTCCACCATTGCGAGTCGTAGCCATAGTCGGGGACGGTCTTTTCTCGCAATAGCAGTGCTTCTCGCGCAAGTGGTATGGAATGAAGTATCGTCAGAAATCCTCCAATGTATAAAGCTTCTTGTGAAGGGCGAAGGAAAGCTGGCTCATCATCTTTGCGCAGGCGATCTTCAGGGTCCGGACTGATTATTTCTTCCCTAGCCCCCGAATTGACGACGGTCATACCCCATGAGGTTTCATCGTAGAAGTCCTGAGTTGCCGGTCCAAATCGAGTGTCCTGAGAGTTTGCGATAACGCCGCTTTCTTGTTTACCGTATTCCTGGCCTAACGACATGGCTACCGCTTGTTGGAGCGCGCGTTCTTCCATTTGAGCGTCAGTGAGTTTCATATCTACAATAAAATTTCAGTAGAGGTATCAAATGTTTGGAACATATGACCGCTACCTGCGCCTGTACTATCATGTCCACTTCCTTCATATTTGCGATCACTCAACGTTTCACTGACATTCATTCGGGACGGTGGGCGCGAGGGAGCAACTGAGTATCCATGCCCAGGGTTACTATCGGAATTTTCGATATGAAATGCTAAATGATGATGAGCTATAGTTCGTTCGAAAGCTGTTCAGGGAAGCTCGCTCACCCGGCACGGACTGGGTGTCCTGAGAATACGGCGAATTGTTGAACGACGTCCAGTCATCCTGAGGCTGTAATTTCTCAATCAGTCACGATCATATCCAGAATAGGAACATATCTCCAAGATGCATACTTCGGATGGGACGCCGTCGGGGTTTTCGAAATATGCATTGATGGCCTTTTCTAGGTTGAGGTTGTTTGCCTGGAGTAAGCATCGTAATTAGCGTTCTGTTCAGACGAAAGATTATTTTCATTTCTACCTTCAGAAATAAGATGGCTTTCTCTCGTGAAAGACTGGTGAAACTGATAAAATTGCCAATGTCATCTTCGGACGGTTCGGCGGCCATGATGCTCGTGCACGTTGCTTCTTGAGGAGCTCTTAGGACACTGAGAGCTTCCAGCAAGCAACGTGCGCCAACGAGCTATGCGACAAGAAGAGGGGATGAAAGTATCAGTTATGGGTATTATGCAAATCATGAAAACATAGTGATTGGATAGTGATATTCCTTTGTGATCTGAAAATGAATAGTTTAGCAAGATGATGATGCTTAGCTTCCCCGCGTGCTACAAAGAATGCCACTGAAATCAGGCAGGAAATCTGCTAGCCCGATTAGGCGACATAGCCCTAACAAAAGCTATTCTCTCATAGTCAAACCTTTGATCTTGCTCTCATAGTAGCATTATGTTTCATATCAATGTGGAATAAATTTTCAATATACTAGTCTTGTAATAGAAACATGCGTGGATCATACTTTTACATATGATAGAGCACACCCCTAACCATAAGCACTTGCTTCTTACGGATGCAGCGTCTGAATGGGATTGTGACATCGTATCCCGTTTGATGGCCATGGATAACTCCTTGGCTCTTAATGTCATGCTGGATGGTATCAATAAATTGTCTTTGCATTCGCACAGAAGTTATGGACGAGTGTCATCCATGAATCGTCCTGAAGAACTCCCCCCGGGACAGACAGTAGCGTGGAAGCATATCAATATATTAGGAATATGACATGTACACTGTTAGATACATTCCGAATCTTTGTTTAATAGGACGAGCATCACCTAACCTTCTTTCAATTTGGCTTGGATGGATTCTGGGCCCTGAAAGCTCTTCTTTGTTGCTCGCAACAAAGAAGAACCCGGATATTCAATAAAAAGATTCATTTGTCTGAGGCACACTTTCATCAGAAGGAAGTTTACCATACTTGCGGTGTTGGCCTTCGTTGCCTTCCAAGTTGGCGGATCCCATACCAGCGCCGTTCTTGAGCCACATGAGGCGCACTGTGTTCCGGTTGGTGGTATGTTGTATCTAGAATCGGTACATGTATTGAAATCAAGTGCTAATGCTTGCTTGTATTGATACAGGAAGCTGTGCGAACGGCGAGAGATGCTGTCAAATTTGCGTTGGGCGACGCTGCGAAGCTCTCTGAAGGAGCCAGTACGCTCAATATTTCATCTCAGATGGACGCCCAAAGGTCGGGAACAGCACTTAATTTGTTATTATGTTTTCACCTGCTAATGCTGGGTAGGATACTCCTACCAGTCCGTGATGTCTGGCTGTTCTAGGAGGACTTTGCCCGCCCTGTTCTTTTATACCGATAGCAGCCCTGTTCACCTGCTCATGGGTAATCCAAGGGGTCGCTATAGATTGTCCTGTATGTTTCCTTATTACGATATCAGTCGTTCGATAACGAAATAACTGTCGCCATAGAATCCCAAATAGTCTTTGAATTGGTATTTCTGGAGCATAGCCGAGGATTATTGTTTTGACGTTCGACACTTCATGTGGCTGGCATGAAATGCGGAGACTTCGTGGAGGCGGACCCTGGATGTTTGCGGGGAAGACTCATCCCACTCTGTGTTTCAACATACGTACATTGCACTGGGCTTTCACAGAGGACCTTGACAAGTGTAGGCATGATTTAAAGATAAATTCAGAAGAAAAATATTCCAAAAACCTCTTTATCTGACATAGTTAAACCGCTATATACCTGGCAAATGTCGCGTAGATCAAGAAAGATGGTGCGCTTAGCGCCGGGAGTCAACCCCGGAAATCTTCCCCTCATTTCATATCCGAGCTCCTCCTCTGCCTTATCTCTCTGTCCTTTCCTGTCCCTTGTTTTCCTCTGCTTTTGATTGGCACCATACGCAAATTCAGTTGCAGGGTATATAATATCAAACACATATACTGATAGCGATTATCTCATACTTCCACCAAGCAGGTTACAAAGTAGGATAGGACAGGGAGAGTTGCACGTTGTCAATGGATGCGGTGCTGAGACGGACGTGACATCCACTGAGAAGCTATGCGGATACTTCTCTTTCTATGCGCAAGGAAAAGCTTGCTTGTACGTGGAAGCAATGACAACATTGGCCGAAATATATTCCGTTTCTCGACGCGACATGCTCGGAGTTTGTTGACACAGAGTTACGCGCGGGGCCCTGATACGGTACGGCCCATGAACCCAGCTTCTCTCTGACCGGACAAAGTGTTTTCGATAGGATCTGTGTTGATGTGAAACTATATAGCCGCCTTTAATAGAACAGACGGTAGGAGATCATTTTGCAACAATTGTGAAGAAATTCGGAGATCGTCCCGCGTGAGTGAAGCGTCCGGACCGTACAATAAAGTGATCAAAAAGCTAAGACACTAACAGGGTCGTTGCTCGCCACCAAATGGGCCGCT
This sequence comes from Talaromyces stipitatus ATCC 10500, assembly GCF_000003125.1. Taxonomy (NCBI): domain Eukaryota; kingdom Fungi; phylum Ascomycota; class Eurotiomycetes; order Eurotiales; family Trichocomaceae; genus Talaromyces; species Talaromyces stipitatus. The sequence continues at coordinate 840,738 of NW_002990116.1, forward strand.
TTACCTACGATGAGCTTGATCGTCACAGTAATGCTTTAGCTCGCGGGCTTCAGTCTCTATCTGTACGGAAAGGTGATCGCGTAGCGGTCATGTTGGGAAACTCTCTCGAATATGCATCGGTATGTTAAAAGACAATCGAAGTGCGGTCTCACTACTTACGATCCATTACTTCTTAGTTGACCTACGCACTCTTCAAATTGGGGGCCATCTTGGTACCACTCAACCCTTCTTTTAACGCGAACCAGGTTGTGTCCGCCTTAAGTCACTTGGGAGCAAGTCATCTGATTATTAGTGCCGAAGCAAACTTACCACGTCGTCAACCTCGCGACAATACACCTCTTATCAAACATCTTGTCCCTGACCTCCACGCCGAGTCTCATGTTCAATCGGAGTTGATCCCATCACTCAAGCAAGTTGTAGTTGTTGACAACTCGGCTGGTCAATTTGACGGCTCGGCATACAAAGCTCTTACACCTTTTTCATCTATAGTATCCGACCTACCTGCAGACAGAGAGGCATTACCGGACCAAGGACTCTCTCCTCATGATGTGGTCAATATCCAGTTTACGTCAGGAACAACATCCATGCCCAAAGCAGCCTGTCTTACTCACCGCTCAATCTTGAACAACGGTACTCAGATCGGCGATCGAATGCTTCTCACAGAAAATGACATCGTCTGCTGCCCGCCACCGCTATTCCATTGCTTCGGATGTATCTTGGGATACATGGCCACGGCAACCCACGGATCAGCCATCGTATTCCCATCTGAATCGTTCAACGGCCTCGCTTCGCTCCAAGCCGTGCGAGAAGAACGTTGTACGGCTCTATACGGTGTACCGACAATGTTCATCGAGGAGTTGGGTCTCCTAGAAAAGGGCGAAGTCCCCCACGATGGATTTCAATACTTGCGTACTGGCATCGCAGCTGGAAGCAGTATTCCAGCTGAACTTATGCGCAAACTACACAAGACGCTGAACTTGACTGAGTTGACAATATGTTACGGAATGACGGAAACAAGCCCCGTTTCTGCGATGACGACTACAGATGATCCTATTGACAAGAGGATTACGACCGTAGGCCGATTGATGCCGCACGTTGAAGCCAAGGTCGTGGACCCGGCTGATCGTAGTAAGACTCTCCCTATCGAAACGAAGGGCGAGCTGGCTGTGAGTGGATACCTACTCATGAAAGAATACTGGGATGCCCCGGATCAGACAGCAGAAGTTATGCTCGCGGACGAGAATGGCAAGATCTGGATGCACGTAAGTAGCCTCCCATATCAGGTAAAGCCCCATTCTTAACGACGTATCCAGACTGGCGATGAAGCAAGCATGTCCGCCGACGGCTACATAACCATAACAGGCCGAATCAAAGACCTGATAATCCGCGGAGGCGAAAATATTCACCCTTTAGAAATTGAGAACTGTCTCCTTGCCCATCCGGCCGTCAAGGAGGTGTCTGTCGTTGGTGTCCCGGATGAGAAATATGGTGAAGTAGTGGGCGCATTCGTGGTTATACACTCTGCTTCCAATTCACGCGACCAGGAGCAGCGGCACCTTCTCAAAGAAGAGTTGAGGTTGTGGGTGAGGGAGAAGTTGAGTAGTCATCTAGGCGAGTTTACATCTCGTGCATACAAATTATCAGCTAACATATCTATCTCAGTGCCGAAATTCGTCTTCTTCCTTCCAAGCTCAGACGCATTCCCCAAAACAGCAAGTGGAAAAATCCAAAAGTTCAGGCTCAAGGAACTTGCTATTCAGTTGTTGAAGGAGGAGTGATAGAATAGGGCGGTACTCTCACTTTAGGCCTTCCAATCTACTTATATACCACTGGAAAGAAAGTTGGAAAGAAATAAATAGTCTGTCAAGATGCAGATGCTACGTGTAACAACGATCCCTGGTAATGAGTGCTCCAGAACCGAGTTGACAAAAGCCTGATTATTTACATAGAATGATTTTTGAATCCCTTCCTTCAATTTGTGCAACAAAGCATCGCTAGTCATGAACGCTTCTTCTCTGGGGGAAGATGACGATGTGCCTTCTTTCGGGCCATCCTCAGACTGTCCTTGTTGATAACATCAAACACAGTATCCATGCGGGTTCCTTGATTGATCTGCTGAGTAGTTTCGTGTTCAATATCTGGACTGCAGCAGTCGATGGTCTGGATGCACTTATCGTTTAGAGCCTCTTCGATCGAAATACGAGTCTCAGGATCTGGATGCAGCATCTTGAGTACAAGCTGATTCAATCCTTTCTTCGGGAATGTGGTGAAGATTCGACCGCATGTTGGTGATTCTGTCTCGGTTATGACACCATTCGGGTTCCGAAGGAGGAACTTGTGCCATCCAGCCAAAAACTTTCTGTAGTGAGGATCTTCGGGTTTTGCAGCCTTCCATGGGCTACCCCGCACAAATAAAGTGAAACACACAATGGCACATGACCATACATCAAGAGCACGCGGGTCATAATCTCCTATTACTGTCAGCTAAGCTCGGTAAATGTAAGAACAACAACAGACGTACCACTTTCAGCAAGAACCTCTGGCGATGAGTAAGGTATACTGCCACAAATGCCCGGGGGGCATTTTCGAACCTCCTTCGTTTGCCCTGGATCATTTTCTGTTTGGTTGACAGTTCTGAGCCCCGGGTGTATCCCTAAGAAGACTTCTGAAACACCAAAATCAGTGATTTTCAGTTGTCCGTCTGACGTGACCAAGAGGTTTTCGGGCTTGATATCCCGATGGGCAATGCCATTTTGGTGTAGATATGCTACGCCTCGTAAGAGTTGCTTGAAAAAACAAAGATTATCAATGTCACGAAGGTATCCTTGCTTAATCAACAAGAACAACTCCCCATATTCACAAAACTCCATAACATGATTCCATCTGCCGGAGTGCGTGCAAAGACGAACTGTTTCCACAATGTTTGGGTGGTGAAGGCTTTTGGCGATGCTGAATTCCGATTTGACCATGTTCTCGTATTCCACTTTATCTTCGTTTCGTCCGCATTTCCGGAATTCTTTGACGGCATAGATGTCATTCTTTGACCCGCCCTTTCGATACATAGTTCGTACTATAGCTGTCGCACCCCTGCCTATTTGTTTGCCGCTTTTGCCGAACATTATCCGTCGATTACAAAACTCATCGCTGAGCTCACACGAGTCGACATTGAAGTTTGCTGGGAGAGTGGTGCCGAGCCGACGAGACTTTAACCCCGCGCCAAACATGGCAGGGATAGCAATGTCGGGATCGTCTCTTTGTCGTAGGCTATGACCCATAGATGGTGACCTAAAAAGCTTCTTGCGTGATGGTTTCGGATGCGTGAAACCGGTGAAAGTGATCCTTTCCCTGAGTGATAAGCGCGAAGTCACTTTCCGAAGGCGTGAAGGCCTTCTGATGGTGAGTGAGATATCGTTATCATGGTGCACCGCAGAGTGAGAATCCCCAGTTGGCGAAGGAGGGGCATCCAGTATATCTCTTGTGGAGATGTACTCTAATTCTTGAGCGTATCCATGTCGACTCGCTGTATCCCTAGCGGTCTCATGATGAACATCTGGGACAATCAGCCCCTTTGCGGTATGATGAGTCAAACCAGCGCGGCGAAAGAGACTCTTGATCGAGGTAGACGCGGATGTGTGTGAAGTTGAAGAGGATGTACTCGGAGCTGAGGCTGCGGTATGTCGAGTCTTTGTTCTGTTTTGTCCTGATTTGGTAGAAGGCCTTGATGGCAACGGTGACGAGGTGCCGGTAGACCCCGCCTTCAATCGAGGAGTCTTGCCAAATCTAAGCCGGGCACCTTTAGAGGTAATTTCCGGAGTAAGGATGGGAAATGAGGGTGCCGCTAGCATCTGTGCCGACTGGATGGCTCCGAGACTGATCCAACTAGATGGGAAAGCAGTACAACCGCAATTGAGTACGGAATTGTGTTCATCGGTTGCTGGCATCAGGCGACGACGCTTATTTGAGGGTCCTTGATCTGCTGTCGAAGGGCGATGCTCACTGAAGTAGACGACCGGACTATTGAACATTTTTGAAAGACGATTGACCGCGGATGGCGATGACGATACGGAGGGATAATACCAAGAAAAAGAATATGGAATAGAATGATCGAAAGACGAGAATTGGCCGTAATCTGAAGCCAGTCGATGTATGAATAATCCAAAAGAGTGGCGGTTGTTTAGTAGTGGTTCATAGCATCCAATGGAGGATGAGTAGTAACATATGAGACGAGCAAAGAGAGCCAGTAGTCGAATACGACGATGAAGCAAGATAGATAGTTAGTTTGTCGATAAGAGGAGAATTGTAGAAGAAGAGCAAGACACGATGTTGTATAAAGAAAGAGAGGTGTATATATAGCAGGAAGGGGCCTAAAGTCTAATCAGGAAGGCACCAGAGTGTCTGCCTGCCAGCACAAAACGCAAGTGAGACTCACAGTATGGTCCAGACAGGCAGCAGATGTGCTGTACATATAAGCTACCTACGTACGTAGGAGTCAATCAGTTACTCCGTCAAATGCTGCATGTTTCCCGCCCTGCCAAGCGGAGGCCAAGAGACAGCCACCCAGAGAGGAATGACAAAAAAGTAGGAATAGCAGCAGGAATAGCAGCAGGAATAGTGCTAGATAGAAACAAGAAAGCACCGAAAAGGGCTTTTGAGCGACCGTGCGAGATACGTCCACTAGTCATGGGCCCGTTATTATTAGTTTGGTGACCGGCGGTGCTTCCACAATCAACTGGGCAGGCAGTCAGTCGGTTGCATTGCAGTATTACAGGGTAGGCAAGCATCTGAAGAATCATCAGAGTCGAAATAAATCTGCTTGCGCGTTGTGCAGAGAGGATCGATCGTATCATAGAGAAGGAGAACATCGCCAAGGAGGCCAAGAGCCAGTGATGCCGCTATTTGCAGATCAGGGGCTACCATTGACCGAGCATAGCCTCAGAACAGATCGCCCGTGTGCGACACCAGACGACAAAGTAAATGTCTCGTATTGAACTGCTCAAGAATAGCCATTGCTCTCAAAAAGAGTGACACTGCCAAGAGCCTCGCGCCAAGCATTCCTCTCTCTTGAAGGTCTTCGTCTTGGCGGGCCAGAGGAGGCGGCGGAATGAGCGGGCTCTCTGACTCTAAGCCAACTGACTGAAAATGAAGTGAATGATATTCCTGCTCAGGATATGTATTCCTTGCCACGTCAGCCCGCCACTCGTAAGCGCTGCGGTCATGTTTGTTCGCCAGGCATGTATATCTTCCTGATGCTGTACAATGAAGTCACACCGATATTTAGGTTTGATTATTTGTCTATCATCTGAGAGAATTGAAAGTTCAACGGCTTTGCAAATTAGAGGCCTCGGGAAATGTCGACCTTAAAACACCGACTGCCATGCCGTGACTGCCGGTGAAGAATTGAATATCGCCGAATCTGCCGGAGAATAGTATTACACAGCAAGATAAAGGCAGGCGAGAATATGCTCCGTACGTGTCCGTATTGTATCCTAAAATTGGGCTGTTGAGGGAACAAGTCTCAATCGAGACCGGTCTAGTTCAAGCCATAAGAATTTCCAGTGTATTCCTCAGTCCTTTAAGACTATGCGCACACCGAACATGCGGGATGCGCCGGAAGACGCCTTCATTCTCTGTCCTCTGCATAAATCGCTGCCATTCTGGAGTTTCAATCCATTTTTGCCAAGCACTTTTGTTCTTGAAGCTGGCTAGCAAGAGAACATCATGCATCTCGTCACGAGATGTGCCCTTAGGTCGACCGGGAGGTGACATTTCAACCGGGATTGGCTCGAAGCGTGTAACGTAAGGGCTGCGATTTGCATGTTCCCCTACCTCTGCAAGCAGAACATCCAATCGGTGAGCTTTCTTGGGTAAAACTCCAGCTTCAGCTGTCGATTCTGAAGATGCCGACCGTGCTTCCAGATTACTTAACATCTGAGATGCGAAGAAGAAAATCATGCAAGAGAGAGGCCTCTCCTGTTTGTGAGGAGTCGTCGGTTCTTCACCGTCGGTGGAATGATTTCGGTTCTTGCTGAACAACATGCTGCCAATAAATTGAGCATCTCGTATTGTGAAGGGATTAATTCAATTGAATCTCGTCGTGACAAAAAGGCGTGGGGTTGTTGGTGTTCTGGTCAACATGACGTGGTACCGTTCCACCGTTTCGCGACCATTTTTGGACAGAAGCTCAGCGCATTCTATTTGGTCAGAGAAGTTTAGCAGATGTTGTGAAAGCGACCATGAAGAATGAGCCAAGTTGTACTCCCACTCTGTAAGCGCTACAACACAGGGTCTAGATTAAAAATCTTGTATACCAGTCTCCCCTATCAACTTATCTTTCTGAACGTCTCCTTCCTGTCCTTTGTCGAAAATCCACTCAGGTTCCTCCTCGTCAAAGTAGCGTTCTTGCTCCTCATTCCAGTCATCATACTCGTCGTTTTCGTCCACTGTCTTATAGTCGAAATCATAGTCGGCGCCTTTGAGAAATCGCATTTCCATTTCCCATTTCCAACGTTGCATGCCTTCTTCCTTGTTGGCGGGTATGTCGTCTTTATCTTCCGCCACGATCTCGCCGTTGGATCCTCGTCTATAACTTAGCATTGCATTCGGATTGGGGTGAGCGAGCGCATCTAGTTTAGCTTCTGATCGCTGAATGTCGGCTTGTAGTATGCCAGAAAAGCCCTTGGTGCGACCCTCTGCCTCTCGTTCTGCGGGGGTCTGGAAGCGTCTGATGAGACGGTCGTAAAGTAACGGATCTAGAAGGGTCGCACGAGTCAGTAAGCTATCAACAGCGCGAAAATGTTTGTGTATCATCTAAATAAACGAACCGGCCATTTCAAGGTCAGCAGAAAAGTACTCTGGATGCTGGTCAAGATAGCGTTTGCGACGGTTCTTCACCTGCACTGAAGCAGGAGGTTTCAGCTGATGCGAAGCTAGCGATGCACCATCATTTGCATCTTGTTGAGAGAGTCCAGTCGACATTGGAAAAAAAGGCATATTGCGAGGACACTAGAAGGGAAAGAGTCAAAGGATAGACACTGACTACGTCTATAGTATGCAGACATTGCCTCTAAGATGAATAATATCGCCATCGCATAGACTTATCAGAGCTCTCTTATCTATCCGATACGGATGATTACGTTAGTTACCGTACCAGATAGCTATTCGTCTAGTAATATAGATTACCATAGTATGAATCTTACACTAGCTCAACTTCTAAACATGTTACAGCTTTCTCTTCGATGCGTTCTGTCCCCTATCAGAACTGTATGTCTATACATTGCTCCTCACATAAGAGAGCTCCAGTGTCTATACTGTACTGTCACATGAAAGGTAGGCTGACTCAATGTACCGGAAGAGTTTAATTAACATCAGTCCGCTAATTCTGACTATTCAGCTGGTATATCTGGTGAAGAGCCGTCATCATACGATGAAGGCGGATTGAATAGAAGACCAACTGTCCTCTGGGTTTGATTAGCTTTTGGGGTCATACACTGTCCGGATAACTGTTTCACGAAGATGGCGAAGCAAAGAAAGGCAAAATTCCAGGCCACGCCTGACCCTAGACCTAACCCTGTTACTGAGAGATCACTTATCCCTGTCACTGTCTCTGAAGAACCAGCAGCAATCCGTACTCGCCATGATTGGAAAGACTCCACCAGAGCTTTGATGATTCCTGGTCTTGCCGCGGTATATTCCAGAGTATCCTTGTTGGCTTTGGCACCGGTTTATGGTTCAACACCAGCACACATGTATCACGAAACTCTCTGCAACACTGCCATCTTAGCAGGGTCTTTCTTGTATACACGGATTCCTAATGCCCTCAGAAAGGCTGAAAACATTCTTCCGGCACTCGCAATATCTATCCCCATTTTTCAAAGCTTCCTCTTCCAGCAGAGCTCTCGGTTTGGTAACCCGGCTGGACCGGTGTTGACTGAACTGATAACCATCTGCCCGTTGCTGTTACTTTCAATGTCCTCGTATTCAAGGATTATCTCAAATACATCGAACCTTCGCCGAGCAAACCGACTGCAACTCCTTTCGAGGTTCATTCCATTATTATTTGGGGTTGTTCTGTTCAGACTGGCGGATTCGGCATCTCAGACTTTGTTACCATCGTATATCGGCTCGAATGTCTTCATGACGACATTTGATTTGCAAGTTATTATTGCATGTATCTACTCTTTTATTCTTCCCTCCTATCTGTCATGGGTTCTATTTATGCTACCCGGAGTTTACCTCTACGTGACGTCGGATATGGACGCATCGTTTGTGCTTACACCGGCTCGTGTCAATTCGACTTTACATGAGGTGGGATACAGTCTAGTTGACCGGCAGGAGTCCTTGACTGGATACATATCCGTCTTGGACAATGTCGAGCTTGGATTTCGCGCCATGAGATGTGATCATAGTCTTCTGGGAGGACAATGGACGAGTCGACCATCGGATTATAACCCGCGAGTATCAGATCCTATATATGCTGTTTTCACTATGCTCGAGGCGGTCCGGCTTGTGGAGCCTGACTCTAGCCTACCGGAGAAAGAGGACAAGGATAGCAATGCGCTCGTCATGTATGGGCATCTCCTCCCTTATACTCTCGATTTTGCTAACTGACCTGTCATAGCGGACTCGGAATAGGTACGACCCCTGCTGCACTGATTCAACACGGTATAGATACGACTATTGTAGAAATCGATCCGGTTGTATACAACTTTGCATTACAACATTTTGGGTTCCCGCAAAACCATACTGCAGTCATTGATGACGCAGTTTCATTCGTCGAGACCGCACGATACGAACGCATGAAGTATGATTATATCATTCATGATGTTTTCACGGGTGGTGTCGAACCTGTTGAGTTGTTCACTCTGGAGTTTATGCAAGGGCTTGACGCATTACTCGAAGACGACGGTGTGATTGCAATTGTTCGTCTTCTCATTCATCCCTTTTTGGTCTATAGATGGCTAACTACACGTCAGAACTACGCTGGAGATGTTTCTCTCCCCGGTGCAGGAGTAGTAATCCGCACAATAAAGACGGTCTTTCCCGAATGTCGCATTTTCCGTGAAAATGACGGCTCCGAAACACCAGCAGAAGAATCTCTCGAGTTCATCAACATGGTCGTCTTTTGCAAGAAGACTCGTACGCCTCCGTTGACTTTCAGACAGCCCAATGAAGGTGACTATCTCGGTAGTCAGTCTAGGAAGTCGTACATGGTACCACGACGGGAGATAGACCACAAGATATTTGGCATCGGTGATGATTCGACGGATCAGCGTCTTTTAGAAGTTGGTAAGACGGATGTCCTAGAGTCTTACCATACTCAAAACGCGATTGGACATTGGAATATTATGAGAAAGGTACTTCCAGCCAAGGTATGGGAGAACTACTAACATGTTTCATATATATGAAGAATTCATATAATTGCCTTCGGAAATGTCGAGCGTTTATGGATAGAAGCTTGGAATATACTTGTTTCTGAACATCTGTTCAAAACAAACCCTTATCCTCCACAACCAAACTCTTCCTAATACGCTCAACATCATCATCCCCAAACCCCAACTCACCCTTCAAATAACCCTCCGCCCCTCCAAACTGCCTCTCGATATACTCTATAGTAGCACTCATATTCTCCTTCCTGGCCGAAAGCAACCTCTCAATACCCGCTCTATTCTCCGGATCCATGCCCATATCCTTGATAATCTTATCCGTCAAATGAGCCTTGACACTAGCATCAAACCCTTTTTCCGTCAACGAATATTCATGCGCAATCATATCACGATCTTGCACACCCGCAACAAGCAACAAAAGCGCTACAAGCACGCCCGTCCGATCCTTGCCACCTGTACAATGCACCAGAAACGCATCCCGGGGTCGATCACGCACATGCTCAAATATTGCCCTATAAGCATTCACACCATCCCTCAAAATCTCTGCGTAAGCAGCCACAAACCCTTCCGAACCGTTGACAGACATGTAATTCGCAAACCTCTTTGCTAATTGTTCGGGACTTGAATCCCTCTCGGGGAAGACGGGGGCATGCAACACCTTCACAGCCTCATGGTTATCTAAGGGGGAAGATGTGATTGGATCTTTGCGCAGTTCAGCGTTTGAGCGTAGATCGTAGACGGTAGTAATTCTCAAGTCTTGCGTGAGTTTTTGAAGACCTGTGGGTGTGATGCGGGTGGGTAATGCGGAGCGGTAGATGAAGTTGCGTCTTATTGAGGTTGAAGATGTGATGGGATAGCCGCCTATGTCGCGGAAGTTGGGGACGCCGTCGACATGGATGAAGGGTGGTGAGGGGGTTGAAGGTGCTGCAGCTGCAGTGACTTGTGCTGCGACGCTCATTTTGCTCTTTCACGAACGATATGTTCAACTATAGGTATTCTTTCCGTATATGGGATGTAAGTGCTATCGTGTATTATAAATGCCGAGGTTGGGATAATGGTTCAGGTACAGTGGGGTCTTCAGGTACCATCTGACCATGATTAGTCAACAAGTCAACGCAAGCCATCAGATGATACGAATCAGAAGGGTATCATATTGGTATGTATAGTTACAAAGAAGACACATTGATAAAAGAGGGGAGGTGACTCGAAAATCTCACCCAAAGTGAAAGAGAAACTAAAATGAAAGAACACCAGATGTCTCTCTAGAATCGATTTCCAAGGTATTCACACAAAAAATAGACGAGAAAAAATAAGTTTATTGATTAGAGTTAGGTGCTGGACTGCTGCGCGGACTGCCGCCGGGCTTTTTGACAAGTCCTGCGAAGAAGCTGGCGAGTGCTTGGTTCTGTGCTTTCTCATCGGTTGGCCCGGTAGATGGGATGGCTTCTCTCTTCGGTGTACGGTTGGCCTCTCGTTCCTGTGAAATCAAGTCAGCAATGGAAATTCGAAGCTTGTTTGGCATATCTTACCTTCAATTTCCTCAACATGTCGTCAGCATCAACTTGGATACCTCCCATATTGAATTGTACAGGCCCGATATGTTCATTAACATGCCCAGATTCGTCAAAATGAGGAGACATTTCAAGAGCCTTTGGTACTTTCTTGGCTTCCCGGTCCTTTTCGTCTTCGGCCTTGAGTTGGTCCAGTTTAGTGAGTTGCTGGTTTAAGAATTTCTGCATATCCTCCGTCTCTATTTCGATCTTGTTCCTGTTCGCATTGACACCGCTTCCCGGAGCGGCGGAATCTTGTTTAGGATCCTTGATAGTTTGCTCGTAGATGGCGACGGCGCTTGAGCCATCTTCTCCAATGGGAGATGTAGGTACGCCTGTCGTCTCGACGTCCTCGTCTTGTCTCGCACCATTAAGCAAATGCCGTGATGACTCTTGAATTTCGATAGACCATGCATCGCCGACTCCCTCAATATCAAACCCCTCTCGGATAATACGAATCTTGCCCCAAGAATCCCAGTTGGCCGGTACAAGGACCTTGTCCCGATCTATGACGTTGTGTTTGAGGGATTGTCTTCTTAATAACGAATGTATACCCAAGGTCGAATGGATCAAACTTTGTAAAGAGTTTGCGAGGAATGGTGTGGTGTAGATGAGTGAGGCACCGTCTATGCATAGCATTAGCAAGTTGTTGACAAATATTTGTAAGTAGTACTCACGTTTCAGCAGAATAGTTCGCATAAATTGAAGAATAAAGTCAAACTCTTCTTCTCGCCAGCCATTTTCCTTTTCCAATTGTTCTATTTTATTTGCCTAGGCAAGTGTTAGCTGAATCTTCATGTGCACAAAGAGACGACTCCGCTAACCCCTTGACAGACAACGCATAGAGGAACTCCAAGTCCCTCATCCCATTCACCTGGTCCTAAAGGTATCGTTACCGGCCCTCCAGAATTCGTGACACTCGTTGCCGAGTTGGGATCCAATCCTCTCTTTTTATCCTTCCATTCCATCATGACCTCCTCCATAACTATTTTGGTCGAATCTTCCAACGATATCATTACTGATCTTAAGAGTCGGATCCATTCGCGTAGTTGCCGAACCCAGGTCCAAGGAGAAGACCAGTCAAGGAGTATTACAATTAGCGTTTCTGGAACGGACTGAGGTGTTAAGAGAGGCCGTAAAAGAGGTGCAAAGGAGGGAGATGGGTCGGAAAGGAGGTATATCGAGACTCGTGCAAGGATATCTTGTAAAATTGTCAATCAGATTCCACATCACACCTCATCGGCGACATCGGAGACAAACCTTCGTGATCCGCATCGAGGACATCTTGATATGTGTACCCCAAAGCAAATTCATTCGCAAGAGGGGCGACTTTTCCCTTTCTCCTCTCGTTTGGTAGCGACGGGTCTGAAGGATCCGAGGAGAATGTATCCAAAAACTCTCTTTGACTTTCTGGTGTGCCTCCTACAGGTAACAATTAACATTTTGCTGGACACACACAAATATTGCTCCATCCGGCCACAACATACCTAACACAATCATATTCTTCTCTGGTAGTCGTTTACCACTAGCCACACTGTCTAACATAGAAGACCAGATATTCTTCTTGTTGCCATCTTTACTCGACGGCCGGCTTCCCGGGCCGCCAGAGTTCTGAGTCCCAGTAGACATACGCGACCCGATACCAACCATTTCGTAGACAATCAGACCATATCCGGCTGGACTGGTAAGTTATATAAAACCCACGGTTGACACTGATCAAAATGCCGTATGGATATCCAATCGTTGTGTCACTTTTCGCTCCGCAAACTAAAACGGTTCCGCGTTCAGGGGACGTCGCTCGAGGCGATGGGAGATGGCGACAAGTGGACGAAAAGTATGATCGATAAACACGAGAAAAGTCGAAAGTAATGTTTAAATCAGTTGGGCCAGAAGTTATTCGCAGAAAATGATATGACACCGAATGAGCAAGGGAGGAAAACCAGTTGAGATGAACAGAAGATGCGCTTCGAGTAAACAATGATGCCTCATAGATTAGTCCCGAGCGGGTGGGCCAGCCACGCGCTCTGTGACTGGCTGAGCCCGCCATCATTTTCTCGTCAAGCTCTTTCCAAGCTTTACTTTCTGAGATCCTCCAACGGTATTTGATCCCTACAGTATTTGCTGTGTGTGCTGCGATGAATTCCATACGTCAAATACAAGCGCTGAACAAGCGTGAGCTTGAAAATGCCGTGTAAGTTATCCAAGCCATGTTTATTAAACGTCCGTTAAGAACACACTGCTTACGCCATCGATTTCTACATAGACCACCCGAAGCATCCTGGCATGCCGACTATCGTGATACAGCATACATCTACATAGGTGGCCTACCGTTTGACCTGTCCGAAGGCGATATTGTTACGATTTTCTCCCAGTATGGCGAACCGGTCCACGTCAACCTCGTACGCGACAAAGATACAGGCAAGAGCAAAGGTTTCGCCTTTCTCAAATACGAAGATCAGCGAAGCACCGATCTTGCGGTAGACAATTTGGGCGGTGCGACGGTAATGGGGCGTGTTCTCCGAGTTGACCATACGCGATACAAGAGGAAAGATGGAGAGGAAGAGGAAGATAATGTAGCGACAATCATGGGTTCAACTACCGGACATAGAGATGAAGACACAGATACTGAACGAAGAGATCGGAAGAGCTGGCGGAAAGGAGGAGACACTGACGAAAATGACGTGGAAGAGCCGTCGCGGCCAATGCTCAAGGAAGAAATAGAATTGGTGGAGTTGATGCGAGACCATGATGACGAAGATCCTATGAAGGAATATCTAATTCAAGAGAAGAAGGAGGAAGTTGCAAGAGCTCTTGAGAACTTGAAATCGAGGGAGAAGAAATCATCTAGTCGACGAAAAGATAGCCGCGAACGCTCGCATAAACATCGCCATCATCATCATCATCATCATCACCGCCGCAGGCGAAGTGATGAACGGTCCCGTGAGAGATCGCACAGGGAACTAGACGACGGCAGTCGCAGAGAACGACACCGTCGCGAACGATCAGAGTCTCCTCACCGAAGACAAGAAAGGTCTAGGGAACGGTCTAGACGGGAACGAGATTAAAAGCATAGCATATTGAACAATCTTGTTACATATCTACAATTATAAGATCGACAAAGTTATGCACATTTCGACACTCCAAAGGTTCACACATCGCGAGAGCAATTCCGGTGGTGGACTGGAAAAGCAAATTTCTTAAATCGCATTGCATGGGCGTCGGTGGGTCCTTCAATGACCAGATTTGGTTGTCCTGATGTGAACGATAAGGGCTGGCATTATGTACTCGTTGAACAGCTGGGAGTTCAGGTGGTCGATAATGCTTGGGTGTGTGCCAACAGTTCGGGTTAAATTCTGTTACCGGCTGAGATCATTTCATCCTCCTCCCAGGTAGCGCTTCCAGCCTTCCCTGACGCAGAAACGTTTGCCGTCTTCACCTTCACGAATGACAAATTTCTCCCACCGACCTTCTCTACCAGCGCCAATTATCAAAATGGTTTGGTCGTCTGTCCAGCCAAGAACGCCTTTGGATGGCCGTCCGACAGATGTGCCTAGAGGAGGAATATAAGGTGTACTGCCGGGAAAGTCATCGCCAATTTCGAAATGGGCACTTGCGAACGAGTATATATCTGAGAACACCCTGGGAAGCAAAGGAATCTTGCCCAGAATACCCCATTTCTGGTTCACCCCGTCCTCGGAGTATGAGGACGGAGATTGGCTGCGTCGCGATAGCGTTCGAGGATGAGGGAGATCGAAGATATGTAGCGTTGACTTATCTGACGTGACTGCTAAATACGTGTTTGACGGGGAAACGGCAAGGGAGAAGATCATGGCATGATCAACGCCTCGTCGTAATTCGGCGATCTTTGCGCAATTTCTGGTAGAAAATACCCGTATCAAAGTGCCCTTATCCTTTAGTCAGATCTGATTAATCAATATGAATTTCATGGACATTACCGCTTCACTTGCTGTAGCTAACACCTCCCCATCTGGACTAAGCACGATGGCTCTGAGACTGGTACTGTGCGCCGGAATGATACTGACATTTCCCGTCTCCAGCTCCACCAGTTGAACTTGTCCTGGAGACCTGCCGGGGAAGGCTAAGAGCTTCTTGCCCAGACATATCAACCCTAAGGGGTTATCTGTGGTCTCAAATATTGAGAGCTTTTCTGGTGGTGTGGAGAAGGCGAAGACATGGACACTGTTAAGAAGGGCAACTACGATGCGCGATTTGGATAAACGTACTCGGAGGACGGAGGTGCGGAATTCGAGCGTGATCACGGATTTTTGTTTTACGTCATCCCAAATAACCATCTGCCGAAGTTCAGCATGAAGCGAACATAGAACGCTCGAAGGATGTGTTGCATACTTTGTTCTGCGGTAGTTTCGGTTGTTTGCCTCCGCCAACGATGGCAAGGTAGTTGGACTGCCCTAGCATTTCTGCGACGCCGATACCTGCATTGAAATCTTGAGACGAGCACCGTTTAGCGCTTTTCTTCTATGTTTTAGATCAAGCATGAGACAGTTTGGTTGCGCACCTCGAGATACTTTGAGTTCACATGGATCGGAGTTGAAGACTGGGAGACGATCATATCCATAAGCTCCTGTTTGTTTACCTCATGCGGGGAGTTGCGACGCAGCGTACCACAGAAACCTGTATCTAGTCCGACCGAGAAGCAGCTACTGTCGCTGTTGAAAGCTGCCGACAGGGAGACCGGCCCTGCCGAGTCATCGATAACCTGGCGTGTATTCATGTTGCAGCATCGTATGCAGAACGTGATTGTATATAGTTGTTGGAAGTCACTCGGTTCGGTGGACCATGCGGAGATAGATATGGATTACGTAATGGTCCGTAACCTAGTTAGGTTAGTTAAACCCTAGTAAGCTTGTTTCGTGGAGGTGGAATCCATATCAGCACAATTGATGTGAGGATGTTCGTAGAAGTAGTAGTAATAATAATAGTAGTAATAGTAGTAGTAGTAGTAGTAGTAGTAGTAATTGGCAGAGATATGGCAAGATCTGGAAGTATTTTAAGGAAAAGTCGAAGCACTAGATGATCGTTCAATTGGCAGTAGGATTTGGAATTGGGTCAATGTATATGCGCGCCGAAGATACAATACAATGATAGCCACGTAGAATGGCTGGGAACAGTTGCACAAGAGAAGCCCGTAAAGCAAAGATATCATATCATCATCAAGAATCTGTCTAAGAAATGCAAGAAATGTAAGACATGGGAGAGACCACGTGACCGGCGGTGAGTGGGCCGTGGGAAAAGGGGAAAGAGGCAGAGCAGCAAAGCAAGCAGCCGCGACCAGTAACAGCACCAGCCAATCAGGGCCGCCCACTAGACAGCTTTCCCCCTAAACCGAACTGTGTCTGTTGTCGCTCTCCCTTCCTGCCCCATTCAGGAGACTCAAGACAACCATCTTCTCTTTCACCTTCGTCTACCCCCCGACCACCACCTCCAATCTCTTCATTTACCGGTCGCTGTCAGCATATCTCTACATTCCCCGTCGCTTGGGCAGTCCAGATAATCGGCCATGATGTCTTCGCCTTTGAACGCGGTATGTTCTGTCTCATTT
The DNA here is from genome assembly GCF_000003125.1 of Talaromyces stipitatus ATCC 10500. Taxonomy (NCBI): domain Eukaryota; kingdom Fungi; phylum Ascomycota; class Eurotiomycetes; order Eurotiales; family Trichocomaceae; genus Talaromyces; species Talaromyces stipitatus. The sequence continues at coordinate 857,252 of NW_002990116.1, forward strand.
GACTTTGTTCGCTACGATACCACACCCAATCCGCACGAGCCAGTACCCTTTAGATACTGACATTTATTGTTTCTACTGCATAGATTCGTCGCAAGAAAAATGTCAAGAAGGGGATTCAATTCTGCCTGATGGTCTGCGGTGCGAGTGGAACGGGTGAGTTTATTTGTGGATAACTGGTCTATCAAAGCATGGCCATCAATTCGATACCTGGACCCATCTTCTAACAATTGAATTTTACTGCAGGTCGTACTACATTCGTCAACACTCTCTGCGGGAAGAAGGTTCTCGAGCACAAGGATGCAGATGATGCTGCCAACGCACACATTGAGGAGGGGGTTCGAATCAAGCCAGTGACTGTCGGTAGGTGAAATCCGGAGCCTTTGTTTTGCGGACCAGCGCATGAAACTTACTATCGCAATTAGAACTGGAACTCGATGAGGAAGGAACTCGTATCTCGTTGACAATTGTCGACACTCCCGGATTCGGCGACCAAATCGACAATGAGGCCAGGTACGGATCACCTGCATCCTGTATCATTGAATCGGGCAAGTTGCGATTGCTAACGATCAAACAGCTTCTCCGAAATTGTTGGCTACCTCGAGCGCCAATATGATGATATTCTTGCCATGGAGTCACGGATTAAGCGTAACCCCCGATTCAGGGACAACCGAGTCCACGTCCTCCTCTACTTTATCACCCCTACCGGCCACGGTCTCCGAGAACTTGATATCGAATTGATGAAACGCCTTTCTCCACGTGTGAACGTCATCCCCGTCATCGGCAAGGCAGACTCTCTCACCCCAGCAGAGCTCGCAGAGTCTAAGAAATTGGTTATGGAAGATATTGAGCATTACCGTATCCCTGTCTACAACTTCCCATACGATATTGAGGAGGACGACGAGGACACCGTCGAAGAGAACGCAGAGTTGCGTGGTCTCATGCCATTCGCCATCGTTGGCTCTGAAGAGGTCCTTGAAATTGGCGGCAAGAAAGTACGAGCCAGGCAGTACCCATGGGGTATCGTCGAGGTCGAAAACCCCCGTCACTCAGACTTCCTCGCCATTCGAAGCGCACTTCTACACAGTCATCTTGCAGATCTCAAAGAGATTACCCACGACTTCCTCTACGAAAACTACCGTACTGAGAAGCTTAGTAAGAGTGTTGATGGCGGTGCTGGATCGTAAGTCATACTACACACACCCACAGCCATCGGAATTCTCAACTAACGAAAAATGTACATATAGAAACGAAGATTCTTCCATGAACCCAGAAGACCTTGTATCCCAATCGGTGCGTCTCAAGGAAGAACAGCTCCGTCGTGAGGAGGAGAAACTCCGTGAAATCGAACTCAGGGTACAACGCGAAATCAACGAGAAACGCCAGGAACTCTTGGCCCGTGAGAGCCAGCTCCGAGAGATCGAGGCTCGTATGCAACGAGAGGCCAGTGCTCATTTGGCTGCAACTGAAGAAACCAATGGAGAAGCTGGGGAGGCTTAATTATAGTGATTATGTACACGAACTCATGTGCCGGGGTCATGTACACCTGAGTAGGTCTATGTTGGTGTTGGTCCTGGCGATGTGAAACCCTCTAATCTATGATATGGGAGATTGGCGGCCTGGCCGTCCTCGACGTTTCCCTTCTTACGTGTCTTGCTTATTACACCTCGGAGATCTTTTGACTGCGTTTTTCTCGGTGTTTACTACCTCGGATTGGAAATACACCGCTTTATTAATGGTCTTGAATTACCTCCTGCGGAAATAAAAGAAGATCTTTCCTGTTGATATCTTAGTCAACAACCCATTCCTTTCTTTTTCTTCTCTCCTTTTCACCTTCCCCTCTGGTTTGAGCTTTGCAGCACCAAAAGATTCCCAGTCACCTGTGACCTTCATTTTCTGGATTTTAATACTTTGTTTCCTTATTTAGGTATTTCAATAATTGTATTTTGTTATGTTGAATTACTTATGTAACTCTGTTCTGAATGCGGAACAACATAGAAAACAAACATATCTCTTCATGCAGAGTGAATCTTCAAAATCGCCACAGCCAGAGTCGGCTGGAACGCAGTTATATCGCTCATGTCAATCAGTCCCGTCTACTTTATCCGTCTCTCCACCGCCTTCTCGCAAATCTTCGAGCAGCATGAGTTCCATCTCACACCATTGGTAGTTACGCGATGTCACCTCATACTCCAGCTGGCCAAAATTTTGAAAGGTAGAATCTGGCACGAAGTCGATCTGCACGTCTTTCCCAGCTTGATCCGTCCAGTCTTAACACGTCTCTACAAGGTGTCTGCCCTCACAAGTATAAACGGGTACAGAGTGCTCGAGGCATCGGATATACTGATTTGCCCAATGATTTTGATACAATATGAAACCATTTTCTGTCATCTTATTCACATGTTTCGCTTCATTTTACTGTGGCCTTGCTCCAAAAATCCAAACTAGCCACCACATCCTCGCCTTCCTCGTCCTCGTAAGCATACAGAATCTGATGCCAAGTCAGCAAGTTTACTTCAAAGTAATACAACGTAGACGAGAGCAAAAGTAATGGCTCACCTCTCGTGTCGATGAATGTAACATTCGAATATTCTTCCCGGTCATAATATGAATAAGCTCACTCGTCTCGATATGTCGAATCTCGATAAAATTCGGTTCAAATGCTAAAATGTATGGATATGATAAGGCAAAGGCATTCGGTGTGCCTTCCCAAGAAATTAACCAATCTGGTCGTGCTCGCCATCCATTCCGATTCACAAAGAACGAGAAATCACTATAGTTCAGAAGGAATTCTCCATTCATTCGCTCAACGTGAATGGGTTTGACGTTTTCTTTTCGCGCCACGAAATCCAAGGAAGTATCCGCTTGGTCGAGAAGTGACTGGCTTTCTGTGGTTTCGAGACTGACTACCTCAAAGCCTCTGGCACAGCCAACACACAAAGTTTTTCGTAAGAAATGTACAGAAGAAGACTCCGCTGGGATATAGTATTCCTAGTCAATATCAGTTAGTTGGCAACCTGAGAAAAAAAAATCATATGAACTTACTTTGAATGGTTTCAACGCTTCTTGTCCTCCCCTGAACATCTTACCCAATGCCGGTTTTCGGCCTCCCCTTGCTAAGTTCTCCATAGGCTCAAAGACTTTAATGGTAGTCGATAGCGCAGAGGTCTTGACAGAGCACACCAGATGTCGTCCTAGTCCGATACCAACTTTGAAGAAATTGGCGTGTCCCTGAATCTTCTTTGGCCGCCGCGCAAGAGGATTTTGACCTTCGTTGACATCTAAAGCTTCCATCGGATATGAGCTAAGAGTCTTATTGGCAAGGACCAAAACTAATTGATATTCTTCTAGCGTATCAATCTGCGTGACTGCAGTGGCGTCTAATATGCGTCTTGGCTTCGCATTCTTGTCTTTGGGCCATCTCTCAGCTAGATAGATACCATCATCGGTACCAATAACGAGTTTCCTTCCACCGTCTAGAAGAAGAAATCAATAAGAATACTTCGCTAAAACAAGAACTGTAATAACTTACCTATCGGCACCAAGCAATTGACCCTATTAGCTGTTGTGAAGAAGTTTTCACAGAGGATAGTCTTGGAGTAGAAGTTGCTATTGCGCTCCCGTAGCTTCCTCTGCTGTTCTTCAACCATTTCAATGAACTTCTTCCTCTGCGTTGGCGATGTGGCATATAAAGTCAAATCATAACCGCCCTTTCCAAGATGTCTGAAGGTAATTGGCAGTCCTTCTTTCGGTATGGGAGCGTTGTTGGGAATGACTTTTCCAGGAATGAGACTGGATGATGATCTTTTTGCTAGGCCAAGCCTAGGAATGACCTCGTCCATTTGCGCAATAACCAACAATTCCAGAGGAATTGGCTTCTTGTATACTCGATATTCTTCGCGCTTGTTGATCAATTTGATCCGCACAAGCAGTACGGCATGGTCGAAGAGATATGCAGTAACTTCAGAACTGTCAGTTGGCCCTTTCTTGAATCCCATTTTTGTAAGCATTTGTCGATTTTCTTCGGTGAGTTTCAGATCGACATAATCTCCTGGGTTGAATTTCAAGGCTGCATTGAGCTGAACCAAGTTGAAGTGATTCTCCGCTTTGCCACTCTCAGTATTGACTCTGGAAAGAAAGTCTTTGATCAACCCGATTGCTTTGGGGATGTCCTGTTTGTCTGGGTTATCGTCGGCGGTATTCTTGGCCACTTGCTCAAGGAGTAGAGGGTATCGAGCAAGACGAGTCGTAGGTTTCGTGAGGTAGCCATTTAACTCTAACTTGCGCGACTCTTTCAAGCGTTCGGTTTCTTCGACAAAACGAGCGAATGCAGGATTTGAAGCTTTTTCTTTTTCAAATTCATACTTTCCGTAGAGCTGATTGGCACCGTATTTAATGAATGGATCAAAACGAGGGACGTGCTGCAAAAAGATATCACCAACGGTATGGACAACATGGTTTTCTTTTTGTCTAGCGTTGAGTGCTTCGCAAAGAGCAGAATTGACTTTCAGCACCTCCAGGCAGTTTCCGAACACCGTCCGGATAAACTTTTCTCGTCGATGCTCGGGAATTGGAGATAAGCTAGTATTACCTGCTGAACGAAGTGGCCGCATCCAAAAGTCTCGAAGATACTCCAAGTCTTTGACGAAATCTCTTTCCGTATACATGATCTCAAAAATGATTTCCTGTCGCTTCTTCTCCCGATCTTCAAGCGTGTCGGAAACTTCCTTGGGAACCATGTTGATCCAAAGCTTCTGGTTGTCATTATCATCATCGGCGTGAAGACTACTTTTGGAAGACGAATGTCGTAAACCAGGCTGAGGTTTGAGATTGAGGCGAGCTTGTTGTTCAAGTCGTCTAGGACAAGCAATCGAATAACAAAGGTTATCCCGTGTACAAGTTGGAGAATAGCATTCTGTGAGTAGTGTGAACACTCCATTCACGTCCGAGGTGGGTGAATCTTCAGTCACTGTTTCCTTGAATTGATAAATCTCAACAGCAGAGTCTCGGAGACGGTGATCGTATGTCACATCATGGAAGAACTTCTGTGCATCCAGTGCACGACCAAGCAGCAATGCAAGATTGCGATCTGGTGTTCTAATAATGTGAGCGATCAGATCCACTGCTTTTGATCCCGAAAATGCATTCTGGTATGAAAGCCCGTTCTTCTGGTATTCCCCCAGAGGCATCCTTTCGCGGAAAACATCGGCGACACGTGAGAGTAGAGCGGGATAAACCAATGGCTTTAATTTGCGAGGTGGTGCAACTGCTGTTGTATTTGTGGACTGAGTGGTTTGCTTCTGCATGGGTTGACTTTGGAGGCTCATTGTCCGATCGGAAATGAGAGTAGAAGCCATCGACATAGTTCTTACGGTCATAGACGCGTCGCTCGGACGGCGTAGATGATGATAGTTACCGTCACTTTGTCCTTGTTGTTCTGGGAAAGCTTGACCTTGGGCCTGTGTTTGCGTTTGCGATTGTACTTGTGGTCCAGCAGGAAGCAGTTGAGATGGTATATGATCGGGTCCAGAAGGTGGCCTTGACGGTCTTGTAGGTACAGGCCGGCCGTAGGCTGTTTGGGCGTGATCACGAGAAGATGAGTATGAGCTGAGAGACATTGTCCGGGGATCCTCATGTTTCTCAGGTACGGGACGTCCCTGCGGTGTTCTCGCAATAGAATTATAGTGATTGTCGCGAGTTACCGGAGGCTGTGAATATGTTTGCTGGGGAGGAGGCCTCATTGGAAGATTAGCCATTGACCGAGTGCGGTCTGGATACGAATTTAAAGCTGGAGAAAAACCTGGACGACCCTGTGGAATAGGAAAATTTGGATTGGGATAATGAGGATTCGGTCCAGAGCCTACACGGACAGGTCCAGGATATGGGGAGCCCCGTGGGAATGGTCGAGGATAATTCTGGTGAGGTTGCTGTGCGACATTTCCATTGGGGATTTGCTGGCTCCCATAGCCATTGGACAGATGCCGCATACCTGCTCCTGGATGTGGTGGTCCTCTTTGCTGCATATGCATCGAGGGCGGGGGAATATGAGAGGTCATCGTACGCGATCGCTCATTCGGGAAGGGAGCGGTTTGTGAAGTCATCGTCTGAGATCGGCCGGCGGCATGTGCTGGTGAACCAAAAATATCAGAAAAGGCAGCATCGCGCGTCGGATTCGGCGCCTGCCCGTATGTATTTGGCCGATAATTTCGGTCGTGTCCCAAGTCCGCCATGGTAAGCGAATAGATGGCTGTAGGAAAACAACTAAATGATAAGGTCAGTTGGTTCTGTTCGCAAGGTGCAATGATTGATGCGAACTTGCAATGAACGGGTAAAACTGACTTGAGTGTGCTGTTAATGGAAATATCACATACAGGGCCTTGATAAGGTCACAGATGGACGAGGAAAGAGACGATGGTGTCTTCCCCAAATAGACTGGGACTCTTCTTTGAGACAGCTGACCACGCGTGACTTCGCTTCATATACGACACTCGATTTCCGGTGTGTTGTAATTAGCTATCTCTGTGGAAAGTGAGTAGCGAGTGCTAAGATCGGCTTGATTAGAACCGATGAGGGTGCAAGGAGCCTTGGGCGCAACCATAGAACAGGGCCCCTGCAGTCATACCCTCCGCATCCTTTTTTCCCACTAGAATAGGAGGCTCAATGGAGACGCCTCGCGCACAAGTCCCACCGCAGTCGAGGCGGAAGATGCCGTGAAGAAGGGTTGGTATAGAAGGATGGGAAGCGTGGTGTCGATAAAGAGAGAGTGGTCGTGATGAAGCAAGCAAGCAAGCCACGGAGGGTATGGTGATTGTGTTGTGAGTCTGTCGCTTTGGTCAAGGCCGAGCCGGAGACGCCGCCCATGTACGGGGCGCCACAGAGGACAACTTAGCAACCTCTGCCAAGTCTCTTAGCTCAACATGGAGAGCTTGTCGGCCTCACTTCCAACACATTACTTACATCTTACCTGTCTCACATCTTTCAACCTGGAACCCTTATCGCACATTCTCCTCACGCCTAGGGTTTAGGATAGCCACCGTCGCCCGTGGTCAGTTGGCTCCTTAAGGGCAGCCGGTGCTGTGTATCAACACGCTCACAGATTCCGAACCTACCTCTACTGAGTGTTAGCGAGTTACGTGCAATACTATAGCCAAAATGACGGACAGTGAATATTCGCCTAAATTTGCGCCGTTCTTCTCCTTTGTACGTACTTTCTCAATCTCGGCTGAATGGCGTCATACTAATCAGAGCAACAGGCAGGAGTAGCAGCCGCAGTAAGTCCTGCGAGATATCGTCACATTTTATGACAAGACACTAACCTACTCGAAGATGATCTTCGGGTGTACGTTGATAAACCTACAAAGCTTCCTTTCTCAGTTTAGAATGATATCCGCTCACAAATGGCAGCAATCGGCGCGGCATATGGAACCGCAAAATCAGGCATTGGTATTGCGGGTGTGGGACAATATAGACCAGATCTGATCATGAGGGTATTTTTTTTTCAGTCCTTTGCGCTTTTGTGGCTACTTGAACTAACTGGAAAAAGTCGTTGATCCCCGTCGTCATGTCCGGTATTATTGCGGTCTACGGTCTGGTCGTCGCAGTGCTTATAGCAAACGCAATGAACCCTCCCCCGGGCCAGAACACGAGTCTATACACGTACGTTCGAGTTTCGTCGTCGTTAAATGAAGGCAAAGATGTATGTCGTCGATATTAACCTGCATATTACAGAAGCTTTATGCATCTTGCGTCGGGCCTTTCAGTCGGCCTGGCCGGAATAGCGGCAGGGTATACCATTGGGGTTGTGGGAGATGCTGTAAGCATGACTTTGAGTGTTTGAACTTGAGTACATTACTAATTATCTATCCATAGGGTGTCCGCTCGTACATGCAACAATCACGTGTCTACGTTGGAATGATTTTGATCTTGATTTTCGGAGAGGTGTTGGGACTTTACGGGTATGTCTGTCCTTAGATATACAGAGAGGATCACGACTAATACAAGTGCAGTTTGATTGTCGGCTTGATTCTCAACTCGCGCAGCGGTGGCTAGACGGGCAGCGTAAACTCATTTAACTTCTCGGAGGAAAGCTTAAGACAGCGAGCATGCTGGTATAGCGAATTAAAGTCATGGTTAAAATCCAGACGTCTCGTTGATGTCTTGATAGCTCATTTTTTTAGGCGTTAGGAGATGCGAGGCTTTTTATTCACTGACAGGACCACCGCGCATGAGCAATCTGTTTCCTGAAGGCCACTTCATGCATCTCAATTGCAGTTGTACTGCACCATCTTAGATATATATATGTGCTACCATTTTATTACCCTTGAATATGACTTATTGCTTGTATATGTATGGACTATGGAGACAGAAAAGACACGTGAAAAAGCCCCGCTAAGATAACGTCAGAGTAAGAACTGTCGAAAGCTGCGGGGACCAAAGCGCGGAACCACTCAAATCGGGCCGTGGACGTCCAGAACTTTGGGAAGTCACAAATTCTTCTACAATCGCGGATTCTCCTGGCTGAACAAAATCAAACAAGAATTCAATCGCAAACCCCCAGTATCATATATAAAACCGTTGCTACGGCGAAGAATTACGAATCGGTTTCAGCTACATGTCCTTGATCTAGTCTCATCTCGGAGACCGTCTTCATTTCTCGCGGTACCAGACGCTTGTATCACCCTTTTGACGCCAACGTTTGCGACACATATCAGACTCAGAGGCTGAGAAATGACCGTTTGTCAACAGTATGGCCACAGAAACAGTCGAACCCACGATACATGAACATGAGCCGGCAAGAAACCCAATAGTCGTACCCAAAGTGCATCCAGCAGCAAAGTCGGAAGATTTCACTACGTCGTCTTCTGCGCCGAGTACAGAATCTACCACAAGGCACAATATAAGCTCCGAAGAGGACTTTTCTGCATCTGACTTGGGCCAACCGAGCCGGAACTTCCAGGTAGACGATTTTGAGCTTATAAAGACCCTAGGAACAGGTATGTCAATGCCATTGAAACTGGGTAGAAGGATATAAATGTGGCTTTTTGGAAACTAATTTATGCAATGTGATCAGGAACCTTTGCGCGTGTCTGGCTTACGCGCGTGAAGAATGATCCTAGGAAGGACAATGTCTACGCATTGAAAGTTCTCCGTAAAGCAGACGGTACGTTGAGCTGATTACGTTTTCGGATTGAACTCTACTAAATACGTTATCGGCAGTGATCAAGCTCAAACAAGTTGAACATGTCCGCAATGAGCGAAGAGTTTTAGGTGCTGTAGCTGGATATCCCTTCATTACAACCTTGATCACTACATTTTCGGACGATCAGTCTTTATACATGCTGGTACGCTTAGACACGTGTTGCTATTTTCTTTTCCAGCCAAATTTCGATCTGACTCTATCAAGTTGGATTATTGTCCCGGCGGCGAAATATTCACCTACTTACGACGCGCGCGGACTTTTAGCGACGCAACAGCCAAGTTCTATGCTGCAGAAATCACATTAACAATAGAGTATCTACACGACGTTCAGGGCGTTGCGTATCGGGACCTCAAACCCGAAAATATTTTGATTGATACCGACGGACACATCAAACTAGTCGACTTTGGATTCGCAAAACAAGTGGGTAACCGTGAAACCTATACCCTCTGCGGGACACCGGATTATCTGGCGCCAGAAGTGATTCATAACAGCGGCCATGGTCTTGCAGTTGACTGGTGGGCGTTGGGGATCCTGATATATGAGTTTCTGGTCGGACAACCACCTTTCTGGGACCAGAATGTCATGCGATTATACGAACAGATTGTCGAAGGCCGCCTTCGCTTTCCACATAACATGAACCTCGCAGCGAGGGATATCGTCTCGCAACTCTGCAAGACAGATGTAACGCAACGCCTGGGTTATATCCAGGGAGGCTCTAAAAGAGTCAAAGCCCATCCTTGGTTCGACAATATCAACTGGGATGACCTTTACAATCGGCGGGTCAAGGGACCTATTATTCCACGTTTGGAACATGCGGCTGATGCAACGAATTTTGAGGAATATCCTCCTCCTCCGGATTCGGACCAGTTGGAGCCGTATACAACTGATATGAGAGAAAAGTATGAGCCTCTTTTTAATGATTTTTGATGCATACTTTCATGAAGATATATATATATATTTATTTTCCTATGTTGGGAAGGCAAAAGTGTACATTTGATACAGTCTGTTCTATTTCAATGTTCTGTCAATATTTGTGCTCTCATTACATATCATCAACTATACCCAGAAGAATGACTGGACATATTATGAACCTTGTCTGATAATTTACATCTGATGTACTTTCTTTTCTTTTATTTATACCATTTTAATACTACTTCTTCTGTGTTAAACCGTTGTGAAATCTACAGCTGCACAAAGGGGTACTATATTTGTAATCCAGTTCGAATGAAACATTGAATTATATGGCACTAATAGATATCAACCGTTTGAATCTTTACACGATTTCTATATAAACATCTCGAATATCGTAGTCTTCCTGAACACATCTAGTAAACAAACCCCGTGCTCCTCGCTCGCGAGCCGTAAAATTATAAGAATATCCAAAAGGTAGACAGTGAAAAACCCCCCCTCCCCCCAAAACAACCAACCAAAAAAAAAAAAAAAAAAACGCCGTGCTAATGCGCTGCCGATGTTGTATTTTTAGCAGAATGGGGAGAAAGGATACGATATCGTGTTTCTATTATGGTATCAGAGGCAGGTGTAGGGCCATGTTGATCCATCGTTTGCATATATAGATGGAGATGCCAGAGGTATATAGTGTAGTCGATTAAGAAATACGCTCGCTTTCAGGCTTCCATGATCCTAGATAAACTGCATTAGCACAGCTCAAGCATTGTGTGTGTATACTGGGGGATAGACACCTTCGAATAGGTGGCTAACAAAAGCCAGAGGATCTTCTGGCCCTTGAGCACCCATTTGACCCACGCCCGGACTGAAACTGGTAATCGGCAGAACTGCGACATCACCAACCTTCTTCTGTCTGGTCAAGCCGGTGAAGTCTTCGTAAGTCACGTTGCGAGTTCCCTCACTCAGGAAATAATCAGGGTTGTTGAAGTAGCGGAATACGGCATCAGTCCATACGGCAGGACCAGTAAACTCCACAATCGACTTGTCCATCTTAGACTTAGTCAGGACACCTTTTCGTTTCATTCGTAGAGTATCCTCGACAATAGTCGCCACTACGTCACGGAGGACAGGATGGCCCGGTTTGGCTTGAATTGTCCATTGACAAAATTGTATTCTTCGTGAATACCACTCATGCCAGTCCGGGCGGTCTGGGTCAGCTTCGATACCAATCACAAGGCCGACTGACGACGGATCCATATCATCCGGAAGCCAGTCAATGGCCGGCTTCAGCGCTTCCGTATCAATATCAGAGTATATACCGCCTCGTGCCAACAGAATCAAATATCGGAAAAGATCCGCCTTCAAGACGGGTGCCGGTAGTGAATTATACGCCTCCACCACTTCAGGAACGGATCCATATAGATATTGAACGAGGTGATCAGCCGCCTCATCCGATATTACTTCGTGAACGAATTCCGGATTTCGCTCGGTCCATGATGCTTCTAGCGGGCGAAGATGGTCGGGGAACCAATTGGAGTTGACAGAGTCCTTCCACGTCTGCCATATATATGCCGGGAACTTGCTGTCGAGATCATAGGGGTATTGATATCGAAGCTTTTCGAGAAGTGTCGGATATGCCGTTTCGCCGACAGGGAGTTGCGATTGTCCGGTCCCCGCGCGACCCCTTGCCTGAGGTGGAATGCGCAGCGGCTTCTGGCCCTGCGAGAAGCCGTCTCGGTAGGCTGCATCGGAGGTTGAGAAGGGCCGGAATAAGAAGATAATGCCGACTAGCAGCGCAAAAGCTATGATAGCACGTCGAATGGGGGCCATGGTTGGATTCTTCGCCGGATATTGCCTTGATTCGATTTCTTTCATGGTTCACGTCAAAGCCCGTAGTCGAGTAGCGACAGACTCACTGACTGGCGCGCGCTGGTCAATTCAGTCACGGTATCAGATCGAGGTCGCAATTATGGCGCTTTGTCGACGTTGAAGAGTCGAAGTGGCGTGCTCCGGTAAATTATTCAGAATGGCCTGAGTACCAAAAACATCATGGCGATATGCTGCTTGGCTTCCAAACTAAATATACGAATCTAGAGGAGGCGGAGCGATTTAATAATGATGGGATCTGTGTGAAAGTCAGAACCGATGTAGGGACTTTGAATTTCCGGGCCCAAAGAGTTCGGGCGAGTTAACGGCGGATCTCACGGATCGGGCGTAGCGTCTTATCTTACGAACCTACACAACTTGACAGCTTATCTACCTCTATATGTCTCTCTACAGCAGTCGTATACTCGAATACCTCAACGTTACATTTCTCCTGCTCAAGCGCCGACCGTGCGACATGACATGGAAAATAAGTAGAATTAACCAAAAAAAATTCATGAATTCTTTTTTCTCAAGAGTCATTCATGCAAACCTCAAGCAACTCTTGTGGCGTCCAACAAAACAACCCTTAGACGCCACAACTACTTCCAGATGAAGACGAATCTCAGATGTGTGATACGTAGTAGTAGTCGTCAGCGAGCCGCGTCATCCACGCTGAGGAGAGCCGCCCCATTAACATACTGGCGTCAAAGCCACAACGGACGTATATACTAGCCTCGCCAGTATTGTAGAATTGATTCAATGCATAACTGTCTGATATGACTTGAATCGCAGTTGCATTTTCTAAGAACAATCGTGGCTCTGGATCATAACTAGTGCTGTCGTTGCTGCCTGAGGCATTAAATTACATAATCATTGAATTCGGGCATGATTAACCAATCACAGCGCCGATACATGACGTGCTTTTGGAGAAGCTGCGATGCGCGGGGAGCTTTGCGGAGGTCGAAATTTGCGATTACTAAAAATTTGAAGCCATGTCGTTCTTGATTCACTTCAATCTGCATCTGGGTCTTCCGGACTGTCGTTTCTTGTCATCGGATTTACCGTACATCGACAGCTTCCAATGATGACCTCTCTACGAGGCGCCGTGCGTACGGCTTCCTCGTCGTCCTTGTGGACCACGAAACATGCACACCATACCGATGCTTTTTTCCAGATCAGAAACCGATATAGAGTACAGACATCGCCATCGCTAACACCATGGCCCACCGCTGATTACAGGTCACGTCGCTGGACCCAGTCTGTCGCAGTGCGCGAACAACAATTTGATTCCTCGAATCCTGCCATGTCGTTTCCCTGTCTTGATGCTCAAGAAGCCAAGTCCGCGTCACTATCTACACGGTCAATGAGTTCTGGTCCAGAACCATCCTACACGACCGGACAGCATGAGAACTTCCACTGCAAAACCCCGCTACTTCTCGACTGGGGCGGTGTGCTCCCCGAATTTGACGTTGCTTACGAGACTTGGGGTACCCTGAATGCCGATAAGAGCAATGCGATTCTCCTACATACAGGCCTCTCCGCCTCAAGTCATGCGCATAGCACACCGACGAACCCTAAGAATGGCTGGTGGGAAAAGTTCATTGGTCCCGGGGCTCCTCTCGATACGAACAAATATTATATTATCTGCACAAACGTAATCGGTGGTTGCTATGGAAGCACAGGCCCTTCATCCATTGACCCATCTGACTCGAAGCGATATGCGACACGTTTCCCTATTTTGACGATCGAGGACATGGTTCGGGCGCAATTCAGACTTCTCGACTCACTAGGCATCCAGAAACTGCATGCATCCGTTGGCTCCAGCATGGGCGGAATGTTAAGTTTAGCATCTGGTGTTCTCTTCCCCGAAAGGATGGGAAGATTGGTTAGTATCAGTGGCTGTGCGCGCAGTCACCCATACAGCATCGCCATGCGACATACCCAACGACAGGTCCTTATGATGGACCCCAATTGGCAACGCGGCTTCTATTACGACTCGATTCCTCCTCATCACGGTATGAAACTTGCCCGAGAGATTGCCACCGTTACATATCGTAGTGGTCCTGAATGGGAAAACCGATTTGGCAGAAAGAGAGCGGATCCCAGCAAGCAGCCAGCTCTCTGTCCGGACTTCCTGATCGAAACCTATTTGGACCACGCAGGAGAGAAATTCTGTCTCGAGTACGATGCCAATAGCTTGCTATACGTGTCCAAGGCTATGGATCTTTTTGATCTGGGCTACGCTCATCAAGTTGCGACCCGAGCACGAAGGGTACAAAATCAAAAGAGGATGGTACTGGGCAGTATGGAACGGAACGGTGCTTCCTGCAGCTTGGCATTGCCTGATAAGCCTTATGAGGAGCAACCTGCCACTTTATCGTCTTTGACACCGATGAACGAACCGGCAACCGACGACTCGGCTGATGGACCTCCACAAGATCTCATTCGTGGCATGTCCCCGCTGAAAGACCACCCAGTACTTGTCATGGGCGTTGCAAGTGATATTTTATTCCCAGCATGGCAACAGCGAGAGATTGCGGAAACACTAAGAGCTGCCGGAAATCAGAATGTGGAGCATGTCGAATTAGGTGAGGATATCTCACTTTTCGGCCATGATACGTTCCTGCTAGATCTCGAGAATATTGGAGGTCGAGTTGGGAAGTTTTTGGGATGAGCGTCATCTTATCCTAGTGTATATTTATCATGGAGCATTCTAGCATAGCATAGCATAGCATTGCGGGCGTTTCTTTTCTTAATTTCGTCACATTCGACACATAGATAGGCGTTTTCGGACTGAATATACCTAATTACATACAACGCCATCGTACCTTTTAAAGAAACCTTGGAATACTTTGGAAACAGAAATAATGGATATAACATTTAAGTAAAAATATATAACCCTCAGATTAGCTCTCTGGTTACCACTGGCTTCCATGCACGATGTACAAGTGCCGGATACCTCAACTTTGGCTTTTGGATACTGACGTGTCATCACCGGGTTGTATGTATGTATACAAAGCAAAAAAGAAAGGGACAAAATGAAATGTGTGATGATCATTGTATTGCTGACTTACGAAATACATCAGCTGGTACGACGACACAGCTCTGCAGAAGATGTAAACTGGTGAGTTAATTGCTATCCGAGAAGACAATAGAAAAGAGAAAAAAAATTTTGGGCAAATACAAACTCTCCCTAGCCTTTGTTCAGATTGAAAACTACCTTTGGGTAAAGGCTCGTCAAAGGCCTGCTGCACGCGGCTACACTCGTTAGAGGCAACACGCGGAGCATGTCTCCGAGGTGTCCTAAGATTTGGGTCATCATGTAAGGCATCACTGGGATCGTTTTGTGGTGGTAGATCGAGGGTGACTGTGAGAATACGAGGATACAATGCTGGAGACGGCATTGGAAGTTGATGCTGAACCACCGACATTTAATGGCAGTGTCAAACGACCAAACCGCCCAGATCTGTAGATAGTAATGTAAACAATAAGGAACGAGAATAAACTCAGACCGTAGTGGCTCTCAGATTTCTGTTCACCTGCATCAACCACACATTTAACACGTCTTCTTCCACCGATCAGGTCGTGTTTGAAACGAACCAAATATCAGGGATAAAGTCCATGTGGTCACTGACTATAGGACCATATGTGTCAAAAGCTCATGTGAGAAGTTGTCATCACTGAGACGTACACAGTCTTCTGTTGAGAAATGTTGTGTGTTGATGTTGTTGAGAAAGGAAGGAGGAGAACAGAGCTTGAAAGGTGAGATGAGAAAATGCTAGCCGAGCTGGATCAAAATCGGGCCGGTGTACCCACGTGAGTCTCCGCTGTTGATAGGAAATCTGCCCGCCTGCAAGCATACAAAAGACAGCGTCATGTCAGCACGTGATCATATTCGCTGTTGTGCTGCTTTGGCATGGCAAGGTAGCAGTGCATATACAAAAGTACCTGATTGAAATGTGAGATACATTTACGTCTCATTGATTCCCAATATGCGCAAAATCGCTAATTTTCGTCGATATGGCTTACAAAGATCATAGAAGGTCCCGTTCTTACTACGACAAAGACGATTACCCAGATTCGTTTGATGATAGAGAGTTACAAGGATACCAGAGTCTGAGAGACCGACGGGACAGAGGGAATAACAAAGAGAGTATGAGCTCGTGGCTGCAGAGGCAAGCTGGCTCTCACTCCGTCCAGCTTGCTGCCGCGGCAGTTGTGTCCGGGGCTGCTGTCGCTGCAGGCATATTCGGTTACCAAGCTCTGAGAAGACATGAAGCTGTAGAATCACTCAAGGCTTCGATTCCACAGATTGACGACAAGCATCATGCAGAGAGTCTCAACGAATTCGGAACGGCAGGTCCTCTGCCAGTGCTGAGTAAAGAAGACGAGCGCAGTGCGGCGCTTGCACGACGAGCACAACAAGGAGACTACGATGAGGAACTTATACTTGAACAACTTGCTAGAAATCGAGTCTTTCTGACGGATGAAGGTCTTCAGAAACTTCGCTCATCTTTCATAATTGTCGTTGGCTGTGGCGGCGTTGGTTCTCATGCCACCGCAGCTTTGGCTCGCTCCGGAGTGGCCAAGATCCGACTCATTGACTTTGATCAAGTTACGCTTTCATCGCTAAATAGACATGCACTTGCCACCCTGGCGGATGTCGGTACACCAAAAGTTCATTGTATACGACGACGATTGGAGCAGATTGTGCCGTGGGTGCACTTCGACTGTCGGAACGAATTGTTCGGTGCGAATGTGGCTGATACACTCCTTGCTCCCTGGACAGGCAGAGGGTCCAATGGACAGAAACCTGACTACGTTATCGATTGCATTGACAATATCGAATCCAAAGTCGAATTGTTGCATTACTGCCATAAGAATTCTATCAAGGTCATTTCGTCTATGGGCGCTGGATGCAAATCCGACCCGACCCGCATTGCGGTGGCTGATATCTCTGTAAGTATGGAGGATCCGCTATCTCGCAGCACTCGTCGGCGCTTGCGTGTTCTAGGCGTGACTTCGGGTATTCCAGTAGTGTTCTCAGTCGAAAAACCAGGTCCTGGAAAAGCATCCTTATTGCCGCTACCCGAGGAAGAATTCGCGAAAGGAAAAGTTGGGGAATTGGGTGTATTGCCCGACTTTCGCGTGCGGATTCTTCCCGTTCTTGGTACGATGCCTGCTGTCTTTGGATATACCATAGCAAACCACGTGATCTGTGCTGTTTCAGGCTACCCTATCGACTACAGTCTGGCGGGCAAAAAGCGTGAAAAGCTCAGCGATACCATGTACTCATTACTCCAGGGTACAATAGAGAGGCTGGTGAGGGCAGAAGTCAAGGATAACGAACTTGTGGGACTGCGCATGCCACTCAGCAAGGAGGAGATCGGCTATATAGTCGACGAGATTTGGCGTGGGAGAAGCGTGATTAGCGGTATTTCTAACCGCTTGGTCCTTGTGCCCTGGAAACGACCGGCTGAAGGGTTTAGAGTCAATCCACAATGGGAGAAAGATGGACAAAAGCTTGTCCCAATAAATTGGAGGAATCTGGTTTGCATGACGAAGGAAGAAGCTGTCCAGCATGAAAGAGAAGTTCTTCTAGGCGGGAAGAATGTGGAGGAGATTTATGACGACAAAGTACTGCAGCTGATTGATGCTCGTCTGAAGGAGGCGGAGATCTATGAGCGGTACAGATAGTGCATCTATACGGAACACGTATCTAGTTATTGATGAACCATGAATTCCAAGTATACTCGAAAGAGCCAATCAGAGGCCGCAATTGACCGAACTTGGCAGCTGAACAAAGGCCGTTAATACAGCACTGTGATTGGTAGAACGTAAAAATAGTGGGTCATACTTGTCAACTTCACATCTTGGAAATTCTTGGATGAATTCAACCTGTATTGATCAAGCTGAGACACGACTATGAAATACATTCGACATTTTGTTTCGTCCTATTTTTTGCCTCAATCTCACATGCCCGCGCCAGCGATTTCCAGCTATGTTAGCTGTTTAGAGATCCATCCCGGAACTTCAGACAATCAAACAATTCCGCAATCAGCAACCCGCCAAGACTCATCAAGAGTCCCCATAACGTAACGCAACGTCGTCATCATGGCCAGAAAAGAAAGAACTCAATCTGTCAGTTTTCTGTCGAAACCTACAGGCTTCGAGATGGATATGGACAATCTCAGCGTCTCAAGCAGCAGCGACGACGACAATGACGAAACTGTGCATTCTCAAAGCGGCTTCTTCAAAAGCTTTCCACAAGGCGGTGCTCAACGACCTTTGATCAACTTCGTGAAGAATAAATGGGAAACTCGTGCCTCCAGACCTCGTTCAACTTCGACTTCCTCTGCCGCTTCGCTTGACTGGTACCGCGTTCCAGGCCTCGGATTCATAGCGTCGATCGTCATGGCTCCGAAATTCAGGCGATATATGGTCGTTTACGCTATTCTTTTGATGTTTGCTTTTACCGGATGGGAAACTGTTCTACAACCGATGATGAAAGAGCATGAAGATATACTCGCGTCGCTTAATGTGGATACATTGGAGAAAGTAGGTGGGTGGTTTGGGACCAATGTGCGCCCGGAGTTTGTCGATGTGCTGCCTATGAGAACGCTCAATCCGGCGTTATTACCGAGCTTCGAGGAGAAAAAAGGTCGTTCATCTCGACGGCTAGTTATTGTTGGTGATGTACATGGGTGCCAGGATGAATGTAAGTTTGTGGACTCCGTCAAGTGAGATCACTGACTCATACTATCTAGTGGAAAAACTCCTGGAGAAAGTATCTTTTGATCCAGATGCTGGCGATCACCTCATCCTCACCGGGGACATGATCAACAAAGGCCCCAAGAGCGGCGGTGTGGTAGACCTTGCCCGCGGACTTGGTGCTTCATGCGTACGAGGAAATCACGAAGACCGCATCTTGCTTGAGCGCTCAGACATGAAAGTCCATCATAGCGAGTCTTCTAATCAGGAACATACCGTGGTGGCTGATACGGCTGAACGCAGGGTAGCCAAGTCGTTAACCGATGAGCAAGTCGCATACTTGCAGGACTGTCCTGTCATATTGAAAGTCGGGCAAATCAAAGACATGGGAGAAGTAGCTGTTGTGCACGGCGGATTGGTTCCCGGCGTACCCTTGGAGAGACAGGAATTGTCGAGCGTGATGTCCATGCGGACCATCGATTTGGATACTCATGTTCCAAGCGCCAGCAAAGATGGCGTGCCGTGGTTCAAAGTGAGTCTCCTTATATCACCAATACATCCAAGACCTACTGACATCTGAAAAGCTTTACAACCAATATCATAAATTGCTAGTAGCAGGACAAGGACAGGCTGGTACTGTATCTCCTCAAACTATGACTGTGATATATGGACATGACGCCGCTAAATCACTCAATATCCGTCAGTATACCAAGGGGTTGGACTCCGGATGCGTTTACGGTCGAAAATTGAGTGCATTTGTCATCGAGGACGGCGGTAAGAATGAAATTGTGCAGGTGAAATGTAACGAATATGTAAAATCGTGAGCTGGGTGTATCCTTGCTTTTTGGGTGTTTTCCGAGCTCTGCTTGCTCACGCATTGTTCTGGAGTTAATATGTTTAACAAATTTTGGGCTTTTAACTAATTTTGGGTGTGGGATTTACAGGATTATATTTGGCAGATGTGTGAAACCGTGCCGTTTACAGTTGTGCTTGTGTCATGTCCAATGATACCCAAGATGCATCGGCGTCGGACCTATGTACTTAATAGCTACCTTGTTTGTGCAGTGACTCATGGCTTCTTCTCAGATAAGGGGCGAGTAATATATATAAGCGATAGATTTGATGTCTATGGGTATACCTCTAATCTACATGCCAACTTCTAAAAACGACTATGTAAGAATAATACCGTGGACAGTCAATCCAATATAAGAATGCCTTCAATGAGCAACCTCAGTTTCGGGTTTGATTCATTGAATCCAATCACCATTATCTCTCCAAGTACCAGCTTTGGTGAAATCTTCATACCACAAACCTCCCAATGCACTATTCTTCATATACGCAAATCGGAAATATTCTGAATGATTCTGATGTAAGCGTGTCCACTCGAAGGACAATTCCGGGGATGACTTGACGCCTGTACCGGTTCCTTCGGCTCTAGAGACAGCACGGTATAGATTGGCGCGTAGCACATCATTGATCATTACTGCGATACCTGAGACATCGCTTGGTAGAGCTGAAAACCAGAATGTAAGGTTATTTCCTCCAGCACCGATGATGGGTGCAGTAATGTTAGGTAGGACGCTGCCCAGTTGCGCGTCTCCAAGTAGAGCATTCGGGGTCTGAAGAATACTATCGAAACCCCACCGGGCGATACCATTGATAAACAAACCCATGAGCAGGCCTTGGTATACGAGAGATGGTCGAGTTTTAAGTGCTGTTCCAGGAAGCAAGAGAAGAGAAAGGATGTAATGATGAATGCGGAGGTTGAGCTGAGGAAGAATAATCATAACGATTAGTGTGCACGCCATGATTCCGTATATCACCAGATAACGGGGTAGCTTTCCTGCTGACCAGATGGCCCATGCTTGTGTGACTATAGTAATAACAAGAATGGTGACGATAATGATCAATGCCGGGATTGCGCCTGGTTGTTGCTGGATGTCATGCGGAGTCAAGCGAGAGATTGGTATACGGTCAAAGGTATCCGTGTTAAGAGCTCCGACCCAGAAAGGTCCAAGCCATAAAATAGTTTTTTCCCATTGAGCGGTGAGACCACTGAGCGTTTCCCGGACACAGAAATAGTATATAGCCCAGCCAACAAAGGAAGCAGGTAACAAACGACCCATGCCGATAGAGACGACCTCAAGGTAGTCTGAAGCAAAAGGCGGATCGGATGCAAGTGCCACCTGAAACCATGATATGAACCATACAGAGACATAAAATACAACTGGTGATGTCGTGCATAGAGAAAGTATGGAGGTAAAGATCAAGGATACGGTGAATAGTAGCCAACGTGGATCCCGACAGATGGCAATCGTCTCTTTCTCAAAATCAAACGATAGTGGGAAATACGAATTGAACGAGACGCTTGTGATGCTATTCTTTTCCACTCCGATGAAGCTGGTCTGCTCGCCAGTACGCCGAAGAATACCACATCCACCGGCAGCGTTGTTAATGACTCCAGCGTGGATTGCAGCGGCACAGACAAAAGAGTCGCCGCGGTAAGAGCCAATAGTATTCTCAGCATCAGCTGCACCTCCAACGACCAGGCTTCTGTAGTTGAGTTCCTGGTCGCCTACGGCGTATGGCTCGAGAAGAATGGTATCGTGACATCCCGCTGGACATCGAAAAGCAAATTTTTGCTCGTCAAAAGGACGGCATGCATTACCGTCAATCCCACAGAGGGTACCATTGTGCCTATAACTGTATCAGATGGTCGTTTATTAAAAGAGACTGGATGAAATTCTTACCATAATCTAGCTCCGCACGAAAGCCGATTCGGCATGCCGTAGCCGGGAATCTCTGGTCCAAGCACTGACCAATTGAGGATTGTTAAGAATATCGTCGCCCAAAGAGCATGAAAAGCGATCAAAGCGATGGCTTGCGACCTCAGAGTTGGAAACAGTCGTTTGATAATACGGATGGGTGCGGTCTGGAAGCTCTCAAAGAATGGTCGAATGCGATGTCGTCGGGGAGGATTGGGTCCTCTTAGAAAAGAGCTGAACCATCCTGATTGAGCGGAAGAATTCTGTCCTTGTTGATGTTTATAGCTTCGGCCACCGAGAAGTCCTTGCCCGACTTCGTCTTCTGGATTATCGAGAGAATCATCTGAACGGCCAGAATCTTGCGGATCCTTGTGGCTGCTAACATCGACTCCGGTCCTGCCGGATTCAAGATCATTTAGTGGAACAGATTCCTTGTTATCGGGTATATCATTGTCAGAGAACGAGTGACCGAGATCTCCGTGACCAGAGACCATTTTCCTTAGTTTATGTACATGATCTGTTCCAAGGTTGCAACGCTCATGGGTGTTGTAAAGGAGTGAAATGCTGTAGCTGATCTGCCGTATTTAGCCCCGTCCCACTACGGCTACGGTACCGTACGGATATTGTAAAACATGTAATTACACTGTAATGACAAGTAATGCACACACATTATTTGGCGATTATCGGCCCAAAATTTCAGTAATAGTAGCATTGAGTTATCACGATTTAGCGGCCTCGTCAGTCTGTCGAAGCCCCTGCAACTAAACAGCTTTCTGATCGATCTGAAAATTGAACGTTCAATGGTTCGGAGTCGGGCAAAATATCCAGGAAGGGAATTGATGTGCCATACTTTGAGAGAAATACGCTCATCTTATCACGGTCTTCACTCAAAATGGTCTGTACGATATAATTCAGAATGCAACACCTAACCGAATACTCTACGAATGTGAAGATCCATAGTTCAGAAGACCGAACTTGTTTATGCTCATACATTATTTGTTCCCTAGCTCTTTCTAGGGCAACTCTTTTTGACATAGCATGACAACTAAAGAGTTATGATACCTCCCTGGTGGATATAGACCCGGCCTTGATTACTACTTAGATGGTAGCTGATCTAATTAGCAGCCAAGGAGTAAGAATCTTGAACAAGATTGTGTACAGCGTATGGATACCAGATTTATCTGCCAACACGCCCGGGATTCAGGTTGGTTGCGCTCAAGAACCCATTAAGTCTTCCAACCTTCACCTCTTTCTTTTGTGCTGATGACAGACTCCGCCGTTGGTGGTGGCATTCGCTCCGTGGAAGAAGGGTTTGGAGCGTTGCGCAGAAACTAGAACATGAATGATTAGTGGACACAGACTTGTCGCACTCTCATAACATCAAGGAACAAGGCACGCATACGTAAACCCATAAACCATGTCAATCACTACTGGGAAAGCTAAGCTGGCCGAACAGAATGGTAACGTGGTTACAGCTTGATTCGAGCTGAAGCAGATTATAACCATTTCAGCCATGTAGTTGAGTGTCTAAGAAGTCTCGCCAAACGCTGAGAGTCAGTTTTGTGTCATGGAAGAAAAACATGTTGAGATCGACAGGTGGTTGCGTGAGAGGATACTGAATACGACAGAACAGGATTTGTTGAAACATTCACAAGATTCTTAGAGTATGGAATGGGTCATGTCAACAATTTCAGGAACCAAGCTTGCATCGCAATCCTCACCAGAGGTGGGAGTGACTTTCAGGAGTAGGAAAGGATGCGTCTTACTTTTGAGAACAGTATAGAAATAGTTACTGAAATTCCGTCAAACTGGCTGACCTCAACAATAATATATAAATAGAGGTTCTTAACTGCTTCACCATGATTGGACATACCATCATATTTCCAAGGTTCCTCTTAGCATCTGCATTGATGGAAATAACGGAGCTCGGGTGTTATGAGCTGACCTCATATTGATGTGGTTCGGACGAAGCCCTCACTAGAAAATCTGTATCGTTTTCATTCGCTTCTGCACTCAGTAGCTGGAGTGCAGATTGGAAGCTCGAAGTTTAGCTGATCTGCCCCTTAACAGGACTTCATGTCTTGGCACTCATGTGGTGTCTACGATTATACGGACATCCGGCGCCGAACCCAGCCCAGCACGAGCGTTCCCCTTTTCTATATAAACTCGTATGTACGACGAGATCTTGTTGTCCTTTTCTCTTTCTTTCCTCATGTTGTGTTTTCTATTTGATCATGTCCATATAGTGAACATTAGGCGGGACTAGCCCGTAACATCGGGGGGTTTGATATCCTACGTCCCGAGGCGGATGATCCGTTCAGCCCTGTAGGCCCCCAACTCAAAGGCCCCCAACTCAAAGGCCCCATGGGCCCCATAGGCCATCTTAGGGCCGATCTTAGCGAATGCTTGTTTGTTACTCCGAGCCCGTGGTTGTATAAACCAACCCACCAGTCATAATTAAGCATCAAAAGAAACTTGCTCTACTTCTGTACGTTGAATCAAGATAGTACCACTCACCTTTTATATTATTGATCATCTCACTGTCTGTGGCCTTATATACACACACTCATCCATCTTCTCCTCCTCAAAAGCTCAACTCAGGATTATTCCACTGATACAGGCACAGCATATCAAAAATGTCTTCACTTCAACCCCTATCATCCCTCACAATCTCCTCCTTCCTCCCACCCCTCCCACTCCTCGGGCTCATCACC
The DNA here is from genome assembly GCF_000003125.1 of Talaromyces stipitatus ATCC 10500. NCBI lineage: Eukaryota > Fungi > Ascomycota > Eurotiomycetes > Eurotiales > Trichocomaceae > Talaromyces > Talaromyces stipitatus. The sequence continues at coordinate 881,410 of NW_002990116.1, forward strand.
TCCACCAATGCCCTCGTCTATGCCTACAGCGAACACATATTCCTTAACCCTCTCTCGGACCCTAACGTCGTCCCCGCAGCAACAATCCGACACGTATGGCACAAATGCTTCCCCTCGGGATTCGCGCTCGTAGCCTCTTCACGGATCGGGAGTATTTTGAGTGGTGTGGCGGGTTATAGGGCTTCGGAGACGGGGTCGACTGCAGAGACGCTTTATGCAGCTGCTATTGCGTTTACAGTGGTTCATTTTGTATTTTTGCCTTGGGTAGGTTTCCCCCCGGACCTCCTCTTCTCTCGAGTGCTTCAATAAAGTCGGAGCTGATATAAATTGTAAAGACGAGGGTTCATCTGATGCCAATCTTGGATAAGAATCCTACCAAGGAATCCGATGAGAAGATTCATGAGCGTAATAAGAATTTTGTCCAACTTGATGCAATTCGCACTTTTGCTAGTGAGATTCCTGCATTTTTGTGTTTCTTGGGTGCGACTTTGTCGTATTTGCGGCTGTGAAAGTCTAGGTGTATATGAATGGCTATGGCAATGCGATATTGTGGAATAATATACATGTACGATGAGTTGATAGACTGATTTGTTGACTAGACTGAATTAACTAAAACATCAAGGAATGGTATCAATTTCAATGAAACCGTCAACACCAAGCGTTAACACAGCCAAGGGTATTCAACACGAGACTGAAAAGAGTAAAAATTGAAGGGTATCGAGGTCATCATAGCATAATCATTAAAGCAAACCGTTGGAGCGACTGTCAGGAGCATTGAGAACTAATTTAATCCAGTAATAGCGTCTTGTCGTCGGATCTTGCATAGTTGCAGATTTTAGACACTGTAGCGTCCGTAGACGTAGTTTCGGCGACGGTCGACACGCCAGACAAAGTAGATTCCCTAAACGAAGAATATTAGCATAAATCTCAAGACTGATAGACTACGACTACATACCAAGATACCAGACACAAGCCAGATTATAGCCGACAAGAAGCTAAAGGCTTCAGCTGCCTTCCAGCGTCCACACCAGTCATTGTGGCCGATATAACCCCAGGAAAAGGCAGTGCCACAGTCGACGCCGTCCAAAGCATCGACCAGCAGACCAAAAGCAGCGAACCAGCAGAGTGAGATGATAATGTCAACTATTCAATATTAGATATTGAACCACGAGATTGTTGTCTCGGTTTTGGGTCAACTTACTGGGCCAGATGAAGAATGTATGAGCGGTTGGGATTAACCAGAGTAAGCCTAGCAACAAAGATAGGCCTGCTATTACTTCGGTGTAGATCCAGCGACCTTGTGCCCAGGCACTGAGGTGGTCATCGCTCCAGCGGTGCAGATAGTATCCAACGATACCAGCAACGACCTGCGTATGTTAGACGTGACATTCAGAGACAGGGGAAAGGAGATGTGGACATACAGCAGCACAAGCAAGCTCCGCAAGACGGAGGAGGACAGAGAAGAGGCGAGAGATGACAGGCATGTTGTGTAGTTAGACAGATAGTACTAAGTAGGTAATGCTGGATGGATATCGACCTGTGGTTGAACAGCTGGCGTACTTGTCGTGGCTTAGGGAGAAGGGAAAAAAGGAATGCAAAAGTCGAGGGATGAGATGGCATTTAAGCTCTTCGCTCGGCCCAGATTGCCCACCCTCATGCATCAGAGTCAACTGCCTTGATGAAGTGCATATTGACTGCTTGGTATGACGCAAAATAGACACGCTGGACCAATGAGATGGACAAGCGGATGACGCTTCTGATTGGTCGATCCAGGACTCTTCATATCTCTGCTCCGTTTCTCCACAAGGTAAATTGGACCTCCTTGTTATCTCTCTCTACCTAGCTTGGGATGAATATATCGAATACGCGATATATAATGTATTTTAATTGCGTATCATAGTAGGTCTCCCAGATTGTACGTGAAGCTCCTCAGGTATCAGTCCTTCGACGTCATGGGCCATGACGTCATGTGTGCCTGAAACAACAACAAATATCAGGTGACAAGTAACATCTCAACAGACCATTGCGATGGCCTTGCATATTAGCAGATGTAGAGAGACGAATAGGAGAATTTCCTTGGAGTGCGTGGGTAAGTCTCACAGCATCATCTGTTTCCGCTATGATAGGTACACAAATATCCGATATGCAGCTCCCTGATTAAAGGTACATAGTACCAAAACATAACGCTAATAAAAAAAATACAAAAAGATAACAAAAGTCGTCTACTGCTCCTGTCGTTGCGGCTTCTTCTTCTTCCCCTCCAAAAACCACTCAAACACATTCTGAAACACCGCCTTTCCCCCGGTCTCAATGATATCACCATGACAAGGAATAATCCGATCAAAATCCCATGTATTTATCCGCACAACTGAATCGCCGACGCTCTTGCGATCGTTGGCTGTGATATACCATACAAACCGCTTGTGCCATGTTGCTGGCGGTGGATTGGCCGAGATCAAGGGTGTGAATAGTTTCGTGAAGATGCCTGACGTGGGCGACTCATTCGTACGAGAATATTGTTCCTTTGCGGGTAGGTTGAAAATCAAATCGGCTTGAATCATGGTTCTGCTGGGTTTGTGTAGAAACACAATCTCCTTGTTCCCGTGGCCATCGACGTATTCAATGTCAATTTCGCGATCAAATTCTTCTGATATATGGATATCGCGTTTGTTGGCTTTGGTGAGAATGTGTGAGAATTGGGTATCTTTCTGGTCGGGTTTGCTCTGGCGCTTCTCGTATAGACCTTCGGGTGCGATAATCTCCGCGTCGGGGAAGGCCTTTTTCCATGCAGTAAGGTAGATGTGGTGCTCGAGATCGGGTGCTGCAATGTATTTAATCCGTCCGCCCTGCGACGCAATTGTCTGCTGTACTTCAGAGGTAAGTGCCACGGGAGAGACCACGAGCATGTTTCCTGTCGCAAGTTTGACTATACAATTACACACAATCAGTTGCTCGATTCTAGAGATGAAGCTCTAAGAACATACCAAGAGTAGCTCTTCCGCCAAATTTTATTAGTCCGAATCGCGAGAATGGAACGCTGAGTGTCGTGATATCCTTGGTGACTTGTCTGATCACCATGACCTTGTTTGGGTCACCTGGGAATAATTTGGAACTCATAATGGATGTCGTCTTGTCTCTGGACAGAAATTCGATGTTGTAGAAATGAGATGAAGGAATAATATCTCGTCTGGATACATTTGAGAGAAAAAGATCGATGATGTAACGACGGATGGAGCTTGTGTCCCGATCGGGAAGACGCAGGCCGAGGCTCAAACCTTAACTCGAAGTGACTATTGCTCTGGCCAATCACAACCCTCAGTGTTGTTACTCATCTTGATCTAGACGGTTTCTATCTGACTAGTACTTCTCAGTGAGGTTCATTATCTGCTCTTTCACCATAAACGACGACGACTCAGGTCAAGCAGATGTCCAACATATGTCTCAATTCGGCATAGATTGATGGCGGATGGAAGTGCGGAATGGCGCGAGATCCTATGAGTCACTAGGCAGACGTCGACTTTGATTCTGAACATATTTAAGCAGGACGAAGTCTTGACTGTCACTACCCTGTATCTACCTAGCAGTTAGGAGAGGCACCCGGATCAACATGTCAAATGATTGGTCGCCCTCGCCAACATTCAGTATCCCTACAGAGCGTTTACATATCTCATATTTCCAAGCGGACAACTCTGAGCACACTGAATTTCTAGTCCGTCTCTGGAACACCGAAGATTTCATCAAATCATGTGGCAAGACAGGTCTCGACACTCCCGAAAAGTCAAATGTTTTTATCAGGAATCGGGTCCTCCAAGACTATAAAAGGAACAAGCACGGCCAATTTCTTGTATCCTTAAAACCGTACCCAGGTGCACCTCGCAGAAAGCAGGTTGATTGGAGTAACCTCTCTAATGAAAGGCGAACCACCAAATGCATATTCCGCACCGGATATTGGGTATACAATCTTGCCCGAGGAGAGTGGTAAAGGGTACGCAACTGAAGCCAGCATTGGGCTATTGGAGTATGCACGTCGGGAGCTTGGAATCAATGATGCTTTTGGATTTTGTGGTCAGGATGATGCACGTTGTCGTCGTGTGTTGGAGAAGATTGGCTTGCAGTTCAGGGGAAATAGGGCATTGAAGGTATTTGGTGGTGCGCAAAGTGCTGTTTATGCGCTGCCGGAGATGAGCCAGGATTTGACGGTGTATGGGATAGATGATTGATCTCTGCTCTTCTACGTTGATCTCAATATGATCATAGAGCGTTGGATCTGATAACTGTCTTGCTGATGACATGAAATGCCATGTGAAGAAATATTTCTAAAGCTAAACATCAATATTACCCCTGCCGTCTTAGCTCGTAAGGATTGTAACCCTAAAAGTTACCTCCAGGACATTTAAAGCTAGGATGGGCTCTGCTCTTCTGACGCCGCTCCATTCAGTGTTTGGGTGAAATGGATTTGGCGCCTCTTCATCAAGAAAATCATTAATCTCCCTATCGCTGCATTCATATGCCCGGTAATTGCCGATCCCCCATGATGAATGGCCACGCATGCGTGGCCTTTCGCTGTCCCTTCCATCCCACCTTCCCACACATAGCATCGAGAAGGTGGTAATACCCAAACTCGCCTTCCGTCCTGAAGAACAGGTAGCTTAGCTCAACAGATCGTAGCGTTGCGGGCTGAGCAGCAAGCATAGAGATCAACTCATCTATATCAACAATTACCCCTGAAAGACCCAAAGGTCGCAGTGTCTTCCATTTGCCAATGGGTATTATACTACCTAATGGGAGCCAAGGCTGATAATCATGTGCGTCGAGATAGTCGAAGCACCAATCATGATTCGCCCGAACCCGAATACTAACATGATTATGGATCTTTCATAAGCTCAAGAGCACGATTTAGATATCCGCTGTGAAAAGAGGACCAAGATCTCCCTCGTTGCAAATATTCCTCTTGCGAGTCAGTGGAGCTATAATATTGACCGTCAGCTCAAAGAGCGACATCAAGGCGCCCAAAATTAGACTGTTGAAGCAGAGCACTGAAGCTGTTGTACTCTTCATAAGGCTTATCAAAAACGTGGCAACTTAATCCAGTCTCCAATTCCTTCACATCGATGATGAACTCTGAAATGTGATGTTTTTGTCTTGCAAGCTCACGCGTAAGAGCAGAGAATCCACGCTATTTAGTTCTCTCTGTTTCCAAATCCCATGATGGACATTCATAAGGTTGAAGGCTTTCTCCCGGAACTGGCCAAGTGGCACGATCAGCTGGATAAGTGAAGCCAGGCGGGAAATCTCGTATCATAGGAGTCGCATACATTGGATGATCAAGGACTCCACATGTTGCTGCAGTAAGCGTAATTCTTTTCAGATGTGGAAACTGCTCTAATCCAGATCGATATGCTTCGATATCAGCGCCAAAAACAAGCATTTCATCTTGCTGTGGAAGTAGCTGCTGGTAATAACTTCATGATTTCACCAGTGGTAGGACAGACACTTTCCTTTCCTCCTTTGTGCGGATTAAAGTACCTTTGCTTTCCTGGCACGCAACTACATACCAGTACGGTACCCCTCGCTCAGGAGGAGGGGGAGAATCTTCATCCTCAGATAGATACTTGTCATCTATCCGCTGCCCGTAAGAAAGACGCACATCATCCCAAACAATCTCTGTAATTTGATTCCGAGACTGATCATGATCAGCAATATCGCGAAAGACTTAGATATTGCGTGGATTGGCGGATATGAAGACTCTCTTCAGGCGTAGGAATTCCTTTGCTTTAACGGCCTTGCTGGTCAAGCGTAGATTTTTTATGTCCTTATTAGACAGATATGACAACACTGTTGCATTCAACTCAAAAGGAAGGCGCTCGAAAGCTGATGGGCTTGGGAACTTGGAGGTCAGAGGCATGTTGATAAAAGCGGAAGTATAGTTGATGGATGATCTAAGGATTCCCTCGGGAAATACACAATATACGCAGACGTTTCCACACTAATTCAGTACGCAATCGCTGTAACGAGGGTATTGCTTCAGAGTGGGCTTTCACGGCGCCGATTCCATATCAAAGTTAATGCTCTCTATTCAGCTTGCAATAAATACTATCAGAAGGAGGGTATCAAACAACACATGTCTTCCCAAGAAACCAATTGCGCCACAAAGAAGAAAATCTAGCCATATACATTTCTAGACTCAATTGTACCAACCATGTTGGTTTTGCTGAAGGAACTCTTCATCGTTTCGGTGCGGTATGATGGATTCTTTAATATCGAAACTCTCAATCAGGTCATGCCATATTTCAAAATTGAGATTCAATATGAGTTGATGCTTTTGAATTCCTTTTTCCTGTGCCTCCAGTGGTGGGTATGGTGTTGAAGAGTCTGAAATCAATTAGCACAGTGACGAATGCAAGGGAAAAGAATATCTCACGTAGAGTAACAAAGTCATGACTATCCTGCGAGATGCCAACATTGCCATCTCTAATCAGAAAGCTTATGTAGAATAGGTTCTCAATAGTTTGACCAAACGACTTTGGATTAATGGCGAATGGGTAAAGGAGAATGCCACCATTCTCCGCGATCTGGTGCTTGTCCATAGCTGCATAAAGCTCATCCATTGTAGGCTCCCTCCCCAACGAGTACATCTCGGCATTAACAGCAGCTTGTCGGCTATTTATCACATCCTGCAAAAGTTTGCTGATTTTAGTGCACATCGCAGTCAGGTTCGACGACTCTTGTCTATCTAGATCTTGTTCTTCAAGATCTTGCGGCCGCACAACCTGTGACCTGTCGATTTGATTTGCAACTCTACGTTGCGTAACTTGTCGAGTGCGTTTCTGGACAGATAGTGGACCAAGAAGGAAGCCGGATAATGAAGGACGCGCATTGTACGGGAAACAAGCAGCCCGTCCCAGCCTATCCCAGTTCAACGTATCGTCAACTCCCTCGTCATCACTATCATCGCCATTTGCTCTGCGACGATGTGTGCTGCTCAGGGGATTTGACGCCCCATTTGATGGAGTTTGGCGCATGAAAGACAGACACTTGGAGACAAACTCGTCTACATCTATGCCGGCTGCAGCTCCATCCAATGCAAGTCGCGCCGATTTTTTATATGATAAGTCTGCCGCATTGACCAAAAGTTGAGAATCAACGGTCGCATCTGACGTCTGCTTTACTCGCGTGAAAAGATCGTTTGCTTTCTGGATCGTGTTGAGAATACCCTTATTTCCGCTCTGAAGATATTCACTCCTGCAATCTTTACTCTGACATCAGCACACTATTCCATAACTATTATGCGCAGCGCGCAAACCTACCGTTTAGATCACGTTGTAGATCTCGAAGACCCTTTCGAATTTCGCGGCGCTCGCTAACATCTTGATCTGGGTCGTAGTAATCGGTGACGGCTCTTTGAGAGGCGCGCGTCTGGGTATATTCCATATTTCCTTGTAATTCAGCTAGTCGTCTTCGTTTGCTGCCTGACGATGATACGGAGTTATCATGTGCCATTGTGATGTCGCTTTTCCTCTTTCCGCCTTGAGGCCGTTGGCGATAATGATTTTCTTTATCGACTGAGAGCGCGGGGGACGAAGGAGGGGATGAAAGTTGGTCGTCTTGATCTTTGCTTGTAGAAAATCTGGACGGAGCCATTTTCAAAGTCCTTTTTTCTTTGGAGCGGAAGAGATTCGACCTAAAATGTGGCACTGCAATTCGATTTTCACGGAACCCTTATCAGGCTGAAAGATTAGATGAAACGAATCACAAGGCTGGCTCGATAGAAGTGAATGGCATAGAATAAGGACCAACGAATGTGAAAAGAAACGCGAAAATAGATCTCATGTAAAGGGGCAATTATCGTAGCGCGTTTTAACCGCGACTGCGGGACAGAATGAAGCCTTGACGCCTTAAGTATCAGGCATCAACGTTCTCGAATCATGTGAAACGATCAAGCTGCTACACCGCCTTCTCGTTTCGGCTATCATGATGGGTAACCACGATGACGAAACAATTCCAGACGATATCAACAGCTACTATACTTCGCTCGTGATGGAAGGAAGTGACAGGAGAAGCTGAAGCGACCTGGAAAATGGAAGCATTCACGTTCGCGACCTCAACACAGGTCGACTTTCCGGTGCAGGTGAAGATGTAAGTCAGGTGGGCTGGCTGGAGGTAGCAAGTACAACAAGGAACTAATGAACTGTTTCTCAGCGGTGCTTTGGAAGGCAAACAGAAGCTGATCCCATATTCAACACTCCTCAAGAATCCCGAGTTGCGACATCTCGGGTCAAATCAGAGCCCGGCATCAGATCTTTTTGTAACCGTTCAGCTATGGTCCGATTCAAAGCCCCTCGGCGTGCCGATGCAGACATCATATAAATCCTTCAAGACGAGTCGTATATGGAACGAATGGTTGCAAATGCCACTATTCATCAAAGATGCGCCTTTGGGATCTCAGTTGGCTATTACGATATGGGACCTCTCACCCTTAGGCAATGAAGCCTCTAATAATCATGGCGTGCCATTTGGTGGAACTACAATATCACTTTTTGACGCTGATGGGAAGCTGCGGATGGGAAGACAGAAATGCAAGATTTATCGACACAAGGCTGCGGACGGGTTTTCAACAAGTGCAACACCGGCTATACCACCTGCTCACCGACGCAAGACGAACGGCGTACTTTCACTCACCCAATCCCCAGAGGAGGCTGAACTCGAGCGAATAGAGGGTCTGATAAAGAAACATGAAATGGGCGAGATAACACGAATAGACTGGCTGGACCAGTTGGTTTTTCGCCAACTGGAGAAAATCAAAATCAATGCAGAAGAAGCCGCCAGGAAAAGAGCAATTATAGTTCAAGCAGCGAAGAAAGCTCAGCAGAAGGAGAATGGGGCCAATGAAAAAGACTCTGACCCGGAAGGACTTGATGAAGAGAATTTTCTTCTATATATTGATTTCCCACGTTTTGATCACCCTATTGTATGGGCTGATTATGAATATCCTCCCCCGCCAGTTTCTACGCATCCGCAACACACACATAATAACCCTCCGGCCACCCTCAAACCACCACCTGAAGTTCGTCTAGGTCCGGGAATTGAAGGCCATGATGATGCGGGAACCTACCGAGTTATCAGAATCTATGATCCGGAAGTCGGACAGACCGGGAACCCTTGTGAAGACAAACATAGAAGGCTTGTCCGTAGTCATCGAACTGGAATCATGGACCGTGACCTGAAGCCTAACCCCAAAATACGTGATGAATTGAATTTTATCATGTCTTATGGGCCAACTCATGAGTTAACTGCAGAGGAGAAAGACCTTATCTGGCGGTTCCGATACTATTTGACTCGCGATAAAAAGGCACTCACCAAATTCGTCAAATCAGTCAATTGGAGAGATCTCGGTGAGGCTCGACAAGCCATGGATATTTTACCCAAGTGGACCGAGATTGACGTCGATGATGCTCTGGAACTTTTAGGACCAACTTTCGACAATGCTACTGTGCGTGCATATGCAGTTGAACGTTTACGAAAGGCAGGAGATGACGAGCTTCTCCTGTATCTCTTGCAGCTCGTGCAAGCCCTGAAATTTGAAAAGACACCCGAAGAAGCCCCAGAAGAAGTGGCACATGACTCATCGTTGGCAAATTTCTTAATAGCACGAGCTGCGAATAACTTCGTCCTCGGCAACTATCTCCACTGGTATCTTATGGTTGAATGCGATGACACAGGTATTGCAAACTTGGCATCTCATCGGCGCTTGTTCGCTCGTGTGGAATACTACTTTATGACAGAGTTGGAGAAAGTCCATCCAGAACATCGAAAGACCTTGCTCCGTCAAGGCGAATTAATTACTGTCCTGACCCGAATTGCAAAAGAGATACGCTTCTCGCGAGAAAATCGTGTCGTTAAAATTGAGAAATTGAAGAAATATCTCAAGGATCCCAAGAATGAAATCATCACCATCGACCCCCCTTTACCCTTACCCTTGGATCCGAATGTCACTATAACAGGCTGCTTCCCGGAAGACTCCAACGTCTTCAAATCCTCCCTATCCCCACTACTTATCAACTTCAAAACCTCCGACGGCCGCAAATATCCCGTCCACTTCAAGGTCGGTGACGATCTCCGTCAGGACCAGCTAGTCATTCAGATTATCACCTTGATGGACCAACTACTGCAAAAGGAGAATTTAGACCTGAAGCTTACGCCATATCGCATCCTAGCAACCGGCGCAACAGCTGGAGCCGCACAATTCATCCCTTCCACTTCCCTTTCGGCAGCGTCAGCGAAATACAAAGGGTCTATTCTCGCGTATCTCAGGGCGAACAATCCCGATGACTCAGAGCCACTCGGTGTTCGTAAAGAGACTATGGATATATACATAAAGTCATGTGCAGGCTATTGTGTCGTCACGTATCTCCTTGGTGTTGGAGATCGTCATCTCGAAAATCTTCTACTGGCGCCAGATGGGCACTTCTTCCATGCAGATTTCGGCTTCATTCTCGGTCGAGATCCCAAACCTTTCGCACCGATGATGAAACTCTGTAAAGAGATGGTAGAGGGCATGGGTGGCGCCAATTCGCAACACTATCTACAATTCAAACAACATTGCTTCACAGCTTACACTACTCTCCGCAAGTCAGCGAACCTCATCCTGAATCTTTTCAGTCTGATGGTTGATGCCAACATCCCAGACATTAGAGTCGAGCCGGATAAGGCTGTACTCAAGGTTAAGGAACGGTTTCACTTGGAACTTACCGAGGAAGAGGCCATGAGGCATTTCGAGCAGTTAATCTCTGACAGTGTGAACGCTATCTTTGGTGTTGTCATCGATAGGTTGCACGATTTTGTGCAAGGATGGAGGACTTGATCTAATTGATATATGACTACATGATTGGTTCGAGCTTATGCAAAACAACCCATATGCATATATTGCCACTTCGTTTATTTGAAAAGTGGGAGCGAACTAAGCATCCATCTGCATAAGATTTCTCGTTGAACGTCCAAGGATCAGGACTTACCTTGGGGAAGGCTTAGACATGTAACACCTCCAGCGATGCGCTCTATATGTCCTCGCTTTAGTATTACGACTGCGAATTGGCCGCAGTCATCGTCAATGATTTAACCCAGTCATGGTAGTCATGAGTTGCATGCATGTTCCATACGAACGTTGCTCCCTTGGCTAGAAAAAAACACATCTCCTAGCATGCTCCCCGTGAGCTTGTTTAAAGTCCAACTTTGCGAAACAGTGATCTGAAATTCGTGTGCAATGTGTTACACTCAGTAGAATGACGAGAATCATTGAACTCTAAGACTATGCCACCAAGCAGTAAGAATATCGCCAAAATCTGATATTGTGATCTATCTGTATATACAGAACTATCAACCCCTTACATGACCACATTACACAGCCTCGTCACAAGATTGATAAAGTCGGTAATTGCCAGCGCTACACATGTACTGCGCAGACCAGTAAAAACATAAAACAAGAACGCATTGGACCACCTCTTCACGCTTATACACGAGCAGCTCACAGTTTGCCAGCATAATAAGCGTCGAAACTCCTGATTCCCTTTGGCGATTGAGTACCAACTTCTATCTCTTCATCTTCCGAAGCTCTAGGTTCTCTCAAATCCAACTCTATCCAATCTTGTGCGTTATCCCTTTCAGGACTATCACCTACGTCAGCTTGCACACGAGACGTGGGATATAACTCTCCACTTGCGTTTCGTCCATTATCCAATGGATAAGCGTCCGCGGTAAACACTGCATCATCTGCAGAATCACTCATCTTGTTTTGAGCTTGCTGGTCCTCATCATCCTCAGGGGTACCTTCACGACATGCCCATGCATCAACAAATCGAAGCACTTCGCGATTCCACCAGCGTTTCATGAAGAGCAGACGGAATGGAACCAGAGCGATAATGAGCACCGGGAATGCCGGGGCGGCTTTTGTCAGAGTCAGAGCGAAGACCACTGCTGTGAGGATGATTTGAAGAACAGTATAATAATGGATGGGGAGATACGAAGGTCTTTCGGAAGGGTTATCCTCGTTGTGCAGAGAGGCGGGAAGCTGAGGAAGCTCTGACGGTGGGGTCAGAATGTAGAAAAAGCGATATAATATAGGGCTGCGCCGTATGGGTTAGAAAAGCTGACAAGTTCGGATTTGTGGTTCGGACGGTACGTACTTTACTGATAGACTCTGTTCACCCATGAACAGGAACAGCCCAGCCAATACGCTAGTTGGTGTCAACCCCAGAACGGTCATAAATGGAGGGCTAACAAAGAGCATGATGCCCCCTGCATGCAAAAATGCCGACCAACGCTGCTCGTAAACACGGCGAACCTCGCGAGACTCGACCTTTTCCTCGCCATCTACAACCACTGTATGCCGCTCGTGCTCTGAGTGCATCAACGACTCTGAGTGAAGTGGGGCTTGAGGAAGCAATCCATTTGCTGGGGGAATCCCAAGGATTCCACAGATAGCCGTCGTTGTTCCCAGGAGAACAATATCCCATGCGAAGCCTCCAGGCTTTCTGGTTCCGTATCTGTCAATGGTACAGATAATTGAACTCACTTCGTGATCGAAAAAGAACAGTACTGTGATGATCAAACCAGGCACTATGGCAGCGAGTATCCATCCTAGGGGCAATGTCCAAAACTTGACGAAAAATGTGTCGCGTTCTGGAGACGTTGGCCGAAATGAATGGCTTACATTGAGGGTCATCTTGTCCAAGTGTGCCAGTTCTCCGACGTGAGGCATAGCAATGAATATGATTATTGAGATTGCAGCGGCATACTCTGTAAGGCCAAGTCGGATATATCGATGAAACAGCGGTCGCCACGATTCAGCAGTTGACAGAAATATAGCAAGAAGCATGGTACCAACTGCACCGATAATGGCGTAAAGAAATGCCGCAAAAGAAAGATTATTGTGAGCTCTTTGCAATTCCTGAATAGCCTTGTGGAAATATATCACACTGTTCAGTAACGAAAATATCTCGGTGGAAAATGTTGTGACATATCGCATGGTCCAGTCATGGGCATTGACAATAGCTAGCACATAGTGCATCCAAGCGGCATGGACCAAGGACCAGGCTATGAATGGCAAAAAAGGAATCTGATTTGGTTGTCAGGCCAATGAACTTCTGAGCTGCAAGAGGGGTTTCGTACCTTGAAACTGTCATGGCACAATGCATATATATTTTCAGCCAGTACGGAGAAGGGCCCAGTCACGCCGAGAATGGTCAATGGTTGAATTGAAGCAAGAGCGAAAATGATACCGCAAAGGCCAGTGCTAAAGACAACTTCAATTGTGCCCCAATTCGCTCCGGTCAAGACATAAAGGTCACTCGCAAATGTGATACCAGGCAGAAGGTTGGTGAAAAATACGTACACGGCGCTAGCGAAGATCTGCTGATTGAACACCGTCCAGTCGGACAAATAGCGCCTGCGAATATTGACAATGTCTTGTTTCAAAAGTCGAAATGGACGAAGAGGACCGCCTTTAGCGACAGAGCCTTTCAAAGCTCGCCAGGGTTTAGGTGTGTGCTTCGATGGGGTGATAATGGAATGTGCATCGGGGCCTTCTTCTTCTCCATTTTCTTCAGTTATCCCATTTTGATCATTCGAAGACCTTCCCTGGTGACGGCGGTGTGCCCTTTCTGACCGGTGTCGCAAAGAGGATGAAGTCCTAGTGGATCGAGGACGAAAGGCGGTAATTAGAGACATTGAGAACGTCTACACCGAAAGTTTTCGGGTTTATGATGCAGTAGAGTCAAGTATTTCTCTCACTAAAATTCAATTCTCAGAAATCAGCGTTGATAATGTCTGAATTGATGAAATTGGACGATTGTTTAAGTGTATTGGTGGTCAAGACTCTGACAAGCCTTGCCCACATACCTACCCCGCGCGTATCCTTTTTCCTCATAAAAGGGAAGATATTCTCTTACCCATAGACATAGTCGTTATATATTCCATTTTCATGGACATAATAGAAGCATTCTTTGGGAATTGGAGTAGGATGAATAGGCAAAGCTGGACTGGGATCGTTATCAGCCCACAAAAAAACACAGGTATCGACGTCATAGGCGTTTGCACTTCACCGCCTTTGTCGTTCTGCTACTTTTGTCTTTTTCCGAAGCCGACTCCGATCAGTGATGGTCAACTGCCAACGTCCCGATCATTAGCGCCAGTCAGCAGAAGTTTTTGGCAATGTACGATCGATTTTACGGGTGACTGATTTGATATGATGCTCGTGTATTTCGAGGCCCAATTGAAAACGCTCTCACTGCGTCAACAACGATGACCACCAAATTCATTCCGCGCGCCGTATTCCCTCACTACGACTCGATTCCGCGATCGTATTTCCTAGGCCACCACAAGGCTGGTCTGGAGAAGATGAAAAGTATGATATCCCGAATAGACTATATTATCGAATGTCGTGATTTTCGGGTCCCAATTACTTCCATCAACCCCATGTTTGAGGAGGCTCTCGGAGATAAACAACGTCTCATTGTATATACGAAGAGAGACTTGGGAGGAGAAGCCGATGCTATGGCAAGAAGAGTACATAAAACCCAGTCCAAAATCAGTCGTGTTTTGGAGCTAATAATGACATCTTCATGTAGAATAAGGAATTAATGCGCAAACTGGATCCCAACACCACCGTCTTTTTCACCACCTCTAGTTCTCCAGACTCCGTCAGTTCTATTTTGAGACATTTAAAAAACGACAAATCAACCGCTCATCGAATAGCAGCGTGTCGAGCGATGGTCGTCGGGATGCCGAATATCGGGAAATCATCGTTGATAAACACTCTCAGGAATCAAGGGGTCCATAAAGCGAAAGCGCTCAAGACGGGTGAACACCCAGGTGTAACGCGCAAGATCGGTACACCCGTCAAGGTGGTAGAAAGACAAGACGGATCTTCGGTTTATGTTTTGGACACACCGGGAGTGTTTGTTCCCTATATGCCCGATGCTGAGAGGATGCTGAAACTTGCTCTTTGCGGTTGCGTCAAAGACACGATTATCCCTCCTGTCACGTTGGCAGACTATCTTTTATATCATATAAACTTGATTAACCCCGAAATCTATGGACGATGGTCCGGTCCTACGAATGAGATCATGCCACTGCTTACTCGATTTTCCCTCCAAGTGGGATTGCTTTCAAAAGGCGCTGTTCCGAATATAGAACAAGCTGCCATCAACTTTGTTCAAAAGTGGCGGTCAGGTGACCTAGGGAAGTTTGTTCTGGATGATATAAGAGCGGAATTGAGGGCACGAAAAGAGGGAAACATAGAGACGATAGGTCCTAGTCGGACGCAACAGCTCAAGGCTATCACGCGTGCACGAATAAACCGGAAGAAGGAGCAGCGGTTGCAAGCTCCCAAAAGCACGGCTGAAACGCAAGTGATATCCAGCTCGGAGCGACGGTAGCTAGACATGTTATGTCGAGCGTGTATAGTATTATGTATATAAATGCAGATCAATAAAAACGAATAGTGTACAAATAGCATATCTCGTATTCATTAACACGGAAGTCCCATCGAGAACATTTGACTATGAGATCTTGTCCAGAAGCCTTCGGCGCCTCCTATCAACAAGTTCTTCTTGAACTTCTTGAAGTGTGGGAAGCCTCCATTCAACACCATCGCCTGCATCACCAGGCAGCGGTTCCCAGCCATCGTCCGCATCATCCTCTCCATTCTTGATCATATTTTCAATCGCTTCCTTCTCACGTTTCTGCTCGTAAGCAACCAGAGCAGCCTCTTCCTCGTCCCTTCCATAGCCGAAGTAAGCAGCATCAACGTGTTTGCGAAGCATATCAGCAGCTTTTTTCCCGCTCTCGGTTTCATCCTCCTCTGGTCGATTTCTTCTCGCCGCAGCTTCGAACATCTCTTTGACACCAGGCAGTTCACGTGCTCGCCCAAAGTATCTGTAACCTTTCCCACCACCCGGTATTTCCCTGCCCTCATCGTCATAAACTCTTCCGCCGCCACGCATGTAGTTTGGTCCGCCTAAGTTCCGAATTTGCGACTCCCACATGTGTTTCTCCCTCATAAGTTTGTTGATCTCATCGTTGAGATCCCGGATTTGATAGTCACTGAGACTGGGATCCTGAATCCTGGAAACCTTTCGCGAGATTTCCTTCAACACTTGACCTCGCCATTTTTCTGCGGTCGGTATGGAGTCTATCTGTGTGATTGCCTTTGGTCGACGTGTACGTGCAATATCGAGGATACCGAGGTCTGCTGCCTGCGCCGCTCGAAAGCGGAAGAGCATCGACTGTGCCTTCTCGCTATTTCGCGCCTGAGTAATGAGGTGTAAGTTTTGCGTTCGTCCGTATTAAGAAGGAACCTCGACACATGACTGAGACCACTTACCATGATGGTGATTGAGAGAAAAGATGTTATGAGGTTCTGATATTTAGTTGCTCATGAGATTAGAAGAATGTTTTGGAATCAAAATGCGCGATTGGCTGTTGTATTTATGCACAAAGGGGAAGATGTCGTCGTTTAGCTTGTGGAAGCTGGAGGTTGGCATCGATATTTCAAACGTTGAAGGTTGAAATTTGGCGCTAATCCATTTTAGGACTCGACGACTGTACCCTAATTTCACAGACATCTAACTTGGTTTACTACTTTCAACAAGAAACCCTCGTTGAATAGTGTCAAAAGGCTTAATGCTTATATTTATGTATTCATAATTTAAGTTCTCGCATCAAACATAGTTAGATAGTTTAAAGAACTATTACTGCAAGCTTACGAGGACAGACGTGCACACATAGTAAGCCATGTAAGACATTAACTAACTGTAACGACACTGGGAATTGATGAAATCCAAGTTTTTTTAAGAATTATAATTTTGAAAATAATAAATCATGCATATCCCCGCGAGATGAAATCTTCTTCCAGTAACGTGGACTTGAGCTTTTCAGTCATGTGAGTTCCGAAATTCCGTAGCTTTGTTACTTCATACAGACTGCGCCTCGGCGCTGCTGCGTGTCCATATGTAACCTTAAAATATATAGCAGTACAGCGACCTGGGAAGAGGTCGGGGTACAAAAAGGAGTGAATACATTACAGCTTGCTTCCCGTGCCGAAAGACTTCATGAAGGCCTCTTTCTGTTCTGTTGGTGTTTCAGTTGGGCGAGGTAGTGACTTGCGCTCGTCGCCATTGACAGTGACAACAATTAGAGCGCTTCTGTCAACAGATCCAAGTGCCCTTGTCACTCCTTCTGTCGTATCTACAATAAACTTCCTTTCATATGGTAGTCCTTCGACCAGTGCAAGAAAGTCTCCTCGACCTATCATTAACGGCTGATTTCCTGTCGAGCTATGTTTTCCGTTGTAGATCACCACGTGAATCACCCTCTGATCTGGTAACGGAGCAAGAATAGCATTGTTACCTAGGTGCATCATGAAGGATCCATCGCCATCTATGCAAATAACTCGATTCTTCCTGCAGCCATTTGACACTCCATGTGCTAGAGCGTATGTGTGGCCCATACCTCCAATACCAAAAAAATTCCTTGCAATACTTTGGCCTTTGTTCTTTCGCAGCATCCACAGCTCGCGACTATTACCACCAAGAGATGACACGGAGACATCACTGGGCTTTAGTGCACCAAGTACGCTCTCGATCGTACTCTCTCTGGACAGGGCAGGTCTTTTGGTTGATGACAGCCACTGATAAGTCTTCGACTCATTCGGTGGAGCAGTCGTCCAACTAACCCATAAAGGATCTTCGTATGCTGCAAAATAATTTGCGGGAACAATCAACGCGACGGGCGTATTGTCTTTCTTCGCCCTGGCAAAGAGGCGAGCAACAGCAATTCTAGCCTGTGCTAAGCCTTTTGGAATTACCTCATATGGAATATCATTTGCTTCGAGGTTTCTCACGATGCCGGGGCCAATGAGGTTATGCTGCGGTTCATCCTTCTCACCTGGCCTACCTCGCCACCCTATCATCAGAAGCATAGGGATGCCGAAAACCTCTTTTGCAACAAGAGATTGTAGAGGATTTAGTGCATTCGAGTAGCCAGAGTTCTGCATGTACACGAGAGCTAGATTGCTTGTAGACAGATAGTAACCAGCGGCCAGCGCCACAGCGGCGCCCTCGCTAGCCACTGTGATATGCTTGCGCGTACATTTCGCTGCTGCCAAGTAACTCAAGAAAGGGCTCAGTGTTGAATCGGGAACACCAAAGGACCGGTCAATTCCGTTCACCTTCAGGACATCCTGGTAGAATTGCTCAAGATTGAATGGCTGTTCCATGGTAAGTATGTACAAGTTGAACTCGAATTAGAAGGCTGTAAAGGAGGAAAGAGAAAGTGTATGAAACCCAAGTCCCCTCAAGTCGTGATGAAGAAAATGTAAAATCATGTAGACGCCTACTTCCGGAGGTGCAGCTATACTCGCCAACGGTCTCCCGTTGCTTTGACAAAACCAATATCCTGTTTATCATGTCATTTCTCAACGCTTTCCGCCCCCACGATCAGACATTCACCTCATTTCCTAGTCGCGTGACGTCCTGCCGTTTCCAATAATCATGGGAGAGCTAGCAATGGGCCGTGGCATGTATTAGATGCCTTAATGGAGTTACATTTTGACGCGGACAATGCACAAAGTAGTACGGATGTACTTCCGTATGGTGCGATGCCCAGAAGGATATCTAAGGGCCGCTTGACACTCCCACTCCAAACATGTTGAAACTTGGAATTATTAACTGTGTTAAGTAATTCCTCTCAAAAGAGACATGTGCACTGTCCCTTATGTTTATGTGCATCCCTACATAAGTAATTCCTTATAATTGATTTCAGCCCCGAAGATGATTATCAGACACTTCCTTGCCCTATATCTCAATAACAACGGACGGTGGGTGTTGACAAGCCTACGAATCAGCTACCTATATTTAGCAAAATACTGAGCTTTACAGTACTTTACATGTCAGTCTCCGTAACAGAGGCAATTCCTGATAATCTCGATTAATAGAGGACCCTACTTCCTTTTTAAGTCAAATCGCATCACTTCAGCAGATTCTTTTCCATTCTCTTTAGACCACTTGTGGCCATTCCTCCCTTGAAAACATTTTGTGGTTTTCAACTTCGGTCAAGATGCATATTACGTCAAACGTTCGAAACCTGGAAAAGTTTCTCAAGGCTTTCCCATGGGCTGGCTCGGAACAGCTTACGGAACCTGAACTCGCTGAACATTTCGCTGGTAAGCAAGATGCTCGAGCCCATCACTACAATCTTGTAGTTGCCAAGGTTGTCTCTATTGGAGCTACAGTGACGGAGGACCGTGAGGGTCATGAGAGGCAACTGGTGCTGAACGAGATGCTCATTGCGCCGCTTGTCGGCCGTGAATCAAGCCTGGGCCACAGCTCGGCTCTGCCCACTGAGGGAATTGCTGTGGGATCAACTATTGACTACGTCAGTACTGGCGGCGGCTTGGGTGTCTCACCGGACAATCCTCCGGGCAAGGGAGACCCCTCTAAAGTCAAAGTGCTCAGCATATTACGCTATTCGTGTGGCAAAGTAGCCAAAGCTCAGGACTTTGCCAAGGATTTGCCTTCCGTAGACAAGCTGAAGCCTGTCACTATTGTTGTGGGGTCCAAGTCCGATGCAGGAAAGACAACTGTCTGCATTGACATCCTGAAGAGCCTTGCTTCTGCTGGACGGCGAGTCGGCATTGCAAAAACTTCAGGGACTGCGCAACGCATGGAAATTGAAGAACTTGCCGTACACGCCAATCAAGGACTCGATACAGCGGATGCTGGTATGCCGACCACATACGCTCCGTCTCAGGAGCCCGATGAGCGGGCTAAATTCACTCACCAGCAGTCCCTTCTCGCAGCTGAATCAAACCTACGTGCCCTTTCTGTTGCCAACGAAATCATCCTGGTTGAGTTCGGAGGTGATTTACTGTCTGCAAGTGTGCCTGAGATTCTCGCTGACCCTGCACGTTTGAACATTGTGGCAGTAATCATGGTAGCAGAATCGGCAACCGCCGCTATCGGAATAGAAACGAAGCTACTGAGGATCTCTGAGAGTTATGGTAGTATCCCATACTATATTGTGGGTCCAACGGCAAATCTCAGAGCTAACAGAAATTGTGTACAGCGGGAGACACAATGTGCAGGATGTTTTGATCTATGGAACAAGAATAACTCTCTTGCATCGCAGAGTCAACGAGACGCTAGCGCAGCCTCTTCCCAGGAGTTAATGCGGAAGCTGTTGGAGCATTGTAGCCCTGACTCTGTTTAGCTATTTTCATTTGAGTTGATGCGTTGCTATTCAAATCTCTGATTGACGACTTTATTCAAGGGGACCACAGCCGACTGTGAAGTATGGCTATATGTGAGAGGGGTATATCAATGCACAGGCTATCCAAGGTCTTTTTAACATTATCAACTCTCAAATTATCATATACGCAGCAATTCTTGCAAGAGAACCATAGCTATTGGAATTCCCGTGTATTTTTATAGTAAAATAGCTTGCGCGAACGAAAGTTGGCCTGAAAATGACTACCTCATGTTTAGTAACGGTCTGTACCAAGCCAACTGTCTTGCGAAACTTTTTCCTAATTCAAGATGTCTCAGCAATTGTTACACTTATCCAAACTTTGAAATGTGCATGCAAACTGATGATTCAAACAATCCTAGGCTCGGAAGTGCGCAGATGACCTCCTAAAATAAGTATTCCTCAACTCTTGGTTATCTAAGTCTCACAGCCTGGCCGTAAATAGTTCTCCAGACTTCGAGAAAAGGCTGATCAAAGGGGAGACTTGATGGCTATTTATTTTGAGAAGCTCCTTAGCTGTGGCGATATTATTGTCCACAGCCCTGGCATTCTTACCTTCTAGAAGCGCCTTAGTCACTTTCTTCACGTTCATCAGTACGTATCTCGTTGCAAGGGCGCGGTATTCTTGCGCCGACTCGCTCAGATTCTCAGCCTTTTCCAATTTCTGCAGAAGATACCCAAAGTTTCGGCATTGTAGGGTAAAGTCCAAAGTTTTATCTCCAAAAGAGAAGCTCGACTTTCTAGTAGCCAGGAAGAAACTTGATATTGCATCACCAGCTGTAATCTTTGCCCTCATTAAATGATTGGCGTAGATGATAACATTTGCTCCAGCCTGATGCAACTCCTCATCTGTGATGGAACCGTAGGTGGTTGGCACCACAACCAGAGGAGTCTTCACATCTTGCGATCTGAACTGAGCAAGAAATGACAAGACCTCACTTGGGTCTTTCTCTTTGCTACGGATCATGATAGCATCTGCTCCGCCCTTCTTGTAGACCTCGGCACGGGCCAGTGCATTATCCACTGCAAGCCTGACAGACGCTAGCTCTTTTGCTTCGTTCTTCCCCACCATGCGAGTGGTGAAGCTTTCGATTCGTGCAGTAATCATGATCTCACTGTCTCCGGCAGCAGCCCTGAAAGCTCGAAGAACCTTGGCAAACTCGTACATGTCTGCCTGGCCCTGGGAGTGGGAAGCGCCAGCGAGGGAATTGACTTCCTTGCCCGGCGCTGTCACGCTCTTGTCTTCGATAATGACCATTGAGACACCGAGTGACAATAATAACGCGACTAGTTGAGGAATGTCATTAACATCGCCACCGCTATCCGCATCAAAGGCAGCGCAGAGGGGACGCGATCCATGCTGCTCGATGTTGTTGTTTGAACTCGACATATACGTTGCTCGCTGAAGAGGGGATATGAGTTCTGTATCTGGTATGCCTAGATAGGTTGTCTGAGTTAGGCCACTCAGCCAGATCCCATCAAAAGATTCGCCATTGTCGCTGAATGTCAAGCGAACAGCCTCCTTTGTTGCATGGTCATGGGCCTCGAGTAGACGAACTCTGTCCTGATTTTTCTTCAATACGGACTTGATGGATTGAGACATTGTATGAACTCTAGCGACGTTTCAATCGGCCTAAGGTGCCAACAGGAAGGAACAAGGAAGGTATCTATCTACTTCTAATTTGCGTTTTGAGGGCTTTATCAACTCTTGGGGGCGAAACTAGCTAAATCACACCCAAAATGGATTACTATGCCCTGTTCTAGATATCGGTACTACTATCCTTGCAACAGGAGCAGGTCTCTTTCAGCTAACCGGTGTGTTCAGTCCGACTTGAACATAATTATGACATGCACCTCAAAGGTTATATGTCATGTCATCTTCTTTACTGAATATGGCCGACTTTAAAAAGCCCTTGTATGACATTGTCACAGAAAGTACACCACGGTTCAATGCAAAAGCCCGACCTCTGACACCATTCGAGATTGCCCTTACTAATTGCCTGAAGAAAAATTTGGCGAGATATTTTATCAGCAGTTTAATCATGCAGTCAAACTCTCTCACCGTATAATATCTCTTCTTTGACGAAGAAGAACGCAATGTTAGATCGTCTATGTGATGATTACTTAACTAGACGTGGATTGAAAGTTTTAGAGTTTCGGTGGCTTTCATCGGATCGGCAATAGGCCGTTCCCCGCAGGAGTAAGTGCGGGAGCTAGCCTAACAAGGTAACTAGGCATGCGACCTGTTCTGCTTAGTCTTCGTAATCAAAAATGTGGGGTGCTAGGGCTACTCAACTCCGCAATCCCATTTTCTTGCTGCTTGATTATTAATAGTTTTCTTCAAACAGGTCACGAGTATGATGATGATGATGATGATGATGATGATGATGATGAAACCAAGCAATCATTTTTACATTTGACAAGCTATATGTAACTAATATTTCCATGTACATACGCTTTGATCTATTTTCTCCACCAATCTGTTCCGCAAACATGAGAGTCAAAATACGTTCTATATGAGGAATATATTAACATTTTCTATCATCCCTGCCTTGCGCCAAAGTAGGGAGTACATATAAGACACTGTTATTCTCGTAAAGCGTAAGACAGTGGCCAACTGGGCAAAACCCAATGCAAATTGATGCTCCTTTGATGTCATAAGTCACGATAGCCCGTTCTTTTGCAAGAAGGCCTCGTGCCAGAAATTTCCTGCCGGAAAACAATTTAGGGGCTTTAAAGTATGGTAATACGAGTGTTGGGGCCAAAATATAAATAATAGGGCCAATCTACACCGTCATCTTCTTACCTAGGGAAGGATCTCTTTGAAGTACCCAGGTTGATGAAATGATCTGTGGTCGACAATCAGGTTTGTCTGAAACACAACACTTTTGGAAACATTGAATATTCAGACGAAATTTTTGTCAGCATGAGAGATCTGAGCAATGGCTAAGATTCAAGTGAGCGGAGCGCATGACTGACAACAGATAGAACATGCACTAAATGTTTACTAGGGAAGCTGAAACAACTCAATGAAATTCTAATATTCAACTTGGAGTTTTACGTAAACAAGAGCACCTTAACCATCTTTCCGCATGCAGTACCAGCCTCGCTCCGTTTTAGGGCTGCTATCCTTGCTAGTCTAGTTCGCTCTTCTCAAGAAGCTGTGTACCCTGTACTACCAGTTGACGGTGTGAACTCGCACATGAATGCACTAATATTTGGGCTGCTTATCCAATTTCGAACCGTCGATTCAGAGATTTGAAAGCTGAAGATGGCGTGGTAGATGGACCAATGCACGCAAGACAATTGGATCTCAGGGATGCAATTTATAGGCTAAATATCATGAAAGATGACAAATGGAAAAACCCATTGGTCACTTCCTGAAAACTTGAATGTAACGGTCAGATTTTTCTTTGTCCGTATCGGGATTACTCGGGACGAACATCAAAATGTGACGAGATTAGCCTTTAAGCATAATTTGGCCCCACTTCTCATGCTCGTGCGCATTCAGAGTGGATCACAATGCTAACTACGTTCGGGATATGGGCGTAAACTGTAAAGGATTGTCGAGGCTACCAAGACGGGACGAATTACCGCCTTCCTATACAATCCTAGACTCATCCAAGTGCGGGATTTTATTATTTAAGGCAACTTTAGACGTAGTAGTTAGTATCTTGTAGACCTCCATTGTCGGTACCAACCGCTCATCATTATTCTCAGACGATATGGCTAATATTTCAGAAGCTGAAAGCGGCCTTGCATCCGTCGACGACGGGTCTCCCTCGTCTCGAGACGCTACCGAGGAAGAGATTGCATCTATGAGGCATGTCGTTGATAACATACCGCAAAAAGTCTGGGTTTCCTTACTGGTTAGTGGAGCAGAGCGCTTCACATACTATACGATCTCAACACCCTGGCATAAGTGGTTGACGACAAGACGGCACACAATATGGCAATTCGCTAAGACGAGATGGCAGAGAACTATATACAGAATGCACCAGGTGATAGTGCTGTTCCAGGTGCTCTTGGACTTGGACAGTCTCGAGCGACTATCGTCTTCAATGCTTTCTACTTATTCTCTTACTTTGTACCAGTCCCGTTTGCCATTGCATCGGACACTTGGCTGGGGCGATACACCGTTCTCTGTATCAGCTTGAGGTGGGTTACATTGTCAGAGTACCTAGAATTTACTAGCTTGCTAACACTGACTAGCTTGTATTTTTGTGGTACACTTGTGCAGTTCATAACGTCTCTACCCTCTCTTTTCAGCCAGGAATCAGGCATGGTGGGATTTGCAATCATGATGGTCTTGATAGGTCTTGGTGTTGGGCGTACAAAGGCAGCAATCACACCCTTCATCGGTACTATACCGTCCCTTATGCACATTATCTTTGAATACATCTCATAGAGGCATCAGGAGATCAATACCCGGTCAAGCTTCCACAAATCAAGACCTTGCCGACTGGAGAACGCGTGATCATAGATCGAACTTTGACCTTACAATATGTGTACAATGTCTACTACTGGTGAGCGTTTCATATAATCAATAGATAGCAGAGACTTACTTCAGTAGGATCACCAATATAGCCGCCCTTTCTATTCTTGCGTCAACTTATCTTGAGAAAGAACGTGGTTTTTGGGCGGCCAACCTCCTTGCACTGTGTTCATCTTAAATTGGAGTTGCATTGCTTGCAATATTTAGCAAGAAACTCGGTGCGTCCCTGCGTATAAATAGCCCCAATGTGTAACTGACTAGCTGTAGAGAGGTTTCCAGCTCAAGGCGGTGTCTTGCTGAAAGCCGGGAAGGTTCTCGGATATGCTATTCAAGATAGGTTTAAAATCGATGCCGCGCGGCCACGCTGGCAATATGAAAAGCACAACCGGGTAGTCCCATGGACGGATCGTTTCGTTACAGAGATCAAGAGTGGTCTGTGTGCATGCCAAGTAATGTGCGTTCTATTTGAAACCCCGGGGACCTCTATGCGCATTTGATACGAGAGTTTACTGACCTCATCATGTGCAGGCTTTGGTTCGTCTTGTTTCATCTTGGCATCAACCAGATGACCAACAACCTGGTTTCACAAGCAGGTGAAATGGAGCTCACAGGCTTTCCCAACGACGGTATTCAGATTCTGAACCCAATCGCCTGCGTTATACTCGGTCCAATCATCCAGAAAGTACTTTACCCAACTCTTGCGAGATATCACATCCCCTTTGGTCCACTCATGCGCATGGCCATGGCTTCCTTTACGATGGCAGCCACGTTTGCCTATGCAGCCGGTGTGAAGAAGATGATCTATAACTCTGGTCCCTGCTACGACGCTCCGTTGGCGTGTCCTGCCGCAGAGAGAGCCGGACAGACCCATCTGCCCAATACGATCAAGGTCTGGGTGCAAACGCCGGTCTACGTTATCCTAGCCGTGTCCGAAATCTTCGGCTTTGTCACGCTTAGCGAGTATAGCTACAGCAAGGCACCTAAGGATATGCGCACTGTGGTTCAATCGATGCGACAGCTCAGTGCTGGCGTTGGAAGCGCTATCGGTATAGCCCTCGGTTCAGTTTCACAGGATCCCAAAGTATTGTGGATGTATGTCGGGCTGGCAGTAAGTTTAGGGTTGGCAGGTGTGGTGTTTTGGGTGCTCATGGGTCACCTTGAGAAAGATAATGAAGATGTGAACACGATGTTTCTAAACGAAGACGAAAGTGCTAGGGGCCAAACCGAGGGTAAGATAAACTCAGAAACCAAGAACTAAACATTTTACCGAAATCCAATTGTTATTCTGCTGTACATACGTACCATCAGACACGTTAAGATAGAAGCAGTCGGGGTGCTGACGAAGGGCTGAAACTATCCATGGATAGAAAATATCAGAACTACAGTAGTCGGCAAATCCAGCACACAACAAGTAGTTTCTGGCAAAATTGGATGTAACTGCATACTCCCTTGTCTGCCTTCCTTGTATCTGGATTACTACATAAGAGTAGCGAGGGGTTGCGCGGGGTAACCCAATGTTCAGTCCTCGAAAGACCTATTATGGGTCAAGCTGGGACTAACAGAAAAGAAAGGGATAAAATGCCTCTGTCAAGTTCTTTGTATCAGACGTCGCATAGAAATCCTGGTTATGGCTAGCGTTGACCGAACAGATTCATGATTCATGTGATCAGAGGTTTGATAGCGGGTGTAGTGTGCCTTTATTCCAACCAATATCACCGCTGACGAGGGCTTTGTAGACCGCATCGTGGCTGCGGTGCGCAGCTATGACAAACCTATCCATGCGCTAGTGACGGTCAACAATGCTGGCGCAATCGGTACCGCACGAGCTTGTCAGATATTGGGGTTCCGCTCTGCGCCACCAAAGTCATATATCATTGCTGGAGACAAATTCAAAACGCGGGAGATGGAAACCGACAGTGGAGGGGCATTCAAGGTCTTTAATCTAGACGAGCTACACGCACGATTGTTGTCCAAAACCCATCCGCCCATTGAATACCCTGTGATTGTGAAACCCTGTATGGGGTGGGGTAGTGAATGCGTTTTGAAAGTGCAGACCGAAGGCGAACTCATCCAAGCAGTCGCCTGGGCTTCGAGTCGACACAGCGATGGGCCGAACCCGCGTTCTGATGTGATGATTGAGTGAGCAGTATATTGAGGGACCCGAGGTTGATGCCAATTTCATCCTTATTGATGGAGATGTCACCTTCTTCGAGGTTGCGGACGACTTTCCCAAGACTGGCGACAATGCGGAAAACCCGTTGGATGCGTCCTTTGTGGAGACATCTATGGTTCTTCCTACAGGACTCTCTCCAAAAGAGATTCAAGTCACGAAGGATTCACTCCATCAAGCCCTTCTGAGACAAGGTTTCCACACCGGTGTCTTTCACTGCGAGGGGCGAATTCGATATGCATCCAAGGAGTACGATACGCGCGATGGCCTTGTCGACTTGTATCCAGGCCGTCAGCTAGCCGGTAACAAGGAACCTTCCTTCTACCTGCACGAGATCAATGCTCGGCCGGGTGGTTACTTCGTGAGTAGCGCTACGTTGTTAACGTACGGTGTTGACTACTACGCCAATCATATACTTGCCGCTTTCGGCGACCTTGATCGATGCCGTGCGTTAAGCGTACCTTTCTCCCATGGTCCTCAATGGTGGCTCCAGGTGATCATCATTCAGGAGGACAAAATTGGTGTGATGAAAACCCCGGACGCCGGCAAAGAGACGCTGGAACGGCATGCGGATCTACATCAGGCCGTAGTAGATTACAGGACGGCGAAGAAAAAGGGCGATAAGCTACTTGGGCCGAGGGCTAATATTTTCAGCTACCTGGCATACTTTTCTGTGATGAGTAGGAAGAGCAGAGAGGACTGCCTTAGGTTGGGAGAGAAAGTACGAAGGAGTTTCACTTACGAGATTGAGTGAATCAGTTCACACTGGTTTCCTAGCTACCCAGGTATCAAACTTCGCATTGGTTTCATGAATTATCACTATCAGGACTTGCTATAAAAGCATAAACATGCATTCTCTGCACCACCTCACTGAGTGTAATACTAATATACCTCCTGGCCATAGTACTTTAGAGCAGTTTTCTTGTACCCTCTGATGAATCTCCTGAGCACCGATTCGCCGATGCTATCCCATCTCGGGTCCAAGAAGGTTTCAATCTTTTTATCTATAGCCCATTCGCCATTCTCAAGCTCCTTGCGTCTCATCGCCCTGACGCTCTCTGGGATGACATTCTGAACCTCTGACAGTTTAAGGTCGAGCGGCAAACCCATAAAGAATGGAATAGAATATCTGTCTTTCTGTGAACGTGCCCTTACCCGGTGTACTGTTGCTCTGGCAGCACCCTCGGTGGCCGCCTCAAATGCATACCCTAAATTGACAACCAGGGTGCCAGGGATCGGGTCTACGGGGATCCAGCTGCCATCCCTGTCTTGCACATCCAGCGCGCGTTCAGTACCGACCTGGTGTAGAAAGGTGAGCCACCCTGCCATGTCTTTGTGTGGGCCCACACCCTGACCCTCCTGCTCTGGAGGCATTGCTGGGTAGAAGTTGAATCTGAGCCGATGCTGGGGCGAAAGGAAGTCGCTCGCAGTTGTAGAATCAGAGACGGCGGAATCGGAGTTTTTGTTGAAGAAGCTATCGAATGTCCCGATAGGAATGCTAAAAGCCTCCTCCACGA
Source organism: Talaromyces stipitatus ATCC 10500 (assembly GCF_000003125.1). Lineage (NCBI taxonomy): Eukaryota > Fungi > Ascomycota > Eurotiomycetes > Eurotiales > Trichocomaceae > Talaromyces > Talaromyces stipitatus. Next base: position 909,890 of record NW_002990116.1, read on the forward strand.
GGTGGACAAATCTGTAGGATAATTCCGAGAAAGCATCCAAGTAAATGCAGAAATATTAGTGGAATTGATTCCTACTTATCGTGTTCTAAATTCTTACTCATTTGCAGCTTTCATAAAGCCAGGGACTTCATCTTCTGACGGCCACACGTTTGGGACCTCTGAGTTTCCAGTACAATTTTGAGAAATCTCTTCCACGTTCGTTCGGTGTGGCATCTTTCTGGTACACCTCGGGTAGTTCAGTGGCAATGTCGTATTGCTCCCTTAAGTCGAGCTTTCCCTGAGTTGTCTCCTGTGCGTAGTCACTGAAGCCAAGGAAATGTGGTGATTTGGTTTTGGACAACTCCCTCTTTCTTTGTTGGGGCAAATGAAAGAGCGTCGGAAGCTTACTTGACAGAGCATCGATTATATCTTGTGGGACTCCATGGTTGCAGATATACAGAAATCCAACGTTGAACAATGCGTCACGCAACTGGTCAAGAAGTAGCCCTCGCTTTGCAGGATCATCTGCGAGCTTCAGATCAAGGATTGGAATTTTCCTAATAGATGACATGTTCTAAATACTTGCAAGTAATCGATTCGGTTGTTGTAATATCTCAAAGACTACGTTGCCTGCACATCCTTTCAGCTTTTTATACACTTTTACAGTCAGAGTGCATAACATCATATGGTCACGGATGCACTTACTTATTCGGGTAGCCAAAGTCCAGGCCTAACACCATGGGACGCCATGAAGACAAGGCGGTTCTTCATCCTGTCAGTTGACATTATAGCTGCAACTCCAGCTGTGGAGGGACATGCGAAAATCGCCCCAACATCCCTGCCATTTCACAACAACATCCGCCAATGACCAGAGTACCGCATTAGCGAACTTGTGTTCAACTCCTTGGCCATGACTTGCCCGATGATACCTTGTATGGATAGTGTGCGGGGTATGATTTTGATGTCTACGGTTGATCATACTTTTCTAAGATCAAACTAATGCTTTGTCAAAGTTGCGTTCGACATGAACCTCATCGAACGTTGACATTTGGCACTAATCCATTTTCGGATGCAGCAACTGTGCCCTAACTTCACCCGGCGTTCAGCTGAATACACTGTTTTCACCGAGAGGGGTTGCCAGGCTGTGACGAAAGAGGTGTCTTTACTCCAAGCCCTTGTAGAAATGGAGAATTCTTGGGTAGGTCAAACGGCTATAACCTGGAGCCGAAAGGGGTTGATACCCAGTTATACCTAACTATACGCAGCAGACCATACAAGACACCGGAACCAGTGAATTCACCTAGAAATTGATTGACTTAGGTCATTGATACTTATTATTATCTGTACACGTATTAATTTGGATCTCAAGTCGTAGGAAGTAGAGAAAGGATGTGAGGACAAGTAGATATGAGTCTGTTTGTATCGAATTCCTTTCCAAAATTCACGACGATGGCCCAACCTACTTCTTATGAATGATGAAATGAGCAGCATTCCAGAATGAAAGAAAGAGATTATGTTCATCAAAATGACTAGCTCAAAAACAAAACAGGAACCGACCAAATCAATCGCACCCTAATGAAGACCATAATACATGCAAATGCACATATAGTATAAACAAAAACAAGACGAGAACCCCCTCTTACCACCTAGCCACTCATGTCCTTTACCTCCATATCATATTATCATCATCAGAACACTAAACAACCCGGGCCCCCAAGCAGATGAGTATCGCACATGCCAGAACAGCAGAGAAAAAGAACGACAAATGTTTAGATATGGCGTCATATACCGCCCTCCGAGTCCTATTCAAGCAACTCAGATGAAGCCCTTAGTGTTGCTGAACTTCCGCTGAGGTACTTCGACCGTACCATTAGCGATATACACGCCACTGCCGCGTCGACTAGCAACGTCACTCAATCCATTTGCTCTTCCAACAATGCTGCCTCTCTCGACACGCAATTGCTTCCATCCTTCTAGCTCTCTCTCGAGCCGAAGAGCTTTCTCGCGCTCTTCACGCAATTCTCGCTCTGCCCGCTTTGCTTGCAATTGGCTCTGAGAGTCAGAAGATTGAAGTTCATCAATCGTTTGCAGGAGGCGTTCAATTTTGTCGCGGGATTTGTTGATATCGTCGGTCAACTGCGAGTTGATTTTATCCCTTCGTTCAATCTGCGATTGCAAGTCCTTGACCGTACGATCGACATTGCGTGTGGAACGCTGCTCGGCGCTATACTTAGATTCTTGTTCCTCCAACTGCGTTTCGAGCTATATCACTGTTAGTTTCAATATCGGACCTTCCAAGGATAGATTCCTTACCTCCTTAACTCGCTTGTGAAGGAATTTGATATCTTGAGAAGCCGATGAAAACCCCTTAGTTTCCAAGTCGACGCACCGGAGCTGAACCTCCTTAAGCTGCTTCTCCAGTGATGCCTTCTCTTTGAAAAGAGTGGCGTTCGCTTCTCGCTCAGCGACTAGTTCTTTCTGCATCTCCACCGAAAGAGCTTCTGCTCGGCGCATCTTCCCAACCGCAGCTGCAGATACATCTTCATGCTGCGCTAGCTTAGATTTGAGTTCGAGAATCTCGCGGTCCATGCCAGCCGCGTCCCTCATGGAAGGGCTATCTCCATTCGCCAAATCTTCAAGACGATCGGTAGCCTCCTTCAGTCGGGATTCTAAGACCTTCTTGTCTTTTGCTAACAAGTCTCGTTCTGAGGTGATATCATCGACAGAAGTACGCAGATTCCGCACCTGTGACAATAATGACACAACTTTGCTTTGAGCATCATTGTGCGCCTTGATTGCTTCGTCACGTGAGGAGGAGACATCTTGCAAGGTCATTTCCAAACGAGACTTCTCTTTAGCCCACGTTGAGCTGTTGAGCACCTCATTATCCCATTTGCTGCGTAAGTCTTCCAACTCCTCACGCAACCTCGAATTCTCGTCGCGGACATGAAGTAGGTTCTCGCGCTCGATTTCGAGCTCGTTGGCAATAGTCGCAAACTCTCTCTGATACTTTTTCCTTGTCTGCTCGAGGGAAGCTTCCTTGTCCTCAATTTCTGACGCTCTATGGTTTCGATAATCTTCTAGCTCATTTTGCAGGCGTCGTTTACCTTGGAGAGCTCCTTCTAGATCCGCAGAGAGATCTTCAACCTTTTCTTCGTACGACTGGACCTGTCGTTGTAGGTCTTCGACAAGAGAATCCATACGCTGACGTTCAGCCATTATCATAGCACATGTTTCTTCTGCTTCTTTGGCTTGCGATTTGGCGAATTGTTCGGCTCGAGCAGCTTTGAGTACCGCAATTTCTGCTTGTTCAAGCTTGCTGAAGTACTCATCGGCACGACTCTTGTACAAACTGAGACTAGATGTCAAATCAATGACTTTTGACTCCTCGGCATCGAGACGAATCTGTAGATCAGAAAATTCCTGCAATAGTTGATTTCGGCTTGCAGCTTCCTGTTCCCTTGTGAACTCGGCGTCTTGAAGGTCGGAGCGAGCATCTCTTAACTCGACTTCTAAAGCAGTCTTGCTTCTCTTGAGTTTTTCGAACTGGGACTTCGCCTCCGTAAGTTCCGCTATAGCATTTTTATTGACATTAAGAAGCGACTTCCTCGATTGTTCCTGGGAGTTGAGGAGATCAAAAAGCTCCTCGTGAGACTTGGCTTGTACATCACGCAAGGACAACTCTCCGGTCTGCATCATACGCTCTAGAGCGGAAACCTTTTTAGCTGAGTCGTCCAGCTTTTCATGAAGTCTGCCATTTTCACGTTCCAGCAATTGGACACGGCGGATCGATGGACTATCCTCTTGCCACATATCCCTACTAGGAGTCGCGAGCTCAAGCTGATTTTGTAGGTGTCTATTTTGCATTTCCGTCATTTGTAATTTGTTCTGCAACTCTTCAAGCTCTGTCGCCATGTCCATTCGCTTTTGATACGTTGTAGTGTCGACAGTACGATCTGAGCGGCCGGAATCCTGGTTGACTTCATTGAGGTTAAATCGCCGGTTGGGTGTTGAAGGATTGGAGAATCTCTTTGCATTCTCGGAATTCTTTCGAATATGGGTCGGTGATCGAGAAGTGGAAACCTGGTTATTGTCAATCTCCTCTAGTAAGGCCCTTTTTGACGAGCTGTAGCGAGCGTCCATCTCTTTTATCTCGCCTTCATGACGTTGACGCATTTCTACCAATTGGCTTTCCGCCCTGCTATATCTTTCTTCGGAGACACGTAAGTCCCTATGAGCCAGCTCGAGAAGTTGAGCGAGGTCCACTTTTTTGGAGAGATCAGGCTGGATTGCTTCCCAAGATTTCGAGGCCTCGTCAACCTCGGGATCAAAGACCTTGTGCAGAAGCATTAACTGTTGGTGGCAATCTTCAATCTCTTTGTGTGCCTGATCCAAGGCTGTTTGAAGTTGGCGAGTATTGGCTTGTGCCTGGTTCCGCATTTGCCTCTCAGTTTCGAGATTTCTATTTGCTTCCGCCAGCTGAAGAGTCATCGTTGAGGAAGCTGACTCGGCCTTACGACTCGCCTTGTGCTCTCGAGCAACCTCATGATTCAGATCTTCAACGGTCAAAGCCAACTTTTCTTTCTGCTTTTCAAGAGAAGTTATGGTAACCTGGGCATCACCTAATTGACGCTGCACCTTCTTTTGTTCCTCTTCCAACTTAGCTTTTTCATTTTGCAGCTGGACGATCCGTGATCGCTGGTTGTCGCTAGCCTTTGAATTCGAACGAGAAATCTCCAGGTTCTTCTGTTGGATCTTATTGAGAAGAGCACGATTATCATTCTCAGATGCAGCTAGTCTACCTTTGATAGTAACCAGCTCGCGTTCCAGCCGCTCCTTCTGTTGATCGTGACGTTCGCGAAAGTTCTCGGAATCCGCTAGCATCTGTGTGAGTTCCTGGACCTGTATGGACAACCGGGATTTTTCGCCTTCTACTTCCTGCAAATGGCTAGAAGCAATATCGAGTTCCTCGCGAAGTGCCGCTTGTTTTTCGTTAGCTTGCTTTATCAGGTTCCGCTCGACATGGCTCTCCGCATCCAATCGTGCTTTTTCGGCATTGGCAAAGCGTTCACGCATTCTAATCAGTTCGGCTTGTAGATCTTTGCGAGCCTGTTCGGCAGCTGTACGAGCTTCGGTGGCACGACGTAAGGTATCTTGCTGAATATACATCTCTTTCTCTATGGTGATCTTCGCTTCGTTCAAGCTTTCGTACTTGCCCTTCAGCTCGGCTAGCTTGTGTTCCCCAAGCATTTGAACATCGTCCCGTGATTGTCTCTCCCGGCTGAGATCGGCCTGCAATTGGAAGAGCTGAGCCTTCAAATCCTGTACCTGCTGTTCAAGAAGCCTTCGACTGTGACCAGCTTCAGCATCCTCAGTCATCTTGGCTTCAAGCATCCTCTTAACATCAGCAGCCTCACGCTCTAACGTAAGCTTCTCTGATTTTGTTGCATCCATTTCGGCCTGTAGATCACGTAGGCGTTTCTGCATGTTATCATGCCGTTCCCCAAGGGATTGTCGCTCTACCTCAAGACTCTTTTTAGCCTCTTCGTATCTTTTCGCATCGTTACGAAGGACTACGAGTTCACCTTCCTTACGTCGGATCATCTCCTCGTAACCGGTCGAGGTCTTCGAGAGCTCGGCGATCTCTTGCCTGATGGCTTTATTCTCATCAAAGAGGTTCTTCACCTGAATCCGGGAGGCTTCAAGTTCCTTGGAGGTCTTTGCTAGTTTCACATCGAGATTTTGATCGGATTTCAGGAGTTTTGTCTCGAGATCCTGTAACTTTCTCTCCTTCAGGCTGAGTTGGCTTTGTAGCATTTTCTTTTCTTGAGTGAGATCCTGTACTTGGACATCCCGCTGAGAATGCGTATTCTCCATCTCTTTCAACTCAGAATCCATCGCAGTCAGTCGCTCCTGTAGTTGCTTTTTGTCGGCTTCCAACTTCACGATGATCTGTCCGGCTTGCTCTAATTGAACCTTTCTTGCTTCAAGCTGTTCCTCGGCCTTTCTCTTGGCTTCAATCAGTTCGTCAAGTTGTCCCTCGAGGTTTTCTTGATCAGCAATGGCCTCTGCTAGCTTCTCGCTCAGCTCAACCTCTCTAATCTGAAGGCGCTTGAAGATTTCCTCCTTATCCAATGCAAGAGCCCGTTCACTCTCCAAAGTCTTCTTGACACGACTGATTTCTAACTCCGCTCGTCTCCTTTCTTCCTCTAATTTGTGGCGGTCTTGCAGGTCCTGTTGCACCTTGGCTTCAAGTTGCGAAATCTTTTCGTCCCTCTTCTTCACCTCAGCGGCTGTTCTGGTAGCTCCAAGCAGTGGCTTCATTCCAGTAAATAATCGCCACCAAGGATTCCGTTGCAAAGCCAAATAAACGTGGAAGTTCTTCTGAATGATACGAGTTGCCTCCGCCCTGTACAGTCTCTTATTCGCAATGCGCCTCTGGACAAAACCTCTAGCCGCGGACTGAAATAATGTCATGATTTCTCGGATCAGAGCATCTCGCTTCTCCTCCAGTTCCGCGAGTACTCCGGCTCGGAAGAAAACCTTTGTCAGACCAACGCGATACCACGATTTATCCAGGCCTAATTTATTCAACATAATGTGAGCCGCGCTTTGGCCCTCAAGATAGCCTTTAGGCATGTCGCGACAAAGGACTTCATAGCGTTGTCGGAATTCATTGAAAGAAAGACGGTTTGGGAAACCAGTTCGAGCGATTCGAATACCTTCGAGGACACCATTGCATCGCAATTGGTCCAAGACAAGAGGTCCATTGAACTGTTTGGGTTTTTTCTTATGGTTTGGAAGAATACAACGTACGAAGTGTGGATGAGTCGAATGAAGTTGATTCATCAAACTTGACAGCTGGTCTTTATGTCTTTGAGCCACAGTGCGGAATAGACCTTTCTTTACCCTGCTTCGCGAAAAGCCTTGTTCATCGTCAGTATCGACGTAATCCGAAAACAAATTGCAAATGTGTTTATCGGTCGAGCCAGATAGTAAGCGAGTGATGTTGTCGTTCAAAGGGTCTTTGTTCTTTTCCAGCCAACCTTCAGTAGTATATTCCACTTCCGCAGCATAATGCGTAAGGACAAACCCTTGACTTAGTCGAGAGGCACGATATTTTGGCGAATTCCGGTCCCAGAGAGAGTGCAATTTTTCCGTGAAAGTCTTATCCGTAGCTTTTGGCATCACACAATCTTCATCTAAGCAAGAGAAAATGCCAATTGGATTCGTCAGTTCGATAAGGTCAATGGTTGGCTGTAAATCTTTGCCGAAGTCAATGAATTGCCATTCGATCTGCTCTCTAGCATATTCTTCTTGCTCAAGCACAAACATGTGGTGATTGAAGAACTGCTGGAGCTTCTCGTTGGTGTAATTGATGCACAGTTGCTCGAAGCTGTTGCTTTCGAATATCTCGAAACCAGCAATATCCAGTACACCAATGAAGTATGTATCGTCGCTGGCAGAACTGCTCATATCAAGCTGATTATTGATACGATTCACCAAGTCACCAAAGCCCCGCTCATAGATACCTTTAGCCAATGCATCAAGTGCCAGTCTGACTTGTTCTGGAGTTTGGACTTTCTCGACCCACTCCCTGCCAGCCTTGACTCTCGGATGTAAAAGTCCCTTGACAAACGAGTCGGAGTCGACACCGAGGAGCTGGCATGCTTTGTGGACACTTTCATAGGCTTCCGGTGTCAAAGCTGCTTGATCGCCGCGGACACGCTCTTTCGTGACGGTGATATTTCCAAGATACAGCACGGCGGCAACGGTACGTAAGATGCACATGCGATCATTCTCGGAGAAGTTCATTATTTGGAAAGCTTCCATAAGTGCTTTCCATTCCTCGACATCAGATACTCCAGCAATAGAGTCGTTGCCATCTCTCGTGTATGCAAAGTCTTCAATTTGCATGTCTGCAAGAAGAAGTTTACTTCTCAAATTCTTATCAGAGCCTTGCAATAGCTGGTAAAAGACATGATAATTGCGTTCTCGGCTACCAGGTTTAACCACCCTCGACTTCTCAAGCAGATACCAATCAATATATGCCCCGGATATCTGGCCGGAGCGAGTGAATTCGATTCGAATGAACTTTCCAAATCTAGAGGAGTTATTGTTTCTCACCGTTTGGGCGTTTCCGAAGGCTTCCAGGATTGGATTGGCGCGGAGTATTTGTTGCGACAGATTGGAGAAAGCCTTTCCAGATCGTGTCCCAGACGACTCGGGAGTGGCTACTGCCGCCAAGTACTGGATCACCTTTTTAGTGTTTTCTGTTTTCCCGGCACCTGACTCGCCTCTAAAACTGCTGTTAATATCTTGATGTAAAATAGTCCGGAAGGAAACCATACGTCACGAGTATACTTTGATTTTCGCCTTCTTCCACGAGGTTGCGAAACGCTAGATCTGCCATTGCAAATATGTGCGGCCGTGTATCCTCTCGACTCTGACCCTTGTACATTCTCACATACTCATTTGTATAAATCGGGAGGGGACAATATGGGTTAACAGTAACTAAGAAAAGGCCGGAGTACGTCTAGTCAAATTGTCAGCGCCTACCATAGCAACGAAGGGGATAGGATGGCTAACATAGATGAGATCAGCTTGATAACGCAAATGCAGGTTATGCACAACAGACGCCTCGTTGAGATGAGTAAGTTCGGCCATGTCGTCGGCCTTATCGAATTTCGCTGGGTTGACTTTATCCGCATTTTCTATACTTACTTCGCGTTGCTAGACAGAGAGAGAAAATAAAATATATTAGCGATCATTTGCCTCTCTGACTAGGTAATACTTCACCCACACTGCCATCCTCGCATTGCACAAACAAGTTGCCATCTTGTCTCTCTTCGAGGACCTCTCCCCGAATGAAAGCCTTTTCGGGATCCTTCAACCAAACATACCGCTTGCCCGAGAAGTCATTATCCCCTTCCAAGTTATGAATCGAGTTGGCTCCCCTCTGCAGTTCCTCCGCTTTAATGAACTGGGGAGCAAATGTTCCCGAAGCGTGGACTGACTGTCTCAGAGAACTCGACCGTGGCCGATTTTCTGACCCGAGAGTTACCGCTGAGAAGTGTGATAACGACGAGTTCCGCGTGTGCGATTTCTTTTCAGGCTCCACAAAGGTCGTGGGCAACACAGCAGACTTTGGTCTTGATGTTGACACTTGGGGACTTGGTGAGGGCGAAGGTGAGTGACGGCTAAAGGGGTTGGCCCTTCGGGGCGAATTATTAACTGACGAGGGCTGCATATTGTCGAATTTTCAATGCATGTCGAGATACCTAGCTCATTGTTCGTTCATTCGGCCGATCTAAGTCGTAAGGTCGTGGGGAACAACGCGAAACGACGTGCTCTTGGAAAAGGAAATGAAAGGAAGAAATTCAAACTCGCGTTCAATGAATAATAATTAGATAAGGGTTCAATATCTGTCTACTCTCAGAAATAGACCGACTAACTGGGGGTTGCGCATAGGTGGAGAGTACACATGTAGTTCAATCGATCTTTGACGGTTTGCCTGTTTGTTTACCTTTTACCAGGAGCGACCAGCCTACTCCGCAACTACCCAACTCACATCAGCTAGTCTAACCTCTTTGAGCTTAGCTGGAACGTAGGAAGCGGTGACGCAGAGCTTTAGCATTATTGACGCGCTAATCCATACTTGGTAAGCGCCACTTTCCTGGTGCTCGCGTGATCACGTGATCTCATTCTGCGTCAACCAAAAATCAACTTTTCGTCTCATCCAGAAACCGCGATTCACCACCCCATCGCTTTTCTGGCCTACCTCATCTGGGTGTTCTCTTTGTTCGTCTTGGATATACTGGGGCTCTCCTTATAAGGCTGGACACAATCTCATTTCTGTCCTAGCAATGAATTACTGTTCTATGCACTAATCTTTATGGCTTCACATCGCGAACCAACTCGACCCTCCTTTTCTTGGTCCCGGCTACGATATCTCTGCTTCTAAGAAAACAGATCCAAACGATCGGTTTCGGCCAACTCCATCCACTAGAATAGCTTTTCTTCTCAATATTCCTGGGTAATCTCCTAAGGTTCGTGACATGTCGCAATACCCTGTGCCGCCGTCGTATGATGGGCAGCACAACTACGCGCCGACATGGCCAATGCAGCTTCCTTACGGTTCAAGCGACCCCAAGCAATCAGGGACTAATTTCTTCGCGATGAACAACGCTCCAACGGGTATCGCAAACTTCGCTGGCTTACCATTCGGCTCTAATGATCCAATTCAACTACCAGGCTTGGGGATGCCGTCCAATGCAACGCCATTACCTTACCTACCGCAACAATTCGCAAACAGACAGATGCCGCTACCCCTTTATAGCGCGGCCAACTTTCCTTTCAGTACGCCAGCTGACTCACTGCATCCAAATCAGCAAAGTGCAGTTACACAACCTTCCGAAAATCTTGACTCTTTGGCGATTCAGCGACAGGAAAGATCGAAACGTCCCTCGCCGCTGTTGACCAATGATACAGAGCGAGAAGAAGGAGAAGTGAGCGATGGTTCCAGCTACGGGCTATCTCGCCAGCATCATCAACCTGGGTTGCAGTCAGGGACATTTACGCAAACTAGTCGCGAAGCTCCTATCCCCCGAAGCGAGACTGCATTAGATACGGATGCGAGCTTCTCCCACCTGCAGTCCCCTAAATTTCCAATTGGGAAAAATGGCGCACGCGATGAAGATCCGGAGAATTCGGCACCAGGGAACAATTCACCTCGTGGGTAGCCAGATTTAACACTATTTAGGAACCCATAGCTAATCTGTCCCAGCTTATAACCCACCAGTTACTATTGGGATAAATCAACTGTCTCCAGCCAAGGTCCAAAGGGCTGATGCATCTCGACCACGCAAAAGCGAAGTGAACAATCAGAGCAGCTATTCGCAATTCAACGGCAAAACCCCTGCTCAGATTCGTGAGATGGCGTTGGGTGCTCTACTTAGTCTGGTCCCGCATAATATTCGATATGGTGAGCTTGTCAAGGAAGACATAGATCCCACTGTTCTCAAGCAGCTCTACGATGATATCGGAATCAAAATTACCCCTGCGGGAGAAAAGTATCCTGGGTCCACTATTCCTAGGCCAAAGGTCTCCGAAATCAAAGTCACAAAGCCTGCCATCGACAGGAAAGACTCTAGTTCCGAACCTCGGGAAAAGTTACCAGCATCCCCATCACCCGCCGTTTCAAATAATGAGCTCAAAGCCACTTCTATTCCCACTTCACAGAAACCATTAGAACGGAAAGACGTCATTGCTCGAATGCTGGCTGAGAAAGCCAAGAAAAAGGCTACCAACATTGCTACTGAATCTTCTTCAAGTTCAGAGACTTTGCACAATGGCTCGCTTGCGAAACCGAGTGTTGAAAAAGATGCTCAAGAACCCAAAGCTCAATTACCGGTGCAATCAAAAGAGAAAAATAAAGCTCTTTCTGAACTTGCTAGGCAGCGCATGGAGCAACTGAAGAAAATGGGTCTTAAAAGGCAAAAATCGCATTCTGAAGACACAAACGTATCTCCAGCACCAGTCACATCAATATCAAACACGCCAAATATGAAACCGGAGACAACGGCTCCTCTTCATCACCCTCTCCCTGAACGGCCGGCTATCACCCCAAGTCCATCCAAAAGTTCAACTCCTCAGATTCCTGGATTATCATTTTCATCCGAGCCTAGGAGTAGCCCTTCGATCGTTGAGAACAGATCCATTGGTGCTTCCACCCCCTTCAAGAATTCGCTTGGAAAACGTCCTCGAGCTTCTGATTTTGACGAACCTATTCCAGAAACGAAGAAACATTCCATGACCGATAGACTTGTGATTGATATCAGCGAGGATGAATCCATGGATGAGGAAGAGGACATTGGAATGCCTGAGACTAGCGATCCTGCAATAAATGTTCCACCTCCGAAAGCGAGTAGTAGTTTACCGCGGGCCACCATCTCGCGCAATGCATCTTCGTCATCAGTTACCTCTCAAAGCAGGACTAATGAACTAGAGAGCCTCCGACAGAAAAACCTCGAGATACAAGCTATGCGCCGTCGAATAGCCGAATGGGAGGAGAAAAATGCCAAAAAGTCAAAGACCACTCTACCTTTGGTAACCATGACTGGCAATGGTTCTCCCTCACTAGTGGCTACAAATATAGGAGCCGATGAAGACAAGTCTCGATATGTCATCGATAAAACACAAGATACGGCAACTCCGTCGGACAAGTCAAACTCCCAACGCTTACAACGCAGCCCATCGGTACAATCGTTGGCGTCCATGGATAACTCTGAGTTGGATCAGATCCGACAAAAATTGCTCCGAAAACGAGTCATCGAATCAGGTCTTCCTACTTTGGACGCTGAGCTTATGAAATTCGAAGCCAAGCTCGCGGAATATAAACGTGAGGAGCAGAAGTTGTTGAACGAGATTGCCCGGAGTCGGCAAGAACGAAAGCAACTCGGCGAAGAACTAGAGAGTCTCGGTATGGAAACCGAAGGTCTGACACTTGAAGAGTTGAGAGCTGTCAAGGAGGATATAGAACAGGGCACATATACAGGAGGTGAGTTATATTCGATAGAGTTCATTATGGTTATAGCTAATCAATAGTTTTAGCTGTACTCGAACCGCTTGACGCTGTTTCTTCCGACTCTCAGCCCCCTACTGCAACCTTGGCAACTGCGACTGCGGCGGACGAAACTACCGAGTTCCCTCAAATACCGAACACACCATTACCTGAGCCTGGTCCTCCTGAGCGCCGGGAAGCGAGCGATGCTGCCGATATCGAAGATCCGAGCATGGAATCTTCTGGGTCCTCAATGGACGAATCAACTAGCTCTTCAGCATCAAGTTCAGTGGGCCAAGTATCAGAATTGGAATCAGAACAGCAAGCTGTGGAGGTACCTCTTGATACCAGCGACAGCTCTGTCGCACAGGAGGACCCGGCTCATGATATTTTGCCGGTCGAGACTCCCCCAACTGCCACTCTAAGTGCGAACCTCGCTTCGGCACAAAAACACACTGTGGATACTGCATCTACTGTGGATGGGCACAATACCTCACGGGAGTCTTCAGTCTTAACTGATAATTATGAACCTCCCGAACCGGAGGACTTGGATGAGGTCTATTCTCCGAAGCTCAGCCCGAAGGAGGGTGAAGAACCAGAAAAAGAGACTGTACCGGAAATAGTCACTCAAAATGATGCTGATATGACATTGACTCGCAAGCCTCAGGATTTTGTTGTCATTGCATCTAAGGGAGATGCCCTTGACGTACGTTGGTCATGTTGAACTGCGGTCAATTACTAATATATTTCTAGAACACGGCACATAGTGGTGAAACGGTATCGAAATTTTCTCCTTACCAAAGCCCCCTGAAATTCTTTAGAGCCTATCGCTATCACCCCAATTTTGTTGAAGAGGTCAAAGATAGTTATCGATCCCTAACATACAGCCATTCAATTAATCCATTACAACAATTCTGTCCTTACGAAGCGGCAGGAGGCGTCTGTAATGATGCAACTTGCGATTATCAGCATTGGCGAGATATAGTGATGCCCGGTGCGTTGACGGTTCGAGAATTTCCACTCACCCTCCAAATCCCCTCTTATCTTCCACAGCATCATTCTTCCTTTGAATCTTCATGTGATTTTCATCCTTGGTTAGACACTAACTCTTGGTGAATTTTGTCCGTTTGCAGATGACAAGATACTCGTCGACATGGGAAATCAAAGAGAAGGGAAGACAGCCGAAGAACGAGAAAACTATATTGAAGGGTTGAAAGACCTCATCAATAACATGCGACGCGAGCAAGTGAATGACTTCTTCACTGTTGCAGGTGAAATCGCCGCATACCGTAGACGTTTCCTCTCCGACCCTTCACGCATTCTCCCTCTGTAGCCTGATCGCAGTATGATCGCCTCTCTCATGTCTGACTCAACCTATATGGGCATTACAATGGCAGGTTTCCGTCCTTTTTTGATACCGTTGCGCTGCATTGAGCAGCTACCGGCCTTGAACGGTCTTTGACTTCGCCTTTTCTTCTTCTTTTTCCCCTTCTTTCTTGTTTCTATTCCCTACTTCGCTTCCTCGTCCCCTTTCTTATTCATACTTCTTTTACATCGATTCAGGCATGCTCTGTTGATGAGCGTAGCATCGGAAGGCGTTTGTCGTCTTATTTCTTCAATTGGGGCTGCACAGGCTCCACAAATTATGGAGTTCACATCGGTTGGATCTCGGCTATTCCTACGGTCTACACCTTGTCTGCAACGTAGGTCAAGGACAGATTCTTGGATCAGGCATGCCGCCAGTGATGCGGGTGAAGATCGAAGTTACTACACGGCAGGCAGACAGCTAATTTCAGACGGAAGTCGCGCACCAAGCGATTAATCTCGGTTATCTAGGACTGAGTAGCTAGTCCGCACTTTATCATTAATATACGTGATTATTTATGACGGTATTTGTCTATACTCTTCGAATACGAGCATTCTCATTCTTTGTGACACAGTATCTTTAATATGCATAGATGTTATCCGTAACTTTAACTAGGTAGGAGGGTCGAGTACATAATACTTGTTGAGTTCGTGCAAGAGCAAATAATATGCATAAGACATTGAGTATGATGGTTTCAGGCGTCAAGATTTTACCGGACTCGAGGATGGGGATTGGCAATCTGTCTTTCCAGTCAGTAATCTGCGACTAATCCAACTAAGGCAGACACGATTGTCTTACCTGATCACGATACTTTCGAAAATGAAGTACACCCAAGGCAGACAAGTATCAGAGGGGCTACAACCTTGTCTTTCTTTTTTCTCACCGGGATCGCTTGATTTTTGACCGAGTACATCTGTTATCAAAAAATCGCAGTAGATTCTGATATGGTCTGCTTAGGCCTTATACACGAAACACCGAGTAGTAATCGCTTTCATTCCATTGGTCTATCTATATGATCCTGCCGAGCCTGAGCTTTTGGCACTGGCAGGGATTTAATAATGATGGTTGTAGGGCTAACGCAGGGGTGGTAGGGAGGTCCAAACACAACATTACATGGGGTGCGGCAGATGAGCTGGTGGGGTGACTTTATTTGAAAGGTCAATATATCAAATCCAGATACGTAGGAAGACTATTACTCGTCTTCACACCAGCTTACGTCAAAAGCAAAGGTGATGGCAGTTGAAAACTCCGACTATGTTCTAGGCAGAAATACGATCAATGTAGAGTCGATCATGCCGTCAGGGCTTCACCTCGAATGACAGATCCTATCCAAATGTCGCTTAGGTGCTGTCGTCCTAATACTTCCCGCATAGAATTGGAATCAAAAGAGACGCATTCATAGATAGATGACTTGGTAGACTCGGTTGCCGTCGGCCCCGCATCAACCTTATGGCTGCCTGGCCGATTTGACGCGGAGTACTCTGTAATCCGTAGACAAAAGTAGTAAGAATGTTAGATAGATTTCTGAACACGTTTACCGATTTGACATTCTTTCAACTATCTTGTTCTAGGGTCTGACAGACTGGAAAACGGAGATCCCTCGTCCGGGACCGATCCTATTTTAGCGCCTAGATCTCCAGGCATCGATCTCGTCTCCACACCGAGTCACATTCCACTTTGCCTTCATTTTGTGTTCTATTTCTGTCGACTCGATCTTTTTTTTTGTTCTTTTTTCATCATGTGAGGACAGAGTCTCTGAAACATACATAGTATAATGAGCCAAAGAATGAACAGTCCGCAGTTTTCATATGAAAATAAGTGGAGCAAGCGGCTCAAGGCTCCTTTTTGCGGGACAATTAGCCCTATCTCTACCCTAAGGCTCAATTGACTACTGACGAACTTGAGTCACAAAATGATCTAAAAATGCGCCTACCCTGCAGTAGCCTGAGTCACATCTGACGTCGAAGTGGCCATTTAGCAGTTATTTTTGTCTCTTTTGTGCATAATGAAAAAAGTGTGTGCATTTAACGTCACTTACATACATGCAAAATTCTGAGTCATCTCGAAGCAAAGGGAAAAAGCAAAATGTGAAACTATATCGATTGACAGACAATGACGAGTATTAAGATTTTCTCTGAAGATGTGTTATTCCTTCATGAAGAAATCAATGCATCAAAAATCAGGTCTATAAAGGAACAGTAAGCAGCAACAGTCACCACGATAGAAGCAACGGCAAAAAGAAAAGTCAAATACATGCAACAGTATAAAAGCACAAGTATGGTATATAGTACACGGTGATATATATCACTCAACCAATTACCCAGAATACTAGAAGCCAAGAAGCCAATCTAGTTCTGGATACCTGGCTGTCTGGTATCTCACCTGAAAAAAAGCAAATCCCAAACAATGCCATCAGAAAATGCAATCCAAAACATGCCCAATCCCAAACATCGCTCAATAAACATAAAAAACTGTGTTCGCTTAAAAAGATCAATCATGCCGAAAGAGGAAACAAGGAATAGTCATCAAGTGTCTTCAACAAGGACGGCAGCTCGCGCAGGCCCGGTGATCACACATAATACAGGCTGGCTGGGTGTCAAACATCTTCGGTCCATCGTTGCATTGGCAGCAGTAGTATGTAGTTGGACGACCGTTGATCAATCCACTATGTTGAAAGATGTCCGCAATTGAAGGGTTCTCAAGCGAGAACAGGTGGCCAGTTTCGCGGGACGGTATAGGTGTCTGAGAAGGCATCAATGCCAATGATGCCCTTCCATATTGTTCCTGCGCGAGATTCAACGACCCTAATGATGGGGTACTGGTGTAGGTATTTGCGCTCAGACTGGTAGCTCCGAACAATTCAGGGTAAGGATGGACCACATCTCCTGCTTGCATTTGATAGTTGTAGCGGTTTGATATTTTCTCGGTTGGGCAATTGTAGCAACGTGGGCTATGACAGGCCGGGCAGGAAGAGTCGAGTAAGACGTTTAATGGGCCATTTCTGCAATTGCAGCAGTACCAGACAGTTGTGGAAGGCATGTTTGATTGAGGTCTGTTGTTGTTTATAGAATCTTGTAGATGGGGAGTTGCTTCCGACTTTGGTGGCTTGAGATGGAAGATGTTTTGTGTTATGTGAGTAGAAAAGTTTCTGCAGAGATTGAAGGATTTTCATGAATATTTATACACAGATACATACAACACAAAACGAAATGAAACATCTTATATTCAAGCATCGCCTGACAAGATCCGCAGTGAAGCGTCAATTCAACAGGCAGAAACCCATGTCTCAGAAGGAATACTGTACATGAATGGTATTTTCCAGACCGCGGTCTTCAGAAGCGGTGTTACTGAGAAGTTAAGGCATAATAGCACCAGGGCGACCCAGTATAACTAGGCAGTCAACATGGTAAAAAGCCCTGAGGCAGAATCGGTCTCAATAGATCCAATCAGGGGTAGGAGGAGGATAGCCACAAGTTCCACGCCGGAGCTGGATAATATGTACAATAGAGTTAGGTGTAGTTCTAGCTATGTAGTTATCAAAATCCGCCTGATTAGCCCTAAAAGGATCTAGCTGTCGTTGCCTGGAAGCCCCAGGCATAGAGGTGGATAGAAATGGTCACGATTCATCGCTCTCATTGGTTGGGGTTTGGGTTGGTAACGGTACGGGTACAGCGGGTTATACTCCCCGAGCCCACCGTTCGACACTTACTGCCAGGGCCCAGCTTCACTTTTTGAATAATTACTCGTGTCTTCAGTCGGGGATATTTGGCATATTGAGGCATTTCTCTATGGCTCAATCACTTTTTGCAACGACGGGTTTTCCTAGGTAGTATGGGAATGTCGTTGCCATTTCTATCCCTGCTCATACGCAGCTCCATGCGGCTCTTATGACCCTGGGCGTCATAGTACATACAATACGTACTACGTAATACAATACACTACGGTAATTTAGTGTTGAATTTCAAGCACCAATCGGAAACGGATGATATCAAATATGAAGATGCAAAAATACTACTAATCAGACTGGAGAATGAGTTTGAATGAAGAACAGAGAATGTAAATCAAGAAACATATTGCCCGAAGATAAGTTCGCTTCGGAGTTCTCCGCCTCCATATGATATTGAACTTCAATCGATGCATCTTATTGTAAATGGTAGGCCAGATGTAATCAGGGCAAGATACAGGATATCGAATCACAAATGAAATCGTAACAAAGCTGCGCACAATAATTGAGTTATATCTATTACACTAATTGTCAATCCATGTATCTAATATGCCAGGCCAGCCCTACTAATCGAGCCGGGGTGGAGGGGACGAATTGGACCCTGTGGCGCAGCGATTAGCAAGATATGGTACTATGACTACTTCGTATAAGAAGCAAAAACAAAGGGGAAACAATCCCATTCTCACCCCAAACTCTACTTTGACGTCGTTATCTCGGGCGTTGTCTGCGGGACCCGGAATGGAAGTGAAGCTCTGGGCGCTGCGCCCGGGAAATAACTCAAATGGCTCAGCCACCTATAGCTTAAAATCGATCATTTGATACTCAATATTTCAGAATATATCTCATCATCAAATTACCAAGCAAACATCGATTATACTGGTCGGGCAATGGGCATCAATAGTGCCAGAACCGCTCCGCTGGAAATCGCCGAATTAGGAAAGGCAGGTCTATTGCCTATTCGGAAGCGCTTCATCTCATCCCAAACAACGCCATTCAGAGGTAGCAGTCTATACCGACTTACCTGAGGTATCAGACGAAATATCTCATCTTTTCTCCTGTTCTCTGATCTTATTCGTCTCGTCTATCCGGTAAACCCTCGTAGTACCACTACGATCGACCACAGAGAGCCGTTCTCAGCGGGGTAGATACCCAGGCCCCGTCCCAATGCATGGCTGTGAACTTCCAAGAGAAATAGTAGATTATAGTTCCACATTGAATACGCTACATAGAGATGATGATTCGTCCGCGGATACCGTTTGCCGGCTTCAGAGAATGATTGCAGACTGCAGTAGTCTTATGATTTTACCTTGAATATTCAGTTGAGAATTAATATCGCGCAAATGAGGCAATTGTTTGTATCTACACTTGGCAGGTGACCAAAATGACGTTGAGGCGGCGGGCGCGAACGGGGGATTAGGGCTTAGATCTAGGGTTATGTAGGTACCCTGGGGTTGCCCCATGCCAACAATACCTAGGTATGGACTGGACTTTCTTTTAGCATGGAGACTATAGTAGTGAGTCATTGGATTTGTTTTCCCTTTTGCAAGGCTCTCTCTTATTTTCACCGTAGGCGCAGGGTTAACCTACCTTGGGATCTGATGAGGAACTTTATTAGTCCTTGGTCATAATAGGTGACTTTGCTGAAGTCTAGATTTTATTTTTTTTTCTTTCTCTTTCTTGGGAAATCGGCGAATATGATAAAAGCCAAAAACGTAGTCTACAGACTCGAACAAATCATCTTTGCTGCTCGGCAAGTAACAGTTCGTGCCGTTGAAATTAGATCTAGCCAAAGAACATCAAGCAATGAACATTTTGTCTTTCTCTTTCTTCGCAGCCACATTTCTTTTTATGAACCTTGAACTTTTCTGCCCAATGTGTGGAACATTCTTGTAATCATTTACAGAATATTATAATGTTCCTGGCCGTTGAATGCATACTACATACATCGGAGCGTTCGATGAGGCTCTTCCAAGTTTACTGTATGCCGAGCCCTAGCACTGCCCCTGTATAAACTACGACAAGATCTTACTATGTGATGACTCACCTGGGCACACTTGCATCGTTACTTTTGAGTATTTATCGTACATAAGCCCTTATCGCGGTGTCTCGGAGGTCGCCGATAAGACTTTTCATTCAGACGCTCTGGAAAGATGGTCATGTGTAGATCGGCATCAACATTGATAATGACTAAAATACATGCATACAAACTAAGAAAAAGGAGAAATCATAACCTGCAGAACACAAGAAACCCATGTGAAATCCAACTCCATAGCTCCACCGCTAATCCCAAATCTAATCCCAAATCTAATCCCGAAATCTTCGAACCACAATATATTACAGGGACATTATCAATGTTGAGACCGATTAAGTGAAAGAGCCTTGAGAAAGCAAACGCGCACAGTAACCTAGCCCTCCCCCAAGGTTTTTTCGGAACTAGGCCCTCAATTCCATGGTGCTAGAATTGAGGATCAAGATTTGATCCGGACACGAAAAGAGACCTTGGGGAGGTCAGAGCCTAGGCTCATCGAGGCACATAGTGCTTCTCGACTCGACAAAGGCTGCAACGCTGATGTCCACATTCCTGGCAATGAACTTGCCATGCTGAATAGGGCCCGTCAAGGCACTGAGAGCAGTACCATTTGACTTCCACCTGTACGGGTTGGCCTTTGGGAGCGTCTGGCATGATGATGATGATGATGATGCGGAGAGCTGTTTTTTTGCGTTACCTCGGTATCTGGCTGTCTTCGTCCTCGAGGTCCGGGAAGGCGTATATAGAAGATCGAAAGGCCGTCCTAATCAAACATGCGTTAGTCTTCGTGAGAACAATCCATGGTGACTTGGTAGAACCGAGATACCTGACGAGGATATAGTGTAAGAGATATATAGAAAGAAAGAAGATTCTTTCCGACAGTGTTATATCTCACTACAGCGCTGGCTGAAAGAGAGAAAGTAATGGCGAAAGTAGATGGTTTCTCTTACCTTCATCCTCACTTGTGGCCCAGGGGCTTTAAATATACATCCCATCTCCATCACAGGGCGTCTCTACCGTGTAGTAGTACATCATGGCAGTGCTGAATATCCAGGGCAAATGTGAGCCCCGGCGGTGGTGATTTTGGCAAGCTATACCTTCAGAGACGACAGCTTTACGAGGGCGCACATGGTATAAACCGCAGTAAGCCCCAGGCGAATTTCAGAGAGGAGTATGACCAGTAATGTAATCTTGGTGACGATTGGTCACTCCAAACCGGAGAGGCGGAATTGAGGTCAGGTCAATTTCGGGGCTGGTACGGGCTCGCTGAATTCTGACTACCGCAACCCATCACAGCCATAGCGGTGACGGATCCAGTAACGGTAGATCCCAGCTGATACTTTCAGGTTTTCAACTTGCACGACGAGTGGAAATGAGACTTATCTCCGCGAGACAAGCCTCAAATGAAGTATTTCGTCCATGTCGTACGGAATGCTATGCTCAAAAGCGAGAAAATCGCCAGGGCGTTCTCCGGGCAAGGCTCAACTACCTAAGTAGGGAGCAAAAACGACTGGACGGAGGGCCGGTGAGAGAGTACGCAGTGGTATTGACAACATTTTCGGACGTTCGCCGGTGCTGTACCCAGGTGGGGAAAGAATAATGATGGGGAGGCGATGCGACATTTCGAAGAAAAGGATTTCGGAAGGAGACTGAGGGTCGTTACCACGGGCATCAATCATCTTTTATAATCGGTGAGTAACAGCCTCATTTTTTCAGCACAAAATCTGTGCAAGCTTGTTTGCAACTTCGTGCGGCACACACGGCATATGGCCAATCTTCATGACAGAGAGGACAAATAGAATATGCCCCGGTTGTCATGTTACCAGCAGTGCAATTGCAATTCTTAGCGCCTGGAGAGCATTCGAAAGCATACAAAGTCGGATTTCGAAGGCAAGGCTGGGAGGTCTGGCTCAGCTAATACCCCGCACCTGGACAAAATGTGCAGCCTTTCGAGGAGACCAAGCCTAATTCGAGTATTATATAAGCTCTGAGTGCGCCTGAGCATCAGATAATGTCCGATGTCGTAAAATCATCTCTTCATACCCCAGTCCGATGAGTCTCTTAAAATCGAAAAGTTAGATGAGTTGAGGAGGTTGGAGAAAAATGGAGGAGATTGCGGGGAAAAACTACCCTCAGAGATAAGACGGAGCCGCCAACCCACCTAGATTTCAAGCCAGACTGACCATAACACAAGCATTAGGGCAGACATGGCTAATCAAACGAGATCCGAGGTCCTTCTTGTTGGCTGCGGTGGTGTTGGGGCATTGTGTGCATACAACCTTGAAGTTGGCACACAGGCCAACGTAACCGCCGTGCTGAGATCCAATTATGATGCCGTTGATAAGAACGGTTTCAGCATTTCCTCCATTGAGCATGGCGAGGTGACTGGCTGGAGGCCTAGTAAAAGTGAGCCTCTTACCCCCTTGCGTCGTGCTTGATTCGTTCCGCTCAGTAACCGGTAATCAATGGGTGTAGTTACACGGACAATCTCTGGGAACGGTAAGCCCTTTGATTTCATCGTGGTCACCACGAAAAACATCCCGGACCAGCCTCCGGCAATTGCAGAAGTGATTTCTCCCGCTGTTACACATGGACATACGATCATTGTGCTGTTGCAAAACGGCATCAATATTGAGCGGCCGTTATTCAAGGCGTTTCCCGATAATATTGTCCTCTCTGGCGTCTCTATGATCAGTGCAACTGAGACGGAACCCGGAAAAGTAAGGCAAGATGACCCTGACATCTTGATTATCAGTCCATTCCATAATCCTCGCATTTCTATGGAACGTGAATCGGCAGCCGCGCAAAGTTTTGTTGATTTGTACAGCGCTTCGGGAAAGGCATCGTGCAAGTTAGAGCCGGATGTTGGTACTATCCGCTGGCGTAAACTGATTTATAACGCTTGTTACAACTCCATTTGCGCCATTCTCGATATGGATACGACCACAATTCGTTACGCAAAGCATCCCGTGAACGATTTGGTCAGGCCTGCCATGTGGGAGATTTGGCACATTGCTAAGGCTACTGGTCACCCTCTTCCGGCGGATATAGTGGAAGAGATGGTTGACATCGATACGTGGTCCTTCTTCAAGCCAAGCATGGCACAAGATACGAGCAAGGTAAAGCTAAACAATATATGATCAAATGCCGCGATGAGTACAGCACTAACGCCTCATTGATTCAGGGTAATTTTACTGAATATGAGAACATCGTGGGCGAGCCTTTGCGTGAGGCTCAACGAGTCAATGTCCCAGCACCCACACTCACAGTGATTTACGGTATATTGAAAGCTCTTCAGTGGAAAGTACGAGCCCAAAATGGTTTGATAAAAGTTCCCCTTGAAAGACCTCAATCCCTATCTCTATTAGAAGATAGCTAGATACAGCCGTGATATTGAAATGTCCAAGATTGTTCATGTCAATAGAAATATGTGCATTGAAATGTAAACAAGATCCAAATCAACTTGTTTATATGTCGCGAAGAAAAAGACATCACCGTGAATATGATGCACCAAACAATATAAATATGCAGAGAAACCCGAAAGACTGAAAAAAAGTCATGTACTCTGCGGTTCCATAACATCTCAGAAAACTTTCGGCCAAGGCAAAATCCGCCGAAGCGGTCATGTAATGATAACAATCATCTCGTCGAAGAGAAATCGTGTCGGAAGAGTATATTTGTGACGTGAATCATAATAAAATGTATTTATCGGGAATCGGAACTGGTAGATCGACCCCAGGTTGGTCGCCAGTGGCCGCCTGTCGAGTTCTTGGAGACAGCGGGGGATGTTAGGCCATTGGTGTATACGTATTCGCCGTCAACATATTGGGCATCTCCGTAAAATGTGGAACGATTCTTGCGTCGTGTGTATCGCTGTTCAAGGCGATAAAGCTCAAGCTCTGTATTCAATGTTAGTATGAGAGATAGCCTTTAATATGGTTAGAAGATAGACTTACTACTCTGGAGTTTTTCGATGAAACCCATATTGTCAATATAAATATATTCACTTGGTATTCGAGGACTGAAGGATAGGTCCACAGCCTATATAATCAGCGGTCTAGTATGTCACGTTGCCACGGCTTATTGGAAAAATGTCTATGGTTGGACGGGCAATGAACCGGTCTATCCGAAGCAGGGTACGCAGTGCTGTAAACAGTGAGCCCATATTAGCTAAGAGCATCACACATGACTGAATAATATGAAACGAGATCAACATACGTACTAAAATATCGCAGAAATGACGTGGTATTCTGATACAGAGACTGTTCTGGAAAAGCGAGATATACGCAGTAGCAATCCAGAGGAGTATGTATTTATCAGCCGGGAATCAAGCCAGAAAAGAACGGAGTATGATTAAATAAGGATTGAAAATGGTCAAAAGACGCTGGCTAGTAGATATTCGATTTGCAGTTTGTATAAGGAGTGTGGATAAGATATAAGAGTGTCGATATAGAAGAGAAGAAGAGGGCAAGGAAGTGAGAGAGGGAGAAAACCAGACGGGAACGTGCCCAGTGGAAAGGTGCCATCAGGGGGGCCCGTTGTGGGGAAACCGCGTGCTCCAGGCGGTCTAGTCCCTCTAGCGTCTTCCTCTTAATTATTTTCATGCTTCTTATTGATCCGATATCCTCGCTGAGTCCACTCAACAACTCTCCCACGAGGCAGATGCAGAGCCTCGATCAGCGTACAGCTCTGGAGTCTGGAAGAAGATTACGAATGCACTCAGCAAGATCGAATAAATTGTAAAGGGAAGTTGTCTACCATCACCACAGAAACGGGAATCTATAGCGAAGGTTTCAATAGTAGAGAACTTAGCTGAGCGATAAGACCAAGCGGTTAGGTGCATTTCTCACAGGCGGTTTACTCAGTTAGTGATCCATTTCAGGCATACAGCCTTTTGTGGCGCGAGTTTCCGCCCATTGCTTTGGCAGCTTTGACCACAGACCTGTGCTAATATGCGCCACTAGTGCAGTTTCATCGCGAATAATTACTAGGTCATAAGGTTTCGGACTCTTGAAGGATTCGTTGAGTTGAGCATTGAACATTGAACGAACCTGTTGACTGCATGGACAAAGTATGTACGTATGTAGTAAATCGTAGTAAATATTGAAATATTCAGGGGTTAATATTCGTGCTACATCCGTGGATCTCCCTCCGGCATGGATTAACTATGTTCTGAGAATCATGTGACCTCCGTAAAGGGTTCAGCGCTCCTGTAGTTAGCTTAGATAACCACCAATAACAACAACTAACGTAATCCACAACTGCTGAATTTGACCGTACATGCACTGAGAATAATATTATTCCAGTCTGTATGCCTCCCCATTCCTCGCATCTTTTACAGCTTCTTGATGTTGGCTGCTTTGCTGTTTTAAAGCGACATTATGGACAGCTTGTTGAGCAGCGAATGAGGCTTGGATTCAATCATATTGATAAACTTGACTTTCTTACTGCATTCCCAAAGGCTCGTACGATGGCATACAAAGCTCAAGCTGTTCGGAATAGCTTTACAGCAACTGGATTAGTACCATTTAATCCAGATCGAGTTTATCAACAGCTTACTGTTCGATTGAAGACTCCAACACCCCCTCCAAGTCGATCAAGTGATACACAATCATCCTGCTTGCAAACCCCTCAAAACCCACGTCAATTTAAGCGCCAAATGACTACAATGAAGAAGAGAATAAGCTGGCATACAAGAAGTTCATCCGAGGCTATTGGTGAAGTGTTTACACGGGCATCAAAGGCTTATGAGGTGAGTATTAATAAGCTTACAATTGCACAGAAGGAACTCCATGATCTACGGGCTGCACATGAGAAGGAGAAGCAAAAACGCCAAAAATCTAAAAAGCAAATATCCCATGATCATGGAATTACCAGAGAGGAAGCTCAGGCACTTGTACAAGGTCAGATTGAGGCATCTCAAGCTGTTACTACTGCTCCAGCCGAGCCTGAGCTCCCAGTCTCTCATCCACCTGTACGACGTCAATTTCGCTGCAGTGGTTGCGGTATTGAAGGACATAAAATAACCGGATGTCCTAATCGTACTAGGAGTTAATTCTTTTGTATATAATTTGTATGTGGTTAGAAATTGAGATTTGAGATCAATATTTTGTACGCGTTCGGGAAAAAGTGGTGGTTCGCTTGTGGATTACGTTAGTTAGTTAACACATCAACATCCGGAATCTGATCACGTGCTGAAAAGCCCTAACAGCCGATCTGCGACACCGCTAAAAATCCCACTTTTGCTCTATATACAGATCTATATGTACAACGTATTCATCTATATCACTTTTTCGACTGTGGCTGATCTGTTTTGGTCACATTTTCGGCTAGGTCAAACTCGGGATCGATTTCGAGGTTCTTCTCGAGATCTGCATCCTGGGCAAGAGACAATTCTTGGGCTACTCATATCATCAGTATTTTCGCTTTCGAAGAAACGTGAGAAAAAGTGAAATAGCTCACCATGCCACAACTCTGCATAGACACCCTTCAATTCAAGCAATTCCGCATGTGTGCCACTCTCAGCCACTCGGCCATCCTTGAGGACAAGAATCTGATCGCTATCATAGATAGTCCGCAGCCGGTGCGCAACAAACACACTTGTCCGTGCCTTTTCTTTGATGATACTATTGATATTTTGGAGAAGGGCCTGCTCGGTATATGTATCCAAAGCTGAAGTCTGTAGTGAACGACAGTCAGCAACTGCAGTAGTGACATACCCCTCATGCTGTACTCACCGCTTCGTCAAAGAAGAGCAGTGGCGGGTCTTTTAGAATCAGCCGCGACACCGCCAACCGTTGTTTTTCCCCTCCAGAAATCATCATTCCTCGCTCACCCACAGCTGTTTTATATCCGTCCGGCAACCTTTGAATGAGTTCGTGGACGTGCGCTCTCTGGGCAGCTTTCTGGACTTCTTCGCTGGTAGCATCTATCCGGCCATACCGGATATTGTGCTCAATTGTGTCGTTGAAGAGAGGCATATCTTGCGGCACAACACCAATGGATTTCCGTAGACTCTCCAACGTCACATCACGCACGTCCTGGCCGTCAATCAAAATCCGGCCTTCTTGAACATCGTAAAAGCGGAACAACAACCTGAGGATTGTGGACTTTCCGCAGCCACTGGGTCCGACGACTGCAAATTTTGCCCCAGCAGGAATCGTGAAAGTCGCATTCTTGAGAATGGGTCGGTCTGGATGATATCCAAAGGTCACATTTTCAAATCGAATTTCACCTCCTCGGGACAAGTCCAAGACTTTGGCATCTGGTCGCTCCTTAACAGTGACGTTGACCTTCTGAAGGTTGAATAAGGTCTCCATATCAAGTAAAGACTGTCTCAATTCACGATAGACGGAACCCAGGAAATTTAACGGAACTGATAACTGGAAGACTAATTGATTGACCATCACCAAGTCTCCTACTGTCAATTGTCCTGTTGCCACTCCATCCGCTGCCAAGTACATCATGGCAGCTAGGGCGCTGGAAAATATCATGTTTTGTCCCGAGTTCAAGAATGCCAGAGACGTAGTCACCTTTATAGATGCATCTTCGTATGCCTTGAGAGCTTTATCATAACGTGACACTTCGTACGCTTCGTTATTGAAGTATTTAACGGCTTCGTAGTTGATCAATGAATCGACAGCAACTGTAGCTCCTTTGTTATCTGCAGCATTAGCCTGTCTTCTGAACTTTGTTCGCCACGCTGTGGTTGTAATTGTGAACGCAGTGTATGCAACCATAGTGGCTGCTGTGATTGCTGCGAACCGAAATCCGTATTGATATGTCTAGAGTAGATTAGCTCACTGTCCATATCGATCCGCCAGAGAAAGAAGGCTGCTTACCAAAATACCACAAACCATCGAAATCTCCAATGCAGTGGGAAAGACATGGAACACCATAGACGTCAATAAGAAACTGATACCCTTGGTTCCGCGATCGATTGCTCTTGTGAGACCACCAGTTTGTCGGCTCAAGTGAAAGTTCAGGTCTAGTCGTAGAAGGTGATCGAAAACATTGCCCGCAACTTTTCGAATCGCTTTCTGCGCAACACTTGCAAATACAGCGTTTCTCAATTCTTGAAATACCGTGGCGCCAATTCTCGTAACTCCATCTACGGATGCATGTTTAATCAACCGCCCACTCCTCAAAGACCTCAAAACTTACAGGCTATTATCATTGACCCTGCCACTGTCCATGCCGTGCCACCCACAGCTGCGAAATCGATGTTCATCGAGTCGACAATATTTTTGAAATAGAAAGGAACTTCGACGTTGAGAACCTGCCAACGTATCAGAATCTTAGTGAAGCTGCAATAGAAGCGACTTCTTTACCTTTGCTCCAATCAACAGTGTGAGAGCTGTCCCAACTCGCAACTTAGTTCCCCAATCACCCTGCGCAAGCTTAGTCAAATACCACCGCGCATAGAGATAAAGCCATACCTTCGGCCACAAGTACTTTGCCAAATCCTTCATAATGGCCCAGTCTGCCTTTCGCTGTTCTTTGTTTGTAGCTGCGCTTGTGTTGAGAATATCTTCCGACTTCTTTTTCGGAGTTGATTTGGTCTCCGCGAGCAATTTCTGTACGCCTGGCGCATCGTCCTTTTTCGTAATCTGAGGAGCTATTTCAGTTGTCTTCGATTGCAACGAAGAACTAGCTGTGGTTTTCTGGTTATCTCGTAGCGAGCGACTCGTAGTTAAGATTCGCAGTTGGTTTTGACTGTTCACGCGAGCGACTCCATAAAGGCCTTGCGATCGCTGCGGCAGTCGCGCGCAAGACGACCTGACGGCTCTAGCGAACATCGTGTTGGTCAGTCCAACTTGATGTCTTTCCGACTTTAGAATCTGAGAAAGAATCCTTGAATGTCTCCGGAGGTAGCGGTTCGCGATTGCGCAATTACAGGCGCCAGTGGCATATTACGTACTCCGCATTCGGCGATTAGAGGATGCTGAGGTTATTGCAGGAAGTGTCAAGTTTGTCGGCAGTGACCATATTCCAAAGAGTTATTGTGATTTCGATTTTTAAAAAAAAAAAGAAACTGAACAATAAGTAGGGAAAAATAGCGAAAAAGTGGTTGTTCTAACTTCTAGATCGAATGAAGTCCCGCAATGAATTTCCGCTCGCCGGAGCTTTCCTCAACGGACCGGTTTTAGCGCGTCAACACCAAAAAGTTCAAACTGACGTAGGGCTCAGAAGAAAAAGCCGTCCTCGCCATCGCTTCGATTTCTTCTTATCACACCCATGCTTCTGCTATTGCCATGCGCCTTACTCTAGGGAAAGGTGCGACGGCCGTTTACAGGGCCAGGGCCGGAGTCAGTGTCTCATCGCCGCTCTATAGACGACATGGCGTGAGAAACGTCCAAATCAAGGCGGCGCCATTGGGGGAACCTACCATTGTCAATGGAGTGAATCTCCCCATCTCCAGCACGCCTAGCAGTGCCTCATCTGCCGGTATATCTCTTATCAATGCATTCAGGTTCATCTACTAACGAGCAGTCGCTGAAAGATGCCAAATTCCACGTTGTCGGCACCCCATATTCGATGCTTTCGGTTTCTTTATCCGCATCGCAGAACCTGTATACCCAAAGGGGCACGTTGGTGGGATTGAGCGGGAAAGCAGATAATGTATTGATACTTTGACTTATGAGTTCGATCTTGTGCTTTTACTGATGTGTGTTCTGCCAGGTAATATCAACACTAAGCGTCCTCGAGCCGTCCCGAAGAGCAATTGTCGGAATACCATTCCTATACCAAAAGGTGATCAACGTCCTGCGGATCCAATGCACTTTGGATTGCTGACTAGGATTAGATCTCATCTCCGAGTCCCATCAAGGCCTTGGTATCGGTCCGATCACCGGTTACATCTTTTGCCGTGGTACACCTAGATGGAACAGTGGACTGGATGGTGGCTCAACGACGAGCATTGCTTGCATGGACAGGACATTCGTTGAAAATCAAGCCCAGGATCAATACAAATCTGGTATGCGCTTATGCCTCATAGTGGATTTTCAATTCTGACATGTCCGGTGCAGAGCGTAACGAATTGGGGCAGCTCTGAAGTTACAGGTCGAGGACTCCTGGCTCTCGTTGGGAGGGGTCAAGTATACTCAGTTGAGCTGAAGGCTGGAGAGCAATATATAGCTCACCCAAGGTATGGCTGGACTGTCCCTATAAATTGGATACGGCAACTAACCTATCCAGCAATATTGTCGCATACACGTTATCATCCACGCGGCCTCAACCATATCGTTTCAAGTCAACCACATTACGCTTCCAGATCCCGGGTCTACAGATCCCTGAACTTCTACTAAAATCACGATATGTTCGCGACTTGACAGCATCCGACACCTGGAAGGCTTCTATGAAGTTAATCCATAATTTTCGCACATGGGCCCGAAGGACAATCTGGGGTGATAGGGTATGCTTTTCAATCGTCCGAACAAGCATAATGGAACTAATGAGACTGCCACTAGCTTTTTCTTCAATTCAACGGCCCCGCAACTCTTCTCATCCAGTCTCGCGGAGCGCGTGTACGAGATATCATGAGCGATAAGGAAGTCAACGAAATAGCCGACACACCCACCGGAGCCACCCTCGACGCCATCAACAAACTCGAAGCTAGAACTAGTCCTTCCACAAACGAAAATGATAAAATCGACTATCAACGCGCTGCTGAAGAAGCCGTATCTCAAGCTCCAGGGCCGTCCAGAACAGTCGAGGGATTGACGCAGGAAATCAAAGGTGTTAGTCAAACCATCGCCACGATCCGCGACGGTAAAGTTGAATTCGAGAAGCTCAAGCAACAGAATGCAGAAATTGCTAGAAAATGATTATACTAGTTTATGCCTGTGTCTTTTTCTTGCTGATGTTATGTCCTTGCTGAATCATGTTCCATTTGTTTCTGTTCTGGTTATCCTCACATACAGATAGACTCAGTTACGCAGTAGCTTACAGGATAACGATGTACAATATCTATTGATTGAAGATAGCCTTAGGCTTTAAATATACGTGATGAGGCTCCTAAGAATAAGGTTTTAGACTGCTTGCTGAACGTGTAACGCGTAATGATCATCAAGATTGTGGATGCTAAAATAGACTTTCAATAATTTCATTCAAGAAGGCTGTTCTCACGACGTTCATTGACATGTAGAAACATCACCCTGATAATATCAACCAAGAAGAGATATTCACATCATGATAATAGAAAAAGAAAAGGAAACAAGTAGTTACTCAGACATACTCCAGATCTCATGCAGAAATACTCCATAAAAGAAAAGACACAATCCAATTGTTCATTCACCACAACATGGATAACCAACATGACCATCAACCAAGGTGAGCACTCCCAAGACTTTCCAACATGTTATCAAAGTTCTCTTCACCAAGTACACCATTCTGATTGATTTCGGTGTTGCTGACAGGCGTATTTTTCTTTGCTGAAGCGTTTCGTGGCTTGGGCTGAGTTTGCAGCAATGGACCTTTGCAATGTCCACATCTCACTCTGCTTGGATCAATGCTCTTGGAATGTCTTCCATACTGATAACCGCAGTCAGTGCAGATCCAGCGATATTTGTAGTCAATTTCGTATGTGTGGTGCGTGGTCACTTCGATGGGGTACCGTTTGTAAACGGGGTGCTGTTTCATTGCCTCGACGCATTTGCGACCCCATTCTTTGAAGCTTGGACCGTGAGGTTGGTGACGAACTCCCGAGATCACATTGTTGGCAAGGTGGCAGTATTCGTGCGCCATAGTGTTGAGGAGTCGAAACTCATCGTCAATGATATGCTCTGCAAGCTCAATTAAGGCGTGGTGAACGAAGGTGAATCTTCCATCTGGCTTTCGAATTGTTACCACCTTCCAAGTCGCGCGTCCTGCAGTGCGGCGTAGGGTTTTCTTCCACTCAATCTTGATTCCTCCTGTAGGCTGGGCGAGTTCGTTAACTCGACCTCCTGTAGTGGCCATGTCAAGTTCAAGTAAGAAATTCATAGCAAGTGAGGTTTTCTTGTCATTGAACTCTTTCTTGCGAGCAGCCGCTGTCTTCTTTTCAGCAAGTTCTGCCTTCTTAAGAGCCGTTTTGCTAAGACTCTTGGCAGGGGTGTCGACGCTTGAGGCTTTTCCCATGGTCACGCTGTCAGCGTCTGTGCTGAAACTACCCTTGTCGTTCAGGGCAAGGACACGCTCCAGAGCCTTGCTTTTGGTCTTTGGCTTAGGGGGTGACCACTGATCATTCCAGGCGTTGGTGAGTTCCTGACTCCAGAACGCATCAGAGCTCTGACGATGAGGTGATGGTGGTATTCTGGGTGTCATTTTGGACGGGGACAGCCGTGTGTCCTTCGAAGGGCTGCACGGGGGAGTCTCCATTTTGTTGACTTGTTGCTTCCTCGTTGATCCAGGACTTGATGAGCTAGAATCGAGTTAGAGAACATCCCTCCCTTTTTTCATGATAGATAGCCTTACATAGAGTTGATGCTCTCACGAAGTGGGCTTCTTTTGGGTTTGAGATACTTTGTGGGTTCACTTTCTGTGTCGAGTCCCTCGTTGGGAAGTAAGTGTGTGAAGGGAGAAGAGAAATGAAGAGAAATTTGTTCGTTGTGCAAAGACTTCTGTGGCGGTGTTGCTGTGGAGGCTGGTGAGTGAATTTCGTTTGAGATGTGAAGTCTTTGTGTTTGTGAACTTATGCTAGAGGTTCGAGGTTTTCGTCCCCTTATAAGCCTTCTTCGAGATGGCTTTGGTGTGGGGGGTTTGACTTCCTCGTCCTCGTCCTCTTCAAGTCCATCATCAAAGTAGCTCAAGTCTTCATTGTCACTGACGATGAAATCATCGAGCGAGTTATACCCATCTGAGTCGTCACTCACTTCTACCTCGGATTCATCTGACTCTTCTTTCCGTCTTGTCTCTCTATACTGCATGAAGCTGGCTTCTGGTGGCTCCGAGTCAAATCTTCTTCCACTTCCTACGCCGTTACCTGCTCCTGAGTTTGCATCTTCGTGCAACCCAGTATCCTCTCCTCCATCTTCTTCTTCGTCATCACCTTCCTCCTCAGAATCGTCAGGATCCTCTTCAGCTTCATTGTCAAAAAAGAGGTTCTCCTTGTCTGAACTTTCTTCTTCCTCTGAATCGCTACCAAATCGTGACCTTCTTGACGAAGAACCGCTACTGTCCTGAGATGCGCGCTTCGACAAGCCAGAAGTAATTGAGTTTGTATGTGTGAGCTTCAACGGCGCCATAGGCTTTTTTTTGTTCGCATGCTGAGGTTCAATAAACGGATCGGCGCTTCTCTCCTCGTCGTTGTCTGACTGCTCTTCGTCTTCGAAGATCTTGAATTCCGAAACCCCATTGTTCTTTTTGGTTTGTTGCTTGGACCTTGGCTTTAAAGGTGACCATGTAGTGGTTCTAGTGAATGACGAGGATGGTGATGCTGGCTTTGCGGGACTGGGACTCGGACGTCCATGGCGGACGACGGTTGGGTTAGATGTGTTTAATCGTGCCATATTGTAGGCAAGATAATATGCGGTTGATAAGAACTGTGACTATCATGCCACACACACACAAAACATGTGCGCATTTGATATACGTTGACCAAGCAATTGGTATGTTATATCGAAGCAATTGATTCTGTGTTGCGGATGATCCAGGAAAGTACGTCGACAATTTGTGTTTATGTGCTGCCGTTGGCGGGACAACGTCGCTTTGGCAGGCAAGCGATAACCGGAGTCTGATAACAAGATACACCAATTAATTCATGGATCCGACGACAATCTTCAATATTTAGGGTGCCAATAGGTCTAATTATCGGTCGAATCAATGTCCACATCGTCGACAAACCCTAATTCCATCTAAAGGCCGATTCTTCACCGGATTATGCCATCATCGTTGGTTTACTGTTCCTGACCACACCTCTACTGGTGTGATATAGAGAGAGAGAGAGAGATATATATATATATACCATATACAGGAATATTTCTGGACAGCGAAATCTGAGATACCTAGGTATCAGTTGATCCATGTATCTAGAATCTTGTAGCTTGAGATGCATATCGCAAGAAACAGAATATCCATCAATTGATACAAATTGGCAACTGTATTCATCACCATGAATGGATAGCTCTACCCCCAGCGTGCCAGGCTTGTAAGGAGCCTCACGAGACAGTGAAGCATGTACTCTTTGAGTGCCGAGGACATCGAACAGGACGGAGAACTCTATATCGAGCTCTCCAGAAAGCCGGAGTGCCGCTGCCTACAACGGCCGAGGAAAGTCCCGAGGCTAGGCTGTTCGCAGAACCTAGAACGACCCAGGGGCTGCTGCAATTCGTGACTGAAGCCAACCTATTTAATGATAAGGAGCGGACAGCCAGAGAGGCTGAGTCTAGTGATGCGTGGGGATGGGATATGTTGGAAGAAGGTGGCCTAGGTGTCACATTGGAGGAATAGGAATAAGGGCACGCTAGTCAGGATTTGTACCTACGGAAGGCGAGATAGTGATTTTTTTGAATTTTGCATGTATGATTCTGATAGGGGTGAGCCTTTAGGGTCTCACCAAGGCTTCTAGTGGTCTGTCATAGCCTATAGCGCTGGGTATGGACAATAAACATGAATAATAATAATAATAATAATAATAATGGATAACTCTACCATGCGATGTACCTTACAGACTACAACCATGGACGCTGCTTATCGATAGAGCAGATAAGCTTCCGTGATCTCTTGGCAACCTTGGAAGTAACGCCTAAAGAGCAAAATCTTCACCCGCCTCGATGATCTGGCTATGGAGTTCGGGGACATGAGAAATGATTTCAAATCGTCATACGTGCCACACATCAAATGCGACTGCGGCGGATTCAATTGCCGAGTAGAATTGACCACTAGCTTGTTTCAGACCTGGAAAGCAGCGAATGAGATTAAGTGTAGGCCGTATGTGCGAGCCCCTTTTCGCACATGTAACAGCTGTCATCGATATTTATTATGGCCCGTTACAGAGACCGGACATAGTATGCCGGACATGCGGACGAAAGCAGCGCCCAAGTCCGTACTTAAATTGAGAGTTCAAGATCCATCTCCATTCTGACAAGCTACTAGCGAGCCCTTGTACTCCGTAGTTCTGGCTTATTCCAGATGGCAGATGAAATAGGACCAATAAGACGCATGATAAGTGTATCAAAACTGTATCGTACGGCTAGTGGAAATTAGAGCAAGCCACAGAAGCGGACCGGTGGCGATCCAGAGGGCTTAATTCCGACAATTCAAGTTTTTAGCTTTTCTGTATGGAAAATAGCAGGGTCAAGAAGATGTAGAAACAAGGAACGATATGTGCTATGACGATTGACGGTAAGTCTTTTTTTTTTTTAACTCGTCTATCTTACTTACCTGTCCTAAGTGATCACTGCGTGTTTATCATTTGACAGGAGCTATCGATAGATACTTGTCAAGAAAGGTGGCTTAGCCCGTGGATAAGATCTTAATGCATAAGATATTGCATTAATTTATGATCCTGGTTCGGTGATTAGCACGGAGGACATGCAGCCGAATGCCACGAAATTATCTGATGGGGGGATTGCCATGAAGACGATCTCAAAAATCTCTGAGCTGGCAAATTCTGAGAGCAGTAGAGTAAGATAGACTATATATATATAAAGAAGCAAAGCATTGTTCTCGACAAAAGAGATTCGATTGGCCAATCGGAGGGTATTCATTCCATGGAACATCTCAGCGGGTCTTGGCGGTTGGTTTTGCTATGTTGTCTGTGTCCCCTTCATACCGACCAGTGAGCGTTGCAATTGTCGGATACCATCGTTGACCCGGCTGCAAGCTCAAATTCTTGATCTCCAAACATATGGAACTGAAATACTCTTTTTCGACTTCTTTTTTTCTGTGCTGGCGATAGAATGGATGACTATGAGGCTTTGCGCGTAAGTACATAGTACATCTAATACGTAGTACGTCCTTGCCACTGTGGGCCGTGTCTCAGGGGCTTTGCTACTTTCGGGGTAAACATGATACGGCCTGTGGTAACGTATCATAACTCCGCTGGCCACTCACGGCGTCAGCCGGAAGTCGCGGAGGGGATCTTATCAGCAATGTGACTCGCTGATTGGTTGAGATGACACGCTTACCCCTGTTCCGTTCCCCACTGTCCAGTTATCCTCTCGTCTCGACCTGTAAGATAGCGGTATTCGATACACAACAGCCAGGACCCACTTTCATTGTCCAGCCAGTAATCGGGTGTTACTCTTGTCCTCCATACCTGATGAATCATCGCGAGTTGCGATCTGTGCGTGGTCGTAACCTGATCATTGACCTGTTCTGTTTGCAGAGAGTTTAATTGCCACAGCAATCTTAGGACGAACAGTGTAACTTACATACACGTACGCACCTCGACTAGTAATGAGACCGATGAGCCCAAAATAGCCACGAGCCCCTCCCACTTTCCCTGGCCAGAACTCACAGTGTGCTCCTGCCAGCACCAACAATTTGTGCCTGCCCTGCGACTGGCTCCGCCCCCCCTTCCCCTGCCCTGTCTGCAGCAAGTCCTCTCAGTAAGCAGAACCCTGCTTTCTGAACTATCCAAGACTCTCTCTCTCTCGCTCCTTTCTTTTCGCTCACTTTCCTAGTTGCATCGCTACCTTACACTCTTTTTCATCCATCCATCCATTTTTTTTTTTTTGCTGCTGAGTCCACAACTTTTCGTTCGTCTCGCCATCCCCGTCCTTGCCTTTTTCTTCACCACCTGGTGGGAGAAAAAGACAGCCAAGGAGAGGATCATTGGGCGAACCGTAGGTTCCTGCATCTGTTGCACCTTCAACTCGCCCATCGACGACGCGCTGGCGACGTTACTGAAAGCTGTCACTGAGCCTGTTCTTTCGAAAAAAAAAAGACATAACAAAACAAAGCAAAGAACAATCATTCGTTCACCATCCCGACGACTCCCTGTCAAACGATAATTAATAGTTATCTGTTCAATCGTTGATAAATTTATTCGGTCGTGACAACCAAGGACAACTCAGGTTTCATCACGCCATTTTGCGAGCATTCGTCACCTGGCTGTGACCGACTTTTCATCTTCCTCTTCGTTATCCAGCCATATGAGACTTTAATTGGTTCGACTAGTCTGTATATTCAACGAGCATTTGTGACCGGTTTCATGGGCTGTTTATAAGGTACGTTTGTTGATCGATCGCTCAGGGTGTCACGGCGTGGACGGTGAAACTTGATAAGAATCTTACGTAGCTGACGGTGTACTTGGACAGGACTATTTTGTCATTGCATTATAAATAGCCATCATGTCTGGCCATTACGACGATGGTTACGGCCATCAAGGCCATGGTGGTGATGCCTATTACCATGACGATCAGCATGGGTACTACGATCAAAACGAGTACTCGAATTACGGAGACGGCTACTACGACCAGAGGTGAGTTTACTCAGAGAATACAACGAATGGATCCGGCAGACTCGTGAACTAATACTTTTGAATTCCAGTGGCTACTACGGCGAGCACAACGGTGAAGGTCACGGCGAGCACAACGCTGAAGGTCACAGCGAGCACAATGCAGGAGGCGGCGGCTATTATGAAGGTGGTCAAGACAACTACTACAATGATCAGTACTACGATCAAGGCCATGGTGGACATCCTGACTACGCACAGAACGGCCGCGGTCGTCGACGTGGCGATTCTGAAGAGGACTCGGAAAGTTTTAGTGATTTCACCATGAGATCCGAGACAGCGCGTGCCGCCGACATGGACTACTACGGTCGCGGCGATGAACGCTACAATAGCTACAACGAAAGCCAGATGGGTGGTCAAGGATATGGAAACTACCGCCCACCGTCTTCTCAGATCTCCTACGGTGGAAACCGCTCATCGGGCGCCTCAACCCCGGTTTATGGCATGGACTATACCAACGCTCTCCCCGCCGGTCAGCGTTCTCGCGAGCCGTACCCAGCTTGGACTTCGGATGCTCAGATCCCCCTTTCCAAGGAGGAGATTGAGGACATCTTCATTGACCTCGTCAACAAGTTTGGTTTCCAACGCGACAGCATGCGGAACATGTACGACCATTTCATGACTCTTCTCGATTCTCGTGCGTCTCGCATGACCCCCAATCAGGCACTTCTCTCGTTACATGCAGACTATATTGGTGGTGACAATGCCAACTACCGCCGTTGGTACTTCGCAGCTCATCTCGACCTTGATGATGCCGTGGGATTCGCCAATATGCAGCTTGGAAAAGCCAATCGTAGAACCCGAAAGGCCCGTAAAGCGGCCAAGAAGGCTGCTGAGCAGAATCCCGAGAATGAACAAGCAACGCTTGATGCGTTGGAGGGCGACAATAGCTTGGAAGCTGCCGAGTTCCGCTGGAAGACACGTATGAACCGCATGTCTCAACATGAACGTTGCCGACAGATCGCCCTCTATCTGCTTTGCTGGGGTGAGGCCAATCAAGTACGATTCACGCCCGAGTGTCTCTGCTTCATCTTCAAGTGTGCTGATGACTACTTGAACTCCCCCGCATGCCAAAATCGTGTCGAGCCCGTTGAAGAAGGAACATATCTCAACAATGCCATCACTCCTCTGTATAGCTATCTGCGTGATCAGGGTTATGAGATTTACGATGGTAAATATGTTCGTCGTGAGCGTGATCATAGCCAGATTATTGGCTACGACGATGTCAACCAGCTCTTCTGGTACCCTGAAGGTATCGAGCGCATCATCCTGGAAGACAAGACGCGGCTTGTGGATATTCCGCCCGCAGAGCGATGGGAAAAGCTGAAGGACGTCAACTGGAAGAAAGTATTTTTCAAGACTTATCGTGAGACCCGTTCCTGGTTCCACATGATTACTAACTTCAATCGAATCTGGGTTATTCACTTGGGTGCTTTCTGGTTTTTCACTGCCTTCAATGCCAAGTCGCTGTACACCAAAAATTATCAGCAACAACTCAACAATCAGCCTCCTGGCTCTTATTCGTGGTCAGCAGTTGCCCTGGGTGGCACACTCTCTTCTCTCATCAACATTGTTGCAACCATTTGCGAGTGGGCTTACGTTCCACGTAAATGGGCCGGTGCCCAGCACTTGACCAAGCGTCTTATGTTTCTGCTCGCAGTCTTCGCCGTTAACATTGGACCTGCTATCTATGTCTTTGGTGTATCGAAAGATGGCACAGACACTATTGCATTGGCCCTCGGTATCGTACAGTTCTTCATCGCTTTGGCAACGTTCTTCTTCTTTGCGGTCATGCCACTTGGTGGTTTGTTTGGCAGCTACATGAAAAACAATACACGCCAGTACGTTGCCAGTCAGACCTTCACAGCCAGCTTTCCTCAACTCAGTGGTAATGGTATGTGGATGTCTTATGGCATGTGGGTTTGCGTGTTCGCCGCCAAATTGGTCGAATCATACTTCTTCCTCACACTCTCCTTCAAGGACCCCATCCGTATCCTTCGCCCGATGAAGATCGAGCACTGTTTGGGTGATAAGATCATCAAAGAATATCTGTGCCATGCTCAACCTCAAATCCTTCTTGGTTTGATGTTCTTCACGGACTTGACTCTTTTCTTCCTGGATAGCTATTTGTGGTACATCATCTTGAATACAATCTTCTCAGTGGCGCGATCGTTCCATCTGGGTGTGTCTATCTGGAGTCCTTGGCGAAACATCTTCTCTCGGTTGCCCAAGCGTATCTACTCCAAGGTTCTCGCTACCACGGATATGGAAATCAAGTATAAGCCGAAGGTCCTGATCTCTCAGGTCTGGAACGCCATTGTCATTTCCATGTACCGTGAACATCTCCTCGCCATTGACCATGTTCAGAAGCTTCTCTATCATCAAGTTCCTTCGGAGCAGGAAGGCAAGCGGACTTTGAGAGCGCCCACATTCTTCGTCTCTCAGGAGGATCATTCATTCAAAACCGAATTTTTCCCCTCTCAGAGTGAAGCGGAGCGTCGCATTTCGTTCTTTGCCCAGTCGCTTTCAACCCCCATTCCTGAACCACTTCCCGTCGACAACATGCCAACTTTCACCGTTTTGATTCCTCATTACAGCGAAAAGATTCTCCTTTCCCTGCGAGAGATCATTAGGGAAGACGAACCTTACTCTCGTGTCACTCTTCTGGAATACTTGAAGCAGCTCCACCCACATGAGTGGGACTGTTTTGTGAAGGACACCAAGATTCTTGCAGATGAAACCTCTCAATTCAATGGCGAGTATGAGAAATCCGAGAAGGATGCAGCACGAAACAAGATCGACGACCTCCCTTTCTACTGCATTGGTTTCAAGTCTGCTGCTCCCGAATACACTCTGCGCACTCGTATCTGGGCATCTCTTCGTACTCAAACCCTCTACCGTACAATCTCCGGTTTCATGAACTACAGTCGTGCCATCAAGCTCCTTTATCGGGTTGAGAACCCCGAAGTTGTCCAAATGTTTGGCGGCAACTCGGATAAATTGGAACGTGAATTGGAGAGAATGGCGCGCCGGAAGTTCAAGATCTGTGTCTCTATGCAACGTTACGCCAAGTTCAACAAGGAAGAGCGTGAAAACACCGAATTCCTTCTCCGTGCTTACCCCGACCTCCAGATCGCTTACCTTGATGAAGAACCACCGGCTAACGAGGGTGAGGAGCCAAGACTCTACTCTGCTCTTATTGATGGACACTCGGAGATTTTAGAGAACGGTCTTCGGAAG
Source organism: Talaromyces stipitatus ATCC 10500 (assembly GCF_000003125.1). NCBI lineage: Eukaryota > Fungi > Ascomycota > Eurotiomycetes > Eurotiales > Trichocomaceae > Talaromyces > Talaromyces stipitatus. The sequence goes on from NW_002990116.1 coordinate 950,227, forward strand.
CCCAAGTTCCGCATTCAGCTCTCTGGCAACCCCATTCTAGGAGACGGGAAGTCCGACAACCAGAACCACTCCATCATCTTCTATCGTGGTGAATACATTCAGTTGATTGATGCCAACCAGGACAACTACCTCGAGGAATGTTTGAAAATCCGCAGCGTTCTTGCCGAGTTTGAGGAATTGACTACGGACAATGTCTCTCCGTATACGCCAGGTGTACCTACTCCTAAGACTGATCCTGTTGCTATTCTTGGTGCTCGTGAATACATTTTCTCCGAGAACATTGGTATCCTTGGTGATGTCGCTGCCGGAAAGGAACAGACGTTCGGTACTCTATTCGCTCGTACTCTTGCCGAAATTGGTGGTAAACTTCACTACGGTCATCCTGATTTCCTCAACGGTATTTTCATGACCACTCGCGGTGGTGTCTCTAAGGCTCAGAAAGGTCTCCATTTGAACGAGGATATCTACGCTGGTATGAATGCTGTCCTCCGTGGTGGAAGAATCAAGCACTGTGAATACTTCCAATGTGGCAAAGGTCGTGATCAAGGTTTTGGATCCATTCTCAACTTTACGACTAAGATTGGTACTGGTATGGGTGAGCAGATGCTGTCTCGTGAATACTACTACCTCGGCACCCAACTTCCATTGGATCGTTTCTTGTCCTTTTACTATGCTCACCCTGGTTTCCACGTCAACAACATGTTCATTATGTTGTCTGTGAACATGTTCATGATTACCATGGTTAATCTTGGTGCCCTTCGTCACGAAACCATCCTTTGCCGATTCAATTCCAACCTTCCAATCACCGATCCTCTCATGCCTACTGGTTGCGCTAACCTTGTACCTATCACTAACTGGGTCAACCGTTGTATTGTGTCTATCTTCATTGTGTTCTTCATTTCCTTCGTGCCATTGGTGGTTCAAGAATTGACTGAGCGAGGTGTTTGGCGTGCAGCAACTCGTCTTGCCAAACAGTTTGGTTCTCTTTCGTTCATGTTCGAGGTGTTCGTTTGTCAAATCTATGCAAATGCCATTCAGCAAGATCTCTCCTATGGAGGTGCCAGATACATCGGTACCGGTCGTGGTTTTGCAACTGCCCGTATCCCCTTCGGTGTTCTCTACTCTCGTTTCGCTGGACCCTCGATCTACCTCGGCGCCAGATGTTTGCTCATGTTGCTCTTCGCCACGACAACCATGTGGACTGCTGCTTTGATCTGGTTCTGGGTTTCCTTGACGGCTCTTTGTATCTCACCGTTTTTGTTCAATCCTCACCAGTTCTCATGGAATGATTTCTTCATTGACTATCGTGACTATCTTCGTTGGCTGTCGCGTGGCAATTCCAGATCCCACAACTCTTCATGGATTGCCTTCTGCCGCCTTTCTCGTACCAGGATCACTGGATATAAACGCAAGGTCCTCGGTGTGCCATCGGAGAAGCTGTCAGGCGATGTCCCTCGCGCGCGTATTACCAACATCTTCTTTTCCGAAATCCTAGGCCCTTTGGTCTTGGTCGCAGTCACAATAATTCCTTATCTCTACATAAACGCTCGTACTGGTGTCACGGACAGCGGCGCAACGCCCACCAACGCGCTTATCCGTATCGCTATAGTCGCCTTTGCTCCTATCGGTGTCAATGCTGGCGTTGCTGGCGCCATGTTCGGTATGGCCTGCTGTATGGGTCCTGTTTTCAGCATGTGTTGCAAGAAGTTCGGTTCTGTGCTTGCAGCTATCGCTCACGGTGTCGCTGTCATTATGCTCCTCGCTATATTCGAAGTCATGTTCTTCTTGGAAGGCTGGAGTTTCCCTCGTTGCGTCTTGGGCATGATTTCCATGGCAGCCATCCAGCGATTCGTCTATAAACTGATCATTGCTCTCACATTGACCAGAGAATTCAAACATGACCAATCCAACATTGCTTGGTGGACCGGAAAGTGGTACAACATGGGATGGCACTCTCTCTCCCAGCCCGGCCGTGAATTCCTCTGTAAGATCACCGAGCTTGGTTACTTTGCCGGCGACTTCGTCTTGGGTCATCTTCTCCTTTTCGCCATGCTTCCCGCTCTCTGCGTGCCATACATTGACAAATTCCATTCGGTCATTCTCTTCTGGCTTCGTCCTAGGTATGTCTATTTCCTCTACTTTATGCTCGATTCATCATGCTAACAAATTATCTAGCCGACAAATTCGCCCTCCTATCTACTCTTTGAAGCAGTCTAAGCTCCGTCGGCGTCGTGTGATCCGCTACGCCATCCTTTACTTCACCATGCTTATTCTGTTTATTGTCCTCGTTGTCGCGCCTTTGGTCGTTCGCCGCATGAACATTAAGCTTCCCTCAATCCCACAGGACCTTATGCAGCCATTGGATGCTGGAGACGCCCATAACGACACCCATACATACTATACCGGATCTGGTCTACCGGCCGGTTTTATCGCGCATTCTGGTACTGACAGCGGCAGCAAGAGCACCAGCACTGCCGGCGCGAAGATGATGTTCATGTTCTAGACTGCATACTGATTTTGATTATCTATTTTTACTTTTATCTTCACATCTCGGATGCTGTACAAATGCCTGAAGATCCAGGAAAATGGCTCAGTTCGGGCATTCTTTCTTACGACTGCATCGCCCGCACTCATTTCACTCATCACCTCTTTTATTGCTAGTAATGAGTAATTACATCTCCTGTGCTTTTACTGTATACGTTTATGGAGTTGATTGGCTGTTGTTTCGTCGAACCTATATGTCTCTTAAAACCTGCCACTTTCGTTTCTCATGCGATTATGCTTTTTTTATACTTCTACAAACGCACTATCTGACGATAGCCTTTTTGTATCATCAAATGCAATTCTCTGGTTTTGTTCCATATTTCTTCATCAACATATGCGTTGTCTTCTGTATGGAGCATAAATTATACTGCCCCTTAGGTTTTTAAAAATTAACAAGTCAGTAGGTCACGTGATCCGCCCTCTATTAATGGCTGCCTAAGATTAATGCTTCCGGGTGGATGCCCGTCCGGTCAGAGGCGGCAAGACCATCTCTCCTTTCTCTGACAACTCTATCCCATAACTTTACAATCCAAAGTCGTCAGCAGTGTTTGCCCTTTCAAATATCTTCAATTGCGCCTGAGAGAAGGCAATGTGACAGATGGATATCCAGGAAATCCAACGAGTCCTGACGGACTTTCTCCAAGAACTGTCCACTCTGTTTCACCGTGTCCCCGGTTCTGCGATTTTCCTCCGTTATGTCAAATCCAGTTATCAGAACGACCCAATTCGCTCAGCTGTCGAGCTGTTCTTGTTTCTTTTCGCGGTTCGCTATCTTCTTGCGCCGAAATACTCGACAAAACCTGGTATTGTGAAACTCTCGGAAGAAGAAATTGATGATTTGGTGGATGAATGGACTCCAGAACCTCTGGTGAGCAGCCCGACGGCTTTGGAAGAGCTTGAGGTTGAGAAAAGAGCAATCATTGTAGGGTATGTTGCTGTCTTTCTAAGAAGCGCGGTTGGATTATATGCTGAAGTATGTTTTCGTCGTGATTAGCCCGACCGGCCCCAAAGTCAAATTGTCGAATGGACGAACTGTGGTGAATTTGGCATCTTATAATTTCTATAACTTCACTTCAAACGAAACCCTCAAGGAGAAAGCCGTTCAAACGCTGCGGACTTACGGTGTCGGACCTTGCGGCCCCCCAGGTTTCTACGGTACTCAAGATGTGCACATCAAAACCGAAGCGGATGTTGCTGCCTTCCTCGGCACAGCGGCGTGTATTATATATGCGCAGGCCTTTTCCACAATTTCAAGCGTTATTCCCGCATTTTCTAAGAGAGGAGATATCATTGTCGCTGATAAGGGTGTAAGCTATGCCATTCGCAAAGGTATTCAGATATCTCGAAGCACTGTGCGTTGGTACGAGCATAATGATATGGAGGATCTTGAGCGCGTGCTTGAGAAGGTTACTCGGGAGCAAGCGCGCAAGCCGTTGACTCGACGATTTATCATCACTGAAGGCTTGTTCGAGTCTATTGGTGATATGGTTGATCTGCCTAAAGTTGTAAGTCTGGCGCTTCGTTCAAATTTGCCTTCCAATTGAAGATCGCTCATGTTTTGTCTTGCTAGGTTGAACTCAAATTCAAATACAAATTCCGCCTTATTTTGGACGAAACCTGGTCTTTCGGAGTTTTGGGTCGCAATGGTCGCGGTATCACAGAGTACCAGAATGTTGATGCCACTGAAATTGATATGATAGTCGGTTCTCTTGCTGGTCCTGTAATTGCGGGAGGCGGTTTCTGCGCAGGTTCCGAAGAGATTGTTCACCACCAGCGTATTTCCGCATCTGCATACACATTCTCTGCTGCTCTTCCTGCTCTGTTGTCGACTACCGCTAGTGAAACCATCAACTTGATGCAGACCAGCCCCGACCTCTTTGTTCAGCTTCGATCCAACATTAAGACTATGTGGTCACAGCTTGATCCGCGGAGTGACTGGATGTACTGTACAAGTGCTCCAGAAAATCCAATCATGATAATGGCAATCAAACCGGAGATTGTATCCTCGAGGAAATTGTCTTTTGAAGACCAGCAGTTTTTGCTGCAAGATATAGTTGATGAGGTATGCAATTTCCATTGGTTCCACGAATTCTGTCACGTACTGACCTGCATGTCAACAGGCTTTGGCAAACGGTGTGCTTATCACCCGCTTAAAAACCTTGCCTGATAGTGTGACGCCAAGTCAGCAAGTCCTCCCATCTCTTAAGATCTGCCTGACGACCGGCTTGACGAAGCGCGAAGTTGAAAAAGCAGGCACGATTATCCGACATGCGATCACGAAAGTACTAGGCAAAAAACGATAAGATTTATAATATCTTCTGCCTTGCTATAACTACGACTTCTCCTGCGTTGTATTCTTATAATATAATTTATATCCATGGCAACTGGACAGTTTCTTGCTCCTAATTGACGACTCTGTTATGTCTTCAGTCTCGTTTGGTTGTATTATCGAACGGACTTCCGAGTCCCTCAAAAGCCTGAATCGTCGTTTTCTTTCTCTTTGAACGAATCATGTTAACATTAATAGAGTACATATATTTTTAATTTGGTGATGCTTGAAAATGACAGGAACGAATTCTTGCAGGCAAACTCTTCTTCTAACCATATTGTCAATCCAATATAATAATGCATGAGTCGACCTCGGAAGAACGCATGGCTCTTCTGGATATGTTCCTTAACTAACTTTCCACTGAATAAATCCGGAATGAGTAGGTAACATTCCAAAGCACAGTAGACGAGGGTAAGATGGCGGAGTGGTCTGAGGTGTTTGTCCCGAATCTGACCAGGACCCTACTAGGAATAAGTGTTAGGGCGCTAGAGCGGCTCTTCGGATGCGTGTGGTTCGATGTCGCACAGAGTTTACTTATATCTTTCTTGCCAGGGCACTGTCGGTAGAGAATATAAAGGACCTTTTGAATGACTTTTAATTTGTAGCAGTGTGGCTCCTGGGATTGCACGCTTATATGCCACAGCCACGTACTTTGGAAATCCTGATTGGTCATGCAAAAGCCCATAGGAGTATACATACCTACCTGGGGTAGTCGCATTCCTAGACGTCGCTTATCGAATATGAGATTGAAGCCCAAGTATTTTTTGCAAATTTTCCTTCCTAGTGGATTGAACTTGGCATAGACTAGCCCTAGATCTCTTTGTGGAGGAATTCAGCATGTTGTTTACATGTTTCCTTTTTTGGACAAAAATGAAGACTATTGAAATTTGGAGATCTTGGATCAACTTGAGAGATCTTTTTTCCTATCATGTCATCATTCTCCTTCCTCATATTAGCATTTGGATATCCTTCTTGCTCTTGTCAGTGTAGAATTGTATATACTCCCCGAGCCCTAAAGCAGATGATAAGATAGTCTCCTCGATCATCACACCGAACTGATTCCAATTTATTTTCTCTTTGTATCGACAGAAGCTTCTCATACTTTTAGCTTATTCAAGTGAGAGATGAAGTACTGTATCCTGGGCATTGCTGCCCTGGCCTTGCTTCATTCTACGGACGGCCATGTACATAGTAAGTAAAGCCCCTGATAATCAGATTAGAAGAAGCACTAAAGAGACGTCAAGACCATCATCAACTATCGAAGCGAGTCTTATGGCAAGGACGAGCCGCACAACCGTGCCCGAAAGAAACCCTAACAAATACTGTTGTTGTCCAACTCGACCAAGCAGGACACACGGTAGATGTCCAAGTGCACTCCGCGAGACCATCGTCGACGGTGACTGTATCGGTGAGTATTTGACCAAAGCATGTCCTGCTTTCATTCATTGCGTTGGATTAATATTGACGTTGCCCCAACTTAGGATCACCATGCACCACCTTCTATCTCGTCAACAACGGCGATAGTACCCTCCTCTGCTTCCCGCACAATACTTCAATCAAACCGGCACATACTCCCTCGACCTTCAGCATTGAGTCATCTTCCTGACCTCCTGGATTCAAACTTCATCTTGGATGCCCCGAATGCTTTCCTGGGCCGCAGCAACTACGGAATTTCATACTCCCCCTACAAGGCCGACGGCACATGCAAGGACCAAGCAGAAGTCAGTAACGATATCCGTCAACTTCGACAATTCGCATACGTGCGGTTTTACGGAATAGATTGCAATCAAGCCCTGACAGTGACCAACGCCGCAAGGGAAAACGACATGATGGTCTTTGCGGGGTTATACGACATTGACGACATTGAAACCGATCTACAAAAGATCATTGATGCGGCGGGTGGTGACTGGTCAACCTTCCATACCGTCTCTATTGGGAATGAACTGGTCAACAGAGGCTCAAAATCCCCCGTGGAGGTTGTCGGAACCGTGAACTCTGCGCGCACTATACTTCGTCGAGCAGGGTATCAGGGGCCGGTGGTAACGGTTGATACCTTCACTCAGATGATTGCACACCCGGAACTGTGTGATGAATCTGATTATTGTGCTGCGAATTGTCATGCCTTCTTCGACTCTGCTCAGACACCTGAAAATGCTGGTCCGTACGTCCTTGAGCAGGCCCGCCATGTCGTTGAGGCCACGAAGGGAGGTAATAAGAAAGTGATAATTACGGAAACAGGTTGGCCATCTGCAGGAGAACCGAATGGTAAAGCCGTGCCCTCAAGACACAATCAGATGATTGCATTCCAGAGTTTGAGACATAGTTTCCCTGACGGCGGGATCGTGTTCTTCAGTGCTTTTGATGATAAATGGAAAGAGGATAATGCTTGGACGTTTGGGACGGAGACACATTGGGGTCTTTATGGGTTGGCTAAGACCGCTGGCGGATTTCCGAGTTTGATTGGTCCCTTGGAGGATGAGGTGTAAATATTTGATCTAGATAGTTATTATTAGCATTACGAAATAGTTCATAGATTTTGGACATTAAGCAATATATTGTAGTCTGTGTTTGTCTGATTCAGCACTGCTGCTAAAGTGTTGGTCATCCTATGGACTAAGTAGTTACATTGTAGCCACAAGTGATGAATGTGTTTCTGGTATTCAAGCTTCAAGACTCGTTTTCTCCATTGTCTGTTCGATGGCTACGGAGGAGTCGTGTACAGGATGGGAATCATCCGAGTCTGTTGGAGGAGCAAAGCTTCCGACAGAGGCAGGAGATGCAGACCGCTCATCATCAGCTCCAGACAACTCATGCGATAACTTTGCACCATGTTGCCAACGACGTGTCTTTGGTGGCGGGGGCTTGTGGTTCGATTTGATAGGTAAGGGAGGATAGGTGTTTTGATGGATGTGATGATAAGTGTGATGGTCAGATGTAGTCGCATTTGGTGATGCATGATGAGTTGATCTCCGCGGTGGAGGCACAGCCGGCGCTGGTCTCGACGTTGATCTTGATGTGGATGGAGGTTTCGGAAGAGGTAGTGTCCCTGATGGTGACTCGTGGCTGACCGTCAAGGTCGGGGCGTGATGTTCGCGTAAAACTGCAGATCTTCCGCGATTATCATCATGTTCCTCTGTGACATGATGGCCGCTGCGCCTTGACTTGGGAGGTGGTGGTTTGGATTTGACTTTGGCATCTGAGCCTGTCTTGGTAGTTATATCAGGTGCTATCACGGAAAAGGAAGTATTGGGTGATGGCGGTGCGAGTTCGGTAGGCGATGTAGTTGAATCAGAGCTTTGTGAGACCGGTGACTCGGCCAGGTCTGCGCCTTTCTCATGTGATACATCTGGGATAGGGACGCCTGTCACCTCTGCTTGCCCATCCTCTTCGGGTATGTCTGGTGTGTCACATAGTTCTGGCTCTGGATCGTGTAACCATTCCACTTGACTACACCGAGAGACAAGTCTTTTCGTTGTATCATCAGCTTCACCAAAATGCATAATCTTTTCATAGTCGTGCTCGTTTCCTTCAATTCTGCTGTGGACCAATATGCTCAGGGTCTTTCTTATTTCGTCGCGCTTATAATGAGGTGGGTCCTTGAGCTGCGTATGTGCTAAAAGGGGGTAAAGAACTCGTAGATATGTGTGTCGCAAAGCGACAGCTTCTGCCGGCAGATCCAGTAGATTTCGTATCAATATGTCAACGAGTACTCGCAGGTCATTTGTGTAAAAGTACTCATAGGTAGATGGAGTTGTGAAAATGAGGTAGAGTAATTTAAGTGTGAGCAATTGCAAAGATGTTTCGCCTAGAAAGGTTAGAATGATGCTGTCTTATGGCCAGAAGATCAAGATTTACCTTCTCGATTGAGTAGTAAGATGATGTTTTCACCAAATGTTTTGAAATTGTTTCCATCTACGGAAAGTATCTTCATCACTTTGTTTGTGAGTGGATTAGAGGGTGTCCCAGAGGCAGGATCGTGCGCAAGGACCATGAACTGCTCGTTCAATACCAGCTGCGTACAGAGTAAGCTTGAATGCCAATAAGCTGTATCAAGAGGAAGGACAAATGCGTACCAGAACGCGAATCACAGGATAGTGGTAAGGGTCATGGGCATCGTCAGATAAACCTTCAATGAGATCGAAGAGATACCTAATGAAGCTGTCCTCTACCAGTACTACACAGAATGTTAGTATTATGATTCCAAATCAAGTATACATCCCAAATGTCATTGATCCACGCACCCAAATCCTCTATCTTGATGCGTTGTATTCTGGACATCTCATAAAGAAGATCCATCAACATACGGTGAAGATCAGCACCGTCACCATCTTGAAGTTTGATGGAATGAACTAGTTTCAATAGCCTTGGAAAAGTGCCGACTTCGTTCATGAGCAGAAAGGTGCTATCATTCTGCCGCCCGTCAAAGAGTAGGAATGACACGATGAACTGTAGAATATCCGGCTCATCCTCCTATTTTCCGCAATCGCAAGGACCTTCATTAGCGCGACTTCACAAGCGTAGTATTGTGCCACTGTATAAGATGTTGCAAACGTACTTCTAATAAGCTGTATATTATCTGTCTTCGAATGTAATCGGCGTGTTGGGCGAAGAGGCTTGACGAAAAGAGTTTGTATGAGCAGCGAGAAATGTCATATTCGTTGACGAGGTATTCATCTAACCGCGGAAATTATTAGTCATTTGTTTCATTTCCATACGAGAAAAGAAAGCTTGTTGTCATTTCATTGAAATGGTAGATTGAACGTGTGATTGACATTCATTACCTTTAAACTGGGCGCTGAACCCCAGGTAGGCGCGAAGGGCATTGTCTATACGGGCATGCGAGTCACATTTCTCGGATAATATCTTCTCTAATTCTATCGAGGCGCATTAGCAAACTAAAGCAGTTGATAGGCAGGGTAAAGGGAAGACTCATGCAACTCACCAACCCAGAATTGTTGTTCATTCTCCAAGCTGTAGGAAACGTCTTCCAGCTCCATTTCCTGCATAAACACAAGTGCTTTCCACTTGAATGAACAGTCATCCCGTCGTGTGCCTATCAACGCAATTTGAGAATATCTGTAAGTAGCAGCACGAGTGACTTAGATTGAGGGGGAAGTTGAGTGTCTTACTCTGGAAGTACTTCATAGAATGCGGGTTTCACCGCCCGCCCTTATCAGAGTGATGCGTCATGTGAGAGAATAGGGCAGTATACACCAATAACAAGGAAAAACTTGGAACGTTAAGGCGATATTGCTTTCAGTGCTTTGGCGTAATATTTGGACAAATATGCACAGCTGCATGCCTCGTCGAAAGTCTCGACTTTTGTTTCGAGATTTTGAAAGAAAAGGACTATCCTCAGTAGGCACTTAGGTAAGATTTGAAATGATTACAGTAATGGGAATGATTTGAACTTTTTATTAGATTCATTGGTATGCTTAACAACTTTGACAGTTTCCATGCTCCTCAGGGTATATATATGTAGGCTGATTCAAAAGGCTTTGAGTGTACAATACACAAAAGCCAAGAAGTACGAAAGTCAGATAGAGACTCATCACAATTCGTATACGGTCTTGAGAAGCCAAAACAAAAAAGGAATAAAATATTGTTAGTAAAAGTTGCCGATTATGACACTGGTCGTTTGAAAGGATGCGCCTCGGTATTACTATTTGTATGCACGTTAGCCAACTGTACACAGACTCGGATGAAAGTAAAGAGCACTTACAGCACATATTCATCAAGACTAACGACGCTGGGATCGCTAAATAGGAGATAGAAATATTTCAAAGTCTCCGCTAACCAAAAAGACTCCATTTCGTCAAGGAGCTCAGGTGCTGTGCTGGTAACGTCGGAAATCGCAGAGTCTGCGAGTTCCGTTCGGCAATATCGTGCAATGGACTGAAACATTTTCCACCCTTTCTCTCTCCAACCCTCATCTCCTGTAAGTCTGTACATGATAAAGACAGATTCAATGGCTTCCGGACGAAGAATATACTTTCGAGATTGAATTTTCGTATAGCCCAGAGGGATATGATCAATCTCAAGTTTGTTAGCAACGTACTCTTTATGCGATAAAACTGTAGGTTTAGCAGGGACTCCATTATTTTGGACCTTGGTATCAAGGCGTGACTTCGCATTTTCCTGGCTTTCCACAGTCGTCTTCGTAGCAGAGAGGTGTGCATGTTCGTCGTAGTCATCAACGCCAGAATTGTTAGCTTCCCGCTTGGCAATACCGTTATAGGATTTTTCACCAGTGGTATCGCTCTTTTCTGATTCCGAGATCCGTACAGGAGCAACAATGTTTGGCTTTTTCTCGAGAGATACTTCTTGAGCTTGCTTTGCGTTTTGCAGCTCGCGCTCATACCAGGCCTCCGCTTGTTGGATGCGAGATTTCTCATTGGGGTCCATTACATCCAAGTACCTCGTCTCATTCCAGGTACATGCAAAAGGATCATCGCACGCAAGAAGTTCAAAGCCTTCCGGCATGATGCCCGTGTTGGTTGACCCGTAAGCCCATACACAGCCCTCAGTCAATTTGGCTGCAATATCCATATCGCCATCTATTCCGAACAATTTTGCTCCCACAGCAAACATGCCTCCAGCAAAGCAGGTGAGGTGCGTACCCTCGTAAGTATACCGAATGTTTAATTCTTCCTCATCCTCATGTCTAGGGTCGGAAACTTGCACGGTGGCCACCAACCGGATATCTTCCTGATTCGGGAGCATAGGCCGGAACAGAAGTTTCTCCCGCACTGGCTCCATTGAAACCTCATACATACTGCGATATTGGTCACTGAGACCGCCGAGAAGCATGTACTCCTTGGGTAGATACTCATAAGTCGAATCAGACTGTCCGCCCAAACCAAATCGATCCGATCTGGCACCGTGGGGTGATGCTAGGCCCTGCTTTTCACAGTCCTTATTCGGGAAAGATGTCAATTGGACGGTGGATGTTGCCTTAGTTTCCGGTTCATAGTCCGCAGGTTCAGCATCAATTTCCAGCCCAATTTCACGTTTCTCCAGATCTTTCGGGATAACGAAATCCCTTTGAAGTGGCTTCGGTGTAGGCGTTGGCGTTGGTGTCCCCAAACCTCTATCTTCATTGACCTTCAGGTCCGAGTTTTGACCAAGAGTTGAGAGAGTTGGAAGCTGTGGAGTGCGCATTTTGCACCCTGACGCATCAATCGCTAAAGGCCACATACCAGGGAGCCTCGTGTTATTTTGCATGACCTCAAGTTCATTGGTGATGCGTGCAACCGCATCATAATATTTAGCCTCCTGGGTCAACTGAGCCAAGCGGGTGAATTCTACAGACAAAGATCCCAGCTCAGCTAAAACGACTCGAGTACTGGCGCGGTGAGGCTGCTCTACGTATTCACTATGCAATTGTTAGAGATCACGGATAGAAAATAGTCGAAAAAGAATAACTCACGGAGCCCACTTGTAGTAGGTAACTGGCATTCTGTTCGGGGTGTCAAAGGCGCCCATCAAAATGTCGGCCAGCTCTACTGCCTTGTCTAAAAGTACCGAATACTTTTGACCGGAAATGTCGTACGCGCCAATAAGGCCACCCAAGTAACGGATCACCGTTTCAAAGAGAGGAATGTCGCTTCGAATAGCGCTCGTTGTGAAGTCAATTTTCTTGACTTGTTCTACAGCGTCGGCAAATTCTTCCTTCATTTCCATTATCCATAACGTGTCTAATGCGTCGACGAGTGTGGCGCCCCAACCTGCAAATGGATCTCGAAAGCTACCGCTCACAGGTCGAACTTCATCATGTCCCATTGCATATTCCGAGTATCCGCTCCACGCATGCTCGAACTCTTCCTTGATGGCTGCCAGCCGTTGCTTGCGTAGAATGGTTTGCGCAGAGGTCTCATCCTTGGTCGCAACCTGAAGCGTTGGTAGCTTCTTAGGCTGACCGGTGGGCAGGGTGATGAGATCGGCTTCACGGATGGGAAAATGCTCCGGGAGCTTCTTCCAATGTTTGGTGGGTATCGGTTCGATGATATCGCTTAGTTGATCGTTGAGGTGATAATCTGGTTTCTTAGGGGTTCCTTCGTAAGACTTGTCACCAGAGGATTTGAAAGTGGGCTCCTTCACAGACGGCGTATCAATTGACTTCGAGTCATCGGTGCCGGGACGAGTTGGAGGTTTCTGAATAGTCTCTGGTTTCGATTTTTGGCTATCTAGTAATTCTTTCTGTTTCGCAGGGTCTTGGTTAGATGGTTTCTTGGTATCCAAGGGCTTCTCTTTCGGGGCGGTAGGGACGTCAATGCGATGTTTCGAATCAAACTTGATCTCGGTTGCAGCATCATGGTCGTGGGGGGAGGCCAGATCGTGAGCGACAGGCGCAGGAGCTACTTTCGTATTTGCGGCTGGCTCCCTCCATTCATTAGACCATTCTCGCGATCTTATAAAATGTAGGAAAGCAAGACCAAAAATGACGCTGAAAATGACAAAGGTGCGGTATCTGCGACTTCGAAGCATGGCGAGAAGCTACCTAGCAGATCGCGCGGGAGTTATGGCAGAGGGGTATATAAAATTTTCAAGATAAAAAGGAGAGGAAGAAGATCCCAGTCTTCAAACAACAAGGAAAAATGATGCGCCAGTCATGCGTGGTATGAACTCGACAGGGGAAGCTTTGGTGTCTCAGGTCGCTCGGCGATGCCGCAGCTGGTCCGTTGGCCCTCGATAATGAAGGAATGACTGAATGAACGGTAAGAGTAAACTTGCACTCATGGGTCCTTAATACACGTGAAGTGCATGAAGTTCGTACCGAACTATGAGAGATGAGAAGTTGAATCACAGTCGAGTCGAGGGATAGAAGGGAAGGAAGAATGGGTGAACAGACAGAAAGTCCGGAGTAGGTGGAGACCGCCCAGAACTGAACGCTCACTACTTAAATGCCCAGGGCGCCACATCACACCCTTGACTGCTACAATAAAGAGTAGTTGGCGGGAGATTGCATTTGAGTGCTTATGCGGAGCTTTGAGTATGTAGTACGAGCCTGGTAAACGTAGACCTGATACTTTAGTGAACTACATACGGAGTACGTAGATCGATTAAGATAGTGCCGATCAAGTTAAGCCTAAGTAAAATCTCGAGCTGCTAGAATCGCTCATCGTTTTGCGGTTGTACAAGCAGGAAGCTTGTGCACGAGCTAAAGGATTCCGAATGATACTACGTACGTACAATGGCGCAACGACAATAACAACTTGTGCCATCGTGAAAAGGGAGCAAGAAGAAGTCTAGATCTGACTATCCCCCGCGTTTTCGTGGAGTCAGCCAATCGCTGGCCTCCCAGATCTTGGGACACGTGCCGCTTTTCTTCTACCTCGGAATCTGAAGTACGACTACGGTTTTGTTTATGCGATGCATGCCCTCTATCGTAGATTTGAATTTAGTTACCTAGTTGTAGGTGGTTAGTCAACAACTTCATATGTTCACAGCAGCTCCACCAGCTCTGCCTTCATTGTTTGCTTTCTGGAACTGTTGGATCAAACCAAGCACGCCGCCAGGGCCGTTGACGATCGCTTCCACTTCATCACCTTCTGCTACACTATCACTATCATCCGCGTCTCCTGCCAGGTTCATACGCCACGATCCTTCCAGGTTATTGTCACTAGTAGCAACAGCTCCTGTAGAATCGTCCCCAACCCGACCAGATTGTTGACCGACAGCATTCTTGGTGGATGCTTCGATATCAGATAGTTCTTTCACGTCATCCATGCCATCAACGGCACTGGGAGCTGCGCGTGACGGTCGGAACCGAGGTTGCGCACCCACTCTAGGTGCTGAGCGCAATGCTGACGCCGAAGGTTGGTGGTGCGGATCAAGAAGCATCGAATGAAATGGAGAATTATACCCAGCTGCCCCGCCGATGCGAGAACCGCGCAATGTGGAATGATACCCCTGAGGGCCTACCGTAGGCGAATGTCGGGGGGCCATCTGGTCCCAACGATCTGCCCGGGGAGTCGCATCGACCACCGGATGTGCAGATCCAAGAGCAGGGAAAGATGGAGGAGGATGAAATCTTCGCCGAGTACCAGGTGGCGGAGCAGCCTTGGGATTTGTTCCGTAACTGTCTAAGAAGCCATAATATGAAGCAAGCATCTTTCCATCCTTGGTGGAGAAGTAATCGTCTCGCAAGTCTCCTGGAGGCCCAGTGTGGTGAGGCGCGCGACCTTGAGGATTCGTCTGAGCATCTTTCTTGAAATCAAAGACGGCAAAGGAACACACGTAGCCCAGTCCATCTACATGAACTGTAAACTCACGGAAGAAGTCAATTAGGCGATCACTGCACTTCGGGAGGCTGAACCAGAGCACAAAGGGAGTAAAGATCATGCTAAGAATTTCTTCCAAGAAGATGACGATCTTCATCTGATAAAGCATTGCGAACTCTTGTCTGACCTCGTCGCTGTGCAATCGCCCCGCCCAGTGATTTGGACGATAATGTGTGAAATTTGTCACCTCGAGAAGTGCATATTCGGGGTCGAACACAAGCGTTTCCTCTGGAACTAGCCCGCGAGCGATAGCCCACACACTACCGAAGAGTCCTAGGTAGAAAAGCACAGTACGATCTTGAGTGACCTCAAATCCCAGAAAGAGCTCTGGGTCCAAAAGTGATGCCAACGCCAGGACTGAAGCAAGTGCTCCTGCGATGAACGCCACAAAGCGTGAAATCTGCACTGTCTTGTCTTTGGGAAACTGATCGATGTAGCGACTAGCGAAGGGATAAGACATGTTTATGCGACGTTGGAAAAGATGCCAGAGCTCGTTGAATTCGCGAAATTTCCATTCCGCGAGGGGGGTATATTGACGGGAGCCAATCTGAGATGGGTTCTTTTGGTATTCGTTGAAATATCGGAAGAAGTAATGCATCATAAAATAAACAACGATAAAAGGGGCAACGAAAATGTTCATGACTCCGGCGAAGATAAACCGTCTTCGCAGCCCTTCGCTCAAAGCTCGTCGGTGCGTATCCCTTAAGAATAGCGGTCTAACCTGGCCCTGCTCATTGAAAACATAATCGAGAATGCACAAATGCAAATTCCACTCTAATGTGCGCGAAAACAACTGTCGGTTTCGCAGGAAAGGTACGGGCAATGTGAGGTCGAGTATATCTTTGTTGAATAGAGCGATCAAGTAGTTCTCTTTCCGCATCAGCCTGTTGGCAATGTCGTGTGCGTCCATTCGTTGTTTAGACTGGCTGCCCATGAACCTACGATGTCTTGCAGAGATGGCAGCAGCAGTAGCTGGATTGGAGTCTCGCAGAGTCATTAAACGACTCACGACTTGTTGCCACGATATTGTTTGTATTTCTGGGTCGGAAATATCCAATAGATAGTGGTAAAAATCATGCATATGGCGCAGTCTTCGGATATCAAGTATATATTGGGCAAGTTTACCGATCCAAAAGAAGGTAAAGAGCCATAGCAGGAGAGTGGTTGATGTTGAAATCTTGGTCATACATTTCGGCACAAGAACGTTGTGCAGGGAGGTACTGCCGCGAATCAAACTATAGTTCACGCAACTCGACAGAAAAGTCGTAAAGCCTACCACAAAGCCGAGAGTTCTGGAACGGTCAGTACGACTCACGCAGTAACATGGATATATCATAGGTCTAGGAATTCTCACAATAAGTTGAGCGCCCGGCTCATCAGTATACTCCAAATGCCATTTCCCAGGTAATAGATGTATACATCTTTCAGGAAGTTATCGAGATTCTCGACATTCGCCCACCTCCACATTGCCTTGTCCTTGGGGCTCGCAGATGCTAAGCCAGACAAACCGCCTGGTCTTTTTGTTTGCTGGACGATCGGGGTGGGCAAAAATTGATGACCTTTTCTTCGGTTCCGTGGTGATTCCCAGCGCTTTCGGGATCTGGTCGACGACGGGCCGACTCCTGGGGAAACGTCGTCGCGGTAGTCCAATCCATGTGAGGGAGGTGCGGGCGGCTGCGGCATATCTTCGAGGTCGTGTCCCTCTATCAACAGGGATGCAGGGACGTCGTCATCGTCGCCCTCGTCAGCTTCGGCTACACGGGGTGATAAGTGTTGTAACCACCGAGGTCGACCAGATCTAGTTCCATTTCCTCCTGCCTTTGGTGAATGAGTATCTGATAGCTTTCGAGGCCGCCGCCCTTGTCCCAGAAATGCAGTGCTCTGTGTAGTTATTTGACTGTTACCGGCGTCGTCAGGATCGTAGTGATGCAGAGACTCCTGAAGGTTCTCCTCGTCCAGAGCCATCGCAGCACGCTCCTCGATATCGGAGTTCCCAGAGGCTTCGTCGTCTTGCCTAATAGTTTCGTAAATGGAGGGTAAGCCCGTAGGAGGCAGCACCCGCGATAAAATATTCGAATTCATCATGGTGGTCGTGTTCTGTCACTTCATGACTGCGCGGCGCATAGTCTAGATAGATCTAGACAAAGTCGCAGCCAAACAACAAAGCGATAGACAGGTGACGGCATAGATCATGGACCTGACTTTGCCTTGTATATGTGACCAAGGGTTTGGAGTCCTTGTGATGCATTCTCAATATTCGTCGAAGCTTCAATTGCGGGAGGAGCGCATGACGCAGGCGGAGCTTGGCATCGACCAAACACACGTGATTTTGTTCCACCATATCTCTTGCTTTTTTCTTTTTCTATAACGAAACAATCAAAAAACTGACTAGTAACTACGGTAGGTATGTCTATATGGTTATACACTGGCCATAAACCATCTTCCCGGAGGCCATTACTGCTCGGGATCTACAAAACAGATACCCATGGCTACTTTCCAGTTCTTCATGGGCATTACTATGTTTGTCCTGAATCAGACCGCCGTTCTTTTCATTGTTTAAGCTTCATCACTCACTTCCTAATCAGGTCCTCCTTGATAAGCTGAGACCCCTTGCTGTGCGGGTCTCATTGGCCAGGCAAATGTCGGACAGCCGTTCACCGGGTTCACTGGAGATTGTGGATTATGATATGTATCCCCCCCAGGTCAATATTGGCCGAGTATTAAGGTGACTATGGCCTTAGGCTATCGGCTTGTAGTCTGCTAGGTTTGGTAGTGACGGCAGGATTTCTTGTCGCATTCAAGGACTTTATGGCCCGATACTGTTTGGTCGTGGTAGTTTTCAGTGATAGCGTTGGCGTCTTGAAATTGGAGGAGGCCGTTAGTAATCGACTTGTGATAGACATGTTTGCCATCAACGCCATCAATCTCTGCCGGACCGGTAGGCACAGCCCTGAGGTATAATTGACGGAATATTGCAATAGTGGTTTGCTGTTATTATTATTGGTAGTAAAGGGAGAAGACAAAGTAGCCATGAAGATCGAGAGTAAAAGACGGACTCCACAGCTGGCGAGTCGCGGCTTCACTAGTCAAAAAACATTGTAGTTACTCTGGCCACTCAGCGTCTATCATTGACCACCAACGGCCAACTACCGCACCGAAACCTCGCTCTGAATTAACATCTCTCCCATCAACTGTCGAATTGACCTCCCTCGCGATCCTCGATTCTCTAGGTAAGTGCTTTGTCTCTGCCTGTATTATTCTATTTCTCTTTCATCATCCTCATCCTGCAAGACCGCACTCTCCCTGCTATTCATCGTGACGCACGGAATTGCGCTCTCTTGAGGACCCCCTCCCCCCGCGCAAACGAGTGTCTTCCCATCCCCAACCCAGGAGGTGTCTATCAAGTATTCTGCTTGAATTGTGTTATTGTTATTCTGTTTTGTCATCTCTATATATCTGATTCCTTCATTCAGCATCAATCTTCGCAAGTTACAATCTGATTGTGGTGTGGAAGGACAGACGCTGATCTAGTCGTACCATAAGCGCGAATCGCAAGAACCCAGTCGGTTCACCAAACAAACCCCTCGTTACGTATCCTCTTAACGGTTTCGCAAACGCTGCAGGGGTTTTTGTCGGAGCTATTGAGCGACTGCGCGCATACCAAGCTTTTTTCGACCAATGTGTCGCATTTCGCTCCATGCGTCCCGGTAACCAGCCGTCGTTGATCAATACCCTGCCACTTACGGGGGACGGTGAGCAGCATATACTTGCTATCTACCGGAGAACCGGTACTACCGACGAGTTTATAGGGCGCAATTCTAGGTGACAGACCCGGGAGGATGGAGCAAGAGCGCTCCAATGGATACAGGCGGAACTCGCTTCAACATGGTAGTATTCATAGGCGGCCTGTTGAGCGACGAGCGAGTAAGAAATCGTCTTCAAAAGATCGCCATGGGATAGTATATCCGGAAAGTTTTCAGCAGGGCACTATAAGGACGGTTACGCCGGATTCTATATCCGACGTTGGTAATCAATCTTCTCTCTCCGAGTCCGACCATCTTTCTACAAATCCTGCTGTTTCTCCGCGTTCCACGGCCAGATCAAAGAACACAGAATGGGAACGCCGTCGTGAGTTTAGTCCCTACCATTCTGCGGCCGATGACGACGATCTGTCAAGTGAAAGCAGAAGTCAGCGTGCTCGATCACGGACAACGACTCTGGAGGACCAGCGAAGCGAAATATCACCCAACTTCTTGTCGAGGGCGAGAAATAGGCTTGGCTCAATAAACACGGCAGTACCTTCGTCCGACACAAAAGAATCCGAGGAATCCGTGAGCTCCATAGGCTACCCCTCGGTTGTTCAGTCCCCAACGGCGGGCGTACCCAACAGTCAACAACGTCGGCCCAAAGCACCCTCTGCTGGCCCTGCACTGATCACGGGCGTTTCCAGAAATCCTGCTGCATTTGTATCTCCATTATCCAATGCTGATTCTGCCAAGATTCTCCAGCTGATGAAGACAACGTGCGGGCGAATGCATGGTATACTATCTTTTCGAACCGCTACGAATACGCAATGGACCTCTGGTTATTGTGCCATCAATGTGGCTACTGGCAGCCTAATATACCAAGCTAAAGGTGAAGTTGCCATGGCAAAAACGTTGATTCCGGACCTGCGGGGTTGTCACGTTCGGACCATGTTTGACACTGAGCTTCAGTCAACGTACCTCAGCGTTTCGACATTCTCGTCAGGCCTGGGAATTCAGCTCAAGCCTCATGTTAATGAAACATTTGATTCCTGGCTGGCGGCGTTGTTATGCTGGCAGCCTATACGTCCGAAAGGTGTGCAGAATAAGAGAACGAAACCTCAATCAGTAGCAATTGTCGACCGTCGGATTGCTGATCGGAGGCGGAACTCTGAGAGTACGGTGCAGAAGGAAGCTGCTATTATAAAGGTCGGTAAAATGCTTCTCTGGGAGAAGCCCAGTCCATCTGGGGCACGTCCAGAATCTGGATGGCGGTCATCCACGCAGCATAGAAATCAAAGAACGCATTCCTCGGCATGGCAAAGGGTGAGCTGCACTTTGCAGGAAAATGGCTACTTCAAGCTGTTTACAGAGGCAGACGTATCGTTATTAGCTGTCATTCATCTCTCGCAACTGTCGCGATGTGCCATTCAGCAGTTAGAGCCTTCCGTCTTAGGTGATGATTATTGCATTGCAATCTACCCTCAATATGCTGCACTGTCGGTATCAGAAACTGCATCTCGGCCTGTTTTTCTGTCTTTGGAGAGCCGCGTGCTGTTTGAGGTTTGGTTCGTACTCCTACGGGCGTTCACAATACCTGAATTGTACGGACCTGAAGCCGCTGCTGGCGAAGACTCTAGTCGATCGCAGACATTGATCAATCCTTCCGCCGCATCAACGACCGATATGTTTCGAATAGAGAGAATGCTATCGCTGCGCATTACCGAAGCAAAATTGTCAGGCAACAGGAATAGAAAAGAAGAGTCACCTAAAAGCAAGAAGCCTTTTGATCCTACCGAAAAGAGCTTTGTTAGTGACTACTATGCCGAAGTTCTTCTGGATGGTGAGATACGGGCCAAAACGGCAGTGAAGCAGAGAACATCCAACCCATTTTGGAGGGAGGAGTTTTCTTTCCCTGACCTTCCTCCAATTCTCTCTAATGCGTCGATTCTTCTGAAGACATTGAACCCTGCGCAAAAGGATTGGACGCTTATTGCGCATGGTCCTTATAGTCTTGATTCTCAGGCTAACCCCTTGAGTGTTTTGGATGACCTCGAGTTATCATCGCATGATGCAACTTCCGGACGAGTCGATTTACGCCTGGACGAACTTGAAGCAGGCGTCGATCACGAGAAATGGTGGCCGATTATCGATGACAGGGACCAGGTCATGGGAGAAATGTATATGAAGGTTCGCTTGGAGGAGATGATTGTCCTAATGTCCCACGAATACGAGCTCATGTCCGAATTACTTCACACGTTTCCCAACAACCTCACCATCAATATGATCCAACTCGTTCCTACAGAGCTTACCCGCATGTCTGAAATTCTCCTCAACATTTTTCAGGTGTCAGGGCAAGCTGCAGAGTGGATTTCGGCTCTCGTAGAAGATGAGATTGATGGTTTCGACAGAGACACTACCTCAACTGCCCACAACCGATTCCGTTACACGACAAGAATACACTCTAATGACTCGAAAGAATCAGGACAGGACCGTGAGGTTATAGTGCGAGACCTGGGTCGCTCTGCGACAGTCGAAGCCAACTTGCTTTTCCGGGGTAATTCTTTGCTGACGAAGGCACTTGATATGCATATGAGGCGCTTGGGAAAAGACTATTTGGAAGAAACGATCGGAGAACGTATCCGTGACCTCGACGAGAGTGACCCCGACTGCGAAGTAGACCCGCTCAAACTCCGATATAACCGACCAGAAGAGTTGGATCGCAATTGGAGGAATCTTATCGGACTCACCAGTCTTTTTTGGAAATCGATTTCAGCTTCCGCTTCCAGATGTCCAGCAGAACTTCGACGTATTTTCCGGCATGTGAGAGCTTGTGCGGAGGATCGCTATGGTGATTTCTTACGCTCAGTAACCTATAGCAGTGTTTCGGGATTTCTCTTTCTCCGGTTTTTCTGCCCTGCAATTTTGAATCCCAAGTTGTTCGGTCTAATGAAAGGTAAGTTCCTATTTGGCTATAGTCTAACGTGCATGAACTGACGGCTAAATAGATCATCCACGACCTCGTGCTCAACGTACCTTAACCCTTATTGCGAAGGCCCTTCAAGGCCTAGCGAACATGACAACTTTTGGTAGCAAGGAACCGTGGATGGAGCCCATGAATAAATTCTTACTTTCGAACCGCTCTGCTTTCAAGGAGTTTGTTGATTCTATCTGCGCAATTCCAGCAGAGAGACCAGCAGCGATAGTCACCCCACAATATGCCACACCCATTCAGATACTGGGGCGATTACCACCGACGTCCCGTGAAGGCTTCCCAAGCCTTCCGTTTCTCATCGACCACGCTAGAAGCTTTGCAGCACTGACTAAGTTATGGTTGGCAAAAGCGCCGGACAAGTTGAACGAACTGGAGGAGATTGATCCGAGCGTAGCGAAGTTTCATTCGCTAGCTTTAGAAATCCAGCGAAGAACCAAAGAATGTTTCAGCAAAGCCGAATCTGCTGAACGCCCGAGTGGAAATCTCGAGATGAAATGGGAGGAGTTGGTGGAATCAATGGATCGGTCTATAACCTTCTTCGACGAAGCTTCCAAACCGGTTACACCTGCTGCGGAGACTCCACTCACGGCTCCGGCAGTCGTCTCGAGCCATCGTAACTCTATTGGATATTTTGCGCCGAAACCTTCGCTTCCTCGTCGGTCAACTGACACAACTGCGGACGGTGATGAAGATACACCGCCGAGTTCTTCCTCTGCAACTTGGGAACAATACCGTCTCCCGTTCGCGGTAGGCCGGTCTTCAGATCATCGCGAAAGTGTCACTAGTTCCAGAAACTCTTCACAATATTCGTTGGAGAATCCCGAGAGCTCCAAGAGCCGGCAGTCAACGATAGGAAAAGAAGCATCCAGCAAGCTCCGGCTTTTCGACTTTGTTCCTGGAGGAACGTCGCGACGCAAGAACAAAGATTCGTCAAACAACAGTACATTATAACATAAGATCGAGTCAGACATCATTACATCGGAAACTCATATGAAACGTGCAACGAAGTTAGACTATTCGCAAATTCTCAATATGTAAGTGGGCTTTGTTGGCTCCCCCTTTGAAACTCCAGGCCTAATTCACTTTTACTAGATATGGCTATATATCAATTTGTCATTTTAGCATTTACATCGCTTTTGTTCGATGCGCGAGAGCCATTATTATTACGCTATCTACACGATATTAATGCATTTCTTCTCATTGATATGTACTCTTTTCCTACAAGCATCTGTTGAATTTGGTGTTGGATACCCTTTCCCCATCTAGCTTTTCTTATTTTTATTCTTCTTGCTCCTATCCAAAACTCTTGGACCTACAAGCATTTTGCTCTTTTGATGCTCCACTCTGTTCCTTTTTGAAACTCGCTTCACCGAATGTTTATCATGCTAGAGACATTTTGTTCTTCTATCTTTTGGAATTGGCTATCTGGCTTTACATCAAGAACGGTTTATTGCACTTATATCCAAAAGACATAGGGGTTGTTGTCTTGCGGGCTAAGAACATAGGTTAGGTTAATCTTTACAATTATACAAGAAATCTGCTCACGCAATAAAATCAGGGCTTTGTAGAACTTGAATGTACCACCTTCTTTCTTGTCTATATATTACATATTCTGCAAGTAAAACGAATCATTTAATCTACATCCACAAGCAGATTTTTCCACTCGCAGTCCCACCAGCGACCCAATTCTTGCTCCTGTGAAAAACTGCCACCGCAGGAACAGCGGTGATATCCTCGCCACCTAGTTGAGCCAACTGGTCACCATTCGAGGTATATATGTCAACGAAACGATTCATATTGGCAATGCAGAAACGTTGTATTGCCGATTGCGGATTTTGTTGCCAGTGTGGCCGAAGACTATAAAATTTAGGTGTCAGTAAAACTAGTGTAGAAGAGAGAGGAATGTATTTGTGAGAGAGAGAAAAACAGAACGTACATAGTAACCCAACGACCTGTTTGGCAATTGTGCCGTACTACCGTATCGGGTTTCATTCCTTTCTCGTCAAGTTTATGGCCCGGTTCCCATGATGCGATTCCCTTTTTGCCGAAATCGTACAGCTTGATAGAATCATCGTATGAGGAGGTGGCGATTTGACCGACACTATTGAACGCTGCGTGCGATACTGATAGTCTACTCTCGTGTTCGCCAATTGGCTCTGGATTTGAATGGGATAATTTCCTTATATCCCATAATCGCATTGTACGATCCAGGCTCGCAGTCGCAAAGAAATGTGGGTGTGATGGAAGCAAAGAGAAGCCGCCTATCTTCTTCTCGGAAAGCTGCCATTCTCGCACAGAAGAGGGTTTATTGGGGGAGCGAAGGTCATAGCGACTGAAGAGACCGCTAAGAGTTGTCCAGTACAGACAGTTGGGATCATCTAATGCCATGTCAATGCTCGATACAGGTTCATCGGTGGATCTTGATGCCGGTGCCCATTTTTCTTCAGACGTCATCTTCTCCAGATCCAGTTCCCGGATTGAACTATCATAGCTTGCGGTATACAGACGTGTCAGCTTTTGCGGTTGTATGACCATTGAGCTGATCGTGCGAGTATGCAGCTTGAGAGTCGTGATTGCCGGGTCAGGGTCATCATCTTCTTCGTCGTCTTCGATCTTGGGTCGTTTTTGCGACGCGTCGAATACGCCCAAATGGCCCATTTTGTCGCCCACGAATATAAGGGGTTTCGCTTCGGAAGGGTGGAATGCCATTGTGTATATTCGTTCAGGCGTGATTTTGATGCCTGTAGAACATCTCATTAGCAACCTTCCAATATATTCTTGAGCGCATATACGTACGACCTGGCGTCCACTGGTCCCACAGCTGCAATGAGCTCATCTCCTCTCTCAATGCTTTGAGATCCTCATCTTTCGTGTTTTTGACATCTTCATCCGCAAATGTCCGTTCATAGGGCTTCGCGACACCCTTAGTAACCACATCAATCCCAATGAGAGCATCGCCGGCCAATTTCTGTCCAGAGACGAGCATATTATCAAGAGTAAAGAAATCGGATTTGCGTAATCTTTTCTCTCGTTCAGCCTTTTGTGCTTGTTCGAATGCTTCATCTGCTTTTCGTTTTGCGACTTCGCTATCTGCCTGGATGCCTCGTAGGCGAGATGACATACGCCGCACAATTGGGGCTTCATCTTCCTTTTTCACGCGAGGTGCGGGTTTCTTTTTCGATCGCGATGTGGTATCTTTGCCGCTAGGTTTGAGCGATGCTTTTGCGAATAGGCCGGATGACTGCGCCTCTAAAGTGAGTTTCTTGAGAAGGGCATCGCGTTCGGCGATGTTGGCGAGACGCTGTTTCTCGAATTCGGAGAGTTCTTCTACCTGTGGACGCGGCATGATGGATACTGCATGCTAGAGTGGATCGAAAGGCTGGGTTCTTGATATCTTGATAGGGAAAGTATGTTTCATCCGAATGATACTACTCTTCTACTCCTCAGTGCAGCCGGGATCAGACAAAAGGAAATCTTGGACGCGTAAAGTGGAACGGGAGAGGCGCGCTTGCACGTGACCACTTAAGTAAAAGCATCACATTTCAAGGCCTAACATCTGATACTCTGAATATCGTATGGTACATAAGTGAATTATACGTTGTATCGGTACAGCAAAATGCATGCAAATTTTAGATCTTCAGCCCCCAGCTTCGCCCTAGACTAACAGCTGTTCCAGCCATGAATCCCATGTATGACTTCACATCACTGACTTTCTGTCCAATGGCTTGGCTATCTTGAAATCGTCGTTCAACAAACTTCTCCGTGGATATGAATCCATGACTGGAGTCTCGAGTCATGACAACTTCTGCGCTCGCATAGACTGCTGATAATGCCAAACGTTTCGAGTACCATGAGCTGTCCACAGAAATATCGTCTGCGAGGTATAGTATATCGGATGAAAGTGAGTGTAATTCGGAAAGAGAAAGAGGAATATTCGTGGGGAACGACATGAGCGCAAGTGCCTGTAGATATGACAAAGTTGTTAGAATGGCCTGCATCATCTATTACCAGAGAAGCACATTTGAACTTACGTCCTGCCAGCGATGAACGATCGGGCTGTTCATTCTTAATCGCTCAATAACGAGAGCCTTGATCTTCTCATCAATGCTCATCTGTTTTCCATCAAACAATCCGTTCTGTACCTTTGCCCGTAGTAATCCGCGTCTGCTTGCCAGCCAGTAGAGGACGAGATCCATCTCTTGCCTCGTGAATAGTTGTATGGAGACGTCGAGAAACCCCATGTCCCGGGCACCCTTAATCAAAGCTTCCTTGGTGAAGCCATGCTCTGGGATATGTTCTAGGGCAGCGGAGAGGATCGTGCATTGAGAATTGGTATATTCATCGGTAGGGAGAGGCGCATGGAAACGCGAGTGGTAAGATCTGGCTGAAGAAGGTAGCGATACACTTGGTCGGGTGCTGAATCGATAGCACCCGCTTTGTCGTGTAGTTTGGTACTGTCGTGTGCCCATAAATCTGCTTGATGATCGAGTAGCCATGGACATCCACGAGTTTGGTGTAGCAATGATCATTTTGGCACCCGGCCGGCAACCGCATATAGTGGCCATTTGTGACACTTCTCCTGTCGAATGGATTCAATTAATACAAGAAAGTTTCAGTTCTTTAAAAGAAATTGTTTCGTGGTGAAGCTTGAAGGGTTGAATCAATTGATGGGTTGAGCAGGTCAGGAAGAAAGATGAGAGAGGTTACTCTCCAGTGTTGTCATTGGAGCCGGCAGTCTGTGGATCCAGCTCTTGGCTTCAAGCCCGTAGAATATCAGACCACTGAGCGGAGAAATTCAAGACAAGCGCATTCTGGGTCTTAGTTAACAGTATATTAATATATTATGTATAACATAACATATGTACAATGTCTGGCTCAAGTCTATAAATTCACCTGTCTTGGCATATGGGGCATGTATCTTCGAGCCGAGTGTCTTTCTACTCCCCAGAGGGTGTGAACATGTCCATTGTCGATAGCATGGATTTACTGGTGTACATCTACCCTCAACGAGGTGAAAGGTTAAGTGGGGTATGTCAAGCAATAACCTGATATGTGGTCTATCAGAATACAAGAGAATGTACGTATGCAAATGCACATTCGTGTAAGACCGTTCCATGTCGGGAAAGATGAGGACACGCTATAATGAAGGATGTGGCCAAAGTACCAACTGGAAAATTTCCATTCTGTCTGAATGAGTCATGTCAACTCGCCGGTGTGACGTTTGGTAGGTCGACAGTACATGCACGCGGTGCAGATGCATTAGGGAATGCATAGTAAGTAGGGTAGCTATTGGATAAATCATGGGCAGTGCAGTACACTTAGTCTCGGTGACTTGCCGCCAGAAGGATAGTATGTGGCCGGGAATCGTGCCGGGCCTAACGACATGGTAATAAGACGCCAGTAGGAGGTCGTTTACAGTGCGTAGAGACGTTGAGGCAGGCTGGGCATAAGTCCTCAGCGGAATTTTGTGTCGATCTCATTGGCGAAAACGGTGTTGCAATCAGCATCGAAGATGCTGTAGATCAATACTCTGAAAGGCTCAAACGACTTGTGTCCGCTGCAAAAGTTCCATGAAAGCTGCATAGTCGTCAAATCTTACTGTTACCTGGCGCAGCTAAAGCGGGACTATATGAAACGACCTGTCATGGAACTGGTCCCCCTTCCTCTTCCCAGGTATTGCGATTCAGATTCCAAGTAAGTGTAGCATATCCCTAAGGAAGTTGTACGGGGTATGCTTGTATTGATCTTGGTGGATGATAATGCGCAGCCCGATAGGTGCAGCTAGAACACCAAATAAGAAGGACGCGCCGTCCGAGGCTTGTTTGCGAATGGCTCTTTCGTGTCAGAACATCGCGCATTTGCAGTGCATTCGGTGGCCTCTTTTGCTAGGTTGATTCTTCTCCCTCGGCAGCCTCGAAGCAGTGGTGACCCCGGCATTCCAGGCCACCAAAGACAGTCACTACACTGCAGGTATCATCGCCGCTGCTCATCCATTGTTGTCATAAAAAGAGATAAGACAGTGCAGAAAAGAAAAAAAAGGTAAAAAATGGTCTTCTCAGGTATTGGCTGTCAGCATCCATGTATAGTTATGGTGAATGGCTCATCGTTGAAAATAGACGCCAACAGGCGTCGGCGCACCCATTCAGAAGGATGTCAAGCTGTATTTATCCATTGATCACTGCGTCCCGTTGTTCCAGCATCTGCTTATAGAAAAATACTCAGAGAGAACTTGGAACGCGTGACGCACAAACAAAGCATTGTACCGACTGATTATGTAATCACAAACATCATCGGAGCCTGAGGATCCAGGAATCAACATCTCTGCCCGCCAAGACGGGCACCTTCCCGCGATGATTTTATTCCATCGTGAGGTCTCTTTCTCTCTCAGTCAATTACTCATCGGCTATCTCTTTTCTCGACACGCAATTCATCGGCGGAAAAGAGAACGAAAATTGCTTGCGACAAGGCTTGCTTTAGGTCAGTGGATAATCTCTCATCAATTCGTGTGCTCTTCGACTTGCCGTGGCCTCTCGGACGTCGCAGCGAGGTGAAACAGAACTACTGCTGCGTACAACGCGTCAATCCATACGCGCTGCTCTGAAAGGCTGTGTCCGGATAAATTAATCCTATTTTCTTTTTCGTATGGCCTGATATCTCAGTCCATACAAGGCCCCTCCTTTTGCTTCCACACCCCCCTTCTAACACCAATGGGCCGAACTTGCAGCAGCTAATAAAAAGACTCAGCGGCTGCCAAGGGCTCCTGGTACACGCTCACCACCGCTGGTTGTGATTGATTTACTCTTCCATTCCACCCTCTTACCATTCTTCGTTCCTTGTGCTCAACATATGCAATCTATCTCTCGTCTGTCTGTTCCGCTCTGGCCCGAGTAGGGCCGCGTTCCCACTGTCGTGCTGCGTGCCATGTCCAAGTGCCCGTCAACTAACAGCTTTCAGCACCTGTCAAAATTTGGTCTGACTCCAGGTCTTACACTCTATTCGCCTGAGATCCCTGTCCAGAGGGACCGTTCCTTGACGTCTAGGACGTACAAGCGCTCCGTCGGCTTCGCTCTTCGCCCACTCAAGTGTCTCCCTCATCACCCTTCCCCGTGCAGTGCAGCCTCGCAGCCTTCCTGCGCTTTCCCACCTTACCTTTTACAATTTCAACTCGAACGGAGGGGAGCGCCGCCAATTATTGCTTTCATTAATCATGGGTAGGCTAGAAATTGATTATCGACTTACTTTCGCACTGCATTATTTCTGCCCTCCTGCCTGATCAACATCTTCCACTATTCTATTTCGCGCGGCACGATTTTCGAGAGATTTGCGATAATCTCTGTGTTATTGTTGATTTTGATTTCCTCCCATCGTCCAACGCAACTCCTGGTGCAGGTAACACCGTTCCCAAGCTCACCCAAGTGATCGCTGACCATTCCCCTCTCTCTTCCCCTCCCTTCCCTCAATGTAGCCGGCTGGTCTAGCCCACCTCCAACCTGTCTTGGCTTCAGTACATGCAACTGGAAAATCGCCAACAAGGTGATTATCTCAGCATCGGCTGTCGGTGCCTGGCGAGTGATGATCATTTGCAAACTTATTCATCGTTTAATTCATTAGTTCTCCATACTATCATCTTCTACTCCTATCTTTCAATCGTCTCTTGTCTTGCGCAACATTGATACTTGGCAAATTGTGTGTACTAACGCTGCAATTTAACAGCTGACGTATACCGCCCGAATCAAGTGAGTGATTTGCGATTTCTTATATTTCTCATTACGTTTCTACCGCATATTCCCAAGCTATCTGAGCGTAGCCTATTCATGGGCATGTCTCGCAAGTGAACCCCATGATCTATGCCATGGTTTGTGAGGCTCTTTTCAGGACTGGCGAACTCAGGCCCCATACCGACTTGTTGCTCTGATCGTATCGCGGACCACATTTCCCGTTTCTTGATGCAGAATCTCTCCCTAGCTGTACTCTCACCTAAAAGCTGCGACTCGAATCGCACTGACCGTACATAGCGCGACAGATCTCGTTCTCCTCGTGGTGACCGTGGTCGTCGTTCTCGAAGTCCCCGTCGGTCTCGTCGTTCATACTCTCGCAGTCGCTCTCTCAGCCGTGAAGATTATCATCGCAGCGAGCGAAGAGATAGATCTCCCATGAGTGGTGTCGGTGGAGCTTCTGGAGGACACTCGGGATCTGCGTACGGTGGACGAGGAGGCCCACCATCCGGAAGATCGTTCGAGGATCGTTCAGCGGCACGAGAACATATGATGCAGTCTGTTCGAGACTCTTCTCAGCAAGACCGCCGAGTCTATGTTGGCAATTTATCGTATGATGTGAAATGGCATCATTTGAAAGACTTTATGCGACAGGGTAAGTGCTATAACCCACTACATGCACTGTCTGGCAAGGCTAACCAACTACTATGATTTATATGATCTACAGCTGGAGAAGTTCTCTTTGCCGATGTTTTGTTACTTCCGAATGGAATGTCCAAGGTGGGCGCCAATGCGTAGATATGGCTGGTTCTTTTCTGGTTTTCTTTTTGGTTACTTTGATGGACTGTTGGGTTGACGGGTTGGGACACGGCTGTCCGGTATTTGTAGGGCTGCGGGTAAGTCATTGAGTATACTGCACTCCTTTGAGTACTAGGATGTGTCGCTAACTCGAGATTATAGGATTGTGGAATATGCGACGAGGGAGCAAGCTCAGCATGCAGTGAATACGCTCAGCAACCAGAACCTCATGGGTCGCCTAGTTTACGTTCGAGAGGTGATTATACCACCATAATGTGATATTGAGGGTCTTCGAAGCTAATCCTGAACCCAAATTGTAGGACCGCGAAGCCGAACCTCGTTTTGCTGGACAACAGAGAGACTCGGGCCCCAGTAGAGGCGGCCCCGGAGGCGGTGGCGGAGCTGCAGGTCGACAGATTTATATCAGCAATGTTTGTTCATTCCCCTTCCCATAAGACTTTTGGTCTCCGTCTTTTCATCAGTGATTGGGGGGGTTTTTTTGACATAATACGTCTGTTTTCAGCTTCCTTTCAACGTTGGTTGGCAAGACTTGAAGGACCTCTTCCGTCAAGCTGGTAAGTGCGAGATATTTGATTTTTCCTCCGTAGGATATTCCTCGGAATCAAGTCGGAATTAACCAGAATGGTTCTCGCAGCTCAACAAGGCGCTGTCATTCGAGCCGATGTCCTAAGTGACCCAAGCGGACGCCCCAAGGGCTCGGGTATCGTAGTATTCGAGTCACCTGAGGATGCCCGTGTTGCTATCCAGCAATTCAATGGTTATGATTGGCAGGGACGCATCCTTGAGGTTCGCGAAGATAGATACGCTGGTGGTGGAGGTGGCTTTGGCGGCGGCTTTGGCGGTCGCGGCGGATTTGGAGGTGGTTTTGGCGGCCGTGGTGGCTTCGGTGGTCGCGGTGGCTTTGGAGGACGAGGTGGTTTCGGAGGACCAGGAGGCTATGGAAGAGGTGGTTTTAGCGGCGGCGGCGGTGGTAACTATGGCGGCGGTTTCGATTCTACTCCTGCCCCTCCACCCGGACCGCCTAACCCTTTTACTGACTACGCTACCTCTGGCGGTGATAAGAGTGCTGTGATCTATGTTCGCAACGTGAGTTCTTGCCTGCTGAAACCCATTTGTGTGAGGATGCACTACTAACAAGGGCGCTGTTAGCTTCCTTGGTCTACTTGTAACGAAGACTTGGTGGATCTATTTACTACGATTGGTAAGGTTGAACGTGCAGAGATTCAGTACGAAGGAAATGGCCGCTCTCGCGGAACTGGCGTCGTCGAGTTTGATAGCCCGGAGACCGCAGAGACCGCAATCTGTAAGTGCAAAATCCTCGCTGTTTATGCTGATATAGTTTCTTACTTTTATAGCCAAATTCACTGGTTACCAATACGGTGGTCGTCCTTTGGGGATCACATTTGTCCGATATGTTCATCCTCCTGGTGCAGGCGACGCTGGGGACGCGGGTGACGAATCGGCTGGCATCACCCAGGACCAGATCATGTAATCTGAAATTATCACGTTGATTTATTGCTTTAACAACACTTCCTTTCTTCTTGAGAGCCAGTAGTGGATCAAGTTGCGGATTCTTTGCTGTTTACGCGAGCTTAATTACCTCACGTCCCCTGTCTATTTCGGTGCTTTTATTCTACTTTCGCTTTCGATCGCCTTGGGAAATTTGCTTCTGCGCAAAAGGAAAATTATAAGGTTGCATTGTAAAAGATCATGGTGTATTGTGTGTACGATACGATATCCCCAGCCTGAATTTGACTCATTTTTCCTTTGATCGAGATCCTGTAGTCAGTATTTTAAGGGAACATGTATACTCGAGTGACTGACAGAGATCGATTTGCCAGGTAATCCACTCATCAACATAAACTCAAACTCTCTGGACGTAGTCCCGAACACTGCTCTGTGCCGGTACTCCTCCACATTACCCGATATTTCTAATGTTAGTATTTCTGGAGTAAATCGGAGGAGGTAAGACCACAAACCGGTCAAATGCATAACACATATAGTTTTGCATTCCATCCTATTCTTTCCCAAGCTTATGCTAGACTTGGAACTAGGCTTAGGTTCTTCAGCCCATGATGTTCATTCTTCAGCACACCGGGATAATTCTTGCTGTGTTTGGTAGTGCTCATGCTGGGTTGCCTTCTGTATCCTCAATACCATGGCCTCCATTACCCAGCCCACAGCCCTATTCAAGTACAGGTGCTCAGACTCTCTTGGAACCTGTGTCAATCAGCCCAGGTTTAACGAGTACCAGAACCAATATCACCAGCTCTCGGCTGACATTCAACGCCGTTGGTGATTCCTATACTGGTGAGCTCTGTCATCCAATGAATAGCCACAGAAGTGGACGTTGCTAATGGAAAATAATCTGCCAGTTGATTATGGAGTGGCAGTAGCCGGAAAGCCAATTTTTGATGTTCTGGCTGTTGAAGGCTATGCTCAGATTGGGGTTAGATACAGCGAAGCCTACAAGTGAGTCTTATGTGTCTCAGATCACCCTACGATCTGATGGATCGACTGTACTAATCTAGTGCACTGTCAGGGGTTTGGAAAATCTACAAGGAGATGACCCGTTCGCTTTTGCCAATCCATTAGCAGCCACTTCCAGAGTGGAAACGTTCAATCAATATAACGGGCCCCGGAAACATCACGGGTTCCTTCATTCAGGGCTCGCAGGCGATGACAGTCCATTAAGCTAGGAAAGGGTTATAGCTTAACTCTCAGCCACCCTTCATTTATACCAAGCATAGACATCACGCCAGTAAGGATGTACTGTATTTCCGTTCCTGGGAGAGCACTAATTCATACCTATCATGTAACATCTCGCTGCTCTGGATGGATAGTTTGCTTCTAGCAACTCTATGTATATCAATATCTGGGCACTAGGACCACGTACAGAGCAGTTCACTTATTTTGCTCCCGGAACACAGTCTGCGACATGGGATATCTCTAAGAATGGAACTTACATTCGGGGCCAGAAACCGGCATCTACGGGGGAAATAGTCAATTTGAGAAACTGCACAGTAAAATTTGAAGCCATGATTGACTACGGCGGGACTGGATGGCGAATGGGCACGGAAATCAATGCTACCCAGGCTACCGGCCCAATCTGTAAGCGGAATTTGAACGATATTCATCAAGGATTTCGTATTTACTGACAGGGTCTGCATAGTTGTCCTCGCAAGTGATTATCCTGATGGATCTTTTGTCAACATTTATAGACCCTTAGTGCCTCCGAATACCCTTGTGTTGGGTTGCAGTTGGTCTCTACAGGATCAGACCAGACTCATTATTGGAGAGGCTATTCAACAGCTTTGCTGACAGAATACGCACTCGGAGTCCGTCCTGTCACTGTAGGATACCGAGAGTTCCTTTTTGCCCCCTTACCAGGTTTCAAGGTCGAGAGGGTTCAAGGACGGGTACCTACTCCTCATGACCTTATATACGCTAATTGGGGCTATGGGTCCAATAGCAAGATCATCATGGATATCGATATACCAAAGGGGACAAAGGCTACTGTCGTCCCTCCATTTTCTGGGCCATGGACTCGTCAAGGGTAATCCGGACAAGGTGACAACACCACCGCGGTGGGTAAAGTACAGCTGCTTGAAACATAGGATATCAGTCTGTATGGTGTGCAATTAGATATACCTTCCTTTCATAGGCAAGATGGCCGGGCAGTACAAGGGAATTCTTGTAGGGATATACCTACCTTTATAGGTGTCGGTTTGCTGACCACGCATAGAAAATATGCCGTCTCGCAAGAGGTAGGGCCCCCCTCCCCCTTCTTGTCATTAATTTGGTTTGGTAATTTAGTTAGGGTTCCTCCCTGTCACCACCCATGTCAGCTATGATGTATGGACACGAGACTGCGTAAAGTGGCAAGAGATAGACGACGAACATCAAACTATATATTCAACGACTTGTAATGACTGCTATGTACAAAATCCTTCTCCCCTCACTCAGAGAAGGAACAATAAAGGTGGGCAAAGAATGAAGTTGTACTGTCGAAAGCGATATTGCCATATATAAAGAAAAACATAGAAGGCCAAATCAAGAGGTCATAAGACGAGGTATCATGGTGTAAATATCAGTTAGGGTCATGATTTCCAAAACAAGCGAAGAAAGACAAAGAGTACTAGAGTGTGGTAAGTGGCACTGGTAAGAGTGACGACCGGATCGCAGAAAAATACTCAAGCGATTGTGGTTGTAAGCTTGACAGAATTGTATCGCGTGGGGGTGAACGAGTGAGCAGTACTCGGCACACGTCGCGAGGTAAGTATGAAACGGATGGAAAGATCGGGTATAAAAGAGAAAATGTATGTACGAAGATACTCAATGCTTTAATTTGTTGTTTGACGAGGATATCGTCCTGGCATTTTGAGCACGTCAAGCGTCGAGGAGCTCTCCTTTGACTGGGGATCAGGACGCTTCGATGCTACATTGTTGGCATTGTCAGAAAGAGGGGAAGTGGCCTCGGAGGTTGGGGTCGAAGCCATCAGTGAGTAGGTGGAATGAGTTTGTCGCGACTTTTGAGACTCTTGCCTGTTTAGTGACGGAACATCTGCATTGCCAGCGGCATATAAGGTACCATTCGCCGGCGCTTCAGCTGCGTTGGCATTAGGAACTTCTTCGTTCCTATCAGTGATCATCTCGCTAGCGACGACAATAGGAGCTTGCGAAGGAGATGTGACGGGTTGTTGATGATAAACCTGCTCCTGATCGAGATTACGACCTTGTACGTGTTCGGGATAATGATCGGCGGTAGTTCCTGTCCATGTTCCGTAGACTTCACGATTCGCCCCGTCTGCTGGTCGATAAACCAATTGACCATGTGAGGGAAGTGCGGAGTGATTCAATTCCTCGGTTTGTTGTTGGCTCGTCGAGAATGGAACGCCAGACCCCGGCAGGGCCCCGGCATCGGCTATAGCTTCTCGGACACCAGAGCTCTCTCCACTAGAAAGTGACATGGTTGCCTGTAAGTGTCGGTCGATCTGTACATCACTTGGGAAACGCCCACCTGGTTGAGGGCGCTGTGCAGGCGACTCCTTCTTCACTGAAGAGGCCCTTCGAAGGACAGCAGACTGGCTCGAATAAGGAGTCTGATCGGCTTCGTCTTCATCCATAACCCCATCACTACTAATAGAGCTTGGTCGAATGCTATTCCCACTTAAACTTCGAACGTGATTCCTGACAAATGCATTTCGAGCCTCGCCGGTTTTCTCACTCAAATTTGCAATATCCTCAAACCAAGCCATCATCGTTTCATGAGACTCAGCCCGGAATACCCAGGCGTGTCCACGATGCATGGCACCCGTTTGTCTTCCTTTGAGCATGAATTTGTGCGATGAAGAATCTGGCTGCGAATGAGAGCCCAGTTTTTGTTCCGGAAGGTAGAGAGACATGACCGGTGTCTGGAAAGCGACGCGATCGGCGGATTTGAATTCGTGCAAGTGTGTCGGTGATAGTACATACCTATTTAAACAAAAATCGTATTAGTACGAGATCGTGACTTGGAAAGAAGGCAGCAAATGGATAAAACAGACCATCCGGGGGTATAGCTCTTGAGGTATTTGCTCTTGCGCTCGAGCATGCCAGATCGAATTTCAGCTGCAGCTGGGTGATCCTTGCCGGGATAAGAGATATTCTCAACGCTGCGAATAGGTATTCTAGGGTCAACAAGATGTTCGCTTTCTGCAATGAAGTTGTTCCATTCATGATCTTTGGGCATAGATATAGGGCCTGCTCGAAGCTTCTCTACGGCATCCAGGGCAACGTCTGCCTCGCGCTTCAGGATACTAGCGTAGGCATTATAAGCTTTCTGTATCTCGCCGACGACAATTGCCTCGAGTTCACGACCGGAGTTCTCCAGATTCAAGTATGCCTGGTCGGCGTTAGTCACGTCTCTGAAGCCAGCATATAGGCAACTTACTCTGTGAAGATAGTTTTCCTCCTCGATTTGTTTGTCGACTTGCCTATCCACCTGCAATCTCAGGATAAATGGATCATGCCTGCCAGAGGTCGCAGACGGATCAACATCAACGAGACCTAGGCTCTCCTGTAGATTTCGGACTGCCTTTCGCGTATTCTCAACTTCCTTGTCGACACTGTTTTTGAAATCTGCGGACAGACTTTTGATTTCTTTGGTTTTCTGCTGGAGATCGCTTCTTAGACCGGTCAATTGGAGAATCACCTCGCTTTCGACTTCCTTGGCCTTGTTGGCTTCAATGAGACCTTGCTTGTGATAGTCGCGTAGGATTTCCGTCGCATCGCCTAGCCCACCGGAGTTGAGGAAGGTTGGTGGTAGGGATGTGTTGTTCATGATATTACCCGCCGAGAGGAGCAACTTTGCTCTCGTTTCATATGATTTCTGTATATCCTTGAAAAATACGATAAGGTCTTTGAGTACCTTCCGCCAGGCTGAGATATCAGTCAGCTAAAGTCCAGAAATATGATAGGGTTTCACGTACCTTGGAAGCGATTTGCGAGCTCGTCCGTCGGGCTACCAGTCGTTGGGATTGGCACGTAGAAGGCACTATTAGGGTCGTCGCTGCCATACTTTTCCCTCTCTCCGAGGTTGAGACTCCTTACACTGCCGGCGCGAAGACTTCGCCTGCTGCTGCTCCGCTTCAAGCTACCCTTCCGACTTAGGGATGCCTTTTTCTTCAACGTGCCGCTTCTGGACGGCGCAATGCTGTTATGTGACATTTGCGATTCGCTTCTTTGCAGATTATTTACCCCACCTGCGCCGTCCATCATTATAGGGCTGCCTCGCTGGGACATGTCAATCTCTTCATTGAAACGTGACGGGTAGGCCGACTGTGTTGGGTGCGTCTCCTGTGCGACTGCGAAATCAGAGGGAACAATCGAATTCGCAATGTAAGAGGTCGGTCGCGATTCTGCCGACATGCCGTAACCGCGGCTTAGCTGTGATGCGTCATGGGGGAAAGGAATGTTGCTGTAGCCCTCGTGGAGCGGTGACTGTGATGGCATGGCCATCGTGTCTCACACTTTTCTGGCTGGATGGTGGGACAATGAAAAATGGAAGACAATGGATTCCTCAAAAATCGCTGGATAGGCTTGAAATACAGATCAACTGCTTGTTGCTCTAATGGATGGAGTAGTGCCGAAGAGATAGTGACGATCTGTCGGAAGTGTATCAGGCTGACTGCACGAACATGGAGCACCCCGCGATTGAGTCGTTGTGTCAATCACACGTTTTCTCTCCTCCGCAAACTTGAATCAATCAGGATCGAATGGAACGCAAAGGAATGACAAATATGAGGCGATAATACGGGGAAGACGCAAAGAGAAAAAGAAGTATAATATGATATGTAAGAAGTATGGAGTAATAGTCCGGCCTGCGATCGTTGCACGGGTGACGGAAGCGGATGACGTCGACTGTCGTTGCTTGCTCGGGCAGGAACCTCTCTCTTTTCCTGGTTGCGCCTTCCCCAGTCCCGCTTTATCATACAATATAGTTTTCTTCCAACCTCTTTTCTCCTCCAACTACAAGCATATATCAGCGGCATCGTGGACGGTGTTCGCAGCCAGCTGTGGCGAAGGAAGCAGACATGGACGAATAGTCGCCGAGCATGGGCTGATCCTACGCTCTCGAGATCCTAGTGACCCTACGTGTTGGCGATGAGCCACTTACGGACGCTACGTTTTGCTCGATAAGTGTACTTTCACGTAGCGGACCAGTGATCGCAGCCTCCTCATTTGTTCATCATCAAGAGTGGACTTTTCGAGCAGCCCTTGGCCCTTTTACGACGATATACTAGTTTGCACGAACCGAAAGTTCAACGCCCATTCGTAACGTGGTGGCTTAGACAGCAGCCAGAATAAAATGGTGATGCCTAGTTACTGAGAATATAATCCGTTTGAGCAGTTTTTCCGCAGTCCATGTATCATCCCTAGATCTCTACTCTTTTAAGAATCTTTATTCTCTTGACGTTGAATGATCAAAGTCAAGACGTCACCGTTTCGGGAATGTGCGGAAATATCTCCCCTGATGGACCAATCGTAGGGTATGCTCGCTGACCAATCACAATGCATACAATTGCTACCAACATGAGTTTTTGGCATTTTGTGTAGTTCCATAAGAAAATACATGGATCAAAAGGTTGCTTCCATTGGCTACTACTACAGCTATCTCCCAGCGGTATCCTCAGGCGCAGATATACAATGCGGATCAATAGAAGACAAAATGGAAAATAGAAAAAGAACTGGTACGGAAGCAGCACAATGTGGGCGTACTGTGTCTTCAAAGATGACGCTTGAGAATCTAGTTGAAGAAAGGCTGAATGAAAACCTCGACGAGCATGAGCGAGGCAGAAATAATCTACATTGGTTTTCAACCTCTTGCTCAAGATGCTGGAGGTGGTGTTACCGGAACATCAATGCCATATGCTTCCTTGATTCTCTCGCGCCGACGCTCGGCATATCCAGGAGCATAAATACCTACGAGTTTAAAGTTAGAACTGGCGTAGGGACAATTCCATGGCAAAGCATCAACATACCTCGTCCTTCACCCAGCTCTGTGAATGTTTGCTCTGCCGGAGTCCGGTAGTTCTTCCGTAACCTCTCTAATTCCTCATATTTGTCTAAGTTGTGGTCTTTTGGTTTTCCGAAAAGCGAGCCTCCGGTATATTCGAAAGTAGCCAAGGTCGCCGCCAATCCGGTACCGTATCCGAATACTGACGGGAAGGATCGTACTATTGCATATATCAGCAAAGCGGTGCCTATTGGAAGTCGGGAATAAAACCCATACCTCGAAGACCAAGAATTGAGCCCGCAAAGAATCCACCCAAGGCAGTATTCCATGTATCGTCCTTCTCTCGCAGGTTGGCCGATGCCGTTCGCACGAATGAATATGTGCCTCCCATGGCCGCTGTCATCCCACGCAAAACACATCAAATCAGTCCCGGTTTTCTCTACTTAGCCCATTTCAATCATCGAGAGTATGTCATACCGAAGATAGCAATTGTGCTACCACTCCTAAGAAAGATACCTAAGGATCCGACATTCTGCTTTGCCAAGGTGTTTTGAACAGCTGAAGCGACTAGACCGAACCCTCCCGTAAGAGCAGTGCTCTTCAGGGCGACATCGATGGCATCTCGAGGATGGTAGGTATTGTTTTCTGTGTGTTGTGAAGCCATTGTGGTTCTGAGAGCACGCCGACTATGCGCTGCTTTGAATTACAACGAAGCATCGGCGCATCAATCGACGTTAACTTTGGGTGTTGTTATTCTGCCACCGCCTTTCGTAATAGGCTTAGTTTCCTGATTGACTGCGGGCCACAACTTGTAGTAACTTGGAGCACTCCACGGTTCCCCTTTTGGCTTGCTCAGTCGACGACCTCCGTGTTGGTTTTCAAAAAGATTTGAAGAGCCGGATCCTAGGCATACACTCTCTTCGAAGCTTCATTCATTACGGATCCTGAACTCTTTGTGGGTTGCTGAGAGCTGTAAGAACGGGCACGGACTTCAAGTCTTGGCACTGATTGCATAGCTCCAAGCAGGTGTTCCTGTATGAAGCAGACTACTTAGAGCTTCTATCTTTTGTCTTCTTTCACATTCATTTATTTCACATCTTGTATACGGGAACATTTCCCTATGTCTCCATGCTCATAGACAAGACAAATTTCCCAGACCTGTTTCTCGTTTGCAGGAAGACAAGTCAGCAGACTGCTTGCCATCTGTAGGTGGGTTCGCCCCTCAGGCAGTACCTTTACGATCTCGTTTACTCTTCTTGAATCCAACAAATGGACGATTTCTGACATGAAATGAGCAGCATGAAATTTCCTCTGACTTAGATACCCAGTCATCCACTCTCTCAGTCGAGCCGATTACGCCTACCATCCAAGAATCCGTTAGTACCGGGGGGTTGGTGCTGCACCCGCTCAGTCGATGCTTATGCGATTCGGTAGCCTACATCTCGGCGTTAATACAATCGTGAAGTCGTGTTAAGACAGATATATTCTCAAAATGATGTCCTCACACAGAAGAGCAGGTAAGTCGGCCATGGCGCTATACCACGTGGTGGCTCTGTCTGATTTACTAACTTCGAAAAGGCAAGACTGCTCCGCGCTTCCTCCAGGATATAGAGTTATATGACCCCGTTCACCCTCCAGCTTCAGGTCGCAACCTGCTCGTTGATATTCCCCCCGTATTTCCGGACGGATACGATGGCCCGCCAGAATGGCTCTCCCCTTCAGCCTGCAAACACGTGTACGTCACGAAGCCCAACCAAACCATCGTTGTAACACCGGATCAAAGACAGGGTCGAGGAGCCTATTCAAAAGTTTGTGCAGTATGTTCAAAGTGTCGATTGCATGCGCAGGTGGTGGTAAATTATACCGCCAATGTAGCCCCTACGTCCGGCCATCTGCATCATCTTGTCTGTCAGTCTGGTAGCCACGCGAATGGTTCGACCACGTCGAGAGGACAAAGCGCGGAAACTTTCTATTACAAATGCTCTTACTTGACATGTGGCATCACTGTCTCCGTACAGATTACGTCCCCTGTTCTGAATCATGACTTTCTTCAGCTCCTGACGGACGTGGAACTGGTCAACAAGCGTGCAGACGAAGCGATAGCGGCTCAACCTGAGCGTCTAGAGGGAATTGCACGGCCTCAACCCATAACTATTCTTGACAATTTGCGCACATACCTTCGCAATTCTCTTCAGGATCCACAACGTAGCAAGCCGATTTCCGCCATCAACAAACGATTTGTTGTTTGCTTTGGTGTTGATGGCAAACATTGTAAAGACCTGCTGGAATTCCTGGGATTCTCATTTCGGGACGAAGGATTTTGGGATCCTCCAGATCCAAAAGCATCCGAGGATCCACCCTTCCAAAACGAACTCAATATCTTTCTTGATAACGTCATACATGAACTGTCCATATTGATCGAGCAGCGACCCGTCTCAGAGAAGAAGACCCCGTATGCTCTGAACCCGTCACTACGAGCTAGTAATGACTTTCTTAATGCTCTTGAAGCTGCCAACTATGCGAAATCGACAAGACTCATCGAGTTCGAAATGCCTGGACAGCCGTGCTACGAGGATCTTGGCACCGTGGAAGATATGGCCTCCGACCTCATAATTGAAGCATATCATCGCCAAGTTGCGGTTGATCCGTCAAGGGGCCCGCATTATCTTCAATGTTTGAGCTCAATTGCTCAATGGCGAGGCGGCCCAGATCGCGATACAATTAACGAGGCTGTGACGATCGCATACAGCAGGGGCGCCTATACAACGAGTGACATCTTCAAGGCTTATGAATACTTCGATCTGAATCCGAATGACACAACTCTTACAGATGATGTTATTATTGGAAGGTTCCACGCATATCTAAGCTCTACCACCCAGGAAACTGAAGCCCGGCAACAACTATGGCGTATCGGGGATGTGAGGGAAAGCGAACGAATCAAGTCTGCTGCTGAGGATAGAGTATCCAATGCCGAGCAGGCCCTCGTTTATCTCGGAGTCGAAGAGAACACGCCTGACGATTTTGTCATCACAATGTTTACCACGAAAGTGAATGACAGCCCTAGTAGCAGAGAAATCTCGGAGAAAGCTTTGTCACTGATAGCAGAAAAACGCAATTCCGAAACTTTGAAGCATTTTCTCAAAACTGGCGAGACCGGGGCGGGAGAGATGGATGTCGGAGATGCATATCGTCTCCTTCAAATACCTGACCGCACAGTTGGCGATGACGCTATACTTGCAGCGTACACGATCTGTGTAGATGAAGCTCCAACGCAGGTAGAAACCTACACGCGTGCTCTTAGTATCATTGCCAAAGAGAAAGATAGTCCTATGCTAAGTAGCTTCGTCTCGGGCTCTACAACGCACAGCGATCGAGTTTTGTCTGAATGGCCTGTTGGCCTCCAAAATATAGGTAATACTTGCTACCTTAACAGCTTACTCCAGTTCTACTTCACTGTGCGTCCTTACCGGGAGATGGTTCTGGATTTTGAAAACAATAAAACGGATTTGGACGAGGAATCCCTACGCCAGAAGAAAGTTGGTTCGCGTAAAGTATCGAGAGCTGAGGTCGAGCGGTCTCAAAAGTGTGGGTTTTCTCCAGTGCTTACCTCATCTGAACGGTTACTGACCATGCATAGTTCTCCGCGAGCTTCGCGGGCTGTTCCACAATATGATAACAACTTCCAAAGCGTTCGTTCGACCCGAACAAGAACTGGCTAGGTTGACGTTAATCAGCTCTACAAACGAGGCGGAGATTCGCCGAAGATCCACCATTTCCGGGATCAGACCTTTCGGTCTTGGTGAAATTAACGGTGCGCCAGTGGCAGGACCACTGGGACCACCTGAATCCATAACATCTCCCGGACATGAGAATGTCGACCAAAACACCATTCCGATTCAAGGAACTCCCGCTCATGACCGTCAAGTCAACGACATCGATAGTGAGACTACTCTTGTTTCTGACCCTGAGACTGAGAAGGATGCGCCGCTGCCTGCATCTGCATTCGCTGTGTCAGGAGACACGGAAGATATCACACAAACTATCTCGCAGCCACAAACTCTAGAGAAAGTTGATCCGCCGAGTCGACCACCTCCAGAGCCGCCCCGACCTGCGGAAACAGATCGTAAAAGGCAATTGATAGAAGAAGTTGAACTTGGGGCTCAACAAGATGTCACTGAAGTCATCAACAATGTTTTGTTTCAGAGCGAGTGTGCCATTAGACCCCGAGGTATTGCTCCAGATGGGGAGCAGCTTGATCAAATCAAAGAGTAAGATAGTGGAATTATCTCCTTGAAGAGAAGAAGTCGCTAATTTTACTGCTAGTTTGTTCTATGGCAAGACAAAGACGTACATTACAGCACAGAACGGGACACGTTC
Organism: Talaromyces stipitatus ATCC 10500; assembly: GCF_000003125.1. NCBI lineage: Eukaryota > Fungi > Ascomycota > Eurotiomycetes > Eurotiales > Trichocomaceae > Talaromyces > Talaromyces stipitatus. Next base: position 993,529 of record NW_002990116.1, read on the forward strand.
AAAAGAAGAACTCTGGTCTGACATCAAGGTTGACGTTGCAACAGGCTCACGAGATATATACTCGGCTATCGACGGCGCATTTGACATGCAGGAGGTATTCGTCGATGACGCGGTCGTGGAACAATTCGGTGCCATTAGCAAGCTGCCCCCAGTACTGCAAATCCAGGTACAGAGAGTTCAGTTTGACCCAATTAAGAAGACATCTTTCAAGTCAACACATCACTTGGACCTCAAGGAGACGATCTATCTCGATCGTTATATGGACACTCAGAAGGAAGATATTGTGAAACGACGCAGGGATTGCTGGGCCTGGAAACGAAAGCTGATTGCTCTACAAAGCCGCAAAGCGGAATTGTTGAGATCAAGTGTGAGTTATACGTTCCCTGGAACTAGCCATGATGAGAGCGCTCATTCTTTCCTAGGACAATGACGGACAAAATATGCCTTCACTATTCAAAAACGCTTCAAGCCTTCTGACAGAGCTTTCTGCAATTAATTCTACCGATGATAGGCCTAGCGATTCCCTTGATATCAACGCGGAACTTGCAGTTGAAATGCAGAAATTGTCACAAATAACCCAGGCTGAATTGGCTCGTGAGTATCCGGTTCTCCACACAGGTTTATGTCTAATGTTAATTGACTACCTTGTAGATATCGAACAGGAAACGAAGGACATTGAAGCCATGATTTCGAGCAGTTTTAATAACTATACAAAATTGGCATATCGTCTTTACGCCGTCTTTATGCATCAGGGATCTGTAGAGTTTGGGCACTATTACATCTACATCTTTGACTTCAAGAAGCAAGTTTGGCGCAAATACAATGATAACGACATCACAGAAGTCAAAGACACAACAGAGATATTCGGAACCCCTAATCAGGCCAATCCCCCAACACCGTATTTCCTGGTTTACGTCAACGCCGCTATGAAGGATCGGTTGGTTGAACCAGTCCGCCGAGAAATTGTCTCAGAAACAAACACGACGGAGAACTCCGACGTGAATGCCGTTGCAAAGTTCGATGGGCCTATGGATATTGATGTCGCTACTGATATGAAACCGCCGTCCTATTTTGATGTGAAGACGAAAGACGAGCCCCAAGGTACGTGAGCTGTTTATCATAGTTCCAGAAGAAAGAATAAACTGACTTATCTGAGTAGTCTCGAGCGTTGAATCACCGCCATCTCCAGTTTCACCAACAGCTATCCCCTTAAAACGAAAAGGATCCGAAGACCAAATGAGCATCACTGTCAGTTCTCATGTCGATGTATCTTAACTATTTTTTTTTTTCATCACTATTGAAGCGATGTATTATCGTCATGAAAGTGTGAAGCTTGATATGTTTCTGTGTCCATATTTTTCTTTATGATGTTCAGTGCTAGATTCCTCTTTTACATACCCGTGTTCTTTTCCTGTTCTGAGAGTCCTGTCTATGCATAGCTATGATTTATATGCAATATCCACAAGAGTGAGGAGCAGAAAAATGACTACTGTACATACACCTATCAATGTTACGACTTTACCTAATGAGGTGACAATAGGTATTAGGGAAATGAATTTCATATATATCAAGGCGAGTGACGTGGCACCTAATTCTGAACTAATTGGATGTACATGAAAGTTCTTCTATTGACTAAAATGACGACACTTGCACTGGTTTAGCAATATCGCATAGTTAAATGGTAGATAGTAGTAGGTACACACTGTCGATGGGGGCCTGCCCGCCAAACCTCGTTCTCCGTGACATGATATGACTCGACGAAAAGAAACCAGACCTGCATGAATCAAGCCTTGTTCCAATGATTATATCTTCAAAAAATTGGTGGGAAAAAGGAGAGTGGAATAAACGACAGGTTGAAGGAAAGGGATAAAAGAAAGGGACAATCATATACATGATATATGTATAATGAATAATGCGTACTGATGTTAACAGTGCATGGATGATAGTGGATAGGAGGGGGGGTAGATGAATGCAGCTCACATACAGTAAGGCTTATCTATTGAAAATGGAGAAGCTGTCGGATATGACCACAGTCAAACGTAGAAAAGCTGGCCACCATTTTGAATAATATATAATCAAGTATCTGTTCAGTGTAAGAAATCACTTCCTCGCTGGAGGGAAGCTTCAAGATCATTCTGAACTGAGCCTGGAAGAGGCGCTTCCTGAGGCCGAGGCTCCTCTTGTTTCCATGGACCCTGGTTGTGTTCCGGAATGGGAACATTTTGAGGAACCTGTTGCGATTGTTGGTTTTGGTATGCGGCTTGCTGTTGTTGACGGACGTGCGCTCGGAAGTTGATCACTTCGTCCAAGATCATTTTACGCATCTCACCGACATCATCGACGACTTCGAAGTGAAAGTCGAAAGTTGTTGGACACGAGGGCTCGTCGGAGACATCATGCCAGATGTGGAGGTAGCGATGTTCTAGTGCTTCTTCAACGGAGATACGTTTCGATGGGTCGAATGCAAGCATGCGGTCAAGGAGATCAAGGGCGTCAGGATTGGCTTGGGGGAAGAGGCGCTGGAAAGGAATCTTTGGCATGAACGGTAGATTACGCACGTACTCCTGCGCACGAGGTGAGCCAATTCGGGAGAGTGTCTCTTCAGCAGGAGTACCGAGGTAATGAAGGATTTGGTTGAGTTGGTCGACGTAGTCACGGCCCTTAAAAAATGGACGACCGCCTAGAAGTTCGGCAAGAATACAGCCCACGGACCATACATCGACTGTTTGACAAGGGATTAACGGGAGTTCAAAGGCCAGGGGAGGTTCGGGGAAAACATACTGGCTTTCGTGTAGCTCTGAAAGCTCAACATAATCTCAGGAGCACGGTACCATCGAGTAGCAACATATTCCGTCATATATCCAGCGTTTTCCTCCGGGTCGATTGAGAAACCTCGAGCTAGACCGAAATCGCAAATCTTAAGTTCGCAGTCCGCATTGACGAGCAGATTTCCAGGTTTCAAATCACGATGCAACACGTTGGCCGAATGGATGTACTTCAAGCCGCATAGAATCTGATAAATGAAAGACTGAAAGTGAGCATCTGTCAAGGGTTGTCCTGATCGAATGATAGCAGCCAAGTCACACTCCATTAATTCTGGATATCATTGGCATATCAGCATCTAGGTTGAGAAATATGGTGATTGGGTCGCGCACCTTCATATAAATAAGTTTCGTTGAAGTTATCCGGGCGAGGGATGTCCATGTCATACAAACAGGCAATCTTGCGATAGTGTTAGCCATGACGCCCGATATCTGATTCTCACGGAGAGAAACATACATTACGATGGCCCCGGAAGTGCTGTAATAGTTTGATTTCTCGTAGAGCACGCTTTGCGAGAATTTTCTTGCTGAAAACATTTGTGACCTTCTTGATGGCAACGCCCTCGTTCGTCTGGGTGTTTACGGCGGCGCTAAAATTACAAGTCAGTATGATGAAAATCAAACAGTGAGAAAATCATGGCTCGGATCCACTGCTTCCATGCTGAATAGTAGGAGAAGGCGCAACCTGGATGGCTTAACCGCGCCATCCAGGATTCGAGACAGAAATATGTCTTTTGTTTATATGCCAGACGTACCAGACAATTCCGTATGCACCTTGGCCCAACTCCTTGGTCACATTATATCGTTCATCGACGACAAAGTCTTGGTTGAACACCTTGAAGACTTTTCGCCCCTGGAGATCCGACATGGTGATATGTTTTGCTCGTTTGTTATGCTGTTCGTGGCGCTGGGCGGGGAAGGCTGTCTGGGGCGGTCCGTCGTGAGGATTGAAGGTATAGATGTAATTCGCAATTTATAACGAGCGGGACCTTGTAGCGAAAGACGTATTGATTCTTTCTTCCACGGAGCAGAGAGTGTTAGTGAGTGATGGCAGAGGTAGTGGTAGAGGGAAAGTAAATAGTCAGTGAGCTGATCTGATCGTACGTGAGGCACCAAAGCCCGCCCCGCAGTCCGTCAGTCAATCAGCCCGTGGTGGGGATCCGATAAGTAACTCACTGCTTTTCTTCTTTGTGTATGCTGAACTTATAAGTGAATATCAAAGAAAATGACTTGTTCAACTGTCAGGAAAAGTCGAGAGAGAAGAACTAACGTGGTCGGATACTGTATGTAGTCTAGGCCCCTGAGAAATTAGAGAAATTAGAGATATTATTGTGGGTTCATAGAGGAATAGTACAACTACCTAGGCCGTACTTCCAGGGTTCGTAAGCATGCCTATGGTAGGGTATAGGAAAGGCCGGAGAGGGGAAAACGAGGGGCAGAGAGTAAAAATCTGTAAGTAAAAGTGACTTGATTGGGCCTCTACAACTTCGAGACTTGCCTGAACACGTACTCCATCTATTCTATTCGTCGCGGTGATATGCACTGCGGCGCATTATCATATATCCCAGTGCTACTCTTTCTCCACAATAAAGGGCGGCATAGATCAGGCATGTTCGTTGAGTTTATTAACAATTTATTCTCCAAGAAAAAGCGCTTTTTCATGATATTGATGATGATTTCATTTGAAGCAAGCTGAGAGCGGAAGGGAAAAGAAATAGGAGCCCCTCAGCCTTACGTCTGTCACTCTAAATCTGCCCTAACGGTAGGGTTAGGGTCATAGGGCTAATTCGCTTCAACTGTAAGTTACAACACCAAGTGTATCAAAGAAGACTTATGAGATGTTTCTATTGCTCATATATTTCAGAGATATATTCAAAGATAGAAAGTTGAACTACATAGCCAACATTCAGGAGAAAATACTATCCTATGACGGCTGGTAAGTTGAACGCCACCAGACACCCATCGATGCTGCGACTACCAGATCAATCATCTTTATGCCTTCATCTTCGATGATGAGTTTGCCTAACTTAGCGCTTTTCCCGCTCATGCCACCCCCGCCAAGCTCTCTTGCCAGCGAAAAGTCGAGTCGATCTTCATCATCAGCAGGAGCTACTGATGCAGGTGACTGTTCATCTCCACTGCTGCGTGTGCTTCCCAGGATAGGGGTAAAAACTCCGCTTTGTGAACGGGAGCGAGCATGTTGTTGGACCTTTTGTATGTTCGTAGTTATCAGTTGGCTCAAGGCTGCGCGTTTACCCTTTCCCCTTTCTGACGGACTTTTGCTGTTACCATTCGCATTCAATATTGAAGGAGGACGAAACGACTGTTCAAGAGCGAAAGGAATGTTATATCGTAACTCCGAAACCGTGACTTCAGGATTCTGTCCGCTACCACTAACACCCGCCTCGGAACTCATTACAGGACCAGGTATTGTATGCTTGCACTTGAGACTTCCCCCATTCACGCTGGCCACAAACGAACAAGTACCGTCCCACGGGGATTGGAACGAGTAGTATCCTCGATTGACCTTGGAAGATACATATTGCGTAATTTTCGGAGTCTCTGTAGACCCGGAGTGTCGATTGAAGAGTACTTCTGACAACGAGTGACCGTGATAGTCATGCTTGATAGGGACGATGTCTCGATAGAATACCCTTCTTCCGGTATCGCCATCGTCATGCGTCATATTTTGTGCCATCTTCTTTAAGACATCTGCCGCATTCTGCCCTTCGGTAGCCGCGCCGGTTAGATCGTGGGCTGTGGTATTCGTGGAGAAGCGAATATTATTCATGAATTTCCCATATCCTGGGTTGGATATCTCGACATGTATGACGCCCTTATCCGCTCTTGAACTGGATATAGTGCCGACATTCCATTGGTTTCCGGAAGCTGCGTCGCGACGGATCAGAGTGATGCGGAAAGGAGAACTTGGATTGGAGGGTATGGGTCGTGGCCCGTCGTACGAACGTCTTTGCTCTACATGTGAAGTAGTTTGCTCAGTCGAGGTGGAAGAAAATACACTCGGTGTCGGATTTCCTGAAGCTGACACAGGGCGTCGAGGTATCGCGAAGTTTCCTGAGACACTGTTCGCCTTTTTCCGGGTGATTGGAGAACCGGAGACAGTTGGTTTTCTGCGAATATTGCTAGGCGTGTTTTCGTCGTTGATGGATTGGGCCTGATACCGGCCTTGATTCGTTGGTTGTAGGTGGGATAGCTGTTCATTACCCAAGCCAGAGATTCCTTCTAGGTGGGGTGGCGGTGGAGGAGGACATTGTGCTATTGAAGCATTCTGTCCTCCTACGGGCTTCCGATGAAAATCATTCAGACGTGAGATAGTTTCGTTCGGGAGACGAGATGCCGGAGCATCAGGCGGATGCTCCCTTTGCTCCGACTCTATAGACCGTAAAATATCTCCATCTTCTTCAGTGGCGACATGCAAGTAATACAGCGAGGAGTTAATGGCTTCAATTGAGATGTTGGACTTGGTTGGAGGTTTTAGTGGAGTTAGCACAACATCTAATCAAATGACAGTTGATAGCAACTGTTTTGTTAGAAACCATGATCCTTCTCGAGAAAATAACCAGAAAGTAATTGAGAAAGATTCATAATCTCTAACCTTTACTGCCGGGCACCTTCACAATGTACAATTCAAGTCGATCGAATTTGGCCTGGGTCGGATTTCGCGGGTATGCGGGGGGATTTGCAGCTATGGATGTGATCGAGGATAGCGATCGAGCTTCGACTGGGGATGATGAGAGAGACGCAATGTCCGCCATGAAAGACAAATGAGTATCACTACGGTGTGGTTTGAGTCGGGAGGTATAACATGTTGGTGATGGTGACTGTGATGGTCGTGGGGTGCCTGTCGTACAAGAAATAATCTTGTGTGGCTTAGCTCGCAGAGAGTTTTAGATGAGGCTGAGCTGTGACATAATGGCCCTTACTGCCTTAGGCAGCTGTTAGGGTTATTTTATAACCTATAACCCTAAAGACGACTTGCGCTATACTTGAAATGATTAGTTGCGCTTAATTTCACCCTTTCCGGTCGATCAGGAAAGTATTAGCGCCTCTCTGTTTTGTCCTCCTGAAAACTTCCAAAATAGGCAACTATTTTCAGGTAAACGATGCTTTGCAACTGGGCCAGAAACGTGATGAAAGGGGTTTCAAATTTTCAATAGGTCTATAACGCATGTTAATTCAATGTGAAGAAGTCCAAAATGCGTATGATATACATTCGTCATGGGATTACGCCGAGGCACAGTGACCTCCATCAACCCTTAAATCTGCACCGGTCATGAATGAACTACCCTCCGAGAGAAGGAAAATGGCCGGTGCTTTGAATTCGTCTGGTGTTGCAAGTCTTCCCAAGAGAGCTCCAGCCATCCAAATCTTTTCTACCTCTGGTTCGGCGGCGAGCAATTGGTTGGTCATATCTGTGCGGATGTACTAGAAGTAACAATTAGTTATCATGATGAAAGGGAAGAAGTATAAGAGACTTACACCTGGTGATAGTGTGTTGATTCTAATGCCATATTGACCCCATTCTTGGGCTAGAGATCGACACATTTGTTGGACGGCTGATTTGCTCGAGTTGTATGCAGAGCAGGTAAGCCCCTATTTATCAGTCAATTGAGATGGACCTTGGAAGAGACATGAATAGCAGGCTAATAAAATATACCCGATTTGCGATATTTCCTGACATGCTTGCAATCAGCACAATGCTGCCTGGCCTCCTTTTTTCAACCAACTTCCTGGCCGTCCATTTAGCCGTGATAAAAGCCCCAGTAACGTTCACCCGTAGTATTCTCTCAAAGTCTTGAGAATTGTAATCAAGAGCAGGCACTTTTTGTTGGATGCCGGCGCACGCGACCATATCATAGAATGGCGCTCCGTTTTCGATCCCGTTCTGCTCAATGGCATTGATCACTTCTTCCATCTCAGCCTCGCTCGTAACATCGCATTTGGCATATGTGGCAGTCAAATTCCGAGGTTTGCACAGCTTCTGGAGCCCAGCCCACTCAGACTCGGAAGGAGCAGGAAGGAGATCGAGACAGGCTACATGGCCGCCGGACTCAACAACTGCATAGGCGACAGCCATACCGAGACCTCTGGCACCACCAGTAATAGCTATGGTTTTGCCGCGAAGGGAAAGCATGTTTGGAACAGTGTCCAGACTATATTGAGGCTTAGTTTCTACTGCAGGTGCAGTTTTAGCCTGGGGATCTTCGAGTAAGACAGGTGACATTTTTGCTGTTCTGTTATAAGAAAAGAACGATTGCGCTCAAGGGTTAGATTTGGAAACTATGTATGTTGAACATATAAGAAGAGAAGGGACTTGACATTAATTCCTATAAGGAAAACATCATAGCCGATATAGATTTGCCAATAAAAGGTTTTTATCCCTAATTTCTGCGTAGGAAGCAGATGGAAGGTCCCGAGACGAGCTCGGTTCAGAGTCGGCAAATGATTGTCATCACTCCAGAATATGCACATTGATCACAGAATAATTTAAATACCTTAAGAACCAGAATGGTTTTTGCAAGCGTTGCGGGTTCGGGAAAATCCGCATGACCACACTTCTCTACCCTAATTTGGAAACCCTAAGCGCCGTCTCCAAGGACAGATGCAATAGTACCCCTCATGAACAGGAAAACACCACGAGAACAAAAATATTATGGAGACAAATTTTGGAGCTCTGGAATTGCGGATTTCCAGATCAGGGTGAATCAAGAATAATAAGTGGTACCTGCTCTTTCCATTATCGAGCGGCGCGTAGCAACATGGTAGACGTATAAAGCGGACGTCGCGGGGTGCTAACAGGTTTACCAATTGATGATTTTGGTATAATCTTGAATTTTGAAGAGTTTTTATAGTTCCAATATCCTGGGATATTATACACTCGTCAACAATCGATATTCGCAATGGCAGCAGTAATCACAAATGGGGCTGCGACGAATAGCATTGCCCCTTTTCATTCATCTCCGGTTCAAGATCAAAAGAAGATTGACCAGGCCTTGAGAACTTTCCGATGTTTGATTGCAGATTTATGCGAACAGTTCAATGGAGGCCACCCAGGGTGAATTGCGCCGTTCTACCAGACAAAAAACCAGAGCCATGAAGACTAACAGAATACTGGCAGTGGTGCAATGGGCATGGCCGCGATTGGCATCGCTCTCTGGAAATACACCATGAAATACTCCCCAACAAATCCTAACTACTTCAACCGTGATCGCTTCGTTCTCTCAAATGGCCACACATGCTTATTCCAATATACGTTCCTTCATTTGGTCGGCTACCCTGCGATGGCAATGGAACAACTAAAATCGTACCATTCGGCTTGTACTAATTCGATATGCCCCGGTCACCCGGAAATCGAGCACGATGGAATTGAAGTCACCACTGGGCCACTGGGACAAGGAATTGCGAATGCCGTAGGACTAGCAATGGCAACAAAGCATCTTGGAGCTCGTTATAACAGACCTGGATTTGAAATTGTTAACAATATGACTTGGTGCATGATTGGTGATGCATGTCTTCAAGAAGGCGTAGCGTTGGAAGCTATCCAGCTTGCTGGACACTGGAAGTTGAATAACTTAGTTGTCATTTATGACAACAACCAGGTACTATATGCCCCTTCAACATATACACAATCACGATAAATAACTCATCAGTTTGCTGTGACGGAAGATTACCTGCGACGGCAGCGTGGATCTCTGCAATACAGAAGATATCAACGCAAAAATGCGAGCATGTGGTTGGGACGTCATCGAAGTCGACGACGGCTGCTACGATGTCCCTGCGCTCGTTGCGGCTCTAGCACAGGCCCGATCCAACAACATAAAGCCAACATTCATTAATGTCCACACACTCATCGGTATTGGGAGTAAAGTCGCTGGTGATGCTAAGGCTCACGGTGTGGCATTCGGAGCGGAGGATGTTGCGTCCATCAAGACGAGATTCGGCATGGACCCAGAGCAGCACTTTATCGTGCAAGATGAGGTTTATGATTTCTTCCGTGATGCGGTACCAAGAGGCGAAACCTTTGAAAATGACTGGAAGCAATTGCTCGAGCAATATGCGAAGGAGTACCCTGAAATGCATCAAGAGTTCTCGCTGAGAGTACAAGGAAAGATGACTGATGATTGGACTAAGATCCTACCCTCAAAAGAAGAGTTTCCTACCATCCCTACAGCATCTCGAAAGTCTGCGGGGCTCTGCTGTAACCCGCTGGCTTCGAAGTTGCACAATATGATGGTGGGAACTGCTGATTTGACGCCTTCGGTTAATATGGCTTGGAAGGGGAAAGTTGACTTTCAAAATGTACGTGCACTTCATAGATTTTTGTCTTTCTATACAAATATAGCTGCTAATCATCTATCTTCTCATGATACAGCCTGATTTGAAGACAACCTGTGGTATTAATGGAGACTACAGCGGACGTTATATCCATTGGGGTATCAGGGAACATGCCATGGCCGCGATCTCCAATGGATTGGCAGCCTTCAACAAAGGAACAATCCTCCCGGTCACCTCTACATTCTTTATGTTCTATATCGTAATTACACTGCAATGCTGTCCATTTTCTGAATCCATTGCTAACCTTCAACTAGTATGCCGCTCCAGGTGTCCGAATGGGTGCCCTACAAGGCCTCCAACAAATCCACATTGCCACTCACGATTCGATTGGTACAGGTGAAGACGGCCCTACGCACCAGCCTATTGCTCTGGCAGTCTTGTATAGGGCAATGCCTGACATCCTTTATATCCGTCCATGTGACAGCGAAGAGACTGCCGGAGCTTTCATTTCGGCTCTCAAAGCAACATCCTCCCCAACGATCATTTCACTTTCTCGCCAAAACCTAGAACAATATCCACATTACTCGTGCAGAGAAAAGGCACAAAAGGGCGCATATGTCTTTGTCGAAGAAGAAGATGCTGATGTGACATTGCTCGGTGTCGGTGCCGAGATGGTATTCGCTATGCGTACACGGCATCTTCTGCAGGAAAAGTTTCAGATCAAAGCTCGCGTCGTCAGCTTCCCGTGCCAAAAACTTTTTGAAAGCCAGAGCATCGAATATAAGAGGAGTGTACTGAAATATCAGTCGATCCCACGTGTGGTCATTGAGGCCTACGCTGTGAATGGATGGGAACGCTATGCTGATGCAGGATTCTCCATGTCTTCTTTTGGACATTCTTTGCCTGGTGCAGCGGCATACAAATATTTCGGATTCGATGAGCAAATTATTGCTCCTGAAGTGGCCAAACTTGTGGGTGATGTCAAACTGAATGGTCTTGATTCTTTGCGGGGAGAATTCAGGGATCTGAACCCAATCCACCACTAGAAAAACGACTATATGGGAAGGCACCTTTAGAGTATGTGGAGTTTTGTAGTTATTTCTGGTGACCTCAATGCTACTTCAGCGCTTCATTCCTAATTCATTTAAATGATGCCCCAGAATTCCTTCAAGCCATCCGCTCTCCATTGCGTGGGCCACCCACTCTCCTTCTCGATCCGCTCTAACAGCTCCAAAATTTCTTGATGTTCTCTTGGATGACTCATCCATTGCCCTGCAATCCAGATTGGTTGAATGGCGTTGGTCCATGCTCCATGGTGATGGTTAGTGATGGAGATACCACACGCCAAGCGTGCGTGCCACAGAGGAGACCGTGGCTTTGGTTCCAAACGCAATCCCGGCGGTCGAGCTTGTAACATGAGCAATGAAGCAGTGTGGTATAGTTGATTGCCAGATACCGCAGCAGGATTAGCAAATAGTATCTTTGGAAAAGCACTACTTGTCGAGGAATATTCCATCACAGCTTTCATCTCTTCTGGGCGTTTGAGATACCAGTCTTGCACGTAGAACCATAGCCTGGACCAACGCTCTGTGAATTCTCGGTCTGTAAGGTTATTATGTCGGGGACCGCCGATGCGTCCGAATTTGTAATGGCATGGCGCAAGAATATCCAAGACCTGTGCACATAGATATACCATATAATTTGCGAACATGTCGAACGTAGGTACCGATTGAAAGAGACGCACGTCCGCATCAAAGTCGCCAGTTGCCCAATGATCAACGGGGATGAGGGTCTTGGTGCATGAAATAAATCCTCCGCAAACATCCATGCGGGCAAAGCACCAGAAAAGTGCTTGCTCTGGTCCTCCGGAGAAGCCATTCATTCCAACAGCTTCCATCAACCCTGCGCAGCCGTCTAGATGCCGTTGCCAGGCCTTGGGCGCACAGCTGAGCATTTCTAACACACAGAGAACTACACATGATGCAATCACTGCCGTACTGCGCGTCGGTAATAGTGGTAGGAGAATATGTATAGCATGGTGATACAACTCTAGACTTCGTTCTTTATGCGTAGTAGCGCCCTTTCGCTCCAGCTGACGTGCCGATAGGGCTAATATAGCATAACTAAGGTGGTCATGAGAGCGAGCCATATCCAATAAAGTGTTTTGAAAGTGACATTGGTTGTCGAATTTATCCAACCAAGGTGCGAGTTCTTCCAGCCAATTCTTCCATAAAATAAATTCTTCATCTTCGGGAATCTTAATACGGGCACTTGCATGATTCACCGGAATATGCAACTCCTCTCCCTGAACCGGAGTACAGTGTCTAGTAGGCGCGCTCGACTTGGCCTCTAGGATAAGGTGGTTTCTCAATGTCGAGTGAAGCTCAAGGTACTCTGACCCAGGCACGAAAATCCCATCGTGGACGTGAAAGTCAGTCAAAGACATTGGTGGATCGTGATAGCCGCTTTGAACGGTTTGTGATAGGGGAGAGTATACTGCGCTGTACTCGGATTCGTCGTCCATCGATAGCTGGTCCCGCTGGAGCACTTGTCTTAACCACACGCTATTTGTTGCGAAACTGTCAGTGGTGCCATCAACACCTCGAATTTGCTCTGGGGATTCGCAGGCAACTTGTCCTTTGGTGCATGCGATAGTTGACCGTGACAAATGATCAGTGTTATATCTGGACGAGATACCCCCATCCGCTTCTACACTCGACTCTGCTCGGCCAGTTGAGAAGTCTTTAGTCTGTCCTGAGTCCTTCCAGAGATATTGTTTCTCCGCTGCAATACCCCGTTTGTTTCTATCCTCTTCTCTTCCTGTTTGGCTTACTCGCCTCCTTTCTTCTCGTTCACCGCCATAGTCAGGCAGTTCATTACCTGGACTGCAGGAGAAATCATTGTGGATAAGAGAGCCCTCCTCCTCTGGTACAGTTTGATGGTAATCACGAATGACTTCTGATGTGATGTCTAATATTCGGAAACGCCTGGGTGTCCGAGTTTGTATGACGGGCATCTGCACCGTTTGCGAGTTCTCGGAACGAAAAGAAATTCGCATCCCCCATCTACAATTTTCACGACTCCTGTGGCAGTGGTGACAAGTAGGCTTTTTTTCATCACATTTTCGTCGCTTCCGTCTGCAGTTCAGACATCCTGATCTGGTCCGTTTCCAGAGCTTCTTGCCACTGCGTCGACCTTCCTGGTGCTCTTGCCCTGTTGCATGCGAAGTATCACATACTTCCATTGTACGTAGCTAAGAAGTATGATTTTGGCCGTTTAGACTGGAGTAAAAGTAGAAACGGTGAGCAAGGAGAGTGTGGGGTAGCCACATGGAAGAGATCTACATCTACATCGCCTACAACTACCGAATAGGGCAAAAAACATACTTTACGGGATAACACTCATTTTCCTTTCCGTATGGACCAAAAGGGCAATTGTGAGAGCAAACCTATCGAGCTTGGATCCTCTTCGCCATGGACGTCCTGCAATGGGTAACTGCTAGCAGCCATATGGCAGTCTGCCAATTTGGTTCCCCCGCAAAATTTCACCCACAATTCCCGAGAGTCTCCACGCACGAGTCAAAGCTGGAATTATGGAAATGAGTTTTAGCCCTTTCAAGGATGGATGATTTCGGTTCTATCCCGACGGTTGAGGAGTATCTGTCCATTTACGTGCAGCTTGGATCCAGGACTCCCCAGTACATAAATATCCTCCTCCACACTTCGATTCGTTCTTGTCTTCACTCACGGCTAATGGAATTTGTGGGACATGAAGTCAAACTATTCGTTGCTTTTGATTTGTGTTTAGTTCGTTACGCATGCATTCGAAAATGACCCGTCTAGTTGGACGACCCTTGAACTGGGCCATTACGGCCACTGCTGGCTCTGGGTTCTTGCTCTTCGGATATGATCAAGGCGTTATGTCAGGACTTCTTACAGGAGATGCCTTTACGAGAAATTTCCCAACCATCGATATAACACGCGGCGGAAGCTCAACTATCCAAGGAACGGTTGTGGCTATCTACGAAATCGGTTGCTTTTTTGGCGCTCTCTTTTGCATGGTTTTTGGGGAGCACCTCGGTAGGAGAAAGTGTATTGCACTTGGCTGCATTGTCTTGAGTATTGGCGCTGCTTTGCAAGCCTCTTCTTACAGCCTCGCGCAGCTGATTGTCGGCCGAGTTGTGGCTGGTCTCGGAAATGGCATGAATACCAGTACTATCCGTAAGTGAGCACTTTTCTGCGACATTCGAAGGTATTTGTGTGCTATACGTTAATAACTAATTCTCTCGATTAGCCGTGTGGCATTCCGAGTTGATGAGCGCACATAACCGAGGAAAAGGTCTCTGTATTGAACTTGCGATCAATATCTTCGGAGTTGCCCTTTCTTACTGGGTTGATTACGGCATGAGTTTTGTCAAAAACGAGTCTCAGTTCCGATTCCCATTGGCTTTCCAAATCTTCTTTGCCCTTTTGACTCTTGGTGGCATTGTTATGTTGCCCGAATCGCCTAGATGACTAGTTGCTCACAATCGTCATGACGATGCTAGGCACATCATCTGGGCGGTTCACTCGGGTGCCAAACTATTAGATATCGATAGCCCGAAAGTGTCTCATGATCTACACGAAATCCAGCGCGCCATTATCGAAGAACGTGAAGCAGCCTCTGCAGGAACCTACCGAGCGCTGTTGACGAACGGACAGCAAAGGTTTTTCTACAGAACAATGCTAGGTATTGGTGGCCAGTTCATGCAGCAATTATCTGGAATCAATCTCATCACCTATGTCCGTCACCTTCTCCTTGTTCACGACTCACGAGTATCAATTTTTGAGAAATCCAAAATTAACATCCTTGCTTTCTAGTACGCCCCTGTCATCTTCCAAACGTCCGTTGGCATGTCTCACAACACCTCTCTTCTGCTGGCTGGCTTCAACGGAATTGCTTACTGGATCTCCTCATTGATCCCTATCTGGATAATTGATAGACTTGGTCGTAGAAAGCTGATGCTCTTCGCCGCTGCTGGTCAATGTGCTTGTATGGCCATTCTTGCAGGAACGGTCCATGATGGTGGAAAAGCTGCTGGTATTGTCGCCATTATCATGCTTTTCTTGTTCAACTTCTTCTTCGCTGTTGGGCTTTTAGCTATTCCCTGGCTATGTAAGCATTTGTTCAATCACTGCCACGAGAATAGGTTCCTTAGAAACTAACAAGTCCTTTTCAAACGTACAGTACCTGCCGAATACGCACCCCTTGCTATTCGTACGCGCGCTGCCTCTTTGGCCACAGCCTCCAACTGGATTTTTACGTTCCTAGTCGTCGAAATCACACCTGTCAGCATCAATAGCATCGGTTACAAGACTTATGTCTATTTCTGTATATTCAACTTCTGCTTCCTTCCTCTCATCTACTTCTTCTACCCGGAAACCAGAAACTTGTCCCTGGAGGATATTGATACATTGTTCACTGGAGAGAACATTATTTTCCATGCGAAGCCCGGAGTTGGCATGGGAAATGCGCCCGAAAAGTCTACCGGCGAAGCTGTTTTTGATAAGGATAAAAATGTTGTGCAGCTTGAGAAGGTCTAAGTGTAACTTATGTTCTTGCTACGAAAACCGAGTTAGGGTTGCTCTGAGTCACGTAACTGAACACGTCAGAAGCAAAATTTGTACAGCACGATCTACTATCTATGGTACAGTACATCGCAAAAGGTCTTCGGCCAAACCGGCCGAGAACCCTGCACTTACAAATTTATATGTAAACTGTTTTTGAATATTTCGCCCAACACAACGCCTAATCTAATAAAATTCGAGGATATTAAATGAGATTGTTTTATTGGGGTTGCCTCACGTGACGACCATACTGCGACTAGTCTTCACCCACACGTGCTGCGTACTGCGGGGTTCTTCCTCCTGACAACTGCCTCATGAGAGTCAGCCGCTCGCCTCCGCAAGTTGCTTGTCATCTCTCACGCAGTCAAGACTTGTTTTTTATCCTTCTCGATATTTCCTCCTTACCTCCACGATGACATCCTCCAGCCAGCCTAGCACCTCCACGCCGCTTCCCCAGGACTCCGTATGGCCTCCAGCCCATATCTGGGAAACCATGAGTACGACTGACCGCGCCGGTTGGCTAGCACAAATACAAAGGGACAGGGCTAGACGTCTGGAATTGGATGAAAATGAGGTCGATCTCTGCTAGAGGCGAACTCACTTGGACCAGCGAAATGACGAGAATAATCAAGAAGGAAACCGTGAGCTACCCCTGGTAAAATCACTCATCGATATGTTTCCGGGTGTCTCCGCCGCCCTCCTTACGCGCGTCTTCGAAAGGAAATTGAAGGCGACCAAACTCATTCGCTTCAAAGAGAAGTCAGTAATCGATACGGATCAAGAGGATCGGGTCTTCAAAATGACCGAGTCAGGCGGCACCGTAGGCTTCAAAAAGGCTGCTTCGTCGCTTTGAAGACTGGGGTCCTAACCCTCAAATATGGATTAGCTGTTTCCTCACCTACGCGGCAGTTATAGGATATCTTTTGGTGTCAAGTACCCTAAGGCTGTCGCCAACCTGCTCATGTTTATGATGCAGATTCTAGACTTTGCCCAGACCTATCATTGGTCAGAAGCAGTACTTCCGCCGGCTCTCAATTTCCACCAATATATACCGGATAAGGGAGAGCTATCAATGGATAGCTACCTGGTTACATCTTAGTTTCGCGAGAAGTATCTCCGCTACAACCTTACACTACCAGCTAAGTCGTCACAGAACCGGTCAGCAGCCCGACCGCGCAATGCCAAGTCTGCCAGATCCTTAAATAATGATATAGAGGTTTGTGAAAAGTTCAATATAACAGGATGCCTCTGGGAAGGCTGCAAGAGATGTCATGAATGTACTGTGTGTAGGTTAACCGATTATGGTGCCTCAACTTGCCGCAAGAGAAAGTAGCAAGCAATTCAGGTGGTGAAAAGGGAAAACCCTAGGACAACCCCTTACTTTCTACCGCGGACAGAAATACCTTATGGCCAACCAGCGAGGCCCAATACAATTATCCAGTACCCTATTTTCAACACAGAACTATCAAAATTATACCCTTCACCTTCGCCTCTTCATCCATAGAGATGGCGTAACCTCCTTCATTATTACCCCGGTGATCTAGGATCAAATTTAGCCGGTATCCTAACCTACGGCGTCTAGATTAGCTATAGAGGCAAGATACACTCTTATCACTCCCCCAATCACTACATATGCGAACCCAGCATTATCACGGAGAAGCTAGCAGAAGACCTCAATCTCCATTAGGTTAGATTTACCTCCAAACCTTCCTTTATTTCGCCACTAGGCCTTATCTCTAAGCACGATGGGGGATGGCGCCATATCTATGATTTATCCTGGCCCCCTGGGCGTGGTATTAATCAAGGCATACCAGATAGCTGGTCTGCTATTAAATATGTGAAGATCGATTATATATAACCAGATCATAAGGGCAGGATCTGGCTGCACAATTATCAAACAGGACATCAAGGATGCCTTCCGGATAGTTCCTGATGCCTAAGACAGCCAGTATTTTTTAGCCTTTCAGTAGAATAACTCCACCTATGTTGAATGTTGCCTCCCTTTTGGACTAGCAACAGCTCTATTTCTCTTTAATCTCTTTGCAGAGGCTCTCCACTGGATACTTCAGTGCCTCCTTCCCGCATTTTACATCAACTATTATTTAGATGACTTTATTGCTATCATATATTATCCCTCAATATCCAATCCTATAGATGCCTTTAACAAAGTCTACCATATGATAACTAACTACCTGGATATTCCTCGCAATATAAAAAAGGACGAGCAAGGGACTTACATTACAGTGCTAGGAATTCAAATAGACTCCATCTTGATGGAAGCTCGTCTGCTACAAGAGAAGCTATGCCGCGCCATATTGGACGCCCCAGCTGCTCTTAATGCAACAAGTGTTTCTCTCAAGTAAATAGAAAGCCTCACAGGCTTACTAGCCTTCTGTTCAAGAGTGGTCCAGCTCAGAAGAACAAGGCTACGATCTCTATACACCTTTTAGGTTGCCTTTCCCACGTGGGAGTCGCACGCGGCGCCGTATCCCTTATGAGGTACGTAACGATCTGGAATGGTAGAGGGACTCCTGTCTCTCTTCAATGATGTACTCCTAATTGACCCCTGCCGCTGCAACATCACACATCTCTATATAGATGCCTCTACTATAGGCCAGGGACTCTTCTTTTTCTCATCAAAGTCTACATTAGACTGCTGGCTAGCCCATTGCCACTAGCTTTAATCATGCAATGCTACCTCACTGGCCCTTGCTCAAGACACACATGTGTATATCAATACTATAGAAGTAGACGCCATTCTACAAGATTTCCTACTCTTTAGCCACCATTGGCTTCACCACACTATTATTATCCATATGGATAGCTCTACAGTACATATAGGACTAAGCAAAGGCTTTCTTTATAGCCCATCCAATGCACTATTGAAGAGTCTACTTATCCTAGCCGCGGCGAGAGACATCTAAATTATGCCATATTAGCTCTCTTCTAGGAAAACGCATTAGCAGATCTTTCGTAATAATTTCCAAGAAATTGCTAACATTTGTCCCCACTGGTAGGTGTCGGATTAGTCGGTTTATTCCAGACCAATCCTGAAGAGTGTTTTACTAGGATCAAAGAAAAAGTGACTAGCAAGATTGTATGTATTGAGTTCTCTCTCTCTGTCTGATACATCATGTTCAATGCCGGGTCCTTTATAGACACTTTTGGCGGGGTCTTTTGTGAGCTATCATGAGGGGTAAACTTTGAGGGCTATATTGACCCCTGATAAGAAGATGACTCCTTATTTGCTGAAGTGTAGGTAACTTGAGGTGACTGGATGACCTGATCAAATAGCCTATCTTCTACATCGCCGGATATCCCGGTTATCTGACAGTAGGACCTCTCCGTATTTTTAACCCTAAACTGCCCGCGTGGTTCTCTTCGCAAGCTCATTAACTTAGTATAGACTATTTAAAATTACTCTGGAATGGGCTCAGCACTAATACACGCTCTATCTATCTCTCTGTCCAGCATAACTACCAATTAAAGATAGAGCATGCCCCAATCAGCACCTATCTACACTGGATAGGCCGACGGGAATTGCCTAAGTGTCAGGCCTGTAAGGAGCCTCACGAGACAGTTAGGCATGTGCTCTTTGAGTGCCGTGGACGTCGTGCAGGACAGAGAACTCTATATCGAGCCCTCAAGAACTACGCGCTACAAAACTTACCAGCATGGCAGCGTCAAAACAATCATTAATCTCATAGATAACCTCCCAACTCCTTAGTAATTCTAACCAAAAAAACAATCAAACTAGATACTGTGTTGTCAGATTTAGCTCCTCTCCGAGTCTATCATATTGATAATTTCCTCAACGATAAGCTCTTTAATAACAAACACTTCCAGCGCCTTATTGACGGCGCGAGAAGGCTCACCCCAACAACCAAAGTATAGGTTAGAAAGCCTATTTTACGTGAGGCCATTACAAAACTATCATCTAGCCTAGCTACACTTCCATCACAGCTCTCAGAAATGACTGCAGATCTCATAGATGACCTGAACTTCGCAACTACTTGCCAGGTGGCATTTGCTGGAATCCTCCGCATCGGAGAATTCACCTACAAGAGAGAAGACCTTGATACATTCTACTCCGTGGGCTCCATCGTGGCTGCCTGGTGCACGTTTGGAACCTTCCGCATCGATGGTACGGCGTCATGGAGGATCCCGTCTGCCCTGCAGGAATCTCCGCGTTGGCTCATCAGCAAGGGACGTAATGAGGAAGTATTGGCGGTTCTGGCCAAGTATCACGGAGAAGGTGACGAAGACGATACGGCCATGCAGTTTGGATATGTCGAGATTCAAAGTGCTCTCGGCGCAGAGCACTCCGCCGCAGAATTTACCATTTCCTCATTCTTACGTGAGCTTGTGACCGGGTCAGGCAATCACAGACGGCTGTTCATCATGGTTTGGGTGGCGATCAGCTCACAAATGTTTGGAAACGCCTTCGTGCCCTACTACCTGTCTCCAATTCTGAACTTGGTCGGCTTGACCTCCGATCTGCAGCAGGCGCTCATCAACGCGACATCTCAGATGCTCTCCTGGGCCAATGCTGTGTACTTTGCGACTCTGCCTGCCAAGCTAGGACGTCGGACTCTCTTCCTCCGCTCTCTGTGCGCCATGTGGGTGATCGACATCTGCATCATGGCCGGAAGTGCCATATTCGCCAAGGACCATACAAACAAGGCCTCTCTGCCTACACTGTCGTTGTCTTCCTCTATCTGTTCTCGCCGGCGTAAAATTTCGGTTTCAATGGAAAGCTCGGCCTCTATGTCCCAGATATCCTGCCCTTCCACCTGCGCACCAAGGTTCTGTCCTTCTTTTACTTCGTGCAGTTCTACTTCATGATACTGTCGACTTTCGCCGTGCCGATCGGCCTCGAGAATCTTGAGTGGCTCTTCTACATCATCTTTGTGGTTTGGGTTGTTGTGGAATTCATTGGTGTATTTGATGTTTCCTGAGACAAAGGATCCGACACCAGAGGATATTGCATATATCTTCGACGGGCCAGATGCCAAAGCCAGCGGGAAGGTGGAGGCAGGAGAAAGCGACGGGAAGGTTGAACATATCCATCAGGAGCTCAAGTAATGATTGATATCCAGTGGCCTTGTCAAAAACTCTGTGATTTATTCCAGGGTGGAATAATACATCTAGAGATAGCATTTGGACCTAAATGTGGTGTATTGTCAGTGGGATAGTTCATGGTCATTCATTCATACAGAGTCATTCCAGCAATCCCAAAGCAATATCGGCCAGCTACTTAGAGACAGATCAATCCGCTCCCTGTTGAGCGAGCAGATTTTGTAGAAATCACACGATGAACAGAGAGATTCGCTTTAATCCACTATTGATGACCATCACCACACTGTACGATAGTTACATGCTGGAATAAAACATACTGGCCATGACTACAATCAGATAAAGTCAAATTACGCTTCTTGAATGTGCTTCTAGTCTTCGGTCTTCTATTTACGAAAATGTTCATGCATGATGAATATATACTTCCGGTTTTCCTGAACAAGTGGTATTGCATGTACAAAACGGGTGTTTCGGCGGAGCATACGGAGTAGAGCAAGCGCGCACTAGCCTTACTACAAGTCACAGAGCGACAGTACCGCCGTCTCGTGCATTGTTCAGAAAGCTTGCGAAAGCTGCGCAAGGATTCGCCTATATTGCTGATGAATACTCGCGTCGTATTGCCAATTCCACCTACGCGGGCAATATCCGCTGGACCCGTGAGGAAACAGGTTCTCGTAAATCTCTCAAAATGGCTGGGATCGTAGATTCTAGCCAGGTTGAGTATGAAGCGAATCGAAAAGGGTGATGATTTAAAAGTGCTGGATAAATTGTGGCCGAGGTGGAAGGAGGTTGAAGAGACTCTGTAGGAACGGAGTTTCGGGTTAAACGGTGATTTTTGGTACAGATTGTTTGGATTTGATTCCGAGTACTGGATCGGTTGCAATCGATCTGATAGATTTGATATCTTTTGGGTGGGCAGTATCGTTTGGGCGGCGAATCCTCGTGTAGCGAGGATCCGAATATATGGTAATTTGTGAACCTTCTTCAACCAGGGTTAAGTCCAAACAGAGCCATGGGTCTCTGATGGAAAATAGAGATACCCATTGCCACCCTAAAGATCTGAAATTCACAAGTTGTCGATTAGCTCCACCTGTATTCTCGTATTCTCGTATTCTCGTATCTCCATTCTCGCATTCTCGCATTCTCGTTTTCACACCACAGTCTGGATCCGAGCTACGTGATCCACAAGAGATTAAAGGGGTCTATATTCAGAATGAGTCCAGACAGGATCATTCGATATAAAGTCAGCTTACTTTCTCTGTTCTCCAGTTTTAGTCTTTCCATCCTCATCGACTTCTACTCATTTGTCAACCCGCCTACCATGAGTTCTATCGCGAGCAGCGATGGAACCATCAACTTCGCACTCTACCGCTATACGCCCTCGATCACGGCGGCATCCATATTTGCAGCGGTCTTCCTATTAATCACAATTTTTCACTGTATTCGACTATGGCGATGCCGCGCTTATTCCTTCATTCCCTTTATTATCGGCCTACTTTGTGAGAACTCCCTCCCCCCCTCGAGTTGGAAAGAATTCAAATTCACCAGGATGATTAACAAGGCTATCTTCAACGTAACAGTTGAGTGTGCTGGTTATATTGCTCGCATTTTCTCGCACTTTAACACCACAGCTCTCGGTCCATATATTGTACAGACCATGCTGATTCTGGTCGCACCGCCCCTGTTCGCCGCTTCCATTTACATGACTCTGGGTAGAGTCATTGGTACCCTAAACTCTCAACAACTCTCCATCGTACCCGTCCGATTCCTCACGAGAATATTTGTGGTCGGAGACGTGATCTCATTCCTCCTTCAATGTGGAGGTAAGCGCAAGCTTTCCAGCCTCTTAGCAATCCTATTTTTCGATTCTAATTTTTATTAGGGGGTGGTTATATGGCCGCTGGAACGGTTTCAGCTATGAACACTGGCGCAAATATCGTCATTGGTGGTCTTGCTATTCAGCTCCTTTTCTTCGGCTTCTTCGTCGTCGTATCAGCGGTGTTCCACTGGCGCGTGAAGAGAAGAAAGTCGCGAAATATTTCGCCTTTATCGGGGCGCAGCAAGAACTGGGAATCTGTAATGTGGGCGCTCTACGCTGCCTGTTCCCTCATTCTGGTGCGGTCGATCTTCCGCGTGGTAGAATTTGTTGAGGGCAATGATGGCTTTATTATGAAGAGAGAATATCTCTTGTATATTTTCGACGCTTGTCTCATGTCTTTGACTGGAGCTGTGTTGGCAGTCGTCTACCCTGGATCATATCTCGGTCGTGATGACGGCAAGCGGGAGAGCGCGCTGCGGCTTATGTCTACAGATGAGGAGAGCAGTGGACAACAGAGATTAAAGTCATCTGGAGCATAAAAACTAAGCTTCAATTTTGTACTGTTAGACTCATTCTGTTACCGATGCATGGCATTTGGTGGTCGTATCTGGATTTCGCAACATTGCCTAAACCACATCCATCAATTTTCTTTTCTTTGGTTTAGTGATTTAGCAAAAACAATATGGGGCATATTTCTTTGATAAGCAGAGGTCTTCATTCAAAGTTTAGTACGTAATGATACCGAGCCGGATATTGAGCCCATTGTTGCTATGAACCGTAGGGGACGGCAGATTCGGCTCCCTGAGGGTTTTCGCTAGGTAAAATGTAGCTCATTCTTTTTGCAATAGCTTAATTAGTACTCGCCAAAAATCTATAATATTTTCTATTTATATGACGTTGTAAGCTTCAAAATAGTTTACATGGCAAATCGCCAAAATTGTGCATTGAGTGGTAGCGGGCATTGGGCGGTGAAGTACGATAGGGGTTTCCGCGCTTTTAGTCACCTTTCGACCCTGAACTTTTCTTCCCACGTTCACATCTGAAGTTATGTCCACTACCTACCCCATCGCTTAGTGCATCTGTTGGGCCATTAGGATCAGCTTTCTTCGGTTTACGTGAGCTCCTTAGTAGACAAAGCCAAAGTTAATGCCGCTACACACAATGCCAGGGCAGGAAGGATCTCGGAACGCAGCGAAGTCGCACTTTCGTCCTAAGCAACGCATCAGTCACACCAAGTCCCGCAATGGCTGTTACACGTGCAAGCTGCGTCGCGTCAAGGTACATATCGATTCTTGACATATGACCTCGGTCAGTATTACTGATAACCCCAGTGTGATGAGGTACGGCCCGTTTGTGGTGCATGTTTAATTCGGGGTGATGACTGCGTTTACCCCAGCCCAGGAGACACACGTGGCCAGAGACGAAGACAGCGGCCCGGCTCTCGCGAGAGGCCATCATCCGAGAGTATTCATTTTCAGGCACGCAATGATACCCAGGAAGTACATTTTTGCCCGTTGAATTTCAATTTGACAGCTCCGGAGGACCCGCAAAATGTCAGCATCCAACGAGAGTCCAGTCTGAACATGAGTGATCTCAATCTACTTCAACACTTCATCTTGCACACCTCAAAAAAGATGACTCTTCACAAGATCAAGATGGTGGCCTGGGAGCGTGGTATTCTCGATTTGGCTGCAGCCAATGATTTCCTGATGCACCTTGTCTTGGCCCTGGCTGGCATAGACATTCTGACCACTAGGGATGGCCATGACGGAAATATTCAAACATTTTCTGATCCTTCCATCTCCTGGAGCCCTCGGCTTCATTCAATCATGGAACATCATCAACTAGGACTCGCCGGGCTGCAGGAAGCACTTTGCGCCCCCGCTGAGCCCAATGCAGAAGCCTTGCTGGCGGGGTCCATGTTGGTAGTAGGTTTTGCGTTTGCATCCCTTGGAATCAAAGACCCAAATCCGTCAATGGGTACCTTTCAGAATTCCAGTCACGGTTCACCATCTGCCTTTCCTTCACAAGCCCCGCTCCAGATACAGTGGCTTCACCTTGTTCGTGGCGTCACATGTATCCTAAGTCAATTTTGGTCCACTTTGAGAAGATGCCGCCTCAGGTCGCTACTTTTCTTCAACAATGCCAACGACGATTGGAAGCTTTGTGAAACAGAATTGCGCTCAGGCGTGGCGCTCAACCAAAATATCCAATCAAAGAGGCTTCGGAAGTTTGCCACAGGGGCCAATCGCGCCTTGACGGATTTACGAGATATATGCGTAGACCTACGTCATTCTAGGAACTTTGAAGAAAGCAGTGACGGGTTACTATTAAATGCCACCCCTCGATCCGAACAAAGTGGATATGCTGGGGGTAGGATATCCCTCAGCGCATGCGAACAAGTCATAGGCGTGGTTGAAGACCTCTATATGAGAATCCTTTATGTTCTACAGATGAAGCCACTCAATTCTCAGTCACCATCAGATCTCGAGATCCAGATCGATCTCGAAGATGCAGCCATTTCAGCGTGGCCTCATCGTCTACCCGAGGAATTCATCGCGACCTTGGACTCGCATGGGAATGTCGACACGCTGTTCGGTGTGAGCCTGACGATCCTTGCACATCTCTACTCGACTATAGCTATTTTTGAAGATATTTGGTACCTTGGTAAGACATGTGACGCTGAAATTTACAAGATCAATACCTTGATTCATGGTCTGGGGGATGAAGAGCTTATCCGCTTAATGGAATGGCCAGTTGATATCATAGAGTGATGAAATCTAAGGGTGACTGGTCGATTTCAGGTCGCCGTCTCATATAGGCCCACCTAGTCTTTGCTCAAAAAACATTCTGAGACCTTTTTTATTGATCGCGCGGAAGTCGCTATCTTCAAGATCTGTCATGATGTTAGGCTATCAGGACAAGATACTATGCTGTAACTGTCTCATGTGATGCTTTGGTGCTTAGAAAATTCATCCATGTCACAGTTATTGCTATTCCTATATGTTATGGGCTGACACCATATGGGTGGTTCAGGACAGGACCCTCACTAACACCGCTCAATACTGACTTATATATTTTTTCAAACTTACTGATTAATTACTTAACACGAATATTCAGCTCTGTGAATGCTTAAAGTAGTGTATGTATATGACTTTGTCGAGATACAGTAGTTTGCACATTCAGAGTAACAACTGAAACTCTCTTCGATTTCCTCTGAAACAATGCCAAGAAGACATCATAGTAAATATAGAATAGCGTGGGAATAATATTTATCCGGAAATAATGCCTGTCTCGCTTAATACAAATTTTTATTTACAATACATGTATGGCGATAAAATACAATCCTGGAATATTTGGCTGTGTCTTAGCACGTGCCCTGACCAGTCTGCCGGATTAGTAGTAAAACCATTGACCTTTGAGACATGGTTGTTGCAGTATCCGTAGCGCGGCTTGTGCACTGTCGTACTATCTGTGGTAGTAGCTTATCCTCATGCAGCTGCAACCATCAAGTCAGGTTCCTAGACCGAGAGCTTATCCACGATATGATACAGGCTCATCCCTCGCCAACCGCCGTGGTCCACTTCAGATGCGGTTTACCCCACTCTAGAGCGGGGTCACTTTGAAATGACCCGCTTAAATTATAGTCGTCTATCAATCTCGGGGATTGACGTGAATTCTGTCTTCAGTTTCTTTACTTTATGTTAAAAATTCTTGAAACTACGCAACCTAGCTAGTGTTATTCTCTTCGTTGTCCTCATACTCTGGACTGACGATAATACAGTGCACCTAGTGCTCTCCAGTCCCTCCATTGCTTTGAATACGATTTTCCTATCATTTCGATATCCCATGATGGCGGAATCCACAACATTCCTTAACCTCCCCACGGAAATCCATGAACTTGTTGTTCAGTGCCTTGATTTGCCTAGCCGTATGCGACTGAGAAAGATTTGCCGGTATTTCCATGAATTGATTCCCCAGCTCAGTATTCACGAGATGCTGGAAGTGGAGGTCTCAGCTTTTGGGATACAGAAAGACCTGTATACATGTCGAGATTGTTTGCGCTTGCGCCCAAGGGCCAAATTCGCGGATAATATGGTAAAGAAAAAGAAAGCAAGGTCTGCAATCGATGCAGAGAAACGATTCTGCGTGGATTGCGGCATAAACCCTGCAAAAGGTACTACCCGATATACCCGCGGCTGTCTTATCATCGTACAAGGAGAATCATTTGTGATTTGCCGATCTTGCGGGAGCTTCAGTGATGCGGCAGTAGAAGGGGGCAGGAGTCTTTGTGAATGTAAACGATGTCGGCTATTCTCGAAAGCAATCGAACAGCGTGCGGAGGATTACAGGGCGCGACAGGAAAGGGCCCGCCTGCGGGCTGATCAAGCATTGAAAAGAGCCAGAAGACGTGAGATTTGGGGTTCTGATTACGAATATAGCGAGGATGACATGTCCCCTAGCCCCACTTGGAGTGATCTTGAGATGGAGATGATCCAGTCTGAAGCTGATACCTATATGAACAGCCCCAAGCCTGGATCTGAATGAATTTTTTGAATCCACATGTTAGCGCAAGCTGGGTTAAGTAATGCAAGACCCAACCTCACCTTCACCGGGAAGGGCATGGCTACTGTAAGGAGTTCCTTGACTTAACACAGCTATGGTCAAAATTTTGACGTGTTGATTACCCCTATACTTTACTAGTTCCTGATATTATATGGTTATAAAATGCGACTTTAGTACCTTTAAAGGTGATAAACCGCTGAATCGTTAGATTTGCGCTGGTTTTATCCACCAAAGGCACTGCATCTTGAATCTTACCTCAGTAATATACTGTAATTTATATGTTTGAACGGTTGGCCTAGAAGAAAGGAATGAAAGAGAGCAAGAAAGGAAATGTGCCCAAGCCGTGACAGTGATACATGTATTTTACAGGCATATTATTATGTGAATGCACAATACCCCAGGGAAAAAAACACGCCAGTTAGGGTTACTCCGGATCTAGCTAGATCTATACTAGGCAATCCTTGGCACTGTTTCAGAGGAAAGAGAAGAGAGTTTTAGTTGTTACTCTGAATGTGCAAACGACTGTATAGAGATGATGAACAATGATCATTTGTACGGAATACACGGGTGGCCAACTCGCTTACCGATTACGTTAGTAAAACTTTGTGAGTAACTATGGTGGGTCTCAATAAGAGTGAGAAAGTTAGGGCTAAGGGCGGGCCGGCGCATCCACATGCCCCCACCTCACATGCAATCTGTACGGCGTACATGATACAAAAAGGCGTAATACGTATATGGATGTAATTACTGTAATGTGAGATAACTGTCTCAGACATTTAGTTTTCAAATTCAATAGGCTGTACACAACTTTGTAGCCAGATTACCTCAGTTTGGCAGATGGCCTAATCATAAAAAAATGTAAAGTATGACAATTGCTGGAATAAATTCACTTGTCATCAGAAATAATTACAGTTTCAAGTGAAGAGTCTATCTCCGAGTCTCTACCTCTGTTCCTAGGTTTCACTGTATCTCTGAGAGACTTATGTTGTGGAATTCGAAATGAAGGCATCAGAGTTATTCAGCGTAAAGGGCCCTATAGCTATTACGGGTGGCGCATCAGGCATGTAATCGTCTTCATTCTTCAGTTACAGACTAATAACTCATTCTACCTTTCACATGTATCGGTCGTGCAATGGTGCATTCATTTGCTGCAAATGGAGCTGAGAGAGTATACATTCTCGGTAGTTGACTCTAGACTCTTCTGGAATGTGCATAATTTAATCCTAATGTCATTATTCCTATACAGTGTGACATCACCTCAAAATCAGACCTTCAAAGAAGTGCCGACAAAGTGCAACAAGAAGTGGGCTATCTCACTCATTTGTAACTCCGAGACTAGGGCCCCTGAGTCCACCAAGCTCGGACCTACCAGTACTATTGACGATTTCATAAGGATGAATTGGGATCATGATGTCGATTACGTGAAAACATTCGAAGTGAATACCGCAGGATATTGTTGTTCTACCCTCACATTCCTGAAGCTTCTACATCCTGGAAATGAGGAGAAAAATGTATCGCAAAGAAGCCAGGTAATAGCAACATGCAGTACCCTTAGTTTTGGTCGCCTGACACCGACAGCTCGATTTGCATATGGTCAAAGTAAGGCTGCAAGTACATGCCTCATGAAGCAGCTGTCAACATCATTGGTGTCATACGGTAGTCGAGTGAATATACTTGCCCCTGGGCGTAAGTCTTTTGATCAATTAATACACCGATCATTATTTATCTGACATACCTACATTGTTCATGACGGATATGATGTCTGTAATGGCATCAATCTCTTACGATGTTGGCAAGTTGTTCCCAGAGGGACGCGCTGAAGAGGATCAAGATATTGCTGGGACGATTCTCTATCTTACGTCCAAAGCTGGAGCATATCTAAACGGAAGTGTTCTGGTCTGTGATGGAGGAAGGCTAGGTGTTGTGCCGTCTTTATACTAAGAAATCCCAACAGAGTATTCGGGGTGTTTTATATAGGAAGGGGTAATTCCTTTTTCTGCGAGAACATCACTGATTATACCGTACCTTCAATTGGTAGGGGTCCAATCATAAATCACAAAAAGTAGTGGCAATAGCTGTATAAAAGATACCATCAAGAAAGCAGTAGGTTAGGGCATCATCCAAGGTGAGGATTCTAGACACAGCAGTATCCATTGATTCTATTTCTTATACAAGACATTATGTCGTAGACCCTAATATATGCGAATCTGCTACAATAGCACAGCTACTCTTTGGAACCCTTGCAGCTGCCGTACTGCTGGAACCTGGTAAGATGATTCTGCCCATAACATTGACTTTTTTCACGTATGCCTAGGTTACGACGTTTAGTTGAATGAGATGTCTGGAATCTCAAAGATACGACCGAGCAGGCTGAGATAACTGAAGCGTTCACAATACCGCGGTCAAACAAAGTCGAACATATTTCTTTAGAGTAGCGGTAATACGAAGAAGGATGAAAGTTCAAATTATGTAGCTTATCGAAGGGGAAAAGGTATGATCTACTACATACTGTATTTTGGTCTAGGGCTTTCCGTAACCCTAAAAGCTCTAATGCAGTGCAAACTTCGTGGTGGGTCTTTGTGGTTGTCAATAATTCTCGTCTGACCCAGAGCCCTAAAAACGGGCAAAACTCCTATAATTACTCGATTTGGAAATTTCTAGTCATGCCCTATTACAGTGAGTTGACGCCCTGAACCAGCGACGCCCTATATTAGAGGGTAAATTGCAGCTCCCATTTTAATGTATTGAAATTGTTCTTAAGTCTTCATCATTGACTTCTACGTGAGGTCAACTATACATCGATTACTGATATTTCGTCTTCAGGGTAGTTGGTTCTCATCCTGGTATTCAACTCCATCCCCTCATTTTTCGCCAAAATTTTCCTTCATTTTCACGATTTTTGAAAAAAGCTACTCTCCGGCAAGACACTCTTTCCACGATGGCCAAATCGCCCAAGATGTGAGTGCTACCTCAGAGGTTGTCAGGGCATGGGAAGTACAGAGCAGAGGCTGCAGATTGATGACACACCATCTTCGTCTTCTACAGAAGACTCTCCCAATGGGGGATTTTGAGCGTGGCTCCATGTTGTCGCCAGCTTCTGTATCTACTTCAACAGTTATGGTGCGTTAGTGTCTACGCATGCTGCTTCAACAACTATCGCGCAATGAAAGTGGACGCTCAGAAGCTAACTAAATGTTTACACTCGTTTCGCAAGTGTTAGTAATAGTTATGGTATTTTCCAGCCTTACTACACAGAACAAATAGGGTTTCTGCACCGAAAGCGGCAGCTATTGGATCCATTCAGAGCTTTCTATTGTTTTTTGGTACTTTCTGGCCTGACCACTCTACGATGCTGGCTACTATCGCTGCCTTTATGCAAAGTATCAGTATAGAGATTTAACACTTCATTCTTCCACAATATATGCATTGGCCTGGGAGGTGGTATCATATCTACGTTGGGCACGTCCGTGCTTTCAACATACTTCACCACTAACCTGCCACTTGCAAGTGGTATTTCTGGGTAAGGGCCTTTGATATTCTACTTATATTTGTTGAAAGTACATTTGGCTAACAAAAATCCTCTGCTACAGTATCTTATTTCCAATCCTACTCAATAATCTTCAGCCGAGGATCGGATACGGATGGAGTGTTCGTGTTTTGGATTTGTGAGTGTAGTGACACTTCTGATTTCAGTATTCGTGATGAGGGCCCGTGTCATTCCAAAGAAGAATCGTACGATAATCGATACGTCCGTTCTCATGATATTCTTTTTTGGGAATGCACTGCTTATCCTCGGTGTCTATATTCCATTCAAACTACGTTGAATCATTTACAGTTGACCAGAAAATTACTTCTGCAAACATCGCATCCTACGTTCTCGCATTTATGAACTTCTCGAGCCTGCTGGCAAAGTGCTTCCGATGTTGTTAGACCCTCGAATTGGTTCCTTCAATCTGCTTCTCTTCTTCGGGGTGGCAACCGGTGCTTCCTCCATAGCGCTGATTGGCGTCAAGAGTCTCACAACCGTTATTGGAGTATCTATCATCTATGCGTTCTTGTGTGGTGCTCTTTTTTGCTTTGCAACCAGTAGTGCTAATTGGACTTTGTCCAGATCCTGGACTCATCGGGGCACGAATAGGTATGGCATTTGTGATTCTTGATTTTGGAATTTTAGCAACATCACCTATTGCTGGTGTTCTTCAAGATTCAGTAAATTTCTAGTCACGTCCTATTACAGTGAGTTGACGCCCTGAACCAGCGACGCCCTAAAGTCGGTATGCCAGGATTCTCCACTTATATCGGTAATGCTAGCATGTACGAGGTGCACAAGTAAGATACTTCCTTTAGATGTAGACACGTATCCATGGATACTTCGAGGCATTTCTAATTTGTGCTATTCTAGGTTTATGGTCCTCGATCCATACCAAATCGGATATTTCATAACCCAGGTCGGGTTGTCAGCAGCTTCATTTGGTGTCGCCAATTTCGATATCAATGTTGTTGCCATGGCTCTTGAGGGTCTGTTTGACTACCGGTGTGCTCCCAAGAAAACTGTGATAGAGGCTCAAGGTCCGCAGTATCAGAGTATCTGCACAGATGAAAGCTGCCCGCTTGCATTAGACTCGATCTGTGCCGATCAGCCAAACATTTCACAGCCCGTTGTTGCAAATTCAACACTAGCTATGGGTGAGGAACGTACTGCCAGTAGCAGCAGCATCAGCAGCGCAATTGCGCCCTTATCCACTTCACGACCCTCAGGAAGCTCCACTGGTTCTGGTTCTGCTTCTGCTTCCGGCTCTTCGTCGGGAACCACTCCTATGCAGGCCAAGTCAGCTGGCTCCCAGTTGAATCCAAGGATAGGAACCCTATTTGTCCTTTTCATGATCATTGCCATCTGCTTCTAGGTATCCCAAACTGTTTTACGGCTTCGACATGGACAATGTCAAAATTGACATATATGGATAGTAGTAGTTAGCTACTTAGGCATAAACAGGATCGATTTGTGCTTTGGACTTACCAGTATTATTCAAGAGTTGAGCCTCATTGACCATGAAAATCGAACTTGACGTAGTAAAGTTGACCGACTATATCAGACCAAGCAGCTCTGAAGAACCGAAAAAGTTCAAATCCATTTTGTCAATTCAAAATAAGATTATCTCACTGCTATATTCAGGTAGGTAATCTTCGTTTGCAGCTCTAGTCTGAGTGACCTATCTCCGGGGAAGCCCATCTACAAGATATGACCGGTAGAGCGAAGTGAGAGGTATCCCTAATGAATATATGTGGTATCTTCCAAAAATAAGTACAATACAAGAGACAATGGAAAAGCGGTTATAGCAAACAGAGCTCACTTCCAAGAAGCCAAAGGTAACCGTATGAAAATAAGAAGAACGAGACGCCAGGACTCCGTCATCAATTATGCGCCTGAACATAGTGCAGATTAGACGACCCTCTCGGCGGACTCGCCTTCGGCGATAACAGGGACACTAAGGCCTCTTTCCGGACTTTGTAGAATGAGTTGTTCATGCTTGCGAGCGCGAAGAAAGTCGCTAACGGATCGAATCAAAATAAACCAACCAACAACCATCAAGATATACGATATCCATTCACTTGTTGTAATTGAGGAGATGCCGTTGCCTCCACTTCCACCTCCTTGGCCACCTGCACCAGAACCGTCGCCAATAGAGTTCGGATCAAAGTTATGACTATTAGGATCTGGTGGAGATGTATATGGGTCTGCATCATTATCGGGTCTTGAGACGCCACTTCCTTTCATATAAAAGCCATATTGCACAAGAGTCAGACCCAGACCGGCTTTACTGCCGTTCTTGGCAGCATGGGTAGTGTGAAGGAGATATGTGAGAAGGAATCCGACGAGCTGGAAGGACATGGAAATCATGCCGTTCCATGCAAACGAGAAGACGGATCCAACAGGCAGACCATCGACGTATACTTCATCGGAGGACATGCCAGGGGCCATTATAGTAGTTTCCCAATAAGGAGGTGTAGCATCGGCAGCTGCTTGTTCATATGACTAGTAGAAAATCAGTACGCGAATAATTTCACGAATAGAGAAGACAGCATACTGGAGGTAGATCTTCTTCCTGCTTCTCAGCCCTCTCGGGCTTGGCATTGAGGTTGGCAAAGACACCGTCATTTGATGAACCCGTTCCTATCACTCGCGAATTTGAAGTAAAAGTCGGTAGCATAGTGGCACGTCTTTGTGTTGATGACGGTTGAGCGGCCGCCGCATTTGACTCTGCTGATGTGTTATTGGTGGTTGTTGCGGTTATAGTAGGATCTCCTCTCATCAATCGCTGTCTATCGTCGGCTTCATCCGCGTCGTCTGAGTCATTTCCATCATCAAAGGCATCCTCTAGCGCATTATCGGGACCATCTCGCATGGGGTCTTCATGGAGCAAGCGACGCGACGAAGGTGACGATGATCGCGAATGGAAAGGAGGCGGAGGCGAAGCGGGGATTCCAGCAGTCAGATTCGGAAAGGCTTCGAGTCGACCATCATCATCGTCATCACGAGTATTCACCTATAGATCATTCATAAAGAGATGAGCAAACGTCTAGTGACAGCAACGACAGTAACATAGTCACTTGAAGGGGAGTGGTTTCACTTACCCGTTGATATGACTGCGAAGTCATGATAAGCGGATTTACCGGACTGGGTTATAGATGGGCCTTGAATGAGTGAACTACAAAAGAAAATCGACAACAGCAATGACGAGGCAAAAAGAATCGATATAGAAGAACAAAAAAAGGTTAAATGATTGGAGGAGACGAAGAGACAGAGGGATGATGGATGATGGATCTGGATGGAAGGGGCTCTCTCTCGATGAGGCGGTCGGAGTTTCAGTCAGTGGCGGAGTCAATGGTGGCAGCCTGACGTCGACACCTGATTACTGAGGCACAAAAGGATTTTCGGGGCGGCCGGACATCTTCATTTGTCCTTCACTTCGAAGCTTCGATATTCTCCATGAGATCACCACAATTCAACGTGAGGAATTACTGTTTAACAGCCTACGCGACTATATTCAGTACATTTTAATTGCAATCGCGTGATACAAAATGTCGAGATCACCAGTAAGCAAGCCCAAGCCTATCTTATCCACATGACTTCCTTCGCAGGTGCGCCAGAGGTATACATTCAATCTAACCATCAACAGCAAACCATCAGTACGCGCCTGGCGCATCTCGTTAAAAGCTGGCCCACCGATACCGTGCGACCAGCTTCTGTCTCTGTACAAACATATCTTCAAAGCCGCATGCCCAAGTCCGAGTCTGAGACTCCCCAAATATCGCAGTCGTCGATAAATGCGCTTACATCCCTCCTCAACAATCAATATAGCAAACAATACCCGTTGCCGCAAATTTTACGACGTCCCGCTAGCAATCCCAGTCATTATGATGATGTGGTGAGAGAGTTTGAAGAGGCGCCTAACCGGAATTGGTTGGGGAGGATACAGAAGAGATTGGGAGGGATGTTACGGTTCAAATAGTCGAGGGTTGAGAAATAAGGATGGTGAAAGCATTGTTCGAGCTATGATGGGTACGGAGTTGGGGAAATGTATGTACGCCACTGTATATTGTACAATATTGCATACGATTTTTTTTAACCAGTCACGTGGAACGATCATAATGGATCAGTGATAGTTGTTATGATGGTAATGTGCACTGAAAATCATTTATATGCGCAAGAGGATATAGAATACAGGCATCAATCATCAGCCCTTGTAACGAGTTACAACATCGGCTTCAGGTCATCGGTAACCTTGAAGGGAGCACCGGTCTTAGCCTTAACCTCGTCAACGGTGACACCATCAGCAATCTCAATCAAAGTCAACCCATCAGTGAAATCAACATCAAAGACAGCCAGCTCTGTGATGATTCGGCTGACACATGCCTTGCCAGTCAATGGGAATTCACACTGCTTCAAGATCTTTGGATTGCCCTTTTTATCTGTGTGCTCCATCGTCACGACAACTTTGGTCGCTGAAGGGTTGGAGACAAGATCCATGGCACCACCAAATCCCTTTATTTTGCCCGGAAGCATCCCTTAAGACAGCTTTAGCAACGAAGAGCCAGGTTAATCGAAGAATATAAACTTACAGTTCGCAAGATCACCTCGGGCACTGACTTGCATAGCCCCGAGAATAGTCAAATCAATACGTCCCGAGCGAATCATACCGAAAGACTCATCACTACCAAAAACAGCAGCTCCCGGCAAAAGAGTCACAGTCTCCTTGCCAGCATTAATAAGATCGGGATCTTCCTGACCTTGCTTGGGATACGGCCCTAATCCAAGAATACCATTCTCCGATTGCAACATAACCTCGACAGATGGGTCGACAAAGTTTGGTGCCAACATGGGCATTCCAATACCCAAGTTCGCATACATGCCGTTCTTGAATTCCTTTGCAGCACGTCGCACGATTCGCTCACGCTTGTTTGCTGTATCTCCTTTTCCGAGAGCGGACATATCATCGCCTTCTTCCTTGGCGTATGTTCGTTTCTCAATTTGTTTTTCTTCTGTGCTCTGAATCACGCGTTTCACGTAGATTCCTGGCAGATGGACGGCGGCAGGTTCAATTTCGCCTACTTCAACGATATGTTCTGCCTCAACAATGGTCATTTTCGCGTTTCGGCCCATGGCACCGTTGAAATTGGCTGCGGCGTATCGGAACTGGCAGTTACCCAATTTATCTGCCTTCCAAGCCTTGACAAATGCATAGTCGCCCTTGATAGCTTCCTCCATAACGTAACTCTTCCCATCGAAGACCTTAACATCTCGCGGTGCTCCGTACAGGGCCACGGTGCCATCACTGTTATGTTTTAGGGGTAGTTCACCGGTCTGAACCACCGTTCCAAACGCAGCTGGCGTATAGAAAGCAGGAATGCCTGCTCCGCCCGCACGACATCGTTCAGCTAGTGTACCTTGGGGAGTTAACTCCAACTCAATCTCGCCACTGAGATACATGCGCTCAAACGTCTTGTTTTCACCAACATAGCTAGCAATCATCTTTTTGATTTGTTTACTGGCAAGAAGCAAGCCTAATCCGGATCCGTCAACTCCGGCGTTATTACTGACTGCAGTAAGGCCTGTGATTTGGGGGTTGGCTCGGACAGCGTTTATAAGAGTGTCGGGGACACCGCATAGTCCGAAGCCTCCGGCTAAGAGGGTTGAGTTGGATTTGAGGTCTTTGATAGCTTCTTCGGCGGATGGGAGGATTTTGTTGATTTCGCATCGGCGAACGGAGCTTGAGAATGCGCGAACGAGGAATTGCTGGTGCTGTATTGCGTTAACCGTTTGCGTAGTTAGAAGCATAGACAAACATTCCTACCTTGTTCTGTCGAGCAGTGACTTGCCTTGCCACACGTAGGCAGTACCTGATTTGTGAGGGCATCTTCGCCACAATCCTTTTGAGAGCTACTCTCTCAGCGGATTTGAACTGCTATCAATTTCGTACCGGCCTATTCCCGGTATACAAGCTGATAATGCTCTTATCAACACGTTCAGTCTCGTCGTTCTTCGTGCAATATAGACCGGGAATCACTTTAATACTGACGTAGGTGAACTTTAAGAATAAATGACTGAACCAGCTAGGACAATAACGAGCATGGACACGACCACTATATATACGCAGTCCTCATATTCCGCTCTTCACAGCGATGCCATCATCCGATGTTGTTATCCGATGCGCTCGGGCTTTACCCCGGATAATCAAATGTGGAGACTCGCGCGGAATGGTTGCGCGCTTTCCGCTGTTTGGCTGGGGTAGTAGCTAGAACTCTCAGAACAGAATTATCATCACCATTCAAAGCAGCATTCGAATATGTATTTTCTTACTTTTGATGTAAAGGCTCGGATTCCTACTGCGCGCATAAGGTGATTTATATTCTTACTGAGGATCACGAAGTGGCATGCGTGGATGACAAGTACTGTTAGAACTGCATTCAGCCGGCTAGTGACGGCAACAGGCGGTTACTCATGCCTCATACCGTATGTATTCCTGTCACGTAGCTCTAGATTATCAGAAGTATTGACACGGTTAAACGGTATCCATCACCATGAATGAGGATCTCATGAAATTACTCAATATAACTCTCGTAATGAGGAACAGGGACGTCCCACGAGTCCATCGTTGAATGTCTCTCAGAGACTGCTCTCGCGGTTCCCCAACGAAGCAACAACATGCGCATTCCATCTCTCGATTGAATGCACAGATGCTAGCGGTTCGCCTTCAGTGACCCGAACGTTGGCTTGTACCTGCGGAGGAATATCATGATGCATCACTTCCCCTCGCTTTCCAAAACCAGCATCAGATTCATCATCGCCGTCTTCACCCTCGCGGTCGCCGTCATCATCGGAACTTGCCGAGGAAAAAAATCCGCATATCGCGGGTGGTAAAGACGATGGTGCCAATTCTTCATGTGTCGCTGTGACAACGTGGGTTTGGAAGAGTTTCTTGCCCTTCTTGTGGATTCTGCCGTTAGAACTAGAGGAGGTATTGGTGTCCTTCAAGGTATGGTGCGATACGAGCGATGCTTCATTTTTCCGACACGGCACCTCTTCGCAGCGACTAGTTCTGTCAATGCAACCACCTGTCTCCTCGTTGGGCTTCACTGGAACGTATTTCATGGCAACATGTACAGCAAAATTATCGTCAGGGACGACATCCCCAATACCCGAGGCTGGAAGCTCCATTGATGTGGTCATGTATCCATTTACTGCTGATGACAATGGCTCTTCAGCTAGAGATAAAGCAGGGGAGTTGTATTGACTGAGGTTCAACGCCGGGTCTTTCTCGCTTGGATAAGAATGAAATCGATTTGCAGCAATGTTGGTGGTATGTGGTCGCTGTTGACATCGCGATCGATCAGGACTGCTTTGGCGCTTGCGCTTCCCCGCAACATCCTCGGTCCCCGCGAATTCCTGTGGTTGTGAGTCTTTTACATCGAGATTATCTCCCGAGTAATCAATGTAAAAGGTCGAATTCTTGTAGTAAGTCGATCGGTCTTGAAACTCCGCTTGCGATCGCAAACGAATACTCGAATTCTCACCGCTTACAGAGGCGCGAAAGCTGATTTCGGAACCACTACTTATCATAGACAATCCATCATCATCATAATAATCATCAGCCTCACTAGCACGGGTTCTGGATATAAAAGGTATATAGTCTGAGAAGGTTGGTCTATGCAATGATGTTGTGTTGCTCCCAGCAAGACCAAGGACCGTTTCTGGATGGATCGATTTGCTTCGAAAATCTTGCGCCTTCGGATGGCTACGGACGTGATCATACATCAAATTGGACCATGCCAACCCACGTCGGCTGCTAGCTGTCCATCTCACAGAACAGCCATCTGACGAAAGCTCAAGTGGTGTACCATGTTCCTTCAAAGCCTCCCGCGCGAAATCAGGGTCAATGTTTGAAATTACATGCTTTATTGAGTTCAGTGTGTCATTCACATCAAACCAGGCATCTGGGGGCTGCGATGTATTTTCGAAATGGTGGTGATTAGTTTTGGTTGCAACGCCCAAACGCTGCTTGAACAGCATGGTCACGATTGCTTTAAGGGCATCATCACCTGATACAGGTGTATTGTCGCTCATATGCTTGCTTTTGGTGGCAGTTGACCTATCTCTCGGGAACCGGTGACTTGCAGAGATATCAGAGGCAAATCGCTGCAGGATTCTCTCCAATTGCCGTTTTCGCCGGCGTGGAAGACCATAAGTGCGGACATCAAATAGCTTATCCGCCTGAAGTCGAGGGGGATCTCTTTCCTTGTACCTGCGAAGCTTTCGCTTTAATCGTTTGATATCCAAGGTCAAATCGTCAATGATTCCACGAAGTTCTTCATTTTCCCGTTCGTTATTGTTCCCGCGCATATAAGACAGAACGGGATCGTGTATGGGATCTGGACTTGAAAGCCTCCCGCCAGAATAATTGGGTTCGACAGCATCAAGGAAGAAGGGCGCATCGTCTGCCAGTCTGTCAGTCAACAAAGAAGAAAAATCTTCATTCCTTGATTTACCTCCTAATCCGTCTAATTGGGATGTTACGTGTTGATTCGCCTCGATGAACCAATGCTCAGACTCAGCATGTTGCTGGCTTTGTTCAGTTCTATTCCCAATGGATCTATGAGGCATTTGTACAATGCCCGCTGTCCCTCGGGATTTGGACGCAGATCTGGGTAGCGAGTGGCTACCATTACTGTTCCCCTTTCTCCCATCTAGTGATGCAGTCATTGGTTGAAGCACAACTGACGAAATTGTCAAACCAGGTGAAGAAGAGACTCGATTTTAAACTGGTAGTTAACCCAGAATCATCAAAGAATCATAGCAGTATCACACTCGCAATACTAGCATTGGGTATGATTGGACCACAAGAGATGAAGATCAAGAAGGACGAAATATATCAAGGACATGAACAGGATATGCTGCTGTATTGCCCAATATTCAAAAGCTCATGGACGTGATCGGAGCAATTGACATCTGTATCACCATGTAATTCTTTTGAAGAAGGGCAGCAAATACTCAAAAGGACAATGATCCAGTGTAATGCCAATTTATAATAGAATTTGACCTCCACGCCGAGTCCACGATCTCGATTCTCCCACCCATTGCGGTGAGAGTGGATGAATCGATGGTATATATAACGTCCGAGCCATTGAGAAGAAGCTATAGGGGGCGATAGGATTGTCATCACGCAAAAAAAAAAAAAAAATAAAGAGCGAAAGGATCTAGCAGCTGAGGGAATCTTGGACCGTTTCAGTAGTATGATTACTATGGGCGAGCGGTAACAGAGCGGGTATGTGCTGTCTCGGAAGAAGAGAGAGGAAGTTATCGCGATCACAACGTTGTAGGGTCGATCTGAGAATTGGGGAGGAGGCCAGCAAAACAGTTGGGATCGAGCCAGTCAGGTCCCGCGAAATAGGCTGACCGCTCTAGGGTTGATCGCGATCGCAGCTTGTTTGGGAATAGCTTCAGAGTGTAAATGGCTTCACTTTTCGACCGAAGGACAGCATTACAGACGTATTCTTCTGGAGCAGAACCGTGTTTGTATGCAGCCAAGATACTATGGAACGGGATTATAGCACAGCTATTTTCAAGATACAATCAATACATTGCAGCATCGTTGCTAATTCTTAATCCACATCTGAATTAATCACAGTAATGTCTTGGCTTCCCTATCCAAGACCTCACTTGCGTGTCCATTCCTCCTTTCCCTAAAAAAGCAAAATCTCAATAAATCTCCCAAGCCAGGTCATTGCAGTAATGTTTTCCAAGATCTCGAAAAGCTCACAATTTCAAACAAATAAAGGAAGAAAAAACTGAATATATTTACATGCCCGCAACCCATCACGCCCAGAAAAGACTCGGAATAATAAAAGGAAAGAAAAGCACGCCAAAGTGAGGAACCTGCAGACAGCAATATTCGTAATTCGGATGAGTTGGGCGATATGTCGTGGTCAAAGGAAGGAACTTATGTCGATGTATGGACACGAAAAAGGAGGGTGGGTTTCGAGAGCCGAAAGTCAGAAAAAAAGCATCTGAATGACGGCGAGAACAAAACAGCTGAGACAGGTCGATCGATTTACTGATCCAGTATTGTTTTGGTGTAGACATTATAAAATCGTAGTAGAGGACGCACTTATTTGTGATAGCATTCAGCGATCGGGGTTGGTGACCTAAATCGGTTTCCAATTAGCCTGAGTCCTTTAATACGATAATACTAA
Organism: Talaromyces stipitatus ATCC 10500; assembly: GCF_000003125.1. NCBI lineage: Eukaryota > Fungi > Ascomycota > Eurotiomycetes > Eurotiales > Trichocomaceae > Talaromyces > Talaromyces stipitatus. The sequence goes on from NW_002990116.1 coordinate 1,034,463, forward strand.
TGTGGTGGTGGCTCTTACCTGGAGAATGCGTCGCGAAAAGTCCTGGGAATCGGCAATGCTGCCATTGCTTTGGCGTCGTTGAGCCATAAAATCGCTATCCCATCGAGCATCTGAACTCATTGATGATGGTTTTTGAGCAAAGGCATTGATTTCAGCGTTCCGTCTGTACTCCTCTTCAACGCGTTGTTTCTGCCGACGTCGGAGGAAGAATACCGCAGCCCCAATGATTGCTGACAATACAACAACACCTACGACGACACCCGCAGCAATACCGGCGGTATTCGTACCGCTTGACTTGGACGAGGCGGAGGGTTCGCTAGATGCTGTGATAAAAATGGTTTGTCCTGCTTGTGTAACGACGGTGACTCCAGCGGTGGTGGAGGTAGTGGCGGAACTAGTAGTGCTGCTGCTGGTATCTGAAGATGAGTCATCCATGGGAAAACCAGTTAGATAGACATCGAATGCAGACTTCCCGCCGCCTACAATGATTTGTTAGTCTTCCCTTGCACTTTCCGCTTATAAAAGTTGGGAGAATGCTTACAGCCGTCGTCACTATAACCGACACAAGTCTTATCACACCCTTGAGATTGAGTCGAATTTGCAGGCAATTCATGACCACACCAGCACTCATTTCCATTCGTCATGGCCATCACAGGATATCCCAAGGGGACACATTGATGCTGGCAGTACCCTTTGCTTTGATATATCCATGATCCGTTGTTTATGAAGTCATTGGGTATTGACGAGTAACAGGAGACATATGTTGTTGTGTTGTAAGCAATGTCGGCAGCCACGGGAGATGGAGCCCACAATAGCAATGAGGATGCCGCCAAAACGACGCTGGACGCTGTGAAAACCATGTTGATTTCTGGTTTGTTTATCTTCTTTGTCGTATACGATTCGACACCCTCAGGACACGGAACACCTGTAGTATGGCGATGAAGGGACGACCTGCGTAGCCCTTGGTCACCGACACGAAGGTTCTTGATATCGTTATTTTTCTTCTTGTTCTGTGCGTCTCTTTCTGGCACGAGCCTGTCAACAAAATCGGTCAAATCCTGTTGTCGACGGTATGTTGTTCGTCTGTGGACTAATTCAGGGGGTTTATGGATGTTCTGGAGATAGACAAGTCGTTACGATTGACAAGACGACGGAGACTCCGGAACCGACGTTGGTTGAAAGTGAGTGTCGAAGCAGGTCGCCCGCTGGCGCCGTGCAATAGATGAGCCCCTGACTTTGTGTGGTATTTGCCAGCCGGGCGTCGGTTCGTGTTTTGGTTTGTTTGAGGTGATGAAAAGCCTTCCTTGATAGAGAAGACAAAGGACAGGCAGCGAAGGACTGAATTGAATGAAAGGTTGACTAGGCTCTGAAAGTTGGTAGGTAATAGTATAGTGAGGGAAAATTAACGAGAGAATGGGGAAACGAAGGTAACGACGGCAAGACTAAGGATCGTGTGAGTCTGTCTGGAGAAGGAAGGCACAGGGCAGACAGGGAGAGACGGGAGACCTCCTGGAATGGGCATGACCTAGACTGGTTTGGGTCATCAGAAACATGGCTGCAGTCCGGCGCCCTCTAGCGGCCCGCTAGTGACCCCCTTACGCACTGCTGATTGGCTTATCGGCCCATATCAGTCTCTAGTGGGTCCTTTCCCCCAATCTTATTGGCTTGTGCCTGGCCGCAGCGGGACATCGTCTCCATAGGGTGCGTTTTATTGTCACACAGACCCATACATGTACTCTGTGCGCTGTCTACTCCGTACAGCATACCGAGGAAGAGTTACATGTCCCAGATACTAGTATCTGAAAGACTCAATGAAGCCACTGCTTCAGCCTTTATGAGTCCAATGTTGTTGATTGACACACCTAGTCTATGGCTGACGGTGTGGCGCGATAAAGCCGGCCATCTGCGTCTAAGGCTGCATCGGTGGAGCAAAAGAGTCCGAAGGCGTCTCCCACCCATCTCAAATTCTCGATTGATAAATTGACCGTTCTCTACATATTGACTATGAGATAAAGCGTTATTGATTTCTAGTTATAAGCCATTTCAATTGATATCTTTGACTCAGCCATACCCGTACGTACTGTCCGGTGACATGGTCATGAAAGTTACCCACGCCCTGAGTCAGAACACCATCCAAAAGCGACAATGACTCTGACTGTCACGTGAATTCATTTAAGCCTCCATCGCAACCAAGCCTTCGAGACGACCTCGGATTCGGCTTCGATCGAACTTTCAAAATTCGTTACGAATACTCCGTACATAGGAGTAATCATTGTAGCCCAACGTCATCCGAGGCCTTCCGCAGCAGATCCATCGGCGCAAATTTACCGATCATTCCTGGACGGCCCGATCCTTATAGAGCAGTCGAGAAGAGTTCCGAAGGGTGAAGGCTCTCATCACAAATAACGATTCAGCTGCACGCGTCCTCGAGAAGCAAAATGAAGTATCGAAAATAATGTTGCCAAGAACCGCAGGTTGTTGATCGGGAGTCCTAGGGGAGTCCTTCAAACAACGTAGAATGCATAGCTACACTAACAAAACTTTACATAGATTCCTCACTAAATTTATGATTGCCGCATTCCTCCTCGGAACAAAAACAAACCGTATAAACGAAGCGAAAGAGCAGACGCGAATTCCTCCCTTGGCACGTCCATACCTAGGACAAATTAACATGTCAGATAAAAAATCTGCCCGATCTCAGAATACCACCAGGGTCTAGTCAGACATTACGTACAAAGGATTTCACCCTCAACGGAGTCCATTATCATTTTGCTACTCTCGCTGCTGATTGTTAGCTGCCTGACAGGCTGACAAGCTGACATACGCCATAGACGAGGTCTAGAACCTCACATTTAGTGCTGGACCCCACGGGTCACGGTTCACAAAAGAAAAGAGATACGGTAAACCAAAAAAAAAATTTTAAACAAAAGAATTGGCGTAGATCGTTTTACGAGTCTCTGACTCGTGAGTCTAGACATCCATGGATGCGCCCAACTGAACATTGGAATCTAAGCCATCGAGTTGTTAAGAAAAAGTCTATGTTCTCAGTCAAAGAACGGCGACCAGTACACGTTCCACTAGATAGCCAACGTTACAGTGCTTTAGGTCGTTTCAAGGTATCAATATACATTGAATGCATGGATGCCGGTTGTCATACAAGATATGATTATGATTTATAGCGGGTGGAACACCATATACTAATTCAGTAAATAATACCATTCATTTGCAACTCCTAGACATACTACCATAACTTTTAAATGTGCAACTGTTTGCACAACTCGTCCAAGCGACAGGTTCCTCTATATAGTCCCCGAACCTCATAGGTCTTGCTCAAATGAGACACATCTCATGGCTTGGGTATACGTAATGTTTTGCTAACCATCAGACAGCCCCAGAGCGCAAACAACAATACAACTGGATGAAATTCAAGTACGGTGCCTTTGAGAATAGTACCCCACGGCAAGTTTTCGTGGATCCAGCCTTGAGAAACCCAGTAGGCCATGAGGCTCGCAATAGATAGGGAAGTGGGTATCGGGGTGCCCTCAAAGTATTTCGATTTTCCGGTCTTGTCCTTGGGAAGAACGGCAGCGGTGACGTTGAATCGTGCTAGTCTTGTCAAGCCACAAAGGACGAAGAAGCTAAGGAAGAGGTGGTCTGCGAAAGTTCGAATTCCAATGGCGAACGCTGCTACAGCGGGTGCAACGCCAAAAGAGATCTGTAAACAACCGAGCAATACAAGTCAGTCTCCGTAAACACAGCAAAGATGAATATCCAAGGTTCGCATACCAAGTCTGCCAGAGAGTCCAGCTCTTGACCCATCAAAGACGACTTTTTGCGCCATCTTGCAACTCGACCATCCATAAAGTCGAAGAATAGACCAAAAGGCATGAACGCAAGCGCTAACCAGACATTACCAATGCTTTCGGGCTCCGTCAAGTATCGCATCGACGACAGGACCGACATGACTGTTCCACTTTGTTTAGCTAAACTCCTGGTCCGAGATTTTCGAGGGTCGGCTGCAAGACTTACATCCGCAAAAGCCTATAATAACATCCCCAGTTAGCCGTCTGCAATATTTGGAGAAGGTATCCATTGAAACGCACCATTCAATTCAGTTATAAGATCCGCAAGGTGCAAGGTCCTGTTGATGTTAATGTCTGACTTGCTGAGGTTGGCTGAAGGACACCAACCGAATCATGCTAAAATGCCCTGTCTCTGCCTGGAGCAGTTTTTTCTGCTTCTCTTGACTGACTACGAACTTGTTAGCGATCGTTGTTCTTTAAGCTGCCTGTCATCTGTACGTACCATCTCCACCTACACCGTTGCCAGTGTTAGGCTCCGAAATCGCCGAATGGACTGGGGTTCGACGAGACATGGTGTTCACTAGGATGAGGCGATGATAGATACTTCCTATTACCGAGACGTATCAAGGAATAAAACAAAATAGATATTTTTTGGTGAAGGGCTCTGATTGAAGGTGGTGCCGCGGGCTTTCCTTTCGAATTTACGTTTTCCAGGATGAAGGTTGGCGTAGCAGCCAGACGTCATTGTTTGATTCGTTTGCATTACCCAGCCACAATGCTCAAAAAAATTTCACAAGACCGTCCAGATCGTGTGGCTGGTGCATCACCACCACAAGTTCTAGGATTCGCTTGCCTGAAAATGATAATTTACAGCATTTTTTTTAACCGGTGAGAGCAAATTTCTAGTTACTTGCGACAGCCGTAAATTTGAAAAAAATCCGTATCCAATTCCCCCAACGCCAAATGTATAACAAGACGAGAAACAATACGCTGGCCGGATATTTTGCGAGCAAAATCTTAACCACGTCCACGGAAACCTCCACGAGAGCTCCCACGAGCTCCGAATCCTCCTGACCCTCCTCGCGAGAAGCCGCCACGGCCTCGAGGAGCACCTGCACCACCTCTACCACGGAAGCCTCCAGGGCCACCTCGGCCACCTCGAGCACCACCCCTGGGTGCCCCTCGTCCTCCGCGACCACCACGAGCACCACCGCGGGCTCCAGCTGGTTTCTTGACCTTGGAACCGGGAGGCGCTTTAGGCTTCGGAAGGAATCTATCAACGAGTATGACGTTAGTGACCACCTTTTTAAGCATGGATGTAGCAAAACAATTAAACATAAGAACGTAAATATGGTATGGTGAATGTACTTTTCCAAAGGTAGTAGTTTGTCTCCACCAATGTAGAATTTATCTCCGGACTTAAACGAGGTTGCGACGATTCCTTCTTGAGGTTTGATAGTGAAATAGACTTGGTTAATCGGACCAAGCACTTCGTCAACTTTTCCGACCGGCGTCTAAAAAAAAGAAATTAGAATCAAAATTGGAACGCTAGCTTTTGCTAGGTATAGATTATGCGAGTCGCATACCTTATTCTCCAGGTAGATCGGAGCATTGAAATATGGGATCTTCGGGTTGATCGATTCGCAAACCATTTCACCTTCACAAGCATGCATAAAAGTTCCCATTTCTACATCAATGAGTATTTGTCCGTCATCCAATCGATTGTCATAGATCCATACCTAGAACTTGGGCAGGGGGCCCGAATGATTGCTGGAAGCCCCCACGACCTATTCCAAGCACACGATTAGCACACCAATTCTGTATTTTCCGCAACATGAAGAAGGATATTCTTACCTCCACGATTGGCGCCAGAGGCAAAGCCGCCGCGGCCGCGTCCACCGCCACGAAAAGACATGACTGCTGTGATGTATGATTGTCGAGGTGGTTGCTGTAGAAAATGTTCGTTGATTCCGAAGTTTTTTTGCTGTGGGTACTAAAAGCGGTAAAGTCTGGAACTAGATCAGGCAGGCTCACGTGATACACCGCCTTCCTCTGTGTTCCCCTCCAGCCCACCAAAAGAGTAATTTTCTATGTGACTCACCTCGCGTCGCTCCATTATCTCTTTCTACAGAAAATTACTGTCGTTGGTGAGGCATCAATGGCTTCGGAAGGACAAAAAGATCTTCCTGTTCGCCCTGCTAGTGAAACCAAAATGGAGCAAAAGTCCAGCTCCTTGCCTGATCCCTTCATCGAGCGAAACAAGCTCTTCGAAGAGCTGTGGCAGCAACATCTCAAAGAGCTTGCGGAGAAGCCTCGATCTGATATAACAATTACACTTGATATTGGTGACGGAAACCCTTCAACGGTAATTGGCAAATCCTGGGAGTCCACCCCCGGGTCGTTTTTGAAGGATGTCCCAAAAGAAATCAGCGCCAATATTGTAATTGCGAAGATTGACGACAAGGAACTGTGGGATCTCAATCGCCCGTTGGAGAGGGACTGCAAGCTCTCTTACCTTCCTTTTGACCATCCAGAAGGACGAGATGTTTTCTGGCATTCAAGTGCTCACTGTCTAGGAGAAGCTTGCGAACTCGAGTTTGGTTGTCTTCTATCGCACGGTCCACCCACTCCCCAGGGTTTCTTCTACGACATGGCTATGCCAAATGGGTAAACTTTGCTTTCATTAGACTGGCAGTTCGCAAGAGAGTCATTAATTTGTTTATATTATAGGCGCGCCGTTCTCCCATCGGACTGGGCACCACTCGATAAGAAAGCAAACCAGATCTTCAAGGAACGCCAAAGCTTCGATCGACTTGAAGTTAGCAAGGAAAATCTTAAGAAGATGTTCGCTTACAGCAAATATAAACTGCACTACATAAACAACCTTGTGGAGGGAGAGAAGAGTACTGTTTATCGCTGCGGAACCTTAGTCGATCTTTGTCGCGGACCTCATATTCAGAACACAAACAAAATCAAGGCCTTTAAAATCATGCAAAACTCCTCCGCTTATTTCCTCGGTGATCAATCAAACGACTCTTTACAGCGAATCAGAGGTGTTGCTTTCCCAGATAAGAATGGCATGAAGGAGCATTTGAAATTCCTTGAGGAGGCTGAAAAGCGTAACCACCAGAAAATTGGCAAGGAACAGGAGCTTTTCTTCTTTGACGATGTCTCTCCTGGGTGCCCTTTCCTTCTTCCTCATGGCACAAAGATCTTCAACGCATTACAGAAACTCTTACGGGCAGAGTATCGCAAACGCGGATACCAAGAGGTGCAGACACCCAATATGTACGATGTGGGTATTTGGAAGACCTCGGGACATTGGGCGCACTACTCGGATGATATGTTCAAGTTGGACGTTGAGAAGCGAGAATGGGCTTTGAAACCCATGAACTGCCCAGGTCATTTCATGCTTTTCGGTCACCGCGAGAGGAGTTATCGAGAGCTACCTCTGAGGATCGCTGACTTCGGTGTGTTGCATAGAAATGAGGCTTCTGGAGCTCTACATGGCCTCACGCGTGTGCGCAAGTTCCAGCAAGACGACAGTCATATTTTCTGTACCTCGGAACAGGTATGCTGTATTCTCCCCTTAATTTCCATGTTTGTGAGCCTAATTATGGATGGTCTAGATAACTTCTGAGATCGAAGGAATTTTCGACTTCCTGAAATCCGTCTATGGTCTCTTTGGCTTTACTTTCAAACTAAAACTATCTACTCGCCCAGAAAAGTACATGGGTGAGCTGGAGGCATGGAATTATGCAGAAGAGCAGCTTCGCCAGGCATTGAACAATTTCAAGGGAGATGACTGGGAGATTAATGAAGGTGATGGTGCTTTCTATGGTCCTAAAATCGATATTACTATCTCAGACGCGCTCAAGCGGGACTTCCAATGTGCTACAATTCAACTCGATTACCAAGCACCGATCAACTTCAAGTTAGAATACATCACCAACGAAAAGCAAGCTGGTTCGGATGCCAAAGCCAACAAGGACGACACAGAGAAGGCCAAGGAATCAAATGCGAATCGTGCGCGCCCAGTTGTTATCCACCGTGCTATTATTGGCAGCTTCGAACGGTTCTTGGGTATCCTGATTGAGCATTTCGCTGGTAAATGGCCATTCTGGCTTAGCCCTCGTCAAATCTTGATTGTCCCTGTTATGCCGGCACTCAATGATTACGCAAAAGAACTCCAAGAAAATTTATTGGCTGATAAGTTCAACGTTGACGTGGATGTCAGCGGAAACACTCTACAAAAGAAGATTCGTACAGGTCAATTGGCCCAATACAATTTTATTTTCGGTAAGTTGTTATTAGATGAACTCCTTGAATTGCCCAAGACTAACGGTCACATAAGTTGTTGGCGCACAAGAAAAGGAAAGCCGATCGGTCAACATTCGCAACCGGGATGACCCGAGTTCCCATGCTAAAGGCGAATTGATCTCTCTCGAGGAAGCTCGCGTCAAGCTAAAGGCTCTCCGCAAAGAGCGTAGACTTGTTAACGCACTGTAACTGAGACAAGACTGACGGAACACAAATCGGCATACGGTTGGGCCTAACGGCAGCATTGAAAGAAATATTAGTAAAATCAGTCATTGTGGTTTTCTAACAGCTATGTTATCGAACTTTAGAACAAAATATATTCATTAGTTTATATACCAGTCTGCCCTCGAAGGGCTTCCCCTTCAAATTCCAAAAGTTGATCTCCAGGGCTAATACCTGGACAATAACGGTCTTCCATGAAACAAATTGATTTCTATGTACAATCTATCTAACTTCGCAACGGTAAGATCAGAGGAATGTCATGTTGTAAGCAGTGCGTTATCTGTATGGGAAATAAGACAGGGTATATAATACACAAGAGGTATCACAGGACAGAATTCTGGTAAGATAAGAAAACGTCATAATCAACAAGTATCAAATGCGAAGAGAGAAAAGAAAAGATTGAGGAATCGTAGTCTAAAACGCCATACCATCCCGAAAGCCATCCCACATCAGAAGTCGTATGTATGTACATCGTTACAAAGTCTTTCGCCAACTTACTTTGAGTCTGGGGAAAGATTGAATGGTAAATCTTAAGAAAACATGAATAGAAGAATATGCTTTGCAGCTAACGGCAAGCAGAACAGGGGCTAGAAACTCCACATGCCCCTTATTTCACCTCGTGCACCTCTAGGTTCGGACAATCGAGCAAGTACTCGATTGGCTTCATGGAGTAGACCTCCGGTACGGCCTTCATGAAGCTGAGTCATCCGTATATATTGCAAGAGTGGATACATGTTGCAACGCACTGCTGCTGGAATGTTTGTTTGAGATATTTGTCTCCAGGTCGGAGCCAAGGATATCATGTTATGAATGTATGTCCGTGCTTCATCGGCCTGATGATCTGGTGGATTTTCTGTTTCTGATCGTGCGAGATTGTTATAATCAAATCCATATGCCCAGCATATCAGAACGCAAGTATAGACGCTCCAAGTCGCCTGTAGCATGGTAGATGGACCCGCCGCTGCGGATTTTATCACAGGCACATTTCTGGTCCAAGCGGTATTGACTGTAATAGGAGTAGCTGTAGACGATTGCCATTCAGGGCTATGTATAGCATAATGTAAAGCCCTCACAGCGTGCCAGATAGCTTTTTTGACATCGTCGGTATCAGATACCCACTGTCGTAATTTTGTCTTCGCACTCCAGAACTCGCCTTCCTGGGCAATCTTTTGATTGAAGAGCCATGACTCGCCACTGACCGTAAGTAGGGTGTGTAATGGCGTATACCGTACGGCCATCAGAGTATGATAGCTAAAAAGGATTTGAGAGTGATGACTTCCGGGTTGACCTTGGAAAAATGTGATGAGAGCGTTTAGTGGGTTATTTGGCAAGCCTTCGTCTTCGGTGTCAACGTAGGAAGAGAAACTATAAGTTAGAATCAGAAAGGCTTGGAAATAATCCAGTCCTTCCGGTCGAAGCCCGGAAAGTCGATGGATGCTAGCGGCAGCGGAAGGAAGAGATAAAGAGACGTAGGATCGAGCTAAAGAGACCCATTGGCTTAAATCTTTGCTCTCCCACAACTCCGCACAGCACGGAAAAGGAATCTTGGTTGCTTGCGAGATCTGCGGTTGCCTGTTGAATGGATTGGAACTAGGTTGCACTGAAACGGAGGGCTGGCCAAAAAGTTTGGATTGCAAAACGTCCAGGATGAACGCAGCTTGCAAGACACGACGCCTGGTTTCATGTTCAACCCAGAACTTTTGTGCTCTATTTAAAGCATCATGCGAGGAGTCGGGAGGCAGGGTGTTCAAAACAGCAAGAGGATTCACATGTACCCAATGTCTATCTTGCATAAAACTTCCATATAAACTGCGAAACCGATGGGAGATCTGTACATCCGCCTTCCGTGACCTAAATTTCGACAGATGCTCGAGCAGGAAGACAGCCTGGATATCGTTCACTCGAGATCTACTGGTAATCGCCGGCCGCTTGGCCAGTAACTTGTTGCAAGCTTCGAGAAGAGCCAAGGAGTATTCCTTTGCGTTCGGCCGTGTATCGAACTGAGAACCGATTGCAACCATGGCGCCAGACAAGAGTGGGCTAGGTTTAGTAGTGAAGAAAGTAGGGCGGTGGACGATAGGGAATAAGGGATGAAAGTGTTCCCAATAGCACTCAAAACAATCTTGCCATTTTACAGTGTCAATGATTTCCATGCCGTCGTCTCCGGAAAGGACCCCGGGCGCTGAAGTGAGCTCTCGTCGTAATGAATACCATTCATCCCCATCCAGGTGTGAGAGGGGTATTGGCACTGAAGACTCTTGAAACAAGTTAGTCAAGAATCTGCATAGCTAACACCTAGGTGAGAGGAAGGTTCACCTACTGGGTGAATCATCTGGTTTCCGTCTAGGGCGAGTGGCATCATGTTAGGGGCGGAAGAGACGATATCCAAGCCATCCCATTCGCGTGTAGCCGCTGGAAGCTGTAGAGGTGACGCGGTAAGATCTGAATAGGCGAACGGCTCCATGACCGAAGTTGGGGCAGAGGAAGGGTGCGGTGGTAGTCCATACCCAGCCGCGTCCGACGCTGGAGAGCCACAGGTATCTGGAGAAGAGTAGAAAGGTAAGTCATCCGGGGAGTCACGAATGTGGCTTCCAAAAACCGCTGGGCGAGGTTGAAGAGGAATCTCCATGCCGTTCCATGGTAAAGAGTAATCACCAGCAAGATCTGGATGGATTGCACTTCCAATCACTGGGCTTGCTGAGGACAAAGGAGTGGAGACCTGGCTGGTCGGGTACGATGCAGATGTGACATCTAATGGCACTGATGTTATCATAGTGGTAGGAGCAGATGTGATAGAGGCGGACTTGCTCTGATGCCGCCATTGCTGTGACATTCCACTGTCAGACTGGCCCTCTAGTTCACTGTAGACACAAATTAGCAAATCAGTGATTGGCTAGAAAGTGTGGTTTCACTGCATGGACACCAAATAGATGTAACCTACTGTCTTTCCATGTGGCGCTGTAAAAGATCAGATCGATGAAACGCTTTACGGCAACCTTCGTAAGTACATGGGAAGGAAGCCTCCGGGTTGTGGTTCAACTCATGTCGTCTTCGATGCTCTGCGCGAGTGAATACTTTATTGCAACCGGGGAATTCACAAGCGTGTACTCGTTTCCCTTTCTTCGCTTTGCTGATTCGGTGTGTGGTCGGTGTATAGGTGATAGGGAGAGGGATCTCGGCCACGTTGTTTGATCGCCGCATTGTGCCGGAGACAGTAGAAGGGAGAGAAGTAGAAATAGCTGCAATTGGATGAAGCGTAGTAGTGGCCGAGTATCCGGCGAAAGGTTGAATGATCTGGGTAGTGGATGTTGAGGAAGCCAGTGATTGTAGAGGTTGGATAATAGTGGAAGAAGTTGCCTTTGGGTATCTTGCCTTGGTGGAAAGATCCGGCAATGTTTCCATTAGTCGCTTGAGTAGGGTCCTGGGAGCAACACTATACGGAGCAGAAAGCTTGGCTCTTCTGCTTTATCAAACTACCAATGAAGCTGCTGTGAAAGATAATGTGCTCCTCGATATGAGGGTCTAAATAGACTGGTGACGGATCTATAAAGTTGAAGAGAAGGAGAGGCGAATCTCAAGGGCAACGAAGTCGAAGTAGTCCAAGTTTGAGTCAAGAGAACGTTGTAATTAGCAATATGATGGAAAAGGAATCAAGATGTCCTGGGACCCTGTCAGGTTATGTATGCATTCGTTAGGCGGAACAAGACAGATGATGACCAGATACGGTGTCGATCACAGCCAACGAATGAGCCCGGACCAAACTGTAACGAGCGGGGGTTTGAAACGTGGGTAAGCAAACCAGTACGCAAGTGGCTCAGTTGCACGAAAGGCTAGAGGACTCGTCCCTGCGAAGATTACTCTTGATGATCCATCCCATATGCGAGTCAACCACCATACTTCGAGGGCTTAGGCTTAGTCACTTTTCGCTCATTGCAGAACCACCTGGGCTAGCCCTAGACTGGAAAGACGCAGGTGGATCTGCATCCAACAAGAAACGGATTTGAACGGAATACGGGGTTCGTAGAAGCATCATTCAATAATATCATTTCGATGAGACACAGAGGGCTCCATAAGCTGGCCTGGGCTAATAGTCTAATACATCAGCTGGAGTGACGTGGCCAATAGAGTGTCGCAGCGAGCCGCAGCTGGGGCTGTACGGTATGTAAAAAGAAGCACAATGGAAGCCTGAAGGCATTTAGCGCAAAAGGCTAATTTACAGCATGCGGCTGAGCCCAGATTGTCGAGTCTCCACTCAGTATAAACAACTTTGTCGAGGACCTCGCTGGTTGGCCCACTCTTACGCGGGCTGGAGTGGGGCAGTGAGCGTTTAGCGTCACGCCATGACTGTAACGGAACCGTATTGTTACATGCCTCGTAAGGCTCGTATACATACCATACAGCAGTCAGCGTAGTCAGCCTTCCCATCCAGGTGAAATGGTACGTTACTGCGTACAATATGAGGCAAGAATAATCGCTGTACTATCAGTGGACCCTCATTCATGGTTAGTTTGAGAAAGCTAACTATATGTGATTTATAAGACTGGATGGCAGGCAATATATCGTGCTTTTTAGTCATTTATAAATAAAAATAATGACAGTTGAAACCTACCCTGCCCAATCACCGTATTAAATAATGACTACGTATATCATCCAATTGCGTGTCGACGGTCCATATTGGATTGTTGGCCACGTTCTGGCGGGGCAAATCAGCTACCTCAGAGAGATTAGAGGAGAAGGTGAGCTGTTTGGAGACAAGAATAGAACAATTAGAATTCGATGGACAAGAATGGGATCTCTAACCTACCATGGTGGGGACGCTGATCCGGAGAAGCAGATTTGGAATGTGTAGTTCAACTTGGTTGCACGGAGCAGCATAGAGAATGCTTTTGACAGTGTATCACATTTATTTTGCTACGGTACAGGAAAGTACGAAGAGCATGAATATAGGTTAGTTGCTTAGTTACTAGTAAAATTTACTGGTTGATTTATACATATTACAGAGCGAACTCGAGACGTAGTTTACTATTAATGTTGCACCTGATTCTAAAAATACCATCAACGCTCGTTCGAACCCCGAACTTCACAGCACCCACTCTTCAACAGTAAGCATACATAAAGTGAGCGCATAATGCACGATGAGTCAAATACTGGTAAGTGAACACAAAATTGAGACATGAACGTTCAAAAAGAAAATAAATCAAAAGTAAGAAGCAGGGAAATCGAATCGTAGAGGGTGCGAAGACTTTCCCAAGAGCGAAAGCTGATGACTGATGAACCGATGCATCTCCATCATTGTGCAGCATAAATCTCCATCATCGAAAGACGATTGGAGGATATGTAGTTCAGCTTCTGCACCCGTTGAACCCAGATTGTCCGGGAAGATAAGAGCGCAAGGGTTACTTATTTTAGCGAGTACGAGAGCGGAGATGATTGGCTGCAGCACCTTAGCCATTTTAGTTGTCTTTAGCGTATGACAGTTTACGCTATGCAGGGCCCATTACAAAACCACAGTTTTGTGGTATGGCCAATGAAAATAAGCATCTTCGAGAAAAGCCATGATTGCTGAGGATATCTGATTTACGCTGGATGACTGATTGCACGGAAGGATTATGTACATGGGTACATCCACGTAGTTAACTGATATGTTAGATATTATTAAGTGAGTGATTATTATGGACGCCCCGTCCTGTTAGTTCTATTTAGGCCACAACTAATCTATGGTTACGTATGCTATTCCCTCTGTCTGCATCAATCAGACTGGAGTATTTCCCAACAGTTACACAGAGAAACTTCCACCCCGATCTTCTAGAAGGTAAGATACCGCAAATGGCTAAAGTTGACCAAGTGACTGGAGTAAGGTATACAGCAGATTCTGCCGGGAGATAACATACGTCGCTCACTCACTCTAAGCAGCGTTTAGATGCATTGCATGTGTTGGTTGTATTTGGACTTCTGGAGGTATCGTTGCTGCGTTAGAAGAAGATTGGAAGAACATCCTCGAGACCCTGGATGCAAAGTAATTAATGCCCAGACCTTAACGTTGATAGAAATCGGATGGAACAGCAACCCGCTTCCGCGAAACCACAATTTTGTCCTAGGTATTTACTATTTAGATTGACCGACCAGGGAATCCTCGAATGTTTCAAGCCTATGGAGTCGGAGCTCCCGGCTCCGTATCACCGGCAATATTTTCTGGACAGGCTTCCCCGCTAGTGTGTAATCGCTACATATCTGCGACAGAAGGTGATAGATTAACCGTCGCCGAAGTCAGAATTCTTCTCTTTATACACGGCGTATGAAGTTTGGATTATCTCTCTTCGCATGTTTCACAAGACTTCAGCACATATGGGGCATGAACTCTATCATGATTGGCTGATTCACACTCACGCTGTGGGATTCTAGGCTGCAAATCTTGGAAGGTGGCTGGCAACCCTAACCTTAGAGACCCACCTGCGTCTTATCTTCTGACTCGTTTCGTAAAACTTCGTACAGACAATACGAGAGCCCACGCACTGTGCAGAATGACTGAGGTTTACTTGTCTGCTACTACGTTATTATCCTGGTGAAATAAGACCAAATACGGTGATAAATACCGGTCCCCCACTGGGTTCAATAAGTGTCTCAGCTCGTCAATACAAAATAACGTACACGCATGCACTCCATCGAATCTTACCTGGTACCCACTGTTCCCGAATAAACTACTGAAAAAGGCAACTGTGAACTGTCTAGCTTGGTGTTCATCGTAAGCGAATATGGTAAAAAGAGGCATTTATGGAGTCCATATATCAATTAAATAGAGTCTATAAGTTTTCAGTACTCTCCATCAAGTCACGTGCAACAAATATTGGGTGAGGAGAAGCCGCTCCCCCCACACGCTCTTAGACGAATTAACACGTATGAAGTACTAGGCACTCCGTAGTACAGTACTGCTATGTATTTTTAGACAAAAATGATCAGAAAAGGTCCTCCGTAATTAATAGTAACGCTATTAGCATCATATGATCTCCTTGACAAGTGCGCACTCGCTAAAGATGAGATCAAAGTCTCAGCAGGCTTAGTCGGACGATTTAACGGTCAGCATTGAAGATCAGGAGAAACAAGCGCAGAAGGCTTAATCAATTCTACTATACGGGTCCATGAGATTTTACGTTAAAGTTAGACACTATGTATCCGTAGTACCAATTACCATTTTGGCATTTATCTTAACTCTTAAGATGTTGATTGGACAATGCATCCATGCGAACAGGGTTTAAATCCTTCCTCAAGCCTAATGCAACATTCCCTGGCTGGATGCGCCGTGTGAGTGGTGCTCCATTCGTAGTCTGAAGAATCCGTAGTCTAAACTCTGAAAGCAGCATGCTTCCTGTCATATGGCACGGACTTAGCACGCCGTCTTCATCTTGGAGTCGATCCGCAAATCCTTGGTAATAACCAACTAGTAGTCATTTGCCCTCTCGAGTCTCTACCTATTTCATGCTTGATCGTAATCCACAACCAATAATTTACATAACAGCTAACCAAGCTGAGTAACTTGTCGAATACTATCCGATCCTCATTCAGGTTTTGTAAAGCGAAGGTGTGGTAAATATTAAGTGTTGATGGATTAATATTCCATCTATGTAATAATAATGGTCTAAAACAGACTCTCAAGAATCTATCATTCAATCTTCAACAGCAGCGGTCTTGCCGTAATACTTCTCCTTCTATCATAACGCGTCTAAGCTTTCCTTTCGCATCTTCTTTCAATGCAGTGCAACTAAATACATTCTCAATGACATGCACTGTGCAGGAAGAGGTCGAAGGGAATTTAGATCCATAGGATAGGCGCCTACGCGAGTCATGATAAGTAACCACTTACATCATAGTCGGTCTCAATATATGGTTAGCCTACAAAGTTACCTATGGACAGTGGAGAGTCAAATTCAACGGTGCGCGGCTTTTCCTTGCAAGTATTACATCCAATAACCATAACCTTAGTATGATTTTATCACAGTAACCTTTTGGTCTACATTCCATGCCTAGTGCTTCAAAATTTAACTGGAATCCTTCTGAAATTGTTCCGCAGATTCCAGATTATGCCGATCCGGAGCCTGGTTAGGATGGTTTACTTTTACTAATCACTGTAAGGATAGTCCTGTGTATGTAGTAGTTTTTATTCATTATGAATGGGCGTTCTCATAGCACGTCGTTACTGCAGCAATTCAGCCACTCAGCCTATTATTTGGGCTTCTCGGGGCACAATGGGAACCTTGCTGGGAGGTACCTTCGGACTCGCCATATCGATTCCAACATGGCTTTCTGGCCGATATATATGAGGACTGCTTATGTTCCTACTGTCACTGAAACATGATCGTTCTATTTATTTCGAATATAATAAACTATCCTCTTTCAGTCTCCCGTCTTTCCGTTTCTAGTAATACGTGGATAGAAACTCATAGCCGGTGGAGAACGTAAGCTGAAGAAGCCATCACCACGCCATTTCTACCTGTGGCTTGAAGTAGCTCATGGACGCTGTTGGAATTAGACTCATCTTTCTTTTTGTGCAAGCATCACGAATAGCAGCAAATGCTTGTACGAAGTAGAATTTGGCCATGAATGTACTATGGATGCGCCTCGCGAATTTACTGATTCTAGTGAAATGGGACGAGGGCCACGAGTCTATACGCTGATTGTAACGTAACTAAGACCACTACGGATTAACCCCAGCAAATTACCAGCTGGTTTGTTGCTCCACAAGTTCACGCTGCTGTTAGCCTGCTGCTAGTCTTGCTAGCTATTCCATTTCAATTATCCTAACTGAGTGACTACCTATGCGATCTATATAAGAGATAGGAGATTTTCCTGCGAGTCATCCACGTCGATCCATCTCATCACTTCCTTATTCGGTGATTCCTGGATACGTAGCAGTAATAGAGCTGTCACTCAGTATTCCACAACTTATATATATGTGGTCATAGTAATTTACTATGGTGATCAGTCGTCATTGACCACTTGGAAGTCCTTGATCTACTCGTTACAGCACGTGTCCACGAAGGATCATTGGTCATTGGCCTTGAGAAACTACCTTGGTACCATCTATATCTATGTACCTATGTATCTGGTGCGGATGATATAGAAAGTGATAACGTAATCGGACACCCACCCGATCATGACACCCACCCGATCACTTTCTCCGGAAAGCGCGCTCTATACGAATTTCAAACTTGAATTTCTCACTCACATACAAAATAAATACAATATTTTAACTAGTAGTACGATTTGGACATCGATTAATTTTATGCCCGATAATTCCACACCCACTGCACTTCGGTGGCGCTCGTAGGCGTGGTTGAGAGGTTTGGGGTTCGGATTCGACTGGTGCAGTCGGGATAGGTTGAGATGCCTCATTCCGACTGCCTATTAGCTCCTGAGCTTCCTGCGCTGTAAGAGATCCTTCATGAGATATCTGAGCTCTAGACCTTTTACGTTTTTTCTTTTCCTTCTCATTTGCGGCTCGTAAATCATGCACCTCTTTCTGTATAATCAGAAGCTCATTCCTGCTCATTTCGTATGCTTTGGACAGCCGGTTTATCGCTTGATCGACCACCTCAAATGGACCTATTGTACGATCATTAATACGCTTCTTTATTGTTGCCGTCTGACGGTTGAATTGACGTGGATTTTGAGGTGTTTGCTGGCAAGAAGATTGTGAATTACTTGATCGACTAGGAGGGGGTGTCGGGGTCCGAAGTTGAACTGTAAGCTTTTCATAAACATGATCTGGATTATATGGCACTAATCCAGTAGCTTTGAAGCCATTCTGAACATTTTCAGCTTTATATGCCATTGCACGAGCCTCTGGAAAAGCCGTAAGAAAGTCATATTTATCAATATGATTGAACCCAAGCCGTACACGTTGCTCAACAAGCCGTCCATATTGTCGTTTTAGAACAGCAAAACAACTCACATCGAGAGGCTGTAAGAGATGCGAGGAATGAGGTGGCATACACACTGGTATAATGTTATTTTCAGTGCAAATTTGATCAAATTGAGGTGTCAAATGGCTTCCATGGCCATCAAGAATAAGCATCCGATATCTCCCCTTCGTACGGCTTGTCGTATGAGGAATAAAGTGCTTTTGAAGCCACCGTATTCCAATCTCATCTGTTGTCCAGCCATTTTTACTAATATCAAGTCTCCAATCTTGTGGAAGAGTCTCAAACCAGCCTTGTTGATAATAGGTTGTTGCTTTGAAGATAACGTATGAGGGCAAAGCCCATCCAGTGGAATTAACTGCTTCAATTGCTGTAACCCACTCGCGATTGCCAGGTTGCAATAAATAAGGCGTTCCATATCGATCGCTGCCTGTAATAACTTTTGCAGAAGCACAGAGACCCATAGCGAAGCCAGTCTCATCAAAATTATATATATCTTCCGATAAGATCCCATATTCTTGGATGACCTCTTGTACGCGGTTAAAATGCTCTCGGATTATCTTAATATCCTCACATTTTGCTCGCTCGTAGTTATATCTTCGTGAAAATCGTAGTTTGACTTCCGGATGTCGATCAACAAATCGATAAACCCATCTCTCACTGACATGTTTATTTCCATTTTGAGAAAGAAGAAGATCTGCCATATCTTGTACGAGGGATGGCCGGGGAGGTAATCCGCGCTTATCGAGGTCAAGGATCCATTTTAGAAGAGATTATTCTTCGTTCTGAGTCAATACATGACTATTGGCGCGTTTTTCAATCTTATATTCAATGCCATTGAGTCGGTCATGGAGAGTTGTGTAAGGAACATTGTAAATGCGTACGGCTTGACGAATTGATCGAATTTTGCCATTTTTTAAATCGGAAATAGCAAGTAGGATCTTGCCCTCTTGTTCCACCACTTTTCCCGATATCCTGTACGAATTGGTGGCATGGCGAAGCTTTGAAATTTGTGTACAGAGATAGTTGATGTGGGTTGGGCGGAAGTGATCGGGTGGGTGTCATGATCGGGTGGGTGTCCGATTACGTTAGCGTTGATGTCCCTTGAACTCTATGTATCATTACTGCACAGTAATGTCCCTGAAGCTCTCTGGAGTCTGGACTAGGATGGCATTCTGATTGATAATATGATCGCTTAGCATAGCAATCGATCCATGTTTCAAAGCAAGGGCATCAGCATCGAACGTTTCATATAAATATAGTCCTTTAGTAGTAGAGGGTCATGTGATGATTACCCAATGTCGGAACAAAATTACCACTTCACCAAAAAGAGGATCCCTTTCTGGTAATAACTTGTATTCTGGCGCAGACGTTCCGTATCCGCTCGTACTGTGATTGAATCACGTGATCTAATTTTCGACACCCCAAGGGACCCTTGTCAAAGACAAAAGTAAGGATACGCGCTATAGTTTCAGGAGCGAACATTTATGATCCGAAACTGCAACTTAACATTCTTCAGTAGTAGTCCTGAAATCTATCCAAAGTCATGAGAATACATCATTAAACTTTCATAGATTATGATATTGGAAGGTGGACATGTCTTTTCGTACGAATTTCCTATTGAGGTACCTATTTATCCATGGATACGAAAGAGAGTATGCACCAGTACCGTATTAGTAATTAATTACCAGTGATGCTAATTCCTGAAATAGTAAATCATGTCTCATTCCAGCAGAGATCCAATTGAAAGTTCTAGATCGCAAATTTGGCTCGTATAGGTTCTTCAACATTGTCCTTATTCCTGAACATCTGATATGCACTCTTCTGCATATAGTCACACCAGATTTGTACTAGATTGGATGAGACACTGTACGCGTTATCCTGGTCATCAAGAAAACGTGGATTAACTAACGATAGTCGGGATATTATTGGACACAGACTGATGTAGTCTCGGTGACTTAAATCCAATATATTTATCGGTAGCATATCCATTGGACGGACTATTGCTGTTTGACAACGGAGCTTAAACGGCACATCCACCACTCCATGTAACACGTAACCAGAATGGATCCCTGCCGAGGACGTAGCGCTGTCAGGTTCTTGTATTTAGCACTGTAGACTAGTACGGAGCAAGCTTTTGAGTTGGAGCAAGCCCAGACGGGAAAATCTGGGTTTTATCTTATTTTGTTGATGTGCAACCCGGCAGTTAGGTTGACGCAAAGTAACATCGGCACGTTCTACGGTTTCATTTACATAAACTCTAAATCTTTGAGGTCTTTGTGAAAGACTCGATATTATGTAGTAGCAACATGATTTGAAGTGAGGGGGCAATGGAATAGAGAAACCAAGTGAAGAAAAAGCAAATGCCGAAGAAGCCAATTGTGAGGTTACGAGGTACGGAGTAGATCCAAATAAACAGTTAACTATACGAACTTTTCGGCCGTCCCGAACACCAATGTCCGCGGTATCTACGGATCAATATCACGCCGCTTTTATTAGGCTAGCGATTAACAATAGTTAACAGCCCGTTGAGTTGTTGACACAACAGGGGTCCGGTCCCTATGTTATTTGATTGGTGTACGGAGTAATTCGACAGCATTAATCAATGCCTTGCATGACTGTACTCCACCGTGAGGATTTAATTCCCGGTCTGTAGAAGTACTACTACTACACTGTACACATTCCGAATGTTGTCGTGTGGAGTACGGAGATACAGAGGAAGATATGCAAATGTACTCGTGGTAAGATTAATAACAGGAGAGAGCTGCATCTTCGAACCCGTTAAGTCTCACAATATTTGTATTAACGCTTATATGAAATAGCTTGGTCGATTCTCAACGAGTGGGCAACGCATCTGTGTACGCTGTACGCTTTGCTTTTGGTATTCGAAGCTTTATCGATTATCGATCCGCTAGTGGGGCTGATACGAATCCCACGTAGCATGTACTCCGTACCCTATCATGAAAAGTGTTTATAGCTAGTGGCTGTCAGAATGGACAGATGTACTATGTATGTACAGACTCCGCATTACGTATCGAATCTACAAATCCTTGGAAATTCTTTCTTAAGCAATCAAGAATCTTTACTCCTAATCCCTTCGTCGTATAGCTAGTATGACTTAAACCATGAAGTGTACATTTTCCATTTCGAAAGCCGAACGACTTGTGGTTCTTCTACCTAGGCATGGGCTACTACTGTCTATGCGGCATGCCGCACACCCGCTGTTTATTCGTATTATCATTGTGCAATTGTATCATGAAGGATGTGGGCACGCTAGCACATACATAGTAACAATAGAGCGCCACACAAGTCTATTCAGCATCTAGAGCCACAGTCGGCCAATCTCTCCTCTCGAATTTCGACGGAGCTACGTAGCGCCAACCAAAAAGTGCATGAAGATGAAGACTCATCAGTTATGTACGATGACATATAACTTTGGAAGACTGTGAAAATTGCGACAGTAGTACTCCGCAGGAACTCTTTACTTGAATAACAAGGTGCTGAGGCATGAAGTACCCCTCCATCACAATCACCACGCAACTTTCCATCTGGCGTCTAAATACTCCGGACTCCATGTGCGAGGCGAGAAATCCCACAATTTGGGATCACCCATACGGGGCCAGCACAATCTCACACTAGTCAGCCACGCGCATATTTATTCTATTATCATTGGAGGGATTTGAGCAGCATAACCCGCTATTATGCGGCTTGCCACCACTCGGGCGGCTGGCCCTTAACCTTAGTCTCCACCCACCCCTCTTCTTGTAGCATTGTCTCCGCACACATGTTGGACCCACAATTTCCCTCGTAAGATGGGATCGTCGAGAGTGATAGGTCGCAATTACTGTTATGGAAATATTCCAGAAGGACGTAGTATTTCTTCCAATAGCCATGTGATGGCTGCAGTCAGTTCTAAATGCTGGATGCATCCGACCCCTGTCGGTTATGCTTCTTCGGTCAGGCTGCATAATGATTTCACACATACACGCAGCCTGAAATTCGAGAAGTGTTGACCATGTATGCAGCCTATCATCCACTGTTTAATCCTGTAAATGATGTCGCTACAAAAGGGTGCATCATTCCAACCGGTTGATGTCCTTAGGCTGATTCAAGTATGCAGTCTGACACACGACTTGCACAAGCATTTGAAGCGTCTTTGACATACCTCTTACCGGAGCTATCTTCAATTACTTACGAATTCTCCCGAACTCGAAGGATCGCTATTATAGTAAGCCGCCCATGCCGCTGTGTTCTTCTTTGCTTTGCTTATCCAAAATTTGACATGGACCTCTGTTGAAAAGGGAAATTCCGGGTGTTAAAGTAATGCCGGACTCAAGAGAGACTGAACTATCTGGGCCCTTCTCCACTTTTAACATGTTACCTAAACTATACGCCACCATAAATAGCTACATACAACTATTCAAAGTAATGGACTACTGATTTTAGATTCCAAACCAAGTTAGCAGATGCGCTCCCGTCGTCTTATCGCGTACATAGACCTCTCTGCAAGTGAATCAATGAGTGGATAGTGATCCTCGCCACTTTTCTTCTTTTGTATGGATTCGTCAGGTCTTCGCGCCTTGTCCAGTAAGTAACCTTCGAGATTTCGAATCGTTACAGAACGTAAAACTCTAAACCTGACTCGTACGGATATGTGAGTGGTTTGTAGAACCAATCAGGCAGATGAATCCACCGAAACGTTGAATTCTTCCGCGAATAATTCTAGACTAACCTTCCTGTGTTGATCAAACTAACCAACTTCAACTGGAATTTAATGATCTTAGCATCAACGGATGTAACTAGAATCCGAGACAATTACTAAAATGCGGTTAACCAAAGTATCTCAGTATCCCATCACAGAGGCAGGTTCCTTTGGGCGTGGACAATAGCCAATGAATTCAGTAGCCTTTCAATAAATCTTTAATTTAGAGGTTCATCTTAGACCTGGATATAAGATAGTTGCATTTGACTAGTGTTGTTACATTTGACTACACAAGGGGTCAGATAATGAAGGCTCAGAAAGACCGAGAATTTGGGATCAACGAAGTGGCAAAAAACCGCTCAGCTTCACTAATAGCATCCCCGATAGTCTTACGCTTTTCAGTAGCGATATTTGCAACAGGGCATACACTGTGTGCACTTTTTCCTATTGATACCTGACTACCCAGCATCAACTACATATGTGTGAAGACACTCAGGACGTACACGTCAAACGTGATACTTGAAATACATTTCAGAAGGCCAATAGAAGACAATCCTTTTCTCCTAAATGAGGTTTAAATTGATTGCATCCTTCGCTTAGGAGAATGATCGACGGGATCGAGGACTGACCCTTCTCTGATAGCCTGGTTGATCATCACGGCCATAAGCTAACAACGACTCATATTTCCAGATCCAATAGAACAACCATCAGAGAAGTTATCGCCGTCCAATGTATAGAGTTTCCGGAATACTACTAGCAGTATCAAACTTATTTCTTGGCCTGGGCAAAGCTTTTATAATTGCAAGTCGCGTACTGGTAAAGTGATTAAAAGCGAAAAGCCATGGAAACTACGAAGTAGTAGTAACCTGGAATATACCATACCCAGGTATTTCCTGCGTTTCAGGGTTGATGGATCTTCCCAGTCTTCATTGTAATTACTGGAGTAGCTCTGTCTTGTTATATTCCACTATAACTGGTGGGTAGTCTGAGCATCAAGTGCATGTGGGCGTTAGACTTGACTTTATATCCTTCTTGTAACCTATCTTTCAGTACTATATATTTCTCAAATGTGATATATATTGGAATATTTTACTCTTTTCATCATACAGTGCAGTTATCTGGTAAATTCATCTCTCACAGGAACTTGTTAGCATGAAATTTACTGGTTCTGACGGGTTGATGTTCTCTATACGATGCCTACTTCAGATACCTAGGCATATGAGTAACTAATTCCAAGTTTATTTTGTCTTCAGCACGCCTACCTAACTAATATCACCCTGAGATAGATGGAGAAACATTCAGTATGGTTCGGAGGTCTGCCTCCGAGCCCGCACCCGCCGAGGCACTCTTTGAACCCTGATGAAGGTGGGCTGTCCGAGTGATATGAAGCCAGTATCAACTAGAGAGTTTTTTTCAACTGCATTTTACGGCATCATCTTCTTTTACAAACTCACTTTTCAAACAAATCAGTGCCTCGAGAACAAAAGGAGCAATGACTCTCCAAGCTCAACATAAATGTTCGAGCAAAGTTGTCTAAGTGGTAGGAGATTTTAACATCTGGGAATACTGTGTAGATCTGGCTTGAGAAATTTTAATGACCAGTCAAGTGTTTGGCCAGATTACAATCGAAGTTCTTGACTGAAGTACGATTGTAGCAGCCTCAAATTGTCTTCAGCAAATATCTATTTCAAAGAGCAAAACGAATTTACTATTTAGGGATCAAGCGAGAGAAATGGCTCTACTGTCTTAGGACGGGTTTAGTCTATTTATGATTTTACCGCTTGATTTCAAGTACTTACTGCAACGTATGGACAATGTGATTCACTTCCAACACCTTGCGAATCTTGTTGCAAGTATATAGAATCTGTTACTCTTTGTTATAGTAGTATAAATCGCCACGTGAGCTCGGAAACCATAACCAACCTGTTGCCTTAAGTTACTGGCATCATATCCATTCAAGAATCTTTTTCGAGGAACTACCTAGTTCCTATCAACCTTAGATTCTTTAACGTCGAGATCATTTAGCGTGCAAATTTCCTCAATTTATACCTAGTTAGGAAGTATGATTATGGAAACCGTGAGGCAATTGAGTGCCAAAATATTACGCCAAGATATACGGCTATTCCTGGTACCTACCAGCCCAGGTAGCAAAGTGAAGCGTCGTTAAGTAAGGCCACGGATATAATATATATGTGCGCAGATTATTGAGCAATTTGAATGGAGCCAGCAGTTGCTCAGAAAGATCAGACTGACGAAGAGTAACGAGTGAGGTAGGTATTGCTTTTTCGGAAAAGAATATCGTTTAGCTATCATTGATTTTCAGGACTATGCGATTATTTATTAAGTATAATTAGGTACCTACATTGGTAGGCCGGCCGTTCACATAGCACCCACTAGGTACCATCCTAATATTGTAAGTATTGAGTACCTAGTTACAGCCAGCTGCATATAGGCTAACGTCAATTAGGATCAAGCTTGTAAAGAGAATTCTAATCAGAATGAGGAGGTTCTTTGATACCAGCACCAGCAGCAGCGGCAGCATTAGCCTCAATGTCGGAGTTGATGTCCCGTTTCCTGCCCGTAATAGTCTTCATAGCGAGCGAGAAGTCATCCTCTAGAGCATACATATACCAGTAGTACATACCTGTCCTTAAGTGGGTTGATCAGTATTTGGAATTCTCAATATAAAGCTTTGAGAAATCTTCAGACTCACCGCAGAATAATCCCCCACCAAGGACGTTACCAATGAAAGCTGGGATTATACCCTTCCAGATGTACAATCCAACCGAGATTCCGGGAGCATCCAGCCAAATAGCCATGGGGATAAAAGTCATATTGGCAACAACATGGTCAAAACCCAAGGATACGAAAGCAAAAACTGGCCACCAGATACCGATAATCTTGCTTGCGAGATCTCGACCCTGCATACCGAAGAAGCAGGCGAGACAGACGAGCCAGTTACAACCAATGCCGCGCAGAAACACAGTCTGCCATTCAGGAGTGACTTGTTTCTTGGTAGCAAAGGTGATTACTTGGCTCTTGTAAGGGTCTGCACTGAAGACTTCGCCGTAGCCGATAATGATAGTTACCATGAAGAGGGACCCGCACAAGTTGCCGAAGAATGTGACGAACCAGTGGATCAACATCTTGTACCACGGGAGTCGACGCTGAAGAGCTGCCAGGGTGGTGAACTGTCATCGTATTAGCACCTAGGCATTTTTCTTGGATCTGCAGTGTAGACAAACCATAAAAGATCCAGTACATAAATCGGCACCGGTCAAGATTATCATACATAAACCGTAGGGAAAGACCAAGGCGGCGATCGTACGGATTAGCCCAGGAGCATTTTCCTGCCACCAGGGAGCAGTATTGGTGCTGAGAGCGGTAGCGCAAGCAAATGCCAACAAACAACCCGCAGAAACGCCACTCAAGAACACCTTGTCAAGGCGCATGTTGCCCTTAATGGTGCCTGCGAGGGTAACAGTCTGGACTACCTCGCTTGGTGTGAGGCAGTTCACGGTGAAGCTTGAAGCCATATTCATAAGGGTCTATATATAGATTTGTCAAAATGATTATTAGGCAATAATGATAGAAAGGGTCTAAATTCTCTCCGGTAACACGAGGTATGAGCTGGCATGTGAAAGTATCTGAGAAACAGCAAGAAACATTTGGGATGCTCGGGGTCTTGGCTCTCTTTTATCTCTGAAAATATACATGTGGGATAAAATGATCAAGCTTCCCTTCAAAGGAGCACGATCCTCCGCCCCAAGCATTGGCGTGCAACGATAGTCGGTTTTTCGGTATGACGAAAACAGAAAACTACCAATTGTCTGGAACCGATCATCGCAGTGCATATCTCAAATATGGACCGGCTTGAGATTTGAAGGTATAGAGTCTAGACACAGATAGCAGTTATCATTCTCAATGTCGGAACAAACCGCTGAGTAGTTCTAATGAAAAGTCTAATCGGACTTTTCTGTGGCAGTTGGCCAATTGCTTCGATGATCAATTTGGATCGATCTACATCCCGAGGATTAGGAATTCAAAAATCTTCATTCTAATTTCAAAAGTTGATATGGTCTAGTCCATAGAGGTCTTATGGCGATGCATATCTCCGGACTTAGTTCGAGCTTGGACGAAGTCTAGATAAACAACCATGATCGGATGGTTCACGCTAATGCAATGCCAGGACGGCACTAGACCCAAAAAGGCTGCACTATCATAGATTGACCAATTATAGCGTGTACTTTCCTTATCAATGGGAAGCGCCAAGATGCTTATATCAGCCTTGGTGGATCTATGGAGTCTTTCATGCATCTCCGCGCAATATATAAGAGCTCTTCGTTTGGGCCAATCAGAATAGCAATGAAAATCATTCTTTCTCGTAAGCTTAACTTCTGAGTTGTTTATCGTTATCTTCCTTGCCTCAGCTTATAGCAGTCAGGGTTCGGAGCATTTCAAGTTGATTTGCCCATGGAGGAGGTGTGTCGATCGCTGGAGGCAGGGCGTCCACGGGCGTCTGTGCGTAAAATATAGGAGATCACTCTTGCAAAGATACGTAGGTATAATTTAGACTTCTCCTACCGTCTGATGGGGTTCTTGGACTATGATTTCGAGCTTATTTAGGACATTGCTGTTCTGCCTAGATGAGGTAGACATGGCATAAGTAGTCAAGTGGTTGGTTTAGGGTTATAGAATATATGTATAAAAACGATAGAACCAAGATGTTGACAATAAGATTCCTTTGTCTGGACGAATCTTATACTAACATTGAACAGTCGCAAATGACGGCCTGAATTTATGAACTGTGCCGGAATTGAAATTACTATTGAAAGCTAATCTAAGTAAGGTAGGTGGACAACACCAGTAGAGATGCACTGGTAGAGAGTGGACAAAGCTGTTATATTATATATAGGGAGTCTGAAGTATGGATAAAGGAACACATAATAGCCTTAGCTCTGAAGCATGTTTGATAGGTCATTGCTAGCTCGAGGGACATGCGAATGCCATCATTCCCCATCTGGAAGATAGTCATGTCCTTGTTATTTGGCACTGATAAGGATCTTACACTCTAATTGAATGGTTATATTTAGGGATTAAGACGGGAATCAGAGCATACAAGGTGCCCTATGCGCCCTGAATCGCACAATATACGCTGCAAAGTTTAAGGTACATATGATGCCCAATATCTGGTTGTAAGCGGAATGCTTCGAAGCTTCCAGCGGTCTATTGGTACAGAGAGGGATGGATTGTGAGAACGATATGCTGTTATGTGTCGTTTCATCATTGCTGGTAAATTACATAATTAGGTAAGTGAGCGTCATTTAATACTCCGACGACAAACATAGCGCTGGGTAGAGTATAAGTATCTCATCAACCGTCCTTCCTGGTAGTATCCTTCGCATGATCACCTGATATGACTGTAGTCCTGACAACGGTCGGCTTTCAGTCAGATTATGCTTGAGCTTCACTATCTATATCCCTCTCAACCAATCCCATGTCCTGAAGGACTCTTGTTAAGCAGCACTAAAATTCACGGAAAATCTTGCCTTCTTCTGCAAGACTAACGCCTTACTGTTCAAGGTCCTCTTCTCAACACAATCTATCAAAGAGGGGGTGTTAGCTCCTGCAAGAACTGGTTGGATTCGATCCAAAGAGATTCAACTTTCAGATTTTGGCTTGCATGACTCTCGATGGCTTCATAAAAACATATGAAGTCAAGGGATCCTTCTATTCCAGAGAGAGGAGAAAGGTATTCGGCCGTTACAACCCGGAATCTCTGGCCGTGGCTGTCTTGCCTTCCTCAATGATTGAGAATATGCCTGTCCCATGGATGGTCGGACGCAAATGCGTGGTGACTTTGATGCTGTGCGCAACCTTTATCGTCATCCTGATCGACAAGGAACGCCCGGCCGTGAGTTTGCCTGCAAACATGATATTTATGCTCTGAAGGTTGTCTTTCTGGTAATTGGGATGTGGAGGACGATATTCCAGCTCTTTGCTAGCCGGCTCAAGGAGCCCAGCGGACTGGAAAATTACCCAAAGCAAAGGAGGTGTACGAGGCTCTCTTGTCACTTGCACAGCTGTATCCTCCCAATGAAATAGACACCAATTATTCAACAGCAGTCATTGATTGTCTGAAAGGAGACTTTGCTCAATCATCAGAGGCTGGCTTCTTTTTGGATTTTCGTGAGAAGGTCATCGATAGGATGAGCGCGGGCCTGAAGCTATGATGATACGCCCCGGGACGGCCATCAAATCCCCGGCTCTGCCGTGTCTGCGGGGTAACAGTAACAAGATATCGATGTGAAGATCGCACATTATACGCTCTGAAGTCTACAAAGATGTTCTGGTTGTAAGCACGGATGAATCCCGAAGTCGGTGGGCAGGGACTTAGGTCGACTAACGAACAACTATTGCAAAAAGATTCCCGTAAGTGTGCACGCAGTGATAGCAACCGATACTTCGTGTCATACATTTACATAATATTCAAGACTCGCCATGCGGATGACATAAAACCAAGTTTAGACATTCTCGACTCTTGGAAGTCGCGATGTCTCCGACGGTGCTTAGTCTCGTTGTCGTTGCATATGGTAGATGCGGTCACACTGGTATCACCCCCTGCTCCCAGTCTTTGCGACTGGGAACGACTCGCCAGCACCATCCACACCAACTTCGTTCTTGCCCATCCAGTTCCCTTTGGAGATATCTGCCGGTTTCGCGTTCATCGTCGTATTCCTCCACGCACGCGCCAACTACCACTCTTTTCTTGACCTTTCCCTTGACGACTCCACCGATGCCGACAATTTCTTGTCGCAAGTAGCCGGGTCCATCGTCGTGTTGATGACTATCACGTCGTTCTCTTAGAGACAGCGCATCTATCCCAGGAGGTGACCCTGTATTCTCGCTTATGCGGCCGTTAGATTCATGATTGTGGTGGTGTGGAATCGCGATTGCCGACTCGTCCGCCTCGCAATCCACTTCCAGTTCAATCGCTTGAGCGGCAAGACAGTTCTCTCCTTTCCCACACTTCACACCTTGACAACCTTCTCCAATACCCGTGCCCAGGCCGGTTCCGAGATACGCGCCATAGCGCGTACGCCATGTCCATACTTGTCGATACGTCGAGTCATTCTTGCCCAAAGTGTAGCCGCAAGTCTCACACAACCACAGCGTATCCTCGCATCGGCATGGAGTACGTGCAAAGGCTGGAAAAGTGAATGAATGCATACTTTGATGCAATGTGGTAAGGTCTGTATACAGCATCTTATTCCCAGGGAAGAGGTGGTAGACTATCGGAGCTGTACGGCAAGTCTTGCAGAGCCGGCGTAGACGGTGTCTGGCCATGGTAGCTCTCGGAGGTTTGACCGTACAATTCTGTACGATGAAATTCAGCAGACAGTTTCAAATATGTACTGCAGAGTTATACTGACCCGACACACTACCTTCGAGCACCTTTGGCACTCTGCAACCATATCGCGAGCACACAGTCCAGATATACCCCACCGAAGCCTCCCGATCTTGAGATTATCGTCGGTGATTGATCGGTTGGTAAGTTGTATAGCCTCCGATAGTGGAACCCCTTCACTTAAGATCTCGTTCAATATTGTGCTATATTGTGTCTCACATCGTAATGTTCGTTTGACAAGCTGGCGGCTGTAGGGTATTAAATTCGCTCTGACTTGCCGACACATCCTGGAAAGAGCGTCAAGGGTATTCAAATCTAGATAACGCGCTAGCTCTCTGACTACACTAATAGATATTAGCTATTGCAGATATAGTTGGGCCGTGCCGGAGATGTAATAACGGGAGAACATACGGATAACAAGCTAAACAGCGGCTAAACGCGTTTATATTTGAATCATTTCGAGAGGAGGATGATTGCTGATCTTCGACCTCATTGAGCACAAAATGATTGTTTTTCAAAAGCCCCTCGTTGTGTGTCTCTTTTGACAGGCTTCCCTTGTCGGTGTAAGGCTGTAGGTGTACGTCATCGTACGAATCCCGCTCATAGTCGACAAAGACTACCATGCTGCCTCCGAGTTTGGATATGGTATATATATAGACAGACCATCCGAGCCAAATGGCTTGTAACAGGAGTTCCAGAACTATCACAGCAATTCCATTGCTTCAAGTTTAGAGCTTGTGTTGTAGAAGTGGGAAGGATTGTTTCCTCCGCAGATGTAAGACACAGCAAGGTGGGGCATGTAATGTTTCACCCTAACCCTACCGGATACGACCAGCAAAGTTAAAGAATGACAAGGTTATGGGTTCTTGTTCACTAAGGAGGAAAGAGCGTCTGATCACTATAACTTTCACCGGTGTGAACAAGCTCTATCAAATAGGATCTACCTGTTTTGTATATAATACGTAAAGCCCAAAGCATTGTCGATAGGCTCGACTCCGGGCCAATTTCCCAGTTACAGAACTGTCAGGGTAGTCACTGAGGGAGTCATCTTGCCTCATTCAAAATTCTTAGAAATGATGTGAAAAGAGAACAATTGAGCAATGCTGACTTATTCTTCGCTCTTCATAGGTGGCATCCTGTTGGTGAACGCAAGTTATTGTGCCAAAATCTCACCAAGCCGTGGAGGTATTGCAAATACTTGTCTCAATAAGGATTATGGAAACAATGGGTCTACTTACTCAAAAGCCTGGCCAATTAGGACCCCCACCGAACGCAGTCCAATCGAGTTGGCTCATATCAAAAATTGGCGCTTGTCCTTCGACGTCATAAACCATTTCTGAACGCATCGTTGATAAATCGGCTTGCAAGCCCGTGCTGAGGGACACGCACCGGTTGTCATAGCCTACCGGCATCGGCGTCGGTATCGCGAACCCTTCAAGTCCCGTAGACAGGTTAGTATCAAGAGATTCAACGTCACCCTTCCTTGCCTGTCTCGAATTCTCAGCTAAAGCAGCCCGTACTGATAAGACAATTTTTGGCGTCGGAATCTTGTCTGGCTGTTGGATAGCTGCTTCGTAAGCCTCCCATGCCTGGAGTACTACTTTGGCAAAGATATGATGGATTGGTTTATGTTCTTTCCGCTGAGTCTTAAACCAAGCCTCATGGTTATCGCTCAAAGATTTCCATGCCCGTTGAGTTTGCTTTGCGTAAGGCCGAGATCTTATGTCCTGGGCAATTTGGATATATCCTGGGAAGGGAAAGTAGAATTGGTTGAACCAATGAAATGGATTGGTTAAAGACGAGGTCATGACCTTCGTATCACACTCAATCAGAGTCAGAGCATGAGAAGTAGCAGCCTCATGCTGTGCATCTGTCCGAGTGGAATCAAAATGCGAAGAAAGATGTTCCAACAAGCGTAATTTTGCGATCTGTGCTCGTGTGCTCCACAAAGTCATGAAATGAATCGGATTGTCTTGGTCACAGAATTTGAGATATCGATTCTCGATGAATCGCTCTAGTCGAGCCATCTCAGTAAGCTCCGAGGCGCTTTCGTTTGAAGGGTGTTTTGCAAGCGGTTTGAGGGAAGGATTAGTGAAGTCGAGGTGAAACGCAGTGTGGCGCATACGATCCCATAACTCACTTCGCACAATGGCAAAAAGCGCCTCGGTAGACGTCCCTTGAACCACTGGAGGTTCTTTCATCTCGGGCCGAAGATCAGAATCATTCACATTCAGAGGGACTTTGCAGTCCCAAGTTGGATCGAGAATCGAGTATAGAGAACTAGAAACTTCGTTTATGCGATGATCAAAAACTACGAGTGACCACCATAGTCTTCGACGCATCTCAGCTTCAAGGATAGAGCATTTCGCTAGGGTCGATTCGGTATGAATGCCCATACGCCGCGCAATGCGGATTGCAATACCAAGCATAGATGAAATGGATTGTGGAACTGCGCCAAAGCTCAGGGAGATCTAGAGCCGTTAAATCAAAAGTTTCTGCAATGGTTCTGTGGTTATTCTTACTAAATAAAGATATAGTGCCGTCAAACAGTCACGGTCACCGGTCCGTAAGAATCCACAGCCTAATAGCGCTTGCTGGCAGCCAAAGTGGAATCTTGTCAAAAGATCTTCCTTCGACGAACTGATAATTGCTTGGCATTCATCTGCGGTGAGACTCGTTACTGCGATAGAATAGATGCCAAACATAAGGGCCTCTAAAGTGGGATGTACATTTTTCAAATTACTTGCAGCTTCAATAATGCGTCCTTGCAGAGTCGGAGTGTGTGTGACCTTGAGTAGCGGATTTACGTTGTCCAGGTAGATCTGCCATAACCTGAATATTTGAATCGTATCGGGATGAATAATGGAAAGGTCGACAGTGGAATCACGCGATCCAAATAAGAGATTATCATCTTTTTGAATGGTCTCATCCCAAGCTCTTTTGACTTCTGTCTCTCGCACAAAGTCGTTTGAAGAATCGCTATCATTACCGGGATCTCGAAACTGCAGCCGTCGTCAGTACAGTATAGGCTCGGTTGATACGTGAGATCGTACTCCTTGACTCATAGTGTGCCAAAAACTCCTGTAGGAATGTCAGTCAGTTCCAAGCGCATCGATGGGGAGCGGTGCATACTTTGTTCCATGGCTCCTCTCGGATTCCAATGTCGTTGAAGGAACTGAATCTGCTCTGCTAGTTCCTCGTTCCTGCGTCTCCAATTCATGCTCGCCCTCCGCGCCAACATGATCCTTCTCTGTGATTGTTTCACTGTGGACTGAGTCGAAGGAAATGTTGTTTTGCCGCAGCAACTCCTCGTAGCTACGGAGCCGGTCGAGAAGTTCGCGGTCGGGAAATCTACGTCTTCGCCGACGAGGGGCCAGTGTAGCTGGCACACACTGCGCCTGCGATTTGACGCAATTTGCGCACGGAAATTTTCGGTCACATTTCACTTTCCTTTGTTGGCAGAGGACGCATGCGAGTACTCGTTGGGGCCTTGCAGGGAGGCACGGCGCGTCCGATGACATATCGGAATACTGACTACCTGGCAGTGAATGGACGTCGCCCGATCTTATTGCTTGTGAAGCAAACGCTGTGATGACACCTTGCAACCTTCAACCGCGATCAGGTCGGACAAAGTAGAGCTGCAATCGCTCCGATGATAGTTGCGAGCATGTTGTCTAAGTGGATGATCTCACCAACCACGTGGGGCGGGAACTCATGCCTGAGG
Organism: Talaromyces stipitatus ATCC 10500; assembly: GCF_000003125.1. Classification (NCBI taxonomy): domain Eukaryota; kingdom Fungi; phylum Ascomycota; class Eurotiomycetes; order Eurotiales; family Trichocomaceae; genus Talaromyces; species Talaromyces stipitatus. Next base: position 1,068,556 of record NW_002990116.1, read on the forward strand.
CATCAACAATAACGAAGGATAAAATGATAGCTAATTGGTAACTACAAACAAGGCCCTGTTCCTGGTTCAGGATTATGGAAGAGGTCTGAGGCCTGAGTCCTTAGTCCTTAGAGCTTCTAATCCGAAAAATTATTGATAATTTGCTTACACTACCCACTTTATATGCGAGAGCCCACTGAGTTCCACGATATAACGAATAAGGCAGGTGGTTAACCCGCAAATATCCCCAAATATCGGGAGGGGTTCCGTGTCACATGGGGACTATAACCGACTGGCTGATTGACTCATTGAATGATAAACTGAGGCAACATCCCTCTCGCACGAATTGCAGTTAAAACCATTACAATTGACGGCGAGCAACAATACCCGATCATCTATTACTTCATCAATTGCAGAGAACCTCACATACATCATGCTTAGCGCCAAGACCGTATACCCGGCGTCAACACCGAGGTATTCCGACTTTGCAAGTCGAAGAAGCGTTGTCCATAGCACGAATGGCATAGTAGCTTGCACTCAGCCTCTAGCAGCTGCTGCAGGCCAGAGGATTCTAAGGGAAGGGGGAAATGCAGCAGTATGTCCCGATTTTATACAAGAAGACCGATCGAGATCTAACTATGATGACGTTTAGGATGCTGCTGTGGCAGTTGGTATTATCTCTCAATGTTCTTGATGCAGAGAAAAAACAGAAGCTGACACGGGATCTACAGCCGCGGCGCTCAATGTTACTGAACCAACTTCAACAGGTATCGGGGGCGACATGTTCTGTCTTTTCTACAATGCCACAACCAAGAAGATTCACGCTTTGAACGGCTCAGGTCGATATGCTGCGAATGCCTCGCTGGATGCCATCCGTAAAGATCTCGGATTGTCGCCCGGTGAGGGAGGTACTATTCCCCTACATAGCGCGCTCGCAGCCACAACTCCTGGTGCTGCCGCAGGCTGGATAGATACAGTTGAAAAATTCGGTAGCGGGAAGCTGTCCATGGAACAGATCTTGACACCCGCAATTGAACTTGCTGAGAAAGGATTCCCAGTATCTGAATTTGCTTCGCAATTTGTAAGTATGCTCGAACAGGAAAAGTTCTCATATATGCACGAAACTGAATAGTGGCTCAGTGGCACAGCGGTGAAAAGCTTCTTCGCAATGCGTCTCCTAATTTCAAGGAGATGCTCAAGCATGACTCTTCTGCACCGGACGGTGTCAGGGCACCGCTTCCTGGGGAAATCCTGAAAAACCCGTCATTGGCGCGAACGTTCAGAGTATTGGCTGCTGAAGGAAAGAAAGGCTTCTATGAGGGGCGCATCGCCGAAGAAACGGTCAAAGTACTGAAAGGTCTTGGAGGATACCTTACTCTGGACGATTTGAAGAATCATGCAGAGAGCGGAAGTCAAGAGGTAGATGCAATTTCATTGATATTTAGAGGGCAGGGCGTAGGGAAGCAAGGCGCCTCTAGCGACGACAGTGAGGGCGGTGTTGAGGTTTGGGAACACCCTCCTAATGGTCAGGGTATTGTAGCCCTGATGGCTCTTGGCATCCTTGAGGAGTTGGAGCGCGCAGGGAAGATTCCACGCTTTTCCCCCGGACAACACAACTCGGCAGAATACCTCCACGCTGTAATTGAGAGTTTACGGATTGCCTTTGCAGACGCCAGTTGGTGGGTAGCTGATCCAGATGTTGAGAAAGTGCCTACACAGCAGTTGATCTCGTCTCCCTATCTAGCTGAACGGGCTAAATTCTTCGATGCTAATAAGGCGTCCGACATATTGGACCATGGTAGCCCCGCTCATAATCACTGTGATACAGTCTATTTTGCCGTCACAGATAAGGATGGAAATGGCATTTCCTTCATCAATAGCAATTATGCCGGATTTGGTACCGGTATAATACCGGCTGGTTGTGGTTTCACCTTGCAGAACCGAGGATCCAACTTCTCGCTACAAGCGGGACATCCAAATGTTCTTGCTCCGAATAAGCGCCCGTATCACACCATCATCCCCGCTATGATCACAAACTTGGATGGATCACTTCACTCCGTCTACGGAGTCATGGGTGGCTTCATGCAACCGCAAGGGCACGTGCAAGTTCTATTAAACATGTTGGCCTTTGGCTACAATCCCCAAGCAGCCCTGGATTCCCCACGCATCTGCATAGGTGCGGGGACGCCTGAGGAGGGCAAGGTATTGGATCGCACGGTTTATGTGGAAGAAGGTATCAGTGATGAAACCGTGAAAGGCCTTCGAAAGCTTGGACACCAAATTGAAGTATTGACGGGACATCAGCGGGGTATGTTCGGACGCGGCCAATTGATAAGAGTCCATTATGATGATGGGCAATTGGTCTATAGCGCTGGAAGCGATCCAAGGGGCGACGGCATGGCTATTCCGTTGTAGCCGAAAGGAAAAAGAGGACAGATGTCGTATGTCGACGAAAATATACCGGAGACATCATAATTGGCTGTGACATGCATGAATGTTGAACTAAATATTTAGATGATCGTGGATATCTCTGGCTTTTATATTGGCTTAACCCCGAGAATAAAGACTAATTCGAGGTGGTGAACCCCCCTTTGTGCGTCTTTGTCATGATTACAATAGACAGACGCCATAGAATGATAGTCAATTTCGACCTCTAAGAATCAATGAGTATGCATGCTCAATTGCATTTCACACAAGTGTATACAATTTGGTCTCATGATCGATGCAAGGTGACTTTTTTCTTTAAGTCTTCATCGTCTTTAGCATGGCTGTATGCTCCGATTGTATCATGAGTAGGACATTGTTCCAGATGTCGAGTAATTTAACACTGACCGTTCCATACCACAGAGATATGTAGCACAATTGGATCAATGGTCGATGCATTCGCAAAATGGTGAAAGCAGAGAAGCTATATCGCTACGTAGTTCGGTACATCCGTACAAAGAAGAGGTGAGCAGCCTAAGGCCCCTTAAAAGCCTGACGGCGATATGAGCCAATCAGAGGCTGCCAGAACATCCCAGAGCTGCATGGTGCGGGCCGTTGCGGCGCCTAATGCACCTTTCCGCTTTGGGATTGAAGTGTGCTCTCTGATTGGCGAACTCACAATTCTAGTACAAAAAAGGACTAGGGCCGATGCCAACTCATTGATTGAGCTTCCTGACTTTCTTCGAGTTGGACATTTTTCAACGTTACTGCAGCTATATGAAGAAAAGTCTCACTGTCCCGCGACTGATCTAATTGTCTGTACAATAGAATCGGGCTGAATCTGTCTTGGTGATGTTTCAGGGTGTCTTGCTACACTGAAAAGTGCAAATCGCAGTCGTAACTCTCAACTGCGATGTTCGCAACAGTGGAGAGAAGCGGAGCCCTGAACTGGGCATCAGTCAACTTCGGCGGGGTGTCTTGCATGAAGATTTCGCTTCACTTTGAACAGCCCTTTGATTGGCATAAACTACTGTAAGTTCATTTTCTGACCAGCTTACTGGAATCGGGTTGTAATCACCCTGCATGATGAAGTGTTCTTCCAATTGGCCCAATTGAGTACATTACAGGCGTCGGGCATGAACCTTGGAAGACGCGAGAACTTCGACAGATATGATGGATATCCCAACGTATAAACGAAATTACACACGCAACTGAGTCACTGATACTTGGCGATAATATCGCTTACACATTGGACATGTCCCACCATTGACACTGGGCGAATGAATAGGGCAAGCCAGGTGGTGTGCCCTTCAGTGGGCCCAAGAGCAGTTTGTTGTCGTCTAATTTAGCAACGATATGTCATCAATTTTTGAGGCATACAGGCATCATAATACTACTGTGGATCTATTCCAGTCTCAAACAATGAGCATGGCACTATTCCCAATGTGATGCCACCACATTGCATCCCATCCCCATCCAGTTTGGGTGACAACCCGCTGTTGCCGGGGAGGGAAATCGCTACCCAGTTTCTGCCGGATGAATTGTTTTGTGACTTTGTGTACATCTTCTATTCTTTCTATAAGAGAATCAATCAAGGACGTGGTCCCAATCACATTGACGAGTCCAAAAGCGCCCTTGTAACCATTTTAACTTCCATCTATTGGAGGCTTCGACAATTTATTCTCTGGTTCGTCGCTTTACAATTTTCATCCATCATCACTCGATATTCTATTCCGTGAGTTTTTAACAAGGGGCTTCCAGGAACCACCATTCCCGATCCGTCTAGGAGCTTTTCGCAACGCATTCGGCATTGTGTGATACATCGATCTGAATTTTAGTTTGTCATTTGCATTTGCTGCCACAAGCTATTGATTCAGGCAATTATCCTGCAGTTGCCGTCATATGCTATTCTCCTGATTCCGTTACCAATCGTCAATATTCTACCCCTTTCTTTGTGACTTGCCTACGAGCATGGGCAAGAAAAAGAATAAGAAGAAGACTCCCTTCACACCATTCCCTGTTGAACCCCAGGCCTCTGCAGATGCCAACAATGAAGTACGCAAATGTTCCCAAATTTCAATATCAAAAGTTTGATAGCAGTGGCTATCAAACTTTTGACCGTCAAACCTTGACCTTCACATATCACCCTATTGTCCCCAAACCTTCGGTGTCGCTGCCATTGGAAGAAGAGAAAGAAGAGGAGAAAGAAAAAGAAGCTGACAATGAACCGGAAAAGGGGGACGCTGAACAGACTACCGAGGAGAATCAATCGAAGCCTTCAGAAGAAACTCCAGCGCCCGCTAACGATAGTAAGATTGAAATACCAATTTTATGCCTTTCAGAATCTATGCTAATGATATACATAGCCACGGCTCCATCAGACCCACCGTCAGAGGCAAAGGATGAAGAACCGGCCACTCAAACTGAGGAGAAGGCCGAAGGCGAAGAGAGCGGAGGGGATGTCACAGCTAATGGTGATTCGACTGAAGTTACCGATGCGCCAGCAGAATCTGTAGAGAAAGAGGGAGGCGAAAACGACACCCCCACGGACGCGCCAGCAGAGGAGACCGCATCTACAGAGGCTGTCACAACAGAAGATGTGGCTCCAGCTGAAAACACCCCGCGCACGGAAGACACTCCAGCGGTGGAGGACACTCCATCATCAGAGGATGGTTCACCCGAAGAGAATTATCCATCGACAGATGATGCTCCACAGGTAGAAGATGCTACGCCCATAGAAGAAAACCCAGCAAATGGGACATCAGAAGAGAGTAGTCCAACCCCTGAAGAGCCGTCCGAAGAAAAGCAGAAAGCAGAAGCTGCTCCAACAGATGAGAAATCCGCAGAAGAACAGCCTCCAGAAGACCAACCCAAAGAAGAAAACCAGCCAGACGAGGTGGTGGTAGAGGAGCCAGCACCTACTGATACTGCAGCAGAGAATACTGCAGCAGATGGAGCATCAGAAACTCCTTCAGCGGAAGCAGCAGATTCAACAAACCCCGAAGGTGAATATCAACCCCCGGACGCAGATAAGCTTGAAGAGACTCCAGCAGAAGATCCACCAACGGCGGAGTCGCCTGCTCAAGAAGAGCCAGCGAGCACTGAGGAAGCGACACAGACTGACGCAGGAATTGAAGCCACAGAATCCGAGCCCGCTAATGAAGAGCAAGAAAGTCCTGAACCACCCAAGAATGAATCGACTGGGGGAAATCCCAAGAAGAACAAAAAGAAAGATAAGAAGAATAAAAAGAAGAATGCACCCTCTGAGCCAGAGCCAGAAGCTCCAGCGATACCTGAGGGACCACCCGCTGAAGAAGCCACTAAAGTCGATTTACCGGTAGAAGAAAAACCAGTTGAAGAGTCATCAAACCCAACAGAGGCCTGGGAGGGGTTTGGTGGTGGTAAAAAATCGAAGAAAAAGAACGGGAAGAAGGGGAAAAAAAAGAGTCAGGCTCAGGACACTCCAGCAGAAGAAGCACCTCAGGAGGTAGTATCGACAGAAGATTCTGCTGCTGTCGATCCACCCACGGCAGACACAACCGAACAAGCATCGACGGAAGATACACCGACCCCCGCGGAACCAGTCGCCGAGCAGCCAGCTACTGAAGAACCAACCGGTGGAGAAGCGGTTGCTGAAGCTCCGGTTGTTGAGGAACCCGTCGTTGAGAATCTGCCCGCTGAGGAAGAGAAGGGCGACGGCCCTGAACAGGAAGCACCCCCCGTTGATGAAACTTCCAAAGAGCTTCATGAAGCAGCCCCGGCAGAAGCCACTCAGACAACGGAAGAAGGAGAAGAACCCTCGTCTGAAGAAGCTGTTCCTGAGGCTAGCCAGGAAGAACCTGCTGCAGAAGACTCTACACCGGAAACTTCTGCGGAGACCCCAGCAGAGACTGTTAAGGATGCCAAGGAAGATGCTTCAACCGAGGAACCGTCATCTGCGAATGTCTCCACAGATGATACGACAGTCACTCCAGCTGAGGAGATCTTAGAAGAAAAAGATCATGCTGACGATTTACTCGACAGCTGGGATGACGAACTCGATGCATTAGAAGGGGCTGATGAGGCCCACGACGGAAAAGGAAATGAGAACGGTAGGTAGTATCCGGTTCGTCCAAACTCTGACTTGGAATCTTACACCTTGTATTAGATGATGACCATTTCTCTGAGATTGACTTTTCTGCAGAACAAGACAGCATTCAGGCGGAAAAGGAAGCCGAGGCAAAACAAGCGGAGGATGACGCCGAAGAGGAAGCGTCGGCAGCAGCCGAACCAGTTTGGGGAGAGGGGGATAGTGCTCAAATTGATGCACACGATGACGAAGAAACAAAGGCTGCAGAGGAGGCTGTCGTTCCCGAGGCTGAATCTGAGGCACGAGAAGCCGCAGCAGAGGTAGAGGAGAAGACTGAGTCGACTGAAGAGGAATCTCCCGCGACAGAAGAACCTCAACCAGACCCCCTCGAAGAGACTTCTACTGATGCGCCAGAGACTAATGAGGAATCTGTTACCCCTAAAGAAGCTGAGGCCGTAGAAGCTGCTGCAGATGACCAAACTATCGAAGAGCCTGCGAAAGAGGAAGCTCAGCCGGTGGAAGAAGAAACCCCTACAGCAGAAGACGAAATGGTATCCGAAGAACCTGAAGCGTCTTCCGCTGAAGTAGACACCGCTGATGAAGAGCTCAAAGCCAAGATACCAGAGGAAACGGCTACCGAAGACGCTACTCCCGAGGAAGTGCCAGCTGAGGATACGCCACAGGAGGAGTCTGTGATCGACGAGGCCACTCCGGAGCCCGCTCCAGAGGAGACAATTGTCGCAGATGACCCCAAGGACGAGCTTGCCGAGGAACCAGCTCCTGAGGAAGAGGTTGCCGCAAAGGAGACGGGAGAAGAGCCAGTCGAGAAGCCAGCTACAGAACCTGCATCAGAGGAATTGCCAGCGGATGACAAGCCAGAGGAAACATCCCAAGCCGAAGAACCTGCTGTGGAGGAAGCATCAGCTCCTGAGCCGGTGGCTGAAGAACCCGCTGCTGAGGAAGTCGCGGCCGCCGAACCAGTAGAAGAAAGTCCACCTGCTGCAGAAGCAGCAAAGGATGAACCTGCCGAAGAAGTTGTTGCTGAAGTCGCCGCTGACGAAACACTAGCTGCGGAAGCGCCAGCGGAGGAGGCCCCTGCTGAAGAAGCGCCTGCTCCAGTAGAAGTAACAGTACCGGAGGAGGCAGCTGAACAAGTGGCTGAAGGCGAGCCAGTGGAAGCTCCTGCTGCCGAAGGTGCTACTGCCGAAACTCCCAGCGAACCTGTCAACGAGGAACCACTAGCGAAGGAAGCACCCGTGGAGGAGCCAGCTCCAGAGGCTACAGAGCCTACTATTGAAGCAGATATCATAGATCGGGTACCTCAGGAAGTGCTCGAAACCAACGATCCCGGTGAATCAGCTGTTGTTGATGATGATCAGCCTATCGTTGAACGTGAACCTTCTTCCCGCAGAAGACGACGCCACACTTCTGGCTGGACTCGAGACAGACCTTCAAGAACCTCCATGGAAAACAGCAGAGGCCAATCGGAACGTTCAAGGGAAACCGGCAGAGGTCAGCTGGAACGTCCAAAGGGCGACGGTGGTCTATTAAAAAACCGATGGGCAATGGCACTTGAAGAGGCTCGCCGACAACAAGAAGCTAAGCAACGGAAAGAAGCGAAGCTAAAGCTTGAAAGAGCCCAGGAGAAGCAAAGACAAGAAGAAGCAGCTCGTCGGGCTAAGCGAGAGGCAGAAAGGGAGAGCCTTCGCGAATCTGAGCGTCGCAAAAGCAAGGAGATCAGAAGCAGTGGTCGGACAAGACATCATTCGTCCGACCACTCCTCAAGCCGAAGCCGACACAAGCGAGGAGAAGCATCGCCAAAGCCAGAGTCTGACCCTCTTGCGCGCAAGGTGATTGAATCTTTGACTACGGGAGAATCAGATACCAATGGACCGTTACTTGTCATCAATGCCGCTAAGGCGGTTGCTGCCGTGTCCGCAGTTCCCGAGTCAAGGTTGGCGCGAAGGTCATCTACACATCATTCCGGCCATAGTCGTCGCTCTCACGAGGAGAGAGCATCCGGTGGTTCCAGAGATGAGACGAGGCGAGAACGGCCACATCGGTCCGAGCGTCGTAGGGAGGAGCCCACAGAGGAACGACGTCGACATCATGAAAATCGTCGAAGAGATGAGCGTACAGCAGAACATGCGCATAGTTCTCGTCGACAAACGCAAGAACAAAACTCAAAGTCTGGATCCGGCTCTGCACCTGGATCCTCTCGACTCGGTGGTTTGTTCAAATCGATTAGGGTGTTTTAGATTGTGTTCCTTTTTGCTCTCAGATAGAGAGGGTGTATGATGGTTTTATTGTTTGCTTTGTTTTTCAAACTTCGACAAAATGTTGCATCGCGATGCGGGAATCTGGAGCGTTACTCTTCTATCATGTACTTTCTTATACATATTGCTCTCATGAGCTTTTTGGGTTTCGCTTCATTATTGGTTGACTGTAACGACTGCTACTTGACGAATTCACGAGAGTGATCAATATTATTGATGATTACAATACGGCTTATATATAACCTTAACTGTCTTGAGAGGCTGGAAGTTCAACTCGGAAGTTTTCAAGCCTATCCATTTCAATCACAATAACCATTAGACAGCTACGTCCCATAACCGGAAAGACGGGATTGTATATACTCTAATTGCCGAAAGGTCTTGAACGTAAATCATATCCATCACGCCCACATGCACGTGTGCGTGAAATCGTGGCCGGGATTACCATAGCCTCGGTAGATGATTAATGATCAATACCCCTTTCCCTCCATCTTGGTCCATACCTTTTCATAAGTAGTAAGACAGCCACGCCAGAAGAGAAACTGACCAAAGACAAGATAGTAAACAACCAACCATTACCAATGCCATCAATAATTGGAGATGCGACTACTGTTCCAACGCAAGAGAAAATGTTTCGGACAAAATTGTTGAGAGCTACACCAGCCGATGACTTGCGGGAAAGGAACTCGGTGAGCATTGTTGTTACGAGGCCGAAGATTATCATGGATCCTACTCCAAAGCAGAAGTTCGCAATCATCTGTTAGATAGTTAGTATCTGAATATACCAGAGGCGCTTTTGCAGGAGTGATTGGGAGTTCATACTGGCACAATCCAATGCACATGATATTCAGCAGTCCACCCATAAACAAGCAAACCGGCAGGGTATAGACAGGCGCCCAACCAAGCATTTTCCTTCATACGATCTTCAGGCTGGTAGATGGGACGTCCCTTTTCGTCGAATCGGCCTGCTTTGACAGCCTCGCGGTGCATGATTTTATCCATCCATCTGCCACCAAAGAGACTTGCAAAGAGGTACCCAAGTGAGTTGGGAATATAAAGTAAACCCAATATCACGGTTGAAAAGTTATAAGGCGCGGCCCCGAATGTCTCCTGGATGCTGATGTTGAGAACATACAAGGAACCGAAAGTGATAGCCGCATAGTAGATTGTCAAAGCAATAGGGAAGAATCTCAGGTACAAAATTATTGATAGCGGGTCAACAAGAGTCATCTTCAGCGTTTTCAGAACTTTGGCACTGTTCTGCGCCACTTTGGAAGATACTCGGCTTGTACTTCTTTCCAAAGAGGCATCTGTTGGTGTATTTGATTGTAGGTTGGGACTCTTTCGCACCGCTAAGGTCTCTGGTAGTCCAAGCAAAATGAGAATCCAAACCACACCACCGAAAATCACCATGAACCACATTGTACTTCGCCAACCCCATCTCTGGGCCAGCGCACCTCCGATAATGGGGGCGAATAGTGGACCGCAAAGTGGACCAATGTAGAAATAACCCATGGCCTGGCCGCGCTCTTTGACCTCCCAAATATCTGCAATTGTGCCAGCTCCAACAGCTTGAACGGAGGCCTACAGCACGGTCAACGATCCATTCTCAGATAAGTTGAAAATATTTGGTGGGGTAAGGGGAGGGAAGACTTACTGATGCTCCACCTGCCAACAGACGCATGACGATCAACATGGCAATATTATGAGAGATTGCACTGAGGACATTGAACACGACAAAAAGCGCAAAGGAGACAATGTAAATAGAACGTCGTCCAAAGGCTTCACTGAACGATGACCACCACAGCGGAAAGATGGACATGGCCAGCATATATAAGGCAATGGATAAGTTGACGATAGTTGGCGTTGAATTCAAATCGTCTGCAACTTGGTGTAGCGATGGCAAGAAGATAGCCGATCCAAGCGGTGCAGCCACACCACCAACTGCAGCGATTGCGGTGATATACCATTTTATTCTTCGTTGGTATGTCTTTCCGTTCTCTATTTCGGGTACGAGGGCCAACTGGGCAAATAGTCCACGACGTTTCAGTCGGGGAACTATTACGGGTGGACCGAGTTCGGTAGTAATGCGTCGTATAACTTCCGAGCTCTCTTCTAAATCTTTGTTGTCTATGTCGTTATGGCTGGTATCGTTGTTGGTGGCTTCAGATACTGTTGATGTATCGGAACGGTCATCTCCATCAACAATAGCTTCTTGATCAATTTCATGAACTTCCTTTTCGCTCGATATTTGTGTATTATCAGGACTTTCACTGCAGACTACATTTTTGTCCCCTGAGTTCTGAGCCTCGTTCGGTGAAGTCATCCTTGCTAGACTCGGCTATGTGTAGCTATAGTAGTGTAGCAGGCGGATAAGTATCCGTCGGTTGTTGTCATCCCCTTGTCTTGAGTCCAATTTCTCCTCTTTTCGCCGTTATTGATTGTCTTATCCGGAAGACTTGATATGAATATTATCTATCAAATTCAGGAAGTTGGCCCTTGAATGGATTGTCAAATGCTCGGCAAGTGAAGAGAAGAGAGCAAATTAGGGCTTGTTCCGACGTCACCCTTATCGTGTGAAATCGGGTCTTCTAGATCGACTGGAAAGAACGAAAGAAAGATAAAGAAGGAAAAAATGAAAAGATGAAACGAAGGGAAGAGATAGTAGATCGAAAAGTCACTTTTTCTCCATTTAGGGTAGGCATAATTCCAACCCCGATTAGGCATGCAGTCATGTACTCTGTAGGTAGCGGTACAAATGCCCACACTTTTTACGGGGCCAGTATTACTGATCAAGTGGTTCTTTGGCGGAGCTGTACTCCGCACGGCCATACATAATGCTAAAGCACATAAAACTCGCCGGTTGTCGTGCTTTATCTGCTTTATCGTCGGTTGGGATGTGAAGAAAAATTTAACTAAACGTGCCGAGATGCCGAGTGGCCACTATGTTGGTGCCTTGTTGTCTTGACTTGTAGTACGCAGATTGTCGGTGAAGAACTTCAGGCACATCATGTTCGATGCATCGTTTATCAGTAGTTGTAAGAATTCAAGTAAATCATCTTTCTGACAGTATCAACTCATTATGGTGTTTTTGAGAACAATGTAGTCATTGAAGTCTCCATGTGGGACTGCGCAAATTGCCGATGATTGGCGGCATACCAATCTCCGCACACTTATTTACTTACATATCATCGACTTTGTCGACATCTTGAGCAGAAGATAGACAAAGCATATAAAAACGAGGAAAATTAACAGTCTGACTATCAGACTAGTGTTACCATGGCCGATAATCCACCCCCACAACCAAGCGGGCTCCAAAACCACATGGCCAAATTCTCCGGCGACAACTACGTCCAAGGATGGGCCGACTTATGGAACAACAAGCAAGAAAACGAAAAGCTACCGTGGGACCGTGGCTGTCACAGCATCGCTCTAGAAGATCTTTTGACGAAATTGAAAGAATCCGGAGAAGGCGTCTTTGCCAATCATCGCAGACGCCGAGCATTGGTTCCCGGCTGTGGAACGGGTTACGATGTTCTGCTTCTCTCCAGTTTTGGCTTTGATACTTATGGGCTTGATTATAGTCATGCTGCCGTCGAATATGCTAAAGGATATGCGGCTACAAATACTGAGAAGTATCCCATCAGGGACGCTGAGATTGGTCGCGGAAAAGTGGTCTATGTGGAAGGAGATTACTTCAAGGATGACTGGTTGGAGAAAATCGGCCTTTCGGATAACTCATTCGACTTGATATATGACTACACTGTAAGTTTTATTGCCTCCTGAATATTGGCCTATCTTGAGCGTGGGCTTCAACTGATGCGATCTATTCTAAGTTTTTCTGCGCTCTGCAGCCATGGCTAAGACCGAGATGGGCTATGAGACATCGTCAGCTGCTTGCACCTGCACCGATTGGATCCTTGATCTGCCTTGAATGGCCAAGGCTCAAAGATCCAAAAACGCACGGTCCGCCCTTTGCAGCACCGTCGTCTGCATATTTTGCACATTTGAGTCGTCCGGGAGAAGAAATCGCTTACGACTCGGACGGCCATGTTGTAGCTGATCCTTCGCAGAAGCCGAGTCCTGTGGGACTTGTGCGAGCTATGTATTATCAACCGGAGCGAACTTATCCAGTTGGCAAAGACGAGAAAACGGGAGAGGTTATTGATCGCGTCTCAGTATGGCGTCGTCAAGACGCTTCCGGTGTTTAAAACGGCGGCTGCTAAAAAGCTGAGAAGAACGGAAAGTAACATATGGTCAATTAAAGAAGCTCATCCTCATGCGGCCACCGTGTTCTGTGCCAATGCATTATAATGTTCTCCAAGTCCGTATGTATGTCTATAATACGCCAACCAAATCCTCTTGACTTGATCGTCATCAATTTCTGACCCAGGTTCAATCTTCTCAACCCGTCCGTCACCTTGCAAAACATTTATTTCCACACCGTAAGCGCGAGCAATGGCCTGTAACTCCAACTGCCCACCCCATTCAGCTGTTAATCGTATCTTTTTGACATATTCATCCACAGGATCTTCCATAAAAGGAACAAAGTCGTCTTGATGCTCCGTTATATAGTCTGCAGTAACCGCCCGTACGGCGCGATAACCGTCATGCTTGGGTGAAGTCACCGTATCAACTCGGGAGAGCGTCGATGGCTGCAAGACAATACGGGCAGGATCTGGCCTCAGCCCCAATCCTAAGCTATCCAGTTGACATGCAATTGCTGAATAAAGACAATGTCCATCCGGATTTATTTCAATTTCGTGTAGACCTAATCGTTTAAACGCGGCCTCCATCGTCTCTTTTTCATTTCCGCGATGATCAGTTTGTTTTGCTGCTTCCTCCGCGGCGATCTCTGCTTGAGCTGCTCTCTCTGCCTCCCGACGGGCTAGTCGCGCTTTTTGCCGATTGGGCTTTTTTGAGCGTGTGTTCTCATTGTTTTCTTGTGTTGGGACAGGTGTAGGCGTAGGTTTCGCGATTACATCAACAACCTTCGCGACTGTATTGGCAGGCGCAGCTTCCTGATCGTTGCCCAGAGCGAGGTTATCTAAATCTTCGGTCGTGGTAGCAACCGCGTCTCCATTTAGTTGTGCAATTTCAAGCTCTTGTTGTGCCTTTAAATCTTGTTGCAGCCGATCACACTCGTCGTTGACGGCTTTGCGGGTTTTCTTGGTGGCGTTCTTTTTCTTCTGGGTTATTCGAGCCTGGAGATCGCGTTGCTCTTTGCGATGTTTTGCCTGCAGTTCCTCCATGATGGTCAACTATCTAGAATAACCCAGAGTTGCCCTGTTGCGAAAGGAGTTGTGTGTAAGCAGCTTCGAGAAAAGTCTGGCTGCTGTTAGAGCAGGCGGGGATGTCCCCACCAAGCCCTAGAATAAAAGCCCTAAAAGGCCATCCTAGATAGGACTAAGCCTCCCGTACCGTCAGCCTCGGCCATTTGCCGGTTATTCTGAGAGCTCCTCAATTGATCACGATGCTGTGTTTACGGGGAAGATCCTCGCGATGAGATTCTTCCTCTGGCCATGGACTGACTGATTTGAAACATCTTGGAATCTAAAGTCCTTATCTACTCTCTCTCCCTCTCTATATATATATCAACCATGGATATTCAAAATCTCTTCGATGTCAAGGTGAGCAAGCCATGGCTACATATCGCGCTACCCCCATTTGACAGTCATCTTCCCAGGACAAAATTGTCCTGGTAACAGGCGGAGCTAAGGGAATCGGTCGAATGATTTCGGAAGGATACGTGACGAACGGTGCAACAGTCTACATTTCCTCGCGCGACGCCAAGGCATGCGAAAATGCAGTCAGTGAGCTCAATGCTCTGGGAAAGGGTAAAGCCCATGCTATCCCTGCCGATTTCTACAAGGAAGAAGATATCAAGAAGTTAGTAGAAGAATTCGGGAAGCGAGAGAATAGTACGGTTGCCCCTTTTGGCGTCAATAGTCACGTTCACCCCCGTCGGACCATACGACTGACTGATATGCTTGCTTTTTCCTCTCCTTTTTCCCAACAGAGCTTAATGTCCTGGTCAATAATTCGGGGTCCACGTGGGGAGCCCCTTACGATGAATACCCTTCAGCAGCCTGGACGCGCGTATTGACGCTCAATCTACACCGAGTCTTTGACCTGACCAAACTCCTAACGCCCTTCCTCGAAAAGGGCGCCAGCGAAGGTGATCCGGCGCGGATCATAAACATTGGATCTGTAGATGGACTCCGTGTTCCACCAATGGAGACATTTGCATATTCTGCTTCGAAAGCGGGCTTGCACCATTTGAGTCGTACGCTGGCCAGCCATTTGGGAAAGAGGAACATCACGTGAGTGGTCATGTGCCCATCTGTTCGAGACCGCTCCAATTAACTCCGACTAACTCGTTATTGCTTTTTTCTCCCCCTATACAGCTCGAATACATTGGCATGCGGCCCCTTCCGTAGCAAAATGATGGCCGCTACTCTGCGCGAGATGGAGGATGCTCTCGTCGAAGGCATCCCATTGAGTCGCATCGGCAAACCGGAAGATGTAGCAGGCGCATGTATTTTTCTGAGCAGCCAGGCCGGATCATATGTGAACGGTGCTACGATTGCGGTGGACGGTGGCATGGTAGTCAATCCGAGATTGTGAAACGCCTTTTGTAGTATATAGTACTACGGCTGACTGGCTAGATTCGGTCAAGTGCCGGAGTGCATGTCCAGGCATGTAAATAAAAGAAAAGAGCCATTCTGTACACTGCTGCACCACATTGTCCTATTGTGGAGTTGAAAAACGATTATCTCTACTCGTTACTAAGGGCTCTGCGAGCAAGTGGGTCTGTGTCATCATATCAGATCCCGCAGTGACGAAACCCAAACCCGCTCGACAATCTTTGTATTTTACGTGGGGGCAAAGACAGTCCTCCTGTTCCTCTTCTTTCTATTTATCATATGCCCTTTTTTTGTCTGTCCGAGTGCTACATCTTGCAAAGCAAAAGCTTTACAGAGACAAGTTCTGTCTCCATCATTCCGATTCGAGATACCCCTGTCTTACCGCCACTCCGCTGCTAACCCTTCCGCCCACATCGAAATTAGCCTGATATACACCACAACAGCGAATTCGAACGACTTCCGTGAATATCCCTGTCAATTCCTATCATGAACACCCAAGAACGGTTGCAACGCGCCATCTCCATAGCGTCTGACCCCTTTTCAGAACCTGAAGTCTACTACGGTGGACCTGACGGTCACCATGATGGCGCCGATGGGCACCACCACCGGCGCACGTTCTCAGCTGTGAGTGACAGCTCGGGCATTGATAAGAGTGGTTGAGTTACTGATTATGGTAATTGGAATTTAGGATTTGAGATCCGTCAATCGGGACGACATCAAAGAGTTTCTTGGGAAGCTGCCCGCACGGCGGGGAAGTCATGGTATGTACTGTGTGATATTACCATTGATGTGTGGAGCAATATGCTCATGTGTGCTTTTCCAACAGATGAAACGACTTCGGCGCCACGCAAATTCTTGATCGACGTCGACAAGACGATCGCGACACTGCTCGAGCGGGAGGATACTGACCAGAATATGGAAATCACTATTGAGGATGTTGGTCCTAAGGTCGGTAAATTCCAATTGGCCGTGGGGTGAGACGAATATTGACTCTCGCAGGTCCTGCCAGTTGGAACGGCTGCTTCTCACGGGTATAACAAATTCGACGTTCGGGGCACCTACATGTTGTCCAACCTGCTCCAGGAGCTCACAATAGCTAGAGAATACGGCCGCAAGAGGATTGTACTCGATGAACAGCGCTTGAGTGAAAACCCCGTCAGCCGGTTGTCTCGCTTTATCAAAAAGACTTTCTGGAATGCCCTGACCCGAAGGATTGATGGGTCAAACATTGCCGTTGCTGGGCTGGATCCCAAGGACTGGACTGGCGATCCACGGCCTCGCATATATGTGCCACCTGGAGCTCCGGAGCAACTGGAATACTATACAAGGATTGCGGAGGAGAATCCGGCGATGGGGCTAGATGTCCAGAGATTGGACGGCCCAATCACCCCAGAGTACGTAAAGAGCTTGAATCCTAAGCCAGGTTTGTTAGCCGTGGAGATGGAAAAATATATCGATCCGGTGACGGGCAAGCAAGATCTGCGCGGTGTTCCGTTCGTTGTCCCTGGTGGTCGGTTTAACGAGCTGTACGGTTGGGATAGTTACATGGAGTCTTTGGGTCTGCTCGTCAGTGACCGGGTAGACTTGGCCAAGGCTATGGTGATTAATTTCTGCTTTTGTATCAAACACTACGGCAAGATCCTCAATGCCAACCGCTCATACTACCTTACTCGATCACAGCCTCCTTTCCTCACGGACATGGCATTGAGAGTATACGACAGGATCAAAACAGAACCCGATGCGCTTGAGTTCCTACGAATGGCGACACTTGCAGCAATCAAAGAATACTACAGTGTATGGACCGCAGAGCCCCGATACGATCCAGCTACAGGTCTTTCGCGATATCGTCCTGAAGGACTAGGAGTCCCTCCCGAAACCGAAGCCAGTCACTTCCTTCACCTTCTCACGCCATATGCTGAAAAGCACGGGATGTCATTCAACGACTTCGTTGCTGCTTACAACGACGGAGTTATTAAAGAACCTGAGCTTGACGAATATTTCTTGCATGATCGCGCTGTTCGTGAATCCGGCCATGACACATCATATCGCCTAGAACGGGTCTGTGCCAATCTAGCGACCGTCGACCTCAACTCGCTCTTGTACAAGTACGAAGTAGATATCTCACGAGTCATCCGTACCTACTTCAAGGACAAGCTGGCGATCCCTCCAGAGTTTCGCACCGCGCAAACAGCAAATGTCGAGTTTGAAACTTCGTCTGTATGGGATCGTCGAGCGAGGAAGAGAAAAATCACCATGGATAAGTTGATGTGGAATGATGAACAAGGTATGTTTTTCGACTATGATACAGTCAAGAAGCAGTGCATATCGTACGAGAGCGCCACGACGTTCTGGACCATGTGGGCTGGATTGGCCACTCCAGAACAGGCGTCGAAACTCGTCCGACAAGCACTTCCTCGCCTGGAAGAAGCTGGCGGTCTAGCTTCTGGAACGGAAAAGTCGCGTGGAGAGATCAGCTTGACTCGACCTAATCGTCAATGGGACTATCCCTTTGGCTGGGCTCCGCAACAGATGCTGGCATGGACTGGTCTTTTGCGATATGGATACCAAGACGATGCAGAGCGCTTGGCGTATAAGTGGCTGTACATGATCACCAAAGCGTTTGTCGATTTCAACGGCATTGTTGTGGAGAAGTACGATGTCACGCGTCCGATTGACCCTCACCGAGTAGAAGCTGAATACGGTAACCAAGGATCAAGCAAGACAGGGTAAGTCATCCTTCTCCTCGTCAGATTTTGCTAACGTATGTTTAGATTCGGTTGGGTCAATGCCAGTTACGTATACGGCCTCGAAATCCTCAATGCGCATCAGAGACGAGCATTGGGAGCAGTGACTCCATACGAGACGTTCAGCAAGGCAGTTGATCAACAATTCCCTTACTAATCACTGTATTTTTCCTCGTTATTCGTGTTGATCCAAAAATGATTCTAGACGATATGACGAATAAATTGCCAAAGAGGTGCATGGTGTTTGATAGAATTTATTCTGCATGTATGTTAGTGATGATGTAGGGGAGTCACGTTTCTTCCTCTTTTGCTATCTTGTTTTTCTTTCCGTAGACAGGATTCCCAGAGTTTATAATAAAATGTATTCATCAATTCTTGACTGATCTAGATTCCCGATAGACGTCCTCGGGACCGTCCATCTAAGAGCGGCCCAATTCCGAACCATTTGATGTATATCCTTGCAAAACGACGACCAAATCTAAGCTTTCTCAAACTAGCTAGATACTATTATTCATTTGTGAGCATCCTCAAGCTCTCCAAATGACTCATTCCGACATTTCTTCGTATCAAGTCCTGCCAGTGTACATCTTTTGAGTCATTCCTCTGAGCCGAGGTCTACGGAAAGTGCTGTGACAAAATTCGTGTATTGTACGGGTTATGTGAATTACTAGTGCGGAAATGCGAAAACCGGGGTCATATCTTTCACACTTGACACCAGGTTGCTTCGCGAACAGTTGATAAGAACTCAATCAGGCTATATGTTCAATTTAGAGACGCAAATCGAGTATAATAAATATTATTATTGTTTGACAGGGGATAACTGGGCGATATTCTGAGTTCACATGCAAATCGTGAAGAAACATAGTATGGTAATAACGTTACGAGAATACAGTCTAGAACTGAATTATGCTGCACTGACATTGTTATCGATATGGAAATTGGTCTTGCGATGCTCTTCCGATACATTCATTATACTCCCTGAGAAGAGAGAGAGTCGCAATGTTTGACTGTCTTCCTTCTATCAGCGGTAGTTAATGCCTATTTGCACGAAAACCATCTCCTCTCCAGCGGCGATAGCATATGTAGTCATTCTCAAGGACGAATGGAAGTAAGAATGAACCAGAGTTACGATACAGCATATAATTGGCTAAATTCAGCCAAATCTAGAGCTATTCGCCTCCCTCCGAATTGCGGAGGCAGTGTTAAGCTTGTGATTGAGGAACTATTTTGGACGAACCCAATCATATCATTTATTCTCAGAGTGACACTGCAAAAATATAGCCAAATCCCAAGACAAATACACCAGGTTTATGTACGTTGTATGATCTGCTGGAATACATGTTCCGAGCCTTACCGACCGACCCCGGTAACCCTATCAAAGCTCGGGTATGTGACGGCGTCATGAAGACACAAAATCTGTGGTTGAACTTTGCCTTGGCTCGTGATTTCGGCTTGATGGAGACCTTGCGTCTCGGCTATGAAATGTTCTTCTTGCTTTTACTTTAATAGCTCTAGATCCGCTTTTTTCTTTCTTCTTTTTCTGTAGTTTCATCTGTATAAATCTGTATACTATCTAGTCAGAACCTAACAGGTCAAGCGTTAGGGTTCCAGAGATTCATTCCTTGAGTACTTTGTCAAATACTATCCTCGATTGATCCGTACTCGACTCCCGGAAAGAACAGAAATATATCGAAAATGGGCGTCACAGACTTCGAGCTCGAAGACCAGAAGTATCTGGAAGAGGTCAATGCTGTCAAGCAATGGTGGACTGATTCACGATGGCGATACACAAATCGCCCCTTCACTGCTGAGCAGATTGTTGCGAAGCGCGGCACACTCAAGATTGAGTACCCCTCCAATGCACAGGCTAAGAAGCTTTGGAAGATTTTGGAGGAGAGATTCAGTGTACGTCTACGTGATTCCTGGGGGTTTGACCAGCAAGCTGACACAAAATAGAACAAAACTGCTAGCTACACATACGGCTGTTTGGAACCAACTATGCTTACGCAGATGATCAAGTATCTTGATACCATCTACGTCTCCGGATGGCAAAGCTCTTCAACCGCATCTTCGACCGATGAGCCCTCTCCCGATCTTGCAGACTACCCCATGGTATGTTAATTACTTCTAGCTGCTCTACTAATCGGCCCATTGCTAACATATTTCCAGAACACCGTCCCCAACAAAGTCAACCAATTGTTCATGGCTCAACTCTTCCACGACCGAAAACAGCGCGAAGAGCGTATTACTACCCCCCGCGAAAAACGCAGCCAGGTCCAGGACTACGACTACCTCCGACCCATCATCGCTGATGCTGATACTGGCCATGGTGGTCTCACTGCCGTTATGAAGCTCACTAAGCTCTTCGTCGAGCGTGGTGCTGCTGGCATCCATATTGAAGATCAGGCGCCCGGTACAAAGAAGTGTGGACACATGGCTGGCAAAGTCTTGGTGCCTATTAGTGAACACATCAACCGTTTGGTTGCTATTCGTGCTCAGGCTGATATCATGGGTATGTCCTTGTATTTTGTATTGTATAGTCCCGAGGTCGATCAATCTAACCCGCAACAATAGGCACTGATCTCCTCGCCGTTGCACGAACCGACTCCGAAGCCGCTACCCTCATCACCTCCACTATCGACTACCGTGACCATGCCTACTTGATTGGATCCACCAACGCCAATATTCAACCTCTTAATGATTTGATGGTTGCCGCTGAACAGTCTGGTAAAACCGGTGACCAACTACAAGCCATCGAGGACCAATGGGTCGCTCAAGCCGGCCTCAAGAGATTCGACGACGCTGTCATCGACACAATCAACAAATCTGCCTCTGGTAACAAGAAGGAACTCATTGACAAATACTTGGAAACTGCCAAGGGAAAGAGCAACACTGAAGCCCGCGCCATTGCAAAGAGTATCACCGGAGTGGACATCTACTGGAACTGGGATGCCCCCCGCACCCGAGAGGGTTACTATAGGTACCAAGGTGGTACTCAGTGCGCCATCAACCGCGCTGTCGCCTATGCTCCATTCGCCGATTTGATCTGGATGGAGAGCAAGCTTCCTGATTACCAGCAAGCTAAGGAGTTTGCCGAAGGTGTCCATGCCGTCTGGCCCGAGCAAAAGTAAGTCATCTTCCTGCCACCCCGGTCAATATAAGTATCAGATCATTAATCTTTTTTTTTCTGTGCAGACTCGCCTATAACCTCTCCCCTTCCTTCAACTGGAAAGCCGCCATGTCCCAAGACGAACAACTTACCTACATCGACCGTCTCGGCAAGCTCGGCTACTGCTGGCAATTCATCACGTTGGCCGGTTTGCACAGCACAGGCTTGATCAGCGACCAATTCGCCTCCGCCTATGCCAAACAGGGTATGCGCGCATACGGTGAACTCATCCAAGAACCCGAGATGGAGCGCAAGGTCGATATTGTCACGCATCAGAAATGGAGTGGTGCCAACCTGATTGATCACAGTCTTGCGATGGTGACGGGTGGTATTAGCAGCACTGCTGCTATGGGTAAGGGTGTGACTGAAGAACAGTTCAAGTCCTAAACATATTATTTTTTTGCATCGTTTGCTTTGAGATATCGTCTTTTTGTATATGTTCAGGGTTGAATTCTATCACGTGATGTTGTCTGTCAACGGACATGAAACAAATCGTCCTGTTTTCTTATTTGAACGTTGCGAATAAAATGTCCAAGTCTACATACACCAGTACGCACGTAAGTTTCACTGAAATGATTCCCTTTCATCCGAATCAATCGTGCAACACTGTAGTCTGAAGACGCGTTCGCGCGAAGCGGGAAGATATTTGTCCTAGAGTCCATACCACCATCAGCAGATGTTGAGCATATAAAATCGTTGATAGGTAGATACTATGTACTAGCGGCCTAAAGATGGACCGTGAGCATGAAGATCCTACGCGCGTAACTTACCGAGGCTCCTTAAAAGCTTCCAAGCCCCAAGCGCGCTGATTAGCATTTAATGGAGCTCGGGAGTCGGACCTGGCCTAGGTAACCCCGCAAGCTGTGAGCATAGCTTACCCGTCAACGCTTCTTTTCTGCCTGCGATCTTTACTTCTTTTTCTCCACTTGTTTCTCCTTAATTGCCTGCCTTCACATGATACGGAGAAGGTATATCTACTATCTTAACGCCACTTGACTCTTTTAATTTTCTACTCTTGATTTATTTATTTATTTATTTTTTGGTTAATCTTATTGTGTTCTGCTCTTTACTCTGGACTAAGTCGCCAGCCAGTGACAAGTGATCTTATACCATTACCATATCTTACATCTCCATCATCAAGATGGTTGTCACCAATGAGTCCATTAAAATCCATCCGCTGGAGTATACTCCAGTGGAAACCATCCAGAAAAAGATTGCCGTACTAAAGGACTCTTTTTACGACTCCAAGACTCGACCAGTGGAATTCCGCAAACTCCAGCTCCGGAAGCTATATTGGGCGTAAGCTATCCTATCCTATTCATATATACCTTTGTCCAATAACTAACGAATGAGAAATAGCATCCGCGATAATCAAGATCGTATCGTTGAAGCGCTGGCGCGCGATATGGGAAGACCCCCATACGAGGCCCAGGTAGCCGAAATCATGTGGCTACTTGGAGAGATTCTGTTTGTCTTGAAGAATCTCGACAAATGGCTCAAAGATGAGCCAGCTCCCGATATCCCTTGGCTTTATAAGCCATTGGCCCCCAAAATTCGTAAAGATCCGATGGGAACGGTCTTGGTTATCGGTTCATGCAACTATCCATTCCAACTCACATTCTCGCCCATGATCGGTGCTATCGCTGCCGGTAACACTGTTGTGCTCAAACCCAGTGAACAGCCTACCAATTCCGCTCAGGTAGCGCAGGAGATCGTTGAGACTGCCTTGGACCCTTCGTGTTATACGGTTGTACAGGGTTCTATTACTGAAGTGCAAGCCCTCTTGGCTGAGAAATGGGACAAGATCCTCTTCACTGGTAGCCAAACCGTCGGCCGTATCATTGCCAAGGCTGCTGCACCACACATGACCCCCGTGGTCCTTGAGCTCGGAGGCTTGAACCCTGCCATCGTGACACGTAATGCTGACCTTCGTATTGTAGCTCGTCGTCTACTATGGGCCAAGACTCTCAACGGCGGACAAACCTGTACAGCTCAGAATTATATTCTTGTTGAGAAATCAGTGCTCCCAGCATTGATTGAGCAGTTGAAGAAGGCGTACAAGGAGTTCTACCCTAGTGGAAGCAGCAAGGGACCTGATTTTACACGTATCATCAATGACAAGGCTTTCCAACGACTAAAATCCATGCTGGACAACAGCAAGGGTAGGATTATAATGGGAGGTACTGTTGATGAAAAAGAACGATACATTGAGCAAACCTTTATTGAAGTCGACTCCATCGAAGACTCGATGGTTATCAACGAGACCTTTGGTCCTATCTGCGCCGTCCTTCCTACCAACAATGTCGATGAAGCCATCAGTCTCGCACGCAAAGTCCAGGATACAACACTCAGTGTATCCGTATTTGGGAACTCAGCAGATCACCAAAAGGTCATGGCCGGTCTTCGGTCCGGCAGTGTCTCTCTCAACGACGCCCAGCCACATGTCAATACTCTGCCCTTCGGCGGTGTTGGTGAAAGCGGTACTGGTGCCTATCGGGGCCGATCCAGTATCGACGTCTGGACTCATGCTCGACCCTATACCAACACTCCACGATGGATGGAATATTTGCTTGATGCCCGTTACCCGCCGTACACCGCTAGCAAGTTGCGGATGATCAAGTTGTCGATGGATGGCTCTCCGGATTTTGATCGTGAAGGTCGTCAGAGTCGATTTACCTGGTTGAAATATATTCTTGGAGGAACTCCATCTCGTGTTGCTGCTGTTGCTATTAGTAAGTTATGATTCCATTTCCTTTTTTCCGAACTCTGCCGTGGTATCGATCGATCCTGTGTCTTGTCTATTTGATTACCTCTTTGAATGCTTTGCCATCATAACATCTAAACATCAACGTCTATGACTAGATGAACAATTTACGACTGTCAATGTTGGCTCACAAGCCAAATGAGTTTCTCATTTAGGGCTGTGATCGTCTGAATCGAGCACTGCCCGCCTTTCTTGCCCTATGAATGGCAATTCACCTTCGAAAAACTTTTGATCCGATACCCCCTCGTTATTCTCGAAATTGTGATTGATATATTTTCCATCTTTGAATCCCTAAGTCGTTGATTTTATTTTGATCTTTGATACCAATTTCTTGGAAAAACTAACTAATCTAACAATCATTTTCTCCTTATTCATTATAGTCGTCTACTTGATCAGAGAATATCTGAAACGAAATTCGAAGCTTTGAGTACAATTTCCAGATGGGAATATAGTCGCTCGTTAGTTGAATCCCATCTTGGGACAGTGAGAACTGACAATCAGAGGAAATCTGTACTTTTGCATCTATCTACGATATTGGATCCACCTCACAATCAAAGTCTTTGCCTTTGGAGCTGTTTGTTTTAGCAATTCGTGTACGATGTATGTACTTTCTAGGAATTTGATGGCTTTTTGGTCTTGATTATTCAATCATGTTCACTAGACTAGTATTTGAAGACGTAGTATTCAAATATTGATACATTTCCCGTCACTGCAATGCTTCGCATTAATACAAAAAGATTGGAGAAACTAATCCAAACAAACACGCTCCAATAATCCAGAATGCAAAGAAGGGACACTTCTTATAAAATCAAAAGATATGGAGACAGACTAGAAACGACTCTCAATACCCCTTCGACTTACACAAAGATATTTCACACCTTTATAAGGCCGTACACCCTCACCCAAACCCCGGCTTTTCCGTGGATCAATATTTATACTGTCCACTCGGATACCCGAAGGTAGCCACCCTTTTACTGAGAAAGAGACAGTGGCGGATTTGGGCATAAGAGCTGAATGGATCTGTTCTTTACGGGAGGCGCTTTCCTTGAAAGGTGGGTTATTCGTAGAATGTGCGGTGGTAGAAGGAGGTGGTGTGGAAGTCTGGGATGAATTCGGTTTGTCAGGTGTCAAAGTCGATTGTCCCTCGACGGCGGCATTGGCTGCAGAAGTCTTTTTTGATTTCGGTTTCTTTTTCTTCATTTTCGTGGATTTCGGTTTTCGCGGTTTGGAAGATTTCCCTGTAGGGTATGACTCGGATGTGTATGTTGTAGGGTCTTGTTGATATGAATCGGCATCATAGTAGCCTTGTAACAGTTCTTGACCAGCTGCAATCTCTGCTTCGGTCTCGTCTAAATCATCATGATAGCCAACGACTGTGCAACGTAACGTCGCCGTGCCGGATACCGATCCACTATCTTTGGTGTATATTCGCCATTCGAGATAGTCGTCACCAGGTGAATAATCTGCTTCACCTCTACTTGGGCGCATATCTGTTATATTTCGGACTGCCTGGGGAATAGGCACGTGAACAATCACTTCGTCGAGGACAGGAAGTGATGGGGTACCACTGTTGCTCCCGCCTCCTAAAAAGGAGGGTGTCGAGCTCCCAGAACCAGTACGTCCGGTATTGGCTTGTCGGACGCCCGGGAAGCTTGTGTTGAGAGTCAAACGAACCTCAAAATCTTTCCCGCTTGGTCCTAATGATTTCTCTACAGCAACAAATGCCGGTAAAAATAACTTCTCCATATGTCTCGGCGGCTCGTCAATGCTTGGATCTATTGGGAGGAGGTCGGCTTCATATCCAGCGAGTATAAACTTTCCATCCGGAGGCACAAAGCTCAGCTCCCCAGGTCGCTCTCTCCAACGCGCAAGACGAACACAAGGATGAAACACGGGTAGTCGCATTTTCTGATCTATCGCTCGTTGCCCCCCTGGCGTTGTGAGGGATAGTAGAAGATCAGGGACACCAGACACTTTTGCTGTGAATGCTATTGTGCCGGAAGCCAACGCAGAAAGTAATCGTCCGGATGGAGCTATTGTTACGGACAGGCTTTCAATTATATCAACGTATATCTCATTCGATGTATGGCGCACGCCAGGCCGCCGCCACGGTATAGCTGGCCCCAAAGCCGATGCAGCCCTAGAATTAGGCAATTGCGGTTTGAGCGGGTTGACAGAGGCTGTACTCGGAGATGCCGCGCTGATTAAGATTTCCATTAGCATGAGTGAAAATGCAAGCACGCAATGTTGATGTTTTCATACCGTGGTAACCCGACACCTCCCAGGAACTTGTTCATCCAACCCGCAGTCTCAACATTTTCTTGAAGGGCATTGATTTCAGTATTGCTAACCAAGCCCGCATCGCACATTTCCGTTAGTAGCTGTG
Source organism: Talaromyces stipitatus ATCC 10500 (assembly GCF_000003125.1). NCBI lineage: Eukaryota > Fungi > Ascomycota > Eurotiomycetes > Eurotiales > Trichocomaceae > Talaromyces > Talaromyces stipitatus. Next base: position 1,095,011 of record NW_002990116.1, read on the forward strand.
CGACTACATCGTAGTTCGATTGTAGCTTGGTCGACAACAGAGGAGCCCCCACGAACTCCTCAAGCACATCGACGACTCTATGAAGGAATTCGAGGACAAGGAGGGGTTCGGTGTCAACATCGCTCGGAGAAAGAAATAGTAGATTTGAATGTGATATTGAAAATACAGTCACGGCAGGTGAGGTCTCTGTGAGGTACAGTAACGAGGGACGTGGTGCGGGGTGTGCCAGGAAGTGCCATATGAGAGAGGATGCGGAGGGCGGCCGAGAGCGATACACATGTTCTAGAATTGGTACACTAATCAGCAGTTAGCGACGATGAATGTCAGAAAATCGGGAGAGGAATCATACTTGTGCTCGTCGTAAATATAGAGCGCTCTAATGGCGCCGTTCATGATGGCAGTTTTGAGTGTAGATGTAACCGATCGCATACCTATGACGCTGGCCGGCCGGTGATATTTAGGCAGGCCGCAACTAAACAAGTTCTGCCGCCGTATGCCGCCGACGCAGCTTCGACAAAACATGTGCTTCTTCCCACCTTTCAGCAGACACTCGATTTTTTGCTGAAGGGCTGGTATCAGATGATTAAAAGGGTGGTGAGTCTAATAATATCTGATCAAGCTTGTTGAGTTTACTAATGACAACCGGGCATAGTTACTACAATAACTGACCAGCACTGCTAACCAAGAAACCGTTCGACGTCCTCTCATTTCTTCACCAAACAGTCATGACGAACTCCAAAGCACCTTGGGAGCTGAAGGCGGAAGAAGTCGAAAAACAGGTTGCAGGACAAGATCAGTATGAAGACTGCTTAGCATGTCGAATCACCGGTAGGACATCCACAAATATGAGCTTTTCGACGTAACGGTTGCTAAAGACAAATTGTCATTGTCGTTAGGGTCCGCGGCGTTTATTGGGCTCGGAGTGTATAGCTATTATACAGGAATGCAGAATCTGAGAAAACAAGAGACAGCAATTATGAGAAGTGCGAGCAAATATAAGATGGGATCAAGGCAGCTCGGCATAGCAAGTCTGTCCGCTTCTCTCATAGGTCTAGGACTTTACAGGGCGTTCAACTGATGTAGGCTCTTGGCCATGATTCACGGATTGTATTATAAGAAAGTCTCTTCTTCCATTGAATATTCATGTATAGTATATAAAATAAAGTCTAGAAATGGGGTTCTGATATAAGACCGCCAACTGCGAAACAGCCCATGATGCATAAAGACTCCTCATAAATGCTAAGAATATTCCTCCACTTCCACTGGGTATCACAAATGCATGCCATCGTTCCGTCGTGTATGTGTATTAAAACCTCATGTAAATCGCCCGCGTTTGCCGCCGCCAAAAAATTCGCGCCCATTTAGGCCCGATAAGTCGAAGAAATCAGGGAATTGAAGCTTGCGCTTGTTCCCCACACTTGTCCCATGAGTTGGTGATCGTCGAGCAGAGACGTTGAGACGACCGGCGGTTCGGGTATTCCGTGGTAACATAGATATTCCAACTCCAGTAGGCTCATCTTGTGAAGTGGAGGTCATGGACGAGGTGTCTGATGATTGCATATCGACGTCTTGTGAGAAGACAGGAAAAGTAGGTCCGGCAGAGAATGTGAAGACAGGAGGTTTAGTGAATGTAGTATCGGCGGAGTCAGTTGGCTGCACAGGCTCGGTCTGTTGGGGCCGTTGCTCGTCAGTGGTGGCATCTTCTGTTCGAGGTTGCGTAGGCTCAGGATTATGTCGTAACTGATCGTTGTCATGATGCTCCTTCCGATAGACTACCGGTGATGAACTTCTCGCTGGTTTATCGTCATCCTCACTTTCACTGTTGGATGGGACTCCATCGAGTCGTTCCGTGGCCCATTGGCGGACCTGCCACCCTTCGCCATCTCCTAACCCAAGGTGCTTTCGATCTAGGAAATGCAAGAGATCTTCAATTGCTTCTTGATAACCAAGTTGCTTCGCCTGGGCCTGGTCTGTGACAGCACTCTTATACAAGTTCGTGACCGAGAGAGCAGCGGCTTTAAAAGCTTGTAATAACTGTTCGGGCGGCTGAGCATGTGACGTAGAGCTGGGAAGTGATGTGTTCAACGATCTCATTGAGTCCATGATGGGCGATCCTGGTGGGAATGCCCTTGGGACAACTTGAGTTGGTGTCGAGTGGCCTTCTGGAAGAGGCCCGAGCTTGGAGAAAAAACGAAACTTGTGGAAATGTTGTTGAGGATCTTTTGAAACAAAAAAGGAGTGAAACGACAAGATGCTTCTCGCTCAATTTAGAAGGGTCTCGTCTATCTGGACATACGCAAAAAGCAAAGAGAGACAAGTCAACCAATGTAGACAACGACAGGTCGAGTGTCGTCGTCGATAATCAGACCAGATGACCCGACTAGTCGTTGATGGCAACCGGATTAATCAGTTTAGTCGCTTTTCTTGGTGTGACTTAGACGATCCGCTTCCACGTGATTCAGGGCATCCCGCACTAATCCCAAATGGAACTTTATCTGGTATCTGATTTTCGGCAAAACAATGTTCCTCGGATGTTGCTGAGTCAGCCAGAACTACCAATCAGAGCGCGTCTTTTCTACGCGCCTGGACTAGGAATTTCCCATTTGCCTTCCCTTTCGCGATCTCTGATGACTTCGATTCTTCATCATCTCATTCACATTTCGTTACAACGGACGCCAGGCAGCACGTACAGCTATTGAGATTAGGTAATTTGGTGCCAACTTATTGTGCGATTCATCCCCTAGCGATTATCAAGGTCGCCAGAGCTACATAGCCTCGATCTACAGTTTGAGCAAACTTGAGCGTCTTCAATCCCATCGCTTCCAGGGCGCTACCACCGCCACCATGGCGCCCTCACGCAACCTTCCGGACTCGGATACTTCATCCCAGGTGGATACGCCGATGACTGACGGAAACGAATCTGTTGCTCGTATTCCTGTCGACGAGCCCGACTACCCCATGGCTGTACGTCCATTCTGCTTTCATATATCAAAGCACTTATAGAGCTTTTACTTATCTTATTCTCACTGTAGGACTACCAAGATACTCCGGATTATACAGTATGATACGATAATATCCCGTGAAAAGAACATTTGAATGAGCGGCAGGATTGACATAAGAATTATAGGATTCGGATACCAACCCCAACACGACTGCAAGCAGCATTGCAGGCGATCTCACTCATACAGATGGACGCAAACGGAGGTCCGAAGCTTTTCAGCTCAGGAAAAGCGTTCTCGGCAAGCAGCACGGACGATTAGACGAGTCAAGGGTTTGTTCGCATGGAAGTCAATCATTGAGTTCAGTAGGCTAATCGTTCTCTGTTGTTTAGGAAGATGACTCGATTAGGCGATTCCGATATCTCCTAGGTTTAACAGATTTATTCCGTCACTTTATCGAGACCAACCCGAACCCGCGCATTAAAGAGATCTTGGCGGAAATTGACCGACAAAACGCCGATGAAACTAGCAAGGCTAAGGGGTCTTCTCGCAAAGGAGGTGCTAGCGGCGACAGGAGACGCCGTACTGAAAAGGAAGAAGATGCAGAACTTTTGAAAGATGAAAAGAGCGGCGGAGAGACAGCCACCATCTTCCGCGAGTCCCCAGCCTTCATTAACGGAGAGATGAGAGACTACCAAATAGCCGGCTTGAACTGGTTGGTTTCGCTTCACGAGAATGGCATATCGGGTATTCTTGCAGACGAAATGGGTCTCGGAAAGACTTTGCAGACGATTTCTTTCCTTGGCTACCTTCGACACATCTGTGGTATCAACGGACCACATCTGGTTGTAGTACCGAAGTCTACCTTGCACAACTGGAAGATGGAGTTCGCAAAATGGACGCCCGAGGTCAACGTTATGGTCCTGCAGGGAACCAAGGAGGAACGCCATGAGCTAATTACTGAGCGCCTTGAGAAGGAGGATTTCGATGTCTGCATTACCAGCTACGAAATGATTCTAAAAGAAAAGTCCCATTTCAAGAAGCTTGCTTGGGAATATATCATTATCGACGAAGCGCATCGCATCAAGAACGAGGAATCTTCACTTTCTCAAATTATTCGCGTCTTCCACTCCCGCAATCGGTTGCTTATTACCGGAACGCCTCTACAAAATAACTTACACGAACTCTGGGCTCTTCTCAATTTTTTGCTTCCCGATGTCTTTGGCGACTCAGAAGCATTTGATCAATGGTTCTCCAATCAGGACTCTGACCAGGACACTGTTGTACAGCAATTGCACCGTGTTCTTCGACCGTTTCTGCTACGCCGAGTCAAGAGCGATGTTGAGAAAAGTTTGTTGCCCAAGAAGGAAGTCAACTTATTCGTTGGTATGTCAGACATGCAGGTAAAATGGTACCAGAAAATCCTCGAGAAGGATATCGATGCTGTGAACGGCGCTGCTGGCAAGAGAGAGTCGAAGACCCGGTTGCTCAACATCGTGATGCAGTTGCGCAAGTGTTGTAACCATCCTTATCTTTTTGAAGGCGCCGAGCCCGGTCCACCATATACAACAGACGAGCATCTTATCGACAATTCGGGCAAGATGGTTGTTTTGGACAAGATCTTGAACCGCATGAAGAAACAAGGAAGCCGTGTGCTTATTTTCTCCCAGATGAGTCGTGTCCTCGACATTCTTGAAGATTACTGCGTTTTCCGGGAGCACAAGTATTGTCGAATTGACGGTTCGACGGCTCATGAAGACCGAATTGCAGCCATTGATGAGTACAACAGAGAAGGCTCGGACAAGTTCATCTTCTTGCTTACAACCCGCGCCGGTGGTCTCGGTATCAATCTTACCACTGCAGATATTGTCGTACTTTTTGATAGCGATTGGAACCCACAAGCGGATTTGCAAGCCATGGATCGCGCTCACCGTATCGGTCAGAAGAAACAGGTCGTTGTCTTTAGATTTGTCACGGAGCATGCCATTGAGGAGAAGGTTCTCGAGCGAGCCGCCCAAAAACTACGGCTGGACCAGCTTGTCATTCAGCAAGGTCGTACTCAGCAACAGACAAAGAATGCCGCATCCAAAGATGAATTGTTAGGCATGATCCAGCATGGAGCTGCTGACGTGTTCAAGAAGCAGGGAGGCACGCTCACTGGTGGAGCTGAGATGACTGATGATGACATCGACGCAATCTTGCGCAAAGGTGAAGAGCGCACGGCAGAACTCAACAAGAAATACGAAAAGCTCGGAATCGATGATCTTCAGAAGTTCACTTCGGACAATGCCTATGAATGGAATGGTGAGGATTTCACGAACCGTAAGAAAGACATCGGTATCAGCTGGATCAATCCTGCCAAGCGAGAGCGCAAGGAGCAGTTTTACTCTATCGATAAATACTATCGTCAAGCTCTTGCTACTGGTGGACGTACCGCTGACCCCAAGCCCAAAGTACCACGTGCTCCTAAACAAGTTTCCATTCATGACTGGCAGTTCTTTCCCCCACGTCTGCATGAGCTACAGGAGAAGGAGACAGCGTATTTCCACAAAGAGATTGGGTACAAAGCTGTCCTTGCTGATGGAACAGACGAGGACCTGAGCGAACGTGAAGCTAATCGAGACCTTGAGCAACAAGAGATTGACAACGCGGTACCCCTAACTGAAGAAGAACAGGCCGAAAAGGCCCGACTTTCCGAAATGGGCTTTCTGCACTGGAATCGGCGAGACTTCCAACAGTTCGTAAACGGGTCTGCCAAATTTGGTCGAACGGATTACGAAGGTATCGCCACTGAGGTGGATAGCAAGACTCCTCAGGAAGTGAAGGAGTACGCCAAAGTTTTTTGGGATCGCTACGACGAGATCAATGATTACCCCAAATACATCCGCGTCATCGAACAAGGCGAGGAAAAGCTTCGAAAAAATACACACCAGCGGAAAATGCTTCGAAAGAAGTTGGATATGTACCGCGTTCCACTACAGCAACTTAAGATCAATTACACGGTATCTACCACGAACAAGAAGGTGTACTCCGAGGAGGAAGACCGATTCCTGCTTGTTATGCTTGATAAATTAGGCAAGGAGGATGATACCGAAGGTATTCAACTCTTCGAGAGAATGCGTGAGGAGATTCGAGAGAGCCCTCTATTCCGATTCGATTGGTTCTTCCTCAGTCGTACACCAGTTGAACTTAGTCGCCGATGTACCACGTTGCTCAATACCATAGCCCGAGAGTTTGAACCTGAGCCGAAAGCCAATGGAGAGAGCGGCAAAGCCCGCGGTCGTGATCGCGATCGTGTGGAAGAGGATGGCGATGAAGATGAAGACGAAGCGCCCGCCAAGAAGAAATCAAAGAATGGAGCAGCGGTGGTAAATTTAACCAAGGATGTCCTCTTTCCCTTACGTTATACTAACATGCTATGAACAGAATAAGAAATTAAAGGGCGTCAAAGCCGGCAGTAAGGGCTCATCTGCAAGCACATCCAGAGCTGCCAGCGTCTCATCCAATGTTCAGAGCAGTAAATCGAAGAGCAAGAAGAAATGATGAGTCAGAATCCGGTGTATATTGTGCAAGTTTAGTGTTCCCGGGGTTTGTATCATTTGTTGATTTTGCTGTTCGTCATGGTTCGGACTCGGCTGAACGATCTATATCTTAGCTGAATGTCCTGCTCAGGTTGGTTTACATCGGCGTTTCAGTTTTTTGAGGAGGTTTATTCTGTAGAACTACAACTTGACTATTTGCAAAGATAATGATGACAGAATATTAATCAGTTAACTATTAGGTAGAATTTAGATATACTCTATTCTATTCAGATATCAATGCGACATACTCCATCTTACCTAGGCACCTAGGTAGGTTTACTCATTAGGAACAAGGCGGGTACAGAGTACTGTACCTGGGTATTGCATGAACTGGAGAGCAGATGTATCCGACGAAACATGCTAAGTATCCTAGGAAGTAGTGGATTTCTCCTCACTCCTCATCAACCTCTTCGAAAGATTCCTTAGGTATGGAATGCTGATCATGGATAGAGCCCATCTCAATCCTCCTGGGCTTCAACATGATGCTTGATTATACTGAGTCATCACTCACTAGCATACCAATTTACTCTCCTCTGCAATCTCTTCAATCCTGTAGACCCGCTGGCATTTTTGGCTTGGTGGGATTAGTTTCTCAAAGTCGTTGATCCCAGCACCAGAATGAAGCTCAGATGCAGTCAAGTTGGAAATGCCTAGCCAGGCTTCGTCAGTTCTTTCAGTGTCGTCTGGGCTGCTCAGTCAAACCTTGGAAAAAAGCACAACCTTGGAAACATAGTTTTCGAATACTTGATCACATCACCTAGGTAGACTTTAGCGTGACATGATTCGTTTCATGGCCAGGTCTTGACAGGTTTGAATTTGATGGGAGTTGATACACGGCTCCAGGTCTCACGAGGACAGATGTCATCCAACTGGTACTCAGGGATCACCCATCGCACTACCATAAAAATACGCATAAATAACAGCAATATTGATGTAATTCGAGTTGTCGTAGGCGGATATGATATATCACCATTCTAATTTTAGCAAGATATCTCTCCGACAACTTATCCTTGGTTATTTATAGGTCCCTCACATCTAAGAGTAAGTGATCGGCTTGGTGTCGGGACACATGCTTAACGACCTTCTAATATAGCTACATATAAGTCAATGTTATTAAACCGCTTTATTATTCCTAGTTGAAGTCCTAAGTTGAAGCCGCGTCAGCTATTACATCAGGGTGTTTCAGACAATCCATCTAAATCAAACATCCATGCAATTGAAGAAGTATTGGATGACTGCTATAGACGTCGGAAAGGTTTTGCTTTTCACTGATACGCTTTTAGAATAACCATAGAACCTGTTCCATTCTCACCTGCTCAGATTAGGGCTAACTGTGATCGTGTGGTCGCTGACGTAGTGAGTCACCTGCAAGTGTCGGACGAATAGATGGAATCTCAAAGACAGAGCCGTACTAAAGAAGTGTTAATATCATGGTCAGAAATGGCCATCAAGTATGCTTAATCGATCTGAGGTATCGGCTGTGGCGCTGCTGAGTTGATAGCCATGCATACGTATCGAGAATACCGTAATTTACACTAATGCAATGATAAAGTTGGTAGAATACCCCGCAGCGGGCCGCTATTCCGCAGATAGAAGCTTATTTCAAGCAGGCATTGTTCCTGTATGAAATGAGTGTTTCACTGCTGATCCTCTGACTTGTATTTTGAATGAAAAAATGTCCATGCCGAGGATACTCATTGGATATAGGAATAGAGTGTGGCTTGGAAATTTAATGTTCTCCTACATCATTGATTGGGTATATCGATATAAATACAGAATACTACATCATATTACATTAGTCCGTACCACTACGACTGATCAGGCGTAGTGTACCTTGCACATCTCATCATCTCCAATGATATCGGGACTCGCTGGCCACTAGTATCTACATACTCCCAGCAATAAGGTGAAACTTGACTCCAGATTCCAAAACATGGTCTCAGAGTGAAGGCCTAGGTAAGTAATTGATTGCTTAGATTCATGATAAATCTGCACTTCGTGCCACGTCTAAAACTTAAATGTCGCTAGCCGAAAGTTGTAAATAGACATGAAGCATTATAGTTAGTACTTGTCATTGGCGGACGCTGACGTTGTCACTCGCATCGTCAACTGATAAGGTTGCTGTTAGTGGCGTTTGATATGTTGTTGATAGCGCAAGTGATGACGACAAGCTTGTTGCACTTAGCATCGTTGTCATGCGCCTCGATGAGTGGATAGCTTGACCTCGATTTAGCTTGTTATGATCAACACAAGCAGCCACACCCAGGTCCCACCTTCTTTCCGTGTGTCAACTCCAGTCACCGGTGCTTTTCTATGCTCTCTGCTCATATAAACCTCACTTCTTATCCGCTCTTCTCCTCTCCTCTTCTCTTCTCTATCATAAACAATCATTCTTAAACGTCATTCTCAACTGCAATTGCCGGTCCAATTCTATTCTTTTAGCATTACACCAAGGAACAACTATCTCATTTGCACACCATGGCTAGCAAAGTCAGAGTTCTCTTGAACCCCAAGTACAAACGTAACGGCACCAAGTCTTACGTCCATCTGCTTCGCAAGTATGGATTCGATACTACCCTTGATGGCCCGTACTTTCACGCAACCCACATCCAGCAGCAAGGAAAGTTCACCGCTGCCGGCCACGCACCCGTTGGTGGTCGTGCGCGCGTCCACCGAGCCTTGCAAAAGAAAGTAGATGGCCAGACAGGTGATGTTCCAGCCGATGATGTCCAGAATGATACTATGTACCTGGCTGAAGTTGGCATTGGTACTCCTGCTCAGACTTTGAAGCTGGACTTTGACTCTGGCTCTGCAGATCTTTGGGTGCGACCAGAACATCTTTGAAAATTTGACTCGTAAAAAATATGAACTAACAACTTCTAGGTATGGTCCACTGAATTGCCATCCAGCATCCAATCTTCTGGATCAAACCATACTATCTTTGACCCATCGAAGTCTAGCTCTTGGAAAGTCACCTCTGGACAGATATGGCAGATCTCTTATGGAGATGGTTCCTCTGCTTCTGGTGATGTTGGCACTGATGTCCTCAATCTTGGAGGCATTGAAATCAAGGACCAGGCTATTGAGCTGGCCAAGGACCTTTCTGCTCAGTTCCAACAATCAGAGGGGGATGGTTTGCTTGGATTAGCTTTCGGCACAATCAACACGGTCAAGCCACAAGCTGTTCAGACTCCAATGCAGGAATTGATCTCTCAAAACTTGATCCCGTCGGATGCACGGCTCTTCACTGCCCACCTGGGTGAAGCAGCCGTAAAGAGCGACAATTCTTTCTACACGTTCGGATACATTGACCAGGATACTGTGAAGGCTACCGGCAACCAGATCGTGTACGCCAAAGTCGACAATAGCCAGGGTTTCTGGACCTTTGACTCGGCTTCTGCCACCGTGAACGGCAAGACTATCAGCCGCTCTGGCAACACTGCTATTGCTGATACAGGTACTACTTTGGCCCTTGTTGACGACGAGACCGTTAAGGCCATCTACGATGCCATTCCAGGATCCAAGTACGACAGCTCCCAACAGGGTTACACCTTCCCTAGCAACACCTCCCCCGACAAGCTTCCTACCGTCACTTTTGGGGTTGGCGATACTCAGGTTGCTGTCCATAAGTCAGCCCTCGCCTTTGCCGATGCTGGTAATGGATACGTCTATGGTGGTATTCAGTCTCGTGGTTCCAACCCTTTCGATATCCTAGGCGACACCTGGTTGAAGGGAATCTACGCGGTATGTCCTCTTATCATCTTAATACATCTTGTTGAATTAACGTAGCTGACGTATACTAGATCTTCGACGTGGGCAACACTCGATTCGGTGCTGTTGCCAGACCTGATCCTGACGCTTCCTCTTCCTCTTGAATGATACCTACGACAAGTTAGTGACGAGTTGACGATTGATTTGATTCCTTACTGATTGGAGCATACCCTTAATGTTCCTGGAACGTCTAACACTGGCGGCGCCTCAACATTAGGGTAACTCTAGTACTTTCAAATTATCAATTTTCAGATTATTAATAATATCATTATGATGCCCCCAACAAATTCTATGGTCTATATGCAAGATAGAATCGTAATGTACACTTCGCGTAATCGTATAATACAGAAAAGGTGAAATATAGTACACAGACCCACTAATGATCTAGTCGAAATCGAAGGATTTCGGAGGCGTCGTATCTTCCGTGGCCTTCTCCGAACCAGTCCAAGACACTGGCACAGCACTCGCAACTCGAAGAGGAACGCGCATAAACATCTCCATCAACAACGCCGCCGCAACACTGACATTCAAACTATCGACACGAGCGGCATCATTGATTCCCAAATCGGGTCGGATACGGGCTCCAGGGATAGAGACGTACCCATCTGCCTGGGCTTTGATGCGAGGTAATAGACCAGTTCCTTCGTTACCGAGCATTAGAACCGTTGGTGCAGAAGTCAGGAGACTTGCACTGGGACTGCTTCCATTGGCAGCAACTGTAGCCGTATAATCAGCCAATGTGCCATGAGTTGCGGCCAGGTCAGAGACGTTTTGGGGAGAATCTGCGGCGTAAAAGCGCCAACCGTTCTCCCGCGAGCGGCGGATGAAATCAATTTCACTTTTAGCTTTGAATATTGTCATGTTCTCAGCGGCGCCTGCACTGGCTTTGATTGTGACCGGCGTCAGGGGTGCGGAGTTGCGGCCTGTCAGAACGAGTGCGTCTACACCCAGGTAATAAGCAGACCGAATGACAGCGCCCATATTTCCGGGATCAAGGATGCCATCTAGAAGGATGACTAGAGGGAACCGAGACTTCTCGACCTCTTCAAATCGTTCCACACGTGCAATGCGGTTACTCGAGCCATTCACTTCAGCCTCTTCCACGGACTGCTTGTCCAGACCAACTTCAAAAAAATCATCAATGGGTGAAGGAACGGGCCTTAGACTGGTAACCGGGATTTGTGGCATGGGCGACGCTTCAAGAATGACTCCATTGTGTGGACGGCCTGCACTCATTTTATCCAGTAGCTTGTCCCATCCCGCAAACGCCATCTTGACTTGTATTCCGCGGGCAAGCGCTAATTTGCGTAGGGCAATCTTCTCGGGGCTAAGTTCCTCCCCAACGGCTTGGTATATGTATAGCATGTAGAGTTTGCGGCGAGTACATCGTATAGCCGCGTCCACTGCAGATAAGCCGTATATAAACTCGGATGCGGGTGTCGTATAGGGTATTGTCGCCGGTACGGGTACGTTGGTCTTTATTCGTTCTGGAACGGCATCGGTCGGCTCGTGATCCTTGCCTCGCCTTCTTTTGATATTACCAGAGCCTTTTCCAAGCTTTTTATGGGAGTTCACATAGCCTTCACCACTGGATTTCGAGACTCTCCCTCTGTTCAACCAGTTCAAAGTGTAATCGCGCTTCTCATCTTTGTTACTGCGTCGTTTGGCAGGAGTATCACGGTCGTAAGATGGACGATTATTCCTGGGGTCTTCTCGAAAAGATGAAGCAGTGGAGCGTCTGTCATCCTTTAAAGAACGATCGTATTTCTGTCTCGATGCGTCGATGGCGGCTGACTTTCTAGCAGCGCGTGCGATATTTGAAGTCAGCGATGCATTTCGGGTGCCTGGCAGACAATTGTTTCGTAATATGACTTCGCTTGCAAAATTGACTCTATGGCATAATCTCAAGGATCTATGTGTTAGAGTAGTAATCATTGTGCCTCTCTGTGTAGATAAGCACAGAAAAAGAACTCCGATAATAGGTCAGTATCTGGCACAAAAATTGCTTCAATATATTTTCGAAGTATGGAGCAGATGTTCAGCCAATGGGAATGCCTGTACGCCGCGTGCTGACCGGGTCAACAATCTTCCGATACGCGTTTCGCGATCCCGCGTTAATTAGCATAACTTTCTGAAAGAATCCAACATCAATAAACGCTACTGTTTCAAACTTGGTGTATCTAACTTCGCTCTATGATGCGAGATTGAAGGTGAATTCGAAGCAAATCTACGCTCTACATATTCACTTCAGACATTTCCCATATGATCGTCTGCAAAAATGCCTTCATCAGACAAGGACTTTTCGTCGGGGTCTGAGGATGCAGATGAGCTTGTTGTCGACTTGCTACAACAATTCTCCTCAGTTGAACATGCAACAATTGGATCTGTGATTCGAAATGCTCAGTCGCCGCCCCGAAAATCTGTGACGCGACCCGTTACTTCCACCTCACTTTCACCTTCGATTTCGGCGGTCCCAGCAATACCAGTGGTGCAATCTACCTCTACGCCTAAGAAGTTTCAAACTATTACCGTTGAAGTCCCTCCATTACCGTCAAATGCGGGAGATTACAAGTTCTTGCCTGGTCACTCAACGGCGTGGCGGGTCTGGGGACAAAAGCGCGCTGGTGGTAACCTACTTTATGAAGTGGAACTTGCAAGTTCAGAGAAGGAATGGGTAATTTCATAAATGTTGATGGAAATTATACACTATTTAACTCGTTATGGCACTTTAGTTAAATGAGACCTTCGTGGGAACCTTGGAAAACGGTTCGGAAGCTATCGCGAACTTCAAGCAGAATGGCCCGCCGAAAGTTAGAAGAGCTCGAAGCTCTATTACAAATGACTATGGATCAGGGAGCTACAAAGGATCTGGTTCAGAAGTCTCGAGATCTTTTGAAGAAGAAGATATGGAGGAAGATGATGAAATCGTGCTAGTCAGCTCCGCAGAGCGCCGATGCAGTCGATTGCCAGGTTCTAAACGTCGCGAAGCACGCGGTAAATATTATGATACGGACGATGAAGACTCCGATAGCCGACCAGTACGTCGATCGCGCAGGGCCTCTAAGCATAGAGTGACTCGGTCTGCACTTTATTCAAATGACGAGAAGTCAAGCGATGATGTCCTCAGTACTTCAACAACAGTATTGCTGAAGAGGAGACGTTCGGATAGACAGGCTACCCGTACCATTAGACGCATACAGGAACATCACTATGACGACAGCAATTCTAATTCCCGCAGTCGTGGTGTGCGGTCCTCAGCCAGAACCGGTCACTCTCACAGAAACAGTCTTAGAGAGAGGCTAGAGGATGACATACCTGAGGTAGAGGCATCACAGACAGAGAAGAGATTTTCAGGAGCCAAGGAAAAGTTCTATCGACTGTCAAATGATGACCCCTTCAGACAACGTCATCGTCAAGTATGTGATAGTTGCGATATCCAAGGAGATGATCGTGAGAAAGGTCCGCTGGTATTCTGCCAGGGCTGCACAAGCGCCTATCACAAGTCTTGTCTGGGTCCTCGAAGCCAACGGGAACATCTCGTGACCAAAGTCGGCTGGGATCACTTCGTACTACAGTGTCGTCGCTGTTTGGGAACCGCCCGAAAGAAGGATACAAATGCACCACATCTAGGTCATTGTACCGCGTGTAACGAAGAAAATGCAGCCTCGCGGCCATTTAGACAGCGACTCAATTCCAAACAAGAACAGCAACAGCGCGAGAAGAACAGTGGGGAGGATCCTATTACACCAGTGAACGATGACTTGATCAACAATGTCGATAATGTCATGTTTCGGTGCGTCAATTGTCAGAGAGCGTTCCATCTGAAAGAACTACCACCAATATGCGGCCCAAACCTAGAGGACACGGATACCTCAGAATCAGATGCCGATCTTGCGACTGTGCGACTTACTGAATACTCCAGGAGATGGCAGTGTCATACCTGCATTTCAGCCCCCGGGGAGATTGAAGCTCTTGTTGGATGGCGACCGGTCGATGCTGATGCATACATTCCTGGATATACCGCTAATGATATGAATGAGGTCGAAAAGGAATACTTGGTAAAGTGGAAGAAGAAGTCCTATTATCGCACCACGTGGATGGAGGGCTCCTGGATCTGGGGAGCTGGTTCCCACCTCATGCGCAAGGTGTTTTTCAGGTCGCCCAAAGGCCTGAAACCTCAAATGACTGCCGAGGATGCCATCCCAGAAGATTACCTGAGAGTTGATCTAGTGTTCGACGTCAAATACACGAACACCGTCAGCGCACACTCAAAAGAAATCGATATTGCAAGGGTAAAGGATGTCAAGGAAGCCTATGTCAAGTACAAGGGTCTGCTTTATGAGGATGCCGTATGGGAGACCGTGCCTTCGCCAACAGAAACAGAACGCTGGAATGACTTCAAAGCTGCATATGAGGACTGGGTCTTAAAGGATTATGTCAAGGTTCCCAAGGCTTCTTCTTTAAAACAACATCTTGAAACAGTTCGAGAGCAGGACTTCCGAACGCTGGTGAAAAAGGCTCAGCCTGCTTGTTTGACTGGAGGCAAACTCATGGATTACCAGCTGGATGGTCTCAATTGGCTATACTATAAATGGTACCAAAAGCAAAACGCCATCCTTGCGGATGAAATGGGACTCGGCAAAACAATTCAAATCATCTCTTTTCTCTCGACATTGATTGAATATCATCGCTGCTGGCCTTTCTTGATTGTTGTGCCAAATTCGACTTGTCCAAATTGGCGTCGTGAGGTGAAGAGGTGGGCACCGTCACTCTGCGTCGTTACATACTACGGCAGTGTTGTAGCACGGAAACTTGCGCATGACTTGGAAATGTTCCCAAAGAATGCACGAGATCTCAGAGCCCATATACTTGTGACGTCCTATGAAACCATGGTCGACGACAAAGCTCGAAGAGTCTTGGCAAGTATTCCTTGGGCTGGTCTTGTTGTGGATGAAGGTCAGCGATTGAAGAATGACAAAAACCTTCTGTATTCGTCTCTGTCCAGTATCAACTTTCCGTTCAAGGTACTGTTAACTGGCACGCCACTGCAGAACAACATTCGGGAGCTGTTTAATCTCATTCAGTTTTGCGATCCGACCCAAAATGCTGAAGACTTGGAGGCGGAATATGAGACTTTGACAAAGGAGAATGTGCCAGAACTACATGCAATTATTCGGCCCTTTTTCTTACGCCGTACAAAGGCGCAGGTTCTCACTTTTCTTCCACCAATGGCACAAATCATCATCCCGGTTTCAATGTCCGTTGTGCAGAAGAAGCTTTACAAATCGATCTTGGCAAAGAACAGCAAATTGATCAAGTCAATCTTCCAAAACAACCAAGATGCACAGACAAAACAGAATGAACGGCACAGCTTGAGCAATATTTTGATGCAACTGCGCAAATGCCTCTGTCATCCCTTTGTATACAGCAGACAGATTGAAGAACGTACATCAAATCCCACCTTGTCGCATAGAAATCTTGTGGAAGCTTCAGGAAAACTTCGACTGCTTGAGCTGTTGCTACCAAGACTCAAGGAACGTGGTCACCGAGTTCTTCTCTTCAGTCAGTTTCTCGACAACTTAGATATTGTTGAGGACTTCCTAGACGGTCTCGGTCTATTTTATTGCCGCCTCGACGGATCCATGGGCGCTCATGAGAAACAGAAGAAGATCGATGCGTTCAACGCGCCCGATTCCACATACTTTGCTTTTCTCTTATCAACAAGGTCTGGTGGTGTGGGCATTAATCTTGCAACAGCAGATACTGTCATCATTATGGATCCTGATTTCAACCCACATCAAGATATTCAAGCCCTATCTCGCGCACATCGTATTGGACAGCAGAAGAAAGTTCTTGTCTTCCAGCTCATGACTCGCGAAAGTGCCGAAGAGAAGATCATGCAGATAGGCAAGAAGAAGATGGCACTCGACCACGTTCTTATCGAAAAAATGGATGCGGCCGAAGACGAAGGGCTGGACTTGGAATCAATTCTACGACATGGCGCGGAGGCTCTTTTTGAGGACGATACCAGTGGGGATGTTCATTATGACGCGGAGTCTGTTGAGAAACTGCTTGATCGTAGCCAGGCTGAGAATACTCAAGTTGGGAATGATGCATCCGCTGAATCTCAATTTAGTTTCGCGCGAGTATGGGCGAATGACAACGCTGCACTTGAAGACCGATTAGGGGATTCCGATAGAGCTACGCCAGTGAACAACACTTTGTGGGAAAAGATTCTTGCTGAGCGACAAAAGGCAGCGGACGAGGAAGCTTTGGCAAACGCACAAGCACTTGGAAGAGGGAAACGAAAGAGAACTGTGGTGAACTACTCCGCCAAAGAGAAACAGGATGAACAACTTTCTCCTGGAGGTACTAAACGAGCCATGGTCCAGGCTGAAAGCGACGATGAATTTCGCGCCAAGGAAGCGTCATCCGAGAGCGATGACGAGGGAGCGTTACTCGAATTTGAGCAAGTCAAAAAGGCCAAAGGTAAGACCTTCACAGTACTATAATGATATTGAATTGTGCTAACTTTACTCATCTATAGCTCGTCCATTCAAACGCGTCGACCCCAACAAGCCCACGCCGGACCCCACAAATGGAAATGCAGGCCAGCCTAATAGACCTGTTGATCGGTTGCTTCCATGTCTTGCCTGCAATCAGATACATCCCGTCGGCTATTGTCCATTGAAGCTCGCTGGTGTGGAACACTGTGCGCTTTGCGGAATTGCTCATCTTGGCTATCAGCGGGTATGCCCTCATCTCAATTCGGAAGAGCAAATTTTGTCAATGCTCCAGTCTTTAAGGCAGAGCACCGAGCCAAAGTGGCTTGTGGATTCCGCCAGGCACTATCTCTGCACCGTCAAAAGGGAGAAAGCAAAAGCCGACCGAAATAGATTTACATCGGGTGATTTTTCCATGCCTCCTCAACCCAACACTAGTCATTCCATCGCACCGGATGGCAGAGTTTTTGGCCTTTTTCCCCCTGTTTACGGTCAACTTCCCTACCCAGCGTACCCTCCCCCTTCAGCCAGCAATCCGTATTCGAGTCCCTACCCTAGCGTCGCCCCTACCCCCTCGTCCAGCTTTAACATACCTCCAAATGCGCCTTATCCACCAGCCCCTCCACCGCAGTCTCTGCCACCGTCTAATGGCTTCAAAATGCCCCGGCCTTTACCTCCGCCATGAGAATTTCTGGGACCCATTCGTGTTTTGTGATCATGTGCTTCAATGCAATCGATTAGGTTTCTTGCGTTTTCTTGCGTATCTTATGCGAAAAGCATGTTTGATTTTTTTATGATTGAAGGGCGGTCGATTGGTCTTTTATGGTATTTCTGATGGAACGTACTATTAAGCGAAATAATTCCTTATGATGTTAGAGGTCAAAATTCAATATGCCAATGCAGTATAGTAATAGAATACCCAGGCTACCTTGCTACATGGATAACCCCTCCATACTTCTTGTTCTCTTGAATAAAGCGAGAGATCACCTAGGTGCCTATTAACTCCCGGATAGATTTCAGGTATATGCAGTTGCTACGTATGCTTTTGCTTGTATTATAATTAAATTGCTTCATTGCTGCTTTAATGAATCTAGCTTATTCTCTATGAAATGTGCTTATAATAGAATGTCAAAAAGGAATCGGCCTGTGAGAACTTTAAGTTCAACCGTGAAAGCTAAAGTGATCTCCCCCTGTGGAGCTTCCCGCTCGTGCATGCAGGCTGCAGAACAATAAACCCATGGGAATTCTAGGGCTTGGCATCTACTTTAATTTAATCGCATCATTCTCTGATTTCTTACAAAATGGATGGTTGGGCTCAGATTTTCTTTCAATATTCTTGTGAAAGAGAGGATCAGCTAGAATCTGATGTTTTGTGCTGGAAAAATCTTCTTTGACTCGTTAAGACTCATATTCTCGCTATGTAGATGCATAATTCTATATATGCAGAGCCTCCATTGTATAAACAAGGCAATGATGCCTAATGTTTGACGTTCAAGGAGAGATAAAGTGTCTGTGTTATCAGTACTAAACTCTTTGATATCACCACATGGGAAGCATGTGTTTTTCTGTGCTCTTCAAGGACCCTGATCATCCATCTTGAACTGTAATTTGCCATTCGCCAATAAGCATTCGTCAGCTATCTCAACTGAGACATCGAATCTTTTCGTTTGTAGGTAGAGGAAGATACACTGGACTGTGTCGACGTCGGTGATTGGTCGGGGGGCCTATATCTGAGCCATGTCGAGTCTCGATCTCAAAAAGCCCTGAACCAGGCGTAACTCTGTCAAACGCCCATCTTCTTCAACCCAGCCTCCTATCAGCTCACTGACCAATTGACTGTCATTACCTATGGTTATATGAGGGCTTTATGTTATTCTTTTTTGATAGAATACAATAGATAAGCTTGGCGAATGCCTATCAAAATCAGTATGGCACGTGTCAGATACCAATAAACAGGACAAAGAAAAACAGACAGTGGAGGAGCAGCCCTATGCTAGGAGTGTTTCATAATAATCAAATATCTTGTAAAAACTTGCTCAATTTGTACTGGAGGCTGGGGAGTGACCGTTTGCTGAGGATCATGATAGAAACTTTTCGGTCGCCGCCTTTCTTATCCCGTCTCGACCCTTTCACGACCTCTTCCTCATCCTTCCCCTCCTCTCCGCTCCCAGCCTCCTTTGCTTCTTCTGTTTTTTAGGAGCAATCCATATTTATCCAGATTTGTCTGTATAGTCCGACTATTTAAGCTCGACTTTCCTCCTTTCCTTTCATACTCTCTATCCTATCCATCTCTTCTCACGATTATCCAATTTCTACTCATTATACCATCACGGTATCTGACTCAAAGATCTCTTCATTATTATCACTTGGGACAGATTCGTAGTCTTCTCTTCCACAAATCTACAGGTGCCCAAAGTCAAGCTGCACACCATATAGTTTCTGTCAGACTCTGGTCCAATTTTCCTCTGTCTCAAGAACAAATCTTGTATCGCCTTGTCTCATCTGTTTATCTCTTCCACATCACATTTCTCTTTATTCAATCTCAATTTCTGGATAGAATCGACATCATGTCTGAAATTCGTCCTCAGTTCTTCCTCGTTCGCGAGAATGACACCATCGTCCCTCTCATTGCTCTCGACGAGCTTCCAGTTGAGATCACCATCAATGGCATCCCTCGTCAGTTGGGTATGGCTGACACCGGCGGTATGACGAGCGTTGGAAAGGTCCCAAGCCGTGGTGTCGTCTACGTCGTCACTGGCGTCTCTAAGGACTCCGGTTCGCCTGAGGGCAAGAATGACCGCTTTGGCAAGGGCAGAGGCCGCTACGGTGACAAGAAGGTCAGTGTGATTCTGTGTTCCCAACTCAAGCATTGCTCAAGAGAAATGCCACTGACTGATTTGTTTCCTTAGCATGGTGGTCAAACTAGCCAAGGCCAAAAGGAGTACTGTTCCTATTGGATCCGTCATGGCGAGTGCATGTTTCAGCAGCAGGGTATGTCCCTGACTTGATGACTCTAAATTCAAGTTTGTTGTTACTTAGTGATGTGTGTTATCAGGCTGTATCTACAAGCATGTCATGCCCATGGACCCGGAAACCATGAAGAAGGTTGGCTTGAACGACATTCCACCATGGTACCAAAAGAAATTTGGAGTGCCCAGTCTTCGCTCTTCTGGAGTCAATCAGAACAACTGGCGTAAGCCTCGCGGTACCCAGAAAGCCATTGAGCCCGTCGATCAGACTGCCAGGAGCAATGGCAATGTCACCACCCCTGATGGCAAGAAGAGTGACATTAATGTTGCTGCAATTACGCCTGAGAGTTCTAATGATGAAGAAACTGTCACCGCTGCACGTGTTGCGGATGCCTCCCACGAAATCGCTGATCTCACCGACAAGATGAAGAACACCGTCATCACCGCGAAAAACGGCGCGAACCCCGTTACTCCCCCCAACGCCAATCATTACATCGACTTTGAGCGTGTTGGTACCGCATCATTTGGCTATAAGTATGATGCATCACCCCAGACTCCGACGGAGCGGCTCCCCATGCGTTCTCGACGTCTATTTGAATCGAAGGGTCCTAACAACGACTATAGTACGTCTCAAGAATCAACCCCCTCCATGACGCTTACTGAAAACTCATTCTATTCCTTCAGCTCCCTGGGAGGAACCCCTCGGTCGACTTCGGAACAAACAGTGAAGATGGTATCTCAGGACAACAAGTTCCCCGTCACTTACGTTGGGGACTTCAACGCTGCTGATGATACCTGGAACAGCTTCAACGACGAGCTTGACAAGATTGATGCTAATGAACCTGGTTATCGGAGCATCAGCGAATTGCTTCCTACTTCCTTTCCTGAGGACCGCTATGGAAACTTGATCTTGATCTGAAGACATGCATGTCGAACGTCCTCATTGAAGATTGGTAAACCCCTTTTCTCTCTTCTTCAATGAGGTCTCTTCTCTCGACAACTTACTGTTGACACGAATGATGGATAACGTGACCATGGCCATGACAGTAGTGACGATTTCGGATTTTCTTTTTCTTTTCTTGACTAAGGACGTGGTTTCATTCTCTTTCTTTTCCTTTACCAAAAACCACAAAAAACACCAAAAAAATATATTTGTCATTTCTTTATCTTCTCTTCATCATCTCGCCTTTTGGATCGCAAAAAGAACCACCAAAAGGATTTAACGAATATTCTTATTTTAATATTCTTTCTTTTAACTTTTTTTTTTCTATCGTCATGTTGAATCATCCTAAATTTTCGATATGCTCAAAGTTGGTGGAATGTTGGTCCGCTTGCGGTGTCAAAAAGACTGATGGGGTTGATGATAGAACGTGGGAGATAGTGGTCGATACTTGAGAAGTCGTCAAAATATGAGTATCATTTCCTTATCATCTTTCCTCGTCTTCGTAATGTCTTGGTGTGGAGTATGGAAGTTGATTTATATTATGCCAGTTCGTACTTTTGTCGGCATACACTGAGCCATCAGCCGATGTTCAGAGCTAGATAATCGAGCTGGGACGGTGAAATGTAATATTCTAAACATTTTGAAATTGCGGATTGGTATGGTACATGAAATGAATATACATAGCTCGCAGCGACGACGACAAAAACTCTATCTTCTCGGCCTTGCACCAACTTTTCCTCTTGCCACTGTCTCCTTGACAGCACCCTTCTCATCTGCAGCACGTAGCTGAGGATGTTGGCTCAGAGCTGGTAAAGTACGGATTGCATGGAGAACGGATTCCTTGCCATCCACGACAGTATTACGTTCCTGTTCGCTTTGGAGACGAAGTTCACGATCCGTAAGGAGTTGATGCTTCCGGTTATCGGTCATTTTCCATGATTCGGGGAACGTGTATCGAACTTTTGGTTTGTGATGTCGGAGGTCAAGGGGTACATCTGCGAAGGAGTCGCCCTCTTTGGCTTCTTTGATAAGATTCTTGATGGTATCGCCGAGATAGCGTTTGTTTTGGGCTCGGGCCGAAAATTTCTCGCAAGACATGCGTACAATGTCTGTGTCGGGGTTGTAGCGTGGACCGACAAGTTTGAGGAATGTCTGACGCTGTGCCTCCGTCAAATGTTTCGGTACAAGATCCTTGGAACTAAGTTCCACAACAACCTTGTGTTCGGCAGGGTGTTGTTCACCCATGTAGGATGTGTATCGGAAGCGGAGGATTTGGTTTTCCTTGGGCAATTCAAATGGCTTGGTAAGGTCTGAAAAAGTAGTCACGATCAGTAACTGAACACCACTGAGGTACTTCGGGATAACATACTACTCAATAATGGCATATCCCATGCCGCGATACGAGCATATTCTCGGATCTCGCGATGCAATTCCAACTCCGCGTGGGCCATGGAGGTGATCTCATCATCATTGTAGGTATCATCTCCATCCTCCGCATTGGAGAACTCATCTTCTTCCTCCTCCGCCCAGAAACCACGGTTTCTCTCTCTCACATCCTCAAATCGCATTCTTGATTCTCTATCAATTAGTGCCGCTGATTGTTCAACCAGGTCAATTTGCTCTTGTCGTACAGCCGGGTCGTTCCACACCTCGACGAAGCGTTTGTTTTCGGCATCAAATACGGCTCGCTCTTCAGAGGACATCAATTCGTACATGGACTTCTCGGCATCGGTAAAATTCTCGACTGAGTATTCAGGAAGGTCACCAATATCCTTGAGGTCGATATCCCGCGGTTCGTCGGCATCTTTTGGGACGTAGGTAAAGGGCGACGAGGAGAAACGCCGGGTTTGTTGGAGACGGATTGGCGTGGTGCGCGTGTGGAAAACCTGCGGGATGCTCACATACTGTCTTTGTGATAACATCAAAGCCGCACGGCTCAGCGCTTTCGCTGTCCCGGACATGATTGATGTGCGCAGAGTCGAAAAAGTTGTAACTTGGATGATGTTTCGAGCAATTATTTCTGGCCCATCGGGGAAGATTATGCGCTAATAAAAGAACTAACCGTAAATAGTTAGTATTTGCTTACTTTTCAGGTTTAGCGTGTCATTCGAGGAATAATGTAAGCAAGACCGCTTTGACTAACTTAACTACATCACTTCCTCCAATGTTCAACCATTTTATATAGTTGACTGCATACTTATCTCAGTATTGCATGCATTTATCTTGAAGATGTCTTGATTAATAAATTTGTTGAAATTGCGAATATGACTCATCCATCACGCAAAGTGTGTTTTGTGACTATTGGAGCTACGGCACCTTTCGATACTCTACTCTCAAATGTCTTAGCCCAACCTTTTCTTGAGGCGCTCAAGAAGCATGGATATACCGCGCTTTTGATTCAGTACGGCAAAGAGGGCCAGGAGATTTTTGATACATTTATCAAGAATAACCCTCCCGGAAGCCCTGGGCGATATGATTTGGATATTCAGGGATTTGGTTTCAAGAAGGACGGACTTGTCCAGGAAATGCGCTCCACCAAGGCAAATGAATCTCAGCATATTGCTGAGGGAATAATACTCAGCCATGCGGGTAAAACTGTCTCGTCTCCTTTGTCAAAGCGTCTGTTGACCTTTTATCAGGGTCCGGCTCTATCATGGAAGCTCTACGTATCGGTGTCCCTCTGGTGGTAGTGCCCAATCCAGCACTCCAAGACAACCACCAAGAAGACCTCACCCGACAGATTGCGAAGAACGGCTGGGCTGTTGCCGGTAACCTAAAGTAAGTGACTTTCCGAAATTGGAACACCGATCCCTAACAAAGTGTAGCCGACTGGCAGAATCTGTGCCGAAAGCAGAAAAACTTCGCAGTACTTTACGGAGCTGGCCATCAAAGGATAGAGGGGAACTCAAAGATAGCAGGGGCTTGGCCGGAGTTGTGGAGGAAGAGATGGGATTCCTAGATTGAGTGCGATACGGTGTGAACGAGGAGAAATTGCCTCAACTTGCTCGCTCTACTCGAACCGAAAATCCGACCTCGGGCACGCACGATCCAGCAACGTGTTAGGATGTGTATTTATTTACCGTCTTAGATGATGAGTGATAAGCACTATATGCGTAGGGGCGGTTGCTCGTTGCCTGAGAAAGGTGTATCCTATTAGTCTCATTGGCTGTATCTTAACGATCAGAGTATAGTTTTATTATATAAATGCATCGAGTAATTTCCAACGGAAGTAGCAAATACAATGTTATTGTTATATGTCGGGCCAATACAAGGTATATCGTCGAGTAAAGCACGTTGATAAATGTTGATGTGTTCTTTGTGTTGGCCCAAGCTCCTTTTTCGATGTTGAGGCGCGGACAGGGGAAGAACCGCTCCTCCGTAGAAACAATAAATCACTTCAACTTTCTCGTCAGGACCACCACGGAGCCGTCACGGTCTTTCATTTCTCTTCGCGTTTTTTGCATTTCTTCTCTTTCAATTTTTGATATACTCTGTGGTTCAATTGTGCTACTTGGTCTCTGCATGATCAGTGACGACTTCGCGAATTGACACGTCCCGCCTGCGCATCACATCTTTGTTTATCGAAACAAAATCGACACGACCAACACAACCAGAATGACGGACGCGAGCCTACACAACGTTCCTATTGTCATAGATAATGGCAGCGGCACGATACGAGCCGGATTCGCTGGCGAAGAAATCCCATCATGTTATTTTCCGTCATTCGTCGGCCGACCCAAACACCCGCGAGTTATGGCAGGTGGTCTAGAGGGTGATGTTTTCATTGGGCAAAAGGCACAGGACTTGAGAGGGCTTCTCAAGATTCGGTACCCCTTAGAACACGGCATTGTTACGGACTGGGATGACATGGAGAAAATATGGCACCACGTGTATGAGAGCGAACTGAAGACACTGCCCGAAGAGCATCCGGTGCTCTTGACTGAGCCGCCGTTGAATCCCAGGAAAAACAGAGATATTGCGGCCCAGATAATGTTTGAAACGTTTAATATTCCAGCTCTTTACACCTCGATTCAAGCGGTACTTTCGCTCTATGCTTCTGGTCGAACGACCGGTGTGGTGTTGGACTCGGGCGATGGCGTGTCACATGCGGTACCCGTGTATGAAGGATTTGCGGTACCAAACAGTATTCGAAGAATAGATGTTGCTGGACGAGATGTGACGGAACAAATGCAATTGTTGTTGCGAAAGAATGGCTATGTTCTGCATACGAGCGCTGAGAAGGAGGTGGTGCGCATGATCAAAGAAAAGGTTTGCTATGTGTCATTGGATCCGAAGAAGGAAGAGAAGGAATGGATCAATAGCTATCACAAGTCTGAGTCCAAAACTGTTGAATACGTTCTTCCGGACGGACACAAGATGAAGGTAAGATTGTGAACGTGCTCGAGATGCTGGATGTTGTTACTTACTTATTCTTTAGATTGGCCAAGAACGTTATCGTGCTCCTGAGATTTTGTTCGACCCCGAGATTATCGGCATGGAGTATCCGGGAGTTCACCAAATTGTGCAGGATGCAATTACTCGCACCGATCTCGACCTCCGAAAAGCTCTCTATCTCAACATCGTTCTGTCAGGAGGCACGACGTTATGCAAGAATTTCCCCGATCGGTTAATGCGAGAGATCAAGAGACTGGCCGTTGAAGATATGAAGATTCGTATTTCTGCGCCTGCGGAGCGTAAATACACTACATGGATTGGAGGAGGTATTTTGGCAGGCTTGAGTACATTTAGAAAGGTAATCACATTCTGTCTACAAGGCTTTGCATGCGACTAACTGATGGTGCTTAGATGTGGGTAAGCGCCGATGAATGGCACGAAGACCCGGAGATCATACACCGCAAGTTCGCATAGTCAATTGAGCGATGAGATTGATCAGAGACTCTGAACCATCGTTCAACGAGGTAGACGGTGATAGCGGAATATATTCACAAATTTTTATTGAGGAGGGGCGCTGCTAGGGCTCCTTGTGATACCCCATTGTTCTTTTTTTTTTCTTGCATTTGGTGTGTAAGGTTCGATATTTTATACGGGAGATACTAAATTTTAGCTTCCTGTTGTATAAACATCATTATTATCTTTGGAGCACGTACAACCGACTCATAATTCCCTAGATCGGATCGGTCCCGATGTGGCTTAGTTCTATCTATATTTACTGAATGATCAAAAGGCGTGTGGATGCCCAACAGACGATACTACCTAGTCAAAAGGCGCGATAAAATCCCTCAAACCAACAGAACGAAATCTAGGGTATATTTAGCCTGGCCTTGTGGTGATCATGTCCGTTCAACCCCGAGATCTCTACATTCACAGACCAAAACATTAAGACATTCTTACCATTCTCAAGTCACAGCACAATGGTTACTGCAAAAAGCAACCTCCAATTCCGTACCGCAACTCCAGAAGATGCACCCGCAATCGAACAACTAGTGCAATCCGCTTTCCGCGCCGCTGACATTCGGCAAGACTGGACTGCCGACATGGAGCTCAACATCCGTTTCCGGATCGAAGTTGACGAGGTCATGCCCCGGATCACGAATCCAGATAGCGCGATTGTGATGGCTTTCGCCAGGGGCGACGGTGGCAAGGAACTTCTCGTGGCATCACTTGAAGTCACCAAGCGCAGCGATGAGCTCGCTCGTCTTTCCATGTTGGCTGTAGACCAGCATCATCAACGCGGTGGAATTGGACGTGAGATCCTGTCCTATGCTGAAGCATATTGTCAAAAGACATGGGGAGTGACGAAGTTTGGATTGGATGCGCTTTCGACACGCGAGGCTTTGATTGCTTGGTACATCCGTCGTGGGTATCAGAAGACCGGGGATACGGCGCCGTTCCCTGTTGACAGGTTTAGTGATTTGGCATTGCCAGCGGATTTGTGTTTTGTGCAGCTTGAGAAGGATCTGGGAGAGGCATCAGTAGAACCTGGCTATAACGAACCGGAGGCCTTTCAGTGCCCAAGTCAATATATCTAGAAGTAAGTTCGATCTGGGGGTGAAGAGTACTCCAATATCATTGATTCATTCGACTATTAACAGATTGAATGCTCTTCAGTTCCATATCAAAGTCATCCAAGCTGATATTAGTGGAAATACGGAGCACGCTTTCTGTCGTTATAGCCAGGTTCTACTGTAGCAGTGTGGTAGGAGATAGGAATGTTTTCTTTTGTATCTCCGGGTAGACGGGGAAAGCTTCCAGGTGGGTCACTCTTACCTAGGAATTATCTCCGCACTCCGAGGTAAGGATGTGCCTATATATATCCAATAGATATCTCACCAATATTACATCTACGTAAACAGCTCTTTTTTTCCAACTGATATTTACTGTAAGCACTCAACATGACTTCGTTCGACCTACGGATTGCCATTGTTGGATCCGGGACAATCGGCCTCTCCTTTGCGGCTCTACATCTTTCCCATCCTACCAAGAGAATCCAAGTCGTCATCCACGATCCCCGGCCTGATATAGAAGACTACGTCAAGACAACGTTACCAGGTGTGTAGCTCTACAGAGGTATAGGATGGAGTATCGTCACTAATCCGACTCAGAATATGTGGGCGCCGACGTATCCTTGCCACAACTGCTAGAGTCAAAGCAACTCATCATATCCTCAACGCTCTCAACGGCATTAGAATCCGTCGACATAGTCCAAGAGCAAGGACCGGAAAATGTATCTTTCAAACAGAAGCTATGGCCCCAAATCGAAAAGGCAGCTCCATCAACAGCTTTGTTCTGGTCGAGCACTTCTGGCATCCCATCGTCTGTCCAGGGTGTCAATATGCAGGAACCAGCTCGCCTGCTAGTTGTCCATCCGTTCAATCCACCGCATATCATGCCAGTACTGGAAATCGTTCCGCCTCGCAACATCTCTACTGACAAGGATGCTTCGAAAGACTATATAGATAAGACCATTGGATATTGGAAGACACTCAATAGATCGCCCGTTGTCCTGCATGAAGAGGTCACTGGCTTCGTAGCCAATCGTCTATCATTCGCCTTGTTCCGAGAGGCAATTCACCTTGTGAACTCTGGAGTTGTCACGGCAGCTGAGGTGGATCGTATCGTTGAAGAGAGCATGGGACCACGCTGGGCGGTCAGGGGACCCTTTTGGAGTTACCATGCAGGCGGAGGTAAAGAGCAAGGAATCAGGGGTCTCCTGAAAAAAGTAGGGGGTACAGTACAGGCTTGTTGGGATGATGCTGGGACGCCATCGTTGCGGCCAGAGGGTGAGGGTTCTGTGGCTGCGTGGGAAGATGCGCTGTGTCAGCAGGTAGAGCAATCTTATGGGGTGTTGGACGACGAGGATCTCAGGGATAGAGATGAAAAGACGAGGAAGGTCCTTGCCATCACTCGAGCTTAGCTAGGCAGAATGATATGACAATGTCTTTGTCACATGACACTCTCGGTTGCCTTCCCCTTTTGTTTGTTTGTTTGCTTCCTCCTCTCTTGTCTCTTCTTCAACATCAGCAGACCTCACAACTCATCCCATTGAGGAACAAGTGCTTGCTGTATCTCATGCAAGGTAAGTTGGCTCACATATTTCTTTTCTTTCATTTTATTCTCAATTTGAGTATATCATTTGTCTTTGTGGGAGTCGTCTTCTAAGTGAGCGTCAAAACAAACGGGGATGCCCGTCATACGAAGAGCCACCGCTCCTTTCTCCTCCATCTTGTTGCTCTCCTCTTCTCTCTCTCTCTCTCTCTCTCACTCACACACACACACACATCCTCTCTTTCTCTTATCACACAGCATACGTCCCGTGTCATTTCCATCCTTTTCATCACTCAACCCATCTTGTACGTCTTCGCCATCAAATATACTGATCTTGACGCGATCCAGATGGGGGACTGGGACACCGAGGCCAATGGAGGTGCCAACGATGACAACAACTGGGATGCTCCTGGTCCTTCTAAGGAGTTTGCTCCAGTGAAAGCACAGTACGACTCCGCTGGACCTCCTCGTAACGACACTTGCCGCAAGTAAATGCTCAATATCTATTATCATAACTAGCTGTCTTGCTCATACCATCCTACAGCTGTGGCCAGTCTGGTCACTTTGTTCGTGACTGCCCTGAACCTCGTCAAGGGGGCGGCGGTGGCTGCTTTAACTGCGGCGAAGAAGGCCATAACAAAGCTGACTGCCCTCATCCTCGTGTCTTCAAAGGCACTTGCCGTATCTGCAATGAAGAAGGTCATCCTGCGATGGAATGTCCTCAGAAGCCCGCTGAAGTTTGCAAGAACTGCCGCAAGGAGGGCGAGTACTGCCCTCAGTGGGATCTGCATATAGTGCTGACTCTCATCAACTAGGCCATAAGATTGCTGAGTGCAAGGAAAACCGTCAGTTTGACTTGAATTGCGTTGCAGACGAAACCCCTGAACAGGCTTGGGCCATGATCAAGAAAGCGGATGCCGAGCGCGACCTTGATGACTTTCGTGAAGTAAGTCACTGATCGAGAATGTTACTTGAATCTGTCTAACAAATAATTTAGGCGCTCAAAGTGTACATGAAAGCGGACCCAACCAAGACCTTCGTCGACATCGAGAAGCAGCTACGTGCAGAGGGAGCTAAAATCTACCTGATCGCTCTTGTAAGTACACCAGCAACTACAAATCATGCAACCAGCTGACACTGTGTAGGAAAAGCAAAAGGAAGGATCCGAAGCGTACACTTTGATTGACCTCCAGGGAAAACTGGACTGCACCTACGTCGTAAAGCTCTTCTTCAGTCCTGACCCCCGTCGCGGAACCTTGAAAGAGCGTTGGCCTACAACTCCTGAAGAGAACCTTGAGCGTCTTGCTGATGCTGGCTTTGAGTATGATCGAATGATCCCCAAATGTTCGAATTGTGGAGGTAAGTAGATATCCTGGCAATGTATTAAATGGCGTTGACATGGCACTGACACGAACTATAGAGATGGGTCACATATCCAGGGCCTGCAAACAGGAGCGTGTAGAGTTCGAACGTGTCGAGATCAAATGTGTCAATTGCTCTGAGGTTGGACATCGTGCTCGTGACTGCACTCAGCCACGCAAGAGCAAGTTCGGCTGCCGCAACTGCGGTGCTAGCGATCACAAGGCTGCGGAGTGCACTGAGCCTCCTAATATGGACAACGTCGAGTGCCGCCGTTGCAACGATACTGGCCATTTCGCGAAAGACTGCCCATCTGCGTCCAAAGTTGCTAAGGCTTGTCGTAAGTGTGGTGCTGAGGATCATCTCTCGCGTGATTGCGACCAGCCTCAGAACATGGATCTGATCACGTGTAACAACTGTGATGAGACTGGCCATTACGGTCGTGATTGCCCCAAGCCTCGAGACTGGTCCCGCGTGAAGTGCACTAACTGCGGAGAAATGGGGCACACCCACCGCCGTTGCTCCAAGCCAGCGGCGGAGGATGGTGGCGATGGCGGTTGGAACGCTGGAGGAGTATCTGCAGCCGAATTTACCTGGTAGGGGATTGCCGTCTGCGCAGCTGCAAGTGTACCAAAAAGTATGGAAGATTATGTGCAAGATTTCTCTTTTTTGATATCATCTCCTTTCATGTTGATAAACTTGACGTAAAGAATTGGGGAAGTTGTATCTGGCTTGAGAGACGTGCGAACATCTTGATTAGGATAGGTTACCAATCAATGGAAGTAGTTAACGGTTGATGTCACATTCTCAGATCGAATGTCGTCAGTAAGCTTATCTCTTTAAATTCGGCTTAAGCAGATTCTGCTATCCCTGCTCAACGTTGTGCGGTGGTTGCTACTCTGAAGTCATGCAAAAGACCTCTGCCATTGACATATACCTTGATCCCCGATGCACACAAATCCTTAACTAGCTAATATACGTTCTTACCAGGTATGGTTAAGCCTTGGTCGGAGTCTGGTGTCCTCGATTCACTGAATATCTGAATCACAGTGTTTTGTCGCCGACTGCTTCTGAGCTAACCATCTACCTTTTTATTTCGAGAAACCCAATCATCCACCGTTTTCTGGAAATCTGGCTTATACAACCAAGCCAGGTCGAATTCCTCCCTTGCGGCGCCGAAATTAGCACCATCAGTAGATGGCATTCTTCGCATATCAATCTGTTTGTTGAGTTCCAGGATTTTATCCACTCTCTCCTGACGACACGTCTGCTAGAAACTCAGAGCATCCTGAAAATTCTCGATTTTGTCTGCCTTGCTAAGCAACAATGCGAGAACGTAGACGTCCTCAAAAGCTTGATTGATACCCTGTCCCGCAGATGGAGGGATAGCGTGCGCAGCATCGCCGACAATGAGTACTCGTCTCGTCTCCGAAGCCCATTTGTCTAGTTTAGGAACAACGAAGAACGGCCATTTATTGACCTTGACTGGATCGATTTGTGAAACAGCATTCCGAACAAATTCCGGGAAGTGAGCGTTACCGGTCTGGAGAAATTCGACTGCTCCTTGTTTATCGGCAACAAATTCACGGTCCCAGCCTGGTTTGCCGGCAGATACACGCTGCTGTTTACCAATTAATACCTCAGAACCATCGGCCTGTTGCGGCGCTA
This sequence comes from Talaromyces stipitatus ATCC 10500, assembly GCF_000003125.1. Classification (NCBI taxonomy): domain Eukaryota; kingdom Fungi; phylum Ascomycota; class Eurotiomycetes; order Eurotiales; family Trichocomaceae; genus Talaromyces; species Talaromyces stipitatus. The sequence continues at coordinate 1,126,250 of NW_002990116.1, forward strand.
TAACGAATGCGCCCTGGGGAGACATTATTGTCACCGGGATATGATAGTCCTCGGGCAGCTTGAGTTGAGCTCTTGATACAGCTGCCGTTATACCTGCCATACCGAGGAATATAGTCTGTAAATCTGGATATAGGTATTCCCGGACTGTGGAATGAATGCCGTCTGCACCGACTAGAATACTAGCAGACTCTGTGCTGCCGTCGGCAAAGCCGAATTCCACACCATCCGTAGGACTATCCTCGATCACATTTGTGAATTTCCTTCCGAACTGGATCAGTATCCCCTTCTCTGTTATTTATATTTATCGAACGAGTCCTGAACGAGCGTGAACGAGATCATTGAGTTTAAGATTCCAAAATTGTCAAGTAAATTAATAGACATTCCCGGCTTCATATAACCCAAAAGTCTCCCGATATCGTGTACCTAACACGGTCAAAATGGCATCTAGAAAACCGACTGTGGCCATCATCGGCTCAGTACTCGCAGGTTTGAGCCTTTCGCTGGCTTTACACCAGCATCCATTCCAGTCACTATCTACGAATCTCGACCAGCACCTCTCAACATTGGCGGAGCAGTTATGCTATCACCAAACGCGCTGAAAATCCTTGATCATTTAGGTGTTTACGCAAGTATAAAAGGAAAAAGCTACAATTTTGATACGCTTCATTACCGCGATCTATCTGGCAAGTTACTGGGAACTCAAGAGTTTGGCGGGGAGGGAAAGTACCGTTATAGAGGTATTCGTATTTATCGTTACGTCCTCATTGATAGATTATTGGCAGCATGCAAACAAAATCTACATAGTTGCCAGCCACGTAGTAGCGAGTCCTACTTCGATCCGCCATGGATATTCAACCCCATCAATCAGATACTGGAAAACAAATCTACTCTCAGCCATGCGGAGCTTGACCTGCACGTATATACGAGTTGGCGATTGAAAATAGAAGCGGCTGATAATTTTATAGGCAAATCTGGCAAATGAGAATAATCAAATTTCGATGCCCAATGGGTACGGAGTAGTCAGGGGCGAAAAAAGGAGTTAAATATTTTCACTGGCCCTCTTTCAGCTTTCGATATCCGAGCACTATATGATCGTTACGTGTTCATGTTGAGCGGTACATAGCGGTCTTTTCCTGCTTGAACAGCATGGGTTTATCTCACGTTTTGAGGTTGATTCAGTTCAGAGAATTAGGGCTAGGGCTAGCAACCCGACTTTCTTACGGTATCATAGGGTTAGGGTTAATATCCACAGGCTGGATTATTTCCAACTTCCCCAAAGAGACCAAAACAATATTGACCTAGCTTATATAACCCCTGGTTTCTATGCTAAGTTTTTGGCTGTAAACGAGCCATTGAAGAAACTGTCCTTGCCTTCATCTGTTAACTCAACTTATATATGCAGGGCCGCAAAGATGGGAGAACGTATAAAGAACCGCAAAGCTAGCTGTGGAGATCTAGATCAACACACGATTATCCCAAAGATGGTCATTACGTAGAATCCATGAGAGATTTCTCTCGAACATCTTCAGACCAAATCCAAGAAAGGAGGTGTCTGAGGGTACAAGGAGGTTATTTCCGGGCACGCGAGGCATCAATTATGATGCGTGGTTGCCGATCTTGTCTGGACCCCGGATGCATGATAGCTAGGTAGCTAGTTAGATGTGCATGTAGCTATGCGCGTATTGGAATGATCGGCCATTCCTTGCTGATGCATGCATCAACATCCCCTCTAGGGACGTATGTACTATGCGCCGAGTAGACGGTGTAGCATGTACGATGGAGGAGGACCGGTGTAGTGATATAGCGATTCTCGAATAATCCAATGACGAATAGCTGGTCTCCGCAGACACGTACCTACGCTGTAGTTATTGAAGATGCCTCAGAACATCGTTCTGTCCATCTCATGTCGTGACGGTGATATGTACGAACGAAACTAACTGCCAGGCGGGGTTATCTATCCGCCAAACTGACGGAGCTTCTTTTCGGTTGAACGGTATATTTCCGGTCCTTGGAAGCAAAAGGTTCCTGGGATTAGACTTTTCCGCAAGGATTCTGCAATTATGGTATGCCGGGATCTTTATTTAGACTTTTTGCTGAACCTTGTAACATTAGAAGTTTCCCCAACTGTAAACATAGTAAGCTTTGGGGGTGAATATATGCCCTTCTCAGCGCAAAAAATTGTTTGATAGATCGATCGTACTCCAGCTGAGAGGGCAGTTGTAGAGCAAAAAGGCTCATCGAAACGAATAGTAATCAGACGCCTGTCATGGCATTGCTGTACGTACTTTTCCCCATAAATCTTTCCCCATGTTCCATCCAACGTCTCAACAGCACCCCGTATGGAAAATGCGACGGAATTGCCTAATATGGTCATTCCGGTTGAGATGTCCCCCACGGAGCTGAGGCCTGAACGATCGGTGAAAAAGAAACAGACAACTTACGTATCCGGGGGTGGCTCACACTACGTGACTAGCATGAACCGACTATCCCGCATTTAGGTGCGTACCGATGTTGGTACAGTGCCTTTCCAGTAGTGTTGGCACCCTTGGTGTAAGTTTTGCAGGCAATAAACGTGGGCGGTAAGAAGGGGGGTGTCAACACTACTGCACCCCCACTGTACGTCTTGCTACGGAAAGTATGCCTGCGTTTCTCTGTGATTAGATTGTTCGTCGATTTTGGACGACAGTCTCACTCTTAGATGTCAAGGCTCAGAGAACAATGAACTACACACGCTTGGCGACCCACCCCTTCGCCTGTGTTAGCCTACTGATTGTATTCTTCCGCATAATGCTGTCTGTGGTCGGCTGTCGGCTACCGGCAGTATACGCCGGCGTTGCAGAGAATGCAGTGCAAAGACGAAGTTTTGGTGAATCGTCTGTTCGACTGTGAAGGGTTTTGCGTCCATGCCGAACAGAGATGCTCGGGCTTGCTCGAGAAAATTCATGAAGTAGACGGCTCCATGTGCGATGCACCTGCCACACAGATAAATAGACTGTCTTCTGGCTTCGATTTTCATCGCGTGGTCGACGATCTCGATCAATGTCCGTACGTAGGAGAAAATTCTCATGACTGATCTAGTAAGTAAGCCGAACATCACACCACAGCATGAGCCAATATACTGAGCGGAATAAAGCGACAGGCACCGTAACAAAAAGTTTAACCCACTCACGAGTCGTGGCAAGATCTCAATCTGATACAACAACGCTTTCTCGAGCGAGTCACAGCCGATACAAAGTTCAGCCTTGGAGTGGAACTCCCGCATTTCCGATTTTGAGAACATTGGTTGTCTTAGGTTAAGCAGGACCTTGCCGTGTGTGAGCTAGAATGCGCGTGCGAAGTGATGTGTCGAATTGATTTATTCTCGTCAAGCGGAGGATAATGTAGAATCGGCCTGAGGCAGCCACAGCTGGCTGCTTACAGCTGATTGGTACAACATGCAACACTGCTGTACTACCTAAGCACTGTACGGAGTACATGCTTAGCAGTGTTAGGGAACGTGACCTGCCTGGAGTAAATCAGAGGATTAACCCCAGAAACATCACGTGGAGAGAGAGAACATTGGCTACGGCTTCTCCAGAACAGGCTAGCGCGTCCCTGACAGCCCTGAAGCATGACGCCATGGCTGAATGTTGGTCGCTCTTTCCGTTTTTCCCCCAGACTCCACTCCCCACCCTCCTTCCTTTTTTGCACATCGTATTTCTGCTGTATTCTTACATACAGTACACGAGCTACTCCACATCCGGATATATAAGCATCCCTATTGGCGAGATTGTATGCACTGCTGGTGCGCGCAGCCAATCATTAGCTGTGAGTGGATCAAATTCGGTTACTTCTTGCCCGAAAATAACCTGGTGTATTGTACCGATACGCGTTGATATGCATTAGTATGGCACAGCTTATGCTTCCCATGTACCACTCAGCAGGAGCTACGGTGCGCTCATTTATAACCGCGTCCTCCCCTCCTCTGGGACGATGTTGATCCTTTGCTCTTCGTCCCTTTTTCCTCCCCTCAAGCAACAAGACGGACTGGTTTCGTCACGGCATCACTCTCTTGTATACAACCCCCTTGAATGCCCATTGCTTGTCAGCCTCGAATTGATCGCGTATATCGTGTATGGGCCAGTGCGCTGTAGAAAGATAGACAGTCAATATGGGCCACGGTGGACGCTCCTACCTCGGCCTTCGAGGCACCAAGCTCAATATCGCAGTCGGCGTGATTGCCGGTCTAGATTTCTTGTACGTATTTGTCCTGTGCAGGCAAAGATAATTGCTCACATTCTGCAGACTCTTCGGTTATGATCAGTACGGACAGCTCCCTTATGTGGCAAGCCCATGAGGCAATGAACTAACCTTTGCAGAGGTGTCATGGGTGGTCTTTTGACCTTGGACTCCTTCATCTCACAATTCCCTGACCTCGATACTTCCTCTGACGCATACCGGGCAATGTCCTCTTCTCAACAGATGCATCGATCCAACATTCAAGGTACGTCTGGACCCAAGATTCTGAGCCGATTGAATTAACTGGCTGTAGGAGCTGCTGTTTCTGCTTACAACGTCGGATGTTTCGTCGGTTCGATCCTTTGTATCTTCATTGGTGACCGTCTCGGTCGCCGCAAGACGATCTTTTTGGGCTCTTCTATCATGGTTATCGGCGCCACTCTGCAGTGTACTGCCTTCAGCCTAGCTCACTTCATCGTCGGCCGTATCATAACTGGTATCGGTAACGGATTGAACACATCTACCGTCCCCACATGGCAGTCTGAATGCTCCAAGGCTCATCGTAGAGGCCAATTGGTCATGGTTGAAGGTTCTTTGATCACCGGTGGTATCTGTCTCAGTTACTGGCTGGATTTCGGGTTTTCATTCCTTGACCCCAACTCGGTCTCGTGGCGATTTCCCATTGCATTCCAGGTCGTCATTGCCTTGATCATTCTGGCTTTTGTCATGCTCTTGCCTGAATCGCCCCGATGGCTCATTTTCAAGGGCCGCGAAGACGAAGCTACCGAGGTATTGAGTGCGTTGCTAGACACCAACCGTGAAGACACGATTGTCGAGAACGAATTTGCTGCTATCAAGGATACGGTTCTAGAGGCTCAAAACACCAGTTGGCGCGATTTGTTCACCATGGACGAGAACCGCCACTTCCACCGTGTTGTCCTCGCCTACGTCAATCAGATGTTCCAACAAATCTCCGGTATCAATCTCATCACTTACTACGCTGCTACCATCTACCAGAACAGTATCGGCCTATCTGGATTCTTGTCCCGTATTCTAGCCGCATGCAACGGTACCGAATACTTCATCGCATCTTGGCTACCGATTTTCATCATTGAGAAAGCCGGTCGTCGACCTCTGATGTTAATCGGAGCTGCAGGCATGTCTCTCTCCATGGTCGTTTTGGCGATTAGCACTAGTTTTGAGGGTCAAACCAAACCGGGTATTGTGGCTGCTGTATTTCTGTTCGTTTTCAACACGTTCTTCGCCTGGGGATGGTTGGGAATGACATGGTTGTATCCGGCTGAGATCGTGCCTCTACGTATTCGTGCGCCGGCCAATGCGTTGTCGACATCTGCCAATTGGGCGTTTAACTTTATGGTTGTCATGATTACTCCAGTGGCATTCCAGACGATTAAGTATCAGACTTATATCATTTTTGCCGTCATGTAAGCAGCCCCCACCCTTCCTATCTGTTTGTCGTCCACTAACAGTTTGAAGAAACGCCTTCATCTTCCCCGTCGTCTACTTCTTCTACCCCGAAACAGCATACCGCTCCCTCGAAGAAATGGACGCAATCTTCCACAAGACCAAATCAATCTGGTCCGTCGTCAGAATTGCGCGCGAAGAACCGCGCCGATACGGGAAGAATGGAGAATTACTGATCAACTACACCCAAACGGACGAGCATTTTCATCATGTCGTCGTCGGCGGTGATGCAGATGGAGAGAAACGAACTGTCTCAAATAAGGATCATGCGAATCCGCAGTATCATATTGAGAATGGGGATGCGGTTCGTATTTCTGAGTCGAGTTGATCGGATCGCAGGACTCGTTCATGGATATGGTACATGTCATGCTATGCATGCGTGGACTCTACGAACTTGATGTTGATCTCCATTTTTTCTCTGATATACCCCTTTTCATTTCTTTTATTTCTACTGTAAATACCCAACTGAGCTCGTCATGGGACGGGAAACAGATAAAGGAGGATAGATAGATCACAACTTGTTATATTATCTCTCTGTAGAAGAATGCATGAATCTATATTCTACTGGATAACGGACGTAATCACTTCATATGTAGGCCTACATATATATTTAGATGGACAAACGTTGTCAAAATAAACTTAACTTTGCTAAATAAGGCCATCTATGCATTAGACTCATTACCACACAGAACACCTTGCCAGACAATACCAAAAACATACACAGATAAAAACACCAATAATAGAAAAAAAAAGTATGAATGAATTGTATGATGGTATGTATGACTAATTCTGTAGGTTGAGTCATCCTATTTCATCTCTACCTTTGTCTAATTCATGAACATGGTTGTGTTTGAAGAGTAAGAGACGGACGACGGCAACGGTAGGGTATCCATGGGTTGATTGATTGGTTTGATTGGGTATTTTTCCAATTTTTATTTTATTTCTCATTTTCTTTCGTAACATTTATAATCGAGATCGTTTAAACGCCACCGCAAAGCTGGATTAAGTTAGTATGGCTCATCAATAGAGAAAAATAGGGGAACATACAGTCTCAACAATGATACCAGTAACCTGGTAAGGGTCAGCGTTGGAGGCAGGTCGTCGGTCCTCAAAGTAACCCTTGCCATCCTTGGCGCACTGGCGAGGAATACGGATGGAGCCGCCACGGTCAGCGACACCGTAGGAGAACTTGTCAATGGAACCGGTCTCGTGGCGACCAGTAAGACGAGCCTCGTTGCCCTCACCGTAGACGGCAATGTGTTCAACGTGACGGGCCTCGAGTTTCTTCATGGCAGCCTCGATGGCCTTGATACCACCCTCGGCACGGGTAGCGTCGTTGGAGACGTTGGTGTGAAGGCCGGCGCCGTTCCAGTCACCGGGGATAGGCTTGGGGTGGAAGGAGATCTGAGCACCGAATTCTTCGGCGACACGGTGGAGGAGGAAACGAGACATCCAGAGGTGGTCACCCATCTGGATACCTTCGCAAGGACCAACCTGGTATTCCCACTGAGCGGGCATGACCTCAGCGTTGATACCGGAGATGTTGATACCGGCGTACAAGCAAGCCTTGTAGTGAGCCTCGACAATGTCACGGCAGTAGACCTTGCCAGTTCCGACACCGCAGTAGTAAGGGCCCTGGGGACCAGGGAAACCACCCTTGGGCCAGCCGTATGGCCATCCGTCGGAGCCGAGGAGAGTGTATTCTTGTTCAAGACCGAACCAGAAGTGCTGGTCGGCGTGTGTTTCCATCAACTTGGCGGCCTCGTGGCGGTGGTTGAACTTGTTGGGGGTGCCATCGGAGTCCCAGGTCTCACAGAGGACAAGGATGTTGTCTCCCTTGCGGAAGGGGTCAGGGAAGATAGCAACGGGGCGGATGTAGACATCGGAGTTGTCGCCGGGTGCCTGGCCAGTGGAGGAACCGTCAAAGTTCCACTCGGGGAGCTCATCGGCGGAGGTGACAGCCTTGGAAAGAGTCTACGAGAGTCAGTAACCAGTAGAAAGTAATTGATTTAGCTCGCTCGCTTCGCGTTGCTGTTGAGGGGGAAGTGGGCTGGCTTATCGGGAGGGAAGCGCGGCTTGCGATAAATCGGGAGATAAGGAAGCATCGGAGATGATTGGTGTAACACGTACCTTGGTCTTGGAGCGAACACCACCCTCAGCGTCAATCCAGACGTACTCGGCCATAACCTTGCCCTTCTGGTCGAGGGCAAGATATTTGAGAAGCTGTAGCGTGTTAGAATGAGTTGTGAGGTTATCGCGTGACCGGGTCTTATCGGCCGGGTCAAGAGCAGGAGGGGAAAAACGCACATTCTCAGTGTTGGAAACGATAGTTGAAGTAGCCTATGCCATTGACGTTAGCGATTGTTCACAATTGACTTGGAGATAGTTGCAATCACAATTCACCACATACCATGATGATAATGTCTATGTGTGACGAATGACTCGAAAATAATGATCAGAGTAAATTGACAGGAAACAGTGTCACACGGAGCAAAGCAGAAGATCAAAGCAAAGCAAAAGCGAACACTGAAATAAAATTGTTTAAGGGGGATAAGAAGAATGAAGATGGAGAGAGAGTGGAAGAGGCGAAGGAGGCTTTTTATTGTCTGCGACGACTCGATTGGGGAAGGAGGATGGAGGGGGAAAGGAAGGAAACAGCCAAGCAGAATCGGTTTTTTCTTAGTGGGGGGGGGCAAAAATACTGATTAGTGATTGTTTTGGTACTGTACGTAAAGAAACAGTACAGAGACATGAGTGAAACAGAGAAAGGCGCAGCATTTTTCTGGGTCGAGGCTGGTCCCGGTGGTGTATTACCGTTTACTTACAGACACATACCCATTATTACGTACGTATCTACCCCATCTTCCAGCCACGGAGAAGAACCGATAGTCTTGTTTAAGCGTGGAGGAGTAAAATAATATAGACAGTTAAATAGAAAAAAAAGAAAAGAAAAAGGAAAGGGTCAAAGCTTACGTATACTTGTATATTTTCATAAAGATATGACTCGATAGCAATTGGTCATGGTAGTATTACGGGCGGTAATCTACCCAGACAATCAGACGGCCGATAACGCTATCGTCTCCGGGTTTATTTCGTATCTCGGACGAGGCACTGTTCTCCCCGACAACCCTTATACCTATCCCACGAGTTCATTATATGCTAAATAGTAAATACAAACACAGTTTATTTTAAATTTACTGCCATCATGACTGGCAAATTGACTATCCTTTACCCGTATCGTACTCGAAATCCTCCGAGTAGTGTGGCGGCATTCAGCCGATATAAATTAGGGTTTGATGGGCACACCGAAACCGGCCAATCCCTCAGCACGGATATCTAACACTTTTCTGTTGAGACATAAAAACCAGCGCATGTCGCGGTTTGAAACATGTTGATTCTGAGAAATAAACATCATGCGAGAGAATTATTTGTTTCAACATCTCCGGGGAAAACCCAGAAAGAAAGAAAAAGAAAAAAGGAAAAGAAAAGAAACGACAACAAGAAAATGCCTCGTCAATGATTCAGCAAACACTGTCAGACGCCCTGGCATGAGAGAATGCGGACTAACACGATGCGGTTTTGTAGTAGGAACGACTCTATGTTCACAGCAGTCAAGAGAGCTCGGGCTATTGTACGACAGTCCGAGTCGAGTCAATCAGGAGTAGTCAAATGAGTAGTAGATTCGAGGTTACGCGCCGTCATACATGTGTACTTTTAGAGGAGGTCGAATATTGAATACGCGCTGTAAGCGTGGTGTGACTGAGTTCACCGCGAGCACAGATGTAGCTAGTTTTGCTATCGATAACAGTATCAACAATATCAAAGGCGGGGAAACAAATAGTTACCCTCAAGTCTATTTACCCAGACAACAAGGTTGAACATACGAAAATATACGAAAATATACGGAAACAGTGGCAACTCGTAATTGCAATTCAATACACGGAATTACGTACCGATCGCCCGGCACCGGTAAGGCGGATCAAAGGCTGCATCTCTTATCGGAGATACCTGATTGGCTGGACGGACTTGATGACACACCTTGTTGACTACTGAGCCGGGCCGATGTTCTTGGCTGCGTTTAAGGTTTGCTATTTTTAATTTTATCTTCAGCTTCATATTTTCATGATGGCTGTGTCCGTACGTCAAGTGGCTGTCTATCATTGATATGTCTAGTCTGTGTGTCTACCATCTCTTGACTCCTTGCTTTGATTCATGAGTAAAGTTAGATGCTCAAATCTAGATTTTAGATGTGTAGTCTGGACTCTGTAGATATCAGCAATACTGTAATACGATACATGCCACTGATGATCGCGCCAGTCCATCCCCGAAGCAAGGGTTCCAGTCCCGATTAGATAACAAGCTACCCCGGATCCTGATAAGAGATTGATCGAAGCTTCCTCGACCTGACTAGTCTGACGGCATCGACCAATGGTTGAGACCACCTCTGTCTGTGTAAGCATTAACAAGTGCGGCATCTTTGGAGCTTGGGTCGTATTGATAACAGACTAATAGTCCATCTATATGCAGGGGTGGCGGATGCTTTCATAATGCACCGCGGTATTATGACATCCCCCGTAATTGGCTCACCACATATTCCACCAGAACACTTAAATCTTCGGATACCTCCAAGACACGATTCAGTTTCCGGTGGATCTTCGCCATTGACTGCTCATCTTTGCTACCCCCCAAACCAGACACTTGAGCAATATTCACTCGCCCGTTTAGTCGAATTTCGAAGCTGACTGACGCCTTTTGTTTGGTTTCTGGTACAGTGATCGACAACATGATCAACGGTGCCTGTCCGATTTGCGTTCTTAGCGTGATGTCCACTCGAACATCGCTTAGATCGTCGCCGGCCTGAGATTCGGTATGAAGAGATATCGTACTCTCTGCCAGAAGGTTGTTTAGAAAGTCTTCGTTCGGATCTCCATTGCTGAGTATGCTGATTTGTTCAGTGGTTGATGTTGAATTTCCAGACATTGACAATGTTTCCGACGTCTTTGATGAACCTTTTGACTCATGGACCGAACCGGCCACAATCTCTTTCCGCGGGAAGACTTTCTGCATCAACGTTGCCAATAAACTATATTGCCGGAATATCTATGTCTCGTCAGCATACTACGTTACTAACACAAATTTCTCACAGCACAGGATACATACCGGGAAAATATCAGCTAGCTGTCGCGGATGAGAAAATGGAAATTCACGAATAGTCATTCCTGGGGCAGCTTCAAAAGCCTGGAAAGAATAACTGTGGTTTTTCTGCACAGGTTCATCCTTCTCGTCGAACGATAATACAGCTTTCATTCGCCGCTTCTCCGGCATTTCCAGCGACTCCGAAGCCATCGAATCGTTGCTATTCATACCGCTGCTCGTCCAACCAGGGACCAAGAGACCGTCATACGTTGTCGTTCTGTAATCGTGGGGAATCGTCAACCCAAGGTGTCGATATATGTCGTTTGCTATCAAGAGCGGAACATGTATATGGGGTTCTAATTTCGCCACAAAACGTCGATTAGCCGTCCCAGACCCTACCATGTCTGTGTCAAGCTCGCTGACAGAGGACTGTAATGTAGGTGGTGGATCCATCCAGTTCACCGCCGTGGATGCATCGTTCGTCTCGACTGTACTCAGTATTTCCGCCCCGACCCATTCTTTCGAGATTCGTAGTGAAGGAAATCCCTCTTCACATTCGATTGTGACGCTTCGTAGCTGGTCTTGTAAATATCCATCGTCGTCTTCTTCAGTATCTATTGCCATGGGGTCCGCTGATTTCTTCGTCTGCTTCGCATGCAGTATTCTGTGGCCTTCAACCCAATACTCCAGTCCCATCCCAACACGACCTCTTCTATGTAGACTGGGTCTACCGATAGATCCTCGACAAAGATGTTCGTAGACGCTATGATAACTCCCTCGCCGACTCTCAGCGTCCCAGACCTTCTGCAGACTCTCAAAAAGACTCTCAACCGCCTCGAAACAATTAATCTCTTGACTCAAATGATCGAGCTTCGCAAGTCTTTCGAGATTACTCTGAAAACCTTTCAGTGACTTCCAGGCCCTATTTTCGCGTTCCTCTGCAGTTTGTATGAGATCACCTTTGAGCACAATTGTAGCTTCTTCCCGTCTTTCACTTTCACTTTCTCCTTCGAGAGAGGCGTAACTCAAACTGACGTCCTTGACGTTATCTTCACCGGGATAAAACTCGATCTCGAGATCAACAGAGTTTCCAGCAATGCTCAAACTATCCTCTTGCCATATAGACTCGAATCCTTCCAACCTGCCCAATCTCTCCACTGCTTCTCGACTAACGCCTCGACCTGCTACCCGACCCCGTAGTAACTGTACCACTTCTTCTATACGCTTCCGCCGCTCTTCCTCATGATTACGTGCGCCACCAAGGCCTAAAGTGAGAGCGCGAATATCACTGTCGTGCATACCGGGGCCGACCAACCCATCCTGTACATTCAATGCTGGGCTCATGCCTGTGAATCCACCGAGAGCCAACAGAGCGGAGGGCGAGCTGAGGGAAACCGGGTCATCTAATCCGGCGATCGCCGTGAGAGGTGTAGCGCCTTGATGCGAGGACGTGCTGAGATGATGGCCATGAGCAGTACCTGAGGCTGAAGGAGTCTTCATAGAAGGTGATTTGTGAGATAGACCACGGCCCATGGGGACTGCTGAAGGATGAGGGGAAGAGGTCAGATGAGTAGGCGTCGCGCCAGGGTTCGGTCTCGAAGAGGGAGTCGCCATCTCCTGTCACTGTGAGTTTATGAATGGTTATTCATGGAATGGACGTTGATTAAGGATCGTGGAGGGATGGTTTGGTAGGTAACACCGGCACCTTGGAGACGCGGCCTTGGCCTAGATGACCTCTAGCAAGCTATTCTCTCTCTCCAAGCTGAAGTTGAATAACGAGTGTGTGTAGTTTGTGTCTGTCATAAAACAATCAAAGAATTCATCTTGAAATGCAGAGTAATTACCTTGATCAGTGTTTGCATTGTTTGCATCCAAGCTCCGTTCTCCACTCCGTCATATTTCAGCAGGAGCTCCTCGAATCCGACACGATTTTCTCCTCTCCGTCTTTTCACACAATTCCATCAACATGGCTACATTATTTACGCGGTCATCGCGTCCAGTCATTCATAATTTGCGTCAATTACCTCAATTGCGCTTAGTGTCTACTTTGGAAGGCCACCCTCATATAGTATGTTATTTCTCTGCCGTCCCAAGAATGGACAATGCTCATTCATCTACAGTATACCTTCCCCGACAAATCGAGACCAGGAAATCATATTCTCTCCTTGCTCTCTTCAGAACCACCAAATACAGACCTTGCCATTGGCACTACCTCAAAACTCCCTCCTACTCCGGACTCTTTCGAGCAGAATTCCAAGTTTCTCAAGATTCTGGATGAAGTTGTTTCTGAACATGCCGTGGAAGATCCCGAAGTACAATCCCAAGCTCAAGTGATGGTGTCTACAGCGGGTGCCAACTTGGGCTCGGGTGGTTTCTTCTTTGCACCTCAACATAACCAGAAAAGAAGACCAGGCTATGGGCAGGGGATAAGTACTGGAGGTGATTCTGCTGGTGGTGCAAGCGGACAAGGTGGTGTCGGTTCTGGAGGGAGAGGCGGATGGATTCATGTATCTGATAGCCGGCGACCGCCAGAGTATGGTCGAATTGCGTGGTGAGTCTGGAAAAGGCAACCAAACAGAGATTTGGAGCTAATCATCATACTTCAGGCCTGAAGATATCTTTGGTAGTGTCGAAGTTGACGGCAACGGAAAGTTTGTTGGAAGAAATGGGAACTACCAATCTAGTGGTTGGTACACCGAGTCGGCGAGTGGACGAGTAGCTGACAAGAACAGGCACTTACCGAATTGTGACTCGTGATGGGATGTGAGTAGTCATATCAGTCTTGGTGTATACAAGCTAATACGAGATTAGACTCGGACTGAGCCCATTCCTGAGAGAGAAGCTAGTTGAACGACTCCGGAAAGCCGGTTGAGCATCGCGGCTCTGGAAGACCACATCAATCGTTGCTCCAAATAGCAGCCTCCAGCGAGTACTACGTACATCAAACGGCTCAGACCGAACCTCCATTCGTAGGTACTCCACTATTCTTCCCTCCATGCGAGTCTGCCTCGCTCTTACTCGCTCTTACATGATGACAACACCGTTACCCAGCTCACTCAGACACACAAGTGTGATTGATGTTAAACACGTATCTCAACGCAATGCTGAAATTGAATCTCCTTTCGATATGATATTGACAAAATGGATCGACAAGAGCTGACTTTGGACTGGAAGCAGGGCACAGATCATCATTGCCGAGCATTTCCTGAAACGTCTAGGACCGAAGGGCGTTGCACACCCTTCGAAGGCACTTCATTCATATGTACATGAAACTACATGTATAGCTTGCACAGCTCATGGCCTCAGCTGGGTATCTAGAAATCTATACACATGATATATCCTCAATTCTTAATCCCAATAACAGCCAAATTCCTCGGACTCTCCGCATAATCAAACACCGGCTCAACCCAACACTCCTGCACAATCCCCGAAGCCATATGCTCCCTTAGATACTGCCACCGATCAATCACAATCATAGCCTCAACCAATGTCGCAGAAAACGACATCAAAATCCAAACAATACTCAGACTTTTCTTCGTATGCGCGTATTCGCTAACGTACTTCTCCAGTTCGGCAATTGTGGCTTCTTCGTTCTCGAGCAGCGGTAGCAATTTAGAGCGGTGAGCAGGTTCTTTGGCGAGTTTTGCAATGGCCGTTTGTGCGTAGTTGATGAAAGATTTATATGCTGTTTTGCGTAATGTCCCGATTATGAGAGGTGGTGATGTGTCTGAAGAAGAAGTAGTAGGGCGATCTCGTGTCAAGACATCGAATGTGGCAAGTTCCGGTTTGGGAGCAATACCATGGTCGACGAAGAATTTTTGCAGCAAGGCCCGGTAATAATGTCGTGTGAAGAACGCTTTGGTTTCTTCCTGGGACCAGTTGAACGGTGCTTGACAGGCCATCATTCGTGCGGTAATGTTGAATTTTATGCCCTTCCCACCGCTATAAGGGTAATTCTCGAAGAGGTTTGACATGGGAAATCCATGGGGATCCTTTTGTGTTGCTCCGACGCTGAGGCGTTGATGCATATGGCGCAGGACGGGGAGTTTGTAGGTTGGCGGTCCTAGTCGTTCAGTCAGGAGGTTATAGCAGCATCCTATCATGGCGATTGCGACGACGGAAGGGTTGAGGATGAGAGAGCGGATGCCGTGGTGGAGGAGGTTGCCGCAGGAATGGAGTGAGACTACTAGGACGCGAGCGTCGTCTTTTGTCCTCGGTGATGGGTTTGTAGTGTCCTGTTCAGTCTCGGGATTGACGACGTGTCGGATTATAGGTTCAAGGTAACCGTCTTTGATGTTGTGCTCGATATAATCCATCGTACCTCGTGGTTGGGTGTCTACTTCTTCCACTTTTTGAGTGGTGTTGGGCGTAGACGTGGGTAAATCCTCTGCGCTGATATCGAGGTCTTTGAATACACTGAAAACAGTGCTATCATCTTCTTCATTTCCTTCTTTCTCTTCTTGGACCTCTTCACCTTCCGGAAGACACGCAGTACACACTTCCTCAGCCACACCATTCGAACCCACCTTCTCAACTTTCGAATTCCTGAGCGCTTTCTTATTATACATCCTGACAACCTTCTTCTTCGCCATTTTCGCAGTAACATCCATCCCCTGCGCCCCCTTTATAAATGCATGTTTCCGTTCAATTGCGATAATATGCCGATTATACGAATACGCCAACGTTCTCCCCAGATAATTCTGCCCAGACCCGAAATCCGCTATATGTGTGATCGGTTCATGTCTTGTCTCTGACACAGAGGTAGCGAATGAATCGACGTATTTGGAAAAGTGTTCTACTTCGTGTAGCTTTTTATCTTTCATGCCGACTGCGAGACGGCGCGGGATGGCGCTGGTGGTATTCGGAGGAAATTTCGGAGTGAAATCTCGTCGCAGGCTGAGCCGGCGAATGTCGTTAATATAATCTAGTAATGAAGGAGGCGGTAACGGTCCATTTTTCCATTTCTCTTCTCTACGCTCAGAAAACTTCCAACCAGAGCCATCGGGGGATCGGAATGGTGTTAGATCGTCCGTTAGAATCAAGTCCAGAATGTCGTATAGGTCGTGTTCGTGAAAGAATTGGCGCCAGTCCTCTGCAAATAACGTCGTGTAGAGATCGGGTTCGCTGGTCAGGAAATCGAGAATATGCACACCGCCGCAGAGATTCAAGAATAGAGGCGTGGATGTTGCGAAGGAGAGGAGTGCTTTGATGTAAGTATCGATATCCTTCCACTCTTCATGGAGCGGGAGGGGTAGGTATGGGCTCATTACGTGTCCGAAAGAGGATTATTTTCGTAGTCATCAATCTCTAGCATCAATTCATAATATGGAGAATGCTGCGTTTATCTTTGTATTTGTGTGGGGGAATGTGATGGGTATGATTTGAGGTCTAATTTAACGCCTAAATTTTTTTTTTAGCGGTCCCCGCATTCTCCTTTGGACCCATACAAAAAATCCTTTTCCTATAGTCTACCAACCTACTTATAGGCTCGTTCGAATATATGATCAAAAATCTAAGCACATGTCACCTCCGCAATCGCCGGTGAAATATTCAACCCTTCTACACAATCCTGACTTTCCCCGATAGGCAAAACAAGCAACGGATCTATCCCACAATGATATTGATCACCAGCCTGTTGTGCATAAAACGTGATCTGTAGCGATGTACCCTCGGGACAGTCAACTGGGCCCTCAGAATAAAGTTTGTAGCTGCTAACAGGCCATATCTCGAATCCCCAGCAATTGTAGGGTGCGCTGAAGTTGCCGTAGTTTACTTCGAAACCGCAGTTCGGTTGGTAGTAGCCCTCGTACGTGACGCTATAGGCGGAGACGAGGGCTGTTGGTGCAACGATTGCTGTGGTGAAGAGGAGATTCTTTTCGTTGAGGTTTAGTATAAGTATAGCTAGAGGGGAATTAATTGTACCTTGAAAAGTGAAGCCATCTTAGCGCAGGCCAATCTATTCAGACAGGCTGTAGGATCTTTTGAATATAGTCGGAATTTTCTCTTCTGGATATCCTATTGACGGTCAACTGCCTATGATCATAATCCCTATTTATACCTACCCTTGATACCGAACTCCTTCCAGTCCTTCAAGCAAGTACGCAAAGTCATTAGGCTAAATTGAATGTGACCATGTAATGCAACATGAGTTACAGCTGACATTGCAGTGCCCAGAAAGACTGAGTACATATATGCTAATCCTACCTAAGTATTCAGTTAACGGCTTTAAAAGATTGGACGTTTGTACTGTATGTTTGGTCTATTGACATCACGTGACTCGTTTATCACTACAACAGGGTACTGAGTAAAGCCATTTTTACGAGGCATAATTCGTTGACTTTTGGTCTGGAGAAAGGCTCTGTTATATGAGATTCCAGATGTCATTTTGTGGCTTTTATATGGGCTGTATACGACATATTGCTGACTCATACCGGTGTTACGAATCGACTAGATTGGTATAGCAACCCGGATAGTGGCCTGATACATAGGTATATATCTACCATTTATCGACGCCTCAAATTGATTGATTACTCATCTAAGAGTATATTGACGTAAAGAATCCGTGGATGGATATAGGGCGCATGTACCCGGGGGAAACTCGTCCGTACGTCTCCTTCCCGGCCTCCTATGCCCTAGTTCAGTAAATTGTATAGTAAGAGTTCCTTATTCAATCATTGATGTAGAATATATTAATGGAAAATATAATTCTAATAAAATACTCCTAGTGTTTGTTCAATTGTCAATACTAGAATAGCCTCTCATCAGAGTATCGAAAAAAGCCATATCGGCACCCTGGAAAGCCCAATCATACTCGCCGGCCGGGATGGCGGAAATGTCCATTTGCGGTTGCAGGTTAATATCATCTTTCTCTAAACCTAATTGGCGATGTTGTTCGTCTCTGGTTGATGGTGCTAGGAATCCTCCCAGACATGACGAGGGTTGAGTCCAGCCAAGAGAATGGGTCAGTGGTTGCTGGACATCCGCAGGTTGTACGGACTCGGTTGTGTCATTGAGTGTAGTTCCTGTTGACTCAAACGGGAAACTGGTCGGATAAGATGCAGTACTGCTTTCAAAAGGGTCTCGAGAGATAGATCCCTGACGAGTGATTTTGATAGTGCCGAGGTACGGGATCAGTAGACGCAGCTCCCCTCCATATACCTTCACTGTAGAGTCGTGCGCAACATCTTCTCCTTCGATACTGCTAGCAGAGTAACAGTTCCCATTGGCTGCATTCATCTCAATTTCGAGCAATTGTCGAACCAATTTTCCACTGTCTTCCATCACGACGTCCCCGTTATTGTCTCTCATCATGTCCATTCTCTCCAAGGCTTGATCCAGGATAGCACGATCGCTAAGACGCTGATGGGCCAGGAAGTTAGTCGTATGACTATGAGCATCGAGGTGGGCAAGCGAAAGTGTCATTGCAGCTAGCAGGGCAAAAAAGTCTACTGGTCGTGAGCAGGAGGACTTTGGCTGAAAGCTTCGATGCGCAATGAAGCGTGTTAAGATCTCGCGACTCGCGTTGACACATGCAATCTTGGAGTATTCATGGCCGGTATCATCACTGATTCTGTGCATCATGTGCGGTAGATGAAGCTGAATCAGGAGACCGTAGTAGTAGACATGGGCTGACAACCGTACTGTCTCCAACAGGTTTTCAGGAGATCCTACCGTCACGTTTTGGAAATTCGCTGGACCCCAAAAGCTTGCGGGCATATTTGTAGCAACTCTCAATAGCTCGGCATCAATGGACTGCGTTGTAACGACCTCGCTCGGTGTGAAGCATCGGTCATTACGTTCTAGTATGGACGATGCTATGACGGTGAGTTGTCGCTCAAATTGACCTAGTGGTGGCTCATGCTGTAAATTAGCTAAGTCTCCCATGCATCTATCAGTCGTTCCCTGTGGTAGGCCGAGGAGTAAGCTGAGATAACGGTCCATATAGACAATGCGGAACCACATAAACTTTGGATCAGCATCGAACGTAGGGTCAATACGTTTGAATGGAGGTATCTGCGAGCGGTGCAGACCCATTGTTTGTGCAATCGTCATTGCTCGGCGATAGACAACCCATGCCTTACGTAGATTGCCACAGTTCGTTTCAAATACGGCTTCGAGCATGATGCAAATCAGGCTGTCGATGGAGTTGTGTGTCTCCTCCTGTGCCATTAACCATGTCACAGCAGCTGTGACTAAGCGGCAGCCGAGTACGCTTGGTGACTCCGAAAGATCCAGAAATCCTTCCCGTGGGGCTTGAAGAGTGATGGCAAACATGAGCATATGCCTGGCGAGAATGACGGGATGAGTGTTGGGATCAGGACGTTTCGGTAAAGGGTACGGCGCTGCGAGCGTCTCGTGTGTCAATTTGCTATGCCGGTGAATGTTGACCAAGAAGGTGTAACGTGATGTTCTCAAGCTTTCTGGAAGCAAGATCCTGATGTCGTCGTCGGATGGAAAGGCTGCCCATAAGGAGTGGGCTGTGGTATCAGCCTCAGCTCGATTTGGCACAGCTGGCGATATGGGGGGGATTAGAGAGTGCTCTTTATGTATCTAGATAATTGTCAGAGAATGATTCATATCACAGCTATGGTCTGTCCACTTGCCTTTGCAGGCGTCGAAGGAGCTCGAGCCAACAAAGACCTCAGGCCTGAGGTATCAGACTGTGAACACTGTTGCTGCGACTCTTCACCAATCCGGCTCGCGCCTCTAGTATCTTTGCTAGCAACTAAATCCTTCAACACATCTTCAATCTTTGCGATACGATCACTAAGACCGCGATTACCCTTTCTGGTCAGGGCCAAAGACTCTGGTATCTCCTGGCCGATACAGGGTACCCTTCGACGCTGGCAAAAGACACATGCAGCATCTCCCAGAGATGCAAAGATGCATCTGATCTTCCGCCGTTTGCATTCCCAGCAAGACCGCGTCCCCTTGCGAACCTTTTTATGACTAGCTGATGGATCAGGGTTCGGCGTTCCCATTGTGGGTTCTCCGCCTGAATCGGAAATCACCATCGCTTTTATTTAAAGGATGACTCTATGTATCTGTATACTCTGTTAGCTCTCCGTCGCAGAGGAGAAAATATGGTAAGTTTCAAGGTCGTGAAGTGATTTGAGGTTTGAAGGACGGCTTGTTCCGCCGTGACGGGCAAAGGATAGCCCTGATTAATCAGCTGCATACATACAAATCATGGCCGATGCGGCGGACTTTAGGGTTGTCCCCTCCCTGTATAAATAAGCAAATTTCTTCTTATGTATGTCTATATATCAGTTATAGCAACTAATCTAGCTCACTACTTACTCACTTGAGTACTGAAATTGTGAACAAAATGGCTCCTGACACAGTCAACGAAGCAAACGAGAACAGAGAAACGGAATCGCCCAGCGCCAACAAGGAAAGCGAGACTAACAACACCTTTGATGCTCCCAAATCTGAAGTCGCAAAGCCTCCAGCACCTCCGCCTCCTCCTGACGGCGGACTTTCAGCATGGCTTCAGGTCGTCGGAGCTTTCGTAATCTTCTTCAATACCTGGGGTCAGATCAACACATTCGGAGTCTTCCAAACCTACTACGAATCCGGGGCACTTTTCACCGAGTCTTCCTCCAACATCTCCTGGATTGGTTCCATCCAGTGCTTTCTCCTTCAACTGACTGGTATCGTTGCCGGACCTATCTATGACCGTGGTTACCTCCGACTACTCCTCTTTTTTGGCAGTTTCATGATCGTTTTTGGTTATATGATGCTTTCACTATGTCATGAATACTGGCAGGCCATGCTGGCACAGGCTTTTTGCGTCGGTATTGGTAGTGGATTACTTTTCACACCTACTGTTTCGCTACTTCCGACGTGGTTCAGCTCGCACATCGGCCTGGCAGTTGGTATAGCATCTTCCGGTGGATCGTTCGGCGGTGTCATATACCCTATCGTACTCTATCGACTCATCGGGCAGATTGGATTCCCTTGGGCTGTAAGGACCATGGCCTTTATTGCTTTGGGGACATTTTTCATCCCTGTCATTGTGATGAAACAGCGTCTCAGACCACCTAAGCCTCGTGCTGTGATCGACTGGTCAGCATTTAGAGATGCACCTTATATGACCTTTGCATTGGCCATTCTGATTGTGTTTATTGGCAATTCGGTGCTCATCTTCTACATCTCTTATTACCCGATAGATAAGGGGTTTACCGACAGCTCACTGGGGTTTTATATAGTCGCCATTTTTAACGCTGCCTCGATCTTCGGCCGGATTGCACCCAATGCGGTCTCTGACCGTATTGGCGTGTTCAATACCTTCATACCAATGGCGTTAGTTCTCAGTATTACAGTCTTCTGCCTGCTCGCTGTAGTCAACACGGCGGGAATGGTTGTCGAGGCAGTCGTCACAGGGTTTCTCAGCGGTGTCATCGTAGCTTTGCCGCCCGTATGCTTCACCAGGCTCACGCCGAACCGGGCTCTGATCGGTACGCGTCTGGGACTGGGATTTGCGATTGGAGGTTTGGGTTTGCTGATTGGGGGGCCGACTGCTGGTGCCATTCTTGGGACGAGCGAGGAGTCCCTCAACTGGACGGGTCTTTGGGTGTATGGTGGTGTGACAATTGCTGTTGCTGGATTTGTTCTCGCTGTTGTTCGAGTCATGAAGGCAGGGTCCAAGCCCATGATCAAGGTCTGACAACGAAAAATGTGTACAGCGCGTGTCGTCTGATGTTTAAGGGATGTTTCATATTGATAACCCTAATCCTGGCCCGTCCTTCAACCAGTTGACCTTGGAACACTTGTTGGAAAGCCAGGCAATGCTCGCAGCCTTGTTAAAACTATAGATAATTCTCAGATAATGATTTATTCGACAAGATAAATACTTAGGAGACTTGTAGAGGGACCACGATGACAGCAGATCTAGGACATGACGTTAGGGTTCGCTCGCTGTAGCCCTATAGCCTTGGCACCCTGGACTCCGTCAACTGATGGACCGCTCCGTTTTGCTACCACCATCAGTTTTCTAGTTTCTGATCAGTCCAATATAGTGAGTGCTACGTACTCTGTAGTCCCGCACTAATGATTGGCTTGCTGACGGCGAAGCGATACCCCTAGGCTAGTGACAGGCTATTGTCCGAGGGGACTGTGCTATCGACGAGGGTGTGGATAAATCTTCTGCAGGCCAGCCTCTTTATCTGTATTTCTCGATGCAGCAACAAGATAATATCATCGTCATGATCGACGAGCTCGTCGATATACGTTCGAATACGCGGAGTTCACATGTGATCGTACGGAAGAGACATACACTCTCCGCTCTTGATAGAACATCGTACAATCAATTCTCTCCGATCGGGTTTAATTTAGTAACCTAGAACGTAGTCGAGTTAGCGCATCGAGTAATCACTGGTCATGGGCATCTGCGTAGGCGAAATCAAGAAAGCGGCGAGTTTTGGCCCCAAATTCCAGTGTCATCTCCACTTTTCCGAGCTTTCCAGGGTCCTTGACTCCTTGTACAGAGTCAGGAGTGTACTAATCAGTGCCTTATGATCCTGTCGTGGTGAAGTGAAGGAGTGTTAGGCACTGGCGAGGCTTGGCGGTGCTTATCCATGTTTCACTGATTATCTTTCTAGAATGCCGCACGGCCCACCATCTGATCCTCTATTTATTCTGTTTCTCTTCTGGTTCTGTCTCTTATTTTACTTGATATTTCTGTTTAATAGTTGTCAATTTCATGCTTCGTTAAGATCACTGATGGACAAGCCCACAAGATGTTGACCGCACCCTCCTCCGGCAACTCATCACATGAATCCATCACCGCCAGTCCGACAACTTCAGCATCCCGAAAGACATGACTATCACCCAGCAATCATGTCGATCGATAGACCCGTTATCTTCGGCGGCGTGCCAGATGTGCTGTTCTTGATCTTGAGCATGGGCGATGCTTCAACCATCCCCACGCTATGTCGCTTGAACAAGGCTACCTACGAAACCATCAAATCCCACGAGACGTTCCTCTGCACCTCGTTCTTGCGACTCCACGATTTCAATCCACCGCTAGACAGAATCCTGACGATGGATCCCATCACGGGCCAACGAAACCCGCTCAATTTCGTGAACTTGCAGAAATTCGTGTTTCGGCGACAGACGGCCCTCAAGTTGGCGTCACGGGTTGCTCGTTCGGGGTTTGGTGCTTGGTGGGCGATTAAAGGTGCTGGGGAAATGGATGCAGAGGCAGAAATGTTTCGACAACGTGTCGAAAGGGGACTGTACGTCATGTTTCACATGTCGGATATTGCTCGCGACGTCGAGCGGGTTAAACTGCGCCCACATAGAGCTGCAGGTAACACTTATCGGATTATGTTGTTGAGTTGGCTGCCGTGTATGCGCTGCGAGAAGTCCGGGATAAACCGTAACTGGTGGTTCCCTCGACACATTTCTCACATCTACGTGGTCTTACTTCGAAAATCGCAGCAACGCGAGATCGGAAAACTGAGATGGCGGTTCCGGCAAATGCTTGATCTGGAACGCCGGGTCGATTTTCATATTGCTCTACAAATGCTGCGGCAGTTTCTGGAAACTATCATCTTCGCGCACTGTCCGGACGATGACGCGAGTATCAGTAGTCTGAGCGGCGAGGACGTCGACGTCACGAACTGGTTTCTCCTCCGACAAGGCGCGCATTCACTTGCCCGGATATTCCTTGAGCTTCCCGATCGAGACTGTTGTAGTATAGAAGATCGGGCCCGGAAACAGAAGGACGGCGTGCTACCAGTATGCGACTATTCGGAAGCCTTGAAAGAATACTGGGATGCGCGCAACGGTGACTCAACGGTTGACTGTAAAAAGTGCGAGGCATGGTTGCGAAGTTCAAGTACGCAAAGTATCCTCAACGACTTTTTTGGACTCCATGCACTTGACCTTGGCAAGGAATGGGTTCGCCAAATGCGCGGAGAAGGCGAACTATTTGATGCATAACCTGCACTTTCGGTTTTAAGTCTCATTTGTGATGATTTTTTTTTGGTCTTGCTTTGAATTTACCCTGCGGATGATACCACTTTCTGCGATGATTGACTGATTGCTACGAAGCATGGAATTGGCGTCTGTATATATGATGGTTATTGAGCATAGATTTAGCATTATAGACAGGTAGTTTGGTAGCAATGACAGCGATGTTTGAAATATCTATGTAGTTATAGCTTGGTGGAGCTTGGTGCCTTAGTTACATAGATAGTGAGTGGCCTTAGCGGTCCGTACCTCTGAGAAACCTCACAAACATCAACATCTCTCAATCAACACGTTCACAATCACCACCATACTACAGTTACTGCTTCCTTTTGAACGAATATCGCACTAAAAACTTCTTTAATAATTCATCATACCTTTTATACACACCATGTCGGAAGATCCTTTCCTCCAAGTCCAATCGTAAGCTATCCCAAGCTCCCTCCGAACAACCTCAGATACTAATCCATACATACAGCGAAGTCCTCAACACCCTCCAAACAATCCGACCTCTCTACTCCTCCTTCCTCCGCATCCGCTCTTTGACAACCTCCCCCTCAAACCCCGAACTCGTCCAATCTCGCACAGAACTCGAATCAACGCTTGAAGACCTGCAGGCTGATCTAGCCGACTTGCGCCAGTCCGTACGCGCAGTAGAACGTGATCCGTACCGGTATGGACTCGAACTTGACGAAGTAGAGCGCCGAAGAGGCTTTGTGCAGGATCTGGGGAGGGAGGTTGATGATATGGTTTCTGAGATTGGCAAACAACCCGCGCCTACAACTGCAGCAAAAGGGAAGAATAATATTTCGCTCCCGAACCCGTCCGAATTCGACACCTTATCACCAGATATACACGATAAATTCGATCATCACAGAGAAGAAGGCGAGGATGATGATTACTACGCCAACTTTGAGCAACAACGACAAGTCGATTTAATGGCTGCCCAGGACCAACAGTTGGACGGCGTGTTTCGCACCGTGGGTAACCTGCGACAGCAGGCGGATACGATGGGACGAGAGCTTGAGGATCAGGCTGTCTTGTTGGATGATGTGGAAGGGTTGGCGGATAGTGTTGGAGGGAAGTTGGCGAGTGGGATGAAGAGGATTAGGACTATTGTGAGGAAGAATGAGGGTGAGTATTACTTTCTGGCTCAGAGACAAAGTGTGAAATCGATTGAAATTGAAAGAAAACTAATCAAATGGTATAATAGATACGTATTCCACTTGTTGTATTGGAATACTACTCGTCATTCTCGTCCTCCTGTTTATCCTATTGCTCGTGCTGTGAAAAATTCTAAAACAAATCTGGCAAAAATTATGGCAAAACTTTTCAAAGTCAAACTGGGTTATCCGAGCATCTAGGTCTTGACCTTCTTAGCGGGACGGTCTTCATCGTCCTCGCCTTCGTCGTCGTCAAGTTCCTCAATGTCCATCTCGTCATCAAAGTCATTGGCAACTTCGTACGATTGGACTGGTAGTCTATTAGTACGGCTCAATTGATAACCAGAGGAGGACTTACCATAGTACTTGAGAGCATTGGGCCAAACGTCATCTGCCAAAGCGACAGCAATATCATCAGCAGCAGGGAAGATCTCAATAGTCGCAATGCTCTCCTCTTCTTCGTCAATGTCATCATCCTCGTCGTCATCCTCGTCATCCTCATCATCGACCTTCTCGCCATTCTCAATCTTCTGCCAGCGCTCAGCCTCCTCCTTTTCAGCAGCGGCAGATTCCTCCGCGGTGACGGTGTTGCCGCGGTATCCAAAGAAATTGAAGAAGCTAACGCCACCGGGAAGGTACTCCTCGTCAGCTTCTTCTTCCTCGTCACCGACAAGAGCATCAGCCTCAGCAGAGGCCTCTTCAAGCTTAGTGATGAGCTTTTCGTACTCGGGCAAAGTAGTGCGGTCAACACCTGCACCCTTCTTCTGCTCGGCCTCGTACAAGTCACACGCAGCATCGAGCAATCCCTTGGTCAAATCCTGGTCTTTCTTCCAGTTGATACGCACTGGAGTCGAAACGTATCCCTCCCAGACATGGCGCTTGCCCTTGGGTGTTTTGGAGATTTTGGTACGATAGTGGAACTCCTTGACGAGCTGCGCATTGGTGAAATAAGGGTTTTCCTCCTCACCCGTGGCAAATTCAAATGTGAAACGCACACTGCGGGGATCACCGCCGCTGCCGTTCTCGTCGACATCGCAGCGCTCGATGGTCAAGTTTTTGAGACATTGACTGATGACAGCCGCGTCAGATGCGAGGATATATTCATCAATTTCCTGTGGTGCGTTGGCGAAGACGCGGGGCCAGAAATCGGCATCCTGCAGCTCCTTGGAAGCTACCAAAGCATTTCGTCTAGCGTAGAGAGGGCGCAGAACTGGGATTTGTTTACGCACTGTTTTCGGACATAGATGTTAGTTCAGTGTAGGATAGCAAAAATAGACGAGAAGAATGTAAACGCACACTGCTCAAGCTCAGCACGCACAAATTCCTGCTCGAGCTGGGAAATCTTGCGACCAACTTCCTTGGGAATGGAAGGGAGAGAGATGCGCTCCCAGAGCGAAGGTGCTTCGTCTCCAGACATTTCTATCTGTTTGATGTAATTGATATGGTCAAAATAAAGGCGTCAAGAAATGATAATAATAATGAAGTGAGAGAAGAAAGAAAGGGAAAAAAAAAAAAAAAGTCAGAGATCAAAATAAAAAAAGCTAAGGAAGGAAGTCGCCGATTCTGATTGATTCAATGACGGCATGCCCCACTCCTTCTTCAGTGTTTACTCTCTTTACCCTATGTATTCTACGAGAATCTCTGTATGCAGGTTCAATTATTCTGTGCTCAGACTGAGTTGAACTCATAAGATGCTCCTCTATATTCATTCGATGAGCTGCTCAACTGATTTGTAACAGGAATGCGAAAAGACAAGCCCATTGGTGCTCCGGGTGCACCAATCACATGCATTGATTGACTCCGCTGAAATTCTCCAGACAACATTTTTTTATACAGAACAACTCTTCTTGAATCGAATATATTGATGGAACTTCAGGACGCTATATACATACTTGAACTTATACCGAATGGCGATTGAGCAGACACCGATTTAGCGATAACCAATCCCGGAAGAAGTGCCATATTGCCTATATACGACCGACTACTGAACATATCAAGACATCCAGATGTCGCAAACGGCCAAAATGGACACCCATCATATCTCTAGCTCCATCCCCGAATCCCAGGTCCTCATCATTATGACCGGGGGCACAATTTGCATGCAACGCTCCCCCTCCGGCTTCATACCAGCGCGCGACTTTCAACAGACCTGTCTGGCCAAAATGCCCATCTTCAACGACGGCTCACGGCCATCAGTCAGTATGGACGTCGTTGTGAATGCCGCTGGCGAGAAAAGGAAATATGCGAGTTTGCGGACACCGCCTAGCTTGTATGACCGTCAAGTGCGGTATACGGTCTTTGAGTTTGAGGAGTTACTAGATAGTAGTTCGATTGACTCCAAGGGGTGGGCGGAGATTGCGCAGACGATTTATAATAATTATACTCTGTTTGATGCTTTTGTTGTTTTGGTACGTTCTCTACCACGTCTTTAGTATGCCATTTGACTACGTGCTGATTGACTTGTCTAGCATGGAACGGATTCCCTGGCTTATACATGCTCAGCGCTCAGCTTCATGCTCCAAAATCTCGGCAAGCCAGTCATTCTAACAGGTTCCCAAGCACCCATGCTGGAATTACAAAACGACGCCTCGGACAATCTTCTGGGAAGTCTGGTTGTTGCAGGCCACTTTATGATTCCTGAAGTATGTCTATATTTCAACTACAAACTCTTCCGAGGTAATCGAACCACCAAAGTCGCCGCGAGCGATTTTGCAGCATTTGATTCCCCCAATGCGCCGCCGCTGGCTGTCACGACCTCGATGAGAACACAGGTTAATTGGGACCTTGTGCATCGCCCGACGAGTATTGAGAATTTCAGTATTCGGACGAATCTGGATACGACTAATGTTGCATGTTTGAGGATATTCCCTGGTATCAAACCAGAAATGGTGGATGCGGTTTTGCAGTTAAAGGGACTACGTGGTCTTATTTTGGAGACGTTTGGTGCAGGCAATGCGCCTGGCGGAAGGGATAACGCTATGACCAACGTGTTGGCGAGTGCTATTCAGCGGGGGATTGTCATTATCAATATCACTCAATGTATGCCTTTCAATGCACTTTTATTGTTAACATACTAACTTGACAGGTCTCACTGGCCACGTGAGTCCCGTATATGCGCCCGGAATGACCCTTTTTAGGGCTGGTGTCGTAGCCGGACAGGACATGACGACAGAAGCAGCATTGACGAAACTCGCGTACCTCTTAGCACTACCAGACTCAACTCCGGAATCAATTGCGCGAGACATGGCCATTCCGTTACGTGGAGAACTCACCTCTCACTCCCAGACTGTATTCCGCCATCCCGAGGGAGGCCTGTCGGAGCGAACCACGACACTTACTGCATTGGGATATGCGATTGCCAAAGGCGATCTTGAAAAGGTCAAAGACTTATTGAGAGGTGCCAACAATTGGGTAGTCAACGACAGTGATTATTCAGGAAACACCCCAGTGGTACGTTTCCTATCCTTCCATACTCAAATAAGACCGCATACTAATGATGACCTAGCACATCGCGGCGCAATCACCATCCCTCGAAATTCTTCGCTACTTCCTCTTGCAAGGCGCATCGGTGCATCTCCGCAACAGCGCAGGACGAACACCGCTGTTCCTAGCAGCCAGTGCAAGTCTAACAGACCATGTTGTGCTCCTTCGCAAATCCGGTGCTCATCTGCATGCGGATGAGAGAGCGGTAGCAGAGATGCAGGCGCGCCGACGACCGGGTATATGGGCTTTGGCTGGAGTTGGTGCGAGGACTATGAAGGAACGAGATGAACTTGACAGTCGTGAGAGTCTGGAAGATAATGAGCATTCTAGTAGTAACGCTGGGTGGAATAGGAATGTGCAGGCCATGGCGGGTTCGGCGCCGGCTTGATAGATTTTAGAATACCTAGGTATGTATATATTGAAATTAATTATTCATGGTTCAAAATCTGTAAATACAGAAAGTCGATTACTTCATTGTTGACGTTTGCAGCGCAGTGCCCTGGAGTACATGGCTTTGTCTAATTGTCTTAGTGTTTCGATTCACCTGAGCAACTAAAACCCACCAGGCAGCAACTTCCTGGCTTTTGTTGAGTCGATAATGTGGGCATTCTCTTGATCTGTTATTTTTCTCTTCTTCCACTTTGGTCAAACAAAATTAGGATTCTCTCAGCGCAGAGCATCTTAGCTCTAAGCTAACCTTGGCCACCATGGATTCTTTACCCTTAGACCTACAACTAATCTGCGAATGCGTATGGCACAGCTCATCATTTCTTGCAGCCATTTTACTGACATTATATCACAGACGGGAGATGTCTGTGATGCAAGCCTTCGGAGTTTCGTCCTTGTCAACCATACCTCTATCAGGCATCTTTGCCTTGTATTTATGAATCCACAGCGATCAAATCCTATGACTATACCTCGCTTGAAAATGACGTAAACGAGATTACCGCGAAACCCCGTTGGACGCTTTACCAAGCGTGCTTGAGACGGTTGGACGTTCTGACTCTTCCCAGATCATGGGGGTCAGCTTGCCCTTGATAGGCCCGAGGGCATTGGAGCTTCACGCAAACCGCAATTGAAGGATGTCATTGATATGAGTGAGTTTATTTCAGACGCCATAGACTCAAATCCGGCAAAAAAAAAGTCATGTCCCGACGGCGCGCTTCTTCATTGGACTATCAAGAGCCGGCACCTTCATTTTACGAAGAGAGAAATTGGTAACCACTGGTACAGCTGCTTGGTATGCTCAACAGACTTGAGATTCTGAACTATGCCGCGGCAAACAACTTCCCTGGTTGTCTGCTACAGGCTCTTCATCAGTATCATCCAGCATGCCAAACTCAATATTTGGAGTAAACAGAAAATTTGTTTCCTTCTGCCCGGCCCTGGAAGCGCGCTCTTCTATGTTCCTGATTTATTGGATGATTTCGAAATTGGCTTGTTTACCCCTCCATGTCTACATGCAATTAAACTATTTTTCGGTCGTGGGAGTGATGGACATGGCATAGTTAGGCAGCAGGCCATCATACCCCTCTTTACTATGGCTACAAATCTAAGGCATCTGCAAGTGGCACCGGTACATATCGACAGTGCGACGATAACTCCTTACTTCGTTCTCTTGTGGTAAGACTCTCGGGGTATCTACTTAGTGAACGATTTACAAATCATATCTGAATGGGGTCAGCACTTCGATTTTTCTAGTATCCAGGCATTGGATATTATCCGTATTGCAGATGTCTTAGAATTAGCAAGCCTTTTGCCCCGTCTGCGAAAGCTGGAACAGACGTCTATTCATCAATCTTGACAGTCCACTACAACATATTCTTGGACCACGACCATATGCGCCAATGCCGCCTCTACAAGAGGAAGATTTCAAGACTATTTTCAGTTCGCTGAATCCTTTGAAATATTTCCGCGTTCGAGGGTTACGCGATAAATCAGCTCATCGACGCTTATTCTCGAGTACTGGAGCCAGAGCGGAGCGAGGAACATATCGAGTATCGTGAATACCACTCATACCCATCACTTATGTATGACGATATCCTGAACCTTGTAAAAGGGGCTCCTCACATAACAAACCTTCGAGTGACCGTTGAGCGGTTCAAGGGGAATTGCGATGAGCGGCTGTTTTATGAATCTCTCGGGACATTCCCTAGTCTTCGTAATCTCACCCTTGATCTTCACTACAAGCCTCGACCAGAAGACGTAATTCCTGAGATGATAAGAAAAGCCCATAGTCATATTATACGACATATAATTCTCGAGGAGGCTTTGTTCACCGCAGCCATGGACGAGACTCTTGCCACTGAAATCTGGAATCTTATATACTCAAAGCAGCAGATACAGAGTTTCTGTTTCCTGTATGGGTGGACTGTTGCCTAAGGAACTGCAAGAGATGGTAAAATCTGTCTGGGGGTTGTCTGAATCTCAGATGGAAGATTGGACTTTGCATCGGAAAGGCTTTCCACTGGCACGGAAGGACGATGACAGTCTCTAAGCAGCTGTGATTTCACCAAACGGGCTTCTCAAGGTCCGGCCCGGATAATATACAATATTGCCTCAGCTCCTCAAACCCGACCATGCTACCCTTAAGCAATCTCTCTGGCACAAGAGGTATGTGCCTTAACTACGTAGTAGGAGACTGAGTAGTGAGAAAGCAAACGTGAAACTATCCTTGGTGGAGCATGCTTCGGATAGTTTCTCGGATAAATATGATTGATTATGTTTCGTTTCAACTCTTTATCAGATGGGATTATGATCCACAATAGAAGTCCGTAGATGCTAGAGTATCAGATAGATCATGGGCCAGGTTCACAACCATTTTATACGGCATACCCGCTGACTCGTCTGCGTCCTTTTATTCGTGGAATTCGGGATTGGTTTGGGATTAATAACGAAAGATGGGACTCTTAATTTTAATTGATATCGTTCGTCAATTACCTAGGTAGATCAACGTGCACATTTGCTCTGAAGAGCAGTCTCGTGTGGAGTTGCTGTCAAGAGAGTGGTCGAAACCCTTCTAATTCGAAACATAATCTTTTTAGGGTTGATTTTAAGGACTGATATCTTTCAAAAGTTTGTTTGTGTTCATGAACTATCTGTCTAGTGTCCTGATATCACGATGGAATAGGGGTATAGAATGTAGGGATTCTGAGGATCAGTAATAGTATAACTATAGCTCTAGTTTGGGGTTTTAGATTATCGTGTTGACTCAGGGCCTAGACTGAATTTCATCATATCTTTATCCCACTCTCAACACTCCAATTCTTCCTACTGACTGGCCGACCAGATCATCTTTCCAATGCAACTTATCAAGTGTCTTGGGACACTTTCTATTTACCATGGAATCTGCTCTGCCTCCACCGTGACCATCGATCCAAAGTCACAGCTACAAGTTATCGATGGCTTTGGCATCTCTCAGGCCTTCGGCCGGGCCTCTCAATTCAAAGCTCTCGCCCAAGGACCCCAACAGAAAGGTCTAGATTACCTATTCAACACCACCACCGGGGCAGGTCTCTCCATCATTCGCAATCGTATCGGCTCCGGAAGCAACTCGGCAGACTCTATCGAACCCAATAGTCCTGGAAGTCCGAATGCGAAGCCTACCTATATCTGGGATGGAGACGATGAAGGTCAGGTATGGTTCAGTCAAGAGGCGATGGGTTACGGTGTCCGTACCATATATGCCAATTCCTGATCTGCACCGGTCTATATGAGAACCGAAACCGATTACGGTCGCCTGTGCGGCACCCCTGGCGCTACTTGCTCATCTGGCGACTGGAAACAACACTATGCCAACCTGATTGTACAGTATCTGCACTATTACAACCAGACAGGAATCCCAATCACGCACGTTGGGTTTCTCAACGAACCGGATGGGTCTGACTTTATGCTTTCTGACGCCGCGCAAGCGGCTTCAATGATTCCAATCCTACATAGCACCCTGGAAATTGAGGGTTTTGGTCATGTCAAGATGACATGCTGTGACAATATTGGCTGGAACTCACAGAAAGCCTACACAAAGAATCTCACCAAGGCCGGCATGGATGAATATCTGTCCGTGATTACATCGCACATGTACTCGAGCGACGCAACAACTCCCATGGATACCAACCTGACGACATGGATCACCGAAGCGGCTGATCTAACCAACCCTTGGTGCACAACCTGGTACAGCACCGGAAGCTTATGTGAAGGTTTTACCTGGGCTGTCAAACTAGCAGAAGGAATCGTCAACGCTGGCCTATCTGCGTACCTGTATTGGGAAGGTGTGGAAGTCAGTCAGCAGCAAGCAGCTTCATATCTTGTCCTGAGTGACGGGACAGATGTATACCCATCGGGTCGCCTGTGGGCAATGGCTCATTGGTCCCGGTATATCAGGCCTGGCGCACACCGCGTTGCTACCACAGGAACTGTTCCAAACACTATTATTGGAGCATTTGTCAATACTGATTCTAGTCTGGTAACTGTGCTCACCAACAGCGGTGGCATTGCACAAAACGTTGAACTCGACCTTCCAGGAGCCAGCTCAGATAATGTGTTTGCCGTTGTCACGGATCAGAGTTCCCAAATGGCTCCTCTCGACATGAATGTATCGAATGGTATAGTGTCCGTGTCTGTCCCAGCATACGGTGTCATCACTGTGAAGTCCGAGGGTACCGTTGCAGGTGGATCATCCAACATCGCCAGTCCATCGAAGATCAATATAGCAACACCGAGCTCGACCGCTATCTCCAGTTCGTCTTCTGTCTCGCGTGCCAGATCCTCGAGTGCTATCCCATCCAGTTCAAGGGCAGTGTCCAAATCAGCGCAGAACTCGTCAGCCATGCCAGGAAAAGTGCAGGCATCTACGGCCAGTGCTTGCGAGGCTCCTATACCATCCCAAGTCCACCACAATCATCATGGCCATCACAGCCACCATTAGTTAATTCTTAATAGAAGTCAAATTTGAAAATATTAGAAATGGGGTCAATATTGTGTTCTTCTTAGCTTCAAAGTGAAGCAGTCGATAGGGGTAATATAGGAAACCTACAGACAGAAGGTTTCTCAGGGTTTAAGTCAATATTCCAGAAGTGGGTTCGATTTAGGGGTGAAGGGAACCTTCAAAATACTTATCTATTTGATTTTCGTAAATAGGATGCTCTTCAGTCTCATGTCAAAGTAATCCAAGCTGAGATCAGTGGAAATATGAGGCGACCTTCCCTTCGTCATAGACTGTAGCCGCTCAGCCGTCAGGAACTGGTGCCTGATGTAGTAGACTTTAATTAACTGGTAACCAAATCTCTCACACTTTTTATCAGTCTTCTACCTCTCACCCACCATGGACTTCCTTCGATCGACCTCGTCTGGCGTTGAGTCCGAATCTGAGGATCCTCTTGCATGACTGGCGAAGGAAGTGAAGCAGCAGCCATCCACCACCAACACGAA
Organism: Talaromyces stipitatus ATCC 10500; assembly: GCF_000003125.1. Lineage (NCBI taxonomy): Eukaryota > Fungi > Ascomycota > Eurotiomycetes > Eurotiales > Trichocomaceae > Talaromyces > Talaromyces stipitatus. The sequence goes on from NW_002990116.1 coordinate 1,160,137, forward strand.
CTTACAAACGTCCTTGGAAAGCCGTCGATGAGCGCTTGATCAAGACCAAACTCGGAATCAGTGCCTCGTCTTCACGGTTGTTCCCTTGGCGCAAGCTTCCAGACTGGGCGATGATCGGTCGCGGACAAGCAAGTACTGTCGATTCTTTTTCTAATACGGAAATGGGAATCTTGATTGCAAAAATCACGCCGGATCCTGCACACCAACTTGCAATAAGAACATCTGATTCACTAATCTTTTTCGAGCTGCATGCAAAGAATGTCCATAAAGATATAATCCCTTTCAGCTCGACAACAGTTACGGTTGGAAATCGGAAAAAAGGATCTGACTGCTGGGCTCTGTCTTCGACAAATGCAAGGGCTTGATCTGCCCTTCGATAAGATTAGGGTGGTGATCTAGCGACACCCCCCTAGTTCCAGCGACACCAGGGTGTCGTTCTAGCGACACCCCCACGTGACTCAGTTATACGGATTGGATAATTTTCACGTGTCATGTGATCAGAAAATCAAATTTCCTTCCAAACATTGCCATATTTGGCAATGGAATCTAGGGTTAGGGCTAAGTCTATCACATCACTATCAATTGTCATTTTTCCTGCTAGTCTAATCATACAGTATTTCAGCAAAGTAAGATTCTTGTCTCAGAAAAGAAATTGCACCTTCCTTGCCTGTTACTCATTCTCATCGCCTAGCCATGGCGCTGGCTGGCCACGGCCACGTCGCTTGCTTCTTCTGATCTGATTCTCGTTGGTCTTATCATCCCTGTTCTCACTAATTTCATTATCATCATTCTCGTGACTTTGAGTGCTAACTTCACTGGTGCCTGCAGAGCCGCTACCACATTCGCCACCCTGCTGTCTTCCTCCACGCCCACGACCCGCCTGTCCTCCTCCACGGCTACCACGTACGTGGCCACTTCCTCGTCCTCGGCTTGATTCTTGAGTCAATAGATGTTCAAATGCAGAGGGATCTCTTCTAGTAGATCTATCTTCAGCTGACTGGCTCTGCTCGCTTGTAGTTGGCCAGTTAATTGCACCAGGAGGACGGCCACGCGGTCTGATTACTTCTGGCTCCAGGACTAATTCTCGTGGATCCACAGGAGGAAGGTCTTCGTCGGTATGCAGCCGCCAATGTGGACAGAATTCAAAAAGCTCAATCGATGTGTCAGCCTCATAGTATTCCTTGATTTTGTGGATGCAAGGAATCCCTAGAGTCCGTCGAGTCACACCCGTGCAGGGCTTAATTGGCTTTTTATCAGGGGCGCTCTCCGGGAGGTATCTTTCAAAGATACTATGGATTATTTTCAGTGCATGACTTGAGACCTTCTTCAAAACATGCTTAAAAAGCCGCAGGTTCTTGAAATCTATCTTTATTCGGACGCGCTCATCCTCAATTTCCTGCCATATTTTTTGGTGTTGTTTTTCAATTGTCATTTCAATTGATAGTGTGGCTCCAAGTAGGTCCATTGTGGAAGTTCCAAGGTCACGTTTGATAATCCAATGGGCACCTTCAACCTGTGAGCTTGCTTGCTTGTTGAGATGCAGATACTCATTGGTATAGCATTTTAAAAAGTGTTTTGCCGTATCTTCCTGAAGCCATTCTTTCTTGATATATTCAAAGACCGTGTCCCACACATTATGGCTGTATTTAGCCCTGAAATTATTCCACTCAGCATCTTTCTCTTCCTCAGTATATGCATTGACGAGTTTCATAAAGTCCTGCCAAAAAGCGACCCAATGAGCTTCAACCTTCTCTTTAAATTCATCAACTAGGGTGCTCTTCATACCCTTGCCCTCATAATCGATTCGAATGACTTCCTGGCGTAGAGCTGGCCGACACTTAACCATCAGATTCTTTTAGATGTGCCAAATGCATAAGATATTTCGTGTATATGGAAATATAGCTTCAATAGCACCCATTAGGGCCTGATCTTTGTCGGTAATGATTGTTTTTGGATGCCCTAGCCCCATACGGAAGATTACCTGCTCAAGGCTTTTAAGAATAAATAAATAAGACTCCTCCTTTTCATTTTTCATGAAGCCAAATCCGACCCAGAATGTCTTATTAGTTCCCGTGCAGCCAACAATATCAAGAAGGGGCATTCGATATTTATTGGTCTTGTAAGTGGAATCTAAAAAGAGCACAGTATTGTAAAGCCGTAGTAAATCCAAATAGCTCTTATGGGTTAAGAACACAGCTGTGACAATATCATCATGGGTTTGGTAATTGACAACCCAGTCTCCAGTCTCCGGGAATGAGCTGAGAAGGACGTGAATTAGCTCTCAACCATTTAAGAAGCGCTTTCGCATGTTGCGTCTGAAATTATATATATCTCGGTCCTTTATCCCAACATTATCTCCACGCTTCTTCCTAAGTGAAGCAATGATATGGCGTGTGTCAATTCCATTCTCTAGTTGGGCTTTGATTTGGGTAGCATGTTCAAGTATTTAACAATGACGATGGACTGAATGAGTGGATATTAGCGACGGATCGTGATTATGGCGTTTTTCTTTGATATCAACAAGCCAAGTGTCATCTTGCTGAAGTCGCAGGACGATGAAGAAGGGACAGTCAGTAAGTATTGTGCTCCCTTGTCGCATACACTTAACCACACAATCATAGTACTCCCCTCCTAGAGAGCACTTCATAAACACAGTCTTGATATAGCCATTTTTAGCTCTCTTTGAGCGCCGTTTGGAAACCGCATAGCTGTGGTTCTGGGCAAAGTTGTTGATGAATTCAATAATAGTATCAGGTGAGTCAAATACTTCTTCTTCTAGACAAGGGGGAAGTGGAATTCGATTGTGAAGATCATTTTAAGATTCTGCATCATCTCCAGAGCTTTCATAGCCCTGGAGGAGGGACGCTAATAACTGATTTAAGGCCATCGAGTCGCTATGCCATAAGATAAAGGATGCAAATGTTTGACGACCTGCATCTTGTGTAACAATAAGACTGCATGCCTGAGTGCCTTAAGACCATTGAGCGCCGCTTTAATCTAGCCCTAACCCTAGATTCCATTGCCAAATATGGCAATGTTTGGAAGGAAATTTGATTTTCTGATCACATGACACGTGAAAATTATCCAATCCGTATAACTGAGTCACGTGGGGGTGTCGCTAGAACGACACCCTGGTGTCGCTGGAACTAGGGGGGTGTCGCTAGATCACCACCCTAAGATTATTGGACCTCCGCCTCACCAGCCCCTAGAGAGACCTGGAGATACCCGAGCAAGACTCAAGCTATATAATATTAATTTGGCTTGGATTTAGAATTCACAGAAAACGTATACAAAGCATCTCACCGAGGCTAGCATGGATGAATTGCATCTCACATGTACTCGACCCTGGAGATTGGATGTCCACATAAAGACCCAAGGACTGGAGAACTGTGGGTGTACGGGGGCCCCAGATGGACCGTACATTCCCATACAGTCACAATCAATCAATCCTCGGGATATTTACTCGTCAGCGACTCGGCGCACATACGTAAAGTGAGAAAAAGCAAAGGTAATAGATTTCTCATCATTGGTAATTTATGCCTTGTGTATATGGTTTGTAACCAGATTAGTGTATTAGTATCAATACAGCTCCGATACATTCCATACTGGCCGGAGACCGCGTCTCCGCCTCAGTTCTTCGGCTCGTTATTGAGCCGAGAACAGTTTTATCTGGGATAGTAATATAACCTGTCATAGTAATACAATATACTGTATCATATTTGCCAATCAAAGCAGTTTGTCAGCAAGCCATTAGCGCCGCCGCTCAGGGTCAAAAAAGCGCCATGAGACTATCGTGAGACTTAGAAATCGAAGGTGATTTATTAGAAATCAAACAAGCTGATGCTTTCCTTTTTACAGAATCAGTCAGGACTAGGAGTCAGGCCACCTTCTGCTCCATAATCAAAGCTCCTGAGCTCCACAGAGCAAACTTTATTCGTTGCCCTAGTTCGCATCCCCAGGTTCTATCAGACGAATATAAATACCAGCCCCTAACTCCCTAAGCTACTCGAAAAGAGAGAAAGGATTTAAAATGACAGATCTGACAAACAACCAACGAATCTACCTCTCTGCCTCCCTGGTTGCTCTCCCTCTGTTCGTGCTTTGGTCTTGGAGACAGCGCCGTTTGAACGCTATTGAAGCCGCCGAAATGGCCCAGACTTCTCCAAAGACTGTCGTTGTGATCGGCGCTTCGTGGGCTGGTATTAATACCACACATGGATTGTTGAAGGAGGTTCCCAGCGCCAAAGTGGTGTTGATCAATCCTTCTGGTAAGCTTTTTATCGGTAGTAGATGAAATTGCATACTAATGAACATAGACGAGTTCTACTTCAACATCGCATCACCAAGACTCGTCAGCAAACCCGGCGAAATCCCCAGAGAAAAATACATATACCCCATCGCTCCACTCTTTGACAAATACCCTAACGCGAAGAAGAACTTTGAGTTTGTCCAGGGCAAAGCTACCGCCATTGACCTCGAGGGAAAAAACGTCTCCGTTCAGGAAAGCACGGGTACAAGCCGAACCATCGCATATGATTATTTGGTTATTGCGTCCGGGAGCACATCCAACGCCACCACAGGCACAGGCAGCTTCCAAGTCCCCTTCAAGCAATCCAGCAGCACCAAAGTCGAAGCGGAACTCAAAACCGCACAGGAAACCATCAAGTCCGCCAAGAGTATTATCATCGGTGGTGCTGGTGCGGTAGGCGTCGAGTTCGCGGGTGAATTGGCCGAGGCTCGTCCCGATCTTGAGATTACTCTCGTCACAAACACGGATAATGTCTTGTTCGGTTTGAGGGAACCTACCCGTCAGAAGGCGGCGAAGATCCTGAAGCAAAAGAAAGTCAAAATCCTGACTAACAAGGCTGTTACTTCTGCTGCACCGGATTCAACTACCGGGAAATGGACTGTTACTACAGCTGATGGACAGACGTTGACCGCTGACATTTATGTCTCTACTGTCGGCGTTGTGCCCAACAATGAATTCATCCCGGCCTCTTTGCTCAATAAGGATGGCTGGGTGGAAGTTGATACTCATTTCGCATCCAAGGCTAACTCTTCAGTTTATGCTGTGGGTGATATCACGCATTACTCTGCGCGACTCGTGAGCCGTGTCGCCGGACAAGTCAGTGTTTTGATTTCCAATCTGAAAGCTGACATTACCGGAAAGGGTAAGCGAGGCGTCTATAAGACTGAGCAATCTCTGATGGTCGTTATGCCGATGGGCAAGTCGACGGGAACCGGTCAGCTGGGCAACTTCACGCCGCCAGGGTTCTTGGTGTCTTTCGTTAAGGGGAAGGATTACTTTACAGGTTCGGGAAAGAAGTTCATTGCTGGTTAGATATATAATGTGTATTACTGGTCTATACGTCAATACCCCTGTTATTTAAGCGTGAATCAATTGTTTTCTTTTTTGTTTATTCTACCTAGGTATTTTCTTGAGAATATACTAATAACGCAACGGCTCAGCAGGCGGCGCAGTCTCCGCAGCCTTTTCTATCCTCTCCATGATCTCCGGTGTCAACTTCTTCACCACCTCGACCGCCCTAACGTTCTCAAAAACCTGCTCCGGTCTCGATGCGCCAGTAATCAACGACGACACATTGGGATTTTTAAGTGCCCACGCAAGCGACAACTGCGCCAACGTAACGTTGAGTTCTTCGGCAATCGGTTTCAGATTCGCGACAACGGCCAGATTCTTCTTCCACGTTTCGTTGCCCCATGTCTTTGCGAATTGGGTTACGTAGGCCATCTTGCCGTCGGCTTCAGTGAGTCGGGAACCTGGTGGAGGTGCCTCGACATTGTTGTATTTCCCAGTCAGAATACCCTGTTTGAGCGGCGAGAAGACGGTTAATCCTAGCCCGTGCTCGGCGTATAACCATCTATACTCCTTCTCGACCCTCTGGCGTTCAAGAAGATTGTATTGTGGTTGCTCAACGACGGGTCCAATCAGTCCCAATTTATCAGCTATGCGCCACGCTTCGGCGATTTCGGACGCGCTCCATTCTGAGGTTCCCCAGTAGAACGTTTTGCCTTGGTCGATCAGATAATTGAATGCGCGCACGATTTCGTGCATGGGTGTAGTTCGGTCGGGACGGTGGGCGTACACAATGTCAACATAAGGTAAGTCGAGACGTGCGAGGGACTGATTCAAGCCTTCGATGATGTGTTTGCGTGAAAGACCGCGGTTATTGAGTGGGTTTTCGGGGTCTTTGGCATTATCTTGACCAAAGTACAGCTACCATTAATTAGCACTCGTTCATAGGAAAATAAGGGCTTTATTGGAGAAAGTACCTTGGTAGAAATAACCAAATCTCGTTGCTTCCAGCCAAATTTCTTGATAGCCTTGCCCATGACTACCTCCGATTGACCGCCAGCGTATCCTTCGGCGGTATCGAAGAAATTGATTCCAGCATCGTAAGCGGCTTTCATACAAGAGAATGTTTTTTCTATCGACGTCAGCATCTCCTTTTCGCGTCGGAACTGAAAATAAATACCATCTTCTACATGTCCACCATAAGTGAGCCATCCTCCTAGTGAAATCACTGAGACGAGTAGACCGCTATTCCCGAGATGGCGGTATTCCATTTTGGGGAGATCTTTGGGAAGTTCCGTAGTCATTGTGATCAATTGTGCCGATGATATTTTCTCTCTTTGAGGACAGAGTAATTCGTTTGAAGAATCGAGGATCAATAAAGTGGGCGAATCCCTGTTTATGTACTGTTGACCACTGCTTCTCTTCCTGTATAGGAAGGTGATTCTAATCTCCCCGCACTACGTTTGGTTCTGCATGGATTTAACCCTGTTAATTCCTTTTAATTCCTTGATTAGCAATCAAAAAGAGGTTTAAGCTCCTCGTTTCCACCCACTTGGAGCTTTCTAGTGGCCTTGAAGATTAAGCTACGCGCTAGAGTCTAAGAGATAAGTGTTTAGTGAACGAGCGGGGACCTAATTGAGAATATGCTCTCTGTGACATGTCGATAAGTTTGTGTATCCACTGAGGGGTTATGGCGTCAGAAGTCAATCTCATTCCGTTATAGCTAAAGAGCATGCTCAATCGGTGAATTCTTTTTCGCTAAGATGTGCCACTTCAGAAGAGGAACATGAAATGCGGCTGTTGAATCGGAAATAAGTCCATTCGTGGATTGATACTGTATTCAATGTTGTGCGGAGATTTTCTCAACAGCTCGCCACCATTACATGCCAGTACTACAGTATTTGATTTCAGTAGCATACTTGAAACTCATTTAGAAGAAAACGAGCATAAAAATATACTCGATAAATATTTCTTATGATATGCTACTTGCACCCTCCAAATTGGTTCCGTTTCGTCGTCTTCTGCAGAGTAGGCGGCTTCCGAAAAGAGAAAACTAGGGCTAGCAAGAAATCGGTGGAATCTCCGAAGCACTCGGAAATGGTCCGAAGTATGAATGATTATTGCCTACAACGAAGATAAGAGTACACAGACCATTTTGATTGAACCTTGTTGCTTGTAAGATCATAAGGTCAGTGATTCCGAGACTAATTATAGTCTCACCTCCTGAGTCGTATGTAGCTAGATGAGCGAACAAGACAAGCAATTCACAGAGATTCAACGCATCGAATCATCTCCTTATCAATACTTACAAGCAGCTAATCATTGATCACTATTACAGTATTACTGGACGATATTAATCCTCTGAGTCTATACGATCCATCCTGAATTCTTTACATTGATAATGATGGCTTTTGGTGTTTGCAAACTACCAATTAACGTCGTACAACACTGGCGCTGGACTGTGCGCAAGGCCATTCAAAAATGAACGACACATCATCAAGCCTTCCAACATCCCTTATCTCCGTCATCTTCAACCTGGTACTATAACAGAGACTGGCAAGTAGTCGGCTTAGTCCAGCCTGAACAATTACATTGGTGGTACCGACTCTAGACACCCGTAGCTGCTGCACCAGCAGCGGCGGTTGCATGATGACTGCTTAGGAAACTTGCCACAGAGGAATAGGCAGGTTTGGGATTGTAGTTGCTATCAAAGAGATCGGGTTTGTCGCTGGAGCGCCATGAGTCCTGCGATACCGGTCAGCATACAGACCTTAAGAGAGCCCAAGAGGTGAATATGTATACCTTGTCGGATGCTCCCCACGAGGTGATACCGGCGCATTTGGATACATTTAGGCATGCTTGGGCGACCTAGATTAAGCAATTAGGACGGTTGCCGTATACAGAGAGAACTGAATACTCACAGCAACGTAGTCACTAGGAGAAGCGCCGGCGATATCAAGTTCGGTGATAGCCACTTCTCCTACACCAGACGAGGCCAGAAGTTGAAGAGCAGTATAATAATGTCAGTTTCGATATATCGAGAGTAAAACAAATTATGAACTTGGGGTACTTATGCTTGAACACCAGATGCTTGGCCTGCACCGAGATGTGATTCAGAACCTGTATGCAGTTATGAGTAGCTGTAGACACTTGGACTGACAGAAGCACCTCTTACCAATACCGTCAATGGGAACACCAGCAGCGAGCCACTTTTTGACTTGATTTGCAACTCCGATGGTCTTGGAGTATGAAGCGGAGTCGAGACTGCAAGGGATGTACCGTGAGTCATTTCCATAAATTAGAAGAATCTCAATCACTCGAGTGACCTACTTGTAGTCATTCACGTAAAGTTTGACATTGGGATCTGCAGCACGGGCGGTCTCAAATGCGATGTTAATATAATCCGGACCGATCACGTTATAGAAGCAAGATTGGCGTAGACTGCCATCCTCATTGAAAGGCTCATTGACAACATCCTGGATACGTTAATATACATACTTCCACCCCAAGAGTCAGGGAACACACCCAGGCATAGAACTGGCCTTTGTACCGACTCACAACTGTAGTGATGTGGTTCTTCATAGCATTTGTAAGGGCAGTTTTGTCCTTGATATTGCAGACCCAGTTCGGTAGTTGGGAATGCCACACTGATAACATCAGCTCTTGCTTCGATGTCATTCAATGGTATACACTTCTGGAATACCAACCTAGATTATGGCCTCGAATCTGCTTCCCATTTTGCTTTGCCCAATTCACAAGCCAATCAGCCCCTGAAAAGTCGAAATTACCCTGACTAGCTAGAAGCACCTCAGCACTCTGAGTCGTAATTCCACTGCCTCAAATACTTCGGAAGAAGAATATGTACTCACGCTCAGTAGCATCCCATTTCATACTATTCTCCGGCGTAACCTGACCAAAATCGGCCTTGTAGATGGCCGGATTTTGCGAATTCTCAGTCAGACGACCTTGATCAGCACATTGACCCCAAAAGTGCTTCCCATCATTCTTGATTAAAGTGTCCAAGCTTGGAGAAGCTTGACGGCGGTCAACGGCCATTGCTGCTACTAATGGTAGAAGGCATAGTGCCAGTGATAGACGAGTCATTTTGTTTCTTTCTTCGGAGCGGTTATGGAGGACTACGAATGTGTGGTTGGTGACATGTATAACCCCAGGAGCAAGATGGATGGATTTTTATATCTGTGACAACTGTTCTACATGTTGAAGGTAAAATTGTATCCGTTCTCTCGGATGACTTGAATAATTTCTCCTAAAAGCCTAATAAAATCCTCAGGACTTCGTTTCAGGGGCTCTAATGTCGGTAGATTTTAGGAATATCTCCAGACGGAAATCAATAAATATTGTCCACCTACCAGATCATACAAAAGCCCCAAGGAACATGTGTTTATATATGCAAACAGTTCGGTTTACCATATGATCATCTTCCTTATTTTGCAGCGGAGTATCGGCGGGTTTCATATTAACTCGACGGTGCGACACATCGCGGCATCGCGTTTCCAGTTTACTTGCCGAGTTGTTTCAAGTTTCAACACATTCTAAGCTGGTCTAAAGATATGCTCAATGACATAGTACATACTATGCATTCGGCATTTCATCCTTGCTTGTTCAATCTTTTTTCTTCATGTCGGTTATTTGCCCCGGGTTTTCCCCAGATTTCGGAAAGTCATCTACGTATGTTCTATCAACTGTGGCTTGCGCTTGAAGATCATGACCCTCTTCTATCTTGGCATTATTATTCCGTAAACTATATCTCAGTCTATGATTTAAGCCTATTGCTTAACTCCTCTCATTTAGGCTGATCTGAAAGAAAGACCGACTCTCCCCGCTATTGATCCTGACGATCCTGATGGATTCTGACGGACCCCTCTGGTTAAACAGACTACAAATAAGAACAGAGAACCCCATCAACGGATGCAAATTTCGGCATTTGAGATGCAGGTGAAACATTTGTGTTTACTGTATTTGATGTAGAAGCTCCCAAGATGGTTACTTCTGGCGTTGTTGGATCCCAATGGAGACATGCTGCCTCGGTATAGTTTCAAGCTGTCTGTCATTCAGTATGATGGGAGGAAGGATATAAATTGGGGCATCTGATGCCTCAATCCAAGCATCTTGAAATATTCAAATTAAAAGTTGTGGTTGTTTGTATACAGAAATTCTGTAGCATTGACAACATGGCAATCCCCTTGGTCCTCCTTCTGGCATGGCTGCTGCCAACTGTATTCGCAGCAAGTCTCACTCAAGTGTCCAACTTTGGTGACAATCCCGGTTCATTGCAAATGTACATCTATGTACCTAATAACCTGGCCTCGAAGCCGGCTATCATTGTCGCTGTAAGTGAGATGCCAAGTCTTGCACTGAGCACTAGCTGACTTGAAGTATAGATGCACCCCTGCGGCGGAAGTGCCACTCAATACTACGGGATGTACGACTACCACACTCCCGCCGATCAATATGGATACATCCTCATCTATCCAAGCGCAACACGGGATCTCAACTGCTTCGACGCCGATACCGCGGCATCTCTCACGCACAACGGCGGTAGTGATTCTCTCTCCATCGTCAACATGGTCAAATACACCATCTCCAAATACGGCGCCGACTCATCCAAAGTCTACATGACCGGATCCTCGTCCGGGGCAATCATGACCAATGTTCTGGCCGGCACGTATCCAGACGTCTTTGCTGCTGGAGCTGCATTTTCGGGCATGCCGTTTGCATGCCTCTCTGGCGCTGGGGGAGCTGATCCGGCAATGTCGAATCAGACCTGTTCTCGGGGTCAGATCAATCATACCCCTCAAGAATGGGCAGCGTACGTCCACAACGCCTACCCGGGATATACGGGCCAATATCCCCGTCTACAAGTCTGGCACGGAACAGCAGATAACGTCATTTCATACACTGATTTCAACCAAGAGATTAGCCAATGGACCACCGTCATGGGTCTGAGTTTTACGAGTAATCAGACTAATACCCCTCTATCGGGTTATACTAAGATGATTTATGGCGATGGGTCAAGGTTTCAGGCGTTCTCTGCGTCCGGTGTAGGACATTTTGTGCCGACTGATGTGTCGGTTGTGCTGGATTGGTTTGGGATTACTGGTGGCGGTGGTGGTAATGGTGGTGGTTCTGGTTCGACGACGACAACGACGTCTGCGACGACTACTAGTACCGGTCCTACAGGGGGATGTACAGCGGCGCATTGGGACCAGTGTGGTGGGAATGGATATACGGGATGTACCAGTTGTGCCAGTCCGTATACCTGTCAGAAGGTGAATGATTATTACTCGCAGTGTCTGTAAACAGTTGCCTGGAACTCCAGGAAATGTGGTATGGATGATGACAGATTGTTATGGACATGGGAGGATTGTGATTGGGTCTAGTTGCCAGGCTCAATTTGATGAAATGTGCAATATGATATCTTTCTCTGACGGGTTCTCAAATTGAATATAATCTTGTGTTAGGTACAGCAAGTAATTGTATCCATTCTTCCCTGGACTGTGCTATCTGAACTGCCTATCCGTCAAAATCTCATCGACTGAATAGAGCTTCTCGTAGATAGATTGACTATATCCGATGATTATGATCATGATGCCAATGCTCCTGTTTGTGCAATGCAGTAGCAGTAGCTGGATTTCGAACTTCAACAACAACCGTTTCAGTCACAACGTCCCTCTCACACTTCGCAGATCTCGAATCAAAACGAGCAGGTGATGTGGCAGGAGTAGGTACTAATCCCCCCACAACACGAGCAACATCATCAACAACCCCAATACTAGGCACGGGCAAATGATCCGTCAAATCCAGCAACTCAGCTCCATAAGGCGCAGCCTTTTCCGGCCCTTCTTGGACGGGCACATCGCCCAATAAGCCATCACCATTGAAGAACGGATTCTCAGCCGTCAGTTCCTCTGGAACGGGGACCTGACAAGCTGATGCATCCTCATCACTCTGTAATGTAAACAAAGAGCAATCCGATACCTCCCCAGAAGGATTAGAACATTCATCCATCGCTTGCCGAAGGAAATCCGGCTGCCATCCCTGAATAAAATCACCATGATATCCGCACCCCGTCGGATCACCCGTAGCAAGCACAAACTGTCCATCCACCCCTTTAAAATCCTGAGTATCATACTTCGTCTCATAAAACAGACTAATCAATCTTGTCGCAAATCCCTCCGGACAAGTCCCATCCTTGACAAGATCTGGATAGGCCATGTGCGATTTATGATCGACTGAATCAATATCAACCCCATTCCAACATGAAGGAAACATAAGCTCCAATCTCAATCCGTCGGAACAATTCTCGTCCAGGAACTGCTTATCAGGTAAAGTATGCCTATACAACGAGTCCTCATGCGTATCACTATGATAATGCAAACAATTAAATCCCAACGACTTTTGCGCTAGAGAAAACTGCGTCTTTTGATCTGTCGTCCATTCCGAGGTCGGTGGATCGGGCACGGGGCCTGTAAAATTGCGTAAATACTGATCTCCAGCAACCATTCTAAACCCTGGAGGGAACGGCTGTGGGTTTTCGCCATACCCAAAGTAGTATATTAGAATACCACCGTCTTGGTTCACCATAGTACTGGATCTGTTGGGATAAAGGAACATTAGTGGTGGTGCCCAGTAGGCGGATCGGTCTTGGGTGACTGCGCAGGATGTGCAGGATGACTGGAGGAGGTCGTCTTGTGTGACGTTAGGGGAGAAGCCTAACCTGTCAGATAAAACTTATTATTCAAGGAAGAAACGGACGAACCTCCTGAGCCGAAGATAGTGTGTAAGTGGCTGTTGATTTCGCCAGGGGACATGATAGGGTCTATACGAGCGGCAACAGTGCGGCTTTTGCACGGTAGACGCCAGAAGTTGGATGCTTGGACTGCTTGGATAGCAGTGCTGGCGAAATAGGTGAGGGTAATGAATGAAGATCTCATTTTGATGTCGCTGTCTTGCGCCAAGTGTAGGGGGATGAAAGACTGACTGCCAAATACCTGCTCTGCTAGACGTCTATTCAATATTAATCACCGACTCGATACGCAGGGTCGGTAGGTTAGAGAGTATAACGAGCGACACTGCTGACCAGCAGAAAAAGAATAAAGGGGATCAACCCTCGAGACAAAGTTGCGATGAATGAATATACTGTATGACTACGTACTAGCAGCAAAGGAGAGACGAGGACGATGAGTAGAAAAAGAAGGAAAAAAAAACAAGGGGAGAAGGGCAGATTAGCAAGAATGTATCTCGAATGAATGGAATGTATGCCATCATCCAATGAATATCTTTATTTTCTACCAGCCAATAATCTTTGAAGCTATTGTACATCATTATGTCTTATTCTTTTTCCTGTCTCATATCGGTAGCGCTGGTAAGTGTATCATACAGGTCGATGTTGACTTTGATACAAACCTGCCTAAATAAGTAACATCAGCTGTAGTAGCCCTAACTTACTCAATACAGCAGATCCACTTGGACATGCTTGTCTATTATTCGCCCATCTACATTGCTCTCCTAGCAGATAGTGGCGTGCTTATCGAGATGCAATTCTCTGATAGGGCCAGAATGCATCTTATCTATCTAAATACGTAGTAGCTTAGGTCTATCAGAGATGAACATCATATTAAGATATTATTCTCACTCATACATCAATTGCTCATTAATCACATAAAACTTTTTTTGTCCGCGCTCCAAATGAAACTAACGCCGTAATTTTTTGAGACTCGACCATCATTCGTAGTAATCAAATAAAGTAAAATCGTCCCAAGCCATAGGTGACACCCAATATGCAGTTCATAAGAAGAGCAAATCATAAAAGGAACAACGCCCCGCAATGAGTAACTAAGAAAGAGAGAAGTCATAATGCAAAAAAAGATTTACAGCATCCACTGCAATCCATTCGCTTCTTCCTCGACGGGAAAGACTTCACGCGCGTATTCTTCCATGTCACGCCAGCCTTGCCACAACTTCCGAGCTTCATCCGTCACTCGCTGAGACACGACTCCACCAGGTCCCTGCATCATACCGGCACCCGCACCTTTTCCACCTGCTGGTCCAAGACCTTTGGGAGATCCGGCGGCGGGGGTATTGAATTCTGGCTGTGGGAAATACGGAGCCTCCAGTTGACCAAATAGGACCTCTAGGACCTCCAATTGTTCGCGATATCCCTCTGGAATCTTGACTTTGATTTCGATTTTTGATGTTCGTCGATATCGCACTCGTCGACCTAGGGCACGTCCAAACGCGGCGCAGACTTGTATCGGAGAGAGAGTCTCGAAGGTGAGGGCAATTCTGTAGAGTCAGTCAGTATACATTGCGTGACTGTAAGAGAAGATGAGACCAACCGATGACCGTTCCACCGCTTCGGACCATCCTTGAAAATCTGAATCAAGGCCGGTCCGACATCGTGCTCGGCATCAAGCCACGGCAGCGGCACATCCGGGTTAAACGGCGCCGCCCACTCAAAACTCCCGTCAGGCTGCAACTCCATCTGGAAAAGCGGGTAGGGAAGGCTGGTGAAATTATTGTTGTAGATGCCCGCATAAACAAACGTTGCCGGAATCCCGAGCTGTCTGACATAATTCTCCACGGTGAACTTGCACGCCCACATTGGCGGACCGGGCCAAGGGCCGTGTACGGAATGATCTGGCATGCTGCTGTAGATGTAATGCTGGATTGTGCCGGCGCGTTTGGCGGCGTCGGCCAATGCACGACCTATGACGACTTCATCGCCGGCTTGGGAGACTGTGTTGATGAATGCGAGTTGGGCGCCCTTGAAGATTTCATCCATTAAAGCTGTGTTGTTCAAAAGGTCGCCTTTGATGAGGGTGACATTGGGCAGACTGGAGAGCTCCTCGGCAATCACGCCTTTGAGGGTATGGGTATGGGCGCGAACGCCATACCCTAAGGCAGATGCCACTCGTATGAGAGAGGCTGCTTGACGCCCTGTGGCGTTCACCACCGCGATGGTTTTGTGCACCTGGGTCATTCGTGTATAGATGTTTTGGAATATAGAGAGAGAGAGAGAGAGAGAGAGAGAGAAAGAGAAAGAGGAAAGAGGAAAGAGAGGAGAGAAATCTGGGGAAGGAGGTGGGTTCACGTGACGATGCCGTGTGTAGCACTGTAGTAGTCTCTTTGGCAGTCAAGATGACGGTGGAATGAACAGTGGTGAGTGGTTCGCAATCGCACTGCTCGAACAACGCTTGAATGTAGGAAGAGAAAAGAATATGCTGACAGGAGTCGAGTCGAGAGCAAAGGAGAGAAGATAGGAAGATATACCCCAGTTGAGGACAGTCGCGACGGGCAAAGCGGATGGTGCAATCTGGCGGGCGAGGATCAAATAAGCGCACAATTCAGGGTGCCGAGTGGAGAATATTGAGTAATAATATGTTGCTTGTGCTGGCAGATGCTGATGTTCTGGCCGTCGCAGAATGGCTGTAGATGCGCTGAATGGGTCAGTTTGATGTCGTAAGTTGATGCTGATAATTTGTCTATTTTTTTTTTTTTTTTCTTTCTTTCTTTCTTTTGGCTCTTCTGTGTTTCTCTTCCTTCTTTGCCAGGCGGTATCCTCCGGTAGTATCCTCTTGTTGAGCTTCCCTTCAACAGACCTTGAGTCTTTCAGTCTTATGACCTCTCCGTCCTCACTGTGGAGATGAAATTTTTCTGTGGTACCGGCGGAGCAGCTCCGCCAACGGAAGAGAAATAGGGTTAGTTTTAGTATGGATGAAGTAAGAGAATCGCAAATGACTCTCAGAATGGTTCACTTTCGGATGGGAAAAAATGGAATATTATCCAATGGAATGAGCACTATTGTGCCAATACAGCAGTAAATTGAGGACCCGACTGGACTGCGCTAAGCATTGCGACGTCCGGGGAACTGGTAAGTGACCCTCCAGCACTGCGAATCGTTCTATCGAAGACGTTATTGGAATGAACTAGAAGTCTGTAATCAAGCAAAAGGAAGACATACCTCGCCAGCTGGCAGAAGAACAGAAAACAGGAAAGACTTTCCCGATTCGGCGCAAACACCACCAAGGTGCAAGTCACGCAGTATAAAGTGATGGTTCAATTGGAAGACAGTCGAAAGAGACCAGCAAAAAGGGCGTCCATTGAACGCTTTTCTTTACGTAACCAGGAACAGGAAGTGGATTCCTGTCCTCCACTTGGTATGAGTACCGTGTTGCAGCGGTACTAGGAATATTCTCTGCGTCTTATAGTTAGTTATATGATATCTATGTAGTACAGATAATGATAAGATATCGCTATCGACAGAATCAGTGTATACCGGAATGATCCGACTACGTATGTACTTTCCCCATGAAAATCCTCCACCAGTTTAAACTACCAGAAAAGAAATTTTTCCTGATATCCACTTCGCCCATATGAAGATCGCGGGGTAACCTTTGTACCTTGATAAGAGGTCAAAGCAATAAGTTAATACATATTGTGGTCTATTGAGCGACTGAGCTTATTGAAGAGAATCCGATGCCGGATACAGCCTTATCAGCAAAATGACGTGACATCCACAATCTATTACCTAAAACAGGCTTAGCGAGACCCGCTTTGAGTAATTTTCATGCTATGCGCGGTCTGATTGGTTGCTTCGTTACGCTCCGCGGAAATGCGTTTCAGATAAGAAGGGTTAGGGTAATGATTGTTTCATATTGCACCATGTCATGCAATATTACTTCATCCTGAATAGGGTTATATACCCTAAACCCTAAACCATTAACCCTGATCACTGATCCCTAATCACTGATCCCTTAACCCTGATCCCTAATCACTGAACACGGAACCCTAAACTGCTCCAAGCTCAACCCTATAAACTCAACCCGTCTTTTTGTAGATGTATTAATAAGAGTCTATGATGAATCTATGTTTTTATATGCGCCTGCTATAACCATCTTCATCGTCTATTCCCCCAATCACTCCGAAACCTCCGCCGTAGTCGCTCTCGCCTCTCCCTTGCTCTCGACAAAATGCTGGATCCTTTTCCGCGGCAACCACGCATCTTCGGGTGTGAACCACCACGAGACAAGAGCGAAAATAGTCACGCCACCCATAATGACGGGTGCATCTATAACATTAGCTTTTACTCTCCAATCTGAAAGGTAGAGAGAAACATACAGTTCAACGTCTCCCCAGTCACCGGAAACGAGTACGGCGAATACAACACAGCCACCACCCACCCATTCCAAAAGATCGAAATAATCTGAAACGGCTTACTCCATCTCCCCAAACTCCATTTCGGCTTCGGGAAGGATTTGGGCGTAAGAAACACTCTTCCAAGACAAATCAATCCATAGGCAGCCGCAGAGGGGACACCGGCCGCTGAAATGAGCGAGGTGAATGCCACCGCGGACGGGAGGATGGTGCAAGAAACCAAAGCGGCGACGGCCCAGACGACGATTACGGCGTTACGCGGTTGGCCCTCGGCGGAGACTTGGGACACCCAGCCCGAGAAAGGGAGGACGCCGTCACGGGCTACGGCGAAGACAAGACGGGAAGCCGCGACGATGGCGATTGCGGTGTTCTGATTATTAGTTTCGGAAGACAGAAAAGGGGAGGGTCTACTTACAAACCACAAAGCGACGATGCAGACGATATTCATAAAAATATGACCACCTTGCCCCAAGACCACGGCATAAAGGGAGACAAACGGTTGAGGCGCGCCAAAGGAGAAAAGGGTATCAGGATCAGGCTGATATGTCAGCATTTATTTTTCTTTTCTTTTTTTTTTTTAAAAAAAAAAAAAAAAGAAATAGAAAAAGCAGGAGGGGCAAACACACCGAGCAAAAAAGAAAGAGAATAATGACAACCAATCCACCCAACCCGCTCACAACAGTACTCCAGAAAATACCCCGGGCAGCAACCACAGAGGCATTCTTGGTCTCTTCGGCAACATGTCCCGAAGCATCGAACCCAATCAGAATACCGGCTGTAGCAAGATAGGACAAACACCAATTCCAGCCTGGAGAGGCCCCGGTGCCGTTGTACGTTGTCATGAAAGCTTCATGGGCTGTACGGAAACCCCAGCTATTCACGACTCCAATGGGGAGCCAGATCATATTGAGTAAAAAATCAAGAAGGACCATTGCGGAGGAGCAGTAAAAGACCCATCGGAAGTATTTCGCTATACCCATTAGCTATATCTCATTTTCATTCCTCGATGGTGACTTACGAGGTATAAAGTTGATCAGCGCAGCTAACGCAAGCAAAACCTCGGTGCAGGCCCATTGCACAGCCCGGAATTTGACATCACCCGGATCAGTAGGAAAATCCAGATTGAACACGGTGATTTCCTTTCCCGTCAGTCCAGCGCCAAATCCAAAGGCAAGAAAAACTTACAGAAAGCATGTAATTCACCGCAGCCTGCGTATTACTAGCACAAAACGTCGTCCAGGCCGTAGTACTCCACCACGCAACCACAAATCCCAACAAACGACCATATTTGGGACCACCGGCTTCAGCGGCCCAGAGATAGATGGAGCCTGCAGAAGGTGAAGCGGAGCAGACTTCGGCAATGACGGCGGCTGTTATGAAGCTGAATACGAGTGTGACGAGGTAACTCGTCCTGTCCAATCTTATTAGCAATTGACAAGCGAAAAGCCGGGGGAAACTCACCAGTAAGCGAGGTTACCACCACTGGCAATTCCGGTGCTGAAAGTGACACGAACACCACCGACAAAGTATAGAGCCGCTTGATTGACGTTAGCTGCTGTACCATGTAGTACGATCACGAAAACATACCAAAAGTAGTCGAAAAGTTTTCTAGAAAAGTATATGATCGATGGAGGACCTGTGGTCCATCAATACCTCTGGCAAACTTTCAATCATGCTCTCATTGAGATATACCTGTTTGTATCCCAGCGTTTCCTATAACCAGTCAGCCTCGGAAAGAAGACTGAGCTCATTCGAGCTTGAATTCATAGATTTTTTTTTGAGAGGGGCGTATTTTTACCAATAACGCAGCATCTTCATCAATGGAAGACGGATCCCTCGAGTTTTCCTCTACAGTAGCAGGAACAGGCACATCGTCCTGTTGCGCGAGTTGCGACATTTTACCCAATTGCGCCGTGGGGTGATGCTCCCGAATCCGTTCGCAAGTAAGCCGGAAAAAAAAATTTTTTGAATCAAAAATAAAAGAAGAAGGAAACAATATCACACGAACAAATAAAGAAATATATTTGTCTCGCCTCTCATGACAAGCTAGCTAGCTCTCTTCCTAAAAAGTCCGATCTTAGCTCTCAAGACTATCGCCCGAGCACATGAAAATTTTTGTTTCTGGACGAGTTTAGCGCTGGTTTAAGCCTAAAGGTTTGGTTACAATGCTTCACGTAAGCTCTTACTGGCCCCTCTTCTGTCAACTAAGAAGATGCTTAATTTTCTTGTTCCTGTTTTTTGCTTACTTACGATCTTATGTCATGTCATTCTAGACTTTTGAGTGGATGGACCGGTGTACTGATTTGGTAAATTCCATCGTATGATTTATTGACGTTTTAACAGTGTGGATAGCATGTAAAGATTAAGAATTCCAATCAACCAACGCATCCTCACCAACAACATCCTGAATCATCTTCTCGCTCAATTCCCATAGCGAATCTCCCAACGCCGGACCAGACGCCTGCTTCGACCGTTGTCCCAATTGTCCTGGATCCGTGAAATAATGGCCATTCCAACCCTTTTCTTCGACCTCGGGACTAACTGCTGCGTACAGAGCACTGTAGGCGCCTTGTTCGGGGTCGCGACTGATGGCTTGCATTGTCGCGGTGAGCAGTTTTCCGAGAAGGCCTGGGTAGGCTTCTTTCCATTGCTGTTGCATTGTTGTATTGACCTTTTATTTGTCAGTATTGCGATACCGGTACAAGGGGGAAATTGAACGTACCGCGCCAGGGTGTACGCTCAAAGCATAAATATGATCATGATTAGGCTTAATAACCTTCTGCACAAGCCCGTAATCAACACCCAGAATAATCGCCAACTTCGTCCGGGCATACAAGGCCGCACTCCCAATGTCCGGGTTATTGATTTCCTCCTTGGAGCTGAATTTGACATCAGACGGTGCCATGCGATGCAACTCGGACGATTCCCAAACGATCCGGGGAGCGGGTGTATCGGGTAGTCTTGACGTCTTGCGCAGGAGGGGATACAACTGATTAACGACGTAGAATTGACCGAGCCAATTAATCTGGAAATGCGAATCGATCTTGTCGTTCGTTTCGCGGTATTGGTTTGCATTGATGCCGGCTGATAATACCAACTAGTTATCATCAATCAGCACTGCTATCCTCTATGGCAGGGGCGGGGGCATACCAAATCGAGTCTCTCCTCCTTCTCCCTCATGTTCGTAAATACGTCCCTAATCTGTTTCAAATCACCCATGTCGCATCCAACCCAATCGATTTTGGCCTTGTCTTCACTCTCTTTCTTGATTGCTGCGATTGCCTCGTCGCCTTGCTCCGATTTGCGATTGACCATTATCACGCGAGCGCCTGCTAGAGCAAAGGCGCGTGCGACTTCATATCTATCAATTATTAGATGAGCGATTGAAATTTTAGGCTGAAGGAAAATACCCAATACCTAATGCGCCGCCGAGGACGACTGCGACGCGGCCGTTTAGGTTGTCTGGTGTCACCTTTTTGGGACCGATGATGGAGTGAAGTGCAGACTGCATTACGAGGATTTACAGATCTGAACTGAATATGGAAATCAAAGTGTCTAAGAGAAGAGTTGAGGTTAAGTATTATTGAGGCTAAGTATATATTTATGTCGTTTAGGGTTATGTTACGTCAGGGCGACTCATAGAATTATAACCGTGAATTAATGGTTTAACCTGATTTTATAGTCATCCCCAACACATTCGATCAGTCCATGTCAAGAGTTGAGGTCTGAATCGGGCCAATAGATATTTATTTCTGTTCAGGCTGTACATCACTTCCTTAGGAAGACTTCCTCCCCAGCAGTCTTCCATTCATGCATAATCCCATCAACATAAGCTATCTTGGTTGACCACAATAGGAAGGTAAATTTATTGCACATGGAATTCTCTACTTAGTGATGAGAGAGGCATGCTTGATCATAACATGCTTTTGGCTATGAATCGGGCTTTCAATACCTAGGTAACCAAGCATAACAATTGCTCCATTGGGACAGAACAAAAGTCCAGCCGCAGCTGAATAGACTTGTCAAAGTATTAAAACTTTGTTAGTCATTGTTTGAAATATTTGTCTCTGTTATGCTCTTGTCTGGGATGGGTTGGGGTTTGCTTTGCAGGTCCAGATTAGGGCATCACGTTAGGGCTTTGAAGTTGATTACCGGATTGAGTCCGCTTCGAGAGCTACACTGTTGATGCGCTGCCTGGAATATATTCCATTACATAAAATGACTTTCATCCATGAATTTCAACGTCTTTCTAAATTGAGTCTCTGTATCCCTCCAGGGCTAGTCTATTACCGTTTACTACTTTCTTTCCCCATTCATATCCGCTACTAAACCACTTAGGTAATGGATATGCTTAAAAAGTCTCATCTGATATCTCGTTAAGAATGTTAAATTTCGTAGCTGAACATTAATACATCGTCCAAGCACTTTCCAGGGAAGGAAAGCTGTGATCTTTGTCTTGCTTGGTGGCTTGTCGATAATTGCTGAATCGTCTGAATCGTCGGGATGGGGCCGACGCATGTTTGTTTTGCTGGACATGTGCGTACTAGTAGTCATGTTGTATATAGACTCAAGGTAAGAGAAATACTATATAAACCCCTAGGTATCCCTACCTCTCAGAAGCCTTTATTACAAGCAGATTTATCAATCCATCTTACTACACATAAGTAGACGGACCGCATTTCTCGAACACTCGACTAAATCAATACTTCAGCATCTCAACCCAAGTCAGACGAAACACCAACCACCAAAATGAAAACCTCCATCACCACCACCATCATCACCCTCCTAACCACCAATACCCTCCTCCAAGCCCAAGCCGCAACCTGCCAAGGCTCCCACGGCGGCGCCTGGGGGGGCGCAACCTGGGAATCCATCAACAAAGCAATCGCGCAAACATGCAACTCCCAACCTTACAACGACGGCTACAAAGCCGTCGAAGTAACTGCCGGTTACCAAATCGCCTCTGCAGAAGCTGATGTTGGTACGGGTGGTTCACCGAATTGTTGGGCGGCTATGTATCAGATTAGGGATCAATGTTTGGATACTGGGAAAGGACATTATGCGACGCAGGGGGAGTGGCAGTATGGGGATGAGTATTATTTTTTGTGGGCTTGGGATCAGGCTGATTGTCGGCATCAGCTTGCTGGGTATGATAATCCTGGTTGTTAGAGTGTTCAGTATATATTTCTGGTATCCATGGATAAATGGCTATGACCTTTAAGTAGTGGTGGCACAAATGTTTCGTTCCAGCGTGACAAATGGTACAAAACAAGGAGATGATGGAGAGTGCTCTATCTAGATAGAAATGAATATAGATATCATTACCATGTTGCCAATATTACTCCTGAAGATAGTCAGAAATTTCCATGAAGCAGACCTAAGTCTTAAGACTCACAGCAGGATTAGTCGGCTCCTAGACTCAGCAAGTGCTCAGTGAGCAGGAATCCCCGGAAAAAAAAATATACACAAAATCGATCACGTAGCTAAGCTAACCAACGATAGATATCCGTCACATCCAATATTCTGAAATGACGAATCAGCTAAATCGATAGAGATTCAGCCCTGAAGGCGATATTACCAATCACATCAATATACAATGACCAGATCGCTGACTCTCAAGCTCAACCTTTCTCAAATTAACAACCGGAAACTCCGAAATATGCAATTTCGCACTCGCAAAAGGAACCAATTTCACCGCAAAAGGTTTCCCAGTCGCTGATGGATCGGCCGGAGGAAGTCCTGCGCAGTCACCCTCCAACTTCCAATTCGAGATCTTTGTTCCAGCCACAGTAATGGAAACTGGAGGTGCACCGGATTCAAAGATGGGGTTTGGCAGGTCTCCTTTGACTTCTGATCGGTGAAAGTGCATTTGGGATGGATCAATGGCCACTTGCCAATCACCTGCTGGAATATATTCTACATCACGGAGTTTTGAAGAGTAATTGGCGTCTGGTAATGGTTTCCATTCCGCAAAATGTGTCGGGGGACCAACTTTGGCCTTGTGCGGAATTTCCATGGCGTACAATAGTGCGCCTCGATATATGGCAACTGCATTGTTCGGTCGTGGCACAACACGTACTTCAGCGTTCAGTGTGATCCTAAAAGCGGTCTTGCCGGGTGCGATTGCAATCTTATAAAGGCTGCTTGCATCCACTTCTACTGTCTCTTCCTTGACTTCATCAGTATCTAAACTTCTGTTCACGGTGGTGCCTTTAGTGGCCCATTCAGGAACCCGAATATAAAAGTTGAAAGGTCGACTAGTTTCAATCTTGTAGGTGATTTTCTCGTCGAACGGGTAATGTGTCTCGCTGACAATATGTATAGGTTTGTCGCCTTTGACAGGAATCGTGACCTCTGCCGGCACGAGAAATTGATGTGAAATGGACCTCAGATCCGAGCTGGCAACAAAAGCGTTCATTGCAAATTTCGGCATAGCCTGAGAATGATTGACCAAGCAGCATGGCTGTTACTGTTAGTTAATGCATCTTTGTTTCGCGTAGACGGAAACCCACGTAATTCACTTCCAACCCATACACCAAGGCACGCCCGCCACAGTTGTAGAATGGCCAGTTGTCGAGGTTTCTTGCCCAGGTTTCATTGCTCTGGGTCAGGTAGTTATGAGCCCACCAGTCCGGTGTCATACCGGCTGGCAACCCATTGAACGTGGCAAGTTCGGCTCTGTCGGCATAGCTATTATCACCAAACAGTCGATACATATACGAAAGAGAGAAGATCAATTCTGCTGTTCCACAGAGCTCTGCACCACGTTTGGGATGAAGGCCAGCCAAGAATTCATCGCCTGAAAGTGCTCCGAATGTTGTGCCGTGATATTTGAACACCATATCGACGGATTGACGGGTTTTTGTAATTAATTCATGGTCATGATTCATGCGATAAAGCTGCGGCATATAACGTAGCGCTGTGGCCGGTCAGTAAATCAACTCCATAAGGAGAGATGACAACATACCCTCTGAAACGTTTACCACATGTTTGATGAGTGTGGACCCAGGAGCCGCAGGCTTCTTGGGGAATTGCTCCTCGATAAAGAATTTGGACCAATCCCGATCTCCAACACGAGTAGCTTCCCAGGCAAGGTCCATTGTTTCCCAAATCAATTCCTTGTCCCGCTTATTGCTCACCTGCTCATATAACCATTGCAAGGACGTGGATAACTCATGCGCGCGCGTAATACAAAACTCATCAAACTCATCTCCAGGATGAGGTATAAGTCCTTGGAAGTTGTCCTTCAACATAGAATGAACAAGTCTGGTAAAACGGAGCAGCGAATCCACAATGCGATCGTACTGAGACGGATCGGCAAGGGCATGATTCACCATGCCCATCATGACAAGACATCGAGCCCATATCCCCCGGCTATGCTTTGTATGTTCCGGCCCAATCCATCCATCTGCATGCTGGTTCTTGAGAGTCCGGTCGAGAAATGCATTGGCTTGTTCCTTCAATTCGTCGTCGTCGAGTACATAGGCAAGTGGTACGATATAATTGTACCAGTAGGGAGCAGATTCGCGCAAGGGGCTGTATTCAACGTCACCACCAAGCCAGCTGGTGTCTTTTACGAACCGATGGAAGTTGTAGAGGTTGCCGCCCAGTCCAGCAGCGCAGAGTTTCAATTGGTCACGGATCCACCCTCGAGGCTGTACGGAGCCGGGTGGGAGAAGCTCGAATGTGAAGGGAACGAGGGTTCGTGACCTCATTCTGAAGGTAGATAAAAGTCAGGAGATATAGAAAAATAATGCCTCATGTTAGGAACGATCAGGAGAAGAGACAATGGCTGGGGGGGGGCGCAATGAAGTCACGCCGCCTGACAACCTGGGGTAACAGCACTAACATGTACGTAAAGTATATAAGAGAGATAACCATTTCAGACAAAAAAATTTGGCCCTACCAACCAAAAAGGCAAGATGGCCGAGCGGTCTAAGGCGCTAGCTTAAGGTCCAATCATATCGTTGATTGTGGTTTCGCTAGTCCGAAAGGGCGGTTAGTATTCCTCTCCCTGATCCCAGTAATAACATGTCACTGATATCCCTCTTAGTGGGTTCGAATCCCACTCTTGTCAAACGCATCTTATTTTTTATTTTTTATTTTTTTTTTTTTTTTTTTTTTTTTAATTTTTTTGCAGTTCTTTTTTCCCTCCTTGATGTGGTATAAAATTCTTTATACCTGTTGATTTGTATGATATGTGTCTAGGAATAGAGACATAGTAGACACTTGGGCACACTTCAGAGCTGAGACTATTTAGTTCGGATGGCGGAGTCTTCCCCGCATCACCCCAACTTTTCGTATGATATCAGTCAGTTGATTGATTTACCGGCTTATGCGCCAATGGAAAGCAGCCGAGCATCCGATGAGGCATCGTGGTACCAGTAGGCGTTTTCATGTAACCACAACCACCTGGCTGATTAATTAGATTGTCTGATATGAATCGTGGAAAGTTAGGGCATCTTGCTAAGGACGGAGTCATGGCCTGCCTGAGGTACCGAGAGGCCATTGCTACCTTCTCCGCTTTGTCTACCCCTTGCACCTTCTTTCTTCCCCTCCTTCATCTTCTGACACCATGTTATTTTCTTCTTGTCAATTACTCTGCCAGTAGAGCATACCGTCTCTCTATGTTGAATTCATAGAATACTGACACGATGAGCTGGCTAAAGAAGGCGCCGGCCCTGGCGTCATTCTCTTTGGTAATCCCTACAAGCCCAGCGAATTTACGCATACTGGGATGCTTAGGTATGAACATGATTGTTATCAATCTGCGCCACATCAATACTCACGTCTGCCTACAGCATGGCAACGATTCCACTGTCTCAGAACAACTTCGCGTCCACGGAGCCATAGACAGGATCGCTTTCTCGTAGCAAGCTCGGCACCTCACAGGCACAACTTTGCGACGGCATCTACCTCTTGCGTAGTCGTCGTGCCCTACCAATCGCTCACCGTTGGCATTCCGCGCGAAACATTTCCCAACGAGCGTCGCGTGGCCATCACGCCGCAAAACGTAGCGCTTCTCTTGAAAAAGGGCTTCTCGAGGGTTCTGATAGAGACTGGTGCTGGCGTCGAGGCTCAGTTCACTGATGAAGCTTACAGAAAGGCCGGCGCAATCATCGTTGAGGGAGATGTAGTCTGGTCTCAGAGTGACATTCTCCTTAAAGTCCGCGCCCCCAGCATAGATGATGCTTCTCAGAATGAAGTAGATTTGATACGCGAAGGTGCAACCGTCATCTCGTTTCTTTACCCTGCGCAGAACAAACCGGTCGTCGAGGCTCTCGCAAAACGTGGCGTCACGTCTTTTGCTATGGACAAGATTCCTCGAATATCGCGAGCTCAAGTATTTGATGCACTAAGGTTTGTTACTATACAGTAGCCGTTGCTGCCACATTTGCTGAGAATCATGGCGATCAATAAAACAGTTCGATGGCAAATATTGCCGGGTATAAGGCTGTTTTGGAAGCTTCAAACGAGTTTGGCCGTTTTCTTGCTGGTCAAGTGACAGCTGCCGGGTAAGCAGTTCGATTTGAAGCCTCAAGAGTAGAGAGCTGACGTATAGCAGAAAGGTAATTTTACTTGCACAGTTCCAGTGAGCTCGTATTGACAGGAGCAGATACCCCCTAGCAAAGTCCTCGTGATCGGAGCTGGAGTCGCCGGGTTGAGTGCAATCGGAGCTGTATGTGTCCTCCGGAATTGATATGGAATGATTGCTGACAATTCATGTTCATGATAGGCACGTCGCAACGGCGCAATTGTTCGCGCTTTCGATACACGCCCCGCAGCTCGTGAGCAGGTACAATCCCTGGGTGCAGAGTTCATTGAAGTCGATATAGAGGAAGACGGCTCTGGTCAGGGTGGATATGCCAAAGAAATGTCGAAGGAATTCATCGAGGCAGAGATGAAGCTGTTCATGGAACAATGTCGAGAAGTGGATATAGTCATTACAACTGCTCTAATACCTGGTCGGCCAGCACCGAAACTCATTACTAAAGAGGTATGGCTCTTTCCTTTTACTAAGATCTACTCTCTCATTCTTATAGATGGTAGATGCAATGAAACCGGGATCGGTGATTGTCGATCTTGCTGCCGAAGCTGGAGGCAATTGTGAAGCTACGGTTCCCGGAAAACTGGCTATATATGACGGAGTGAAGGTCATTGGTAAGGAAATTCACTCTAGTGGTGACTGTTCAAGGCCATGCTGCATTGAGATATTGACGACCCCTAGGATACACGGACTTGCCTTCACGGTTACCAACTCAATCATCTACATTGTACTCAAACAATATCACAAAGTTCCTTCTCTCTTTGGCAGACAAGGATAAAGGCTTTAATATTGATCTAAACGACGAAGTGACACGCGGCGCGATCGTAAGCCTCAACGGCGAGATATTACCACCACCTCCGCCTCCTACACCTCCTTCAACACCTACTGCTGGCACAGTACAAGCGCCGGTAAAAGAGGTGAAATCAGTAGAATTGACGCCATGGAAAAAGGCAACGCGCGAAGTGGTCACAGTGACTGCGGGTATGGGATCAGCTCTCGCTTTAGGGAAGCTGACTGGCCCGGCATTCATGGGTAACATGTTTACTTTTGGATTAGCTGGACTTGTTGGTTATCGCGCAGTATGGGGCGTCGTACCTGCCTTGCACTCTCCTCTGATGAGCGTGACTAACGCCATTTCCGGTCAGTAATCCTAGATATCCCTATACGCTGTGAATAATACTGACTTGAATAGGGATGGTTGGTATCGGAGGTCTCTTCGTCATGGGTGGAGGTTATTTTCCAACTACCATTCCCGAGGCATTGGGAGCACTCTCTGTTTTGCTCGCATTTGTGAATGTATCTGGAGGGTTTGTAATTACTAAACGCATGCTGGACATGTTTAAGCGTGAGTATGTCCCTGCCGGTATTGCATGTGATTCTAACCGGTACAGGCCCTACTGATCCTCCGGAATACCCCTGGTTATACGCCATCCCTGGAGTTCTCTTCGGTGGAGGATACATTGCTGCTGCTGCCACTGGCATGGCAGGACTTGTACAGGCTGGATATCTCGTTAGTAGCGTACTCTGTATTAGTAAGACGAGCATGGTGGCCGTATACATTTACCAGATGATGCTAATACATATACTAGGCTCTATATCTGGTCTGGCGTCCCAACTGACTGCACGTCGAGGGAACATTCTTGGAATTCTCGGTGTCAGCTCAGGATTTCTGGCCTCACTACTCGCGGTCGGATTCTCTCCGGAGACCTTGATACAATTTGGCGCGGTTGCTGGTATTGGAGGTTTGCTAGGTATAGCTAAGCAAGAGATTTTGTTTGTTCAATGTCAAACTGACTGAACTAGGCGCCGTAATTGGCCGCCGAATCACTCCAACTGGCCTGCCACAGACAGTCGCTGCCTTGCATTCCGTGGTCGGTTTAGCAGCAGTCCTTACGAGCATCGGCAGCGTCATGGCAGAGATCGGTCATGTTTCGACACTGCATATGGTGACAGCATATTTAGGAGTCCTCATCGGTGGTGTCACATTTACCGGCTCAATCGTGGCATTTTTAAAACTGGCTGGGCGCATGAAGTCCACCCCCACTATCCTGCCAGGTAGACATGTCATCAATTCATCGCTTCTTGGAGCGAATATTGCAACGATGGGGGTATTTGTCACCATGGCTCCGGGAGCGCCTGTGATTGCTGCCACTTGTCTGGGTACAAACACCGCGCTGAGTTTCTTGAAGGGCTATACGACAACGGCCGCCATAGGTGGTGCCGATATGCGTAAGTATTTTATTTCGAGGATCTATGGAGTGTTCTGACTGATGTGTAAAGCCGTCGTAATTACCGTCCTGAATGCATATTCTGGCTTCGCGCTGGTTGCCGAGGGATTCATGCTGGACAACCCTCTGCTTACGACAGTTGGCTCGCTAATAGGAGTCAGTGGCTCTATTCTATCATACATCATGGCAGGTTTAATCTCCTTCATATTCGGGATATATCACTGACACTGGGTAGTGTGTTGCGATGAATCGGTCCCTCACGAACGTACTCTTCGGCGGCATTGCACCAATAAAAGCGAGTAAAAAGATTGAGGGTGAGGTTGCGACGACGTCTGTGGACGAGACTGCGGATGCTCTGGCTAGTGCGGAGAATGTTATTATTGTAAGAGGCAGATACTGGAATTCTATCTGCTTTCTCTAATATGACAGTAAATAGGTCGTGGGCTACGGTATGGCAGTCGCCAAAGCACAATATGCCATCTCAGAGATCACCAAGATGCTACGTGCTAAGGGTGTCAATGTACGATTTGCAATACACCCGGTAGCAGGCCGTATGCCTGGTCAATGCAATGTACTCCTTGCGGAAGCCTCCGTTCCTTATGACAGTGAGTTCATTCCTTCTTACTCAGAGTGCCATTGTGCCTAATTATTACTGTATCCAAGTCGTGCTTGAAATGGAAGAAATAAACGACGACTTCAGCGATACAGATGTTACTCTCGTCATCGGTGCAAACGACACAGTGAATCCGATCGCCCTCGAGCCAGACTCACCCATCTCAGGTATGCCAGTGTTACAAGCATGGAAGAGCAAAGAGGTCATTGTCATGAAACGCGGAATGTCAAGTGGGTATGCCGATGTGCCGAATCCGATGTTTTATATGCCAAATACGAAGATGCTATTTGGGGATGCGAAGAGTTCATGTGATGGTACGTTTGAGTATATTCCTATTCCTGTCTTGTAAGTTGTTACACAGGCTAACCATTCGAACAGCTATTAAGAATGTATTGGAGGGTCGGAAGTGATTTAGCGTTCTCTTCAAGGATCATTTTGTTTAGATGCTGCACATAATGTACAAATGATACATTGATCTAGGGCTAGCAGATTAAGTCTCAAGGTATCAATCTCATTACTGTATGAGTATCAGTCAGTAATTTTCAAAGGAGCAAGCAGATATTGTAAATCAAACTTGATACATTCATCCTGTCAATGACTAATCATACATAACTAAGATGCATCACACCCTAGCCTAGGGCTACCCAACTAACAATTCATTGCTCTTAAGCATAAAACCAACAAAAAAATCCTCAACAAAAATACAAAAACGCCACTGTTATAACATACACGTAACTCCCAAAGATAGCTAAGCCAAAAGAACCCTGAAAATAAGCACCGATCAAGAAAAAAAACCTCTTTTTCCTGACCGTATACATGACCGCGTACATGTCATGTACTGACCATAAATCCATAAACCAATCAACGCCTCGCGCAGAACCATCCAGGGAGAGAAAGCAAAGCATAAGATCAACAAACAGGTAATTTGCGCTGGGGTCCAAATAGCATTTAAAACATGGGGACGGGATATCATCGAATCATCCATCGTATCCTAGAGGTAGCTGATAGTCGTCTGGGGCTGGGCTATATAGGGATTTATTTATGGGAACGTTGTTTCCCTAGACCCCGAAATCCGCCCATTAATAACCTCATTGTACTGGACGAATGTGAATGATTGGATGATTTGCTGGTCGTTGACGAGGTCGCTGTAGATATGAATGGTTTTTGTGTCGTAGATGTTGTGGTAGGTGCCATGGAACCACTTCGAGTCCGAGTTCGTGAAAGATCAAGATTCTCAGGGGTAGTGGCAATACTTAGAGATAAAGATGGATTATGGAGGCGAGAATAGGGGAATGTCTTTTGCATTGGGTGGGTAGATGATCGTCGATATTCGATGACGGGGGACCAGTCAAAGGTATGGTGGGATGTGATTGCTGACTGTGTGAATCTCGGTTGTTGTTGTTGGAAATCTGCGGTTACTGGAGATGTTGGTGTTGTGATTATTGAGAGGGGATGGGGTGTTGGTTTTGTGGGTTCGTTTTCGCCCGGTGGAGGTGATGATGAGGTGGGATGATCGACGACGGAGGAAGAGGATGAGCTTGAGTATTGTAGCGAGGTATTAGACCAATTATATGTGTGCACTTGTTTCCAAGACACCGAGCTTCTGGTTGTCATGTCGCTGGCAACACTTGAGCTGCGAATGGAGCGTGGTCGTGAGTAGTTTGGTGGTGGTTCGTAGTCTGGTGTATGTCGACTGCTGCTTCTGGAATAAGAGCGAAGAGATGGATTGCGGCGTGGACGGGATTGTTGTCGTTCTGAAGAGTTTGTATTTGTACTGGCGTTGCTGTCCTTTCGTGATGTCCTTGGATGAGATGAGTTTCGTGCTGGGCTTTGTGAAGAGTATGCTCGTGTACGATTTCGAGAATCGAGATATGCAGCCTCGCCGTTGTGGGTGAATTCACGGGAGAATATGGCCGAATAACGTTTTGAGCGGTCCGGAGAAGTAGTCATTCCCGATGCACTTGAAGATCTCTTGGTGGAGGACCTCTTGCGGAGATTGTCCGAAACATTCTGCTCAGTAGATTGTTGATTTTCAACCGGATTACCCATTCGAGCAGTTAGAATAGCTTCAGTTGTGACATTCTGAATAATGATAATACTAGGTTTAGAAGTAGGTGCTGTGAAAAACACCTGTTTTGCTTCAGACACTTCATGCCATTCGGGTTCATCGTTATCTTCAGCATCTGCTTCGTCCCGAGACGAACTCTCGGATCCGTCTGGCACGTAGTATACAGCTGATAAGTAAATTGGAGAAACCGGTGGAGTCATGTAGTCTGTCAACGGAGACACATCCTCATTATCGTCAATAGTAGACGTGTCTTGCCCATAGTTATTAGGGACGCAGGTTGCAGCACTACTACGTTTTGCCGTTATGATCGAAAGACGATTTGAATACAGACTGGACGAGTCATCCGAAGACGGATTGTAATATGTCGGGGCAAGCATTTCGGCGTCGACGTACTCTGCCAGGTCGCTAACTGATTCATCTGCATCAGACTCGGCGGATACGTCGCCCTCAGTGGGGGAAAACACGCTCTGGGAGCTTGTCTCGGAGACATCCTCTTCTTCTGACTCGTAGCGTTTCCAAGGGGGTATAGTGTGCAGATGCAATGGCTCATGCTGGGCTGATTTGACAGACATCTCTGGCACCATAGAAGCTTCCATGTTGCTGGAGGTGACTCAAGTACAAGTGGTCTTGCGCTGTGTATATGTAGTTGCTTTTCTCTTTGATTTTCTTGCTGTATAATTATAACCGTCTGTAGGGTTGAACTCGAAAGACGTGATCAAGTCATCTGTTGAGTACGTTTGCAAGAGACAAAGAAAGGAGAAAAAAATTGAAAAATAGCTGGAAAGTGAGACGAAGGTCTAAATTTGAAGTATGGAGGAGAATAATAAAGAAAAGGTCAAAGCACCAGATACGACCAGAAAGGAAAAAGGAAAGGCAATACGATCACAGTTCGTTATGATCGAATATAGTTACCCCCCTCGGTACAGATCTACCGTGACAAAATGACCGCAACAGGGTTGATCAATAAGGGGAAAGAATCCCAATAATTTCACAGGATTACTCATTAGCTTGATTGCATAGCTATGTCAATCCCTGACATAACATGATAGGATGGTGGAAACTCGGACTGTTATGTATAAACTATGGAGACGTTGTACTATACTACCGCTGTAATATAGGGCTAACTTTGGCGGAGTTACAGGTTGATGGTTTGGCGTGGCTTTAGCGGCGGGGCTTCGCCCTCGGCCCCTACACTTAACCCTTTACTTCTGTTACATCTGTGCTCGAAAAAGTCTTTCTGAACGGCATGTTTAGAGTGTGTACAGTAATGTATTGAGTTTCGAACTGATTGTGCAAGATTCCAATAATCATCTCGATACTGGCCAGATATGCAGGAGTCGAGTCTTGCTCGATCCTATTCTAGGATCGAAATTCCCCTATCCTATCGCTTTGTCGTTGACTTGTCCTTTCCTGACCGGATTGACTCGTGAAGGACACGTGGATACCATACGCCCTTGATTATGATGATTATTTCGAGGGAGGATCGCTAACCCTATCCTTGTCGATTTGGAGCCACTGGCCAGGCACTGACCACATTGCACACTCTAACCGATGCCCAGGGTCCAATTATTGACCAGGTAACTATTCCTGACAAGCTGACCACCTTTTCAAGGGCGATGATCTAATCCTGACTGTCCGAGAAGTCAGCAATGCTCACAACATCGTTGTTTTCGAGGGGACAAACTGACACATCAGATGTCACTACTATTATCACAAATAAAATGGCGCATTTCTAAATTCGGCAGTCTGCCAAAAGAGGTCAAGTCATGATGGATGACAGGTTCAATGCGTCAAACTAGTACGAAGCTGGCATTCGATGGCATAAAGTGAGTGCAGTACACATGGATAATTGAACGGCAACACGCATACATGCAGACATGGACGATAGTCACAGTACAATTTAAATAGATTAAAGATATGTAGCATCTTCTTATCCACAAACTAGTGAGGCCAAGCAACTTTTGCCATACATGCGAGCTTTCAACGTGGATTTGTGACACGCCATATTTATCTTTGCTGTTGCCAAGACGAGGAAGAGAGGGGAGTCCTCGGAGGGATAGCGAATAGAGTGACAGGAGGCGGTATCATTCTGAAAATAAGACTAAACTCATAAATGCATAGTGAGGTATTCTGTCAAAGGAGTTCATGTGTTTCAGTGTGAGACAGGCGGGCGATTGGCTGATGGTGAAACGATCATTCCGTTCTGATGGGCTGAAGTTAGGGTTTCCGTCAATTACATTTGGAGTAAAAATTCGATACATACTCCAATATAGTAGTTTGTACAATATCTGAATAGACTCAGTCTAGAAGTCAGTTGCATATTGGATTTAAAAAAAAATATATATTAACCCAGAAACCGACCCGAGAACTTCCATAGCTTAATCTATCGCGAGGATTTGCCTGACATCCTACTCACCTTTGCTTCAGACATTTGTCTCTGCATCAACCTTGGAAATCCTGACTCTAACTGTATCATCAAGGAATGCGTCCCCTCCAGCTACTCTGATTACATACTCTGAAATCAATCGGAAATTTATCTTCAGTCTATCGAACTGGCCCTTGCAGCAGAGAAAGCATCCCATTGCAGATCATGAATCCCTAACTGAGTATGGGAGTATGCACTCCGTACTCCGGCTTTATCGGATTTGTGATACTATTAGCGTTCCGTTATAGTTATGTTTGAAGTTATGGCCATTATGACCACTGTTCCAGAAAATAATTGTTGTCTTGGCTTTTTGGGTATGTTGGACGTTGGACAAGATACCGGAGAAAGTTTCGAAAGTGTCTGATGTGCATAAGCTGGCAAGATTGATAACCCTTGCGTTTTCACTTAAGATTAGATTTTTCTATTCTTGTCTAGGATATCTTTCTAGTCCATACTCCGTAGATGTTCAGATTAGGGTTCAGCTTGGCTCAAGTCATGTGTGAGTATAATGATGCAGATCCCCGAGTCTCCGATACTTCATCTCGGACTCGACTATTCAATCCGGCTTGTTAATTGAAATGTGATTAGAAAATGGACTCTTACGATTATGCAAAATAAAAGCACATAACTTTTATAAATGGGACCTGCTTAGATCCTTGGTCCACCCTGATTTGTTCCTCCGCAAGATTCATTTTGGCTCCGTAGACACTGGACGGCAATATGATACTAGTAATATCAACAGAACCAAGTTTTTAAATTTATATTATCTTCCAAGACTAAATTCCGAGTAAAAATAGTTGAAAAGCCATCCATTAACCCACGTTGAACCTTGGAAGTCCACCAACTTCATGAGCTATACTTGCCTAATTAGGAAATTATGTAACGGGCTACATGCGCAACGACGGTGACAGCTGACAGCTCAGAAAGCTAGCTTAGTGGAAACTAATTTGGACTCTGTGTATGGAAGTATATATCCAGTAAACTATGATGTACATCCTAATAAGTTTACTATTCGATGATGCCTTGGTAATTTGGGACGGATCTCAATCTCACGTCGTCCTATCTAGCGATGGTCTTACTACCAGCTGGACAGCTACCTGGGTAACCTTCAAAGTCGTTCGTATTCTGAATACTCTCCATTCTCTTTTTGTCTCAGGGGAGCGCGTATTCGATATTGTTTCGAGTCATTCTCCAGCGGTCTTCAGAGCTAACAAGCCCCCAAGCCTGTAGGGTCATCAGTCATACATGGATTTATAAAACTCATGACCAATAACATGCTTACTTTGGTAGCTACGCATCTGAGCAGACCCGATCCATGTTCGATAATTGCCCCCATGTCAGCAGCTCGGGGTATATAGAGACGTCTTTGTTTGATGACTACTTCAACGACTCGCCTGTCTGGTCAATAGAAGAAAGGATCAACTCAATTTCATCCAAGGACAGGTCATTATTCTTTTACGACTGCTATTCTAAGTCCCGGTTCGATTGATGGCCAATGTTCCTTCGCATGTGTCAACTTAGGGATAGGTATTGTCGTACCACAGCACTCCAAGAATCCATATGTAGAGTAGTGGCCTTGCTCGGGTTTAGGGAATCATAGTCATTGTTCAATTCTCCATTTCTAGTGCGTACAATACAGATTATCGACATACAAGTCTTTCGAAACATGAGCGTTCAAGCGTAACAGAGCATACCTCAAATTACGGCCAACAATCAATGAGTCAGACGCGAGAAAATGCCCGAAAAATAATAAGAAACCATATACAATAATACAAAAAGCAAGAAGTTGGCGAGTAAAGAGAAGAAAAAGGATCTAGAACATAGTTCCGCCGGTGCCGTTCCATTCGATATGCTCCCCTTCGATGCATAGAATCGACCCAATGATTTTGTTCCCGTATTATAATTTTTGGTGGATGATCTCAATCGAGAATCAACCCAGCCGTAACCGTCGCTCATTAAACGTGTAATATCTGTAATATAGAATACAGTCGAATAGATGAAAATAGATTTGTTGCGTAACGGACTTCGCACTAGGTTCATGATGCACATAATGTGCATTGTACCTTGTTGTAGTTCCTTATTGCAGTTCCTTGATTGCTTGTCCGTATAAACTCAATCAATGAATATAGTTGCCTATATTTCGAGCTCAATCCGGATAAAATGCACAATCTGATCCCCTGTTCAGCGTTTACGCCTTGCGAGAGCGAGTAACAGGTCCCTGGCGTCCAGTTGTTGTTGCTCCATTGGAAGAAGCCTGGGCCTTGCGACCGGCAGCGATAGGACTAGGAACTTCGGCATCCTTCATGTCAATAAGAGCCTGGCGACCAGTGTTGCTGCGAGGGCGGCCAGTCTTGGCTGCCTTCTTGTAGGTGACCAAGTAGAAGGAGATGAACAGGACGAGGTAGGAAGTGAGAATGCCCATGCCGGCAAATGCGGCAAACTCCTCACCAGCACAGGTCCCCATGTTAGGGGCCCATGGGAAGTATGTGCTGGAGAAGTAAGTGTAGGAAGCAAAGTAGATGAAGACTAGTCTTGTTAGTGACCGGGAGATATAATTGCTAGGTGTAGAAAAACATACAGAGGTCGATAACGAACTGAATGATCTGGAAAATGGTGATGTACTTCTTCCACCAGATACGGATACCACGAGCACTCTGGAAGTAATACCAGTACATAACAACATGCACGGCCAAGTTGAGAGTGATAGGAACCCAAGAGACCGAAGTCAGTCCGATCAACTGAGTCCAGCACAATAGAGCGGTAGCACCATGGTGATAGGTGTGGAGGAAAGTCAAAGGCTTCTTCTTCAAGACGAGGAAGACAGTGTCAATGAATTCGAGGTACTTGTTGAGGTAATTGAGCTGGTGATAATCATTAGTTTCATTGGCATATTACTCCTCATCTGTGTATGGACACTTACATAGTACAAAACAACCAATGGCTGAGTCCATCCACCATTGTGATCGCAAATGGCATAAAAGACACCGTGATGGTAAAGAGTAGGAATAAGCTGCTCAAGGAAGAGAACAAGCAGTATTCCACTCACAGCAGTGAGAATAAAGTTGTGGACCATAAAAAGGAAGTTGAGTTTGAACGCTGGGAGCTTCTTCATAACTTCACGGCCACCGAAGATAACAACGTAGTATGTGACCAGGGCAATGGCGGTCTCACTAAAAGTGGACATTGGTGTCTCTCCATTGACGAAGCGGAAATCTTCTGCAGGATAGCCGCGGACGGCCTCGAAGGCCTTGTTGAAGATTGGCCATAATTCGATGCCGAATGGGCGATCGATGGTTGGAAGAGGGATGTGCTTGAGGTCGAACGACATGGTCGCGGATTATGTGGTTGCTTGAAACTATTGTCTCAATTTTCAGATGCACGATCGAGCGAGGAATACGTGTTTCCTTGCTGTCCGAAAGTTTGAGGCTGACGGGATGAGGTCGCAAGCCGAGAAATGGAGAAAGAAGAACCGAAATAATTAAATATACTAATGGCAGACAACGGGAGTCATTCGAAGGAATGAAGCGAAATCGAAATGGAGAGAAGGAAAGAATCGAGGCAAAAGCCAGAGAACAGCAACCTGATTGAAAAGGAGAAGAAAGAGAGGACAGCGAGGCACGCGAGGATAGAATTCTTAAGGTTGACCCATCCCGCGATCCTACTGGCTGACGGATGACATGCGCTAGGCCTGGCCGGGGCTAGTGTGATCTGATACTACATAAAAGGGGGAAAACACAGCAAAATTCGACTTCTTCATTCAATTTTTGACAGCTCGTCGCAACTCTCTCGCAAGCTAAGGATCTGCACTATTCCAGACTGGTCAGTTGGATCTGTTGATTCCGGACCCTCCGCCTTGCATATGAATTTCAATGTTGATTCCCGGCCGAGGCTGTTTCTCCTGGCTACAGTATGACAACCATTCGGAGCTACAAGACCTAAAACTCAGAGGAATTTTATGCTGCGTAATGTACGAATATAATATATATATATATATATACATATATACTAGACGATTGATATGCAATTATTTTGTGAATTGTGTCTAAATGTCCTTACTAAGTACAGTAATCGCCAAACTATGATTGGACAGCCTTTATATGTATCCAGGTGCTTTCATACCTGACAATTCCTCTACAATTTATAATTCTCCCAAGCTTGTATCATAAAAGTCAAGATGAATAATTCAGTTCAATTCAGACCACTCCTGGAAATCACCAGTGCTCAATTGTGTCAGTATGAGTCTACCGGATAGGGAAAGGTTGCAGACTTGCAGCCTCAGGCACCACAGCATCACACCACCCGCAAAACTCCGCTGGGCCAAACCTCCAACCGCACCTCACAAGCATCACTAGGTACCAACCACCTCTTCTTTCTGCCACGACCGAGTCCATCTCCCACCTAGGGAAGAGCAAAAATAACTTAATCAATTCGATCTCTGCTTTGATTCTCTCCTCTCCAATGGCCTCTACCACTCTCTTCCGCCTCGCGACGCGATCCATTCGCCCGGCAAGCTTCGTCAGAGCTTCGTCGTACGCTCCTCGTTGCAGCCAGCCTGTTCGCTCCTCCTTCGCTATTGCCAATAACTTCAGCACTTCTGCCAAGCTTCGCAGTGGTCATGAGGAAGAGACCTACGAGGAGTTCTCTGCCAGGTACGCATGCCCAATTGAGCGGTGGTGGTAGGGAACTTGGTGTATATGTTTCGGATGTTGAAATTTGACATCATGCAATACATGGCATCAGGTACCAGAATTGTTACCATCAACCATATCGCACGACTCTATATCAATTACTATAGTATTCTCAGGCTCTAATATATTAATGCAGATACGAAAAGGAATTCGATGCCGTCCAAGATGTTTTCGAGCTCCAGGTACGTCAATAATTGGAAAACTCCTGCGGATAAAACAAGCGCTCAGCTAGCCACTGCTTGACTCGGCACACATGAATTAATTGAACTAATACGTCGTCCATAGCGCAACCTGAACAACGCTTTCGCCTACGATCTCGTCCCCTCTGTTGAAGTTCTCTCTGCTGCTCTTCGCGCAGCTCGCCGTGTCAACGACTTCCCCACTGCCGTCCGAGTCTTTGAAGGTTCGTCTTGACCTGCAATTCGTCATCATCTACCATCCAACCCAACTAACCCATGAACACAGGTATCCGGGCCAAGGTGGAGAACGAAGGTCAATATAAGCAATATCTCGAAGCCCTCGAAGGTCTCCGAAATGAGCTCGGCGTCCCTCTTCGGGAGGAGCTCTACCCTAAGAACGAGTAAGAAGATAGCGATTAATGCTACTTCTAATATCTTGCTTGCTTTTTGCCTTCGCTCGTGTGTGCCCTGTGCGATCATGTGTGATCATGTGTCATAGTCTGAAATCTTTCGCCTTCTCAATCCTGGAGAGAAATCTGTATAGATAAATAGAAAGCTTTGTGGATGAAGAAAAGTATGGTATCAAGTAATCTGTACCGATGGGACTGCTGACCTGAGGTCTGTAATTTCTCAACAGCTTCCATTATGAATCGTATTCTTCCAGACTGGCGGTATCTAGCTACATAGACAATCCCGAAGTCTTGTTCAAGGTACAATAGATAAGTGCATTTTGTATGTATCTTGTATACGAGTAATCACAATTTCTTCCAAAGCTCTGAATCAAAAGAACTGAAAACATTGAAAAACGCCGTTCTCCGCTGTATTATTTCCAAGATAGATTCATATATAATGAACAATAGTCTCATAAACAATTCGTCTGTAAAATTACAGGAGGAATGAAGTCGGAAGGGGGAAGGATAGATACAAAAGAATAATGTCATAACACATTATGTACCATGACCATGAACATGATCAATGGGTTCCAACATACTTGAAGTAGTTTGGACGGCAATCTTCTTTGGCCAAGAAAGATGCTCCCTCGTAGAATTTGCCGGGTGTACAACCTGAGCATTTGGGTGAATTGGGACAGTTGAAGTAGGGAATGTGACGGTAGCCAATGTCTCGGAACCTGTGATTTCCATCTTAGTAAATACTTGTGATGATAAAGCTTTGAGGATGCTTGACTTACCAATGAACCTTGCTTGCATCTTCAAAAAGACCCAAAGCAATCGAGTGAACAGGAGCATCACCCCATCGTTCATAGAAGAATCCACCGGCACGATCAAGGTGGTTGAAGTAAGCCTCATAGGCCTCACTGCGGAAGAAGTTCATATCACCAATCTCAAAATTCGACCAGAAATGGCAGGTAGAGTAGCCGTTGGCTTTCTTGTTATGTTCTGGTCGCAACTTATCGTCCACTAGCCATTCCATCATGTTATTCTCGCTAATATATTCGGGATGTTCGGCAAGGAACCGTTCAGTCTCGGGCCAGAGAGTGGGCAGACTTTCCGGCGCATCGAAGAGGTTGATTGTGAATCCATATGTCTTGTTGTAATCTTGCATATATCTAAAGACGTCGTAGTCAACGTTGCAGAAAAATTGAACATTCGGTTCGACTCGCCAATAGTATCGAGTGTTGGCCAGAGCTGGGTGCTTGTAGAACATGCCGCTGTTCCATCGACACATTTTGTGGTATGAAGGTTTGTCGCTGTATTGGATATTATTCTCTTCTAAGATTTTATTCGATTCTTTGACTAACTCGTCGTCGATCCATTCGGGAGCTTCCCAGTGGTCTTTGGGGACTTGTTCTATAATCAACTGTGTAAGTGGCTATCTAGTGCGGATTGGAAAGAAGACTGCATACCATAATAGCATTTCGCCTTTGTGACCTCCTGAGTTCTTTTCTTAAACTCAGGCGTAAAAGGTTCGTCGTTCAAGAATGTCCATGGGTAATTGAATTTGTGGTTCCATGTACGTTCCAGGTCCTTCATTGTCGTGACAAGTTCAGTGAGCTCTTGATTGCGAACCAACGACAGAAGCGTCGCATTGATACGTGCGGAATTCTCGCTTTCGGGGGAATAATCGTGCTCCTCGGCTCGCCATAATATACCTTCAGGTTCTCCCGTTGCTGTTTGAGATGAGGTCAGTATCTAAGTCGGCACTTATTGCTGATCGATAGGAACTCACGATCTAGTAAGGGATCCCTTTTCATATCTGATATTTTATCTGTGCCAACAGGCGTAAATCCGCCGGTTGTCGAATGCGAAAATTTGTACAGGACCAGCAGAACCCCTAAGATTCCAACTGCTCCAAGGAGCCGGATAGGCCTTGCGATGGCCATGATGGCGAAACGGGACCGGAACTAAAACTCAATCGAATAGATGTTGAACTTGTATATTGTGGGAGAGTGAATATTCTGAAAAGGAGACTTGAGAGGTATCTCAAGCTCGTCCCGAGTAAAATATCCCCCTTATCCCAGGTTGTGTAACTTGTTTAGTTCAGATGGCGAGAATGGGATGCAGCTTTTCTCCCCTTAGAAGTTCGGCCTGAGGATCTCCAAAATTCGGCGCTTTTCCTGATTGGGCCTAGTACACACGCGGTCCTCCACGCGTCTCCGAGAACAACTTCATTTTGTATACAACTGACCAATAAATAAATGATTTCTAGTCTCAAATTTGTTGCAACGTGAGAAGACGGATCTGCCCGGCTGACACTACATAAATCTCCGCCTGCCCGATGCAATCAGCGGCGTGTTATCATCATGGCCCGCTCGGCGGCCATTGGGACTTTGATCGATGAATTGATTGTCACAATAACACGATCAGATAAGGTACGTAGGGCCTGGTATCAGCTATGATTACGCCCTAACTTGGTGAACTAGACATCTGCCACCTTTCCATCCACCAAAAAGCGCTGCGATGCAATATTGAAGGACAGCAGTACCTGGAATCGCACCGATCCATTTGCTATAGAGAAGC
This sequence comes from Talaromyces stipitatus ATCC 10500, assembly GCF_000003125.1. NCBI lineage: Eukaryota > Fungi > Ascomycota > Eurotiomycetes > Eurotiales > Trichocomaceae > Talaromyces > Talaromyces stipitatus. The sequence goes on from NW_002990116.1 coordinate 1,202,357, forward strand.
ATCTGGATGGTTTACAGGAGAAATTCCGCATCCTCAACAAGGATGATCTGGCAGACGCTTTAGGTAGTCGTCTGTCAGAATTGGATGGACAGCGCTCGTCATGGACACCTGAATTATTGTCTCTCTTGTTGCAGCTATCTGACCGCCCTGCCAATGTGTATAAAGTGCCTAAATTTGAATCATCTAGATCTGGCGGCGCGTCCATTGCCATCAAATGGTCAGAAATAGACGCTGCCGGGTCTGAATTTGCCGATGAAGATATTTGGGACGATATTGACTATGGTGCAGCTTCTTCTGATAGTGAATCTTCGCTCCCTTCCAGTGATGTTTCAATTCCGAGGATACTGCCTCAAAGAACACAGCCATTGCGAGATGAGTTTGTAATACCTGACGAACTCCTCTCATGTGGAGACGATGACGAATTGATAACGATTATTAAAAGCGGCCATTTCTGGGAGTACGACTCTGCTGCAGTCCGCGAGTTTTCGGAGAGTCATACTCGTTTCGTTACGGAGCTGCAGGCTGTCCGTGAAATACTGTTCATGCTGCAAGGATTGCCTACATCATTATTTTGGAATATCGATAACAGTATTGCTGTGGACAGGAGATATGCTCTCAGCCATGCCTCTAATTCAGTGTTCCTATATATTCTTCGTTCTTGTGCCGATATTGGCGTTGAACTTGGAAAATTAAGAAAATTTGTACAGATTCCACAATCTGTAGTGTTCTTGCAAACATTCACCCGAGGTGTTGAGAAGGAACTTGCAGAGTTTGATGCTTTTTTGTCGCAGAAGCAACTGAGCTATCTGTCGTCAGGGAATACAGTCACGGTCAGTCTGTTACAATTGACAGAAGAGGTCCAGAAAGAAGTACGAGTACTCTTGGTCCTGGGTAATCTCGTCACCAAACTGGGGTCAGCGCCACCAGAGCAGTCATTTCTTTGTCTAGACTTGCTATATAATCTGGTTTGCATTAATCAAGCCTCTGGAAACGAACATGAATACAGATCTCTCGCAAAGCTTTTCTTCTCCTGCTTTGAAGCTTATGCACGACCGTTGCGCTTGTGGCTAGAAAGTGGAGATCTCGAGTCTTCTCAAGATCACTTTTTCATCACCGATCGTCGACACGAGCATGACCTGCAGACAGTATGGCATGACTGGTATCTTCTAAGGGAGACGTCTGGTCATCTCCATGCGCCGATATTCATCAAACCAAGTGCCCGGAGAATTCTCACCACAGGAAAGAGCATGGTTTTTCTACAAAAGCTGAATGTTGCGATAGACGAGTCTGAGTCAACCCATTGGCAACCACTCAAGTTTGAAGCTGTCTGTCCAGACGATACATCATGGCAACTCTTACCCTTTTCCAGTCTCTTAGACCAGGCTGTCGAGAACCTGATTTCAACAAATCACATCCTAGCTTCGAGTATGTTGCGGGATCAGCTCAACAAGGAATGTGGATTATGGACATCGCTCTCTGCCTTGCAATATATCTATCTATGCAAAGATGTTTCGGTCTCTGCCGCAATTGATAGCAAGATCTTCGAATCACTCGATAGACGTGGTGGAGTCTGGAACGATCGATACCTTCTTACCGAATTAGTACAAAGTGCCTTTGGCGAAACGGATTGTGTCGACACATCTCGACTCATTGTGCGTTCGGCGCGCAATACGTTGCACGATTTTGAGAGCCAGAGCCGTAAAGTCAAGATACTCAAGTCCATCTCGATAGACTATGTACTTCCCTGGCCTGTTGCTAACATCATCACCAAACCCGCTATGAATATGTATCAACGCATTTCTACATTTCTGATGCAGATCCGACGGGCGAAATACATTCTTGAACGACAACGACTACTGAAGAAGGATTACACCGGGGACAACGATGATGAAGATGATGGCTTGAGCTATATTATCCGGCACAATTTGCTTTGGTTCGCAAACACACTTTACGGGCATATCACGGATATGGTAATAGCCACCAACACCACAACCATGGAAAAGACTCTGGCAGAGTCGCCAGATATAGATGGCATGATTTCCGTGCATGAATCTTACATGTCTTCAATTGAGGAGCAATGTTTCTTATCGCATAATCTAGCGCCTATTTATCAAGCAATTATCAACCTGCTTGATTTGTGCATTCATTTTGCCGATATTCAAGCTGCGCGTCATGGAGATGCGAATCGATACGATACATCGCATCGCTCATCTACTGCCCTCAACGGTCAAAGACAACAATCGAGACGAAGACGTCACCGAAGACGGACAGCGGATAGCTCTGACTCCGAGGATGAAGATCACAACGATCATGATCGTGAAAATGATGACGACGAGGATTACTACGATGAAGGAAATACGACTAGTATATCATTCATTGAATCATCTTATTCACACAGACTGGAATATGTTATGAGGCAGTTTCATCGATCACTGGCATTTGTCATTGCGGGACTGAGAGGTGTCGGGAGGGTAGATGGACAACAGAGTTGGGATATACTTGCTGATCGATTGTCGTGGAATGCGCAGTTGAAGAGGTGATATATCCATAGTCAATAAATAACTCATGAGATCTACATAACAGGAACTTTGCCATTTTGATATAACATCAGTTATGTCATTGCTTAGTAAAACCGTCAATACAAATATGCAGATTTTTTTATATAGAAAGAATAATGAACGGAAACACGCAGTATACCTAACCAACCCATCTGCGAGCACTATAAAAGATGCGTCCCCAAGGACCAACATCCCCCCATTTCTCCGCATCCGCTGGTAACCAACTAGCAACACCGCCAATAACGGTACGTTCCGGATGAGGCATAATAGCCAAAACACGACCGTCAGGAGACCTGATACCGGCGATGCCTTCCGGACTACCGTTCGGATTGTATGGGTATGTCATGGTGGGTTTGAGGGTGGTATTGTCCACATATCGGACGGGGGCAAGGTTATGTCTGACAAAGTCTTGTGCGGTGACGTCCGGGGTCATTGTAAAGGATGCGCGACCTTCTCCATGAGCCACTGCAATGGGAAGCGAGGAGCCGTGCATACCGTGCAGGAAGACGGATGGTGCAGAAGGGTCAGGGTCGGAGACATGTACCATTGCAACGCGACCTTCGTATTGTTCGCTGGCGTTTCGCTCAAAGCTAGGCCAGGATTGGGCACCGGGGATGAGCTCCTTGAGTCGTGAGAGGAATTGACATCCGTTGCAGACACCGAGGGCAAATGTGTCCGGACGTTCGAAGAATGTCTTGAATTCCTTGCGGGTTTCTTCGTGGAGTAAGACGGACTTGGCCCAGCCTTGACCTGCGCCGAGAACATCGCCGTATGAGAAGCCACCGCAGGCGGCGAGGCCGACAAAAGCGGCGAGTGATACGCGACCAGAGATGATATCAGTCATGTGTACGTCAACAACGGCGAAGCCAGCAAGGTTAAAAGCAAAGGCCATTTCAGCCTGGCTGTTGACACCCTGTTCACGAAGGATAGCGACACGAGGTTTGTTGCTGAATGGAGAGAATTGGCTCAAGCTGGTGAGGATAGGGAGACATTTGTCCTTGGGATCGAATTTGATATTCCATGAAATACCTGGGTCGGCGTCTTCAAGGATATTGGCATACTCCTGGTCAGCGCATGCTGCGTTGTCTCGGATTTTCTGCATGTGATAAGATGTGTGCGACCAGATCTGTTGGATCTTTCCACGGGGTTGGCGGTAGATCAGTTTGTGTTTGTGGTAGATGGTGAGATTCTGTTTTGGTTTCTGGGAGACACGGCCAATGCGTCGAATCAGGCCAGGTGGTGGTCCACATGTAGCGAAGCACGATCGGAATCGAATCTCATCAGCCTTTCGGACCTGGAAAACAGCTCCAAGCTCTTCGTTGAAGAGAGTCTCGATAGTGCTTCGGATATCGCCTTCCTTTTGTAACTCATCAAGCATGATCTCAACGCCACAACGTCCAGCAAACATCATCTCAGCCAATGTCGTGAAGAGACCACCATCGGAACGATCGTGGTATGCTAGCACGATGCCCTGTTCATGGAGCTGTTGCGTAGCATCAAAGAAGTCTCTGAAAAGTTCTACATCACGGACATCAGGACTCTCCTGACCGACTTGCTTGAAGACTTGCGCTACAGCTGAACCACCAAGAGCCTTGTGACCACATGCAAGGTCAACAAACATGAGAACGGTTTCGCCAACATCCTCGAAACTGTGAAGCGTAGGGGTCCATGTGTTTCTGAAGTCCTGAACGGGGGCAAAAGCCGAAATGACAACGGACAATGGTGCAGTGACTTCCTTGGCTTCTTTTGTCTTCTCGTCGTTCCATTTCATCTTCATCGACATGGAGTCCTTGCCGACAGGAATACTGATTCCAAGCTGAGGGCACAGACCGAGACCGATGGCCTCTACAGCTTCATAGATTGCTGCTCCTTCTCCTGGATGGCTGCTGGCTGACATCCAGTTAGCCGAGAGCTTAACTCTGCTAAGACGATCAAACAAGTCTGCGGCCGTGATATTCATCAAGGACTCTGCAACAGCCATACGTGCCGAAGCAGCTGGTGAGATGAGGGCAAGTGTAGGCTTCTCGCCCATAGCCATAGACTCTCCGGTTCTTATGCCTTGAGTAAGGGAGGTAGCGGTGACGGATACGTCAGAAACTGGAGTCTGCCAGGGTCCTACCATCTGGTCTCGAGCAGTAAGACCTCCAACAGTTCGATCACCAATAGTAATTAGGAAGGATTTAGATCCAACAGCAGGAAGAGAAAGTACTCGGCTAGCAGCTTCTTCGAAGAGACGTTGCTCTGATGGTGCTGCGGGGAGGTAAGTCGAGAGACTAGCATCAAAGGCCGGTTGTTTCAGCTTTCGTGAATCAACCTGCCTAGTCATCTTGGGGGGTTTTCCGAAAAGAACTGAAAGTGGAAGGTCGATAGGCTTGGGATATTCCTTTGAATCTCTGTCCAAAAGAACAAGTCGTTTCTCTTCGTATTGTTGGGATTGCTCGGCTCTTCCAACAACTGAAAAGCCGCAACGCTCGCGACGGGCAATGGCAGTGAACTTGTTCATTCCTTCCTCCCCGATGGCCATGACATATCTCTCCTGGGCTTCACAGCACCATATTTGCATGGGGCTCATGCCACGGTCGGCACTATCGATTTCTCTGAGTTCGAACGTTGCGCCTAGACCGGCATCATGGACCAATTCCGGAAGGGCATTCGATAAGCCACCAGCACCAACATCATGAATGAACTTGATCGGACTGTCTTCTCCCATTGCCACACAAGCATTGATAACCTCTTGGGCTCTACGCTGGACTTCTGCATTGCCACGCTGGACACTAGCAAAATCCAAATCCGCAGATCCTTCTCCAGAAGCGAGACTCGACGCGGCACCTCCACCAAGTCCAATAAGCATAGCCGGACCACCTAGAACAACCAGGAAAGACCCAGGCTTGACCAACTTGGGATCTTTGAGAGCATGTTGGGGTCTAACAGTGCCTACGCCGCCAGCAATCATGATTGGTTTGTGGTATCCTCGAATTTCCTTCTGACCATTTCCGATATCAAGCTCAGTGAGCAAGGTCCGGAAGTATCCGGCCGTGCATGGACGTCCAAACTCGTTGTTGAAGGCTGCACTGCCGATAGGAGCTTCAAGCATGATATCCAAACTGCTTGCGATATGATGAGGCTTTCCAACATCAAGTTCCCAAGGCTGTCTGAGTTCTGGTATGAGAAGGTCAGACACACAATATCCTGCTAAGCCGGCCTTTGGTCTTGAACCTCGACCGACAGCTCCCTCATCTCGAATCTCTCCACCAGAGCCAGTAGCCGCACCGGGGAATGGGGAAACCGCAGTAGGATGGTTGTGTGTTTCGACCTTGGCCAGTATATGAACCTGCTCCTTGGTCTGAGTCCATTCGCGGGTTGTAGGGTCTGGAGCCCAGAATCCAGCATTCTCGCCTTGCAACACAGCTGCGTTATCACTATAAGCGCTAACTGTATACTCTGGATTCTTCTTGTGTGTATTTCTGATCATCGAGAAGAGGCTGTTGGGCATCTGTTTGCCATCGATAATCCAGGTTGCATTAAACTGCTTATGACGGCAATGTTCAGAGTTGACTTGAGCGAACATGAAAAGTTCGACGTCGGTAGGATCGCGGGGCACAGGGCCGTTCGATGCGTATGCTGCAACAAGATAGTCAATTTCCGATTGATCCAATGCCAAGCCCAGACGCCTATTTGCTTCTTGGAGAATCTCCGTAGGGGTCCTGTCTCCGGCATGAAGAGGAACAGTCTCTAATGGAAGCGGTGGATGATCTGAAAACACTTTGGCGAGGTCGGGTTCCTCTTGGCTAATGACCTGTGTCATTCGGTCATGAAGACGCTCCAAGTATCCTTCCTCCGGTGTCGAGCCTTCGGAGAAGAGTGCTGAAATTTTCAAGCCTCGTTCGATGCGCTTGACGAATGTCGAAAGACCGCAGACGTGAGAGATTCCAGTTGCCTGCGAGCTCCATGGTGAAATGGTTCCGACTCTCGGGTAGACATAAAAGTTTTGTACGGCGCCATCGGTTGGCTCGAACGTGGGAGGAATATCGACAATGTCACCGTATCGAAGGAGCTGCTCAAGGACTGCTTCTTGAGCTTCCTGCAGAGGTTGGGCCGTGTGGACGTAGTGGACCCATTGGGCTCGAACATCAATTGCTCCGATATCTAGAGCAATTGCACGACCGCGAGATCTGGAGAATGCCACCGGTCCCGGGAGGGCCAGGTAGGTCTGCTCATCAGAGGCCACCATCCTAGCTCAAAGGGTGGGTGGAACGTGAGCTTTGTAAATAGTATTTAAGAAAAACAGCTAAAAATCAGCTCATAACACATTGACTGATTACTCAATCAATCGGATGGCTACGCTGGCTGTGCTAGACTGAGTATGACTCTGCACAAAAAATTGCTAGTGACGGTCTTGATAGTCGCCCCGCCCTAGTCCCAATTCGGCCTATAGAGCTAAAGTTTTCTTATCAGTCACGTGCTCTAAGCACCATTCCTGTTTGGGTTTAACACTTTTCCAGCCAGAACTCCGCGTACGGAGTACATAGCCGTAGGAACGCCTACGTGGCAGAGCCCAGAGCGTCTGTCAACCTTCAAGATAGCCACTGAGTCATTTGACTAGCGACGCAACCTTATCAGGCCGAAATTATGCCGGCATCCGTTATCTGAGGATTGCCTGAACGGGCTTAGTTTATTAAATACATTTCTGATCTGTGATTGGCCATTTTCCATAAACTTATGGTTAAGGAAATATGCTCCGTCGGAGAGTTCTTCTAGATCAGGACTAGGCCGTATCGAGGCGTTCGAGATTCTCTTTTGGCCCCATAAAAAGACGCCGTGACACTTCTACTAATTCTTATTAGAACCGCGCCAACGGGTCAGCTTCCGAGACTTCACATGCAGCGATCATCGATTCAAACACGGACCGAACCATTTTCATCCCGTTTCAAGTTGATAGCCCTACGGAACGGGCATGCTCATAATGCTCAAAAGCCGCCTCTCCCGTCATGGATATGGTCTTTGGTTGGCATACACAAGAGTCTCCGTGTGATCGATGCAATCGTGTTGTCATCGATGATCCTATGTAGCATTGGCGCTGGGCTGATCTTCAGGTGATCCTCAAACGTTCTTGTTTCTCAGAGATTTTGTAGATGAGCAATTGCTTCGGCTTTGGCGAGTTTGTTTGGGCAGTAATGACTTTCATTCATATTGACGCCTGAAGGACGATCAATCAAATAATTTCAAATCATTGAGCCAGGCACATACAATTTACATCAAAACTGTCGGCCTTCGGTCCCATACGAAGCATGTTGCCGCTTCGCGTTAGCGCCTCCCAAGCTGGGACGAATTCCCGATTAGGAAATATTGGGTTCATGCATTTTTACGTCAGTCCACTTTTTCTTTCTGAATGAATCGGAATACTTTGTGCTGGTTATAAATATACAGCCAAATCCCTTTCGATCGTAGTTGAATAGTGACAATTCCGCCATCTCCACTACCTAGACCCAACACAGGGTATATCCTATCAAGATACTCATCGACTAAAGACACGTTGGTTGAGATCACTTTCAACATCGCCTGTGCGCGACTACCCATCGGATATACACCATGTCTACAACAGGGGGTGAAGCTCCACCACAGCATGCTCACATGCGATCGAGAACCCTTTCATTAGGGTACGATGCTGGCGAGGTAGATCCCACGACGCTACCTTTCGGTCAACTTACCGAAGGTGCCGACTTGGAGGAATATATCACCGAGACAAGAACCGGAAATATCATCAGACACACTCGTTCAAATGTCACTGGTGAAGTCGCCGATTGGAAATTGGTTACCTTTAAGATTGACGATCCGGAAAATCCTAAGAACTGGTCCAAGGCTTATAAGTGGTATCTCACAGCTGTCATTGCATGGACATGTTTTGTCGTGGCATTTGCGAGTGCCGTCATTACAGCCGGTCTTGATGGACCGTCTAGAGAATTCCATGTCTCAACGGAGGTCTCTCTTCTGACCATCACTGTGTTTGTTGTTGGCTTTGGAGTTGGTAAGCTTTTCGGCCTCTAGACACAGGCTAACCGGAATTACAGAAGACTAACTTTATCTATCGTTAGGCCCTATGGTTTTTGCACCGTTATCTGAGGTCGTTGGGCGAAGACCCGTCTACGCCATTACACTCTTTGTTGCCCTTATCTTCGAGATTCCTTGTGCTGTTGCGCCTAACATCGGAACGCTTATCGTTTGTCGAGCCATCGACGGTATCGCCTTCAGTGCACCCATGACATTGGTTGGAGGCAGTCTATCAGATCTTTGGAAAAATGAAGAACGTGGTGTGCCAATGGCAGCTTTCAGTGCCGCTCCCTTCATTGGACCTGCAATTGGCCCCCTCGTAGGCGGTTTCCTGTATGACGCTGCCGGTTGGCGATGGCTATATTGGATTCAGTTGATTGTTGCCGGCGTCGCCTGGGGTCTGATCACTTTCACTGTTCCTGAAACATATGCGCCAAGTTTGCTTAAAAAGCGTGCTAAGAAATTGCGTAAGACCGAGAACGATGATAAATATGTGACAGAGCAAGAGATCGACTCGCGTCCTCTGGGTGAAAAGATTCGCATCTTTATGCTTCGCCCTTTCCAGTTGTTGTTTCTCGAACCTATTGTCCTCTTTATCTCGATCTATATGTCCGTCTTGTACGGCTTGCTGTACATGTTCTTCGTTGCGTATGTCCATCATTCAGTCCTCTTCTCCTTGTAACCCTAGCTAACCAGGATTTTCAGGTATCCTATCGTTTACCAAGAAGGAAAAGGTTACAGCCCCGGTATTACCGGTCTTATGTTCATCCCATTAGCCCTTGGAGTTGTTGTCAGTGCATGCTGCGCTCCAATCGTCAACAAACACTACCTGAAAATGCATGCCAAATACAACGGCAGGCCACCTGCAGAGATTCGACTCATTCCTATGATGTTCTCCTGTTGGTTCATTCCAATTGGTCTTTTCATCTTTGCCTGGACTTCATATCCACGCTTGCACTGGATTGGTCCCACCATTGGAGGTTTTCCTGTCGGATTCGGCTTCATCTTCTTGTACAATTCCGCAAACAATTATCTTGGTAAGCACCCGAAGTCTGCACGCACTGTTGAAGAATCGCAATTGCTAACCATCCCCGCAGTGGACACGTACCAACACCAAGCAGCATCTGCCCTCGCAGCAAAGACCTTCTTGCGGTCCATGTGGGGAGCGGGATGCGTTCTTTTCACGAACCAAATGTACCACCGACTTGGTTACGAGTGGGCAAGCACCCTTCTTGCATTCCTGGGACTCGCATGTTGCGCAATTCCCTATGTTTTCTGGTTCTACGGAGAAAAGATCCGTTCATATTCCCGCTTCGCCTTTGTTGAAGACGAGGAAACAAAAGCAATGCCTCCGTTTGACGGCGGTCATTGAGATCGGAGGTCGAATAGAAAGGTTATAGAGTTGTTGTATAGAAAAATAGACGGTGGGGTTTTTAGAGGAATGGTCACCTTATCGATTGGTTGACCAAGTATGAGTTCGTTCTCAAGCATCACTGCATCATTCGCGTCTGGCGGCGTTCTGTCTTTTCCCTTTTGTCCTTTTTCTTTTTCATCCTGGGTTAGACTCCTTTTCTTTTGGTCATGATATCATTTTCTGCGTTAGACAAAATGTACATTAAGCGATATAATAATCATAATATTCACTTTTCAGAGTGTTCAGGATGTTCGGCTGTAAGCTGTGGAGAATCAAAATATTCTCGATAAAATCGGCCGTAAGATAGTGGCAAGGCTCGTGGCTGGACGCGCTTGACCAATCCCGGCGCTTCGAACACATTAGTAAGAACTTTGTTCACGTGATCAGAGGAAAGATCGATTTCCCGCGTTCAAACATCGCAAGCCAAATACTACAGGACATAACTCTTCGTCTTCGCCCTTATCGCACCTCTGTCCCTGTTTTGCGTCATTAATCCCGAATTCCTCAATGTGACTATGGAATTGCTAGGAAGTTCTGTCAATTGATGACTCAACCCCATCGACAAAAATAATTCGATTCCATAATCCGCGCAATTCCACTACCAACTCCTACGGTCCGATCTGTCTAGCCCCTCACCAGTTCATTCATGGCTTCATTTTTTGGACGACCCGATCCATTCGCCCCCGAGGGGAGTAGAGGAACGAACACGACGCAAACCACCTCCATTTCTGATTTACCTCAGGCACAAATAGACGCAATTATCAGGACGAAACGGAAGGCGCGAGAGCCGAAAGCTTGTTATCCATGTCATACCAGAAAAGTTAAATGCGACCGCAACCTTCCATGCGATGGCTGCGTCAAAAGAGACCATGCCGATCTTTGTTCTTATGAGCGACCGTCAAAAAAGCGACAGGCGAATACGGCTTTCCAGCCGACCGCCACCAACGATGAGGTACCGGAGATGAGTATCCCGAGTGTCGAAAGCTCCAGTGTACAGGTCAAATCAGAGACTGTAGATAGTGTTCCTGCGGATTTTGACTCGAGTGGACGAATCTCGGTACCTCGTGAACATTGGAACAATGTGTGCAACAAGTTGAAGGAAATGGAACAAGCCATGTCCACTCTGAGAAGTGGTCTAGAGCAAATCGATGCCGGTCGTTCATCGATTACCATGGCGCCGGATAGTGCTCAGAGCGCCGATGCAAATAATTCCTCACCTGGAACATCTCCAGAACGTGAAGGTATACATACTACACATACATACGGCGAAGGCACGGTCCATCTCGGATCGAGATCAGTCTTGGCATATATCTTGAATAAGTCCGGTTCTCTTCAAGCCCAAGCGCTGCTTGAGGGTGGTATTCTACCCAAACTTGGTCTCGACAACGAAACAGCTACATATCCTTTCGTTGATTTATGGTCTTCCGATACCTCTGCATTCGACGTGAACGCAGTTTGCAATGCTTTACCAACTGATCAACAAATATTAGAGTGAGTAATCGAAGCCGTGTTGTTTAATTGCATTCAATTGACTGGGCTTTAGGTTCTTTCACTACTACAGAGATATCGCTGGTACTCTTTACCCGGTATTAGTGGACGTACCTGGGTTTGAGGCCAATCTTCATACTTTCCTACGAAATAGGAGTGCAGCCGGGGGCGTCTTCAAACAAGGCGAGGATCGAGGGCTTTCGCAAAGGCCGTTTGGCATGAGCCTGGCCTTTGTTGGGTCGCTCTTTGCTGTATTAGCATCTGGGTGTCAATCATCAGATCTTCCTGGCAAGGAGCGAGAACTTACATCCCAAGTTTATGGTAAGTTCATCCATGTCACTTGCGATCCATCCACCGTATTAATTGCATAGTCTGCTGTGCTTACCAATGCCTTCGCATGTGTAATTTCGTATCTCAACCTACTCTTGAGGCAATGAAGACGCTGCTAATTATTGGCAACGTTCTCTCATATAACATGAACCCTGGTGTCTCTTATGTTCTACTAGGTACGTCCTTCTACCTTCCATCCTTGCTCAGTACTTACACTCCAGGTAGGAATGACAATGCGCATGGGCCTGGCTTTGGGGCTTCACGTTGAGTCGAATCGATTTGACCCCGTTGAGCGGTACACTCGACAGCACATATGGTGAGAAAATTCCCGACTCGTAAACATTTTCTTATCAGTATTGATATGTGTTTGGTTGAAGGTGGTCCATGGCTTGGCAAGACAGCCATTTCTCCCTCTCTTATGATCGGCCGTCAACTGTGGCAGTCAGTCAACCCGACATTGCCGACCGACCAGAATCTATGCCAGGGAATCGCGACTATTTCGAGACGATGTGCAGAATCATATCATTAACTCTTGAAGTTGTCCGCGGTCGTATGGTTACGCCTCATTTCCGCATGAGTTTCAAGTCTATACAAACATACAAAGACCGGATACAGCAATTTCTCGCCGAGGCGTCTCCGCATTTACGGGATCGTCAATACTGCCGAACGTCTATGGATCATCTCCAACGACTTGCGCTAAGGGTCCACTCGTCCTACATCACATCAGAACTTTGCAGGCCAGCGCTGAAACCCGAAGCCGACAAAGAAGATCCCTTATTACCCGTTGTGCGTCGTTACTGTGTCGAAAATCTCATCAGCACAGTTGAATCTTACATCGAACTCCACTCATTCAGCGCCCATGGCTCGCGCGCTTGGATCACCCTGCAACGTGCCATTAGCTGTGCGTTCCTTCTTGCTGTCATCGACGAAGGACGGACCGAACCTAAAGTCAAAGAGCTTCTGCACGAGCTTGAAGTGATAATATCTGAACGAGCGACTGCCGAGGGCGGCTTCGACTCTGCCGCATCCGCGGTCCCTGCAGGTACAAGTATGGCATCCCCCAAGAATGTGACTCAGAATAAAATGTCCATCGAATATGACACTATTCAAGGGGTGACTAAAGCTCACTTATCAGTTTCAGATTCATATCAGGGCGCACAACCGGCATCGATCCCAGCGAATATCTCAATGGATACCCAGACGCAATGGGCCAAACCTCTCGTACGGTCTCTCCGCGCATTACAGAAACTTAACATTGCTTTCGATTCGTACAACAATCAGCCCGGCAGTAGCCATACTGCATCTCTCGGTTCCGCAGATGCCCTATCGGCACAACAATCCATGGGATATCGACGAACCTCTTCTGTAAATCCCCAACCTCAATCTGCATATACTCCGAACATGGGATCGTTACCTCCTCCAACCCCCGAAAGCTCCAGCAGCGGTGACTGGACATTCCCGAATCTCCTTGACAGGGCTGCAGAGTACATCCACCCTCCACTCTGGGGATAACAAAACCTCCTGCGCTCTCTCTCCCTCTCTACTTTTCAAGTTTGATCATTGCGTTCAGCTTTTTCCTCTTTTTTTTTTTTTTTTTTTATTTTACCTGGTCTTGGAGTTTGATTGTGCGATATTATTCAAGGATAAATAATGGGTCAGAATTGTGCATAGACTCAATGAGGCATTGAGTGCTTTTTATGATATTCCTTTTCCTGAGTCCATTTATCTTTGTGTGTGAGTGTGTGTGAGTTATTCCTATACCGAAACGCTTCAAAAGACTCCTATTCTGCCCTTATTGGGTAATCCATGAAATCCTTTACTTCTCTTTTCTGTCTTTGATCTTGTTATTTCTTTTTAAAATCAGGATGCTTTAAAAGCATCCTATTCAACTTTTTTTCTCTTAGTGTACTTATTCGAACTACGCCTTCGATTTATACATATTCTTTTATACGGACTTGATTGCAGATACTGACTTCGAAATGAACATTGAATGCATTGTTTAATCTTAAATTGGAACCTGGGAAACAGATTCCTATCGTCGAACGTATAATTTCTTGTGCTAAAACCTAAAAGTCATTTCTGTACTTCATGCGCCAATCCATGAAATAATAAAAACATAACATGCAAGTTTTCTTTTTTTGGACTGCCGTTTGTATCAACTTCAACCCCTGAAAACAAAATACTCTATCGCCAATCCAGTACGCCGCCCTCTTTTCGCTCCCAATGCAGAATGAACAAAAAAGCCCCAAAAGCAAACTATGAGAAGGAAAAGCAGCCAGTCAAGCACCATCAGGACGTCGAGACTGTACTCTGCGTGTTGGACTGCGTCGACTAGGTAGTTGCGATTCACCTCTATTACTACGTCCAATTGGTTCCTCTATCTCCATATCTTGAGGAGGTAGATCAATTGATGCCGCCGGTCTCTGAGGTCTTTTACCTGTGCGCCGTGGTCGGACTTTATTCAAAGCGGCGCCGAGGAGGTCCTTTGCATGTTCGTCAAGCTCCATCTCAACATCGTCTTCGATTGTGTTGCCCCCATGCACGATCGGATCTGTCATGCTTGATCCAAAAGGATCGTCTCTTGACCGAGGGAGTGTATCCCTCTTTTGGCGTCCAGTACCGGGTCCAATGACTTTTGTGCGACCTTCGATTGACCATAGTTCTAGTGCTCTGGATAGAATAGTGCCTGCGATACCCGCACCGCCAGCTGCGTCACCACCGCTTACACCAAGAACCCTTACAGCTTCGTGTAGCACAGTAACGGCCTCCAGAGTTCGCCCCTGTTGTAGATAGATCAGACCGCGTGATGTGTGAAGCGACCCGATCAACCCACGATCTTCATACCCGGCCACTCCTGCCGAAGTGGCAGTGACACCTCCTATTGCAGCACTGTAGCCAGTCGCACCACCGCCGGCACCAACTCTTATGCATTCATCAAACTGAGCTAGTGCTTCATCCAAATGGCCCATACGTCGTAGGGCATGTCCTAGATTAGCCCGTGTGGCCACCCATGCACCGGGATCGCATTGTAGTGAGTCCGCCAGCAGTAGCGCCTGTCGGAATAGATCCGCAGCAGGTTCCAGATTTGCTTGGTGATATAGCACAACGCCTAATTCGTTGAGGACAAGAGGGTCACCGCCAAGTGCCGGTAGTCCGCCAGATGGTACGCTGGGGATAGTGGTCAAGGAGCCCGAGGGAGACCCTGAAGACATAGCATATGCCGCACATAAATACTCATGCGCAAGAGACATGTTATTCAGTGCTAGATGCTGCATTCCCAGGAATAGTTGGGGCAGGTGACTACCCTGAAATAGTCGCGCTGCAGTGCTGTAAGCGGCGATCGCCTGGTCATGTTCTCCTTCAGCAGCAAAAGTGTGCGCAAATCCGATCCAAGCCGGTGCCGAATGAGGATCTAGTAGTGAGGCTTTAGAAAAGAAACGTCGTGCTTCAGCGATCTTAGCCACAGATAAATAATAAACACCAATGGCCAAATACGTGTATGGCTCCTCTGGTGCATTGTCTGCTAAAGTATGCGATAGCAAAAATAACGCATTGACAGCTCCAGTCTCATAAAGACAAGCAAGGTGCAGAGGATATACAGCGGGCGAATGTCCCAAATTTTGTCCGGGAATTACCGACGATTCGATCAGCGCCCCGCCCGTTTCAGGAGATGTGAGAATCGAAGAGCTGAGCTCCAAAGCTTCAGCAAATCGGCATTGTGTATATAGTGCTTCGGCACGGGAGAGGAGAATATCCGGGTTATTAGCGAGATTATAATGTGTCGATAGAGTCTCGGTGGCATCAGCAAGCGTGGCAGGCGCAGTGTACTTGGAAAGTCTCGTAGTATAAAGCATCTTCACAAAATGTGCAGCTTCTTGAGATTTAGATGGGTCGGAGGGTATAGTGACAGAGTCGAAATCTAATGATTCCAAAAATTCTAGCTCTTCGGCCGGAGACATGAGCGAATTCTTCATAAGTTGATCAAAGGCCTCAAAACACTGGATATCAATTCGAACAGCATCTTTATAGCAGTCACGTGCGCGGTCGAATGCATTTTGTTTCGCATAACAGAGCCCGCGTAAATAACACATGGCAGCTTCAAACCGTAGATTATTGGCATCTTCTCGCTCTCGCTCTTCATTTCTATCAGCGCGATCCGACCTTGATGCCGCCGTTTTTCCATTTCTGAGTGTGACATGACTATGGCCGTTTAAATGTTGTATTTTGCGCCGACTGTGACCTGCCGCATTGATAAGATGTGTTGGATTCTGGTCTCCGAGAACGTTAAGCGCAGCTTCGAATTTATTCTGTTTGATATAACAATGAGCCGCGAGATATTTACATGATGTACTGCGTGATATAAGGTCTTTTCGGGAAAGTAAAGCTAGCGCTCGAGTAAAGTTATTATTGTTGAAATGCACTTGTGCAAGCCAGAAGGCGTCGGCATCGCTGTCTGTAGTGATGGCCAGTTAGTGTACAGATCTAAGAAGTAAATTCCAAAACGAATACAAACTTGTCAATGCCAGGACCTTGTCCCCAATATAGACAGCAGAGTCGTTCTGTCCTCTATTCAAAGCATCTTGCCGCCAACTGCGGAGGAATTTCTCCATGTCTAGTGATTGTGCTGGAAAGGCGAGAGCACGCGGGGAGTGAAAGTATCATATGGAGGAGACAGAGCGGATGGTATATTGTTGATACATAAGCTATGGTGCTCTCCTAACGTAGAAAAAGCTGCAAAGTAGCTGTGAGAGCCATAACAATGTCGCCAGTCGGTAGTTGAGGTTGGTATTATTTATCGCAGGCGCGACGCGGGATGTTTCTTTAGAGATCAACAATTGGTCCGTGCGTCAGTGCTCCCGCGGAATCTGTAATGTTGCGAGCCTAAGGCAGCAGATCGTTGCTTATCGCTGAGCCTATCACCTCAACTCTAAGAATATCCATCTTCCGCCACTTCAACTACTTTACCACACTCGCTGCATCAGCCCACAAACCAGTGTGCAGTTTAACTCCTGTCTCCTTCGGATCGCATCTTCTCCCATCCTATACTCGGTTAAAAACCGCATTCAGGCCACGAAGCCACCATGTCTGAGCGTAAAGTGTATGTAAACCATATCCAACTCATTTGAACGAAAGCGACTAACATACTCACAGCTTGACAAAGTACTATCCCCCGGATTTCGATCCGTCGGCCATCACACGAACCAAGAAGGTCCCGGGTGTGAAGCAGAAACTATTGACTGTCCGTTTGATGGCGCCTTTCTCAATGCGCTGCACCAGCTGTGGTGAATACATTTACAAAGGCCGCAAATTCAACGCTCGAAAAGAAACAACTGAGGAGAAATATTTGTCTATCGCAATATATCGATTTTATATACGTTGCACGGTATGTACTTTATCTTTCCCCATTGTACGACTCAGCTTCTAACTTTCATTATTGCAGCGATGTTCGGGTGAAATCACCTTCAAAACTGACCCCAAAAATATGGACTACGTCTGCGAACGCGGCGCAAAGCGAAACTTTGAACCATGGAGAAACACCCAAGCAGACAACTTAAACGAAACCGAGGAAGAAACATTAGACCGCTTAGAGCGCGAAGAGAATGAGGAACTCGAACAACTCGAACGCGACAAGATGGCCGAACTAGAAGAAAAAATGCTCGACTCCAAGCGTGAAATGGCCGTTGCCGATGCTCTTGATGAAATTCGTACAAGGAACGCGCGCATTGAGAGGGGTGAAGCTCTCGGGGAGGATGTTGCTTTAGCATATGTCAAGGATGAGGCTGAAGAGGCGAGATTGCGGGCCGAGAAGGAAGATGAAGAGATTGCCCGTCGAGCTTTTATGACTTCAACGGGGCAGAAAGTTAAACGATTAGTTGAGGATGAAGAGGAGACTGCGGCGAAGACGGCTGAAACCCCGGCTCCTGCAATGTCGTTTGCAAAAGCCAGGAAGCCGAAAAAACCATTCAACGCAGGCTTGGGTATCAAGAAGAAAGCATCGTTGGTCTAATCTCATGTATAGTTACTTCGGCCGTTGTGGCGTTTATATTTGCAACGATATAGCTATTATCGTCATCTGTATTCTCTTTTTCTCCTAAAAGTGATGGGGACACATTCACATATCTACGTACGTTCTACTTTCAAGTTATTGCAAGAAGAAATTATTGGTGGGCTAAACCGAGTAGTATGACCGAATTTAGCTACACATACATGAATGAATAGATAAAAAAGTAAGCAAGAAAAACAATCATTAACCAGATTCATAAGAAATACCCAAGACCGCTCCCATAATCCCAAACGCCCTTACTGAGATGATGAACAGTGTGGTATAGAAAAGAAACATGAAATAAGCTGCAGTAAACAGGACACAACTGAGATACGTGCACAGATCATCAACTCTTATGAAATAGCCCAATGAAAAACTGTCATAACACGCGCCGAGAGAAAAAAAATCCACCCATTCTTTAAAAGGCATGAAACCCGACTACAAGTATGGCATCCAAAGAGCATCAGCAGAAGCCAGAGATTGAGGATTGACGGCCTTCGAGATAAGATCAATAGTAGTTTGGTTGGCAGGCAAATTACCCTCTGGAGGACTGGCCAGGCTAACAGCACGGTTAACGATAATACCGCTATTGCTCTGGACTAGTTCGCGTAGCTGGTTCTCCGAGACGTTTCCACGATGATGAGCTGTAGCCCAGAAAATCATTTCTTCACGCACAAAAAGACTGAGCTGTTGCTCCAATTCGTGACGTGGTTCTGTAAGGCAGCGAGCAATTGCCATAAGGGCACAGGCAAAGACACCTTCAGTAGCAATAGGTCCCATCAAGGTCTGGATGTTTGGCGTCAGGCGGAAAGGAACCTGTTCGGGGTTAAAGAAGAAGGCCTTGGTTGGATTGATGCTTGGGATCAGCTCAGAGCCCCATATATCGCCCGTAGCGCGAGAGATGGAAATCTTGTTGGGATACCGGTTGCCAATGTGCATGACATAGGTCATGAAACAGATTGCGGCATACTGGTACGAGAATTGGCGACGGAACAGCCAGAAGTCCTCGTAGTTGGGGTAGGTCTTCTGGAAATAATCCAGCATAACCGTATTGGGAACCCATTTCTCCTGGATAGCAGTAAGAATTTCCGTGCGAAGGACATGCTGCTGCTCAATAGAACGCTGTGACATGTTAGCATATGAAATGTTGTAAAGATCAGGCTTAAAACTTACGCTTTGCTTCATCTCAGCAAGCCCACGCATCTTCTCCATGGTGAAAAGCACAGGCTCATCTTTATTGATGCCTTCTCGCCGACAGTAATCTTCGTAGATACCTTGCATTGAAATGTATGAGGGATCATCGCGTACTAAGCGAATATGAGGAGCAACGGGAACCATGAGTGGCAGATGGAAGTAGAGATTGCGACGTCTGCTTTCCTTGCGTTTAGCTAAAATACCGTTGAAAATGCGGAAAAGTTGAAGAATGCGCTCTTCGCGACGGCAATGGCGGGCTGCAGGGTGTTGAACAGCGAAAGGATGAATGCTGCCATCAAGGCCTCGGATCTTAAGACGGCGATGGCAAACACCAATACCTCTGACCAAGTCAACATCCGGTAAGAAGCGATCGATGCGAACAAAGTCCTGATTCTTGTCCTTGTGCAGAAGATACTGTCCAGGAACTTCGACTTCCTCAAATTTCAAGAATCTAAATTCGCTGAGATGAGGGGAGTACACTTCAAGGTTCTGCGATTGCGGACGACGATCCAGTTTTTCTTCAAATTTGTCGCGCCAGCGTCGCAGCTTCTGCACATACTCAAACATTGTGATCTTCTTGACCACAAAATCGGCTTCGAAAGATTTGCGTATATGTGCTGGAAGAATAGTCTCGGCGAATCGAGTGATGTTGGCTTCTGTAGCAGGCGGTAGCTTGAAATCTTGAGCGTAAGCTACAGGTGTGCGGCCGACATATGCGAGACCATCATTCAACAATGCTACGATCAGGCGGTGAGCATCCTCGTCAGGAGGACATTTGAAGTTCTTTTGGATTTGGTCCACCATAGCCTCCATTGATAGTGCTAGCAGTGGAAAAGCTGTCTTCAAGCCTGCCATAATTTCTTCAGAATATTCCCATGGCTTCTTGATTGGCTCCTTCTCCGGCTCTCCAGGATTTGAAGGTTGATTTGCGTTCTGTGCTGGAACCTGTCCTTGCCGTTGCCCTTGGGCGGGAACCTGAGTCTGTGCCTGCTGGGGTTGTGCTTGAGGCTGACCTTGCTCTTGTGCTGGAGTCTGTTGTTGCGTGGCATTCTGAGCTTGCGCCAGGGCCTGAGGGTTAGGCTGGCCATTGAGTTGAGCGGCGGCATTCTGTGGAGTAGCAGTATTGGCTACAGCAGGGGAGGACTGTGGGTTCTCTTCACCGGCCGTACCTAGCCGTGCGACATTGCCGGGTTCGACCTTCATACCAGGTGATGCCTGTTGCTTCGCACGGTTCAATTTCTCCTGCTTGGCTTCTTGTGTCTTCTTGATACTGATCATATCTTCCCTGTTCGTGCGAAGCAAGAAGAATAAGGCTTGTGGGTAGAGCTTAGCGATCTTGACCAGCACTGCTTTGCATAGACGAGCCTCACGGCGGCTAAGACTTGTGAGAAGTTGCGGTATAAACGTGATCCAATACCACACTGGGGTATCGCCCTTGAAGTTCTCAAATGCGCTGGATACACGACCTTCTTCATTATCCAGACTCAGCAACCAAAGAATACGGCTTAGCAATTTCCTAGATTTGGCGTTCTTATAAAGCCCAGCAGCTTCGAGATAGCAGCTCACAGCGTTACCAGCTAGCTCATAATCGGTGGGGTCCATCTTGAATCGCTGATCATTGAAATGTCCCCATTCCGCCCATGCTTTCGCGAGCTTCAGATCGTAGTACAACGCAACGCCAAACGAATCATTGGCTTCTTCCACATTGTTCAATTTCGCCAAGAACATTCCCTTAAGAGTGTAGAACTCAGCTTTCTGTTGCGCACCAAAGTAGTTCAGATTGGTGTTATTGATGACGTCCAGTCCGCTCGAGAGCTCTTTGGGATTTTGATAATGGCACTTCGCTTGTTCCCTCAGCTTTAAGAAGGCTTCTTGGATTTCAATGTTTGGCAAAGTATAGATCCTGCTCAGTTGATTGATGCAAACATCTGGCATCTGGTGCTTACGAGCAACATGAGCGAACCGATTGATGATCCACGCCGTTTCATGATATCCGCGATAGGCATATGAATTGCTTGCGACATTGTTTGTCTGAGGTGGCAGCAGGCCGAGATAAGTGGCATTAATCAGTTGGAAGATGTGTTGACGCCAAGTGACCAGATCTTGCCAAGCATTGATATCATCCCAGACATTCGGTAAACGATCTCGCCAGGTGCCTAGAAGTAGCTTCAGTTCAGCTGATTTGGTGTCCAAGTTCCGTTCATTTGTCTGAGAAAGGCTGTTGCATATCACACTAGCATCATGTAACTCAACGAGTTGTTGGAAGTGTTGCAGAATCGGGATATGAGCATTGGTAATCCTCTTTGGAAGCTGATGCCACTTGCGAATGGACAATTGAATTGACTCGTCGCAGATATTGTTGAATTCTTGGATACCATCCTTCTTGAGATGGAAATTGAGCAACGCCATGAAGGCTTGGAAAAACGTGCGACGTGGAGTGGGAGCATCAGAAACCGATTTGATCAGAGAATCCAATTGCTCACGATTGGTATCGCTCTGCCAGTTCTCAATGTTCCTCCACGCTGCTTCCAGAAGAAGGTCGTTGAGATTCTCGTGCTTAGCAAAGTCACTCAAGATTTCCCACTGCTGGAGCTTCTGAGCACAGATGAGCCAGTGATCTTCCCAGAGGTAATATTCTCCCTGCGAGAACGGCATGGCGCCTGAGCGAGCTTTGATCTGAGCATTCTCATACAATTGCTGGGCTTTATCCCACATGCCATGCTGTTCGTAGGACAAGGCAGCATTTGTTTCCACAAATTTACATCGTCTTCGCCATGTGCCATAGAAGAAATCATCCTCTTGGAGACCGGCGAATATCTCGACAAGTGCATCAAGGTTGCTTTCTCGCACTATCGGAGTATCGATGGTAGGTTTGTTCGCGGACTCTTCTAGATACGCTGCAGACGTATACCATGCATCATACGTCCTGCTCAAGAACTTCATGACATGAGGCGGGACTTTGAATCGAGGCTTGGATCGCACAGCTCCCTCGAGAAGTGCCTGGATAACATTGGGTCTCTTGTCTATCTGCCTCTGATGGTACTCGCGAGTAATAAGAGTGACCATCCCTTTCTCCAAATCGATGCGCTCATCCTTTGATAATGTTGACCATACTATGGGGAAGATAGTAGTCCACACTTTGTAAGATGTCTTCGGATCGGTATGCTGAAGCTGGCAAAGAGGCTCAAGTAGATCTCTTGTTCTCACATCTCCTATCTCAGCAGCGAAACGTTTGCACTCAGCCACGAGACTCTCCAGTTGATTATCAACCATCACATCTGCTTTTCTCGGATCTTGTTCGGCGGCACCGAACAGGAACGATATCGGATATACTGTCATATCATCGGGGAGAAGCCGAGCAGGCGTGTTCATGTCCACAGAACCCATTACGAGATGCGAAGCTTGCGCCAGCCAAAACGAGTCCGCAAGTGTATCCCAATTCTGCGACGTCATCACGTAACTTAATCGAGAGCTAGCTGTACGAGTCAAGCTCTTATCGAAAATCGTGATAAAGCGATTTCGCATTTCCACGTCTTGAGCTCGTGTACCAATTAGGAAAGCATGCTCCAATCTGACAGTCAATTCAGTGCGAGTGATCTTGTTATCCTCGTAAATGCGAATGACAAGATTGAGGAACTTCTTGAGCATTGTCTGATCAGGGCGAGTCTCGAAAAGTAGCATCTTGTGTAGAACAGCGGTCTTCTCTTTGAGGGTTGGCCATGACTCCGTGGAGTGGAAAATCCAAGACTCAACCATTCCAAGGACCTTACTGCAGAGTTTGATGTTCTGTGACCGCTCCACGAGTTGGGCAAGAACACTAAGGAAAGGCCGGCGCTGGTCTCCAAGGCTGGACATACGGATTGAGATCACGTCAATAGTCTTAAGAATGAGATCCACGCCGATCTCAAACTCTTGTTGATCTGGAGTACCGTTATCACCTTGTTTGATTCCAGGATGCTGACCAGGAGCTTGGTTGGTAGCATAAGCAGCAACATGTTCCTTGGCAAGTTTCTGAGAAAACGCTTTCATGACTTGGGGAATGTGTGCATCCATCTCCGCAGGTCTGCTTGAGGACAAGGTCCACAGAACGTTAAGGCTGGAGACATAGTTGTTGTTGGAAAGTCCCTCAGTAGCAATCGTAGATAAGAAAGTGACAAACTCCGAGGGAGAACTATCCATATCCATACCATCTTCCTCTTCTGGCTGATCTTCAGGGAGAGCGGCTAGAACTCGCTTGACGGGTGGGGGAATCTTGCGTGACGAGCTATCATCATCCACCGCGCCATGCAGGCAGTCCTGAATCTCGGGGTTGTCTGAGCGCAACGGCTTTTCGAAGAGTTTTTGAATCAATGGCAACCTGCTGACAATCCATTCATCTGGCTTAGACGCAATGAGTACACGAAGTACTTGCAAAGTATTGATCATGCTAGTAATCTGCTTTTCGTCGGGTTTCTCGGCTTTCTCACCAGTGAGAATTGGCTCAGTGACCTTGGGGTACAAATCGATATCCAGGTCTCCCCAGAATTCGGGCTGAAGAAGACTTGTCAACAGCTGCGTTGCCTTCTTAACCATTTCTCCTGTGACAACTGGAGGTTGGGGCTTCGCTGTAGGCAATTCGCGCAGCTTGAATGCTGGGACGGGGAATCGCTCAGGAAGCGTAGTAATGAAGGTTATCAAATACTTGATAAGCGCTGCTCGCATCTCCGGTGACACACTATATTCTGTCCTTGATACCAATGAAGGTGACTCGGCTTGTTGATTCTCATCGAGTTTGCGCTTCCTTGAGTTCGGTGACTCTGAGGGACCGCGAGGACTGCTTCCACGAACTCGCTTTTCTTCCCAGTGCCAGATTAGTCCAATAAGGTTCAGTGCCAATTTTTTGCTCTCGCTCGAAGGATTGGGTGGAGCAGCAATTTTACTGAGCGATGGCACGATAAGAGGTACAAAGTGCTCTCGAGACTCATAGAAGAGATCCGGGTGCCGTACGAGGAACTGGAAGATGCTCATCACTTGCTGCAAGTTTGCAGTCTCTTCTGCTAAAATGCGGCGAGGCCACTTAGCCCACAGTGGGTAACGGAGATCAGGAGGGGGCTGTTGGGGGTTCTGGCTAAGAGTCGCAATCCTCGTGGGTAGAATAGGAGCGAGAACATCAAGAGCCTGGGTCACAAGAGCCTTGCCTTCGTTCTGGTGAGCCCTCAAAAGAGCTACATAGACTTGGATCACAATCTTGAGGGGCGTTTCATAGTGAGCAATGAAGTAGCTGATCAGCACGTAAGCACCGTACTTGTTAATGATATCTTCCAGTCGAATATAGTTCCAGGCAAATTTGATGATGTCCTTACGCGACTCCTGGACAGTCTGAGAGTGATACTTGATCAACAATGCGGATAGCTGCAGTAGTTCCATGCGGGAATGATCGACGCCTGGTTGGTTTGATTCCTCCGCAATGTCACCAACTTGTGGTCGCCATAAACGATTCTGGATTGATTCGGTCATACTCTTATCCATCAACTTTGGAATATTTGGGGGGCTATTCCACGTCGCCTGCACGTCCATTGCAAAAATGGGATTCACGAGATTGTGGAAAGCGTATGTCTTCATCCTCTGAGATGACGTGCGTTGTCCATAGAGGTCAAGGCACCTCATGATGACAGATCTCCTATAGTCAATAGACTCATTTGTGATGATATGCTTGTAGATGAATTTCGGGAAAGCAAGGGTTCTCTTCAGTTCATCGGCTGACAAACCGCTAATAACTTCAAATAGAAAATCGAGATCTTGAAGTGAATCAGCTAAATAGATGGTGAACACATCCATCAACTGATCCTCCGCCTGCTCAACCCTTAATCGCTCGCTTGCTGGAAGCTTATCGTTTCTCAATTTGATCTCAAGATCTCGGCCTGTACTGAGCAGCTTCGGGCGCAGACTAGGCTGGTTTAGGAGCCATTTCTTCGTAGCTTCATGCATGCAAACAGAATTGACGACGTGGATTGCATTGATTGCTGTTGTGTTCTTGCCGTCAGTTGACTCGGTACCAAAGGCGGCATTCATAAAGCCTTCAGTGTCTGCAACGACGGCGGATCGAAGGACGGCACTGTCGGGATCTGCTAGTACCTGGCCGAAGAAACGGCCGTAACGCTCGTCATTGAAGCGCTGTTGGAAGAAGGCCCAGCTCTCCTTAGGATAACGATTCAGGTACTTCACAAGGGGTTTGCGGAATGGGCTATTCGAGGTTCTCCGTAATTTCTCTTCCAAGTCAATAACTTTGTTGACTAGGTTCTCCATAAAAGTCGTCGCGGCGGGTGGGAGAAGATGGAAAATATTGAAAATAGAAGCAACAATCTTCATAACCGGATTCTGCTCGACAAGGTTGAACGAGACTTTCTGTAACGTAGCGTCGTCTGCAATGACTTTCATGTGTTCGAGAAGACGCTGTCCGATTTCAACCTTGAAATAATTGGTCAGGAGGGTCAGTAGCCTAGCCAGGCCATCGAGTCCAGCCACAGTCAATCGCTTGGGATCCTGTAAATTCATGAGGATAGGGCGAAGACCATTCTGAAGCAGATCTTTGGGCAACTTGTTCGTCTGTGTGAGAACGTCACGAAGGCCAGCATTTGCAGCTTCGATAATTTCCGGAGATCTCGAATACAAAGATTTGAAGAAGACAGAGATAACTCTGCTTCGACTACTGGCATTCGGACCAGCGCCGAACTCTGGGAAACTCATGGCCATTGAGAGTAGACGAAGACATGCTACTCGCAGATTGACAATCATCTCTGCATTCTTGAACTCGTTCGGTTTGGAAGCTAAAGACTCGTCCTCTGCATCAGCTAGAGCCAGTGACTCCAACATCAAACGATTAAGTGAATCGTTGAAGACGACAATATTCTTATGAAGACCGAGACAGAACGTAATGGCATCGATGAATCCGATTTGCACAGGAAAAGGAAGAGCTCTAAGAGGTTTATTGAAGATAGGTTGCAAGAGGCGATCCTTAACTGGCAACATGAGTTCGTGTTGCTCACAACCAACAACTTCAGCAAGGAGGGATAATGCTTTCTGCGAAGTTTCTCGGACATGCTTATTCATATGTGACAGTTCACAGATGAGAAAGCCGCAAAGCCAGGAGAAACGACTCTTTTCATTCTTCAAGTCATCCTTGGATATGCCCTTATTGCACCGCCGAAGAATAAGCTCTAATGTTGTCTGCGCTCTAACACGAGTGCTCGCAGGAAGATCGGCAGGTGTATCTTTAATGACATACATCAGAGCACGAACAAAGTCAACCTGTCGCTCAAAGAGCCAAGTATCGCCCAGATCTAGCTCGGTAGCTAGAAGGTGTATACCTAGACTACCTCCGGCCTTGGTAAACCATTCTTCGCTGTAGCAGCTATGGCAAAATACACGACCAAGATGCTGCCAAAACGGTAACTTGGCAGCTTTGTCTGAACCACCAAAGATGACACCAGCAGCTTGTTTGATGTCTTCCATAGCCTTTTTCGCCGAGTCTCGCATTTTAGAGTCATCAGACGATAAGCAGTCCACAATAACATTGACAAGCAAGCGAGAATCCAAGTAGACAGGACCTTCACCACTGTTGACGTCGAAAGGTCGTCGAGTGTGTCTAGCTTGAGCCAATGCTCGGCCTACTTCGACAACAACGATGTGACGACAGACATCTTTGACGAAGCTAGTCGCAGCTTGCTCAAGATCTGGGATAGAAGTGGCAAAGAAACATGCTTTAAGCAGCTTCTTCAAGCTTTCTTCCTGAACCAGCTTCTTGGGGATGGAACTAGATCTCTCGGACTTGTCCAATATGTCAATAGGCCCTTGAATCTTGCTCTCTAGAAGATCATCGGCTTGAAGGCGAATTAGGGATGCAAGGTCCTCGGGCAGATTATCATAACCAATGTAAAGCTTTAATTGAGAGCTTAACATACGGAAGGCCTGCTGTTTGTAATATGCATCTGAAGCCTTCGCCACGGGTGTCTTTGGGTTCTCTAAAAGCTTCGCGTAGGCCACATCCACGCCAATCTCGATCGGGAACGGTCGTTTCTCGTTCGGGCCGATCAACCTAATATCGAAACTAGGAACGTCGTCCGCGAATTGCTGGAAGGACAGTTCTGGCGGGTGATTCAAGAATTTGCGGTTGCGACCACCCAGTTTACCCAGGATTCTCATCGTCGTGTGAGAATGGAAATGACTGTAAGGATGCGGTCGTAAGTGATCCCAGAGTGCCGTCATCAGTTCGTCCATAATTGGCGCCATAATAGGATCCAAGTAATCGGCTGTCAAGTTATCCACACACAACTCAAGGGTACGCAAGCCCTGTCCAACTAAATCCGAGTCTGCTCTCAAAGCGACCACGATTGGGCGCATTAAATGGCTAAGGTGGGGAAGGAGATGACTTAGACGTGCCGGCACAGTCAAAGTTAGCTCGACGTAAAGATCGCGTTCTTGAGGCTTGCGAGCGCCCAGTAGGAGATTATTAAATGTCTCGAGAAGCATTTCCAATAGTGGAAGTAGCTCCTTGTATAAAAGCTCAAACCTTCCACCTCCGATGCTGCGGAACAACGAACGTAGTAAAAGGAAGTAATTCATGGGCTCTTCGGCGGTCACTGATAGCTCGATACATTTCGTAACTATTTTTGTGACATGAGGGTAGAGAACCTGTTCGTTTTGATTTGAGAAAAGAGTGACGGCCATAAAAGACAGTTTGAACATCCTCAGGAGTATCTTGGCCTTGGCCATGTCTGAGGTTCCGACTTCTTGTATACGGTCCATCAGGTACTGAAGAACCATACCAGAGAATGCAGGAGAAGTTGCTTCACTTGCGAGGAAGAATTGTGGCAAGTGAATGAGAGCGGGGTGCTCGAACATCAATTCGTGAAGATAGGGTATCTCGCTATGAAACACTTCATGGAAAGTTGCCGTGTCAATACAATGGAATACTGTTCCGAAACTCTCAAGAAGCTCCTTCTCTTGAGGACCCATAGGAGCAGTATACTGGCTGGCAAGATACTCAAACGAAGAAGAGTAGCTGACGTCAGGTGCAGGCTGGTCTACGCCATAGTATCGGAAGACGCGAGCACCTTCATGGAAAAGCTTCTTGATGACTTTAACCTCTTCTGCATTGTATCCATACGAGACTTCAGGCCAGTTGATCGGTGTATTGTTGGGATCGATCTGTATGTGTGTCGGGTTGCAATTCTTCAACTGGTGGAAGATGTTCTTTAAGCCATTGATCAAGTTCTTGAACAAGAATAAATTGTCAGAGACCGGATCGCCACCTCGGTCTCGAGGGTTGGACGTCTTAATCGGAACTGCGGTGAAAATATCAATCTCATCCCAGTCTGGAGGGGAGGCCCGATCGGCAAGATAGTTCTCAGGAGTCGAGTCGTCGCGTTCTTTATTTGCACGAGATACTTTCACGGCATTGTCGAACTGATAGTTCATAGCGGCAAACTTGTCACCAATGGCATCCAAGATCATGATAAGGTAGTACCGCGCATCTTGCTTGTCTTCCAGCTTCGAAATCTTCTCTGCCATGTTTAGCAACAACTTCGCACTCATAGTCTGAAAACTAGTTCCTGGAAACTCGTCATGGAGGTTCTTAGTGTAAACCTCGACTGTCTTGCGAATCTGGTTCCTTGTGAGATGGTCTCGAACATGGTGAATCAAGTCGGCAAGCATGCTGTATGCAAGAGGTCGCATAGTCTCATAAACAGTCAATCCATCTCCGATAAGTGTTCTTTCGTCCAGCAGCTGATCAATTGTAACCAGGAAGATCCGTCGGTAGTTGAAGTTGATGATGTGACGGATAGCGACCAGCAGCTCCTTCCGCGCGCTGGACTTCTCACGTGGACAGTCTTGCAACAACCGAACAACAACACCTGGGAGAGTTGGCAGAAAATCTTGCAGATGGTTCGCATACATGCGGAGAAGGTAAGCAAGAAAGCTCATGGTTTTGACTTGAGCAGTGATAAATTCACCAAAAGCAGCTCGATTTTTAATCTCCTTGCAGACTCCTGTGAACAGTTTCCCTTGAGCGTGGGCTTCTGCGTGCGCTCTCTCCTGTGGTTTGGCTTGTAAGAGTAATATGCTCTTTATAAGCGGGACAAACAGCTTGACGTTTGCATTGACGGTGTTACGATGTGCCTGGAATATCGATACGACGATAATGGGACACTCAGCAAGCACCTTAAACGACTGCATTCCTTTCTGCAAATGATGACTCATTTGTTGATCGGGGCCCAGATCAGAAACTGTTGTGCTGGGAGAAGATGGTCGCGGAGATTGAAAGTTCTGAGAAACCGCGCCTGGCGTCGAAGGCATACCGGGTGTTGTGCCTTGAGCTGGAGTATCGAATGTATCCCGCACCACTTCCTCCATACCCTGGAACATCTCCTGGATGAGTTCGAGAAAAGGCTGGACTCGCGAAGCTGTCGCATTGACCTGGTTTCGCACCAGGTCCATGATGGTCTTCATACATAGAACTGCATTTTCTTCATTTTCAACCCTGACCAGCTGCATCAACGTATCCACCATGTCAACCGCGTACGGCTCAACATCGGGAGAAGCTGTGGGCAGGCGGTGCAACGTTTCGAGAAGGGAGTTTCGAAATTTCTAATGCAAGAAATGGTCTTAGTATTAAATCTTTCGCCTTCGAACAGCCAAATTGCAATCTTCGAGGACTTCCTTACTTGTTCAAAGGATGTGTTTGTGAACACTGGATCCCCCTTCAGGAGATTCTTAAAAACAGGCCATAGCTTCGTCAAAAATATAGAATAGTTGGGGCCCGAGCAGAGGGTTTCGATAGTATCTCTAAGCTCGATAGCAACATTGGCTTTCTTCGCAACCTCTAGAGCAATCAAACAAACACCACATTATTAACAACCATAAACCAGTAATGAATAATTCCATGCGCCCTGAAATAATTCACTCACCCCATTTCTCATTCGTGAGATTCTTCACGTAGGTATCAATCTTTGCCTCTGTCATGATTGCGACAAATGATTCTGATCGATCAATCCGCTACCGAATTCGAAATATGTTGACAACAAGCTTTCGTCTCCGTTCATATGCCAGGCCTACGGGCCGGCATGTCCCTTCGAAAGGTTTCGCAATTCCCTTTTAAACCGAGGAGTCGTGATACATATGGTTCGAATATGGTCGTAAAAAAAGATTGCGCACGAGGGTAAAAGACAGCTCGGAGCTTTGAAAACGAACGACTCGAACGGCTGGCTCTTGAAGAATAAAAAACGTCTGCCTTCGTAAATTAATGTAAGGAGGATAAAATAATAATTAAGGACAGAAGAATGATTAAAATAAAATTAAGAAAAGAGTCCTGTCTGGTAGAGAACTGGTGATTTGTGGCAGACAGAAAACGAATTGCAGACAGGGCTCTCTCCAAGGCTTGCGCGACTGGAAACTGACTATCAAAGGCGCGGGCATCCTCGAGACCCTGTAGAGATACACTAAGCTACTTTTGGTAATTTTGCGGATCAATGGTTCTTCCGTCCTGTGCCTGTGCCAAGGCGTACCTTACAACGGGGAAATCCGTCCATTGGCCAATCAGATAGCCAATTGGAGGTTTGATCACCTGGATTGCCCTATTTTATCAGTCTTATATTCTTTGAGGGAATATGATTGTATTTAGCGGATCTGATAAATGTCAATCATTGTTTGTCTAACAAAGAAGGATATGTACAAGTAGCTACATCCTATCATGAAAAGGCAGGCCCTCTATCCTGATCTATCAGCCGATTAATGACATTCACAAACCTGCCTGCTTTGTCGATATCCTGTTTGGCAGTCTCAATGCCCAACAAGATCTTCTTGATTCCCACTCCAATCTTCTTGTCGTCATCGATACTGTAGATTCCTCCAAGAATGCCCTCAATCTCTTGAGGTGTGAAGGTCTCTAATCCCTCCAAAATATATCGTAGTTCATCGTAGGTATTCACCGTGGGCACTTCAATGTCGGAGTTGAAGGAACTGTACATGTCTAGGTCTTTGAGAAGGCGACGTTCTGTAGTGGTTGCGAGAATCAAGAGCCGGCGCCCATTTGCAGGAGCCTTTCTCATGAAAACCATCAGTGTTTGAAGGACAGCGTTGCTGAATCGGGCTCCAATTGGCACCCAATCAATGAGTCGCTCAATATTGTCCACAACCACAATACTGGTGCGACTCTTATAGGCATCAGAGAAGATCTTGGTAATGTGCTGAATCTTTGCGGACTCCGTGAAGCCAACCATGTCTTCTGGGCTAATCAGTCGAATAAAAGGATAGCCCGAATCCATCGCTATACGGGCCGCAAGTGCAGTCTTGCCACTAGCAGGAGGGCCATGGAATAGAACTGAAAATAGTGGGGTTCCGCCTTCTTCGCCGACCTGTTTCACAAACAGGTTGCCTTCATTGAGGATATCCTTGATTCGATCAGAGAAATGGATGATGCCCTGTTGAATACAGTCTCCAAGCTGTTCTTCCGCGACGCCAAAGGCCGGTTTAACTTCTTCGAGAGCATTGAGGAAGTCGTCTCGTCGGACTTTCAGGTTCGCAACGTCGTCCTTGATGCCGGCTATAGTATCAGGCTTGACGTGTCTGTTGAAAGCAAATGATGTAGCAGCCTTGACCAAACCCGAAATCTCAGCACCAGAGTAGTTCTTTGTCAACTGAGCAAGCTCCACCAAATCCACATCAGGCTCCATCACGTTGTTCTCCCTCATCTTCTGCGTATGAATCTTTAGGATTTGAGCACGACCCTTCTCATCGGGCAAACCAATCTCCATGTGGACTTCCAAACGACCAGGGCGTAGCAAAGCATCGTCAATCATGTCTTTTCTGTTCGTCATACCAATCAGGAGAATATTATTCAGTTGGTCCACACCGTCAAGCTTGGATAGCAATTGATTGACAACACTGTCACCAACACCAGTACCGCCACCGGCGCCACTACCACGCTGTTTACAGACAGCGTCGAGTTCGTCGAAGATGATGATGTGTAGCGCACTCTCGTCGCCTTTCTCCTTGTACTCCTTCTCTGCATCTGCGAACATTTTTCGAATATTCTCCTCAGACTGGCCGACGTACTTATTAAGCACCTCAGGACCGTTAATGATTTTCGGTTCTCTGGCGTTCAGCATTTTACCAATTTGTCGCGCAATCAATGTTTTTCCTGTTCCTGGTACACCATACAAAAGGATACCCTTGACGTGCTGAATACCCAACTTGTTGATCAAACCGGGAGGGAAAATTCGCGACGCAAAAGCACGACGGAAAATAGTACTGAATTCCGAATCCAAACCACCGATACCCATATCTTCGAACTTGAAATCTGGTCGAATGATGGAGTTGGCGGCAGGCCTGCGATCAGATGCTTTCAGATTAAGCCCACTCTTTGCATCTTTGTAAAAGTTGAAAGCTGTATGAGGGGTAAGAATGCCTCGAGCGGTAGGATCAGTCGCAACGCCCTCTGCGGATTGTTGAGGTTGCTTTTCTGACATCAGGTCTACCAACTCGACAGTCTTGATGGAAAGCGAAAGAGGGATTCCCCGATGATCCATCAAGACCTTTTGTCCGGGAGCCAGAATCTGGTTTTTGAATTTCTCAATGACAGCATTTGCCAATTCATTTTGATCATACGGCTCGTCTGTCCTAGCCTTTCCAGCGAATCCCACTTCAACATCCGCGGAGCCAAGATATGCTTTCCTCTCTTGTCGAAAAGGATCATAGATTTGTACTCTTACGGAATCTGTCACGGCAATTCTAGCCCACATTCGTTGCCTCTCTGCGAAACCAATGTATCCGGGTGGGAAGCTATCAAGGGGGCGTGCAGATAGAACATAAAGGTCGTTAATAAGAACATAAAACTCCTGACCGAAAGCTGAAGGAGGGAAATCGGCAGTCGAAACGGCGACCCTAAAAGTCACAAGTAGGTCAGTTTGTCCACCCATATTGCACAACTGTGATGACACGTTGGACGGGAGCTTCTTACAGATTACCATATGTATACTGCGTATTCGGACTCTTCTCGGAACGTAATGTCCAAGTTGATCCATCGTTGACTGGTCTTCTTGCACCGGGTGCTGGTCCTCTTTGCGGTGGCGGGGGAGCTCCGTAGCCGCCTCCTCTGCTGGGGTTCCTATCCCCCTCAGATATGACAGCATCGTAGCCATTACCCCGGCGCGGATCTGGAGGGGGAGGATTCGACCTCGATGTGAAAGGGATGTTATTTCGATTGAACATTTTTGCCGGTCGCGAATTTGTGAGGATAGCAGATGGAGCTCCGAGAAGACGTAGCTCAGTGTTCTCCGGCTTATTTAGTAGTTAGTTGTTAGGAGCTCGTCTCGGACTCTCGGTCTGGGGTAGTGTTATGCTCAAACGTGGTTTGCGACGCTGATCGTCTCGAAAACAGTTGCAGTCGCGGTATATCTGTTGTAGGTAGAGGCCACTGAAAAAACTGAGATGTGGCACAAGTGAATCTGACTATATGTTGTTGATGCTACTGACTGAACAGATTGGCCTACGTTATGTCACCGCCTAGCCGTCGTCGGAGCAGGGTGATTGTTTCACCGACTCCGCCACGGATATAGAACATTACGTACGGATATACTTCGACAAGGCATTTATTGTGACTTCGATTATACTGGGACCTATAGAGACGCCGAGCTCATACGACCTGAAGTAGCTCGTTGAATTCCTTCTAACCAATCATGTACGAGACACCTAGAATTAAATCAGACAAAAAGCCCATGAAGACAGAGAGGACAGCAGATAGATAGTGTCCGTCAGTACTCTAACACTTTCGACACAAAAAGGGAAAAGAAGAAAACGCCATATCACCCTTTTCCTTACCCAAAAACAGCACTGTCTAGAAAGGAGGGTAGATTTTCAAAGGGGATGCTTAGACACAAGTATGCTCCAGTATGCTGAGCCGGATCTTGTCTTGAAAATCTCCTGTTGAGTTGGACATAAGAAAATAGACGGTAAGAGAATAGGTTAAACCATATACATGAGAAGGTTGTGAAGAA
The DNA here is from genome assembly GCF_000003125.1 of Talaromyces stipitatus ATCC 10500. NCBI lineage: Eukaryota > Fungi > Ascomycota > Eurotiomycetes > Eurotiales > Trichocomaceae > Talaromyces > Talaromyces stipitatus. Next base: position 1,236,464 of record NW_002990116.1, read on the forward strand.
AAGAAAATGTAAACGGAACGTGTAGAAACAGTAGTCGGAGTACCAACATTATCGTAAGGGGGAACCCAAAACAAATGAAAAGATGCGGATGGTCGTATTCACCACGAATATACGCAGCCGCTATGATATTTGCAATGCCTGGAGAGACACATGCTTATAGCACAAAGAAGAAAAGAAAAAGGGTCAATGCATAGACACATTACTGTCGACTCGAGTTACTCCGCGACAGTACCACCGTTGCTGGAGAACCAGATGCACTACCAACAGAACTTCGTCGCATTCTCACACTACTGCCACTTCCACTGCGTCGTCTGCGAACATGTTTCTGGAACACACAGTCGTTCACAGTTAGAATCAGGATGGCTAAAAAAACACAGAAAGTAAAATCTTAGCACGTGAAAGAGGCGCAAAATCGAAGCAAGGGTTGATAAAAGACAGTGAAATGGATGTCTCTCTTCCACGCACCAGCAAAGGGTTGGATGCTAACTAACCGAAGTCGTGGCCCTGTCTTTAACCGTAGTAGTCTCATCAAGTTTGAGAGCATTCAAGCGCTTCTGGCTGTCTTGTGTGACTGGATCGATATCATCGGCTTTACTTGCAGGGACCGACGTGGTTGATGTAGTTGGTTCTTTTAAGAGGCCCTTTTTCCTCTTTTCAGCTTGTTCCGCAAGCACCTCCCATCTTCTGCGACGAGCCTGTTCTCTCTCCTCAGCTCCACTTTGGTGTTCGTTATATTCTTGTGAACACTCATCAAAGAGCTGGGGATTGATCTCCATAAAAAGCTTCATGGCGTTATATACCATGCTATGAATGGTTCTATACAAGGTCAGTTACACATATTCAGATGATAGCTTGCGACAGAAAGACATGTCGAGTACGTACCTATTCCAGTGGCCTTTGGAGTTTTCATACAAGGGTGCAAACATGATAGGCAGGATGGTCTCAACGTTGTCGCTGACCAAGTTGCAGAAATACTCGTTATTCCAAAAGTATAAAGCCCGCTCAGCAACCTAAACTAGGGTTAGTGTGGCAGCACAAAGGGCAATCATAGAATGAAACGCACCTGGAAGTGAGGGCTGGCAACCGACTTGGCCAACTGAGTGAAAAGCGGCCCTTGAACCTTGGCAAATTCCGTTGGATCCATGACCTCAAAAATATCCTCAACCTCGTTCAAGAACATCACCTCTTTAGTGCTGTTCACCTTGGGCCAATAACGGAGTAGACCCATGACGACATCCTCTGTGAGTACTGAGTCCTTTTCAAGAAACTGGACAATACAATATGCGAGTTGTGGGTGGTACATGCTCAAGCCCTTGGGCTTATGCATTGGGATCAAGACTCGGGTCAAGAAAAGCTTGTGCTCTTCCTTCAACGGCAGGGCAAACCCGTTGATAATAGATCCTAGAATTTCTAGCAATTCTGCAATACCATTAAACCGCTCGGTTTCGTATGTGAACTGGAAGAAGACATTGTTTATTGAGCGTCGAATATATGAACGCAGGTTGAGGAACTTTCCGTAAATACGGTGCAACGTCGTTTTGAGGAAATCGCGTTCGCGGGGGTCTTCGGAATCGAACAATTCGAGCAACTATAATATCATACAAGGGTTAGCATGATCTTCGAAAAACCGAGAATAGGTATTCCTGGAGTGTCTTCTAACCTGGAGAACGAATTGATGATCAATATATTGTTTCGCGATATTTGTATTGAAGTCTTGACTCTCAATAAACCGCAAGAAAAACTCATAGACCACTTGAATATGAGGCCAAGCAACTTCCAATACAGGCTCATCTTCTTCGGGATCATAAGCCTCTCCTTGTGGAGTCACTGGAGGCGGGATAGGCCGAAAAAGGTTTTTGGCGAACATATCAACCACTCGAGGATACATGGGTTCTGTGATAACCGAACGGTTGTTTGCGACATAATCGAGGAGTTCGTGAAGTGCCAATCTCTTAATCTCTTTAGATTTCATATCGGCAGTGGGGTCATTGAAGTCGAATATAATATTGCACTGGTCAATCTTCTGCATGAACAGATCCTGGCGACGGTTCGGCGGGACTTCATGGAAACCAGGCAATTTTTCCAGTTCTCGCTGGCGTTGATCGGAGATATCGAATCGAGAGGAATGCTGGCGCTTAGGTGTCCTGATGCCTTCAGACATATCTTTGGGCGTGGAATGAAGTCTATCAAAGACGTGAGATTTCTTTGGGGGCGCAAGATCACCAGGCATGGTTTCGGCAGCTCCAGGAAGAGGAACATGCTATGAAAGGATAGTTAGCGGGTGTTGAATTCGGTGAGATAGATAATTCGATCGACGTGAGAGGAAATACTAACCGAGCTAGGGCTGATCACAACACTGGGGGTGATGGGTTGTTGCCCTTGTCTTGTAGGTGTCCCGGGAAGATTTGCGGGCTGGCCACCGAGGTTACCACCCATTGATTGCGCAGAGGGTACGAAATGTTGTCCTGCGCCGGCTGGAGCAGCGGCACCCTGATTATTCTGATGACCTGCTGGCGAATTGATCGCAGCTGGAGAAGCATTATCGACCTTCGCATTCCTCGTTTCGTTCAGGGACGTTGTAGAGGATGTAGGGGTTACATGGTTGGGGCTGGTCGATTGGGCATGATGAGCAGGACTGAGGCCAGTATTCGATGTATTATTGTTCGAGTCTCGTTTTTTCGACGACTTGTTCGAATCTTTTGCCCGCGACAGCTGCTCGTGCTACAATTGTTAGCGGTTTCTGGATGATATTGGGGATCGATCAATGTGCAGGGGGGAGGTAGGGCACTCGTCTTTGGGTGTGGATTATACTCACCACCCTCTGTCTGAAGCCCTTCATTTTGCCAGATTATATCGATTGCCTTTTTATAGCACTGATGTATGTGATGTGTATACTACCACAACGGCTCTCCGATATGCAAATCAGAGGCACGAGGGAGGAGGGGGGCCGGCAACGGGAGCGACAACAAACACGATAACTGGGTTTCTGGCTTGTCAACGACAACAATTATGAGAGACTTCTCGGGTAGTAGAGACGCGTGCTGGAAATGACGAGACCCATGCGGATATTTAAGCAAAAGATGTTGATGGTGGTGAGAGAGGACAGACGGAGAATATCGATTGACTGTTGCACGGTAGTTGGAGGTGTTAGGTCGTCGAGGTTGCGACACGCTAAACAATAAATAGCCTCACTTAAACCAGAGCTGATTGCTGGGTAAACAGGGGACTTTTTCTGGTAGATGGTTTGTCTGAAGAACAGAAGTACCTGAGAATGGAGGTTCTGCTAGGAACAAGCACGACAAAGCATTCAGTGACGATTGTCCATGTCAATGTCCATGTCAGTGGTAATGTTATGAAGTCTGGGCGGTGGAGGAGTCGCTTAGTGAAGGTGAGCGGGGGATGGGCCCGGCGACCGCTAAGCCTTCATCTTTACTTCTTGGTTAACCACAACTTTTGCATTTGGATGCTAATTCACCAGTAGCACTACTTTATGCTATTTACTGCCTAGTGGGATATTGAACTGAATACAGGAAAACAAGTTTGCACTTTCACATACAGGGTTCTGTTCAATGCAGACTGAGGGGAGTGTGAGCACCAATAGAAACATGGCAGAATTGGCGCCTAACAAAAAGGGGCCGGCCAGCCAGTGACCGCTTCAACACATCTTACTCAGTTGTACGGAGTAGGACAGAAATTCTATCTATGAGGAGACCAGGAGATCCTTATAATCACAGCAAGCAAGAATAATCTTCAAGTAATGTCTTCTTTGTACTTGACAACCCATAGACACCATCTAAAGGGGCAATACAAACTATTCAACATCAACTGGGCTTGTATGGAGCCATACGCAAGCTGGGATAATCTACCCTGGCATAGGTGTATAATCTCTAGGTCTCCTCAATCAATGTCCTCGGCGAATATTTTGTAGGTTGGTATGGCATTAGGCATTGAGTCAGTGCCATAGAACCCTACCTCGGGAACAAATATATTGTAGGGTAGCAGGTTTCGAACTTCAGAAGGTGATGTCGTCCACTACAGGTCATATCTGATCCTCAGTTCCGACTTGGTCATAGCAGAACACACCAGCTACAAGAGCTTCCAGCGTCTTCAGGGACTGTGGATGAAAATATTTACATGTTTGAAAAGGCTGTCGGAATAACGATAATCCGTATATCTATGAGATTGCAGTTGAATACCTACGCTCATTTTTCATACGCAGGAACACTATTCATAGAATTGTTATTCGCAATGGCAATTGCTGGTACTCCAGGTCATGTTTAATATGGGTATTATACTAAACCCATAGACGCAATATTTGGGTAGAAGAGAGATTGGAACATCACCACACCGCTGGCGACGGGAAAACATATATTTTCTTTCCATCTATATGACAACAGTGGAATTACAGTACCTTCCAAGTTTTTATAAAACTTGCCACTGCCAACCAACAAAAACTTCTTCGGCAAAAGCTTCAATTCGATATATTTTTATTGGACCTCAATATGGCTGAAGATGATGAGCTTCAATATGCACCTTGGTACCGCATACCATCGCGTCGTATCGTAGCTGTCGAACATCCCGGTATTGTCAAAAATGTCGACAGAGCGATAAAAACACTACAAAGTGATACCGGCATCTCCAAGGCGAGTTTCAGCACAATACATTAGAAAAAGAGGAAAAAAAAAACACAACTAACATTTGATATAGATACTGGACCCATCCAAACCGGGCAGCAAAGTTCAACTATGCCTGCGTCCGGAGGACCCCATGGCAAGCACCATAGACTCATCTAATCGACAAACAGACAACATCCTGCTCAAAGTGACGGTCCCCAAATGGACAGGCGGGAAACGAAAACGAGGCAGTGATGAGCCCTTCTCAGACGGTCCACCCTCTACGCCGGAAGATATTGAAAAGGAACGACAGAGCTGTGCATTCAGACAACGGAGTTTGATGGATAATGCGCATCGGTACTCTGTTGAACCTGTTGGTACAGTTACGAGGACGCATAATTTTAGGAAAATTCCTGATTATGTGTATTCTACGGCGAAGAGTCCATTTGTACAGAAATTTCGGGAGACAATTCTTCCTTTTGAATGTGAGTCTTATCCTCTCTGGATACCATTCAGTGAATTAACTGAACGGGACAGACGAGAAAATGAGGAAATTCGACATCTCCATGAGCAGAGGAGAAACAAAAAATGTCGATCTAATCCCTCCGCCAGCATTTACCAAAACTTTCATCCCTTTTCAATACACGTATCGTCAAAATCCAACAGTGAAATTGTCCCAAGACACGTCCGGCAATGTTACAGCCATCAACACACAGATGCCAAACAAGGTCTTCACGCATCTCGTAACTTGCGATGTGCCCGAAGTACCATCCGAACCACGCGAAGGAATCCCGCCTATATCCAGTCTCGACCCAGATCTTCAAAACGTCATCGCTACCGTTCAGAAACTTTTCGAAGAGCGGTTAGCATGGACTCGTCGTGCTTTACTCAACGCAATTCCCGGTAAAGACCAACGCTACGTCTTGAAATACGCAATTAGTTATGTGGGCTATATATTTCGCTCAGGACCATGGCGAGATGCAATCGTGAAATTGGGCCATGATCCGCGCAAGGACGTCGAATCTCGCAAATATCAAACCTTTGTCTTTCGTATCCTAGCCCGGGAACCGGAAATAGGTCGAGACGGCGGTGGGAGCGCAAAACAACATCAACAATCAACAACCTCAGGCAGCTCGCGTGGCTTTAGCGGTCTCGATATCAGTTCCATCCCAACAGTAACACACACAGAAAACCCCAACAGTCATCTTTGGACCGGTAAAGCCCCTCTAGCCCTGGACGGTAAAATCTGGATGGTCTGCGACATCGTAGATCCCATCCTCAAACAGATCCTCTACCCACCCAACGCGGACCCTAACACTTTTCTGCGGAGTGAATGCGAAATCTTCAGCGACGGCTGGTACGGCAGCGGCACCATTGCAAAGGTAAAAGTAATTATGCGACAAAAGATCCATGCCTTGTCGCAGGAACATCGCGAACCGAGTGATGCAGAGTATGAATGTTTATTGGGATTTCCGGATCATGTTACTGAAGAAAGTGGAACGAGGCTGGAAGGGTTCCATTTGGATGCTGAGAAGGCGACGCCTAGAGAAACGATGCTTGCGACAGAGGTTAGGGCGACGATTAAGGGGGCTATCAGTTGGAGGAGGATGATGGCTGGGCAGAAGGTGAAAACGGCTACGACGGCGGCGACGACGACGACTACTGCGAGTACGTCGATGGAGACGGCGGAGGATGAGGAGGAGAGGGAGGCTACGAGAAGGGTTATTGAAGAAGAAGAGGAAGAGGATGAGGAGGAAGAGGAGGAGGAGGTTAACGAAAATGAGGATAATGACGATATGGATGTTGGTGGTCGGAGTTTTGACTCCGAGTGACTCCGAGTGAGTGAATGTACTTAAGTTTCAAGTCGGTTCAAGATCTACTTCTCCATGGACGGTAAATTCGACCGATTCAAGGCCTCTATTGTAAACACTCGCACTACTAGCACTAGACACAGGACAAGCAGCAGAAGGTCAAGGTCGTACGTAACATATCATATTCATAACAAACTTTCGTACCCTCATTTCCCGTAACATTTTCATCTCGACAGCCTAATCGCACAAAACAGGACGTCTTTCAGGAAACAAACTCATATCATTCGAAGACAAGAAGTGCATGACGCCTGCAATAATCAAAAGTAGAACTCCGCTAGTTCCAAGAAAGATAAAAACCAAGTTCAAAACCCATTGTCAATAAATTCAAACAAGTCAGCATAATAGCTGCGGACGCTCTACTCCGGTATGGAGAGACAATCAAACGCAAGCCTAAGTTGACCGACAAATGTGTATCAACTTAGCGAGGAGTGTTAGGCACCTTAGCTGAAGGAGAGACACCTCTGGGCCGGGTTCTGACTACCTCAGAATTGATAGAACAATATTGACAAGTGATGAAACACCACCCACACAATCCAGGTTACCACAGACAACGGAAAAGACGGAAAAAAATATCAAGAATTAATCGCGCAGGGTATTTGGAACATCACAATATACCGCCCAACCCTAACGCCGATGCTAAAACCAAGCCCAAAAACATGAAACACCGTGGAGAGCAATGATCGAAGCAAAAAAATAGTGAAGCTTCCGGATTGCGAGGGTAAAGACCTATGCGGATGCGCTGATTTCCTGAACCGGAATATCCTTGGACTGACGTCTAGCCTGGGTAGACTGCCAAACAGAGAACGGTTGGAGTCGGTCTGGTGTATTGAGTGCCATCCTCACCTGTGTGGATGGTCCTTTGATATAAGTATCCTCCTGAATGACCTCACAGGAGAGAGCATGAAGGCCCTCACTATAGTAATCGGCAACTTCCAACTCACTAAGTGGAGTGCGATATTGAGCCATCATATTCTTGCGAGAGGCCATGGAGACTGGCTGAGCGGTAGTTGGCAAAGAGATACCAAGCTCATGTGGAGGGATGTTCTCCTTGTCACGATCGTCGAAAAGAGTCTTCCCCTCGCCGTCGCTGATATCAAGTCGATAGGCAGAATGCTCCATCAAGTTAGTGGCCTCTTCCACTTCAGTGTCGACATGGATATCGAAGTTCCAGCTAGCAGGAACGGGCTTTCGAAGAGGCTCAATGGATTTCTTGCTAACATTAGCCGCATTCCTGCGGACAGACTCGTGGAAGAGCGGGGCCAGCTTAGAGCGACGTCCAAAGGCCTTGGCTGATTTCGGTTTGGTCTTGAAGTCTCGATCAACTGGTACGAGTGAGTCCAAGCCCTTTGGCAAGGGGCTAGAAACCTTCTCCTCGCCGACCCAGATGGTCGGTTCGGTGCGGCTGGCCTTGGTCTTGGGAGACTCTGACAGCTGTCCCTCATCTCCCACAGAGCGCTTCCGCTTAGTGGGCTCGGACTTGATACAAGGCTTGACGTTCTCCCCGTCAGAGTCGAAGGAAATTGTACGCTTAAGTGGGGTCGATCCGACGCTTCCTGTGGATATATTAGCGTCTAGGTTTCTCTTGTCACTTCGAGAGTCAATTGAGTAATCTGGAGCCCTACCATTGAGTTTGTTCAAGGCACTCAGCTTAGTCCGCTGGAGTGTACGACGGTTACTACGCGTCACGGGAAAAAGAGTCTGGCGAGGCATCGCCGGAGTAATAGACAAGGTAATTGCAGACATTTCGACGATGCAGAAAAAGGTATTTGAGATTAGAGGAAATTGAGAAGTGAAATAGTCCAGGAGGTTCTGAGTAGAGGAACTGTCAAGTCTAAGCTATCGAGTTGTTGGAGAGAGGAAAGAATAGCCAAGGCGCCTTGGAGCCGAATATATGGTCGACTTTTTGAAGCTATTTGTGGACGAAAGTCGAAGGATTCTAGGTATGTTGAGCGCTCTTGGGCGAATGAAATAGATATCGCATAAGGAATTCAATTATTATTCCGCAAATTTCTTCTTATTCGTTGTATGATCCCTTGTGCGGCGACGATATCGGTAATTGCACCTGGTGTCAACAAATGTCAAAAGAGTGTGGAGGATACTGTAAACAGACAATCCTTTGTGTGTCGGTGGCGATATAGTCGACCGGCGAGGAGATAGTTGTCTCGATTGGGAGGCAGCACAGAGACAGAAGGCAAAGAAAGAGGGGAGAAAAGATGAATTCGAAGGGCGACGCCTGCTATAAGAGTCTGGAGGCGCTTCCTTGGCTGGAGAGTTCACCGCGTCGGTATTTCTGTAAAGTATTCTGTAAGCAATACCGCGGGAATGACAGCGATACCAGTGAGAATCCACACAAGCATGCCAACGCCAGCGCGGGCCGGTATGGTACTGTACGGTATTATGGTATGCAACACTGCTTGGATCAAACTATTCAGACATACATAGCACGGAGTGGTTTAGTACTCTACTACGCATGTAGTAAACCTGCGGAAACTTGAGCCAAAGATCGATTCTTCGCGGGTTGCTGCTGTCGTGGCTGCCAATGGCAGAGACGAGCAATGCAAAGGCGCGTCGTGTATGGCTGACGATGTAAGACTAAGAACAGCTAGAGTCTCCCCTTACGCAAGGCGCGCCGCTATCTACGACGCCTACGATTGGACCTCATTCAATGCGCCCCTCGCAGCTGTGCCTTGACTTGTTCAGATGGAAGCGATCGCATTTCTATTGCGGTGGAACGAATTACTGAGACACCTGAATTTGAGATTTCCGGACAATTGCATTCTATATACGCCGCAAGATGTGTATGCACATGGATATACGTCACCAGAAAAAAGGCTCGATGGTCAAAACTTATCGATATACTCTGTGGACTGTGGAGAATGTTTCTAAATTCTTTCATGCTTGTCAAATGCTGATCTTGAGGATCAGTCTGTGTGAGACTATGAAGCCCTAGCGCGGATCGCGGTGGATGCCTTAACGCGTGCCTGACGCGTAAGGCGTACTTTCGTGTTAAGTACCTTTTCTACCGCCATCATCCGAGTAGATACATCTGCATCTCGACACGCTAACACTTCTTTCAACGCGTTGAAACACTCTGTTTTAAAATACAATATATCCCGATGCGTGCGCGGTTGACAGTCTATCCCTGGTTCCTTGGCTGTTGGCAAGGTTTCCCCTAATGCCGTGCATTCAGATTGCTTGAGAATTGGCCATTGATGAACTGTACTTATCACTGTGCCATGTGCATCGACGACGCCAGACTACCTCGCATTTTGTTCACTTAAATGGCATGTCCGAATGAGTCGTGCCAGTATGTCTGCATGCTGCACCGCAGCTCCCGCCCACAGATCATAAAGCGCTCTTTCTCCACCAAGCAACTCTGTCTATGATTTCGTACTTGAGATTGGACCACGGGAAATCCCACCAGACAAGCCGCCTACGTATGCTTGGAATTGTCGCGGAATGCTGTGTTGACCTACCAACCTACCAACCTACCAACTTATCTCTCATACCTCCAATTGCATCAGGTGGCAAGCTACTTTTTACTAGATAAGCACAGTTTATGACGCTTGTATGGTTGTGCAAGCCTAAATTTATCTATTCTCTATTCAAAGCCAGTACTTTTCCCATTGCTAGATCTCGTCCTCCCATGGAATGCTGTTCATTGCGCCCTGCTTTTCCACACACCGCGCCGATGCCCGTCCGGCGCGTTTCATAGCTTCATCCATCACGACTTGATACCGCTCTGTCTTCTCATTCTGCTCAAGCTCATGACTCGATTTGCCCCGTGCACGTCGCTGTTCTCGCCACCGAGCTATATGTGTTGCGTAGCCGCCAATGAACGTATCGCCTGCTGCCGTGGTATCCAGAACGCGGGACACTTTGGCGGCTGAAATCTCATTTGTGAATCGTGTGTGATTGTCGGCAGCAATTGCTGTGCCGGCGTCGCAAGAACTGTACCAGACACCCTTCGCCCCAAGTGTGATGACCACGTATGTCACCCCCAATTTGTGGAAATACTGGGCTGCCTGTTCTCGGAGACTTGCTCCCTTGGCATTGGGGACGACACGTAGTAGTTCCTCGGTTTTAGGTGCCATTAGCTCAGCCTCTGTTTCGTTCATGATCAAATGATCAATGGCCCCATATACATCCTCCGGCAAGCCTCCTGGTGGTGCTGGCGCTGGGTTGAGCATGACTTCTGGTCCTGCATCAATTCCTTTTCGTCCATTGTCCCTTTGACTTTTCTTGTATTTCGCTATCTCTCGTAGAATGCCTATTGTGGTCTCGGTGGGTATTTCTCCCTGCATGATTATGATGTCGGGGACTGGAGGTGCTAGACCCATGTTGAGAACATCTGGAATCGCTTGCATGCCTGAATAATTGGCTCCAGGTGAGAACAATATGCGGTTCTCTCCACCAGCTGACGAATCCACAATAATCACCGCCACACCAGTGTAATCATCCACCGTCCTAATCCTCGATGTATCCAACCCAGACTTTTCTAGCGTCGGTCCTAGGAGAGATTGAAAATGTCCGTCACGACTACCGACAGCGCCGACCATCTCAACATTGACTGGATTGTTTGAAGTCGACGATTGCGTTTCGGTAGGTCTCGATCGGGATAATCGGCCACAGGCTACGGCTTGATTGGCGCCTTTCCCTCCTGCGCTCGTCGTGAATGAAGTTGCTGTTATCGTCTCGCCTGCTTCAGGGAAGCGGGGAGTTACTGAGACCATGTCCGCGTTGAGCGAACCGATAACGCGGAGAAGAGGTGCCATTGTGCGTCAACGAATTCTGATGTATTGTCGCAAGCAAGTGATTAGTTTGAGGAGGTCATCGGCAGATTCATATAATTTTTTGTTCCACTAAGTATCAGAACTAAACATGAAGCCTTATGACCGATTTGGCGGAGACCCCGAGGAACGACTAACCCCACCGACATCATACATAGTAGAAACCGAAGCTCCACTTGTATACAAATGTAGAGATCTCTACGAAAGTCAAGAATATCCCAATTCCCAGAGAAATACATAGCTATCGCAATGAGATTGATTTTATTCTACAATTGTAGCCATTGCGAGATTGTCTGTGTTTGGAATTAATGTACCAGTCACAATCAACAGAGAAAACAGAACAAAAAGAAGGGTGACCGATTAGGAAACTAGCCGACAAGTCCTTCGATTAGGGTTTAACGAGCCGATTAGGGTTACCCCATCAGCACTTCTCACGTGATCAAGACCACTTAACGCGTGGGAGAAAAAACGCGACGCGTTTCGCGTTCTGCGTTCTTTCTTCCAGGGACAGCGATAATTATTATTCGACTACTATCTCGGACAACTCTGTCTTGAACCCTTACCGGCACAACACTTTTACATCAACACATTTTTTCTGTCTACATCCGTGGCGTTCTTTATATTTGAACTCTCATCACAGATGGATAGACGCACCCCCTATACTTTGAGCGTACTCGCTCCTAGTCAAGATGGCGCCGATGAATCGCGAGTAGCTATCCAAGGACGACTACGAGAATTCATCCTCGCATTTCAGCTTGACAACTCTTTCATTTACAGGTACGAAATGGGACTATGTATCTGCAGGCGTTGCAGTGACTGATCTGAGTTTTAGAGATCAACTGCGACAGAACGTCCTGGTCAAGCAGTACTACTGCGATATCGATATTGCACACTTGATTTCATATAATGGAGAGCTTGCTCATAAACTCACCACAGAGCCCGCCGACATAATTCCATTGGTAAGCATGTTACTGTGATGCTGATCTCGCTGAAACAGACTAACGATGATGCGTACAGTTCGAGGCTGCACTTAAACAATGCACACAACATATCGTCTATCCATCACAAAGGGATGTTGAACTTCCTCCTCACCAGCTTCTCCTTCATTCAAGCGCGACACACACCTCGATTCGTGACCTCAACGCTACTAATATTTCCCATCTTGTTCGAATTCCCGGTATTGTGATCGGCGCCTCGACGATTTCCTCCAAAGCCACCGTTGTCAATATTCGGTGTAAAAACTGCGAACATATAGACAATATCAGTGTTGATAGCGGCTTTGCTGGCTTGACATTGCCCAGGAGATGTGGGCGACGAGTTCAGCCCGGAGAACAACAGAGCGAGCCCTGTCCTTTGGACCCATATGTGATTGTGCATGAAAAATGCCACTTCGTTGACCAGCAAGTCATTAAGCTTCAAGAAGCTCCAGACCAGGTTCCGGTCGGCGAGTTGCCTCGTCATGTCCTTATATCTGCCGATCGGTATTTGGCAAATCGAGTTGTGCCAGGATCACGCTGCACGGTCATGGGTATCTTTTCGATTTATCAATCCAAGGGTGGCGCAAAAGCTGCTGCGGTCGCCATCCGGAACCCCTACTTGCGTGCTGTAGGAATCACCAGCGATATTGATCATACTTCCAAGGGAGCCGCTACCTTTACTGAGGAAGAAGAGCAAGAATTCTTGGAGATGAGCCGTCGTCCTGACTTGTACGAAGCATTTGCTCGAAGCATTGCACCCTCAATCTACGGCAACCTGGATATCAAGAAAGCTATTGCTTGTCTTTTAATGGGTGGCTCGAAGAAAATCCTTCCAGACGGAATCAAACTTCGTGGAGATATTAATGTGCTCTTGCTCGGTGATCCTGGTACTGCAAAGTCTCAGTTACTGAAATTCGTTGAAAAAGTGTCACCTATTGCTATTTACACTTCAGGAAAGGGTTCTTCAGCTGCAGGTCTTACTGCCTCAGTTCAACGTGATAGCACTACTCGCGAGTTCTACCTGGAAGGAGGTGCGATGGTTTTGGCTGATGGTGGTGTAGTTTGTATTGATGAGTTTGACAAGATGAGAGACGAAGATCGTGTCGCCATTCACGAGGCCATGGAGCAGCAAACAATCTCAATTGCAAAAGCCGGTATTACTACTATCCTCAACTCGAGAACATCTGTTCTCGCAGCTGCGAATCCGATCTTTGGTCGTTATGATGACTTGAAGACGCCTGGAGAAAATATTGATTTCCAAACAACTATTCTGTCACGTTTTGACATGATCTTTATTGTTCGCGATGACCATGACCGTGGCCGAGACGAGCGAATTGCTCGCCATGTGATGGGCATTCACATGGGAGGCAAGGGTGTCGACGAGCATACCGAAGCAGAGATTCCTCTGGAGAAGATGAAAAGATACATTAGCTATTGCAAGACGTGAGTCAATCTTCACTGTAAAATCCCATTCAATATGCTAACCAGGTGAACAGACGATGCGCTCCTCAACTGTCCGAAGAAGCAGCAGACAAGCTTTCGTCCCACTTCGTCTCAATCCGCAAGCAAGTTCACCGCGCCGAGCTTGATGCAAATGCTCGCTCTTCCATTCCTATCACCGTCCGTCAATTAGAGGCCATCATCAGAATTACAGAGGCCCTTGCTAAACTCCAACTATCGCCGGTCGCCACGACAGCTCATGTTGATGAGGCCATTCGACTATTCCTCGCGTCCACTATGGACGCTGTTACCCAAGGAGAGAACCAAGGTAGCAAGGAACTCATGGAAGAAGTTTCCAAAGTTGAAGATGAAGTCAAACGTCGTCTGCCCATCGGCTGGTCTACCAGTCTGGCTACTCTGCGCCGCGAATTCGTTGACGGGCGCGGTTATAGTGAACAGGCTCTCAATCGAGCGTTACTTGTTATGCAGCGACGAGATACGATACGCATTCGCTCTGGTGGATCGCAGATTTACAGAAATGGTGTTTGAGTTTATAAAGCGTCTCTTTCAGTTTCGCGTTTGTTTATGAATTCGGTCTTGCATGGTATATAGGGTGATGAAAGGTGTTTGGGTCTGTTGTTTTCGGTTTGTTACTGGTAGAAAGATATGTAGTAATACCCATGGAATCTGAATATTCTGTTCTATTATCCTTGACCTTGGTGCGAGAGAGAATCATAAGGTGAAGGTTAAAGGCCTTGTCATTCCGTCCGCTCGGCGCTCAGCCAACACCTTCCCTAATCAGGAATAATGTAATTCTATGGCCTACGTTGCTGAGAGCTCGGTCTCTCAAGTTTCGTGTACTTCAAACACGTCCTACGTCCACACCAGAGCAATAAATCATTGACTCGAATCATACGAATAATAATCCCTTAGTTGAATACATGCATATTCTGAAAGAGCCGAGAAGCGACGACAACCGGTCCATGACCTACGTTGAGGCTTCGGCCCCTCGAACGAGATGACTTCGAGCCCGCGGAAGTCGATTGACAGCCTGGCTTCAGTTACCTCGATACCATCGCTGCAACAATTCAGTCAGAATACATATGACTCTCCTCGGATTGCGCCGGCACAGCGATTACCGCAGCGACGATCGTCTACCGCTAGCTCTCTTGTTAGTATCGGCGGGATTTTGGATTCGTCTACTCATCGCTCTTCTATTGCAGAGCTAGGTCAAAATGGCGAGTAGAGGTTTCTTCCAATACTTTTTTACTGTCTTGCTGACTGATTGTACTGTATAGCCATCTCAGCACTTCTACAACCACCCATCGTTCGTACCGGTCTCGTCGCTCATACCTCCATACCGGCAACGGGTTATAAACCACCCACAGCACGGGACATACCTCCGGTGACGCTGACGAATATATCGAATGTCGAGTCCAAAGCATTTCAGCCGTACCTTGAACAAGTCGGTTCACTGTACGATGCGTTCCAACGAGCGAAAGAAGGAAGCGGAAACGAGGAAAATGACTCTCATTTGGTCAGGAACGATGCAACTCTGTTTCCTTCATCTGCACTCTCGCCTAGAATTGATGAATATGATGGTCGAAGGACGCCTATTCTAGAACGGCGTTTATCCGGTGTGTCGACGAGTTCTCGCGCCCATTCTCCGTTTGATATGAGAGGTATGAGGCGTTCATCGTATGGTAAAGGTGCACAAGCAGTGACACCGTTGTCGACGATACCGAATGTGTATTTTGAGGAGGATTTCCATCTTGAGAATCCGCGTACCTTTGATGTTGTGTCTGAGAAATCAGAAGTTGTGCGTCAGCCATCCAAAGCTTCGGATCAGGCAGGTAATGGTGCAGCTGTTGAACCCCCCGCAACTAGAAGGAAAGCACTTGCGACAAATGCTATTCTACAGGAAAAGCTCTCTTGGTACATGGACACAGTGGAGATACATCTGATATCATCAATCTCTACGGCCTCAAAATCCTTCTTCACCGCTTTGGGGTCATTGCGTGAACTCCATGCAGAGGCAGCGGATTCCGTGAGACGAATTCAGATCTTGCGAAAGGATTTGAACAAGATCGATAAGGAGATGGCAATGGGAGGACTGAAGGTTGTCAAGTTGCGCCAGCGGCGTCAAAATATTCGCAAGTTAGCCGATGCTATGAGCCAACTTCACGAAGTAGTTGAGGCCGTGACAGAGTGCGAAAACATCATCGACCAGGGAGAAGTCGAGGATGCTATTGATGGGCTGGATGAGGTGGGTCTACTGCTGGCTGGCGAACAGGCGACTAGACGTCGCAACCAGGACGCTGCTGAGCAGAGACCGCCAGTTGATCTTAGAGGTCTTCATGCTCTGCAAGGCATCGACGAAGAACTCGCGAGATTGAGACAACGGATAGGTGTGAGATACGAAAGCAGGTTTGTGGACGATCTACTTACAGATCTAAGGCGACATATTAGTAGTGTACCTGGAGATGTTACACTACAACGCTGGGGTGCATCATTCCAAAGGAACCGGGGTGGACATAGAGCTCCGCCTTCTATCTCTCCAGCATATATTGCTTTTGATGGGGAGCTTAGGTCGAAACTACATGCCGAATTGGTAGGATTAGGCCGATCGCACTATACAATGCCCGCAGCTACATCTTTCAAGACGGCTGTCTTGCGCGAGATGAAAGCTCTTATACGAAAACATCTTCCTAGCTCGTCTGACGACGATAATGAGTCGGTCATGTCGGCATCTACGCACGGCGGACGACAGCTGAGTTCGCAAGAGAAGTCTTCAATTTTAGCTCGAAACCTGCGAGCACTGGATGCCGATTCCGCGTATGATATGCTCAAGCAGATTTATACGGGAGTTAGTGAATCGCTGAGAAGATTGGGTGTGCAAGTCAAGGTGCTGTTAGACATTACCAGTGGACTTGGAGCTCAGCCAAGTCCAGCTATTGCTCGGTCAGCGACACGTAGCCCTGATCCACAGAACATCAAGCAGACTCCACGTTCGCATGGAAGTGCGGCTGAAGTGGCAGCTGTTCAGGAAGAGATCCTTCAGGTTCTCGACATGTCTAGCTTATTAGGTCAAGCAGTGGACATTGTGCAGTCACAGATTGTAAAGGTATTGAAAGTACGGTCTGAGCAGACATCACACCTTCCCATTGAGGACTTTTTGAGATACTTTAGCCTGAATCGACTCTTCGCCGACGAATGCGAGGCTATATCTGGACGCAGTGGAACGTCCTTGAAGACGGTAGTCGACAACCAGATTCGTGATTTCATTGTCAGGTTCAGTGACAACCAGCGACACAAGATTGTGCAGGTCATGGATGCGGATAAATGGGATGCCAGAGATTTCGGCGACGTCGAAAATGCTGTCCTCGAACGAATCCTTCGTGCTAGTACGACCGATGTGGATCTGTGGTTGCATGTTTCTAGGATCTGGCAGCCTGCAGAAGCGGAGTCACCTGCGACGAACCCCAATGCAGAGAATGGGACTGGTGTAAACGGTTCGGCGAAGGAGAAAGAAAAACTACGCCATGCTAGCTTTGATGAACAGCGATATGTACTCCCTGAGTCTGCGGTGACGATCATGAAGAGTATCGAGGAGTTTGAATACCTGATGGCAAACCTGCCTAGTATGACCCAGGACATTGGCTCGAATCTGGTTGAATGCTTGAAACTCTTCAACTCGCGATCTTCGCAATTGATTCTTGGTGCGGGAGCTACCAGAAGTGCCGGACTCAAAAATATCAACACCAAGCATCTTGCGTTATCCTCACAAGCACTGAGCTTCATCATTGCGCTTATTCCATATGTTCGAGAATTTGCTCGCAGACAGTCACCGTCCAGTCAACTCATGGGTGAATTCGACAAGGTTAAAAGACTATGTCAGGAGCATCAAAATGGCATCCACGAAAAACTAGTGGATATCATGGGAGGCCGGTCAGCTAGTCATGTCAATTCCATGAAAAAGATAGATTGGGATGCAGAAAAGGATCTCAAGGCTGTTAGTGGATATATGGAGACATTGACGAAAGAGACGGCGACATTGCATCGTGTGCTTGTACGGCATTTTCCTGAAATGACCGTTATGATGATTATGGAACCGGTTTTTAAGAGTTATAGGGAGCAATGGAAAAAGGCTTTTCAGGAGGTTAACCTCAAGACGGAATCAGGACGACAGAGGTATGCTTCCCCAAACTTCTTGGTAATAGTCAAAATCTAATTGGATGGTTAGGATGCTTTCCGATGTCGAATACTTCAAATCCAAGATGGGCAAGATAGACGGTTCCGGGGATTTGGGTGATACATTGATTCAAGTTGTGAATGCGAAGACCATATTACCCGAGAATATAGCTGAACCATCACCACAGACAGAAACTTCGTCTCCATCGAACGAAGCGTCGTCATCTCCACCCGTACCGGAGAAGGATGACAAGAAAGCTGATAGCAAGTCATAAGAGTCGATATCCATGATGCTTGAGAAGACTACATATTATACCACATTATTCTACTTTTCTCCGACTGTGATTTATTGTACCACGATACTTACTACCTTATACCTTTCCTTCTACGCTATCTTCCCAGTTAGCATTGTACAGGAATACAGTTTATTCTTATGAGCGCCGATTTTCATTTCTCTTTTGCGTCTTTTTAGAACTGTACATACACATCTTTAATTTATGGATAGATGAATGGATCTTGTTGTATGGGTATTGTTTCGGGACTGGTCATGCCAATCCTTGATGTCCCTAAAGACTAAAGAAGTAGGTTACGGTATCGAATATCCATCGACGAGCATCGTAATGTTCAGTCATTTCTCATTCATCCATTGATGTCGCCGGACGCCATTCATTCATTCATTCATTCCAATAATCCATCCATCCCTTCATTTCATTTCCGAACGTTCTAGATTTAAACACCAGGCTGACTTCCCAAACCCTTCTTATCACCCAAAGTCTTGGGCTCATGACCACCTTTCCCTGATCCGCTACCGGTGCTTCCTCCGCCACCACTAGCAAGATTGTTTCCGCCCATTGTCTCGGGGAGATCAGCTGCTTTGCCGGAGCGGTCTATATCTGAGCCCTACAAATTCACTGTAAGTATGGGAGAAACTTCAGCGGGGTTGGGGAAAGAGAGGGAGGACGTACAGGGTTCGTGCCATGGGCTTTAGTAGGGCCTGTCTCAATG
Source organism: Talaromyces stipitatus ATCC 10500 (assembly GCF_000003125.1). Classification (NCBI taxonomy): domain Eukaryota; kingdom Fungi; phylum Ascomycota; class Eurotiomycetes; order Eurotiales; family Trichocomaceae; genus Talaromyces; species Talaromyces stipitatus. The sequence continues at coordinate 1,255,351 of NW_002990116.1, forward strand.
GCGTTGTCGGATTGAGGGACTCCGTTGTCGTATTCGGCTCCGCGAGGCATGTTGATAAATTCTGTAGAGGTAGAGATGATGATGTATACTTCTTTGTACTGTCGATTAATGACGAGGCAGTAGATGTGTCTTTCAATTAATGTCTTGCTGCTAAAGAGTATGGAGTTGATGAAAAGGAAAAAGTTGTGAAGTTGAGGTTATATAGAGCTGCCTCAATTATCGATGACGTCGAATATACGTAGTGCACACCAGGAACCTGGAGATGGGAGCTCCACCAGCTTCCCTTAGTCATTGGTCAAATATCAACTTTTCTTGGACGTTCTAGCTTGATTATAGCTGATTCCCTGATGGGGAAGTACGTCACGTTACTTCCTTACCCCTTTCAGTATGATTAGCCCTAACTTCTACTCGTACCGCGCGTACATTGATCTCTCAGAATCGAACAATGCAATTGTTGAATCGCTCAGACTATGTTGACAATGGATGCATCCTTAATCTCGAAATTATACACGTAGAAAATGAAAATGAAAGATAATAAATCACTGATAGCTGTACACTGAAACACAAAACAAGCAAGCAGAATGCACAGCAATAAATGTAGAAATAGCAAAAGTATAAACTCATGCTTTGAAAGGACGACCCAAAAAGAATAGAAGAAATCAACTATTCGTATTGACGAAGGTGCTTCATTGAATGATTATTTTCCATTCAATGAGATCGAATCAAGCGGTGATTGAGGACGATCAGTTGGTTTCTTGGCTCTGAGAGTCAAGGGATATGGATACTCGTCCGGCTCTTCCTCCTCACTGCAAAAAGTTTAGTATACACCGAGATGCGAATATGAACACACTTACGGCAATTTCCATGCAATATAGTCCTCCGTGCTGAGGCCCTCTCGCCCCTCTTGCAACGATGCAAAGTCTCCAGGAGTCATCATACCAGTTCGGTCACGGGGTGATCCTGGAACCGAGAGTGGTCGAGAGATCTTCTGTGCCGTGCTTCCAATATAGTCGCTGAAATCTTCCTCGCTATCGAAAGATGTTGGGTAAGCTGTAAACACATTAGCATCCTCTTCTTACGTTGAAAGGCAAAGTGATATACCTCGTCGCAGAGCTAGCTGTCGTGCCTTGACATATTCAAGTCCCATGCGCTTCCAGTCAAGTAAATCACTCAATCGCTCCGTCCGGTTACGCTGGTTGATACGTTGTCGTCGGCTCTTGGATGCAAACTCAAACATGAAATCGCAGAGCTGATTGACAGATTCGTCCACACCCTTGGCTCGTCGGTCCACAATGTGAATACCATAGTCAGATGAGTTCTCGATGAGTTCTTCCATGTAACATCCGAAACCAGACAAGTTTGTAGTGATGCTGGGAACACCCATGACCGTACATTCAGCCGGAGTGTAACCCCATGGTTCATAGTACGAAGGGAAAACACCCATGTGAGTACCTCGTACAAAGTCGTCATAATCCAGTGGCAAGACAGGGTTAGCCGAGTTGAGGAACTCGGGATGGAAAACAACTTTGACTCGGTCTGAAGGATGATTGAACAATTGCACGCGACGCAACTGGTTCAAGATTGGGTCTTCATGGTCGTTGACCATATTGTGGGTGACAATAGGAGGAAGCGTGTGACGCTTCAAGGCAAACAGACGGCGACGCAAGAGGACTCGATCTTGACTGGTAATGAGGTCCTTTTCGTCTGGCATGTTATCGCCTTCCTTCCATGAAAGACAACGTTCGAAGAGCCGGCGGCCGATACCTTTCTCAACCATTTCCAGGGTATCTCTCAATGATTTGACTACGGCTTGACCCTTCAATGCCTCGACTGTTAGGGACGACGTCTGAGCGGGCATGATGATAAATGCAACGACAGTGGTCTTGGAGCCACTTGTTTTTAGACGATGGTTCAGTCGTGCTAGAGATTCAACGAACATGTCCACACCCTTGTTGCGATATTCATAACGACCGGCAGTAAAAAAGTAGAGCGTATTCTCAAGATCAAAGTCCATATGTCCGTAGAAGTGTCCACGGACGAAGTCATGGATCTTCTCTTTGGCTTGTGAGTGTAGATTCTGGAACTCGTGCATGGCAGAGAATTTCTTAACATTCAATCCATTAGGCAGCACACCGTCCGGCTTCCTCTTGAGTAGGTGCTCGCTTTCAAAGGCAGTAATGTGCGACACGGTCGTGAAAACGTCGGCGGAATGGGCGGCTGCTCTCTCGATACAATAGCGATGGTAGATACCACGCTTCCCGGCCTCGGCGTCAACATCGAAGTACTGGAGATGGTTATAGAAATCAACAGAGCCAGCACATAGATAGCGACCCAATAGAGTAGCATGGGTGGTGAAGATAGTTGTTAGATCCATATGGCGCTTCTTTGTAAGAGGGAGAGCAACTCCCGCCAACCATTCATGGAAATGGGCCACCACAGCTCGTTTCGACTCATGTGCGATATACTCTCCCAGGAACCATGCTACCAGGTATCCAAAGACAATCGCTTCATTTGTCTCATGATCGCCTTCAGGCGAGGGGATGCCGGCAGTGTTCCAGAGGTCGCCCTTCCACTCGTTCAAATAGCCATAGCCAGTACCAGTGTCAATGAGCAGCACTCTAGGAGCACCCTCAATTAGCCAGCGTCCGTAGATGATTTCAATGCCTCGTTCCTTCATTGACGCCATTGTCTCAATCATCGCCTGATTCGTCGGTTCCATAGGTTCGACTTCGACAGCGGCCTGCATTTGAACGCGTCAGTCATGTCATTGGTATGAGTCGAGAGGCAACTCACGGAAGCTCGGTTCCAAGGACCAATGAGTGTGTAACGTTCTCCATATTCCGCAGTGGTAACAGGCGCCTTGGATTTTAACACGGAATAGATACCTCCGACTATGACAGGTGTTAGAAACACATAAAAAACTCGTCAACCGAGAGTCAAACCTCGATTTGCAACTTCGGTTGCGATTTCGAAGAGGAAGTGGTTCCTCGTGTCGCGCCGAGGCGTTCCAGAGCCATTAGTCGAAGCCATTGCGATGCGATGCGAATTCCTCCGAAAAATCAATCAGAGGCCTGGGCTGTAAAAGGAGAGTGAGACAAGTGAGACGAAAAAGGGTAGCATGCACTGTCGAAACAGTTGCGATGCTCGTCCAGAAATTGGCACAGAGGCAAAAAGAGGGGGGGAGTGGGTGGTATGATGGCGAAGGCGAAAAATGAAAAAAAAGAGGCAGTTATAGGTGACAGCACGAGACGTATCAGAGAGCTGGCTGGTATCCCGGGGTCTTGCGGGGAGAGCACAAGCTCTTCCAAGTTGCCTTGTCTGGGGCGTGTATTATTACGGTACGGTACGGTACTGGCCTGTCAGATAAAAGTGGGGCGTTGGGGGAGAAGATCTTTTCTGCTTGATCTCTTATTATTTCCTCGTCCTATCGTTGTATACTCTGAATCCCTTCAATGTATTCCCTTTTATCTGCTTCCCCAGGAATGCGGATGCTCGACGTAATTGTGGTGTCTCTGTCAATTCGTACGATGACGATATATTGCAGCCATCACTAGCCCCAATCTGTGCAAGGACGACGTGCCAAGTCCCGTGCTTCGAGCTGTGTGACTGTTTATTTCTCCAGCCACTGAACTCATCTGACGGAGCTATTGGCCGGGAGACTAGCTTCTCAAGCAGCTATATCAACCAGGAAATCAATTGCACTGCCAAAAGCCTCAATTGAAGGCCTCGTGACACGCTCTAGTTCTCCTCGCAATTCAAGAAAATAGCAGTAACTCGTAGACAGGATGGCCGAACCATGTCCATATACAGAGGCTAGCAACTGTGTCCGCGGAAAGAATCCTTTATCTGGCTGCTGCTCTCATTTTGCGTTGCACACTACGAGCTCTTCGATACAGGCTGAAAACCTCTACTGTACTTCTCAGTATATACGGTTATATCTTCCTTCACTAACATCGTTTTCTGGCTGTTCCTTGTAGCAGGATGAAGTTGATGGGATAGTGAGGGACAGAATACACAATACAAACAATACAGTGTGATATTACCGTAATTGTACCACGGATGCACGGACATCGAACAGGTATCAGTATCAATTATGTCATATCACGTGGACGGCCTGGATCCAACCAATCAACGCTCTTTCGTTTACAGCAACAACTTCATACCAACAGTAGAGATGGAAGCATATTGAGCTTCGAGGCATACAGAGGTGGGAGGATAATGAGCTAAGGACCAGATTTTTGCTGGCCTTATTGCGCTCAGTACCTTTCACCAGTAGCTTTGGTCAGTGCAACGACCGGCTCTGTGAGACCCAGTTCCCCTCACCTATCCAGTATATATCCTGAAGCTCCACGGAGTTAACCAAGAAGAATTCATGCCGGATGCAAACAATATAAACAACAAAGGTGCAGAAATCAAACACTGCAAACACTGCAAATACTACAAATCCCCGAATCAAGCCTAGCGCACGGAGATATGGCTAAGGCCCGAGCGTGTCAACGAGCTTTCGTTTATCGAGGACAAACATCCGATATGCAGGGATGTTGGTTTGCATCAATTGAGCTCTTTTTTCTGTGTAGCAATGCAGTATTTAAGAAGTCGAATCTCCCGAGGGGACTGGAGGATGTTAGAGTCCTTCAGACAACCTTCAGGACAAGGAGATGTCAATTGCCCTTACTCCAACCAATATCAGATTGACATTACATCGAAACCCATTCCGATCCATATTCTGGTGTGGCATCATCCTTGCTAGCACTCTCAGTACCAACAACATATACACAACCCATTTCCACTCATCTAGCAGAACGATAATGGCAGCAAACAACACAATGAAAGCAGTCGTCATCCACACCAAGGGCGGGCCTGAAGTCCTCAAAGTCGAGCAACGACCCATACCCACAGCTAAACCAGGCCAAGTTCTGATCCGCGTCAAAGCCTTCGGTCTCAATCGCTCAGAAATGTTTACTCGTCAGGGTCATTCGCCTGGAGTCGACTTCCCGCGAACCCTAGGTATCGAAGCCACAGGAATCGTTGAGCATGCTCCGGGCGGTGAGTTTGAGAAAGGTCAGATCGTAATGACAGCTATGGGTGGTATGGGTCGTCAATTCGATGGTGGATATGCTCAGTATACCGTCGTACCCACGAATCAAGTACAGGCCATCACTGTACCCACGAAACTCGGCTGGGATGTTTTGGGCGCTATGCCTGAGATGTTAAACACTGCTTACGGCGCCATTACAAAATCCTTGAATGTCAAAAAGGGTGATCGTTTGCTTATCAGAGGTGGTACAACATCGGTTGGCCTTGCTGCGTTGGCGATTGCAAAGGGACTAGGTGCACATGTCACCTCAACGAGTCGACGACCGGAGCGAGAGTCAATGCTCCGCGAGTACGGTGCTGATGAATTCTTCGTCGACGATGGGGCTATCGCCGAGCAGATCAAAGATGAGGGCCAAAAATTCGACAAGGTACTGGAACTAGTCGGCGTTGTGACTTTGAAAGACTCCCTTAACGCTACAGCCAAAGGTGGCGTTGTCAGCCTTGTGGGTATTGTTGGTAATTCGTGGAATATTGAGAACTTTCAGCCGCAGGAATTTATTCCCAAGTATCGTTTTCTAACTACCTTTGGTGGCTGGATTGAGGAGTTCATGGATACACCCCTGAATGATATTGTTCAGCAGGTGGAAGACGGGACGTTCAAGATCAAAGTTGGAAAGGTGTTTCACATTGATCAGATTGCTGAGGCGCATCAGTGTATGGATGATAATGCAGCGGAAGGAAAAATTGTTGTTTTGACTGGTTGATTTGGCCCTTTTAATGTAAGAAGTTTTATCTATATGGTCATTCTAGACTTCTTACCGATGAATTGAATTTGTATCGTGAAACCTATTCTATGTTCTATCGATGGACATTTGTTTCATGCATAGCATATTATGGCTCAGCGGCTAGGCAGGGATGCGGTGACTTGATAGAGGAGGCATATGAAAATATGTAAAAGAAAATAGAAGATGCGTAAGAAAGTGAAAAAAAAGGACCTCAGAAACCCATCAAGTCCCATCAAACTCGTGTCTCGAGAAAAGGATGGGAGAGATGCATTTATTTGCTGCGCTTGTAGATCTTCTCCAAAAAAGCCGAGAAAACCTCTTTCTTCAGACCTTCCGACTCGTCAACAGCTTCAATTTGTTGACGCAGTTGGCCAACGCGCTGCTCCTCAAACTTCAAATAGTGTTGTTCGAGCTTGATGTCGTTATAAAGAGCCTTGACCTTGGCCTCTAGAGCACTGTCCTTGCGACCATAGGCCTCGTCGAGAAGCTTGCGCTGTTCGGGGGTGACTATGGTCAAAGCCCGGTTGACGAGCCACGAGCATTTGTTGTCTTGGATGTCGGTTCCGATCTTTCCAATTGTCTCTGGTGATCCGAAGGCGTCCAGGTAGTCGTCCTGGATCTGGAAGTATTCACCCAACGGAATCAAAATGTCCTCACACTGCTTCAAGTTCTTGGGCGTAGCAACCTGTAGGTAGTGGAGAGCAAGGGTGACGGGGAGGTAGAAACTGTAGTATGCAGTCTTGTACTTGACGATGAAAGTGTATTTCTCCATGGAGAAGTTGTTCAAGTCAACGTGGTCTTCGGGAGCGGTAATCAAGTCGCACAATTGTCCGAGCTCGGTCTGCCAGGTAGTTTCGTGGAAAAGTTCAAGCAGGTCGGTGTAGGCAGGGTGTGATCGGAAGTATTTCTTGAGAATGACATAGATAGCACTCTCCAACATGAATGCATCGTTGATAGCAATCATACCAACTCCTTCCCTTCGGTACCAGCACGGTTGTCCTCGGCGAGTGATTGAGCCGTCCATGATATCGTCGCTGACAAGAAAAAACGCTTGGAGAAGCTCTGTAAACCATCCGAGTAAAGACAGATGTTTCTTTTCTTCGTCGGTTAGAGGTCGACCGAGTAAGATGCTGCCAGTGTCGGGCACTGACATGCCGCGATTCATTTTACCGCCGACAATATTGGCATTGAGGGACTAGATTGATGAAGCTCTTTCGTAAGCAATTGAACAGACCCCGAATTGAAACTGGTGTGGTGACAGTCACTTACATCAGAAAACCATTTTCGAGCATTCTCTGGCAAGTTGTACTGTTCAGTCGCTTCGAGGATGTCCTTGATAAGGGGGTGTACGAACCCCTCAAACTCAGATCGCGAGATACGAGTGGCCATGCTGACAGAACAATTGAGACTCAACCAAGGGACAGGATATCGTATCGAGGTAAGAGAGGAACAAATAGCTAGGCAGCTCAATGGGAAAGTGCTCTGTTGTTGTTGTTGTTGTGGTGGTGGTGGAGGTGACTTCAGAGGGGTAAAAATAATTAATTGTTCCTGCCTCAGGCCCCATTCTGATCGGTACTGCGTTTGGTCCAGAACGGTGCTAGCGGATACCCACTTTCGGCTTTGTCTCCATTCTTTGCCCTAATTGAGTAATGCCGGAGATTTTGTATATCTCCCGACTCCCGAGAAGACGACTTCAAAGGTTGAATGGTGAACAGCCATATTATTAAGCATGCCTTGCTTAGAGGAAGAAACACTGTTTGTCAACTATCACCATGGTCTTGATGTATCAACAGCATGCATACCGAGGGCGCCCATAGTACGTCTAAGTACATATTGCATACGAAGCCGGACTGGATGAAGAAGTCAAACGACACCCATGGCCAGAGTGTATATATGGTCTGTCTCTAGATGCATCGAAATTAGTTATGTACTTACACTACCAAGATGGCATTAGAATTCTAGCCTTACACCTGTGCCACGTATCCCACTGATTCGGATTTGGCAGTCGATGGCGAGATCTGGCATTCAGCAAGCTGGCTTTACAGATATTATAGAAATATTACATTTTCAGCGTATAAGCAGGCTTAATTGCACGGTTGTACTTAATATAAGTACTAAAGAGTGGTAATCCTGTTAGATTTCTGTTCAATACCTAGTTAATTCATCCATGGATAGTCAAGGCGAAGCAGCGACACCGTTAAACCCTAAACCCGGTTACCAAGAATCCTTCTCAACAGGATATCTACCTTGTTCCTAATTGAGCACAAAACAGGGAGTAGCATGTCACCTCTCACTTCTCCGAACGGCATGACACTTCTTGCCAATAAAAGTTCTGGCAACTATTTGGATTGGCAGCAATTCCCAAGTGAGACTGGCCTGGAGTAAGAGGGCAAGGAGCATGAGCACCACCTGGCGGGAAGGTAATGCAAATAGCGCAGTTACCGCCAAAACAAGTAGAGGAGCCACCCATGGCAAGTGCCTGGTCTGTAGAATTCACAATGTTCAGGTCTCCAGCACCTCCGAGCCAGGCAAATCCGCTACCGTTGGGATCTCCCATCTGATCTTGCATGTACCATGTACCATTGACTGGGACGTATTGATCGGCAGAGGTGGTACAAGTAGTCGTGTCACCGCAGACACGGAAGACTACACCAGGGTTCTCGCCCATCACGACGTATTTAAGAGCATTGTCATGGCCGAGGTAGTTATTGTTCAAGCTGAGGAGGACGTAGCAATGTCCGTACTTGATACCCAGATCAACGCCGGTTTTGTTTGCGCACACGGCCTTGCCACTGCAAACAGAGCCGCCGGAAGAGGGAGTGACACAATTGAAGCCCTCAAGAACCTGGCCGATTGGGCAGCAGACTCCAATACCGAGGAGTATATCCACCCAGAAGAGTTGGGCGGATACAATATCACAACAGCCGCTGGCATTAGTTAGGGGGTTTTTGAAAGGTGTGCACGCCCTTTTGTCTAGCTCGATAGTGGTGAGATCACTGGGCGTAGCAGAGACCAGAGAAGGGAGAAAAAGGAGAGGGAAGGAGTAGAATGCCTTCATATTGGTAGTTTTGGTTTTCTTGTTCTGTTGTTGCTTTTGAAGATGAAGATGGGAATGATGATGTGACAGTTTTCGAGGGGAATCATTACCTTTTTATAGACAACTCGAAGACATTAGTGTCCAAGGAAACTGATTTCTCCTCTTGAGAAAGCCAGCAGTGTGTTCAACATCTAGCGAGCTACTGATATTTTGGATCTAGTCCACAGTCAGCCCGAACTCATTTTCTAGGCTAGAGATGGTGTACGAGTACGTATTACCCCTGCCGGAAGTCAAGCTAGAATGTGATAGCCTTCAGAGTTGCATGAACCATACTAAGATAGTATCGGTCGAGTGGTGGTAACCATCAGTTGTCTATTCAAGTACCTTGACTATTTGCAGCATCCAGCCAACGAAAGACCCTACTGGGCAGAACGCAGTGAAGTCGAAGCGAAAATGGAGTTTAGGTCCTACACCACTCCACTTTTCGTCTTCGAGTGTGGCTGGCTAGTAGTTGACATTCCATTTTGAGACTTCCTGTCTTCAACTCCGAGGCAATCTAATAATCATGAAGATCATGAGGTCACAGATGCGAGCTGAATATGGTTATAGAAGAGATCCAGACCTCGATATCTTGAGATCACATGGGGGAGTGAATGGTTCTTAGATCACTTTCCCCTCATTCTGATATTTAAGAATATCCTCAGCCAGCCTCGTATAGAAACTTGGAATACCACGGCATCTCCGGAACTCCTAGGGAACCTGAAGCAGGTAAATAGTGTGTAAGAGAGTATGGTCGGCGACTTGTAATTTCGATTTCTCCTGACTATTGTGTGTCAGATGATAGGTTCGTATATGATCCATGAAAATGCTACTTATAGCCTCAACGCAGCTGAGAAGAGTGTGGAGTGGAGACGTGATACCTGATAGAGTATCCAACCTCAGAGTCTACGGCCAATATGTTCATATTTCCAAGGTTTCTGAGACTGCCATTTGAACTCATCCACACCAGGTTTTTTCTAGACCTAGGCCCCCTTAGCATTGTGGAGAATTTGAACACATATTTCTGGTCCTTAGATGTAGATAGAGATTGGGTACGTGCATACCCGCCCACACAAGCCGAGTAGCTTCGCAAAGGGAACCTAATCACAGATCCTAGTTCATTTATACTTTCTCCGCCTCCAAACTAGGACAACGACCTGCAGTATGTCCAGATATATAAGCTTATTATATTGACATATAACGGGTCTAGTGCGGATGCATACTATATATGTAGTCATAGACGATGCTGTCCTCAAGCTTCCGAACAAGGGATCCATTGCACTATGATTCCTGCGCATAAGCACTTCGACCAAATGAGATCAAAAATGAGATTTCGAAGAAGAAGAAGAATTCATAATTCAATTACTAACGGGTAGTTGTACATGCGCTACCACCCTCCGTGCAGGCACGGGAAGATTCAAACCTGGACTGGAATGTCTCAACTCCACTCGACCTGTTCTATACCTTAATAAGAGAAAAGAAGCAATAGTTTTCATGTAGCCTGGGGAAATATGCACTATTACTGTCAAAAAGTGGGGATGAAATAGAGTGTACATCGGCGTGTTGGTTGTTCAGGATTGAATTTCAGCCAGCCAACCCCAACCCGTCATGTGTTGGTGTAGAGGCTCCTCAAGACCTTGACTCGCCGTCTTTTTTCACAGGCACGTACTAAGATAGTTCTTGCTATTGGCTAGCTGCAGTGTAAATCACAGCCTTAGCAGAGTAGGAAATAAGTACTTGGTTCTTGAAGAACGAGTGTTCGTTTACGCAATTTAGTGGCGCTCATTTTCCGTTAGCTAAATACAGTTGGCGCGGGGAAAAGTGATGGATCTATCCGTTCGATGCGTGTTGCTCTCCCACTTTGCCCTTGCACAGGACATGAAGGTTGCATATCAACTATTCGTCTCAGAACAATCTTATATCATGTATTGATAAATAATTTGATTGACATTGTCTAACTCGCCGGATATCTTCAAAGGCCATCATAGAACCAATGGCATCTTATTGGTTGAAGTATACTTTTAGATCTGCAGGAGCCTAGATACTTTCGAGTTAGTTCCCGCATCATAAATACCTAGATTGCCAATCAAGATCCGATGTTTTTGCATCGGATGTGGGGCCTCTGACCCACTGGCCAGTAATTTCCCAATCGAGACATTCTTTCACTAAACTGCATCAAGGCCAATCAGATGACTGTCCAAGGATAGTGTTACTACATATTATGTTATATACAGGATTTTGGAGTTTAGATGGCTATAATGGCCGAGCAGACGGTTCAATAGGAGATCTAGAAAGCAGCCTGAAGCCTCATCCTGTACCTAAAGAGAGTTTAAAATGTGAGACTTGGGCCGAAGAAGGTATACTTCGTACTTAGATATCCAAGATAAATTTTACCACTTATTAGCCGGCACTAGTTGTCGAATTTGTTTTTGAACACCGACACCTTCTGATGGGAGTGAGGGGATGGTTCATTGTTCACTCCTGGTTCTATGACTCGGATCCTCAGCATAGCATCTGGTGACAGGCTAGATGACTTTGGAATCATTTCATGAAAGTAACCCTGGAAGCACTCACACAAGTGCCCAGGGATACTAGCATGCTTGTGGAACAATACTACAAGAAGATACAACAGTCCATGAAGACCCAGTCTGAATATGACCCAAATCTTTAACTTCTGCATAGTAGTGAGTGTAGATGGAACTTGTATTCTGGGGCGTGGTGGCGGTCCATCAGCCATCCGGGAATGATAAAGAAACATCGTCATTATATACAGGTTGTCATCATATTCATTTTAGAGTAAATCGGAGTCCAAGTATATTAATTGAGGCATCTCATCCCACCCACCTACTGGGAATCCGCCGAGTCATGAACATGCCGCCGTCGCAGCTTACCTTCGGCATCATGCTCTTCATCCCAGCGAGCCACATCGGCCTTGTTTACTTTCACTAAATGATGGACAACCGAGTTGTTCTCATATTCTATCACTGTCTGTCGGAGTTCATAGCCCTTAAGTCTTGGTAGAAGTTTGATCCACACGTAATAGTACACGCCGCAAAAAACGAGCCTGTTCAAAGTTGTTAGCGTTGTATTCAGATGGGAAAGAATTTCCGGCGGAACGTACAGTCCAATGCCCACTACCAAATACGTTCCGTACCAGAAGCTGACATCGCCGCCAGTAGCGCCTGTGAGTGGTGGATACCACGGAGCTATGAGCATGTATGTATTTGTAAGAGTTGCAAAGGCAATAGCGATGTCCCATGCGCGATACTGAGGTTGCGGAAGACCGGCTCGCTTCCTGCGTCGGCGAATCAAGACCAAGCCAACAACCAAGAGTAGATTGAATACGTTTGAAGGGTAAACAGCCAGATCCACAACTGTTTACACGTTAATTTTATGTTACATTCGTGATGGTGTAGCACATACCGAAATTGAAAGCATCGCCGGCAGGGGGTGCAAGAATCATGATGATAGTAGTCGTCCATTGAAAGACATACGGTCCCAAGGGCGTTCCGAAAGGCTTCGTATAAGTCCAGAATTTTGGGTAAGGGAGAACACCTTGTCTAAAAACAGTTGTGAGTTAGCATAATGCCATACTAAAAATTGAGAACATTCTAGTTCATCGGGACTAACCTTCCAGTCTCACGAAGGATTCTCGACCCATTGACCAAGACAGCAACCATATTTCCAAAGGCACTCAAACAGATAAGCACATTCAGAGCTCGTGCAGCTCCGCTAGTGCCAAACAATTTTTGAAAGAACACTGCCGCAGCAATCTGCTTAGACGCCAAGATGTCCTCTCGCGAGGCAACGGAGAAGTAAGCGACGTTGACTAGAATGTAGAGGACAGTAACAACAATCAACGAGGCCGGAGCGCTCCAACGAAGCGTTTTGGTTGGATTCTAAGATAGTTAGACAAGCCCCAAAGGATGGATCGTCAGGGATGTGAATAGTCTCTCACCTTCATCTCGTTCACAAGACCAAAGGCGTTGGTATAGCCCGCATAGGAGAAAATGAGCTTGACCATAGCATTGGTGGCACCGTATGCGGTGGCATCGGACGTCCCTCTCCAAGCATCTCTCCAATTGACATTAGGATCTGCTACGCGTGTATGCCCTCCAAGAACCACTAAACCCGCAATCGATATCCTGCAACGGTTAGCAACTGCATTTCGTCGGCTCGAACCGAGGCACTGAGAGGTCACAAACAGTAATAAGGTAGCGAGCTTGATGAAACCAAAGCCGAGAACGACCCGTAAAGACCATTTGGTACTCAGAATAACAACTATTGAATTTTATGGTTAGTGTATGTTGTTACCATATGGAGAGAGTCAAGCTATAAACTAACCTACTGTTGCCACAGTATATACGGCTATTGCCACTGCTTTCAACTGCCACGCTGTGTACACATGCCCTGCGAGTTTGAACATGTACTGGGAGAAAACAATCGCGTTGCTGCTTGTGAATGAGAAGATAACGTGCTTGATGGCGAACACCGTCGGGAAGAAGTACAATGGTTTCGGATATGCTTGTTCGAGGTATACGACATCGGATCCAGAACGACTGGGAAAGTAGGACGACAGCTCAAGATACACAGAGAGGGTGCTCTGGGATAGCAAGTATCCTATGAACCAGTATATCATAGTCAAACCCACGGAACCGACACCCTTCAGTATTGTGGCCGCTGTGATGAAGAGAAGAAGTTTAGCCAATCACAACCACAAGTAATTCCAGCAACACGAAAAGCTCAGGGACAATAATCTTACGCGTCGAAAAGATACCAGTCCCAATCATCTGGTTGACGTTCAAGCACAAGCTCACCCATGAGTCGACTGAATATCCCAACGGAGATTGCCTTTCCACCGGCGCACCCCTCGCATCTTGATAAGTTGCGATGGAAGTGTTGGCACCTTCTGCCACCTTATAAGCAATATCACCATCCTTGACAAACTCTTCATCGGAGTCCCTGTCGCTGGTATTGACTCCCACATCGTGGCCCTTTTCTTGATCAGGGAAGGGTGATGCCATTGTTGAATTGGATTTATGTTAATTCATCAACTCATGCTATAGGACGACGGACTCCGGAGAAATAAACAAGACACCATTTTAAACCCTTCTTATAGACGATCAACCGCAAAAATACGAGTCTGATGTTTCATTAATCGATGCCGCTAAGGAGTGCTCATCGATGTCTCCAATGGCGCCATGCTAGTGGCACAAGAAGATCGCGACGATCATTCGACCGCAACCACGTTATCTGCACCTCGACAGGGATTATGGTGCATTGTGTGCGAATATGAAGAAATTGTGTTATAGCTGATTGTTGGCTGGAAATGTCTTTCCAGGCGGAGGATGGACACTTCCGTGCCGTATCTGGGGATTCTCACGACACGCCCAGAGCAGGGCCACCATGTGGATATGTGTTAAAATATATATGCCGTCAGCTTTTAAAAATAACCGAGATACGCAGGTAAAAACGTCTTCGGCGACTACCCCCATGTGTTAGGCAGCTTGGGAAGGTAGGATTCGTCACTGGGGCCGTGCATAGTTCGCATATATTATAACCTCATATAATTTGTACCACTAGTGGGATCAGAGTGATCGGGATTTGGGTGATCGCGTAAAAACAGCGCTCAATGATGAATGATACCATCGCGGACGAGGTTTGCAGGAGAGAGTGTCAGTGTAGAGACAAAGACTTACGAATCCTTATCATGCTTTGTTGCCCCAAGACGACCGCAGTATTTGTCTGCTGTTCTCTAACGTCAAAATTGACTATGTGGACACCGCCATCAATGTCAATATGTTTAAGCCTAGCTTGCTATGGAACCGAACTCAGTTGTCGCCACGACAAAGCTTTCCACTGCGTACCTATATCCATATGAGGAATCAACGGGATTTGATGTCGTGGGTCTAGCTCTCAAGATTGCTCCGTCCGGAGTGGCCGCCCATTTGCGGATGATGAGAAGATAGACGAAGAAGGGTTGGTAATTTGATATGATCTGGCCGGCGCGGCCCGCTTTCAGGTGGTATTACTAAATGATCCTGACCACCTCACACGGTCAAATGATGCCATCCCTCTAACTTTAACAGCGAGCGAGATGTAGATCTGTCATGTTTGCTCTTGAGCGTCTTTGGCTTGTAGTTGGCGGGAGATGGACGAAGGAAGCGCTAGTACGAGTGTATGAGAGCACAATCTGCTTTTTGTTTTCATCAGCTATATCACCACTGAATTTTAACTCATTGTAATCTGATGCTACCAATTTTAATTAAATTTATGATATCTGTTCGTCAATTGTTGCAGGTCGTCTCCATCGCTGGTAGACGTTGTCGAACGCTATGTATATAACCCTGGAAAAGGGGCCCGGACGCTGACAACCTGATCTTGGAACATCACCTCACTTCATGTGGCCATCGTACTATACTAAATGATATAGCATGTGTGCAACGTCTTGTTCAGTTATTTAGTGCCAACGCTTCACTACCTGCGTAATATTTATCTGATTTGCTTCGGCTATAGCTTCGGAGCATCCACGTAAAAATATATCCGATCAGACATATGACACACATCGCCTGGCTTCGACACGTGCGAATCACCGAGTCGACCCTTTATATTTTTATCGCTAATTAGCTCATGTATGTTAGAAACTCCTCGTCAAGCAATACCCGTTCGATACTTTCGAAATGTGGTTGGAATTGCTGCTACCTCTGGAAGTGCAGTAAAGATACCAGGATAAGGTGGGCGTGTTTGGTATTGTGGTTGACCTGTACGGATTTGTTTGATACAGGTATATTTCAATGCAGATATCGTTTTCTTTACTTCCAAGCACAACGAGTATGCTTCTCTGTCTCGCCAGGGGTTGCGGGGGCCGCGACATGGGCGTGCGGTAAATTCGGGTCCATTGGTGATACGCAGAATGCGAGGACCATCTTCACTGGAAAACAATTCTTCGATATGTCCTCTCTTCTCAGTGTCCCGTCGTCCTGGATGTGGCTCATTCTGAGAGACCGCTTTAAAGCAGAAGCGATGGTATCGAAAAAGCGAAGACAACTAGAGGGGTGTAGGGCATGAAGTAGACAGTAATACTGAAAACTAATATCTGCACAGCTGCGAAAACAGTATCAACCAAAATTTGAGTGATCCATAAATCACTTGGGCGCTGGAAGGTATAGGCTTTATGCTTATTCACAATCGGATGGCCAAGCCAGTTCTGTGAGGAGATGGGTAGTCAGCTGGCTCCAGTTAGAGCTTCTGACAAATGTGTTCTGCATTATGCTAAGTTCACTGTCAGGAACAATGCTCGTCTCTGTCGGCCAGCGTGGCCAGGCCGTTTGGTTCTACTTGATTGCGTCGCAGAGATCCATACTATCTGATTGCTGGAAACGTGATCACGTAGTGTGTAGAGCCGTGGAGTGGGTGTCATTGAAACGAAGAATTTTATTGCCTCGTCCTGACAGAAGAAGGAATAAGGAAATTCATCCTCTTTTCAAGAATAGTGGATGTATGCCCCCAACTACTTATAATAAAAGTAAGCATTGAGCCACAAGATGTTTCGACTATCTGTCTTACCAGTTCATCCTCAATCCATTTTTTATGTTATGGGAAGGCATCCTCTATGTCGCAGCTTAGAAGCCAAATAAAGCTATGCTTCCCTCCGCGACGCCTGGTTCTTCGTGGAACTTGCTGGGATGGATTGTATTTAAATTCTGTGATGCTGTCCTTCCTCTTGTGCTCTTCCAAAATTTTTCTTATATACAGAATACAAGATTTTATTTTCCTAGCCGGTCCTATCCTATGGAATAGTCAAATTATGTCTTTCACAAGCATGTCTCTGGGGAGAAGAGTGAGCAAAGAGATGGAAGAATTGAGGAAAACTAGTGTCAATATAAAGAACAAAAGAGAGATGGAGGAAGCAAAGTTTTCTGTACTCCAAGTAGATAGAAATATCCAAGTAATAATTACGCACAGAGCTATTATCACCCTTCATCTCATTGTAGGAGGGCAAAAGATAACATTATTGTACGACTGACCATAACAAATAAAACGAGCAAGGAGCACCTAGGACCCATCTGCGTAGTTCAAACAGTTTCCTATTACGGTCAGTGTAACAATCTTATAAATTCCTCTGTACCCCCAGCAACTCTGGGTTGTCTGGATGGCAGATGAAAGAAATTAGGGCTAGGGCTAGGGCTTGCAGTAGCGCTGGTTCATGTGACATGACTCGCAGCAGTTTGAGCCTAACCTGATTGGGCCAACGGCGCAACGGCTGAACGAACCAGTGGATAGACTGAGAACACCTTGTTTGCTTCGTAAGCTCCAATCAGGGCCCTATCAGCCGCCAACATGAAACCAGCAGACAGAGACAAGATGCTAATCGTCTCTCCGCCAAGTTACAACCCCGACACCGCCCAGAAGCAGCAGGGGTGAGCTGAGATCTAGTCTTGTGTGACACATATTGCAGCCACGCTTTGTCCGTTTGGATTTGTCTCAGCGTCTCGTTATGCCACCTTTTTTCCACTCTCGGAATGACCTGACTTTGCCTCTGCCTCTCTTTTATCTCTCACATTGACATATCCTGCTGATGGTAGCTCTCTTCTGAATGATACGGGCTCGTCGCCGCAGGAGAAATGCGCCTGTTCCGGAAATACGTCTTGCCATCGCATAACGAAAAGAGTGCGGGGAAGAAGAAAAAGGAGAAGAGATTCCGCGCGTCAAGTCTATTCAACAGCAACAGTAGCAGGGCTACCAGCAGGACTTCGCCATTGTCTTCTTATTCTTCTTCGAGCTCCGATCCTACGAAACGACTGTCTGCGGATGTCCTCGCCAGAATATTCTACTATGTCTGCCCTCATACACTCGATGAATCATACAACTCGTCCGAAGAGTCGATAACTGAAGATGGCTGCATGCTCTGTGATATGCGAGACTTGGCATGTTGCGCTTTGGTGAACAAGAAGTGGTGCAAGTCAGCCCAAAAACTACTGTTCGTGTTCTCCTGTCTCCTAGTCCACCTCTGTGATCCATTGGTCTAATTTGTGATCCACGACTGCAGATACCAGCATGTCCGCATTGACGCCGTCCATTACTGTGAGCTCGAGATTGAACTGTCGTCTAAACGCAAACGTAGCCGCTCCTTCGTCGACCAAGCCGGGAAAAAGTTGGATGTTCCGCAGTCGCGGTTGTACCAGTTCATGAGGACAGTTAGGGATTCGCAGCAGCTTGCCAACACTGTTTTGTCTCTGAGATTGCCCTACATGACTCGAGAGGCTAGCAAATCGGACCTCGCTCGAGCAATATCCGTACTCAGAAACCTACGATATGTCGACCTACCAGTGGGATTCTTCACTGACGACCCCTCGTCGTACGCCTTGAAACAGGAGCTGATGGCGAATTGTCCCGACGTTCGACGGATGACTTACGCACATGGATCCGAGATGAGTTTCTCTAAGATACCCGGTTCGTCATTGTGGAGGAATCTGGAAAGTCTTGAACTATCGAATCTTCAAGTTGAAGAGAGTACGTTACGGCAGGTTCTCTCTTCGTTTCCTGCCTTGCGATGCTTGAAATTGGAGAGTATGCCATCAATACGAGACTCTGTTTTCACGCCTAACCAGTATCTGCCGATGTTTCCGCCTATCGCAAAGTTGACCATCCGGAACATGTTATCCATTACTGCTAGCGGGCTGGCTACTCACCTTTCCGTTCCTCAAAATCAAAAGGCTCTTGAAGAGTTAGCTCTGGTGCAATGCGGAGTTCGTCCAGAATCACTTTATATGATTTTCTCGAGGGCGCCTCGACTCGCAAATCTCACCCTAGAACTAGAGGTGGATAGTTCCTTTCTTACTCAAGAGGTCCCGCCTTTGGCGTCCAGGAGCCTGAAGACGTTGCACTACGAGATCACCTGTTCAGGCAGCCCGACTGGACTACAACCTGTGACAAAATCCCACTATGACTACCTAATGTCTTCGCTCAAGGCAAATAACCTTCCATCTCTGCGGAGCCTCTATGTTTTAGATTCTTCTTTCGCGGACATACTTCTCCTGGCTCCTCCGCCGCGTCTATTTGGTGGGGGCGAAGGCGGATCACAGTCGTTAGGACCTGGCTTGCAACACCCTTTGACCCTGTACACGAAAGGCATGGATGAATTCGAATGGAATGTGACCCAGTTCGAGCCCATGTCATCTGGTAGACGAACGAGTACGACAAGGCCGGTCAGTTTGCACTCCGCGCAACTGAGTCCGCAATGGGGTGGAGAAGCGCGACAGAGTGTTCTTGTTGGAAATGGATTTGGAGGATATCTTGCTGTCCCCGTGAATGAAGGACGACCTATGAGTAGTGGCGGGATTCGGGGTAATAAAAGGGACAGCAAGTATGACCTCTGGAGGTGATACCCTTTCCTTCTTAGGTTTCCATTATTCTCTGTATGATAATCAGCTCATCTGCATAGCTAGTTCTTCCTATTTGGCGTTATTGTAGTAGGATCTTTCATTCAGATGCGTCTCCAATATCAACAGATGAACCCCACTAACAAATCACCCTCTGGAGGACCTAACAGAATGCAGATTATCCATCATACCATTCAATCCCCTAGTGTAGAATTCTATGTTAGCAAAAGAACTTACACTGCTTCGAATGATCCGAACGATCAAAGCTAGACGGAAACTACTTCACTTCTTCTCCTCGATATTAGGGTTATCGGGGTTCTAGGGTTGTTAACTTGTCATCCATGGTCAGATTGCAGCTCCCCCACATGTGTTTATGTTTGTCATGTTTGCTTCATGTCGTCCATTAATTCTACAAACACATTCTCTTTGAACATTCACAGACCCTCGTTAATTTGGCAGCAGTCTCTAGTTTCTGCTCTCAAGAAGTATACTCTCCATACTTACACGCTACAAACTCACCGAGTACTTTTCGAGGTACCAGCGCCCTGTTTACCGTACGTCAACGCGTCCAAAAAGGATACGATACGAATACATTGAAGCTCCCCGGCCCTCCACATCACGCATTTCCGGTAGACGGACGTGTTCAATTTGCGAATACGGGCCATAAGGCCCAGGTATTTACAAGATGGCAATGACCTTTACGGAAGATAGCATCAAGGAGCTTAGATTACGGCTGGAAGATGCGGTAATCAAATGCTCAGAGCGCTGTCTCTATCAGTCCGCAAAATGGTAATTGGTGGCCAATACTCCTAGAAATTGAAGGCTTGAAAGTTAATAAGTGCATTGTCTAGGGCTGCAGAGATGCTCAACTCTCTCGTCTCCACCGATGGGAACGATACTGATGCTGAATCACCAGTGGAAACGGAGCCACAACCGCATGTAAATCCATTTACTTCTCAATCAGATCCCACCGAGGCTGCTCTGGAGTTACAAGAAGCACACAAATACCTGTTAGCAAAGTCCTACTTCGACACCCGAGAATATGATCGATGCGCCGCTGTCTTTCTCCCTCCTACGATACCACCCGTTTCTCTCTCTAACGTGTCTCCGAACGTCAAGAGCAGGACGTCATTGACCCCTCAGAAAGGCAAAAGAAAGTCCTTCATACGACCGGGATCAAAAGCTGGTCAGGCGCTACCCCGAAATCCGTATCCGAAGCTCAGTCAGAAATCTCTTTTCTTAGCATTATATGCCAAATATCTAGCCGGAGAGAAGCGACGGGATGAGGAGACAGAAATGGTATTGGGGCCTGCAGATGGTGGTATGACTGTCAATCGAGAGCTGCCAGATCTTGCTCGAGGGTTAGAGGGTTGGTTCGCAGAGCGGGAAGAACGTGGACTGCAAGATCGTGGCCAGGGGTGGTTAGAGTACTTGTATGCGGTCATTCTCTTGAAGGGCAAGAATGAGGAAGAAGCGAAAAAATGGTTGGTACGGAGTGTGCACCTGTTTCCGTTTCATTGGGGTGCTTGGCAGGAACTGAATGAACTGTTACCAAGTGTTGACGATGTAAGTCTCTACTCAACCCTGCTCAAAATCGGCGAGACTGACGTAAATCAGTTAAAACAAGTCGCAGAGACCCTTCCACAAAACATCATGTCCTTTATTTTCCAGGTTCATTGCAGTCAGGAACTGTATCAGGCCACTGATGAAACACATCAAACTCTCAACGGCCTTGAATCTATTTTCCCGACTAGCTCATTCTTGAAGACCGAGAGAGCTCTTCTATACTATCACTCCAGGGGTAAGTGGCCTTGTACCATTGAATATCCGGACGGTGTAGATTAACATCTTGCAGATTTCGAAGAGGCTTCAGCAATATTTGCAGATATACTTATTGAATTCCCCCATCGCTTAGATAGCCTCGACCATTACTCCAACATTTTGTATGTCATGGGAGCAAGACCTCAACTCGCATTCGTTGCACAACTAGCCACAGCAACGGACAAATTTCGACCAGAAACCTGCTGCGTGGTAGGAAACTACTACTCCCTAAAATCTGAGCATGAAAAGGCAGTCATGTACTTCCGACGAGCTCTTACACTCGACCGCAACTTTTTATCGGCATGGACCCTCATGGGCCATGAATATATCGAAATGAAAAACACACACGCAGCGATCGAATCTTACCGTCGTGCCGTCGACGTCAATCGTAAGGATTACCGAGCATGGTACGGTCTAGGTCAAGCATACGAAGTCCTCGATATGTCGTTCTATGCCTTGTATTACTATCAACGCACCGCTGCATTGAAGCCCTACGATCCCAAGATGTGGCTAGCAGTAGGGACCTGTTATGCCAAAATGGGCCGTTTGCAGCACAGCATCAAAGCTATGAAACGTGCTCTGGTTGCAGGTGCATACTATGAGCAAAGCCTCGATGCTGATCCGACGCATCCTTCGGCAGGACGTAAGGTCCTCGACCCGGACACACTCCATCAAATAGCGTTGCTGTATGAACGATTGGGTGATGAGGATGAAGCCGCGGCGTATATGGAACTTACTCTACAACAAGAAAGTGGAGAAATCGAACGAAATGAAATGGACTCTGACGACGATGATGACGCCCTCGGTGACGATGGGAACTCGGATGACGAGACGACTGGACTACGGTCTCGACGACAACGACGCCGCCAACAGAAAAGTAGAGATGATGATAATGAGGTCGAAGCTGTGGGTGGTACAGGCGTTACGGCGACGACATCCAAAGCGCGATTGTGGCTTGCTCGATGGGCACTCAAGCATGGAGATCTAAACAGAGCGGATCAGTTGGCCAGTGAGCTGTGTCAGGACGGGATAGAAGTTGAAGAAGCGAAGGCTTTGATGAGAGATGTTAGGGCGAGAAGGGAGGGTGGGGATGAAAAACAACTCCATATATAGATAGGAATTTGGTATCTTAATGCTTTATGATATATGATCTTGTTCTTGTCGGAGAGGAGATTAAATAACTTTCATTAAACTATGGGGGATAGTGTACATTGTTGACCACTGAACCTAGAAAGAAAGGTAGGAATAGGTACAAGACCCCAAACTGTACAAAATCATTAAGAGACTATCGAGGATAACATGGCATTTCCACCCCTCGACACAGAACGACGAGCGCGTGTCCAACTCATCATGACTCGAACCTCGTCACAAAAGAAAAAGAAAAATCAAGAAATCATGAAAAAAGTTTCAGGGCATCTCTTCAAGAACCTTCAAGAAGTGGCCAAGAATCTGTGGTCCAACGTTTCCAACACCAATCAATGACTGATCAAATGCTGGGCACAACTTAGACGAAAAACGGCTGCTGCTGAGGGTAGCGAATTCCCAGGCCCCCATTAGGGTCTGGTATATCGAGTGGATAATGGAATTTGTCGTCCTCCGCAGTACGAACATTGGGGTCCTTGTAACGGTCACCAAAGAGATGGACATTAGGCCGGACGGAGACAAACTCGCCTAAAACCTCGACATCGCTGGGTTCGTAGAGATTGATAATTTTTGCAGCTGCAGGTTCGCCAAAGTGAAGAGCTCTAGCACCAAATTTATTGATCTGATCGATCACGCGACGAGGACCAGAGTTAGACGGAGCAGTGCTGCGATCCTGGCGCCAGGAGACGGTAGCGTAGAAGTACTGGGTGCCGTATTCGGTCCACCAGTCGTTCAAGAGAAAGATGTCATTGTTGATGCCTTCATGACCTCCAGCCTTGAGGATGCGGCTGTCAAGAAAGAAAATCTTTCCCTGAGATGGAAGCTCGGTGTTTGGCTGAGAAAGTTCAGAGGTCACCAGATTACCGAGGTTGTACAGCTGCATAGCCAGGACTCGAGATGGGTCTTTGATGTTGACCAGCACAATGCCCATAGCAATGCCAAACTCTGCTGCAGCCGGGTTGGACCACTGAAGTGCTTCACGAGTGTGTGGAAAACCCAATGATTTCACAAAATGCTTTGCAGAGAATGTGAATTCACGTGGAGCTTGACGAAACATGTCCTCTTGAAAGCCAAATTCACC
This sequence comes from Talaromyces stipitatus ATCC 10500, assembly GCF_000003125.1. Taxonomy (NCBI): domain Eukaryota; kingdom Fungi; phylum Ascomycota; class Eurotiomycetes; order Eurotiales; family Trichocomaceae; genus Talaromyces; species Talaromyces stipitatus. Next base: position 1,278,676 of record NW_002990116.1, read on the forward strand.
ACAGTAGATTGGAATAGTAGAGAGTGGAGACTTGAGAGGAACTTGGAGATGGCGGGAATCCTTTTTGTTCAAGTGATAATCCCCGATGTCATAATTCTCGTCTTCGTTTTTCTTAGCGACATCTGCTGCATCTGCAATGAACTTCCAAGCCTCCTTATAGGTAGCAACTGCACGTTTTGGATTTGGACACTCTGCAAGATTTGGATTCTCCCGCAGTGGTGTGGTGAATCCACTAGCCAACCTTGGGGTGTGAGGGAGTTGAGATGTAGGGTTCGCGCTAATGCTGCCAATACTGGTAGTCAATGCTCGTGGGATAGGGCTTCCTCGAGCTCGAAGAGACTGCTGCGGAGCTTGATCCAAATGAATAGAATTCTCCATGGTTGACGATGAGGTTGATGCAGATATTTTAGGACGCTTCGAGCACGATGCAGAGTACAAAGTTGACAATGCTGAGTGCAGGTCTGACGATGCAGAGTGCAGGTCTGACGATGCAGCGTGCAAGGTTGATGTAGAATTCAACTTTGAAAGAGGATGGATAAGAGACAATGTGCGTTCGTGTTTGTTAAGCGAACTGACAGATGGCGACTGACTAAAAGCTTTGCTAGGATTCTGTTTGTTAGCTCTAATAAGCGAAGCTGGTGTCTGTTTGACTGAAGGCGGTGTCAAATCTGGTGAGATTAGACTGGCTGATTTGGACAAAGAAGATGTGCATGTGAATGATGACGTTGTTGTGCTTTGGGATTTGTCTACAATATACTCATTCTTTTTATCAGTTGAGACTACCTTCTCAAACCATAAAGCATTCTCTTCCTGTAGCTCCTCAGTAGGAACAGCACGTGCCTTTTCAGCCAGATCTTGCAGCTCAGTGAAAGAAACTGTATCCTTAAAAGATCGATCCCAGTGGATCTTCAGGACTCGAGGAAATCTCAGCGTATAATACTGAGCATTACCTGCCTTATCGAAGCCACTGCCCAGCAGCTCTACAACAAACGGGGTCTTGAATGCAACATCCATCTTGGGCAAAGAGTTCTGAATGCTATAGCAATCAAATGCTGTGTTTGAGTCAACATCACATGCGGCAAACTTGCCCCACTGGTTGAGTACTTGCATATCGTTCTCATTCAAGCTGTGTGTGCCAATCATGTCGACGATGCGGAATCGTGGCGAGGAGGTCTGTCGAACAACGTCTTCCTTATTATCGAGACAGCCTATAAAGAAATGTGTCCAGGAGAGTTGACGGACTTTCGATAACAATGGGGCATCTTTCGCGTCATACCGAGCGCCTATCAGGGCAAAATCAGCAGTATCGCCCAGTCCAGGTATATAATCCTTCTTCAGCTTGATCCAACGGCTGAAGCTATCGCTTTTCTCTGGCGATAAGATAGAGAAATAAGGCTCATCACATGCTTTGATCACGTAACCTTCCCATCTTTCGGTGATGCTTCGAGATAATGCCAGTTGAAGACGTCGTATGGCATCAGGGCGGGAAAAGTCAATGATCTCCTGCTCAGATATTTCGGCACGTCCAGGGGCAATCCTAACTGTTTCTTTCAGCAGCAATCGCCGTAATCTATGGGGTTTACTAAGACAAATGTCATCGTCTAGTAGCAGTATATCGAAGAAAACGATCATCAAATGCTCATACGGCTTTGGTCTAGATAAGTTAGCGTGGATAATATTGCACCCTATGTAGGGCACTGACTGTGAATCAAGGTCTGCACCAATATATACACCAGATCGACTGAGGAACTTCCTCAGTTTGTGGAATTCCATGATCTGGCAGTCTCTGTCGTCCCAAACAAGCAGTTCCCCTTCCAGAATACAGCGTCGAGACACCTTGCAATTCGTATCGCCAATTGCGAGACTACGCTTTATGACATCGTGGATTCCAGCCCTATCAAGGGTCGAGTCTTTGCCGCTCTTGGAAAAGATTTGAATGCAGTCTTGTCCCTTCGAGATGTCTATGTGTATCTGGCAGTACTCTCCGTCATACTTCCTTTCCAGGCTCATTCTCCGTTGACGAATCATGTTGCTGCAGTGCTTGATGCTTCGGGCCTTATAGTATTCAGGGCGACCTATCTTTATTCCAAGGCGAGGTACAAGGTGTTCGAGGGCTTTATCGCTTAACAAATTGGCAAAGTCTGACTGTGGTTGAGGCGGGAAGAGCTTCAGTGAAGGCGACTTCAACAATTCAACCGCAGCTTCAAGTGAGTTTTGGAACAGCAGTAAGTGAGGCAAGAGGAAGTGAACTTTCTTAAGAAAGTAATCGACAGGAATCTGCACGGGATGGTATGATTTCAAGATCATGCGTGTCAACCATTTCGCATCTCGGCTGCTCAGTCTGCGATAGAGCGATCCTAGTACCTCATCGAAATCGACAGCGGCGTGTTTTCTGCGCACACTCGGACCAGAAAATCGACAACAGGAAGCAATTTCTTGAAGAGCATTATCAATTTCCTCAACAGTGACTTCTTGCCCCGGAGGTATTTGATTCTCAGCTTGACTCATTACATTCTCGACGCATTCACCGAGATCCCCTCCTCCGCTGACCTGCCACCGGCCGAGGTCTTTCAACCTCGAGGCTCCAAGGTACAGACATCTGCCGATAATCCGAGCTAGCGAAGCATGCTGTAGAAAATACACTCTATCCGGCCGCTTCTCGGGAAGCAGACATGATAGCACGGCAAGTAGGTCCGTATCCTTGTCGTATAGCCGCTTCGAGTAGTTCAAGAACCAGCTGGAGATTATACGGAAATCGGGGTTTTGCGCTCTCGCTGTACTCGTGGCTTTGAGATGACGATTGCGCTCTAGGCCGGAGAGTAAATCACACACGTAGGAGAACTTGAAACCCATTCCCTTTCCAACAATGTTCGAACTCAAATCGCGTGCTCAGAGCACAAGACCGCATTTTTGGATGATTTATCACGACAGTGACCGTATGGCAGTCTTTTTGTTGGTTAGAGCGAGCAATTGAGTTACAACTAGGAAAGATATTTCAGAAAGAAGGAGCAAAGAACGCAACTGGGGGATTAGGGCTGAGACCCAGCACGCATCCATGGTTCGCGAAGTCACGTGATAAACGTGCCATATTAAGGGTTTTCACTTAAGTTACGAATGCCTTTTGAGTATCATACATTTGGAATCTTTATAGTCCTACAGATAATGAACAGATAACCGAATCCTTGGGAAGTAGTACGCATGTATTGACCTGACACCTGATCTCGTGCACGCCCCCCACCTCCAATGTAGTAGCTAACCATAGAACAGAGCGAAACACGAAGACAAATCATAGAATGCCTTGCTTTTGAAGACTACACAAATGTTAGCGTTGGCCATATAAGGTATAAACCAGGGAGGAGTACATACTCATAGTAGATTCTTTCTGGCATGACGTTTCCTTCGGCGTCCTCCATTTGTACCACATTCTCCTTGCTTTCCTTCTCCTTCTTCCTTTCCTGCTCAAGTTTCTCCCACAGTCGCATTGCATCTTCGATTTTGACAATCTCGCGGAACAAGTTGGTTTGTTGAGTTATACCCAAACATTTCAACCCATAAATATGTCGTGCTTCTGAAAAGTGCTTATCGAACGCGCGTCGACCCATATAAACGAAGTTACCGCAGATTTCGCAGGGATACTCCACGCCAAGGCCATGCAGTTTATACAACCAGTAAGGAATAGGTTTACCGTCCCATGCAAGTGGTAGTTTAAGCGGGTTGTATATCCTGTCGTCTCCTTCTTCATCTGATTCTTCTTCGCGGCCAAAGGCACCGGATGATGGCTCCGTATCTGCCATAAGGGCTTCGATTTCCATCTGCCTCTCACGCTCCGTCATACCTTGTTTTCGCTCCACGTTCACCCTTGTTGCTTCCCGTTCAAACTGTAGTGTTTTGGTTAAGCATCGAATGCGATGTTCACGTTCAGCAACTGCCCGTTCTTTGAGTGACTTTAAGGTTGCGTCTTTTATACCACCTGCTGACGCAGAACCATTGGTCGCTGTGATCCCATTGGCTTTCTTCGCTTCAGCAGCTTTGATGTGCTTCTTCCCTGTCAGATGATTTTTGTAGACATTCTCGTTTTTAAACTCTTTTTCGCAGTCGGCACACCATATACCTTCCCCTGTACCCTCAGTTTTGGGTCCAACAGCAGTTTCATTGGTAGTGGCTTCAGCGCCCCATCCTGGAACTTCCTTTGCGGCCCACTGTTTATCAAACTCCTCGTCAAAAGATGCGAATAGTTTGGGGAGGTTCTCCAAGGGTCGGACACGCTTCAGGAAACTCTCAAGATAGCTTGTCAAATCGCCCACGTACTTGAAGTATCTATCTGAAACCTTCGCTGACCGTTTGATAGGCATTTGTGGGGGAGTAAACACATCGAATTGATCGATATACTGAATGTATGTGAGTCGTTTGATCCCGGGAATATTGAGATAGTCCTCGTGGAGCTGAATCAAATCCAAGAATTGCCCATAGGCCTCTTCTCCGGTGAACATAGAATCTATTTCGGGGGCGAAGCTTTCACCCTCTCCTGGGTGTCGTCGCTTATATGCGCGCTCCAAGTTCTCGACCGGTTCATTTGGATAGCGTTTATGGAAGTCTTTTATTTCGTCCAAGCGCTTGTAGAATTCTTCGAACGCGTCGCCTGTAGAGATGGACTGGATTTCCTGAGCACGTAGACCTTCGGCATCTTTATAGATGTCGAGTAACCTTTTTGACTGTTCTTCAATACGATCTAAGAATCCGGCGATTTGATGGTCCCGTGCAAGTCTTTCACGTATCTAGGCAAATAAAAGTCAGCATATAGTTGTAGGAAAGAATGGATAAAGGCATACATTTCGAGGTTCTTCAGCCGCCCGGTCAGCGATTCCCTGCTCTAAACGCTCGAGATCCTCATGGATGAATCGCTGATCTTCGAGAACCATGGCGAGCAGATAAAAGGAAAGCTATAAAAAATAATCCCAGTATGTTTGCTTGAAATGGTTGTTGCGACACAGAAGGAGTGGATAGCTCAGAGCTTTTTGCGGGTACTAGAAGGTCACGTGAGTTTATCGGTGCACGGGCCAGCAACATAAAATATCGGCATGCGCCACCGCAAGTTGCTTCTGACCCCAGAATTGTGCGACAATCGTTGCTGTTGACTTACCTTCTTACTATCACACGAACTAATATAATTCACTATGGCGGAAGGAATTGATCGTCGTGCAGATGGTGAGAACATTTGGATATTTTACTCGAATTGACGGAACTAACATGTTCTAGAACGGATGGAGTTCACAACCTCGAAGGAGGTCACTGTTGCCCCGACCTTTGAGGATATGCATCTGAAAGAGAATCTTCTACGAGGCATCTACGCATACGGCTATGAGTCGCCTTCGGCCGTTCAATCTCGCGCCATCGTCCAGATTTGCAAGGGTCGCGATACCATTGCTCAGGCGCAATCTGGTACGGGTAAAACTGCTACCTTTTCTATCAGTATTCTTCAGGTTATCGATACGGTGGTTCGCGAAACACAAGGTTTGTCTATACTGTCTCCATAGCGATGTGTTTCTGATTCTAACGCAACCTAGCTTTGGTCTTGTCTCCCACTCGCGAACTTGCGACTCAGATTCAATCTGTCGTTATGGCGCTCGGCGATTATATGAACGTTCAATGCCACGCATGCATTGGTGGAACGAATGTCGGCGAAGACATCAGAAAACTTGAGTACGGTCAACACGTGGTCTCTGGTACTCCCGGACGTGTTGCAGATATGATTCGACGACGCCATCTTCGAACTCGCAATATCAAAATGTTAGTCCTCGATGAGGCAGACGAGCTGTTGAACCGAGGTTTCCGTGAGCAGATTTACGATGTTTACCGTTACCTACCCCCGGCTACTCAAGTCGTTGTTGTCTCTGCCACTCTCCCATACGATGTGCTTGACATGACTACGAAATTCATGACAGATCCCGTGCGTATTCTCGTGAAGCGTGACGAGTTGACCCTGGAAGGATTGAAGCAATATTTTATCGCTGTCGAGAAGGAAGAATGGAAGTTCGACACCCTGTGCGATCTCTATGATACGTTGACCATCACTCAAGCCGTCATTTTCTGCAACACTCGGCGCAAGGTCGATTGGCTCACCGACAAGATGCGCGAGGCCAACTTCACAGTGTCAAGCATGCACGGAGAAATGCCACAGAAGGAGCGAGACAGCATTATGCAGGATTTCCGACAGGGAAACTCTCGTGTCCTTATTTCGACTGATGTTTGGGCTCGTGGTATCGATGTCCAGCAGGTCTCTCTAGTTATCAACTACGACCTTCCCAGTAACCGTGAAAATTACATTCACAGAATTGGTCGAAGTGGCCGATTTGGTAGGAAGGGTGTTGCTATCAATTTCGTTACCAGTGACGATGTTCGTATTCTTCGTGATATCGAACTTTACTATTCCACTCAAATTGATGAGATGCCTATGAATGGTAAGTCTTTCCACTTCAGATTCTTTTGTTCTACACAATCTGACTTGAACTGCAGTTGCCGATTTGTTGTCATAGTGATCGAGCTGCTTTTTCATCCGCAAATGAATGATTTCGCCTCATATGAAAACCAGTGAAACCCGCCGTCGGCACAGCCGAACAGCCGAACAGGTTTTTTCGCGACCAGCTTCACTCAGACGACCGGTCATCGAGGTACTAGGTACTAGTTCTTGGGTTATGCGTGGAGGAAACGGGAAAAGTCCTCACAGTGAGTATTTGACAAATCCTTGCTTAGCTATAACACTCAGCAGGCTAACATGCTTTTATCTTCTTCAAGGGCAGTGTACTACCAGATTGCTGAAATAAATATAGCCAATGAAATTCAAATTATACCCCTTGGATGCTTAACCACTGAGCGTGCATTGAGATTTCGAATTTTTATTTTTGATGAAAGTCATTGTAATAAACATTGCTTTTCCCTCTTTAATGCTGCAACTTGACATTTTCAAGCTCAATAAATTCATCCTCCAACTTTACCCGTTTCCTAACATACTCAAAACTTGACAATCTAGCAAGTACCCGTCACTTTAAGCACCGCAACATCATGCGCCTCCAATTGCGCCGTATACTCCTTATGGACGCATCCCAAATCCTTACCCGTCCAAACATCCTCAACTCTATACTTACTATCGTGTCCACTCAATTGTGGAATTTCAGACCACACTGCAGTCCTACTAGCAGCGACATTCTCGGAGTTGAAAAGTAGAACCAAGTTCCAGCCGTGGGAAGTCGCGCCGGACCAGTACTCAGGTGGGTAGTGCGGGTTGTATGTACCGTTGTTGTAGCCATCTTTGTATGGAAGAGCTGGTTTGCCAATGATCGGGTCTTGGTTGAAGGCGATGAGATCGGCGTTTTTGAGGATAAAGAGGTGTGTGTCTGGGATTGTTGATAACTATGATTACAGTGTTAAGGAATAGGGGAATACGGCGACAAGAGGAGAAGACGTACGTCTGTTCCGATGATCAAGGGAGATTTCATGATTGCCCATAGAGCGAAGTGAGCACGATTCTCCTCGATCGTTAGATTGCCGTTGCCGACTTCCAACATGTCTGGGTCATTATGGCCCCAGAAATCGACACTTGAAAGCTCATGAGCATTCATGTTAGCGATAGCAGTGATTCTGTCCCACGTTGCTGTTTCAGGCATTTTTTTTTTGAATTAGTACCTCACCGGCACAGACTCCATCGAGATGTTCGAAGAGACGTACCGTTGATATCGCCAGTTACACGCCATGAATTACCTGTCCCATTACCCCAAGACGGGACATCAGCGTTGCCCCATTCACACAGTGAATACAAAATAACGCGCTGATCTTGAACAGAAGCCAGCGCATCTCTCATGGCATTAAACCGCTTCGTGGTATTGGACATACTCCAGTCGTAGCCCGCAGGTGCAGGGTTTGTCAGATCTGGACAGGTGCCGTTAGGGTTAACACCGGGGTAGTCACTGTCAGGGATGCAAGCATTGTACTGGTCATCCCATTCGGAGGGGTAGTTGCAATTGTCGTATTTGAGGTCTGACGAGGAAATCAGTCAAGTATCGCGATACACTTGGTTTGTGGTTGGGAGCAGACGTACAGTCAATACCCCAGTCAGCAAAGGTCTGGGCATCGATGGTCTCATATCCGAGACTGGCTGGATAGCCAGCACATGTCTGATATCCGGCGCCTGAATAAGTATGAATCAGTACGATGCCTCATACGATCGTGTCGGGTCTATACTCACTACTGTATATACCAATCTTCAAGCCAAGGTCATGAACCTGCTGAGCGGTACCATTAATCCCGCTTGGGAACGTGTCAGGGTTCGGGATAATGCGATTTGTGACGCTATCACGACCAGATTTAACGGACCAACAATCGTCAACTATTGCCGATCAGCTACTTGATGCCATCCATATCTTGTCAACTGACTCACTGTTGACATATTGGTAGCCTAGGTCCTTCAATCCGGTCGAGTTGAGTTTATTAGCAGCTGTCACAATCTTGGTCTCGTCAACATCGCAACCGTATGCGTTCCATGAGTTCCAGCCTAGAGCTGGCAATCTTCCCTATATTCAGGGTATTATTAGTATAAGGTGACTTTTGTGAGCATCGCGTGTCACTCATGAGGAATGTAAACATACCACACCATCAGGAAGTACCAATGCGTTTGCACTCCTCAAGGTCAGCAGCAAGGCTGCTGCAGTTGGGCGACTGAGCATTATGTGTTCCGGTCGTTTCTAAACTATTTTAAATTGGCCCAATTGTAAAATGCACCAGTACAAGTGATATTTCATTCCATCCAAGTGGGAATCTGCAAGCTTATATACCCGGCCAGAACCCCGAAAAGAAATTCTCCATGTCTCAATTGATCGTCGGCTTTGTGCCCAGGTACGTCCTTGCATTTCTCTGTACAACAATAATAGCTTGAAGCCACCTCCCCCCAATCGCAATTCGCGGGGTTGGTTGCAGATCCCTTGCCCATGTTTGGCTGATATTGAATCGAGATTTATCCGGGACCCCAGAAATCAAGCTTGCATACTGTGCTGCCGATGTTCAATGGAATTTTAGCCATGACTAATTGGCCGTGCGTGTGAATTATTGCAGAAAATTGTAACTGCAACGGTAGTACTTGTTTTAACGGTGAAAGGAATACTAGATTCCATTGAGGATTGCTTAGAAATACCCGAGCCACTTTTACCGGTGTTCAGCTTTAAGCCATTGGGAAACATTGCAAGCAACTCAGAGAATATATTGAGTTTTTAACAGATCTCTCTTCCTGTTCTCCCAGATTCTCATTTTCCGCCTCCAGTACCTATGGCAAGTTGAAGGCAAGCACCCCGGCAACGAACAGTCCGTCAACATAATTCTTGCCTGACGAAGACCAGAAAGCGAAAAGCTTGTCGCCAATGGTAAATACTGGCAGAGATCTGCCCTTATACCTCACTGCATCGATCATGCTGGTTGAAAACAAAACTTTATGTGGTGTGGTATCTTGGGATCGGCCAGGGGTAACGAGTTAGGGCAGAACGTCAGTAACCCTAAATTGTATCACTGTTGTACCACTACGTCAGAATAGCGACTGAATAAACAGATATCGTCAATAATAAATAAACGCAAGAATAAAGCATTCTTTATCGTCGGGTAGTAGATCGCATCCCGTTGTAGAGATCTCTTCATGACATCATCACGACGATATGCCTTCATACAATGTCAAATCTCAGAACATCTCGACTATTTATTCAACCTCTCCGCTTACCGTTCGCTCTTCTTCAGAAAAGAAACTGGGTACGTATAAAAAATGTTCCGTCGAGCCCTTTATATCCCTCGGCAATCTGCGTCTCTGACCGGGTATCACAGGCTCATACCAGCCATTATCTTCTTCACACCGCCACAACCAAGGCGACAATTCCACAGTTCATCTGCACAATTCAACAAGCCCATCAAAGGAACGATTTACAAAATGCGTGACGAAGTAAAGGACGCTGTTTCGAGCTCGAACTCCCACCTGGACTCGTCCATTGCCGAAGACCCATCGGAACGTCACATTGATGAGTCGTGGAAGCTTCGTGCACCGTATCAGATCCAGAAAGATGAAGAGTTTGGTCCTGTGAAATGGGAGGCTATGTGTCATTGCGGAAACGTGCAATATCAGATCAAGAGGGAGCGTCCATTGGCTGCCAAGTATTGTCATTGTCGAGCTTGTCAGGTCCTCCACGGTATGCCTATTCCAACCGACTCGAAGTGTCATAATACTAATGTGTCAGCCAGCTGCACCATTCCAGTGGTGCGCCATCTTCTTCAAGACCGATATCCGGTTCAAAAAGGGTACAGACTCTCTAATGTTCTGGTCATCCCACGAAAAGAGCAAGAAATATCAAGTCCCTACAAAAGTGTACTGCTCAAATTGTAACTCACCCATCATGGATGAAGGACGGAATATGTGTTTGATATTTCCGGAATTGATTGATCTGGGAAAGACGGAGGAGGAGCACTTGGTTCGACGGAAGGTGTTTGAAATTGAGTATGTCACTTTCTTCTTATGTCTTTTTCTTTTTCCAAGGATTATATACTAACATTCACATAGCCACCATATCTTCTACAGCAGACGACTAGTCGAAGTCCACGATGGAAAACCGAAATGGTCCGAGTTGGATGATAAAAGTAATAGACTGGATGATGACGGAAATAAAATCTGATTGTCCTACCCATGCAAGCAGGGGAAGGCATGTACAATTAGAAGGCTATCGGTAGAGCTTTCTCTCTCTCTCTCTCTCTTTTTTTTATTCATGTAGATATACGAAGACATGATACCATTTTGCATTTACAATACCTTTCTACGAGAGATGAATAAAGTCTACACGCTAGTATCGTGATGATTCAGTCGGATGCTGGCCACGTCCTGTAACCAAACGAATGGATCGATGACATATTGTCACCTTGGGATGTAACTTGTCTCTCTGCCACACTTTTAGATTAGGTGCTCCTGGCATTCATCTTTTGCTTCAAGAAAGACTGGGAAACTTCACCTGCACGAACATACTGAAAGCGTATGAAATATTCCGAGTACCTACAGATTGCTGACTCCCAGTCGTTACAGATCGAAGAATCGATCAACCCTTTCTCGATCCTTCTCTGTTGAATTGGAGTCTCAGACAAGTGCAGACCATCTGCAGACTAGCCATGAGAACGTAACCCGGCTGTGATCCAGTCGCCTGATACAACACCAGACCCAAGGCAATTTCACATGATTTTCTACCTAGGTATGGTCAGCCCGCGTAAATACGAATGATCAGCAGAAAACCTTAACTTCAGTCAAGCATCGAAAATAATGGTGGCATTCCTCAAATCAGCAGTATCATTGGGCCGTGTCATCCATGGTGGAATCCTCCGGAAGCCCTAACTATCCGCTGCATGTAACATCATTAAAGAGTCAAGATAGCATTTTCTAGATCGGTACTTGCCAAGACGACGAAATACCAAATCTGCTGCTGTAATATAGTAGAATAGATAATCCGATTCCATATCGAGATCCAATCGCTCGGGTTGGTAATACACGTGTGCCCCTCTCAGTGAAGATGAATGAATGTTGTCGCTATACTAGGAGTAGCATCTGGTTAGTTTTACTGTTCCATGGCGTAACTAGCGGGCATGCATGTGAACGGATCATTTTCATGGACCATCCTGCTAGTTCGCCTGATACTTTACTACGTGCTACATGGGCAAGAGCAAATGGTCGTTGAACTACAAAATGGGCCGATCTCCTTTCCCCTCTCGCCTTTTGACGATTTTTGAATTTTGCCCCAACGCTCCTGTGAGTTAAGACATTCCCGATGATCGTTCTTCGATCTACAGTGATAGCCGCCTTGGCTTCGACAACCTTGGCTGTCACTTCTATCAGCGACGATGTCATGACCAGCTATCTGAACAACGGCGCCGTCGACCTCGCCTATATGTATGCGCCTATGTGGTTCTTTGGACAGGCGTTGGACGAGCCTCCCTGCTATCCAGTATGGGCTTTCAGTGGCAACGTATCAACGCCGGATATCTATGATGCAGCACATAAGACCCCTCCGGCACCCCAATGCGAATATCCGGACATGGGATGTGGTTGCCGTCAGCCTGATGTGCCTATTGGAAATCCTGGACCGGCATTTCCAATCTACTACACTTTTCAGCAGTGTAATGCGACCGAAGTCCGAGTCGTATATAACCTGTTTTATCAGAAAGATGGTGCCGAAGTGGTTGGTGTCATCGATACAGGCCATGACTAGTGGGAACCCTCCCCAAACGCTTATGCTTGACAGAGAATTGACATGGGCTTGATCTTGTAGTGACTGGGAACGAGTAATCATTATTCATTCCAAGAACACGGCCGACAACACCTGGGCACCGAGTCGAGCATTGCTTTCCGCTCACAGTGGATATCATGATTTGGCCTGGGGCGATATCCAGAACACCTTGACCACAGACCAAGTCAACGTTGGCGATGCAATCAATCCCAATGGCGTCAAAGGTAACGATCACCCTAAGGTGTATGTGTCGTGGTCCAAGCACGCCAATTTCGATACGCGGAACACTGGGTGGAACGATCCTATCAGTCAGTCTACCGACAATGCATTCCGAAGTGAGGATTGGTGGCACTTTGTCGATGCACAATATTATGTAAGGATTGATGTCTCTCTTCCAAGGAAGCCTCTTGCTAATGTTTGCCTTGGGGATAGATCCGCTCAGATAGCTCCACAGCAGCCGGCCAAGCTTTGGGATCTGTGGATTGGGGCAGCGCTAGTAGCAACCCTCCATCTGTTCAAAACTCCCTTTGTACGCAGCAAACTTTGATGGAGGCAGCTGCAAACAACAGTTAGGCTAGAGATTGGATAGTCGGGTGGTCCGTGTATATAGGATGGTTGAATATATGCGTCGATTATAAGCCTTGGCTCCAAGTAACAAAATGCTGTAAGAACTGACAGCAATGATGAGCCGCGCTATTGTGAGATTAAGCATATACAAATTCGCGCGTAGCAGTCCTTGTGCTGTTCCTCGAAGTGCAGCCTGACCTGTGTGCCGCGATAAAAAGCGAACCAAATACTCCGTAGTCATTGTCATCCGGCGTCTCGGACCTGACTCTTCTCGCTATCTTAGGAATTGCGTAACTTTCCACGATCAACCGTGCTCTGTTTTGTCTTCGGGCCGGTCGGTGCGACACATACTAGTGGCCAGAATTGGCAATACGAAGCTCAGCATGCTGCGGAGCATCCATTATTTTGGGATTGTGAAACCTGGCCACGCGAGATCGATGTGGATCTGCTTTGCATGCGAATATCGTAAATCGACGAGAGATTGTGCGACGGCAAGAGATGTGAGTTGACGTATCTCGGCTGGATATGATCAACGCCTAAGTTGTGAGGCTGGACCGGTATTCAAGAGCGCATAAACAAGAGTTACAAGGCAAGCTCTACTCCGTAGTATTGGCAATAAATGTGGATATAAACAAGATGAGATGGTACTTGTTTCAGAGATCGCAGCGTTGTTCCTCGGAGGAGTCGATAGAGATTGAGGTATTTTCTAGCCATGACGGAAGCTGCGTGGCTGGATCCGCGTTAATCCATTTAGTGGCCCACGCCGCACGTGCCACTCGCCCATCGAGGTTTCGACGCTTGCTTTTTTTGGATCTTCATTCATTCATCTCCTTTTGTTCTCTGCTTTCTCTTCGCGACACACGCACTCACTCACTCTCTCTTGCGACAATTCTTTTCACTCGATATCTCCATATATTCTTCTACTCACAATCAATGTGTCGACTGTGATTGTCTGCTCTCCGAACCATTCGACTATTCAACTTTCAGACATCCATGTCACTAGCATTCGTACTTGCATATTCCGTCTCCGAGGCACTCATACAATCAACATGAGATTTACTCCGGTTCAATTGTTGAAATCGAAGCACGGAATATCTGCTTTTGGCGAATAACACCAACTATCAACACTCTCAGGCCTCACTGCCGAGGTTGGGAATTACCGTGGAAACGAAGTCCTAGGCAGAAAACCGTCTACGAAACCGTGAACCTTCGACCTTCCTACGATATACACTAAAATGCATATCACACACGTCAAACGCACCGCTGGATTCGGCGCTTCCGTTCTCAAACATCTCCGGTCATTCGCAGGAGTGATTATCGCAAATCTCACTCTCATGCACGCAAATATACCTTATATTCGGGACATCAAATACAACTTCATCACGTTGCATTATGTATATCTCGTATTGTGGGCTTTCGTTGGATCTATCGTGCTAGTTGCTGGTGGCAATATGCCGTACATCGACGCCCTGTTTTTCGCTTCTGGCGCTGCTACGCAAAGTGGGCTCAACACTATTGATATTAACAAGATACCAACCTACGCCCAAATCTTCCTGTACGTTATAGGTATGTGGACCAATCCCATCGTGGTTAATACCTTTGTCGTTTTTGTCCGGCTTTACTGGTTTGAGAAGCGATTCCAGCATATCGTTAGAGATGCCCGTGCTCTACGGCGGACGAGAACTAGGACATTCACAACGGGGAGAGAGCAGCATGATGTTAATCGAGAGGAACAAGGCGTCCGTGGACAGTCAATAGTTGTGCTACGGAATGAGCAGGGCGAGGCTCGTGACGGAACTCAAGATAGTCACAAAACGGATACCGATGCCAATTCAGACACCGGAACGTCCAACGCAACATCTAATGACCGTCGCGATGAGTCTTCTAAATTGAGTCCACCGTCTCCGTTAAGTGATACTGAAGGTCTACGCCTTCCAACCCAAAGGAGTCCAGAGCAACACATTGCCTTTCTGGAACATCAACGAACGGACAAAGGCACCTTGCGCATTCCCAGCCCACGGGAGTTCGACCGTGGTGGTGTTCCTCAGGCTTTAGATGAAGCTGTCGAGGATAACCAGGATAACCCTACTAGTCCCCAGTCGCGACCGGTAGATGAGGAACAGCAACGTCAAGAAAGCGGAAATGAACTTGGGAATCATATTACCATTAACGAGCCTGATATCATGCGCTTCAGAGCACGGACCAGTACTTTTCCTCGAATAAATTCACAACGCACTACTATGCGCGACGAAGAAGGTGACAACGAGCCTAGACGCCTTCGAACTCGGCGAGGTACCTTCACCGGTATATTCAGATCCATGACTCAGGAGCAAGACAGAGACACCCTACCGTATTTGAGCTGGAATGCTACAGTTGGTCGAAATTCAGCCTTCATTGCTCTCACCGAGGAGCAACGTGAGGAACTTGGAGGTATTGAATACCGAGCTCTTAAGACGCTCGCTCTTGTGTTGGTTGGATATTTCGTTGGCTTCCACATTATGGGTATAGTCTGTCTTGTCCCATGGATCGTTGCTAGTCAAAAATACGGAGCCGTAGTGACCGGTGATGGCCAAGGCCGCGCTTGGTGGGGTGTCTTCACGGCTCAGTCGGCCTTCAACGACGTAGGGTTCACCTTGACGCCCGATTCTATGAATTCTTTCAATGAAGCTGTGTGGCCGCTTCTCATTATGAGCTTCCTAATCGTCATTGGTAACACCGGTTTCCCTTGCATGCTACGTCTGCTCATTTGGATAATTTCCAAATTTACAATAACCGGCAGCGCTCTATGGGAGGAGCTTCGGTTTTTATTAGATCATCCTCGGCGATGTTTCACTTTACTCTTTCCTCGAAACGCTACGTGGTGGCTCTTTGCTATTTTGGTTGTATTGAACGGTGCGGACTTGCTTTTCTTCATTATACTTGATGTAAGTACCTCCCGTTTTTAGGCCTGTCCTTTTACTGAAAGAATCTTTACTAACTCTTCGGCACAGCTTAATGACCCGACTATCACCTCTATTCCCGCTGGTTACCGGGTGTTGGATGGTCTGTTCCAGGCATTTTCGACAAGAACTGCTGGATTCGGAGTAGTAAATCTCTCAGCTTTGCACCCGGCCATCCAGGTATCCTATCTGATTATGATGTACATCTCCGTCTTCCCAATCGCCATTTCCATGCGACGAACCAATGTGTACGAGGAGAGAAGTCTCGGTATATACGGCTCGGCCGAAGAAGAAGCGGAAGACGTAACTGAACCTAGCTACATTGGTGCTCATTTACGCCGGCAATTGAGTTTCGATTTGTGGTATATCTTCTTGGGACTGTTCATCATTGCCATTGTTGAAGCCGATCGCTTGGAGAGTGGCGCAGATAGTTATGCATTCTCTCTATTCGCCGTCCTGTTCGAAATCGTCTCCGCGTACGGCACAGTTGGTCTGTCCCTTGGATACCCAAACACGAATGCATCCTTTTCCGGGCAGTTCAGGGTCATTTCGAAGTTGGTCATCATTGCTATGCAGATTCGTGGTCGACACCGTGGATTGCCGTATGCGCTTGATCGAGCTATTCTTCTCCCTTCTGAATCTCTACAGCAGAGGGAACAAGACGATGCGGAGCGACGTCTACGTCGTCGGACTTCGAATCTCAGTGACATGGCAGCTAACGGACAGTCGTCCGGGATATTTCAAATAGGCACGAATTACTCCTTAGGGAGCAGGACTAGATCTAGACCTAGACGGTCGGAGGATAATTGATTTTGCTTGAATCATGTTCGCTTATTTATGTTAGGTTTCTGTTGATTTAGAGCGGGTGGGTATACGGCTTGTCGATTATTGATTGCTATACTAATAATAATATAATGCCCAGAATCTTTACATGGATTCCTATGTCGTTCGCAGTCTTGCAGGTTAGGAGGAGCTTTGGACTTGTTGAAGACATTGTAATGTGTAGACTATGACAAAATTTGTACAAATATGTTCTTTGATATGGAATAGCTGCTACTGCATTTGTACTGGCGAGAATTGTGATACTCTTTGGGAATCGATTCCATTGCTAGACATTATGGATATTTTCACATA
Source organism: Talaromyces stipitatus ATCC 10500 (assembly GCF_000003125.1). Classification (NCBI taxonomy): domain Eukaryota; kingdom Fungi; phylum Ascomycota; class Eurotiomycetes; order Eurotiales; family Trichocomaceae; genus Talaromyces; species Talaromyces stipitatus. Next base: position 1,295,603 of record NW_002990116.1, read on the forward strand.
TGTACTAAGTCTCAGCCATGGCATATAAGACTAAGGCACTCCTAAAAAAGAATAAATGGCATCAGAGGTACCCTTGACATCCTCAAATAAATGCCATTGCGCAACACCATCCAAAACCTTCACTTCAGAAGACTTTATACGCTTCCCATAGTCAGAACATACATCCGGCGTACTAAACTCATCTTCGAGACCAGCGATAATCAAAGTCTTGCATGACGCTGGTAATTGAGCTATATCTAGAATCTCCTCGGCCGATCTCGCCAGTGCCATGCATGCCTTTGCGAATCCCTCTGGATCTTGACCGAGTAGAGACATGCGTGTTGCGGCCACTGCTAGGGGATTGTCAGTCTTTGTCTCAATGGAAAGATCTGTATTGACCATGGTATCCACTACTGCAAGCATGCCTTTGTTGGGGACGGACTCTGCACGTGCGAAAATTGCGATACTGCTGGCCTGGGATAAGGGAGATGGAGAAGGCCCCATAAGAACTAGCGATGAGACTAAACTTGTATTCTCCAGAGCGAACTTCACGGCTACCAAGCAGCCCATAGAGTGGGCAATGATCGTGGCGGGTTTGGAATCCGGTCGAACTGATTTGTATATGTCGTGAATATCTGATGCAAACGATTCGATGGTAAGATTACTTAACGCACTTGTGGGCGATAAACCTTGGCCTTCGAGATCGATAAGATGTAACCCATGTGTAGCTTGAAGCTTTTTGTAAAGAGGAGAAAAATAGGTCGATGATCCACCCAGTCCATGTATGAAGATAGTTTGAGGACCGTCTCTCTGGCCCAGGAATTGATAGAAGAGCTCTTTGTTGCCAACTTTTAAGAGGCCATTATGACCTCGTGCTTTCTGGTTGGAAATGGGGATAGGCGATTGCGCTTTCACAAGGTCAACAGTGGGATTGACTGCGTCTGCAGCAGCAATGCGATTCGTCAGAGTTCCTAGTCCGGTAATAGATACTTTCACTTCGTCTCCAGCCTTGAGGAATTTCATAGGTCGAAATCCGAATCCGACTCCGTAGGGTGTGCCAGTAGCTATCGTGTCACCCGGTTGCAGTGTCTGGGCCTGCGACAAGCACGAAATGAGATGCGGGACACTAAAAATCAGCTGGTCAATCGTTGCATCTTGTCTCTTTTCTCCGTTGACAAAAGTCTGCAGTCGTAGGTTGGTTGGTAGATATTCCTTGGGTACTGCGACGGGTCCTATAGGGCAGTATGTATCCGGCGACTTGCCGATGAAGAATTGCTTGTGATCTCGTTGACGTTCGCGAGCGGTGAAATCGTTAATTATGGTATAACCCCAAACATAATCCATGGCCTCGGATTCGGGAATTTTATGTCCTGCTTTCCCAATGATGACTCCAACTTCACCCTCATAGTCCGGCGTCTCGGTAAATCCAGGATGAAGTAGGACAGATTCACCATGTGCCACAATTGATGTTGCGCATTTGGTGAATATTACTGGTAAGGTAGGCTGACCATTCTTGTCTGAAGCAAAAGCCAGACGAGTTGAACTCTTTGGCGTGCTCGACATAGTTCTTGCCAACTGCCAGAATATCCCTTCCAGAGATTGGGGGAAGTAATTTGACATCAGATAGCGAGATTTGGTCCTCTCGTGATATCGTAATGTTTATTTCACCGGCTTCAATGACTTCGTATAAATTTGAAAGACAAGTGCCTGATACCAACGACAGAGGCTGGATTTTGTTGGAATTGAGGTCGAGATGACCAATGCGATGTTCACCAGAGAAGTCGATATATGCACAGTAGTTGAATGGCATGTTGATTCGAGTGCCGGCTATGAACTCTTCAAGCTGCACTATAAAGTAAATACACGGTTCGTGGTACTTATATGTCTGTATTTATTCTTCTTCCACATATCGGACATTGATCGCTGTCCATGATCATGGTCGGCGATGTTGCCGGTGTAGCCAACACACTAATTAGTGAAGGGTAGCTATTAACTAACGTTAGTTAAGTTAGCTCAGAGTAGATATAGGCCAGTGCTTATAATTTACTACGTAGCCTACCCGAGCCTTGCCAATTCCCTAGAGTTGGATCCTGACCTTTTGAGCCCTACCAAAGAGAACCCGAAAGGGTATAACTTGGCTAAGGGGCCAGCCAAGTTTTCTGCTTTATTTTATTTTATTTTTTTTATTGTAACGGAGCTAGGAAATCTGGGTAAATGTATGGCGTAGAAAGCTAACAAGACGTGAGCTGAGAACTAGAAACTATCTACAGGGGAGCCCGGGAGCAGGCCCGTATTTACGCCTGAGCAGGGCTTGCTCCATGGCATGCTCCATGTCGGAGCATGCCTACAAAATCCTTTCAGGGTCTCCGGACAAAGCCTGCAACAAAGCATCAAAGATGAAACTATTCCCATGTTGTAAATAACAGCACAACAGGGTCGCTGTGACAAATCACACCAACCAAGTAGACAGATCATAAGTCAGCAGTCCACCGACTTGATCTATCTCATGTCGGTTCTATCTTACCTGTCATACCTGCCACCATGTCGGAATTTCGACTTGTAGTCCACACACACATAAGAATGAGGTTCCCTGTACATAGGATTGTTTCTTTTCTCAAGCTTCAGTCTCTGTATGTTAGCAACCGTACATTGTTAATGAAGACTTGAAGACACCGAACGCTTCTGCCATATTGATAATTCCTCCTGCGCAACCATCGGAGTAACCTCACCGCCTTTACCCGCTCCTTCACCTGGGTGCAATAGCTGCCCAAAGCAGTCTCTGATGGTAGAACCGTGACATTTATTTTTATTTTTTTATTTTTTTTTTTTAAATATCTTTCAAACTCGTCCTCCTGAATCCATTACCCTGAGAATCAATGATGTCGTTGTACACAGCGGATCTGATTCTCGTCATAGCCCTAGCGACTGCGGTGGAGGATCGATTGATGGAATGCCTAGGCCACATCTATGATAGGCATAATAACGAATACTTGTCACAGTTCATAGTCCATCGAGCACAGCCACAATAATGTGCTTAGCTAAGGATTGTTTAAATACGCACTTCTCTCAGCCAGATTTATGGTAACTAGTTAAGTCAGTTAAATGCCTACAGCTGACTAAATACGCTTGTTTTCGTGATTATCAAAAGTCTGACGAACAAAATGGAAAATGAGGCAGTGCCGTGGACAGTCTATCGAACCAAAGACAGCAATAGATGGTCATTTATGTACACAACTGGTGAATTTTATGATTTATACGCATCTTGATATGGTTGTTGATGTCATCTGACACACTGCCACGATTATACCAGCATTGGTGTAATGAAAGGTTAATCCGGTAGTTGGGCAGGAGGAATTAGCAATAGGGCAGAAGGGTTTGGTGTCTTCAATCTTTACTGACAAAGGTGCTGTTGCTAACATACAGAGACTGAAGCTTGAGAAGAGAAAACAATCCTATCTACAGGGATGACAGGCCTGATAGAGCCGGCATGAGTCCCATCCGTCAAATACAAAAGCTCTTGTCTGGTTATACCAACCCCTCAAACTAGCCGTAATAATACAAGCAGATTTTTTGAGTCGTAGATTGATATTTGACGTAGGCAACGAAATTTTTTATATTGACTTATAATTCGCGGCAAGGTAGCGCTGTTTTCTTGATATCGACACTATGACTAGGCTAATTGACTGCGCCGCATACCTACTAGCGTTTATGTTTGAACTGTTCTCGTGCGAGGAAGGTCTGAACCAGGGGCTGGCTCCGAGACCCGTACCCGGTCTGGTCCATTTACATTTGAACTCGCTTCTCGGACAGTTCGAACAGTTCCAGGCATAGACTCAAGCTGTTCGGACCCCCTGTGATACTTAAACAAATTCTAAGTAACTTTCTCTTGAATTGGTTCCGTTCCAAGGTTATCGGTTACTGCCAAAGTGGTCTTGTTCCAGTTACTCGACACGATGCGGACTGGCAGGAAACGGTGGCCATGAGGAAGCCTTTCTTAGACAGCAACTGCTTTACAGTTGGAATTGTACCATAAGACCAACAGCCCGGAGTATGGCATTGGCGTGCTTATCGGCAGTTGTAGTCCAGTTCAAACATCTGGGTCTATTGCTTGCAACAGTTCGATATGATAGATTATTATTATTGTTACGTAGTAGATTTGTCTGCAGGTTGAAACGATAACAGTTTTTGGGCAGCAACCTGTCAGTTCACTTTCTGTTCAAGTGGGTGGAGCGTGGGCATGGTGTACCTGCGCCGCAAACTGCTGCGCAATGGGTGGATAACAATCCCTGCAATTAACCATTTTGACGCAAGCCATGAGCCCAATAATGTCATTCTGGGTCTAAGCAGACAAAGGAATGTACGTTCAAACATTGCAAGTGACAAGATGGCCCCTAAGGGCGCGGACCAGGACATGAGTCCGGTCAACCGGGTCCTGTAGCACACTAAACGGTGTCCAACGATACGGCGTCAACCCCACTCGAGAGCAACCAGATCGAATGCCACCGTCTGCGGTCACTGATCCGCGACAGCAGAAGATGGACAGCGGAAGGCTCCCTCAACTCTGTAGCTGGCTAGAGTCCTGTAATGGGTGTAGGTGCACGGTTGACTGTGCCGCATTGCCATGGACGAATAATAGCCCCAGAACTAATTTTCAGTAATTAATTCCTCACCACCTTTTCTTTGTTTTCTTTTTGCTAGACTTATTGTTGGTTTAGCACGGTCCCAGAACACGAAGCAGGGATTGGTGCAAGGCTAGTCCAACAAGCCTAAGGGTGAGTTCGATCAATATAGTAACATGATTCCTTATTCATAACTCCTCACTCCCACTATCTCATGGGGAACGCAGGCCATATTTATGCCTGCGTAGGAACCTACGTTGGGGATTGAGTAAGGACTCAATCCGGCAATTGAGACATGTACAAACAACGAGTGAAGTATGGATATGAGCTCACAAAGGATTTTGTGAGCTATCCCAAAATCATGAAACACGTATAACAGAAACTCCCCGCAGCTTCTTGCAGTGGTGCCAAATTCCGACAGGATGTTGTGCGCGTACAAACACTTATGCTATTAGTTAGTATGAATTAGCTGTTGGAATTTTTATTGTTCAATGTAACTTTTGTTAATGTTCCTAAAAATTGCCCACAGTGAGGTAGTGGCAACTTGGCAAGGGACTAAATGTCCTGTCCGTCTGAGAAAAATTAGACAAAAGCTAAGTCCCAGGCACTATCAGCATATATTACACATTACAAGACTCCTATTACCCTCAGCAGTCAAGTGTCACGCACCGAATGCCCCTTCAACTGTCAACCAAGTCTTTCATCAGCTCCACCTTTCTTCTAAGACGTATATTCTCATCTATCAATCGATCCCTTTCTGCCTGCAAAGATTTTGCTTCTTCCTGGAGTCGTGAAATAGATTTGACTTCTTCCTGGAGTCGTGAAATCTCTAAGTCCTTCTCAGTTTTCATCATCTCATACTCTCTCTGGAGAACTGAATTCTGTGCCCTCAACTGACTAGTCTCGGAGGACAAGTCCTCTTCGATGTGACACAATGCTTGAAGAATTTCGTAACCAGCCGTGATTCTTCTGGCGAATTTTTGTCTACTTACAGCCTCCGGTAATACATATTGTTTTTGATTCTCGAGCCGTGCTTGTAGCTGCTGCATGTCCTGGTTAAAAACACATTGGATTTCGGTTCCAGAGCACTTTGCAAGTTGAGAAGCTGGAAGAATTGCATTTTTATCGGTGGACTCTGGTCTTGAATCTGGCCTTGATTCTAGACTCTTGGTATCTTGGACCACAGCGGTAGTCTCTGGAGGAGTACTCTTGGGTCTAGATGGGGCTGTCGTGGCTTCTCCCAAAGTCTGTGGGGCTTCACTTGTTTGGGGGCGGATTATTGGGACTCGTTGCTCTATATCAGGACGAACTGATGGCGACTGAGCTCCTGTATTATGTGATAATTTAACGAACTGCAAGTATTATGATATCAGTTAATTTCCATGTACCTTCGTAGGTATTATCTGTACCTTATTTGGAGTACGGTGACCCGAAGGGTTGATATCCTCAATCCTCTCATCTGAGCTCGAGTCCTCGTCTTCGCTTTCGCTGCTGAAAACAAATGCAGTCCTCTTCTGTGGACGACTTGGCTGAGTCATTGCCTACATCTATTGTCAGAACCGGATCACGTGCAGTTGTTCTCTCAAAGAGACAAGAGTATAGAACTTACATCATCTCCATCTTCACCAGCTTCTTTTCTCATTTTCTATTAGTAGCACAAGTCAGTTGGAACAATACAAAAAGAAAGAGCTCATGTAATGAGCTCTGAAGGCACCCTACACGAATCTGCTCTCCCACAGCCTTAGCAGTACGGTCAGGGAAGAATGTCTATATAGGGTGTAAGTTGGTTCATTTGAAATGTAAATGGCAAAGAAACACCATTGCCAATGAAAAGGAAACAAACCTGTTGGAATTCCTTTATAGGCATTTTTGGATGCTGGTCACGAAGAAAAAGCAGCTTCTCCTTCTCATCTGCTTTCCAGCCAACTCTCTTAATGTGTTTCTTCACTCCATCCATGGGTTGTGTGAGGGCTAGTTTCTCCGATGGTATTCTCAATATCAGGACCCTTCGCCCTTCAGGCATTGCCTTGTGTTAATCTTGATAGTGATAAGAGAGAAGAGATTGCAAGAAGGAAGAAGTGAGCCCCATCATATATGGGGAAGGAGAAAGAAAAAACACCAAAGTCGATGGAGTGTGGCCTGTAAAGGTTGCCACATACGCTAACCCTATGTAAACTGACTTGTGCCAGCCTTGTCTCCTATGAATGTCGGTGACAAGGATTGTGCCCAATCAAGAATGAACTTTTATTCCCTGAGAAGGGAGACTTTAGATTTAAATTAAGAGCATTACTAGTCCTCCTTGAACCATATTGCTCTTGGGCAGATTTTTCACATGTCCTTAGCGGACTTAAGGGACTCCACTCTGTAAAGTCCTACTCTCATGTCACACATCCTTTGAGCCTGTCAGCCTTGTTCACTGTCTCTATGTCTCTATAACGACATCTACACAAAGCTTCTAAGATTCTGCCATACATGAATCGAAAATATATTGAAAGGAGCACTATCTTAAATTGAGCTTTGCTATGCTTAGAGACAGTCGACAAAAGATAGACATATCTGATTTAAAATACAACCAGACTAAGATGTAGGAACACATTTAGGGGCCTTAGGCCTCTTGGGTATGCTCACCTATGGCAATATGGAGTATACGTACTCGAAAAACACATAGACTGAGACATGACATGCCCTTGCCCAAAAAATTAGAATGGTTCAAGTTGCTACTAAACTTGGCCAGAACGGATCGTCATGGTACAAGTCACAAAGTGGCTTGACAGCGCCGCATTTTAGTCTTGTAACCACGAGGCTAAGCGACCTAAACTTTTCAGGTGTAACGACCATAAAATCTCTCAGGCTGTAATTGGAATCCGATTGGTCGTTTTTATCTTCCTTTGCACGAGGCTGTTTCCCCTGCATATGCTCTTCTTGCCAGCCGTCTCCTACCGACATCTGGCACAAAGCAGCTTAAGACCTCACAGTGTTCATTACTTTATCTACGGAGTATAATTAGAGAGATATTAGACTAGAGAAAGTAACCTCCCTCCTAGGTCTTAGGAAAGATCAAGATATTCCGCTAACATATAGAGTCATAATATCCAATCTTCAGCCAAACCGCCTACCATCAATGCAAACTGGAGCCAAGCATCTGATGGCCCTTTAGCCGCTTCTACATGATAGTTCTCTACTAATTCTACCGGAGCATAAAAGAGCTAGTTATATGTCTAAAACATTCTCATATCTAAAATCCACTCAGGGTTTCGCACTCGAATGCTAATCTAGACCGTCCATAGCATGAACTGGTATTGAAGCGTGAATGGAACAATTAATCATGGAATTATATCGCATCTCAATTTTTGAGGAGCCCAAAAACAGGAGAAAGAAAAAGATAACACAACGCAACAAAATTGTGGAAAGAAACGGCCGTTAAAAAGACTACTCTAATAAGTCTAAAATCGCCAATTCGGAATCATCAAAACTGGTGAGTTGCTGGAAGATGTAGTCTATGGTGGAAGCCTCTGGGCTGATACAGGGCCCTGTTGAACCGGTCGCATATTTATACTTGGGGACCAGGTCCAGCTTCCAGGGGCAAAAGCGCGTCGTTCAGGGATAGTACGAACGAGGTGTTTCACTCTAGTGATCGATCCAACACTTGCAGATCTGATTGGCCACTTCTCGTAAACGACCGCATTACTCTATTCTTTGGCATCGTATGGAGAGGAGGATAAAAGAACGAGAGACTTACAAGCGTATGGGTGGACCTCGGAGCCGCAAGAATTCTTCAAGCTATTCCCATTCCGGCGTCCTGAAGTGGACCAACTCGTCGGGTTGCTCTTCAAAGAGCTTTTGGAGCATTGAGAGATGGACAATTTTCAATATCCTGTAGGCCTAGTTAGTGCCAGACAGATAAAAGTGGGTGAAAAGTGGGTGAAAAGTGGGAAGGCTTCCCTGCAAGTAGTGTCTGGGCAAAATGATTTCACGCAGATACTAGCATTTCGCAGGGGCTAGCGATGGACGACGGGCAAGCGCAATGATCTTTGAGCCACTTTGCTCCAGTGCAGTGATAGGCCGTTTTCGGAGCCCTATAGACTTACTATCAAGCTCTTTCATTCGCTTCGCACCCAGAGCAGACTTTGTACGCTGCGCAGGATCCAGTTGCTGAGGTCCAGATGAACGGAAGAAGTCGGAATTCGCCATTCCATTCGTACTGTAGAAGGGAAACCTCCATCCGCATGTGAGATATCATTGTCTTTCTCTTTTCCCAATCTCTCTGCCATCCCTTGGAGAGCACTAATCCAGTTCTCCGGAGCCCGCTCTTGTGGGGAGGGCCCTCGCTACCACAGTACCATTGGCGACAATCACGGAGCATGTAATCCGCTTTGCCCTAACTATCGATATTGGGGTCAGCCCTTAACAGTTAGCTGCAGAGTTTGTGGACAATTAATTGCTTTATGGCCTTGCTTTTTGGTTAGAAATGAAAAGAAACAATAGCACGTGCAGCCGCTGTATAAGAGCGTAGCGTTGCAATAATCACAGAGGATACGAGTAGCCTTTTATCTGTTTCGCAATGTCCAAGCTGTGTTTCTCTGATATTTAAAGTACAACAGAGATTTATGAGTTGCATTCGACTTATCTCGTTGGACAGCCTCAACAGTGCCCCTTTTTCCTACCTTATCCCCGTTGACATCATGCAGGTAGAGTCTCAAGGAGAGCTATACTTCACCCTCCAGCTGCGCCCGGATACGCTATTCTCTATTAGGAAATTACCTCTATCCGAACGTACCCTATCCGAACATGAAGCTATCCACAATTCCGTGCTTGAGCTAAGTTAGTTGGAACAGCCCCATTCACCCTTTGCATATAAATTTGTACGTTTGAGCGGAAGCTGTTTGTTCTCTTCCTGTAAAGATTATATAGCCTTCGGGCCGATATTTATCCGTACGGGATAGAACACCTCACCCCTTAGATAGTTTCCTAGATAATAGGCAGAAGAATACGAACGTTGAGAACGCTCCATTGAGAATCCATCAATCCCCAAAGGGGAGCGTACAACTGATATCTCCACTACTGCTCATAATCCTCAGCAACCAGATCTTCCTCAAGAATCTTAACACTTCCCTTCCTTCTTTTCCTCATGTATGTTATCTACTCGAGAATGAATCTATAGTAATTCATAAGGCGGGACTGGCCCGTAACACTAACACAACCAAGGAAAAAAACCGGATATGCAGGGAACACTGAATGATGCTGGCTATGAACCATTGGAAATAATTCTGATCTCGCGAGCTATTCCCCACCAGACCCTGGCAGCAAAACAAAACGCCGTACACCATGTTACTGGTAGCCTTTCCCTTTCGGGCTTTGACTGGGCATGTGTTTCCCCAGTTGCCTGCCGGATCCGAGACTTGCTAATGGCGAGTTGTCAGAGTGGGGTATATATTATTCGAAGAATGTAAAAGTACATCCTCGTGTTCGTTGAAACAGGGACTGATGAAAATTTATACATGACTAATTCTGCGCAGGCTTGTTTATCGCATCATTATGTCAGCCTTTGCATGTAACTGTCGGTATAGCAATCTTACCTATCTCGGCGCGGGAATGGGATATAGTTTATCCGTGCGCTATAGCGTACGGAGGATAACTACATCTCACCACCCGCATCCCCCTAGTTCTTAGGATGAGTCGCAATATTAGGAATTCAGTATTACTGGCTCAGTCAGCTTGTTGGATTAGCTGTCCTTCTTAGATCTTGCGATCTAACGAAGGTAAACCAACAGTAACGTATTCATAATTGAAGGCGATTAGTTGCAAAATCCCGCAGACAACCAAGTAATTGAGGCCAAATTTTTTGTCTCTAAATGCTGTGGTAGTCAGTGGCTATCGCAGGTCAAAATAATATAGGTTAGTACAACTACACTGTATTCAATGTGCTGCCCAAGTCTGCCTTAAACCAAAGTGTCGGTATAGCAATCCTGCTTATCTCGGTGCCGGAATGGGATATAGTTTATCCGCGCGCACTAGCGCATCCCCCTAGTTCTTCGGATCAGTCACAATATTAGGAATTTAGTATTACTGGCTCAGCCAGCTTGTTGGATTAGCTGTCCTCATTAGGTTTTGCGATCTAATGAAGGAAAACCAACACCAAGACACCAAGCTGAGTCTAATATGACGCATGAAGGCGTCGCAGCCTAGCAGGATAGTTTACAGATTATGTCGATCAATAACTACAGCGGACAATATAGAGCGCTACGTACTGTGTCTTGCATATATAAATACATATTAGTAATGTTTTGGAGGGTAAGTGTTAGACCGACTCATAAGTATTTAACTGCACAGCGCCGCAAACTAATATCTTGCATACATAATTGATCTAACTTGTGCCCAACGAAATGAGGAATATGCTGTTGGCGCGGAATATACGAATCACCATTATTGCATCCCAGACACGCTGCTAACTAAGACTGGAGAGTCTATTAGTGTCACATAGGCGCAGCCCATGTTCTGATTCTCGCTGTTAAGGGTCCCGGTTTTAGGGAGAGCGCCACGCGCTAGCGGCTAGCTGCAGCCTCCCGAGAAGCTAAGCCCTATTTTTAGCTGGGTGCTAGTCTAGGATGACTTTAATTGCTATTAGATTAGATCACTTCAAGTAGCACCGATAATTCTCTAGATTCCCATCAGTCTGGTAGGTGTCGTATACCCGCCTTGGGAATCCTTACTGATGGGTGCTGGTGTGTGGTTTTCAAGAAAGATATACGAGGTTCCTGGGGTAGTACTACTACAACCAAGCCAGGTCCAAAGGCTGGACGACTATCTTACCCTAAACCTACATATTCCCAGTTGGTCCATATGCCACGACCTTACCAACCTGAAGTAAAGCTAATCCTCAAGTCAAGCACGAAATAATAATCGTACCATATACATGATTTTATCCATCTTTCCATATTACCCATAAATAGGGCTAAGATTTCCATATGGTATCAACCTTTTACAGATTCAGAAAGAGTTCGGCTTTGTTCCAGAGAGGGTATTCCCCGGCATATCATCCACTTTAAGTGCAGTGTCTCTTGCGCTGTCGCTCTTTCTTTTGGTCGGAGCCTAAGCATCGACCTCAGCATCGCCTCAAAGTCTCTCTTCCCTTCGTCTGCCATAGTCTCTAGGCCTGCTTCAGCCGAAGAGTTCTGTATACTATGATCAAGTCTAATGTCTCTCGTCCTGCGTACGCCATCCTGGCAATTAGAGATGAGCTCAAATTCGACTTCCTCGTTAGACCACTCGAGTTTTTGGGTCCACTTTCTCCGTCATTCAGGAGGCAGTTTACGGTACCTCAACCTGCTCCTTAGTTACTCGGCCAGGAGAGGGGAAAGAGGCCATAGACGAAGGCCGATGACCAAATATCTCCCAGATGGTACAAGCAAGGGTCCATATGTCCGAGGGGAAGGAAAGTGGTTCAACCAAGAATCTAGCCTCCGGTGGCTGGAGCAGAGGAAGTGTTCTGGAGAAGGGTCTAGATGTCCTCTGCGGATCGAAAGATTTTTCGAAATCACTTATAATATTTTCCTGACCAAGAACAAGGTCGTTAGTTACTAGCAACACCGAACCATCCGAGTATGTATACTTGGCTTGGCATGTTGCGTTGTAACGGCTGACCGTCAACACGTACAACTGCCTCTGACAATGTTGTTAGTATGAAGAAACGCAACACCGCGTACAAGCTGAGCAACAATCGACTGTGCAATTTTGGGTTGGAAAAGATCAAATGTAGAGGCTTCTCACGAGTCATGCAAGCTCATTTGTGCAGGAGTAGTAACGATACATCTATGATTTTCATTGGGGTCAGCTACCCAGAACCCGTCGATGAGGGTTGAATAGTCTCTTTGCCCAGTGTCACTGCAACACTCATTGCGGCGGTTGCGTGCTCCGTTTGTTTCTGATATTAGGTATCTCCGTTCAAAATGATTGTAGATGACATTTGAGAATCAGATATGCCTTTTATCATGCAACGCAGATACCTGTTTATTTGCACTATAACTCTGCATCATCTGGTCCCAAACCATTGAAGCGAGCACTTACTCCCTCACTAGTCGTTGTAGGGCCGATAATCAACTGAAATAGCCACAACGGAGAGCCGTACGGTACGGAAACTGCATGTGGGTTGTGGCTTACCGACCTCTCATACAAAATGGCTCAAATGCAGGTCCTTTCGGCACACAAATAGTGGTCGGAGATATTTAATGGAGAGGATCAGGTGATTGTTGGAAGAATAATTTATCGAGGTCGGATAAGGCAACAAGGCATTAAACAGAGAATCCGGGGAAGCTAAACCTCTTTGGCAGCGGGTAAGCGCTTCTCCGGCTGGCAGCCCCTCCGCAAGAGGATATGAACGGCATGTGGTACCGGTATTTTCTATATCTTACAGATGTGAACTGCTCGTCGAGGGTAGCCGAGAAGACTTGCCGTCGTTGTTCGCATTCACGGTGCTTTGTGCTATTTAATCTGGCTCCTTGCCCTCCCCAGACTTCCCCAGAACCATCACTTTTATTCCATACACACGACACAATACACGATGTCGACCACACGCCAATTCGACCCCAACTTCACTCCCAGCGTTATCAACGCCATGGGACCCAAGACCAACGAGCGTGCTCGCGTGGTTTTGGGATCGCTGATCAAACACATTCACGACTTTGCTCGCGAGGTCGAACTCACCCCAGCCGAGTGGATGCTTGGCGTTGAATTCATCAACTCTATTGGTCAGATCAGCACACCTATTCGCAACGAATGCCATCGCGTTTGCGACGTTATTGGCCTTGAATCGTATGTCCCATTAAATCTGGTATCTGATAGTAGCATCTAACCTGTTGATAGGCTGGTCGACGAAATCGCCAACAAAATCGTCACCGAACAGGGGCTCTCGCCCACATCTAATGTCATCCTCGGCCCCTTCTGGTCACCCAGTGCTCCATTCCGAGAGCTCGGAGATAGCATCATTCAGAACACCAACCCGAATGGAAAAGTGACCTATATGCACGGTGTCCTCACGGACATGGAAACCGGCAAGCCCATTGAGGGCGCCGTCCTCGATATTTGGCAAGCATCCGCCAACGGCAAATACGACTTCCAAGACCCCGAACAGACCGAGAACAATCTTCGCGGGAAATTCAGATCAAATGCCAAGGGAGAGTTTTATTGGTACTGCTACCATCCTACTCCGTACTCTCTTCCCACCGACGGTCCCGCCGGTGTGCTTTTGAATGTCATGGATCGCTCGCCCATGCGTCCTGCTCATATTCATCTTATGATTACTCACCCCGACTACGCCACAATTATCAACCAGATCTACCCCAGCGACGACCCTCATCTTAAAATCGACTCTGTGTTTGCTGTCAAGGATGATCTGGTTGTAGACTTTAAGCCCAAGACCGACGACCCCAAGGCTCAGCTCGATCTGGAATATAATGTTAAAATGGCGCTGAAGAAGCATCACCCTAACCCCAACTCGGCACCGCCTGTGTCGTCATTCGAGCGCTCTCGCAAGGCTGCCCTATAATAACATGCAGGATCCAATTCTTATGAATATTTTGTACAGTTAAAATGCTAGAAGCATAGCAGATATCCTGACGCCAAATGATGATTTTATGGTTTAAGTTTCTTCTTGAGCATGCACAGGATGCCTAGATGATATTCGTAGGTTGTTGATACTGTTACACAGTTAAATACATATGATAAGATGCGGTCGTTCAGACAATAAGTAGAATTCATACCGGTTTCATACCGGAATAAGAAACACCCGGTATATACGAAGATAACGAAAACACAAGTTCATCTACCGGAAAATCCTTCCAATAAGACCAGAGGCAATGTTACTCGCAATCCCTCCAGACAACGCACTATTAGCAAATGTACCCGCCTGACTGAACCGATCACACCGCGAAAAGGCCAATGTATTCGTAATCGTCAAAATGAGCGCGATCGCTATCCAGATCAGTCAATATCGAACCAACCACTCGGGGTAGAAGAAGAGAGAATACATACCAACCAAACTCAACCAAATAACATTCTGCAATCTCACAATCGCCAATATAGCCAATCCAATCCACAGCGCGGGTGTAGCGTACAGACTCAGCCAGAAGAACCGTTTATCTGTAGCGTTGATGGTACGTACATTTGGATCGGAGCTCTCAAAGACCCAGTGCGATTCGCCGGTGGCGGTGTTTACTTCGTTCCACCAACGGAGACCGACGAGGCGGCGGCCGGCGATGTTTTTGAGGTAGTAGAAGTCGGCGGAGAGGAGGAGGAGGGTTATTATGAAGACGAGGACGCTGTTGGTATGTCAGATAGTTTCTCGGAAAGCGGTATGTTGTGGGGTAAAGGGATGTACAAATTGTCGATGAAGAGGACACCAAAGAGGTACATTAACAAACTTCCTGTTGCAATTGTTAGTTCTCTAGGTTCCAACCAATATTCCATTCAAGAACGAACCAATGCGGAAGCCTAGGAAGAAGAGCAAGGTTATCGGATGGGCACTGAGGCGCCAATTCAGGTCGCCCTGACTAGGTAAATGATCCATGGTGAGCACTGTGAAGTCCTCGATTTGTTGCTGGTACGTGAGTGTGTGGTGTGGTGACTGGAGTGTTGTTGCTATCACCAGCTTGCGTGTCAATTTACCGTCCCTCACCGCCTAATACCCAGCCTTACCTGATACCTATTTTGGTTGTATTTTAAACTGTAAAGCGAGGACTCGTGAATTTCCTCTTGTCGTTAGTCTTGCCTTTTCCGGTATAGTCCCCCAATGTGTCGTTTTGTAATCTGGCATCCTATAGGTACGTTTAAACCAAATTAGTATTTGCCTGAAATCACATTTGCGCACATGTAAATCTCATAAAATGAAGTTAACTTATTACTGCTACAAAGTTACATGCTGTTAGAACACTAAAAGGCTTCGAACTGAATGTTATTAGGTCCTAACTAATAAAAATCCTAAGCTAGGGAGGAGAAAGGGAAATACAGAAGGGAAGATCTAAGCTACAGACAAGCTGATATGATCTCGCAATTCTGCAGGTGTCGATTTCAATTGTATTGCAATCCCAGCATGTTCAGGTTTAATGTTGACCCATACTCTCTTGTCTGGTATAGCACCATAACACTTCCCGATGCAGTTTTGCTTAATGCGCCATCCCGAACTGAAACTGCCATCAATCACCCTCCAAGTACGGAGTACGTAGTGGGATTCTCGGACTTTTCGACCAATCGTTTTATATCGTAAGTCCAGGCGGTGAGCAATTTGGCCGATTAGACTAATGCTAATATTCTGCCGGATGAGGACGACATCTAACGTCCCACGATCGTCGTTGCGAACTTGGCCGTTCAGGATTTCAATATATTCTACCAAGCCTTACTTTGTCGCATTCAGTGTTATTGCCATGGATGTTAACGTAGAAGACGATGCGCTTTAACCCGACGAATTCGAAGATCTTACCGGTTCTGATGAAGAGCCTGAAGGCTGCAATTGATATTCCTGTGTACAGCAAGGCAGTCATTCATGGCGACAGTTGTGCCAGTGGAAGTTACACCTCTAATGTCTAAATGCACGCCTGCGGGACAAATGGAACACATTATTTGAACAGAATTCAGAAATATGGAGCCATCGCAGTTACAGGAGCTTTTTGGACAGTTGTAACCGCAGTGGCTGAAGCAGAAGCAGGAATCCGTCCCTTCCACAATGGACACACAGAAAAAGCCATGAAGCTATGGATCGAGTTCCAGACTCTATCTAAATCAAACCTACTAGTCAAACTGAGAATCACCACAAGCCGAAGATTCATGTCTCCGCTGCAGAGGATATCGCGAGCGCTAAAAGTCACACCAACTGAGCGGATAGAAACTATCCAGGCATTCACGACACCACCATGAACAGTATGGATACAAACAATATGCGAGAGAGATGGGGAAAAGCGACTGGTATTGCCAGCAAGGCAGTAGGCCTTCTAACTGCCACAAGCGCATCTGCCAGGTCAGGAATTGTGGGTATAGGAGGTTGTATAAGAGATGCCCAAGCAGGCAACAACGGGAACGACTTATCCAGCTACACCTTAATCCGAACATAATCATATATGAAGAAAGACACTGCAGCAGAAAACTGAGGCCCGCAGGTAAAGAGTAGTGATCTTACGTACTGTCTTAAGAATCTGATGTATCTCCTTCATCAAATGCCTTCCGGAGAATCTTATCTCAGAGACTCAAATCACCTGGCAGTTTTCATTTAGAAGCATTCTGTATCGAGAAGAATTTCTACTTCATGATTTTATTAACAGATCGTCAATACTGTACTTCTGCGTCAGCCATCATTTTTTATCGATTATTTTTAGCTTATATTAAACCCCTTGTACACAGCAAGAACCTGCAAATTCAATCATTCATTTAGTTTCGCCATTGTACTTTAGTCTCCCAATCTGCTGTCTTGTAATTATAGGAATATTCAAAATAAAATGTCGCCAAAATTCATCAGTAAGTCTTGCTCGCATCAAGCTCTATCGGAAGCGGCGGAGACCCAGAAAGTTCATGAACAGGCACTGGCAAATAATCATTCTTGCTTGCTTCCTCAGATGTCGCATTGAGTTCGGCAGGTTCTACTACAGAGTTCTGTTCCGGCTCTGAAGATGAAAATGCAGAACTATCCTGCGTGAAGTACCCCCGGCGTCGCAATATGAATGCAAGGAATGCAAGAATACCGATGACTCCGACTGCCACTCCAACGCCGATGCCGGCTTTGGCACCACTATTTAAAACTGATGAAGATGGGTCAACTGCTGCACTTGTCGTTGTTGTTGTCGGTGTTAGTGTGATGACACTAGTTGTGCTAGTTGATGCCTGTGTGCTCGTTGAGGTTGGTGTCGTCGTCGTCGTCGTCGTCACCTGGCTTGGCAGTATAATGAAACCAGTGGATGAGATCTGAAGGGCGCTTGAATTGTATGTCTGTCCTGGCTGGATAAAGCGTAGAACGTATTCTGCGGTGTTCGCGAGACCAGTGGAGGTGACATCGATGGTCCAATTATAGGATCCGGCTTGCGAGATGTTGACATTACCTATGGATAGTGTCCATATCGACTTAAGGTGTCAGAGAAGACACACCGGTGGGGTACTGAGAATATTGATATTGCTTGAAATTATACGAAGTCACCCAAAGATCAGCGATAGTAGTTCCATTCAAATAATAGTTTGTCCACGAAGAATCCCACCCATTCCATGCAGTTGGTAGTATGTTTCCCTCAGTGTATGTCGATGCGAAATCACTTTGGTTGCCATCGGGGATCTTCCAGTAACTCTGGACTGTTACTGCTGTAACGGTCTGAAAAAGGGGGGATATCGCGGCGAGTAGCAATAAGCGCATTTCAGACTTGCCAAAGAACGATGATGATGATGGAATTGATAACAAAAGAAAACCGCAAATTCCTTCTAGTGCAACTGTGCAACTGAATGGATAGGGCAAAGTCAGAGCGAGTATAACGAAGCCCGAAGAGTCTCTCCATAGTACGAAAACAGAAGAGAAATGAATGGCACTTAGTCATTCGCAAGGGGATAGCTCGTTAACTAACTGCACTCTGATACTATTATTTTGGGGGAGTCAGCTTCAGTCAGGCATATTACCAATACATTAGCCTCGAACAGTGACCAGTTCACAAGGCAGTTAACTAGTACTTGTCACCAGCCCTACTAGGTAGTCCACTAACTAGCAGTCTAGCGCTTAACTAGTTACTCCGTACAACGGACAGCCAACGAGCAATCAAAAGCCTGAGAAAAAAAAAAGGCATGGTTGACAACTCGAGACAATATTTGCTTTTCTCTGTAGGATATGTGCATATTTGACACTAATCTAGCAACGCACCAGTGCCTTAGTCACCTACCTAACGTGGCGTCGGTTAACCAAAGAAGAGCGTTAGCTCGGCGTGCCGGCGGTAATTCAGGCCAGACAGCTGGCCTTACCTTGGAATGTACTCCGTAAACTGTGCCGCAACCGACCCGTGCGAGCATCCCGATGCCTTTTGTTTCGCTGGTCGGTGGTTTGACAAACTTGCAGTCACTAAAAGCCCCTGACCCAAGCCTACTAATTATAACCAGCGTCACATGAACTGGACATGTTGTTTCGAGACTTGCTCCTCCTCTCAGCAACACAGAAACACCACCATTTCTCCGTACAATATTTGCTAGTTACTAGACATCAATTCCCCTCCTTAGAATATACAAACTCTTCGCCATTTTACTTCCTATCGAATGTGGCGTCTTCCGCCATGATTTTGATGAGGAATAGGCCTGTTTCCTTCATTACAGTTCCGATCACTGTTACATTCCTCCTCTACCTGTTCTATAGCAGCAAGCGCTAAACATCCACACAATCAACGGGGGTAGCGTCAAATTTCAATCAACTATTATGGGGCAACGACAAGAATAATAATGATAAAATTTCTATACCCAGTGTGGATGAAAACTATTTTTGGGCCCGGCTGAAGCAGCGATATCCAGTGCAGGACACAATATCCATTCCATCACCCGTCCCTCAAAGTATCCCATCTATACAATATCGTTTCCTTGGGGAAACAACCTCGTCTCGCAGCATCCGGCAGACGAGATTGGATGCGGTAAAAGGAAACTTTTCGCATTCTTGGCAAGGATATAAACAGTATGCGTGCGAGCGATGAGGTTAAGCCTTTATCTGGTCAAGCGCATGATCCATTTGGTGGATGGGCTGCAACGCTGGTTGATACACTAGGTGCATCCTCTCTGCAATCTTTGTTGATAGCGATGAGTTACACGCTAACGCCAGCCCAAATACAACTAGATACGCTATGGATGATGGGCTTGCATGATGAATTCAAAGAAGCGGTTCTTGCTATCGCCGAACTCAACTTTACTACATGCACATTAGACGAGGTCAATGTATTTGAAACTACCATTCGATATCTGGGGGGACTCCTAGGCGCCTACGATATTAGCAAAGGACAGTATCCCGTCCTATTACAAAAAGCAATCGAGGTCGGCCAAATGTTGTATGCCGCATTCGACACTCCCAATCGAATGCCTGTCACGCGGTGGAAATTTCATGACGCAGTGAATAATCTTCCCCAGGAGGCTGGAGAAAATGTGCTTGTGGCGGAGATTGGGTCGCTCACACTAGAGTTTACCAGGCTCAGCCAGATAACAAAGGATCCTCGTTGGTTTGATGCTGTTCAGCGCATTATGAATATATTCGATGATCAACAGGAGATGACAAAAGTTCCAGGTCTCTGGCCTGTTGTGGTCAGTGCAAAGACTAAGAACTTCCATGAATTTTCTGGTTTCACTATTGGAGGAATGGCAGATTCCCTCTACGAATATCTACCAAAGGTAATTTTTCTCTCTCTAGTTTTCTCATGATTATACTGGCAAATCAGCTGATTATCAACAGCAACATCTTCTTCTCAGTGGAGGCTCGCAGCAATATCGGAAATCATATTCGGGTGCTATTGCAGCCATGAAGTCTCACATATTCTTCCGTCCCATGACAGAAGACGGAAGACATGTACTGTTTCCCGGTGATGTTTCATGGAACGGCAATGAGCCAACAATTGAAGCAAAGGCCCAGCACCTGAGCTGCTTCGCTGGTGGAATGGTTGCTCTTGGAGCACAAGCGTTTGGACGCCCCGAGGAACTGACAGTGGCACGCAGGCTGGTGGACGGCTGCATATGGGGATATGAAAGTGGAGTTTCGGGTATTATGCCTGAAATAATCCGTCCGGTTGCCTGTGAAGACCAGAATAGTTGTCCTTGGGACGAAGACAAATGGCATCGTGGAGTTGAAGAGCAATATCCAGAAGAATCTGCGGAAACCACTATTAAAGCTCGACATTTACCACCAGGCGTATCAAAGATCGACGACGGTAGATATATTTTACGGTAAGCTCTTCCTCTTTGTTTCTGGTTTTGTTCTTGTTGCGGTACATGCAGGTGTATAAATGCGCTGAGGCTAAGCAAACATGTCATCAGACCCGAAACAATTGAATCAGTATTCATCCTATACAGAATCACAGGCGACCCGGTACTCCAAGAAAAGGCATGGAATATGTTCAACAACATCATTAAACACACTATCACGGACATCGCACATGCCGGACTGAGTGACCGTACGGTCCCTAACCCCCCCAAAGCAAGACCGGATGGAGTCTTTCTGGACTGTGGAGACCTTGAAATATTTCTATTTGATTTTCTCGGAGCCCGATGTTGTAAGTTTAGATGAGTATGTGCTCAATACGGAGGCACACCCGTTTCGTCGGCCGACTTGATCGATGGACAGTTTATATGCTTTACAGTGCTGTAATATATATATTTAGACAAGATACCTGCGTCAGAGAACTTAGTGATATTTATGGTTTCTAGTAGTTCAATTTATGACGGAAACCTTTACTGGTCAGTGTAAGAAGGATCATTGGCCCGTCACATAAAGCCTGCTTCCGCTGTTTACGGTTAACGTTCAGATGGTCAGGAGGCAACATGGAAACCTATAAAAACGATAGATGCTGCAGAGCAGAAGGAGATAGGTTGAAATTCAGTACATTGACATTCCATACCCTACCTTGTATGCTCAACTCTTGTGATCCCTCTTGAATCTATATATACGTACCTCACGTAACGTTGTTATATCTGAACCTGGGCGAGCTTGTCCTTCGTCACATAGATTGAAATTGAAAGAATCTGCAAATGAGACTTATCAGAGCTTGGATATTGAAAGGAGGTGAATACGGAGACGACCATAGCCATTGTCCAGTATATCGTCTTGTAAAAGATCATTGAGAAGATCTTGCCCCTCCTCCGAGCAATATCTAAAAGGGTTGTTAAACTCCTTTGCCATTGCTTCAAGGCCCTTACCAAGTGTTTCCACCTGCCACACGAAATGCAGCCGACGTGCGTAGGTCGTGGGGGTGTTATAACCAAGGATAATTTTCTTCATATACAGTATTACTGCGCCAATACCATAGCCGCTAGCAACGACCAGTACCATTTCATAATGTGTTATAGCCTCACTGATTCCATACAAACTACTGAATAATGCTCGTACAGATACCGCATTCAATTTCTCGGTACGCGTCCGATGAAGCAGCGCGGATATGATATTGCAATATCATATCCATTATCTAGATCTGTGTGCATAGAGTGCCCTTAAGTCCGTCTTCTCTAGATTGTGCTTCTTCAATACGGTCTGCCTGAAAATCTCGAAGCCGATCCGGCGGCAATGATATCTATCATCCGTAAAGAGTATCTTAGCAGTTTCTCAACTCAAATCAATTTTTGGCCTACAAGCTCAGAGTTCAAGGTGTGGACAGTAATATGCGAACGCAAGCTGATTTCTCAAGGGGGCACAATAGATAGGAGCTCCTTTGCGAACGCAGCTGCTACGGCAGCTGCGTAGGGTTGCCACCTCTTAACCTTCTGGGAGTCAGCATAATCAGATATTCCTCTAATGACAAGGCATGGAAATTCGTCCATGAGACCAGCTGCCTCCATCTCTACACAGATGATTCCTAGATTTCGCTTCAACTCTTCACGAATCTTTGCGTCTTTGACGACCATATTTGCAGAGCCAATTGTTCCATAGTGAACCCTAGGCGATCTTGATTCGCGTGGTTGCCGTTCAATAAGCATATCCCTCTTACAATCCTTGCAGTCACTGTCAGATTCATGATCATAGGAATGATGAAAAAGTATGTCGTTTTCATGCCCTTGGTAGATGTACTGTTCTTGAACCATATTTGGATACTTTCGAAGCATTTCCGTTAAGTGATCGTTAATCCTGTTTCCGTTTTGCTTATGCCGCGCTTTAAGGGTTTCAAGGCTTGATGAAAGCAGCGCCGGGGGTTTGTTCAAGTGACCTGTCCTCTCAAAGCGATTGTCTGTAAGCATTTTGCCTCGGTCGAACTGAACTACTCCACCAAAGTTGAGTACCGGTTGACTGACGACAACATCACCGAGTCGGATGTCATTCTTGAGATCAGGAATCCCTCCTCCGATTCCAACCAGAAGACCGAATCGTAATTCCGCAAAATCATTTTGAAGCTGTGTAACCACGGCAGCTGCTCGATTGTTACCTATCTCCGGCATGACAGTCACTACAACACGATGTTCCCCAATTTCTCCTAAGATGTACTTATTCCTGTGTCGAGCTAAAGGAAGGTTCGAATGCTCTTTATCCAACATTGCTAGGACAGGCGCCATTTCGATGCCCATGGGACAGATGATTGCGACGGTGTATGAATTGTGAGAATAGCTATTGTTAGAAATATTAGATACGGTGGATTTATTTGAGTAGGTGCGTAAAGACCGAAACTCTGTGTTCGTCAGAAGCCGGTAAGCCGCTTTAGAAGCAAAAAAAAAACTTACCAGTTTCCGGTTTATGGTAAAGATCTTTCTGCTCTGAACTCAAGGTTTTGACCGATATCGGTCTTTCAGGCAGTGGTGAACGCTCCTGAATATAAGTGATGTGATAGAAATGTCCGGATACCAGATCAATTCTGGATGTAAACTCACTCAGTGAACTAACTTCCGTAATACCTTGTGTGAATGTGGTCAACTCCTTCTGTAGGGGGCTAACAATTTGACTGAAAATCAGTCCACGAAATTTCTGAGGTGTACAGTCACAACCAGTTCCGAAATCCGGTAGAAGGCATGCTTTCACGGCGCTTCGGTAGTTGGAGTTCATGTTGTACTTTTGCTCTTCCAAGACTCGCGATGCGATCGCCCACAGATTGTTGGTTGGATTTTGGTCACTGGCGATACGTTGGCCCAGGTAAATCTCTAGCAAGGCCACCCCGAAGTCGAGAATTCCAGGGAAGCGGTGAAAATTTTCACTGTTCGCAGTTTCAACACTGATTTTGTGCGTCGGAGTGCATAGAAACGGTCTCACCGGAATGAAACTTCCCTCCCTATAAAAGACAATCTTCGACCGATTCCAATGACCGCAAAACCAGGGGCCGTCGTATATACATAAAAGGGAATGCGCTAGAACAACAGCAAGAACTAGCTTGGTCATTAGCGTCCAGCCAGCACTGTTTGCCCAAATTAAATCACGAAGAGTGATCTGTTGGTCGAATGTGCTTGAGAGATACTCTCTTTTAGAATATGGTAGACACCAGAGATGGCTACCTTGGAGAGCCAGATTCCACCGGAAAACGGATGCATCTGGATTCACTTGTATGGCCTTGCAGAAACAACTTCATAGTTCATGTTGAGGAGATAATGACGGCTGGTGATAATTCATACTACTCTTCCCCACGAATCGAACGCGACGTTGTGGACTTCAAATAATCAGCAATTGTCATTGCTGCTGATGGAAAATAACAGACCTGGAGTCCTTCGAAACATCGAAGTGAACCTCGTACGAACAATGAGATTGTTCATCCGTCATCAGGATATCCAGTTTATCTTTGCTTTGAGTCATGATGCGACCCAGTTCAGTAGAGATATGCAGCCTCATCTCATAGAATCTTTGAACATGTATTGTATCGCAATCGCATGCAAGAAAAGCATCGTGTGCGTTACTAACACCAGTCCAGGTCTCATCAAGCCCCTCGGGATGCTCCGACTCCGATTCGATGTAACCTTCTTCTAGTTGCGAATCTCCCAGTATAATTTCGAGAGTGTCGCCACAGTTTTTGAGCTCCTGAAGGGATGTTTCTCGAGACTTTTCATTCAAGGCCAGACGCTCGTAGAGATATCTAGCGATTGGATTTGGGCAGTTCTTAGTGCACGGAAGACGGAGCACTGAATATAGATTTGGATACGGGCCAACCTGAAAACAAATTCTGGTTGTCAGAATTTAATCATTATCAGTAAGTTAGTCGTAGTGTGTTGAACTCAATATAAGATATACACTTTGCAAAGATCCACCAGTGGGCCCCGCAATTGTATCGAGACATCTAGCTGTTTTATGAAGAGTTTCAACAGCAAGGTCAACTGCATCCACTTTCTTTAATTCTGTGAACCGTTCCTGAATCAGGAAAACAGCTGCTCTGAAACGAGGCACGAAGGCCCGGAACCTTGCAGTGTGCCCTTTTGGTAGGTCATGAGTTTCGCATGAGTCGAATCTGCGGCCAACCTAGCGTCGACGTACTGGAATCAAGGGCGATGGAAAGAGGCTGAAAAGCTCTCTCTGTGTGTTATGGAGACAAGAAAGAAGGTGGTGGGTGCGGAGCACCCTTCGACGCTGACCAGCATGGCCAACCTGACGTCGATGTACAGGAATCAAGGGCGATGGAAAGAGGCTGAAGAGCTGGAAGTGTAGGTGATAATAGCGAGAAAGAGGGTGCTGGGTGCGGAGCATCCTGACATGCTGACCAGCATGGCCAACCTGGCCTTCATCTTGAAAGACCAAGACCAAGGTCGCGATGCGGAAGCCTTGACCTGATGATGGACTGTGTACAGCTACAGACAGAAACTTTAGGAGTCGATCACCAGGATACTTTATCATCTTCTACGAGATTAACTACTTAGTTGACAGATGAGTTAAGATATTGCGTCAACAACCATATGGTATGAGCGTCTGGTACTTTGAAGGCCGGAGCTGTTACAGTAACATGAAACAATATCTATCTAGAACCGACTAAGAAACTGTCTCAGTCGAAGAATTTGCATTACTTTTCTCTATTAGAGACCATGGACGACGCTAATTGACACTATCCGTGTCAATGGTATTCCAGATACAATAAATGTAAAACTTGATCATGTGGATATATGTCCGATACAATACCATTCATGATACGGCGAAGCAGATATGCTTCTAAGCTAAACTAGAAGTACTTTAGTCTTACTTGATATTGGGTTTCAGAAACAATCAAAGAGAGTAAGACCCCGACGCCGGTTCTGTCTCCAAGTGTACGGGTGTTGGTTAACTGTGGGAAATGGTAGAAAGAATCAAACAGGTGCATCCAAAATCGAATCTACAAGACGTCACCTCAAAACGGGGTGACGAATAGAGACTCCAGCCAGGTCTATACAATGGTACTTCTTTAAACATTAGGAGGTAGTTTTCTAGCAACTTGTTGAGGGTGTATTTGGATTGATTGAGCCGATCCAAATCGTGTCGGATTGCTGGGTTTACTCCAGGCCAATCCTGAATGGTACCTTACAAAGATGGGGAAAGAAGAAGTGACTAGCAATATTGTATGTATTGAGCTGTCTCTCTCTGAGGTGTTCTATCTTCCATACTACAAAAATGGCTTTCTTATATGTGCTTCGGCACGGGAAATGAGCTCAAAAGAGGGAAATGACTTGTTTTCGGATTTGTTCAAATATCCTTGTTTTCCTCGTGGTAGATTTAGCTTTTTATATACCATTATTAGATAAAATGTATACTTTATTCTGTGAGAAAAAACCTAGCAAATCTATGCTCCGTACGGAGTAGATAGTGTACTAAGTTACAGTGTGGCAGCGCCGGGACGGCGCTGCTTAGGTAACCAACTGGAACACGCTATTCCAAAGCGATTAGCGCGAGGGGCATGTCCCAGGAGAGAGTTGAACGATGTACGAAGTACAGTCGCTAACTAGTTGTTAGAGAATCTACTTGTTGGAACACACCTTGGCCTCCGTGAGTCACTTCCGGCTAATGTGCTTGATCTAGCGGTTCATAACACCCTATTTCTAACATATTCCTAGTTATTGGTATTGATGCTTCTAGCAGTCGGCTATAGGGGCCAGGCCCGGCCCGCAATCACTAAGGTTTAGCCGGTCCATATTCTGGGGTAACTCATCCGACAACGATTTAGGTCTTATCAACTTCCACTCGGTGATTATACTGCGTACTGCACATTGTCATGATTACCATGGCCTCCGCTGCTCGGAACAATCTCAGACGAGCTCTACTCTACGGTAAGGAAGCAGCTTTCCCGCATTCTATCCAGCCTTTTAGTTTCCAAGGTTGAAGCCAGGCCGTTATACAAAAGCAAGTCTAATGTAAGCATGCAGTCCCCGGCTCATCCCAGAGATTCCTCGACAAATCTCGCTCTCTGGCTGCTGATTGCGTCTCCTATGATCTTGAGGACAGCGTGACTCCGCACAAGAAGGCGGAGGCACGTCAGCTCGTGCGGAGAGCAATTGATCAACCTGCTCCGACACGGATACGTGAACGAGCAGTACGAATCAATTCCGTGGATAGTGGATTGGCATTGGCTGATTTGACTGAAGTCGTGCGTTCCCTTCCTCCTACCTAAGGCGGCAACGAAGTTGATGTATAGTAGTTACAATCCCCAAACTTGACAACTCTAGTCGTCCCCAAAGTCAATTCAGCCTCCGACCTAACATTCATCCACGACGTAATCACCCATACATTACCTGACAGAAAAACGCCGATCTCAATCCTAGCACTTATCGAATCCGCAAAATCAATCACCAATCTCAACGAAATCTGCAACGCAACCCCTCTCCTCCAGGGACTCATCTTCGCTGCTGAAGATTTCGCGCTCGATCTCAGTCTTACGCGCACACCGTCATTGACGGAATTCCTATTCGCAAGATCGGCTATAGTCACGGCGGCAAGGGCCCATGATCTCCCTTCAACCATTGACCTGGTCTGTACAGCGTATAAATCCGATACTAACACCACCGCGGTGTTGGAAGAAGAATCCAGAGGCGGGAAACGGTTAGGGTTCAATGGAAAACAATGTATTCATCCCACGCAGGTGGATACGGTGCAGAGAGTGTTTAGTCCAGAGGCGGAAGAAGTGGAGTGGGCGGTTAGGGTAGTGATTGCGGATAAGAAAGCGGCAGAGGATGGGAGGGGGGCTTGGACGCTGGATGGGAAGATGATTGATGTCCCTGTTGCGGAGAAGGCGAAGAGTATTGTGAGGAGGGCAGAGGCTTGTGGGCTGGATGTTGATGGGTTAAAAGGGCAGTGGAAGGGACAGGAGCCGGAGTAAATTTCTTTTTGCATATCAACTGGCATATATAAGAGTTATAATGATATTCAGTTCTTAATTCTACATCTGGTAGAGATGAGATGTTTATATCTCCAACTTGATCTAATCGTCACGAAAGCAGCGCCACAGAAAATAGCAGTAGTCTCCTACAGGCGCTCAGGGTATCCAGATCATAGCTTTCGTTGAGTCATGAAACGTTAGAACAAGGAAAAGAGAGAAGAAAAAATTCCAGCCCTCTCTGATAGCTTATTTGCCGTTAGTATCCTCACGCTTGAGGAGCTGAACCTTCCCCATCGACAACATAGGCTGTCCGTCGTTCGTCTCGGTCTGGTTCTCGATTTCGCTGCGCCATTTCTCGGCCGCCTCTTTGTCATAATTGGTAGGATCAATTCCTAAGACGCCACCTACATATCCACCACGTTCGCCAGGTACGCTGAATTCACGGAAGACATATTTCAACTCGTTGAGCCAGACTTTGACTGCCTTGCCCACTTTGTCTTTTCCATTCTTGGAGTGGTGGCCCGTCCCAGTGATGGCATAAAGAATTCGGTCTTCTGTTGAGTGCTTCACAAGGATTTTATCCAGGTACTTGACGGCTTCTTCGGGGTGAAGACCATGTAGATCCACGTAGAGCTCCTCCGTGGCATCATCGAGGCCATTGTTCGCAAGATGCTGCTCGCGCTCTTCGTAGAGCTGTCGAGCGGCTTCTCGGTGACATCTACGCATCGCCTCATTTTCAGCCTGACCTCGAAGTGACAATGCCTTGGCCGCTCTCGCGTCACTTCGATTCCAGGCTTGCGCAGCACTACAAAACACATTAGATACCGCAGTCAGAGAGCGAAGTCCAACTCACCTCTGCAAAAATTTATTTCGCACAGTGCCATGTCGAATCGCATCCGTGCGATACCGTATATACTGTTGATTGGCCCTAGGTCCAGTTTCAAGCCAAGGAATGTTCTGCGGCGCTGGGATAGCTAATGCTGCCGCACTCAATTCTCGGTTCTTCACCTCTTTTCCAGTCTTCGAGTTCTTTCCTTTTCCCGGTCCAGGTGAAGAGACGCGCACAACATCAGCCAAAGAGCTTGTAATAGGATCCTTGTTATTATGGCCTCCGCGCTTGCCATGGTGTTTCTTGCCTGGAGCTTTTGCCGACATGGCTGACAGTGCAGGAAAAGCTTCGGGATCGTCGACCGAAAGGGGAGATGGGTTCAAGTCACGTTGCTGATGGCGACTTGTCGGTCGAGATTGGGGACGACTTGGCCCATTTCTTCTTCCGCCTACCAAGGGCGACGTATTTCCAGCCGGGTTGGTTAACAGTACATGATTTGCGTACTTGCGCATGTGCTGAGCTGACCACTGTTGGTCTCCGATAGCTGCAGGAGTTTGTAAAGCTGGGAATGCTTCTTGGTTGTTGTCCAGCTGAAAGTTGGATTGGGTTGCCGGTCCCTCAGTAAGACTCAAATTGCCTATCAAACTGGTAGGATCATGTGAAAACGGACACCCGTCACCGGCAAGGCAATTGCCCATCATCCAGTATCTATATAATCAGTGAGCATTGTAATCGTCCATTGATCAGTGATAGTCTTACTTGCAAATATGATTCGTCAAATCATGGCTAAAGCGACAGTCTGCCCGCAAGCATGTCCCCGTAGAAAGCCAATATTTGCACACCACCGGGTTACGCCCCTGGTTGGAAGGAGTCGACGGGCGACTGTGATCTACAGTCATGGATTTTCCCACGACTACGCGGGCTTCTTCCGTCTTGTGCGAGCCATCTCTGCCGGAGTCTCCCGAGAGCGCTGCAATTGTAGCACCAAGGTCATAGCTGTTGGCCTCTAGAGCCGCCTCAATTTCATCGTTGGTCTTTTTATCTCCCAAAACAGAGCGAAGTATATCATGAGGACTCATGTCCGGTACAAACTCCGGCGCAGATGCACTCAAACCACCAATGGACGAGGTGACGCTTAGTTGATCGTCTGCCACCAACCAATCGACATTGCTCTCACTGCCAAAATCGCCATATAACTCCGAGGACGGAGAGTTCTGATCGGAGAATTCATAAGCATTGAGGTTCGGCGAATGTGGTATAGGTTGCGCAAAGGCTAGACGAGGCGATGGGCGTGGAGAGGTGAATGGAGACGCGGTCACGGAACGAGGTCCGCGTGAAATACCAGCTCGGGTCAGATGAAAGCCAGGTCCAGCGGGACTAGTTCCGGTCATCGAAGGAGATGATATCGGTGTCGTGGATCGTGCGACCTGCCATGGTGCTGGAGATGACCGGCGGATAACGGTATGTCTACTGGGCGGCGATGTATCGGGTTTGGACTGATTGCGCTGGCGCCATAATATATCCAGGACGGCATTTTCTAAGGAAGCTCCGGTCAATGTAGTCTTTGAGCGGAGGAGATCCTCCAGCTGCTCCGTTTGCTCCTCGTCGTCAAGATCGGTGTTTTGTAGGATTGGCTGACAAAGCTCGAACAGCTCTTCGGAGACCATACTGCTGTTGTCTGTTGACGAGCACAGCCGGCTTCGAGGATTTGATGTAAATAAACAAGACAAAGTTTAAATAGAATGCTAATAAATGCGACAAAATGAGAGAAGTATATAGATAAAAAAGACAAGTCTCCCTCTATGCTGGTCGAGGGGAAGAAGGTGAACAAGAATGGATAGACACAGAGTGGCCGCCAAGAGTCACATCGTATCCAGATTATCGCAGAGAGATTTGAAATAAGAGGCAAAGTATACTTGAAAGCGTATTGAAATAGCACGTATATATAAAGAAGCACAGAGGCTAATGTGAAGATATTGAAGGAGATCGCAAGTAAATAGATGCAGAAGATGCAGAAGATGCAGAAGATGCAGAAGATGGGGAGGGGACCCGGGTAAGCCTTAGTAAGAGTCCACGTTGTAGGATTAAGGATCAAGGTCAATTCCGCTGACCTCGTCCTTGAGACTCATACTTCCATTGATGTAGAAAAAGTAATATAATATGATGGATTGGATAACTATCTAAGGTAACACTGGTAGGAATTGCTAGCTATTTATACCTGAGATCCTCCCTATAGTACCTTCTGTCCTTCCTTTCTCCAACATAGAATCTATCTAAAGAGAAAGAGAGCCTGCACAGCACACATAGAATAGACTGTTTTGTAGCCTTTTGATAGTGATGTGCTCACAAGCTCTCACAAAGGTGTTCCCGGGTTAACTTACAGATTAGATTATTCTATCTTATTTTGTCAACCTAATCATAGGTTGAGTTGATTGATTCCATAATTGGACTCCTTATAGCTGTATAGTTATTCTGCAATTCAATGCCCTGTCATAAGGCATAAACCCAGAGTATTCAGATCTCTAGTCAGTGCATTTTCAACATCCAAGATCTGCCAACCGAGTCACAAATGACCTGTCTGTGTAACTGATATGATGGGATGTTCTTGTTGATAGGTAGCTTCTGGAGATGCCTACCGGAGTATGCGACTGGGCCTGATCTCAATGCCAACCCTGAGATCTCTGCATTGCCTGTGATCATTTAATGATCAAGGATCATAGAAAAATTGAGCACTGTTACCAAAAGATCAGTTTTGATTGTATAGCTCAGATGAGGTAGAGGTTATATAAAGGAAGAAAGAGAAGATGTAAACAAACAACTGATGTCAGTGGATGTCATAAGCCTCTTGTATGTAATTTACCCAATAGACAACTGCAAAACAGCGATTCAGCCAATAGGCATGCAAGAACAAGCAACAATCTGTGACAAAACGCGTAACGTTACAGACCATCTTGGCACGCTTTAGGCCAGTCTTCATACGTATCAAGATATCAACTTCATCTCTAATACTTAATTCTTCGCTATGCTTCATTCGACATTGCTTGCGATATCAAAATCTATACTACCTGTAAATCTCACCTCCTTGCCAACAAATCACATAGTTAAGCTAACAGATTGCAGTGCCACTCTTCTGATCAAACTGCCACCCGCCAATGACCAGCACTGTCAGCGAGGGCTAGATATTAGCTCTCTACCGTTTATATTCCAACAAACTCCTCTACGTCTTTCTTTATCGTGATACCTCCCCGACCCTGCAATGCCTGCAGATTACACCTCCACCGCGCGAGCTTTGTCACTTCCAGTCTCAGAGCCCGAGGACCAACAATCTCCCTTATTCTCCCCTCTCCGTCCGCCATGGAGTCACTCCCCCGTTCTATCGCGGCGAGGCTCTCGACCCCTCTCGATGGGGGAAGCCGTCTCATTCCGGGACCGAATAATCAATCAAGCTGAATTTTTTTATCGTACAATCAAAGATCGATGGGAGAAATTGACTCTGGTTCAGAAAATAATATATTTCACCGGCTCCCTGCTTGTAGGCGCCCTTGGTGTGGCTTCTTTGATTCTTGCCGGGAAAATCTTCATTTGGCTCGGTCCTGTTGCTGAGAAATGGGAGCATTCCCCGTTGGCTTATGTCGTTGTCTGGTTCTTGATTATACTCGTTTCATTTCCTCCGCTGGTTGGTTGGTCTACACTTGGAACTATATCAGGTTTTCTTTTTGGGTTCTGGAAGGGGTGGGTTTTGAGCCCCAGTGTGGTATTCACTTTCTAACTTCTTATTTTCATAGATGGATTATTTACGCGACAGCTACTATCGTGGGATCGACATTATCATTTATCGTCTCCCGGACCGTTCTTACCGGCTTCGTCAAAGGCATGATGGAGAATAACAAGCGATTCGCGGCGCTTGCATTGACACTCAAATATGATGGTCTCAAGCTCCTCTGCATGATCCGACTTTGTCCGTTGCCATACTCGTTTTGTAATGGCGCCGTATCGACATTCCATACCGTTAAACCGCTGAGTTATGGTCTCGCTACGGCTATAATATCGCCGAAACTCATGGTGCCTGCTTTTATTGGAAGCCGCATCCGTATCTTATCGGAGAACAATGAAAAAATGAGCGCTGGCTCCAAGGCGATCAATGTCATTAGTATCATTATTTCAGTCTCCATTGGCGTCGCCACTGGCTTTTATATTTATAGAAGGTATGCATTGATTTCTCGTTATCGAAGAGTACTTTAAGAAGGAATGTCTTAACATCTGCCAGAACACTTGCTCGTGCCAAAGAGCTCGAAGCCGAAGAACGAGCTGGCATCCGACGATCTATACAAGAAGACCACGCTGCAGGACGCCACCATCATGAATTTTCAGATGACCCCGACGTCAATGCCGCCGCTAAAACTCTAGCTCGCGATGAGGAAGCACAACTTGGATTGTATGATGAGGATAACATCGATATCGATGTCGGGGACGAACTGGCTGAAGCCCGCAGGAATCGATCTTATCGAGACGAGTTCACCGATAACGACTCCGATGTCTTTGATGACGGTGATGGAGATGAGTCAGACACTTACGGACTGCATACCCATGTCAGACAGTAAATAGTCCCCGCCGTTTTTTTTTGTATTTATCCACGGTCACGGCGATTTGTCCATTTGATAGACTTTGTATTTTAGACCATGATATGCCGTATAGTCACGTCGCAGTCATGCATGCATCTTTCCATGCGATCACGTCTCGTTCGATCCGGAAAAGGTAGCTTATATGTAAAGTTCAGTGGGTCAACCCTCATTTAGACCGCTTCCCAGATCTTCCATGCTTCATCTTATTTCGATCGTCCACCACAGGTCTCCCTCCGCCAGAGATACTAGTCGCTTTCTGCATCGCCCTATCAGCTTTCCTTTCTTCCTTTTCAATTTTCCTTTTCTTCGCTGCCATGTATGCTGCGAGTTCTACCGGATCTGTCGGAAATTCTTCCTCAACGTTCTCAAACTAAAACCGATATCTGCATTAGCAGCCCTTTTTTAACTGGGGATGTGAGTGAGATCTTACTATATTCCGCCTATTCTTGCTCTTAAAACCACCATAACATTTCCGACCACTATACGACGTGTCCTGATCCTCCGCATCCAACGAATCAGCAGCGACAATCATAGGCTGCGAGGTAACATTATTTGTAGCAGGACCCTCGAAATCCAACACCCAATTGGTCTCGCCTGCTTCGGCAGCTTGGCGCGCAATCGCATCTGCGCGTTTCTGTTCTTCGGCTGCGAGGGCAGCGTTGACGGCGTCGAGGTCGGAAATTGACCTGGGCGTTGTTGCTGGTTCACTGGTTGTGGTGGATAGACGTTGACGTTTGGGAGGTGGGGTTTTTGGGTCTTCGCTTGCGACGGGGCTGGATGATGCGGCTGCGCGTTGCATAAACTAGAAATTGAGGTGAGATGCTGCTAGGTGTATAATTAGCGTGTTGTTGATTTACCTTCATGGTCAAGAGCCGGGAAGACATTGTCTTCGGCGGCTTTGAGCCTGGGGTTGTGTTGCCAGGCATTGTGTAAATTGATTATGCAATTGAAAATTGTCCTAGAAATGTTATGGGTATTTCATTGTCGGATGAAAATTTCAGATACTCGAAGAGAAGTTGACATTGATCGCTGTTGGAGTTGAATAAAA
Organism: Talaromyces stipitatus ATCC 10500; assembly: GCF_000003125.1. Classification (NCBI taxonomy): domain Eukaryota; kingdom Fungi; phylum Ascomycota; class Eurotiomycetes; order Eurotiales; family Trichocomaceae; genus Talaromyces; species Talaromyces stipitatus. The sequence goes on from NW_002990116.1 coordinate 1,329,628, forward strand.
TTCATGACGGAAAGTAGAAAAATGCAAAGCTAAATATCCGACCCGCTGATTGGTCCCATGGTGGACCGCCCGAGCTCAGCCAAACCTCCAAATTCCCGCCCTCTTCCTTCAACCTCATCCGTTGTTTAACTCAAACAGCGAAAGACACCCCCCCCCCAACTCTCCCCAATCGATACGAACGCAATGTTCTCCTCAGCACGAGGCAGAATTGCCTCCGTCGCCATCTCGACATCCCGGTCGTCGGTGCGAGTTTCCTCGCGAGCCTCGTATTCCGTGAGCACCCCTCGCTGGTCCGACAGTGCCTCGAATCCGGCCAACGACCCGACACCCAAGAAGTCCGTCCCCAATGTCTCTGCAACCAATGCGGTCCCAGTTGATTCAATGGGTGCTTTTGATGGAAGACTTGTCGAGAAGCCTGTTGAGGGGGAGCAGAATCGACAGCTACAGGCTCCTAACCGTGCAACAACCTGGGCTCAGAGTCAGAAGCCACGAGCTGAGGCCATGACTGGTCCTCGATTTGAGCAGACTATTATTGAACTTCAGGTCAGTACATCCTATGAATTGATGGCCGGTTGTGCTGCATTGGCAGATTATCCCTATCCAAGATACGGAACACGGACATGATACTAATACTGATACAGCCCCAACCCTACGCTGCCATTGAGCTGATCCACAAACAACCCGTGCGATGGACAAAGGAGAGAGTTGTCTCCTGCGACGGCGGCGGTGGTCCTCTTGGCCATCCCCGAATTTTCATCAACACCGACAAGCCCGAAATCGCTACATGCGGATACTGTGGACTTCCTTTTGTACGTGCTCATATCCATTGAGAGTCAAGAAGTAAAAGCCCATACTAATGAAAATCAACAGGCCCACGAGAAAAATAAATCATACCTCAAATCCCTACCCAGCACGTCATACCCTCTTGAACCCACTGGACACCCGGCTGAGGTCGAAGAGGCTCAACGAATTACCGAAGGGGGCTATGAACAGCGATAGATCATAAAAATCGCACGTACTTTTAGTTCTCTTTTGTTAAATATTCATCGGCGTTGCTTTTTCTTTTTTTGTTTATGTCGCTGATTCATTGAACTTTTCTATCTTCATTATGTACATTTATGCGAAGAATAGTCATGGAATCATAGACAGTTGTTCCTGGACCACTTGAATAGTGTGTTCAAGATGCTAGGATCTTATGCAGCTTGTATTGATCTGTAGTTACAGTTTCTGTCCCCCTTGATATATGTGCAGTCACGCCTTTTCACCCTGGATAGTCGCCACAACCTTCCTTGTGTGTTTACTAGCCCTAAACTCCAAATACCAAATCCCCTGCCACGTCCCCGTAGCAAGTCTTCCATTCGTAATCGGAATCGTAACACTGGCACCCACCAACGCAGATTTAATATGCGCCTACACACCACCAACAATTAGCAATCTGCCTTTTCAATATAGAACCGTGAATGGGAGAATGGAGAAATACAGGCATATCATCCTCTCCCTCAGCACTATGCCTATATAGGTTCCCCTTCTTATCGTACGGAGCAATCCTATCCAGCGCATCGCTCATATCGGCGCGCACATCTTCGTCCCAATTCTCGTTTAGCGATAGAGCGCAGGAGGTATGTTGAATGAATAGGTTTAGGAGTCCGCATTTGTAGTCGCGGATTTCGGGCAGTTCGTTGATCACGGTGTCGGTGATGAGGTAGCTGCCGCGAGAGCGGGAGGGGAGGGTGAATTGTTTTTGGAACCAGGACATTTTTTTCGTCTCCTTTTCCAAGTCGAATCTGTTGTGTCTGGATGTGGGAGAAATCTAGTGTTAGAATCAGTCGGAAGTTTCATATCTGATCTCAAAAATGGTGGGGAGCTGTCCCGCTTTTGGCGACGTCATTTTCTTGACTTTTTCAATACTTTACATGCTGCTTACTACAAAAGCGAGCTATCTTTAATGAATAAAAATTGAGTCGTCAGTAATCCAATAAGCATAGGCTCACAGAGAGTCCATGGTATGAAATCTCCCAAATAAAAAAGAAAAAGAAAATCCTCTTGTCAAAAAGAAGGATATCCGAAAAAGAAAGGGTATAGACCAAACTGCTATCCAAACTCCAGGAAAATTATTGTAGATTCAAAATTTCTCCGTCAACGACAGACCCCCTACATTACAACTTTTCAATACTCCGTAGCAAACTTCCCTCAGCGAATTGACTTTGCGGAGTCATATCAAGTAAAGGACGAGTAGCATGGCGATCACCAGTAGCGACACCACGACCGACACTCGTGTTAGTCTGAGTGGCTGGTGAAGCAAGAGCTACAAGGCCATTCGGTGTGAACGAGGTAGCACCGGATGGACTGACATAGGTATCCAATACCGGAACATGATTATGATGCTGACTTTTCACTGTATTGGCTCGACGATGACCAGGGATAGGTGCTGGTGCGGCTTCGTCTCGTCTCCAGGTAGTAGCTGAAGGAATGGTCGGTACGCCTGGTATAGCTTCCAACCCAGTGGCTACTTCGACCAGAGGTATTCCCGAGTCGACTTTGACTCCATGGCCTTTTCTTGCATGGTGAGGTGGTTCTCTATATGTAGGAGTAAGATCGACCAGTGGTTTTCCTTTCTGACGCACAGAATTCGACCGACTATGCGAGAAGCCCTCTGCAGGGTGATGATGAGAGCGGACTGTATTTGAGCGACTGTTCTGTCTACTTGAGGGATTGCTGAATGGCATAATCTGGGAAGATTGATCAGTGCTTGTGGGACTCAGATTTTTCAGCAAGCCATGTGAGAGGAATGGGTCAGATTCAGTCCCTTCTCTCTCACGCTGAGCTGCCTGTCGTTCACTGTATGTTCTTCCAAGGAGACTATCTGGTGAAAATGTAGAATCATCATCCGGTGGAGATAACGCTTCTTTCTTTGTCTCTAATGCAGGGAGATTCACAGGGAAGGAAGAAGGAGGGGGTGCATGATCTCTTGTCTTTTTCTTGCGCAAGAACATATCCCGGCTTGTTGCACTAGGTTCCTCAACTAACTTCTCATATACTGCCACAGTAGGCTCTGCATTGCGACCAAACTCAATTAGAGGCGTGAATGAGCCCAGTTGGTATGGGATTGTATCAGTCGATATATGGCGTTGGTGTTGAGTAGGAGAGCTGTGGCCATCTCTAGACTTTGGAGTTGGAATGATATGGGCTGTCTCATTTTGAGCCTTGCCAACTTCCAAAACATGAACAAGGTACCAGCTGCGCCAAGCATGGACTGCATCGTGAAAATCTTGTGCAATGGTGGAGTCACTAGCGGCAAAGAAACGCACGAAATTCTCTGTAGAAAGAAACATTGACGACTTCTGCTGACTTTTGATAGCAAAGCATATCTTCTTAGGCGGCCTGATACTTTTAGCTACTTGTCGCGCTGTGGGAGTATAGATATCGAAATCAGACATGTGGCAAACATTTGTAAAGTCCTTTGCTTCCTTTGCATCTGACTTTTTCGAGAGCACAACCTGACCATCAGCGCGCAATGTGATGTATCGCTTGTCCCATTTGCCCGGTTTCGAGGAATGGTAGAGATAGAATTTGGCGTCCTTTGGTTGTGTGGTGGGAGCAGCATGAAGCTCTAGTTTTCGACTGGCGCCGTCAAATGGTGGATCTGAAATGATCAACGCGTTGGCATCGTCTGACGACCACGAATTCAACACGTCTCTCACATGCTCATATCGACGCAGGGGTCGCTCGAGACCCAGGGACGCGAACGACTCGAGGATGATGGCATTTCTAGGATCGATGCTCTCAGAAAAACAATTAGCAGCAGAAAAGACGATGTCCTTGACTCGCGTGGTGGGCGTGACAGGTAGTCTGATGGAGCTAGACTTGCATTTCACCAGGACTCTTCGCTCGCCAGCATTGACTGCGGAGACGGGGGCATCAAGGCCAGGGTCTGCAAGGGCTATGTTGTTGTTGTTGTTGCTGTTGTTAGTGTTGGTGGTATCTTCTTTCTTGTGGTGGGATAACCCCAATCGGTCCTTCCACGATGCGCGCCTGCTGTGCCCAGCGACTCCCTTCTGCCCTCTCTCTCTGTCGTTTGCCGGAGCCGATTTGCTGCGGCTGTCTTGATGAGCCTGAGGCAGCATAGCCGATGCCTTAGGCCGCTCTGCCATGGTCAGCTTCCGCATCGCTTCTTCCCTCATACGCGCCTTCTCAGCCTCTGATAGCTGATCTTCGTCCTCGCGGTCCGACAATGGAGACTGAACCTTTTCAGAGTGAGAAGCACCACTAAGCGGACTGAGAGCTTCCTCGGCCCGTGGCCTGACGGGTTGTGGTAGCTGTGCTGAGACTGGCAGTGATGGCACAGGAGGACAATTCGCAGGCGCTCCATTTGCTGTTTTGGGCCGACGATAGCGAGACATGCTTCGCGCAATGGTCTCATTTTTGACTGGTGGCGCATCTCCGGTCCATTGATTTTGCGCTTCAGCTGCAGCACGACGGACGGATCGATATCGTGAGAATTTGGGGGTGGTCCCTGTAGGAGCCCCAGAAGGGGTTTCCAGCTGGGTGCCCATTGCGAGTGGAGGTGCAGCAAATCCAAAAAGTCGCAGGGTTGGCGTGGGAAGGAATAAGTTCTGTGCAGCTCCTTGCAATATTATGAGAGGCTCGTGGGTTGCATGAATCCACTTTTGGAGGGCGCCAGATGGGGTTGCACAGTTATTATAGATGAGTGACTGGGCCGCTCGACAGTCTCCTATTGCATCTGTCGGCCTCAGGCACCGCGCCCGAGATCTCCTGCCTTAATCCAATATAATGGTTTAGACCTCTGGGGAAAGTCGTCGTTAAGAGGTTCTGTCAGGGTCGTCTCTTCTCCCTTTCACATCCGCAATATCGCAACAACGTAATCGTGCCTCCCCTACAGTTCGCAGTCAAGCATATCGTCTCAATGATGCGATCCATTCAATATCCTGACTGGTGTAATCGAATTGATGTCGAAGTTGAAAAAGAAAGTCCCATCATCTAAAAGAATTTATCTAGAGACTGAACCGGGGCGCATTTCGACTTTTTATGCTTTTTTCTTTTCTTTTTTTTCAGTTTAATTAAACAGAATTCCAGGGCCTGTCGCGTTCCGCGCTACCTGAAGTCTTGGCTCCTTGACTCTGTTCGCATGCAAGGAAACATGCCTGAAACAAGCTCTGGTGGCGTATTGTTATTACACGCGCTAGTAATTTATTGAAACTTCTCGTTGTCCTATTATCGTTCTTTTTGAACGGTTGGATAAATCATATATCAAACCCGTCATAGGCTCATATATCAATTCAAGTGTAGTCAATGCCGCAGATGGCGCTGACGGTTTGACAGGAAACGTCGAGCCCGGGAGATCACCTACAAACTGGAGAAGTCACGCGAGTTCTCCATACTTTTGGAATTGGGTTTTCCAGAACATGAGACTCCCTACTTCGTACTGTAACAATGAATACGAAAAGGGTCAATCTGGACACACCGCGTCATGACTCGTAAGAGATCCGGCTCGACAATCCCATGAATCAAGCCAATTCTTCTAAAACTTGCTTGGACTTGTTATTGAACTCCCTAGTCGTATGTGAGCATTCAGTAGTATATATTGTAAAATTCATCACAACTGCAGATAATAATGTGGTCGATAACTTACATAAGTAAATTACGCACACGGATACGTACTTACTAGCGGTAACGATATCCAAATTTAGAAAGGCTCCTTAAATGACGCCATGTTTTAGCCTCTGATCTATCCACCCTATTCTTATATCTTGGACTATGGATACATGATCGTTTTACAATCGATGTGAGACCCCTAATTTATTTCTTCCTCAAGTATGCTCTCCTATACTCCTGTTAGCTCAGTCATCAATCTCATGCATGGACGAAAACCTACCACCAATCATCAAACTTCATCGCCTGCACATTGATCCCAAGTTCTCGAAGCGCCTTAGTCGACAAATGCGTGTTATACGGCCTCTTGACAGCAGCATTCGGATCATTCCCTTCCTTATTCGCAATCATCCCCGGAATCTTCACCTCTAGAATCTTCGCTATGCGCTGCGCCATCTCGTACTTGGTCATATCCTCCTCTGCGGAGAAATGGAGGATCTTGGGCAGGGATTTGATGTTATTCTTGTCCCGAATGTAGCGGACCGCGATATCGTTACATACCCGTCCCACGTCCTGGGTATTTGTCGGGAAGCGGCGCGCCCAATCATCCATTTTGATGTTTGCGTTGGGATCTTTGCTCTTTTCGACTGCGTCTAGGATCGTGTTTACCGCGCTTTCGCCGTTGTATTCTGTCGGTCCGTACAGGACCGGTACGCGCAGGACGACTCCTAGGCCGGTCTCCTTGGTAGCTTCCAATACGGCTTCTTCGCCGTCACGTTTCATTTCTCCATAGATGTTTGTAGGGTTGGTCTTTGCGTCGGTTTCGTATGGTGCTTCTCCCTCCAAGCCGGCAAAGACGTAGTCCGTAGAGATGTATATTAGTAAAATACCTCGAGCGTTTGTTCCTTCTGCTAGGGCGCGGGTGGCCTCGACGTTGATTTTGCGTGCTTGTTCGGGATTCTTTTCGCAGGCATCTGGTTGACGGTTTGCGGCGCCTGTATTCCAATTAGCATTTCTTCTTTTTTGAAACCGTCGGAGAATGGGAGGAATATACAATGAACAACAACCTGTGGTCTATCCGAGCATCACAACACCAATTAGCCAATTGACAGTCATACTACTCTCAAAGTTCAAACATACTTGGCTTCATCAAGTATCCTCTTAACATCCGCCGGATCCTCCAGATTCGCTTTCAGAATCGTTGGCGGGGCGGCTCGATTGTATCCTTGCCCTACAGTTAACCATCCCGCTTGCTTGAAGGATTTTGTGACTTCACGGCCCAAAAGACCGGTTGCGCCGGTAACTAGAGCCGTATGGGACATTTTTCTTCCTTCGTAGATGTTGCAGATGTCAAGGGAAGACAGAGTGTGGTGTGGTGTTGTGAAAAGCAGGTCGTCAGTTTCTACACATGTGGGGAAAGCTCCATCAGATGACGTCGACGTAGATATACAATTTGTTTTTTTTTTAAATCCAATTCTTTTCTTCTTCAATATTTACGTTTTGATAATTTAAAGACATGCGTGTTATCAAATCAGTCGTAGCAATTAGATGTACTTGTATGGATTCATGATTCCGTTCTGCAGGGCAGTTAGTAAACATTTCAGGCTCGTATAGAAAGGGGAAAAACTTACCGGATCATACAAATTCTTCAACTGCTTCATAAGCTTGATATTCGTATCATTTTGGCTATATCCAATGAATTCCTTTTTCGCAATTCCCAGCCCATGTTCTGCACTGATACTGCCGTTGCGCTTGGCGATCCATTCATACACCCACGGCTCAATGGCCTTCTCGACTTCCTTGGTGTATTGTCTGACTGACACATTCAAATGTAAATTAGAGTCTCCCATGTGACCGTACCCGACAACAGCACGAACGGGGAAGGAGTCATCATCGCCCACGAGACCTTTCTCGGTAAGACGGTTCTTGCAGTCTTCGACGAGCTGGTAGAGTTCAGGAAGTGGGATAGAGACGTCGTATTTGTAGGTGCCGCCGAGGTGGCTGAGAGACTCGGTGATACCTTCGCGCCAGCGCCAGAGGGATTGGATTTGTGTCTCGTCTTGAGCAAGGACTCCGTCGGCAACTATACCCTCTCCCAAGACATGTTCCAGGAATGATTCTAATTTGGCAAGGTCATGTTCGGTATTGGAGCCGCTGGTCTCAATTAGACAATAAAATGGATATTCGCCTTCTAGAGGGGGCTTGTTCCCAGTAGACTCCCGCACTATACCCTGGCTTCGGCCGTCCATCAATTCGAAAGCGGAGAGAATTTCAGAGAGTTGACCCTTGGCTTCACGGAAGGCTTTGCGGACTTGCTCGTAACTTTCCAAGCCGAAGTATGCGACATTAACGGCCTTGGCGCGGGGAGGACACAGGATTGAGACGCCAGTGACAATACCAATTGTACCTTCGGCGCCGATAAACAGTTGCTTAAAGTCATAGCCCGTATTGTTCTTACGGAGAGTGGACAGACTATCTATGATAGTTCCGTCCGGCAAGACAGCTTCCAATCCTAGAACATTTCCGTGAAGACTTCCATAACGCAAGAGACGCAACCCACCAGCATTAGTTGCAACGTTACCTCCAATATGGCATGATCCTTTTGCTCCAAGATCCAATGGGAACAGATAGCCGTGTTCACCAACATGTGCATCAGCAACCTCGAGGATGACACCTGCATCAGCAACAAGAACACCAGACTCCTGATCAAAAGAACGGATCTTGTTCATCCGCGCCGTGTTGATGACAATCTCATCGAACACGGGTACGGACCCTCCCACCAAACCGGTATTTCCTCCCTGAGGCACAACAGCCAATTTATTTTCATTGCAATACTTCAAAATCTTGCTCACTTCCTCCGCAGTCTGTGGTCTCAGGACAAGCCGTGTCTGACCTCCGTATTTGCGCATCCAGTCGCTGTTAAAGGGGGCCAGGTCGTCGGTTGCATCGGCGTTGACGCCATCGATGAGCGCGGAGTCTGTGCCGAGGAGCTGTTTGAAGTATTGTACATGTTCTTTTGTGACCTCGGCGAATCTGGGGTCCCGTTTGATCTGAGGGTAAGCCGCCGCAGTCAATTGTATTTTTTTGTAAGGGTCTGCTCGGTTGCTGGTGGTTATGCTGAAATGACGAGGTGTTTGGACCACAGTCGGCGTGAATATGGTATGTGTGCAGCGGCAACGAGATGATAGTCTTGTCCTGCGCAGGGCAGCGGCGACACTGCGCGGAGCTGCCATGATGTTTGTCTTTGTATGGGGTAAGCAGAGGTTGATTCTCTCTCTCTCTTTTCTTTTTTTTCCCTTGATGTCCCGAGTCGAGTACAAAGCCGATTGCGGAGAACGAAGCTCGGGGCGGTACGGGATTGGTTGAGCTCATCTGTTTCCGCGGTGTATGTAATCCAGCCAAGCATTCGCCATACAAAAGTACACTTTCTCGCGACAGTGCAGCATTGCTAACCTACAATATAATACAATGTGCTCGGCAACCGAATCACAAGCTGGTTTCAAGGAAATCCATGCCTTTACTTCAGGCGCCTACGTACTTCTAGTCATACCGCAGATACCCCTTTCAAGGCATACGAAGAGTGATGAAAAAAAAAAGAGAAAAAGAAAAGAAAAGAGAACTCTGCTTCATCTGAACAATCAGACCATATGATTTCGTGCATGAAAACCCCAGCATTCCAGTAATTGCGTGGATGATAGAAGCTTGTCTTTGGCAGTGTCAATGATGGCATGCATTCTCAAGGCTGCTTTGTTCCTTTATTTCCATTGTTTCCATTGTTTCCATTATATACATCGAGGCTTTGATCACGGGCATGCCATCGACCTCGAGCTTTAGTCGGAGGAATTGATCAGACGAAGGTAATCGCGTACGGCTGACTTCTGCACTGACAGCAAGTATGAATAGAGTTGGTCGAGTTTCGGTGAATGAAACTAAATGAGCGCGGTGTTTGGCCTGTAAACTCAGTCAAAACATTCAGAGAATGCGCAGTATTTCCCATATCAAAGGCTGAAGAAACAGGATAGAAGAGTTTAGTTAATAGTGTAAGTTATGTAAGGTATGTAACTATTCAGTAACTATAGAATAACTTAACTGATCTGATCAGAGGTAAGGGTTATGGCGAATTAGGAAAGAGCGGGGTGTTAGCGCAGCCGGTTGCTCTGGGCGACTGTTGTTTCCTCCACCCGCAGCTGCCCTAAGTCCGACTAGTCCTCGATCAGGCAGCTTGAGCTATCTTCTAAGAAAACTCATCTTCTTCTCTTCCTCCCCCTTTCACTTACCCTCTCCGCTTCCTCTACTTCTTACCTTTCATCAATTCCTCTCAAGCTCCGATTTGTTGCTGTTGCGCAGCACAGGAGTCTTGTCGGATAGAGAAGGGCCCAGTTCGTTGCCCTTATCTGCATTCCTCCGCGATTCTGGCAGAAGATGGCATCCGACGGCGATATGGCTAGCCGTTACCAGGTGATGGAAGAGCTCGGCAGTAAGCGTAAAATTTTCGAGTCTGAGTTGTCCTCGACTAATGAATGATTTATCTAGGTGGCAGCTTCGGCACTGTCTACAAGGGTATTGAGAAGGAGACTGGGGAGATTGTGGCCATTAAACATGTGGGTCTTTCTTTTCATCTCAATGCAATCTCTACGGTACTGACATGCGATGTTAGATTGACCTCGAGTCGAGTGAAGATGACATTGCTGAAATTCAACAAGAAATATCCGTCCTAGCCGCTTGTGCAAGTCCTTACGTTACCCAGTATAAAGCCAGTTTTCTCCGCGGTCACAAGTTATGGATTGTTATGGAATACCTCGGAGGTGGTTCATGTTTGGATCTGGTAAGAAAATCAGTCGCATGGAATTGCACGTGCCCTAAGGGCAGACCGCTAACAGCGTTCAGATGAAACCAGGAACCTTCAGCGAAGCGCATATCGCCATTGTTTGCCGTGAACTATTGTTGGGGTTGGATTATCTTCATCGGGAAGGGAAGATACATCGGGATATCAAAGCAGCCAACGTCCTGCTGTCTCAATCTGGCAAAGTCAAGTTGGCGGATTTCGGTGTTGCAGCACAGCTCTCCAATATCAAATCGCAAAGAAATACATTTGTCGGCACTCCTTTCTGGATGGCTCCGGAAGTAATTCAGCAGGCTGGTTACGACTTCAAGGCAGACATTTGGTCATTGGGAATAACTGCAATGGAACTTGCAAACGGAGAGCCACCACATGCGAGCACCCATCCAATGAAAGTGCTCTTTCACATTCCCAAAGCTCCAGCTCCGCGTCTCGAAGGCAACGAATTCAGCCAAACATTCAAAGATTTCGTCGCACAGTGCTTGGTGAAGGATCCCGATAGGCGGTACACTGCGAAGGAGCTTTTGAAACACAAGTTCGTCCGCAGCGCAGGAAAAACCGAAGCTCTGCAAGAGCTGATTCAACGAAAGCAAGACTGGGATAGCGGCAAGGATCATCTGGACGATCCGAGATACTATGCTGAGACTCTGTAAGAAGGATCTTCACCGACGTATAATTCGAATTGAGAGGCTAATATATATATCTACATATATACAGGACCACATTCTCGTCAAAGGAGGAAGATGATGATGGATGGGTGTTTGACACAGTCAAGGCACCCACGGTCAAGAGACCAGTGATTGCCGAGGACTTTTGCGAGGACCCATTCGTAAAGTCCGAAGAGATGAAATCAATGACTCCGCAGTCCATGTCGAAGCCTGTCGCCAATTCTACCGTTAGACGAACACCGGCCGAAAGATCCCCATCCGTCAAGCGATCGAATACAAAGCGACGATCCAGCGGCGTGAAACACCCACTAGGCCTCAACTTGAGCTATGGAAACAGCCCATCTACAGTGCGCCAATTTCGTCGCGTCTCTGACAGAGGGAACAATGATCAGTCACAGCATTATAGCTATCCACCGGGATTAGATGAGAATGCGGCGGCCAAGACTCTGTTTACTGAACCTGTCCCGAACAGCAAAGAGGCTCAACTGGGACGAAGAGCATATAGCAAAGGTATTGGCCTCGCTTGCCAGGAAATCCTGGCCAACACTGGCGACCAGGAGAAAAGAGAGGCAATCTCTCGACTGGCGGAGGCGTTCAGCGACCTTGAAATGGTTGATCCCGAAGGTTTATATCACATCCTGAAGCTTTCCAACGAAAAGATGAGGACGTGCGTCTTACAACTCTCCTTTCATTGGGTCTACTTTCCGTCCTGCTAACAGATCACAGTGATCCCAAACTATCCGCTCTCCTACCCGAACCGACACCGACGACGCCTCAGAAACCAAAGCTCGTTCTAGCGCAAAACAATCCTCACCTCAAGAGCCACCGTCGTCGGCAATCAGAACAAATTCTGGGCGAACAAAAAGGCAGTCCCCAGGCGTCCAGCGGCATGCCTGGGCAGCACGTTCCAGGAATGGAGCATACGAAACAACTTGCGGATGTTCTCTATCAACGCTGGAGCGAAGGTCTCCGCAATCGATGGCCGGCCATCTAAGTAGACCACTTCTACCTACGATTTGAGAAGATCCTTTCTTTGTACAACATTATCAATCACATCCCCATCGCCACCGAACATCGCCCGTTTCCACCACACCTCCTTTCCGAAAGTAACCCACACTCACTCTGACCCGTTCGCATCTCGCCAGCTTGGCCGTTGTTGTCGATGCAATCATTTATGACATTTAAAATCACTTATCACCAACAACGCCAATGTGTCCCTTGTACATTGTTTTCCTTACATGCATCATTCGTTTTCACTCTGCCTGCACAGCATCGGAGTCTCGTTGGATATACTGGCAGATACTGCCAGAAAGAAGTTATTTACTTTCTGTCTTGTTGCCTTATGCTGTTATTTTGGAAGGCATTTATTGCCTTGATCTTTCTGTACACTCTAGCTCTTTACGTTCGTTGATTCCCCCGGTGTATTTTTATACCACCACTGCGGCTGGTCAGTACGTTTCAATTCTCGGTCGATTACACTTTGTGTTTGATTATTTTTATCGTCCTTTGATTCTCGATAGATAGTTCTGGACGCTTACTTTGTACTCTACGCGAGTGATGTTCATACTTTTGTTGTACCGTGAGGTACTGAATTCCATAGGTTAGTGTTATGGATAGGACACTCGATAATGACGATGGATATTCGCAATTGCATTCTGATATAGATAGAGTAGATCATATTACACGATAGTCAGTGAGACACGATACTGTCCTGGGAGTGTTACGTAGCTACAAATTACAGACTGTACTCCGTAGTCGGGTAAATAATCAACAAAGTGGAGTGGCCGGTCTAGAGCTGTGAGATGGTGGAGATATGCCAGGCGGCCCCTGAAGACATGCATCCCGAACCTCGTGGAGTCCTGTCGCTAAGGACATGCTGATAGGCCGATGGCTGCGTCTGAAACTGACGCTTTAATTTGCTGTTCATCTTAAGCCTTAAAGGGTTGATTGCTAAGGGCCTCATTGCCGCGGCCGATCTCTCCTGCAATGCTAAACTAACCATCCCAACTAAATTTATCGTAAGCTGATTCTTAATTTCCCCCTATCATTCATTCTGCTGTTGATATTTATTTAACTCGGCCCTGCAGTTCGATTTTCACAGTTCGGTTTTCTTTTTTTTTTTTTTTATGTTTTACTATTTAACGACCGTTACTCTATTCAATTAGTGTTCTCGTTTTGCAGCATTCTTTTCGGTGGCGTCCTGAATCTTCTCGTCCTATCGATTCTTTTCTGTTCTGTTTTCAGCCATGCTACAGTGCATGCCAATCTGTCCTTGTGCCTTAATCCTATGATCGCACTACTCTGATCTATAACATGGAGGAGCCAACCACCACCGCGGCTGCCAACCATGGCTCTTCTTTGGAGGTACCGTTGCCACAGAAGCCCTCGACGGAAGAGAAGGAACAGACACCTCTGCCGTCGCGTCCCAACGTCGCGGCTCGACACGCAAAACGCCTAACCCTCAATTTCCCCATTGTGCCGCCTCCTAATCTTCGATCAGAACAGTCGTCGCCATCTGTCGCTACGCCTGCTGCCGAGTCCTCTCCGCGGATGATGTCACCCGGCCAGTCCATTCCTGATGCCTCCATCCTAGGCGAGGCACTAGCTCAAGAACCGACCGGTCTTTTGACGGCCATTGCTTCGCAAGAGCGCAAAGTCCTCGAAATCAAGGAAGAATTACAAAAAGCCGAGGCGGAGTTGACGAGTTTGAAGAAGCAATGGGTTCGGAGCGAGAGACAAAAGAAGCAGACGGAGATCAGTCACCATGCAGAAGCTATGCGGCCTATACGGTCATCTGTGGGTGGCTCAGTTGATCATTCTTCCGGAGATCCGAGTACTGCAGCTGCGTCGGTGACAACACCCGTAGATACCGTACCTGCTCAGATCAGAAGAAGTAAAGAATTGGAGAGACGGAGCAGTATCCGCAGTGCTGCGAAAGGCGAAACAACCATCTCTGCAAACGGCCGGCGGGTCTTTGCTGGCTCGAAACATACTCGGACCCTGTCTTTACTTTCGCCTGAGCTAGGTGTGGTCAGACCACCGTTCCCAATGGCAAGTCCTTCAGGATCGACCACAAGCAATGAAACTCAGGCAACGCGACATCCTCGATCTGCTACGCTACCATCTGTGGAACGGGCTGATACATCAAAGACGGCGGAGGCATCGGACAAGTCGACAGACGAGAATCATTGGCGGCGGTCTTTGCCTCCGCCATCTAGCGAAGCTCTTCTACGCACTGGTAGACAGATGGCATCCGATTTGAGAGAGGGACTATGGACATTCCTAGAAGATATTCGACAAGCTACGGTAGGCGAGGAAGGAATCAGCGCTACTCGAAATCGTACCTTACAACCCCCAGCATCCACCACACCACGCTCCCGGAGCGGTCAACGAAGCGAACGGAGCGTGACACCGGTTCGACGCCGGGAACAGAATGGAGCTTCTGTCGGTCGTACAAGCTCCTCATCATCACTGTTCAAGGATGCCGCGGCATCAAAGAAAAATGGTAATAACAATTCTTCTTCTCCTCATATAATTTCTTCGGCCGGCACAGAGGTATCATTTTGGAGTGAATTCGGAGTTGATACCCCGGGGCAGACGCTCAAACCCAATCAGACCACCGTCGCCAACAATACCCGAAAAGGACAGACAGGGTCCGGAAACTCGAACCAACTCGAAGTGGAGGAGGAGGATGACTGGGATAATTGGGATACGCCGCAGCCAGTTAGGAAATCGCATACGCCTTCGTCTAGTCGGTCGACGGTTATTTCTAGAAACGAACAATCTCCTTCAACCCAGCTCAGCAGTCCAAGGACTAGTGCAAGGTGAGTTCGAAATATTGCGATGCGCTTTGTGTTTGTCTATTCATTGATTTTGGATATTTTTCTTTTTCCTGCTTCTAGCAAGAAGTCCATCTTGACTAACGGCAAGGGGAAATATTAGCTTTGGGGAACGAAATACCGATGAAGGAGAACGTCCTCGCTCGGATAATGGCATTCCATGGCCAGCATTGAGCAAATTCAGTGCTTCTCAACTCACGCGCACCGCGTCAAGCTTGATGGATGAATGGGAAAAGAGTTTGACTTCCCCCTCGTCATCCTCGAAAGCGGAGCAGGACGATTGGGAGGCTTTTTGATCCGATCCGTCTTATGCTATCATGAACTGCCAATTAAAATCGAACCTCTTGCATATACATATCTTTCTACCTTTTGACACGATGTTTGTTTTTTATTTTTTATTTTTTTTTTCTTGCACCTTGTTTTCTGACGGATGTTTTGCGCTTTGCTTCAGCGAACATGAATCACGAGATGAGACCTGATGTTGCTATTTTATGAGACTATCACTTCTTTTTTTCGCTTCTTTAGACCGACTGGAAGGATCTTTTGGTCGATACCATTTCACTGTGATGTATTTTGAGTCTATTTTTTTTTTTTTGGACAGATGTACGAATAGACTAGATATATAGTACATATTTTGTTGGAAGACCTATTCTTCAAGTACGATATACGCGTTAACTACGCTATAAATCATATGTCTACCATGGATAAATCATCCGAGTCAACCACTGGTTGGAATTTGCATTATTTTCCAAGGTCGGACTGATCAACTGCAAGTTTACCAAACTAATATTATAAGAACAGAATCTGTTTTATGTGAATCCAATGTAACTGGCAGACTTTACCTGCACAGTTGGTCTCTAATCTCCGCCGTACATTTTTATAAACTTTTCTCCACCTCCGCGGCCATCATCTTGAGATCAAAGACGAGCAAAACACTGCGCGGACAAAGATATCCGCTAAATTGCATCTTTTGACCGGATAAGCAACCGTTTTATATTTGATTCTTGTTTGTATCCGGTCTGCGGTTCGCATTCGCTCAATCAGCGCATTTTCCCGTGGTACCGAACAGCTCCGTCCCTTCGCTCGAATATAACAGTCATCATCAAACAATACCTAGATATAGAAGAACGATAATATGAGCTTCCCCGGTTTCCCCTCGCCCATGGGCGGCGCTGGCGCCGGACAGAATGCAGGCATGAGTGAGCAGGAACAGAATATGATTAAAATGGTAATGCCTTTCTTCATTTCGGCTTGTTGCAAATAGCTAACGCTTTTAATTCAATAATAACAGATGAACGCAGCTGCAGAATCGTGTCCATTCAAAATAGCTCTTTCGGGTGGTGCTGGATTTGCGCTAGGTGGTGCTTTTGGTTTTCTTACTGGCGCTGTATGTTCCCTCCTCTCTAATTGTCGAACAATCTACTAACAAGACATTATGTGTATAGATGGCATACGACGTTCCCCTCACAGCCAAAGGCACAGAAATATATAACCTCCCCTGGCGCGAACAACTCAAACACGGCTTCAAGGATATGGGCACTCGAGCATGGAGCAGCGCAAAGACATTCGGATACATCGGCGCCGTTTATACTACTGCTGAATGTACAGTGGAAGGTCTACGCGCCAAAAACGATTTGACAAATCATGTTGCGGCGGGTTGTTTGACGGGGGCTTATTTGGCTAGGAATGCTGGGCCCAAGGCTGCGTTGACGGGGTGTATTGGGTTTGCGGCTTTTAGTACAGCTATTGAGGCTTACATGCGTATGCCAGGGGAGAATTGATTCTCTAATGCCGCTAAGGGGTTCTTATTATTTTCGATCTTATGTGTGACTATTTTATTTTCTTTTTTTGGAAGACCAGGGCTTATCGGAAGAACATAGGGTATGGTCACCCATGATACATATATGTAAGAAAGCATTGCTGGAGTTTTTGTTACAGGTTGGGCTCTTTTTTTGCGGTTTCTGAGGGTTTATTTCCACTCCTGTCCACTCATGTATATTGAGATATGTATATTATTCGTTGGGTTGATGATAGACCTAGACTAATTCATAAAGATTGCATCTGCTCAGATGGAACCATGACGAGTAAGTAAACATGAAAAACAATGCCGACTTGTGCTGAGATCTTCTTGGGCTATATCCTAATAGATGGCGTCTTAGGGCATGATAGAGGCAAGGACATCTGATGGAAGCGAATGACGTCAAAGCCATACACCCCAGTGCTGACAAGGCAAACGAGACTTGACAACAACAAAATATATGTACAACAGACTATTTTGCGATAATACATATCCATCGGCGGAAACACGAAATGACAGATAGTACTACTACCACTGTACGTTCCTTGTAGCTCTTTCCGACACCCTTTCCACCAGCGAAAGGACTAACGAGCTAAACAGATCGAGCACTCCAAAGAACCCTTGAACCAGGAGCCCCCAATACAGAAACTTGTATCTAGGTCAGTCTAGTCCTCATCATAGTACTTATACTCGTTACTTAGCATCGAACAGTTTCCTAACCAAGACCGAAGCAACTTATGACCGCAATCATGGCCCAATCCCTCACCTCAATAGCGAAAACCATACAGTCACAATAGACGGACAAGTAACCTGCCCCCTAAAGCTATCCATAAACGATCTCACGTCCGAATTCCAGCAGCACGAGGTCATATCGGCCCTCCAATGCGCCGGTAATCGTCGCGATACAATGAGCACGCAATTAAAAGAAGTGCAGGGAATAAACTGGCAAGACGGGGCAATGATGAATTGTAGATGGAAAGGCCCCCGGTTACGAGATGTGTTACTTGCGGCTGGTGTGGATGATCACGTCGGTAAGGAAGGGAGGTTTGTGGCTTTTGGATGTTATCAGGTTGAGTGTCAGGATGATACCTGGTTTGGCGGGAGTGTGGAATTGGAGAGGTGTATGAGTGTGGAGGATGAGGTTATTCTTGCATTGGAGGTGTGTCTCGTCCCTGCTGTTCAGTCTCTGATGGACGAGTACTAACTGAATGGGAAGATGAATGATGTCCCCCTGACCCCAAACCACGGCTATCCAGTCCGAGTCGTCATCCCGGGCGTCGCGGGTGCCAGATGGGTGAAATGGTTGGATCGCATCACAGTTCAAAACGAGCATAGTCAAAACTATTATCAGCAATATGACTACAAGGCTCTGCCACCAGAAATCACCAGTTCGGACAAGGCAAAGGATTATTGGATGAAAGTGCCTCCATTGTTGGATATGCCGATCAATTCCGTTGTTGCATCCCCAGATGATGGCGAGACGGTCAAGCTGTCTATGGATCGCAGGGTTGAGGTTAAGGGGTACGCTGTTCCGCAGGGTCGTTGTGGTCCAGTTACTCGGGTTGAGGTCTCCGGGGATGGGGGTGGGACATGGGTCGAGGCTCAGCTGGGTGTCCCCAAAAGTAAGATTAATGATAAGTGGTGCTGGAAGTTATGGAAGGCTTCGGTACCTATGGAGCGAGGTACTGGAAAAGTCTTGCTGAGTCGGGCTTATGACGCTGCAGGCAACACTCAGCAGGAAACATCGCTGTGGAATTTGCGTGGAGTCGCATATAATGGATACGGAATGTCGAAGGACTTGACTGTTGAATAGTTGATATAAGCCAAAATAATAAGCTCAATGCTGTACATTTGAGTCGCTGTATACAATCTATGGTAGTACAATATATTTCTCCAGATGTTTGGGAATAACACCACGAAGATTCTTGCTCTTCAACCACTTATCGGAGAAGAGCCTGTCGGCGTAACGATATGCGCCGTCACACAGAATCGTTACGACAGTATGACCCTTACCCAATTTCTCAGCAACCTCCTTGGCAGCGACAACGTTCAACGCTGAACTAGCACCAAGATACAACCCTTCTTCATCCAAGCAGCGATATACCATTTCAATGCTCTTCTCATCGCTAATATGGAGCGAGTCGTCGATGAGATCAATGTCGGGTTTCAGGTTTTCCGTCACGCGGCCTTGACCGATACCTTCTGTTATACTTCCGCCTTGCCGTTCCGCGAGTTTGCCTCCACTTTGGATGTAGCTATGCAACACACTGCCTGGAGGGTCGGCAAGGATACTCTTTACACGGCCGTCGCTGACAGTTTTCAAATAACGAGTGATACCAGCCAGAGTACCGGCTGTTCCAGTGGCGCATGTAAAGGCATCAATTTTGCCTTGAGTCTGAGCCCAGATTTCAGGCCCAGTTGTCTCAATGTGAGCTTGTCGGTTTGCGGTATTATCAAATTGATTCGTCCATACAGCATTATCGAGAGACTCCGCATGTCGTCGGGCCTGATGGTTGTAGTTCTGCGGGTTGTCAAACGCAACTGCTGGGACGGGGTACACTTCGGCACCTAAGAGTCGCAATAAGTCGATCTTGCCTTGTGATTGTGTATTGGGCATATAAATAACGAGCTTGTATCCCTTGGACCGACAGACATGAGCAAGACCAATACCGGTGTTTCCAGCAGTTCCTTCCACCACAGTACCGCCTGGGCGCAAAAGTCCTTTCTCTTCGGCATCTTTCACGACATACAATGCTGCACGATCCTTGACACTACCGCCGGGGTTTTGGAACTCGGCTTTTCCAAGAATGTTGCAACCGGTCTCTTCGGAAAGTCGCTTTAGTCTAATCAATGGCGTATTGCCAATTGCTATGAATTTGTCAATCCCATGCCCATGCAGTTAAAACATACGGGGAGAGTACCTTCTGTGAGGCCATTGACCCATCCCTGAGCTGTAGAGACCTTTGTATTATATGCAGTCGAGGCTTCTGCACTACGCAGAGCCGTCGTCGCAAACGTGCGAAGACCGTGTTTGAACATTGTGAAGATGCTCGAGGAATAAAAGTCCTCTGGACCGCAGGAAGACTTGAAGTTAACCGCGGGATCCCCAAAAATCACGCCATCGATCGGTACTGTCAGCCAATCATACCTGTTAGTCAGCAAGGCGGTCTGGCGGACAAAACCCTTATCTTATCGCATGATGATTAACGCGCTTTGGGTTAGTGTTTGTTTACATCCGGCTCAAGTCTGAACCTCCTTCTTGTTTTGATTACTCCCCGCAACTCCTTCAATTTGAAGAGATCACGACAACAGACTGCCATTTCGGAGGCGCTGCATTATACTTAACGATTACCTTCACGTTTACTTGGTAAGGTGACGTCGTATTAGTCACTCCTCCAACAATGCCCGCTCGCTCAACGAGCGGCCCGTCCACTGGGTCACGCAAAACATCTGGACAGAGCGCCGTATCATCCAAACGTGCATCCTCGGCGACCCCATCTGTAGCAGTACCGCCCGAACCACCGCTTCCTACGACATCATCCCATCTTCGCGCAGACGTTTGCGCAATTTTTGCAGATTCCCAGCGCTCTACAACCGGGCACAGAAAACTCGTTGTGCGGTTACGAAAAGTCCAAGAAATATGCTGTGGTATTACGCCGCCTAAGAAAACGAAGGATGGGCAGATTGAGGAAGATCGAGAAATCCCTTCGAGCGACGAGACTGTCGGCGAGCAAGAATTTAATGTGGAAGTCACCCGCTGCATTCTTCGCATATTACCCATCAAAAAGACGGAATCTGTTGGAGACCGTGTGATTCGTTTCCTGGGCCTGTTCTTGAACCATGCTTCAGAGAAGGGTGAGTGCTTTGCGAATTGTGGCGAATGGAACTCCTACTGATGAAACGATAGATGGCGAGGTATTCAATCCAGCGGACGTGGACGAAACACAAATGTTCCCAGAGACCCCGACTACGCGACTAACTATGGCTATTGCCAACATGGTAGTGCCATTATTAGCCGCAAAAGATAAGATAGTTCGGTACCGCTCAACACAACTGCTTGCGCATCTAGTAAACTCGCTCGATTCAATAGACGACGAAGTATTTCGTTTGGTCAGAACTGGCCTTCTCAAGAGAATTCGGGATAAAGAGGCCACAGTCAGAGTCCAGGCCGTACTGGGCTTGGCGCGTCTAGTAGGGGACGAGAGTGAAGGTGGACTTGAGGATTCCTCGCAAGCTTTACTGGAAAAGCTCATCGATATTCTCCAGAACGATGCCACTGCGGATGTGCGCAAAACATTACTGATTAACTTGCCATTAAGCCAAACGTCACTGCCGTATTTGCTCGAGAGGGCCCGAGACTTGGATGCTGCTACTCGACGCGCACTTTATTCTCGCCTATTACCTACCTTAGGTGATTTCCGCCACTTGTCATTATCTATGCGTGAAAAGCTTCTACGATGGGGCCTACGCGATCGGGACGAGAATGTCAGAAAAGCCACAGGAAAATTGTTCTACGAAAGATGGATTGAAGACTGCGCTGGCAACAAGCCCTCCGGCGAAGGAACCACTCTAGGGCAGATTTCAGCGCCAAACATCTCCGCTCTCTTGGAACTGTTGGAACGTATAGATGCAGTCAATTCCGGTATGGAGGGTGGTGTGGCCCATGAAGCCATGCGAGCCTTCTGGGAAGGTCGCCCTGACTACCGCGAAGAGATTGTCTTTGATGAAGATTTCTGGCAAGGCCTTACAGCAGAGTCGGCATTCTTGGCTCGTAGTTTCAATGACTTCTGTCGGCTTGAGAATGAAGACAAGTACGGCAGCCTCGCAGACGATAAAATGCCGGAAGTCACTGCTCTAGCATATTTCCTTCAAAAATACTCCAGTGCTCTGCTCACGAGACTGAAGCAAGCTTCTGCCAGTGGTGAAAACAATGAGGAAGAGACGATGGAGCTTGAGTTCGTTGTGGAACAGCTTCTGCAAATAGCTCTGACGCTCGATTACTCGGATGAGGTTGGACGACGGAAGATGTTTGCTTTGCTTAGAGAGAACTTGGCAATACCTGAACTCCCCGAGTTATGCACTAAGCTACATGTTGAGGTCCTTCGAAATGTCTGTGGTCCTGACGCTGCTGGCGAGTCTGAATTCTGCAGCGTCGTTCTGGAAGCTATTGCTGAAGTCCACGATGCAATTGCAACCGAAGACAGTTTTGTGTCAGCACGATCTGAGCTTAGTGACGATGGAAGCTCAAGAGCAAGCCGCGATCGATCCATGACTCCAGCTAGTGATGTACCATTCGACAAGGAGAAAGCCAAGGCCAAGGTGCTTCGTGAAATCATGATTAACATGAAATGTCTTCACATCGCCCAGTGTATGCTACAAAATGTTGAAGGGAATCTTCAGCAAAACATGCATCTGGTTACGATGTTGAACAATCTCGTGGTTCCGGCCGTGCGAAGTCATGAAGCCCCTATTCGAGAGAGGGGTCTGGAATGTTTGGGGTTGTGTTGTCTGCTCGATAAGGTGAGCTTTGTAGTCTGCATTTGTCTTGTTGCTCAGCTAATGCATGTCTAGACTCTTGCGGAAGAGAACATGACCCTCTTCATTCATTGCTTTACCAAAGGCCACGAAGCCCTTCAAGTTACAGCACTCCATATTCTAGCCGATATGCTCACTGCACATCCAACGCTACTTCTCCCAGTCATCCAACGAGACAGTGAGACAGTGACACCACCTCCGTTCCAGAAGAACATTTTCAAGGTGTTTGCAAAGGCACTGAAATCAACGTCGCCTGCTGACGTGCAGTCAGCTGCAGCGGTTGCTCTGTCGAAGATGCTTCTTGTCAACATATTCACACCCTCAGGCCCTAACATCCCACAAGCAATTAAGGATCATAATGAGTCGTCTATTGAAGCTTTACTTCAATCACTCATTATCTCATTCTTCCATCCTCGGACTCGCGAAAACCCTGTTCTTAGACAAGCACTGACGTACTTCTTCCCGGTCTTTTGCCACTCACGTCTCGCAAATACGCAACGCATGCGCAGAATAGCCGTTCCTGTGGTACGAGCCGTTCTGAACGCTGCCGAGGAGTACTTCTCCCTCGAAGCCGAGGAGGACAGCGATGGCGATATTGACGAAAGCGTCGGTGAGCGAGAAATTAAAGCATTAATGACTCAGGTCACTGGTATGCTTGTCGAATGGACCGATGAGCGCAGAGTAGTCGGACTTGGAGGTGAAAATATTCTTGCAGGTGGAACCGCAAGCTCTAATGCTCACGGCTACGTGCATTTGGCATTAGTCAATGACATTTTGGAACGAATCCTCGGAATCAGTGCCGGACCCAACAAATGCTCAAAGGAAGAGAAGAAACTCCTGATGTCTATGCTTAGCAAAGTATACATATCCGCTCCTACTGCCCCGGCATCAACAATTGCGCCTGGATCACGAGCGGGATCTCGTGCACTCACCGAAGCAACAGAAGATGCCTTCCGTTCCAGTAACAGAAGCAACAGTCGTGAGGAAATCGATCCTGAGATCGTGGAACTCGCAGAGAATGTCAAGGAACTCCTCAACGATGCCCTGGAGGAAGCCGCCACTGACGCAGCCAGTCGCAACGCGATAGTCAAAGTCAAGAACACAATCCTCAAAATCCTTGCGTATGCCTCTCAACAAACCTCCAATAGCAGAGACACCAATCGCAACACACGAGCCAGCACCGTGGATTCAGACTACACAAACGCCGGCCCTAGATCACGACAAACCTCCGTTGAGCATTCTGGTCAGGGTGTGCGTGCAGGCACGACAGAAGTCGCTATTGACGAGACGATTATGGAGATTGATGAAGAAGGTGAACTGGATGATAGCCGGGTGACGGTTATTAAGAATGAGAGGACCAGTGAAGAACCCGAGTAGACCGATCCTGCTTATTCGTTTTCATTACTATCACGTTGCATAGTGGAGGGGAGGACATGTTTGATATGAGTACGTCGGAACATGAGTATAGTTAGTTGGAACTTGGGAGCGGTTTGGTGTCTTTTTTGATTACTAGCTGTTTTATTATACATATTTTGTGGTTGGATAGTGATATTACTTACATATTATGTTTGTCAATCGAAGGTTTCCTTTCCTTTTGAATCCATTTAAATCCCTATTAAGGGAACAGAATTACCTAGGCCAAACGCCTTTTCTTTTTGCTGAAACAAACCCATATTCGAAGAAGAAAAGTATGTTCACTCTATCGCATTTGATTTGATAACGTAGCATATAACAAAGATACTTAACCCAGAAGAAGTAAGCCCATTCATATTCTTTCCGACCCAATGCCATGCCATGCCATGCATCGCTCAAAAAAATAAAATATTATAAAAAGAAAAACAACAAAAACAAAAAAATTTGATTTTTTGTCTTCTTCCCCCCTTTTTCTGAAAAAGAAACAATCCCAAAACTAAATATACCCACCATCCAAAGTTGATTGTTTTTGTTTTTGGGGGGTGGTGGCGAGGAAGAGGATATGGGGTTGTTGTTGGTTTAGACTCTTCCTCCTCCATCGTAGTAGCAGTTTTGGGGTGAGCGAATGTGGTAAGTGTAAGTGTGCATGTGTATGAGTATGTGATTGAAGCCCCCCCGATGGATACACTCCCCTGGCTCCCTGCTCCCTTTCTTTCTTGTAGACATGATCGAAAGCCCGATAACCAAAAAGCATGGCGCGAAAAGAAGAAAATAAAACGGGGAATAGAAGGCGGAAAAAGAATAAAACACGAGACCACGAAATCAGCGACCAGCCAGCCAGCTCCATCCTGCCAAAATGCACCGGGACCAAACTTCCATATTGATTTCACGCACCAAAAAACGTGATACACGTTTCTTGCAACTTTGCAAAAGGGGAAAAAGACTAGACACATACACATACAGACACAAAGCTCGCAGATATTTGACCAACAAGGCATATTCAATGACACCAACAACGACGTAAAGGGACGGAAATGGGGATTGCAGAACGATCCGCTTATGCGGGTGACTTGTTGGCAGCTGCTCCGTTTCGGCGGCCATGGTTGTCATCGTTGACAGTAAGCCCGCCTAAGCCCGTGGAAAGGAAAGCAAATGGGTCGCTAGCACCATCGGTTGTGTAAAGGTTGTTGCCGTTCAAGGCATTCGAATGAGAGCCGTGGTCAGCTCCAGTGAAGGCGGCTTGAGTCGCCGGATTGCCAAAAGAAGTCGCCGAGTGTGGTGCATTAGCTGAGCCATAGCCTGCATTTATCTGGCCCATTGGTGGATAAGGACCGGGAGTGTTTCCGAGACCTGATGGCAAACCATAGTTGCTTGGAGGGGCCCCAAATTGCTGCCCAAATCCACCAAAACCACCACCTCCGCCAGCGGTGGGGAAGGGTGCTGGGGTAGGGGTACCAGCCATTGATCCTGGACCCATGCCAAACCCAGAAGGAGGCTCCATTGGCGATGGGAATGCAGAGTCTGCTACGACTGCTGCACCAGAACGCGGGGCGCCGCAGCGAAGACAATTGGTATTCTTAGCGAAGTTGTGATAGCCACAGCCCTCTGAACCACATTTCCAGTCACCTGCACGGAATGGAACAACACCGTTACCACCAACTCGAGAATGGCCCATACCGTGACCTCCGTGAGGGTTCATGGGCGGCATCATAGATGGGGGTACGTATCCGTATCCGTAAGGGTCAGGGGCAGCACCCACGGCAGGGAATGAACAACGGAAACAAGCAGTCCTGCGCTGGAAGTTGGAGAAACCGCAAGACGGGCAAGTCCAGTCACCAGGACGGGGGCGATTTTTGGATGGAGGGAATGGTGTCAAAATCTCGGCGGCACGGTCCAAGACGCGGCTAGATGAAGGAGACACTTCGATAGCCTTTTCATTAAGAGCTCGGCCATTCATGCAAAGACTCTCAGCTGCCTATATATATGTATATATCAATTAGTTTTTGATCAGTCACTTGAGAGTAACGATTTATATGTCCAGTAAATAAGATATTGCATACCTCTTCATGGGACGAAAATACGGCAAAGCCAGTTCCTGTAGGCTTGTGCTGATCCGGAGTACGCAATGTCCAGAAAGCAATAGGACGGCCACCGTATTGAGTAAACCAGCTCTCGAGTTCTGACTGGGTGGTGTCATGTGGAAGACCGCTCATATGGAGCACCTTGCTGCGTTCGGCCAAGAAAGCACGAACATCGGCTCTCGCATCCATTGGACGAGTGAGGATTTCGGGATGTTCATGAGCAGGCTGAGACTTGCGAATAAGACCTTTGAGAACGCGAGACAGAGTGATAGCCTCCTCCATTGCCCGGCGAGGGGACGCTGGAGCAAGAGCCTGCAGGTGGAAAGGCAAGTTGTGCTTGATTGGGGCAGAAGATTGAACAGGTTCCACCTCGAGAGCAGCGCAGATATTAGCAAGAGAGCTGGGACCGAATGGCAACGACTCCGGATGGTGAGTTTGCCATCTTTGATATTCGGTACGAAGGTCAAAGGTCCGGGAGTGTTGTAGGTATGGTGGTAGAACGACGGCTTTGTCGCGGGCTTCCCGAGGAAGTTGCACACGAAGGTCCCATGAATCGAGGGTCACGAAAGAAAACTCGAGATTTTTGGAGATAAGATGTTCCTGAGCGAAGGCATCAAAACGATTGACCGCATCCCGGAAACTTCCAGCGTTGCGCACGTTTTCCCATGTCAAAGTGGTCAGGCTCGCTAATAATCAACGGGATTCGTCAGCCCATCCACTTTCGGCGACTAATATCAACAGAACAAAAGTGCCACTGAGACGCAGGGACTTACTGCACAGCGGTGTAATTGGCGTATTGACTGGTTTCACGAGGATACTCTCTCGATGCAACTGTATGAATCAAAAGGACAAGGTCAGTGGAACGGAAGAAAAAAAAAAGTGGTAAGGTCAAGCCGAGAGCATCATTCAATTGACGGGCGTACCTCATCACAATTTTTGGTGTCGAGTAAAATCCATCCAAGCTCGATGACCTCAGCAGAATCCTTGGTCACATAAACACCATGTTCATCGCAGGTTGTCGCAACGTGTATGACAATGTAGCGGTCCAGCTTCGGGATGGGGGACAGAACGGCGGCCATGTCTCGCTGCGTCTGGGAGAGGAGTGCCAGGGGAAATGGCAGAAGTCAAAGTAAGAATGGAAGAAAAAAAAATCACAAACGCCCCTGCCCAAAAAATAAACAGAATAAAGGCAAGAAGCAATTATCGATCACGACAAGAAATGGTCGTGACCGAAGAATAGGGAGATAAATACAAAGAACGAAGAAAGAGGATTGGGGGGGGGAGGAAGAGGAAGAGGAGGAGTTAGATAGAGGTGCTAAAGACCGGCGGGAAAATAGAAAAAAAAGCTGCTACGGGGACAAGAGCTGGTGGAGCAGAGCACAGCCAACAACGGCCACCCTGAGGCCCAGGCATTAATTAATTTACTTTCCTAGTCCCCGGCCTCACCATGACATTTATCATGGTGTTTACGACTGGAAGTGCTAGGGAAATACCAAAACAATTGGTTGAGGTAGCCAGTTGCTGGTGTCTAATTCTGCTAATCACACAGGAGATGGCATTCTTATAACGCAATGCCTGTCAAGGCATCGATGTTGATGCAACTGACAGCTATCTTGTGCCTAAAACCTCGGTATGGTCACAACGAGTCATAAAGAAGCTGCTATGCCATCCTATCATTATCCCTGTTGCCTGTTCGAGAGGTTACAGTAGCGGAAGTTCGGATTGACGGCGCGGGATTTCCTTGCGTGAAGCGGCGGATGGATATCTTCGAAGGAGTATTCTATACATATAGTCATTTAATTGCAAACTTCAACGATGTATACAGTAACTGATGAAGATCGCAGTGACATTCATATAGAGTCGAGACAGGAGAAAGGGAATATTGAATGTGATAAGCGGAGGAACTTTTCCTGGAGCAACACAGAGTCCCCGCTTTGTTTGTCCTTGAGCCACTAGGAAACTGCCGCAGCATCCGGAGGATCTTGTTCCTGTCTCTGCTTTGATCATGCCATGTCTTTTTCCTGAAGCCCAGCTCTTTGTCGTCTCCAGGGATCATTCCGGATCGTGATTGCAACTCCCCTGGAAATGGAGTTGCGGAGCCGTAACTATGGCCTGGCACCGAACCTAGCAGACCTGCAGTCAATCATGGTAGGCAAAATGACTTGCTGCTGAAGGCTCGTAAGATGAAGATAAAATAGTTTAGAGTAAAAGAGACAAATGGCAGTGAACAGAGGAGGGTGAGATCGAGATGGCAACAGAATGCTTAGCCCTTATTGGTGGACAAGCGCGCTAGACGCATAGCCGCGGTGCTGGAGCTCAGAGACAGCTGCCTTCGTATCTTCCCTTGGTGCTGTTGTATCCGTCATCGCAGCTTCCCAATATCATCAGCCATCTTCCTTCTGCTTACCGACTATTATCAAGCTCTTCCTCAGTGCTCAACGTCCTATTATACCTCATTCAATAACGTAGCAAGCTTTATACAGCACCAACATGGCGTCGGGCTACGATAGAGCACTTTCAGGTACGATAGCTTACCCATCTGTCTATTCGATGAGATACTGATCAATCTTCTACAGTTTTCAGGTAAACGAGTTGCCATTCATCTCATGAATACCCTTGTCTAACCCATTCCAGTCCCGATGGACACGTCTTCCAGGTGGAATATGCTCTAGAAGCTGTGAAGAGAGGTAAATACCAACTGCGCAGCCACGAGAAAAGGGAGCATCTCGATTGACCGCGAATAAAGGGACATGTGCCGTCGGTGTCAAGGGAAAAGATATTGTCGTGTTGGGCTGCGAGAAACGATCCGCCATGAAACTCCAAGATACCCGCATCACGCCCTCGAAGATCGGTTTAATTGATACCCACGTCTGCCTTGCCTTTGCCGGCCTGAACGCCGATGCTCGAATCTTAATCGACAAAGCTCGACTAGAAGCGCAGTCTCACCGCCTGACCGTTGAAGATCCCGTAACCATCGAATACATTACCAAATATGTCGCCGGTGTGCAACAACGATACACTCAGAGTGGTGGTGTCCGTCCATTCGGTATCAGTACTTTGATTGTCGGCTTTGATAAGGGTGATAATACTCCTCGGCTGTATCAGACCGAGCCTTCTGGAATCTACTCTGCATGGTGGGACAATCTACTTTTCTGTTTATAAACCGTGTGTGTGCTAATTATCATGGGTGCTATAGGAAAGCAAATGCTATCGGCCGCTCGAGCAAGACCGTCCGTGAATTCCTCGAAAGAAACCACAAGGACAATATGGATCGTGAAGCCACCCTTCAACTCACTATCAAGTCGTTACTGGAAGTTGTGCAGACCGGCGCAAAGAACATTGAGATTGCTATAATGGCACCTGGCAAGCCCATAGAGATGCTTCCTACGGAGCACATCGAGGCTTACGTCAAGAGTATCGAAGCTGAGAAACAGGAAGAGGCGGCCAAGAAGAAGACTGGACGGACGCCGGGAACTGGAACAGCTGCCATTCTGACACGAGCAGGCACTACAGGCGAAGGTTCTGAGAGCTAGAGTAGTTACGGAGTATCTGGATGGCAGATGTAATAGAGCAAGGGGCGAATATTACAAATAAATGGAATTTTATGTCGTGCATATCGGAAGTCCTTGGTACAGTATTTGCATGTAGACGCGCTGATTACACCTGATCGCGACCAAAATATTTATAGACAGAAGGAAAACGCCGTATCAAAGAGTATGCATTCGAATATTAAGGTTCGTTTCGTCGTTATCGCCTTCCGCCTGCTTATCCCAGTCTGTCTGCTGCATCTCGAATATTGAATATAGATCGTTCTGCGTCGCCTCGAACGCGATCATCTTTGAGCATTCTAACACACAAAAAGGATAACGATCAGTATCGAAGAAGAAATTAGGTACGAACAAATGGAGGAGTCGATACGCACCTCGCGTCCATACGAACGTCCTCGCCCTCCACTTGTAGCGAAGCCTGGGGAGTCTTTGCTTCAATAACGAAATGGTTGTCACAGTGCGGACAATATTCATCACTAGATACCAAGCTCTTTCAGTCTGTTGTCCCCGTCATGCGACTTTGTTTTTGTGCTTTCGATTCGTTTACCTTTCTTCGAACTCGGATGTATCTTTACGAAAGCATTTTTTGCACTTTTTGCATGCAAAGGTCTAGCGACTAGGTTAGAGCCACATTCCTCAGTCGTGTAGGGCGCATCAGGTAAGCTTTACCATATCAAATGATTGCATCAAAGGATGAGATTCTTGTTCTTGATGGCATTCGGCGCAATCGAACCACTTTCGACCTGGTATTCGTGTTTGCCGTCAGCAGCTGCGAAGAAGTCGTTCGTAGGATCTCGGTATGGAGCAAGACGTACAGCACGGAGAACGGATGGACACCTGAGCGTTTAGAACGTGTTTGCTATGTAGGAAAGCATTAGTTTGTATATCTTCAGGAATGTTGCGTTGACCTTTGGAAGTTTTAGAACGCGAGTGAGGGGTGGAAGTACGTACCACATCTTGACAGAGTCTGCGATTAGAAAGGATGTATTTCAATGATAGTACGAAGGGATATATATAGACGGTCAGAAGAGAAAGAGTGAGTATATGTCAACAAGTGGGATGTTCCTGAACGGTCTCGAGTATAATTTATCGTCCAATCAGGGGCGCCACCTCCTTGCGTTCCCGCTTGGCCGTGATCTGCGCTTTAGTGAGTCTAGTCTCTGCAACTACGTAGTTGCCCTTCTCCCTTTTATGATTTTTATATATATCTACGCCGATTCTCTTCTTCTTGTTGTTGAATCCAAAATTGTGCTATCCGACTACTCTCTCATCTACCTGTGCCATTATTCCGTCGTCACCGTATTCCCAAGGATGACATAGCCATGTAAGTAAATTCACTAAATGCTCATACTCCACCGCCGAAGTCATGGCCGTCGTCATCCCCATATACAAAAAAGAAGCGGACGCGGGCGGAACTCCTTGACTCCTCCTATATTGAATCTCCGGAATAACGCCTATTAGAAACGTTTTCATACAGGACTGAGCTTGAAGAGATACAATTTACTCTACGGCCCCGGTTAGCTTAGGCTGAACCTTTCCACATCTAAGCCACCCCGCCGACATCTGACCAATTTGATTACTGAGCCAGAACCGGGTCTCTTTTGGCTGTACACACCTGGAAAGAATATAGGACATATGTTTTGGCTCTATTTGAGCCAAGTTGAGCCTAGGGGACATGGCTGAAGAAAGGAAGGATGTGGAAGGTGCCGATGAGGCGCCGCTTGTGAGTTCAAATATTATGCGCATTATTGCACGACATACGCAGGCTTCGATGATCTGACATTCTTATGTGTAGAAACCGGTATCCTCTCTATTGTCTCATTTCGAACACCTTTCGTACTCCAAAAGCAAACCACCTACTCCTGGATCAAATTATGACCGGATATCCCGCCCGAGATTCAAGGATTTGGAGGATGAGTCTCACCCAATAGTTCGTGCATCATTGGACTTACCTCGCTCTCATTCACCATGGGCAGTCAGCGGTGGCTCGGAAAATGGGTCGGTGTCTGCTGTCGATAGAACATCAAATGCACCATGGATGGACTCCAAGCGGGAAAAGTCTCCAGGATCTCGGAGATTCTCTCGTCCCCTGTCAATGAACCTCCGCTCTATACCGCAGATGACACCGAGCCTGACCGTCGAGTCACCTCGTTCTCCTCCTCGCGGGGCTAATGGACAGAACGGTGGGCACTGGCCTTCCTTCAATCGAGGAACCTCCGATATAACACCCGCTACGAATCCACGAGCGAGAAGCCCACCCGGTCCAGCAGGGACAAGGGTTCCAAATTCTCCGGGAGCCAGGTCAGCCGGCGCTCCTCAGGCATCCCGAGAACATTCACCTAGCGGTTCGGTAAAGAGCTCCTCTGTTCCGCCTCCTGTCAGTAGAGGAGAGAAGCCGAAGATTCCGGCCAAACCGGCAAATATGTCCAATCTAGATGTTCGCGCACTTACTCCAACGCACGAGCGAAATCAGCCTACGACAGCCCAAATCTCGCCGTTCAGCACACCTCCAAGCAGTCCCGAAAAGCCCCAAGTTAAGGCAGGCCAGCCACCGCGCAAATCGCCTAAAATATCAAGATCGCTATCTACAACTCCGGAGCCTATTTCTTTACCACCTCCTGTTGATCGAAGTACTCGTCCAGTCACGAATGCAACTCAGTCTACCGATGCTAGAAGCCGGCCACCTTTGGTTACATCACATCCAACAGATGCAAGGGAGTTTGGCTTCACAAGAAGGGGCACTGGTCTCTCACCCTCAAACCATTCAAGATCAGCGAGTCAGATTGTCTCAAACACGCGAGATTCTAGATTAGCAAGGCCAGTAGGTCACAAAACGCTGCCCGATGATGATCGGCCGGAGCTACGCCCAAGTTTACCACCTCGCGATGGCCAGCCGCGAAGTGTCGGCCCAAGTGAGTTGAGGAACCCCGACCTACCGCCTAGAACATCACTTGATATGCCCTCCCGAGCACCCAAGATACCTACTCCGAGTCGCCTCCCGACACTGGAGATGAATACACGGTTTGCCCCTCCGCCTCGTAGGCAGACCGCTACCGTCAGTGGCAAGCTTGGTCCAGATACGCCTCAAACATCCAAAATCCGTCAACATCGCTCACAAATTACTTCTCATACCATGTCTAAGCAGGCATCGAGAAGCGATTCGAGAGATTCAGAAGACGAAGCCTACCCAGAAGAAGCTCCAGTGTCCAGAACGGACTATCCCGATTCTTCCCAAGTTAACCGTCGTCCTCCAATCTTCAAAACGGGTCCTCTTACGATTCCAACTCGATACGACACACGTGAGTTTGACGTGTGCGGTAAACATGCGTGTACTACCGGCTACTTAACGCGGGTTTGGGATCTCACGACGGGGGAGCAGATATTGAGTATTAGTCATGGAGAAACTATCAAGGCTCATACGGTGGCCTTTAAACCTGGGACTGGCCTAGAAGATGAGGGAACTCGTCTGTGGGTTGGTACCAGCGCAGGGGAAATTCATGAGATAGATATCAACACGCAGTCTATTGTCACATCACGATCATATCCTTCGAGACGTGAAGTCATTAGGATATATCGTCATAAAAAAGAAATGTGGACTCTGGACGATGAGGGAAAGTTGTTGGTGTGGCCGCCAGACGAGACCGGTACCCCGAATCTTCAATATAGCTATGACAGTCCGCAGGATCGCGTGGCGAAGGGGCACACGTTCTCTATGGTTGTTGGAGATGACTTGTGGCTTGCCACTGGCAAGGAAGTTCGAGTTTACCGTCCAGATGCCCACGGAGAAGCATTCCAAGTGTTGAAGAAACCATTGGGAGCAAACCACACCGGAGATGTGACATCTGGGACACATACTACGAAAGACGGCGGCCGCGTCTACCTGGGCCATGCCGACGGGAAGGTCACTGTATATTCCTCGACCGATTATTCGTGCGTGGCTTCCGTGAACGTCAGTGTCTACAAGATCAACTCGCTGGCAGTCGTGGGAGATTATCTCTGGGCTGCATACAAAACGGGAATGATATACGTTTACGACGTATCGACTAACCCATGGACCGTGAAGAAGGATTGGCATGCTCATGAAAGCCCTGTGTGTGGACTTGTACTTGATCCGAGCTCGTTATGGACAATGAATCGCCTCCAGGTCGTTTCGCTTGGGACAGATAACTATCTGCGCCTGTGGGATGGCATGTTGGAAGACGACTGGCTGGGTGTGTGAAGATTCTCTTTCAAGGATGGATAGTTTGCTGACAGTATACAGAGTCGCGTATGCAAAGAAGAGACGTCGAATACTGCAATTTCCGGGAAATACGAGCGACGATAGTGACTTGGAACGCTGGGGCTTCTGTGCCTCGGGATTTGCATGGCAGTGCGTTTATTGAAAACGCTATCCACGCAGAGCAACCTCCAGAGATTTTGGTGTTTGGATTCCAGGAATTAGTCGATCTGGAAGACAAGAAGATCACTGCCAGTGCGTATTTTTACCTGATTTGATATATAGGACAAAACTAATATCTCCACAGAAAGTTTACTCCTAGGAAGCAAAAAACGAGAGAACAATGAAAAAGAGCATATGAGCCGGCAGTACCGGGTGTGGCGCGATCATCTGGCGGCTTGCATCAATAACGCCATGCCTCTTGAAGAATCATATGTTCTTCTCCACACTGCTAACCTCGTGGGGTTATTTACGTGTGTTTTTATCAAGCAGAAGGAGCGAGAAAGAGTTCGCAATGTCAGTGCCGCAGAAGTCAAGCGCGGAATGGGGGGCCTGCACGGCAATAAGGTATGGTTGGTATCATGAAGTTGGGTTTAATACCTGCTAACATGTATCAGGGAGCTTTGATATTGCGATTTGTGCTCGATGACAGTTCGATGTGTTTTATTAATTGCCATTTGGCTGCCGGCCAGTCACATACAGCACACCGAAACAACGATATTGCAGCAATTCTCGAAGCAGAGTCTCTTCCTCCGGAGCATAGCCTTAGCACGCGGACTGACCTCTTCGTGAACGGTGGTGACGGGTCGATGATTTTGGATCACGAGATATGCATTCTCAATGGAGATTTGAATTATCGGATTGACTCCATGTCTCGCAATGTGGTTATCGACGCGGTACGACAGAACAATCTTCCCAAGTTGTTGGAACGAGATCAACTGCTTGCGTCCAAACGAAAGAACCCGAGCTTCCGTCTTCGAACGTTTACCGAAGCACCGATTACGTTTGCACCAACCTACAAGTACGACGTTAACTCGGATGAATACGACACGAGTGACAAGAAGCGATCTCCTGCGTGGTGTGATAGGATTTTGTATCGTGGAATCGGTAAAGTCAAGCAGACCGAGTATCGACGACATGAGGTGCGAGCATCGGATCATCGGCCGGTTAGTGCGTCTTTCAAGATGCGAGTGAAAAGCATCCTACCCGAGGAACGGGCAGCCGCGTGGGAGGCGTGTCAGAAGGAATTTTCAAAGGAGAAGAAGAGACTTGCTTGTGAATCTAGGTACGTTTTCTTTTCACTTCATACTTCGAACACCGCTAACGATTCGGCAGTATCGAGTATCTAGTGAATGTCTTTGGCATGGAGCGAGAACAGGCTCGAGAAGTGATTACATCCGGCGGGTCGTCCAAGCCAAAGACGTAAATACGTCTAGCCTTTATGTCAATGATATAGCATATTCTCCGGCGTTTTGTTCTACTGCTTATGATGACGCTAGCGTGGTGGGCATTTGGGGGACTTCAAAAATGGGGGGGGGGGAGGTTGTTTTGATGGGATTCCATGACGAGCATTGCCAACGATACATGAAATGTCTACTATGGTGAAGAAGATTATTAATCTAATATACGAACATGAATGTAATTCAATATTAGATATTATATTATTGCATTTCTCGTAGATACTTCGTCGACATCCGCTCATCCATCCAACTGGCTCCTCCCACAATAAACCTAATGGCGGTCAATTCGGTGCAGGAAAGTCAAGAATTACTTCTATTGATCAATGAAATGTCAGTTTCGTTGTTCCAGTGTACATAATCGAAAGGATACATACTCCGCAGCTCTTGCAGGCACAGTTGCTGTCGCAGGTGCAGGTACCGACGCCCGAGCAGGGGCAGGAATTGGCTCCGCAGTTACAGCCCATTGTGTACTCGTAGACTCGTAGGAGGTACTAATATAATATCGTGAAGAGATAATAGATAATTGAGGGATTGTTTGGGGATGAAGATGTTGGATCGAGGAGGGGATAACTTTATATACTTCTCTGTCTGTCTGTCTGTGGCAATGGTTTCTGATCATGATGGCGTCATGATTTCTATGGAGCATTTTCTGTGGTATGCGTTTTGACTCGTTCGATCTTGGTGTTTATACGCATGGAGATGTTGGACTGTCTAGAGTAACAGCTAAGTAGCTCAGGTGACAGCAATCCTCGTGACTTGTCAATACAGTTAGTTAGCTGCCTGACTGTTCATTGTTAACAGCTCCGCACGGCAGATGACTTGTACATACGCCTATGAGCCCAACACCGATAGCCGTATGTATAGAGTACAGACAGATAGGATAACTGCATCCTCAGTAATTAGTTAATTGAATACGTACATACTCATATACACAGCGCTTGAGAGTACGTAGTAGTGGTAGAGGACGGACGAGCGGCCAACGGGCTCCGTTTCTCTGCGGTCTTTTCCGACTCATATTCTCCCATACCACTAGTCCACGAATCACTTGAATATATTTGTCTTTTGTCGTCTTATCATTATTGTTTTTGCTTGCTTTCCTGACTTTGTATATTTGTATGGTCTTTCCATCGTCTGCGAATCCACAGTGGCTGTAGGCTATGATAGTACATAGTAAGTGGAGCTTCCTTCCTACTCCGCGCGGATAGACGTGATAAGCTGCTGACTTCCCACTTGACCACCAGCAACTTCCTGCGCTTCCTGCTATATCAACCACCGTCGTCTTGCTATTCTTACTCTTCATCATCTTTGCTCCCACTTCCACCTTCTGTGTGGTCTGGGTTCTATATTCACATTTGATTCACTACGCATCGCGCCTAAATACTAACTAGAGCGTCGGCTGAACTGAACTGAAGCACAGCTTGGCTACGATCTCCCGACAACCACCTCTACAGCCTACCTGGTTCTTTTCCGGAGCCAGGTCGAAGGCCACTCGTCCATTTTCGACCTGGCAGACCAAGATCCGACAGACTCTCCCTCCCCTATCGCCTCCGACCACCCCGATTCCCCTAGCACCACTAGCTCTGCATCGTTCAATATCGAAGATCTCATTTCAGACCCGTATCCTCTCACAGAAGAAGAGCAAAGTTTCTCCCAATATACCGGATATTCCCCTCCTCTACATCCTACCTCCAACGGTAACGGGGTTAGTACAAATCAGGTGTCCGAGATTACGCTGACTCCAGCTCATAACCCCCGCCGCCGCCGCCGTCGACGCCGCTCCGAGGGTTCGTCTTCGTCTTCGTCGTCTTCTGTATCAGAATCCTCGGAAACTGGTGTGCGAAGCTCTGCCCGCCCTCCGCTAGCCACCGACGTTTCTTCTGCGGGTACCCGCGGAACACAACGGTCAACAGCAGGCCGAGCAGAAGGCCTTCCACCCTCCCCCAAGCGCAGGCGTTTGGAAAACATGCGGCCCAATAATGGAGACTCTACGAGGACTGCAAATGGACGGCCAGATGCATCGAACGGATTGTTGTCTACGTCATCGATGCGGGGGAAGAGCTCGTTGAAGGGGAAATCGAACAACAGCCATCTGAACAACGGGCAGTCAAACAACACTAACGGGTCGGCGGCGAAATCATCAGCTCTATCTTCGTCGTATTTTGGTCATGACCGGGAGGAAGTCACCAGGATCTTGATACAGGGGCTCTATGATCTGGGCTACAGCGGGGCTGCAAGTGCTCTTAGTAGGGAGAGCGGATATGAGTTGGAATCTCCCGCCGTGGTGGCTTTTAGGAATGCAGTGCTTGATGGACAATGGGCTGAAGCGGAACATTTACTTCTGGAGTCCTTTGAAGAGGGTCATGAGGGAACCGATGGAGAATACGAATCTCCATCGTCGTGGGGCAAGCTGGCTCTTGCCGAGACTGCAGACAAGAATGAAATGCTTTTCCTATTGCGACAACAGAAATTCTTGGAATTACTAGAGGCTCGAGATTTGGGTGCGGCTTTGATGGTTCTTCGGCAAGAGTTGACTCCGTTAAATCATAATATCCCGCAACTTCATGCTCTGTCGAGGTAAGTTTCTTGTCTTTCCGTCTTTTTTTCTTTTCTTTTCTTTCTTTCTTTCTTTTCTTTTCTTTTCTTTCTTTCTTTCTTTCTTTCTTTTTTTTTTTACCAATGACTAGCTAATCATGTATAGTCTGTTGATGAGCCCGGTCGAGCATCTCCGGGAATTGTCAGGCTCGAATGGATCGATTGCTTTATCGCGAGAACTGTTACTTTCTGATTTGTCCAGTATGTTTTGCAGTCCCCCTCTTCTTGATCTGAATCTTGAGGCTTAGCTAACACCCTGTAGCTTTTATTTCTCCGGCAGTAATGATTCCAGATCATCGGCTTGCTTCTCTTCTGAACCAAGTGAAGAGCAATTGGGTCAATCAATGCTTATTCCACAACACTGCACAATCGCCATCGTTATATTCTGATCACATGTGCGACCGCAACGCATTCCCTCGCCACAACACGATGCAATTAACGAGGCATTCAAATGAAGTCTGGTATGTTGAGTTTTCCCACGATGGGACGAAGCTCGTTACAACCAGCAAGGATAAATCCGTTATCATCTACGATGCTACAGACAAGTTTTCAGTGATTCACAAATTCTATGAACATCATGACGCTGTGGTATTTGCTACCTGGAGCCCAGATGACTCTAAGATCATCACATGTTCGCAGGACAAGACGGCCAAGGTCTGGGATGTTCAGGTATGTTTCCTTCCCATATCTACTTCTGGATCAAACTGACTGTTTAGACCGGCCGCTGTTTTATGACGATTGAGCACCACACCGATATAGTTACTTCTGCTGCATGGGCTCCGGATGGCGAGACGTTTGTTACTGCGTCCATGGACAATAAGGCGCCGCTCTGTTACTGGGGATTACGGTCTAGAAATCCAATACATGTGTGGCGGGGTGGATTCCGAGCACAAGACTGCGCCATCACACCGGACGGAACTCGACTAGTCGCATCCGATAATGAAGACAAGCTGTATGTGTATGATCTTGCGTCACGCGCAGAGGAATTCTGCCTTTCTCTCAAAAATCATATCACTTCAGTCAGCGTCAGCCACGACTCCAGATATGTTTTGTTGAATCTCCGAAATAATCAAATACAACTTATGGATATAGAGACGACAGAGGTTGTTCGTCGCTTTGATGGCCAGAAACAGGGAGAGTGGGTTATTCGAAGCCGTTTCGGCGGTGCTGGCGAGAACTTTGTCGTCAGTGGAAGCGAGGGTACGCCTACACAAGTTGTAATTATTTTTTATTGTGGCTGACACTTGATTTTGTTTAGACTCTCAGATTTATATCTGGCATAGAGAGAACGGGGCCCTTGTGGAAGTATTGGACGGACACACAAAAGGATGTGTCAATGCAATATCTTGGAATCCGAAGAATCCTTGCATGTTTGCATCGGCCGGTGACGACTGTGTTGTGCGGATGTACGTGACGCTTCCTTTTGTTGATAGGATTCTTACTGACATGTTTAGATGGACACGAGATAACCCCAGCGAAGACAGCTCAAACAAAGGTCGACTTTCAAAGACCTCGGATTTCACGCGGATAAGCGCTCTTCGATCAACGACAAGCTAACTCTAATTACTAAGACGGCGGTGGAATCAAAATGATGCCGAGTATACAACTGGCGAAATTTATCATGTTTTTGGCCGAGTTGATATTTCTTTCTCATATTATTCAATAGCATCATCATCAATGGAGATGAATCTCCTCACATATATTGATTTTTATCCCTCTGCTTATACATGGCATCATGGATTAGGTTGCTCCCTATTCTTGATTTTATCTATTATATCACCCAGCATTGATGCGGCAAGTTTGTCTGATATCTTATTCTGCGTTGGTGCCGCCTCATGCTTGCTTCAGTGTTTTCAAGGCTTTTTTACTCATCCATGGATCTTTCAACATTTGCACGGATCGGCTAGGTAGAATGGCGCTACAGAGATATTCCCACATAGCTAGAATTGATTCTATCACATCAATAGTGTACATAGTAGGTATTCATAGTATATACATGGCTACCGGGTCCGAACTGCCTCGGTAGCTTTGAGTGCACCGGTTATTGTAAAACATATAGATGGCGAAAGGGCATACATGATCTATCCCATCCCGATAATGGATTAGTACGTCTCCATCAGCTAGTAAGAGGAAGGAATGGGATTTGGGGGGGGGAGGGGGACGTACAGCTAACATCTTCGCAATAGCCATCTTATCAGCTTTCGTGACTTGATCACTCAATTCCGCAAGTCCGGAGTTTATGAGTGCCGGTGGACCAGTTGGAAGGACCATTAGCGTGAACCAGAGGATTGGGTCGTGGGGGAGAATGGATGTGTAGCGGATTATGAGGTAGGTTGTTAGGATGCTTACTCTGTTTTCTTAGTTAGTTCCAGGTCTGTGCTTAGGTAGGGGGCGTATGGGGGAAAACGTACATAGGCCAGAGAATCAGGCGTATAGTGTAAACTACCAGGACAGCTTTGATAGGGACCCTGCCTGAACCTTCTTCTTCGTCTTGGTCATTGGAGGAGGAAGAAGAGGAAGATCGTTTCATCCTCTGAAAACTAACACCGAGTTTACACCCGACCAAAAACACCTGTAGAGACGTGAATAACGTCCCTAGATTCTCGATACTCGATATCAACCAGGCATTAAATATGCCCCCGTCTTCGTACGGGGAGAAAAACGCTTGATGAAGTTTGGGGATTAATCCTATTAGTACCCCCGTTGCTGTGCAGAGGATTGCCGTATCGAGGAAAGGTGGTGAATCGATAGAATCGATACGATGCCGGACTCGCCCAGGGATGAAGGTGTGGAGAAGTCGGTGGGATTTAGACGAGAATCTCTGGCGTGCCTTTTGGATTGGGTTCGGGAGGAGGGAGGTTTGTTCGTCTAATTCTTCCTCTTGCTCGTCTGTTGTAGGGTTGTGTTGTTGCGGGGTGATATCTCGGAATTGTTGCTGGGGTTGACTTGATACATTCGAAGAACTACTGCCGCTCTCTTCATCATCGTGATGATTCTCTTGATTGTCCCTGCTGGCATCTTTGTGGCCCAACATCCTTGGTCCAAGGGCATAGGCCATGGTTTTTGATACCACGGCACAGACCAGAAAGTATGATTGAGCACGGTTCATGCAATCGGACTCTGACTGGTCTGGCATTGTGATCAGTTTTAGACTGCCAGTTGACTGGAGAGTTTGTAGAAGTAGTAGCGGTAAAGAACTTGTATTGTTGAATGTTACTGCTGGCGTCACCCAGGTGGGTAGATGCAAACAGCGAGAAAACACATGCCCGAAACCGATGGATACAATCGTATAAAGAATCGACCATACTGCTTCTCATCAGCACTGCACCGTTAACCAAAGAGAGACAGAGAGATACCGAAAACAGGAATATAATGTGAAGCAATCTCCAAACTCAACTCGGAGCCCAACTTGACCAGTATCAGCGCCGGAAGAAATATCTTCACGCATATAGCGGACATTTGGTTTATGGTATCGTCATTGATGAGGTTGGCTTGTCGAGTTATGACGCCGTATAGCAGGGTCAGTAGAACGGAGGTGCAGGCCTGAAGTGCGCCTAGGAAGGGCTGCACGAGGCCTGTTTTTAGGTCGGGCATTGTTGTATATACTGTCTGCGCATGTGGTAAATGTAGGAGGTAAGTATGTCAAGATATTGGTACAAATAAGATTGAGAGCCAGAGATTCTTCATATACTTGGTCTGGAGCTGTGATGTCATTATGGTGACTTTGTTTTAGTGCTTTCTTGGTATCTTCATTTGCGATAAGATCTTGAATCTAAAACCGTGCTCGAGATTAGTATCTATTCTCGTATACTGTGATGCTCTTGGTAGGTAGTTGTGAAGGTGATGGATGGGCGTAACCCTAATTCTACTGACGGTGACAACTTCACCATGAAAGCTTGCATCCAGACTCGATAGATCTAGTATTTGTGGATAATTATTTAGTTTCATATAAATAATTCCGTGGTAACGCACAGATTAGTATTATCCTGGCTTGCAGTCTGAACGGACAAGATATGTAAGCACAAGCTAGACTGGACGACTGTCGATATAATCAGCTACCATGATTATCGCTGAGTCGAACATACGAGTCGACATCGGCCCGGTGACGCTATTAGCTCAGCTAAGACAAACCACAACAACCTTTCATTCGCATTCTGAGTCTCACTCGCAACAACATCAATCTGTACATCGATAAAGCGTATGCTTGGATTAAGACCTCGACTCAAGGTCCGCCCATCACTATTGGACTTGCTGTCGCATAAGCAGACCGTGGTTGATTCTGCCGCAGCTACGAGAGCTTCTCCACCTTTGGACCTGCCACCGCTGCCCGCAACTCCAACTCCAACTTCGACTCCTCCATCCACCACGCCGACCGCCGCCAACCACCACTCTTCGCTCTTCTCTTCAAGTGACTCGCCTTCTGTTGGAGACAAACTTCCTGCTGAAATTATTGTCGAGCTGCAATCTCCTCCCCTGCCATCGACTCCATCTCCACCCGTCATGGCGCCCTCTGACAAGAAGCAGACTGGCGATGACCAGCTCGGCGCTGTCTTTTCCATCTCTGGTCCCGTCGTCGTGGCCGAGAAGATGATTGGCTGTGCCATGTACGAATTGGTGAGTATCTTTGTCCCCCGACTTTTCGAGGGTTTTGACTGATATACGTAAGTGTCATGTCGGCCACGACCGTCTCGTCGGCGAAGTCATTCGTATTGATGGAGACAAAGCAACAATTCAAGTCTACGAAGAAACCGCCGGTGTCAGAGTCGGGGATCCCGTTTCCCGTACTGGTAAACCCTTGTCCGTCGAGCTTGGTCCCGGTCTTATGGAAACAATTTACGATGGTATTCAACGACCGCTCAAGGCTATCTCAGACGTCTCTGAGAGTATCTATATTCCTCGCGGTATCTCCGTGCCAGCTCTCGATCGAAAGAAGAAGTGGGATTTCAAGCCGACCAAGAAGGTGGGTGATATGATCACTGGTGGTGATATCTGGGGTATTGTCTATGAGAATAGTCTGTTGGATGAGCACAAGATTCTCCTACCACCTCGTGCCCGGGGTACCATCACAAAGATTGCCGAGGCTGGAAGCTATACTGTCGACGAGAAGATCTTGGAAATTGAATTTGACGGCAAGAAATCCGAACACGGTATGATGCACACATGGCCAGTTCGTGTTCCCCGACCGGTGAACGAGAAGCTTGCATCGGATTCGCCATTTATCGTCGGTCAGAGAGTGTTGGACTCTTTGTTTCCTAGTGTGCAAGGTGGTACTGTCTGTATTCCCGGAGCTTTCGGTTGTGGTAAAACAGTCATTTCGCAGTCCGTGTCCAAGTTTTCAAACAGTGATATTATCGTCTACGTTGGATGTGGTGAGCGTGGTAATGAGATGGCTGAAGTGTTGATGGACTTTCCAGAGGTTGGTGACATGGCTTTTTTTTATTCTCATACTTTCGTACGGATTTCCTATTTTATGCTGACTCCTTAGCTCTCGATCGATATCAATGGTCGCAAAGAACCCATCATGAAGCGCACATGCCTTATCGGCAATACATCGAATATGCCCGTCGCTGCTCGTGAAGCTTCTATCTATACTGGTATCACTGTTGCCGAATACTTCCGTGACCAAGGAAAGAACGTGGCCATGATGGCCGATTCCAGTTCTCGCTGGGCCGAAGCTTTGCGTGAAATTTCTGGTCGTCTCGGTGAAATGCCTGCAGATCAAGGTTTCCCTGCTTATCTGGGTGCTAAATTGGCCTCTTTCTACGAACGTGCCGGAAAGAGTGTTGCTCTCGGTAGCCCCGAGCGGCAGGGTAGTGTCAGCATTGTCGGTGCCGTGAGTCCACCTGGTGGTGATTTCACTGATCCCGTCACAACCAGTACCTTAGGTATCGTGCAAGTGTTTTGGGGTTTGGATAAGAAATTGGCTCAGCGCAAACATTTCCCTTCCATCAACACTACGGTTTCCTACAGCAAATATACCACCATTCTTGATAAATATTACGAAAAGGAACACCCTGAATTCCCTCGACTCCGAGACCAGATCCGAGAGCTTTTGTCCAACTCGGAAGATCTCGACCAAGTTGTCCAACTAGTCGGCAAATCTGCTTTGGGAGATTCGGATAAGATTACTCTTGACGTGGCTGCTCTCCTCAAGGATGACTTTTTGCAGCAGAACGGCTACAGTGACTACGACCAGTTCTGTCCTTTGTGGAAGACTCAATATATGATGAAAGCATTCATGGGATACCACGATGAAGCACAGAAAGCTGTTGCTCAAGGCCAGAGCTGGGCCAAGGTTCGTGAGGCGACTGCAGACATTCAGACAGCTCTACGAAACATGAAGTTTGAAGTTCCGGATGACGAAAAGGCAGTCTCAGCTAAGGTATGTCTCTCCACTTTTATGAAACAGAGACGCAAGTACTAATGTTGCTATTATAGTATGAGAAACTGCTGTCAGACATGTCTGAGCGATTTGCTTCCGTGTCTGAT
The DNA here is from genome assembly GCF_000003125.1 of Talaromyces stipitatus ATCC 10500. Lineage (NCBI taxonomy): Eukaryota > Fungi > Ascomycota > Eurotiomycetes > Eurotiales > Trichocomaceae > Talaromyces > Talaromyces stipitatus. The sequence goes on from NW_002990116.1 coordinate 1,373,717, forward strand.
GAATAGACTGGCTGGGTTGGATAGACACTGTTTTTTGCTATATGGATGGCCACACGTCTGTAGTATATCTTTTGATTGTTTCTTGTTACCCAATACTTCTTTCAGCATATAACCCTAGCTGTTCTTCTGTCGTTTCGCTTAGTATACCTATATATTGATCTGGTTGCTCAAGGCAGCACAATTGTCGTGGGGGCAACAGATAATTTAAGCCATATCGCGTCATGTACTACTGTACGTAGTAGATTTTAGACCGAAATCGTTGTAGCGACCTCGGGTTCTAGAAATCTGGAGACTGTGAGATTCTGAGTGTATAGTCTAGGCGAATAGCTTAACAGAAAATCTGAAATTCACTGTGAAGTCACCCAAGGTCTCCGAGAGCCATCTAGACCTTTTGTGCCTTAAGAGTCAGGCATCAACGCTCAGACCAGCAGACCCATGACTCCCTCGGCGCACTAGTCCCGAACAGGCGTAGGCAGTATTTACCACGACTTCTTCTGAACGTGCCCGAATTGTTGCGGCCTGTGTATATCATCTTCACACTCCCCTCCCCCCAACTGTGCGAACCTACTCCACCCCTATTTCAACCTTATATAGCTGTCAGCACTTGATCTACAGCTGCCTCATCACTGCGACTCGAATAATTGCTCCAAAAATACCGCCAGCATGGCCACCGCCCCCTCTGGCTACTCGTGCGCATTCCCCCGTACAGCTGTCTTGTGACGAATAACCAAGAACTAACCACGATGATAATTACAGAATCAACGTCAACGATCCCGGACTCATCTCTCTGGTAAACAAGCTTCAAGATGTGTTTTCCACAGTAGGGGTATGTACTATTCGATACTTTGGTCAAATGTATATTATGTAGACTGATATCTTCTCTACTCCAGGTACAAAATCCTATCGATTTGCCACAGATCGCCGTCGTCGGTTCGCAATCTAGCGGAAAGAGCTCTGTCTTGGAAAACATTGTCGGGCGAGATTTGTGAGTTCTATCCCAGTACGTGGACGGAGGAGAACAATTATTTACGATTCCTAGTTTGCCACGAGGTTCCGGAATCGTCACTCGCCGACCCTTGATTTTACAACTGATTAATCGACCACCCAACAAACCACAGGCAAATGGAACGGATGAAGATAAAGCGGTAGAAGGAACCTCCGACAGCGCGGCCAATGTCGACGAGTACGGCGAGTTCTTGCACATTCCAGGACAAAAGTTTTACGACTTCAATAAGATTCGAGAGGAAATTATTCGTGAAACGGAAACAAAAGTCGGTCGCAATGCTGGCATTTCCCCCGTTCCTATCAACTTGCGCATCTACTCACCAAACGTCCTGACCCTCACTCTGGTCGATTTACCCGGTTTGACCAAGGTGCCTGTTGGCGATCAACCGAAGGATATTGAGAAGCAGATCAAGGATATGGTGTTGAAGTACATCAGCAAGCCAAATGCTATTGTTCTCGCTGTCACAGCCGCCAACCAGGATTTGGCAAATTCCGATGGTTTGAAGCTCGCTCGTGAAGTCGATCCTGAAGGTCAACGCACCATCGGGGTATTGACCAAGGTCGATCTGATGGACGAAGGTACCGATGTTGTGGATATTCTTGCGGGCAGGATTATTCCCTTACGGCTTGGGTACGTTCCAGTTGTCAACCGTGGACAACGTGACATTGAGAACAAGCGTCCTATCTCGTATGCGCTGGAGCATGAAAAGAACTTTTTCGAGGGACACAAGGCCTATAGGAATAAGGCTAGCTACTGCGGTACTCCTTATTTGGCTCGAAAGCTCAACCTAGTAAGCTGTTTCGACTAGGGTTGGGTTTCGTCTACTAACTTCCGTATAATAGATTCTTATGATGCATATCAAACAAACGCTCCCAGATATCAAGGCCAGGATCTCGTCGTCACTTCAGAAATACAGCCAAGAGCTGGCACAACTTGGTGACTCGATGCTCGGTAACAGTGCCAACATAGTGTTGAACATTATTACAGAATTCAGCAATGAATACCGTACCGCTTTGGACGGTAAGAACCAAGAGCTTTCTAACATCGAGTTGTCCGGTGGTGCTCGTATCAGCTTTGTGTTTCACGAGATTTATTCCAACGGTGTGAAGGCTATCGATCCCTTTGACCATGTTAAGGATCTTGATATTCGGACGATCCTTTACAACTCATCTGGTTCTTCACCTGCGTTGTTTGTTGGAACCACGGCTTTCGAACTTATCGTCAAGCAACAGATCAAGCGACTTGAAGATCCTTCGCTCAAGTGTGTGTCGCTTGTTTACGATGAACTTGTCCGAATTCTGAGCCAATTGCTAAACAAGAGTTTGTTCCGCCGTTACCCAATGCTTAAAGAAAAGTTCCACAACGTGGTAATTCAATTCTTCAAGAAATCAATGGAACCCTGCAACAAGCTCGTCAAGGATTTGGTCAGCATGGAGGCCTGCTACATCAATACCGGCCATCCTGATTTCCTGAACGGTCACCGTGCTATGGCTATCGTCAATGAACGGACGCAAGCCAGTAAACCCACTCAAGTCGACCCCAAGACAGGAAAGCCCTTGCCACCTCGTTCTTCCAGTCCCTCGTTGGACACTATCCCAGATGCAAATAAGGAGGGCGGATTTTTCGGAAGTTTCTTTGCATCAAAGAACAAGAAGAAGTTGGCTGCAATGGAGCCTCCCCCACCGACATTGAAGGCATCTGGCACCTTGAACGAGCGGGAGAATATTGAAGTTGAAGTTATCAGTATGTCTTTCATCCTTTTGGACGCGTTCCGACTAGCTAACCGATTTTCAGAACTTTTGATCACCTCCTACTTTAACATTGTCAAGCGGACGATGATTGACATGGTTCCTAAGGCTATTATGTACACTCTTGTGCAGTAAGTACCGACACTTCTTAACCTGCGATCCCCTGGAGTTGTTATTAACCTGCGATACAGGTTCTCCAAAGACGAAATGCAACGCGAACTTCTAGAAAACATGTACCGCAACAACGAACTCGACGACCTTCTCAAGGAAAGCGACTACACCATCCGTCGCCGAAAGGAATGCCAACAAATGGTCGAAAGTCTAACCCGCGCTAGCGAAATTGTCAGTCAAGTTCAGTAAATTCAGCGCTTCTAGTCTGTTTGTCTGTTGGTGTTAGTAGTAGATAATTAGACGGCTTTTTATCCTCTTTCTGTTTCTTTCCGTTATCGCGCCTATTCCTCATGTTCTGTCACGTTTTATGCTGATCTTGGCGACGTTGGAAAAGGGTCGGTTGCATGAATTTTCTATATTTCCTGCTTATGTCTTTGAGAATGGAGTGAGTGTGTGTGTATGACGAGGTTGATCATCAATTGATATTATGATTGATGAAATGTTTACATGATGACTTTCTTTTTTTACTATACGATGTTGCTATTACATATTTTCTTAGGGATTCCCCTTATTTAGCACTTGCGTCTCTTATATTCTAGCTACTTACATCTTACCGGCCTCGAATATTTCCATGATTATAATTAAGCAGTCTCAGCAGGTCTCTTATCAACCGTGTGTCGATAACTATAGTACCACCCCTCAGACGCCATATCCTGTCTAACCTTATAGTTCTCCTCCGCCAGTGCTAGCACCGATAAATCCAACTCTACAACCATTACCCCTTCCTCCTCAGCACCCATAGTCTTACCACCCACTGCACCAATAAAAGGGAGCACGACACGCGACGACCCTAGATAGAAATCCGCGGGACCAGCGGCGTTGGCGAATATGATGGCGCATGTATTTTCGAAGCAGCGGGATGTGAGTGTGGAGTCGATGAAGAGTTGTTCGCTGTTTGGGTTGAGTTTTAGGGCTTCTTCGTTGGCGTCGTGTTTGCCCCCTTTTGACATCGTGTTAGCATATAGATATACCGGGAGAAAAGGATGGGGTGAGAAATACAGTAAGTAGGAATAATAATAATCTCAGCACCCTTCGAAATCAATTCTCGAAACGCTTCTGGAAACGCCAAATCCCAACATATCAACATCCCGACTTTACCCACTCCGGTTTGTATAACTTCGTGCGGATCTGCGCCGCTGGAGGTTAAATGTGGTCGTTCAGGATGCCATATGTTCTTTTTCCTGTATTTGCCGAGGATTTCCCCAGATGAGGAAATGAAATACGCTGTGTTGTAGAGCGTGTGCTGGTCTGTGGAGGTATCTTTTCGTTCGGCTTCGATGATTGTTCCTGGAACGATGTTGATGTGGAGGGCTTTGGCTAGTTGGCAATAGGATTTGAGGTAGGGTTGGTTTCTGAGCGCTTGTGTGTAGAATTCGGGTGATTCTGGTGCCCAGCCGCAGAGATGGTATCTTCGTCGCAAAATGATGTTAGCAGAGGTCAGATCTATGAGGTATGTGAGAAAACATACTCCGGAAGAACAGCAAGAGTTGCGCCATTGGAAGCGGCAGATGTAATGAATTGAATGGCCTTAGAGTGATTATATTCCGGGTCAAGGTTCTGTACATCGTGCTGTAAGTATGTGTCTTTCGTTGTACGGAGTAGATAGCTGTATGATAGTGCGGGGAAGTTGATGGACCGACTTTGATATGCCATTGTATAACGGCTACTTTGTGTATGGGCGCCATGATCAACTCAAACTTAGTATGCGTCGGCTCCTATCTGAATTAAGTTCAGTCTTGAAGAATGCCAGACTGTCAAGATGGTTTGACGAGGTGAAAAGATGAAGTCGTAGATCTGTTCAACTGTTCCTACATCAGACCCACATTTCTTGATTGACCAATCGCGTTTGCTTGATAAGATCTGTCATTTACCTTCCCAATAAGGAGATAATTAGCATACAATCCATCCAGACCCTGAGTAGACTCCTGTTGAACATGATTGTGAACATGATTGTGGGCATGATTGTGAAGCTGTTGCGCTACTGGTAAGCAATGATTAGGTGAAGTGTGCCCGCCTCTGGCGAGAATAGGGTTAGGGTTGTCGCTAGCCCACTCTATGGATATGTGATCCACTGTTACTGAAAACTACAATCTAAGCAGAGGTATATGCATATCTCACTGGATGATTGATACTCATGCCTAACAAATATACTACGTAAATGGCTTTTGCTGAGGGCAAGTTGAGCTTATCGATAAGAGGGAGGTCATACGTCATGCAGCGAATTACATATAAGGCTCCCGCTCCCGCATGTGAGAGTTGGTTTATCTTCTTTCAGACTCCTACATCTCTACATCCTAAGATCCCAATTTGTGGATATCATGGCCCTTGCGGGGATCCGACACCTGTTATTGGAATTAATGGACGAATAGAGACCTCTCATCCATCGCTTGCATCCTAACATGGAGGCCTTTCTCTGCAGCTAACCCTAAACCTGTCGTTAACAAACATGGGCAAGGATCTGGTCAGCCACGCGCTTCGTAAACGGTCTGCATCCGTCGATTCGCCCTTTATCAATCACGATGGCGACCACGGCATGAATTGCACTCTTTCGCACGAGTATCTCAAGACTGATCCCGCCTTTAATCCGTCCCAGGTTGCAGGAACAAGCCCGTCGGCAGTAACAACGAGCGCAAATACAACCCCTCCGCGGCTACCACGCCTTCGTACGGCCAAGGCATCCTCAAAGGAGGTGGCTGGTAGTATCTTACACCCTAAACGGACCATTTTCAAGTATTGCCAGGGCAAGACTGCGAAAAGTCTCTCGAAAGCCACCCGGCCGTATATCACTCCTCAAGCTGATCGCGAGTTCCTTGCCGCACACGATGCTCTTTTTGAAGCTAAGAAGAATGGAGATAAGGCACCAGCACGTAAGACTCGGGGTAGGAAGGGAACACCCGCGGCGAGGAGAGAGAAGAGCCCTCATAGTAGAGAAAATGGCGTTCCTCTAGGAGAATATCAGCCTCTTCAAACGGATGCGGAAATCCAAACCAGAAAGGTAGAGTTACTAGAGGCGCATCGCCAGAGTATCATTATTGCATGGATAACGACTCGGCATATAAAGGCCGTTCGAGTGACGCCGTCGAGAATTGCAGATTTTCCAAGGTTGGATGATGAGAAGTTTATCGAAAGGGATGCCAATGGAGTTGAGATTCGCTTCAGGTGGGATAGATATCTGGGACAGGTAAGCTATGATATCTATTTCGCTCATACCCTGCCTAACTTACGACCTTGCAGCTCTTTCTATACTATTCGCAGCCGTTTACGGCGCGATATGTGGACGTTGATGAATGGAAGTCACCGCTGGACATGGTTGCGCTGGTAGAGCGTCTCGTAATGGCCACCGAGCCTTGGCAAGCATGGTGGATGAGTATTCGAGACCTTTATCGTTGGGAAAATCCACGGCGTACAGCCATTTGGTACGCCGTGTTTGCGGTGCTATGGCATACTCAGCATGTAGTTGGGTTTTTGGTGAGTGATTATGTTCACTTAGGAGTGACATTGAAACTAATGCGCTGTTAGTATGCCTACATACTATACATCACGTTGAAGAACAAGTTTTACCCATCAAACGCCGATGCTATACGGGAATCTCTAGATCGTTCTCTCGACAGAGAAGCTCAGGCTTATCATTTCGGCGAAATGGTTGATCGGTATGGACGAGAAAAGTGGCTTGAACCATTACTAGACCAGATTGCTCCGTTTATACGGGTTCAACTTGGTGATTTGGTGACTCTTCTTGAAATCACACGAAAGTATGCCGTTTGGTTTTTCCTTCCCTAAGAACTAAAACTAATGTAAGACTCAGTTTTTACTATTGGCGCGACCCCCGGAAAACGGCGGCTAGTCTGTTCTTTTTCTTTTCCTGTCTACTCGTCACTTTGCTCACAGATATGGAGTTTTGCATGAAGGTCGTATGGTTTGTTGCGATCAATGTCTTCTTCCTCTGTTGGCCAATCGCTAGTCGATACCCACGGTATAGATACTTTGTCAGTCCGTTCCGATGGATATTCTGGGATGTACCTTCCTATCGTAAGTCTTCCATTGGATTGTGTGCAAGGGAAACCCCACTAAGTCTCCTAGCTGAATGGGCGATACGTTTTCTGCAAGAACACGAAAGCCTTCGTCGACACGAAATAAAGACACACGGGCTGGCGCACAGCAAAAATACCTATTCTCATGACATTCACTCCAATCAGGAAGATACTCGTGGAGATGCTTTCCATGACGCGGCCGAGACCCGAGAACACATAGCAGAGAAATTTCCATATCAAGAAACAGACAGTATAAAGAGTGACAATGAAGACACTGCCTCACCTTACGTCCAATCAGTCTACTTTACTGCTTATCAGCACGGCCGCGAGGGACAACTCATCCTGACGTCCGAAGGCATACGCTTCGTTGAAAACCCGCATCTTCTAACGACATTCCACCAAAAACGAAGACAATTACTCGATCAAGAACCACGATGGTCACTTACTTATGCGCAACTGTTGCAAATGACGAAGCAGCGTAGCCCCAAATTCTCAAAATTAGCAGGCCTCGACCTCAGTCTAAAAAGATTAGATTTCGAGTTTTCAACTGACAATACGAATGCCAGCGAAGAAGTCTTCAAAGGCAACGTTTGGGATATAAAAAGCTCATACCATACGATGGCTGGAGGAAAGAGGACGAGGATTGAGAGTGTGGACGTTAATCAGGCTGAACGCGATGAGATTTTCAATCTGATTGTTGGATGGAGTAAAAGCCGGTGGCAGGCAACGAGTGGGCAGGACAATTGGAGCAACAAGAATTGATGTTTTGTTAAAAGACTGAGTTTTCCTTGCTGCACACTGACTCATTGACCCCGTCCGCTATCCTGCTGTCAGTCGATCGCCCATAATCTGAACACCGGTCCGGTCAGTGATCCCTTCCGCGGCAGCGGAATCACAGTCCCAGAATACCTGAGGAAAAGCAGGACCTCTCCACGATCTAATGGCTTATAGGTTCGGATCGCTTCGGCTTGAGGATAAGTGACCTCTGCTTGAATCAGTCTTAACTATGGACTGAAGCGCAGTTACTTGAATGGAGCAGAAGCAATCAGATTCGAACGTGAACTGGGATGGAGTTTTCGACCATGTTCTGGTAAAAGCTTTGCTACTGGTGAACATGGGTTTTAGGGGCCATAAGTCAAAATCGCTGGTACAGTACGTAGTTGAGGAGAGATCCTCTATAGTTACATAGTATATGGACAAAGGTCTAATGGCAAGAAGATAATGTACAGGAAGAATTATCTTACATCTCTATATACGATCGAACAAAAGCATCAGTTACGAGCTTTCAGTTACCGCTCGCTTTCGCCGCGGCAATAATGACATCCGAAGCCTTCTCGCTGATCTGATACGTGGGCAGAGCGATATAATACCCCGGAATCTTGGGAAAGACAGAGGCATCCACAACCCGCAAACCCTCAACGCCACGAACATGGAACTCCGAATCCAAAACAGCATTAGGGTCCGAGTCGCTGCCAATAGGGCAAGTGCACGATGCATGATGTCCCCAAGCCTCACGTTTAATGAAATCCTTCATTTCCGCCTCAGTGGTAACGTTAGGGCCGGGCCAGGTTTCGGTGAACGAGCCATCGAGAGGAATCAAGTCAGCAAAGGCTTGACGGGCGAACATCATCCCTTCGTATTGGGCTTGTAGGTCCAGGTCAGCGGCCCCATCGGTAGTAACGCCTTCGTCGAAATAGCGGAAATTGATAACGGGTGTATCGCGGGGATCTGTCGAGCGCAGTGTCACTGTGCCCATGTTGTTGCGTACGTGGGATTTCAGAATGATCCATGCCCAGTGTTTTGCGTCAGCCAATGAATAGGCGGAGTAACCAGGAGAGTATCCCTTGAAATTGGCTGGTGCACCGGAGACGAAAATATCCGGGAAAGAGGTATCAGAAGTGCTGCTGTTGCGGAGGATGGCAATGGCGATTCCATTGGTAGCATATGTGCCCGGGTCAATCTTGTTGTCCTCCCACTGCTTGAGACATGGATCGGGAGAAGTACGAAGGAATGTGCATTGGGCAGTGATGAAAAAGTCTGTGGGAGCTTCGCCGATAACGGTATTCTCATAACGGTCTTGAAGATTGGTGCCGACGCCTGGTAAATCAGCTACTACAGGAATGTCGAACTGCTCCAGTTCAGCCCTGGGGCCGACACCACTCAGTTTGAGTAATTGGGGGGTGTTGAAAGCACCGGCAGACAGAATGACCTCACGGGTGGCGTTCACTGCTCCAGGAGTACCGGGACCTGCCTTACTCGAGCGTAAATCAGCACGGTAAAGACTCTGGCCCTGGAGATACTCGACTCCGACCGCGCGCGGAGTAGCACCAGTTTGATCAAAGATGACCTTTGTGACGAGCGTTTCAAGCTGGATGTCGAGAACGTATTTGCGTGACCCGTCCGAGTTTGTAGCGGCTATGGTATTCATGAGGAAATCGCGAGGTCCAGTACGGGAATGATCTGGAAGTTTGACAGCGAGAGGAACTTGGAAGGGCCCCGTGGCCCAGTTTCGATCGGGAGAGTTCAGATCTCGAAGAAGGACACCGGCTAGGCCAGTCACGGTGTTAATAATCATACCCAAGATGGATTTTCCAGCAGCTGTACAGGAGGCTAGAATCAAGGACAAGAGCTTCTGGTCTTCGACAACCAGACCCAGCGAGGTCAAGGTGGTCATGAGCCATCCGTTAAAGCCATGGCCGACAATTGAAGTTGGCAGGTAACGGTTGGCCTCCAGACGCTCAAAGTAGGTCTGCATATTGTCGGGCTCCCATGACTTGTCGCCAGTAATGTCTGCAATATATTGCCAATCGGCATCTTGTGCCGTCACGGTAATCATAGCATTATGTGCCGTGCACCCTCCTAGAGTTCCAGCACGTGGGTAGAGAATACCAAGTGGTTCAGCACCAGCAGGGGGATCAAGACCGACGTATAGTTCCCCAGAACTCGTGTTATATACCATCTTGGAATCTTCCTTTTGACGATCAAGATCGGTGTAGTGGTTGACAAAGTAATCCCAGCGTTGGGGCTCATACTCGGTAGACTGGAGTTGCAATGCTGGAACCATTTGTTGAGTTGCATTCCCTTCATCGGTGCCAGCGTCGAGCAGGAGAACTTTGTACCCGGCTATCGCGAGACGGGCAGCGAGGGGGCCACCTCCAGCACCGGATCCAACAATGACATAGTCATATTCCACGGCACTACGCTTGTGGGAATGATGAAAATTCAAATGTCTTCTTGGGAGTTAGTATTTAGTACTCTTTTATCCCTTCTTGATTGGCGCTAGGAGGTAACTTACGAAGCCGTCACCACAGCTCCAAAGAGCGAGAGATAACTAAGACACTCCAGAAGAAGCATTGTCAAGCCAACCTTCGAAGGTTGTTGCTCTATTGTCCGCCCAAATCAAAAGCTTGAATATCAAAAGAAAGAATGTGAATTGAATAGCCGCTGAATGCAGATGAACTTCAAGCTATGATATAAAGCCGGCTTTTACCGGTAGTCAGGGGGTGTCAACACCACATGTTCTTACTTTGCACTCTTTACCTAGGTATAGAAGCTATCTAATAATTATAGCGATCAGCACGTTGCTTAATACCACTAAAACAGCCCCTTTCCGCTAGGTAGGTTGACTGCTATCCCGTGTTAAAGGTCGGGACATTTAGAACTGCATAAGCCCACAATCGAGGAAGACTAAAGAGATTAATATACATAGAACATGTCAATTCTTAGCTTGACGTAAAGTAGCTGACCAACCAGTCGTAACTATTTGTTAGTTAACCCCTTACTAAATTAATTTTGTTGACTATGGAGCTTATTGTTCCGTCTACACGGTAAGAATACAGATAGTTTTATACAAGTTCATGCAGGTCTGTTCGAATTTGCACACGTTTCCTGTCGATCGCTACTGTGGAATACATTGACAGGCACATAAACAAAATTGGTGCATGGATAATGTGCCGTTCCCTGTCCCTGTCTGAAACGGCGCTGGTCTTGATAAGGTAATAGCAGGCGTATTTACAGTTCTCACTAATCGATGGCCGACATGGCCAAGAGCTGGAATTGTAAGTCCGGTGTCCCGTCAACCCGTTTTTCAGTCCCGCTGAGAGTGGGGGAGGCGTTGGACGGTCAGTCTTGACAATGTTGACATGAGTCTAAATCCGTGCGGCAAAGATATCTGGAAGAATGTATCCACCACGGCAAATAGCCCTAACTTCTCGTGCCGTCGAAGCAAAGCGATCGACAAAAGCTGAGAAAACTCCAGTTTTTAGAAGAAAAGCAATTACGTGGAGTATTCGGATGATTTACTTTTGTTGAATTGTACGATACAAGGCGAACAATAGGTTAATGATGGGCAAGAAATACAACTGAATAAATGGAATGATGGTACAAATGTAATGTAATAGATTGGCATATCAACGCTTTTGGGAGGCCAAGCAAAAAAAGGAAACATAGGGAAAAAAAATTATCCAGCTCTTCAGACCTTTGGCAACTCTGTATGAGAAGTCACTTCCACAAGAGTAGTCACCTCGACAAGCGGGAAAGCATCGCCATCTTCCAGAGTGGCACGTCGATTCTCCCTAATCATACCGCCAGAGTGACCAGATCGCTGTTCGTAGTAATTCGGAGTTTTTGCACCACGACGAACAGCGCTGCCCAATGTATTTGGGAAGATTTTCCAAAGAAGTTTTCGTATGGCGGGTAGACAGGCACATATTATACCGACGTCGACTTCGATTGTGCTCCAGTAACCCAGCTCCACGTAGTCCCCTTTATTTCCTGGATATCAGTTTTGGATTCTTGACGGGGATGTACTTGGACTTACATGTGAGGTTCGACGTATTGGAAAATTCGACCAAAGTGTGCAACCGTAGTATACTGACAAGGGTCACGCTAGACAGAAGTCAGCAATATACTTATAAAGAACTCTTTATGGCTCGTCAAACATACAAAATACCCAGACTAAACATAATCATCACTAGAATCTTCTTTCGCATCGACATGGTGAGTTTTCTCAATTCATGCAAAGGCAAAACCATAGTAAGAATGTCAAGAGCCATGTTGAGCACGGCTGACGTCCATCCTTGAGCGTTGATATTCTGGCATTTCGCCGGATGTTCGCCATCCCATCGGAGCCATGCAGCGTTGATGGGACGACATTGAAAGACAGAGACGAGCACGAAGGCAATCCAGTAACCCACATTCAACGCAATAGCGACATATGCCGCATTTCGGAAGTATCTTTGTGGAAAGACTCGAAGATAGAACAGCAGGATTGATATTTTGGTGAGCGGTAAGATGCTGAGGTAGATATCCTCGTCGAAATAGTAGATCTATCGCGCGTTAATTACGTGTATATAGGCTGGGGTTGTTGCAGGAGACAAACGTAGAGAATGTATGTAATGTCATCAAATGGAACTGTCCACATATCCTTTCCAAGGCCATGCTTGGCCACTGACAAACAAATCAGTATCATCTTCAATAAGAAGATTCGAGCTCAGAGTAGATTCACGTACAAACATCGGACAATGCTGCCAGCGCAATTGCCAGTGCCTGTAGACAAGTCAGCTTTCTTCTTCTCTGCGCCGCAAGACAAAAGGGTCGAAACTTACAACGACCAGAGTCATAACCGCATCATCCAAACCCAATGTACCTCCTCCAAACTGTGGTACACGAGACAGCATTCGTAGAATGTAAAAGAAGACCGCGACAACGCCTCCAATAATCCCAGCATTTGAGACAATGGAAGTACGGTCCCTTACTGGCGCGCCACAGAGAGTGGAAGTCACATTTTTGGTCGCTGCTAAAGTTAGACTCCTTGTCATTTTCATCAATATCGTGAGATTAGGGAACTCATACTGAGTGATTCTCGAATTGTACAGGATTGTGAAACGCAAAGAGCAATCAGTCCGTTCAGCTCCTTGTTCGTACAGATGCATGGCAAATCTGTCGCCGTGCAATTCGACTTGGGGATCTCTTGTTCAAGGCAAGCAAGCTATTTATCTGTTAATAGACTTGAAGAGCAGCGTTTTAAGAGGACGTTCATACTCCGCAAGGTGGCAGCTCTCCCAGAAGTGCTGTTTCACTAGGCGGGGGGGCTGTGGCGATGACAACAGTCGAGATTACTGCAAAAATTGCGGTGATCGCGAATGATCGCATCTTCCAAGGTTATCTCTTGTTATCCGAACTGCTTGAAAGAGTTGTTGTCATGGATCTCGCAGTTCTTCCTGTCATTTGTAGGTATATACCAAAATATACGTACCATCTGTTCACCGAACTTAGCAGGTGTTGATCTAAGTACTTAACAGTCAGCACTTAAACTTTTTAAGCTCTACTGCATTAATTCTCCACTCATTATAATTGATGCTTTTAGTTCGTGAAATACCTTGTCAATCCTTGCCAAGTAGCTGGGCTTAGGATAAGATCCATGTCAATATTCTGTCAATTAACGTGCTCGGTTACTTACCCTATGAAGGCAACACTTTCCTCTTTTAGGCGAGGATTGGCAATGTCAGTTGTTCAATTCATTTACTTCAAAAAATGGGGAATTCCGGAATATAGCTTACGTCGCTAGTCAATGGCCTCGAACCGCCAAAAGAAGTAAACTTGTCGGACAATCTGAGCACAAGCCCTGTCCCACGGCTGGAAGGTTTCCGTTTCCGCTCGAAAACAAAGTTGAACCTGACACGGAAAGGGACTTTTCTCCTGACTCTGAATGAATTATCATTGTTGAATTATCCCTTTCTGCATCGTTCGTTTTCTGGAAAGGCATTTCGGCTGTCTTTTGTTCAACCGTCCGCTCATTAACGAACATCTATCTCACCCGGAGTCGTTCCTTATTTGTTGTTTTCGGTTCTTCCCTTCTTCTTTCTTTTCAAACAAGTCCAATAGAGGAAAGGAAATCAATATGAGGTTTCAAAGCGTGGTATTTCCAGCCTTCTTGGCTGCTAGCGGCGTGTCTGCTTTTCCCACGTCGGAGAACCTGATGAAAATGATGTCCGTGGCTAAGGTACAACGGTGCCCATTCGCTGACATCAAGGATGGAGTCGAGAAGGCCATCCAGAAGCGTAGTCTTCTTGATCCCCTGTCTTCTCCCATTGAAGGTGAGCAGTTCGCTATCCTCATCGGGTACCCCATTGCCTGACGCAACATTTAGTCACCGGTGAACACCAGTTCGTGCCCCCTGACTTTGCAGCTGGCGATCAACGTGGGCCCTGTCCTGGTTTGAACGCTCTAGCAAACCATGGATACATCCCTCATAATGGTGTCGTGTCGGTAGGTGTTCCCCCTACTCGTATCTATTCTCCGGTTGACAAGATTGTAGCTGGCGGAAGTTGTCCCTGCCATTAATCAAGGTAATCTCTTTTCGAAAAACAAGGTTATCGAACATGCGCACTAATCATTTCATCAAGTATGGGGAATGGCCCTTGATCTTGGTCTTATCCTTGGCGTCATGGGAACCGTCTGGGTTGGGGATCCAATTTCGCTCAACCCCAGCTTCTCAATCGCTGGCGAGTCACCTGCCATAGAAGACTTGTTGAACAATGTATTTGGCATCCTCGGTATGTACCTCTTCTCTCCAGGTCAACACCGTAAGAGAGCTAAGTGTTGAAGGAACTCCACGGGGCTTGAACGGCTCCCACAACTTCATTGAATCCGACTCATCCCCGTTCCGCGATGACCTCTATCTCACCGGGGATGCATGGACGCTGAACTTGACTAAGTTTCAGCATCTGTATGACATGTCGACTGACGGCACATTCAGCATGGACCTGATGGCAGAATTTGCCAAGGATCGGTACTATGAGAGCGTGGCTACCAATCCTAACTTCTACTATGGCCCATTCACCGGTGCTATCGCCCGAAATGCTGGTTACATATTTGCTGGACGGCTGTTCCGGAATCATTCTGTTGAAAATCCCGAGGGAGTCCTTAGTATGTTATATCCGCGCTGAATCACTCACTGAAGCCGATGTTAATGTTCCGTGATATACAGCAAAGGATGTTCTCAAGAGTATCTTCGGCGTCAGCGGACCGGACAATGCATTGCAATACACGTACGGCCATGAACGTATCCCAGAAAACTGGTACCGTCGTCCAGTCGACTTTGGGCTAGTGGAATTGAACTTGGACCTGTTGGGAATGGCTGGTAAATATCCCGAACTCCTCAAGTAAGCACCCCTATACCTCTAATTCGTGACTGAGAGTTCTAATCAGAGTTCAAGTATTGGCGGCAACGTCGGCTCCGTAAACACTTTCAGCGGCGTTGACCTCTCTAATCTCACCGGTGGTCTCCTCAATGCCGCAAATCTCCTCGAGGGTAACAATCTGCTTTGCTTTGCCTTCGAAGTCGTCAAAACCGTCAGCCCCAATGTGTTGACCAATATCTTCTCCACAATCGCTGCTCCTTTGGAACTCATCACGAATGCGCTCGCCACACCACTGCTGGACTTGGCTTGTCCGGCTTTCAAAGATATTACTTACAATGGCGAACCACTTTGGGAGGGACTTCAATCTGCGTTCCCGGGAGCTGGATGGGCCAATGCTGTTTTGTAGACCTGCATATTGATGCCCTTGGAAGCCAAGACGGGAACCAGAGGAAGGGATGAAGAAGACTATTGTGTTGCGAAGAGATTGTATATATGTAGGACTAGAAATTGTGCATTTGGAAAATATCACGAGTCGTTGTACATTACTGAACCTAACCCTGTCCCACAATATGTGGAGAGCCCCCAATTCCCAATATAGCCTGCGAGGGTCATGATAATCTCCAGAATCATTTTATTCCAGCTTAATCCTTTAGTGTGAGACATTGAATATCGATTACAGAAAGTGATTATGACCCTAAACAAAAATCAGATGAGCATTATTTCTATATTGGGTCGTGGTAGGAAGACTGTTTATATATATTAGAATTGAGAGCAAAAGTTTGTTTAGCTCTTACTGCATAGAAGACTGCAGAATTTATGGCCATACCATGAATGCAAGATGAGGATTGGAATTCTGCTCTTAAAAGCTGTGAACAGCCATAAAAATAGTCTATTTATCCAGCTTGAAATTTATTAACACCCGGACAAATTATCCCCATATGACTTACATCCACACAAAGCTTTTCTCACCATCAGAAAGAATGTGTACATTTCTGCCTATCTCTTTGCACCTCATCATCTGAATATTATGTGAAAATGACGAAATGGCTGCTTATCAATTGTTGAATGTAGCTTTATTTTTCATCTGTATTGTCGCAATCCTACAACGGCGTCGATGTATTGATTGTTCCTATATCCTTTTCCCTGTAGCATGGACGTAAGCAACCTTTTCCGCAATATCTCCACAATATTTTTATATCCTTTTGCAGAGGGAGCACAGAGAGTGTTAGAATAATTTGCGCCTTGACCACTAACATCAGCCCCTTTCTCTAGCAATACCTGCACAACATCAAAATGCTCCTCCTGCAGATGCAGCTTGAAGAGCATTGCCAAAAAATCCACCTTGAGTATTAACGTCAGCCCTGTTCTTCAGGAAAACTTGCATATTGCTCTTTACAGGGATAGTCGTATAAAATATCGACATTAGCCTCCTCATCAAATAGAGTTCGCTGTGTCTTTTCATTTGCTCTCGCAGAAGCAACTTGGAGAGCATTCCCATAATGTCCATCTTGAGCATTGACCTCAGCCCTCTATCTAGCAGTCAACCTCCTGCAGAAGCTGCATAGAGAGAGCATTATCATACTGCCTATCTTGAGCATTGAGATCGGCTACTTTCTCCGATAGCATTTGCACAACCTTGGTACCCTCTCCTATTGAAGCGGCCTGAAGAGCATTGCCCAGAAATTCATCTTGAGTATTAATATACAGCTCCATTTTCCAGGGTTATCTGCACAATCCTTGTTGGGGCACGACATCCACTGACTATCTTAGAGATGGCTATGGCCGCTTCGTTTGGATTACAATATCAATTGAGATTGGTCTTTTATTGACCTGCCCAATGAGGAATTATCTTGCAGTCTGATATGTGGCCATTGATAGCAACAGAGTGATACTAAGAGTAGAACAGGTTCTCCATTCTCAGGTAGACTACCCGAGGGATGTTCTCTCCGCCTTGAGTATTGATATTAGCTCCTCTTTCTAGTAATATTTGCACAACATCGATGTATTCTTTAACAGTTGCAGCTTGGAGAGCATTTCCATAAGGTCCACCCTGAGAATTGACATCAGCTTCATTGTTCAGTAACATTTTCCAATATCGAATGACCTCCTGAACATGCGGCCTGGAGAGCATTCCCAAAGTATTCTGGGTTAAAACCTTGTCTTTTTGTTCTGTATGCTTTGTGCAAGGATATTCATGCGCAAACCTATTAGGAAACCTGGATCTTCCGGGATTAAAGCCTTCCTTGTTCATGTTTGGATGCTTTGTGCTAGTATAATAATACGAAGAGCTGTGCTGGAATCTACTTCTGGGTGTTCCTGACTTCTAATAATTTGGGCCAGTATTTTCTCTCTGTTGAAATGGAGGGTCTCGTTTAGGGAATCCTTCTCGTCTATTCCAACCAGTGCGTTGGCCTGCGGATGACGGTGTATTACCAGTATTTGTCCTCCAGTGATTCCTGTCATATTCTTTTTCCTGCTCTTTGTTTGATAATAAGTCATAAGGTTGCTTGAGGTCTTGGAATTTTGAATTATACTCGGCTTCTTTGCCGTGATTTTGTCGGGATGATGCTGTTTGGCTGATAGGAGTAGGATAATGAGATTAGTACTTACCTAGTTATTAAACATCTAACTCCAAGCAAGAATAAATACCTAGATTATGAAATTGTTACTTAATCTCATTTGCCCTGATTTAGGATCGGCATGTAGGATCTCGTAGTAATCCTTTGATTCACCCATATTGCCAGGTACTGAGTACAACCTATCCGTCTGTAGCTTGGTGGCGGGATAACATCGGTTTAAAGGTCGTGGAAACTGTATACTAGATTTGATAGACTTTATTTATTTGCGCCGTAGTCATAATTGTTCTCTCCTGTTTGGTCTTGACTGGGTTGGAGCACTCCAAATAGGCAGTCATACTAAACTTTGCTTCGCTAGAATATAATTCTACAAAGGTACTGGAGCCCTTTCTGTATGCATATACACCTCTTTCTCGGTGCAGAATAGGAAAGGTGGACCACAGGTATTCTGATTTTCTGCCCAAAAAAGGAAGCTAAAATTAAAAAAACTAAAAAAAACATCAATTCCTGGCTGAAAAGAGAGACTGTTATTATAAGTTTGGGGCCTGCGAAGAATATAAAAGCTAAAACCCATTTCACGGATTACCATTTCTTGCCAATATAGCCGTCATTTTTCTCCAGAATTAGGTCTCACGGATGAAGTTAGCTAGCCTAGAATGGCATCATGTCGCCCTGCTATTGATCTTTACCTCAGAAGTAGTTACTGTAGCACTTGCCCTTGATATATTGAGAGACAATGGAAACAACGCAGATGGGGTTTTCACTTTAACTGTAAGCCTAGTAGGGTTTAATGGATCTATAACTGAGTAATTACATGTAGTTGCTGAATGCTCGAAAACGTGGGAGTCCGTCCGTACCCAATATACTGGTTACCTTCGTTTTCAGTCAGGTTGAAACAGCTATACTCGAGATTCCGAATACAATATTAAGTCATGTTGAAACTTTCGTGTCAGCGATTGCGACAACGGCATCGGACGTGCTGCCTCAGAAACTCACATTGGGAACAAAGCAGCTTTGTTTAGTCTTTCCTCGCCACAGAGACTGTCAACTCTTCCTGCATCTCTTTCAACTCCTTTGCCGTCTAGTTTTGACACTGCGGCCTTTTGCACGCGCTTGATCAGGTCTCAAATATGTGTGATTCCAGTACCATGGAAGCCATGCTTGTTGTTGGAGGCGCATTGTGCCTTGCGATAATGGATATGTCCTTATTACTATGCTTGAATTCGGTAACCGATATCGTGATTCTCCGAGGACATTATTTACTTATATGCCTATGCTATACAGTGTTCGTTATGTTCCTATTCCCGGCAGTGGTCTGGTCAAAGGTTAGTAGTATGGTCTCCCAAACCACGCCGGGTCTATATCGCGAGGGCGACGCACTAAAAAAAGCATCGTGGCAGTCGTCTGTACCGCTTTCTGCATAATTCTAAATATTTTCTACTCTCTACTGATATACAAAATGAGGCTGTGAAGGTGGAAGGATGCTTCGTATTCATTCTAGCGGCGGCAGATGAGTTGAACGATACTCTTGAGAATGCCTAGCATAAATGTTATCTAGATAATGTATTAAGTAGACGCCGAGAAAAGCTGTACACTGTGTGTATCCCATGTATTGAGAGCGTATATTAAGGACTTGAGTCAGCTTAAACTACTATACCAGCTATACATGGCAATATGTGGCTGTCAGCTTAAGTGTTTGAGGATGCAGGTAGGTCTGTTCAAAGCTCTGAATCAGGTTTAACTTAGTAGTCGAATATGGAGTAGTGCATTTTATCATTACAGATGCTCAGCCTACCAAATCTCTTACTTATGTCAGGGTAGCCTGTCACCGTATCCCATACAAAGAATTCCTAATATGGGAATAACCATATGACTGTGTTGGAATTATCCAGCCAAAACTAGGGCTAAACTAAGCTGTATGATATAGTATACCATAGATCACCATAGTTTGTAGTCAGTGGATCCTCAACGGCGTTTAATAGTGGGTCTTGAACAGGGGTCTAGGCTCCGTTTCCCTCATTCCTTTCATCCCCGGGTAAATCATAGTTGAACAGCATCAGGTCATTCACATGAGGCAATAGCCATGAGGTAAAGTCTTAAATACAGGTCGATTTTTCCAGGATTAGATCCAATGGTCCAACCTCTCGGTGTCGACAGGCACGGGGGTGCCATCAAATGTGAGACACACGGTAAGAGAAGTTCCCTGAGCACAAGTGTTATCAGCACGGAAGAATCATACATGAAGCAAAGCCGATGGAAGGAAGCAAAAGAGCTTCAAGTGCCAGTGATCGAAAGTATTAGGCACGTTCTGGGACTAGAGCATCCTGATACGCTAAGCAGAATAAGCAATCTGGAATCTATATACGTGAATCAAGGACGATGGAAAGAAGCAAAGGAGCTACAGGCGCAAATAATAAGGATTCGGATGCAGGTATTCGTGGAATTTGAAGATTCTGATTCGTCCATTGAGGACGGCTCAGTCTTTTCTGCCACACTCTCCATTCCCAGCACTAGATCATTGGACTCTGGAAGAGCGGATATAAATACGTTACTCGTTCAGGGATTTGCAACTCTGCTTCATGAAGATGACACCGTACTTTCGCTCCTTTTACTTGGTATATCTGCACAAAAAATTTGCTTTGAAAGGATGCGAAACCACTTCCGGAGATTGTTGAATCACTTCGCGATTAGTATCAAGGCAGATAGCCTCAGTGAACTACACCGAGACCTCAGAAGCTTTGTAAGCTCATACTCGGCTATGATCACCCATGAACTATTTGCCATGACACCTATTGACAAAGAGCGAAACATTCCACTTTCCCGTTTCAGAGGTAGAGCTAGGAATCGTAGCAGATAAGAAAACGCTTAGCGCATGAGAGGAAAATAGAATACTTCCTTCAACATAGGTAGGGATCGCCATACTTCTCGGATAAGTGATGTAATCGAGGTTTCCAATCCCGAGGACGAAGAAAGCGACCAAGACTCTGTGACAGAGGAACTGGGTGATGATGAGCCCTATGAAGGATCGTTGCAACACTTAGATCAAATAAAACACCTCATTCTGCAAAGCACTACTTATCAGATCCTTCGACATCGGCCCGGAGAGTTTGTTCAGCCCACGCTACATTCTCGGCTTCGAGATCTAGTGACCAGGTGGTCAAACCCAGCAGACAAGAACCATGGCGAGATTGCGCGGTATAACCTGTGGGATCTCCTCACAGAATTGCGACACGTTTATCACTATCGGAATAAATTTAAGTACGATAACAATATGTCTGGATTTCTCAGGTTCACCGGCCACTATCAGCATATAGTTGAGCGTTGGACTGGAGAGCGTTGGGATTGGTGGCCATTGCCTCGCTGTCCGAGGAATCAGAGACAAGGATACGGTGGAATTGTGTAAGGTCTCATCCAGCACTACTTGATAACTAGGTTCTAATTAGCAGCGTAGATATATGGTGAAGAGCGATAGGGAGAATTACCGAATACCTTTGTCAGACGACTCCGTTCCATAATCAGGAGTCTTCTTATGGACACCACGGCAACCCAAAATATGCAACCTCTTTCAGATGCACATAGTAGATCCAACTTAGTCCCTATGATCAATAGACAGATTCCTAGCCATGTGTCCCATCAAAATCAAAAAGCCATCAACCAGTTAAACCGCCTTCTAACATGTCACTGCATCATCAACACCCAGGACTCAAGGTCAATACCTTGGATAGGACGACCAACCAACACCGTTCTCTTCCTCGTAAAAATGGGCGAAGACTACAATCTCGCACAGATCTGCGTCAGCAATCTGAGCTGCCAAACATTCTTCGCCACCCTGGAAGAAGAGTGTTTCCGCCCGAGAGGTGTTCTACGGAGCAGCTGTAGTGTTTGGAGTTACTCTCATTGTGACTTTCACAAGGTAGTTCCATTTATCCAATACAGTATTCCAAGTATTTTGGTTAAAGATATGTATCACAGTTCGAGAAGTTTGATGACCACGAGTTCATGCCCAGAATCAAAGATGCATTCCCTGATCATGCGAACAGCGAATACGAGTATCAGCCAAGGCCAATGGATAACATTCCCCCGATTTCCGAATACGAATTCGAGAAACGTTTCTACGCTTACCACAAACCACGACCGCTACTTCATCTGCACCACAAATGTAGAAGGCTAAGAGCTCATTCCTCTGACATTTGGAAGTTCCTGCCAAAGAAAAGGAGCAAACTGGAAGAAGTGGGGGACAAGCGAAAGGACTTGGGGATATACGCTCGCGAAACCACAAGTCTATGTCGAATCATTTTCTACAATTTTATTTGTATTACACCTTTACTAGCGTTCTGCGTGACATGGCTTATACCGCAAGGGCGTAGTACGGATTTGCAAAATCCATCTATCCCAGTCTCCATAATGGTTCCAATGTTCTCTCTATTTTGGAGCGTGTTTCTCGGCAGATTACAGTTTGGAAATTGCATCAGAGCAGACATGTACTTTAATGAATCATTTCGGTATTTCACATTGTTGATGCCCTGCTGGTCAATGCGAGTAGATCATGAAGTAAAGTTCGGCATTTTAAACCAAGGGCTATCCACGCCGCGTCATCCCCCTTGATGAACTTCATTCATGTACCGGAGTCAACGCGAGGAAGACTTGTCGCAGCTATATACTCTAACCTTCTGTTCTGCAGCCGCCTTTTTACTCAGACCAGCTATACCGCCACAATCATCGAGTAATATGGAAAATCCATCTTTACGGTTGATATCCTCCCACTGGAGCCATGGCAGATCTGGAAGCCATCTCCTATTATAATTCAATCGTCCCTCCCCTGTATCAGGAGCAGCCTTTAGCCTACAGCACCTATTCAACCGCCTGTGACGGCATTTGAGAAAGCCTCACAGGCACCGCAATATCGTATGTCGAGAGCTACTTGAACAATCCCAGAACTGTGGCAAGAGTGGACTTTCGGGCTCAATGGCCAGCGTCTACGTGAATCAGGTCATATCCTGTCATAGTATACAAATCTGTGATATTACTATTGTGCTATGATCTATACGGAAGGTAGTACACAGCTAACTGATAATGATACTTACATAACCACTACTTACACAAGGCTTGCCATTTGATCTGCTCTCAGCAGAGCCAGTATCAGGGGCGGTAATGTAATGTTCGGTACCGTCACGGAACGAAATTGGCCATTCCCAGTACCGGCCACATTCGTGTCAATCATCACCACTGCTACGTTCTGTTACATTACCGTTTGTTTACCAGTATCACGCGTAATTATCATTACTAATCCAGGTTCTGTAGTTAACTAGAACTTATCAACTCTCTACATTCTATTTTGCTCTTAACAAAGAACAAAGATAAAAGAACAAAACGGGAGGAAAAGAAAGGGAAAAGAAAGGGGAAAAAAGAGGGGAAAAGAAAGGGAAAACGAATATATCGTTCATCCTATCCTCCAAACAGCTTCACCATAACTCTTTGCATCTCCAGCAACCGCTATTCCATTCATTCCCACTCCCAACATGGCCTCTAACTCTGATCTTGGAGTCGTTCTGGTCGTCGGCGGCTGTGGCTACCTAGGCTCCAATCTGGTCAAGATGCTACAGGAAGAGCCAACATGCACAGCTATTCACGTTATCAGCCGGACACCGACCCAGAACCTGCATCCAGGCGTCACCTACCATGCAGGAGACATCAGCGATGCCCGGCAGGTGGCTGACCTCTTCACAAAAATCAATCCACGTGTCGTCTTCCACACCGCCTCGCCGAAAGACATTGCCCCAGAATCTCTTCTGCGCAAGACGAATATAGAGGGCACACGCAACCTCCTCAAGGCTGCTCGTGAAACGAAGAGCACGCGCGCTTTTATCTACACCGGCTCAGACTCTGCGCTTGAGCAAATGCCCGGAGTCAAACAGACAGAGGAAACCGCCAAGCTCTACACTGAGCGCAGCAAAGATGCCAATCCATACGCCAAATCCAAAGCCATTGCCGATGCTGAGGTGCAGGCTGCGAACACATCGCTGACCCTGACCACCGCTGTCATACGCATCCCTGGACTTTATGGCGAGAATGACGATAACTGCGTGGGCACGTTGCTGGAGACAATCACAAGAGGCGAACACAACGTGCAGGTCGGCGATAACAAACCAATCTTTGAATTTGTCTACGTCAAGAAGGCCTGCGAAGCACATATTCTGGCAGCCAAACGAATACTCGAGGGTCGTCTCAACGGCGGCCAAGCTTTCTTTATTTCCGACGGCGTCAGTCTTCCCTACTTTGATTTTGCGCGGAAATTGTACGCTGGCGCCGGTCATCTGGTTCCGCCAGATCAAATAAAAGTCATGCCGCTCTGGCTCGTGGTTGGTATCGCGAAACTTGGTGAATGGCTCTACTGGGCTTTTACTTTCAATACAAAATTTCCGAAAATGCGCAGTCAGCGCATTAGATACCTTGCTGGTGGTTGCCAATGGGATGTGAGCAAGGCAAGGGAACAGCTGGGCTACGAGCCGGTGACAGACCAAGACGCAGTTCTCAAGAAGGTTGCGCAAGCGGAAAGCATACGCTTAGGCATTAAGAAGTAGCTAGCATACATTGTCAACAACGATTTCCTATTTGTAACCCAAAAAGAAATACCAGTCACCAATATCAATATCATGATACAATGAACAAGAGGATCGGTAATATTCAACTACTAACCTGATTTCTACGCCGCAGCAAGAGGGTATTATTAGTCTTAGGAATCACCGCCGATCGCCACTATAACAGTTTCTTCAAAGATACCAACTGCCATCAACATGGGGCATCATGCACAAGGTCAAATCGAGCGTATTCTTGACCGAGGTCGCTCATTGGTCGATCTCTCCGCTGATGGTGTTATTGAGCTGAGGCGTCACTCTGAGCAGTCTATTGCTATCGACAAGTTCAAGGTCTCTTCTGCATAGTACTATGACTGGCTTGATAAAATCAGTAACGACATCCGCGGTGTGGAATATGATGCTCAGAATATGCATGTATTGTCTTGAAAGGGGGCCCAGGATGGATTCATGAAGATGCAGCTGCCTTGATTGGTAAATTTCTAGGGCTATTACGAGACAGGTTGAGTGCCGCTACTGACTCGCGCTACTTCTTGACTGGAAGCAAAAGTAAGCATCTTCTTAAACCTATCTAGTGCCTACCTTCAGCAAATTAACTATAGTCCTAGATTGTTTATTGGCCGGCGAATCCGACTGCTCTTCAAAACAAGCAGATGCGTCTCTCATGAAGTCTGGAACTAAATGGCCAGTTGTGGCTCTTGAAGTTGGCATTTCTGAGACTACGACGAAGCTCTATGATGATGCAAATCGATGGTTAAAAGGCAGCAGTGGTCAAACCAAACATGTTATACTTGTCGATGTTCAGGAGAAAGGGAGACCGGATACTTCGAACGACAAGTGGGATCTATCTGAGGTTGACTTTCTGGAGACCCGTCGTGACAGGCTCTCTGATCATATACTCCAATGGTATCAGTCTCAGGGAATTCAGCTTGTTGGTAACTTCAAGCTATCTGTACATTTATGGTACAGTGACAAATACAGGCAATGTATCCTGAATGAGGCCGCCTTTTCACCAGGCAAATTAATCGACCTAACAACCATCCAGGATGCTCCTTTTGAGATTGGACTATCTCATGCCTGATGGAAGTAATTCTGATATGAATTAGCCACTATTGTTTCCCTTAAGGCATCTAGCACACACGCTGCAAAATGACTTCGAAACTATTGAAAGTGGCAGGGCAGACCTCTTGGTGGAGAAAGAGCAGTCCTTTGTTCATTGCATGTTCTCTTTTATCGCGCTACAGAATCTGCTAGCTGGTTCAAGCCTGGTTGCGTAGAGATGATTGGAGCATCTGATACGTAAGGCCCCATTTCGTTCCGCATCCAGGTACAATATGCCACTATTTGTATAGGACTTGCTATAAAGTTTCAGTGGGAGTAGTGTGCTTCACCGAGGAGTGTCAGTAAGAGTAGAGCACCCTCTGTTAGTTTCCTACAGTTCTTACTAACAAGGAAATACCGCCACCATAGGTCTGGAGCACTCCTGAAGTTCGCTAGTTCTTATGGGCTTCTGCCTCCAAACGAACCTTAACAGAGGAAGTGGTCGTCGAAGTGCCCAAGGAGCCCAGAGTGGTGTTCGAGCAGAAGGAGTCGTACGAAGAAGGGTACAGAAGCTCATACTCGGGCTTGTTGTCGTTGCCCAGGCGGACAAGCGTCTTCTCATTGGGATCGTACTCGGGCCAGCCACGCTCGGACAGGCCAGTGCGCGGGTTGTCCAGGAAGGCAAACCAGGAGTGCTGCATCAGCTTGGTGAGCCCCCTTTGGGGTTCCGAGGTTGGGAGTCCGCTGACGGCGGCCGAGTTGCCAAACAGCATGTGCATGTCAGTGCCGTGATAAGCACCGCTGGTGGGGTACAGACGGGTGTTGTTCCAGTCGCCCATGTAACGGAAAGCCCAGGCGGGAGTGCCGTGCCTGCGACGGCTCTCGACCTGCTTGGCGACGGCGCAGGTGAAGGACTCGAGGTTGAACACGTTGTCCTGCTCTTGCGTGGGGACTGCACCGTTAGAGTAGACGGTGATAGCGTAGAAGCCGGCCTCATTGTTGTTGTTGCCGTAGAGAATGGGCACCTTGGCAAAGTCGCCCTGATCGGTGCGCTCGAGGTAGTCGGTGAAGACAAGCAGGTTGTCAGCCTTGGGGTAGAAGCTGGGAACGGTCCGCAGGGGGCTGCTACTTTGGCCCGACTTCACGGTGGCAGCGCCAGCTTTGATATCCTCCCAGGAGGCGTTGCGCATGCACTTGAAGGTATCGGTCGCGTTGCCACAGCCGACGTAATCGACGACGGTCTCCCAGTTGTCCTGCTGCGTAGAGGGGTCCGGTAGCGGGAAGCTGAACACGTTGCCTGAGTGAGTGATGGCGGCGCTAATGATGGGGTCATCGCGGTAGGCATAGGTCCAGTAGTCGACAGTGGCACCTCCGGCAGACTGGCCGCTAATGGTGATCTTAGAAGTGTCGCCACCAAAGGCCGCGATGTTGTCTCGAACCCACTCTGTGGCCAGGCGCTGGTCGCGCATGCCCAGGTTGGTGTCCAGACCATCGGCAC
The DNA here is from genome assembly GCF_000003125.1 of Talaromyces stipitatus ATCC 10500. Lineage (NCBI taxonomy): Eukaryota > Fungi > Ascomycota > Eurotiomycetes > Eurotiales > Trichocomaceae > Talaromyces > Talaromyces stipitatus. The sequence goes on from NW_002990116.1 coordinate 1,400,525, forward strand.
CGGGGAAGCCGAAGATGTTCATGCGGTAGTTAACCGTGACCACAACCAGGTCCTCGGCGTTGGCGAAGTTGACGCCGTAGTAGAATGGCGTGTTGGTGTTTCCAAATGTGAACTCTGGCAAGGAGACGGCATGTCAGCATCAAATCAAAGGCTGGTCTAAAGGAGAAAAAGTAGCAACGTCAGGTCCACGATGCCCTACCAGGAGATCTCCAGGTACTCACTGCCACCGTAGAAGAAGACGAGGACGGGTTTCCGGGCGAGGTTAGAGCGAAAGGTGGCCTTGGCCCAGATGTTGAGGGTCAGGCAGTCCTCGCTCTGCGGCGTGCCGCCGCTTGCAGCAAAGTAGTCGATGATGCGGTTTGCGTCTTCGAAGAAGTCGGGATAATCAATGTACGGGAACGTGCTGTGCGGGCAATCGTAGCCGAAGTCCTTGGCCTCGTAGCTGTGGTGGTCCTCGTAGCGTTGGGGACTGGCGAAGCGAAGGTCGCCAACGGGAGGCTTCGCGTACGGGATGCCCAGATACTCAATGACGCAGGGCGTGTCGTCGACAATGTGGCCCTCGATCAGGCCATTGGTGGTCTCGACCTTGAGGAACTTGGAGGTGGAGGCTTCACACTGCTCGTAAGGACTGGCGGCGACAAGACTTGAGGCCAGCCATGTCACGGCAGCGAGCACGGCTTGCGCACACATGCTGGCAAGGATGTTCCTGATCGTTGCGAAGATAGAAGTGAAATAACAAGTAGTAATAAAGATTTTAGGCTAAATAGTGAACGAAGTAATAGATGATCAGGAATAATATACTAGGCAGTGGCAGGAGATCAATATCGGGAAGAACAACATACGCCGCAGACAATAAATGCTGCTGCGAGCGGATAGAATGCACATAAGCAATTCGGAGCTAAGAGTCGTGTATGATCACGACCAAAAAGCGACTAACATGAAATGCTACGGGGTCGGAAGATGCGTCCAGACGAGCAGGTCGATGCACCTCAGGCACGACTCCCGTAGCGTTTATCATCTATATATCATCTATATATAGACGAGACAGAAGAGAACGTGGTGGATGAGCAGGAAGATAAACAGCCTTCCGACGTTGAAAATTACCCAGTGTCACAAGAATCAAGAAGTCACAGTCAATAGATTAGCCTATCGCGAATAGACTAATGCATCAAGGAACAAAGGATTATCCGATAGGAGCTAGGATTAATCAGGAAAAGACACTGGACCTAGCCAACTTACGGCTCGAGGACATAGTCGAACATAGCCAGACTATGTCGAGTGCAACATAGTCGACATTCTCAGACAGTGAATATATGTTGGGATTCTGCCCTTAGATAGTCAGCACCGCCTACCTGATGTAGTTAGCGCGCTGGTAGCTAGATATCTCCGCCCTAGGTTCCTAGAGAGAGACACACAACAGAGTCAGTTTTCCTGCTACCAGCACAAGAATATATAAGGACGCTCATTCACCGTGTATTTACTTCTACTCTACTGGTTTTTATTACCTTACACGTATCACTCTAAGCTAGTTGGAACAGTTACTTCTCTCTTATTGTCTCTTTGATATAACTCGATACTCGTCTTTACGACACTCTCGTTAATAGAATACAACCGGACCTTTGTTGAATTAACTGCTTCAATTACAATCACCCATTCTCGATCACCAGGCCTAATATCTTTGGTCGAGCATATCAATTGCTTCCTGTTGTAACCTTTGCAGTTGCGCAGAATCCCATGCCAAGGCCAGTCTCATCAAAATTGTAGATATCTTCTAGCAAGATCCCATACACCGATATAACCTCTCATACACGATCAAAATATTCTTGAATTATCTTCAGATCTTCGCATTTAGCGCGCTCGTCGTTATATTTAACATGTCCACGTAATCAGAGTGGACACAGGGCGTATACGACTTTATATAAATCAATGTGATTGATAAGTGGTCAAGTGGAGTGGCAGAAACAGGAAATACGTAAATACCGCAGACTGTTCATCTTTCCCTTGCTGCCTTGCATCATCATTTTTCTTCCCTTCTCTCCTGCATCCGTCATCCATTCGCTATTTCAGTACCAATATACTTTGCTAATATTCACTTTCGAGGATTAATACAGGATATTCATTGATTTTCAAGCACTGTCGCAATGGCATATCAAGCGCATGGCCAGACGCAATACCCAAAATCGCATGGTGATACTGCCCCTCCATATGCCGATAACATCGCCCTCAACTCCAGCATAAACAACGATTCACCTCAGAAATTATCACAGTACTCGAGATTTGATCCGCGAGGATGGAGAACCCGCACAAGACTCATTGCTGCTGGCGGCATTGTGGTGATAATCATTGCGATCATTGTCGGCGCATATGAGGGTTGGAAAGCGAACCGATACCCGAATTATTCGGCGCTTACATATTCATTGAAGGATACCTATGAAGGAGAGAACTTTTTTGATAATTTCTGGTATTGGTCCGATGCGGATCCAACAGGGGGTTTTGTTTTGTAAGTAAACCTCTGTTACATTCATGTAGTACATGTGTTAATCGACTGACTAACTATCTGCAGCTATCTGCAGAGGGCAAACGCAGTTTGGTCTAACCTCACATATGCGACCAAGGACTCGGCCGTGATCAAGGTTGATACTAGTTATCCAAACACCATCGGTGGACGCAACTCCGTTCGCATCCAGTCCAACAACACGTACAACAATGGTCTATTCATCTTTGATATCCTTCACACGCCTTATGGTTGCGGTACATGGCCTGCATTGTGGCTTGCGGATTCGAGCAATTGGCCGACCAATGGCGAGATTGATGTTATCGAAGCTACGAACAATGGTACCTGGGGAAATAGTATGACTTTGCATACAACGGACGGCTGCAGCATGGGCGTAAAACGCAAGGAAACGGGTAAAGTTACATCGAAAAACTGCTACAACGGCACGAACTCCAACGAGGGATGCGGCGTGTCTAGTACCACTGCTTCCTATGGCCCTGAATTTAACAAAAACGGCGGAGGGGTGAGTGTTCGCCTATGAGCTTTCTAGGCCTTACAAGATGCTAATAATATAAAGGTCTACGCTACTGAACTTCGTGACGCTGGTATCCGTATCTGGTGGTGGCCTCGCAACTCCATTCCATCTGATATCGCCGACGGCAAGCCCGACCCGTCAACCTGGGGTGAAGCTACGGCGGATTTCCCTTCTACAGACTGCAGCATTTCATCTCATTTCCGGAATCAAAGTATCATTGCCAACATTGATTTATGTGGATCACTGGCTGCAGCCGACAGGTACTACATTGATCAGGCACAATGTCCGAGTAATTGTACGGCATACGTGGCTGCGAATCCTGGTGCATTCGCAGAGGCATATTGGGAGTTTAAGAGTTTCAAGGTCTATCAATCTTCTTGATTACGAAATTTTGTTTGTCTACATCATTCACATCATCGACTATCAGCGGAAACGGGTTGGAATTAATGACATAATGAGTATTGGGAACTATTATTACAAGGGCGACTTATGAGTATAGATGGGATAAAGGGATATTGTTTTGCTATGTTTACTCAGAACGCCACCACAGATTATGACACTTATCTTGCTTTATTGCCTATCGCAAGTTGGATGTATGGTTTACTCAGAGGGTGGCGGAGACTTACCTCAGACCACAGAATTACCTCCAAGAAGCGTATGGTTATTGCCATTACCACATTAATACAACCAAAAGATACTTCCGTATATAAGATCACTCTAGCCACAGATAACGTAGTAGGGGCAACATGATGTCAAACTCTATCATAAGGCGAGTTTGTGCGAGGAAGAAGTCTATAAAAACCGCAAAGAATCCAGCCCAAACTCAACCTTCTCGAAACCAAGCAAACTCAAATTACACTTCGCAAAAAAAGAAAAATTTTCAAGAGTTGTATCTCAACAAAACAAAACAATTAACCAAAGATGACTAGCAACACCTGGGGCAGCAGCTACGCCACCGATCCTTATGGTACCAACACCTACGGCACCAGCACCTACGGTGGCACCAGCTACAGCACCTACGGGGACACAACCGGCGGCGGCGCAAACCGTACAACCTACGACCCAACCACGGGTGCCTACGATCAACACATCGACTACGACGCCGATGCCACCACGCGCCGCCATCACCGCGAGCAGATGGATGAGTCCGGTCGATACTATCATCGCGATGTAGATCGGGACACTACGGGATTGGATAATACGACTCGCGTGCATAAGGAGTATTCGAATCCTAATACGGGAACGAGTTATACTAGGGATTCGGCGTATGATAGAAACAATCTTGTTTGAACGGTGGATTTGATGAAGATGGGGTTTGAGGGGACGTATTTAGGCGATTGAAAGAATGGTGGATTGGTTGTGGAATGCATGGGGGATTAAGAGGAGGAAGTTGATGTTTTGATTTTGCGCTTTTCATTCTTTTTATGCTTGTTTTTTATCGATTCACTGAATTATGTCCAAGTTCAGTGGATTTTGCATATAATGTCTTGCTACTACTACTCTTTGTAAATATGGTGGTGGAAGACATTCCTCGCTCGTTTTTGGAGAAATATGTCTGATAACTCTTTGAAAATGAACAATCATCAGACCTGAGTCTTGTCATCTCAGAAGATCTAGAATCGGAATATGTGTGTAGATTAGTAGAAGGTAGAAGTCGAAAAGGTACGTGTGAATTAGAAAGACGTGAAGAAATTTCCTAAAAGAGGTCGAATTACTGAAACAGGAAATTTTTGGAGGTTCGGGTTACAAAGTTGAAAGTACAGTTTATGTATAGAGCTGAAAACAAACCACGTAATCTGGATTATGTTGAATCAAGCAGAATATTCCCTTATTCTTCCAGCTTAGATGTGTTCTGCAGCAGACTTGGCTCACAGCCTTACTGACCTATGATGATAATGCTAAGTAAATACCCATCAACCCATCAACTCCATACAATCTGTAACCCATACCACGACTTATGTGCAACAACAACAAATTATCCGTCAGATGCCGGGTATGTATACCGTATAGATCGAGTATTGTAGATGTCAAGAAATAAAACGAAAAAGCTTGCATCGCCTCGCAAGAAAACCTCTCGTGGTGCTTTTTGCAGAATCCTGGCAGCTGCGACAAGATATGGCCACTGCCCTCAACACCCATCCGGTCCACCTGGGGGCAAATAAAACGATACTGACCTAACTATATCTACCATAGCTTAGTAATCAACGCGGATAGACATCATGTTGCTTTCAGGTTCGATTACACACATCAATGTTGATTTAAGATAGTCGAAAATACAATGTCATACCACTACTGTGATTATCGAATCGAGTTTAGTTTGACTGGTTGAGCTACTCCGTTGGCTTCGTTAGTGGTATCTTATCACGTATAACGTATTCGTTCTAGGGCTGTGTCGATCACCTGAACCATCCGGTCGTCCCGGACTCGAATATTGTCAACATATGCCTAGATAACTGCCTAGCTACCTACATATCAAATATCAATTGAACAATGAGGCTATCGCAATGGCTACCGCTACCCATTCTAACCCTATTATCCACCACCATTACAGGGTCATCAACCAACTACTCAACCTGGATGGCCGATAGCATCATCTCTCGCGGCCAAGGAATTGCTCCTGAGGAACCAACTGTCTCTACTTATCTACAAATAGGAATCGTGCAATCCGCGCTTCTGCGATTGATCGACGCGCCTTTTGTAGCGTCGGATTGCACTAAAGATGACTATCGAGCGTATGTGCGACGGGGTAGTGAGAGCGTTTTGGGTAAGTTACTTAATGCTTCTCAGGATATTTCGTATCCATTAGATCGGTTTTCGCTCGGGAGGGGTCTGTTAGCGGAGTATTACGATGAGGGCAATCGGACTGTTAAAAGTGCTTTGGATGCGTTGAATGAGTCTATTGCTCTGCAGCCGAGGAACCAATACGGTCAGAATCTTTGCCAGTAATTGAGAGGTTCCTAGCTGACAGGAACAGGTGGATTGTGGTACTTTACATACCCCAACTGGAGCTATCTAGATGGAATGTACTCCTACACCTCTTTTACTTCATTATACACCACACATTTTGACCCGCCAGCCCCGAACACCGCAACGGACGCCTTTCAATTAGATCTCCTCTGGTCCCATTGCTATGACAACACAAGCGGCCTTCTATTCCACGGCTACGACGCCTCCAAAACCGCCGTGTGGGCAGACCCCGTAACCGGCGCGAGTCCCATTGTCTGGGGTCGAGCATTGGGATGGTACTTTATGGCGTTGGTTGATTGGCTGGATTTAAATTCATTCCAGCCAGATCCATTGCAATGGGGTTATGTTCATCGCCGCTTTGTGGCTCTTGCAGACGCGATTGCGAATGTCGTTGATCCTGTCTCTGGGGCGTGGTGGCAGGTATTAAACTTCGCGGGGCGAGAAGGGAACTATATTGAGTCCAGTGCAAGTGCAATGTTTACGTATGGTTTGTACAAGGGTGTCAGACTTGGCTATCTCCCTGCATCGAGATATCGAGAGACCGCAAACAAAGCGTATGAGTATCTTGTCAATACCTTTGTGGTGAAGAATCAGAATGGGACGTTGGGTTGGAACGGGACTGTTTCGGTGTGCAGTTTGAATTCGACAGCGAGCTATGAGGTATTCCCCCTTTTTTTCTTCCTGAGGGTTGGTTGTATTGCTAATGAAGCGATAGTACTATGTGACGCAGCCGCTGTTGTTTAATAGTGTGCATGGCTCGGCGTCGTTTGTTCTTGCGAGTCTGGAGAACGAGATGGCTGTATGATAGATATACTACTTTTCATGGCGATTGCCATCGTCCACTCGAACATCAGAGTATGCAATGCTAGCTCACTGATATTCGACTCTATAAAGCGTACATGACTGCTAGCAGCTGAGTGTTTGTTATTGCCTGGGAGATATATCCGGTAGAAAACTAGTCGAAGACCCGGGGAACCCACGTATCCACTGCCTAGGCCTCTGGATTTACCGGAAACGGCAACTCTACCACATCCTCGGCTAAGACATTGCACACAAATAGACTGGCAAGACTCGTCACAAGACCACGGTCACGACGGTGAGTCAAAGTAAATGGCGTGAAATTGGGACGAGAGGGAATTATGTCTACATTCGGCGATTTTCTTGCTTCGGCAATTTCAACCAATCATAACCGAGAATTGTGTTGCAGTGTTAGCCCTGTGACTGATCAGTTTCAACCTTCCATCTATGGCAAAGTTAAACTATGGCGAGGAGCTAGGAAACCGGAAAAGAAAAGAAAGAAAAGAGAGAAAAGAGAGAAAAGAGAAAGAAAAAGAAACAGAAAAGGGGCAAACAACAGGCCGACTCTTCCATCGGCCGCTACAGATAACTAGAGTTGATCGGAGACTGCCGAGTCCCAGGTACATGCGACTGCAGCAGTTTCAGCGCCGGTCGAGAGTCCTACGTATGTAGTATGTGCGTGTATGTGCTTGTATGGACGTGTATGTGCGTAGATGTCTGCAATAACAAGTTCTATATCCATCTATGATATTACCAGAGGTAATAATTGAGTCTGAATGACCACGTTGCGAACCGAGAGAATGCGGGGGAGCCAATCACGTAAGCAGCGAAGGAAAATCCGGGGAAGAGCTAAATTTGAAATGAAAAATTTTCCCCCCTTTTGCCTCCTTGGAGACATCATGGTCCAGACTATGGAGTACGCTCTCGGACAGGAGACACTACTACGTAGTAGACAGGCGTATCGGAACACGGCACTCTGACTGATCCGTTGCTAAGCGACTATACGTAATGTAAGTAAGCTGATGATGCGATTTCTCATACAAACGCAGTCATGGATGAGTCTACTCCGTACATGCAGGCGAATGGGTGCTGTCGAGTCCGGCACATTCTTTCTTGCTTGTAGCTTGCGTTGTTCGTCTGTGAGCTGGCCAACCGCCGAGGACCATCGTGGCATGTTCTGTCGCAGTACTCCTACGTCAGTGGATATAGCAGTTTTCATTACCCCCAGGAAACTCGCTGGTTGGTTGTGCGCAGCAATTTCTGTTACGTTTTGGTGGTTCCGCCTGGCGTGAAAAAAGTTTTCCGTGAGGGCGCGGTCAGATGACTTTTAAAGCGGCCACTATTACGGGACCAGAATTGACCTTCTGAAAGAGGCAATTTCCTTGCCGCTTTACGGTATATGGATATACATAGTATTTCTCTACGTGCGGCAGATAGTATGCCTTCTCCACAGGTGACCGTGTGACTTGCCCAGATGGTACCTGAGACCGTGAGACGAGATGATTCCACGATGGTGCAATTCTTTGCTGTGGACCCGTACCTATATAACCCCTTCCCCCGGACTCCTGATCCATACTATGTCTACAACAAACTTGAATCTGACTACAACTGACTCTTTTGCGACATCTACACACACACATACTCGAACTGAACCATCATCACACATACAAACATATAGACAAACAAACATACAGACATACAAACAGCATGTCACGCTCTGCTGCATATCTTGTCGTTGAGCCTCACCCCTCGGTGCCTAGCACCCGCCGGCCAGCCCTACACACCTCAAGAGGAGGCGCCGGCAACGTCATCTCGCTTCGCAACACCAAAACCACCGACTCCCAAACCGCCACGGGCCCTGCATCCTTGACTCGACTCGACTCCAGGGCTCCCCTGACCTTCAAGTCTGGCCGTGGAGGCGCCGGCAATGTCCACAGCAGCAGTGAACGCGCCATCTTCAGTTTCGATGAGGAGCTAGAGCGTGAGATGCGTCGCGAAAAGGAGATTGCGCCTGTTTTCCATGTTGGGCGTGGCGGCGCCGGGAATTTGATTCTCAACAGTGAGAAGTCATACGGCTTGGAACGACGCCAGTCTAGCACCAGCTCGTCCAGCAATGAGTCCTTGGCTGATCGCGCAAAGGATCGAGCTCGTCAGAGCTTGGAGCGTACTTGGAGCCGGCTTACTGGCCATCAATAATTTGCTCTCTATTCTCAACAAGAAACGACTATTAATAACGACATCACGACCACCAAAAGTTTTCTTTTCTTTTTTTTTCTTTTCTCTCTCTTTTTTAATTTGCTTCAGTCAACGGCGCATTTGATCATTAGCGAGGTCATAGGGATGGGCAATTCGGGGCATAATACCAAAAAAAGTTTCCCTTTTCATATTCACATTCACATTCACGACTTTGTTTGCTTTACTTATCATGACTCTGCAGCGAAGCGTTCTCGAGTGAATCCTTCGTATAGCATTATACCCCCGTCTTCCGGTCTGGGAGTTTGATACTCTCTTGTTCTACTTATATGACCTGTTTGTATGAATACAATTATCTTAATACTTGGTTTGAAGGAATGGACATCTTCACTACTCAATTTTCTCATCATAGTACGGAATACATACTATGACTTTTAAAAATTTTTTTCATCTGAATGACTCCTCGTCTCTATTTACTACGTAGTACATCAGAGTGGATCGAATCCACTGGAAAATTCTCACGGCAAAAGTTCTGATATTTTTCCCCGAATGGGAATATCGTTGTCCCGAGTCTACGTAGTAGTAGACTAGATCTTTTCGCCGAGTTCCGATTTGAATAAAAGAACATGGGGACTTTGAGAAATGTTATTCGTGGTTTCGCTGGCTATTGTGTGCTTGTTATTCTGGTGTGTGATTGGTAAACAATGTCCGATTGCTTTTTTTCGGCTTTTGACGCCACGATCCGTCGCCGGGCTCTCAGTCTTTGAATTGGGAATGGCTTATGACTGCATTTTGCATATGAATAGAAGTATTTATGGCTTGGAAAATTTGATTCGTAGTGGCGAGAATTATACGAGGTTTACGTCGTAAAGTGTAGCCAGCACGTTCCTATGTAATCCTGAGAGAAAGCGTAACTTACTGCGCTACTCTGCTCAATCAAAGCCCAACCACTACACAGCATTCTGTAACCGCCTCAGCAATCCATCCGGCTCAGCTACCCCCTGCATAGCAATATCATCAGCCCGCTCCTGCCGATCAGCAATAGCATATATACGAAGCTCGTCGGCATTCCCCGAAGGTCGGAAATGAGCAACATCGCCATTCCCAAAATACATGCGCACTCCATCTGTATAGTTCAGTCGAATGACCGGCCCAAATCCACGGTGAGGTGAGAATATAGTCTCGAGTTCGGTGCGGATTCGCTTAATTTCGTCGCCGGCTTGAGTGTCAATCGGGGAATTGCTGGAATCTCGAATGGTTATTTGGTGTGATGCATCGTTGAAGGATATCTCCCTCATAATAGCATCAGGAGGTGAAAATCGGTTTATGATTTTCAGGCTGGCGGATCGAGGAAAATTTCTCAGTAATGCGGCACGACTATACCGTTTAGGCAACGTAGCAAATAAATCTGTAAGTGTCATGCGCTGGTTCTGTGCCGCAAACAAAGCACAAAGTAAAGGTAGCATTGCGTCTCGAGTGGGAAGCGCTGATAACCTTTTCCCATTTCGTTTCAAGTCAGATCCAGTTAGAAAACCTCCATTAGCCTCCCAGCCGCAGACTTGGGTACGCCCCTTTTCAGTTGCTAGCTGCATACCGGCAATAACGTAGGGACTGCCGATTTTGGTCTTTGGTTCAGTAATCTTGGACAAGGGACCATGATCAATGGCATCGTTCGCGCTGATGGGGACAACGGCCGCATCAGCATCAAGGAATTGCGCGACTATCATGCCTAAAAGATCACCACCGAAGAAACAGAGCTTGCCCTCCCGCGGCGCAAGGATGAGTGGACGATCACTGTCGCCATCAGTCGAGATCACGGCGTCGACTGATAACTGGCCAACGCCGTCGTATAACTTTTGCACCGTATCAAGTTGAGCCTGGTCAATAGCTTCAGTATCAATCGGCACAAACGTTTCGCTCCTTCCCACGGGAATCACTGTAGCATCGAACTTTTCAAAAATCTCCACCAAAAGATCACGTCCCACAGCCGAATGCTGATAAGCAAGGATCGTCATACCCTGTAGCGACTCTCCTTCAAAGAAATCGATAAACCGCTGAATATACGCCGTTCGTGCCTCGGGCAAAACAGGTCCCAACTCTAACGGCCTACTGCGCAACATACCCTGTTCATCAAACAGAGATTCTGAGCACGACTGCCCCATAATCTCCTCCCGAGTCCGCTCAACCAATTCATTAATCGGCTGTTCATCCCTTTTCATAAGCTCCCCCTTGCTCGTATTGAGTTTATATCCATTCCGATCAAACGGGATATGACTCCCCGTTACCATAATGCTCCCTTTCCCCCTCTGAAGAGCGAAATAGGTAAGTGCCGGCGTCGGAATAGCGCCTAGATTCAGCGGGCGCATCCCTCCATCTTTGAGTGCTTGTTCGACAGCCTGGCATAGCCCACCACGTCGAGTCTCTTGTTCGTCTACATATCTCGTAGAACTGGGGCGGAGATCGTAGGCATAATAAAAGTCATCCCCGGTTTGGATTCCGCCCTGAGACAAAGGGAGGGATTGGAGGTAGTAGATTTCGGCGAGAACGTTGGTGTAGATTTCGAGTTGGGTTAGGTCGATTACTTGTCCGCGACGACCGCTGGTGCCGAATTTGAGGGGTTGGGGTGTGTAGGCGAGGTGGTCGCGAAGGGTTGTCATTGTCATTCTTAGGTCTTGTAGAGCTTTGTACACTGTACGTTTGGGTTGTTGAGCGCTAGCGTAGAGGATTGTCTTGCGCCAAGTTCAATTGAGTATCCATCACCACACTCTATTGACAACGATTCTTGGCTCTTCGCGCTCCTGATGACTGCGGTGAAACAGCGCTCTTGGCGCATCTGATGATCATTCTGCCATCCCATACCGCCCTAAATGACTGGAGATGAGCTTATCGTCTTGCTTGACGGTTCATTCTTAGACTTCAAATAAATCTGCTTACACAAGACACCGCAACACCGAAAAATCGAGAAAAATAGTTGAACGCTTAGGTCTTGACGATTCGCGACTTTGATTCTTGACATTCATCAATCGATCGATCGCGCTTTTGGCGCGATACTCAACTCCGTCTCAAGAGGAAGATATCAGTCACAATGCCGAAATATAAGTTCCCTTCATTCCTACTATAACGTTCAAGCTAACCTTCATTGCACTCTTCTGTAGGTTCTTTTGGATCTTTATCGCCGACCTCTCATCACTAACCGACATCTAATACAGGCGACTACTGCGACGTCTACCTAACGCATGATTCCATGAGCGTGCGCAAAGCACACAATGCTGGTCGAAATCACATCCGTAACGTGGTCGATTACTACCAACGTACCTCTCCCTCTGCCAATCGACCTGGAAGTAAACCAACTGACATGTACAGAAATCGGCCATGAAAAAGCGCAATCAGTAATCGATTCAATTACGAGTTCATACGCGGCGGAGGGACAGGCGAATCCATTGTTACAACATCCTGGTGCGCCGGGATCGTTTCCGCCGCCGCCGTTTGGGTTACCTGGTACGTCTACTCCTAGTCGCAGAGAGGGATATAAAGAGAGAGTGCTGATGTGAATAGGACGACCAGGTCAAATGCCTCCTCCACCATTCGGTATTCCGCCTCCAGGTGCTCCTGGTGGATTACCTCGTACGTTTCTCAACCCGTATCCCTCTGTCTTCTATCTTTTTAACTAAAGATGTAATAAACAGCACCAGGAGGCCGCGGCATGCCCCCCTTTCAACCCCCCTTCCCCATCCCAGCCGGTGGCATGCAACAACAAACCCCCGGCGCTGGTCCTCCTGCAGGTATGCCCCCTCTACCAGGTGGATTACCATTCCCACCTCCCGGTGGTCTTCCGGCAAATTTTCCTCCTCCTGGATTTCCCGGTGGTGGTCCTGGTGGTGTTCCTGGCTCGAGTATATCGCCTCCTCCTGCCGGCGGATTCCCGCCTGGTCCGCCTGGGGGAGGATTTCGACCTCCTGGGATGGATCGGTGATGCATTTATTTACTCATAAGCTAAGGAAAGTTGGAATATGGTTGTTACATGTAAAATATGAATGCTCTGGGAGTTTGGAGTGATTTTCCAAGATACTGTATACTCACTAAGCGAATGAAATAAATCGAAACATTTCAATTGTTACATACGCAAACAGCCCATGCCCCTTGAAGCTAATAAAGCAAATAATTTTATACATACATAGATATGCATAATCCAAAGAGACAACGCCGTTATCCCATACAATCAAAGAAAACAATTACAAGGGGAAAAATAAAATGACGTTTCGAATCCGTCCCCTTCTTCAAGGGAAAGAAAGAAATACCATAATGAAAACCCCGAATAATGATAAGCCAGATCCCGCACATGCTGTGTTCTAAAATAGAGAAGTCGAAGTAAAAGAAAAAAGATAAGAGATAAATGAAGCGAAGATGAACGCCTGGTATATCCATAGACGAGGTTGAAAGTTCTATAAAAGGAAAAAGAAGGAGTGATAGAGAATAAACGTAAAAACGGCCTGAAATGTATGGTATGGTATGGCATGTCTCATCATAAACAGACAAACGACTCTAGGCATATAGCAAGACTAATGATCATAGCCGGCGCCTCGTTGCCATGGACTGGCATTGTGTTGTTGTCTATAATTCTGCATGGCTAATGCAGATGCAGGATTGAAATCTCCAATCTGTGCCGGTGATCGACTCCGTTCGATCTCATGGCCGTATCCGTTTTGTCCGTACCCGTTTTGTTCGTACGATGGTGGTGCATGGCTAGGGAATAAAGGCACCGCAGGATCGATGGGTGATGGAGGTGCCTTGTTAATGTCGTGTGGTCGATGGTTTATGGTGGCACCGTTTATACTGGCGCCGTTACCGCTTGAAATAGAGTGAGACTCCTCTTCGTATGTTGGGTGGTAGGCTGTCGATTTAAGTTCCATCTCACCGCCTCCACGAGCGGTGTTGGCTAATGCATCTAGTTCTGTGTTGAGCTCAACATTGCTCTTGATGAATGAGCCACGGTCATCGCGCATGGGTTGGTAGCGCATATCTGGGTTCTTGGAGACAATCGCGTATATAGAGGCGATCAAAACCAGAATCAAAAGAACCAACGCAAAAACTGCGTTGTAGACAAAAAAGACAATTCCCATAACACCAGTAACCATTCCCTGTTAAGCCGCAAAGTTAGGACGAATCTTCTGAAAGGAGTTGATTCCTTAAGGTGCAAATTACTTACCGGTTGATTAAAAACATCGCTAAAGACTAGTAAGAAAATAGCATTCAAAAAGTTGCAAGCCGCAATCGAAATGTTGAAGATGTTGGTTCTCTTGTCCATCCAGGGGCGAATCACGCTGACGGCAATCAAGAAGGAAGCCTCAATGACCAAGAAAGCGACAGCTTGCGCAACTTGCGCCTTTTGTCCAAAGGCAATAAATATGCCCTTGAGAAGCAGATACCCAAGCACAGGGATGACAAAGTAGTATGCTGTAGCCCTGTACTGGACATACAAGAAGCCCCACTTGTTCAAGCAAGCAGGGTCGGAGTAGAGAATATAGGCCGGATTCTTATGCATGGCAATGGACCGTCTGGCAAGTGTAATGACCTTGAAAGCCGCCCAACCGAGCACTATCGCCATCGACAAAAACATGAGTATAGCAAGAATGACTTCAGCCGCAGAGTCACGCTTTGTCAACTCCCAAAGACAGAGGACACACATCTGAGCCCAACCAATAAGCGTGAGGCGAAAGAGAATACCACGCATGACAATCTTCCATCCGTTTCGGAAATCCTGGAACTTGTCGCTAGGCATTTTGTTGTATTTAACCAACAATTCACAAATACCCTTGAATGCCGAAACTCCAATCATGACCAAGGCGACAAAAACGACGAACCAAATAAGACCAGTCAAAAAGATGTTGGTCGATTCGATATCAGCTTTGAAGCCCACTCGCTCGATACCAGATATCGTCACTGTCTGGCTTGTCCCGGTGGCTCGTCTATCAAAATAATTCATACCGCGGCGATATAGGTCCATCCCTGTGTCGAACGCTCGCTTTTGCACTACCACTGATGTAGTGTCCAGACTCTGCAATAGTGTACTCGCAGTTCCGCCAGTAGCCCGTTGATACCATGTCGCGATTTTCTGCAAAAAGTCAACCTGAATAATACCCATGCTCCATTGGAAATTCTGTGTCCAAGCTGCAACGATAGGAGGCATATGAACAGCCGTATCGCCGATCATAGCTTGAGCTTGGAAAAATCCGAAAAGAGACAGTGCATTAGCAGCGACGTGTGCAGCGGTGTTTGAGTGACCGAGTCCAGAGGTAATGGCCGAAGCCACAAGACCGAGACCTGCAATAACAGCCACAACCCATTCGACAGCTTTTTGGTGAACTGTTTGGCTGTTTGTAAGATTGGCTTCCAGACAAGCGATAGTCTCGCCAGTATCTGTGGAGTTGATGTATACAAAGACCTGTCCATCCAGATCAGGAACGTTGAAAGCGATGCTGGGAATAGCTTTGACCACGGAATCAGAGATAGGAATGGTGGTGTCGATAGCGATAGGACCGGTTTGCATGGGACATAAACCGTCCAATTTCAAATCGCAAGGACTCAGCTTCTGTCTTAATGCTTGAAAGCCGTACGCGGTAACTACGACTTCTGCCGTGACATTTCCAGATATCGACGAAATACCGTTGATATTAATAGCGAGCGTTTTGTTGTCGGGGGTGAAGGTGACTTGGAATAGAGATGCCGAAAAGTTCGAATTCGCCATACATTCTGTTAGCGACGTCGACTGAAGGAGCCGAATGGCTGACACGAAGGGTGACAAGGCCACAATGGCCACGAGGTACGAAAGACTCGAGGATAACCACATATTTGTGGTTGTAATCACCGACGACGAGTATTTAGATGTGATGGTGAGATAAGGACAATCGATGGACACTCCAGAGTGTCAAGGTGAAGATAGAATGGCCGGAAACGGAAGTCGTGTGTAGTATAAGTTGGACAGGGTCACTTCCTAGAACCGGCTGTGGGGTGAACAATTCCCTAAACACTCAAGCTTGCGTCACCATCGGATTTGCCAAAGCCCTGTGTAGCGTCGAATGTTACGTCGTAGCGACCTGGACGAGACTGATAGAGTTGATCGTTAAGGGGTACTTGCGATCGTCTGGAGGTTCGAACTCAAAAATTGCTGCTTTTGACTTTTGTCTACGCGGAACGATGCTGGCTTTCGTTTGTGGTTTCCGTCAAAGAGGGAGCGACTGTATAGAAGGGGAATGCCTTGCGTTTTTGTTTTGGCGGTTTTGTCGGTCGTAGTGACGACGAAGGAATGTAACTAGTGGGATCGAGGGCCGACAGGGTTGAAGCTAAAAAGCGAAACAAGACAAGTGAGAAGAGGAAGAAAAGAGAAAAGAAGAAGAAGAAGATCGGAAGAATACAAAACGAATGTCGAGTCGAAAGTCGAAGGGGTTGGTTGTTGCAAAGACAGTGTCAGAGTGTCTTTTTGAGATGGATGGAGAAACGGCCTGGACGGGAGCGGGCAGTCTCAGTCTCCGGTCTCTAATTAAGCGCCCTGGGTGAGACTGTGCGCTAGACCCGATGCGGCTGGCCAATGACGCCCAGAATGACCAGGCCAGGAGACGCGGCCAGCTGGTTGGTAGCCAAGGTACGGGGTAATTACAGTGGCGTAGTAGTGCCGTGTTGAAGAACTCTTTAGTCCAAGTTCTATATATGTGTGCTTGTCTTGTAGTC
This sequence comes from Talaromyces stipitatus ATCC 10500, assembly GCF_000003125.1. Lineage (NCBI taxonomy): Eukaryota > Fungi > Ascomycota > Eurotiomycetes > Eurotiales > Trichocomaceae > Talaromyces > Talaromyces stipitatus. The sequence continues at coordinate 1,417,237 of NW_002990116.1, forward strand.
TTGTATACGTTGCGAATAGACAGGCTGGGAGAGAAGACGGTGACGTGCTAGATGGTCATTCTGTCCACTTCTACTATAGTATACGCTGATACAATGACAATACGGTCCAGATAACACAAGATACGCGCGTCCCAACCTCTAATTTGTGGGCCACCAATTATATCTCGCCGTCAGCCCAAAAGGTGGGGTCATATTCCCTTTTCTGCTGGATAGATCTACAGGTCATACGAGACGATACATAAATTACAGAATAAATACTACCGTTCTAAGAATAAGCACGATCTGAGTACAAATCAGAGACATCCAAATAACTTAGCTTCATCGAATTACAAATATTTTAAACATATATCGTGTCAAGTGTCAAGCGTCAAGCGTCAAGAGCAAATCTCCATACCCGCCCTTTTTCCATTTCCATCCGTGATGTCGCACAATCCAAGACTCCAAGATTCTGTGTCTCGTAAGTTGAAATTGCATAGCCACTATCCTGCGTACGTAAACCTATCCGCTACAACGGCTTAAATCTGGCTGGGCACTAGAGCAGCATATGTCATATGAAGTAAACCATATTCTGTAGTCATTCCCAAAACGGCTCACCAGATTGACCCCCTGTTCCTAGTCCCAACCTGTTAAGTTTGAGATTTGTCTCACCCGATTCTCCGTGCTTAGACTGGCAGCTTTTGGGGGAGGGAAGAAAGTTAAGGGCCTTTCTGCACTGCCCTCTTGGCTCAGGCTGAGTTACAATGATCGCTTAATTGTGCAGCCTGGACCATTTGATAAGATCGCCAAGTATTTCGTATGATCTTCTCTCGTCCCCACTGGTTGATGAACGGTTCAGGGGATGCCATGGTAACGAATTGAACATATGAATACAACCCATTGCCTGGGCTCTTGATCTTCTGTAGAATCTGTATACACTTCGAAGTTTGTAGGACTTGCCACTGGAGAGTGGAAGTCGTGATACTATTTTTATCGAGACAATGAATGAGTGCACGTGTCTCGGCTTCGCCGGCTCCGTAGCAGACTAGCAGCCTAAGGCAATTATCGGAACACGTGATGTTGAGGGTTAGCCCTAAACTTGTCCGATCACTAAACAAGTCTTGCTAATCAGGATCTCCTAACACAATGAATGTCCTTCATAGTATCCCCAATACAACCCGAACCTCTACCTCCACCTATCAATTTCTTGTTTGTCGTCTGGATGACTACCCGATGATAGCTGATCAATGACGCGGACCCATTGTCTTCGACTTCCAAAATGAGGTGTAACAACTGACCCCTGGACACCAATTTGCGGCTTATGAGCTCAACACAAGCACCTCGACGATACTACCAGCTTCATGAAGTGAGCGAACCACAAGTCTTCCCACTTGATGTTCGGCAGAACAATGTGCTGATACCACCTGAAAGTAAGCGTGTCATCTTCATCTGGGTCGTAACTGGCGGACGCTTCTAGCTGAAATGTTGATCCGGCCTCCAGCTCAAAGTTTAAAGGCTCGATTCCTGTGTTTCCGTTGAAGATGACCACGGGGTTGTAATTTGCGCTCCTCGGGTCTGGGGAAAGCGTCCATCTGATGCGTGCGGCGAAGTCGTTTTAAAAGGCATTCCGCCATCGCCAGATTGTGGCTTGGTTGGACTTGTGTTTTCGGCCGTCAAGACCGATCATTTCGTCAGCTACATCACTATAATATCTGTTGCCACTAGTGGTAGATGTACGATTATATCTTCGGCCCCAGGACCCGTAGTCGGGATGTTCAGGTACACCAAGGCTGTTCTGAATGAGATACAGGAATGTTAGCGTATCCCCTTCCGGGATAACCATAACATCTGGATACACAGACCCCAGTGGACCAATCTGGATGTTTTTGCGAATCCAGTCCTTGCTGACTCTTGTTGGATCTGGTCCACCGTGGTCGAAGCCATACCATCGCTCACCGGAGATACTAGACCATGTCGCGAGTCCGCATTGGCTCCACCCGTGAATGGAGCAGATACAGAAGATATCCGGGTACGTACAGAGTACTTGTTGCGGATCCACGCGCCAGTATCGTCCTGGCCGGAGATCGTGTAAACGCGTAATTTTGACCGTAACTCTGCAGCGTCCGAGGAAGAATGTGTATTTTCGACTCAGCAGGACGGAGGCGAGTACGTTGGTGCCTGCCCAACATAGGATCCATAATGGTTGTTCTGATGATACCTCAATACGCTCCAGGAATAACTAGCCACCTTTGCTTAGGGGAATATTGTCGCCCACCGCGGACATACTGTATGTCTGGTAAGTTGTCAGTATATAGCATATCAATGGATATAAGCAAATTTTCATTACACCACCTCAGCTCCCATCTTTATTGAAGATCTCAAATATTCCGTGGTCGGATATGGATCGTTCGGATGGACATGTGCATTAAGATTGTCAGCGACTTTTTCATAACCATCGACAATCTTATGCATGTCCTGCGGACAGACCTTGATTTTCATCCATGTGGATGTGCAAGCCACCGGTCCCTCGGTCTGGAATTGATTTGAGTACAGCAGATAACGCACCAGTGATTCTGCATCATCTGGCTCGTGAGATGTCGCTTAGAATGAATAACCGTGGTTTGGAAGGAAATGTTTGGAGCTGGTATTGAGATGCCATTGTGACGATTTTTCCTTAGAACGACTGTGACCTCGGGAGAAGCTATATATCAGGGATCCGTATGTCGAATTCTAGACATTGATCTATTTATTTGGTTTAGGACACCCCGCAAAAGCCATTTAGTTCCCCGGTTTGCGGAGAATCGGTGCCTATTATCTGTGCTAATAGTCGGCTCCATGTTATCATGTGTAGCTCTTCAGTGCGACCTCGGTCAAAGAAGCGATGAAAAGTAACACCCAAAACAGATATATCCTGGTGTTTACTATCGCTTCTATTTTCTATCTCCCTATGGGTCTTGTCAAGGTGAGTGCCCCTGTCCCTCAACTCAGTAGTCAGTGCTGCGCTGGGCTGACTTTATCCAGTCCTTCTACGGGATGCATCTGTTTGACCCTAACGGTGACGCTACAGCTTCGCAAAATCCTTTCATTATTACGGTCATTATATTGTCTGTCTTCACCTACGCAATTGCAGGAGGCGGCATGTGGTATGTGCGCCGAAAAGATCCAGGGCACTGACTTGACTGCCTCCTGAAACAGTTACTGGGACCTAGCCAGTCACAACTTCTGCAATATACTGAAGTCTTCACCAAGAGCATGGCACATATCATAAGAGCATTATGTATCATCACAAAGGCTGCAGCTATCAGAAGGATGGTACACTTTATGGTGAGTGTTAGATATACTGCTTGTTGGTTGAGTGTATGAATCCAAACCGTCGAATTTCACGTCATTCAGATGATGATCTGCTTTGACCATTAGTAGATTTCGGAACATCAAATTCGAATCCGAATCACATCGCGGTATGCATTATGGCTCGCTTATTACGCGACAGAATATACTGTGGCAGGAACAAGCCTGCAAGTGCGTAGAAGTCTCTGTAAAATGGCTGTGGCGCTTATTAGTGGTGGCTGGGTTATCCATGAGGCTCTCCTGAGAAAGTTTTGTTCTAATCCGATATCACACCGGAGACACAGGCTGATCTCCAATGTCCTCCGTGGCCGATCTGAGATGTAACAATTGGACTGTCAACCTGCGTTGTTTCAAGACTAGACATCCAATGATGTATGAAAAGTAGTCGAGGGGCAGTTGGACAACTCATCAAGCAGAAGACTAGCGGACCCACGGCCACCAATAGAGACAGTCTCGTCGCCGGGGAGACCAAATAGAGACATCTTCATCACAATTGCTTCTATGGCGTTGACCTGTCATTTGCACACTCAGACGTATTGTGGGAAACTGTAGTCGTAGATCGGAGACGTAGCAGACTGACACTTGCGAACTGAGGCCAACACATGAACTATTGAAGGCGCCATCGTCAGTCCAGGTCAGGTCACACTCGAGAAAAGCCATGTTGCTTAGTGGGCGATGACCTGCATAGGATGACTAGCTCTAGGGTCCCATGCGATGTCGCTGTGTCACTCGAGTGTAGCAAAAGGCTTCACTCGGATACGTGCCCGCATACAACGTAACTAAGTAAGTAGAGAATACAGAAAATCGGATATTATCCTGTTTCTTGTTGTACACCAGCCACTTTGTAACGTGAGTGGGTGGGAAGGTTCGGCCCAGCCGCCCGTCGCCCAGCGATCTTATTCCCAGCCTCTTTCTCTCTGTGTTGTTTTGTCCAACACCATTTTCTTTTTCTCCTCCTTGCTCTTCCTTGCATTTGTCTCCAATGCATCTTGTTGCATCGTTAATTTTACTATTTCTTACATTCTCAGCAACTCCGAAGTTGCATATTCAGCCTTCACCTCTCTTCCCTTGCTGAGAGGCCCCAGCTTATCATTATCGAGGCCCATCAGTAGTCGCCTCACCGACTGACTGGGCGACAACCTTGACAACAGTTTGTCTGTCTTCAAATCGCCTTCAGCTCATGGCGATTCACAGATGATAACTATTGTCTTGGTTTATTTTATTACTTCATCTTGGGGTCACATTTGCAATAACCCTACAGAAACGTCTGTTTACATTGCGATTGATCCCCACCTGAGCTGTCCTTCGACGCAGCTATCTCAGAACAGGTCAATCTTGAAGCAGGAAACCCACTACACTTGCAGGACATCACCGATTATGCACTCCTCTCGCTAAAGTCAGCAACATCATGGGCGTGAATTCCCGCCGTCCTTTGTTACCTGCACCAACCGAATCAATCGTCGATACTACGGGAAGCAGCCTAACAACCACCGACATGGCCACCGACGTTTCTCGACGAACCGACAAATCGTCTTATTCTCTACCAGACGATGGCAGTCCCATCACCATTTCTACTCGACGCCGCTCGTCAAAGAAAGATGATGATGACTCGTCAAAGCTCTCGCGGACATCCCATCAGTCGCAAACTTCGCTTCTTATCGAGTATTTTGAGCGTGAGAAGAATGGCTCGAAACTCCACTCAAGACCAAGCGTCAGGGTGAAAGTGATTCCGTCCGGTAGGAAGAATAGAGAGCATGGCGACACTATTCAGATACGCGAGGGCGGGAGCAGCAAGCGACCACACTACACGAGACGCATCTCTGTCAGCACTCCATCGAGACAAAAAACCATCGCTGAAACCAACGACGATCAAAGCGTCACTGATGACGAGCAAGGCAACCAGCCTCTTGAGATTGAATTTCTAGATCGCGGAAATGGAAGCGACCTTTCTAATGAGCGCTATATTCAGCCTACCTCCGAAATATCATCAATGCCGGCAGACAGCATGCTTGATGGCTCTAATGTTTCTGGTGTACCTCGTCGCAAGCGGAGCCAGAGTCTAGACAAAGCCCGAGGCACGTCCGAAGCCGACCTTCTCAAGGCACCTTCAAGACGAAGGAGTCGAAGCCTGAGCCGCGAGCGTATCGCTTACAGAGTGGCTCAGAAGCTGAATGCTGGCGATGGAGCTCGCAACACCAAAGAGCTTCTCGGTGCTGAGTCGAAGCCTCTGAAAAAACGCTCCCATAAGTATGAAGATGAAGAGCAGCCTAGCGTTGAATCTAGCCTGCTCAGTGGTTCGAATGTCTCATCCCGTCACAAGTCCGGCGACGCTCTATCTTTCCGCTCTAACACATCCAAGTCATCGTTGAACAATACCAAGTTCCTCGAAACCGTTGAAGACGCCATTCGGCGTCTGATCCTCCCCGAACTGAAAGAACTCAAGAAGGATCAAAAAGTCAGCGACAACAAATTAAAGTTCGAACGCGACACGATCGAGTCTGGGAGCGGTGTCAACTCGAAGGATGTGCCCAAGCGACAGCTTTCAAAGCATTCGAGCGCACCGGATGTTAGCAAGAGCTCCCTCTTCGTGGCGAGCCCCGAAAAAGAAGAGGCGGTCACCCCTGAAGAGCGCCGACGACGCCACAAAGAGCGACGTCGGGAGAAGGAGAGGGAAACAGGAACGGCGTCTCCAGAAGACAAAATTCGAATTCGTAAGGGCTCGCTTCCTGGGAACCAGCGTGAATTCACCGAGGAGGAGAAGTTACGACGCCAGAGGAGTAAAGGTCTCAGGGATGCCGCTGCCGCAGGTATTGTCGGAAGTGCACTTACGGCTGCCGCTCTGAAGCACCATGATTCAAAGTCCAGCCTGGGTAAAAAGCCTAGGAAACGCAAGTCCAAGAGTCACAGTAGCTTGGCAAGTATCAATGACACCGACACAGAACTGGTTTTTCAAAAACATAATGTACCACCAATGCCATTCCGGAGTGACATCGATACCGAGCTCACTCGCGACTCTTTGCTTTCACAGAGAACCTCTGATAGTGCGGACACAGAAACGCCAACGCCCCGCCAGATTAAAGAGGTCATTCGAGGATCTCCACGTGATCTGGCTTCTCCCAGCCCTGGCACACCGCTTGGTAGTCACAGGGAACTGTCTTCTAGGCAAAGCGACCGCAGTGGTCATGAAGTTGATGAGAAAGCTGACTTTGGAGATGACGACGTCTTTCTCGAGGGGGCTGGCGGCGCCATCGCAGCAGCTGCAGCTGGAAATCTGCTTGGACATCACCCAGATCATGACATGCTAGGTCCAGAGGAGGATATTCACCACCCACGTGCTTTGAGTCCCATTCAAAGCGTAGCTAGTGATCATGACTTGCATCAAACTCAGCAGGAAGAAGTGTACCAGGATAAGGAAGCAGACGACCGAAGATATTCCATTCAGTCCTTGTCTTCTGCGCCTAGTACCGAACTGGCCAGGTCAACGCGTCCTGAGGGTATCAGCTTCGAGAGTCGAAGTGAGATATTGAAACAGCATGACGAGGCTCCTACTGAACTTGGCTACGAAACGGACCGAAACATTGAAAGCGAAAACGGGAAAGAATGGAATGAGACTTCCTCATACGCAGGCCATGACGATGACTTCCACGATGAGAATCTCAAGGCTGACACTAACTACAATGCTGTCCATGTCAATACCTATGACAATTATGACGATACTCCAAGGGAACTCAATGAAGGAGCTGCAGTCAATCCAAAGTTTGTAACTCCCGTTGCAGTGGAATCCGCAGTGGCCTCTTTGTTGGAGCCTTCTGTGATGGATACCAGATCTGGTCTTTCCCAAGCTCGCTCGCAGGCAGATTCTCTGAATCGGTCTGTGAATGGAAGCAATGTTGAAGAAGTTCATGAGCAGAGTCAAGCTGAAGGCTCTCGCCGAGGAAGTCCTCTGAAGCATGAATATGATCTTCACAATCATGACGAGAAGTCGTTCACCAAGCGTCTAGGCGCAGCATCACCGCCTCAAAGTGTCACTCAATCAGACGAAGATGTTAGCGAGCAAGAAGAAAGATTCCCTCTCGATAGTACTATCGTAGACAACAATCGGGATATTCACCTAGAGGAGGCACAGTATGAGGAAGAAGAATCAGAGATCAACACCAACCCTTCAATCATCCAGGGCCCGATTGGTAGTGTTCCTCATGGCAGTAGGGATCACTGGCCTTACAGCGCCACCCCACCACAGGTCAGAGACCTCCAGTCTTCGCCTCAACATGACCTGAACCCAGCTGCAGCTGCAGCAATCGGCGGGGGTTTAGGAGCAGGCCTGGGCTTATCCGCCGCAGAACACGGTATCGGGTATGATCAGACATATGGCCAAGGTTATATGAGTGGTCGTATGTATTCAACACCGCCAGGGGCCAAGGACGAGGGTTATATCTCGGCAGCAAACCCGATGTCTCCAAGTAACGGGACACCAGAGCCACGCAATAAATTCAGCACACTTGACCATGCCAACCCGCCTCTTCTCTTCGACAATAGGGACCTCGAAGACGATCCCTTTGTTGGATCTGGTCATCAACGCCACTTCAGCGGTTATTCTCACGGCATGGCTTCTCCCATCTACGACAGTGCCACAGGTCGGGGCCTTGACAGTATTGAATCAAAGGATATCATTGCTTTGATGAATCACGTAAGTTGAATCGATATCAATCAGGTTCCATGGATGTACTGACAGTTTGTAGCTCACCGTGAGAGATGCTCAGCGCAATGCTAGAGATACCGAGATCTTGGTAACCCTAGTTCGCAGCGCAGCTGAAATGCGAAGTTCGTTCTTGGAAATGAAGAAATTCATTGCTGAGCAGGATGAACTACTCATGGAGGCAAACGAAAAGCAGCACGAACGTACTCGGGCTATTGGTGGTCCACGTCCACTTCCCGCTTCAAGGTCTAACCGCCAACTAGCTGCAGCTGACTACGGCGAGGAGGTACAAGCAAAACGCAGAAACGTCTTCAGGAGGGCTATGAAGAGTCTGAGCCTGAAGTCTTCCAATGACCTGACGAAGATTGAAGACATGCTTGAACAACTTCTCGACGAAGTGGAAGCTCTACGAAATGCTCAAGAAGGTCGAAGCGTCGGGACAGCACCGGCGACGAATGCCGCCAGTCTCAATTCAAACATCAATGGAGGGGCTTATCCAGATGGATACGAACCTGAAGGTTTAGCAGGCACTGGATCTCCTGACGGACAGTCTGGATACACGTCGAATTCTTCTCGACCCCTAGCCGACAGTCGACCAATGAATACACGACGACCATCAGGAAACCGGATTAGTACTGTGCTTGAAGGCGACGAAGAAATTGATACATATGAGCAACCGCTCTTGGAAAGAGAAGTTCCATATGATGACCGTGTTGCCGATCAGCGAAGTGTGCCTGAACACCTTGGCACACCACCTCGAAAGCCAGTGCCTACTAGTTCAGGTAGCCAGGAGACCACTCCGCGAAAATCAGATGAGAAAGCACGGAAACACAAATCTAACAGCTCGTCCTTTTTCAAAATCTCACGATGGTCCAAGACAACTGCCTCCTCTGTTGGTGAAGGTATTCGCAACAGCATGCAGACTGGTCGGAAGGAGCGTCCATCGTCAGAGATGTCGCGCTCCGGCTCAGATCTAGCCAAGCAAGATCATTACAATACGGGCGACTTTTACGACCCGCTCGGCGATGATCGGCTTCGATCCACGTACACGCTGGATGAAGGACAACAAGACAATCGTCCTCCGTCTCCACTTGTTCCTTCTCAAGTCTCCGAGGGACCAAAATACAAAGCACACCGGGACAGCCTTAATTTGCAACACCCGCAACCACAGAAAGGACCAACGGATCGGTACCAAACACACCTGGAATCTCAAGCCCAAGACTATGCGCCAAACTCACCCTCTTCGGAGAGATGGGGATCACAATCCAGTCTTCCTCATTATAGCGCCAATGCGACAAACAGATATAGCAGTGGCAATGCTCGACTGACTCCAATCTCAGATGCGGGTTACTCCGAAGTGAGCTCCTCGAGGGGCCCACCTCGTCCACCAAAGATCAAAGATGCAGGACCATTGGTTCCTCAACGACCCCCTAAAATCAAGGAAGACGGCAGCGGGTCTCCGCATACTGATCGATTCTCTGCTCGAAATAATCGTGGAAGTGCATCCCCTGTCAACCAGCCACCTACTCGAAAACCTACTGGACCCAGGCCGATTACTAGTTCTGGACAGTACAGTCCTGGAAACATCAAGCGTCATCAGTATCGCGGAAGTCCCAACAAGATCGATTACGACGATGAATATTGATTTTTGGCATGATTCTCTAGGAAACTCTACTTTATCCAACTTTCGGGTTATTATCTGTTGCTATTTTGCGAGCGAAAGGCTTTATTATGTCTATACCACTCCACACTATAACTGATCATGAACATAATAGCATATTATGTCTCTGCATTAAGCGAGCATGAAGTTTCTCTTTTCTCCGCTTAATCATGACCCCCCCCCTTTTTTTCCCCCTGTCAATTTTCTTTTCATTCATGTCTATAACGAAACTGATAATGTGACCATGAAGAAATCTATGCTCTTTGGTTTGTCTGTTTTTCCTTAGTTTTCATTGCATGTATTTTCTTCTTCCTGCACATGATATCAAATTAGGAGGGGCTTTTGTTGCTTTTCACTTCGTTCCTACCTATCCTATCTATTAACTATCATTGTGATGGGAAACGGCTTTTCCGAGTCCGGCGATTATCATAGGCGTCATGTATTTAGCTCTTTTCATCATCGAGAGGTTACGATTTCTTAAAAATATAAATTTCATGTCTAAGGATGAGGAATTTTATACAATGCAAAAGCTTTTTTTATTCATGCCGGTCTTTCTTCAACTCTCCTGTGCAAGTTATCATTCTTGAACTGGAGGGAAAATTCCTGTCCAGAATGACGAAGTTCTAACTATCGGGAAATATAAATACAATAGCACTATTTCATACAGCTAAAGACAATAAACCACGGCCAATGTCACCTAGTAAGCAGGTAGACAGATGATTCAATCCTCCAGCTCCTTTGCATCATTCTGAACCACCACCGGCGCAGAAGATGATCTCCTATCTCTGCTCCTCCTATAATTCATCCTCGCATACTGCTGCGCCACCGCTGCGAGAGTATTGAGTTGCGCATCAGTTCGGATACGCGCAGGAAAACCCAACGCGTTTCCCTGAGAAGCATTTGTAGCATCATTCTCACTTGTAGGGTTAACTTGATGAGCTCCATCAGAGTCCTCAAAAGACCATTTCGGAAGTACATCGATGTACGTCCGAGCCTCAGCAGACGCCTTCCGTTCCGAGAATGGAAGCTGCGCGGAATCAGAGGAATAAATAGAATCGCTGACCGATACGAACGGCATACGAGCAATGAACGCTGGTATAGAAGGTAAGGGTATTTGTGGAATTGGTTCTGCGAACGAAGGAGGTGATACGGTTCCATCCAGGCTTTGTGATATGATCTGGGTGCTTCGATGACGGCCGTTGGCGTGGATACCAGGTGGTAAGTGTGATATCAATGAGGACCCTGGTCGGATGTTCTCGAAGTTCTCGCGACGATAGGGAGGTCCAGGGGCTTGAGGGCGGAGGTAAGCCATGTCAGGTTGATGTATGAACATTGCTGGGGGTGTGTAATCAGACTCGAGAGAGCTCTTCCGGGGTGCCATGAGGTCATCTGCTGGACCGGTAGATAGGGTGCTACCTTCATAACTCCCATCTCGTTGACGAGGTTGCTGTTGTCGGTATGTGCTCTTGGAGAAAGATGAGTAAGATATATCTCTGTCGGGGAGTATCTGGATGATAGAAACGGCGATGTTGGCGATACGGAATTCGGTCCTGAGAATGTGTCCTTGGAGCCGTTCTGGTGATAGTTTGATGAAACGTAGAAAGACGCCCAGAGTTCGTAAGAAGAGTAGGTATACGGTCCAGAATGCGAGATGGAATAGCTGTGATGATTTGCAATTCAGACGGAGGGACTGGTTCTTTTCGTCTAGAAGTTGACCGAGAGCTTTGGCTTCCATGGTGATTTCACGAGGTAGATGGAATGCTAATATATCATAAACGGGATATAGGCGAGGATCGATGCAGTACTATTTGCTATATTTGTTGTGTTTAACATGATGCTCGAATGGGGAGGCTGACGACTGGCTTTATATCCATCGAGTGAGTTCCAAAGGAAAGAGCACTGGAGGAAGGTGCTGGCTTACCCTAAAAGCAGCCATCATGACAACCTCAACTTGTTGACTGAGTATACAATCAGTGTTCTCTCATGGTCTATCAATACGTCTGTATGCAAGTAGATCATGGAGCTGATTACCAAGAAGCCAGGTGGGGATATCCCGATAATCTTTATCAGAGTTCAATCGAGATCAATGACCTCGGCATCTTCTGTTGTTCATCCGACCTAAAAAAAAACATCCTAGATGATACTATCACGTCCACGAACACAGCTCGCTCAACCTTTGCTACGATACCTGCACTTTCGAAGGACCATGGCTTCCGTCCACACTGCGCCTGCACGACCCCGCAGGTTCGCTCCGTTGGGTCAAGATACAGATACGAGTGATGCGCCGAAACTGCAAGGCATTGTTTTTGATGTCGATGGCACACTTTGGTAATTCTCTGCATCATAGCACCCACTTAGTAAGGTAGTTAGATTGCTAACATGCTTGCAACAGCCTTCCGCAACATTACATGTTCACACAGATGCGGTATGCTCAGCACCATAAACTATAGAGCCTGTCATCTAATGACTCTAATTCTTCAATGAACAGGTCTGCTCTCGGAATTGACAAGTCAACCGATATCCTAGAACATATTCGCAGTCTTCCTACTGAACAAGATCGTACGGAAGCTGTTGCAAAAGTTCAGGCAGTGGAGCGTGAGGCAATGCTTGCCCAACAACCTCAGCCGGGACTTTTAGCTTTGATGGACTATCTTGAAGAAAAGGGGATACGTCGCGCATTATGCACGAGGAACTTTGAGTAAGTTAATAACAGCTTTCTGGTATACTCTTCTAATATGGATACAGAGCACCTGTTACGCATCTCCTGAAAAATCATCTTCCGAATCATATCTTTGAGCCGATTGTTACGCGCGATACTCCTGATCTCCTTCCAAAGCCAGAGCCTGCGGGACTTTTGCATATTGCAGAGCAGTGGGGATTAAAGAATCGCGCTGAGAGTATGATTATGGTAAGATGGCACTTTCTTCCCTTGAATTCTATCGGCTGACTGCCCAGCAGGTAGGCGACAGCATTGACGACATGACCGCCGGACATAAAGCCGGCGCAGCCACCGTGCTCCTTGTAAATGAACGGAATGCCCACCTGAAGGAGCACCTACACACCGATATTTGCATTTCAAGACTTGATGAACTCGTTGATATTCTGGAAAAGGGATTCGTGGGCGATAGTGCGGGCGATAGCTGTGCCAGATCCAGCAGCACTTAAAGAGTTTCGCCTTCACGGTTAGTTGTAATGTTATATCTACAGATAGAAGTCGTATAAAGCACAATAATTTCTGATACCTTGCCTTGGCGAAATAAATATACCTCCACAACGCCAGAAATGCGATATGCAAGATAAATTCTTCTTACAAGATCGAAAGATCATATAATATAGAGCTGGTCTATCGCCGGCCTGGACGGTACTGGTCACTTCCTCTACCACGACCCCGACCTCTGCCACCGCGTCCTCGAGGGCCCGAACTTTCTCTCGAGTAACTTCCTGGCTGGGGTCTATGACTAGATGCAGGTGAACGAGAGCGCCTTCGCTGTCTATTAAAGCCGTCATCTCGATCCCGATAATCCCTAGGTTGAAACGGAGGCGGTGGTTCACGAGGTAAAGGAGGCAGACCTGGTGGTGGCGGAGGAGGCTGCTCTCCATACAAGCCTCTGTTCTGGCCTAGGCCTCCTCTGAAAGTAATCTTCCCTCGACCGCCGCGGGGATTCGGTTGCGATCTTTTACCATGGAGCACCAGCGTATCCTCGTCATTTGGTAGTAATGTATTTTGGGAATTCGCAGCTCGGCCGCGGATGCTCATTCCTAGGTCATCTGCCTTCTTGGGTCCGATCACGGAATTGAGGTTTGTAATCACGGATGGTGTATAATCTTTCAATGAAAATGTACTAGATGTTGTTGGTACTTTTTTGAGGGGACAATCACCAAACAGATGGTTCTTGTTGGTGCAGTAGCTGCATGATATTGAGACTTTGATTGGGCCGTCCAGGGGTTGTATTCTTGGGAATTTCCACAGTTTATCGCAGTCAAACTCAGCGTGAGTATCAGAGCCGCAATAATCGCATGGTGTCTCGGCAGCTGAGGCTTTTAGACTAGACAGGCAAGTATGGGAATCGTGACCGATTTCTCGGCACCGTTGACATCGTCGTACAGATGGACATAGCCGATCTTCGTGTAGATTCCAAGCGCCACAGTTCTCACACTATGAGATGAATTAGTTTCGGTCCATAAATCAAATGCTGGTCAACACACCTCTTTACTGGGACACACGGCAGCAAGATGCCCCTCCTGTAAGCACTCGGTACACGAAATAGGCCTCGTTAAATCGAGTTCATTGATGTTAGAATTATAAAAGAAGAAGCGAGCCTGTATCTCGAGATCTTTGACTTTCAGGTCTGCAAGAATAGCTGGAGATGTCTTATAGCTTGCGGCAAACTCGGAGAATGCCTCCGCTTTTGACTGCGGTGGAAGCTGTGTGATGGAAGGTTCTGATATAAAACTGCTGTCCTCTTGTGTCTCTTGCTGATCAAGTTGGGGTGGATGAAGATTCGGGGAGATATCGACGACGAAAGGAGGAGTGGACAGATTGATCACATCATCCTGGGCTCCGTCCAGGCCATGGCCGTTACTCCGTTGTTTGATATTCAGCATCATAGAGTCGTCTCCCTCCGAAACGTCTTCTGAGTCCGAGGCATCGGAGTCGTCAACAAAGTATGTTTTTGGTTCCTCCTCAGCCTCGGTGCTGTTTTCATTTGCGCGAGTATCGCATTTGTTTGCTGCTTCCCCATCCGATATAGACGCGCTACGACTCCGAAAGTATTTATCGTTCACCGCATTAAAAGCCGACTTCGCTTGTTGGATTTTAGCAACTGCGGCTGTAGGCTTCGCTCCAAGAGTAGTGCGTATGGCACTACGGCTTGCTTGATTCCAATTGATTGCAGGCGCATTTGTCTTTCGTCGCTTGTTCATGTTCTGATCAGGTTCGCCGTCACTGTTCGAAGAGTCTGGTCCAGATGAGGAGGTAGAATCTGGATCTACTTGCAGCGGAGTGGTACTAAATTTCGCTCCTTGGGGCACAAGGTCCTGCAAATCCTTCTTTGACGTTTTGTGGGACTTTTGTGACCTTTTCTTTCCAGAGTTGGTGGGACCCTGCGATCGCGCTTGACCAACCGAAGCAGTGCGCGAGTCGCCCTCGTCGTCAGATATGCCTGCCATCTTTAGCTCGATTGAATGTGGTGATGTGCGCAAAAGTCAATATCTGGCAAAGAATCGAGTTTCGTAAGGGCACATGCGAGAAAATAGTAGCAACCGAGAGAGCCGCGCGGCATGCTGGATATCACCTAGATGAACAATCTCGTTCTCTTATCGCAGCGCTGTTGTGTTCTACCTCTTGTTGTAAGTACTAAGCAGTCAACTTTTTTTGAAGATCAAATTCGGAGAATAACAGCTCCAGCCAATCAGAAACAGTACAATCTTGGCACGCTACTGTGTATATTGTATGCCTTAAGAAAAGGCTATTAAGCTGGACAACTCTTCAGTCTGTCTGTAGAAAAAAAATGATAATCAAGCGAATTCTGGATTCCTCTTCTCGGTATCCAATTGTTCTGAAATGATTCTCACAAGTTTGCCTCCAGCCCTTAGACCCTTACAGTCTGTCACGCTAACCCAAAAGAGACTGAACAAACCAAACAAACAGCCTCCGGCGCTAGTTCTGATCGGGATGAGGTTTTACCAGGCCCTTGCGAGCTTGCGAGCACAGCCAATACATCCGGATACAACCACGCAATCGCCCCAGACCAATCAGTCAGCCTTTCTCTTTTCTTGTTGCCTTGTCTGAATATTATCTCAAACAAACTATTAACTACATACTTCGTTACCATTCGACTTGACCGTCTTTTTCCTTCCGTCTATTCCAGCTGTCACTACACACGCGACTTTTCTCGTCCCTCTCCTTGCTCTCCTCTCCCCCAGGTTGTTCACCGACGGGACACATTTTCGTACGACCTCACACTGCATTAGAAGCCTGCTGCCTCTGGATATCATCCATTATACCGACTCTAGCAGCAGCTGACCTTCAGCAGCGTGCTTGCATCTAAATTACCCCTCGAAATCCACCACTCGTTCGAGACATCTCCGTCGTCAATACCGCCAAACTGTCGTCCTTACTTATTCCCCGGACCATCTCCTTCCCGCCGGACGTCGACGGAGGTACCGGTCGGTCATCACCAGATTCTAGAAAGATGAGCCAGTCAAAAGGTGGGAGGCGGAGGAGGTCGAGCAGTATCATCTATCAGGAACCCATCGAGTCAAATGAACAGATGAGTGATCAAGCGGCACTTCCTAATCTTAATGCCAATTGGGTTAATGCAAAGGGTGAGCTACACTACCATACTACTTGACTTTTTGCTGGTCGAGAATACTAACGGAGAAACAAAAATAGGTGCCTGGACGATCCATTTTGTCTTGATTGCTGCGTTGAAGATTTTCTATGATATCATCCCCGGAGTGTCTCAAGAGACATCGTGGACGCTCACCAATATCACCTATATGTTTGTCACATTCATCATGTTTCACTGGGTGCGCGGAATCCCCTTTGAGTTCAATGCCGGCGCTTACGACAACCTCAACATGTGGGAGCAAATCGACAACGGAGATCAATATACCCCTGCGAAAAAGTTCCTGCTTAGCGTGCCTATCATCTTATTTCTTCTCAGCACTCATTACACTCACTACGACTTGACCTCTTTTCTTATTAATTTTTTGGCCACATTAGGCGTGGTTATTCCTAAATTACCCATTGTGAGTGACCATTCTTTCAAGAAGCAACAGGCTCAATGCTAACCTTTCCCAGTCTCACCGTATGCGGATAGGGCTTTTCTCCGAACTTCCGGATGATTCTTAGCCTTGCTCTTGTGACATTATTTCTCTCCTTTGCGATAGCCTCAAAAAGACAGACGCTCCCTCTAATATTGATCTCACCGGTCGTCTATCTGTATCGGCAGAATCCACTCCTTGTCTACAGTTGAGCGCATAGTTTTGACCGCGGCGTAACCGGACTATTATAGATAGGAATTTTGTTGAAAAGACAAATAAAATAATTATGGTATTTTTCGACTTCTTGACTACCAAGTAGCTGTAACTTGTGTGAGGAGGGTAACCTGTCAGTCTGTATTACGTGACAGAAAGTAAAATTCAAGATCCTTGCATCAATAGCTCGTATGTTCATTCATATTCGAATAATATATCAATACGTAGGTTCAGTAATCAGTATTAGTATGATGTTGGTTTTTCAGACGAACAACAATACGCTAAACTGTTTCGGTACGGAGATTAAATGACCGCGGGCTGCCTCTTATCGATAAGCTGGCGCGCCGCCTCTTTTCCACCACGCGCCAACTCTGAGATAGCACTCACTACTCACTCTTGACAATGTACCTGTAATAAACGTCTTCATGACTTGCGCATTACCTTAATCGTTCAACGGCAATGCCACGACTGCTCGACGACCAGACCGACTCATCCAGTCATAACCTCAATGGCCCAGGAGACCAGATCTGAATTTCGGGCTGCAAAGCCACTGCCGTACGAATTACGCCAACATTGTGCCATCTACTTTGAGGAGAAACTATGTGAGTATTGAAAAAAGTGATATTCGCGATCAATAGCTGATGGATCATGTATCGCAGACTCCCAGGCTTTAAGTCTCCTTTTGAACATATTATCCTACGGAACCGCGACACACGCCCCGGCATATGTGCCTGCACCCCAGCACTTGTCGCTTGCAGCAACTCTCCTCGTGCACCCGTCTACCACCACCAGAGCAAAATTACAAGAAGAAAAAGATGCAGCGAGTGCTGCATTACAGCTCCTCCGGCTGACATTGCAGCTAGTGGGGCCTATCTCTTCGAGGTTAAACGTCGCTTTCACATTCACGCATTTCGAGTCTTCCAGGCACGGCGGTCAATGGAAGGCTGATGAGTCAACGACGTCTGTCTCTGGATCTGGATATGATGACGACGAGGTACCATTAGATCTGGACCTTGCAAAATCAAAGTCGGTATGGTCACGAGCAGAAGATTTCTGGCATGTTGTTGGCTGGACATTTAATTGCTCAGTTTTGTACCCACGGCGTTGGGAAAGATGGCAGATTTGGCTCGAATACATGTGTCTAGCCATGGAGATGGACTGGATACAGAGAGAGAAAAAGGTCGATTTAGACAAAAAACTCAAGCCTGAAGAGGTATTAAAGGACAGCTTGGTATGGAAGTTCATCGACACTGTTACAACTGGTTATGGCAGGAACCGTCGTATACTACGCGCCATCTTTGCGGACGGTAGCGCCACATCAGTGACAGAATTTCGCGAGATTTTCAAAAATGAGTTAAAAGAACCAAAAAAGGAGGACGAAGAGAAGAAGATCTCGAATTCGAGAAAGAGGACCGAAGTGAACATCGATAAAGACGAGTACGGCGATTATCTTTTCCAGGACGAAGATGATTCAGATGTAGCAGACAAATCCCTACGGACTCGACCCAAGCGTGCTCGGAGAGGTACAAGAGCCCCTGATTCAGCTGTTGTTGACGACGAAGCGGCAGCAGCAGAAGAAAAAGAGGCAAAAAAATTGGCGGATGAAGCTCACGCAAAGGGGGACGTCGCTGCTTACGGTGGCTTTCACTCCCTTGAGCTTCGACAACGACTACTTAGTCTTTTGACTAAAGTATCTTTGGCTATGCCAAAAACGTTCATGCCCACGCACGCGCTTTACCACTTGTTTGTGGAGAATATTCGACACCTGCCGCTCCCTATCTTTCAGACATTTGCTTCTCCACAAACTCTTCCATGGATGACAGCAGACGCACAAAGTACCTTGTGCGAGACCCTGATTCTGCGCATGCGTGAAAGCTCAGCACCGGATTCAAAGGACATCTATCTACATCAGGAGAAACTCCAAGAATGCTACCTACCCTACTCCGCCAACACAGCCAGCGCAGTAGATAATGCCAAATACTCGATTCTTCTAGAGGCGTTGGTTATACTGTTAGCTAGGAACGACTCGCTGCGCAATACGCCTATACTAAGAGAATCAGTCATGACAGGCAATCAACGGAGAATAGAAAAGGCAGAAGCAGAAATTCGTCGGAATAAGGCGAGTCGCAAACTCGAGGATGAGGAGTGGTCTTGGCTGGTTGAAAGTGCGGATCGATTGCTTTATTTGGTTGAGGAGATATTGCCTCCGGTGAACTTATCTGATGCGGAATAAATGAAATATTTAATGACTGCCACAAGAGGTTGCAAAGATTCGCCGAGAATCCAGGAAAAAAGTATTGAAGGACGCTAAATGTACCAAATTAACTATCTAGGAACACATACAACCAAGTAACAAAACGATATGTAAGTCAACTTCAAAACATGATATCGACAAGGAATTTACGGTGGAGGACGAGGACCTATAATCTGCCTTCGAGGCCCTGAAACCCCAAGTCCAGTACCTCCACGATTCTGACTATCGCCGCCCAAATACCCATATTGATGCACATCCCACGCGCCTTGGCCAGGTGCACTGCCCGTATTAGCTCCAACACCACGTTTCGCCGCTTCGGCAGTACGTTTTTGGTTCTCCTCCCATTCTCGTTGGCGTTCGCGCTCGCGCTCCATTTCGCGTTCAAGAAGTGATTTTGAGGCCCAGCCGCCAGCTTTGGTTTTTGCTTGTGAAGCAATTCTGCGATCGTTTTCGGCGTCCACTTCGGAGGTTGTGGTGTAGTCTTGCGGTCGGTGTGCCACTGGCCTCGATTGCACAGGCGCAGGGTTGGAGGCGAGGAAGCGGTCGACTCTACTGTCCTTACCACCACTGTATTTGAGGGGGTCGGGAAGAGGTCGAGATGGTGGAGAGGTGGCCTCTAGGGGATTTGGCAATGGTCGGGAAGGTAGAGCTGGTGGGGTATCTTCTTGTTCCTTAACAGGAGCGATGTTCTTCTGCTGCTGTTTCCATTCAGAGCGGAGGAGTTTCCTTTCTTCTTCTTGAGAGGTGAAATCGTAGCTGGGTTGGACGGGTCTTGGTCGGCTTCGACTACGCGAGCGAGCTTTGCGTGCTGCTTCCTTGGCTCTGAGATCTTGTCTTTCTTGTTCATAATGTCGCTCGCGCTCCCTAGCCAGTTCGAGCTCTCTTTCCAGTTGTTTGATGCGCTGGGATTCTGCTGACTCTTCCGCCGTCTTTTGCGTCGCCTGGTACTGGCTGAGGAATTGGCCGTTCAGGCGTGCGTCACTAGACGCTCGTTTACGTGCCCGTTCCTGTTCAAGTCTCTCTGCAGCTTCCTTCTCTTCCTTTAACCGACGCTGTTCCTCTTCCTCCCACTTACTCTGCTCTTCAGCCCATCGCTTTTTCTCATTCTCGATCTCCTGCCGTTCCTTCTCTCTCAAGCGTGCTGTTTCTTCGGCCCAACGACGCTCCTCTTCTTCCCGAGCCCGCTGCTCTTCTTGCTGTCGACGAAGCTCCTCTTCTTGCCGTTGACGTTCTTCTTCTGCTTCGGCTTCACGGCGTCTTTTTTCTTTCTCCGCAAGACTGGGTACGGCAGGACTAGGTGTCGTGATCTGCCGTCTAGCTCCGAAAGCGACTCCTTGGTTACCTTGACTAGCGCCACCCATGTATCCGTACTGGTGAATATTCCATGCTGGCGCAGTCGTTCCTTCGTCTGATTTCTTACTCCAGCTACTAAAAGTTGGCGGTGGCGATGTCGGGGACTGTGCCGTCTTATGCGGGCTACCACGCCCAGGCGTGTTGTGCCTATTGACTGGGTCAAAAGTAGTTGAACTCGTCTGGCTCACATTACTGGTACCACGAGACCTAGTGCTAGCCCCGAAATTAGAACCTGTTCCTTGTGGACTCATCAATCCACCTTTGCTCTTGACTCCACCAATGGGACGCGGGAATTTGCTGGGCTGAATCGTATTGGCACGACGGCTAAATGCAGCAATACACTGTAGGACTTGCGCCGGGTCTTTGCGTTCGTAAAGGTCAACGGTGAGGAAAACGTCATGAGGTGGTAAGCTCAGAGGTGCCAGTTGGCATGCGCGGAGAAAGTGTGATATGTTTTCCATTTGGACGAAGGGCATAGACGACTCTTTGAACTTTACGCCGGGGGAAACAGCAAGGTTCACTAATCTATTAAGAGATGAGCTTCATCCAGGACACAAATTAAAGTGAGGTAGACTTACCTGCATAGCGCGACACCATCTTTGAGTGCATCAAGTAGATCTCCAGATGGTAGCTTTTGATGGAGAACCTCCTCGATCCAGTCGCGAACTTCGTTGGCGGCCTGAGGGGTGTATTTGGACAGGCGCATATTGCGCAGGTCTTTATCTAGACTTGTCACTGAGGCCATTCTGTTTACCTAGAAGCCTTGATATGCATCGAATGCGCAGAGTACAGCGTGTATGGGACCGATATCTGGAAGCCTAGTTCTGTCGACGATCAATGTCAGGCCGGAATAATGCGGGGTCCCGGATTTAGGAGGGAGTAATTGACGTGGTTTGCTCAGCGTGAGACAATGCCTCAGTTAAATATTGTGACTGACCAAGAAATAAAGGGGATTTCCAATATGACTCCTTAGAAAAAGGAGAAAGGGGGAAAGAAATTGAATTGTTTTGGTGGAGAGTTTGTTTTGGGCAAGTATGGAGAGAGGTTGATCGGACCAGCCCCATCCATGACGTTGCGTGCCAGCCTAACAAAATATTTCGGAGTTACAAGTAGCCGATCTTCTTTCACTCTTACGCTTCACCATCACCTATCCGACTTATAATATACAATTCGGATTATCGCAATCAAAACAATTAAGAATATCCATGGCTTTCTAACAAGCTGTGAGGAAGTGACCGTCCGAGGACGCGACCAAAAGGCCATCAGAAAAAGAAAAAAAACGTCGGAACTCATTCAAACCGGCGACATGAGTCCGGTGAACAGTCTGTGGTTCAAATGGAAAGCTCTTAAGCTTCCATGGAGGAGATCCTGGGTAGTCGGTTTGTATACAATATCTCCGAACTGCAGTAGCTCTACTGATACGTATGGCAAGGCCAGGATCTATCAGGTAATACGTTCTGGGAATTCCGCGATGCCATAAACACCAACCGCTTACGCCGTATCGTCAAATATAACAATAAGACTCACTATGGGGACGTGAAAATCACTCGTATGGATATCACTATATGAAGCTAAAGGGGGCTTTCTGCTTACACTGAAAACAGCACAATGGCATCAATGGCTCCGATATGTCCGTCAAGAACCCCCCAGCCTCGAAGAACAGAGAAGAGATATCATGCGACAAATTCAGATTAAGAAACTTGCGCAAATTGCAGACGAGAAATGGGCAGCTAAACCGTCGTATCTCGATAAACCTCAAACCAAGCAGACTAGCCCTGCTACGCGAACGAGTGATAAGACATTGCATCCTACGAAAACATCAGATCCGAGATCTGAGCGGCAACCCGGAGTTATGAATCAGGTACAGGGGCAGGAGCAAATTCAGCAAGATGCTAGTCAAAAGAAAACCAAGGCTCTTTCGAGAAACGTCCCGACAGGTCCGGGAGAGAAGTGGCAGCCCGAGGCGTGGACACCAGACGCAACTCGAAGATAAAGAAGCTATCATTGATATGGAAGTCAGAACCAAACCGGAAGTCCCCGGCGTTAAGACTATACTCTCACCAAAACATTGCGGAACGGGCGAGAAGACGAGCAGAAAACCGGGCCGTCTTTTTAGCGAACGGCATTGCAGTGTATACTTTTCTCTGCACATACCTATTGTTACTGACAGACGAAAGTCACACCCTTGGCAGTATATGTAATCTAGTTGTAAATCAAAATTTTCGATATCAATCCGGAAAAGGAAGGGGGATATGCGGTTTTATGTATAACAACTTGGAAACAGTCATCTCATTACAATGGACCTTTCTCCAGAGCTACTAAGTACCTGCCCTTGGCTCGTATTTCGAGTAGTCTTCGCGACTTCTCTACCGACTAGGCATCAAGTGACATTCGTGTATGTTGGCGGCCTTAGATAGAGTTTAATTATGGAAATACTCACATAGAAATATAATAGAACAGGATGATGAGTGTAACACATATGCAATATATCTATATAACATCTTGACAGCAAGTAACAACCATAAACGCCGCCCCTCTAAAGTTCAAATAGGTATATAAGTACAACATAGTACAGTACAAAACATGTAGAAATTAGGCTAGATAAAACACACAATATCCGTATTAGTAACAAGATCAACACAGGACGGCTTCTAAAGCTTCAACATCGCCGCCAGCATTCCTGACAGCCAAGAGGGCAGCCTCACTGAGTTTTCTTCGCTTCTCACGAGCTTCTTGCTCTCGGCGAGCTTTGGTCTTGGAGCTGCCGCTAGGTGCGACACCTGTGAGAATCTTTTTGCTATCCTCTGGTGTGAAATTGACAAATGACACATTTGCCGAGCCCTTGGAAGATCCCTTGGTTGGTGTGCTGAGTTTGACGGGTTTAGGGGTTGATATTGAATTAGAAGATAACTTCCTCGCGTGCGCTCGTCGAGGGGTACTGTTCTTCAGCGCAGCGCGTGACTTGGGTGATGTCATGTTTGTAGGGGAGACTGATGGGGTACGTGATGGCTGCGCGATGAATTGTTGCTGGTGAGCGGGCTGTGATGTAGGAACGTAAGGGTGATGTGAGAACGTGGGTTGTTGATGAGAGGTGGTGGGAATGTGAGTGGCAGTTGTGGAATGTAATGGCGCGGCGGATGAAAATGCATCTGCATTAGCACCAAGACCGAATGTTGAGCCAAAATCTATCATGAGGCCTCCTTGAAGTAGATCATGCTGTTGTTGCTGTTGGTGGGTAGGGTGATTCATGGGCGACTTGTGGCCAAGTGATGAGACTAGGTATGAGTTCTGAGTCTGAGGCTGCGAAACCCGCGTCGGTAATGGTGAGCTCCACCAATGACTATCGTGACCGTTGATGTCAGACGTCAGCTGGAAGGTGGACGCAAGGGCGTCTGCATGCCACGCGTGTAATTGTTGTGAGTCTGAGGAGGATGGTGTTTGGAACATGTCATCCACAGGGGGTGGCGTGGAGGTGTTCTGATTTATAAAGCCAGCCGGCTGCTGTTGCATCTTGCTAGCAAACATGGCTGATGCATAGTGAGAAGAGAAATCCGTTGCATCTCGCAGAAGGTTCTCCGTACTCGAGTTAAGATGAATGCCACTATCACGTCGCATGCTCTCATTTTGAACAAGAATGTCTGATGGAGGAGGAGATAATGGAAGCCTGTCGGCTGCACCAGGCAACTGACCGTTAAGATGCTGCAACCGTAATAACCAGTTTTCTGGATATGCCATTTTCGACCTCTGAAGATGCGAGCGCATCAAGTTGGGAGAGTAGCTTTGTTTACGAGATAGACTTCCACGATCATTTGACTTCCGTACGCGGACGCTTTTAGGAGTGATTGGAGCACTTTTGGAGTGGATTTTGCAGCTGGGTGTTGCGGGAGGAGAGGATGGTGATGTAGACAACAGACCAAGAGCTTCGGGAGAAGACTCTTCAAGGCTTACAGTATTAAAGCCAGAGACGATCTGGGAGGGTTGTACCGTGTCGTGAACAGGTTTGGGCCGATGTAACTGCAAATCATTTAGGGAATCTTGTTGTATTGTCCATGCATCCTTATGCCAATTTTGCGCTGATGACTGTTGGGAGTGCTTGGGTCCGGCGGGTGAAAGTTCGCCACAGTCACTGGAAAATGAGCCGACAGAGAAAAACTGATCAAAGCTACTAGTGAAGTGGATGTCCTTATTTCCGTCACCACTAGCAGAGGGGTCTGTGTTGACGTATTGGTTAAATAAGTCGTTGAATGAATGGTCGAACGCTGGGGCGAACATGATGAAGACTGGGATGGCAGTATTTTCCGCTTCTGGTTAGAGGGGAAATGTCATGTATATGCGAGTATATCGTTGACGTTTCTCAGTGATTGGTGTAAGTGTGGAAAAAGGCCGCGTTGTCGAAAGATCTCCGATTAGGGTAAGATTGATCGACGAACGAGGGTTTGGATATGGCAACGCAGTCTTCCGAAGATCCGAGGATGAGGCTGATTGCAATGCAAAAGAGGCAAATCAAGCAAACACTGGAAAGGGATGTTTGACAATTGATGAATCAATGCAAAAGAAACAAAGTAAACAAACAGACGAGAGGCGGTATTTGAAGTGTGCATGTATCTCCAACCAGCCTCCGACTTTCCAGACTGCATTCCGCAGTGTCTAAAGAAAGACTCACGGAATGTTGCTATCACGATACATATCAGCCAATACATGGCTAGTATCACAGACGAGCAGTTCTCAATCCACAATAGGCACACTCTCATAGGTCGATTTCGAGTGGCTGACATTCCTCTCGGCACTGCCAGGGTGTGTCAAGTGGCCTCGGCTTAGCCACAGGGAGGAATGTCCCAAGTCACCCTTTCCAAAAGCGGCCATGTCGTATAGCTGGACTGATACTGCGGGTCACCAACTTGAACCAAATGACCAATGGAGAGTATCTATGTATAGTAAATGTGATGTGAAACTCATTTGTCATTCAGACTGAACCTTGGTCCGAACGTCTAGAATAGACTTGTCCTCCCAAACAAGAATAGCATTGAATCAAAGTAGACTAGACGTGTGGTGACTGCGATGTAAGCGTCATGCATAGCACCTGAGTCTCGAAAGCCGATAGCCATATACCCGGTATAATTCTGTCAAAGGGCCACAAAGACATTAATTACATCCGATCGGCTATGCTTCTTCTCAAAGCCCTTTCTCCATAGTGTCAAGTAGATGGTTCCTTGTCCTGACCAATCAAAGTTGTCATATGTTGGTCATTGGTATGCTGGGACTCAAAGGAATGTGGACACAAGTTCAGCAATGACAAGCAAGCTTCAGGACTGTCTAGGCCAAAATATGGGAATGGGCCGGACGTGCGGACCGTCACCTAGTATTGTATCCACTCGTAGCCAATCTGATGTAGTAATCAGCAGTGAAGCCCATAAGATAGTAGATGTAACACTTTATCGTAGATCCACTCACTGTCACTGCACAATATGGGATGAGATGCACCAGTTGGTTCCAACAGAGTAGGAGCTTCAAAGGTACATCTGGCGTATGGTGAGGAAATGTTCTCGAACTGAGATTTTCTGACGGAGTTGCTTTGTGTCCTGAGCCTTTGGGCACAGTGAACAAAGGAAGAGAGCTTGGCCTTTCAAAGTTAAGAACATATCACTTCACTAATGACATCGAAAACCGCTATCTACGGCTCTCATTGCGTGCCATTTCCCTCTCAATGAAGACCAGATACTGTGTGCGCCAGTCCAGTTATACCAATAACCATTGAGTACTCCTCATTTCCCATTGCATAATCATCACTCAGGATTTCTCGTTGACTCAAACCATTGCGTAACAGATTGTTTGTTTTTGAAATCTACAAGATGCCCAAAAACGGTCTGTTTGGTTCTGTCTTCAATGGCCATGTGGCCTCCGATCCCAATGTAATGAGTGAAGCAAGATATAGCTTCTTTGAAGGCTAGAAGACCTGAGGTTGCCCTGAAGGAGACCCGAAGGAGATTTCATACTTCCGAAACGTCTGTTTTTAATGCGCTGCATGGTCTTTGACCCGTATAAGAGACTGAAAGGATTGGTCATTGCGGTAAGCTCCGCTGGTATGACTTTTACCACGGTATCATTCGCAGAGGTAGCACTGCTTCTGCATATGGAACAGTCCTCGATTCAAAGACCTGGCAGTTTGTATATCACATGCTTCGGCGCTTTGAGAGCTGTACTGACACAAGTCATCAATTGGTTGTAGTGGCAAGGATCCTGGTTGAAGGATCACAACCTTTGTATAATGAGGCCACAGCAACGCTTCTTGCGTAGGAGCATTCTCACAGCCTGACTATGCCACGCTCATCTCGTCCCATGTAATCCAATTGGGTCATGAAATGCTTGCAGGGGAGCCCCTCGGATAGGAGGTAGAGTCGTTGCGCTTGAGTGTTTGGCCGATATCGATTGATGCAGGCCTCATACAAGTGTCTGTCAACTATAGATATTGCTCGTTCGACCATCACGCTCAGGATTGCACCTATACGTAGTGAAAATAAACAACATGTTACCACCACCAGTTGTTGTCCTTGTGATTCGCATCGGCTGATACCTAGTCCTCGGTAATTCGTTGCCTTTGTGTAAAAGCGCCTTGGGCAGCCTGCAAGCCACTTTCACTGAAAGCCTCACCCAAGAGATCTGGCAGACACTGTAGAATAGAATATGATGCGATGTAAACAATGGCCAGAAAGTGCAAGAAGAAAAGAATAGAAGGCTTGGCGGGATGTTGCAGCCTGAGCCCTCAGGCTACAACGTGACGTCCGTTTGATGCGCCACGGCCCGGACGCCGAAGTCTCCCGCGCCTTCCTTGACCGAAAGCGAAGAGTCATGATGGCAAGTGCGACTCTGCCCCCTTCACAAAACTCTTCAACTTCCCAACCACCCAACACCACACACAACGCCGATTATTCTTACCATTATTTACACCAGAGTTGTCGATAGACGACTCTTTCACATTCTAGCATACATATTACTGTGCTAGGCCCTGAGAATTGTTCCATCCCAGCGATCCGAGTCACTGGATTGCGGGGATCGCCCACTGATATTCTTCGCGCAGCTTCTTCGGGGTCGGAGTTTCACACCAAACTACACACTCGCAGCATCATATCGAGTCTGTCGCCCTTGAACAGCCTGCTTTCGAATCGACATCTTTTCAAACCCAATTTTGCGACACGTTTCAACTCAAAGTCGCCTACACATAAAGACCTCGAACCTCTTATTTAACCGAAGGACAGAACCGCGACTTACTGAGACGACCTCGATCACACGGAACATTCGGCACGAATCAAAGAAGGCGCTGTAGCCGGATTCGTGGATATCGACCATATTCTCACATTTTCCGCTTTTGAAATCTTGAAATATTGCTATGAGTCTGAAGTACTACAAGGCTGGCAACTTGCCGGTTGTCTAAGTCACTGTTCCTTCACATTTCCCACCATGGACTTCACACGTGCTATTCGTGGCTGGAGCCCATCTATTGTTCGTCTCTCACGCAACCACATCGCAATCACAGTCGAGCAAGCCTCGGGTCGTCGCGGACTTTTCAGCGCCTTTGGCTTTCAAGTCACTGAATCTGCTATCTTGTCGTCACCTTCTACTTGAAGCTGGACTCTTGACTGTCTAATTTCCGGATCACGACAACCGCCAACATGGAAGCCCCTTTGAAACAATATCCTCCCTGGAATTCTCTTCCAACCACTTTCTCCCGATCGCAAACTGCTTCTTCTCTTCGCGACAGCTCTTGCGCTTCCGATGATGTCTCTGACATTTCCTTGGGTACGATCAACACGACCCTTACGAACATATCATCTACATTGCCCGATTTCGGGATTCCAATTCCACACACTCCGAAGCTGCATTTTAAGTTCCAAAATTCTGTTCACACCCTAAGTGGCACAGACTTTGGTTACGAATCAGACGACTCCAGAGTCGAGGGCACCGAGCATGTGGAGTTTAGTGAACATGATTATCAATACCCCGAAAATTCTTTGCAAGGCGATGAAATATTTGCATTCGAGGACTATTCCTACGATCCCTTAGAAAATGCAACTTCGCCATATGATCCTTGTGATAGCACTTCTGAATTCGACGATTTCGAAGACTTTGAAGACATTGATGAAGATTTTGATGGATACACCGACGACCTGCAATTCGACGATTCTCACATCGCATTTGAAAACGTTGTGCGCTTTGATCCAGATGTCTCATACATTGAAGCAGTCGAGCTTCCTGATGTTGACGCTAATGAAGGATCCGAAACTCCTCAAATGACACTCCATGAACTTATGCTACTTGCCGATAGACAGCGCGGACTTGTTGGTAATGATAGTAAAGGAGACAATGAAGAAGATGATATGAATGCAGAAACATCCATTGCAAATGGGCTAATCGAAGAGCTTGCGCAAGATCATCCTCGCGACGTAATGGATGTTGACAGGCAACTTTTCATCGCGTTCATTAACGGGCTTCATGGAGACACGGGGCGAAAATATCAACCTCGTCTACAGGATCGAGTGCAAGGGTTCCGAGAGGGTCGTTTTCAGTCGCCTTTCTTCGAAGGTGAAAAAGACTCGTCCGGATGCTTTATGCTTGATGAAGCACTCAAGCATGTCATTGGCATGTTTCGTCATGTCGTCTTACGCGAGGAATTCGACGAGCTCGTGCATCTTGCCCAGTCTTCGCGGATGCAGAAAGAAATGTCCGCTGCATCTCCCCACATGCAGCCATCCAGTTTCTGGGACAAAATTGAAGGTCTCTTGTCAGAGCGCCTCCTCAAGGGGATAGCCAGCGTTGGAAAAGACGAGTTGAGTTTTTTCGCGGATGGTGTCGTCTACGCACTCGAACGTCCGAAAATATACACATACGACGGTATTATCGCCAAGGGCGTTGAAAATCTTAAAGCGATGGGAGAAAATAAAGTAGTGGAATTGGCAGCGTGATTGATTCTCCTCATAATCGATTGTCGCAGCATAGCCTTTTGATAGAAGGGAGTGATTTAGTGGCTGGCTCCGGTGACCAGCAAAACAGATATCTCACGACTCAGCAATGGTCGCATGAGAGACGACGAAAAGTTATGTAGATACATTCTCATGACCATATGGCATAGAGCAAGTTTCGATTGATGTATTTAACCTAGTTACCTTGCTAGTAATTCATGATTTCGACTTATTTTTGTGTACGAGTAGAGAGAGATGCATCCTTGGATAGATGCCTAAGGAGTCATTCCTATGAAACATGTGATTTACTCAGCCCAACCTACTACGCCTTTCCGCTCTGTTTTAGTGCTCACCCCTTGCCGCTTTTACTCATTGAGTAGAACTGAGAAACTTTGCCTTTGATCAGTGAGCCTTACATTAACCTGACTTAGTTAACTATCATTTGCGTGAACTCAGCCATAACTGCCTCAATCATAGAGTGGACCCTCGGTACAGTGGAGTCCCCCAATACGAATACGCCCATATTGCCATTTTGGGTCATATATGCTTTTAGGGCTAAAAATAGTTTTCTCTGAACCTACGGCAAAAGCGAAAAGAGAATGTATGATTTTGATAGCCGGGAATAATTATAAGAAGGCAAAGCTCTGGTCTCGCGACATTATGGCTAATCTCTAGGAAGATGTACAACCAAAATTCCATCATTTTTTCCGCCGCCTATACTCTACACAAACTTATGGCCCGAACAAGGTTGCTAGCAAACATAACCAGACTTATGAAAGATAATCAAGGACGTTCATCCAACATCATACTCCCATCCTCGTCCAATGAGTGCAATGTCAATATGCGGATCTTCCGGAAAAGTCGTCCAGGATGAATCACAACAAAGAGAAACGCAACCAGAGACAACAGCGACGCGTCAAAAACATACAAGAAAGCCTCATGTTTTGTCAGAGCACTGTCACTACCACTGGTGAACTCTATCAACCGATAAACACTCCGTATGAAAATAAGCACACTAACACCGCGCAACATCCAAAGCGTTGATCTCCAGGGAATTGAGGGATCTTTCAACGTGATAACAGTTGGCCCGTTGGTGAGTCGGATATGAAGAATCGTGTTCTCAAAAATAAACCATCCCAAAGCAATAAGTTGAACAATCAATCCCCCAATGACTATATGCTGGCCGAGCTTGATTCCGGTGGGGTCACTACTCGCTTGCATAGCAGAACCTGCCATCTGGCAACCAAAGCTTGCAATATCAATCAGGACGTAGATTTTTGTCACCCATCGCACACTCATAATTGTGTACTTCTCCGCTTGTAGAGAGCGGGCGAAACGGCCTAGTGTCATGTAGACGGTGGCAGCGAGAAGCGGTGCAGATCCCAGGATGAGCATGAGTTGGAGAAGATACGGACTGCCATCTCGGATATTGTTGTGAGACCATGCTCGGCCATAATAACCGAACGCTTCACCTATCGTATATATCAGTCTTACGGAATCAAGTTATTTTCTCAAACAAAACTGCCCATGTGGCCCTACCGACACAACCAAGTATAAATGGAATGAAGAACCACGCTCGCAAAGGAAACATCAGAACAAAATGTACGGCTGCTCCAATGCCGAAGATGACGACAAATACCCAGCCAGCTGTTTTGGACGGGTTGTAAGGATAAAGATCAAAAGGCGCCAGACCTCGTCCTATCAACCTGGGATTGTCCATAATGTAACAGAGAGAACAATCAAGCAAATGAAAACACTTGTGGTAAAGAAGTCGTAGTAGATACAGAATATAATAATATCTGAGCTGTGCCAGCTTCTGACACCTTCATACTCAGTTATATATGTCTGAGAGCCTTGGAAGTTTGTCTCGATGCTCAGGTGAATTTATCGACTCCTGGTCATTCAAGTCTCGAAGGGTCTTGGGATACCTCGAACATTTAAGACAAATATAGCAACAGATCTCCAGAACCGTCCAAATAATCCATCTGCCTGGTCATCGAAATAAGTGGACCAGCCAATTGATATTGATGAATATGCCATTGAAGCAAGCGATGGCTCCATTCCTCTTAAGAGCCATCGTGATTTGCAAGTCCGTGGTTAGGGTTAATGGGATAATGTACGAATACGCGACGGTCTTCCTGAAATGGCAGGAGTCTTAGTTTAGGCAACGAAATTTGAAGTCATGGAGATTGCCCATATCTCCAAAACGGTTACGATGTGAGAGATTTTCCAAATAGAAAAGTCTTCAAGACGTCAAGAGGATATATAGTCTTCGGGTTAGAAATCGGGCCCTCTGCGAGCAAGTCTCCGCTCGACCAATAAGAACGGGACAAAATACGAATACGCCGAAATTTCCCTTCTTCGCCAAACCTCATCCTCATTCTCGACCAAATGGAGAACCAAGATTCTTATAATAAATCGAACAAGACAACGCGACGATCGCATCGAAAGTCACGAGCAGGATGTGGGAATTGCAAGAAGAGGCGCATAAAAGTGAGTTCACTCATCTGATTGAACCCGACTTACCTCATATCTCGCCTTGTGGAATACCTACCGGATAGTTTTATGTATCACTCCACGGGTGTCTTCTACAAATCTCTCTACAAGGTCATTTGAAATGACAAGCAGTCATCTCCGAGAATAAAAGGGCATTTACTTCTACGCTGGGAACGGACAGAATGTATAAAGGAGAAAGCTTCTGACTGTTCACATTTATACAGTGCGACGAGAAAAAGCCCGTTTGCTCCAACTGTACGGGTCGTGCTCTTGAATGCACGTTTTCTATTGATAATGTTGAAACCTCCATATCGACATATCTACCCGAAACAACGGCTCGATTTCGACCGTACACATTCTCACATAACAACCTCAAAGACATCGAAAAGAAGGGAGCATCTAGTTTCGAGGCAGAATATCAATCGGTATCGACGCACTCCATCGGAATTCAATGCAATTTGGACGCCCCTTCCGCGAACAAGCAGCACATCTCTCTGGATGACCTGCAACTTTTCCACCACTTCATAGTTTCAACCTACAATACCATCAGTGACGACACAGGTAGCTGCGACCTTTGGCAGATTCACGTCCCACAATGGGGAATGAACGTTCCCTCCATTCATCATCTCATCCTTGCCCTATCTTCTCTGCACTTGAGCCATAAATTTCCCAACCGACGAGATGAGTATGTGCGGAAAGCAGATGATCATTTCACTTTTGGTCTCCAGTCGGTCACGGCTGTTTTGGCTTATCTCGATAGTCGGACCAGTCAACAAATATATATCTCGACTGTGTTGATTTGTTTTGTTTATTTTGCTAGAGGACCAAGGACTGGGGAGTACTTGGTGTTTGGTGATTATGGCCAATCTGAATGGCGGGTGCTCATGAGAGGTGTCAAATCAATCGTGGAATCACATAGAAGTGAAGTCTTTACAGGAGATTTAGCTCCGAATTCTCAGTCGATGACAGTTAGTGTTAATCCGTTATTACGGAAGAATGAGACGGACAGCTACCTTGAGCACCTACAAGAAATGCGGACACTGATTCAGCAAGAATTGCCATCAGATACAGATCGCGCCATGTATAACTCAGTCATCGATGACCTACTCGCTGTAAGGGCTGAGGTCAACATAAAACGATCAATTCAGTGGCCACCAGTAGGCTTGATGCAGGTGCTTATCGGATGGGTATACCGAATACCAGACGAGTTTGTGAACCGGCTCGAACAGAAAGAGTCAATGGCTCTTGTGGTTTTGGCATATTGGGCTATGCTTCTGAAGTACATGCGATCTGTGTGGTTTATGAAGGGATGGGATGTACATGTCATGGAGGGTATCTCTGCTTCTTTACAGAAAGAGTTTCATGGGTGGATTCAGTGGCCACTGCAGCAACTGGAGAAGGATTAGATGCCCAATGTAGTTTGTATTATGTAACATGAGAATATCACGTCTTAGTTATGTCCTAGTTAGTCCCTGCTACCCCCTATTCCAATCACTAGTAAACTGGCCATGATGGCTAGCCAGTCAATATCAAAGGAGATTTCCGAGGTAACTTCAATTATTTTTTCTTTTCGGCAAGCTCCGATTCATGAGATGAATAAACCCGGTCAGCGCTGAATTTCATCGAACAAGTACCGGTACTGGTAAAAAGCGTAATGAGGGACTCTGTGCATAAGGCGCAGACTGTTTACAACTGCGAGATACGTATCAAAGATGCAGGTGTAAGCCGGTCCCTTGATAATACATCCATGAATGTCCACCATAGCAGAAGG
The DNA here is from genome assembly GCF_000003125.1 of Talaromyces stipitatus ATCC 10500. Classification (NCBI taxonomy): domain Eukaryota; kingdom Fungi; phylum Ascomycota; class Eurotiomycetes; order Eurotiales; family Trichocomaceae; genus Talaromyces; species Talaromyces stipitatus. Next base: position 1,450,726 of record NW_002990116.1, read on the forward strand.
GCTCCAAGGTTGGTAAGCTACTATCAAATCCAGAGGAGCAATTCTTTCAGTTGAAGGAATATATATCAATACGAATCTAGAACTCTCATACTAACATGTAACTATAAGCGAGCCGTTCTACTATCACATCCACTATCATGGTTCCCGATCCTGTTCGCCATCAATAGACAGGGAGCTTTATGGTCCCCGTTGTATTTTAGATTATGGGTTGATAGCTACTCGATGTATCCCGAGGGAAAAAAGAGGACAAGGTCCGGTTAAGCCGAGTCTTCTTGCCAGGTCAATAACAATATAAGTACGCGATACGAATATAATGTGGACCAACTACAAGCTCAGATGCCTGAATAGTTCACAAATAGAATGGATGGCTCTGACAGAATAAATATCGACACGCGCAGAGCGCGATGAAATCTACAGATGAGAAACGTTCATGAACTACGACATGTACTGACGAGATGGATTCTTAATTGCTCACTATTGACAAACTTGGACATTTTGAGGACATTTTGAGGTGTTTATAAGCAAGTCCCATGTTGGGAAGCGAAAAATAACACTTGATCATCAAGGTTCGGAGACCGGAACTTAGCTGTCGTCAAAGCTTACCGTTTTTTGATTTTATGCATATCATAATATGATTCCTCGTATTGACCTGCTTGGGCATAGCTACTAAAGATTGATTGATTCATACACGCATCTAAGCCTAGTGGCCAGCGGCGCCTACAATTGGGTAGCGGGCATGCTCAGATTCCGATAATGATTCTTCAGTGTCCTCTGCCTTGACTGCTGGCTTTCTTGTTAGACAGTTAAAGTCCCAACGGGATCTGCCGTAGTGCCTGCAGTCGTGAAGTCGTTTGCGTTGCTGCTAGGTTTTCTGGGCGTCCGACGGTGTTTCCTCCTTGGGGGTTTTTTTTTTTTTTTTTTTTTTTTTTTTGGTATTGGTACTGGAACGAGTCCTAGCGACGAGGGGGAATTCAGCACAGTAGGTCTATTCAACTGGTTCCAGGCTAGGCGGGCAGGGCCTCCTGTACATGCAGTCGTCTTGTAAATTCGTTGAGGGAGTGGCTTTCGGGTCGAATGGTGTTCATAAGGCTTAGATCTAAATTCTCCTAGACTCTGGTGACGAGCTCGTCCTCATCGGTGATGATTGCCTCCTGCAGAAACATGATAACATGTATTCTCGTAGCAGAAGCTCTTTTTCCTTTGCAAAACGGAATTCCAGTACAAGGTATGAAGATCCTACTCCCCAGGCCCCCATTCTGATTTGAAGAATGTACGTCGATCCCGCACTTCCGGAGCTCAGTTCTATGAATATCGCCAATTGGGACACGCAGAGAAACTCCGAGTGGATGTTCTACATGCAAGGACTGTAGCTCTAGGTTCTAGTAGGCAGGATTAAATAAACGGCCAGTTTGATCGACGAGCCGTGATATCCACAGACACGGCTCCGGAGCATTGGCAAAAAGAGCATATGCACTTTAATCCATGGATAAGATGAAAAGCCCTGATTGAACCTTCTTAACTTAGAATCGATGCATGTGTGTGTAAGTTGGTAAGTGACCGTAGTGTTAGCTGCATATATGCAGTCAAGATCCTATCAGAACTCCAGATCACCAAGACGACTCAGCGAAAGAATTTACTACGTAGTTAATGAGCCGTATGCCGCGTCAGTGGATCTTTAGCCTGTCAAATAAAGTAATTGACACCTCGCTAAAACGTAACGGTCTGCTATCAACTTAACCGAAATGATAAAGCCCTTATTCCCAGTAATAAGACCCCATGATATATAGAACCATGCCGAATAGGTTATATCACCGTTCAAAGTTATATGCCCTATCAACCGGACAGCAAACCCCCCGCCCCCTCTCCCCCCCCCAAAAAAAACAAAAATCCATGCATGAGTGGATCTACAGTGAAACAAGTCTGAGGTCCATTGCGTTGTGCAAACTTTGTACCTCCATTCGGACGTTTGACCACACGTGACGCGACGATTGAATGTCCGCCTTGTCAGACCTCGGGCTTCCGAACGTGTGGGATTGTGGGATCGGTTTGTGTGATTTTCAAGTGTACACTGCATGGTCAGGGGCCTTGCGAGACTAAAGTTCGTCAACTATACTTACGTACTTACTTCATAAGCATGGATCGATTCTTCAGTTTGGAAATGATGGTGATGTTCACTTGAAATGTTCAGCCAAGCTCGGGCTTTGGTGGGGATCGCTGTCAGCGGCCGGGCTCGAGCTTGAAGAAATTGAAGAATCAACCTCTTCCAACCTCCAGGTTGTGCCGTTGGTATGGGTAAATTATAGGAGCCAAGAGGTACGGCATAGAAAGTATCAAAGTTGTGGTTGATATAGAAGTACGTACTATGTATGGAATAAATTGGAACTGGAGCTATGACGGTCCTGCCCCTTATTAGGGGTCGTCGTGCCGGAGTCAAGACCAGGATCCGTTGGAAGAATGAGTTCGCTGTTCTGATGCGTGACAGACAAAGACTTTTTATTCTTGACTCGCGTCTCGGTTTGAACAAAGATGATTCAGTTCTGCACCTTGCATATGCATGATTGCCCGGCATTAGAGCGAATGACTGAGTCGGACTATATACTATAGACTTGTTCCCGTCAACGTAGTATTGTGTATGTATTATGATTAACACAATAGCACAGTCTATCAAGCCCTATCAACTTGAGGCGAAGCCCGGCTAATGTCAATAGGGGTAGGTTTGAGACCCGCTTTCTATTGAGTGCGTGCTTTAAGCTTTGGCCAAGATAGTTCGATGGAGATGAATCGCGATACCTGAGTTGAACCGAACCCTTGATGCAGACAACGGATATCATAGGTATGCGATGGTAAACTGTTCAGAGTTGACTTGTGTGTGTTAGGAGATGGCGAAATCAGACGAACTGCACAACCAGCGTGGTCAACATCGATCCTAGTGCGAACTCTGGCAGAGCCAAAAGCAAGGGGTTTCGCCTTTCAGCTCTAAACACCAGACCTAGAATGCCGAGCGAGGTTCGGCTATTAAGTTCGTCTGTCGTACGCCGTCCGCTTGCGTACAACGGAGAGATAAACGAACATGCCATTCGTTGTATTTGTCTGGTGTAACAGAGATCCGAGTTCCAGCTGCAAAAAGAGTCGACCAGGATTGTCGAAGTATCTGATTCTGTACGCTTCCCCTTTTAGGCAATTTACGGGGGCCGACGGAGCTTACGAGATCAGCCATTGCCAATTTCTGCGAGTTAGAGAACGTCGTGGGGCCAAATTGATAAGAATGGTGCATGCAATAATTGCAAAGAGGAAAAAAAAAGATCCAAAGTTGAGATTATTGACGCATAGGTAGTTATTGGACACCCAGCATCTGGGCTCTGTTGCGGGTGAGCTCCATGCTTCTCTAGTAACAGTAAGAGAGAGAGAGAGTAAGTAGAAGACCCCATTTGAGTGGGACAAGGGTAACTCAAGAATAGAGCGGGCCTAGCGTCGATTCTCCTGAACCGCACGAGGTTGCTTCCTCCGCCCTTTTTCTTTTTCTCTGCACCTTTGGTCAACCACATTGACCACTGTATCTGTTGATTTATTCCATTTGCTTGTTTTATATATACTTTTATTTTGTTTTATTTTGTTTTATTTTTATTTTTTGATATCTCGTTCGTTCGTTCGTTCTACTCTTCACAACCTGCTGATAGTGGATACTATATGTTCGGTATGCTGGAAAGCCATTTACTCAAGGTACGTACTGATTCAGACAATTGCATCGGGAATTCTCTTTTATGAGTTGAGGCGACTCGAATTGCCCTATTGCGCTGGTTTCGCATTGGCCGACTCGTCTCTTCTCCCTCAGCCTACTCCAACCATATCAGATCGGATGATAAGGACTAACATTTGACTCAACAGTATACGATTTGTGATTGAGTGGGACGATGACTACTCAGTATCCTTTCGTTTTTTGAATACACGCTTCTTTGTCTATATGCCCGAATTTGGCTTCATTCCTTCAAACTATCGAATCATTACAACCACCTTGATCCTCCACTATGCGGAACCAGCAGGACATCGGGGATATGAGCCCCCTCACACGCTCGCGAAGTGTGAGCGTCTCCAGCGATGCCACGCCAAAAGCTATGCTCTCGTCTCCACCCCCTGTGGATCCTAGTCCTGCCTTTATTGCTCCTTCATCTGCCGCCCAGATAATAAGCGTTGATATGGAACAGAACGAAGTCATGGTCAGCGACGAAGAAGGATGCATCAATTCCAACAGTCTTGCGCTCTTGAACGGCTTTCTCGATTATTTACTGTTCAGCTTTCTCGCTTCGGCCAAGTCTACCCAATTGAGCGCACTCCGTCCCGCAATTGCCGACGTCCTGAAGCCACGGTTGGCACGAGAAGTAGTAGCCGCTGCGGATGAAGAGCTTGGTGAATACATGGGCGGTGGAGATGAAGACGAATTGCAAGAATTTCGGGGCGGCCGCGCTCCCCACGGCGAATTCGACCTGGTTCGAGCATGGAAATTAGCTCGGTTGAGATGCATGGTGTATACCCGATTAGGAGACCTGGAAGAAGAGGAAGAGGATGAATATATTGTCAGGGAGGGCTTGGATGAATCAGGCGGCGCACCACGACGGTTTTCTGGCCATGCTGGAAACATCACTCCAGCCGCTGCCATCTTCTTAACATCCATTATTGAGTACATAGGAGAGCATGCGCTCGTCATTGCAGGCGAAAATGCTCGCAATAGGGTGTTTTCAGCGGCAAGGCTTGCTTCCAAGTTAGCGAACCCTGAAGGGGCAAACCAGAAAATGACCGTCGAGGAGAGCGATATGGAAAAACTAGCCCTGAACAGCACATTGGGTCGGTTATGGAGAACTTGGAAGAAGGGCATCCGTTCATCACCCATACTGGCGAGATCTTTCTCTAGAGAGTCATTCGCTAGACGAAGCACGACCCCGAGCAGCAAAAGTGCCTTTGCCATCACGGACGATATATACGGCCGAGACTCGAGAGTTGATGAACATGCGGAAGAGAAAGAAAGCCGTCGGAGATCAATTGAGCCGGCGAGTATCGCATTGCCCATGAACGAAAAGGATGTCGATGAAATCGAGGTACCCGGGTTGTGGGTAGGTGAAGAGGAGGCCGAAACGATGCAAGCCGCGATTGCTCAAAAAGTTCGCCCACGGAGTCTGATAGTCTCTCGTTGTTCTGGACCACCGACCCCGACTTCTCCGAGCCGCTATCCTGGTACATGGCCAGCTACCAATTCACCCCAACACAGCCGTGCACAGTCTGTTCCTGTCCATATTGAAATTTTCAAAAAGGCCGATCGTTCGCCGGTGCGTGAAGCGGGGCTGTCACTCGAGACCGTAACGGAAAATGAAGGGAACGAGACTGTCCTAACCACGGAAGCACCTACACTCGAAGATAGGAATGTAACCTCAACTTCAATTCCAAAGAAGACGGAAGAACGTTCGGAGAACGAGCTGCAGCCCCTCGCTACCGTCTCGCAGACGACTAGTAATGAAGATATTGCTCACTCCATGCCAGGCGACGCACCCGGAGATGAGATTGTTGAAGGGCAGGGGACTTACCAGAGACCTAAACTTAACAGTCTTTCAATGCAGCGACCGAAAAGAAAACAATCCAAGGATACAACAAAAAAGGAGGGTCCCGATACTTATGTAGTTGAAAATCGAGCAGACTATCGCGATGATCATCCATCCATGCAAGGGGGTGAAATGGGTCGTGGCGTTCAGTCTGCTCCAACACAGCAAAATGCTCTCCATGCCGATGACGTGTCTTATGCACATGAATCAGCCCAGACTATCTTACATCCAATAGCGCCTACTTCTCATCCACGCCAACTCGAAACGGACAAGCAGACAACTGTCGAAGAAAATATCAATAACCTTCCTCGCCACTCGCCCAACCCAAGTCAACAGGCATCTTCCTTCTATACAGAGAGCATCGGAGCTCCTCATTCTACATCGGATGATAGCGAGGGAAGTATTCATCGATCGATACCTTCTCGCGCCGCTTCACACGCTGCCTCGGTCCGGAGCCAACCTCGTCAGGACGATCCGTCTCCAGGTCGGGAACGTGCCACAGTCCAGCGTGTGTATGGTCCAACTACCACGTCGCAAGCGTCCATTCGATCTCGTCGGTCTACGAGTATCAGCGAGAAGCGACCTCTTACATCCGGTTCTGGAGCATCCAACGTTTCCAGTAAATTGAAAGTGCTTATCGGTCGTCATCCTGCAGAGGTTGACGTGCCCCTGCCTGCTCCACCTCGCAGGTCTTCAGATGCTAGCAGATTTGCTGCTGGCGATGATGCGGATGAAGCTGCTTTAGATGAACTTATCAAAAGTGACGAGACGATACGATTCACATTGACTCCTCGTACTATGCGGGAGATAGAAGTAAGATTCTGCTGCGAATTAAGAGATTCAATGACTGACTATGGATCGTGAGCAGATGCCTGGGTCCCCTCGATGGAATACGGCTCGCAACGACGTTCATAAGGATCGCACTGATACTTCCGACCTAGCCACTTTCTTTAGGACTACCGCTCCACCTGGAGAGCCAGTTCCAGCGCCACGCTCGACGACAGAGCAAGAAGCTCCAGTAATTTGCACGAAGCCCGCTCCATCCATGATAGACAGCTCAAGATCGCATTCAGCAGGTGGTACGGTTTCTGAGAAGTCTAGCCCTACTAGTGTACACTCAACAGCAAGCCCCGTGAGTCGAACCTCAAGTGGGAGTAGAGCGGCTATGCATCAGGCTCGCGAAGCCCGAGTGGGCGGTGAATCGGTCCGAGATTTCGCGCAGTTTATCCGTGCTACTGGACCTCGTACCGAGGCGGGACCCAGTGGTCATACGCGTGATGGATCAGAGTCGCTTGTGAACTCGTCCCGGCCAGAAACCGCTCAATCCATCTCTTCCCGGACAACAGCCAAACCCAGGAGTTCGACCAACTCGGCCAAGAGAAATGGACCGCGACTTCAAGCTCGTGATCCAGCCGGTCACGATAGCAACAAAACATCCGACCTGATTGATTTTATTAGAGAAGGCCCTCCGGGCGCATCAACTCATCGCATTCCGCGTACGGTGGCCCCCTTTAGGAATACCATGGATTCAGATGATCTTGTATTGAATGAAACAGCCCGTGATAACGACACCAGAGTGACACCCTCCCTTGCAAGTACGGGTGCCGAATCGACATCGAGTTCTCGTGCTCCGCTTCTTTCAAAATCTGGTCCGGCCGATGCACCACCTATCCCAGCACGAAAAAGACGTGGCCCGCGAGATCCGTACGCCATTGATGTCTCTGATGACGAGGATGAGGAACAATTCTCGGAACCTAGCATACCGTCGAAACCACCACGGGCCGAAGAGAGCCTGCTTGACTTTTTAAATTCCGTTCCACCACCAGTCACCCAGAAAGCTCCCGAGCCATTCATTCTTACTTCGTACCCACTACCTCCAAATACTCCTTCCGGGCAGACTGTGTCCAGTGTTAGGAATCGTTTCCGAAGAAATACTGTCACTGACAAGACCCCCACGTCAAAGAAGTCAATGCCCTCGATGCGGTCCCCCAAGACTGTTACCAAACCACAAATCAGCTCACCCCTTCCACAATCAAATGGCCTTCCTGCGAATAGATCTGGCTATTCAGCTCAAATGACTCGCGAGCGTGGACTAGCGTCTCAACCATCTATGCCTAGTCTCTCACGGCCTGCACGGCAAACCGAGACGGGTGCCCTTGCAGATTTTCTGAAAAATACCGGGCCACCTGAGCCCATTTCCCGTCCGCCTACAATTATGTCAGAGGACAGAAAGGACTCGACCTTTTCCAAGTTTTTCCGCCGCAAGAGGGTGGAGGCTTAATTCCGACGAGCTGATATCCTTTCCTTTTTAATGGTTTGACGGCGCGGTGCAATTTAGCGCGCAGATAGTTTTGTTTAATCTATCACAACATCTCTACTATCCTTGTTATACAGCTGCCCCTTTTACTTGTGACTCTACATCTCGATGATACCTTGTTTTCTTTCGATCTTGTGAAATATATTCATTTTCTACTATCTTCTCTTCTGAAGCTCACTGCTCTTTAGCTAAGAGTATCTCCTGCTTTATTCCCGAAATTATTCTCAGACGCACCTCTTCCGCTTAGTTAGTGAAGATGTTACTATGACGTATGTATATTGGAGATGATATTCAATGATAACAACGATAACAATTGTATCCAGCAGACGTAATTCATGTAAACTAACTTTTTAACGGTGTTAAGTCTTAGCACAGAATATGCATGATATTAGGGCAAACGGAACAATAATAATCCGGAGATCACCGCGCCAAGCCAGCACCTCCTTTCGGTAGCATGTTAGTTTGATGTTTAGCTGGCTTCATCCATGATCTCAAAGCGCCCAATTCATTGACAGAACAGCGATGGCATACACTTTGAGGACCGTCTTAGGTCTTTTACTACTGTGGGCCGGATTGAGTTCTGCGCTCAAATTCGATCTTGCAGCTACAACGTCAAAGAGTGAGCGATGTATTCGCAATTTCGTCTCGAATGGGCAGCTTGTTGTTGTCACGGCGATTGTGTCGGGGAGTAAAGGGGATGGACAGGTTGTTAATATGCACGTATGTATTTTAGCATTGACTTGTGGAATTGCAATGGGCTGAGAATAAACAGATCAAAGATGCAATGGGCAATGATTACGGACGTCCCAAGGACATTGTCGGCGAAACTCGTCAGGCGTTTACCTCGCCTGCTGATACGGCTTTTGACGTCTGCTTTGAGAATACCATTACTAATACTCGGCGTACGCTCCCTTTCCTTACCTCCCTGGGTTCGTACTAACAGATGATAAAAGACATGCGAGGGCCCGTCAGTCGCGAAATCGAACTCGACATCGAAATCGGCGCCGACGCCCGCGACTGGTCCAGCATCCAAGCACAAGAAAAACTGAAACCCGTCGAAACCGACCTACGTCGTATCGAGGAAGTAGTCGGCGAAATCGTGAATGAGATGGATTACTTGCGTCAACGGGAACAGAAACTGCGTGATACCAATGAGTCGACAAATGAGAGGGTGAAATGGTTCGCTTTTGGGACAATGGGAATGTTGATGGGCCTTGGAGCTTGGCAGGTTGTTTATTTGAGGGCTTATTTCAGGTTTGTTTTTTTCTTTTCCCACCTTTCTTGTCAGTGGGAAAACTGGAGCTAACTCGAGGACAATAGATCGAAGCATCTCATTTGATTGCATAAGAAAGAGATGGAGTTTGAGGTGACTGGGAGGAATTTCTTTCTAATGAAAATGTATTTTTTATGATATACTTCTTGCAAGCATTTATAGCTGATTGTGATACATTCATGCATTATGTGTGATACTGGGTACCCTTTCTGTCGGCTTTGAATGAAATGAGCGAAATGATTGTTTAAAGCTTGGTTGGATATTCATGCAATAAAGATTCATTGATATCAATTCAGCCGTTCTAAAGTACCCTAGACATAGGAAATCTTCACATGGTCAGCCTCCAGCCTGTTTCATTTGTGTATAAGATCTTTGTGATGGCCATGACATTTGCATGTACTGACAGCAGGATTCTAAGCATAAATAGCCTGGGAATCCTCCTAGAGATACATCCTGTTCTAATAAGCAAGCACTCTGATATTTCATCTTCTTCCTCCTCTAATAAACTTTGTGAATGATGCGCATCACCTTATCTCTTTGAGAGACGATCAACATAACATTATTGACAGAAATGGCCGGCCCTTTGTCCAGCACAGCAATCCGACGATAGATCTGTCTTAGACTTATAAGTTATCTTCTAAAGCACAAATCTTCCTTTTTTCTGCTCATAATCAAATAATTCACAACTCCTCTATTCATGTCTTCTCCAGAGCTTACAGCCACGATGGGACCTTTCTCATGTGCTAATCAACAACAAGGAGGGCAATCCGGATGCTCCAAAACAGGGACTGAAACTTGTTCTGCTTGTAAGCTGGTGCTGGTAAGTCAACCTAGTGAATTTCATTGATGGGAGAGATGACTAAGGAAAACATCAGTACTGCAGCAAATCATGCCGGGAAGCACACTGGCCCATCCATAAGCTAGATTGCACAAACCACATTCGCAAGTCCTCTTGGAAACCAGCATGGGAAATTGAGCGGCGTAAGCCTGCATTCATCAATGATTTGGATGATAGCGGCACTGCAAGCATGGCCATACATGGTGCTAACAAGTATTTGTGGGGGAATGTACCTGCAATCGACTTGCTTCAGTTGAAAGAGAATGAAGGCAGCAACACAAATCAAGATCTCTGTCTGCTTTTCGCTGGTAAGCACTTCTCTGCCTAAGTCATTGGCTTCCTACTTGCCAAACTCAGTGTATAGCCTCTGGAGATCCCAGAAACTTCATCAAAACGATTGCTTCCCTATCCGGTGAATACCAGGGATATATCCACGTCGATATCAACGATAGAGACGAGACCGTCGTTGCGCGAAATGTTTTGATGATCCTGATTGCGCTCAATTTCCCCCCTGAAACTGCCAGTGACATGATCATTCATATCTGGTACTCTGCGTTTCTGACCGAATCGATTGCTCAGTCAATCAAGAATACCATCCTTCCAATCATCCAAGACGTTTTGAACTCGAACATAGTGAAACCTGGCGCATCTTCAAGTGCTCTCTGGACGTACGGCGAAACCAAACTAAGTGTCGAGCTTGATGGGAAGGTCTGGAACCTACTGCTTGCATATTGCAACGGAAATCATTATATCTCCTTTGAGCATGCGGCAGATTTGAGGAGATCAGTGACCATGGTTCTCAGTCGGATTGACTATCTCGACAGAGCCATGTTCCTCCTTCCCCCTTCATGGCGTGTTGCGAAAATCAAGTTCCGGACAGACGGCCTGCTTTTACCGTTTGGGGCAGCACGCGGCGATTTCAACGTGCCAAATCCGTAAGTACACTTTCTCTCCGATCTATCACTATGCCATTGTTGATGAAAAAAAAATAATTCAAGGACGTTTTTCCACAGCCAGACTTCGTGGCCAATGACGGACTTTGCTGACCCCCTTCATGGATGGGAGCTCCGCGATGTGCTGCAGGAGGCTTATTCTGCAAAAGATGACATTTACGGACTCCTATACATGCATATTCGACAACACTTGGTCAAATTCTGCAAGAGACTCTCCGCGTTGTGGTTAAGTATGTCTCTGTTTTGTATGGATGCGTTGGTCCTACCTACCCGAATCGTGGAAATTGATGACGAGCGCCGTTATGATCGTATCGATGTATGTCTCTTAAGGTATCCTCAAGAAACAGCACTGACAAAAATTGGCTCCATCTAGGTCGCCAATATCACCAACCTCGCCTCCTTGGGTCTTCCACGTACCATTAGCCTTTACGGACCACTCCTTCAACACCCATCACTTAACCCAAAAGCGACACTACTCACATTCTTCCTCAACACCGCGACTGAAATGTCAACCATTCAGGAAAGGGAGGAATCCAAGAAAAAGACAGACAAGATACTGCGCGAATTCCTACCACTCAACCCATACGGGCCACTGCGCGGTGAGGAATACAAGCGCAGTGCCGAATTTTTGAATTTTGGCCATTCTCGCAGTCTGTTGTTTGATTTGGAGCCAGCTTTTGAACGATACATGAAGCGTTGGCGGTTCTTGGAGATTGGGAAGATGTCTCATCTTGAGATGAAAGCGAGACATACGATTATCGACAAGTGGCCTATGAGGTTGTCGAAGCGTCCTACAAAGCGGGAGTTTGAGTTGCTTCGTTGGTCTGGACATGATGGGTCGGAGAGATATGTTGAATGGAGAAGGGTTTTGTGATTTGGTCTGAGAGGCACGTAGTCTACGGGTCCTCGGAGTGGATATCCGTCTAGATGTTTCCAAGGCTACTAAGAATGAATGAACCCGACAATGTATCAGCTTCAGCCATGGTATATGGACGTGGCCTAATAGTGTTAAAGACTTGAACGTGCTATGTAATGGGATTGGGAGGGAAAATGCTTCTCTGCTGAGGACTGTCAAATGGCAAGAGTAGCGATGATGTTCTATACGAGAATCATATTGACCTACTCGAGCCATATACAACGAAGAGAACGACTCAGGAAGGATGCCCGCACGGTATCAACATCGGGAATTATGAAGATCAATTCGTGGACTTTTTTAAAGATGCTCATGTCTCCAGAGCCGGTGTTTCGTTGCAATATGCATCGCTTTCTACGACTTGACGCTGAGGATGCGTCGGACAGAGACTCCCGCAACCGCTATTATGTTAAAATCGCACTTGGTGAGGGTGGAAGAAGAAAACAAAATGTTTTGGCTGCATATACATGAACGGAGGGTCAAGGATGATGATTTAGTACGCATTGCTGCTTTTCAGGCTCTCAGGAAAATGAGTAGGAGATAGTACGGCTGAAGTCTACTTGATATACTTTTGCGTATTGGGGGACCACCATGGGCCCATGATGCAAATTAGCTTGTCTCTCTGATGGTTTGCTATTGATGGTTCTAGCTTTTACTCCGTTGTAAAGATGCGGTGGGATGGAGAAGTTTACACTGTATATTCACATAGAATCAAGGATTATTTGACATGTACCTCTTCTTTGTATCATTTTGAAGTACGCCAATAAAAAATACAGGAATTTCATTTTTGCAGTGAAAGATGAACGTGTTGTACCGATAAAGGATTCGACCTGCCTCGTGATACACTTGATGACTCGTTGCTAGAAGAGCCAGTCGGTTGCTCGGTGGATTGTGCTGCAGCCAAACTCCATTTTGTAGATGTTCCACTGCCTTCTCGGAACTGCGGATCTCTATGCGTTTGAAGTATAGAATCTCCTTGTATACCATCTCTCGTATTTCTGGTTTGTCTCGTTAGTCAACAATCATTGGAAGCTCTACTCGAGATCAAAGCTGATTTACCTAGGGGAAGCCAGAAAAATGGAAAACTACCCTTGGAACGCCATATCTTGTAGGGTTCTGGGTCATATGAGGATGGTTGCAATAAGATTGAAGTATCTCCTTTCCCTTCATCGTCATGACGAGTATAAAACATGCGCAATGAATTGTCTTCGGCCAATGATAACTTTTGCACATGATGGACACTTATAAGAAGGCTTGTTGTTTGCATTATTTTCGTCGTCAAGATAACCTTTCGCACTGATTTTTAACGCATCGTGGATCCCATCAGCGGGATATCGCCATCTTCCTTATGTACTTGAGGAGATGGGTTTGCAGGCCTTACTTGTTCGCGCATTGTTTTCGACAGAATGGACAAATCTGTGGTTTCCAAGGCATGGCTTTTGTCCTCAGTATGGAAATACTCTATCATATGTGTTGTACAATGTTTGTGTATAAATGAAGCTTAGAAAGAGCTGGCTGCGAGGAATATTCTTACTAAGCAGATTGAGCCAATTAGAGTACCAAGTTCCATAACGCCCAACCCTAATCGAGTTGTCCAGCTCAGGGGAACTCCAGCAAATTCTTCGTATGAATGCACCATCCATTATCATTTGCCCACATGCATCTCTTGATAAACAGCATCTTCCTCTTCAACAGTGACGGCCATTTCCGATGCCCCCATCTCAAACGAACCCCGATACTTTCCAAACTTCCAGACAGGGACTCCGTTTTGAAACATCCCATCAATCTCTTCAAGCGTACGTCCCTTCATCTCTGGAACACAGAAATATGCAAAGATAAAGGAAGCAATAGCCAGACTACCGAAAATAAACCCAACCTTTGATCCGAGGTTTGCATACGGCGCGTCAAGAAGATAAGGCGTACTGAAAGAGAATGCAAAGTTTGTGGCGATATTGACAGATGATGCAACTCGTTGCGTCTTATCTCGTAGCCTGGATGCTGGTAACTCGGTTGTAATGATATAGTTCAGTGGATCCCAGCTAAAGCACAAACTCGCTGAAGAGAGTGCCGTCAAGGCTATAATGGCGTGTTTCCCACTAGATGTGGGATTATCGCTAAGACCGATGCCGGCCATGGAGAACAGCCATGTTATTTGTAGCGCCGAGCCTATCAGCAGGATAGGTCTTCGGCCTACCTTGTCGGTTATCATGGTAGAAACGAGACAACAGAAGGTGTTGATGCAGGAACTCATGATCGAATAGTCGAATGCGTTCATCGAGTTGAGTGACTGGACAAACAGGGTGCCGTAAGCAGCAGTAAACGGTGAGCCAGTGGCTTGAATGAAAAAGTTCATCCCCATAGCGATGAATGTTCGTCTCAGATTGCTACCGCGAAAGAGATCCCTATACGTTCCCTGATTCTGCTCCTCTAGCAAGGACTTTTTCAACAGATAGAGTTCATGTTCACAATCATAATCATCATCCCGGCTTGCAGTAGTTCGAAGCAAGCGTAACGATTCGAGGGCATCCCTCTCACGACCTTGCAAAAGCAGCCACCGAGGAGACTCTGGAATCAACCAAACACCGATTCCAACCACGGTGGGAATAATATAAAACAAAGTCTGTGGTATTCTCCAAGCGGCGTTAGTCGTCAGCCCAGAAGTACCGCGACAAACACTATTGATGATGATTCCGCCAAGTAGGAGACTCGTCTGATATGTTCCCACGGCAAATCCTCGTATAGGTGCAGGTACGATCTCCGCCTGGAACGGTGGACAGGTGGAAAGTTCCATGCCGATGTAGGTATAATTGAGTATACGGCCTGCCAGGACTTGCTCGATTTGGCGCGACGTTACCAACACCGTTGCCGACATAGTCGCCCACACGCACATGCAAAACATGGACATACGACGGCCGTACCGCGCGCTGATAATACTGCCTATATATAATCCTAAGACGACGGCCGATCAGTACCGTTGTATATTAACAGACACCGCGTAAAGGTAGCAGAAGCCGAAGAGTGAGAATGCGAGGTAAGAACGGTAGGATAGACGCACCGAAAGCAAATCCAATAAAGTTCAAGCTATTCAACAAAGACGTCCAGTAAGTCGGAATGGCATAAGAACCCGTTTTGGGGTTATAAGTTCCGAATTGATGCTTGTAGGTAGCCATGGCCTGGCTGGTAGCAATTCCCTGGTTATCGAAGCCATAGTTGAGACTGGAGAGCGCAATCAGGCTAACGGCCGCGGCTAGACGAGGAGTGAAATGAGATAGGATGTGACTCCTCTTTGCGAAAAGAAGAAGAGCCATTGTGTCTATAATCGTGAATGAGGAACATCCAGCAAGTCACCGCTACTTGACAGCAGAGTTGGGCCCGGGTTTGAAACCAACGGTGGCGTAGCGATTTATCGGTGATGGGACGATTCTTCACTGCCGGACTCATTCTCGGGGAACAGGGGTAGAAGAGCCCAAGCCATTGTAGGCTCGAGTAGGGCGTGATCAACGATCGTGTCCGATTCACGTGGAGTGGTGCAAGTCGGACTTTACCGTAGCCTCTGGAAGTCGCACAGGACGTAATGCAACAGATAATAGCACATAGGACGATTGAAAATAAGAAGCCGAGATGAAGATGTTTGAGGAAGAGAGAGAAACAAATCTTGATGGATTCCTGAGGAGAATTTCTTCTTCCGCGGAGTACGGCCTCGCTGCTGATTGGCCCGATCCTTTTAAGCTCTTCGTCTCTCCTCTCAAACTTCACTCGAACAACAACTCGAATCGAATCGACGAATTGCCTCACCACAGTGGCGTCCATGGTTTGACGGCCGCTGTCCCTGCCGGACATCCAGTGAGGGAAATATTCTGGAGACCTCGTGGCGATGGCGGCCCCACTATGATATACCCCGAGAGTTGTGGCTGACAGTTGACAAACTTCATCATTCACCACCATTGCCAACGAAAAGCTACCATGCAGAGAGACCATGACTCCACGATTTCTGGGTTGGCTGATTGTAATTTTCATCGGTGAGGTATTTCTTTCGGGATGACCATTTTTTGATCTTAGTTTTGGCAGAGGGAGCTGAGGGGGAAATGTCCCATCTGAGAATGAAGTTGTGGTCGGTACCTTTTATTGTCTGAATTGGTTCAGTCCACGCAATGAGACGAACAACCCGCTTCAACACTCCTGGCCATCCGAAGAGCTGGGAATCAGTTTGCCACCGAGGGAGGGCAATGTGAGGTTTATATTGGCTCCAAGGCACCTGATACTGTTTCGTGGCTCTGATCAAATGGTGCAAGTCTGTCATTCCCGAACTCTCATCCTTTTCATGTCTCAACCCGGCTCAGATTGACTACGTGGGCTAGTTGTGAATCACGACGTCCTCTTAACCAATGCTCGTAGCGGTACAGTCGAGTGAACAAGGATATTCCTGTCTGCTTTGCCAACGGGTTTCCTTTATTCTGCTATGTGACGGCGGCTTAAGTTGGACGGGTCTCGGTAACCTTCGCGTTTAAGAGCTATAGCCTGCAACAGAGCGGAATTGTGCATGTTTGCATTTTCGTCGACAATAACCAAGTCGGGAAGAGCGTTTGAGTAGATACTGTAGAATTAGCGCACACGATGATGTCGACAGTTCGAAGGAGCTCATCTCGTAGATTGCGAATCGCCTCTATATATGAATGCTTTTCATCGGCGGAGACATGATCACCAGCGTTGATAGTTGGATCGTATTGCTAAAGCCGCAGGATTCCGTGTCTGGATATGAGGCTCTTCAGCCGGCTAAGGCGGAGAATATACTTGGCGAGACGTGTGTCTGCGGCTACGGGTATGAGATAAGACGCTGAGCTACCTCACTCTGCTGTGCGCTGAGACAAAGTCCACCCCGCAGGTCTGAAAGTGACCCGTTGATTGGCAGAGTGTCGTAGAGATTGCATTCTCCTAAAGACTCACGGCCTGAGCTAAGGAGAGTAGACCAGATATCTGGGTTGGGTCGAGTCCTTGCAGCCGATTGAACGCGTTGATCTCCCGATGCAAGCTCTTGTTATAGACAACATGCGGTCACCGAAACGTGTTGTTAGGCAGGGAGTAGAACCCTATATATGGCGGATTTTGTGTATAAGCCGGCCATCTATATAGACTGCGGATGCCCGAAAACGGAGAAGAGGAGAAAGGTCGTATAAAATTGGAATGCTGATTTGTTAGAATAGAAAACTCCGGGAGGAAATCCAAGCTATTTATGCTTAGGATCCTGCTGCCAGTACCTGCAAACATAACAAACTAACACAAATATCTTTCTCAGGTATCTCACAAAGATTCGTTCACACATAGAAAACAGGGCGGAACGTTGTACGACTTGCATGTCAATATAAACTACCTCTCCTAGACCCAAGAACAAACCCCGATGCGACTCCGTCTAGCCGAGTGCATAACGTTTTATTCGGGAATATATGTAAGGACATGACTCGATTTCTGCGATTAAATGGACAAGTCTTCAATAGTAGCTCAATAGTGCATCAATATGGCCAATCATATCCTAATGATTCATTACAGATCATCTACCTACGAAGAGACTAGAATTTAGATCGGTTGACTGTTTATCGGAAGACTTCATCCGATGTCTCAATAGATAATTCCCAAGCCGACCTTTCGACCAGTTTATACCATACAGTAGTAAGTAATCTATCCATGATTTCAGAGACTCCGGAACAGTGACTGTGAGTCAACTTCAAGTGCAGGAAGTTATAATATATACGTACTCTATATCATAATGTACCACAGTATACTGTAGTACAGATGGCCTGAATTAAGCTTCAGAATCTTTCCGCGGTGGATCCCCGACGCCACAGCCGTCTGAGACATTCTTTTGGCCAGATCGGACGTCTGGATCGAGTCTGCTCGGTATGAAGAATGAAGAACAACTCAGATAAACCACAAAGTTTTTATGCTTCGAACTCCTCTCAATGACAAGCTTTCCCATACTTCCGAAGCCGTAAATAATTATACGGCAACGGCGCCAAATATCCAGCTGCCATAGACGCTGCCGCCGCTGTCCAGAATTTCGGGTCGCTGATATCTACTACACCTCCCGTGAGATGATAATCAACGATATTCTCAGCGGCCTCCATGGCCAGCATGGATGCCATACTCATTCCCATCGCGGTGCGAGCTGCCATCAGCCATGAAAGTTGATCCACGCCACGGCGGAGAAGGATGGTTTCAAGGATTATTGATGTTGTGATCCCTGATGCCACTGCTCATTTGTCAGTTCAGAATTATTTCAACTCGAGGAGAGTAAAAGAGGTGTGATTACTAGATGCACCCATGATAACTCCCATGCCCAGTCCAGGATAATAAGTTTGCAGCATCCATAATGCGGAGAAATCGCCAAGTGTGCAGCCGACAAGACAGCGTAACGTGTTGATTCCTGCGCGCTTCCAGGTTGATTTGCAGGTCCAGAACCCGGGATCAAACACTGACCTCAATCGCGGCTTTCGAGGAGTTTCTGAATTTGATCGCCCACTACTCTTATTGCAAGGGGCTTTTTTGGTAGAATGGCATTGTTGCTGCGCAGGTCGAAAGCTTGAGAAGAGCCGAGGAATAGGGGATAAGCAACGACTTCGTGGGAATCGGCGTTGCAATCCTGGTGCTATTTGTCTGAGACGGTTCTGCTTCATTTTGACAACTGAAATTTATGAATTCAAAAGGTTATTACAGACATAGCCATTATTTGTATTCTAATTGAATGAGCAATGCTTACTGACATAAAGGTTGAATGGTGGATGGTTGTAACGCAAAAAAAGCGCGGAAAAGCCACCACCCGTGCTTATGTCCGACTCCACAACATCACTCAGCACAAATGCCTCACCGAGTAAAAACAACCACATCGCAATTTCTTCTGATCACAAGTTTGTATGCGTATATCCAAATCATTTATTCCATCTTTGTCGCTAGCACCTCCGCCACAATCTGCTGCTCCACTTCTCCCACATCAATATGCTCTTTTCCCTTTCGAAGCAATTCGACATCTGGCACTGATGAATGCTTCTCGCCTTCAAAGATGGCATCGATTTCTTCGAGAGTTCTGCCTTTTGTTTCCACCCAGTAGACGATCTGTGCATAGCATGAGTTATTAGAAAACGACCAAGTAAAAAGGGGGATGATGGGTGCCACGTACGATCAGAATCAATATGACAATATCCCATGATCCGTTGATCATGTACATCTTCCAGCCAATATTTGCAAGGCCAATTGGCATGATATACACAAACACAAGACTATGTCTTGTCAGTTATCGCCAAAACAGCCTTGATGGGGCAGGAAACTTACGCGAATGCATTGAGTGAAAATGCCGACAATGCTACTCCGTTTGCTCGGATCGAATAGTTCATAACCTCCGGTGGGTACAGATATAGCAGTGGTGTCCAGGCAATTGAATAGAATCCCTGGAACAAAAACATGACCGCCACATCTCCATAAACCAGTGCATTAGAAGCACCGTCCGGGTTATCGGCATACATCTTTGAGAGGCCGCCAATAATGAAGAGACATGCAATCAGCAGTACTTGTGATAAGATCGCGGTTGGCTTGCGACCCCATTTGGCTGCAAGATGGGTCCCGGTTAGGGCACAGACTAAACACCATGCATTCAGAACCACGTTCTCAAATGTTGGTCAGTCTCTAAATGCCAAACAATGCTCGTATAAGCTTACCGCTTTCAGCTGCTCTACAGTATCTTTGATACCGGCAGTGTCGAGTTCTGAGCCGAGATAATATGACGCGATAATGTTGCCTGCGATACAAGAAAAAGGACCTGGTGATATCCCAATCAACATTCTTTTTCGGGCAGTAGGAGTTTTGATAAGTTCTTTCGGGCTCATTGTTCTCCCCTGTCTCTTCTCCCAGTTAAGTGTATCAAGAATCTCTTTGTATACAGCCAGCGCAACGGGATCGCTTTGGTTGCCGTTTGAGTTTGTTTGGGCAACCACTTCTCGTGCTAAGTCGTGGAGGCCCTGATGGACTAGCCAACGGGGAGATTCGGGTCTTTATGACGGTTAAAATCTAATCTCTCCTTAGGGGCCGTATCACTCACATGAAAGGTATTATAATGATACAGGCCAGAGAGAATATGCCCTGGAATAACGACGGCGCACGCCATGCCCAGGTCGAGTTCCATTCACCTGTCCCCAATGTAATACCCGCAGCTATCAAAGCCCCAACACTTGAAAAAGTTAGGTTGCGTAAATCAGGTGGTGTTGTAAGATCGACTCACTAGTAAAAATCATTGAGCAGCCCAACACCCCATGCACGCCAACGGCTCGGAAACGTTTCAGCAAGATAGACACCTCCTGCAGTACCCGAGATTGCGAGTCCAAGACCCAGGATTATCCGGGATATCACAAACATGGCAATGTCCTGCGCAGCGGTTTGAAGAACAATGCCAACCAAAGTAACGACGGAACCCCATAGGAGTGTCGAGCGACGGCCGAGCCAATCTGAGAGCACTCCGGAGCACAAAGTTCCAAAGAAACTTCCGATGAATACTGATGCGGTGTTTAGACCTGTCGTCGCGGCATTCAGATTGAAATACTCGGTATACGAGGGAAGGATGTTGAGACCGTTCATCATAGAGCCATCGTAGCCTCCAGTCTTTGGTCCAGTTTAGCTTAGCATTATCCCTCTGTAACTGTATGAACGAATAAGAGTACTCACAGCCGACTGCACCATGGAGCATATCATAAGCAATGCTGCGACGGTAGTGGTAGACTCCGGAACCCATGCGGGCATCCATGTACCGGTTGGCGATCGTTTCAACATCTTGTAGCCTTGGTGAGCACGCTGCTCGAGAATAGATCCCCGGGGGTGAAATAAATGATTCGAAAAGAGGGAAAAAAATTCAGGATGGCAATGTGGTACCGAGGATTAGGAGAATAAAGGTCTCCTCTCTTTCATCCGCGCCATTGTCCAGGATACCACCGTAGCGTGAAGATAAGCTAGAGAGCGACTCCAAGTGAAGACGTAAAAAGATATGCATTCTTCACTAGCTCACCAATAGCAAACTCAGAGTCGACTCAATGATTGATGGTATTTTTCAATCTGAAGGCGAGCGATGTTACCTTGAGTAGGTTACCCCATACTTCCCGCTCCGATAAGCCGATAAGATAAGAATTTTGCCTATCAGGGAAGGTGCCACCCAGGCGGCTTGTTCCTTCCCCACTTACCATTTGCCTCAGGCACCAATTTCCTTTTCTGACCTTCGACCTTACATTCTTTCTTCCAAAGTCTCCCATCTCCCACTCATACCAACATGTATAGCCGTCCAGTTATTGCTATTGCTGGACTGGCTTGTGAGGCATCGACGTTCACTCCTTCGAAAACGCTGGCTCCAGCATTCCATCCGCGGAGGGGTATTGAATGCATCCAAGAATATGACTTCCTCAAGCCGGGAAGTCCCCTCGCAAACATTGCCGAATGGCGTGGAGCCCTTATCGGTCATGCCCTCCCCGGAGGAATAGTCACTCGAGCAGCATTCGAGGAACTAGCGGCAGAAATTTTGGCTAGACTTACGGATATAGTATCGTGTACACCGCCACTTGATGGGCTATGGTTCGATATTCATGGTGCTATGTGTGTGGAGGGACTTGATGATGTAGAGGCAGAGCTGCTTCGTCGTATTCGCACAGTCATTGGACCGGGCGTGATGGTGTCGGCATCTATGGATCTGCATGGGAATGTGTCGCGTGAGCTTGCTCACCGGACTGATTTGATTACATGCTATCGAATGGCACCTCACGAGGATGAACAAGAAACAAAAGAGCGCGCCTGCCGAAATCTGGTCGATTTGCTCACAAAACAGCGTTTGGCGGGAGATAGATGGCTACGACCCTTTAAAGCGTGGATACCTCTCCCCATACTGCTACCGGGTGAGCAAACATCGACTCGGGTTGAGCCTGCAAAACATATATATGCTGCCGTGTCGGATGTCGAGGCCAGACATGGTATTATAGATGCTGCGATTTGGGTCGGATATGCTTGGGCCGACGAACCGCGCAACCGAGCCATTGTCATGGTCACTGGCTGGGACAAGACTGTTGTTGCTAAAGGGGCCGAGGATTTGGCAAAGCTTTTCTGGGATTCTCATGCTGATTTTGACTTTGTTGGTCCTACCGGAACATTCAAAGAGTGCATAGACAGAGCTCTGGCATCTTCTGCACGGCCATTCTTTATCTCAGACAGTGGGGATAACCCGACAGCGGGCGGCAGTGGTGATATGACCTGGGGTTTGACCAAACTTCTAAATAGACCCGAGTTTCAGGATGCTTCAGGTCCGACTGTGATATATGCAAGCGTACCTGGTCCGAAAGCTGTCGAAGTAGCCGTTGCCGCTGGTATTGGGGCGACAGTGACAGTGACTGCAGGTGCAGAGGTTGATAATATACATTCAGGTCCTCTTACAATGACTGGGAGAGTACACTCAATCAAACATGGTGATAAAAATGCAGAGATTGAAGTTGTCCTGCAAGTGGGTAGTGCCTACGCTATTTTGACAAAACTACGAAAGCCGTATCATAAGGAGCATGATTTCACTGATTTGAATCTCCAGCCTCGCTCTGCAGACATTGTAATTGTCAAAATTGGATACTTGGAACCAGAATTGTTTGATATGGCAGCGGACTGGATGCTGGCTCTCACTCCTGGAGGTGTTGATCAAGACCTTGTCAGGCTAGGGCACCATCGTATTCGCCGGCCTATGTGGCCGTTTGATAAGAGATCCGAGACTCAGCCAGACTTGAGGGCACGTTTCATTTCGTTATCACACGATCCTTTACTGGGGCCAGATGAGTAGAGTTGAGATGTTTAAAAATACCTTCAATCTATGTATAATACTTGTTTAGAAGGCATACATGAATTCTTGCCGGAGTATTTTTTATATTTTTTTTCAATCATGATATTGGGTATTCTTGATTTCATTTCACGTTGAGTGGGTTGTAAGACACCTTCCTATGGTTTCCAGTATCCCAAGTAATCAAGTCAAAATTCATCCTAGCTGTTCATGAGGACAGTAGTGAAATTAGAATAAAAAGGAAATATAGTTGTTCTTCCTTGCAAGCAATCCACGAGGTTTCAGCCGTTTCTGCGCATATACCAAGACTCAGATATAAGACTGCCATCTGGACCCCATACAAAGCACTGCCCTGTAAGAACAACCTTTTTCAAATTATTCAGATTCCCGGACTTTCTCCACTCGTTGAGAACATCTTCTAAGGTCTCATTCTCTAGAGCTAGTACATGCATTGTCAATGTTTTCATTGATCTGCAGCTGTGAATAACTCTGCCTAACCTCACAAGCTCTGCACATGTTGTACACAGGGAGTCCCCATCAATGGTTAAACTTGATAATGCAACAACAAGTTGTGGTATTGTGGCACCAGAAATCTCCTTCCCAAGCAAATATACATAGATCGTTTTTCAAACCCTAATTTAACCCCACATGCTTAACTGGATGTAGATAGTATGTATTCTGGTAAAAAAATGAGTTGTATCAAACCTTTTTGCGTATTGGTAACTTAGTACTGTGAATACAGAAACATCTGAAGATTCGATGCAAAATGTAAACATGATAAACAGATAAACAGTGGCATGTGCGGTTATTGCAACCTGTTTGCCAACCCGCGGATCGTGTCAAGGTTCACCCTTGGCTAACAACATACAATCCTTTCAAAACAGGGGATGTTGCCAATTTCAGCGGCTTGATCCTCGAGGATTTACTATGTGCCTGCCCCCGACGTACGTGATAATCATTATGAATAATACTGTATCTTGCAGCCACTAGCAGTACGATACCCACTACAGTATCTCAGCAGAGTCTCTGAATCCCAGTAATAGCTAATGCCAAGAGTGGAATAACAACTACAGAGATTAGCCAGATTCGTCCAAAGCGCCAACTGCCGGAGTCTGCTGCATTCCAGGAGCTGAGTATGTGGGATGAGGATGTAGTATCTGGGTGATCAGGGCCCAGGGCTTTGATCCGGAGCTCAAAGCATTCTTCCATTAGAGCAAAGGCGGCCTGGATATTTCCGAGTGATTTCCAAGTATAGGCAAGATTGCACATGCTGGTCAGAGTGTCAGGATGCTCAGGCCCTAGCACCTGTTTCCGGGTCTCCGTCGCCTGCACCCCAAGCTCTTCTGCTTCCTTCCATCGTCCTTGATTCTGGTATGTTACTGAAAGGTTGCTCATGCTGGTCAGAGTGGAGGGATGCTCAGGCCCTAGCGCCTGTTTCCAGGTCTCCATAACCTGGACCTGCAGCGCTTCTGCTTCCTTCCATCGTCCTTGATTCAGGTATGTTAATGAAAGGTTGTTCATGCTGGCCAGAGTGACAGGATGCTCAGGCCCTAGCACCTGTTTCCGGTCCATCATGACCTGTGCCAACAATTTTTCCGCTTCATTATTCCTACCGTCGCTGTACAAGCAGGCCCCCACCTTCTGGATATAGTCAATATACTGCTGTTGTTGTTCGCGAAACTCGCGTTCACTCAACAAGGATAGAGTGTGGGGTAAATATTCCCTCCAAAGCTGTCGATTGGTATGGTCATTATGAGGGAAAATCTCATTCAATCGGTCAGCTGCTTTGGTTATATAGACCGAAAATTGTTCCTCCTTCCTCATCCAGTTTCGAGTTGCCAGATGTACCAAGCGGTGAAGGGAAATAGAGGAATTCCCAGGTTGGATGGTAATAAAAGAGTAGGCGCTGAGAAGCCCAAGAGCATCTCTCATCTTCAGTTTGGATCCTGGCTGTGGAAGAAAGGCCTGCGGTATATTGCGTGGATTGACACAAGCCATGAGTGATAGGTATTCAGCGGCGAGTTGGTCCAGCTTCTGAACCTGACTGAATGAGATTAGCCACGTCTTGGCTATCGGACTCTGTATATCGTTGTAGCGTCCATTATCA
Organism: Talaromyces stipitatus ATCC 10500; assembly: GCF_000003125.1. Lineage (NCBI taxonomy): Eukaryota > Fungi > Ascomycota > Eurotiomycetes > Eurotiales > Trichocomaceae > Talaromyces > Talaromyces stipitatus. The sequence continues at coordinate 1,475,549 of NW_002990116.1, forward strand.
CCAAAATCCTTGCTGAGGAGCTCCACAACGTCTGCCTCCTGCTCTTCTAAAAGTATCAAGTAATCAGACAACATTATATCTTTTTTGTTGATATATGCAGTAGCCTGGCTGATAGCTAATGGAAGAAACGTCAGCTGCTCAAGCAGAGCAATTGTCGTACGAGAATCATGAAGCAGGTCGGTGCGAACTAGAGACTTTTCCAGAAACTCCATGCCGGTCTTTTCGTCGAGTTCGCGAACATGTATCACATAAGGGGATGCTAAATCCACCGCTAACTCTCGATTGCGGGTCGTAAAGATGACGTGGCCGTGGTTATTGACAGGAAGGAAGTTCTTTAATGGTAGAGTATCATTATTACCATTAACCCACATATCAATATCATCTGCATTATCAAAGATCAGAAGCCACTTTTCGTCATTTTGGCTGAAGTAGGTCTTGATACGCTCTTTTATCTCTGCTGGCTTCACGTCCTGGAGTCCTACCATTTCCGCAATAGTCATACACGCCTGCTCAACAGCCTCGGAGCTGGTGCAAGGGATCCAAAAGATTGAGCATTCAGGCTCTCTGTCTCGCATCCGGTATGCTAACTCCAGAGCTACTTGTGTCTTCCCAACTCCACCCAGTCCAGTAATAGCAAGCCTTTTTGCTCTATCAGGCACAGATATTAAATCCTCTAATTTCTGGATTTCGTCGTGGCGGCCCACGAAACAGTCATTTCTCTCAAAGGGGGTCATCAAGTGACGAGTTTTACTCGCATCTATCAGGAATATAAGACAATTGATATCACCAAGCTCCCACTAGACAGTTCACTGACCTTCGTGGTCTACAGGCCAGTAATCCAAGAAAGCCTTTGCCGCTGAGGCTCCAGTTGCTGCTGCATATGCTTGCCACAACTTGTTCTTGTGACTGTCGGCATAGTCACACACACCCTTGATAATGATACACGAAACATGATCCCACACCCCCGCCCCTTCCATTTCAAAGCCAATGGCGTTCTCCTTTCGGACGATTTCATCACGGTGCTGTCCGGATTTCATTACCGTGTCGGCAGAAGCGACGGTTCCAATATAGAGAGAAGTCTGGACAGCTTCTGAGGGCTCTCGATATCGGATTGCTTGACCTTTGTTGCATTCAAGCTCATTGCAGCTCTGCCTTAATGCCGCCTCACAAATGTTATCAGGGGAATCACTTCCAAAACAGGAGCACCCAGTAGAAGCATGACTATAATGTTTGTGTGGGTAAGAGGCATTAAAAAGAATATCGTCGGCATTTGGACGATACCACTTCGCCCCTCTTTGCTGAAGAATGCGAAGATATTGTTGGGTCTGATCCTGGAGTTCACGGCGGGCATTTTCAGCGCGGAGACCATTTAGAAGAGCACAGATCTTTCGACCTAGTCTGCTGAGTGTGTCCTGGACGCCAGTCTTTCATTGAAAACCGCCGAGGTATTGTCTGCCAAAATCATATTTGACCACAAAATTACTGATGATCACATCGCCAAGAAATATCTCTTGATATTTTGGTGGCGGTGGTGCGCCTCCACAGATACCGACAACTAAAGCAAGCTCGACGCCTGGGTAGCTGACTTTCAGGCTGGCTGCAACACCTGCTGCATTTCCTTTGCCCATTCCTGGTATGTAGCACAGGACCACATCATGCTTGCCAATCCTTCCATTTATATATGCATTCGCGCCACCTGGCTGTTTGCCATAGTATTTTCCGAGCCGGTCGTACTGTTCATCGAAAAGGGCTTCAACGGCGTCGGCCTCGAGAGGAAGGGCGATCGCAAAATCCTTACGGGTTTTCGGGCGCATTTCTACTAAGAGCAGCACGGATTATCGAAGGATTTAGGGTAGAGATTCAAGCAGATTCTACTGTATCAAGGTCTTGACGACGACAACACCTGGAGACGGACGGTCAGCATTAACGTCGTGGGAGAACAGGGGCAGTTTTGTGTTCACAGCCTCCCATCTATACTCACCAACCACAGGGCTGCAATAGCCGCCCATGCCCTCAGGGGGTAGCTCATGAGGCTGGCATCAGGCTGTTTCTCTGAAGCAGCCAATAACGTAATCGGACAGCGAGTGGCACCTTCAATACACATACAAAGTATTTAAAATTATAGAAATGGCCTCTAAACACCCTATCATCAATGACCTCTTCCGTCTGCGAAAAGACAAAAAGGACTTGGAGTATGAGCTTTTAGATAAAGATGACCGATTAATTCAGCTTCGAAACATACCTAAAATAACCCATTAGCTGCATATGGATTAGTTATGATTCATGTTAGGGTTTGAAATAAATCTATATGTGTACATTTGGGAAAGAGATTTCTGGTGTGACTGTAGCATCTTGGCTGACATGCGTATCAAATCGATGTGATCTCTTTCGCTCCGGTGAACCCTTTCCATCTCCACTGTTAGGTGTTGTAGCGAAAGTGAAAATGCATGGACTAGCGAGTCCATTCCAGAGTAGTAATGCACTCTGCTGACATTATCATCTGGCTGTGGCAAGCATATATTCAATTCTTGTATGCACTCCGCGGAGTCACGCAAGATTTCATGAACTGGTCCTCCGTTCATTGGAGACATCAGTTCGGGTGGGATCCCATTAAAAGCCATACTCTTAAGTTTTGGGAACAGATGTTGCAGGTATGCTTTCCGATATGAGCGCAGGTTCCAAGGCCCTTGCAACAATATGTCATGGAGGACCTCTATCCCACCTATTGCGAAATACCTCTGGAGTTCTTTTTCAAGATATTGATCCCCAAGTGTGTCGATCACATCATCGTCATCACGAAATGCTGGGTTGGGCAAATAGGTCTCACCGACCTTGGACCAGAATGTCGCAATCGGTAGGAATGATATACGTCTAGGAACTAATTTCTCGCGGCTTCTCAAGGCAGTGCTTTGTCAGAGAGTTTGGAGAAGCCCGGGCAAATACTTCCATGGGAATATGGAAAGATCTAGAGGTACCGCAATGAGAAAATCTGCAAAGTCACTGGGACGTTGCTATTCTTACAAAGATCTTGCCGTTGCTTAAGGGTGTTCACTCTATCATATTCATCACACACTTTTACGACATGTCAAACACAGAACCATTGTCTCATTGCAAGACTAGTTCTCATGGGCATTCCCTAGTAGAAGAAAGAAAAGTGAGAAAGTTGAATGATCAAACACGAGTTCTGGTACATGACTTAACAATTTCTCATTCTTGGATACCAGTTCCAGATAATCCAAGTCTGCTGAGTGTGTCGAAATGCGCAGAGTGCTTAGAATAGGCCACTCCTGCACGACAAGATTTGCGACGCGAGACACCAATCCCAACTTCATGCGATCTTCAACTTCCAGATCATGTCCGAGCAGCTGTTCTGCCACAGGATATGCACCAGTATGTATGTACGCCAAAAATTCTTCGAAGTTCATTTGACTCAGTTCATGAAACACTTCATAGATGTTTCGACTGTACGTTTGAAGAATCGAGACCAAAGAGACAGCAGAACGGGAGCTTGGGGAAGACGTCGCAGACAAATCGCGTGTACGCGTTACGATTTGTATCTAGATATCGTATGTGTCTGAGAAATGACTTGGTTTATAGATGTTTCTTCCAAAGCTCGTGATACCTTTTGAGTTGGCAGATGGATGGCAGGAATGGAGATTTCTCGTATTAGAAGAAGAAGAAGAACGAGGAAAGTGAGGCAGGAGAGGCAGGAGAGGTAAATAAATACTTAAGCTCAGAATATTGGAGCCTGAAACCAAGGGCATCTCTCAGTGAATGAACGGTAGTTTCCGGACATACGCCTCTCTGTTTGTTCAGTTGGTACAAAAACTAATGGTTACTTGCAGATTCCCCAGTCATATAAACGTTTGGCAATTGAATAAATTAGGAGGAGAATGCACTCACTTCTCTATAATCTTTGAATTCGACGACTTTAATTTTCCCTCATTTCATGTGTCTTTGATATTACCAACTAAGGACATCGTGTCAGATAAGCCCTAAAACCGCCAGAGCTCCAAGACGAATGGCCACATTCATATGCAATTGTCACAAAGTAGAACTCTCGGCAATTCATGAGGCTGTTCCATTATTGTCAAGGATGTCCGAACTATTCTAAGTCTAAAGGAGAAGACAAAAACTTTTCTTTCCTACAAACCCTCCCAGAGAACGACTTTAATTGAAGAGGGAAAGAAACCTAACTACTCCTGACGCCAAAGCCACTATACATAAAAGGATAGCTCGAAACCAATAGACCTTCCGTCTGTCCATAATACTCCTATTACGCAAACGCTGCATAACCCATTCATAACAACTCCGTAGTTTTAGAGGGATTCATAAATATTTGTAATAATAATACCAGCCGCGCGATAGCTTGCCTTCTTTGAAGTCTTCTGTCTAAAGCAATGGTTAATTTGTATCGACAAACCGAATTCGGGAGTAAGTACTTACTAGATCCTCACAAGACTCATCCACCATGAATTTCTCATCCTTCATCCGCTGCCAATCCAATCTATTCCCTGAGAATGTTTGTGCAAGATCAAAATCAATACACACAACCCTGTTCGTGGATGTCTGGACAGTCATGTTTCGAGGGTAAGGGTTACCGTGATATATTCCAACTGCATATATCTTCTCCAGAATTGTACAAAATCCAACCATGCGGTGGTCTGAATATGTTGAAAGATTGATCCGATGCAAGTCCGGAATATATTCGATGAGGACAGCGTTGGGGAGTTGCTTATCTTTCAAAGCCGCTTCAGAAAAGGTTGGCACGATTTTGCGTCGATTTGTTCTACCACTCCGTAAAAGTAGGGCAACACACATTGCTAGGAGAGTAAATGCTTTTGAAGACGACGATATGCAGTGCTCTCACAGATGAAGGAATCGATTTTGCGATTTTGGGGTCGGCAATGAGATCTCTCTACTATGTGGTACTGGAGTCGTCTTCAGGAATGTTCGGTAATTGAGTTGATCAAGGCCGACATACTACCTTTAAGATGCATATCCTTCCTTGACTGGTGACTTGAAAAGTAGTAGAAGAATCAGATTCCTTAAGAACCTGGCCGAAAGTGATATCACTGATTGTTGGTCCCCATGGCTAGTTTCCCACAAAGTAATCCTGCTACTAGCTAGTAGACGCAGACACACAGTCTCTCTTGAAGAGCTTTGCTCTCTGAAACATTGGTGTCATATATTGTTATCGAGTCTTCTTTCCATCTGCTTGCTCTACTTAGGCCTTGCTTAGTGACTTGTGTAAAGACAGCGCGTATGTCGACTGGTGTCTTACCTGCAAGCGCTGTGTTTCCCCAGTGGACTGAGGTTCACCCCAAAGCTTGATATTTTCAAGTACATTCTGTTCTTCGATCATATTAGATATTTTGTTGTTGCTCGTTACAGAGGATGTTGATTTAGCCGGGGTTATATTTATCCGGAGCCTTCTATGGAAGGTTGTCCGAGGCGGGGCGTCGCCATCTTCCAACTTGAACATTGATGAATCGAAGAGAGCAATCGCAACGATGCGATGTCTTCCGCCCTCGAAAATCTGCAGCAACGAGAGCTTGCTGAAGAGATTGAGGCGATAAATGCAATATACGAACCCGATACGATCGAAATCAATACAATCAGTTCAGCCTCGGACAATGTCCCACGAACGCTAGATTTGGGAGGAACAGATAACAGCACCGCTGCTATTACCACGACGATACGATTGCGTATTCCGGAGCATCCTCACCTATCGTTTATATTCGGGTTTGACGATGAGTATCCGGAAACACCTCCCCGAGTAGTTGGGACAGCATCGACCTCCTCCCGCGGCGAAGGGAGTTTAACTGTTGATGTGTTAAGGGATATTGTCAGCCGAGCACATCAACCGGGGCAAGTCTGCTTATTTGAAGTAATCAGCGAGGCGACTGAAAAGTTTTCTGAATTGAGCATTGGTGGAACAACAGACCCTGAAAATGCATCGAGAGGAAACGAAACACCAGTTGGAGAGCATGCCACGGACGATCAGGTTGACCAGACTGCCGATAATTTCATGGCTCTCTCTTTGAAAGACTCATTCGGCATAGATAGCCCTCCCGATTGGATACTGTCCGATATTGTCACAGAAAAGAAATCAGTTTTTGTCGGTCGTGCGGTACCTGTTACTAGCAGAGACCAGGCAAAGGCGTATCTAGATTACCTCCTAGCAACAGACAAAAAGGTCGCAAGTGCGACACACAATATTAGCGCATGGCGTATTCGAGAGAGAAAAGATGACAACATTGAAAGGATATTCCAAGACTGTGATGATGATGGAGAAACCGCTGCGGGCGGACGTTTACTACATCTAATGCAGCTGATGGATGTTTGGGATGTGCTAGTGGTCGTTACGCGGTGGTATGGAGGAATCTTGCTTGGCCCGGATAGGTTTCGAATTATTAACAATGTCGGGAAAGACGCACTTATCAAGGCGGGGTTTCAAAGGGATGCTTCGAGTGCCAAAGACAAAGGGAAGAAGAAGGGGAAAAAGTGAAATATCTGTTGAGTCTGTAGATTTTTCGCTGCTATGTTACGAGACTATTCGATATAGGTCACCGCACGAAGTCCAGGCCAGTTGTTTTTCTCTAAGCCTGGATAGGGTACATAAGAGGGATTGCCGATACTATTGCGTTTGTGACGCTGTCGAATTGCTTTGGAGTATTTTGAATTGCAACTGTCATACAGGGAGGGTGCATGGAATTAGGGTTCATGGAATCACGAGACCTCTCATTACCAAAGTCATCTCCTCGATCACCGAGTCGTACGTAGTTCAGCATCCTAACTCAGTGGTAACAGAAGTAGGACAGATCAAGGGTCACAGAATGTAGAATTCAATATTCTTTTTGTCATCAAAAATTGTGTCATAGTCGAGATGCTCTTAGAACATTACATCTAGCCTCGTCTTGACATGAGATCATCGTCATCACACACTCGAATGCCTAGATCTTGAATAATTCACACAAACCAAACAATCGGCCAAAAAAAACCGAATGACTCGACAAAATTGTTTAATTTTCAGACTTCAAGATTTGGCAGCAAGTTTCATCAAATAGCCAGGGACTGTAATCTCGAATTGCTGATTGGTCCATTTCACACCTACTGGCCTCCTTGCGGCTGTTTCAGACGAGTCTGTTACCTTGCTGGGCAGTTGACAATGGATATTGTATCTGAAACTGGGGCTCAAGGGGATAACCCGAGTCGTCCTTTGAGCCGGTTTCAACTGCCTTAGTGTGGTACTTTAAACTAATGGTGTGTTTCTGATTGTCGAGACAAGACGAGGGATCTAGTTCTTTATGGCACACAACTTTGGACAGATCGTATCATGAGTCAAAGAAAGATGTATCTTGGAAGACTTGACTTGTAAGATTCCTTCCCTCATGTATCCTTGCATGAAACACGGCTTCTCCATGGCAAGGGACTTTTCGTCAATCCCCAGTTGACTATGTCTCTTCCTTGGCAACAACCTGCCAATAGGGAGGAGATTCTCAATAAAACAATGGGCTTGTATCAAGAATGAGGAATTATTGGTGAATACCATTCAAACACTTTGCGCTAGTTAGGTGACACCCAGTCAATAGCCTCAATAATACCTTTCAATCCTGTACCATATATATGACTATCCCCCTATGAGTCTTGGCTATTTCATTATCTTTCTTTCCTTTCCTTTCGTCACACGCTGCACAAAAATATTTCTTTCCCATCAACTTCATTTTTTATCCTTTCTGTTCTTTATCTGCAGGTCAAGTTCTTTGACAGAACCGTTAATCCCTTCACGATCCTTATAAGTCATTGTCACCAGGAGTAGACGCGATTATCACTCTTTTCGACATTCAATATTCTATCCTTTTGGGATAAACGATCCTTTCTTTTTGTCCTACTGAGTCGGCTGGAACCGCTCAAAGCAACAAAAATATTTTCCGCCTAAGAAAGAGTCAGCATTTTTAACCTTCAAAATGTTTCTCACGAAGCAACATCTTCTGCTTTCCGCCTTCCTTGCAGCTTCGACTGTGCAGGGACACATGAAGATGTCTTCTCCTCAACCATTTGGACAAGACAGCCTGAACAATTCTCCCCTGGCTGCTGACGGCTCCGATTTTCCTTGCAAACTACGAGGAGACACCTATTCCTTTACACCCGCTACGCTTGCCGCTAACACCTACCATGTGGGCGACTCACCTGAGCTGAGCTTGGTTGGTGGCGCAACTCACGGCGGCGGTTCCTGCCAGATCAGCTTGACAACCGATCTAGAGCCTACAAAGAACTCCAAGTGGATGGTCATCCATTCCATTGAAGGAGGTTGTCCCGTAAACGCAGCTGGCAATATCGGAAACGACGCCAACGCCCCTGATCCCACAAAGTTCCACTTCCCAATTCCTGATATCGCCCCGGGTCGCTATACTTTGGCTTGGACCTGGTTCAATCGGATTGGTAATCGCGAAATGTACATGAACTGTGCTCCTGTTCAGATCCTTGCAAAGGGGGGTAGCAAGAAGCGAGAGGAGAAAACATCGATATCCAAGCGTGCTGATTTCCCTCAAATGTTTGTCGCTAATATCAATGGATGTACAACTACGGAGGGAGTCGACATTCGTTTCCCGAATCCGGGCAGCTCGGTAGAACAACTTGGCCAGGCTTCAAATCTTCAACCATCGGGCCAGCCTGCCTGCTCTGGAGGTTCTGGACCCGTTACTGGTGTTGTCCCTGCATCTCAGCCTACTGGCAGCACCTCTGCTGGCGGTTCGTCTGGCAGCTCTTCTAGTGCATCTGGCGGTGCGTCTGGTGGTTCCTCTGGTTCGGCTGGTGCTGCTGGCAGCGGCTCCACAGAAGGAGCTCCAACTACCTTCGCTACCGCCGCTCAACCAACTACCGCGACCGCTCCGGAAAATACCGTGCAGCCAGTTGCTTCCCCACCAGCAGAACCTTCCGCAAACCCAGGTGCTGGCGCCGGTACTGGTGCTAGTGGCGGTGCTACTTCTGGTGGTCTCACTGGCGCATGTTCATCCGAAGGTATGTGGAATTGTATCGGCGGTAAATCCTACCAACGCTGCGCGAGTGGTGCCTGGTCAGCTGTTCAACCTATCGCTGCTGGAACCACATGTCAGTCTGGACAGTCTGCCACGCTCAACATTGTTGCAAAGCGAGAGTATGGTGGCCACATACACAACCGACGACATCTTCTTAGTACGGCTTGATATTGAGTTGTAGCAGCTGGACTGCAAGTCATTGACGCGTCTTTTCTCTTCTTTTGCCCTGGAGGTTCTTTAACTTGGTTCATGATTTTTAAACGGCCGTGCATGTACATGAGAAACGAAAAATGAACATGGGAAACATTCTTCAATCATTATATTATTATTATTCTGACTGTCTTGCACAAGTCATATAAAGAATCCACCATTGTTTTTGAGTCGTCATGAATTTCCCAGCTTAAATGAACAAAATCGTAGGAAATAGAACATGATTGGCTGTAAATTTTAATGTGGGCCTGCCAGTAGCAGCCGAAAAAGCCTTAGCCCTAAACCCTTATTTCCTCTTTCGGCTGAATTACCCGCACCTGGCGGCAGAATCCACTAAGCGAGAAAAAAATCCACATCTTCAATCTCGAAGCTATCTCAACATCCTGACTTCGATCTCGACAACGACCAAACGACACCAAAAACTTGTCGACAACAATGGCGTCCCGACCAACCGTCACCATCGCCACGGCTGAGGGCAAGCCCTCTGGTGCTACTCACCCTCTGCCCACCGTCTTCTCTTCGCCAATCCGCCCGGATATCGTCCAGAAAGTTCACACCGGTATTGCGAAGAACAAGAGACAGCCCTATGCCGTGAGCGAGAAGGCTGGTGAACAGACTTCTGCCGAGTCCTGGGGTACTGGTACGTTTTGATCGTAGAAATTGGGAGAATTGGCTACACATTGGAGGATTGAAATTGATTTGGATTTGAATTACAGGTCGCGCTGTTGCCCGTATTCCCCGTGTCTCTGGTGGTGGTACTCACCGTGCTGGTCAGGCTGCGTTCGGTAACATGTGCCGTTCCGGTCGTATGTTCGCTCCTACCAAGGTCTGGAGGAAATGGCACCAGAAGGTCAACCAGGGTCAGAGGTAGGATAAACTTGATAGGAAGGGCATTCAAAGGTTGGAGATGGTTCTAATTGACATTGTTTAGACGCTTTGCTACCGCTTCTGCTTTGGCTGCCTCTTCCGTTCCTTCTCTTTTGTTCGCTCGCGGTCACCGTGTCGCCAATGTCCCCGAGGTTCCTCTCGTGGTCGAGTCCAAGACCTTCGAGAACGCTGCCGTCGCCAAGACCAAGGCTGCCGTTGCCCTCCTCAAGGCTGTCGGTGCTGGCCCCGACCTCGTCAAGGTCCAGAAGTCCCGCAAGAGCCGTGCCGGTAAGGGTAAGATGCGAGGCCGTCGTTTCCGCCAACGCCGTGGTCCTCTCGTCGTCTACAACCCTGAGACCGACGGCAAGGAGCTCGTCAAGGCTTTCCGCAACATCCCCGGTGTTGAGACCTCATCTGTCTACGCTCTCAACCTCCTCCAACTCGCCCCTGGTGGTCACCTCGGTCGCTTCATTGTCTGGACTTCTTCTGCTTTCGCTGCTTTGGACGAAGTCTACGGTACTACTACTACTGCTTCTGCTCTTAAGAAGGACTTCCTCCTCCCCTCCAACGTTCTTGCCAACGCAGATATCACCCGTATCATCAACTCTTCTGAAATCCAGTCCGTGCTCCGTGAGCCCAAGGGTGAGGCCCGCACCAAGCGTCCATTCGTCCAGAAGAAGAATCCTCTTCGCAACAAGCAAGTTCTGCTCCGTCTCAACCCTTATGCTGCTCAGTACTCCAAGGACAAGGTTGGTCAGCAGAAGATCGAGGCATCCAAGCCCGAACGTGCTGGTGAGCAGTTCCAGAAGATCCTTGCTGAACAGTAAACCTTTTAGCAATCTTTTGTTCTGTTTTTCGTCATTTTCTGGCACCTTTTCTTTGTTTCTTCAAAATAGGGGTTTTTTTATGTCCACTACCACTAGTTTCTAGCACAGCTACATGAAATGAATATGCATGCGTGCCATAATGTGTGATGCTATCAATGAACCAGATATGATTCGACTTGGTTTCTCGACGTAAGGGTGTATAATCTTCTATCTCATGACCGATCCTATTGACTTGAACTGTGTATTGCATTGCATTCTCGACGGATTGTCGATTGTAGTATCCGATTATGGAAATCGGTACGTAATACCGAAAGAGAGATACTACACATCCCAATGCCATCCCAATGTCATGAGTGAATTCCCAGCATCAGTTGGGAGAATATATGCATGTCTCAAATTCAAGTGTTAGTACCTTCCAATCCATGCCCGGAAACAACGACGACATCCGCGAAAAACAACAGAACAAAACCCTGTCGAAATCCAATACATAAGATATTCAAGAACGCATATTCCGAACCTGGAACAATCGTCCGTTGTATTCCATGGTTTTATGCAGAAGTCCATCTCAAACGTTGGATCTTGCTCAAACATCTCCCCGGAGATTCTCAAAACTTCAGCTCCCTTCATCCTATTGACGGGCTGTTTTTTCCAATCGAGATACGGACGTAGGCGCGGAGGAACATTTCACATGTTTTTGTTGCTGCTGATCCTTGTCGGTTTTTAATATATGGTGCAGATCAAATCATGCGGACTTCGCTTAGATAGGTTGAAACAAGCCTCCTTGTAGAGACAGGGTGCCCGTAAAAGGAAGTACGTGCCCTAGCAAAAAGCTTACCTAGGTACGGGCAGACGCACGAATCAGCATTGTACTAAAGTCTGGAAAGAGGTTGGTTAATATCATCTAGCTTCAAAGAATCTTGAGCATACTGACTGTAGTATAGCTAGACGGCTGGCTGCATCGAGCTTAGGCAATAGGGTTCCTACGTTAAGGAGTTATTCCAAAGTTGGAGATTGCCAGGTTACCCATCTACGTAGGTATGTCGAAAGAGATATGACCAAACGGAAGGAGAGTGACTGAGATAAAAGCATTATCAACAAGATACTACCTATGTACCCTACTGCATGTATACCGTACCGTATACCAAGCCCGATCACCGAAAGAATTCGGGAAAAATAATCCGTGGAAGTCCGGCATGCTCTAGGTACATTATACCTAGATAGCTTAAATTGATTCTAATATAGACTCACAGGTATTGCTACTTGTCTGGCCTGTATGTACCCACACCTACAACTGCTACAAAGGTATTGATAGGGTACATATGATTTCTATCTCGGTCTCGGCTTGAGATCGTACCACTTCGGGGCGTCAGAACGCAAAATCCTCGGATATTCTCAATGTTTATGCACATGCATTTGATTCAGCAATGTTAAGTCAACGGTTGATAGCGTATAGGAGACAAGGTGATATAGCGTCAGCATTGTCTATTGACTGCCCAGGACCTCGAGGCTATGGACGAGGTTCAAATATTGTATATACCCTAGCCCTAACTTATCTATTCATGCTCAGTGCCGCACTAATGCAGCACACCATGATGGCGAATGTATGATATTTTATTCCCGCACGGATACTGTAGATCTATAAATAACGTCAGAAGGCAAGTCGAGTTTAAAATTGAGATTCATTAACGACTAGATAAACGAAAGGGAAAAAAAAAAGGAAAAAGAAACATAGGTTTATGAGCGACGGTCCGCTACTTGCATCTGCCTATATCCCGAAGTCTTCCCACCTTATCCAACATCTACGCACCAATTGTCGAGGCCAGATTCATGAGCTGGGACTTGTAGTTGTTGGTTAGTTCGTAACATATTTGACTCGGTTAATTCTGGGCGTGGCTGCGACGTCGTATTCGGTCAGGATCAAGTAAGTTCTGGGGGTGAGACAAATGGATGGATATCATCATGTAATACGATGTACGTAACTATGTGCCTGGTATAAACTTCAATATAGCAATGGCATACAGACAAAAGAAGAGAGGATTATCCACGGACCAGATCGACAGATTCTCGAATCTCCGGGTTCCACTCAAGCATGCAATAGTCAGTTTACTAAAAAAACGTACTGATAGGGATTACGGAGTGAGGATGCTAACTAATCAAAAAACAAAACACGTAGTACGTACTACATCATGACCTTACAACTACGTAGCTACAACATCCTAACTGTAATCTTCAATGCGCGATTAATTTGAAGTTTCCGGTGATCCCTCGAGGCTTGAAGGTATCCCCATTCCAGGCTAGGAGAGTTGGACAAGGCGGAACGGGAACGACAGCACGTTCCTTCCGATCGACTTAGTGCCGGGTTACTAATAGGGTAGCCCGGATGTAAGTTAGTACTCCGTACGTAGGCTTGATGTCTGATAGAACGCGGATACGAGGCTATCGACAGTTATTGGTATAAGGTGAGGCATATCTCGGACAGGGATGAATGGATTGAATGCACTCCTTTCAAAGTGAATTGGAAACCACGGCTTTCTCTCCCAGGACTGCAGCTCATCTACAGAAAAGTCCAAAGGACTTAAGAATAGGTCAGTCGTTTTTATACTTTATCGTGGCGTACACTTGTAATGCACACACGGGCTTTGGTCGAACTTTCCAAACATTTTGCGGCGCTGACAGGCTAATAAAGGCCTAATTGCATCGGCGTTCTGACTGCCGAGAATAAATGATTCAGTAGTCTGTGGTTTGGTCACTGGATGCGAGGAACCCTAATTCAGGTGCGCAATTGCCTATTTCGGTAAATTTGGATCCCCTGCTGAAGCGAATGCTACCTGCGCCTCGCACGATTGGAATTACGTATACATGCTTAACTTTAGCTACAGCCTAGATATCTTTTGCATTCATTTAAGCTGATCTAACTACGTTGTGGTATTTGTTGGTTGACCAGTTATAAGTGACTCTAATAAATTAATGCAGTTCTGGCCGGCTTCTCTCTCACATGTAAGCGAAGACACGGCGCTTGTTCTATTACTAACAATAATACCAAGAGTTAGTCAACTGAGTCAAGGAAATAGGCAGTTGATAGTAAAATCAGCAGTATATACCTGCTGAGTAAGAAGCTGTTGTTCGTTAATATTCTGGAAGCTTGCCTCGTTGCCTTTCTACAGTCTAGGAGAATTTCTCACCAAAGAAATACTCCGTACGAGCTACATACGTAGTCACTACTTTCTATGGTCAAGTTTTTTATTGTGTATATCCAAGTCATACCATCATAGGACTAGAAAGGAACTAAAAATTCAATAGTGTATTAGATAGTTGGACCCTTTCTATGCTAGCTAAAGTCTAGACTCTACCTAGGCCGTCATCTATATTTACTGTACCAAGGACGATGCATGATAGGTCGAAGTATTACCACGCATATTGTAAGTATATACACCCCAGCACCAAGTTCCTCCTCACAGATATTTGAATGTAATAGGAAAGATAATACTACAGAGAAGTCATGTGAATTATGTGTGGAAGGAAGGAGATCTTCCGTAGATCCTCAAATCAAACATCCTTCCTTCATTTTTTTTCGAAGAAAACCTCTTCTCTTGAAAACGTCACTAGTCGTGCTACGTTCGTTTGATTTCTTTCCACCGTTGTTCCCGATTCTTGATCCTTGTCGAGAGACTATGCCGAATGAGCCTACCGTGGCTTGACTAATAACTACGGTGCCAGTAACCCATAGGTCGCTGCACTTATTAATGAGGTAAGAGTCGATACTACATACTTTATTTCAGTGGAGAGGGCGTCAATTCATCCAACGGCAAGGTCTTCTCGTATAATTAATTTTTGATTAGAAAGTGGACCAGTCCTTTTCGGAAGCCCTGCTTTTTTCCCAAAGGAGCGTGTCTTTTGTTCCGACCTCGAGGGCTTGTGCAAAGGGGTAAAACTCTTCACAGCCCCGGAACTTGGAGCGAATAAAACGCGCAAAACCCGATATTCCACTGTCCGTTGAAGCGGGTCGATCTACCTGGTTTTGCCGAAGTGGCTTGACTCTTGGAGAGAAATCTTCCGCATGGCAGCATGCCCAGACGGAGATTTTTACATACCCGCCCAACACGATTTCGCCCGCCTAAATCCCACTAGCTGCGTTTCCCAGCACCGGGGCAGAACTAGCTCAGAACTAGTTGCCAGCTATGTGCCTCTAGCGGTGGCTAGCTGCGCTTCGGAAGCCGCTACTGAATTGTATGGGTCATGCTACTCATCCTTTACGAGAGGCTAATAGTTATGGTCTTCCCCCATTGTGGCTGCCGTCCCCGCCCCCCGGGCGTAGATCCGCTCGCTCTTTGTCCCTGTTCTTGAAAAGTACGTACAGGGGGAACACCAGCCAACAAGGGAAACCCTGCACTCTTCTCTCGGCGTTTTCCAATTCTAAAAATGGCGCCACACACGGTTGCGTTAGGACGTCGGCACTACTGCCGGGCGTTTCCTTCGACCAATTGACAAGAGACCCGCTACCTACAATTCCCACTGCGGTGGAGTATGGAGTTGGATCCAGATTACGTGCGGACGAATACTGCTTGTAAGAGGCTACAACAGTCAGAGATGTGAGACGGCGCTTTTGCCTAGTCTCCCGGACGCACGTCCATATGATAATGGTCAGAATATGGAGCAAACGACGTCAGGTACAAGATGGATCAGCTGGCCGTTAGGCTGTTCTCGAATTTCGATAGAAAATTCTCCTCGGAAATGCCCGTTCGGCAGTTCCTTTTTGTGTTTGATTGCTCACTCAGCGTACGAGACTTTCGTTTGCCTGATGATGTACCCCTGTTCACAGATGCATTGATGCCGACCAGCCGTGTCTGTTGAGCGAACATCGGACTGCAAGACTCGTCATCAACAGAATTTGATTGGCGACCGCGTACTGTTGGGGACAAGAGCTTACCGATAAGATGCACGGTGGACACTGGACGGATGCTCCGTGCTGGGGACAAGAAACAACTTCGGTCGATAAAATTACTTCCACCAGACGGCTAACGTTAGAGTCGACTTAATCTACGGAGTACCAGAACAAGACAAATCGTGTCTCAGCCGAGTGGTACGTCTATCATCTCCAGCCCACTTTTTAGCTTCTTTTGCTTGACTGAAATCGAATTGCAAGCGTGTCAACATCTCGCTGATGATCAGACCTACATTTTGTACAACCTACCTAAAACCTTGAGTGCTCTCAGAAGGCAGCGTCACTTAATTTACGCACAATCTAATCAAGGCCTATCGAGGAGGTATGAGCATAGATCGTACCGATCGATCTGTGACCGTAGACACAGACTACAAGCGCAATCTCAACTCCGTGTGTGGTCTGTGGACTAGACCTGCTGTTGGTCTTCAGATGCCTCGAGCGAATACCTCATACTGCTTAGACTGTACACCTCAATGGCTCCTTGTACGCCTGCAAGCCGCATCGTAAGATAATGCCCAACCCCGGTCATTCTAGGTCTTAGGAGGATTGATACTAGTACTGCAGAGTGAGGGCCAAACGGCGCCGAAGATTTACCTAGGTACTGATTCAGTCCATGCCGGCCCACTATGTAGTGAGTCGCAACAGGCTACAACTAATGGCTGCGGTCCCAATTCTTGGGCATTACGGTATTGGTTTATACTAATTTCTCGATTTCCGCTAGAACCCCCGCCGACTATCTATTCGGCGACCCGGCGACAGCAGCGAAATGGGGCAACAGTAATATGGACGGTATCCTTGGCGATGTGTACTAAAGTTGCTTGTCAGTTAGGGGCTGTAACAGGAAGCCTGTTGATTGCATGGTTCGGCATGTACGTACATACGTAGTATGTACATACCACATCGTAAAGAACGAAAAAAAGCATCTTCCTTGGAGAGTTTAATGCTGAATGGTCCCACTGCCAACGAAGGGTCTTCATCCAGTCGAACTCAGAGCGATTGCGACTTAGTTCTACAACGTGGAGCTTTCGGTGGTGCCCGTTTGGAAATCCTTTCCTATTTGCTCGCAACATCGACCCTCTATATCGGTTTGATCTCCTTCGCATTCGGTTTTCTTCTTTCTCGAGCTCCTCGCTTCAATCAATGCCGAACACATGCACACACTTAAGATCAGTGATCAGTCCAGATCCGCCTTTCATTCGTTGCCTGGTGTTTTCTTGACGGGTCCATGCAGGCAAATCCACTGAAGATCATGCTAGGCTTTTAAAAAGCATCGTGGCATCATATTGACTGTCCGGCCAAGTTCTCTCTTGCAACCAATGTCATACTAACCCATTGTAAGTTGCATCAGATTGTGTCTGGGCACTGCCGCAGAAAGTTCACATACCATCACTTCGTGACACTGGGCTCGCTGTCGAATTGCTCTCAATCGGGCGAGGGTTGTGATATAAACTGAGTGTGCATAATCGTCGACTGTTGGAATTTAATGCTCGAACCCATTCACGAGCCCTATTCGCTTTCTGCAATGAGCATACGCTTTGCTTGCCGTCAATTAATGCCATAGTCTCTTGGCAGTTATTGCGTCATCTGATTACACACGATCGAGCTGGCGAAAATCCTCTCAAAAAAGTGTCTTTGTAGAAGACCTAGCCATCCTGGACCCATAATCCCCCAGCAAGAAACCCCTTGTTGATTCGCTCGTTCACAACAAAGGTAGTTTTGACCTCTTGCCGTTGACGAAACACTGAAAACGACGATACCTTTGCGGTTTTTCGACACCTTCTACAACAGATACCCATATCATCCGCTTTTTGGCAATCCGCGTGATATTGTTACGCAACTGGGTTCCTGCGGACATCATAATAGCAGCCTGAGATGAGTATAACGTATTCACGAATCGAGCATCCTGGCCATACATTTCCTTTGCAGAGTATGAGCTACCATTACGACGGTGGCAGACATGGCCAGGACCGAAACAGTCGCCATTATCGACTCCCACCACCACATTCATCAATCCCAATAGGGCTAATTGCGGATGAGCAACAGACATCATCACACCAGAGAACAGACGCACAGCATTCGAGGAACGATTTTCCTGCTCAGAGAGAAAACCTGCCATCCGTCCACCAACTGCTCTCTGGGGGAAATGCAGGCTACTTACCTTCTCTTCCTCCTCCTACTTCGCGCCATGGCCATAGCCTACAAAATTCGCCATCCATACATTCGCTTCCTCCAAGTTCACATTACAAACCTCCACGGAAATCCCATGGAGGATATCCTGATTATTCCTCTTTAGCCACCTCTGGCGACAGAGAATATGAGGATAATCGATCTCCGCAGTCTGGTACATTGCCGCCAATCTCGCAAGTGGGTATGGAGGCCTCTTATACACGTCCGTCCCATAGATCTCGTTCGCATCTCGTCTCAGACGAAGATTCTTCCAGAAGTCAGTCCAAAGATGCCACAGCAAGCCCGCGGCATTCTGATCCGTCATTATCCCACTTCGTATCAAGCCCCGGACAAGAGGGTTCGCGCCCTGGGTCACGAGGCCCCGCTGTTCCTAATCAGGTCGTTGATGAGCGGTACCTCCCAGGAAAAGGAGTCTGTTATATCTTTGCCGATAACTCTTACTGCCCCAAACTGATTGACGGCCAGCCAGTCAATCCGAATTGGGGTTTGACAAAGGCTGGGAAGGCCCGGAAACGCTTGGCGCAGGCCTGTATTCCGTGCAGAGAAAAGAAAGTGAAATGTCAGCCAAATCTTCCGAAATGTGACCAATGTCAAAAGTCGGGGCGGGAGTGTAGGTTCGAAAGCGCGTAAGTCAATCATTGTATCTGTTCCTTTAGTAATCGGCTCAAGACTGACAGGCTATTCATAATTAGACCTCGCGGGAGTCGGGCGAGATCGTCTTCATACGATCCTCAATCAGCGTGAACGAGATGACTAGTTCAGATGCGGCAAATAGACATTCTTTCAAATTACTTCGGAAGACGACCTCACGGTACATGTTCAATACCTCGACAGGATACTGATTTCTTTGCCAAATACGCAATATTCCACTTTCTCCGAAACAATCCTAGCGCAAGAGACCCGCCGATAATCCTGCGGTTCGGAAGGAGCTTTTCATGAGGGCTATAACCCCGTGATTCTTTGAAAATAGATTCACGGCTGGGATTTTTTTTTCCATTGATGGCCTTCGTACGGCGCAACAACTTTGAATGGAACAAATGAACCATTTGTGTCGACAACCGAAGATCCGCAGTAGTCAAACTGACTCGTTAGTGGGACCCGGACCAAATGTGGCTGGAGATATTGGCATCGTGGCTGTTGCATCCCGAAAAGCGATATAGCGGCTCTCGGAAGAGGAGATTTGCACTCATCTTGATATCAGTAGTCTTGATGTAGTCGGTCAACACAACATTGATGGCGAAAGCGCGATACGACAGAAATTGGAGAACAATTGCATTGCATTGTATACCTGTGTAATGCTGTGCCGTCCAAAGTCAAGGTAGCAATTGACGGGTCTGGACCTGCTGCTATCCCTGTGTCACTATCGACACACATGATGAATGATGTTAAACTCGGCGTTGCACGATTATCATTCCGAGCGAGGTATGCTGTTTCGCAGAATTTCACGAATGTACGGAGTACAAGGTGACCTCTATGATAATAAATTTGTCGTGTATTCTAAGTTGCTTTGAAGCAGCAATACATATTATCGTCGTCCTAATCGTTGCTGAATGGACTAGGGGTTAGGGTAACCCCGGGAGTCCCGATTGTCCCGTAGGTTTTAGCAGATGTAGAAGAGTAGAAAGAACACATAAGATATGGATATAGCTATTTCGATGTCATTTTCGCAGTCGAAGACATAATATCCTCTACTTATATAGCACGCAGCTCTTATAGACTTGACCCCGCTATCTTAGGGTTAAAATAAGCTCAGCATACAGCGACTGGCGCCAAGCCTGCGGAAGCTCTCCAGGAAGGGAAACACCTTGTGAGCTTTCCGACTTGCACAACTTGGGCATTTCAATCGAAGTGATTCTTCGATTATGCCATTATATATATTGAATACTACAGAAGAGGGTCTTGATTTTACAAAAATGGAAAGATAATCTCATTCCGTTTGGCTCTCACTCTCTTCGTCTGATTTCAGCTGTTAAGCTAATTCTCCGACGCACGTTCCGGTGGGAATGGCTTCTTCACGATCTGAAGAAACTCTGCCAAATGGCAGCACTTATGCAGATGACAAAGACTACGACCGGTTTCTGCAATACCCTGACAAAGTCGATTATTACAGCCTACTCGGACTCTCGCGATACCCACCCCCCACAGACAGCCAGCTACAAACCGCATACCACAACCTGTCGCTAAGTCTCCATCCGGATAAGCAACCCCCGCATCTCGTGGAAGCAGCCAACGCGCAGTTCAGACGTATACAGGAAGCATACACGACTTTGATCGATCCGAAGAAGCGAGTTGTTTATGATTTGGAAGGCGAGGAAGGAGTTGAGCGGGAATGGAGTGCGGGAGGACGTATGTCAACGAGGATGGAGAACGGAGATGCGAGCTTAGGGCAAGTCGGTCCAAGAGCAATGCCGCCTGCTGAGTTTAGGAGGTGGTTTCTTGCGAGAATGAAGGCCAGGGAGAGGGCGGCTTTGGAAGAATTGGTTGGCGCAAAGGTATGTTTTACTTGTTTCTCTTGCCTAATATAGGTCCTGTACTTACGTATGGAGCCAGGGATCCGTGTCGGTTACCGTCGATGCGTCCTCATGGATCTCACCAGGCGAGGAGGAAGACGAATTGCGGATCACTTGGCCGCCACCTATGCGTGTGAGTCGATATGTTCTTGGATACAATTTTAAGGCGGCCTTACCGGATTTCTCGAGTGCTTGGACATGGTTTTCTGGCAACCACACAGAACCGGAAGAAGAAATATCTCAGGAGGATGACAAGCCAGAAGAGCAGCTACAATCTTCACCTGAGGTCACATTTCATACCAGTATCAACGGTGCCGTTGTACAAATCAGGCAGCCATTGAAAATTAGTTACGAGGATGGAACGACAGAGATTGTCCAGGTAATCTATCCCGATCAGCTGTTGGTTGAAAAAGAGCATGCATAGTGACTGAGAATATTATAGATTGACGGCCCGCGTATACTAGGTGGTGCATCTTTCAACCTCGGTGCATCTATTAACCATAGTTTCCCATCTGCTGGATTGCAGGCAGGACCTCAACCCAAGCTTAGTATGCGGTCATTGCTCGATGGGGCATCCGTTGGTGGAACTCTGGGTATTCTACCTACTCGGACGCTGAGCATGCATATCCAAAAGCAAGTAGTTCCATTTCCCAACGGCAAACCATTCACGGTGCTCATGAAAACGGACATATCATCGAAGCCCAATAAATTCATGCCTAAAATCACAACATTTGTTCAGAGGCCGTTTGGGCTTCGGAAGTTTGGCACTCTGACGTACACTACTGGTTCACGATTGACATGGCCCTCATTTGTACGAGGCTTGTTATCACCGTTCATAGACATGTCGATTGACCCAAGAAGAGATTTGTTATCATCAAATAATGGTTCGTTACAACTTCAGTATACTACAATATCGGATCCTGTCACTGCAGACCTTGCTGGGGACCCTGAAATTCCAAAATCAACAAGAAACGAGATATGGCAGTGGAGCGTTGCTGCAACTCCAGTTGGGGGAGGTCTGAATCTGACCTACAGTCGCAATTTCTTCGCCGACAAACTCGAGGACGTTCCACGTTCAGAGTGGAATCTCGACGGCTACCATCCAACAATTCCTTTACCGGCTCATCGCGGTGTGCGAGTCGAGGTTGAGGCTTCCGTCGATCTGGAAGGGGGAATGACATGGGCTATAAAAGCTCTTCGACGAGTCGGCGATTTCACCACTATGGGTCTTGGTGTTGGTCTACGTGACAGGCGGGGTCTAGTCATGACAGTTCAATGGCATCGTCTGGGACAATCTATCAAAGTGCCCATTATGATTTGCCCATTCGATCTTGCAGACGCTGATATATCTACATTGGCCGTTCTTGTGCCCTGTCTTACCTATCTCGGCATCGAATTTGGTTACATTCGTCCACAAGAGAGACGTCATCGCCGTGAAGCAATTATCCGGAAGCGAAAGGTCCTCAAATCTCAGATACCTATGCGCCAGAAAGAGAGTGCACAACAAATTGAGCTGATGAGTGACTATACACGACGCCGACAAGCGCGTGAGAAGGATAAAGGCGGATTAGTCGTGGTAAAGGCTGAATATGGTTATATTCCGCCGAAGAATGCAAAAATTACCGATGATTTGACAGACCCTAAAGTCATTGATGCTACGATCCCTGTGGCCGCTCTAGTTGAAAAGAGTCGACTATTTATATCGAAAGACACTATTCGAGTAAGTCATTTACATCCCTCAACCAGGAGATGGCGATGTAATACTGACTTGATAATCTCAACCACAGTTTCAAATAATAGGTTTCTATGACCCAGCTCCTCTCCTTCCCAAAACATTAAAAGTATGGTATGATTTCCACGGTCTGCGTCATTATACCGAAGCCAAAGATGGAGAAGATCTGGCCTGTCCGCAAAGAGAACATATGCTGCTTTCAGAAGACTTGTAAATTATTGTGCTCACCAGTAACATGTATATTATTATGTTACCCTGAAAAGGAGACTTGTCTAGACTTCTCTTCTCTTTGCTCGATTGTCACATACCTAGCTATGTTGACGTTGGAGAAAAATTGCATGTTAGATGGTGTTTGGCTTTTATTAAAGGTATACCTTGAAGTCTTACATAGTATATTATTACTATAATTACTATTATTTTGGAGCCTTCACCCTCACTATTTAG
The DNA here is from genome assembly GCF_000003125.1 of Talaromyces stipitatus ATCC 10500. Classification (NCBI taxonomy): domain Eukaryota; kingdom Fungi; phylum Ascomycota; class Eurotiomycetes; order Eurotiales; family Trichocomaceae; genus Talaromyces; species Talaromyces stipitatus. The sequence continues at coordinate 1,498,309 of NW_002990116.1, forward strand.
GTACTCCTGCTAAAATATCTTAATTAGATCTTATATCTTCATATGAAAATATACATGTGTGAATCTGTGGTGAGAACATATCTATCTCTTTCGTCTGATGCCCTTCTAAAAATCTTCCTTTGTTGTTCTGATTTATGAGTATTTGCTTGTGATTCTCTATGATCTGTTGCTTGTTTCCCTCTATTAGCGTGCAAGTCCTAAGTAGAATGGATAGTCTATGTAGTATGTATAACAACATAAGAGAGGTTCTAATTTCACTTCAGTTTTGTTGCTTGGATAAGATATCTCTCGTAATGAGCCTTCTTTAAGGGGTACTCTCATCAATGAAACCCTTAGGTTTCCTAAAGTGTGTTGTTTACCATGACTGTGTCGTCGTGACGATTCACTGTAGGCACACAGTCTTACAAGACAGACTGTGCACATTTACGATTGTTTTCTTTGCAACCACTGCTGTTGTTTGACACACTCCTCTTCTGACTCCATATAAAAATCAACTGACCCTGTCTCAGCGGATCTCATCACCACACATCTTCCCTGAGAAACGGATCAGAAAAAACAACTGACAAGATGTGCTTCGATATTTGCATCGACTGCTGCCTTGAACAGTGGATGGTCTGTTTCTGGCCCAGCTTGGCTAAGCACAGGAAGAAACCAAAAGATGAATCAGAACTTGAGCATGTGTACGTCCGTCAACGAGTTGATGGAAAAGTTGTCAGGAGCATCGACACTCGGCCCGTACGACGTTCTCAGACTGTGAGCTTCATGTCCCTGCTAAGAATTCCAAGTTATGTCTGACTGAAGTACTTGCCATAAAAGGTCAATCGTGGAACGTCACGACTACCGCCAGGGGTTACTGTTAACGCTGGAAGAGCGCGCGAGCAAAGTCGAGCGAATGAAAGCCGTGACAGGCGACAAGTGAGGTCTGACTCAAACCAGAATGAGGCGACCGACAACACCAGTAACGACCGCCCACATAGAGACCGCAGAAACACAATAGATGCTGGTGTCCAAACCACCGATAGCCTTTTGAATGTTACAGCGGGACCTGCAAAATCGCGCTCCAAGGATCAGAGAAACCAGCGCGACGATACCCACCGGGGAAGAAACAAGGACTGGGACCAGGAAAACAACCAGGACAGCGACGACAACAACCAAGGAAAAAACAAGAACTGGAACCAGGAAACCGATAGGGGTGGCAAGAAGTCCAAATATGACAAAAGGGCAAAGCTAAAGACGCAGGAGTCAGATTCCCAAGAGGAAAGTTCAAAAGTCAACGATAGGAGCGATGATACCATGGATAAGACCAAGGGCAAGGCCAAAGCCAAGGACGACAACAAATCCCATAATCTAGGAACCAACGATCAGAAGAATGTCGACTTTTCTGGAGACCACAAGGACAAGAAAGATGAAAAAAAGAATGAAGACACTGAAGCATCTCCAGCTGCAGAAGCCATCGATGACTGGCCGGTACTTCCTGAAAACGAATCAAAGAGTCCAGAGGCCGAAGCATTTACAGCTGCGGAACTCATTGATGACTGGCCGGTCGTTCCTGAAAACGATTCAAAGAGCCCAGAGGCCGAAGCAACTCCAGCTGCAGAAGTCATCGATGACTGGCCGGTCGTTCCTGAAAACGATTCAAAGGCTCCAGACCCAGCGACCAATGCATGGAATGACTGGAATACCAGCGAATGGAATACTGGAGACTGGAATACTGGCGAGACTGGTGTTGACAATGTCAAATGTAAGAACTCCCAATCCCCTACCCAGGCCCGGAGTCCTGACACACCCTGGCAGCGTAGAGGATATTTCAGTGAACTACCATGGATCCGCTCATACAGGGAAACCGAGTGCAGGACTAGGCCTATGTCGTGCATACCGATCCAAGGTATAGACGGAGAGTATAGATTCTGGGTCTGCGATGCCAGTGGTGAATTTCGGTTGAGATCAAGGGCGGAAATTGACGAGCAATATCAACCAGGGCACTGGGTGGAGGACGAGTGGGGATGGGAGTATTTTAAGACCTATACCTACCAAAAAGTTTGATCAACATTGAATTCACTGGAAATAGTCAGTAGTCGACTCTTGATAGAGAAGAGAAGTAGCATTGTCTAATATTGAAGGGAACAGCAGCACCCGGCACATGATCAGCGGCCGGTGATCTATGTCGAAGCAATTGAGCACTTTTAGAAATTGTAGATACTAGCTCGTTTCCTTACTTTGTACCTCAATTTTGGCTGAATTTATCTACGTGAGGTACCAAGTTGAAGCTTTTCTACTGATGGTGAGATACTACGGTAGCCAAGATAAACCAACAGCGCAACCGTTGCCATCATCAAAACTTCAACATCCATCCTCTTTTGCAGTAAATTTACTTCAACGCCGCCACCACACAAATATACCCACCATGGCTTCAGTTGCATCGGGTCTCTTCAAGTCTCTACCAAAACCCAAATACACAGGTGAAGATGAAGAGATTCCATCTCACGCGCAGCAGCGTGGACCCCGAGTGCTCGGCGCGGGTGCCCTCGATGAGAGCCAGGTTGTATTAAGGGTACGTTAACCGTCACAACAGCATTGATTACTGTTCTATACTAATAAAGGTTTTACAGAGAACCGGACCTCCACCATACGGCAACAGAACGGGATGGCGACCGAGAGCACCTGAAGATTTCAGCGATGGCGGCGCCTTTCCAGAAATTCTCGTTGCACAATATCCGCTAGATATGGGTCGTAAAGGTGCCCAGTCAACGTCTAACGCGCTCGCAGTCCAGGTCGATGGAGAAGGAAAAGTCAAATACGATGCCATTGCGCGACGGGGTCATAGCGATAACAGAATCGTCCATGCCTCATTCAAAGACCTCATCCCACTTCGACAACGTGTAGATATGGGCGAAATCTCTCTCGATCGGCCGTCGGAAGAAGAAGTAGCTGAACAAATGGAAAAGACAAAAGATGCTCTGGCCAGATTGGTCACTGGAGCTGTTGCAGCTCAGAAACCCAAAAACGTTCGTGGTGGACAGAGAGCTGATCCTACATTTGTGCGATACACCCCGGCAAATCAGATGGGGGATACAAGTAGGAAAAATGATCGTATTATGAAGATTATGGAGCGACAGCAAGATCCCATGGAGCCCCCGAAATTCAAACACAAGAAGATTCCACGTGGTCCCCCGTCACCACCCCCGCCAGTAATGCACTCTCCGCCACGAAAATTGACCGCCGAAGATCAAGAAGCATGGAAAATCCCACCGCCAGTGTCGAACTGGAAGAATCCTAAAGGTTATACAGTGCCTCTCGATAAGCGTCTAGCAGCAGACGGTCGAGGTTTACAAGACGTCACAATCAACGATAAATTCGCGCAGTTTGCCGAAGCACTATTTACAGCCGACCGACATGCCAGAGAAGAAGTCCGGCAACGAGCACAAATGCAGCAAAAACTGGCTGAAAAGGAGAAGGCGCAAAAGGAAGAACATTTGCGACAATTGGCACAAAAGGCGCGCGAACAGCGATCTACTGCGGCATCGAGTCGTCGAGAGTCTCGTGCGAGGTCTTTTAGTGGTAGTCGCAGCCCTTCACCTGCATATTCGTCGCGATCAGTCTCACCTAGCGACGATGAGTCGGCGGCTCGAGAGCGGGAGAAGGCTCGTCGTGAGCGCCGACAGGAAGCGGAGCGACAACTGCGACAATCTCGTATGGGCACAGAACGTCGTATTCAGATGCTTGCACGGGAGCAAAATCGTGATATTTCGGAGAAAGTGGCGCTGGGACTAGCGAAACCTACCCAAAACACAGAGTCTATGTATGACTCGCGCTTGTTTAATCAGACTAGTGGACTGGGAACGGGATTCAACGAGGACAATCCTTACGATAAGCCACTATTTGCAGCTCAGGATGCTATTAGTAGTATTTATCGTCCTCGCGCGCAGGCAGACGATGAATACGATGAGGATGCCGCCTCCGGTGAAATGAGCAAGATCCAAAAGAGTGGTCGTTTTGAAGTTCTCGGACGAGCAAAGGAGGGATTCCGGGGTGCAGCAGAAGCTGAGGTAAGGTTACCGTTTTACCCTTCAAGAATTTATACTAATGCCGCACGTGTATAGGCTCGCGATGGCCCTGTTGAGTTTGAAAAGGACACTGCAGATCCGTTCGGCATTGATAGTATGATTGCCGATGTGACCGGTGGCAGTTCAAGCGCCGGTCAAAAGCGGTACGGTATTCAACAGGCTGATCGAGATGAAGATGGAGGTCGAGGATCGAAGCGGGCGAGGGTAGAAGAGGAGGACTAATTTGCATATCCTGACCGTTATGTCTAGCAGAAGGATGATTTTGAACTATGCAATCATGGCGTTGTGTAAAAATAGTGAATATTGGTTCATATACGAGGCTTGGACTTACGTCTATATTCGAACGTATGCTAGGATGTATTCCTTGCCTCCTGGCTTCTATGCTTACATCTTAGACGGGCTTTTATCAACGATTTGACCACATCTTCGTCAGTTGTATTTTTCTATTTCTGAGCCATTACATTACCTAATAGGCCTGTTCATCCCTCTTCACCTCGACACGGCATCGGAATTGCTTGGTCGATATGTATCAGACAAATCACCGCATAACTACAGCGCTGTGCCACTGGATTATCAAATCATAGTGGCTGAAGCCACGCTTAGCGCGTAGATATACCTCGGCACCAAGAGCATCCCCTTAGTCAACAGTCTGACACTATCAGCCCTCCTCCCCACAGAATCCTTCTGAAACTATGATAAATTGAACATAAAACGTGGGGGATCAAAATCCGGGGAAGAGCACATAGATCCGATCTCTTGCATCTTCGTATCGCAAGGGTGGTGGCATGGTACGACGTACGGACGCACGATCGAATGAATGAACGAATGTAATGTATTCACTAATTCGATTCATTCAGTGGCTATCGTCAAATGATCTATCCGGGGGCGTGTACAACCCCGATATTGATCACGTCAGCGGCTTATCTTCTTTCTTCTTGTACGGTGTAACGAGAGAAGAATGACTCATTTTTGCTTTTCTCTTCTTTGCTTTTTTCTGACGAGTTCTCAACTTGACTAAATGTCTACCCCGTGGGGGAGCGGATTTGAGTTTGAAGGTTAGGGTTAGCACGGATATCCTATCAGATGGACGGAATATATTGCTTTTCTTTTGTTGCCGCCGACACCCAGTTTATGAGTACGTATTTGGCTGGTAGTATTCTCACTGTAGACACAGAGTCCGAGATAGGTACCTGACTTCGTTCCAGTCCAGATACGCAAACCTCAACAGTATCCAGAGGTAGCGTGACTAGCAAGCATACGAAACACAAAGGTTGAGATAGGGTAGATTCGGCTGTGCCGTCCAATCGGTTGGCCGATTGTACCCTATCTTTGACAGTCAGACAATTGTTCCGAATTCTTCTCTCCACTTGATGCAAGTCAGATAGTAGTACGTAGGTAAAAAAGATACGTAGTTAGGTGTCAGGCTTGACGCTAATAGCACTCGTCAATATTAGTGCAAAAGCGCGATACGCGCAATAGAATCAGGCACAGACCTCGAAATGCATGGTGATTCTCAGGGTCTAAGGGAACCTTGCTCATAGCACTTCATACTTAAAATGCAAGAATGACTTTGATCTTTGATATTCCAGTCTCATTGGCCAGTGCCTGTCGAATAGGGAGTCTCGCAATAATCAGGCCAGACGAACCGCCATACCCTATTCTCCGATCCGCCCATCCTAGAAGGCTGTATTAAGGCCTGCACGTACCTCACTTAGCGCACGGATACTTGCATGAATCCCTGGTTAATTTACTGTCGAGGTGTTAGATGGTACAGTACTTGTGCCTGACAACTCAGCATCAAACACGACCATGCATAGATTGCTCAATCAAAGCCCAAGCGCTCCGGCCGCCGTTTAATACCCCTCTTTACGGCGTAAGTAGTGCCGGAATGCTGGATACGGATATTATTATTTCTGTAAACAAACTCGGTTCAGCTCGGCTTCTCAGCTCAGTCGTCATCGTGGCGGTTCAGGCGAACGCTGCTGTCAGTAACAGTGTTGAGGCTGTGTCTGCCTGATTGGCCGGGATGGCTAGAGAGATTGCCGCATTTGGACAATCATGAATCGCCAATCGTCAAAGCATGCTTCTCACGAGGCGACTGGCTTGCTCGTACAAAATACGTAGATGCACTGATCGTCCGGTGGCTGCTGTATGACTTGGCTGACCAGCTCGCTAGTGTGTAGAGAGATAGAACCCTTTCGGATTGTGAGTCAAGCTTGTATGTACCGGTACGCACGTGGGGAAAGATGCCGTCGATAGAGATAAGTGCGGAACAACTGACCGGAAGCAGTAAACACTTGGCAGCTAAGCGAGAAGATAAGAGGGTATTGACGCGAAGAAGATAAAGAAGAGGAGAGGGGAAGAGGAGAAGAAGAAAAATAAAGAGTGTATAGAGAAGAGTTGACCATACAAAAAGGAAGAGAGGGCAGAGGACCCACTCCGGATAAGGAAAGAGTCATCCCCATGTTCCCCTCTTCTTCTTCTTCTTCTTCTTGTTTATCTCTTTTATATACTCTCCTCGATTTTTCCTTCTTCATCTCTTCTCATATCTCCTTTCTATTCTCTCGCGACCAGACGCATCCGAGTCCTAACCACGCCAGAACTAGTCGACTAGCTAGGGTTCTGCACGGCCTTGGCTTAGGGCATACAACCTGACGGTCACTACTGTAACACCAATTATAGTTACATGAGGCCATTATCAAACTATTGATTTAATGCGCTAAGATCATTCTTGCCACCACAGAACAGTATCAGACACAAAAAAGTTTTTTTTTTTTTATTTTTCAGTGACAAGAGAAGGGAGCAAAGAAATTACACCATCCACGTTGAATCGCTCGAATTGCTGTCTTCTCTCTCGATAGGCGGCCACGCCATCGTGCATTTCTCTATCATAAAATCAGTCGCGCTCACGTTATATCACCTCTGATTGCCTAATTGCCAGCAACGCTTTGACTGGCTGATTCATACTTCTAAAAAGAAAGTATTTCTCTAGTTGTTCGTTGGTAATTCGAATTCATGCATTGCAAATTCATTCTTTCCAAAACACATAGTCGACTGCTGGTGGTGTATCCAGTCTCTACCGACTTCATCTATCTATCTTAATAGAGACCACTTACAACATGGACCAGTCATTGTCTCTTATATCAGCCACTGTACAGATCACAGTATGTCTTTTTGCACTGACTTAAGGGTTGTCAACCGTCAATGCTGACCTGCCTAGGATTCGGGTTTAGCCCTGGTCCATATTCCGCTGGATTTATATCCCTTCTTTGTGCAGCCGCTTTTGCGTCTGCTTTATTGCGACATCCCTGCGATCAACAAGCTCGCAGAGGAAGAAGGTGAAGATGTAGACCGCGCCAGCCTTACTCCTTTCAATCTCGGCTTCATCAATTTCTCAGTGACCCCTGTCGAGTGCTCCGTGGTATGCTCTCGTCAACTGGCAGAGCGGTTCTTCACGCCGCTGGCAACGAAATTCAACAAGCTTGCTTCGTCGAATCAAAAAGTTTGGATTAGTGACGATGACTTTATTGCCATGCAAGTTGAAGGTCAAGGCTTGGACGCTGGCCGACGAGTCCTAGAGTTAACCGGCCCTCTTGCTCTCGCCGGAATGTACGTATACAAGAACCCACTGGTTCTTTCCCTACCGCTGGCTAACAGTCTTAGATCTATCTTTTTCATTTCCACTTACTTCTCCGACTATATCTTGGTTCCGGCCCGGTCAAAAGACCAGGTTATCCACACTCTGTCGAGCCAAGGATTCACATTCGAGACCGACTCCGATCAGTTTGTTAACAACTTCAACATTCAGTCTCCCCCAACGCCGGGCCTACAGTCATCAATACATATTTCACCTCCATCTACGCCTCCGCCATCCACTGTAAACGAACTTCAAACTCGGACTTTTGAGTTTCTTCGAAAGAACCGGATTATCCCTCGTGTCGACCAGACTGTTCAATTAGTGCAATGTTCCGCCCATCATCGTGACGGTGACACCGAGTCCTCGGCTGCCATTCTTCGGAATGCACTCACAACTGCTCTCCTGGTCGATCATCCGCGGTTTTTGTCCCTGACTTTGACATCCGCCGACCCAGCTGCATCACTATTACTGGAGAAGCGCTTACTGCCACGGTTCACGCTTGATCCAAGCATGCATTCAGACGACGAAGAAAGCAGTATCCTTCTCGGATCCAAGGAAGACATTCTAATACCCATTACTCTCGACCTGCGTGACGTACCTATTGACGCTACCGGTATTGTATGCGGCGTCGCAGGCCGCCTCGCCGATGCTACAGGCCACAATCGCGATCCTTTCCCAGGCGCTGCCATGTCCATCGTCAGTTCTCCCGCCAATGAGTCTAAACGATTCTCTTTTGGATCTGCAAATATCGATGATCTCCAATTATCGGACAGCGTCAGCAGCTTGGCTCCAAGTACCTCTTCTGCCACCGGTCTAAAGGTCCCAGAGTATACTTCTGACATTCCCCCACCTGGTATTGAGGCCTACCATCCCGCAGTATACGACCGAAGACCGTCCCATGACGCCAACAGTACCACGAAATCTACATCCATCCCACATCATCGCCTTGAACCGGAACAATACGGCGATGCTGTTGAGATTAGTTTCTTAAGCACCGCCCGTGCCGGGACTGTTCTAGTCTGGGAACGTGAGATCAACCTCGCCGTCCAAGCTCTTGATGCCGAAAAAGCCCAACCCGCACCAACGGATGCAGAGTAATCAGAGGCCCAAAAAACATTCATGATCATGAAATTTTTAGATTGCGGGCATCACAGGACCGCACCAAAAGTTATTGACTTTTCTTCTCCAACTTCTTTTAATGTTATTTATTATGATGTGTCATGACATAAGATACCAAAAGGTTGAGTTTTATCAAGCGGATTGCAAAAAAATGTTGTAATAGCGGGCAAAAATTATCTCTTCTCTCTCTTCTCTACTGTGATTTATGTGTTCATTTATCTTCAGGTTGCATCATATGTATACTCATGAATGTCATGATAACTTGCACTGTCTTCTTTACTTGTTCTTCCGAAATTGTACATATAGGGGGTATATTCTGGTAAATCGCCATTACTGAATGAAATGACGTTCGCAAAAGACAAATCACCCCATTCTCACCGAATCTGACATTTTGAAAATATCTCCACTTACTGGATTTAAGTAGACGATCACTTTTTGAAGAAATCGGTAATCCGTTGCGAGCCCGTGGTAGCCGCTGCGGCAGCACGTTTATTTCTGATGCTCTTCGGTTTTGACGGAGAGCTACTCGTTGCACTCTTCATTTTCCGTCCTCCAACGGCCGTGTCTCTCTCCTTGACCGGCGATAGTGATTTTTGTCTTTTTGTGACTGGTGGGCTTTCGTCTGTTGAAAATTTTCGTTTCAGGCCTGATTGAGGGGATGTTTTTTTATCACGATCAGACCGAGGCACGGGTTTGGGTGCGTTGTCTTCCGTCCACTCTGCATCTACCGTTTCTCTGACCTCAGGATCAGTCTCGTTTCGAATCCGTCCTTTTTCTTCTTCTTTGTCTGCACCCTTCGCCGCTTCCTCTCCCTTCTCCTCCTCCTCCTTCTTCTTCTTCGCGCCCGCATTAGCAAAGAAATTAGCAATATTACTCTTATTCTCTCTACTATTGACCGGCACTAAAAACTCGGCCGAGTTATTCCCAACTTTGCCCACTTCCTTGGAGACCGGGTAACATTCTAATTCCCCTTCGTAAGGTTTCAGGATTGATTGTAGTTCCTTGTTCCATGTTGTTTGCCGGGGATCAAGCCAGGCTTGCATCTCTTTGCTGGCTGGGTCGAGGATGACGGGCATTCGGTCGTGGAGGAATTTTAAGTAGGGGTTTGAATCGGTTGTGATGATTGTATATGTATACAATTTCTCGTTTGAGTCTATACAATGAGTCAATCGATCCGACAGAGATAGAGCAGGGAACAAACCTTCATACTGAACACAATCCCAAAGACCAGCAAAATACATCAAATCTCCATCTTTCCGTTTAATGAAATGCGGCACTTTTTCCTTTCCTCCGGGACCCTTTTTCAGCCATTCGTAGAATCCCTGACAGATAATCACGCAGCGTTTCTTGCGTTTCATCGATGTCCACATCCCCTTATTTTCGGCGAGGGAGTCAGCGCGACAGTTGATTGTGCGCATCATAGAGCCGTAGTCGGGTTGTCGTTTTGTCCAGAAGGGGATTAATCCCCAGCGCATTTTTTGAAGTTTATATTTTATTGTCTTTTCTTCTTCGCCGTCCTTTTCAGCGGGGGATGATGATATGTTCTCACTGTCTTGATCGTGTGGTGGTGGCTCATCATCGAAGCCGTGGTCAGGAGAATCAGCGCGATAGACTGCGCCGTAGTATCCAGGGGCAAAGTTGTAGGTTTCGCGTATTTCGTCGTCTTCTGGCGCTTCGTCGACTTGCATTCCTTGTTCTTGCATGCGGCGTCGGACGAAGAACATGCGCTGGTTATGTTAGCGTGTACTGAACATACGAGGATGTTAGTTACTTACAACTCCGAGGGCATAGCGCCCGCACATCTTGTTTATTCAATATAGACAAGATCTATCACATCGTCGCAATAATGAGTGTAAACTGCTGAAGTTAAGAGATCGATTGGCGACGTCATGAAGGTGGAGAAAGCTCGGGCCACTTTGCGATTGCCATAAAGGTTAGGAGACGAAAATTGTCCGACTTCAGCATCATCCTCATCGACATTCGCTTGTACATTACGACACTATCATACTTGCGACACAAGTCATGGGGGTATAAACATCAGGGAATAACCATGTTTAGCTGCGCATCAAGGCGATTCGTCGCCTTGAGACTTCCCTCAACAGAAGCTTCACACGTTCCTCGCCGTTCTCTCTACAAAGATGTTCGTCCACAATCACGACCTACAACAATACAGCTCCCGATAACGTATACTTCTACGCAAATACGGACCGCAGCATTCTCCCAACGTATCCGACGGACTTACCGTTCTGCAGCCAGAGACATCTGGCGCAAGAACCCAGTCTTCTTCCCCTTCGCCATCGTATCAATCATCGCGGCTACCGCAGTCTCCACATATCTATTACGAAGATTCTACCTTAGTGCAACAGAGGTCGATGAAAAAGTCAACCGATTCCCTCCCGCAGTCGCCAAAGAATTACGCAAAGCGTTGTACTCCACAGAGATCAATCTCGAACCTCAAAAGGCTTTGGAACATTACAGAGCAGCTTTGCGCGTTGCAACGGAGCTAGGGATGCATCCCTGGTCTGACGAAGTGTTGGGAATCAAGCTTCAAATGGCCGATATGTTGGTCAAAGCTGGATATCACAAACAAGCCGTTCAGATGCTGACGACGGTTATGAAGGATGCCTTTAAATGGGCCGCGGATACAAGGACCAGATATTCCGTGACGTTACCAAAGGACAAACCTGTGGCGGACCCCAACTTGCGAGATTTACTGGTACCGGAAGAGGAGACGAAGGAATATGAATTGAGACAAACTGATAAGACCATGAAGAAAGTCATTGGTACGCATTTACTCATCGCTGAGTTGCAAGAGGGTGAACATTTGAAAGATCCCGCCAAATCATTCCTGGCACGGAGACAGGCGCTGGAAATCTTGAGACAAGAAATACGCTATCGAGAGGCTCGTGGTTTACCTGCCCTGGCTACTCCTGAGGAAGGAGATGGTTGGTTGAATGCGGAGGAAGTCGGACACATCATGTCTGATCTCGGGGAGACTTGGTTGCGTGCGGGGAGACCAGATAAGGCTCTGGAATTGCTTATGCCATCGATAGCGATCCTGCGAGACGTGGAGGGTAAAGAAATCACCTGTCGACAGGTCGTCTTGCTCGCCAACATCGCAGCTGCAATGTTTGATCATAAACCTGACCAACAAGATGCCACTAACAAAAAGAGACCCCCGGTCACTGTTGAGCAACAAATGCAATCCTCTCGAGCATGGGCCCTTAAAGCAATCGAAGTCTCCAAGATGGTCCAAGAAGATATGCGCGATGAAGACTGCGATTTGGGCTGTGCGGCAGCAGCAGATGTCCTTTCAGCCATTGCGGACTGGCGGGGAGCAGATGAGGAGGCTCGGAAATGGCTTCGTGAAGAGAAACGGTATTGCGAATCGGCGAATTATGCAGAAGGTGTTGAGAAGGCGGTTACACTACTGGCAAGTTATGATCGAGCAAGAAAGAAGACGGCAAAGGTACAATAACTTGTATATTAGTTGAATACTCTGCATATGTACACTACCTATTCATGACTGGAACATACCTCTTCAATCCAGTGTCTCGTGCTAAGATCCTTTACACCGATATGCATATGTATGACCAAGTGGGAAGCACTTAGATTTTTTAATGTCCTGATTTTATTCAAACATCTTGCATGATAATAAACGTCACATAGCCACTCCTGAACGACTTCTGCTTCCCTGCGAAGGGTAGAGATCGAAGGGAAACGTTTCGAAAAAGATGATGCTTTACAATCCCAACCAACCTCAAGTGGTAATCAGAGAAAGTTTGCGCAAAAAGACGAAAACTCATAGTAACAGAAAAAAGAAATTCTGGCTTTCATTAATGCTCATCGCTTCATTCCATTTCCTAGAACCCAGCCTCCATTCTTTTTCTCAAAAAGAAAACAGTCACTCAATCGGAATAGACAAATTGAATGTGGTATTTTTGATGGATTCGTTGCCCTTTTTGATAATTTTTTCTACAAAATTCCGTTTCAATTCTTTGCTCCTAACCCAACATTAAAAAAAATCCCCATTTATGCTCGTGACATAACACCCCAAGCACGGATCTTGTTGTCGGTATAACCAGCGAACAAAGTCTGACCATCAGCGCTCCAGGCCAAGGAAACACACTCGGGCTCACGGCTCTTCTTGCCCTTCTCGACATATTCGGGCTTGAGCTCGTCAACCTTGCTCTTCTTCTCGAGGTCGAAGATGGTGATGCTGCTGCTGGTGGCGGCGCAGAGCCAGTAGCGGTTAGGGGAGAAGACGAGGGCGTGGATCTCGTCACCGGCCTGGAGGGAGTAGAGGTGCTTGGACTCGTTGAGGTCCCAGAGCATGGTGGTGCCGTCCTTGCCACCGGAAGCGCAGAGGGAACCGTCCGGGGAGATGGTGACGGTGTTGATGTATCCGGTGTGTCCGATGTGGTCGGTTTGAAGGCGGCAGGAAGCGAGTTCCCAGACCTGAATTGGTTAGCTAACCCGATCAATTGATATCTCCTGTAGCTTGATGTATTCATGACACGGTGGATCGATCAGGGCATAATGGTGTTGTTTGTCTCATGGCCCGAAGGCTCTGAAGTAGCAAATACGTTTGATGCAATACATCATTCGACTCGCACGAATCTCGACGTGCAGAGAATAAACATACCTTCACAAGCTTGTCCCAACCGGCAGAGACAATAACGGGGTTCTGGGGGTTAGGGCTGAAGCGGACGCAAGACACCCACTCGGTGTGGCCCTTCTCGGTAATGGTGAACTTGCAGTCACCAAGGGTGTTCCAGAGCTTGATGGTTCGGTCACGGGAACCGGAGACGATCTGACGGTTGTCGGCAGAGAAGGAAACGGAGAGGACATCGCTGGTGTGACCGCTGAAGACACGGGTGGTGTTGCCAGTCGCAAGTTCCCACAAACGGAGAGTCTTGTCCCAGGAGGCAGACAAAGCGTAGGCACCGTCTGAGGAGATGACCTATTTGACCGGTCAGCCCCATGCTCTCAAAACAATGGTTGTCCATCCAATTATTGTCATCCATAAGCTCGAAAAAAAAAAACGTACACAGTCGGAGACAATGTGGGAGTGGCCCTCAAGGCTTCTTTTGGGGTAACCGTATGCTTGGTCGTCACGAGTCAAGTTCCAGACGATCAAAGTCTTGTCGCGACTGGCGGAGAGAAGCATGTTGGGGCTGTAAACGATGCCATTGAAATTAGCAAGATTGTCGGCAACAACAACGTAAAAAAAAAAATCGAGATCACGCCGTTCTTACTTCTCAAGAGAGGTAGCCAAGCTGGTAACCCAGCCATTGTGGCCCTCAAGAGTTCCGCGAAGGATGAGCTGCTCAGCCATGATCAAGGTTTGGCGACAGGGAAAAGAACCTTGAAACGGGGAGAGGAGAAAGGAGGAGAAAGACGACTAGAAGGGCTATCTATATCGTTTGAGCGCCGTGCCGCTTCAAGTTCTTGAGGAAAATGGATGGAGTAATCCGTAAGCGCACTAGTTCGGGGTTTGTGCCCTAGTAACAGCCCTAAGCGAGCTTTTGCTTTGAGCCACAGACACCACACCGCCTACTGGATACAGCCTAGCATGTTATTAGTCAGCATTATTATGTGGCTTGCTTCTGTCAGCATCAGGTACAGTGCCATACAGGCTATCAGAACGTATCACATCGGACTAATAACACACTATGGGACATCACCATACAAATGAATCGAGTAATATACAACGACATCGACTCTACGAGTCAAACACCTTCACATCTGGCATCCGGCCCAAACCGCTTCCTCCTCGTTTCTTCTGTTTAGCGGCATGAAACCCGACTGCACTCTTATCCTGCACATGCTGTCTCACCAAGGCCAAAATCTCCGAATCAGCCCATCGAGAAGGCACCGGACGATATGCAGGTTTGAATGCTCCCACTGTCTGCGCCCACTCACCAGTCTTGCCGGCTCCTTGCTTCCATGCCTCCGTCGGCGTATCTACCTTGACGGCAGAACCGGCATCTCCTGCTGAAGAGGATGCAATTTTTTCGGCCTGTTTTGGTTCTTGAGTAGCCCAGTAGTAAATATCCCAATCGTTCTCGTCGAGGAATTTGTCGTATTGTTGTAATTGTTCCTTGGACATATTTCCGAGATATACGTCTGCAAAAGTTGACAGTAAAAGATCGGTCTCGAGAATGCCTCTCTTCCGGCTTTGATCTATATTCGACAGTCAGTCCTGCTCAAAGTACACCACATTCAACGACAAAGTTGGCATACATAGTAACCTGGCACGCATTGTGCTCGTATCTTCACCTTGCCTCTTCAGCGGCTCAACCTTGAACGTAATACCCTCCATCTCACCCACTTCCAGCTCCGGTTTTTGAGCACCCGCAGATTCCCTCCCGCCAGTCAAATGTTCAACCTTTCCGGGATACGGATCAGCTGGCTTATAGTTTGGGTCGACAGTGCTCAGAAAATCTGGCGGAGAGCTGTCAGCACCAACTTTCGGGTAGTCCTTGGTAAGTGTCGAGGTAGTATTCGGAATGGATTGGTTCAAAGGGCGCTCTTTTTGAATCTCCCGGTGTCCTTTGGCGGTGCTCGGAGCGCGTTCATTGGCACGATGTGCTGATAATCCAAAAGCTCGACTTTGTGGCTGCAAGTTTGGAAAAGTCCTTAGGCCATTTCGTGCTGTCGGTCGCAGAGACCGAATAAATTGTGCTGCTGCCATTGTATACAAACTCTGCAGCAACTGATATAGTCAGCTGTCCTAGAAATACTCCTCAAAGCGAAATGAATACTTAAACTGATGTTGTAAGCATGCAAAGAGGCAAGTTTGACATCATATTGTTTTCTCCTGTTTGCTCTGTTTGCATAAGCAATAAAATTGGGTAGGTACCTCGGCAGACTGACAAGTCTCTACATCATAACCAGTCAATAATCAAAAGCCCCTCATACAGCCTATCAGAGCAACCAGAACCTTACCTCACGATATTTTGAAGACTAACCCTGCATGATTTTTAGATAATCTTCAGTTTAGCATCCGCGCTATCGACTCATATTCCTCAACCCTACTGGAGTTTCCTTTAGCGCGTCGGTAACGCGTTGCGCGTTGTCGCATTGCGCGCTGTCCAGTCTCTATCGCCACATACTGAGCCTTACTCGCAAAAATGTCATTTCTTCAGAGCCTGTTCCGACGGTTTTCAAGAAAACAAGAAGAGACGCCACCAGAAAGCCACCAGCATGAATCTTTCGAAGACGACGCAAAGCTGGACGATGACACAAACTGGGAGGAAGATACAAACCAGGATGACAGCACAAACTTGGAGAACGGTACAAACTGGGATGACGATGCAAATATTGATGCCGGCACAGATTTGGAGGACGATGCAAACTTGACAGGAGAACAAGAAACGAAAAATGATTCAGACACCCAGACAGATCTCAAATGGAAAGGCGATACCCACCCCAATACTACCACTGGCTCATCAGGAGATGATAATAAATGGACACCACGAAAGTCGGATGCGGAACCGCAGTATGCTTACTCCCGTGATAGGCCGTACACTCCTCGCTTTGTTAATCAAGGGTATGAAGTCAATAACCAATGTTGCATATGAGATTATGGCTAACGTAACCAGAAACTCTCATCTACCACCAGCAGTCAATGCTACAACGCTAGCTGCTTCGACGCCACAATATCTTACACATGCACCTCCTTCATCTTCGTTTTCTACAAGGTTCGTGAATGAATCGCCCACGACCGTAGTAAGCGAACCTCGAACAGGGCCGAGAATCAAATTCTTTAAACCCGCGAGAAAAAGAACATCTAAACGCTTGAAAGACCAATCTCTCACAGTCCTGGAGCGCAAAACCTCTCCAAGCTCGCAAGAAAACTATTCTATCACCCCTCAAAACGCCCCCGAAGTCGCCCCCAGAACCGCTTCCCAAAACGTTACCCCAAACGCTCCTCAAAACGAAACCAATACGAATCTGAAAACTGAACCCTCCACTAGCACGAATGACAAACCTATAAAACCACAGGATGAAAGCACATTCGATCAAGCTGATATAGCTGATCAACCTCGTCTACCTTGGAACTGGACCGCCTTTGGTACGAAGACCAAGGAGGTATACGAACCGACTGCAGTTGGTAAATGGTGGTATATGTGGGCTCAAGAGAATCGAGACAGTCCGCGGGTGGCTAGCAATATTGGAAGGATAATGGAAACGGAGCTTGGAGTCCAACGAATTGGTGCGGACAGATGTACACGATGTCAGATCCAGGGACTAGAGTGTTGGGTCTACAGCGTCAAGGCTAGATTTCAAGTCAACAATCCGGGCAGTGCATGTGCACGTTGTCGTGCGGATCCGGCATGCATGGGCTGCAGTTTGTCACAGCGGTCGAAGAAAAGGAAAGGGAGTCCTTTACCACCCCCTCCCCCGCGGCTACTACTACCAAAGGGAGGGCATCCAGCGTATAGTACTCAATATATGAGTCCTGAAACGTCCACGATCGGAGCATATCAACCAGCATATATCGCACCGAGCAGCCGAATGCCTTACTCGTAGGTACTTTGCAGTTGCTTCAAAGACGTCGGCATAACTCAAGCTTTGCTATCTTGATATCCATGTTAATGGCTTTATTGGATTCAAACTTGATTAGTGTTTGATAAACAAAATATCATTTCGAGGATGACTCCGAGAATATCTCTTAAGTATAGTAACAGTGAATCTGTAGCTAGTCGTATAAATTTGCATGGGTGTTACATCTGTTCCAGAGTCAAGCACCTGGTTCTCAGGCTTATTGGTGGTTAAAACCAAGCATTGTGGGTTGCACTAAGCGATTGACAGTCTCCAGAGTACTATGTATGGAGATGGTGTTGGAGACGATGTGACCGGTGGCTCAGGCATCACTCTCGGCCAGTAAGGTGTCTTCACGTGACCACAACCATGATTCGGCATGGATCTCCACCAAAAACCAAGCTGACGATTTTGTTACTTTCTTCTGGAAGCGAGTTTGAATTCCCTGCTATATATAAGACCGTCTTCGACTGCTGAAATTTCCCTGAGACAGCACCCCTTTTTTTCTCGCGACAATATCTCCCAGCACTTATTCTCCTGCAAAATATTCCGCCGCCGGGCTCGTTTCTATGTATACTCATGGGCTCCACGCGCCAAAGTCCGCTACATCAGGCAAATGACCCGTAGTCGAGCTTGTGACCCGTGTGCCACGAGGAAAATAAAATGTGATCGTGGAAATCCATGCGGACGTTGTCATACTTTGGGCATTTCCTGCACTACATCCCGAGCTCAATCCAAGCCCGGTCCCAAGGGGCCATGGGCTGAAAAGCGGCGTTTGGCCCGTCTCCAAGAAAGTATCTTGCAAGATTCAGCAACTGTACCGGAGAGTCAACTTGTGCCTGTCATTCCGGAGCAGCAGCAGCATGGAGACGGTGGTAGCAGTAGTAGCAGTACTGTGGAATCTCCACCGACCAGCTCTCAATTCTCGCCAACCTTACCAATTCCTTTGATTCAGCAGTACCTCGATGTATACCATGAACGACTATATTCGGTATGGCCGGTCGTTGACCGGGATGAAATGAGTTTACGGATTCAAGATCCGGAAGATGCAGAAGCTTACGCTTTATGTACAGCCTTAACGGCGGTTGTCCTCGCGCATTTGAAATTCAATCCCTCGGATATCGCTCAAGCTGCTCATGCGGTTGATAATACATGGGTAGCTGGGGAGTCAGAACGAGCAAGAGCTACACTTCGTTATCATGAGAAACCAAGTCTCGAACTATTACTTTCGTCTTTTTTTCTACATATTTTCTATGCAAACCGTGGCCATGTTTGCAGAGCGACAGTGCTCATACGTGAGGCGATCACATTGGCACAGTTTCTCGAACTCGATCAAGCTAAACACTACATAGGGCTATCCAAAAAGGAAGCCCAGTTGCATCTTCGTATAATACGGATTCTGAGTATCACAGAACGGTATGCTATATCCCACAAAGTGAACTGATTAGTTTGACTCACGGACAGAATTGTTCAGCGGCCATACAACTCGATTCGATCTACCGAGAATCTTGGTATTAGATCCCGATTTACCCCAGCTAGAAACTCAAGATGTCCAACCTGGCCTAGTTGCATTTACAGACCTGTGCCAACTTTTCCATACATTTGGCCGCGCTATGGATAGCGACATGCTGATTCGGACGGCTGACTTTTTCGTCGGCACTGATAAGCAGCTACGAGGACTGCAACAGGTAGAGTCAAAGATGCAAGTCCAGCAAGCCGACTTTCTTATTACTCAGCAATGGATGAGGATAATGGTATGGAAGATGTCTATATTCCACATCAAACTTTCCGTGAACGCGGATGACGAGAATTTGAGCATTTGTTTTCCTGAACACGTGGCAGAGATTGTGCTCATGTATCTGAGTCATCTTTCACGTAATATCATCGAGGCTCATGGTATAGGCATGGTAAGCTCACCTATATTCAACATTTCCATTGAAAGCTTGTTACTGACTCTTGTTCCAGCAAATGAAATTGGCAGACGTAGCAATATCCCTCGCAGATATGCTATCCTGCATACCATGGGTCTCCGAACGCCGACAAATCATGAAAGTCGGCCCGGAAGAGATGGTCTGTCACATCGCTGAATTCTTAGCCTCACTACGAGGAAATGTGAACCCTAGAATGGAGATATTATTCGAAAAACTCCAGTTTCGAGGATGGGGCAATTCTCCGAGACCAATGCCCGGTTTCTCTCTCGAAACCTTACCAACTACTATTCCTACGACAACCCCGACTCCGATAACAACGGTACTCCCTATTCGGCAGATTGAAGATATTTGCAATGAAGCTGAGGAGGAGGAGGACGATGATGAATATGATGATTATGTGAAACGGACGATACTGCATACGGCAGACCACTATTAACTACTCTGCACCTGATGACGTATAGGACAGCACCACAGGGACTGGTATTCATGTTTCGATCACGTATTTATACTACATTGGCGATGCATCTAGTTCTTAAGACCATTATGGCATTGCATTATATTACTCCAATCAATAATTACTTGTTCATGGCCATTGCATTGGTGAATACAGCTCACATCGAGACACTTAATAATAGCCATCAGATCCTATATTCAAAAACCAATTTTTACAATCTAAGTAAAGCACTAAATAGCTCTTATATATAGGCGAAAACGGCGAACTGTACGTATCAAACCCAGAACTCAAGTCGTAAAATCATTAGAAGAAAAAGTATTTAACACATCTGCATACCCATCATTTCAGGCATGATAGGATCATCCAAACCAGGAATATCATCAAAATTCTCCAACTGCCAAAACGCTCTACATCCCGCCACGAAATGCTGCGAAATGTCCGTAACCGCATCTTCAGCCATGGGGGCAAAGCAAAGACGCAAATACTTAGATGCGCGACCACGTATGGCTTCAGTAGGCGCGAACATTGTACCAGGAGCGCAAAGGACTAAGAAAGGTTTTTCAAGTAGGAAGAGCCATAGAGCCTTGCAAACTTTTTCAGCGCCATATATTTCGAGTAAAGGATGCGTGTCGTAGCGGATTTTGATCCAAATGAACATTCCAGCAAGGGGCCAGTTGAAGTCGTACATGGGTACTTTGCTGACGACGGACCAGCTATCGAGACCGCCGTTACTGGGGGCACGTCTGTGCTTGGCGGCAGGGGCAGGTTTGTCAATGGCGACAGTTCGACCTTCTTCTAAGGTACTGCACATGTCGTGTACGCGACGCTCGTAGGCATCTCGTAGTCCTTCGAGCCATTGGATCCATCCGTCCAATGTCCAGCCTAGGTTATCTTTATCAGTCGCTTTGCGTGCTGCGGGTGAGCTTTGTTGTTGCAGTAGCAACTGTGCGACCATGACTTGGACAAAGCCCGAAGGTTGCTGGGTTGAGGTCTCGGTGATGCGCGCTATACGTTCAATAATAGCTGGCTGGGCGGTAACCCAGCCTAGACGACAACCGGGTGCGATGGTCTTGGAGAATGTATCTAAACGTACGACACGGCCATCCACATCAATTGACAAAAAGGATGGCACGAGGCTGTCCAGGAATTCGTAGCCGGAAGATCGACCGTGTGCATTGTAGTTTCGGTTGAACAAATCTGCCTGTACAGCATCCCCGCGATATTTGGCGGCATGTTTCCTTGACGAGGGGAATTGAAGATTCCAGTAGGGTTCATCCTCGATTATGATAATGTCGTATTTCTGACACAAGGCATAGATTTCCTTGCGACGCTCAATGGAGGTTGTGCTACCGGTAGGATTCTGGCCGAGGCTGCGTCATAGTCAACATCTTCTTCTTTTCCTTCTTTTAGTGAGACAAACTTACGTCACAGTGTACATCAGATGCGGACATCTTCCCTGGCTAAAGTCCCAATTTTCAAGCACATCGGCCAAACCGCCTGGTCCAGAAGCCTTCATTCCATCAGCGTCCACAGCAACTGTAACGATATTAAGACCACGGGGCTGAACTGTCTGCACAGCATTCATATAGGCAAACTCCTCAAAGAGAACACCCTCTTTGTCTCGAATCCAATCCCTTGTCTTGTTCCAGGGATTAGTAAGAGCCTCGATGACCTTTCCAAATCCATCGGTGTTGCCACATGACATGATAATCTCCGGTCCTTCAGCGTAGGGGATGTTGGGATGAAGGTGATCGCGAGTAAGTTTGCGAATAAACGCGGCCAAAGGTGGATAACCTTCAGCGGTACCATATTGAAGAGCAGTTGATAGATCAATCTTTTTGAGGATATCGGTGGTATCCTGGATCTTGGGTACTGTTACATGCCATTCTGCCGGCTTGTTGTTTTTCCCTTTTGATGAGTCCGGTAGGTCGAATCGAGATGGCCGTGCTGCCGCTGCTTCAAGAGTATCATAGGGAAAGTAGGATTCGTGCGGCAGGCCTGACATAATAGTCTATTAATGGATCCGTATCTACAAAAACTGATATGGAGAGATAACCACCTACCACCGGCCACATTCTGCATTCCAGGGATTTGAAACCATTTATATAGCCCCTTCACGTTGCTACTCTGTCTATTCTTGGTAGTTTGCGAAAAGTGGTGGGATAAATCCAAGGGAGGATGCAACGAGCTCCGGAACTCTGGATGTTGAGCCATTGTCGTGTGTCAATCTGTGGCGGATATGCAAGCCGACCGGACCGTTGAGAAAGTCTCCGATGGATGTAGATCTGCTGAACAAGGATGCAGGTAACTACTAGGATGTCGTGATTGAAGATGATACCCTCACATCTG
This sequence comes from Talaromyces stipitatus ATCC 10500, assembly GCF_000003125.1. NCBI lineage: Eukaryota > Fungi > Ascomycota > Eurotiomycetes > Eurotiales > Trichocomaceae > Talaromyces > Talaromyces stipitatus. Next base: position 1,520,413 of record NW_002990116.1, read on the forward strand.
TCAGAATTGGTGTTGTTTCGATGTTGACTAGTTGGGGAGACAGCACATTATTAATTCATGATTACCTGGACCACTGATAAGTACGATAAGTGTGCCCTACTGGGTTGTAATGGTAATACGGATCAATTACAGAACCAGGTACCCATATTTAACCAAGAATTGTTTATCAATTCAAGACATTTCACCAATAATATTGAAAATAGATTTCTAATGGTACATTCAGAAACAAATAATACGAGACAGCTCCCATCGACTCCCCCAGACCAGCGGCATTACGGAGACCGCTCAACAACGCCTTATCTCTGTCAAATTGCCAATTGCATGGAGAAGGGCGCTGTCCAATGATATATGTTACTTCTGTCAAGCTAAGCCGTTACGATCGGCAATGTCGTTTTTTACGAAGGTATTGTAATGTACGATACGTATGGTACTTTCGTGTTTGAAGATAAAGATAGAGTCGAGAGATACGATAACTACAGACTGGAAGGAATATCCTATCCAGGTTAGGCACTAACAGCAAGACGATGTAGATTGATGTAGATTGATGTGAGATTGACTCGATCTGACAAGAGTCACGTGGTTAATTTTGTTTCTAAGGCAGCAACTTGTAAACATTCCGCAAGCCTAGAGTCCTGACTTTTATCTTCCAGGTGAGACAACGGGACAGCCTCATGATATTAGGTTTATTGTTTGTGAACTTGAAGCTATCTTTCTTTGCTGCTACTAAAACTATGTAGTATCATAACCACGAAGCCCGGAGATAGGGGTGGCCGGTCTCTAAACCCCGTTCAGAGACTAGTTACAACTTCTTATAGCATACGGAGTTACTCGTTTATAAAGCGGTATCCCACAGTTATAGGGCCTCTAGCAATCAGAATGTTTAGTCTCTCTGCATTTTGATGTGGCATTTGATCTTGAGGATGATATTGGTTGATCACCCTGGAAGAGAGAGGCCAGGGGCCCTCGAATCTATCTAATATAGTGGCCCAGCTTAAGCGAGGTCACATGACAAGCCGCGGCTGACCAATGACGGCTCACAATAGTCATAGAGTCATTTCAAAAGAACTTCTCTGTTGAAGACATTCCTGATCTGACTGGGAAGGTTGTCATAGTCACCGGGTGAGAATCATTGACATTATAGCAGCCTTTATACAGACCAACACAAAATCCGTTCCCTAGTGGTGCCACGGGAATTGGTAAAGAGGCGGTAGAGCAGCTATTAAAGCACACTGCCAAAGTATATGTTGCTTCTCAATCGAAAGGAAAATTCGAGCAACTCTGTAATCACCTTGAGCCGATCAACCCGCATATGACAGCAGGTCTGCACTTCCTTGAGCTGAATCTGTCAGATGCAAGGAGCTGTATCTCTGCTGCAAAGTAGTTCACCGAGTTCGAAGAGAGACTTGATGTTCTTATTGCGAATGCTGCATTGTCTGTTGTAGTGAGTTACCTCCTGCGGGCACTAAATTAATTGCTGACTAGACATAGCCCGAGACCTTGTCAAGTGATGGAATCGAGATACAATTTGGTGTGTGTATTATACAATCTCTTGGTGCATGTCATCTCGCTGACAATATTGCAGACAAACGTAAGGGATTACAAATATAACTCTGCATATATGACCTCAATAGACGCTTACGGAGTTGGAGATTCTGTAGTACTTTGGCCATTTTATCTTCACGTACAACCTTCTAGTATGACCTTGGGGATATTGCCTCTTGTTTTCCAAGCTTGCAATCTGCTAATCCACCATTAGGACCTGATTCAACGTACTTCCAAGTAATTCGGCAAGACGAGGATTGCTATTGTTGAACAAGAACCTCGCTAGGGCTACAGAAAATATTTCCTTATTAGTTAACGGTGCTATTAACACCCTGCCTACGATTGTTGATCCCTAGGGGTCCTGCGCTCGTTAACCATGAATGAAGAATTTGAAAGACAGCCAATTTCCTGAATCTCATAATCAAAATGTTGGAATTCATGAGACACCGAAGGTTTCCCCCAAATTGGTTCGGGCTCTAGACAGTTTCCCCCGATCTTTACATATGCGGCGAACTATCCTCAAAACATGTCTTAAAGCGTGGACATTAAAGATAGTGACAGAAACGTCAGGTTGTCAGAAGTCTCTCGAAACATGAACACACGCCGATGTGAAGTTGCGTAAACCAAGGACAGAGTCTATCTGCAATGGCTGCAATGCATGTTTGTCGACTCAGAAGATCTCTTTCCCGAGTCCATTTCCGGTTGCTACGGTACCCGGGCTGTTGGCTGGCTGAAAGAGTCAAGTGACAAATCTTCGCCCGCCTCGACCCTGGCCAATAATTTTCAACTGTGCATCGCCTGCAATCTAGCGGTGGTGGCTTGCAGGTGATTGGAAACATCCATCTTTGAAGAAGTGGACGAACCTAGGTTCCTGACCACCCACTGATACTTTTAGCTGCTTGCTTAGACCCCTGCCACCTGTCATCCCGCCACTGTCAGTTTTCCAATCCTAACACCGGAGTTGGCTACTTTTGCTTGTTATTGTGAACCACATTGCAGCACGGAGAGCTTAGTTTCCCGCTTGACTCAGTTCTACATATGAGAATGCAAGCCACTGTTCTAATTGATGTACCAGAGTTCGCGATGGATGAGGGGGAAAGTATGACTTGAAAATTGGACCTGTCCATACAGACTTGCAACTCGTCTTAATCGATCAATATTCATTTCATCAGCTAGCCATGAACTCCCACTTCTACCTTGCTCCCCTAGAAAATTGGAGAGACGGATGCGCTGCTCTCTTGGTGCTGCGAGACCCCCTTTTTGTCATGTTGGAGGAAGGTTATCTGCAACGGGAAATGCTCCCATATAAAAGGATGGGTCTCCTGGAGCGATTTGAACTTCCCTCTGGTATCAAGAGTACAAGTGGAATTGTCTAGGCTGCTCGAGCTATGAATTTTTTCGCAAAAATGAAGCTATCTCCGCACTTGTGCCTCGTGTTGGGTACTGTGGTTGCACTTCCCCTGGATCCTACACCATCCAACTGCAGCTGCTTGGCAGATGCAGTATCCGTATTCAGTGCTAATCCTTTAGCTCCTGCTTTTTGCTCTCAGTTTGTTGGTGTTTCAACAGTGGTGGTGTCAACTACAGTCACAACTCCAGCGGCAACCACTGTCGTTGTCGAGACCGTACCAGCTCCATTCACCATCACGGAAACGTTTGTGGACTTTGAGAGCACTGTAAGCTTGAAATCACATCAGAGGATTCATATCTGATTGCTAATGGTAATTAGAGCACAACAATCACAGAAACCTTCAACATTTCTTTTGTATGTCTACCTTGCCCTTGCGCTGGCGGTAGTATGAACAATATTTGCTTACCTCCTCTTGTAGGAATCTACTCATATTGTCACCGTCACATCTCCTACAACAGAATGCTACTCTGGAACCAGCTTCGGAAACGCAGCTGGTCCAGCAACCGCTGCTGCAACTACCGTAGCAGGCAAACTTGTCAGAAAGGCATCTTCCATTACTCCTCTTCCGACAACACTATCCCTGTCCCTATGGCCACTTCCCACGCCAACTTGGGTACCTCCACTGAAGGACTCATTATTGTCTTCAGCTTGTGAATGCTTTCTCGGCCCGTCTCTTACTGTCACCGAAACTTCAACCGATTGGGTGGCATCTGGTACTGTCACTGCTACTATCGATGTAACGACAGTCCCCGTGACTACGGAGTTAGTATCATCCTAGAAGTCTGGCAGGAATTGGTAACTGACTCGTCGTCAGAGTTATTACTTTAGTCACAACCCACACTGCATTTGTGGTCACGACTGAGTCTATAGCAACATCGACCAGAACTACTACCACTACCTCATACACTCCTGTACCAACTAATACTCAACTCGGCTTGAATTGGTACTACTACTATAGCTCACAGAATTACTTCCCGGGACATGCGATTACATTTGATCCACAGAACTTCAATAGTCCGAAGTACAATTTCAGTGGGTATGTTGAGAACGTTGCTTCGTTCCAAACCGTGGGATATTCAACCTCAAGCGGAAATCACGAATGCAATTTACCAGCTAATGAGCCTTGTGAATTCGTCTGCATTGTGATTCAAGGATATCTTTGGGCAAAGGAAGGACCTGGAATTTATACTCTTTCCTCCAGTTCGGACACTGACAATGTTTTCTACGCGTGGCACGGAACCAAAGCGTACAGCGACTACAAGAATACCAACTACGATTACCTCGCAGGCGATTATATCCATCAAGCTGGTTCTGTGACAGTCAATATCGGGGTTGGGGAGCTCGTGCCATTCACATTCATGTGGGCGAATGGTGGTGGGCCAGGAGAAGCTCTGCTTACTATTGTTGATCCTGCTGGTAAACAGCATGCAGACACTACGGGCTTCTTCGTACCAGCAAACAGCACCTGTCCTGGGTATATTGATCCGTTTTCTCCATAATCTTCTCACAAAATGAGTGTTGAATGATATTCTACCAGTAGCCATGCCAGATAATTTCTATGAGTGGTACATACCTAGATGATCTTGAACATAGATATACAGCCAACAGATATACCAAATGCCATAGCTTGAAATCGGCTGGGTACTACTGTCTAACTCATCCACTCTGAGTTACAGGATCTTCTACCTAGATATGCCCGGGCGGACACCCCAGACCTGTTCAACAAGAGTCAATTTCACACCCTGAATGCGTATGGCCGGAAAACTCATCCCATCCTCAAATGTGGTTTAACTGGTGGTGGTGGTAGTCCACTCGGTATGACGGGCCCAGTCGGTTTTTTCACATAAGCTTCACAGGCATTGCTGCCATATCCTTGGAATCTAGGGCCGCAGCAGCCGCAGGCTCTCCCAACTTGCTGCTCCCCCTGCTTTCCTTGCTACTCCCACTGCTTTCCTTGCTACTCCCACTGCTTTCCTTGCTACTCCCACTGCTTTCCTTGCTACTTCCACTGCTTCCCTTGCTACTCCCACAGTTGCTCCCTCTGGTTCTTCCTCTGCTGCCTCCAATATCATACCTTCTTTCTTCTCACAATCTTCCAGCACCTTTTCTACCTCTACTTTAATACTTTCGCCAAAAAATACTCATTCGTGCTCGATAGCACTCTCTCAATCTTCAAAATTCTCAGCATATCCTATCAGAATGCAATGTCAGAGCTAATTGTATGATCAGCTTCCTTTCATGAAGAGATACGTAATCTGGTAGTCTGATTGCCCTTATAAGGAGCCCATTCATCCATTCTTCTTTCCGTGTATCCTAAGTGCCTGTTAGCGACGGTCTCCGGGAAAGATATTCTCTCAAAACGTACGTAGAACCATGCCTCCTTTACTATAGAGCCCTCCCCGAGATAAGTCTCTGAGGAGATATTTGCAGCAATTATACTTGGCTTTATTCCTGACAGTGGAATAAAGAAGTGTTTCCTCCAGTCTGCACGGGCTGCGTAATAGTTCTCAGTTTTTTTGAGAGTATTCTCGTTGGACTGGCCCACTAGAATATTGGCAAGACCTCTCCGCCGCATACACCAGCTGCAACAAAGATCTTCATCTGCGCAACTTCTGGGCAGACAATTCTTACGATGAGGAAGCAATTTTCTATTAGTCAAAGACGAGAGTCTGTCTATTCGATACAATAATCGTCTTGCTGATAGGTCTTGCTACGCTCCTCATCCCAATATGGGTATTGGATCTTCTTGTCAAATCGACTGGCACACGACTCGGTGTCATCTCCGCGTTCATTTCACTTTTTCTCTTTGGTGTGCAGATGGCCACAGAAGCGAGGCCGGGAGATAAACTCGCTGCTACAGCGGCGAAAACTAGAAAAACTAAGGTAAGCGTCGGATCTGTGCTGATATACCTTAGCTACTCTGCAGTGTTAGTGTTCCTTCAAGCTGCATCGACCTCTGCGAATAAACTCATTCGCCCAGGTCTCCTGGATGATGTCGTTGATTGAAAAGACAACTTTACGAGATGTAGTTCCTTTAAAGATTGTGCAGGGCAATTATACATGCATAATTACAGAAAGTCTATTTGTGCGGATAACTGCCACGTGACACTGAATCACCCAATGACGTAGCTGCCTATTGGATGAATCTCGGGCTTACTATGATCCGACTTCATCTCATCCAACGACTCTAAACAATCATCAACACTTTGTCCCTATTCGTACATTCTATATACTTGCTCTCCTTTTGTTGAAGCGTTACCAGTCACGTCTTATTTTTGCATTTACGAGTCACTCCTTTGTAGGAGTCATCGTATCACGAGTTTCCACACACAGCAACAAAGTTAGAGCTTTCACATGCATTCTTTCCTTTTCCTTATCAGATATGATTCGAGACCAGCGTGATGAAGAGCGAGGCATCTACGTTGCCCCTCCTTTGACGGATGATGGAATCGAAGATGAAGATCTCGACAACCCCGTGACACATGTGCTCAACGTTGAAACCAACCACCATGGCCATGATGGCACAAGCTTTCGTATGCCAGTCTGGCTCAGAGAATCTTCTTCTTCTTTCCAATGGCGTTGGATCCCTCTTCCACTGCGAAAGGCTGGTCGGGTTACAGCCCGCTGGGTCAAAGGTCCCGATCCACCTCATGATTTGCTGTTTCAGCCATTATTTCCCAAAATCCAGGAGATACCGGTGAAGTTTTTCGATAGATATGCTCCCAGGAAGGCACATAAAGTGGCATTACTTCTTTTGGTATATTTTCTTTGGCTGTTGCCATGGTTCCTTATTATTCTCAAGGCCAATACATCTGGCAATATTGAAGACTATGGTCGACCACAGGTCATATCATGTGCGGCAAGCTATTGGTACGTTGCAGTCTTCGTTAGGCTCTTACCTATTGGCATCAAATACTTACTTATAGTTAGGGCCGCCGGAAATCGCTGTGGCTTGAACGGGAATGAATGCCGGCCCTTTGACGCCTCTCACCTCGCATTCCGTTGTCCAGGTAATTGCAAATCAGTCATCCTTCAACAGGAACGGACCGTTGGCAACCAAACCCTCAATTACCAGTCTCTTGTTGTTGGTGGCCCGGAACCCGACTCTTCTGAACTGGGCATCTATCGAGCTGATAGTTTCATTTGCCAAGCTGCAATCCATGCAGGTGTCGTGAGCGATTCAAGTGGTGGCTGCGGCGTGCTGAAATTGAACGGCGCAGGACACTCATTCCCATCGTCCACTCGGAACGGAATCACTTCGACTGGGTTTCCATCGACATTTCCAAAGTCTTTCTACTTTTTGTCACTTTCCGATTCACAAAACTCCTGTCCAGCAGATCCACGATGGCCATTGCTCGGCATCACAGCGGCTTCCGTCGCTATAATCAGTATTTTCACACTATCTCCAGGAGTTTTCTACTTTAGCACTTTTAGTATGCTCATTTTACACGTGGGAGTCGTATCTGACCCTCCATATTTCCCTTCACTAGCGGAGTTATTTTCTATTTTGCTCTCTCGCCTACTTCCGGCATGCTTTATAGCATACGTTCTTTATCTCTATGCGGCTCGACCACTTTTGCAGCGAGTAGCGCATCCAGGATATCAAATTGAAAAGTCAATCTTGTACTTGACTCCTGCATTTATCGGTGCCCTGAACAACTACACATTCGCTCTCTGGATACCCCTTCAACGTCTGACTCCACATGATCTGGCAAACCAACCTGGTGCCAAGGTTGCACTCGCTACTGTGGTTTCAATAATTATCGTGATTGTGCTAAGTCAAGCGTGGCTAATTCGTCAAGCGGGCTTAATGCCACGCTATTTAAAGGTATATCTTTCATTCGTCGCCATACTTCTTTTCCTGCTGGCATTGCCGGGCCTTCGACTTCGGATTCACCATTATATACTTGCAATGTTGCTTATGCCAGGCACCATCATTCCAACTCGTGCATCTTTCATTTACCAAGGGTTACTCTTGGGCTTATTCGTCAACGGTGTCGCGCGGTGGGGTTTTGCGTCTATTATTGAAACACCCGCAGCTCTAGGAGAAGATCCAACAGGTCCCGGTGGATGGTGGGGTGCTTCATATCCCAATATCACCAATGCATCTGTGTCCATTCATTTAGACAAAGCGTCCCCGATGCATCCAATATTTTACAATAATGCAATTGGCAGTGGCAGTGGCTCCGCATATCGTGGTAATGGAAACATTACATTTCATCTCTGGGAGCGACAACGCATGGAGCATCTCGGTGTTGACGGTATCAGCGTTCTTTTGAACGACGTCGAACGTTGGCGGGGATATCTCGATGAAGACCGAAAGGGGAAATTCACCTGGCGTCGACAGGGTCACCGGGGTTTGGAACTAGTCAATTACAGTGACGACCTCAATTTACAAGATGTTGACAGCGGGGATGAATCTGACGATGACATGGTTTCTTTCACGGTGCAAAAGGATGAATTACACCGAAGATCGTCAATAACTGAGCAAGCAAAAGATGAAAATGAGGACGAGCCACAAGACCTCTTTTTCCGCTTCGCCTTTTTGAAAGGATCTGAAGCTGGACATTATGGGGGAGCTGGTGTTTGGCTTCGGGATGGAAGATGGATTGATCCCCCGCCGCAACAGAAGCGAGGTTCATGATTTCATCTCCATATAGACCGGTGGATATGTCTTCTGTGATATGATATACTCAATTCCTCATGAGATTATGGAGCTCAATCCGTAGTTATCTACAATCAGAGTATAGACTATCAATTAGCCTCATAAACATACAAGGTACTATTATGCTGATCCGGCATAAACCACACTCTCAACTTCCCATCCACAACCTGCACATCCACCGGATTCTCCGTAAGCGTAACCCCCAAATCACTTGTCAACGTAATCGGCACTTCCCACAGAGGCAACATAGTCTGCGTATCGACAAGCGCCATGCCACCAAGACTCAATTTACCGAATGTACCTACACCGCCACAAAGCATCACGGATCTCACGGGGTTGAAATCGGGTTGTAATCCGCAACAGGCCTGGGCCAGGAGAAGGGTTGGAATGGTGTGATGACCTAGATATTTACAGTCTTGATATCCAATAAAAAAACTTGGGTTGGGCACATTTCGTAACGGATATGTAAAGCTGGGAAGTGCTGTAAACCCCTTGGGATATCCATTCAAAGACCAAGTTGTCGCGTTCTGCCCGTTCCAGTTTAGGGTTACTAGTTCATTGGTGATGGTATCGTGGATGATGCCGCCGTTATGATCAGCGGTGCGAAACACGCGCGTAACTTTCAAGTTTAACGGGTCAATGCGAGCGATTGTAGCAGTGGTATTTGGTCGATATTGAGCGAGCGTAATCCATACATAGCGGCCATCGTAATCAATGCCTCCGCCGTGATACTCAATATCTCCCGGCGCGGTCAAGGATGCATTGGCAATACGTCGTCCTTCCAAATCATAAATGAGCATATGCGAAAACCCCGCCCCGGGGGTACGATCAGTGCCGTTGATGGTTTTGTTATATTTCACTGTTGGGATTGTATATTGGTTGGATGTTACGAATAGACGTTGGTCACCTACGCGGACCATTCCCTCTGGTTCGCCGGTGTCGCCTTCTATTTTGGTCTTGGAGATTAGAGTCCATTTTGTTGAGCTGGTTAATGAGACAAAGAGATTGACGATATCCTTGCCGTCGGTCGTGATGTGAGATTCCGGTAGTTTGTTTCCTGGCAGGAAGCTCTCGTTTCGGTAGATGGTGACGTTGGATGAACATTTTGCTGTGCTGACTGTTGCTGCCAGCGCAGCCACCAGCAAGGTTGAGGTACGCATTATTATGTTTTCCGATGTATAGGCACGGGATTATATGGAGTTGGTATCAGCTCGGATGCATCTCGTTAAATAGCCCGCCTCTGAGCGAAGCATTTCCTTGATTACTCAAGGACTATGAGATAGTTGGTGGAGTCGTATTACCACGTTGCTATGCGCGGGGATGCCATTCGCGGTCGATGTGTTAGTGCTCACTGTGTCCAAATTGATGACATCAAGGGATTTCCATCTTCATGCCATTTCTGAATTGAGTAAATAAATGTACTTCCATATTACACTTAATTAACCCTCTAGCTCATTATGGAGTACTTCCAAGGTTCATGCTCAGTTGCAGGGATATCCAGTCTGACAGAGATCATAATGCATCACCATCAAGAAGTCTAGCAAATACATTCCCACTCCTCTACAGACAGCCGCAGTCAAGTGCACCTATAATCTCTGCATCGGAATGATGTCTGCTTAGATCAGCATTTGTCCGGATACTACTGCCTTCCGGCATGAGCGTACTTTGAGGGATAGTTACGAGTCTTTCGCGTAGTATCTCACGGGGAAGGCTGGTGATGTCGATTCCGTCGATGACTAGACTACCGTGTGATATTTCTAATATCCCTAGAATTGTTGCCAGGAAAGTGCTTTTTCCGCTATAATATTATTAACGAAAGAGCCAGCGAAATGCGTTTCCCGCTCTTATTTGATTTGACGTACCTTCCTGTCCGTCCACAGATGCGTATTTTCTGGCGGGATTGCACGGTGAAAGAGATATTCCGTAGGACAACGTTTTCGGGACTAAAAACCAGAATCTTGTCTTTAGCAAGGATCCACTGGCACAATTTCGGACTTCATTACCTGTACTGAGAAGTCATTTGTCTGAACTGAATCATGCTATGACTAGGCCATTGTGCGGGGGATCCTTTCTCTTCTTTCGGCTCATCTTCTATCTCAACATTTGTTTCAAAATCCCGTACTCTTGACATAGATCCAAGGGAGATTTCGAGCTGGGTCCAGCTGGTGGTAACACTGGAAAGGCTATTGCTGAATGCTAGAGCCAGGATTCGCATTAGCAAAGCCGGAACCATGTAGCACAATTTAATCCAAAATTGAGAAGTAAGAACTTGCAAAGTATACTATTCAAAGAGACACCAATCAGGCCGTCACTAACAGAGCCCTTGATTTTGATAGCCAGACCGACGAGGGTGGCCGTCTCTGCAGCAACGATCAAATCCGGGGCCAATGTGAGCCATCTCTGGATGCAGTAAAGAAGGTAGTACGGCCTCTGTGAAGTATCCAGCAGTTTAAAATTCTTACGAAGAAACTGCTCCTGCCAATTGAATGCTTATATTGTAGCGAGTCCACTTATCATTTCCATGAAATGTGTATATAGAGGACTCTTGCTTTCGAGATCAAGGAGACGGCGTTGCCGTGACGTGCGAAGGTAGAACTTTTGCAGGAGGACGATGACGATGAGAAGGAATGGGACGGCGATTGTATGTGTCCTGATTCGCTTGCGATTAAGCCGGCTGTGGCGACAGAGGTGAATAGATCTAATTGAAGATTGGTGTTAGAATGATCCTCATGCCTCATTCAGTGATTACTTACTAGGGACGAATACAAGCATGCCAATAGGCAACTGGCCCTCGATCAGAGCAATATCTTGGCTGAACCTGTTCAAGATAACGCCACTGTCTGTGCTAGAAAGATATGATGAAGAGACTCTACTCTATTATTAGTACGTATAAAAGTAGATCTCGATGGCAACGAACCTCATCAGGGTATTTGGCAGCCTTCGGTGCAGTTTTCGTGACATCGAAGGAGATAAAGAAACAAGGATAGCCCTAGTAAACAGCTTACCACCCATATATGTCGAAGAAAGGACTCTGTTAGGCCTTACCAAACATATCCACGATTCCCAACTGAATTGATTACGGCCAATACGAGATAAACACTACCATAATGAGCTTTCTGGGCCCCGTCGTGAGTAGCCCATCGTTCCAGCCATATTTCTGGAGGCTAAAAGTCAGTTTGAATTGATACATAGAGGAAGAAATCGAATACCTACGACTGAACGTGCGCAAAAGACATGGAGAATCACGAGAAAGACATACGTGAGTATCTTTTGCCAGCCAATGGACTGCATGTAGTACATATAAACTGTAGCATCTCCCGTTGCTCGAGTGAGATCATTGATTTAATTATCCTTCAATAGCTGAGCAGCGGTCTCTTTGATAGAGGGCATCGACATACTATTCTCTCTATCTTCAGATATTTCGACTCCAGTATCACTACTAGGACTTCAAGTTCATGCGAATACCGCTGCGCGCCCCGTTTAGAGTTGTCACTTCCAACCTTCAATTGGATAGGACAAAGATGTGATCGGAATATGAGAAAAGTTTCGCTGCAGAGGTGTTAGAAGGTGCCCATACGAATAGTCATGTTTGATAGTTTTCTGTGCTTACTATCATTTGTCACCAACACAACCGCAGAATTGAGCTGCCGCAGTAGGCCATTTTCTCCTAAAAGACGAGTCATAATCAGTTTTTTGGCGGCGTTATCAAGTGCACTGAAGACATCATCTAGTAAGAAAACTTCTTCCTGGAATACAAGGCCCTGGCCAGAGCGATCCGTTGCATTTGATCACCACTTACGACAGTGCTAGAACCACTTCCAATTTTCGCTCTACCACCATTGTCCAGTAGTTTCAGGTCGTAGCCAAGAGCACATGCACGCAGAACAGTCTCATACCACTTAATGTCAATACGGTTTGTATCTTCATTCTCGTTTATGAAGCCACAAATAGCGCCTTGAATGGCAGAATTTGGAAGCCACGGAGTTTAAGCACAGTAGGCAATATTTCTAGGTGAGACTTCGATTCGACCTTTCTCACAAAATGCATGGCCAAGGGTGGCACGTATGAGCTTCTGTCGCCCCGGCTGGGTTCGGCGTCTGGAATTTGCAGGTTTCGATGGTGTTGGTAGGAACTTCTGAATTCGGTCAAAACAACCAGAAGAAGCAGCAGCTGAAGAAATGGCACTTAACAGTTTGGATACCGGATCGGTGAGAAGTGTGATGATAGACAAACTAGTCAAAGCATTGTTGTATCTGACGATTTTTCTTGAGAGGTATATATTGCAAATGTCAAAGCAGGAGCTAGGGCCCAAGGTAGATTCTGGAATTTGGATGACATTCTGCCATACAATGCTTACAATGCTCTATCGAAAGCCCTCCATTCGGCGCGTTTCTTCATTTTGCTTCTTTTGGATGATTTTCGCCAGTGCGTTGCTCCAACCCATACGCCGGACGGTCTGGATTTTGGAGAGCATCGAGGCCATGATGGCAATTCGTTGTTGTACTAAATCCACCCAGATCTTCTGGCGCCCTCCGATGTGTTTGGCGATCTTCATGCTCCCCATTCCAGAGACTAAAGTGGCTTTAGTTAAGAATATTTTCCTCAAATGAACCAACAGACTTACATATGGTCATGATCACTGGTACAAGGTTTACCCAAACAATACGAATGGATAGCAAGGTTATACCAATAACAATCTCAATAGGTAGAGCCCAGCATTCATTCAAGCTGACCAAACAGGCAGATATCCGACCAATATCTGTTGTCATCAGGGTAATAGCAGCCGAGCGATCATCAAGACTCCCGTCTGAAATACTGAGTCTATGCTCATAGACCAACGAAGCGATCGCGCCCCTGAACATGGCAATAAAGCTATATATCATGGTGAGTGTAATGCAAATTCAAAATGGCGAGGCCTAGATATATAAGTACTGTGGCACCTAAGAGTCCATATCCTTTATTCTCGGAGTCCTGGCTCTCACCGAGGCCAGTCAAGCAGAGAAGATATCAGAAACAGCTGGGCGAATGTGAATCCAATTAAGCACAAACGTGGAAAGACTGCCGAAAGCAATGGCCACCACAATGCTTTGCAAATGGCTATAGGCACTTCAAAGCGCCTCTCTGGCCTTTTGCGCCGCTGCCACGCATATTTGGCTTTGTGACTTTGGCCAGTGGACTGCAGGTTCTTATCCAACCCATCCAAATCATTCAGTGTGAGAACTGACTTGAACCCGGCAAGGAATAGTTTAGAATGCTTGAAAATTCCACTAGTAGATTCTGGTGGAAGATTGCGATATTCCCTATGCAAATATCGTCGTTTTCCTGTGCTTTCAATGGGGAAGAATGTAGCCTTCAATCCTACACTCGCGGTGAATGCGGTGGCAATAGACTCGTTCCTGCCCTGAAGGGCCCATAAAGTCCTCGCTTGAGATATATCAAAAAGGGAAGACAACAGCGGATAGGCACTGAGGAGAGAAGCTGGCCTCACTTACCGGGTGTCTTCAGTCCAGGAAAGAATCACAAGCTGAACATTCAGGACCACTGAGGGTATGGTAGCCCTTGTGCGCGGCACGGTGGTATATGCCCAAAGAACGAGCAGCGCTAGGTGTACAGCTGCAAACCCGGCCGCAATAACCTGCCCCATTGTTTAGCAAGTATTCTCTGAGTTCATGTGGCCTGTACGAAAGACTCCTTACCAAATTTTGTAATTCGGACTGCATTGTATCGCGTCCGAAAATTTTTCCTAAGTAGATATCTTATCCGGAGAGGCGGGATAATCAGAAGAATGGTAGCTGGGGGAATGCTTAATATGCTCTGTTCAAACAACAATGTAAAGTCGAAGCCATCGCGGTACCCAGTGCCGACAGCAGGGCCGAAGACATTGTCGACCCCTGGCGAAGAGTTGGAAGGCATGTGACATTTACTACGCATCAATAACTCGGAAATTCCGTGTGTTCATGGTTGTTTCCTTGTTGAGTGAAGAGAGTTATAAATGAAGAGAAGTCATTACCTTCTGGCAGGTATCGTGGCTAGCTCTTTTGTTATCAGGATCTCCTTCCTCCCCGACTAGAATGTCCTGTTCGATTATCTGTATATATGCACTTCTACATTACGCTTGGCTGGACGGTGATATATCCGCTGGCTATTGTTGACAATATTGGGTAATCTCTCAAAATTCGATTATACGCATCAGCTGTAGATTTTCACCGTGCCTTGGTAAGACGATTAGCTGTCTGTAGTTGATAAAGGATGGGAAATCGTGGATACAAACTCACCATCAGCACAGGCACCGGCCCAACACTGGCCCTTTTCATTCCATGCGACGCAACTGATCACCTTGACGCCTTCCCCAGCTGGTATAGTCGCAATAATGTCGCCAGTAAGAACATTCCACGCAAACACAAACGCTTGACTCGTGTTTTCCTTGCTCTCCATATCTGCAGTTTCACTTCCGCTCAAGACAACGGCATCTCCCTTGGCGAACACAGAGCGGATTCGGAGCGATTTATTCATGTATTTTTCTCCAAACTTGCCGACTTGTGATTCACCACCGTAGGCCTTGAGTAGTTTACCATCTGTACGATCCAGCATCCGGATCTTGCCGTCCAAGCTGGAAACGAGCACGGCATTACCGTCGGCGGAACATCTTACGCTCGTGACAGGGTGTGCGATAACGTCTACCGTGGTACGTCCCATACGCAGATCGTAGATTCGGACTCGTCCATCGTAACTTCCGCTAGCGATTGAGTAGGTGGGCATATGAACGTGCAATGAAGACACGGTATCGGAAGCCTCAGTCAAGGTTTGAATGGGCTTATACGCGTTGGATTTCGCGTCCCATAAATTGATCGTAGTATCTGCGCTACCTTGACACACATATAAACTCAGTTCGCAGTTCATGCGATTGCGTATAGAAGTCACCTACCTGAGACGACAATCGAATCTCCTTCGCCCGCAAATTGCACGGCTTCAACACGGCTCGAATGGCCCGTCCATCTCCTCACAGTAGACCCTTGCTCAACATCCCAAAGAAAGACTTGTCGATCTCCTCCTACACTGGAGAAGCGCGCATTATCCGAACTGACGGCGATATCAAGTACCGAGTAACCATGCGCCTCGTACTTCTGAATGGGTCGCGTGGTTTCGACGAGTGAGTGGGTATCGGAGCTAGGAAGAGCTCGAGACAGGTGTATAGCTCGGTCGGTTGAGCCGGTCAGGACATATGTTCCTGGATAACTCGAGAATATCACCGTGTTGACGGGGCCTGAAAGCGAACTATTAGTGGTGGGAGCTGATTGCTGGTTCCTGCGAGTTGACTTACCACTGTGAGTTTTGAGTGTATGGGCGTGGCGAGTTGGGAATTTCCGGCTGATTGACATCCGGAGAATAATTAGATAGTGTCAGGATTTCCGTTATACGTACATAGCTTTTAAAGGTCCAACTGACGTCGTGTGATGGGATAGTCGGAATGAGCCTTAAGGTTAAAAAAGACAGTTGCGGGAAGAAATATGCTTACCGGAGCTTAGACCATCTGATTGCAGTCAAGCTTCCAAAGCTTTCAAAGCTAGATATATTTATTCACTTCAAAGTTTCTCATGAAAAATATTAAATAACTTGTATTGGCAAGCTATCACTTAAAGGAAAGGATATTATATAGGACGCAAGAAACCATTACTCAACGACATTATGAGGCAAAAAGAATCACCGACTCACCCAGGTCCGGGATTTGTCTGGCCCAGGATAACGAGTACTTTTTGTTCGCTCACTCGGGATAAAACCAAAGAAATAGTAGGGGTAGTCTCAAATACGAAATGAAAGGCATGCAGTCCGCATAATTCTTAGTAAGCCGTCACCAACGGCCCAGACATATTCTCGAATTTTGGTATCACTCCCCAGACCTCTAACGACGACCGCTTCGAGCGGAACCTTGCATCTGTTCCAATTCTTGTTCGAGTTGCTTGATACTAGTGACAGTTAGCAGTATTCTTGGTAATCTGATTAGAAGGGGAAAAAAAATGACATACGCTGCATGGGTCGCCTCCAAATCCTTGTTGAGGCGGTCGCGCTCGGAGATAAGCTTTTGCTCCCATTGTCTGAACCGCTGTTCTTCGACCTTGACTTGCTCGGTGAAACGCTTGCGAAGGTTCTCTTCCTCCTCCTTGAACTTGGGGTTATCCAATTTGCGAGGTCGAGCCTCTCCGAACTTCCTTGTCTCCATCTGCTGGGCACGGTACGCTTCATAGTGAGATTCCTCGGTGGTGTGGATGAGGTCAAGCATGTGAGTTCGGATAAGAATGGATCGAAGTTTCTTGAAGTCGCAGTGGTCCTCGTTCTCGACTTCGGCGACACCCCAGGCGTACTGACGACCCTTCACGACTTTACCCTCGTTGTTCTTGACGTCTTTCTCAGAGCCAATGACGGCAAACGGCATGGCAGCAGACAAGCTACGGGCGTGGGCGGCAGCGTGTTCATCGTCCTCCTCGACGGGCGGTTGATAGATCTGGATACCTTGAGATGCAACAACAGCACGAACCTAGACGCCATCAGTAAGAGTCGCGAACACAGAGATATCTTCAGCAAACGCACCCGCTGCTTGAAACGAGCCAAATCGGATGCGCTGAGGGTGTCGGCCTTGGCAATGACAGGAATCAAGTTCACACGGGAGCTCAAGCGCTTCATGACTTCAATGTCGAGGGGTTTCAAGGTGTGGCCGGTAGGACGAATAAAGTAGAGGCAGGCATGAACGCGGAGATCGATCTTGTCTGTTCGGCGGGGTTGTTGCTCTTGCAACATATATGACTCGTGTTGGTCATCCAGGAATTCGATAATGGGTTGCCATGAATCGCGGTTGTTGACATAGTCACCAAAACCAGGAGTGTCAATAACAGTGAGACGGACTAAAATGCCAGGTTAAGTATATGACACGACCGAGCATATCCATGGTGATGTGTGATACCTTTGAAAAACTTCTCCTCCAATTCTGCCTTGGTGATCTCAATCTCAACGGTCTTATCGATTTGTTTGGCGTGCCGCTTCTTGTGGTCGGCGTAGTTCTTGATCGTAGTCGAGAAAAGTGTATTGATGAATGTAGTCTTTCCTAAACCCGACTCACCAGCAACCTGTATTTCTGTTGGTAAACGTTCTTTCGCAATTGTGTCAATCAGTAAGACGCACCATAATTGTGAAAGCCGCTCCTCGTTTTGCGACAATTTTATGACTGCGAAGTTCCATCAATATGAGTTCCAATCCTCAGGAGTTGATAACCATGCAATTGACATACCGCTGGTTGGGGAGCTAGATCAACGAATTGCGTTAGCTAATGCTCATATACATTATACATTGGCAACTGTGAACAGAGGTGTCATCACTTACATTGGCAATGCCAATTGGCGAAGCAGTCTCAGTTGAAGTAGCCATTATTCACAGTTGATTGTGTTTCGAGAAACCGAATGGAAGTGAATACAGAGACTTTGTTCAGGCCAGACAACCCAAGCCAAAGGATGATTAGGAGCAGGAGTGGAAAGCGATGAGAAACAAACAAGTAGAGGAAAGGGGATGGACCGAAGGAGACTAGTTAGGAGACTAGCTGCTGGCTGCTGATCCAGAATCTGTTCTGTCTGTTCTGTCTGTCTGTCTGTCTGTCTGTCTCAGTGTTGTTGTTGGACTTGGAGCCCCTGAACTGGCACGGTGGGGCAGCTCACTAAGGTTGTACGCAGCTGGAGCCAATCACAGCGTACAGAGCTAGGTTACTTCGGGAAGGCACAGGCCCCGGATCGCACCTTCCCGAACTAGGCTTAGTTGCGCTCTCGGAACGGATTAACTGTTGCTTATCGTTCCGAGGCCGAAGAAAAGCTTCAAAAAATTGAAATCTTGTACAAGGTTGAAGCTTACCGGGGGATACTCTCATGCACATACAGGCACAATGAAGACGGATTTCAAGGTATGATATACGCTGGCCTTTCGCCGTACTTACTTCAATGTTATGCAATGACCGCTGTTGCTAACTTCTCACTTGACTTTCTAGTTTTCCAATCTTTTGGGAACTGTTTACCGCAAGGGAAATCTACTCTTTACTCCCGACGGTACCTGCCTCTTGTCGCCAGTGGGCAACAGAGTCACTGTTTTTGATCTAGTCAAGTATATCCATCCTTCTAAACGGGGAGAGTGTTATATTTTCTAACATTGTATGATCTAGCAACAAATCATATACCCTTCCTCTGTTCCATCGCAAGAACATTGTTCGGCTCGACCTCAATCCTCAAGGCAATCTACTTCTCACCGTTGACGAAGATGGGCGTGCTATCTTAACCAATTTCAAACGACGCATTGTTATATATCATATTTCATTCAAGGGCCCAGCTGATGCGCTCAAATTCTCTCCGTCTGGCCAGCATTTCGCCGTGGGCATTGGACGGCGGCTGCAGCTATGGCAAACCCCCTCAGTCCCCGGAACCGACGCTGGTGGAGACTTAGAATACGCGCCATTCGTTCTGCATAGGGAACTTACGGGGCATTTTGATACGATTCAAAACATTGAGTGGTCGAGCGATTCTCGTTTCATCCTTACATCGTCCAAGGACTTAACAGCGCGGGTATGGAGTTTGGACCCGCAAGACGGATTCGAGCCGACAACTCTGGCGGGACATCGGCAGGGAGTCAAGGCGGCATTTTTTACTGCAGATCAAGAAGCTGTAAGATATAGATTTTCCAAGTTGCCCTGACGTCCTACTGACTCTTTAATAGATTTATACTGTGAGCGAGGACGGCGCACTTTTCCGATGGGAATATACCACGAAAAGACTAGAAGATGAGGTAGACGGTGAAGAGCGCTGGCGGATTATGAGAAAAGACTTTTTTCTCCAGAATGACGCCAAACTGAAGTGCGCTTCTTTTCATGCACAGTCTAACCTACTAGTGGTTGGTTTCTCAAACGGCATTTTTGGACTCTATGAATTGCCAGACTTTAACAATATTCATACATTGAGGTAAGCTCCCTTCAACGAGGTCATTAGCTTACATATACTAATATTCTACAGCGTTTCACAAAGTAATATTGATTTTGTCACCATAAACAAGTCTGGCGAGTGGTTGGCATTCGGATCGTCTAAATTCGGCCAGCTCCTCGTGTGGGAGTGGCAGTCTGAATCATATATACTCAAGCAACAGGGACATTTGGACTCGCTAAATTCTTTGGTTTACTCGGCAGACGGACAGCGAGTGATTACCACAGCTGATGACGGCAAGATCAAAGTGTGGGATACCTCGTCCGGATTCTGTATTGTAACATTTACAGAACATACCGGCGCCGTCACGGACTGCAAATTCTCGAAAAAGGGAAACGTTCTGTATACAGCCTCATTGGATGGATCAGTCAGAGCCTGGGACCTGATAAGATATCGCAATTTCCGAACATTTACAGCTCCTTCTAGGCTTGGGTTCACTTCTCTCGCTGTTGATCCAAGCGGAGAAGTGGTTTGCGCCGGCTCTCAAGATTCCTTCGATATCCATGTCTGGTCCGTGCAGACTGGTCAATTACTCGAACAACTCGCCGGGCACGAAGGGCCAGTTGTGTCGCTCGCTTTTGCTGCAGATGGCAGTAACCTGGTTAGTGGTAGCTGGGACCGCACTGTCCGGATATGGAGTATATTTGGTCGATCGCAAACTAGCGAGCCATTGCAATTGCAATCCGATGTTTTGAGTGTCGATATGCGCCCTGACGGGAAGCAAATAGCTGCATCAAGTCTTGACGGACAACTCAGCTTTTGGAACGTATTCGATGCTGTTCAAGAAAGTGCTATAGAAGGGCGTCGTGATGTTTCTGGAGGTAGAAAAATATCTGATCGACGGACAGCCGCCAATGTGGAGGGCACAAAGTCATTTACGAAGATTACGTACAGTGCCGATGGCACTTGCTTGCTAGCTGGAGGCAACAGCAAATACATTTGCCTGTATGACGTGACTACTGGCTCGCTGGTCAAGAAGTATACTGTGTCCGTGAACATGTCCATTGATGGCACTCAAGAATACTTGAACAGTAAGGATTTGACCGAAGCCGGACCTCGTGGCCTGCTTGATGAAGCAGGGGAGGCGTCTGATCTCGAAGGTCGTATTGATCGTAGCCTGCCAGGCGCGAAACGTGGCGATGCTGGGGCGAGAAATACAAAGCCAGAGGTCCGAGTCTCCGCTGTCTCATTTGCGCCAACTGGCCGATCGTTTTGTGCGGCGACGACGGAAGGACTTTTAATCTATAGTCTTGATACGGAGTTCGTCTTTGATCCGTTCGACTTGGATATAGACATCACCCCAGATTCCATCTTGGATACGCTACAGGACGCCAAAAAGTCGTCGCATGCCACTTCCACCGATGATGCATCGTTCCTCAAAGCTTTAATTATGGCGTTCCGTCTGAACGAAGCACCACTCATCCGCACCGTATACGAGAGCATTCCTTATCGTGATATTTCTCATATCGTGCGCTCCATTCCTCAGGCATATCTTCCGAGATTCATTCGATTCATTGCGCACTCAACAGAGGAGACCCCACATTTCGAATTCAACTTGCTCTGGATTGAGTCTATTCTCAGTGTACACGGCCGATACCTGAAGGAGCATAATGGTCAATTAGCACCGGAACTGCGCGCTTTACAGCGGGTTCTGGATGACTTTAGGGACAGCCTCAAGCGTCTTACAGAGAAGAATGTGTATGGGTTGAATTATTTGCTGTCTAAACCGGTTCTTGCTTCCAAGAAGGCCAATAATACGCTAAGGATCAATGAGAGTGCGCCTGTTGATCAAGAAATGATCGAAATAGAATAAAAAAGAGACCTGCAGGGGCCTTGTTTGACTCCGGCAGACCAGCTTAGCGTTTGGTCGGCTGCTGGTCCCACTATTTGAGACATATTTGCATACTTTTGGCGGGCGTATCGGGTAAGTCATGATACTGGGGTATATTCAAAAGTTTTATTCGCACAATATCTTCTCATTGCATCGTTCGTGGTATCTTTCTTTCAATGTACATAATTTCATGTGGTATGAGTCACATGTCTCAATCATCAATGCAGATGACTATTTAACCATTCAAGACGTTTTCACATTATGGCAATAGCATTTGGTGGACTGGCGACGCCTCCGGGGACCTATGAACGACGAATACTCAGGTCAAACGATGGTATACAGGAGAGGATTGGATGGTTAGGAATCAACTCACATTCAATGGCACGCTGGAAAAGAAAAACGTCCATCTCTTCTTCTTTGCACAATAACTGGCAAGCTTTTCCAGATAAAACATCTCACCCAACGGCATTCCCCATCCAGCCAAACACCACTGATGCAAGGACCACTCCGGAGGAACCTGAGGACCATCTACAGGTGACGACTCAACTGCAACCGCATCGCTAGCTATGGCAGCAAACTGGTTCTCCCATATCCATCGTAAAGTGGCTTCGCTAGATTCGATACCCGCGAATCGTGAGATGGCTCGTTGGCCGAGGGCAAGACCCTCTTCGGCGGATAGTTGTTCGTATGCCTTTGTGAATCCCACACGAATGAAGAGAATGTCACCTAGTCGGAATGAAACTTGTTGCTCTTCTGCAACCTTTTTGACAAGGTCGAGAGGGATTACTGTGCTTTCGAAGGGAGGAAAAGTGACGTTGTTCTTTTCGGCGTAAGAGGCGACGTCGATTAAGACGCCGCGTCCAACGATGCCGCCATTATCGACCCATGCTTCATTCGATTCGAAATCAGTGATTCCATTTCAAGGAGCTTACGGGTTATTGCTTACAGTCAATTCCAAGAACATCAGTCGTCTCAATGGTTTCTTGTGAAGTCCCATTATAAAAGAGCTTGTGTGCCTGGTTTGCTATATCGCTTCGAAGTCAGTTGCGCTTCTGTTTCTGCAATGCGTCCGGAAAACCGAACCATAATGCCTAAACCCATCCCACTGGGTGCTAGACTGTGTATTAAACACCAAAACATCATCGTTCACTGCCCTTGGCACTTTGTGGTGAATCTTCTTCTCGAACGACTCTCTTCCAAATGCTGGTTTGTGTAGAGCGTTGAGCTTCCAGTCCAATGCGAAACGGGCTCCTTCTCTGATTTCTTCAGCTGCACTTTGCTTAATCACATCTGGGGTGAGCAGGTTGAGCATGCCTAGGTGGTTGTCCTTTCCGAAGAGGCCCCAGGCGTTACCTTTTGGGCCTGAGGGGTCAAGGGTCAGGTTGTCAAATGAGGGGATCTTGACTGAAGACATGCTTTTAGATCCGTCTCATGTAGCTGCAGTGGCACGTCTTTCGTGCTGCTCACTGTATAATATTCGGTATCACGGGGGATACTGATGGTGATTGAGTTGATTCCACTACGGAACGCGGGGTATAAGTTTACAACAAGCGAGGGAGGTTGATCTACAGATATTTATTATTACAGGTGATATTTCAAGGTTGTTTGAGCATACCCCAGCTCGTTCGGCAACCATGGGGTCATGAAGCGGGGAGAAACCACCTCAATGAATGCATTGAGGGGATAAATATCCGCATCGGCTTTCCTTCCGAGATGAAGAACTCATATATAAAACAATACGAGAATTTTGGAACTCTCTATTTCACGATCAGTGACTATCTCCTGGCCGTGTGTTTTCATTCAAGTTCATCTTGTCCCACTTATCCAAAAATCCATCCATTTCTACGTCATCTCCTTCTCGATCCTGAAAAGTTGACGAGAAATTAGGGTAGAGGCTTTTAAATTGAGTTCGATGTTTCCTCTCCCAATCCTTCTCTGTGAAGTCAATGAAAACTGTACGGGCTTCTTCTGGTAGAGACACATTCATCTTTGCAGCATTAAGTTGTACCATCCGTAGTATACCTTTACTCAACATCCAGCGTTGGGCACATGCACGCGTGACGACGCATAGTTCCGTGAAGGCTTTTCTGTTGTTTTCGTTGTCAAGAGCTTCGAGTAAGACAAAGAGACTGACGCTGAGCCAGTGGATCATAGTTGGAGACATGCGTTGCCATTTGGTGCGGTGTAGGTTGACCATATCCAGGACTCTAAGTGCCGCTTTAATGCGTATGTCTTGGATATCTATCTCATCCAGTTCCACGCCGTGTGACCTAACGAAGCCGAAAATTTGCATTATGATTGTTTATTCCTGCATACTAGATGTCGTCCCGGTCAGTCAACCCGACTGATATTTGGGTGGTCACACTTACTGCAAGTATAGTGTTTGAGGCACCGAGGCAGACTCAGCCTGGACACATGTCGGTAGATCTTTTTTCCAGTTCTGCAGCTCCTTGTAGAAATTCGTGACTTTTGTGGCCATATCTGATCCAAGTTGCTCCTCTTTATTGCACATCCATTTTCCGATTTGGCTGACAATAATTATCAAATCGGACCATCCATGTGAGATGCAAGATATATGCCCCGGAACTGGTTGCGATTGTCTTGGATAGGGAGACCAGACATCCCACTTGGTGTTGTGGCTAGATTTTGGTCGTGGATATCGAGGTAATGGTTTGGCTTCATATCGCATCAGAGAGACGGAGTAAGTGCTAGATAAGAGTTGGTTGGTTCTTCTTTGACCATGCATCAATCACGGAGAGGGCCATAGGTTAGGTTACATACGTGATCATATTGAAGATACCCCAGAGAGCGTAACTGATGGAATCATTTCCATTTTCCATATTGCCTTTCAGTACCGAATTTTCGTACTCTTGAGCAGCACGTATGGTCATTCCAAGATACATCCAGCCTGAACGATCCTTGCCAATAATAGACATCCTGTCACAGCGTTAGAAGACGATATACCTCTGTAGCGAGAATTGATCAACGTAGACCACGCTCAGTATTGTCAAGCCCTGAATTGTGGGAAGGGTTGCGAAGTCGTCCATTGTGAAAAGCTGTCTTCTTGCTTCGATGAGAAACTTTTCGCCCCGAGTTGCTGCATCATCCCGATCAGTGAACACTTCGACATAGTCGCTTAGAGCCTATTGATATATGAAATTATACAGTCAGCTCAACAATACTAACCTACCTGTACAACCTTCGAATCCTAGGCATCCAATACTTACACTTGCTTCAGCAAGAATGGCGTTGACTAAGAAAGGAGAACAGTACTCGCAATCTAGCTGGCCAGCTTGCATGTCCCTAATGAATATTTCGCGATGTATATAATTATAAAATGGATTGTTCCATGTATACCACAAGGAGATCAAGTGAGAAACCAATTCACTATCATCAGTCACCGTGACCCAGGGTTTTGCAGGACAGGAATATCCGACAACCTTTGAACATCCATTATACTCCTCATCTCACGAGCCCGAACGCTTCTCGACTCCTGGATTTCTTGCTGAAGTCTCTCGAGTTCCGGTGTCTGTTCGATATGTGCTTCTCGAACTTGTGCATCTATATACGCTCTGATCTCGCCGAGCGAACCATGGCCCCTAATCAAACTCAATAGTTGTTCCACGTAGGTGTTTTTGCCATCACGCATACTGGCAACCAGATCCAGTAGAAGATCTCGATCCTTTTCCAAATCGTCGATTGTTCGTTTGATTGCTATTTTGCGACGACCATCTTGTGTCTCGTCAACGACGCACTCGATACCATTTCGAACACAACTTTCGCACGGTGGACCGCCAGAACACTATTATTTTCCTCTTGTCAATAGGCAATGAAATAGCGAGTTACGCGAACCCCCATACCTTGATCTTCTTGACCTTGCAGGCTTCACACGCAGTGGATTTTTGATTTCGTCTTTGGGATGAGACGCGCCTGGGCGGAAATTCCGTGGGCCATCGTGAAGCTAAGGCTGGATCTTGTGTCGGTGTGGTTTTCGACATTGGTTAACGTGCCTGAGAGTTCGCTGCCTCACTTTTCCTGAGCGATAAAGGTGCTTTTAGTCGCGATGATCTCCAAGAGCAAATGTCAATGTGATGAAGTGATTAGAGCCACTTTCGCCAAGCGGGGCAGGCCATCTTATACATAATAATTAATCTGCTCACTTCAAAGGGATTGGAATCTGATGCTACTGCTTAAAAGGTCGTTAGTGCATCTTGAGATCTAGCCACTCATCTATGCGAGTTTGTAACGTCTGATATTTCCGTGAGATTAAAGCTACGGACTGGAGAGATTTGCGGATCATGCTAACTTTATCGGAGATGATCTCCAGTTCTCTACCGATTATAGTTACGTGTCTGTGTTGTGACAGGCTTGAGATACGAATAAGTAGTACTATGTGAGGACTGGAAATTAGACCATTTGACCAAAATCGAGGCTCGTTATGGGGTGGTAATTTGTATGGTTTATGAGGGCATTTCGAGGCGTCGCGGTATTTCCAGCTCAAAATATGGTTGTCTTTTATATATTCTGTGGTCGTACATGTATAACCTACCTGTCAGGCGTTTACATAGCTGACAAGGTCAAGCTTTATTGACGTTAGGGTTTGCTGATACGAGGTACAGGTAAAAACGGGGATAACCCTATTATCCATCCAGGCTGAGGCTGATAGTTAACTTAGCCCTAAGAACAACTCAGGCATAAATCGGACAGTACCCGATAGTTACAGATATCGAACGAGTCATAATCTTCTATGCACTATCTTTGCCTTGTCCTATCAAATATGTCTGAATGTGACTTGCAGCCTTGGTATTTAGCAATTCACTACTGCATTCTGCATCCCTGATGAAGTTGTGCATGGAATAGATCAGGGTTTGAACACAACAAACCAACATAAGACCCGGGTTCTTCTACCCCTTCATTGGTCATTTAAACTGGCACCTAGATAAGCAGGGAACGTGGATAAAATTATCGGCCTTATTTTGGAGATCCTAATAAAAATTTCCGAAACCGTGCGAGTCTTCTCCTTTGGACTATGAAGTCTTATCCGTTAACGACCACTCTGTACTCGGATACACTGGTGATCAGCAACCAACGTTACGATACTGCTGCAACCCAATTAATTGGGCAGAGGAACCTTGGGAAATATGAATTGCTTTCCCACCTCATCTTTACCGCAGCAACTGGAACATCACCCTAATTCCCCAGGTCAGGAGTTGACTTTTGTTCAAGTCATCTCGACCAGGGTGGAGGACCACTACCCCATGTCTCACCAGGCATAGCCATAAGCAAAATTCCGAAGATTACCAGTATGGGAATTTGCATTACAGTCTTATCATTCAAGTGCTATCTCCTCCGGATGAGATGTAACAGCAAAATAGCGAGCTTGATGTAACCGTTGATGAAGGTCGGCGATGTTATACTTTTGCAATCTTCCGAGTCTCTAGAAATACTTTTATGTATCTTATTTTGCTCTAAATATTTGTTTATTTCTCGCCAATTGATCACCAGGTACATTATCGGAAATATTCTGAACAGATGCAAGGGGTATTTCGGCACTCTAACTACACCTATAGACTGAGATTCGACTACCCACCACTTGATCCTAGCGGAATTCTACGTGTGTCCAGATCTTCAGGTCAGCCTCCTTATCTTTCGACGAATTGCGTTCTGTTGTTGACGATGTTGCGAGAATATAAGCATTCCGCAATCTCAATTTGTGCTTCGCGTCGGTATTTCCACAAACGACTAAATCAAAACATCCTGTTATTGGATAACTTCATGCTATTCTGTTCGAATAAATAGAAGCAATTGAGTCTATCCTTTTTCTTTCTGTTCTCCTGTCTGGTAGGTTTTCGGCACCGTCTAGTCAATCGTTAGAAGTTGACGTTTTTGTGCCTTTTTCTCAATCCTTTTCGATCGTTACTTCCAACTAATAGTCAATCTTTACATTTCTTTTCAATTGTGGGCTGACAGAGATATAAGTCGCTCATATGATTCCTTCATTTGCATTACTGTTCGTTTCTGGCCTTGTGCAGTTTGTTGCCGCCAAGGATGTCTACCTCCAGTGGGATGTTACTTGGGTCAATGCTGCCCCGGATAGCTATGAAAGGCCGGTAATTGGTATTAATAATGAATGGCCGTGTCCACAAGTCGATGTTGATGTCGGTGACCGGTTGATTGTGGATGTGACGAATAGCCTGGGAAACCAGTCTACTGCTATTCACTGGCATGGCATACATCAGTATACTTCCGGTACTATGGATGGCGCTTCAGATGTTTCCCAATGCCCTATTCCTCCCGGGTCAACTATCCGTTACAATTTTACGGTAAGCATCCAAAACCAATAGGCTTCTACCACTGTGGACATCTCGTTAATTCTACTTGTCATCCTAGCTCGATCAAGCTGGTACATATTGGTATCATTCACATAATATGGGACAGTATCCCGATGGCTTGCGCGGCCCATTGATTGTTCACGATCCAAGTCCTCCATTTGAATGGGATGATGAGTTTACAGTCACCTTGACAGACTGGTATCACCAGGAGATGCCCGAGCTCCTTGACCAGTATGAATCGACCGACAATGCACAGAGCAACGCTGGGGATGAACCGGTCCCTGACGTTGCATTGATCAATGACTCGACACAGTCACAGTTCAAAGTCCAACCAGGCAAGACATACTTGGTCCGCTTCATCTGCGTTGGAAACTGGCCTGGCCATGCATTCTTGTTTGACGACCATGAAATGACCGTTGTGGAAATCGACGGTGTCTGGGTGGAACCCTACCCAGTGGGGGAGAGGAACATTCGAATTGCCCCCGGCCAACGTATGAGTGTTCTCATCAAGACCAAAGATGATGCAAGCAAAAACTATGCTTTCTGGGATACCATTGACATCAATATGATGTTCGTTTACGAGAACAAGCCCATCCCGGAACACTATAACCCTAATGCTACTGCATGGCTCGTGTATGATGAGTCTTTGCCGCTACCACCGCCTCCAGTTATCAATGAGTTTGACTTTATTGATGACTTGTCGTTTGTGCCATATGATCGCACGCCACTGCTGGAACCGGTGGATCATCAAATCATTCTCAATACTGGTCACACTACCATCAACGGAATCAGCCGGTTCACGATCAATGGTCGGACCTATATGCCCCAACAAGTGCCTACACTTTACACAGCGTTAACCATCGGCCCGAAGTACTACAACAACCCTGCTGTGTACGGGGACGTGAACCCGATTATCCTCAAGCATAACGACGTCGTAGAAATTGTGATTAACAACTACCACAATAACCTTCACCCGTGGCACTTGCACGGCCATCAGTTTCAGGTTCTACAACGCACTAATGTTGACGGCGGCTTCTTTAACGGTTATTACGCGAATGTCTCTTCCACTCCGGTCATACGTGACACCATCATGGTGCAGAATAATGGCCATGCTGTTATTCGGTTCCGTGCTGACAATCCCGGTGTCTGGCTCTTACATTGCCATATTGAATGGCATGTTGAAGCCGGATTTGTGGTTACAATAATTGAGGCACCAGACCAATTTCAAAATATGTACAGATCAAAAGACCATATTCGTATCTGTGATGCCTATGGATCGCCTTCTAGCGGAAACGCGGCAGGAAAGCAGGGAACAAACCTACAGGGAGCAAATAACTATATCTATCCAGGCGATTCAGGGTAAGTTTTTCTCATTTTCTTTGCTCAAATGTTGCCAATGGACTAGGTTTCCTGACTGTTATGTCCGCGCTAACTCCGAATTAGGGCTTCTTACCCGCCACCTACGTTCCCATAAATAATATCAACTGATTTCCGTTTTCAACTATACCTACCTACCTAGCTAGGTACTCACTCGTTTATTTCCTCTTAGAGCATAATAGTCACCCTTTTCTTTTATTCGACGTTCACTTCTGTTCTTATCATTCCTTTACGACTCGTTGGAACTCGAGAAGTGGCATACTCACTACTCCCTAGAGATACGTCTATTTTAATGTTTTTTTCAAATGCATTCATGATGTACATAGCAGCATTGGATTTTGAGTTATCTCTTAATATATTACTACAAAAGTTGGTGTTTATAACTTTGTGTATCAATCGATGGAGTTCGGCACAGGAAATCCCGAAGAAGTCTCATACTGTACAAGCACACTGGCTGTCATCTACCTACATATGTAGATACAGAGCCCTGGAAATATAGAGAATAATTAATTCAATAATGACTTGCGACAGCTAAATACAAAATGAAAGTGCGTCCTAAATACGTACCGTCTGTTCCAATCTCCTCACTTACCCTCCAGCAGGGCTCGGTAATGTTTCGATAGGTAAAATGAAAATGAAAAAACGAAATAACAATGCAAATAAGGACCAAATGCAGTATCTCTCCCCACCCTGTGTAGCATACCTCAGTTTCGCAATCCTGGATTATCTCCCTTGGTTAGAAGATTCTCGAACCACTCGTATGCCACGGCCAGGGTGTCTGGATAGCCCATATGTGCCAATTTCTCAACAAAACTGTGACACGTGTTAGTAGATTGCAAAGTAACAACGTTAATACATATTTATATGGGTAAGTGACATACCGGCCTTCCTTGGGACTTCCATGGTTGAACAGTATCAAAGAGTCTTCGATTGGAACTACACCGTCATCGATACCCTGTCAATCATGGTTAATTTCCGTTCCTGAATAGTCTATGGGAAAACAAGGGTAGGACACCCACATTCAACAATAGAAGCCTGCATGAAGGTTTTTTCACAATGCCATTTTCTAGTAGTGAAAACTTGTTTTGTCCATCCTTTATGAAATCTTCCACGTTCTGGAAGCCAAATTTCTCAGCCATGGCCTTGGATATTCTGTATATCTCGTCAGTACACTAGTTCAATTACTGTATTTCCAGAGAGACTAGAAACCCACATGAATGGGTACTCATGATCATCAATCCTTTCTAGCCACTTTTCGCTTAGAAAATGGTGAGTACCCGGTCCGTGTGCTACGCAACCCAAAAATTGGTTGCGATGAGTCGAAGCAGCTCGAACAGCATAATAACCACCAGCACTCAAACCCCATGCAGCAATTTTCTTGAGATTGAACTCTGGTCTGGAGGCAATATACGCCAGCACAGAGTTCCACAGCCGATCAACTGATTCTGGGTCGGCAGGATCAGCAGGGCAGTCTGCTGTACCTGGAATTTCACAGATGACAGTTGCCCATCCGCGACCAACAAGTTCGTGGGTGCGCTGAGAATTGTCGCATCGATATCCGTCTAGACCGGTCATAAGTAGGACGACGGGGACTTGGTTGGTTATATCCGCTTGCTGTGGAATGCGAATAAGTAGTGGGATGGTCTCGCCATCCTTGCCCGCACGGTACTTGTGAGGGATGATTACTTCGTTGATGGGCGGACTCCATGTAGAAGCGGCTTTGAGGTAGACTTCTTTTTGGCGATCGAAGGCGGCACGCTTGAGAGGGCTTGTGACAGTATTGCCTTCAGTGATGGTACTAACGTAGGGGAAGCGTGAGATGCGATATACTACTGCTGCACGGCGGTAGTACTCTGCTGCTTTATCCCAAATACCGCGTTCTGCAGCTTCGAAAGCCTTGGTCTCGAGTGCCTTTGCTGTGGGCAGAAATGCGTTTGTATATTCGTCCGTGTACGCGTCATTGATATTCTCGGCAATGAGGGTTTCGAAGATGGGCTTAAAATCTTCGAAAGCACCGTCATGGAAAGGGTAGACGGCTTTTAGGCACTGTTTCCGAAGTGTAAGTACACTTTTTATCGGGATTAGAGGCTGGATAAATGCTTCTTACAGCTGCTTCCCATTTCGACTCCCACAAACCCTTGATTGAGTTCTTGTGCGGATAAATCGCATAGAATTTGTCACCCAAAATCCAGTTTATCATCTTGTTGATTAAGGGTAAGGACTATTGAAGAGAGAGTATAGAGAAAGAAAGGCAGAATGGGGGAAAATTGAGCAGAGAGACACTCATCGCCTTGATGTTTGCCCTTTGTACTTGAAGCTAAAAACCTTTGAAATCAAAGTGAGTGTAAGCCTAGTCCAAATGCGCTCCTGGTGTTCTCTTTAGATCGAGGTAAAATGTGTCATCAGGGCTCGTTTCCAAGGTCGGAATGAAGTATCTTCCGTCTGCAGATAGAACGTGGGCTGTGGCCAGATTCAGCCCACTTACCTCGAAACAAGGGCTAAGAATACTCTCCATATGCCTATATATAGCTTTGTAAGATCCACGAAAGGCATGCATTCCATTGTCCCAGTTTCCGATTGCAACCGCTGTTCGATCGCCAAGATAGGGCTTTGTATCCACATTGCTCGAGTTTGAGCATCCAATTGTGCAATTCGGATGCATTCAAATCATGTGTTGCTTGAATGACATCTATTATAAAAAAAATTACAATTTCTACAGCAAGGGGGCTGAAATACTGTTGTCTAAAAGTTGCACAAGGGCTAAGATTTCGTAGATATTGCCTCCTTGGTCTTGGTGTCCAGACACTTTCCGAAAACGGAAACCATGTCCTAATTAGGAAATTATTGTTCATCATGGATCATCTTATCGAGGCGCAACATGTGCTTCGACCGTATCATTGTTGATCCTATGCTATGATTACCGGAAATCTTTTAATATGCCTATTGGATATATATGACGCAATTAAAGCTGGTTTGTACGTCTGTGGCTGTCGTGTCCAACTGCCATTACAGCCTTAGCCTTACATCGATGCTTCATGCAGGATTTCAATGCAAAAATAGATTGTGCAACTCTAGACTCCTAGAATAAATACTTTCAAGGGTATGTATCCTAATGGCGATGAGCAGATATGCTTCGTCAACGTGTACGTCTACAGTGCTTTGTTGTTCATAACAGATTACTCAAATAGGCTTGGTAAAAATAGAATACTAGTATTTGCATAAGGAGCAATAGCTTGTACCTAGGTATGAATATGAATTCCATACCAGCGTATTTACAGATAAGACAAATAACGAACTCTAAACCGAAAACTGCAGAATATATTTGAAGTGTAGTTGTCAGGTTTCTGCCTGGGACGTAGTTGGTTTAGATATTGGCACCTCCGTTGACAGGAATAGTTTGTCCTAAATAAAATAACATCAACGATTAGTAATCTATATAATATTATTAGAAAGATCTGAGGCGAAGACTCACCATTGATCCATTCACCGTCTGGACTGGCAAGGAAGCAAACGACCCGACCAATATCGGCTGGAACACCACACCTCTTGAGTGGACTACCGTTTGCCAAAGCAGTTTCGATCTCCTCTAAGGAAGAAGTTTTGTCACAGCCTGCGGCGTATCGCCAAGCATTTGCCAGCCACATATCACTCTTGATGCCAGCGGGCGCTATAGCGTTTACTGTGCAGCGCTTCTCGCCGAAATCGGCAGCGAAACAGCGCGTGAAGCCTTCAATGGCCGATTTGCTACCGGCATACAGAGCATGGCCTGGGACACTGACACCGGCGGCAATGGAAGACATCAGAATCACTCGACCACCCTGCTCGATGTGCTTGTGGGCAGTTTTGGCGACGAAAAACTGGCCGCGAGTGTTGATGTTGAAAACCTCGTTGAAATCTTCTAAGGCTGTTTCACTCAATGGCTTGAATTTCTCGACTCCCGCGTTGGAAACAACAATATCGATGCGGCCAAAGTATCGGTGCACACTGTTGAACAAACTCTCGATCTCCTCGATTTTTGTAACGTCGGCTTTAAAAGCGGCACCGCGAGAGCCCTCAGCCTCGATAGACTGGATAATTTGGTTGGCAGAGCTGGCGCTGGACGAATAGTTGATGGCTACGTATGCCCCTCGTTTAGCGAGTTCAAGGGCAATACCGGCGCCAATACCGCGCCCACCTCCAGTGACAAGCGCTACTTTACCAAGGAGGGTGCGTGGCGTAGCATGGCAAGCGTTGTCATTTGTGCTGTTACTTGAAGCGATCATTGTGAATGATAAATGAATGAGAAGATAAAGGAAGAAGTGGAGTGTTCTTTAGGATTATTTAAGTGGTAGAGGGGAAAGAAGAGTATGTTATATTGGTTACAAATAACCGTTTCAGAACCTACGTAGCGTATTTCACGATAGGTTCGTTTGGCGCAGAATGGTTACTCGTGTCGGAATTCCCTTGCAGTAGGGGTATAGGACATTAACGACCGCGAGCGTGCCCCCCTTTCCAAAAATGGAAAGATATCATCCTCGACTTAGCTACCCCTGCTGAAATCAGAGGGCCTAGATATGTGTTGCATGCGTCCAAACAAATTGCACAGTGGTCATGTGTTGACCTCGACCTAAGGTACAATATGGCTTTTGGTCACATTCTGGGCTTGAAACTTTCCGTTTTCGGAAACACTTATATGTGGTTCTTTAGGGTACGTTGCAAAGCTAAGGAAGACAGGCAAACAAACAAATCTCCTCTCTAAATCCGGAAAAACCTGATTGTATGTTTTTCCATATTATTAACATAGGGTCGTTATTGCGCCGCAGGTGTGGTGGTACGTAGTCGGTTCCCAGCCTCCCATAGGCCATCCTCGTCTGTTCTCTATGTGTATGTAAATCAAGCTGGTTGGTTTTGGTGCAACGACATGAGGCGTAACATCATAGCATGCATTGCTTGCATCTATAAATTCAGAATTAATTTACTTTAATTTACGTAGTAGGGTGACTCCATAAATGAAAGCGCAGATTTCGTCCGGGGTCAGCTCTTCCGTTTTCTCACCCACGTTTGATCTGAACGTTTACTCGAAATTTGTCACTGTGTCAGGCAGTATTGACTTGTGCCGCAGAAGATATTTGGTTTCAACCTTTGTCAATATATCTAAACGAAAATATCTTCAAGGATTCAGCATGGCACCATCTCTGACAAAGGACGTTGAGCCGTCAAAGTTTGTGAGCTCTGGGAAACCAAACCTGGACATTAGCTTTCAAGGTAACATCTAGCAAATTATGTGTCTGCAGCTATTGAAATTTGACCGCTAAGTAGTTATACCAGATTTTCTCGAACTCTCCAAGGTCGTTTTCGACTGGGCAGACAGCTATGACTCCAAGGTAGCCAAGGCCATTCGATGCTTACAAGACGGAGTTGCAGAAACTAAAATAATTCCAGGACTGGGATCGACTCAGGGGAATCATTGCTCCAACTCTGACAGTACGTCACCTGCTGCCAGGCACACACGTGTCAAGAGAAGAATACTTGCGATCCTGGCTAACTACTATCATACAGGTCGACTACACCCAAATTGGGCTTGCCCGATGGGACTCAATAACTGCCAATGAGTACATGAAAATGATCACCGATCCAAGCTTCCTAGGCGATCCCACAGTCAAAACCCAGCATCTACTTGGCCAAACCTGGTGGGAAAAGATATCTGATACCGAAGTCGTCGGACACCACCAACTACGAGCTGCCCACCAGGTTTACACCGACATTGATTTAAAAACGGTCAAGGTCAAGGGTCATGGTCACGCTACAAACGAGCACTACTATCGCAAGGTGGATGGAGTATGGAAGTTTGCCGGTTTGAAGCCTACAGTTCGTTGGAATGAGTATCAGTTCGAGGATGTCTTCAAGGCTTGTCGCCACTAAGGAGCAATCTTATATACCTGTCTCCTAGGTCCAGACTCGCATAAAAGAAACGGATGATTGGAAACTGATTTCAGTAGCAAGCGCGACGGTGGAATGTTTGTTTGGAATGAAAGAAAATTCTTTGGTGACGGCCAGTGTCCTTGAAATACTAATAGACGTAGTATACCCCAACAGAAATCTTTAACAATGACATATCTTTCTTTGAGGAAGTATTTACAATCTGAAAATATAAGTCAGTTTATTTTCTTTCGAAGATTTTTAACTGTACTGCAGCGAGGAATACTCTCAAAAGATGAAATCAGCCATTTCTGTTCTGGGTGTTGGGGTGTTGCCCTTGTTATCCCTAGCTAGCAACACACCAGGATTCAGAGACGCAGAAGCAAGTCCCTTCACCGCCTTCCAATTTGAAGATAATGGATCATGGATTGCAAATATTGCTAATCGGCCGAATAACGATCTCGTTATAACCCGAACCGATGTACCAGAAGTATGGACAATCAATGTGGACGAAGGAACTGCTCAGGTGGCAACGAACATCTCGGACGCGAATAACTTGATCGGGATTTCATCTATTGATGACGACGAATACGTTGTCATTGCTGGAAACCTGGACACTACCACCCTCACACCAGAGGCAGGCTCATTCTCAGCTTGGAAAGTCTCTATCGACGGAGATGGTGTCGGTACGGCCAACTTGATTGCTGCAATTCCCGACGCTCAATTCTTACATGGAGTGGTGACATTTCAAAAGACGAGAGATACTGTTAATGTCCTCATTGCAGACGCTGGTCAGGGTGCACTCTACAAGCTAGATACGGCAAACGGCGAATACTCAATTGTGATTCAAGACGACGGCCTAGCTGGAGTGAACAACCTGCGCATGCAAAACGGATATCTTTACTTCACCGCAACCCAAAACAAAGTCTTTGGTCGTGTGCCTCTTGATCTCGAGGAGGGGACTGCCGTTGGACCTATAGAAACTATTCTGAACGACCAGACTATTGTCCCGGATGGTTTTGCTTTGGCTCCAAATGGAAGTGTGGCTTTTATGGCGACCTTCGTCCAAAATTCTATTATCGCAATTGACCTTGATGATGAAAATTATCCAACAAGCATTATATACGGTGGCATCAACTCAACTGATATTGCAGGGCCAACCACTGTTCAGTTCGTCCACAATGGGCCATGGGAAATACTTTATATCGCGACAAATGGTGGCCAAACTGCACCTGTTGGAGGAAGCTTCATAGAACCGGCAAAAATAGCTGGCATGTATCTTTTCTGAGCTCTAGCACATGTATTCAGGTATCTGGGATGTTGTGTGTTTGATTTCGGGTTTATGAACCATGCGATATGAGTAGTTCTTAATGTTGATCATCTTTTCTAGTAACTGCACACAGCCGTCGTAAACAAAGAAATGGCTTCTGGATGCTACTTGAAACCGTACTAGTTCATAATTCCTGAATGTAAAGATAGAAACTCGCTGATCGTGCAACCACATGTCGTCATTTTGATCGAGAACGAGACAGTCTTAAGTGGCAATAACGAGAGGTTGATTTCTAGAATTGTCGCTAGAATCTACTAACATCAATCTTCTGCGACTTCAACTGGAACCGATTGCTCAATATCTAGGAACGGGACCGAACTAGGGTTTACGGAGACGGCCCGAATTGCCGAGGAATGTTATTTTATATGGACATCCACGTCCGGACATATCTATACACTAGCTC
Organism: Talaromyces stipitatus ATCC 10500; assembly: GCF_000003125.1. Classification (NCBI taxonomy): domain Eukaryota; kingdom Fungi; phylum Ascomycota; class Eurotiomycetes; order Eurotiales; family Trichocomaceae; genus Talaromyces; species Talaromyces stipitatus. The sequence goes on from NW_002990116.1 coordinate 1,557,205, forward strand.
GGAATGTATGAAAACAAAATTTGAATATACCGCCTTCCCAATGCGGTTATTTTGATGTTGAATGCATATTTTTCTTTCTATGCTATTTCCTCTTGTCGGATATTCTTACTGTAGCCGCAGCAATGTATCAGCTATAGGTATATCAAATTGCAATTCCACACAGGAAGCCACCCAGTCAAGGGGGCGGTTATTGATTCCAATTCGTGTGCGACTTCTACCCCTGCATTCTTCATTTGACTCTGAAAGAGGCTCTCACTTTCGCCTTTGTTCTGTTGTGTTGTAAAACACTCCAATTATGACACTTTCGCGTCGAGTGTTGCCAGCTGTGGCGTTTATAGTCACTTTTACCCATGGCGCTCGTGTCCACTTTGACCTTGACCTCACATGGCAGGTGGGTGCCCCAAATGGACAAGAAAGACAGATGATCTTTGTCAATGGACAATTCCCAGGACCACCGTTAGTTCTGGACCAAGGGGACGATGTGACGGTAACTGTCAGCAATCACTTACCATTCAATACCAGCGTGCATTTCCACGGAATTGAGTATGAGAAATAACCCGTTTATTCCTATTTTCTACCCAATGAACCTTTGTTAACGTGTTTCCTCCAGGCAAAAAAACACAGCATGGGCAGATGGAGTACCTGGCCTCACTCAGTGGGCCATAGCACCAGAGAATACGTTCATTTATCAATGGCATGCGAATGAATATGGTACTTATTGGTACCATTCCCACGACATGGCTACTCTGCAAGATGGTCTCTATGGCGCAATTCGTATCCGGTAAGTAGATCCTATGAGGCGTATGCTGGGACTGGTATCATTTCATCACCTACTTTTACTGACGGAAGTTCAAAATTGACTATAATGCAGGCCTTCTAAACAGACAGAAGATCCATTCGAAATGATTACAACTGATACCACCGAGCTGCGCGCTATAAGGCATGCAGTTCAGAATGCAGAGCTCATTATTGTCTCGGATTGGACTCAATATACCTCATTTGAGTACATGGATGCAATGAAACAGACAGGTTATGACATTTTGTATGTAACCTCCCTTGCTTCTTGTACTGATACGTATTTGAGGGTTCATGCATAATTGTGACTGACTTTCAAATACAGTTGCTCTGACAGCATCCTAATTCAAGGCAAGGGTTCCGTTTATTGCCCGCCACAGGGAGAATTAATCTCTTTGATGCCCGCTTCTGTCCAACATGTGCTACAGGCAAATGTCACTGATAAGGGATGTCTTCCCTTTGTCACTGGTACTCAGGGTCTCTGGGAACATCACGCAGAAAAGCTCCCCGCTAAACTCAACGAGGGTTGTGTGGCTAGCGAGGGGTCCAGGGCCACAGTAGAAGTCGACCCAAGCAATGGCTGGGCTAGTCTGAACTTCATCGGTGCAGCTAGTGAAAAAGCACTAGTTGTTTCTGTGGACGAACACCCAATGTGGATTTATGAAGTGGATGGCAGGTACATAGAGCCTCAGCTTGCTGACACATTCGAACTCTATAATGGTGAGCGGTATTCTGCTCTTATCAAACTTGATAAGGAGCCTGCCAACTACAACATCACCATTACCGACACCGGTGGCAACCAAATTATTGCCGGTTATGCAACTTTGCAGTATCGGGGCGCTGAGAATAATGCCAGGAAATCTGTGCCCTATATCAATTATGGTGGTCAGCCCACATCCCCCGATGTTGTTGCATTGAATGTTTCCGTCTTACCCCCTTTCCCAGAAATCCACCCTGCTGAAAAGGCAGATGATTTCTTTTTGTTGAATCTATCACGTATCAACTCCTCCTGGCAGTGGTCCCTAGGCGGTACCACATCCCTTCCAGCGGATCTTGACAGTATGGAACCAGTTCTATACAACAAGGACTCCCCTGGCCTCGAGAATGCCCTCAAAATCGCCACCAGAAATAACACCTGGGTCGATATCGTCTATCAATTGCGCTTATGGGACGCATCAATTACGCCTGTTCAGCCCCCTCACCCAATTCATAAACATTCGAACAAGATGTTTTTGATCGGCGCCGCACAGGGTATTTTCAATTGGTCCTCCATCGACGAAGGTGTTGCTGCAAGTCCGCAGAGTTTTTTCCTTGACATGCCTCTCTACAGAGACACATTTGTCACCTCTCCCCGAGGGGAAGCGTGGATAGCAATCAGATACTTTGTGCAAAATCCCGGACCTTTCTTGTTGCACTGTCACATGGAGACGCATCTATGGTCTGGAATGGGCATGGTTTTGTTGGATGGTTATGATGTTTGGGATCAAATCCAAAGTGGCTATTGGGATGATGCGTGTTAATACACTTCTTTAAGCTCATCTCTCGTGCAAGAAAACGAAGGTACGAGAGTTTGTTTGTTCATTCATAGAGATATACCCAGTATCAATGACTCTTTGGGCTTAATATCGGAGCTTCTACTCATATTTCATGCTTAAAATCGTGATGTCTGCTATACTTATATGCATTAATTTCCGAGTCCTTGTTCGTGTCAATACTATAATCCTGTTCGAACTGGCGGACAATTTCCAGGAATTAAAGCCATAAAAATTTTGCGTAGAATGAATGCTATGACGAAATTAGCAGTAAGGTTCATAAGCCCCAACTCATGCCCTCCAGGGCTGAAACCGACAAGTTATTTCAGTTGATTGCCGTATACGTATAAGTTTATACCAAGGTACATACCTAGATGTAGCACAAGGACAAATACCCAGCCTTGCGAAAAGCAGCCAGACCTACAAAGAGACTTAACAATATTTCAAGGTTTATATTCTTTGGACTATAGAAGTCGAATAATCATATTATATTTGAAATATTATTTTCCCGTACCTAAACTACCTTTTAATTTATGCATATAGCCTAGAACTTCGGACACATTCAATCTAGAAACAAAAAATGATCGAATAAGGACAAACAGTGAAGTTTTGGAAAGGAATGACCTGTGAGAAATATGAGAGAAATATGACCAAAATGAGACCACGAAAAGGAAGTAAGTAGATATGAAAATAACGAAAATTGTCCTTGATCAGACGGGGCCCATTAGAAAGCATTCTTGATAAAGCTAGACAATCCACCGGCTTTACTACCGTCCATCATTGTGAAATGATTTGCTTCATGCAAGGCCTCGATTGAAGCGACTTTGTGTTTACCGACCAGCGTGTCCCAGCCATTCGGACCGAAGTCGGTACGATCATTGAGAAGCCAAAGCATTTCCCTAGGATCGTGGCTGCCATCCTCAGATGGTGCAGGGCGAGGATCACTAGGCTTGCCGCAGACACCATCCTTGGCCCAGACGAGATATGCCTTTGGTAGGCGACTCTCATACTTGGGATCGTTGCTTGGGAAAGGAACTGCCTCGTACATGTCTAGCGCATCGATGAAAGCGAGGAAATGTGGTAGAAGCCATTTTGGTGGAGGTGCCTTTCCGTCACCGAAGATCTTCATGTCGTCAAAGAATTTATACAGCCTAGGAGGCAATTTCTCGAGACCAATTGGGAATGGAGAGTCAAGGAAGAAGATTCTCTCAACTGTTTCACCTTGCTCGATAACAAGCTGACGGACTGCATCGTAAGCGCTGATTCCTCCGGCTGACCATCCACCTACGTTATAGGGCCCCTTCGGTTGACGACGGCGCATCTCGGCCACGTATGAGGCAGTGAGATCTTGAAGGGCACAGTTGAGCTTCTCTGGAGTCTTCATATAAGGACAGTTCAATCCATAAACGCAGACATCTGCAGATATTTTGGGGAGTGTTGCATAGGAAGTTGACGAGCCAGAGCCGTCAGGGAAGAGGAACAGTGTATGTTTGGCCGTCTTGGGATTTCCTTGTAAAAGAATAGATGTGGCTGGAGGGTGTTGAAGTTTGGAAGACAAATCCTCTGGTTGAAGTAATGGCGCTGACGTAGACAACATAGCTGACTTGGGCTGCCGTATGGGAGCTTTTGGCTTCAAATCAAGAGCTTCTCCAACCTGGCCCATTGTTGGGTTCTCAATGAAGAACTCGGATGGCAAATCCAGACCGAGAGCTTCACGTAATCTTCCGAGTACAGTCAAAGATAGCAAAGAATCCATACCCATCTCACTGAGGTTTGCTTCCCCAGTCAACTCCTCTGCAGACACTCCGATTTCTTCAATGAGGGTTTGGCGGATGGTAGCCAGAGTCTTGTCTTCTTCTAGAGATGGAGCAACCTTCATAGGTGGAGGGTAATCTCCAGGGGTTCCGGGAGTAGGTGGTTCCGTTAACCCAGAATCGTCGAATACAGACGACTCTGAGGAGGATTCGCTGCTATCCACTGGGGTTGCAGACTGCATCAAAAGTCCTTTAAAGTCTTTGACAGTTGGATAATCCATGAAGATACTGGATTCAAGATCGAGGTTGAGCTCTTCACGGAACTTTCCGGTAATAGTCAAGGCGAGAAGCGAGTCAACACCATAGTCAGAGAAGACAAGGTCGTCCGAAAGCTCTGCTTCGGACAGGCCAACCTCGCTAGCCAATATCTTGAAAGCTTGGACAAGGACACTGGGAGCAGGAGTTTTAGGAGCACTACATTTGACTGCCTTTGCAATGGGCTTTGTCTTTGGCACGGTGACAGGAACAGGAACTGGGCCCTTTGTCGCTGGCTTGGTTACCTGTGCGGTACCGCCTGGTGGAGGAAGGACAGTGTTGAGAATCTTGCGCGGTACTCCTTGGAACTATAACCTTCAAAGTTAGAATTCGCCATGCCGGATGTCGTTGTGGGAGTGGATAAAAAATGCTTACCTTTACCCCTCCGTATACAGCTATGATTTCATTTTCTTCGAAAACATAGACATCACCGGAATAGATTGTGCCCTGCCAGGGCTGCATCCTAACATAAGTGCGGTAAGTCGCATCGGCGGAGAACTTTGTAGCACAACGCATCGAATCCCAGCCATGATTGACGTAGACAAAGTTGGCCGAATCAGTTGCATCGTTTGCGTTCATAGTGAACCCGGTAATATGGCCTATACTATCGATCCAGAACGGGTTCCGGTGGAAGTTTGCTTTCTCAGCCTGGAATTTGACCAAAGCAGTGGCCTCGTATTGATCGCTGTCTAAGATGACATCTCGCATCGACTTGTAGTTCTTGTCGTAATCGACCAGTGCCCCAAACAACTTGTAGACCATTCCACAACCAAGCTTGTTGCTATCGCCGTTAGCAACATTTTGGAAGAGCCGATCAACACTTCTGTGAATAAGATATGCATTGCGCTTCCATTCCTCTTGTGCAGCTTCGACATCAAAGAATTTGACAATACAGCTTGCGTGATCTGCCATCTTCTTGCCTTCAGGAGTGACGGAGTAGATCTGCATGGATACCTGTCGGCCATCCCAATCAGCAGTTGCAGCGGCCCGGAAGAGCTGAGGCCCGGCGTTCTTGTAGATTAGGGGCTTTGGAACGGCCATATCAGCGACATCAAGACCAACTCCTTTGAGCTCGGGTTTGAAGTTGACAATCAAGTATTCTGCCAAAGTCTGGGCAATGTCGGCGTATAATGAAGAGGGGCAGAGAGGAGTTCCGTTGACCTTATGGCCCTGAATAACAGGACACAAACGGGGATCAGAGATATCAGTCTCGGTAATGACAGTTGCTTTATTTGCTTCACCGATGCTTTTGACGATTTTCTGAGCAGAAATTGTGAGGTGTGAAGGCGCGGGGCTAGTAATCTGAGGGACTGGATCGCCACCCTTTGTCAAACAGAAGTCGTTCTTGTAATCTATCCAATAATTCTTGTTATCCCAGCTGTAGGCTGGTAGGTGAAGTACCTCATGGCTTGATTTGAAGTCTTGATAATACTCCTTCCACTGTATATCAATGCCAGCGATATATAAAGATGTCAAACTCTGGGAAAGCACCTTCCATGTGTCTTCATTCCTGCGCAGCGAGGCTACCGTGTTTGCCTGAGGGCCAAGGGTAGATTTTATCATACCAGAACAGACCGTGTGAGAACCAATTTCAATCCATACAGTCTTGTCCGTCATGAGCTTGGCATGTCGGGAAGCCTCGATAGCTGCGAGGAAGTTGACAGTCTCTCGGCAATGTCGACTAAGATACGTTCCACTGAGTTGCTCATAGTTCTTCTCATTGATCACTTCTCCGAGAAGGGGAGATACAAGAGGGATTGATGGCTTGTGATACTTGACTCCCTTGGTCACCTTGGTGAGCTCCTCCAGAATTGGCTCAACCTGAGAAGAGTGGAAGGCAAAGGGCACTTTCAATTTGGTGGCCTTAATTCCTGCAGCAACGAGCTGCTCAGCAAGAGCATCAATATTCTGAGAGGTAGCACTAATGACGGTCTCACCAGGAGCATTAATGCAAGCGACTTCGTGCACTCCTGGATTGAGGAAAGGAGTAATCTCGCTCAAGCCAGATCTCACTGCCAGCATTGCATGAGTTCCAACCTTGCACTTCTCTTCCAGAAGTTGGGCACGACGACCACATAGGTAGATTGCATCAAAAGCTGTCAATGCTCCAGAGACATAGAGAGCAGCATACTCTCCAAGGCTGTGACCCATGACGAACGTAGGACGGACATCCCAAGAAATCCATAGGTTCGCTATGGCCATCTGCATACAAGTTGTTCCCAGCTGCGTGATCACCGGGCCGAATTCTTCAATAGGTACACTGCCATCAATTAAGGAGACAAAAGATGGAAATCCTTGACTCTGAGCAATTCCGTTGAAACGTAAAACATCAGAACGGAACTGCAAGAATCCCTCAAAGAGCTGCTTCCCCATGTTGGTGTATTGTGCTCCTTGCCCAGTAAAGACAAAACCGGCACCCGATGCGACAGATGGAGCTGTGCTAATGGTTTCTCGGCTAGCTGCTGCACGAAGAGCTTCTTGCACCTCGCTAACCTTTGTTCCAGAAACCATAATGCGGAATGGGTGATGGATACGTCGAGCAGTAGTAGTGTAGGATAGCTTGGCTAAAAACTCATCCTCCTTCATGTCAGAAGAGTGCTTCTCGATCCAATCTGAAAGGTTCTTTATGTTGTTCTTAAGCGAGGCTTGACATCTGGCTGAGACTGCAACTGAGAACATTGAGCGCGGATCGGCAATGGTAGCAATTTGGCGATTTGGTGCATCTTCTAAAAGGAGTGCAGTGTTTCCTCCGGCTGCAGAAAAGTTATTAAGGAAACATCTGCGCAACCCTGACTCCGGCTTTACCCAAGGCGTAGGCTTGAAAGCAATATGGACATTGCGTTCCTTGAGATCTGTCGGGAAATTCTGGTTGATCTTTGTTTTGATTCCACAATGCGGAGGAATCGTGCTTTTGCGCATCATGAGCAATACTTTGATCAAGGACGCAACACCCGATGCTGATTCTCCATGGCCGATGTTTGACTTTGCTGATCCGAGGTGGAGGGTTTGCTCTGGCTTTCGACCATGATCAGGAGCGAATGTGTCAAGCACTGACTTCATCTCAACCGCATCACCAGCTTGGGTGCCAGTTCCATGCATCTCAATGTAGCTCACGTCATTGGGATGAACATCGGCTTCATTCAGAAGTTTGTCAAAGATAAAAGCCTGAGCACCGACATGAGGACGTGTCATTGAAACAGCCTCGGCGGAATGGTTCGTGTAGGCTCCTGCAATTACAGCCTGGATAGGATCATTGTCTGCAATCGCATCTTCGAGTCTTTTGAGAACAACAGTGCCTACACCATCCGCACGGCAATAACCGTCGGCTGCGTCATCAAAGGTATTGCAATTTCCCGTGCGAGAAAGGAAATGGCCTCGGTCAAGACCGGCGTGGTTGTCGGGGTTAGTAAGGATATTCGTGCCTCCAGCAATGGCGGCATCACAGTCGTTCCTCCACAATGCATTGCAAGCCATATGGATTGCTGCCAAACTAGAGGAGCATGCAGTATCCACGCTGACACTCGGCCCACTAAATTTGAAGTGATAATTGATTCGTCCGGGAGTGAAAGCACGATTACCGCCAGGGATAAAGTAGGTGTCAATGTCTTGACCACTATTAATTTCACGGTAGTCATCACTGGTTATGCCGTAGAAGATACCAACACGGTCCTTCTGCGTAGAGGGCGTGGAGTCAGGAACAAAACCTGCCATCTCTAACGCTTCATACGCCGTGACTAGTGCCAGCCGCTGACCTGGATCTGCCTGAAGTGCTTCCCTTGGCGACATATTGAAAAATCTGGGATCGAAAAGGCCTGGCTCAGGAATCCAACAACCGTATGGCACTTGACTGGTGTTGCGCTTCTTGCCAGTAAGATCGACGTGCGTCTTCCAGTTCCACCGATCAGGAGGTACCTCTCTGTGAACATCAAGGCCTTGGTAGAGGATATCCCAGAAATGCTCGGGACTTGGTGCATCTGGGAACCTTCCGGAGAGACCGATGATGGCAATTTTGGATTGTTCGGTCCTGCCTGTTGTACTTGGGAACTTTCCAGGCTTGGTAGAATCACTGAGTGTATTTTCCAGAAGAACTTCAGAGATTCCAGCGCGCTTCAATGCAGACACAAGCCCTGAAGAAGCCGAAGTTGCGACAGGGAAAATTGTACATGTAGAGACGGATGAACCCTTGATAATGGATGAATAGCCATCAAGAACTTTATCCCAGCAAAGCTGCTTGAGAAGAATCTCTTCGACGGCAACCCTGAGCAAGTCCTCAAAGCTTTCTGCAGCAATTTCATAGCCAGTGGTACTGGATAAGACAGGAATGCGCGAACAGTAGTCTTTGAACGAGCCGTGGTTTGTGGTGTTCAGTGCCCACTCCACATCTTCCTGCCCATAAAGGTGCGGTGCATGAAAGGGTGCATGAACTGCTACTCTGAGAGGCTTGGCGTGCTTTGATAACTCAGAGTCAATAAGTTCTTCAAGGACCAGAGGAGGTGCACTAATCGTAAGTCCATTATAGCTGACAGCGCTGACATAAGGTCGAGATGAAGGCGAAAGACCCTGGATGAGTTAATAAGACGCACCACTTAGTAGACTTTGCATGCATAAGACGTACCTTTTTCTTGCCAAATTCAGTAATGAGAGCAAGAGCTCTCTCCTCACTCACTCCTGAGATTACAGCAGACCAGCTTTGAGAGCGACCATCATATTGGCCGACGTAGTTACGGACTTTGTAGGCGCATAGCCCAAGTCTAAGAGCAACAACGACAGCTTCGACAGCTAGAGGAATCAATTCTCCAATGGTTCTTGATGATGCTATTGCTGCAGATGCAAGCAGGCCAGTGCATAGCCCAATCACATAGCTTTCCGAACCTACAGGATAAATCTGGCCGCCATCTCCGTAATAACTACCTTCGGTTAGAAGCGAATAGTTTGAAAAGTACAAGGATTATCTTACCTAATAAAGGATCCCAGTTGATAGATGATAGTTAATGCACTTTCGAGAGCAGGGTTTGGTCCTGACTCCCGATATCTCGAAAGTAGGCTGGTAATACTGGTGAAACGAGGAAATTTGCGACGGTCAGAAGGTGGAAGCTGGGTTACTTCATGGCGTAAAGCGAAGGAGCATCTTTCTAGAAAGGATGTAACGAAAGTGTTGCCTTTTGCCTGGAGGAGACGTCGAAGTCCAGAATCAAACTCGCTTGTCTGATCGCCAAAGACATAAGCCCAACTTGTCGAGCCCATCCCGGCTCTCATACAGGACTATTGTGGATTTGCGTAACTTTGCTGATAATGGATGTGGATCTCCTTGTCACTGGTAGCCCAAATGGTTGACTGATCATTCAATAAACAGTACTGCCGAGGGTCTAAGACGGAGACCATAGATTTTGCAAGATTTTCCTCTTGATAGCACTTAGTGCAAAAAACCCTCATGCCCTAGTTATTATGTACGGATATATCTGTGTAGAAATCAAGGAGAGATATTAATGACGTTAGTCCGACAAAATTGCAAGCGGTAACGTCAAGTTAAGGATCCATCAAGTACATGGACAAGATTCTAGAATTGCGTTTTATCCTATTTGAGCCATGTAATATGGCACGTATTGCCGAATGGGGAAAGTCTGTGACATGAAGGGCCATCGGAAGGCCCTCAGGTCCGATTTGCGGCGGTGTGGATAACATCAAGCTGCGAGATACCACCGTTACGATGAGCGATCCATAGGAGCAAGGAAACAGGCTGTTGATCTGTCGACCTGATTCGATGGTCCAGATCGATATGAACACCTACGGACTCATGGATCGCGTTCTTAACCCCAGCCATAGCCGTGATGGACCACATGGTAGCTCTCGACTTGTATACACATGATCTCGGATATCAGGTAGATCAGTATGCTTGAAAATGCAAACAGGTTGATAGGTCGAGGAAAACGGCAGGGGTTGATCTATAGAGAAGGAAAAATTATTGGTTATTATGTGAACCCGCATGCGGCGACGGGGAAATCTGTATTGGAAGTTGTTGGGGCCCTGGCGTAAAATACGGGTAACGTATTACATAAATATTGGCATTATTAACTAGTACTCAATCCGTTATTACGCAAAAATACCATAATAACGCTGATGTCACGTGGAATTCAGTAGCCCTACTTTTACATATTTCCTCCCATACCATTCCTCGCTGAAGAGAACTGATGCGCTCTGTTCACTCAATCAGAGCCTTATTCTCTATGCCTTGTATCTTCAGTGAGCATCTGGTCGTCCTATCCATTGGAGCCGGTTTAGGCCGGTTCATGCAAGCTACGACACTTGATAGATGAGTTATCTCCTTTCGTGCATTATATGGCATGCGATTATTACTTCAAGATCGAGGGCTAGATATGAGCCTCTTACATGACGTAAACGACCATTTCAGAACTGCTCTTAGTAGCTAGGGCCTTTCCTTTCATGCGAAATACTTAAAATCTCGAGGGTCCTAGTCCATGCATACAGACCAGTATTAAAAGTGAGACTTAAAATGAAACCGCCACTAGCACTACCTCATTCACTTTCTTTTTCATGTTACGCACAATCCAAAGGAAGCTTTTGCGAGCCTTGGAGAAAACACGTCAATCGTAATCTTTCAGAACCAAGTTCATTACATGCTCTAGGAGTAATTGAAGAAGGGATGCTTTGCTCCTCGCACAGCAAAGCATGCATGGGATGACTTGGAACACGAGATGAGTTTCAATTTCCAGCTTTTCCTAGTTAGTTACCAACAGTCGGCTACATGCTGAGTGCCCAGTGACTTCAATCCGTCTTGATGGTGAGATATAAATAGCTACCTAAATACTATTGGCTGAATCGTGACCTGTGGAATGTGCCCGATTGCCGCATTTGGAAATGAACTCTGCAACCGGATGCAGTGCACCCCGGAGACATCGGGGATATTATTTCAATATATTCATCGGGAAGCCTAAAGTACAGGATATCACAATTGGTTTTATCGAGAATGATACGTTGCATTTCCAGAAATAGGTTATCAAAAGGGGGAAATGCCAAGTGATATCTTTAGAATATCAGTAAGCTAGGTGTTTCCTTCCGTTCGATCGTCAAGACAGTGCCCCGACTCATCAGACCACTCGATTCAAGCACGAAATGCAAGCTTCTAATGGAATGATGTCTGTATTGTAAGACATTATGTCACCAGATGCTGGGGAGATTGCACACCCTCATTCAGGGCGATGGCTTCAACGTTGGTTCTTCCCTATTTTTTGAGTTGGAACCAGAACATATATTAAAACAAACAGGCTGATAGGCCATAGACTTAGGAATGGTTCGGTTGAGGCCATTCCTAAACGCGTCATGCTTATCCCCATTACCTGCGAAAGTGTTCATGCTATCGCTGCTCAATCTACTTGTAATAAAGTGGCGAAAATCGAGACTCCTCATCAATGATCAGTTTACGAAATTGCTAATCTTCATTTTCCCGCCTCACAATCCTTACTTCGAGTCCTCTGCACGTATCTCGACAATGTCTCGGTTGATTAATGCACTTGGCCGGAACGGGATGTGTGTACACAGGTAGTATTCGGTAGAAACATTTCGAAAAGAAATGACTTAACACGTCGGCATGGTTGGAGACAGTTGGAGGGTCTCGATGCGATGTTGATGATAGAACAGTGAAAAAGTAAACTGTACTGAGTAGATGCAAAAAGAGCGGAAGATCTCTCGGGCCGAGATCGAAGATAAGCTTATCGATAAGGCAACAAGGCTGCCAGCCGCTAAACCCAAACAGGTGCAGCGTAAACACAGGGCACAAACAATGAACCAGGCCAAGCCCAACAGGGCAACCAACACTGCTCTCTCGAATCTCTCACTACATCTCTCTCCGAATTTATCTGACTCGAGTCGAGACTGAAGAGCCCGACCGTCTTAGCATTATTCGAGTCTACCGGCTTCATCGCATCATTCGCTACACAGCATCAGACAATGGCTCGCTGAGCTGGCTCATTGATCACTCATTACTATCCTTGTTATTGGTACCGCCGCCCTTCCTCATCTTCATTCTCCGTCCAGCTATTACCTTCCACACACACACACACACACACACAATAACGACGTTTACAGCCAGTCAATTGCTCTGTATCACAGTTAATATCAATCGCGCACGCTCGATACATTGGGGAGACGACACCGCGATACTTTATCTGCCTCTCTGTTTGAGTCGTGTAGGCAAGCGACTGTGACAGTATCGCTATGACACCAGCACTGCCGACAAAGTTTCCATGCTGGTGTCGAGCGATTTATTCATGGGGAGGGGAGTCGAAAAGAGATCTTGGATTTGTTGAGGGAGATCTGATAGAATGCCTCAATGCCGGTGACGGTTCATGGTGGATGGGGCGTTTGCGCCGTGATAAACGGATGATGGGGCTGTTCCCTTCGAACTTTGTTGTGGTCCTTGGGGAAGATTTCGTGCCTGTGACTCGATCCACTACAGACGCCTTGACTCGAAATGATAGTGCGGATTCTCGCAGTCTTAAAAAGCAACGAACGGTCTTCCGGAAGCCATTTCAAGCACACAGACACGCGGTAACTCCAGGGGAGGCCAATCGACGAGCTCGAGAAAAACTATCAGAGACACCTTCCACAGCGACCTCTCGGGAAAATACACCACCGCGATCAATTTTACCGCAAAAACCTCCACGAACACCAACCACTGCAATCAGAGCTCGCAACACACTGAACAGACCGCCGTCGCAGACAGTATCCCCAAGTCCCGCTGAGAATGCTCGTGCGCCGTCACCAGTGCCTCAAACGCGCGACGACTTCGTCTCAACCGCACCTTCCTATCCAGTACCCTCGAAAATGACGCTTGAAGACGTCCCTTATGTTCCTCCGCAACCTCCAGTGCGCGAGGCATCCCCGTCTCCTCCACCTCCGCCTCCACCTCCTCATCGAGTGGCAGTAAGGAGCCAGCAGCATCGTATGAGCATAGCGCCTACGCCAATCGAGATGAATAACCGTTATACTGTATTCGCCAAAACGCCACCTCCACGTGAAACATCTCCTCTACCTCCCAGTCTCTCACCTGGCCATTCACCTGGGCACTCGCCAGGTGGCCACTCGTCAGTTGGTCATGGCAACACTCCCTCACCGCTAAGAGATGCCATGGAAGATGTGATGACTTCTTTGCAAGACATGGGTCTACCTCGTGGCGCCCCATCTCCTTCTCCTACCCCCCAATTTTCTAATCCATGGTCACCCGATGCATATAACGAGATTCGAGCGACGAGTCCACGGCCTGCCCGACCTCGGGCGAACACATCCTTGGGTTTCGGCTTGGACAGCGAAGAGGATATTGATCATGGAGTAAATAGATTTGATGAGCAACAAGCTTACGGTCAGAGATACTATGACGGACCCCCTCAGTTCAACAACTATGTACAAAGAATGGAAAGTCGACTCAGACAACTTCACGACCAGTCAGATCAGTCGACCCAGGATAGTGAAGATGATGTTGGACCACCACCGCCGCCGAAACAACATGGATACCATGCTAGGCATGACTCAATTGGTGTACCGCGGCCTCAGTTGCGGGCGCGAAAATCTGCAGTGGAATTGGGTAAACAGTTCTTAAACCGTACAATGACTAATAAATCCAACACAACGAATTCTTCAAGTGGTGTTCAGAGCACTTTCACGACTGATACAACTAGTACGAACACCACCGCCAGTTTGATGAGTGGAACTTCAGCCGGTCAGTTCAGTGCAACGAGTGCGGGAAGTTTTGCAAGACATGGGCAGGCAAAATGGGGCAGTTTTTCGGCTGAGCGGCCGACAACGGGAATGGATAGTTTAAACAGAGGCATTTTTAGTGACCTTGAAAGACCGCTGACACCAATCAGTGGCATTTCTTACCATTCCAGCCACAATACTTCCAGGCAAGGCGCTCAATCTGCTGTACCATGGTCACCCAGCAAAGATCTGAATGATTCACCTGGAGTCTTCGGTGGCCTGTCCACACCCAAAGTCAAGAAGAATGGATTTCTTAAGCGGTTCCTTGAATCTGCCAAAACTGGGGCGGCAACTGCTCGAAGCAGCATTCAGTCACCACATAGTGGTGGGTCCCCGTCACCCACCAAGCATCGATTCACTCAGTCATTCGGCTCGTCACGACGCTCAGAACAGAATGCTTCGCAGCCAGACCTAGGAACCAGCAGTTCCATTGACTGGGTGCAAGTTCGACGTGATGTGAACCGAGCAAGCACGCCAAGTCGAAATGAGCGTATTGAGCGCGCGGAACGCTGTCAAATGATGGACCATCCAGTTATTTACGCCGTTGAGGAGCTTTACGAAACGGCAGAAGGAGATGAAAGTATCGATGGTCTCCCACTTAGCGAGCCCACGAATTGGGGAGCCATTAACCTTAACCTAGTGGACAAGAGCACACGATTTATTAGCAGTCTGCCACCCTTGACGAACCCAGCCAGTTTAGCTCAAGGTTACATCTGTCGACCATATAAGAGCGATGTCCAGCGTTTAAGAGCCATCTTCATCTGGGTCAGCGAAAAGATCGCGTGGGAGGAACCATTGGACGAAAATGAGGTGGACTTGAAACGCGTGATTAATATGAAGCGCGGATGTCCTCAGGACGTTGCATTTCTTGTCCAGGAAATGTGCTCTGCTGTTGGACTGCATGCAGATATCATCAAGGGCTACTTGAAGAGTCCCGGAGAGCTTCTAGACCTGACTGCCCTCTCCCGACCGAACCACTGGTGGAACGCCATACTGATTGATGGTGAATGGCGATTCATGGACTGTTCGCTGGCGAGTCCCACAAATCCCAAACGTAGTCAATTCGTGACAACGAACTCTCAACATGCCGAGAGCTGGTATTTCCTTGCTCGACCTCTCGAAATTTGCTACACACATATTCCTCTTCATCCTGAAGAACAGCATATTTGCCCGCCCATCTCTCCAGACGTTCTTTTAGCTCTGCCTCCAGTCAGTCCAGCGTTCTTCAAGAACTCGATGCAGATACCTAATTATGATACGAGTCACATTCGCATTGAAGGTTTGGACATCATGCAACTACGCATTCTCGTTCCACCAGATGTTGAATGCGCTGCTGAGGTCGAAGCCCCGGCGTTCGCCCGTGATGTTGATGGTGACTGGTTTGAGAGTGGAGATGTTGTACGCAAACGTGCGCTCGCTCAGCCCGATTGGATTCGCGGTCAGAAACGCTTCACGATCAAGGCACTTCTCCCTGGTGATGAAGGACAAGGCGTACTCAAGATCTATGCAGGCAAGAAGGGGTTGATGCATTCAAGCAGAGACATTCCTCATCCACTTGCTGTCACGTTGCCAATTCTGCACACCGGAGAGAACCCCCCGTACGAGTTCTTGCTGCGACACCCAACTCCTCATGCACAGCGTCATGATCTGTACGTGATTCAGCCGCAGTGTGGCAAGCTGGCAATCAACAACACTTTTGTATTTGCCGTTCGGCAACACCCAGCCGCGCCGTTTTCAAAATCCAGCAGTGGGGATATCCCGGGTGATGGGCGGGTGTCACCCTCAATTATGCGTCCATCCAGTGCCCTGAGCATGGTGTCCAGCAGTTACGGTGGATCCGTAGCTTCTAGTACATCATTAGACGGCTTTACGGCGAATACATCAGTTGTGTCATCAAGCAAGTCCACATCGAATCGAGATAAGCCCGCTAAATTAGCCATACAATCGCCATCCGGGAAGATTCTGCGTCTCATGCGCAAAGCGGACCATATGATTAGCACGACCAACGAGAATTCCGATTCATTGACCGAAGGCACTCCGGACGGTAGCGTATGGGAGACTGTTATAAAGATTGGCGAACGCGGCGTTTGGCGCGGACTTGTTTTGGCAGATCGCAGTGCGCGATGGTGCGTGTTTTGCGAATGGGAGTCTTACTAATTTGCATTTCTTTTGCCCGGTTTGGTTCGACATACAACTAGAGGGCTTCGGCGGTTTATCTTTGCTTCTTTCATTTTTATTTTTTTTCAAAGACCTTTTCCTTGTCCCGTGTTCATTTACCGGCGCAGGAACGGCGTTAATAGAGCGAATGAGTCTGTCTCATTCCATTGTCCATTGCATTGCAATTAGCGGCTTTGCTTGAAAATCTTGTTTCATACTTCTGTTTTTATCATTGTTCTCCATTGCATTATTTTTCCCCCTTGTTTGAAGAAATCTTTGGGATTAAGATGCATGGATCTTCAAGTTTTCTATTTTCCTCCACTGACGATCAGGAGTGTGTCGATATTGGTTCTCTCTATGTGTGTCTGTACTTGATCAGTCAAATTTTGTCAGAATTGGATACCATTTGCATCTTCATATCATACGTATACACAGTGCATCACCCCGTAAAGGCTCTCCTAAGCAGTGGCGCAACTTGCTTCCTACTTTGAGAAACATTCCCTTGTTTCCATATGTATAGACGACCAGAATATTCGTGACTACCTTCGATGGGGAACTCATTCCACTTTTGTAGTCCCAGTTGCTTCTTCGCTGTATTGGCGAATTTTTCGAGAGCGTCGCTGTTGTCATCTTCAAGGCCCCAAACGAGTAGTTCTCGTGCAAACCGTTCTTCTTTGCCATCGTCTTCTGTATTGAATGCCGTCATTACAGAAATGACATCCAGATGCCGTTCCAGCGCAAACTTCTTCAACTTACCCAAGAACGACTTCAAGTTGTCATCCGCGGTGGTTGATTTATCATCTTCATCCTCCCCTTTGTCAATAATCCAGTTCAGCGGACGAACCACACTCGCAATCCCGATAACTTTCTTGTCACCGGATGGCGTGGTCTCAGTCCAATCCTTGTAGTCTCGACCAAGCATCTCGTCGACAGTCAACCAATCCAAACTATGCGCCTTCGCATATTGAATTTTCTGGAAGAAGGAATCTCTATCCCATTCTTTCCCGCCCCCACCAGTAGGAGATGAAGATGAGATTCTTTCCGTGAGGAAGGAAGCAGCCTCGCGATCAACATCGGTCACTTTCCCTTCGGCTGTGAGGTTGGTGGTGTCAATCAGGATAGAGGCAAGCGCAAGTTTGGCTAGTTGGACTTCCCAATCACCCTCCTCACTTCCTTCACTAACGTGTTGCCGCTGCCGTTCTTCATGCACTTCGGAAGACGAAACAGGCCACAACACACGCTCTCGAATCTCACGAATAACCAAACTAGTACACGAACCAGGTCCGGAAATAATAACCCGCGGACTCCCCTCCGGCAACCGTCCCAACGGCGGCACAAACCCTTCGTCGGGACGATGATCGATACATCCAGTGACGGTGAAAGAGACGAGATCCGAAAGACCATCTATTGAGCCTTTGCCTTGCTCTTCTTGCGGAGATGTCTTGTGCGGAAGATTGTTCCAGTCTACCATCACACAGTCGAGCTCCAGTTTGTTTCCCATCTTTTTGGGCTCTGCATCTGTATTCACAACATCTGGAGAAGATAAAAGTCCCTCCCGTAGATCAGCGACGGTGAGAATATGCTCTTTGAGCAATTGTACAATCCCATCCTCTCCATCCTTATCCCTCTTACCCTCTGTTGAAGCAGTAGATGAAGAAGACGATGAGACAGCAAGCTCCAGCGCACACGCGAACTCAGGCCTCAATCTCCTCAATCCCGATCCACCCCGTACATCCGTTAAATTCACCAAAGGCACATACCTTCTTTTTTCGGCCCGTGAGAAGAAATACGAGTATAATATTGCAGATATTATAGAATCAAGATCTGCAGACTGGTTACCCAGTACATATATCGGGCTGTATGTTGTAATCCCATTTCTTATCGTGGGTAGAAAGTGGTGGCGGGCATGTTTGAGGAATGGGAGTAGGCCAGATGAGGTGATATGTGATGGGCCGAGATTCATACTTGTATCTTGAGGCATTTCTTAACCAGCTCTTGTGTCTTGGTCCAGAGTTATGAGGGGTTTTCCAGGTTAGTTGGAAATCAGAAGATATGGACAGTCATATCCAAGGGAAAATTGATGTCACCCAGGACATTAAAACCTTAGAAATAAATAGTGGGATTTTGAGTTACGGCCCGAAAAATCAGGCACCAACTTAAGAGTCTACGAAACAATTCATGTTTGGATCCAGACTTATCGAATGATAATAATACATTGATATCTCTGGTAGATCTGCTATAATCATACACACATCATCTGTCCATCTTTTGATGACAAGTGTCATGTGAAGAAAGGAAGATGTATCAAGCAAGAAAAAGTTCTAACAAGAAACAGTACAAGCAAACAAGACATTGTCATAAAGAGAAGGACAGAAAAAGACAATCAGCAAAGAGCTTTTGCTGGAAGAAATTTTGAACGCCACAGGTATAGATTTCTAATTTCTCCGCCCGACACCAACCGAGAAAAAAAAAAAAAAACATACTCTCGTAGATACCATTTCGTAAATAGCAAACGCGTCTTGAAGCAATTCGAAACGTCTCAATGCCGCTTTTGGTGACTTCTTGTGGATATTATACACTCTTAGAAGCCATCGCCGTCTCTATCGCGGGTCTCGACGTCATCCCCGGATCCGGATATATTGCCATCGCCTTCAGCGTTCGAGTCGTGTCTTTCACTGCCGTTGCTAACATCAAGAGCCTCCAGGGCTTCGTTGGCGTGAGTGTTTTCCATCGGCTCGACAGTCTCCGGGTCGTCGTTTGTTAGATCAGCAAAGACGTCGGTCATCTCTTGGCGAGGTGGGCTGCTACCGAAAGGATTTCCAGTATCAATGCCTACCCCCGGGCCGCCTTCCTGTGGATCACGAAAAACAGAGGGCCCGCCAAAGAGTGGTTGGTCCAACCCTTGCGGTGATGAGCGCGATGGGAATGTCGTAGAATGACCAGTAGCATGAGGAAGTAAGGCAGGAGCAGGCTCTGGTGTCGACGATAGTCTGAATGATGGACTGGAATCCTGCCCAAGATTGGCGTAGCTGCCAGAAAAAAACGGTGTAGACGAGTTCTCTAGGCCAGCTCCGTTCTCTCCAGGGGTATCCGATTTGTAGTCCGTCGTACCGCTACCTCCAGGTTGCGATGTACGACCCGGCTGAGAAGCATCCATAGACTTGCGCTTTCCGGCTTGGATAGTCTTGGGTCTGAGGTGCGCAGGGAGGTCTTCAACGCGGTCTACCCCTAGCTGTGCCATAATCTTTTGACTCTTCGTGGGACGTGGTTTCCGTGTTGAAAGGGACTGCTCCAGAATTGGGGGAGGTTCAGGGGCCACCGGTGCCCATTTGTGAATTTCTTGACGGAAGAAGTTCGTCTCGTAAGCGAGTAAAACTTCTGCCCCTTCAATTTTGCGAAGATAAAAGATCAGAGTTGGGACCTCCTCATTCGTGGTGCATGCAGCGTTGGTGAAGCTCTGAAGAAACTCCCGGAATTGCGTGGCTTGTTTCACGATGCTATTTAAAACCTCCTCTTCGTCCGGTTGGAAGGGCAAATTGGCAATCTCCGCCTGCCACTCTTGCAAATCTTCCAGCTTGGGACGCGCGGCATCACGAGGGATTTTTCGTCGCCAATCACAAATTGGGCATGTGTATTTGTCGAACTCCTTGACCTTGCCTCGTGCAATCTTCAGGCACTTGCCGTGATACCTAAATACTTTGTCAGCTTCAGTTCTTGCTCATAATTGCCAAAGTAGCCGGGGACCAACCATTCATGACACAGCTCGCATTCAATCATCATTCCTGATTCCGGTAATCTGCATATGCAAAAAACATCTCGCTTTCGTGACTTCGCCTCAAACCAGCTTGCAGATGGATTCTCCAAAAGACCATCAGGAGTGTTGTCACGTGAGGAAGGTTCGACAGGTGGGCGACAGCGATCATCTAGATCAAAACAGGCTGCATTCTTTTTCTCAACCACCTCCATATAGGACTTCAGAATGTGTAAAGGCGCATTGGCTTTTCCAAATAGCTTTTTGCCCTTTCGCATCCAATCTTCGTGATGTTTTTGTTCGCGTTCGAGATCTATCACTCCGATTGGTCGACTATTGAGCTGCTCGAGCGACTCCATCAGTTCTCGCACTTCTTTGTAGGTAGGGCGTTTGCGAAGGTCCGGGTCTTTGGAACGTTCGTAAAGAGATCGGATATGGTTCTGAGCGTCACGCTGCTTGGTCAAAATGGCTTCGACTTGGGCTAGAGTCTCAGGAGAGACAGGAAACCTTGACGCCTGAGCAGACAAAGCTTCCAACTGCACATAGTGAACAGCTTCCACAGAAATCAACTCCTTGGCTTTGGCTTCCCATGCGTCACCAGAACGACGAAGTTCCTTGAAATGTACCAGGTCTGGATCATTCTCGGAAAGGCCTAACTCCTCTCCTTGCTGAATGAATTGATGGACATCGTCGAGTGTGAGGTGCTGCTCGCGTTTTACGTGAGACTGCTCTCTCCACTTTATTTGCTGAAGCAGAGTTTCGAGTTTTTCCACCTCGGGCAAGTCGACATTGAAATTCCGACTGGATTCGACCAACTCTTCGATCTCGGAGGCTGATCGTATGTTGGAGTTAAGGGCGAGATGGACCTCCAGGCGGAATTTCTCGATTTCGTGGGTCTTCTCTTCCAGGGCCGCCATCTGTGGACAGTCGAAGGACAGTTTATCAGCTTCTGAAAGTAGAGCGTGGATGTTTTCCACTCTGCGAAGCTCACGATCGCGTTCTTCAAGCTGTGCGGCTTTCGAAGTGCCTTTACGCCAGGCTTTCTCATTCTTCCTGCGGTTCTGTTGCTTTCGCGTGATGTAGTTGTTGGCTTCTTCAACCCACTTGTCGCACCGCTGAACAAAAGCCGCCAGGTCTTGAAGGCCGGGCAAGTGATAAGGGATCTTCTCACCTTCGCTTAAGAGGCTATGGAGGACCTTCAACTGAGGTTTCGCTTCGTCCTCCAGTATTTTGTCCAATTTCTCAGTCCATGCTTCGGGTATCCTAGCCCGGTCTCGTATCTTTTGGACCAGGTTTCGTAATGATTCATCCGTCATTCGATATCGCAGGGTGTGGTGTGAACCGAGCATTCTCTGTTCAAGAGGCTCGTCACAACATTCGTACATGTCGGCGTGGATCAAACAGATAGTCTTGCCGGTATTGTCACAACGGAATTGGGTAAGATATGCATAAGCTTTGCAGTAATGACACTGGTACTCTTCTTCCGGGAGATCCTCCTCGTCCACGACATACTTCAATTTACAGTCCGCATCATTGGACCAGTCACTTCCGTTAAACTTACATTGATGCCGAGCGATTTCCCGATGGCGGGCAAGGAAAGAGGCACGATCAGACTCTTCGCGACCAACTGCACGTTCTAGTGCCGGTGCAAGCCACTTGGCAGTCTTGATGGATGTATCTCTAGCTGCAGCTGTCATTAGCAGTTCATCATGTGAAAAACACGGCTGTCTTCTGAATGCTTGCAACCGTTCAACACCGAGGGCACCAAACGGTTCCCAATCAGTCGGAGCGAAGTTAACGGCCTCGTTGAAGTTGAAACCATGATTGAAACCGGCATGGTACGCCTGGGGAAAGGTAATAACAAACTGGCCAGCTCTCTGATCAAGCGCATAGACATTTACACCAGCCTTCTTCAGTTGATCAGGTGGAAGAAGAGTCACCAACTGGAACAGAAGGTCGGGTTGTGTTTCGAAGAGCTCCGGAACGGCTTGCCGCATCGCTGCTTCAAAGGCCTCAGCATCCTTCCCAGGAATACCGTACCAAGTCTTGGTAGCACCGAAATGTTGGTAATTCGCAGAATAAGCGTAGTGGTCTTCATTATGCCAGCAGAAAGTGGAAAAGCACATCCCAACGTAGACCCATGGCACAGTCATACCTGAAATGTCAGACTTGATATGCCTGAATAGAGAATCGCCGTAGAAGGGTAGCACATTCAAGTTCCAGGGATCTTGAGAATATGGATCTAGTGGGTTCCTCTCAACTGTCGGGAAACCACTGCCGTGGGTTGTCGAGTGAATATCGGCCCCGTACTCAACCTCCACGGTTTCCGTCAGGCTCTCGACCAGCCTCCAAAACTCGCGCTCCACGTCGTCCTCGGTTTCACGGCGTTGCGTGTTCAAAACGGGGTCAAAAGGCATGCGAGGAGCGAAGTAATTCTTTTTGAACGCATTGGCCTTTTCTTGAAATTGCTTCAAGGAGTAAACTCCGCCTTCCTCGAAACCGAATTCGCCAGTACCGACAAGACATTTCGGGCAGTGCCAATCATAATCAGGATCGGCATTTAGAGGATTCTCGAGACAAGATTTGTGGTAGCCGTTTTCGCAGCTGTCACACACGAAGATGGTCTCGGGGTTGTCTGTCTTCCCACAAGCCTCGCATTTCTGGAATTAAAGGTCAGTTTAGTTGATGATTTTCAATCAAAACCAAAGGGGTACATACCTCGCCCGTTTTACGTGTGCCACTCTTCATTTTTCCTTTAGGTGGGGTGGGACGAAGAAGACTCATGTGAGAGCCAGCAACTGTGGGTACACCATCTGTGCATAGATCTGTTAGTGGAATAAGATCAATAAGATGGTAACATGTCATTATTTACACGAACCTTTTCGGAGTCGCTTGCTTCTTCGGCCTGAAGCGTCAAGTTCATCACTTTGCGAATCAGCGGCAAGGCTGTCATGGCTGATGGTACGTTTGAGTGGATGAGACGTATGCCCATTGGTGACCGGGGTATGCTTTGCTTCGGCCTTATCCTTACCCGGATATGGCGCGATACTTTTGGGAGTGGACGTGCCATTTTCATTCTCTCGTTTGATCGGGGGAGTATGATTCACCGCAGCAAATGATGGTGAACGGTTGATAGGCGTAAACCCTCCTGGACGATTCACAGCGGTAAAACCCGGCGTCGGGCGAACAGGAATTTCCGTTGCAGAGGCTTGCTGTTCCGACACATGATCGGTCTCAATTGATGCGTTGAGGATGTTGGAAGCTCGTACGGCAGGAGAATCCTGGCGCGCATTTGATGGAGTAGCGGACATAGGTCGCTTTGCTACCGGCGAACGATTAGGTGACGGCGTATAGGGCCCTCCTTGTTCGACCTCAAGCTGTTGCTGCACGCCCGGTTTGGCAACACGGAGATACTCTTCGTAAGGTTGAAGCCACCGTTGGTATGAATTCTTCAGCGACGTCGAGAGCGACGACATGATCTTGCCGCTGTAGCCTAAATCGCGCCCAATTTCGGCCCATTTTTTCAGCTTGCAGACCTGATCGAAGCCACCACGAACTTCGACTGCTTTCTTCAGCTTGTATAGATCGAGAGGTCTCTTGTCGACGCTGGGGAACCGGTTGAGGTTGGTGCCGTGTTGCTTATGGAATTTCGCTAGCTGATCGAGGTAATTCAGATTCGCCCGGGTACCTGGGGTTGAGTCAGAACGTGGAACCTGGAATATCTCGTCAAGGGCTGAAACATACCTCCCTCGACTGAATTTAACTCCTGACGACGGGTTTTAAAATGAAACCTCTGTAGTGTAATTTGTCAGTATGCTTTTTTTTTGCAGATAAAAAAGAGTAGAAAAAACGCACCTCTGTATCTACCGCAAATGGAGGGTTCCAGCTCTCGGGTGGTATGATTCTGCAAATTCCGTATTTGGCTCCTTCTGGTGCAATTTTTCGAATGTATTCGTTCGGGTCTTTGAATTCTTCCTCGGTGGGACGGAAGGTAGGGGCCTCCAATAGGCCATGAGCACGGACACGATTTGTTGGTTCTCGAGCAGCACTTGGTTGGCCACGTCGCTCAACGGTGGAAAGATCCAAGGGTGCAGACCGTCGAGCACTCAGTGGCACATTGTGACCGTAGGAAGGGTAGGAGGCATTCGTCCGCTGCCGGGGGTTGTTCGCTTGCGCATTTGCGGGAGTGGTCGCGGGGGCCACCATCTCTTACTCGAGTCGCTTCGAATGGCGCCGGATATCGATGGGAAGACGGTGGAGTACGTTGTCGCTTTCCAGTTCTATCGAGACTGAAGAGGAGGAGAGGACGGCATTGGACAAGGCGGTGCCGTACAATTCCAGGATCAACGACAAGGTGTAAGACGTTGACTGATAATGACGTAGAGTAGAGAAAGACGTAATACAAGTGGTCGGATAGTCTTCGAGAGTGATTAGCAAGGCGAGTGTGAGGTCTCCCAGCCTGGAGATCGAAGAGAATTGAGGGAGGGAGGGAAGAGAAAGAGAGCAGATTCGGGACGGGAACCGTGGAAAGCGAGCAATATGGTCTAAACTGGGTTAGAGTGGTACGGAGAGAGGGTTGAGCCAGCTAGGCTGACAGCTCACTGGGCGGATTGGTGACGGCCAGCTGGTAAACCGACAGGTCGAACAGGCAGTAGCCGACAGTTGTAGATGGGGAGAGAGAGGGAGAGAGAGAGAGAGCGAGGAGAGTATAAAGAGGAAGAAGACCGAGAGAGATGGGGCAGATTAGTGTTAGCGTCAGTCACTCTAGCTCCGAGTCGTTTGGGCTTTCCCTCATTGGGAATTTTCTACATTCGCGGATATGATAGGTCGTTCTTTCCCTGGCAGCCCCGGCCGGTACCGAACAATAATAGAGGTACATTTGATGATTCTACACAATAGTAAATACTAAGATGATTGCTATATTACTGAGAATGTCATCCCAGGAACAATAGTTGGTTGATTGATGGCGAGAGATCTCACTCCCACAGGGGCAATCCGATCTGATAGGACACATGCCGCAGTTGTACATATCCTGCAAACGGAAGGCCGGTACAAAATCACTCAATAGGCACCAAGTCTCGGGAATGCTTATGATAAGTATTGGAGTGTAATAGCATGTATCATGTGGAAGAAACACAAACAAGGCTCTTACATCCTTGCCCTATCGTTTTCTTTGTCGTCGGCTCCAAAACAAGATGGGGATGATGATATATAAATGTAGGGCCCAGGGGTAAAAAGAACGCCCGGAGCATGATAACATCCGAGCGGAAATTCAGCCGCAATCGAGTCCATGTGATCATCGCACTTTGATGTGGTTATTAATAACCTTGGAACATATCGAAGGTCATACAATCATCGACCATCACGAAAGCTGGTCGAGTGCAGTCAGATTTAACCCGGTCTATGCCCCACTTCGCTGCGAGACCAACGTCGAATGGCTGGTGTTCCTCCAATGAGAGCTGGAGTTATATCAAAGCGGGTCGAAACAGGCAGTTGCATCACGTGTTCTACATCGTATCTTTGGGTGCTTGCACTCCTGAGTCCTCAGGCAGCCACACCGAGTAGCCCCTGGACAAAGTGTACAAAGTAAGATCAGACCAGAACGATTGTTGATATGCCGATAGATTGGCAAAAAGCGCAGGTCGATCCCCGCTCAGCGAAGGCATCACGTGACGACGTGTCGTTCGGGTTTAGCGTAACACGTCGTCTAGCTGGTGATGCGGATCGCGATTTCCTCACACGGTAATTGATGCATGGCCGAAGTGACTTGAGCAATGACAACAACCGTCTCAGAAGAGGCAGTTCTAACCAAACCCATTCCGGCTTTCTATTGCTGCTATCTACTCCGCTCTGCGAAAAGACCTAGCGCCCTCTACATCGGCTCAACGCCAGATCCAGCGCGACGTCTAGAGCAGCATAATGGGTTTGCAAAAGGCGGCGCAAAGAGGACGGAGCGCAATACCTTGAGGCCGTGGGAGATGGTGGCCATTGTAGAGGGCTTCCCGAGCCGGACTGGCGCGTTGCAATTCGAGTACGTTCTTTGACGTTTCTGGCATTTACTTGGCCTACAAGCTGAATAACATATTTGATAGGTGGTCATGGCAGCATGTACACACAACCCGTCACATAGGTGCTGTAGAAACCGACCAACTGAATCGAAAGCGCAAGAACCCTCCCACGGACAAGGGCTCTGGCATATGGACCTCCACGCCAAAGGTACTGGGCAATTTACACCAGTTGTTACGTTCTACCTACTTCGGAACATGGCCCCTGACCGTGCGATTTCTGTCAAGTGAAGCGCATAATCACTGGCAACGTTGGATAGAACGTGCAGACGGGTTGCTTCCCGATACCATACGCGTCAAACTCGACTTCCGTGCTGAGGGTGCCAGTGTGCTGGACTCCAACCTGCCAGCGAACGACATGACCCATATTGATGCAACGTATGGTGGCATTCAAGAACACCTGGCAAAATCCACGTCTCTCTTGGGCGATAATACTAATTCATTATCATGTGAGGTATGTCAGCAGCAGTTATCTACACAGACTGAAATCATTGTGGTTTGTTCACACCGCCGTTGCCACGCCGTGTTCCATGTCAATTGTATATCCCAGCTTTTCCTGGAAGACGAAGGAAGCTCTGGATTGGTCCCGATCCTTGGAGAATGCCCAGCTTGCAGGCAAGAAGTTACATGGGTAGAATTGATGAAAGAACTGAGTATGCGGCTACACGGAGGGAAAAACGCTACAAAGTTACTGAAAGGGGAGCGCAAAGACAAGGCAAATACCCAAGGCACGAAATCATCCAAAGGAGGTAAAAAACCGGCGAAAACAGGTGACTATACGCTTGATGGTGACTATGAAGATCTCGACGAGGATTGGATGAATGCTGTGAACGTCGAGCCTAGCTCAGAGGACGGTGATCGTAACGCTGCAAATGTCAAAGGCTCGACAGGACGAGTCGAGATAGTGATTGACGACAGCGAGGAAGATGGCTTTGACTGACAATTCCCGATATAATGCGAAGCTCAAATCTAATCCTTCCGGCCGGTTGGGCTCTCTCCCGTCGGGATAAATGTCCACGGTCCCAGCTTTTTCAACGGGCCAATGGAGTCCACGTTCTTCATACATTCTAGAACTGGATCCAAGATATCCTGTGCAACTTCGTCGACGGACTGCCCAGCATCAATAACACAGATCTCATCATTATGCGGGAGATCCAACAGCGAGAGAAATAGCTCCCTCACACGTTTTTGCATGGAGTCGGTCTCGTATCGCTCAACACCATAGCCCCCTCTTTTTGCCGCTTCTTCGGGAGATATACTCAGAAAAAGACAGAGGTCAGGGCGCGGTAAGCCTACCTCTGGTTGCCATGCCCAGTGAAGTGACAGATTGGGGTTTCCTTTGGCAGCAGAGTAAACCGCGCCAGAATATGAATATCGGTCCACGATGACCGTCGTCCCATTAGCGATATACTCGTGGATACTCTGGGCTAACTCCCACCTATTGGCTGAGAAGAGCAAATGTATAGAATGGTCGTCCAGTTGTGACTGGCCGCGTAGATAGCTATCAATCTGTTTGCCAATGGGAGTACTGCGGTCTTTCTGCGCAATCAGCAACATGCCAACAAATTCAATGAAGAGATACATCTCATACCTGGAAATCGAATGTATTTGGCCTTGTAATTCATGCCCAAGAGGCTCTTGTACAGCAATTCGCACTGGCTGGACTTTCCCGCGCGGTCCAATCCTTCCACCACAACCAAAGCCCCGCGCTTCTCCTTATCGCTTGCTGATAACTCCGCCATGTTGACTACCAGAAAATTCAGCAATTGCAAACAAATAGGGTGCAACAGTTGATTGTTGTCTTTTCTTTACCTTTTTTTCTTTTTTGCTGGTCGCGTGTGCATCAATTGTGCGCAGATACTGGGAAATTTGAAGTACGCAAGGCGGTCAATCCATCAATCATTTTCTGTCCGACGGTTTGGAAAAGATTAAAAAAAATTATCCACCAAGAAATTGATCCATCTTCTAGGCAAGACTCTTATTCGGTTCAGTATAGGATTATCACATCCTTACTATAACCCCCTGAACCTTGGGACAAAATAAAAGGAATCCGGTTTGATTCCGGCTACTTTCAAAAGAAAAAGGAAAAAAATGGGGAATGAATTCGATGAGCAAAATACTGAAAAGATGAGAAACCCTTTTGTGACCGTGCATAGTTCTGCGGCATCAGCTGCCTCGTCAGGTCTCGCAGCTCGCGTGGGCAAACTCATCTTGCCCAACAGAAAACCCATTCGGACTCCGCACTATATTACTATAACCTCGAGAGGCACTGTTCCACATATATCGCCGGATATAGTCAGAAATAGTACCGCAATTGGCAGTCTTTACGTCGGGTTGGAGGATTGTATGTGAAACCGGGAACTGTTGCACAGTTGCCATTTTACTGATCTCTTCCATGTGCTAGTGCAGTCTTGGATAAAGCTCCTCGAACAATACCGATACTGAATATACCTCAATCCCACCCTCGGGAGTCCCGATTACGAAAATTTATCGCCGCGCAAGACGATGATGTCCTCATCCTCGCGTCGCGCAGGGCCCAACCGGTCGTCACTCCGCAAGCGAACACGCCAAACTCAATTACAATACTGACCTCGGCGGGCTCTTACATTCTAGAACATGCAAAATGGCTAGAGACAATTCAGGAATTGCGACCGGATATCGTCATTGGGTTTGCGGATTTGACCCCTGGACACGTACCGGGTGTCAAGAGGCGAGCGAAGATGGTTGATCGGACACACGCGTATACTCGCGATGCGACACATTATTTATATGGCGAATCAGACAGCTCCAGTTGCAATAATATGGACGATACTTCGCTATATTTCGCGCCGATTCTCCCGCTAGAGAATACGCAGCAAAGTCTATACCTTGATGATTTGGAGGATGAGTTACGGCCTAAAATCTCCGGTCTGGCTCTCTACGAATCTGCGTCTTTATCCATCATTCCAGATACACTCAGCGACCTTGCGAGATTCTGTATCGGTGAGCCATGGGTGCCACAAGAAATACTTCGCGATATCGCTTTGGGGGCTGATTTATTCACCATTCCATTCATTGGGGATTTGTCCAATGCTGGTATTGCCCTCGAGTTTGTGTTTACGCCATCATCATTGACGAATACTGCCACAAATGTTACCTCAAAACCACTAGCATTCGATCTCTGGGATAAGTCATACAGCACAGATCTCACCTCGATTTCCGAGGGATGTGAATGCTATGCATGCCGAAAACATCACCGCGCATATATCCACCATCTACTCTCAGCAAAGGAAATGCTTGCCTGGTCATTACTACAGATCCATAATCATCACGTAATGGATCGGTTTTTTGAAGCTGTTCGTGAATCCATCACAAACAATACGCTCGAGGCAGATATCGCCTCTTTTGAGAGAGAGTATGAATCTGCTTTTCCGAAACAGACTGGTCAGGGACCTAGGTATGTCTTGCCATCTTGTCGCTTTATGATATATGTTGAATGTTCTGACTTTGATTGTATAGGGTACGAGGATATAGTAGCTACGTCTCCAAAACCGGCGAACCACGCAGAAACGAACCTGCTTATGGAAGGTTGAACGATGCCCTTGAGAAATATGCCGAGTCACAGCAGTCCTCTGTAGCGACTCCGGATACTAATGCGGAAGGCTTGGAGAGGCAGGGATTTGCGGAGAAGAGTGGCTGATTGATCCTTCTTCAACCTTGGATAATAATTAGATGAAAAATAAGACAATTGACGCAGCTTGCGTACAGAATACACTTCGAATAAGACT
This sequence comes from Talaromyces stipitatus ATCC 10500, assembly GCF_000003125.1. Taxonomy (NCBI): domain Eukaryota; kingdom Fungi; phylum Ascomycota; class Eurotiomycetes; order Eurotiales; family Trichocomaceae; genus Talaromyces; species Talaromyces stipitatus. The sequence continues at coordinate 1,587,112 of NW_002990116.1, forward strand.
ATCTAATATCATACTTTATTTACATATCCCCCGCAAGCACATTCCACAACGTATTCATCTCCTTCTTCTCTTCCTCCGACCCTGGTACCGTACCAGCTCCATATCTATGCCCAATCACACAGAGCAACCACACATCATTCTTGGTCTCATTCAGTAACCGCTCCGTAGCCGATCCACGAGGGTAAATACGTCGCCACTCATCCCAGATACGGAATGCTTCTTCACCCCAAGCACGGAAACTGACTTCTTCGATTATGGTGGGTGTTGTGATTTCGCGACCGCGGAAGGCGCCCCATGTCACTGCCATACCTGTGCTTTCGCGTATTTCGAGTGGTTCTTCGTCGGCCGCGGCGACGGCTGAAGAGGTGTCTTCCGGTTTAGGGGACGAGGAGGTTGATATCAAAAATGATGATTCTAGGTGACCGGCGGCGTTGATGGCGAACCAGGAAAACTCTTCACTGCCGTGTTTTAGGAGAGTGGGCTTGACTTTGTTTTGGTAGTCGGAACTGGGGCAGAAGAATTCGACAAAGGCCTTTTGGAAAACGAATCCCTCGCCAGGTGGACCCCAGCCAAAGACGGGATGGTCACTTCGTACACCATTCACGGCAGGTTGAGATGCAAGTGTCCACCAATTCTTCTTCTCGATAATCTGTAATAGTTGTGGTTTGATCGTTTCCGTCTCCGCGTTGAGATTTGCGTCCTCTGCTGCCCCTCCCTCAGACCAAGGGACAATGTACAATTCTCCAGATACGTGTTTTCGGAAAAGAGCACCAATGTCTTCTCTAGTCACGGGAAAGCCCCATAACTGTTTTGCTACGGTGGCGTTGACATGCAAAGAAGGACCGTAACCGTCAATTTCACCAAAGGCGGGCGAGCGTGAATCACCCCAACGTCCATTGGGGAAATCGTCCCATGTTGCTTCGCGGCCTAGTGATCCGATACCTTCTGAGATTTGTAGCTGTGTGCTTCGTGGGGGTGGGTTGAGTGCTGGGACGCCGGCACTGGAAGCAAGAGTTTCGTATGTGATGGATTTTCTCGAGGAATGTTCCGACTGTTGGTCTGTAGGTACGTGTAGCTTGTCCACAATGACCCTGTTGTAAGGACCAGAGTTGACCGACGAGGCTCGACGGCGTGACACTAATGTTTTGAGATCATCTTTATTATTCGATACGGCGACTTCCTCAATCGCAATATCATCTTCAACGGCGTCATCGTCGCTAGAAGGTGGAATCAAATCACAACGTTCGAGAATTAAAGTCACCGACTTCTCCAAGTTCAGCGTATAGAAATGGTATCCACGATGTCCTGGATTGGGCAAGGACTTGATCTGGTTTACAATCTCACTGACAATATCGACGCCGACTTGTTTGACCCGTTCATCGTCTGATCGTACTTGCTCAATTCGAGACATGATTGCAGGCGGGATATGGGCTCCGCTAAGTTTCGTCACCCGGGTAAGAATCTTGTAACCGTGAATAGGCATAAGACCAGGGATGATAGGTATAGACTTTATCGCTCCCGACGGATGGTTTCGCAGCCTCTCCTCAAATTTCTGATATGTTTCGAAGTCATATGTTAATTGAGTCATGATAAAATCTGCTCCGGCCTGCACTTTTTCCACCAGGTACGGCAGGTCCTTTTCGGGATCTTGAATGTCTGTCTGAGACTCTCCAGGGTGACCTTCGGGGTACGCCGCGACTCCGACACAGAAGTAGTCGCCGTATGTACGTCGAATGTAGCGCACCAAATCTATAGCCCATGTAAAGTCCTTATTGCTATCATCATCTCCATCCATATTGTACTCCTCGCTGCGGGGTGGGTCGCCTCGGAGAGCAAGAATATTTTTGATACCGAGTGCTTTGGCCTGCTCCAATGCTTCGTCGATTAAACTTCTGGTCATATTCGTGCACGTAAGATGAAGACATGTCGTTAATTGCAATTGACGTTGACAGATCTCGGCCAGCTCAAGAGACTTTGCAGCCGTCGTTCCTCCAGCGCCCCATGTCACAGTAACGAATAGTGGGCGCAAAACCTGGGCCATGCGTTCGAGACGAGCTTGTAGATTCACCGAGCCCTATTCAGATATGATAAGTTAGTTGGGATCTCCCAACGAAGTCGGTGGAAAATAAGCCAACCATCTGTGTCTTGGGAGGGAAGAACTCCAATGAGAAATAATTGGAACCTGGCGGCAAAGCCGCAATCTTCTCAGTAATTTTCTCCATATTGAGAATGAGTTGCCTTAAAGAATAATATTGATATGAATACAAAAGATAGAAGGTAGTGGTGTTTGGAGAAGATGGACTCAACTAAGGGACCGGAAAAGAATCGTCAAGTGGGGCCCATCAAGAACTGTACTCTTCCCCGCAGTGAATATATGTCCGATATTCCACTTTCTTTTCTGATTTTACCTCTTACTTGACAGCTCACTACTTTTGACTTTAACTAACTTAAAGAAATGGTTGTTCAAGTAAACAACAGCGTAGATTTTGTCGATTAACTGCTTAGCTTCAGAATAAAATTGATGCGAAATCGGAGCGCGGAGAACATGTGGGGTTCGATCGATGACAGCGAGTGTGCGGTCAATTGGGACTGCCTTCTACGGCCAAACCTGGCTTTGGATTGAGGCATTGAGGTATCAATGCGACCTTGTTCTTTTCACTCTGCAAGCGCTATCTTCCGGGACCTCTTTGTGGCCCGTCAGTGAATATATACCGTTGCATGCCGGCTTCGGGGAAGGTGAAAAAGCGACAGAGTACAGAGTACTAAGAGTTGATTGCGATGGTCCTGGAGTATTGTAGCATATCTATGATGCACAGCCCAATATGATAGCAGAAGCCGCTTCGCAGAAACGATCGTCTCACTCGGTCACTGTTGGTATAGCAATCCTGCCTTTCTAGGCGGGATTGCTATCAACCATCCTCGGCCGCTTGCAAGACACCGGCCAATATCGGAATACAAGTGGCGCCGAGATCATTCAAGGAGAAAACAGTCTCCATGAGAATATGGACCGTTTTTCTTTCTGTTGATAGTAGTATACTCGCAAGATCCCCTTACCAAATTAGCTGATGCAGCTGTTCCTTAGCTATTGACTGCAGAGTGAAGATTCAGGATATCAGTTTTATATCAGACTAAAGTAAATTGGGTTTAAATCTAGCCATATTCGGGATAGTGGATATTTTTCTGGAGACAAACAACACAAACATTCAAGGTGCTTCTCTCCAGATGAATTGCGTGAACAACAACATCCTGCGAGTTGCGCGTATAAGCATAATGTTAATGATGGGAAGATAGCAACAGGATTCGGATTCGATTAATAGTTTCTTTCTGGCTAATCCGGTCTGCGATCTGCCAGGGCCCAATGGCAATGCAATCAGTTAGTCAACTACTCTGCTCCAAATCTACAATCATCAGTGCCTGACGATTCATTCAGTGATATTCTCCAGACTCTTCCCAAGACCTTCGATAAACCCTAAGCTACACATAATAAGAAGATTCTCCCTCCAGCGACGCCTATTAAACTCCGCGTCCCCCGATCGAGCACCCGAACCATCTTCCAGTCTTCGGGCGCGCTTACAAAAATTCAACGATAGACTCCCACGCTTCCTCCGCGGCTACACAACCCCTCTCATCGGCGCACCCACTACACATATAACATCCTTTCTCGTTCTCCACGAGATCACCGCCGTTCTCCCTTTATTCGGTCTATTCGGTTTCTTCCACTATTCCGGTTGGACTCCCTTACTGTCCGCCGGTGATAATGATACCCTTAATGAAGCCGTACAGCGATTCGGGAAGTGGATGACTAAGAAAGGATGGGTAGGTAGTGAGGATGTAGAAGCTGCAAAGAATGTTTCTTCATGTACACCTTCGGCGGATGATCAAGTCCTGACCCAGCAGAAAGGGGCGCAATTGGTTCTTCAGTTTGCCGCAGCATATGTTACTACGAAGGCATTGTTGCCTTTGAGGATTGTTGCGAGTGTCTGGGCAACACCGTGGTTTGCGCGAGTCTTGCTTGGGCCTATTGGGAGAGGCATAAAAGGCATTTTCCAAAGGACATGATCTCGGTTCTATTGAATGTACAAAACCATTACACCATAAGATCTTGGACATACGACGTAGTCATATATTGAAAAGATCTCTATTCGCATGGCTTATTTTTGATATCTTTTATTTCTCTATCGTCTAGTCAGGAGGCATTGACAACAGACATTTAAGCCTTCTCGTAGATCCAGTCGAACTGGCTGTGCTTGTAGTTGATGACCTCACCCTCCTTGAACCAGAGAGCAATTTCCTTCTTGGCGTTCTCGACGCTGTCGGAACCGTGGCAGACGTTGCGGCCGACGTCCTGTAATATATTAGTTGGTGCAACTGCGCTAATCTCGTCGAAGCAACTTACAATGGCGTAGTCACCACGGATGGTGCCAGGGGCAGAAGCAAGAGGGTTGGTGGCACCGAGGATGGCTGCAGATTGTTAATAAGGTGCCTTATTTCCAGGCAATTGGTATATAACGTACTACGACCAGTCTTGACGGCGTCACGGCCTTCCCAGACCATGGCAACGATGGGTCCGCTCAACATGTCTGAGCTCTAGATTAGTATTGACACTGGAATCAATTGCAGCGCCACAGGACCAAGGACGCTATTTGAAGGAAGACGAACAGGTAACGAGACCGGGGAAGAAAGGCTTGTCGGCAAGATCGGCATAGTGCTTCTCGAGGAGCTCACGAGGAGGAGAGATCAACTTGATGGCAGCGAGTTTGAAGCTGTTTGTTAAGCGATTAGTACGATTGTTCGATGCAGATGATCATGGTATGACTTACCCACGGGACTCGAAGCGAGAGACGATGGGTCCAACGAGACCACGCTAGATATTTGTCAGTATGGTCACAACGATCGTGGAGCCAATTTGTGTGAAGATTGATCGGAAGAGGTTCATAAGTACCTGGACACCATCGGGCTTGATAGCAATGAAACTAGACGAACGGTTAGTACGAGGGGTGCAAAAAGTTTTAGGCGGTCAAGCAGGGAATAAGTGCGAATAAGCATGGAGGTGGAAGGAGCAAGGTAACACACGTCTGCTCGGAAGACATTTTGAATGTAGAAGAGATTCAGAAAAGGACTCTGAAGACTGTTTGAATTGAGGATTGGAAGTAAGGAGGAGAAGATGGAGGGGAGTGGGAGAAAATTATTATGGCGGACAGCAGAAAGAGCGGTGGGGCAGGAGGGGTACCGTACAGGCCAACTTGACTGCTCTACGTGTACAACTGGTTGTCAGAGTAGCCTCTTTGTTCTATAGTTACTTTGGGCATAGCTTGGGTACTATCAGCTAACATGCATTTGGTCTTCAAGCATTGAATTGTGAGCTGTCTTGACGTTTTTATATACAAAATGGGAGATGTTGAAAAATACCAGTGTATTGTACTTGGTAATCCCAATACAGGGGTAGATCGTGGTCTTGGCGGAGTTGTTAGCGGCCGCAGCTTGGGACTTGTTTATCTGGCAGCTTCATTCGTCCTATCTAGCCCCTACATATCAGTCACTGCTGCATCACTTATTATCGCAGCTTTTCTGCACGCCTTATGCAAGATAGATGGGGGTCAGAATATTCACATTGAGTTGCTGTTCTGCATATAGTTGAATTTCAGCCTCAATTGCTTTCTTCATCTTTCATACGTCATGGCCGGACCTCGGTCTGTGAAGCAACAGTTGGTGCTGTTCCTGAGCTTCCTTACCATCCTTGCTTGTTTCGTTCTACCTGCTGGTACGTATCAATATGCTTTCTATATTTTCAAAAAAGAAAATGCTAATGACAACAAGTGAGCGTCAAGCACGAGAATTTCAAGACATGTTCCCAGTCCGGTTTCTGCAAGCGGAACCGAGCTTATGCTGATGAAGCTATCGCCTCGGGAAGCAATTGGAAACCCCCATATGAGCTCGACCCATCGACTGTCGAACTAAAGAATGGATATCTGCACGGAATTGTGTCGAAGACCATTAAATCCGGCGAGAAGATCAGGCTACCTCTTACCGTATCATTCTTGGAGTCAGGTGCTGCCAGAGTCGTACTGGACGAGGAAAAGCGGATCAAGGGAGATATCGAACTGCGCCACGGCAGTAATATTCGAAAGGAGCGATATAACGAGGCCGAGAAGTGGGCCATTGTTGGCGGTCTGGCACCGAACAAGGCTGCTGTCTTCAGCCCCGAATCTGAGACGGGATATACCAAGGTCCAATATGGCCCTGAAAATCAGTATCTAATGGTACTCCGCCATGCGCCGTTGGAAATCAGTTTCCAGCGTGATGGAGAGACCCACGTTAAGTTGAATGACCGGGGCTTTCTCAATCTGGAGCACTGGAGACCCAAGGTTGATGCTCCAGAAGGCGAGACCACCCCTGAGGATGAGTCCACGTGGTGGGAGGAGTCTTTTGGCGGAAACACTGATTCCAAGCCAAAAGGACCGGAAAGTGTTGCTTTGGACATTACTTTTCCAGGATACGAGCATGTATATGGTATTCCGGAACATGCTGACTCGATGTCATTGAGAGAGACACGGTAAGCATGGACTTCCACTATCTACACATGAATTAGAGCTAATCGTCTTCAGTGGTGGCTCCGGTAACCACGAAGATCCCTACCGACTATACAATAGTGATGTGTTTGAGTATGAGCTAAACAGCCCAATGACCCTATACGGCGCCATCCCTTTCATGCAAGCTCACCGCAAAAACTCATCCGTGGGCGTATTTTGGCTCAACGCAGCTGAGACATGGATTGATATTGTCAAAGCCAAATCCACTTCTAACCCGCTATCGCTAGGACTTTCCGGCAAGAAGACTACACAAACTCACTGGTTCTCTGAGTCAGGTCAACTTGACGTGTTCGTCTTTCTCGGTCCTAATCCGCAAGCCCTTAGTAAAACTTATGGAGAGTTGACGGGATATACGCAACTTCCACAACAATTTGCCATCGCCTATCATCAGTGTCGATGGAACTACGTCACTGACGAAGACGTGAAAGAAGTCGATCGCAGGTTCGACCGATACCAGATCCCTTACGACGTTATTTGGCTCGATATTGAATATACGGACGGCAAGAAGTATTTCACATGGGATCCAATGACCTTCCCTGACCCCAAGGGTATGCAAGATCAATTGGACGCGTCAGAGCGCAAGCTTGTGGCTATTATCGATCCCCACTTGAAGAACGAAAATGGCTACCCTATTATTGATGAGCTCAAGGGCAAAGACCTGGGCATCAAGAACAAAGATGGAAACATCTACGACGGCTGGTGCTGGCCAGGCTCATCACATTGGGTCGACTGCTTTAACCCGGCCGCTATCTCGTGGTGGAAAAGTCTTTATTCATACGATAAATTCAAGGGCACATTCCACAACACTTTTATCTGGAATGACATGAACGAGCCTTCAGTGTTTAACGGACCGGAAACCACCATGCCAAAGGACAACATCCACTACGGAAATTGGGAACACAGAGATGTTCACAATATCAATGGTATGACTGTGGTTAATGCCACCTTCCAGGGTTTGGTCGAGCGAAAGAAGGGTCAGCTCCAGCGTCCATTTGTCTTGACACGATCATTTTATGCCGGGACTCAGCGAATGGGAGCCATGTGGACCGGCGACAACCAGGCTGAATGGGGACACTTGGCGATGTCCATGCCCATGGTTTTGAATCAAGGTATTGCTGGGTTCCCCTTCGCCGGAGCAGATGTTGGTGGTTTCTTCGGAAACCCCGATAAGGATCTCCTCGTGCGCTGGTACCAGACGGGTATTTGGTATCCTTTCTTCCGAGCTCATGCTCATATTGATACGCGTCGGCGTGAACCATATTTGACTGGTGAGCCCTTTATGCAAATCATCAGTCAGGCAATCCGTCTCCGCTATCAACTCCTTCCTGCATGGTACACAGCGTTCCACGAGGCTTCTGTTAGTGGAATCCCCATTGTGCGGCCCCAGTACTACATTCATCCGGAGGACGAGCACGGTTTTGCCATGGATGACCAATTCTACCTCGGTTCGACTGGTATCCTGGTTAAGCCTGTTGTTGCCAAGGACCAGGATTCTGTCGACATCTACCTGTCTGATAATGAAAAGTACTACGACTACTTTGACTACACGATCTACCAGGGCAGTAGAAAGTGGCACAAGGTCCCTGCTCCACTGGATAAAGTTCCAGTCCTTATGCAGGGTGGGCATGTCATTCCTCGCAAAGATCGTCCGCGCCGCAGCAGTGGATTGATGAGATGGGATCCCTATACCCTGGTGGTTGTACTAGACGAGAACGGTTCAGCTGACGGCACTCTCTATGTGGACGACGGAGAAGGTTATGACTACGAGAAAGGTGGTTACATCCACCGACAATTCATCTTCGTGGACTCCACGTTTGTATCCGAAGACATCGGCACCAAAGGCCCAAAGACTGATGCATACCTCAAGTCAATGGCCGATGTGCGTATTGAGAAGATCGTCGTGATCGGTGCACCAGCAGAATGGGAACAGAAAGAGACCGTCACGGTGATCGAAGATGGAGCTAAGGAAGCCACCAAGGCTGTCTTGCAGTTTACTGGTAGCAAGAACGGTAAGGCGGCATTTGCTGTGGTGAAGAATCCTAATGTTGGTATTGGAAAGTCATGGAAGATCGAATTCTAGGGAATGTTCTGTACTACGGCGTACATGTGTCTGCATCTCTCGCACATACTGATCAGTAGTATCAAGTCAATTCTATCAAAGATCAACGAGTTGAGTCTTCGTAATTAGATGTAGTAGATGGACGCTTCTTATTGGCTCAGTCCGGATGATCGCCAGGAGTCGCGACCCACTCTCAATCTAATCGCTAAGCCTGACTTTTAAGGCTGCGGGCCGGCCGCAATCAGCAATTTCCTTTCAGTCCGTCAAGAATTCTCACATATCGAATCACACTTGCGCGCGCTGGACGGCTACTGTAAATCCTCATCATTCTTTACTGTCGGATTTAGTTATTCACTAACTCGCGACCGGAATTCTCGAGGTCCTTGGAACTCCGACTCGGTCAGCAAGGTGAAACATCGCTGCCACCCGAAAACTCAAGCGCCAGTTCAGATGATAATCAACAACATCAAATCTGCCTGATTGACTTCAATTGCTCCTCGATCTTCTACAATTATCAATTTTCATATTTTCCGATCCTTGAGTGAGGTCACAAGAATACTTTCATAGCAACAATGTGGCTTCTTGATATTATACTAGAATATGGGGCGCCATTCTTGTACGGGCTCTCATCCCAGAACATCAATTGATTCGATGTTTGTTCCTTACTAATTCTTATCTCTGGTCACAGTCTCATTACCGCGCCCATCACGTCCTATGCCGACCAGATTCATAGCATCCATCGGAGCAAGAGCTCAGCCGGCTTCTCCTTAGACATTCCGTTGATTATGCTCATAGCGTCTATCTTCAAGTACGTTAGCCGTCCTGCCTTCCTCGAAGGAGTTTTCAGTCAACTGACAAGGCGTCTTCTTGTTTAGATTCTTCTACTGGTTCGGGTCATATTACGCCGCCTCATTATTCATCCAAGCAATCAATATGATATTCGTGCAGTTGGTACTGCTGAAAATCGCATTGACCCATAGACCAACTCCGAGTGCAAAAGATAATATTGAGCATGTACCGTTCAGTGGACAGTATCATGATAACACTCTTATGGGGTTTATGCGACCATATAACTTTTGGCGCTGGAGGAATGAGAAGCCGTATGTCATTTCTCCCAGTGTTTCGAGGGTTGATCTATGCTAATAATATTCAATATCAGATATTGGACTGTTCTGGGCTACTTCACCGGCTTTCTCTTCGTTATTCACGTTTTTCTCCCCTTCATCTCTCAAACGGAGACCTACATCAACCTCCTCGGCGTCGCCGGACTCACAGTCGAAGCTTTTCTCCCTGTCCCCCAGATCCTCGCCAACCAGCGCTCTCATTCCTGTAAAGGATTCCGTGTTTCCGTTCTAGCTTCTTGGCTTCTCGGTGACGCTATGAAGATGAGCTACCTGTTTTATACCAAGGATGTTATTCCTCCGGCATTCAAGTTTTGTGCAATCTTTCAATGCATGTGCGATATGTACTTGGGCCTACAATACTTGATGTACGGTACTGGGAAGGCTACTCATACAGCAACGGGGAATGGTGATCGATGGGGCGCAAATGAGAAGGATATTCACCTGGGCTGATTGTCTTCTCATCGAGCTCCCTAGTGATCTGGTTGGCATATGCTAGGGCATTATGGGGTTATGTAGAGAGAGAGATATATATATACGACTATTAATGTACACTGCAACTGCAGTTTCTTTTATATATTATATTACTAACTGTATTGGATCTAAATTATCCAAGCTGTCGCATTATTTTCGCAGCATGGACACATATTTATATCTCATAGCGGAGCTTGATAGCAAGCTTAAGCTTCCAAGGAGGCTTGGAAGCGGGGGTTAACCCCGCATCAATTTTATAGACTCACCTACAAAGGTACTCAACATCTCCTGCACAGGACAATAGGCTGACAACATGGCATCCTTAAAGAAAACAATCCGAGTAGGCTACGTGCCAGGTACGTTGAATTTTACCTCCCTCTATTTATCTAGGCAGTCGAGTCGCGAAATGTGTCGAATTTTACCAACGACTTCAAGAACATTACCTAGCACCTCTCCATCTTGCAATTCGAGACCCATCCTACGCAAATCTGCCCTTTGAGCTCGAACTCATCTGCTTCCCGTCCGGAACGGGGCATATGATAACATCCATCCGTTCCAATGAGATTGATATCGGCATAGGTCTCACTGAAGGCTGGATCGCGGGACTGACTGGCAAGCAGCAATTGGAAGCAAGTAAGGCTGCCGGCGATGACGGTGGATATAGGATTGTAGGACAATGGGTTGAGACGCCTTTGAGATGGGCGATTGTCACAGGCAGGAATAGAGAGGATTTGACTGGGGTTAGCGATTTGAAGGATTCGCGTGTTGGCGTGAGCAGGTTGGGCAGGTGAGTAGTAACTGACTGCTACATATTGTCCATCAGACAGCACTGATATAAACTCCAGTGGATCACATATAATGTCCTTCGTCCTCTCTCAACAACAAGGCTGGTCCGTCGACAGTCTCAAACCCGTCATTCTCGGCCCATTCGGCGATCTACGAGAAGGCGTCTCATCGTCAGGCGCATCACAAAACGCAGAATTCTTCATGTGGGAGCAGTTTACCACAAAGCCATATTTTGATCCCGCTGTGCCATCGACGACTCCACCTCCACTCAAGAAGATTGGGGAGATATATACCCCTTGGCCATCGTGGCTTATTGTGGCATCTACAAAGACATTCCCGACACCAGAGAATGATGCAACTCTTCAGGCGTTGTTTGAGTTGTTAGATAAAGGTATTTCTACATTTGAGAGCGATACTGAGAACGTTATCAAGCTGTTAGGTACGGGAGATTTTGGATGCCACTATGTGGAAGATGATGCACGGGAATGGCTGAAGGCTACACGATTTGTCAAACATACCAGAGGATTGAGTAGTGAGATTGTGCAGAAGACGGTCGATGTCTTGAAGGTAGCGGGGGTTATTGATCCGGAATTGCCTCTCACCGATGCTGTGCAGAGGGTTACTGGTATTTCCAGATAAACTCGAGCGTGGATTATGTATTTCTATGCACATTTCTATACATGCTTGGGACCATGAATAGGCACAGAATGAATATTCAGCATGATCAAATTCTTTAGGCTGATGAAACACATTAATTGCATAGCATCTCGATTGTCCAAGGCATTATTAAGCCTGCGGCGATGAAACGAACTAATCACCTTGTTCTCGGTGGAAGGCCTGGGTGATCAGTTCACTTTACTTGAGAAAAACGCATTATTCATTGAATTTTCCTATTTGAGCAAGTATAGGACACGTTCGACCGAAAACCTCGGCGGAAGAGCAGCACGACCGAAGTGTCGCCCCTTTTTCTTCCTTTGAACTGACTCTCCATCTTCTGTGAATCCTTAGAACAATCCCTGGGATCATAATAAAGTCTCTATGCAGATAGTAACTTGGATTACTAATTCTGGGTCGGTATGAGATTGATCTCGTTTGGGCGGGTCATCCTTTCGGTCAAGCCCTAATCGGGGTAAGATGGTTCCTTTCGAGGTCCTTTTATAACGCCATGAACGCCTGCTACATCTGAGTTGAAGCTGATGCAAATCTTCCCGAGGTTGTTGTCCAAGTCTACATCGCACCTATTCATTCCTTGACAAGAACAAATTCTCATACAAAAGCGATATGACGACTGCCATATCTCCCAGACAGAGTGTGATCAATCCCGACGTGGAAAGGGTGGTTGAAGTAACAGATCCAGATTACATAACAAAAGAGACAGAGACAGAGACAGAGTCTTCGGGATACGACTCCAAAACTGAAGAATATCCAAGCGCACTCCCCTTGGCCTTCATCACCATGGCCGTGATGTTTAGTGTTTTCTTATCTGCGCTTGACCAGGTCAGCTAGTCTCCCAAGGGGCGATGATTGGCATAAGTTAGTGCAAGAAAAGTTGACAGATCGATATCTAGACCATCGTCGGTACCGCAATTCCCAAAATCACAGATGAGTTCCACAGCGTCAGCCAAGTATCCTGGTTCGGAAGTGCATATTTCATGACATTCGGGGGCTTCCAAACGTCCTGGGGAAAGATCTATACGTATTACAAACTCAAAAACTCCTTTTTATTATCCGTTTTCGTCTTTGAAGTGGGTAGTTTACTATGTGGAGTGGCCCCTAATACAATCGCTTTCATATTTGGTCGTGCCATTGCCGGTCTGGGAGGTGCTGGTATGTCAACAGGTGCTTTTACCATCATCGCATTCTCAGTTGAGCCGCGGCGTAGACCGGCATTCATAGGTATCACTGGAGCGACATATGGGATATCTGCTGTCATTGGTCCTCTGCTGGGTGGTGTCTTCTCGGATCGTGTCAGTTGGCGATGGTGTTTCTACATCAACCTACCTCTTGGTGGAGTCGTGGCTGCTATTATTGTCTTCTTTTTCCACACACCCAGTCAGGCAAAACCCCTTCCAGCAACATGGAGGGAACGGTTACTTCAGATGGACCCTGTTGGGGTAATACTCTGCATGGCTGCCATCATTACTTTCATTATGGCCTTTGAATACGGGGGCCAAACAAGGCTATGGAACAGTAGTGTGGTCATTGGCCTCATTGTCGGCTTTTTCCTGATCACCGCTACATTTGTCGTCTGGGAGTATTTCCAAAAGGAGCGTGCTATGATCGTACCTCGCATGTTCAAGCAACGATCCATCTGGGCTGGCGCTTTGTATCAATTCCCCTTTGCTGGTGCATATTTTCTTATTCTGTATTACCTGCCGATCTACTTCCAGAGTATCCAGGACGTCAGCGCTATTGAGTCGGGTGTTCGGAATCTAGCTCTCGTTCTCACTATCAGCATAGGTGTAGCCATGGGTGGATTTGTTGTTGGCAAAACAGGCTGGACTGTTCCATTCATGGCGGCCGGGGCGGCCATTAGTACCATAGGCTTCGGACTTTTTCGAACTTTGGGCTTTCATACCGGCACTGGTAAATGGATTGGTTACCAAATATTAGCCGGTTTTGGTTGTTCATTTCCTTTTCAGATAACAATCAACATTGCGCAGGCCAACGCAAGTGCTGCCGATATATCGAAAGCTACTGCGACGTTGTTTTGTAAGTGTCTACCGTCGCAAATCATATCATACTTTCTAACTCTGGGACATTTTCACAGTCTTTCAAGTCATCGGAGGAGCATTCTCTCTCGCAGCAGCGCAGGCAGCTTTCATAAACAAAATCATCAAGACTGCTTCAAGTATCGATCGCACCAAAATCGTTGCTGCGGGAGCAACTCAGCTTCGAGAAGTTTTCAATGCCGAGGAGCTTCCCATGGTCCTTGATGGGTACATGGCCGGTATCAGGGCAGCTTTCACTATTGCCATCGGAATGATGGGATTTGCCTTTTTCGCCAGCCTTTTGAGTTCGTGGAAGAATTTGCACGAGCAGAAAGCGGAGGACTCTGATTCTACAAAGCCGGATGTGATTGTTGCTGTTGCTTAGATTGCATGCAGCACAAGGAGTCGTGTTGAGGGTCTCAGGAAGAGCAAGCCTTGTAGTGTTGATGGATAGGTTGTACTTTGTGAAGGGGACAACATCATACATAGTATTTAATATTTAGACTGACATTATTTGCATTAGATTATCAAGTATTGGTTTCCTTGGAATAGAGCAGTTGTCTAATCTGCTGAAGTGGAAGAATTCGAGTCATTTACACATATCAAATAGTAATTCCAAGACGAAACAAGCCTGAATCACAATTATTGCTACGGACCAATATCAACTCAACTAATCATTCCATCGTACCCATCGAGACCAAACTCAAAGTCTCTCCTTCGTACTAAGCTATCAAAAAAGTCCAGATCAATGTCTTGAAAAGATAGTCGATAATTATCACTTGCGGCAGCCAAATCATCGCCCAACTCTTGCAGGCCATACGAAAATTGCTGCGGCACTTGAGTTGTCGTGGATGACTGGTACATATTCTCTCCATTCACTGCACTCGGATCAGTCTGCAATGAGTTCATTATCTCTGGCATAGGCGTGGTCTGTCGGGTAATCTTGATCATACCAAGATAGGGGATGTTTATAGACACTGAGTCCTCGACATCACTACCGACAGTATGAAAATATTCGGGACCGCGTTGATAGGAAGAACTATGACTGACGCCGGTTGAAATGGTATAATTTTGACCGGATGCTGCATCAGCTTCAATGCTAAGCAGACAGCGCAATAAATTCAACCCCTTTCGTTGAGACTCCTCAAAGCCCTTTGCAGAGGCTCGCTCGATCAGACGAAGTACCTGCTTCATTGTGGCACGGTCACTGAGGCGTTGGTGTGGCGTAAGGAGATGAGGAATTGCGCTTGATGTCTCTGCTACATCCCGAGGACAACGATGATTGCCAAGGTAGACAAGTAGCAGAGTCATGGATGCCATCAACACAAAGTAGTCGATTCGCTCACAGAAGAAAGATAGCTGGTTGTGATTCAAGAGGATAATATACCGTGTCAGGATTTCTCGGCTAGCTTGAATACAAGCAATTTTTGAATATTCGTAGTTCTTATTACCGAAATCTGACCAAAGTAGATATGGTAAGTGAAGCTGGTTAAGCAGATTATAGTAAATTAAGACGTCCATTAGAACGAATGTATCTCGAAACCCGGCAAGGATGGCATCCTTCTCAGTCACATTGGCAGTTGGCGGGGGTGGTAGCCAAAACCTGTTCGGCATATCTCGGCCTACTTGGAGCAGTTGATTGTCGATATCTCGAGTTGTTCCGTATTCGTCTGCAAAGGAATGTCGCTTGTCACGTTCAATGATTCCAGACGCCACTTGCACCTGGACGAGCTCAAGCTGGTCGATCGATGGACAGTCGGATAATGTCTGATATGTCATCGACATATCTACATTTCCCTGAGGAAGACCAAGCATCATGGAATAGAAGGTGTCGAAGTAAAGTATGCGGAACCAAAGCTGACGCAAGTCCACTTTCCTCTTGGAATCAATGACAGGTAAAGATGGAATCTGGGGACGATCGAGACCAAGCAACTGCCCGAGACTTAATGCTCTGCGGAAAGCAAGCCACGCACTCCGCAGATTACCTCCGTTTGCATGAAACGTCCCTTCGAGGAGAACACATTGAAGTCCATCGACGGTTGTAATAAGGCTATCCTTTTTCATGATTAGCGTTGTGACACTATCCAGCAGCCGATCCATAATTGCTAGGGGCGTCTCGGTCATCCTAATCTCCTGCTCAACGGTATGCATATCCTGGAGTAAACTGGCTAATAAAAGCATATGCCTTGCTAAGATGATCGGATGAGTAGTACTGGGCGGGATCTCAGCAAGCCGCTTCTTCAACTTGTCCTCATCAAGATCGATCTCGTTTCGTGGCCGGGTATGTAATTGAGAGATAACCAATAAACATGATGAAGTGGTTTGGCATATGGTATTGACATCTTGTTGAGCTGGGAAGGCAGCATGGAGTGCCTTGGAGAGCTCAGCCAACTTGTGCGCCCCGGAAAGTGTTCGATGGTCATCGACGGTCGATCCTCGAGAGGACTCTGGCGTTAATAGAGCCGCAGACTCTGCGGTAGTACTTTTTTGTATGCCGGAAGTCCCCTATACCGGCCAGTTAACTACAACCAAGAGGCATTCCTGGTATAGCGTAGACATATACTTACTAATGTCTCGGAACCATGAACTGGCGCTACTATCCCTAGAGATGAGGGAGGAGCGTAGTCCTCCAAAAACTCCTGGCTGACACAGGGGGTACGACGCTTCCGACATGCAACACAGACTGTAGAATTATCATTAATTGCGGAGAAAGAACATCGGACTTTTCTGCGTTTGCATTCCCAACAGCTACGAGTTCCTTTGCGCACTTTCCGCTGCTTAACAGGATACTCATATCCGGCCGAGCTAGGGTCTCGGCGATGGTCCTCCATCGCAACCACTGTGGATCAATAATCAGGCAATGATTCTGTTGTGTAAATAATCTCTGTGCTGTTCAGATGGTTGAAGTTTGCCGACTACAATTCAGCTGAATACGATTGGGGTTGGGTTTCGACCGAGATTGTGTCTTCCACCGAGACGTCGGCGGAATATTCGGTCGAAGTAACAAGCCCTAACTTGAGACTTACAAAGCAGCAACTATGATTCTTTCCAAGGTTGTTCCTGTTTCTCTGACTTCATTTCTCGGAATTTACTTATCAAAATTGAACTATTGAAATTCATTTCAATGCAGTGAAATTTATTTACGATAAAACTATATAGTGCGATATTCGTCAAATATACATACTTGGAATCGAGATTCGACAGATAGATAGATACAACAGTAAAACCTAGTCCAGTCCAACAATCTGCTGCCCACTGGGGATACGACTCTCGTATTCCAGCACCAACTTGACGTCCTTGCCTGGTCGCAGTTTGATATTCCATTTGATCTGACCATCCTTTCCTAGTAGAACATCTCCCTTGCCATTCTCCCCTTTCTTAAACAGTTCGTTCAGATTTGCCGTATCATTCTCCTTGTCCAGTCCCTTTGGCTGCAGAATGTTGATGCGCAAGTTTTCGTCTTCACTGACGGGAACCTGATCAAGTACGATAATCGAGACTTCGCTCTTTTTGGTGTTCTTGATCCAACAGCTACGCGTGAAAATAGTCGAGTCCTCCTTGCTGAAGAACCCCGTTGTTGCTCGACGGGCTGTTGGTTTGGCGTACGATACCAATATAGATGGGTCAACACCAAGGGATAAATCGATGAAATGGCTTGGCTCGCAGCTTGGGAGTGTAGTTGACCCCAAAAATGTACCATCAACAGTCATTCCGGCCTTGCCTCGGAGCAGACTGACTGCTGTGGTATTGGTGATTCGTGCCTTGAGGAAGGCTGCACGTCGGAGTTTAGGAATCAGAACGTGAGATAGAATGATAGAGGCAAGATGGAGTTCAGCGATAACGTGGCGTCGCTGAACTGTCGATGGCTCCAGAGTCCGCTGTCCCGGGAGATCATATGTTGTAGTAAGACCATAGTCTTGACGAATTGAATCTTGATGTGCGATTGAATGGTCTTCTGGGTTTAGTGTTAACTCATCAGCCTCGTCTTCAGATTCGTTATCTGAGTCGTCAGCTGCACTTGTAGGAGCTTTTCTGAAAGCAATCCCTGGTGCTGCTCTCGCATGACTCGAACTCGCGATAGGCGGTAGCGCTCGTGGCATGATATGTGCCTGTGCCATTTGGTTTGGCTGATGCTGTTGCATCTGTTGTATCTGCTGCGCTCGTCGCATTATCTGTTGCTGTTGTTGCACCTGCTGTTGTGTTGGTGCGCTGCCAAAAAGATTAACATTGGCCGGATTGGTATTTCCAAATGCTGCTCCACCGGTATTGTTAGAACCAAAAAGCCCAGCAGCATTAACAGAGCCAAAGGCCGGAGGAGAAGTGGTGGAAGCACCAAATAACCCACCTGTTCTCATTTTCTTAGATTCGTGGAATGGTCCGACATTATTGGCCATCATCTCTTTCTTGCTCTGAACACTGCTGGTAGGAACATCCTTTTTTGTAAACGTTCCGACTACGCTTCCGAGTTTTACGTGCCAGGGATCCAAAATCGGAATTTTCTCGTCCAGCCCGGAGAAAAAGGTCTGCGATGTGGAAAAAGTTATCTTAGCATTTTTCCATGTCTCCGAGGTGGTATTTTCAAACTCCGCACGATACACCAAGTCTGCTGAAGATTTTGGGGTGCTAATCTTGAGTTCATAGCGAGGTGCCCATCTAGCACTGGGTACTACATATGTGAGTCGAAGGTTAATGTGATCCTCGTCAAGCGGTTTAGACGGCGTAGAATCAACTCCTGGTCCAGTGACTGATGTAATAGACTGCCTCCTACTTGAAGCAGGTGTAAATTCAGATGCACGATCGAGACAGACGACAACCTGTCCCACGTTATGTGTCCAGAACCTGCGTCGTTGTTGGATAATACGTTGCTTCTCTCGTCGTTTCTGCTGTTTCTCGCGCTGTTTCTTCTCCCTTTGTCGACGAATTTCGCGCGAGGCAGCATCTTTTGCCTTTTTGAAAGCCGCCTCAGCACGATTGAACCTTTTACGAGCCTCTTCCACCTCTTCAGTCCATAGAGCAATACCTGCGGATGTTGATATGTGTGCTTCGCTCTGCTGTTCACGTTGCTCGCCGTAGACAGTCAAAAAGTCAGTCATTTTAGTGACGTCCACCTCCTCAGCTTTAATGCTCTGGCCGTAGTGATCCAGAAAACTTAGGACCTTGACAGCAGTGTCTTGTCTATTCTGGTAACGAGCTAGAGTTGCTTCTGCTGATTTTAGTTCTGACTTTGCTTTTTCGAAAGCAGTTCTGTCGACCCCGTAGTCGTCGTCGGAGAGCGTTGAGTTATCCTCGGATTCATCTTCATCGTCTTCTACAAGATCGGGAAATTGATCCTCGAATTGCTGCTTCCGAGGGACAATCTCTGTCTGAGTGTCGGTGATGGTTGCCAGGCCGTAGCCTTCTACCCGGACAGAGTCGGGGTCGATATCGGGATCAAGTCCTAAGATGATGATCTCATTTGCGCCCAACTAGGAACGGTGTTAGAAAGTGATCACTCCATATTTGAATTAGGAATATACTCGCCTTGGTTTGAATGTTTTCAATCTCCCGAGTAACAGTAGCCCTGTTCGGAGCAAAGGTTACCGACTTCGTGGGCAGATCCGTTATATCAATTTCAGTAGAGTGAACTGTAACCTGAGATTGAGACATATTTTCTGCTTATTGTTTTCTTCTTTTGTTGTTGTCAGGTATAAGTATACTATCAAGCCGATTTTACAATGAAAAGAAATCACAGAATAATGGAATGTCAACTATATAAGCGGTTGACAGGTATTCAGAATAGACACTAGTAATAGGAAGAGTCTTCACAGTTTGAAAAATAAATAAGAATCGAGAGGAAGAAGGGGAAAAGAGGCCCCTTTTATAGGCGTGGCAGACAGTAGGCAGCAGTGCCTGGGGTCTGCCTTGTTGCCTTGTTGCCTGAGGATATAGTTCATCTGGCGCCAGCATATACAAAGAGAAGTATAAATCGAAATGCCAACCCCTGAGAGCGCTTAGAAACGTTGTTGTATGTAATTGCGACGAGTTTGCACGATAAATAGCAGGAATGACTGGGTTTAGAAAGAATTACTAGAATGGGAAACTTACCAATATTAATGCCTGAGAATCAAGGCACCTAATGATGTCTAGCTGATAAATCAATTCGGGATTATTCATCGGGAGGAACAGCGACAGGCGTCATCTCGCCTCTCTGCGCCCAGGTACTGCATTTTGATTTTATTTTGTGTTCTTTGATATATCGATGACCTTTGGATTAGTCCTGAATTTCCGCTAAAACATATCTTCTGTCTAGAAGACATCTGCATCATGAGCAATTCCGATACAAATAACATCCTCCAGCTTCCGAACCCCGCTCATATCCAAGCGGACTCGATGCTGGCGCGGCGTTTCGGCAGGGAGACTGTGAACTACTTCGGAGGTACTCAGGCATTCGCCATTGAGTTCTAAGACTGTACTAAACATACATATCGTCAGGCTCTCCGTTGAATCGCCTCTCGTTTCTGCGAACGGACCATGCATTTCTCAGCGCAGCTGTGAAGCATCCCTCCGCCCGTTTCGTTCTACTCAAAGACCTGTCTCCCTTGATTAAGGGTCCTAATTCGTTATACCATGCCGAGTACAAGGACGTTCAGAAGCTAGTCCCTCCGACCATTTTTGATAAATCCGAAGAGGACATGTTGAAGGAGTTTGATTCGCGCATTACGAAACCAGAATTGATCTTCCTAGGCGTTGACGAGAGTGCTGCAGCTAGTGTGCAGACCGGCGAGGAATTGTTACAATGGACTATCTATAAGGGTCGGCCTTATTTTGCGCTGGATGTCAGCGAGAAAGGTACCGACGAGCAGAAGGCTGAAGCCAAGTCGGTAGTTGAGGAGCTTGCGGCAAGAGGGATTACGCCATTTACTACACGACAACACTTGCTGCAACCTCCAACTGACGGTATGCACAATTTCATTATTGTTGCCTCTCAATTACTAACAGCAGATTCAGGTGCTATATACGCCCAAGCGCGTGCTTATATGGATTGGAATAGTCGCAATAAATTCTGTGGAACATGCGGTCATCGCACTCTTTCTATCAACGCCGGCACAAAACGTGCATGCCCACCCACTGATCAGGCACTGGCTGCAGAGGGCAAGAGCCCAGAAAAAGGGCCATGCCCAACTCGCACAACCATCTCCAACCTTTCGTTCCCTCGAACCGACCCTACTATTATTGTTGCCACTCTTTCCGCTGACGGAAAACGACTATTACTCGGCCGCTCGAAACGTTTCCCACCAAATTGGTACTCGACTCTGGCTGGTTTTATTGAACCTGGTGAGTCCGTTGAGGACGCTGTGCGTCGTGAGGTCTGGGAAGAAGCTGGCGTAACCTTATCGCGAGTCGTTATCCACTCCACACAGCCCTGGCCATACCCTGCCAATCTGATGATTGGAGCCATTGCGCAAGTCAGCGACCCTGCGCATGAAGTTATCAACCTCGAGCATGACCCGGAACTGGAAGATGCAAAATGGTTCTCTATTGCTGAAGTCGAAGAAGCATTGAAAAATGGTGCCGGCATGCTTGGCGAACCTCCAAGCAAGGAATATGTCGAGGGCAATCTGCGACTGCCCCCGGTCACGGCTATAGCTAATCAGTTGATACAAGCGGCTATCAATCAGGAATATGTTGGCGACAAACTTGCCAAGATGTAATACCGGATGTACATAGATGGTCCGTTTACTAGAGAGCTTCTTGATGTTCAATAGACTCGTTTAATATTGTGCATAGACCAATCGACTATGTGCAAGAAATTTATCTATCTTCAAAGGCTTACGTAGGCACTTAGTAACTGGAAGGTTTCGAGGCCAATCTGCCACCATCCGAGATGACAATAGTCCCGTTAAGATACCCACCACTAGCACCAGCCATAAACAAAACAAGCCCAGCAATATCCTGCTCTGATCCAAGCCTCGTCAATGGAACAGCAGTCTTTGGCGCATCACCTTCCGTAACACCATGCTGAGTCCCAAATTCCCGAAGCCTGCCAGTAGTCATCTCACTTGGATAGATTCCCGGCGCGATACCGTTGACACGAATTTGATAATTGAGTAGATTATTCGACCACATTTTGATAAGTGAATTCACGGCTGCCTTGGAAGCTTGATAGGCAAACCCCGAAACGATTTCGCGCATGAATCCCGCAATAGAGGAAGTGATGATAATCTGAGGTCGGGGAGGACTCAAGATACCGCTATTGGGCACTTGGGGTGGACGACGCTTGTTTGCTGCGTCTAAAAGCGGTAGGAAAGCGACGACCGTGAAATGGGCACCGGTTGCATTGACGTGGAAGGTGTGAGTCATTTCTTTCGGATCAATTGACCAGAGACTCTCTCTGTATTTCTCCAACGGAACGGTTTCGCCATCCTCCGTTACATTGCGTGCGTTTGCCGGACCGATTATGCCGCTGTTCGCGATGAGGAGGTCAATGTACTCGGTTTGAGAAGAAACGGTTTTGTATGCGTTCTCTAGGGATTCTTTAGATCCGATGTCTCCTATGACCGGGATAATGACTCCCAGTCGAGGAGAGAGGGATGCTGTTTCGTTCAAAGCGTCGGCTCGACGGCCAATGATGAATACTTTTGATGCCCCGTTTTGCGCGAGTGCGAGGGCCATTGTACGTCCCAGACCTTATACATGCGTTAACATAGGTAGCAAGATGGGATTGCATAGGACGGACTCACCACTTCCGCCGCCAGTGACTACAGCCACAAGGCCATTGAGCGAAAATAGCTTGGAAGCATCGAGATGCGACATGTTGAATGATACTGGACGATCAGGATGACTTGAATAGTAAGTTAAGGGCAGCGCGATCAGGCTCTATTTGTAGTCCTTTCCTGGATCTGCTATAGCGTCGAGGGGTATAAGTTCGTTGATTCTTGTCGACCACGGAGTTCTGTCCGTGACTGACGTGCTTGCGTCCCACTTGCCCGAAGAGGCAAGTTTCATGGGATGTGGTTATCTAAGATCTGGCTTCAGCGGATGAGCCCAGATGGAGTGGATAGGTCTCTACGATAAGACGAATGTCTGATGGACGCTAGGCATAAGCATTATGGCATTAGACTTTGATTGTATAGATAGATAAGACATGATCAGTTCTCGTAAAAAGCATCTCATTATCCTTGTTGGTGCTGCTGCTGCTGTTATGCACTGTCCTCCTCTTGACGTTGTCGCTTCGCATCACGTTGTGTCTCCTGAGGAAGCCCAGTGCTCGCCCTTCTCTTCTCTTTTTCTCTTTCCCTTTCTCTATCCTTTCGAGCTTCTCGAGCTTCTCGATCTCTTTCCTTGCGCAATGCTTTCGACTCGAATTCGTGCCAGTCACCCTCGATGTTCTCTAGTCTGTAGGAGATCTTAGGTTAGTCATGTGCAAAGCAATTGAGATCAACTATGGTAAAGAAAAACTTACTCGGTAGCCTGTTGTGGACCGGGCTCTTCAGCAGTAAAATATGCATGAGCAAGTACTTCATCCGCTGTCGGTCGTTTAGCAGGATCATACTGAAAGATCTGGCACATCAGATCAAGTGCGCTGGGACTTAGAAAGTCTCGATACGTGTCTTCAAAGACTCTCTTCTTTCTCTCTGTCGGTCCCATTAATTCTACCCAAGGCATGTCGACGATGCCTGGCCAGTCGGCTCGCGTTGGTGTTCCAAGGCTGCTATAGAGTTTGTCGAGTTGGTTGAGCTCTTTTCCATCGCCCGGAAACACTGCCTTTTTCGTAAACATCTCCATGAAAACACATGCCGCACTCCAAATATCAACTGCCGGCCCGTATCGAGTGTCACCAAGAAGTAGCTCGGGTGGTCTATACCAAATCGTGATAACTCGGTTTGTGTAGTCTAGTTGGCGGCTCTTGGAGAAGAAACGGGCTAATCCAAAGTCCGCATATTTCAGTTGGCCACGGTTGCTGATCAGAATGTTGGCGGCCTTGATGTCTCTGTGAAGAACACCGCGATGGTGAAGATACTGGAGACCACCAAACATCTGCTTGGCAAGGTCCTTTTTGTGGGCCTCCGTAAGTGTGAAGGTAGGATGATTAATCAACCCAGTCAGATCGTGTGATAAGTATTCGAACACCATAAAACATTCATTCCTTTCCACCATCACCTCCAACAAGCTGACAACGTTGTTGTGCCGTAGATGTTGCAGTAATTTGATCTCTCGCACTGCAGTAACAGGAAATCCATCCTTTTCTCCTTCCATCCGTATTCTTTTGAGAGCAACTTTGTCCTGTGTATATATATGTATTGCTTTGAACACTTTTCCATAAGTGCCAGCACCAATAACAGATTCATCCCCAGGTTTGCGATAGTATACGGAGTCTGAATCTCGAAACTCTTCCGGTAGTATCTGTCGAGGTCTAACGCGCTGAACAGTCCTTTTCTGCCTCTTTGGCTCAGGAGATCTATCCCTGCGACGATCGTGTCTAAAGTCTGGTCGCTGGTCATCGCGATGTCGCGCATCACGGGGGTCAAAGCGATGGTCTTCTCGCCTTGAATCGCGCGGATTTCTCGGGTGGAGATCTCGTCGATCGTCTCTGCCTCGGCCGCGGTGCGTATCTCGGTCTCGATCTCGTCGATGATCCTGTTTGAACTTTGGTGGCGGAGGCGGTCCAGACATTCTATTACGAGACGGCTGCTCAGGAGGACGCATAGCTGGCCCCCGAGGCGGTTCACGAACTTGCATTCTCTGAGCCAAATCGGGGACAGGTTTTGCAGGAGGCGGAGGGTTCGCTTTCGATTTAAATGCAAAACTAAATTTACTACCTTCCTTCGCTGGGGTTGTCGACGAAGCCGGTTCTCGGGGAGGCGGTGGCATAGTTTGAGCATCCCCAAGATCTGCGCTAGGCTTAGCTTGAACGTGTTCCATGTTCACGTCTCCCAGAAACCTGGAATTATCATCATGGTGAGAAGCGGCTGGTGGCTGGTCATTGGATTGAGAAGCTTGGTATTGCGGTGTATTTGAACCGGAGTGGTGAAAGTTGGGTGAATTGTTCTGTTCTCCTCGATCTCGAGGTCCTGTCGGGATCCATTGATGACTATTAAAGTGACCTCTGCCTCGTTGCGAGCTGGAACCGTTGAAGCCGGATGGGCCATGGCCGGAGAAACGACGATCTTGAAAACCTCGATGATAGCCTCCGCGAGCTGGAGGCATGTTGCTGGGGGCGTGATTTGTATCATGCTGATATGAATCTTGGTCATTCCCCATGTGCTTGTTGCGACCTCCTCTACTATTTGGATACGGCGAGTTAGGTTCTGAACCCCCGTGGTATGACCCATATTGAGAAGCATGTTGCCTGTCCGCACGTGGTCCTGTTGGCGCATCCCGCATATCGAAGTCCTGCGTCGTATTCATCGTTCCGTGTCTAGAAAAAGATTCAGAAGCGTTATTGTTGCCACTGGGGTCATTGCGAGCCTCAGCATTCGAAGACGAAGTCGGTCGAGACATAGACGGTGAATCCCGTGGTTCTGCTGTGGCGGGCCTATGTTTGTATGTGCTTGTTTCACCTTTTAGGTTTGATGATATGGACGGTGACCGCCCGCTCTTATTACGGTCTTCGTATGAGAATCCTGGACTGTTTGATCTTTGTGACGCTGAACCTAATACGGTATCTGGTCTTGCAGGCGATAAGGACGAACGAGACTTGGGATTGTTCTCAAGTTGATCAAACCCCCCGCTCGGAAATGGACGAGCTCTGGAGTTTCGTTCCTGATATCGTTCTC
This sequence comes from Talaromyces stipitatus ATCC 10500, assembly GCF_000003125.1. Lineage (NCBI taxonomy): Eukaryota > Fungi > Ascomycota > Eurotiomycetes > Eurotiales > Trichocomaceae > Talaromyces > Talaromyces stipitatus. The sequence goes on from NW_002990116.1 coordinate 1,612,609, forward strand.
GCCTTGATGGTCTTCTCTGCTGACTTGACTGCCCACGCTGATGATTCCCTGCGTTACGGTTCTTGCGATTACGATCTCGGCGTGGGCCACGCGGAGAGCGACCGCGTCTCGTTTGTGAAAAGGCCTCCCTGTCAGCACCACCACGCCCGTAGGACTTTTCGGATGATACGTCGTTCGCCTCTTGGGCCCTTGGTCCGTCTCGACTCACGGGTAGCGATTGAGAGGAAGAAAAAGACGGTCTTCGCGACGCCGAAGGTATTGATGATGATTCAAACTGTCCCAAGCTATCTTCGTACCCAGATGGCTGGCCAAAACGCGACGATACTGGCGACCTTGAACGACGATCCGGACCACTAGGCCTACGCCTAACGCGGTGTCTGTTCTTTCCCCTTTCGTGCTCCGAAAAGCGACCGCGAACGAAAGCACTTTTATCTTGATGTTCTTGTGTAGCTCTCCACTCGTCTTTCAGCCCCGGACTCCTTTGAGATGCAGCCATAGATTCTTCGATAACTGCATCGGGTGGGGAGATTATAGAAAAAATTTCGAGTAGAGTTGATTCATTTAGGGAGTTATAGCATTCGGCAGAAATCCTTTCAATGCGATCTGAGACCGGTTCGTATAGAATGAGAAGATTCTCTGGGTGTTGCCTTGTCACCACGAACAAAAGTTCTTTTTTCCACCGGTTTGCCTGGTTCGTCGTTGGCATTCGCAGGGCATCTTCGGAGATTAGCGCAGGGTGGACGGACTATTGGTTTTTCCGAATCAGACTGCGTCTCGGCTTCTCGGCGGGCGATGGCATGCGTGATCCTGCTGCGCTGAGGCTCCTGTCAGTATGAAAACTCAAGATATATTTCGCAAATGTACTGTACTATGGCTGTTTTGAGAATGGAGAGGTATACACACCTCGCGCATATCATCCGAGTATACAGGACTTGCGCGGCAACAAGTCAATCTACGGTGAAGAACTGTTCCCAGCAAACGCTTCCAAGACGCAATGTGTCCGCGTCATGCTGTAACAATGTCATCAGATGAGACGCTCCTCTAGAGGAACCATTCACCGCTGATACTCTACGAAAGCTCTGTAGCAAAAAAAATAACCCTCTCGTAACGGATAACATCTCGCATCATGACCCGAAAGAGTGTCATGACGAGGATTGTGTCCGACTGTCGAAACCATTCACCCTCCAGACTGAACTTAAGACCTGGTATCAACCAATAGCAATAATATCGAGTCCCAGTAAACATCTTGTTAGACGTGCCTGCGAATGCCAAATTCGGTTTGTATGAACAACGAGATTTAGGCCGACGATCTGTTCCGTTGTCTCTGCTGGGACGAAGCAGCAGGTGGCTGCTTTTCTGATATTAGAGCCTAGCTTGATGCAGGGATCAATGATAGACCAGGGACATTTGAACGAACTATCTACGGAAGACAAAGTATCACCGAAATGATACCTGTCCCATGACGCCGAGGGGCTAGTATTACCCTTGTTGTCGTTATATCGTGCTGTCCAAATCTCATCAGGCAGAACGCTGAACAATAACGCAGGAGATTTGTCATGAATAATAGCAACCAAGTGTGAATCGGTCAGTTTGGCCATTTTGGAGTTCTCCATATCTGTTGTCAAGCTCATCGCATCTTGTCTCGATATATACCCCAACCCGCAGGGAAGGGAACGCTAGTGCTGTTAATGCAGGTCGAGTACATAACGACAACGCTGAACCGTGAATCCAAGCTGTATATAGGCTAAGAAAGACGACGGAACGTGAACGTATCAAGTATCTACTAGTTGACCGTTGATGTTCGGGGCGGAGTGACGAATGGCATGAAGTTCAGGAAATCCAGCTGCAATCAGACTTGCATAAGGTCGCAGCTATCAAAGAATAACAACGAGTAATCATCCTCGGTTATTGGTGTTGATGCGAGCGTTCGATATGCACGATATTTAAAGCGAGGATGAGAAGTCACGACGGTGACTGCTAACTGAGGAGCTAGATGAATCGATGAGGATCGGGTCAAGAACCTCCTGTCAAGGCGATGTCCCATCGACGACAGTCACGATATAGGGGTCTCTTGAACATATCGAAAATCGGAAAATAGCAAAGATCGGTCTGCAAAACAGGCTGGTTATAGAGAGGTCGTCTGGGATGTCCGGCAGAGCGGGCCAAGTCTCGGATTGAGTAGCAGGCAGGCCACGTGACTTATTTTCCCTAGAGAACGGCTGCCTGAGGCATTTATAATTCCATCTCGTTTAAGATCAATCTACAAATTTATAAGAATTTAGAGTTCGAGTACTGCGCAAATGCTAGGTCACAGCAGTTACTACCTGTACTAGCCTGTTTATTCATTTCTAATTATTCGGAACCACCATCCATGATACAGAGGATACAAGACTGACAGTTCGTGTTTCACCATTCAGCATCCAATACAACGAAAAAATTACATTGCCATAACCATTACCCAAGCGTAGAACCTCGCGCAAAATTCCTCGCAGAATCTACTGGGTGGCTGCTGCAGGCTTTCTCCCTCTGGCCAAGCCTGTGCCCCGACCACCACCATGAGAATTTCCTCCACGAGCCCCGTTGGGCCTTCCCCGTCCAGTTCCGTTATTTAAGCCTGCAGGGGGAGGCACATTGTTGTAGCTTTTCGGTCGAAAGTTAGGGTTGTTTTTAATCACTCCTTCGTCTTGATGACCATTCTCCACAGAGGTATAACCTCCTCGAGTGTGATGCTGTCCACGGGGAGCGCCACCACGTCCTCGCCCTCTCGTCCCACGAAAGTTATGGCCATTTTGCAAGCCATTTGCATCACCATTAGCATGACTGGGTTTCGTGGTGATGCCACCACGACCACCCCGCGAGATATGTGCCCCACGTCCATTGGACTGTCCAGAGATGGCACCGCGATACGATCCCCGTAGAGGAGCAGGGGGAAGAGCATCCCTTAACTGGCCTAGCCCGCCTGGTCCCAGAGGTGATCCATAGCCTATATTTGCTGGTGTGTTCTGTGCTGCCCTCGTATTTGCAGCCCGCGATCCAGCCACGAGTTGTCGATCGGTTAGGTTGAGAATAGAGAATACGGGAACAGTCTGCCCTCGGAACGGAGAGCAACGATCACCCAGTGTTGTTCCGCTCATAAATGGTGCATCGAACACAACATCAAGAAAGACTGTTCGAGGAGTGCGAGTGACGCCAACCACGGTACCTCGATAAGCAAGAGGAACCTTTCCAGACTCCTGAACATAGACAACGCGATCTCCAAGAGAAAATCGTTGATTTCCAAGTCGGTGCTCAACATCAGCCGGCTTCAACAGTGCTTGTCGCGGGACGCCTTTGATTCGCTTGATTTCATGTGCAGATTGTACTTGAGCTATGCGATCCGCATCAAGCTCGATACGTTTCACAACGTCAGAATCGAGTTGCTCAGCATCAAGAGGGACTTTCTCCAGATGTTTAGACTCGACAGATTTCAACCAAGCTTTGATCTCCTTCATTTTACTCATCGCAATCTCCTCGGGGTAGAAGTCTGTAGGCTCGTATATATCACCTTGTGGATTCCTCTGAATCCCGGCAATAAATTCTGGAAATTTGATCATGTATTGCTGAATGAGGTCAATCGCCTTATTACTAAATTCCCAGCCGCTGTCTCCTCGGCGGGAGTAGCCCAAGACTTTCAGTTTGCGAGCTTCGAATTTCAGATTGAGACCAAGATTAGCTCTTTGGCCATCAATTGTCACGGAGAATGACGAGGTGATCTTTGCTAAAACGAGAGCGTTCAAGTGGAGGTTCCTTGCGATAGCAAACGATGGCGTATAAGGCGAGAGTTTCTCTGCCTCCCTAACATGTCGTTTACCAAATTCGGGCTCCTTACCCTTGACCGCTGCCATCATACCAGTGATCTTCCCATCTTCATGTGAAGTGACCTGCACTGCTGTTCCATAGTTGAACTCTCCCAAGAAGAAAGCCTTCGACCCTTCGGGGAATTCCTCCTCAATGGGGAGCGCCTCTCTTTCAAGGAACCGTTCGTCTTCACTGATAATGCTATCAACGATAAGCTGTAGAGCATGATCTGTCTCTTGCCCAGGAATATCCGCAAATTCCTTAATTGTCGCACCGTCGTCAGTTTTTCTCAGACCTTTGAGCAATTGAACATGGATGACTGATTCAACAGGGCCGATAATCATTCCGAGGCGTTTGCTATAGTATCCTTCGATTCTGTCTGACTTCCTAGCCCACTGCTCTATTTGGGGTGGAGAATGTGGTATCGCAACAATATGTTGCTCTCCTTCCGGCAAGACGTAATCAAATAACTCATCCGACACTCGGTCCACAAGGGCTTCCTGGAGAAAAGGATAGCCGACGTAGACGCGTTTTCCAAGCTTCGCTTTCGCTAACTCAATATTGGATCTGGCTTCTGGCCCAAGTAGTGTAATGACCATACTCTCCTTACGACTGTCCTGCTGGAAAACATTAACGCCATGGAATGCCAGTTGCCCGGCATGTGGTAGTGTCTTTAGAGTTGGGAATCCTGCCAAAGCCGCAGCGCCAAGCTTAACACCATCGACGAGTCCAACATAATGTTCAAGTCCGTCCATAGTTGGGAGTTCGTATATGTTTTCGATGCAGTGGCACCTGGGAATATCCGGGAAGATTCCAGGGAGAGGGGATGGATAGACAAATTCAATAGATGGAGAGTACGTGAACTTCAGCGTGACACCAAATTCGTTCCGTCCTCTCTCCTCTGGAGTTAGAAGATGCTCACGAGAGGCCATAGCAGGGAGCAAACGTTTCTCGTCAATAAAAGGAATTTTGACGACGGCCTCCCATTCCATTTTCTTGCCATTCATATCGAGCTCAAAGTCACGGGGATAGAAGTCGATAATAGGCGAGTCTGGAGATGTCATAAGGTCCCAATAAGCAGGGGGGACGATCTTTTTGCTACGATCAGGTAGCACGCCCATAAGCTGTTGGAATGGACGGAATGGTTGTCCTAGTTTGAAATCGATATTTGCACCAAGACCCTTTTTCACGTCTGAAGAAAGACCAATTAGCCTTAATATAACTGGAAAGAAACAGGGTACGAACCAGAAATCATGGGCGCATAGTGATATTGGAAGTACCACGGCCAGGACACAACGCCACGATAGTAGTAGAATAACACCCACTGAAGTCCTTGCACGTAGTTCTCCGTCAACTTGGTCATTGCTGCTTCGTCTTCCAGACCATGACCAAACTTCTCCATATAATATTTGTTTTTCCATTCCTGGAACTTCTTCTCATACTTCTGCTCGGCAGCCATCTGAGCCTCTTCTGCAGTTTGCTCGTAAACCTTTGCATTCTCATATCTTTTGATCACTCGTCGGAGCGCCATAGAAGCTTCTTCATCCTCGGATTCTTCGGATTCCTCGGCGTCACCTTCCCCTCCATTGGCAAGGGTAGAGCCTGGAAGTTGAAGTCTGATGAATCGTTCGCCATGGTCGTCTGTTATCGTCGTCCACATTAGTCGTAGGTCATCTGCAAGTTGTTCGACGAATTTTCGGTCTCGCGCGGGAAGGGTTGGTGAAAGATCCAACGGCTTAGCATGCTGAATATTAGACGGTCGATTCAAAACATATTGCTTGATGTCTTTGAGAAGCTTCTTCTGTGAGGGGGTTATCGTAAACGATTTCTGGCTGTCATTCGACTCCGTTGCGTCACTGTTCGAAGACTTCGAACGGATCCATTTCGCGTCCGAGTACTCGGCTTCGAAAAAGCGAAACTCAAATTCAGAGAGATGATCGAGAAGAATACCTAGCCGTTGCAAATTAATGGTTCCATACTCGTTAATATAACCACCCATCTTTGGAAGCGCCTCTTTGTACTTGGTGAACATCAATGCGAGTGCCCCTTCGTTGATATGCATGTGCGGTAAGTTTGGTAGAAAGTCATTCCCAACGAAAAACGCCATAAGTATAAAATCGTCAATGATACGTTCCATGTCAAAATCAATGCTAGAATCTTTGATAGCCTTCAGTTCCTGAAACTCCAATTCCAGATACTCCCGGACAATGCAAAGATGCAGTAAATAGAAGTTCTGATGTTCGAGCTCTTTCGATTTCTTTTGTGCCTGTCGTCCGAATGTGACCTCTTCACGTAGTAGACAGAAGTACGGGTCATGGCTAAGAAGGCCCAGCATGATCAGATCTGCGTCCAATCCATACAAGCAATGGCGCACGTTTGGGTCATAATCCGGCTGGGCTTTCGCCTGACGGATATATTCCATGATCTTGTGTTCGCCTTCTCCCGGTACTTCATGACCGGAGAGAACAATATCAACACCTTGCCAATCCACATCCTCAGAGATCTTCTTGCTAATGAAGTACTTCAACTGTTTGGTTAACCGAGCCATGAATTCGGTACCTGGGGTAATGCAATTGCTGTCAAATGCATCTTCCTTTGGCATTTCGATACCCTGAGCGATAGCTTTTTCCTTTGCGACTTCGGCATCAAGCGCAGAACGAAATCGTCGAGCACGCTGTTGATTCATTTTTGCGCGCGGAGCTACTCCATCCACAGCCATGAAGAAGAGCTTCTTTGGCTTTATCTTCCCGTATAAATGCTCGATGTAGTTGAAAATAGCGATGAACATTTGATCTTCGGACATCCGGTGCGTGGGTGAATCTGAATCGCTGTGTGTGCAGTTGTGAATAATTCCATTCATGTCGAAGTAGAGATTGTCGAATTCTGGGATGCGATTCTCGGCGATCAACTGCGATATCGAGGGATAGCGCTCGCTGAGCCATCGAAAGAATTTGGGAACACCCATGGCTGTTTCTAGCTATGAGAGTCTGATGGTATGGGATCGAACTAGGCACCACAGAAAGAAAGCTGGGATCTCGCGATTCAATCGCAAGGCATTAAATAAAACGATCTCAACAGCACCAAAGGAGAGATATGTAGAATCTGAAAACGTAACACTCGTAACGTGGTACTAAATCAGAAAAGAAAACGAAACGAGATCGAATAAAAAGAAAGGAAGAAATCTTCAGACGCGCGATGCGAATGCGAACAAGAACAGTGTGCTCTTATTCACCTTCCGATGCGGGATGATACTGCCTCTTCATGCGTTCGCCGCCTTAGCCTTGAAACTAAGGCTGCAAAGTCGAGGTGTTTTACTGCGGAGCAATGATTCTCCCCTTCCGGGAGCAGACTTCCCTCGCCGGAAATGGTTTAGTGCCTATTAACGCGCTCCGCGTGTTTGGAGCTTCCACCGCAGATTTGCTTGCTTCTGCCATCACCAGCTTTACTTCTTGCAGGAAACTTCCAAATATAAAAGCCGGACAGTTTCCTGCCTCAGGAACTCCTTCCTGAATCTTTAACAGATCTTCACTCGCGATCAGGTCAATCTGAAAGCAGTCATGGAGCCTTATGACGATGGTGAGACTTCTTATTCTCGGTTGGAGCTCATTCTAACAACGACCCAGGTTTTATTGAGGAACAGGAGGAGCAAGAAGAAGAGAGAAATGAAGAGAAGATTATCAATGAAGGTGTGTTTTATTCTGTAACAGGAGACACGTTTTACGACTGACTTGTTCATTGTCTCGAAGAATACAAAACGTGGAAGAAAAATGCGCCGTTTCTCTACGACATGATTCTGAGCACTGCTCTCGAGTGGCCCACCCTTACCACGCAATGGCTTCCCGATAAACAAGAGTATGTTTCGTGTATTTTTGTCGTTGAAAGTCTTTCGTCTAATGAGCTCTAGGGTTCCCGACAAGCCTTATTCTACGCATCGCTTACTCCTTGGTACTCATACATCCAACGACGCGAAAAATTATCTGCAAATTGCGCATGTCCAATTACCAAACCCAAACTACCCAGAAGCAGAAGACTATGATGAGGAGCGCGGCGAAATTGGAGGTTACGGGGGCGGCGCAAAGAAGAGCGCGGTGGAAGTCAAATTCAATATTGTCCAGAAAATTGACCACAAGGGAGAGGTTAATAAAGCAAGATACCAACCACAGAACCCCAACATCATCGCGACAATGTGCACGGATGGTAGGGTCATGATCTGGGATCGGTCTAAACACCCAAGCATTCCCACAGGAACCGTTAATCCCCAGTTGGAGCTGTTAGGACATACAAAGGAAGGGTTCGGGCTGAGCTGGAGCCCGCATGCAGAGGGAAAATTGGTGACTGGAAGTGAAGACAAGACAGTGCGACTCTGGTGGGTAACTTCCATTTCGAGCCTGTTGCTTTTAGGAAATTAACGACGGCTACAGGGATATGGAAACGTACACCAAGGGAAATAAGGCTATCAGGCCAATTAGTACCTATACACATCATTCGTCTATCGTGAACGATGTCCAATATCACCCTTTGCATTCCTCGCTCATCGGTACTGTGTCGGACGATATTACGCTTCAGATCATCGACATTCGAGAGTCCGACACCACAAAAGCGGCAGCTGTTGCCGAAGGACAGCACCGAGACGCTATCAATGCGATCGCATTCAACCCGGCCGCCGAAACGGTCCTAGCCACGGGATCCGCGGACAAGTCTATAGGGTTGTGGGATCTTCGAAACCTGAAATCCAAACTACATGCCCTTGAGTGCCACACTGAGTCAGTCACCTCTGTATCTTGGCACCCCTTTGAAGAGGCAGTTTTGGCAAGTGCAAGCTACGATCGAAAGATTATGTTCTGGGATTTGAGCAGAGCGGGCGAAGAACAGACTCCTGAAGATGCTCAAGATGGTCCACCTGAATTGTGAGTTCCTCGTGCCATAGCCATCGTGATACCCCTACTAACCGTCTTGTAAATAGGTTGTTTATGCACGGTGGTCATACCAACCGAATCTCCGACTTTAGCTGGAATCTGAGCGATCCATGGGTGCTCTGCTCGGCAGCAGAGGATAATTTGTTGCAAGTGTGGAAAGTCTCAGATGCGATTGTGGGCAAAGATCTCGGGGATGTCCCGACAGAGGAGTTGGAGGCCTGAAGAGAGACAACTTAGGCACTTGCTAGAGGCAATCCTGAAAATGCCAGCCATAATAAGCCTTTCTCCAGAATCTTCCTTTCAGAATAGTTCCCTAGAATCCAAGAGTAACAATGAATGAAATCAAAGGGCTAAAAGAACTGAGCTTATCGCCCGTTCCTTATCAGTAAGTCGTGCATTGCCGTTGTTATAGCAGCAGCAGAACTAAGCCTAATTTGAAGCTGTCCTATAATCTAATTGGTTGATGCACATAAAGTAATTTCGGGCAATTCCTTCCACAGTAAAAGCGGCAACAGAATAGGTGATTCATTGCGGGGATCCAATCGTCTTACGAAAAAAAAAAAAATAATTAGCAATCGTCGCTGACCGAAAGGACCGCCATTGTTTCCGATGTCTACCTAGCTCCGGTCAATCTACTCATCAATTGTCTTTCTTCCGCCCTGGTGCTTAAATTCTCTTGCTCCTGTCTCATTTTTATCCATCAAAATAGACTCCTGGTCGCTCGGTCATTGTAAACTTCTCACATCATCAACTGATACGCAATGGGCTCCGGCTCATCCCCACCTCTCGGCCCAAGGCCCTATTCAGCAGTGCCGTCTCATCTCTTGAATGGCAGCTCACCATTACATTCCTCGACCGCGACGAGCAATAGTGCTCGCGAGCGTGAGAGCTTGAATTCCTCTATCCGCTCGTCGTTCCGCGGTGCCGTCAGTTTTGAGGCAGCGGACACAAATGCAGAGAATGAGCCCAACGAGGCTGATAAGACAGGACCAGTGAGTCCGCCTTCACTAGTTAGTCGACCGGCCAGTCCGTACACACTGGTACCACCAATTGATTTCGACGGCTTGAGCTGGCCATGTGAGTATACGTATCACTCTGACTGCATTTATTCATGAGCTAATGATTCTTAGGCCCCGGCACAAAAGAGCGGCTAGAGGAATCTCCTGAGCAGAATGAAGAGCGAGTGAAGAGGCTAGCAAGTGCTGTGAAGACTATCTTGGAGTGTGTGGGAGAAGATCCAGAAAGAGAAGGTCTTCTGGGGACCCCCGAACGCTATGCTAAGGCGATGCTCTGGTTTACAAAGGGATACATGGAGAATGTTCGGGATTTGGTAAACAATGCCACGTTTATGGAAGATCACGATGAGTTAGTCATTGTGAAGGATATCGAAGTGTTCTCGCTATGCGAGCATCACATGGTACCATTTACCGGGAAGGTGAGTTTTCCCCTCTCGTTTCCAGGGACCCATGGCAGCAACTAACTTGACTTCCTTTATAGATTCATATCGGTTACATTCCTGACCGCCGAGTGCTCGGCCTTTCCAAACTGGCCCGTCTGGCCGAAATGTTCTCCCGGCGCCTGCAAGTCCAAGAACGTCTCACGAAACAAATCGCTTTAGCTATCAAAGAAGTGTTGAATCCACGAGGAGTCGGTGTTGTCATGGAATCATCGCATCTCTGCATGGTGATGCGTGGTGTGCAAAAGACTACCAGCACAACCACAACAAGCTGTATGCTTGGCTGCATGCGAACAAGCGCGAAGACTCGAGAGGAGTTTTTGACACTTCTCAATCGCCGGTGATTTGCAATTGCAGCAGTAATCAGATATCTTGTGAGTTGAGTGTATTTTAAGCGTTTCCTTTCTTATTTTCTACCACTCTCTTCTATTTCCCTCTCGGCGATTTCTCAAGAACGGAGTTATGGCGGAACCTCTCAACAGGATTTTTGGCTAGGCATTTTGCTTTCATGTTCATTTTTACACTCTACAGCAGTGGGCGGTGATGATCTTTCCACTGAAACTGCATGAATGTATTGTTCTCAACGATTTTTAGATACATACATGATACTCCGCAAGGAACTCGACTCTATTTGAAAGGCGTTTTGTACTGTTAGAAGCTGCTAATGAGATTTAATTAATGATCCTAACTGTTAGGGCTTCTTACTGAATCCTAGATGTTTCCAGGCTATAGAACAAGGGGGATGAGCAGACAAAATGCCTGACAATGGAGTTATCACGTGAAACAACAGACAGTTTTCACCTTCAGGGACTGCAAATTTCTTATTGTGACATTGCCCCTCAGACAAACAAACAAACCCAGCCTTCTCACCGTCACGGCAACCAGCTGAGTTTCTTCTCCTCGCTACCTGCCTTCATCTGATATCTGACGCTGCGTAGCAACGCCTTCCGACTTCCTCCTTTCATCTTCTTTCTGGCAACACTTCTGTCATTGTCCAAATTGTCATTTCCTCATACTCGATGTTTTGATCCAAACAGCATGGCACGCGTCAAGTTCATTCGTCGTCGATCAGATGAACCTTCTCAGTTGAGACCCAGTGCACCTGCTCGCAACAGACCTTTGGCGCCTGCTCAGCCATCTAGCAGTGCTCAAAATCTTGATCCAAACATCGACCCACGCCTTCAAGACGTGAATGTCCATCCAGGAACCTTTGGCGACGACTCTCTGGTCAGCCAAGGCACAACTATCAATCCATCTGTGTCTCGAGGAGCCGCGGAGCCTTCTCAGCAATCCGCTGCACAGCTTGGAGGAGCAGATCCAAACTTGGTAGCTGCTGTCTCTGGGCTGTTGCTGCTTGGTGGTGCGAATCCTTCTCAAGCCACGGCTCCTCAAGTCACGGCTCCTCAAGCCCAGCCGAGACCACGTCGAGCGTAAGTTTACACATCGCCACACCGCAGAAGAATGTTCTCGTTGACTAAAATTCTTTCTAGTAATGATATCTTTCCAAACATCATTCAGCCACCAGCTGTGCCAAATCCCGATCCAGATTTTGGTGGGCCACGAATCAACAGCACTTCCAAGCGGGTGAAGCGAGACACTGGCGAATCCAAGAAACCCACATTGTCAGTTGAGCAGTTGTCTATGCAGTCATTCAAAAACAATTGTCGTCTTGACGCTAGGCGTGGGACGCCCCAGTTCAATATCTTCCAGGCTATCCTGCAACATGCCCACATCTTCTTTCATTTCATCACATGCCTCGACATTGACGAACTAGTCACTCTCTATGCCATCTCTAAGGATTTGCATAATGTGGTTAACACAGCCACAACAGCCATAATGCTCTCTCAAGCTATGCGTTATGCCTCGGATGCAGCAACAGTTTTCCCATTCAGATGCTACCGCAGACTCTGCAACGACGACAGCCGTGTCGAACTCGATCAGACTCGTGGGCAATCTCGTCTGATACCTTCCTTCCGCTGGCTTCGCATGGTCCGCTATCGTGAAGAGGTAGCACAGAAAATCATCACCATGCTGAACGATGAAGGCCTCTACCTCCCAGGACATTGTGCAACAATCGTCAAGAAAGTCTGGTTCCTGATGGATATCCCAGATAACCAGCGCCGTGTTGCTATCATCCAAAACGAAGATCTATGGTCCGCATCTGATCTTTTCTACGCAATTATGCTTTTTATGAGAATCGACATGCGCTGCACAGATCCACTTGCTAAGAGAGCCTACGGCCACATGCGTCGCATGCTCATAGCCCAACCCAGTATGACCATGCTATGCCGTGTGCTCGAACGCAAATTCCTCATCAACAGGGTTGAAACGGTGCAGACGTGGCTACGATGGAAATACGAGCCTCGCAACAACGATCCAGCCGATTTTTACGGAATGCCTCTTGCTGAATTGGGCTTGTTGCAATATGAGGGATATGGTAAGGATGGTAGACATGTTAAGCTTCTCCGCCCCGATGATTTGATCCTCAAAGAATGCGTGCGTAGGGGTATGGATATGGAGCCGGCGTTCTTTTGTATCCTGAACTGCACGGGACCACGGCCAGAGCCAGTTGTTGATGATGATGATACTATGTCGCTGGACGAAGCTGATAAGTGATGGCCATGCGCTATGAGTGTTATTCGGCTGCAGTATCAGATTCGCACAGCACAGGTCTGATGTAGTCACCCTAATTAGTTTTGATAGCAAATGAATGGAATTGAAATTATGTTGGTGAGTCAGTCAGGGTTAGGGTATCCAAATTGATAAGCTTCCCCGCAATGCTTCTTATAGTCAACCATTCAGGCACACACTGTAACTTCGAGAAACGGTGATGAAGAATAAATCTAGTCATATTAATGTTGTGTCAGAGTGCTCTCACAACCGCAGAGACAACTTAGTCCTTTATGTAAATGCTTCCAGTGCCTAGAATCTAGAGACTTGCTTCCCAGCCTCACGTCACCTGCCATAAAATATAAATATATCTACCTAGGTAACTGATAAGAAAATCTTAATTCTACCTAAGTATATTGCAACATCCTTAATCTTCAACAAGCTGGAACAACCTTGATCCTACCCAAGTGGTCGAACATATTCGAACACCATCCAGCGAAGGGTCAACCTCGCTACCTAGGTATCAGTAGCAATCGTCAATCAAAGATCTTATCAGGGGCAGTTGTATCAATCTCCAACTCACAATAACAACCCCGCACCAGCAAAAAAAAGAGAGAAAAAAAAAAGACATGGGTGACCACACCTTCTTCTTCTATGGTAATACCTCAACATTCTCATATCCATATGATCCTAACACATCAAACAGGAACCCTCATGGCCCCCTCAATCCTCCACCGCATAATCCACGGCTCCCCAACCCCCGAACTCTGGCAAAAGGCCCTCCTCACCACCCGGCCCGCCCTCTTACCCGGATACAGACGCTATCGAGTGCATAATGCAGATTATCCAGCCATTTTACCTTCCTCTGAGGCCGATTCGGCTGTACTAGGTGTTGTTGTCACGGGGCTTACGGAAGGGGATGTATTGAGATTAGATACCTTTGAAGGGTCACAATACGAGAAGCGTACTGTGAAGGTCAGGGTTTTGAAGTCTACTGCTGCCTCTACTGAGAATAAGCAAGCTCAGGATGGGGATGACAAAGCCTTGCAGAAGGGATTGGATCAGACTGCCCATCTGGCTGAGGGTGGTAATGAGACTGAAATGGACGAGGTTGAGGCGACGACATATGTATGGACGGACCTGGAGTCGGATCTTGATATGCATGCGGAGTGGGATTTTGAGTCTTTCAAGAGGGATAAGTTGCAATGGTGGATTACTGCACCGGAGGATGACTTGTGATAGTTGTCTACGACCTGGGTAGACGGGAGTGGTTGTACGTATCCTAGACGATAGACGGAATAATGAAAACGGGTCTCATTCAAAGCATGCATATTGGTATCTAAAATACAAGTGACTCCTATAATGCTAACCTCCATAACCCCGGAAAAATGACAACTTGATATGTAAATGCTCCCCCCCCCACCCATCTATGCACAATTAGACACAAGCAAATCAAGAGAAAATAGTGATAACACAAAAAAGTGGAAAATGAGAAGACTATCACCAGTATGTTAGGATTCAATGTTCGTCATACATGAGATCATGAAGTCCTCCTCTTCGACTTAACCTGTCGAGGACTAGTTCTGTCTCTGCCAGGCTTTTTAGACGACGGTGGTGTTCCCGGCACCTGCACAATAGGTACTCGCACCTCCACAATATTCCGTGGAGGAGTGTCCTGACTAAGGTACTCAAACATGTCTTCGAACACATCTTTATCAGCTTCGACACGCTTCCCAGGACCAGGACTTTCTTTTCCGGATTTATCTGCAGCGTCTTTCATGTCAACAGGCGAACTGTCAAGTATCTCCACATTAGCGTTCGATTCACGGTTTGGCAATTCACGTTCTGGTGTTTTGGGAATCTCGACCACCTCACTGACATGTTGCGCTGCTTTTGACCCATTGATTGTCTCCCGCTCAGGGGGAGGATCTGGAGCGCTTTGTTGCTCTGAAATCTGCGTCTCTTGAACGATAGACTGCTCATCTGAATCGGCTTCATCTTCTTTATCCTTCTCTTGGAAAGAATCAGCGATAATTTCCGGTTCGGCAACAGGGGCAGCTTCGGCATCTTGCGCGTTTTCAGTCGGATTAGCGGTCGAGGGACCTAATAAGTAAGAGATTGGCTGTGCATCCACCAATAAACCAGTGTCCCGACCACTTTCTTGCTCGTCATGCAGCTTGAAGAGAAATTCGCGGAGTCTCCGTCGCAACAGTCCCGACTTCAAAGTAGGCCAGTCAATATGTGTGTCCATTTCTCTCCGGAGCAGGTTTCTGATGAATGTGTCTGGCTCCTGCACAAACTTCTCCAAATATGCTAGCAGATAGAGACCGCAATCAGAAAAGTTAGGCTGCAACGGAATTCCTTTGGCCGTCATGCCTTTGACATCCTTCATGCTGAATTGGATCTTTGCTTTGATTGATTCTCCGACGAGGTATTGTTTCAGGACCTTGATAGCATGCTGCCTAGGTTCATTGAGTGAATCAAATGTGATGATTGTTGGCTGGTCAAGCGAGTATATCGGGCCTGCAAATTTGGGCTTCTTCCTCTTCACAAAATCCGTATCAGCAGCAATTGACTGATTGGGTTCAAAAGAATTTCCGTTGTGGAAAGCACCAGGTGGCGAAGTCCGATTCTCTTCCTTCTCGGGCCACTCATCGGCAGAATCTGCGCCGCTTTGAGGATTTGAGTTTGGCACGACGTCGTTTACTTTCATCCACGCATGCGAGACGCGGGTGGTCTCTTCAGGGGTAGCAGCTTTTGCAGAAGGAGGAGTCTCGGGGATTTCTTTCTGATCAATCGTCTCTTGTTGCTCTGGAGATTCTTGCTCCGACGCGACCTCTACTTCCTCGGCCTTGTAGCGTCTCTTGAGACTGGTGAGGTTGCAAATTATAGCCAGATACCAATGGGCGCTTTCATTGATAGGGATAATGACGTAGTCATGGTCGAATAGATCGACATTTCTCGTCCATTTCGCAACGCCTGGATAGTTAATTCCCTTTCTCCCCTTGACAGGAGTGGTGAGCGTGGCATAAAAATACGAATTGAAGAAGTAAACCCGCTTGGACACTTCTGGTTTGTTTCGTTCAAGGTAATGCTCCAAGAAGCGAGCATACAAGCCTATAAGATTGTCGTTCAGAAACTCTCCGTCGCGTAAGCGCTCGAGGTCGTAACTATTGACTTCTGCCTTTTTCTTTCCCACGCGCGGGTACACGAGTGGTTTCGACCACGTGCCGTCACCGGGGGAGGCTGTCTCGGGGATGGAATTAGGTTCATTTTCGACTAAGTCAACAAGACCTTGGCGATCCTTGCATCTTGTTTCCCGTTCTTTGAGAAATGCTTGATATGTTTTCACTGGGATTGCGATTCCTTCATCGTCGTGTGTTGACCGAGTATTCTTGACTGGACCAGAAGACTGCGTAACTGGTAAAGCCATCCGACGTGGTGGCTGCTTGATACCTTTGAGAGATTCCTCTTCGCCTTGCATTGTCGCTGATAACCTTTGTCGTTTCACTAGGTCGGGCTTTGTACTGTCGGCAGGCTCTGGACTACCGGGACTGCTCGGCCGCTTTTGATGAATCAGGTCGATAGTAGTCACATTATTAAAGGCTTTGTCCATCCAATTCCTGTGCAATGTCAGCGCTGAT
Organism: Talaromyces stipitatus ATCC 10500; assembly: GCF_000003125.1. NCBI lineage: Eukaryota > Fungi > Ascomycota > Eurotiomycetes > Eurotiales > Trichocomaceae > Talaromyces > Talaromyces stipitatus. The sequence goes on from NW_002990116.1 coordinate 1,629,072, forward strand.
TAGGACCATGAAATAGTGTATATATGACCCACCCTAATTTCTCACGAAGTTTCACATTTTTCTTTTGTAGCAAAGAACAAAGCTGGTCTTTTTCTTGTTCGCTTGCAAACTCAACATCGACCAGATCCTGATTCACAGAACCCTCAATTTTGGAAAGACTGAATCGAGTTTTTAAGCTACTATGTGAACCTACTAGGACCTGCATTATCCGGCGAATCGGTACGCTCACTGACGGTTGCAGCTTGCTCGAAGTGAGCAGTCCAATAGTTCCTTTCCCCTCATCAAGGAATAGCTGGACGCTTCGGTTTTCAACTTTGACATTGCCATACCTAAAGAAGCTTACTTCAAATAGGTGTCTGTGGGATGCAACAAATCGCTGGCTGCGGGGATATCTTCTCTCTGGAGTCTTATTTGACGAGTTGAAGAGTGTTGGCCGGATATCATTCGGCGAAATTCTGCGTTTTAATCCCCTACTTTGCTTTTGGATGTCTTCATCGGAAATTGATTCGAAATTGATGGCTCGGAGATTTGAAGCGGGTTTTCTAGGATACGTTCGAAATGTGACGTCCTTCTGTAGCTCATCCGGGCTTTCACTCCTGTCAGAAAGATGGTGTTCTTCACTGTCAGCTGCGTCTTTAACGACGTGAGTTGTAGAGTTGACTTTTTCGACCTGCAAGGGGGCAATATCGTCAATCTCTATAGATTCGCCTGATCTATTCTCTTCTTTGGTCGATTTCACTTCCACGGAAGCATCCTCAGGGTCATCATCTTCTGGGACCTGAAACACTTGGGTTGGGTTTCCTTTCGTTTCATAGTCTCCAGTTGGTTCCACACTCTGGTCTCGACGTGTGTCTCCTTCGTGAACCGACTGTGTGTCATCATCAACCACTAAATCAATGACTGGGCCAGATGAATGACGCCGACGTTTCAATACCCTGTCATCATTATCAACCAATGTTGGCGAGCTCAGCGGGTGTCGAGATGGCGTTGAATATTGCGCAGAGCCGTTAGCGGTGTTTCGTCCTCCCCAGGCACGTACCGGGCCACTATCCCTCCGTCTTGAGTTTATGAAATCTCTTGGGTGAAAATTGAATTTCTGAGGTTAAAGAGAGAGTTAGTGATAGAATATCATCAGCTCCAGATGTATGCGTACTCGGATTTGTGACTTATTATTAGAACCCCCGAATGTCTGCCCAGGTCTGATTGGAACATCGTCTGGAGATTTGCTAATTGAAGAAGAAAGTCAGCGGTAGTCTCCGAGGACTAGTAGGAAGTTCGACGTACTTGTAGGTTGGAAACAATCTCTGCTCAGCTGAGGCACTCTCCTCTCTCCGCCGCATGTTCAGTCTGCCAGCACTATCTGAGTCAGCAATGATGACGATTCAACGATTATAGAGGCTAGAATGAGAGCTCACAAATCCCCCCGTGACAAAAACTAGATATCAAATTAGCAACAGTCTTCGAATGACTAGATTTAGTATGTTGTGCATGCAATGTCGAGCTAAACAAGTGATTTTTCCTCAGAGGGGCAGTTGTCACTCCGTGTATATAGAATAATCCAAAATACTTACAGTCATATTGCCTTTTCTCCTCGCATTTGAAGATGCGCCTGCTGTCCTTTGTCCGGATTTTCTCTCCGGATCCTCCGCTTCTTCACCATGAGACGCAAGGTTATCAGAGTTGGCACTGGGGTCTGAGCGGTGACCAGTGGAAGGCGGTGGTCCAGTAAGATATTGCGTAAGTTCCGCAAGAAACTGCATTTATTTTATGCGATCTGCCAATGAGTACGCGTAAAGAGGCATCATAAGTTAGGTCCATAGGCTGGCAAAGCTGATCAGATGAGAATGAGGAGACGCGGAGCTTTCAGAGTGGTTTGGAAGAATGATAAATGGCTGCCGGTATGATGCAGTGGTGCATGTGCCCCGTACCCACTAAGAAAGGCGGCCCAGACTTTTTTTGCCGGAAGCTGCTCTTGGTGCCTCAGGAACCACTATATATACCTCTAGCAGACTTATTTACTATCCTTTAGAAGAGAATCTTTCATATCAATCATCATACTGTTACAATTCCACCGATCATCAACATCAAGAGTAAGCCTTTCATAATGCACACACACCATATGAGTAAAATCTCTCCAAAAGCAACATGAGTCAGTGAGTCCAAAGGAAGAAGAGACAAGAAAAGGAAAAGAAAAAGCCCAAGACATCACTCCATAATAGCTCTGAACATTTTGTATTTCCGGATATTCCCTTCCCACTCATTGTCATACGATCATGGCTCCAATCCAATCAAAACCGAATAAAGATAAAAAACAGAAACAAGAAATGCAGCAATGACCAAAAACCCCCGCAGGAAACATCAAAGACAATTGTGTCAAGAAATTTTACTATACAAGTGGCTGCATCAAGAACAGATTACCGCCTTATGACCAAAAAAAATCAAGACGCCATTCCTTTGCTCCTATCTCCGAAGGATTCATCATTGTTACCTCCCCTTCGGCGCTCGTTGGCTCCGTGGTGGTAGCCATGGTGATGATGGCCGGAGTTTGCCGCGGCCTTCTCTTGTCGAGCTTGGTCGATGGCTGACCTCTGGGCGATACTATCATCGTGACTCTTCCAGACTATGTTAGTGTCTGCTGGTAGAGCTAGTACACGTTTTATTGTTTCTCTGTAAAGCCGGTCAGTAAGTTGTATGTAGTCATTTTGTGTATCCCGGGTCATACCTTATTTTAATATTTCGGCCTCCGTCGATCCTGGTCCATACACTGAGCACATCCTCGCCGCTCCGGACACTCAAGACCGTACCGCAGACCTCGTCTCCTGCCTCTGCGAATTGGTCGCCGACTATGGCTAACAGGAGATCTTCCCAGTAGCGGTCCGCCACACCCTTCTTTAGGCGGATAATCCACTTTCCACCACGCTTGTTGGCCTCGTCTTCCCACACCGGACGGATGCCCTTCTTGAAGATGTGATAGTCCGAAACAGTGGGAAGAAGTGAGGGGCGCTTCAGGTGGGAGTAGATTGTCCAGAAGCTCTCCACGGATGATATGGATGCGAGAGCAACTGTCGATTTCTCGTAATCGGAGTATTTCGGAGTGGGAGGGCGGTACCAAACAATCCAAGTTGATTTCAGTGGATGTTCTTTGATAGCCGTTGTAGATGTGGTGTCGAGTGAGGAGGAGGAGGTCTTTGATTTTATATTTCCCGCCGCAGATGACGTATCTTCGCTCGTATCGCGTTTGTCTTTTGTCGTCGAACTGAGATCGAAAGTGCTCCCGGGAGTCTTGGGAGTCTTTGTGGACGAGCCAAAAGATGCGAATGCGCCGGAACCAAGCCCAAAGGCGTTCGACGCACCAGCGGAAGGCGAAGAGACACCTCCGGAGAGGGGTGATATGGCGTTGAAAGGATTAGATCGTCCGTGCGAGCTGTCGGGTCCGAAGCGCTTCGATGAATGAGTACGAGGAAGCTCTGGTCTGGAGCTACCTTCCTTGTCACTGGCCGTGGACAGAGACAATTTGCTTGCGCTGGAGGTACAAAATGTCAGTATACAGTAAAGCTCACTTACACCGCAGAAGCAAAAAGACGAAAATAATAGCGACGTACTTTGATCTCCGGGTCCACAGGTTTGCTTGATCCATCGAGAAGGCGGCTACGACAGCTCGGAAAGGCCAACGAACATTCGGTTGTTGAGAAGCAAGTCAAGTATCGAGATTTGGAGACTTGAGTGTAAGCGAAAAGTCGAGTACCGAATACTGAGTAGCGGACAATTGGAGGAGAGGCTGTTCTTGGATTTGTTCAGGAGTAACACACTAAAGTATAAATTAGTCGTTATTGAAGAGCTAAATAGCGGAGTAAAGGCGGCAGGGTAGTGGTTAGAAACGAGGTGGTTGAGTTTTGTGAGGATGATGTTTGGAGTGGGATGGGATGGATTGGCCTGAGGTTTTGGAGAAATTGGTAATTTATCGTGTAATGTTACGCTTTATTCAGGATGAAATGTACGAAAACAGCTAGAATTACATACGCAGTTACAGACACCGTATGCACCAATCGGCATCTTTCTGTCACCCGATCCCGCCTTCGACGAGGCTCCACTTGGGGCTTGACTGTTTATTTCTCTGCAGGAAATTTTTCTTCCTTCTTCTCTTCTCCAAAACCCAAGACCACCGACTCAAATCATCGCCAGTTCTCTATTTTCATTTTCCTACAGCGCTGGCGATTCCGATGTGTGTGTCGAGATTAATTGGCGTTACAGCCAACTATCGCATCTAAAACCATCATCACGAGGGCTGCTTCTTTTGCAGCTTCCCATGATGCGTTGATGACCTGAATGACGGGACAAACCTTTTGAAACTATTCGTAGATTTGATCTATTCTCCTCTATCTTTGTGATATTGAAGGATGGCATGTCTGACGGACTGTAAAGATTGGATCGAGTACCTTCGGTATGTGTAATCTTTTTCGTCGTCTTCATAGCTCCCTGTCTTAGATGAAGAATCATGAGCGTATGGTAATCCGATCCTCAACCGCAAAACTACGGTTCTATCCTTTCTACAAGGTCGCTGGTTGAGATTGAGGTGTTAAGGCAAAGTCTGATAATAAATAATCATTTTCCCCCTCGTACTGTCCTTGGCAAATCAGGATCGTCGTTAGCAAGCACTTGTTCACAGCTAACTTGGAATTTTTAGAGATATAGACCTCCGGAGACTACCCACTGTGACTAGATGCTGCCCGGAATTGTTAAGAAGCGAGTGCCCAGGTGAACAATAGATAATATGTACAATTGAATGTAATTTAATTACAGGAGACCTCATCTATCTCTCTCAAACGAGTGTGTATACACTGTTCCATCCCGCAGCTCATGTATGGAGTCGCTGTCTAGCCATCCAAACTCAGTATACCTCCGCCCGTCTCTCAATTCGTGTATTGTGACTCGGCGATGACTTTTCCTTCGTCGCGGACGGGGCCGTGACACAGGTCCGCTCCTGCTTGACTCCAAGCTGCCAGCATCACTGGATGCCGCGCTAAAAGGCGAAAACTGCTCCTGGTCTTGACTGACAGAGAGCTGCAGCATATGGTCGGCTGCCATTGCAGCGCCGGCTTCACAAAACCATTTCTGCAGTGATTCCACGTATACATGTTCATTTTCTTCAAAGACCACGTTCGAATGAGTAATATGAGGCAGGTCAGCTTGGGGAGATATAACGACCCAACCACTGTCGCCAGAACTTAGCAGTTCAATAGAACTATTATAAGTTTGGACTTCAAAAGCACGAAGCACAACCGCGTCGCCTTCCGTCACTCTAGGTAGTGATGTTTCTGTTGGCTGGACGATATTGACGACGATTGTTGTTCCCGCCATAGACATGTCGGTAACTCGTAGTTGCATGTTATATCCTTTAGTTGTAGTTGTCAAGAACTCAACAGGTGACGCATCGACAACAACGGCAATAACGTCAACTGTCTTGTGAAGCCGTCCAACGAGCGTAGCCAGAGGAAGGTAGATTTGCGACTTCGTCGTTTCGTCGATGAAGGACGTGTGATCTTCTTGAAAGCCGCGCTGCCTCATCTCATCTACCTCATAATCCTCAGTCTCTGTCGGTCTCAATGTATGGTTCTCTACTAGAACGACTTCGTCGAGCTTCTCTGAGACGTTCCCACCTTCATCAACAGAATGGTGAACCGGGTACTCCTCAGTTGATAATTGCCTGTCAGAAATTTGTGAAGGCCTCTCATCCGAGCCATCAATCCAGCGACAGTGGCCGTTATCATCGACAACTTCCGACTCAACCATCTCCGATGGTGGCGATAAGCCATGACCCACTGAAAGTAGAGCCGTAGGTCCGAGATGGCTGTTTTGAGAATCGCCTTTGACTGCTGATGGAGGAGTAGGTACCGGCATTGGAGACACATTTCGATATGCCAGTCGCTGGGTCGAGCTGGTAAATTGCTCTTGGACGGCTATTTGACCTTCTGAGGCCGGACACTGATCCTCGTTATCGCCGTGATCAACTGGCATATTGTCAACATCCAAAACGCTGCCATGCTCTTGCTCTTCATGCGTCGTATTGTTGTCAATGGTGCTTGTGGCGCTAGGTTTCGGTCGCACTTTCGTCGCGTCTAATTGTCCAGTTACGCTGTCAGAATCGCCTGGCTTTGACAGTATCTGATCCATGTCACTAGCAGGAGCTTTGTGTTCACAATCCTCTTCTGCTTGTGCATAACCCGTTGCGGCTAGGCTGTCCACAGTATGGCGTAGTAAATGTTCATCATTGGCGTCTTCGTGCTCCTGAGTATCGATTTCGCTTGGCACCATGTCTCCATCACTTTTTTCATCTTCCCCATCGTTGTATGCATCTCTATCTTCTTCCATGTCATCGATGCTCTGGATTGAATTCTGATCGTCGGCGACATCAATCTGTGGGGACAATCCTGTGTCATTGGTGGCGTCATTGCTATCCTTTGCCGAAGGTGCTGTCATTAGACGAGGCTCATCTTCGCTATCACTATCTAATACGATTACTTCCGGGTGGACGGTAGGATGCGGACTTCTCAATGGTGATTTCTCTCGGTAAGCATCGTCAGCACTCCCCTCATCATATCCAGTTCCAGGACCGGATTCTTCAGATTGTTTAGACATAATGTCATCTTCATCCCCTTCGGCATCATCGGAAAAGCCTCCGTCTTCAGAGTCGCTTTCATTGTCCTCCTCCTCTTCGACCTGCCCACTTTCTCTTCTATAGCCAACAGGACTAAAACCGCCAACACTAATGATCTCCGCATGTGATGATGCATCGTCATCCACATCGTCCGACTCCGACCCAGCGAGATCACCATCTTTGCCATCCTCAGAAATAGAGTCATACGCATTCGTGATTTCGCCGCCACTTTGTTCAATACGGTCTCCCTGTATTGATTCATGATCTTTTCCGTCTCCGTCCGCTTCTGTTTCATTCGTGATTTCCGGCCCGTTACTGTCGAAAACCGTGGGTCCATCGCCATTTTCTGCAGAACATTCACCTGCGTGAGTGGGTTCCGAAGATAAATAGTGCTCGTGGGCGCCTTGCACAGTGTTTCCATCGTTGAACAGTTCGTGAGAATTCACTTCTACGTATACTGATTGCAGATTTTTCTGCAAGCCCTGTTTATTCATTCTGTTTTGAGCATCCAATTCATGCCATTCCGCAGCAGCCGAGAAGTGGTTGCTGTAGACATCAGATGAGACATTGACATGATTGCTCTGATCGGCAGATTCGGTGAATTCTTGGGAGGATTGCGGCCGGGGATTTGGTATATTGTTAAGCAATACATCGGAAAGGTTCGGAGAGTCTGCGGGCGTGTGGACCAGAGGTGATGGTGTTGGGAAAGTCGAAGAGGCTATATGATCCAGACGTGGTAATGCAAAGGAGAGCCGAGCATCTGGTAAATTAGGCTCAACGGGTGTTTGTTCCAAAGAAGGCGTTTCAACTTCGACTTCCTCGACATTGTCACATACAATTTGCACCCCCTGTACAGCTGTATCAGACTCAGCAAGTTGCAAGTTATCCCCCACCCGATCTTCCACAAGACTGGTATGGGGTAGCGTCCCAGTAGGGTCCTCGGATTCGTAGGCGGGGTCAGCTGATGCTGCATTAATATTCCCATCCGCATCTCGGTCTAGCAATTCCTCGTCGGAGTCGAACCAATTCTCGTTATTCCCAATGAGATCTTCTGATTGATCGTCAGATTCGTCCAGCAATCGCCACTCGCTACTCGGAAAACTGAACCTCGGCCGTTTTCTACCTATGCCGGGTATATATCCATCCTCCTCTGCGAGGATATCGTAGGCGGAAGTAGGTACAGGGCTCCCCGATCGAAGTCGTTTCATACGCAGAAATGCAGGTGTTTCCCACCGCTCCTGAGACAGAGTCGGGGAGGGAAGACGGCCAGAGAGCTGCGCAGGAGTGATGGACTCAATATGTTGCGCATCTTGTTTGGGTGACGCTGGCTGCTCATAATCAACGGCAGCAGTCGTTTTCCCGTTCCTAGTTGCCTTGGGACTGTTAGCCGGAAGTCAAAACACATACTAGCCACTTTCCTACCTCAAACTTCACCCGAAAATTGAACTGCAATTCCCAACGGAGTGACTTCCCAGGAGTTGACTGAACTTTCTGATTCTCTGTCCATTGCGCTCCCTGCAAGCCCAACGTGACTGTATCCCCGATACCAACTTTGGTGCGGGCAACCTCCTCGGCACATCGCCCACAAAATGTCACCTTGACCTGCCCGTTTTGGTTTCTGAGGCGAAAGTCTGGTTCGGCGAGGAGAAGGCTGAGTACGCGATTCGAGCTGGAAAACGGCCACACAAGTGTAACAACGCCCTGTACAGAGTACCGGTCTGGATCTTCAATATCTGGAGAAAGTTGTGGTATACATATGAGATTCGGACGTTGATCCGGTTCATGCGACTCTGAAACGGCCGGCATTTCCATGTCTTTGGACGTTAGTTGGTGAGAAATGGATGCGCTCGTTGGCGGTTTGCTTGAGGTTATTCCATGACTCCGGTAGAGATATTCCGCATTCATCGATTTCAAGAGAAACTGTAGAAAGGCATGATCATGCCGAAGTTACTTCTAGTATAAACTAGGAGGAAGATAAAATTATAAAAGACAAAGGAAAAATACTAGCAGGCTAGTAATGAAAGAATGACATTAGGTATTTGAGGTCTTGTCTTGAAGATTGAAAGAAAAAGAGAGTATTGTCGTCACTATGCCCAAAGAGGTTGGAAGCAGCTACCCGTCCTGGTCTTGGCACCGTGTCCAGACTCCATACTCTTTCATGTCTTTCTTCTCCTTCATCCCTTCATCTTCTTTTATTATTCACTGATTCTACCATTAGGCTCTCTGTACAATCTTTGACCACAGAGTTGTTATACAGAATGGAGATTTTCAGGTTAAGTTTGCTTATCGGATACTCCCAGTTTCTGTTAGATCAGTCTAAACCATCTTGCTCGGTGAAGCTATTCACAAATGAGCTTGATCTTCAGCGCCCTGAGGATCCACTAGTAAAGTCCATCTAAACCTCTGGCTTCGTTCGACTCTTGGTGACTCACTTCTGGCAAAGAGGCGTTGACTACCTTCCTTTAGGACCTGCATCACAGCAGCGTCCAATACGCTACCAGATAGCCAGAATGCATGTCTTCATTTCGATGCCCACCACTGGCAGTTTTGAGCTTAGAGATGGGTTAAGTGACTATTTATATGTTGCTTGAACACCGAGCGAATCTAGTCTTGTTGACATTAAGATTTCATCCTCCGTCAACCAACTCTTCCTCTTCTACGGAGTATCATATCAACTGCAGATACGAAGCCAACTACGACATGGCGTTTAGAGACTTTACGTTCTTGGCATTTTGGCACAGTGTGCACAGTGTACTAGGTCTAAAGCGCCACACATCACGTTCATGGCGCATTATGACCGACTTCGAGAGGAGGAGCAAGAGCTCTGCGAGGCACAAACCTATCCGGAGAAAATCTGCGAAGCTTCGGATGTCGTCTTCTCAATCAGTCGAGCTCAGCATGATGGTTCTGATATCCAGCCATTACATAACTTCTTTGATCGAAAGTATATGCCTGTTTATCTGTATGTGTTTGGCAAGTTCTCGTCCCGATGGCTGTTCCACATCACAGCTTCCTTGTTGTGCCACGCTCCCCATGTGGTACGAGAGGTCGTCAATCCGACAAAAAACCGAAAAGTTATTCGAAGTTGCACTCGTCATCAGATTGATCCCGTCCAATTCACTCGAGTTCGCTCGAAGCTGCTGCGTATATGGCCACTTCTCCGTGACACCTTGTCTAGGCCTTGATTGATTGGGTCTCGGCTGGTGACAGGTCGGGTAAGACAGACAACTTCTGGCATTTCCTATCTACCGGTTATGGCTCCATTTCTCGCATGCTCTACCCACTCTTACCTCCAGTTTATGGCATGGTATACATGTATGCTGCGCTGGTATGTTGCATTGGTCTTAGATAGCTATCGCTATAATATGTCTGACAGTCTCTTTCTTATCATAAATTCTAGGATGATTCTAGGAACCAAATCTAGTCTGTTAGGTGAAGTGTACCTTCAATATAGAATCATTCTTTACCTAGGTAAGCTTTGTCTGCTTATATCAACAATTAATCCAATATGTGTAGCTTGTTGTCTCTTCTGAAGCCTGATACCTAAAATATTGTCCCAGACAAAGGATTTCTACAAGATCTATTTATCACCTGCCAATCCGTGTGAGAGTGGTATACAAAGCAACTCCTGCATTGGGCCGCATTCTTGCATTTATAGATGTGTCAAACATTGCAATATGCAACACAGCAGAAACTGATGCAGATATTCAAGTAGCTGTTTCCCCTTCCCCAGTCTAGGGATGTTGACTCTACATTTCTCAATCTCACGTCACTTGTATGCCAGTCAACCAAAGACAGGCATGTCTCCAAATACTATGGAAGTCAATACATCTACATGCATCACCTCTGAAAACCTCAATTCATCCCAACCAACAAGTCCCATGGGGGAGTAGCCTCCCCCTTCTCCGAACGTCGAACCTACCGTCGTTGGACTGCACGGAATCTCCGGATGCGGAAAGACATATGATATTATCTGAAGAAGTCAAAAGATATCTTTAGAGATGACAAGTTCATATTATTTTTCGATGGTTCCCATGTGATAAAGGAACTCCTTTTAGGTGGTCTAGACACGTCTTCCAGATTGCTTAACGGCAGCAGGAAATATTAGCGGACCCGCACTATCAAAAAGATCGGAAGAGATGCCGAGGATAATGGAAAGACGGCGATCGTCGCAGGGCACTTTATTTTCCGGTCTGAAGGCAAGGAAAAGGACGTTGTTTGCAACGAGGCTGATTTGGATACTTACACTCACATCCTCTACTTGGATGTCCAACCTGAAGTTATTGCGCAACGACGACTCGAAGATCAGACTCGCAATAGAGCCAATGACTCCGTGAAAAATTTACAAGAATAGCAAGATTATGGGAAGTCCCAGCTGCGCAAACTTTGCCACAAGCATTCGATTCTATTTATGTCTTTATCACCTTGCCTTATGGATTTCCCGATGAACAAAATTGATGATGGATTTCCATTATGATAATGAGAAGATAAACTCGGCATCAGTTGACCACAAACTAGGCAAAATCATAGCACACATAGATGGCCCTATAGAAACCATGCTAGTTCTCGACGCTGATCGAACTCTGACGGCTGAAGACACGGTCAAACTGTTCTGGGAGGCCGTCTTAGTGACCGCATTGTTGTTACTCCTCGGCTAAAGAAGCGGTAGTGGATCGTTTACAAGAGTACTGCAAGACTTGTGTCTGTGCTTTTGGCGATAGCCCGCTGGATATTCCAATGTTGAAGAAAGCCAACAAGGTAGTTGTTATCGTGGGAAACGAACATCAACGAAGCGAGACGATGGATGAAGCCTTAGAAGGGGCTCTTGAGGATGCAGATTTCAAGCTTTAACAGGTGATTTTACCTCCTAACGCTCCTCCACGTCTCGACGCAACCCGACTTCCAGCGACGAGTTTGACACAGTAACAGTTCACCGTCGACGTTTTCATTCGTGGCCAGCGAAAGCAAAATATCGACGTTATCGACCCAACGGATAGAACATCTGCAAAGTTGCTCAAGACGGCTATGCGGGATGCACGCAATAATAGTCTTATTCTATATGAAGCTCACCGGCGTGTAAGCAGCTATTTTGGCAACCGTGTTTGTTAGTTCAGTCATTGGCGTAAGATATACACCATTCCCCATGAGCAGGGACATTTCACCGATGGATATCGACTCTTCCATGAGGATCGGACCCTGATCGTCTCTCTTATGAGGGTAGGAGGCCCCATGGCTCATGGAGCCTGGGACATGTTCCCTAGTGCAATATATTTTCAAGCCAAAAATCCCACTGATGTCAAGTTGGGACATCTAGATGGTCAAATCAACATTCTACTTGTCGACCTGGTTATTAACAGCGGCAAGTCCATTGCAGAATTTGTGCAACACATTTGCAACCTTCATGCTACCATTCGCATTGTGGTTGTTGCTAGCGTTGTTTAAGCTGAGTGTGCTTCTGGCGGCCATCTCTCCCAAGCCTTGGCTGGAAGCTACGACAGTCTCAGCATCGTCACATTACGTCTGTCCCAGAACAAATGCACTAGGTCTGGAGGTACTGATACGGGCAACCGGCTGTTCAATACCAAGAATTTGGCATAATGTCTTCTTGTGGCATCCAGGTCGTTCAATACCTTCCTGATACATATCATCCTGTCGTTCACTTCGTTTTGAGCAGCAGCGTGTTTTCTCTTTTATCCTTGCTCGCGATGTGACTCTTTGCGCATGGATCTGAAACTATTCGTGGATGTTGCGCAATAAGGATGGTTCTTTTTTTTGATGATATTAAATACTTCCATGCACTGATATATGTATCTAGAGGCGCCATGGCTGCTAGTACATAGCATGAGCCTAGAAATAAGAATTCACATAACTTTGCCTCCAATTAATCCAATCTGAAACTGCTACAAGTATAGAAACCTTCATCTGATAGTACTGCACTTTGTTATTCAGTTAAGGCAATAATTTCCCCTCAAGAGCAAACTGCCTGCAAATAATCATGTCAAGAAGCTTCAATAGTGTAGCGGCATAGCACACATGGTTCCAAGCGCGAGGTACGGGTTCCCTGGCTGTGTACAGTAAGTGTCTTAAAACTTGAGTTTTTCTTATCCCAAATTTTTCTCGCCTCAGTGTATTATGGACATGATTCTTTGAAGAGTCCTCGGTCCCACTTGGCAGAGCGCACTGAGATGAGTCCTTGAAGGTATCGAACTTCATCCACATATTCGGCGACACCGGCACACATATATCGTATGTCTCGACCACCTACTGGATTCTGAAGCTTCCGAGTATTGGGATGACACTACTTTTGTTGTCAAAGAATTAAAGATGCCGTGGGTTGCTCGAATAGTGAGATATCTGGTCAACGAGAGCTTCCTCGAAGTCTAGGATAGGGTAGAAACGCACAGGAAGTACGGAGTCATACTAAAACAGATGGAAAGTATAGGTAGAAGGGAAGTGCCAGCCCTAACAGGTCGCTTTCCCTGGCGACAGGAATTGGCACCGGAATCGTAGAGTGTGGCATCTAAAGACCGTAAGAAGAGAGTAGGTTCATCGCTACCCCGAGCTGGATTCTTCTGAATAGACAATGAATGGCTAAGTTCGCGCCAACTTTGTGGTTCATGTCTCGTTTGTTTTTGACTTGATGTGATGTCTTTCAGACGACTGGCCGAACGAACTGAAAAAAACATCAGGCTGGGTATGAAAACCAAACTCCTAATAATTACTTCTCTGAACTTCGCTTACCTCGGAATCTGGATGCCTGGTCCACAACACATAGTTAAAAGCCAATAGCCACTAGTTATGACCAACTAACAGGTTCCAAGAGGGGAAGTGGCCTTAACGGTCTCACGCAGCACACACATTCATGAGACAGACGGCTTGATTTTGAGCCAGTTGCTGAAGGAAGGCCAAAGCGTGGTCAAATCCATTTAAGGTTAAGTAGCATGAAACCCCGACTTCGAGTCTTCGAAGTTTGAACAGATCCAAGGCCTCATTTGAAACGCTTTCAAGTACACTATCGCATCACTCTTTCAAGGTTACCCCTGCATACCGACACATATTCTCGTGTACCTAGGTAGACTTAGTACTGAGAGGCCCACGATTATCTTTTCAGAGGTCGATGAACTATAGCAACCCAGACTCATATACGTAGTTTGTACTCCAGAATCCACGAGAGAAGATTCCATGGACGAATCCGTCAATGAAAAGAACTGCGAGAAGTAAGAACTGAGATCGGCCAGAGTTTCTCGCTAATTAGCTGCATGGCAAGCTGACACTGACAGTAGACGTTAATGCGCATACTCTAAAACATCGTGATCAGCGTATGCAAATACGAGGGTTGTTGATTCCTAAGTGGGTCGTAGGGGGTCCAGGCGCAAGCTCAACGAAGACTGAATTTCTTGCCTGCCAAATATCTATCCACCAGATAGCTTCCTAAATAGTAATTGCCTCAATTTCTAAACATCCCAGCATCAATCTAGATCGCGCTATCTTGGCCGGGATTGCCGGTTTTATGTAAAACGCTGCCAAGCTAGTTAACTAATTCCTCATTCAGACATTAGATTGGATCTTTTCAGCCGGTGCCAGGAGAATACGAAAACTACATTAATAAAGAAAGAGATGCCCTGCATCGAGGATATTTCTATAGCTCGTCGTAGATCTGAATTGCACAATAGTCTTGACGCGCGAAAATGGCAACAACATATGACTTCATTGTGGTCGGAAGTAGGGCACCCTTCTCATGATTCCCTTTAAGCATTGTTAGTCTAACCAGACCCAGGTGGACCTTCTGGGAGTGCAGTGGCTGCATCTCTGGCTCAGGCTTCGAGCCGTCCAAAAGTGCTCCTACTTGAAGCTGGGAGCAACAACGAAGACCGCAATCTCCGTGTGGATGGACAGCGATGGCTTACTTTTCAAAACAAAGAAATGAACTGGGGCTACAAAACGACTTCTCAGGATCATTGTAATGACCGTGAAATTGATTACTCACGTGGAAAAGGTATTGGCGGGTCCAGTGCCATCAATTTTGGGGTCTATAGTGTTGGCGCTCGTGGTGACTACGACGAGTGGGCTAGAATCGTGGGCGACGATGCATATCGATGGGACCGTATGCAAGCTCGATACAAGAGTCTTGAGACCTTCCATAACGATATTCCTGCTGGCATCGATAAGAAATATGCCAACCCGAAGGCTTCGGACCACGGCACATCGGGTCCGCTTCATGTCGGATTCGCGAGTGAGTGGGAGAGAGATGTCCCGGCAATGATAGACGATTTCGAACGTGCTGGGTTTCCTTTGAATCCAGACCACAATTCTGGCAATCCGATCGGGATGTCTATGTTAATCAACTCTTCTTATAAGGGCTTGCGGTCAACGGCAGCGGACCTTCTTGTTCCAAGACCAGATAATCTTACTGTCATCGTTGACGCTCCTGTGCAACGCCTTATTTTGAAGGGCAAGAATGCTGTGGGAGTAGAGTCGAAGGGAAATCAATGTAAGCCAGATTGTCAGCTCCTTATATTCAGTGAGGTCGTTATTTAATCTTTTCGGGCTAGATTTCGCCGCCAAAGAGGTTGTCCTCTCTGCTGGCGCTCTTGATACGCCGAAGATTCTAATGCATTCAGGTATTGGACCTGCTAACCAGCTAGAAGCTCATAACATCCCCGTTGTACTGCCAGTACCTGCTATTGGGCGTGGTCTCCGCGATCATTGCTTTGTTCCCTTGGTCTACACTCGTGTCAAAGGTGACACTGATCGGGCAGCTTTCTATGGAGACCAGAAAAAAATGGATGAAGCCCTTGAACGGTGGAAGCATGACAGCACAGGACCTTGGACCAAGTTCGCCTGCCAGTTGGGCGTTGGCTGGTTCAAACTGGACCAACTCGTCTCCTCAAAAGAGTTTCAAGCACTGCCGGATGATGAGAAGAAGTATTTATTGCACGAAA
Source organism: Talaromyces stipitatus ATCC 10500 (assembly GCF_000003125.1). Classification (NCBI taxonomy): domain Eukaryota; kingdom Fungi; phylum Ascomycota; class Eurotiomycetes; order Eurotiales; family Trichocomaceae; genus Talaromyces; species Talaromyces stipitatus. The sequence continues at coordinate 1,644,669 of NW_002990116.1, forward strand.
CTGTGCCTCACTATGAAATACTCACTCATTTTCCGGTTCATTGGTTTATTCCTCAATTCCCCGAAAGCGCTCTGAACTATTCATGCCTGCTTGTCTTTCTCTACAATGCACAGACTCGCGGAGAGGTCCTCCTTCAATCTTCAGACCCCGATGTACCTCTCCGGTTTGATCCCAAGTTCCTCGCTCATCCATTTGACCGACGCGCCGCAATTGAATCACTCCGTGATGCTCTCCGATTTGCAAATAGTGACTCTTACAAGAAGAATAATTTAGCCGATGTAGCTGCTCCAAAGTCAGATTCTGAAGAGGATCTGCTGGAGTACTGGACGCAAAATGTTTCCTCAAGCTGGCACATGACGGGTACTGTCAAGATGGGGAAACCTGGAGATTTGGATGCGGCTGTGGATGCCCAGTTCAAACTGATAGGTATTAATGGACTTCGTATCGCAGACTTGAGCGTCGTTCCGGTTTTGGCTAGTTGTCATACCCAGGCTGTAGCCTATGTTACGGGACTCACATGCGCGGATAAACTGATTGAAGAGTATAAACTGTAATGATGTATGTACCAGCTGAGTCGTTGCGATTCGATCCAATTTTCATTCCTTCTTGAAGAATCTGCTTCTGAAGCCTCTTTTCTCATTAATCATTAGTTACACGGCGTTATCAATGTCAACTCCCCATGCTTCTGTTAATGACCGAGTTCAATCTCCAAATTGTGATGAAGTTATTGAAAATAGCGTTGTACATGTTCTCCTTCCTCATTGCATGCTAATGTTCCAAAGGTGTTCGTATACCTTTGGCGGCCGAATCAATCCGGATGATACGCGTTTCAGTCGAATGCGCAAACCCAAAGGGTCTAGCCAGCATATAATTCAACCTGTATATTGAAGAGATGCCCAAACAGTGAAATTCTGGATCCTGAAAGTAAAGCTGCAGTTGGTCTCATGGTTAGGGACTATCGTAAAGGTCATTTTCAGAAAAGAGTATTGTTCAAGAAATCTTCATCTAGATCAAGGACTCTCTTTTCGGTGTTCGGATCTTGACGTGGACAGTTCCTGCTGTCTACCAACCAAAATATCCTGCCCCCCCAGTCAACAAGCCCGACAATTTTGTCATTATCCACTATGCAGGTGGATAGAATAGAGTCGTTGTGCATAAAGCCGAGATCGTTGTCGCTATTGTCGGTTGAGAAGGTCATTTCATTTTCCAATTCTTGAATGCCTCGATGAGAGAGGGGATCCGGGTCCGGTACGATGTAGAGTCGACTTGTTGGGAGGAAGAAGTTTTTACCTCATTTAACTGTCGCAAATCATCTCTTGCCTGTTGCTTAACAGACATCTTCTGAGACTAGGAGATATAACCCCAAGCGATGTTGAGTCCAACCCCAGATCCTTTCTTGCACAAGTACATCACGGCAATTTATCTGTGAAATGAAGTGAGCAATGCGAGGAAGATAATTATTATTTTTACTTGGAAATACCTTGCTCGCAAAATAAATCTGCGGGACTTCAACATTAGCAAGGACCCCTTTCGCCAAAATGCTTGCGAAGGGTAGACTTTACAACGCCGGGCTCGTCCTTCTCGTTATAAGTGAACGCCCAATCTGTGACATACAACTCTTACAATCCCAAGACCGCCCAAATCAAGTGTATATCATATTGACATCCCTATGATACTTGTCTTGGCCGGTGCTTGCAACAATTTGTGATCATGGCCTGTTGAAAGACAGGAGAAACGCTACCCTAGAGGTTGACGTGTCTTCTGGGTAACTTTATGTCGCTCCAAGCCTTATCCACTTAAACTAATAATACTGTGAAAATTGGCCATGTCCATCTTTCGTTACTTTCATTGCAACGAACATATACGGAAGAATGTTGTCAGGAGAGCCCCCTTGAATTTATATTGGGCGACCGGGCGGTGGCAGAATATACAGTCTAACCTAATATAGTCTAGTCCGCATAGGTTGTGTCGATAAGCTCCCGACCTTCGTTTCTTGTCCGCTTTACATCTTGTCCCATACAGACCGTTCCACTGGGGTTATTATAGTAGACTTTGCTGCTGCAGACATCCTTTGCTTCAGAACTGTTTTGAATCGTTCAATTTCTTATTACAACAATGCTCGCTCAATATATTCCTTGGGCATTGACTGGCGCTTGACACGGCGCGTAAAATACCGGTATATGCGCGCAACTGGCCAAATCAGGTAGGTCTGAAGCATTGGTCGTTCGTTCTACATTCTGGTACGCTATATTGACAAACTGAAGTTAGACCAGTGTATAGCAGATCAAGTCAGCAAATGCAACGTGTAGAAAGCTTCTGCATCAGGCAAAATTCTACAGATTGCCACTCTACCAATTACTGAAACTTTAAGCTTCCTCCCTCACAAATAGGAGCTTTGTAACCCGTGATTGAACTTAGCTTCTCGGTCTCCTCTAAGATCTCTAATATTTGAGGCGCTATGGAGACGAGACCAGATCCGACAATTCGTCAAGGCTTTGAGTCTTCAAGGAGGTTCGACGACATCCCCGGCTCCACTCCAAAGGAGAAACTTCAAAATGCTCATGCTCGGCTGCGCGCGCCGGCCAGTGTTGCTCCGACTTCAGTTGCCGAAAGTGCAACGCCATCATCTGCAGGGGACATTGAACCTGTTGTACCGGTATCTGTCCCCCAGACAACATTACCTTTGAGTACTCGGGCGCACGAGAATCCTGAAAACCTGGCTGCATCAGTCGAGGAACAAGGGGACGCAACGGATGTCATTGTGGTCTCTCCAGCACTACTGTTTCCCGAACAAGCGAGTGTGCAGACTATCCAACCTAGTGCTATTTTCGAAAAGACTGAACATTGTCTCCCGGGCTCGCTTCGACTTGGCCCTTCTGAATTTGCCGTTACTATGCCCATGGACTCCGTAGGCAAGGATAACTACGAGAGAGCTCTCGCGGAGCATTCAGAGTCTGTAAAACTGCTTCTGTCTGGATTTAAGTCCGGGGATGGAACTGTCCCCTCCCAATCTGAGCAGGCTCAAGTCATATCGGACATTCGGCATCTTATCGAAAAGCTCGACAACGTTGCGATTCATACTGATCTGAACATAGCCGAGCACGTGAAACAGTCTAAATGGGATTCTCACAAAGAAGCCTCGTGGGCAGAATATACCAGTTCCAAATTCCTATTTTTAGGTCATTTGATAGAGATTGCTGGGGCACAAGATCTGCACATCTTGTTTATGGTGGGGAAGAAGGAAACTGCCGAATTAGTTGAACGCTACTTCCAAGGGAAAGGATTTGCTCCCGTCCGACCCCGTGCTGAGATGCATGGACACGTCGAGCTCTCTTTGGTCAATGGATCGCTCAGCGTGGGCATTCTGTCTACGGAACATGATGGTACTGTGGAAACCTATCGGCCGCCGGCAGTCATCATTGCACTTGATTCCTCATTCAATACGTCAAGCCCCGTGGTCGAGCATCTCAGGACCACATACACGCGTAACGGGAACTTGCTCCCTGTTGTGCACTTGATGATAGCCAATTCTAGTGAGCACATTCAGCGATGTCTACCCGATCTCCCGGAACCACAAAGATTGAGGTTACTCGTACATATTGTGAAGAGTCTTGTGGATGTCCTGGGCGACTTACAAGATGATGCTTTGGGCGTGCAGGATGATGCTGAAGAAATTTTTACCTGTCTTATGTCAGAAGACTTTAATGTTAGTTGGAACCTTCCTCCGATTGAACCACTTCACATACTTGTATCGAATGATCTGCAAACCCAAGAACCTCTCGGTGCGCAAGCTCCGGATCCGATGACAACTGGATCGTCCGTGAATAAACGTATATTTGTAAGTGGCTATATTGTGGCTAGATACGGTTTTTGTTTTCTGACTCGCTGAAAGGATACTTTGGATGCCGTCGCTCCTGATTCGAAGAGGCAGCGCCTTCATTTATCACAGGATCTTACTCAAACAACGACGCAGTCCACTGCACCACCGAGTCAAACTTTGGATTTGACCGCAAAGTTGCAGGCTCTCGAGGCTCGACTGGTTGAAATGAAGACTGATCATGCTGCCGAAGTTGATCGATTGCAAGAGACGATTACTGATTACGAGACTCGCTCAAAAGAACGTATCAAAGGATGGGAGGATCTACAACACCGATATGAAACTCGCAACAAGGAGTTGCATCAACTACGAAGAGAGCGAGATGGCTTGACCGTGGACAAAGCAAAGCTTGAACAGAAAGTCGTCAAACAACAGGAAGAGATAACGAAGCTCAAAGATGAACGGACCCAACTGAAACACGACTTGGAATCAGCGAGGAAGGATCTCAAAGCTGAAGGCGGCTTGAGCGGAGAACTTGAAACTTTACGACAGAAGATTCGTGAACTTACCGACGACCATACGAAACTCACAAAAACTCTCGAGTATGAAAAGAAGCAAGCCGAATATGCGCGTGAACAATATCAAAATGCATCATCCCGTGCCGCAGAACTAGCCAATGAGAAACAAGCTCTACAGAGCCAGCAAATGATTCTTCAAAGTCAAGTTGACGCTGAGGCGGTCAAGTTGAAAGAACTTAAACTGCAAAACGGCGAAGCAAAACACCTAGCTCGAGTTAAGGAACTTGAGCAGACTCTAGAATCCCGTGAGTCTCTTCTTCGGAAAAAGGAAGAAGAGCTTCGAACTATTCGCAACAACCGTCCAGCTACACGAGCAACTAGTACACAACCCCGAAGTCCCAAGTCATGGGGGAACGGCAGTCGACCGACCAGCCCTGGCATCAACAACAATGGACTAGGGAATCGCGGCAGTGGACTTCGGTTTAGCTCTGAGATGTCTTTCTGAAAGCCTACATCACCAACTACGATACTATCCTTAATTCCATCCCTCAGTATATTAGAGAGAAAAAGTGTCTTCACCTTGATTAGGTGTGATGAGGAGCTTTTGTCAGACCTCCGATCATGATGATGTAACGACTAGAGAATATATAAACTTTGCCTGTTGTCTATTATAAAGTTGTGTGTTTAATCCTAGACATCCAAATAGACAGACACTATTCGTAATAACGCCACATTACAGTGCCACATGTGGCTCATTATTACACTCGTTACATCAATGTATGTTACTGGTATTTCAGTGTATCGTAACTCGCGTATTGTTGGTAAGTTATAAGAGTGATGACATCATCCCTTGAATCAGCCCACTCCTGGAAGAATATAAAGCAGGAGCTTTTTCTTTTGTGCTTGTTCCTGAAAGCCACATCATATATGTACTCTTGCCTTGATTATACTTAAACACTTGTCAATCAAGAGACCGGGAAATAATCATATCGAACGAAAAGAGAATACACTGCAATCAATATGGCCGACTGCTCTGCTTTGTGCATCATCATTATTACCTTGTTCAGTATGTGTATCTTATTGATTGAGCTTTCGAAACATCGGTTGTGATGCTAACAATATATTAAAGTACCACCTCTCGGGGTCTTCCTCATTTCAGGCTGTAGCGCGGACTTGCTAATCAACATCCTCCTCACTATTCTTGGGTATGTTCCCTCGCAAATCCGATTCAGACAACGTATCCGGGTATCTTTGACTAACACCATTGATTCACAGATACTTCCCAGGACACATTCATGCCTACTACCTAGAATACGTGTATTACCATCGTCGGGGTCTCGCTGCTGGCGGGGCGACGTTAGCGAAGCCGGCTACAGGCGTTTATTCGGAGCGGATTCAGTCCGGAGGTCATCATCAGCAAACGCAGTATGGTACTATACGAACTTGATTTCAGCGGGCTATGTGCTGGTTGATCATGATGGGGATGAGGATAGCTTGAGTCTTTGCGTTGAAGTGTGTTAGGGTTATTTGGTACTGGATGGATACAAGATGCGGAATACCCCTGTGCTTTGGCGTCGCCTTGGTTTTTTGCTTTTTTCTCGAGAACTTTATTCACTGCGTGACTGGTATGGTGCCAGTCAAGTATAGCCCCCATAAAAGTGTAAGGTTTGGGTATCTGTCGATTTGTGTTTACCACTTTCCTATAAGAATGCAATATAAAGCCCACATGCCAACTCCGAATATATGCCCAACGCCCGACTTAAACATACGTAGCCTGCGACGTCGTACCCGTGCTCGACTTGGTCTTTATTGCCGGGAATTTAAACGATTTACTCCTTCCAACCTGTCCCTCCGTCCTAGGCCACGCTCCTGTCCCTTCACTCCACAACAACGCTCCAACCCAGGGCTGCACATTCCAGCCTACTGTGAGCGTGACGTTTTCCCGCTCCGCAATCTTACCCGAGATATCCGTGATTTGGTATTTTGATTTTTGGTTGCGTAGGTGTAGGATACCTGATTGTTGCTGTTCGGTTTTCTTCGGTTGCGTTTTCTTATTATTGGTCTTCTTGGAGTTCTTGCCGACGGACTTTGTGGTTGATGGGAAGAATCGTTCTTTCAGATTGGAAAATGAATATGGCGATTCTGGTGCGGGAATGATCATATCCCAGATGATAGCTTCGGAGTTGTGAGGATTTTCGCTTGCTGCCGAAGACGCGGGATACGAGGCTAGGACGTAGACGAAGAGTTGTTTTGTGTTCCAATTGAATAGCGGGGAGAGATCTGCATCAGATGAAATATTGAATTAGACTTGTATTCAGTAAGCTCGGCGAACCAGCTGGGCGCTTTACCTGCATCAAGATCGAATTCGATTCGGGCATATTCTTCTCGTTTGGAGGAGTAGTAGTGCGGTCGACCTCGGACCCTATTACCACGAAAAAAGAAAGTCAGCATTCGTCAAGCAGAAAAAAGGCGACAAGATGCCCTTTCGGCGATTCCGCATCGAACATACACTTGCACATTTGTCAAACCGATGCTAGATGAAACATCTGTGGCAGGATGCAAAAGGACAGATAGAGCTGCAAATCCGGCGACAAAAGCTGCCACTGTTGTGAAGAAGCCGAATACGCCCTGTACACGATTGCTTGCGGAATGCATGGTTGTTGATTGTTGAGACTGCGCAAAATGAAGCAATCAGTGATATAGGAACGCCCTCAGGCGTATATTTAACTGACGAAAATGATGCCCAAGTACAGAAATAACTTGATGAGTTTAGCAATTGGAGTAGGTATTGAGTCCGATGCATACTGATAATCGGAGCTTAGAGTTATCACTGGAAAGACACGTGTTGTAGAACGTTTTGAGCCAATCAGAGCTCAGGCCATACAACTCACCTATTTCTCGCATACAAAGTTACAACAGAATAAAGAAGTCATAATTGGTTAATTGGTGAATAGGTTAATAATATAATTTATGAGACAACGTGTGAGTGTTTGAAAATTTCATTTATTTGAAATCGCTTTTCAGGAAGTTCAATCCTGATGATACCTAGTCATTATTTACCTCGGGAAAGATTTGAAGAAGGCAGTATGTGATTTGACTTCATCGGCCTTTCCAATTCCTTATTTTCTTTATTCCAAAGGATGGGTCGTGATATTAAGCCCTCGACGAAGCTGCGTAGGTAGGCCCAATCCGGGCCTCGGATGTAGAGGAGCAGCCGCTTACCTGGATCATACCACATGTCTGGTTTGAATGCAGAGACTCAAATAGCTTAGCAGGTTGTGTGCTAGCTTCGTCGTATAGTAGTAGTGCTCGCGCGACAATAAATACAACCCTGAAATGTAGCATTGATATTCCAAAGGTCGTTCCAGCCCATACACATAAATCATACTGCATCCACCGAAGCCCGCGTAGTAACTTGCTCGTTCTTGTTACCGAGCTTCGAAATTTGCAGGAAAGCGTCGACTCCGTAGCCTTCCAGACTATGTAGTTCTAAGCTTCCAGCCCAGTATTCGGCATAAACTCTGCTCATGGGAAGTCCAATACCAAGGCGAAGATTGGGTGGACGTGAACTCAAAGTTGACAAAGAGCCTTCTCGGTAAGTTCGTTTGAGCCCAGCTTCCATTTTCCGGGGAACCTCGAGTTCTTGCATAGTGGCAGCCAGAGTGGGGACCTGACCGAGATTTTCCAAACGATCTTGTGTCCGTGGTCCTTTACTGAATGACCACAGAGTTGGAAATATCTCCCTGGGAACACCGCCGCCACGATCAGATATGCGCATAGTAACATACTGCGATGCCTCACAAATCAGAACCTCTATTGGTGGAGGATCTGTAGGGCTTTCTCGATACTTCTCCATCACTGCCTGAATAGAATTTCGCAAAAGTTCGCCGATGATATATTCCAAATGGCCAAGTATATAGGGGAACGTTGCGTCCAGATGCCCCTTAATGTTAATCTCAGGTATTTTATTTGACCCAGAACTCTGGCGCATCAACTCCTGTGCGAATTTTCCACAACTTTCAACCACATCCTTTGCATTGCATTTGAGGAAGACCTCACCGACGAAATCGGAATTCTGGTCAGTTCTAGGATCAGATTTTATCGATTCCTGTGACGTGTTAAAGGACTCTGTCAAAGCAAGGTGCTGCTCTGCTATCACCCGACGAGATATTCTCTGGATATTGAATATCAGACAAGACTTCCAAACTAATATAAAACAGTCAGCTTACCGCGCGAAGCATCGTGTTTAGGAATCGATCAATTTCATCCGGTTTCACAAGTCCTTGGCACTCAAGCACCCCCATGGCGAGATTCGGAATGACCGTGAGGTGCTCCTTGAGCATCTCACGTAAGACATCACAGTAGCGATTATTGTCGGCTAAGGACTTGATTTCGGGAATAGTCCTAAATTTCTCGAAAGCCTTGTAGTAAAGTTCATAGACCGTCGATATATGCGGGTTTGCGACAACTACATAAGGCAGTCTTTGCATGTCACGCAGACGATGAGCAAGTCTGTTTCGTGAGTGTTAGCCACATCGAAACGCAGCGAAGAGGAGAGTGAATATCAACACACCTCGTAGGAAGCTCGGTTCGAACATAATTCGCAGAACTCAGCAAGCGAGGCTCTGTCAAAGCTCGACCAAAAAAGGTCAATTGACGAAGACTGATTGGGCGCACTTGTTTTTCCACCCACCTGTGAGTCACACAGTCAGAAGGCGCTTCAATCAGAGGAAAAGGCATCAATTTTTACTCATCAAGTATACTAGCAGGTCTCCATGGAGGTGGCTTGTGAGATTCTGTGGAATATGAAGCAGAATTGAGAAATATGCGGCTGTGTGGTTGGTAGCAGGTTGACACACGACTTCTAATCATGTTGTCTCGTCATGCAATTGCCGGGCCCTCCTAGCAAAAGTGTCCCAATTAGTCCGGGTATTATTCGCTGCACGATGCTGCTTATTATATCTGCACATGGCCATTCAGCAGTCTACTGGCATAGTAGAATAAGTGGACATTGAATAAAATGAAAAAGTGAAAGTAAGTAACATGGAATCTTTTTCAAAAGTCGAGGATGTATTTGCCAAGGCGGTCTAGAGATGCTTAGCGTGGCATGTGAACAAGCTCTTACTAGCCTTCGGAGACTCTTCCCCGCAACTATCTCTTACTGAGTTACGTATCATTGATACACTGATAATTCCCCTTACCTAGGGAAGACTCCTTGTGATGATAGCTTTAAAGTCTGCTATATTTTTCAATTATCAGGTCTCACTATGTTATCACTATCAGAAACAGTCCCTGCACTTACCATCAAACATGTACAAGGAGCTTGGGCATTTTTGGGTAATATACGTAATTACCGTACAGCCTTATCGATATTGACCAGCCAATAGATACCTCTGACAGCGATAGGCATCATGAGAAGTGAAATGTAATTCAGTTATAAAGATAGCTTACTGGTAGAACCCGAAACATGTTCGACATGAGATCAAAAGAGGACGAAACATATTGTTTGCTCAGAATCCTGTATTACAATGTATATACACTGAAATGAAAATTACTGTATGAGACACGGCACGATATGTGCGTAATAGAGTATGGTAAATACCACTAACGATAAACAAGACTAGCGCTTGAATTCTTGCCCAGGTCTACTGATTCTTTCCTGCAATCATCGTCACTCCGCCTTTCTCCCACTTCATCCATATTTTCTATCCATCTCTCGAACAGCCTCATTGTCGCCTTGGGAGTTTGTATCTTGAGACACTTTTCCCCAGCGTTGTGCGCTCGTTACCTTACCGTAATTGTGCGGAGGCAGTATCCCCTCCATGGACAATGTAAGTGCGAGCTCATCTATGTTTTCGACTCCGCCGTTCCGGCATACATATCAGCAACCTAGCCCACACAGCTTCCACTCAGTCAACAAGCACCCTGCATCGAACCATAAGCACACTCTACCACTGCGACTCTTACACCGCGAAAGACCTAAGGCTAATTATTACTCTTTTCCACTTTGTCCGATATAGCTTGGGGAGAGCGAGATGCTCTACGATGGATATGACCAATACAACAATGATCGCACCGATGTTATTGTCGTGTCTCGCTCAGGTTCTGAGGATGAACCCGAGTCCGAGCCGCTGGCGAACGACTGTACGTCACACCTTTCCCTCTCCGCGCTCCTGAAGGCCGTGAAAAACAAGCCCGGTGGTTCAGAAATTTACAGCTGGAATCTGACATTCTATTCCTTCAACAGTTCCAGCCATGATGACACGAGTCCTTCCTAAGGATCCCGAATTAGAGACCGAAGCTGAGGCTTATCATACATGGCATATTAAAGATTGGCGGAAGCTGAAGAAGAAAGAGCATGGACCTGTCTTTGAATGTGGAGGAGCTCCATGGTGTGTACATCTTACTGGATTATTGTCCTTTGGAGCTGCTCGAATCATCTCTAATGGTCTGCTAGGCGGATTCTCTTCTTCCCTTACGGCAATCAGGTTGACCATGCTTCCTTTTATCTTGAGCAAGCCTGGGAAAAGGAGCCACCCGAAAATTGGTATGCATGCGTCCAGTTCTCTCTAGTGTTGTGGAATGTAAACGATCCTTCCATATATGTGTCACATGGTAAGCGACAACCACTTCCGCCTTCTTGTTAGACGCGCTGACGATCATCGAAGTTGCCACGCATCGATTCAACGCTGAGGAAGCCGACTGGGGTTTCACTCGATTTGCCGAACTGAGGAAGCTATTTAATCTGCAGTGGGATGGTCGAGGAATACCTTTGGTCCAGAACGATGAAGCAATGGTAACTGCCTATGTTCGGATCGTGAAAGATCCCACAGGAGTTCTATGGCATAGCTTCCAGAAGTACGTCGTGCCGCATCCCGATTGGTTTCTTTTATAGACGTTATCTAACAAACCTTCTTCGTAGCTACGATTCGAAGAAAGAGACCGGAATGGTAGGTCTGCGAAATCAAGGTGCAACTTGCTATCTCAACTCTCTACTTCAGTCATTGTACTTTACAAACGCATTTAGAAAGGTATGTTGTTTACTGGAAGACACAAAAGGGGTTTTTATACTAATTTCGCAGGCTGTATATCAAATTCCAACCGAGGAGGAGGCCACAAGAGAAAACAGTGCATGGACCCTTCAGCGGCTATTCTTCAATCTTCAAACAAACGAGAACGCCGTTTCAACCACGGAACTCACGGCATCTTTCGGCTGGGAATCCAGACAAATATTCGAACAACAAGACGTTCAGGAATTATGTCGGAAATTGATGGAAAGACTTGAGGAAAAGATGAAAGGAACACCTGCTGAGAAGGCCCTTCCAGATCTGTTTGTGGGAAAGACGAAAACATATCTTTCCTGTATCAACGTAAATTACGAGTCGTCTCGCGTTGAGGAGTTCTGGGATATTCAACTCAATGTCCGAGGCAACAAGACCTTAGATGACAGCTTCAAAGATTATATTCAAGTCGAAACACTTGAAGGTGAGAATAAGTATGATGCTGGTCCGCCATATGGCCTACAGGACGCCAAGAAAGGTGTGATATTCGAAAGTTTTCCTCCTGTACTACATCTTCACTTGAAACGATTTGAATACGACATCAATCGGGATGCCATGATGAAAATCAACGACCGCCACACATTCCCAATGGACATTGATCTCAGTCCATACCTATCAGAAGATGCAGACAAATCCGAATCATGGGAGTATCAGCTTCATGGGGTTTTGGTGCATAGTGGGGATTTTAATGCTGGACATTATTACGCATTTTTGAAGCCCACTAAAGATGGCCATTTCTACCGGTTTGATGACGACAAAGTTATTCGTGCCAGCGACAAGGAAGTCCTCGAGGAGAATTTTGGCGGAGAGTATGACTTATCCAACGGTTCGATAGCTATGAGGCAACAGTATGCTAGAGGTTTGTCGACAAAGCGCTCGATGAATGCATACATGTTGGTGTACATTCGGAAAACTCGATTAGATGACGTGCTGCTTCCTATAACCACAGAGGATGTTCCATCACATATAGGTAGGGACTTGTACAAGTCATGGTTCTTGTCTAATACCGAATCGCTGACTGACTGTAATTTCACTTGCAGAAAGACGCTTGGTAGAAGAACGTGCTGAATTGGCTCGAAGGAGGAAGGAAAGAGAGGAGGCTCACTTATATATGAATGTCGGAGTCCTTGATGACACGACTTTCCAAGCTCATCATGGTTTCGATCTTACCAGTTCTGACCTTCCAAGTGGAGATCCGGCCCTACCCAAATCATACCGCATTCTCCGTGCAAAAAAGGTTGGCGAGTTTGCGCAGGAGCTTGCTGAGGAGAGAGGGCTGGATCCCAAGCGAGTACGCCTTTGGGTCATGGTTAACCGACAAAACAAGACAATCCGTCCCGATCAGGTTATTCCGAATCCGGATATAACTATGGAAGAAGCCTGGAGCCGACTTTCCACCAAGAATAACCCTCTTAAAGTGTGGATGGAAGTCGGAGAACCAGGGTCGGATGGCGTGGTGTCGTGGCCGGAGTCTAGCTCCTCTGTCCTCGTATTTTTGAAACATTTTGACGTGCCTGCTCAGACTTTGACAGGTGTTGGTTCAGTGTATGTTCGTAAAAATCAAAAAGTGGCAGATCTTGCACCTATTATTCTAGAGAAGATGGGTTGGGCCCCAGGGACTGAATTCCTACTTTTTGAGGTATGTTTGCACAAACAACTGTCTTCGAATGCGACTAGCTAATATTGTTTACTCTTCGAAGGAAATCAAACACACGATGGTTGACCCAATGAAGCCTAAGCAGACTTTTCATCAGTCTGAGATACAGGATGGAGACATCATTACATTTCAACGAACGTATAAAGAGGCTGAGTAAGTGTTCATTTATCATGGCACATGCATTGGTCAATACTAATCGTATCTCAGACTTCCTGCCACTGTATTGTATACAGAGACTCGGCAGTATTACGACTATCTCTTGAACAGAATGAAAGTGAAGTTCGCTCCCTTGAAGAGACAGGGAGATGAATTTGTCCTCACCCTTAGTCGCAAGATGACGTACGAGCAATTTGCAAAGAAAGTTGGCGAGCATCTAGGCGTCGATTACAGTCATCTTCGGTTTTCTCCTGTGCTCGCGAACAATGGCAAACCAAAACAACCCATCAAACGAACCATCAACCAGACATTGTTTCAGATCCTAAACGGACAGTATGGAAGCTACGGGTACAGCATGCATCTACCAGATGCGCTTTACTACGAAGTTCTCGACACGAGTCTTAGTGAATATGAAACGAAGAAGACCCTGAAGGTGACTTGGCTCATCGACGGTATCAACAAGGAGGTACAGTTTTTATCTCGGTATTTGGTGCACTGTATATATACTGACTAGATTGCTCGCAGACAACATATGAACTGCTTGTACCTAGGACCGGCACTGTAAACGACGTATTAGCCGCTCTCCAGAAAAAGGCCGATATCGATGACGAGTCAATGCAGGCCATTCGGATCTATGAGGTACAGAACGGCAAGCTACACAAGGAGCTTCGACACGATCTTACCATTACTGGATTGAATGAGTACGTGTCGCTTTACGCAGAGAAAATCCCAGAGGAAGAGCTCAATATGAAAGGTGATGAGCGTCTCATTACGGCGTTTAACTTTGACCGGGAACCAACCAAGTCGCATGGCATCCCCTTTAAATTCGTTGTCAAGCCTGTAAGTACTAGGTATGATATAAGACTTATAGGCACACGATTAACACGAGTTGCAGGGCGAGATTTTCAAACAGACCAAAGAACGATTGTCCAAACGGACTGGCATCAAAGGCAAGCAATTTGAGAAGATCAAGTTCGCCGTGGTTCCTCAGGGAATCTACCAAAATACAAGATATTTAGAGGATGGTATGTTGAAAAATCTCTTGAGATGAAAGCTAGCTATATACTGACAAACTCGTAGATGATATTCTTTCCGATGTGGCCACGGAGGCTAATGATTCCTTGGGACTCGACCATGTGAATAAGAACCGAAGCTTTTGGAGAGGTGAAACATTCTCAATTAAATAAGGGGAGAAACTCACATCGGCGTTGTTGGGTATGTACGCTGTCAACGGGGAGGTACTGGGTGCATGTTTTGGAAAGATAGTTTTTACTCGAAGGCTGCCACCCAGAGGATTCATATAGCGCTATCGTTAAATAAGACATACTTCAATATTCCATTATGGTATTTATGTTATGGGTGATATCTTATGCTACGGAATACCTGGCAACCACTACCTCTATGCAAATCACGGACTCTCCACAGCGGAGAAACGGCATGTGCGGGTGCTGCGGGTTCTAGATTCTGGTTGCGAGCAGACCAATGATTTGCAACTTTGTGTGTTCAATCACATACGTTGACTTCGAAGCAGAGTACAATCTTCTCATAAGAGATAGGATTACTATTAGTCTAGCCCTTTTTCTCTTGCAAAGTATCGTTTCTATGGATGTGGAGGTCGGGCAGAGCGGATTCTGCGGTAAATGCAACTCAGTTGGTCAGTATAAAAGAAACCCAGCTGCATATATTATTGATCGACCTTAGTCTAATCTGAACGCCGTCTTCTAAATCAAGTGAATTATAATTTCAAAACATGCCACTCGTTAAAATCGATGTTGTTAGAGGGACCAGGTCTCCTGATGAGTTGAAAGTATTGGCGGATGTCATTCAGCAGGCGATGCGGGATCATTTCAATGCTCCAGAGCGTGACAGATATCAGGTAATCATTTTGCTTTCAATCATTCTGGTACATTTTGCTGACTATTCGCGCCCACGTTGTAGATTATTACCCAACATGAAGATTATGAGCTCATATGTGAGGATACGAACTTGGGATTTAGCCGAAGCAAGGACCTTGTGATCATTCAAATTTTTCAGCAAGGTAGGAATGATCAGCAAAAGCAAGAAGTTTTCAAAGCGCTTCACGAAAGTCTTTTCCAAAAGTGTGGTCTCTCTGGAGAGGATTTGATTGTTTGCTGCGCTCAAAATACTCCCGCGGATTGGAGCTTCGGGATGGGTGTCGCTCAGTTTTTAACTGGGCAACTGTGAATAATCTTCAAGAAGATGATTCATGCGCAGACACCTGATTGAAATATACTAAATCTGAAATATCTCAAATTATCGAGATATACGTATTAGCTTCGCACAGCAATTTGATATGATGATAAACATTCCGGCGAATCCGTAAGTAAATAGAAAAGGAGAAAGTCGCCCAGGGTATACATCAATGGAATAGAGTACAAATCAATATTACTATCCAACCGGAAAATTGTCTTCCACATTGATCCTTTCCAGTGTCAGACCATGGCAAAGAACTGTACTCCTTCAGCAGCCTCACATATACCGGCTTCCATAAAACTCAGCTTGAGAGAAGGATTGGGGTAAAGGGTTTTTCGCCGCGATAGTTATCAAGTAACTCGTCTAAATAGGTTAATTTGCTAATATTTGCGTGATATTTGACTAAGAGGAAATGGGATTGCGTATAGTTGGACATGTGAGAATAAAATATTTTATTTCTATAACTGTACACTCAGTTCAACTTGAAAAGGATATCGATACCTAAGGTTCTCATTCAGAGAGGTTTACAACTGTGACCGGGGCCTAGATGCTGTTTCCACAAAGCCACCAGGTCCAAAGACCTCCATTCTAATCTGGGACGGCCCTACCGCCTGAATGAGCAGAGAGCTCTTAACTGTTTTGAGAAATGGAGATAGTCTACATATGTAGTATTCCGTACGCGGATCATTCAAGATCCGGTGCGTGTTAAGACGTTGGAGATCGATGCGACCTACATGATGGTAGTCCCTACCAATCTGGCCACTCGCCACGGGAGATTAGACAAAGTATATGGCTTTGACTAGAGTATTGGAGAGACTGGCTTCCGTAATTTCTTGAAGAAGGCCCGCGCCGCCGTGGTTCTCGTGGCGTAGACCAGGTGAATAGGACGCTTCGTTGAGGATGCAGCTGGAGCGAGAAACTTCAATATAGACAACAATGAGGTTATACCAACGCCGTCGGCAATGAGAACATTTAACGAGCTCTTACGAACGCTGCTCAAGAAAAAGTGCCCTCGAGGATGTGAAACTTGCACAATCTGGCCAGGAGCTTCAAAACCGTGGAAAGCATTGGACAGTAGACCGGGTGCGAATCGCTGGCCCCGTTCACGCTTCCCACTAATATGGTAATAGTCAGGCAAGGTAATTTCGCTCATTGAGTATTGTCATGCCTACAAGTACCCGAGTTGTGGTACACGGGCACAAATAGAGACGTATTGGCCAGGCACGAAGGCAGGAAGGGGCTTCCATAGACGGGAGAGATATAAAGCGAGGATATCTCATTTGATTCACGCAAAATATTGACAATGTGAGAGTCTCTCCAGTCTTTTCATTCCTCATATTGGCCATAAAGCGAGTTCTTTTTCTGAATCATGAGCCCGGCGAGTTGGCCACAGGCTGCAGTCCAGGAGTCTTGCACGTCTGATGTGAAGTTCTCTACCAAAAATTCTCGCATCGCCTCAATCAGATTTTTTCCTGACAATGTCGTACTGATCTGGGGTGATGTTTGTGACAAACCAGCTAACACCAATTACTTATTACATATATAAGACCCGAAAACTTGATATGCAGGCTTAAATTACTGTCTATATATAAGTTATCGTAAGTCAAATGAAAATAGATCTAGGATTACCCGGAATTAATGCGACTGATCGTTAAACCGCAACCTGCAAGAGGTCTTGTCTTGATATGCCTTTTTCAAGTTGAGATTAAAAGTCCCTAGGTATACGTACTCGATCGAAGCTACAGATACCTTAAATGCATTCGTCGTTGACATGTCTACTACTCATCCGCATCGAACAAAGTGCTCATATGGTCAATACCGTTAAAGTGGTCGAAGAGGTTGAAAAGCGTAAAGGTATTGAATATTACGTGAAAGATTCTCTTTCTCCAGGATCATCTTCAAAATATAACACTTCTATTCCGTTGTGTATTCAACCGAAGGCGATCATATTGATAATAGTATGTAGGAAAAGATCCGATCCCGAGAGATTACATATGTCTATCTAGTTGAGATGAACCCTTCCCTAGGCACCATCTCTCTATAGCTTGGATTGATACTGCCCATGCATAATTCTGCGGGCACCTTCACGCAAAGACCTGACAATATCCCCTGCAGGGATTACTTCTCTGATCAGCCCAACCCCGGTGCCAGCATATGTTGTAAGTCTTCCATTGGGTCCGTATCCCTTGTCGCCCTGATTCAGCTCCTCACGATAGAGCTCGCGATTTTTGACTTCACTGAGGCCACATAGATGGTCAGTAAAGGTCTTATTTATCAGACCGCGGCCATCGTAGCCCTCTGGCCAGCCCTGAATGTCACGAACTTTGTCGTAAATCTTTGTCCGAACTGTACTAATGCCTCCATCCGAGGAATCAAGTATTGCCTTTTGATAACCCCGAGCGATCATAGATTCGGGACTGACAAGGAAACGTGTTCCAAGAACACATCCTTGTGCTCCAAGAGCTATAGATGCGGCGACCCCTCGATAGTCACTGATTCCACCAGCAGCTAGAATGTGAGCTCGTTTACGTGGATAGGGACGAAGATCTCGAAGTTTATCGTTAATTTCTGGAACAAGGGAGACAATACTGGCTGCTTTGGCTAGCGAATGCCCACCAGCATCCAGTCCCTGGACTACAATAACATCCGGATCGATGGCTTCAACTACCTCAACCGCATCTTTCACGGATCCGATTTGGACCCAGATATTGGTCCCAAATGCGGTGGCTTCTCTGATTTTGGTGGCCCAGGGAATAAGGTCCTGGAAGCCTGTTGGTGGAGCAAACAGCCAGACAGCAGCAGGACAGTATCTGGAGAAAGATGGAAGGGCTGTTTCCAATGACGCGCTCCACGTTATGAACCCCACGCCGACAGGTAGGAACTTTGGACTTTTAGTCTCAGTCCCTACTGGAGCATCTGTTTCTCCTTCCTGGAGTAGGTCCTCAGCTTCCTCCAGCAGATCCTCGAGATGGTCGCTATGATATCCTGCTGCAATGAACCCTAAGCCTCCGGCTTTGGAAACAGCTACGGCGAGTTTGGGCATCGCGACTTTGGCCATGGGTGCCGATACTATGAGCGGGGACACTACCCAAGGGTAGTCGGCACCTATGTGGTTGGGCAGGTTGCCAGGGGAATACATATTGAGTATGATGTGTGGAGGAAATATGAGAAGGGATCAAGCTATAAAATAAGTGGAGGAGTCTTGGTAAGAAAACTGTGCGGGCCTTTACTGTTCGTTGTCAAGTCAGCGATCTTCAAGAAGACCCTGGCAACAATAGCTCGTGGACACTCCGCAATAGTCGAGACACAAATATCACAACGCGCCTCAGCATCTTCTAATCGGACAAGCTGGGGTTGCGGGGTTGTTTGAATCAGAACGTGTAGAGACCTGGAGTCGTAAAGATGACTGTCGACACTTACATATTGAACGATTGGATTGTAATATCGGAAAACGAACCGCAATATCCGTTCAACCGTAGATCCCGTCGATACATGTAGTGACTGATTTAACAGCTCCTCCAACGAATAATACATAGCACCCAGCCACTACACTCAGGAGTTTATTATTTTTCAATAATTATCTTCACCTCCGTGCCCTCAATATTTGTATTTCGTGCACATCTCGTCATTGGAAGAAAATGGCTAACAACACTACGGGGACTGCTTCAACCGTCTCGCGCATGACGCATGATCTTATTACCTCTCCTACCGACAGTCCTAATTTCATTGATTATGATTTCCAAGGCTACCCAATGGATTCAGGTCCATGATCCGGCTACGAAGGACGACTACCAATGCTTCCCCTTTTCTGTCTGCAAATTTCCTCTCTAGGTGGCACCCACTGTCATCACGAACGTCAAAACTCATATGGCATGTTACAAGGAAGAATTGTTCGGTCCCGTTTTGGTCTGCCTTTCCGTAGACACCCTAGAAAAGGCCGTACAGCTTCTTAACGCAAATGAGTATGGCAATGGGGTATCTATTTTTACCGAATCGGGATCATCAGCTGCATACTTTCAAAAGAATGTCGAAGCAGGACAAGTTGGTATCAATGTTGTAATCCTAGTCCGGCTTCCCATGTTCTCATTCACTGGGAATAAAAAGATCATCGCAGGTGGGGGAGCAAACACGTCCTACGGAAAGCCCAGGCTGGCATTTTACGCGCAGAAAAAGACAGTCACAAGCCTTTGACGCCGAGAAAATACTGACTCTGGAAATCAGGTTATCATGCCGTCTCATCTGTAAAAGCACGTATTACAAACGGTATATTCAAGGGTAGAATCCACTCCTACAGATTCAGATATAACTTACTAAGTTAGTATTACTCTTACGAAGACGGAAGATCTATCAAATAGCTATATTATTCTTGAGAGACACACGCTTGCAGATGTCACACCGAAATTCTATGTGGAGAGCAAACCTGTCAATACTTAACTTCGAGTAAACTACTCAATTGTTGAGGTGAGCAATCCGGGCTCATAAGTTGCTGAGGGTTGAACAAAGGATGAACTTCTGTGTCAACCACTATATACCGTATCTATGTCGTGCCCCGCGTTCGATCTCGGCGGAGTACCGGAGCCACAACCAACAGTAAATGACCCATTCAATGCTACATGGAGACAATGAAAGCAATATAACTGAAGCCATGTGGTAGAGTCCTTTGATAACAGATACCTAGTCATATGGCCTGTGATATATTGGGCGTCTTCACAGTTGATTCGAACCTAGGTGCACAGTATCGAAACCTAAACCTTGGAAGGATTGCTTACCTATTCAGATTGGAATTCGAACGCGTACACTGCCAGCCCTAAAATGGTGAATTATCTGATAGGTTACAGGATGAAAAATCCTGTAACGATTATTAAACACAATCGATTCAATGAAATGTAAGAATAAAATGCGAGAATTACCTCGGTTTAAAAGGGAAAAAACGGCCTGATATAGTCTCACGGTAATATGCACCTGATTTGCTATCCCTAATAAGACTGAGATATCATCAACCATCAAGCTTATTGCTCTTCCGCCCGCTTAGCTGGATGCGTATCTACAGAGAAAGAGGGGAAGCTTGAAGACGCGAGACATCGCATTTCCAGAACGAGGCACTAACCCTGAAATGATTTATGTAGAGACAACTTAAAGAATGCGGTGTGCGGGCCACAAGTCATAACACTGTCTTTCCGGCAAACTATACCGACTGGCCAAATTTAAATCCATGCCTGCTAAATGGTATGTGTCAGTCATTCCAGATTCTAGTTGGACTGATATGAGGAAGCTAATCTGTTTGTCAGTCTGTTGCGACGTATGGGGACAGTGGTATGATCTTGCTGAAAACACGATTCTGGTAAACTCGCATTGAGAAAGCTAATGTACTTAATTCTCTTAGTGGCATTACATCGGATTTTTGCACCCCCAGTTCGTCCGTTACTGGCGCACCAGGGACTGCGGCTCCTGGTAGCAATGGATGTATATCCAACTGTGGGACCGAGATCGTTGCATCTCAGCCTCCAGCAAAGTTTGCTCTCATGGGATATTATGAAAATTTTAACAACGAGAGGTATGCGTCTAAAAAAGCCCACGTTCCTACGAGACTGCGAATTCTGAAGGCCATCTCTAATTCACGGACCGATAACTTACAGACCATGCCTCTACATGCCGCCTAGCGATATTCCGAACCAGTACACCTGTGCACTCTGCCTTTGCCAATATTACCAGTGACTACGACGTCCGCATTGAGGGGGGCACTGATGTCTTTCAAGAATTTACAGTAACCGAGGGATTCGACAGGATTGTGTCATTCAGAGGTTGGACATTTTCGACAGACCCGTCAACGTTCCCAATATTCTGACAAGGAATTACCTCTGCCAATCGTACCATTTTTGCAACCAACATTGTAACTTTTTTTCAATCTCATGATTTCCAGGGGAATTCGCTTTGACTGTGCATATCCCGGCCCTTCTATCATTCCTGGCATCACCAGAGGTAGTCCTGAGGACGGCGACAACTATCTTCTATTCCTCAAAGAAGTCCGATCAGTTCTGTCAAGCAGGCGCTCCATTTCCATCACTGCACCGGCCTCATACTACTATTTATAAAACTTTCCTATATATAAAATGAGCCAGGTTATTGCTCACAGATTAATATGACGGAGATTCAGTAAGCATTCTCCCTGATAACAAAAGCAGGTGTTCCTGCCAATATGATAATGGTTGGCCAACCATTTTATGCGATGATTTCGGATGTCTGTGGCTGGCTGCTACAATGAGATGTGTACGTACACTGGAACCGATAGTGGCGCTTTACCTGGTCACATTTCCAACAAGGAGATTATCCAAATAATGAGCAACAGTGAGTGGAGCGGCACGGTCGAGGAGTACTACTCCGAGGTTGCTGGTGATATCCTTGTGTATGACTCAACGCAGTGGGTATCATGGATGAAGCTAATAAAAGCAGGACCCTTTTGGTTACGTATCATGGTTCTGGTGTAAGTATATAGTAGTTTGTATAACAGTATAATAACACACCTTGTTCACTAGTGACAGATTTCTCAAACTCTTTCGTGATTCAAGCTGGACCTAGAGGAAATAAGTGACCATGCATCGCATACTACCTAGGTATTGCTAAACTGGGCGGTTAACTATGAGATACGTGCATAGCTGGCGATCAAAGATGAAATAAGTGTTGGTAGTGTGTCAAACTTGGTACTCATTCTGTCGGATGAGTTGACATTGATAAGACAGTCACTAACGTACTACACGGGTCATTCGGCCACACGGGTCATTCGGTCACCCGCAAGTCCCATACAAAATGACCTTCTTTAACAGCTTGATTTCTCAACAGATTTATATATAAACCGTATCTAAAAGTTGAATATGTCTTATAATATAGGTATCATAATATATATCTGGATTTAAAAACTCTAAAAATATTAAGAACCCTCTGTCATTGAATTTACATTAATAACTTGGCTAGTTTCTAGTATCTCAAGACTTATAGAAGAGGCGCACTTCCAAATTGATATTTCTGATAAGGATTCATATAGCGAATCATGCGTAAAGTCTAAGATATGGTTTATATATGAATCCGTTGAGAAATCAAGATGTTAAAGAAGGTCATTTTGTATGGGACTTGCGGGTGACCGAATGACCCGTGTGGCCGAATGACCCGTGTAGTACGTTAAATGAAATCAAAGCTTATGTAATAGATAGAAGAGGGCAGAACAATTTTGATACAGCGACGAGCGACTTAGTCTAGTGTATCATCATTTTATGGTAGATCGATCTCGGCGGGGTCAGATAATGACCCACTGTGCCTGCAACAAATGAACCAATGAAAACGATGAAATAAAGCTATGTGGGCTGAATTGGTCCACTCGCTCGGAGATCGCGGCCCGCTGCCACCCACTCGGCTTCTCCCACCCGGCTCTTATCCCCAGGCCCCTGAATTTCTTTTTATTCTCCCACCGGCGTCAGAGTCCTTTGTTAGCCTGTAGTCATTTTTTAAGCAGGAAATGAAGGTATTTTATTATCAGTTTGATTCATTTACTTGACTATGTTGTTTCATACGCCGTTTTCAGGCCAGCTCTGGAGATGGAGCATTTTTCAGTAGTATATACTCCATGAATACTATTCACACCTATGGCGACGGGGGATAGATACATGTGTAGCTTGTAGAAGTACTAAATTTCCTGTGGGAAATGTTGCCGCAATATTGCTTTTATAAATGTCAGTCAACATGAGATGATGATTGTAAAGTTGATGTCGTTTTGAGTGGGAAAGCTCACGGGACGTTTCATGTCAAGTGGCTTCATCTGGGAAGCATTGTAATGTTCTGTGTTGGTAGTGCTGTCTGCGGTACCGCCCCTAACATGGACGCCCTTATTGTGTGATGAATCATTGCTGGTATCGGCGGTGAGGGACTATATCTCAACGTTGAACCTAATGGACGTCCTGGGTATATGGGTGGTACGGGGGCACTTTGGGGAGCTGGAACAACTTTGAGACCCATGATGAATTTTCTGATTCGAGAGCAAATTGGAGATGGTACGTCATTTCATTCTTCAGTGTATTCTACTCCGATTCTAACTACATACTTCAGGCCTTATACATCAATCCTGGCATCTTTGGAGCTTTGTCGCCAGGGGCCCTTCCCATACCAGGCCTGTCATGCTTGTCGGCTCCTCTCTCATGTTTACCGTCAGAATTTGGGACTAACATAGTCTCATTTCGCACATTGCCCGGCAAATTTTCGAACAAAGTGCTCTGAGATCTGATGACAGCACCGTTGATCGGATCGGTAGAAAATCCCAAGGCAGTAAAAAGTTTACTCAAAAGACTGATGGCGATCTTCCGAAACACAGTGTCGGAAATAGAGAGAGCAATTACCAAGCCACCAATTTGAGCTACGTTGATGAATCTGATTGATCCTGCCATATCCTGCGGTGGAAACTCGGAAGAGAGGAGTATGCTATACCCCCACCTGAGCGAACAAGCCGGCCCCGATGGTAATCAGAACTGAAAAGTCAGACGACCTCTATAAAACTAAATTCTGAATTTATAAGTAGCATTTATTTTTTGATGATAATCGCAGGAGTGTTGTATCCTATGATGACAGTCCTGCTGAAGAAGGAGAAGCTGTTGCTAGTACTTAGGTTGCAGCGTAGTAGGGCGATAGAAGGGCTCTTATGAGTACATATAGATGGAGTCTTGAGCTAAAAGGTAGAAATAGAGAATAATCTAGACTAGATGTTGATTCATCTTTCGCAGTCAGGTTAATTAATGTCGCCCGATACAGTCGATAATAGCCCTAGACCTAACCCTAGCCGGGACGGAAACATTCTATTCATGCCTCAGGCATCAATACAAACAAAACAAACAACGAACCCGCTAGTTGTCCAATTCCGACAATTCAGGAGAAAGCCAAACAACAAATCAATCCGAGCAACTTGTTCGCATTGGGCATCCTTCTCTTTCCAGCTTTGATAAAGAGAATATACAATACAATGCGCGTCCAGAACCTAGTGGCCGGTCTTTTGACCACGCTGATTCCATCCGCTTCGGCGACAGCGTTGACATACAAGCTCGATGCTAACGAGAAAGCGTGCTTTTATGCTGATGTGACACAGAAGGATGTCAAGGTTGCTTTTTACTTTGCTGTAAGTTGTCTCCATTTAAACTGAAAACCTCAGTCATATGTAATGATGGTGACTAATGGATGGAATCGATGCCAGGTACAATCGGGCGGCTCCTTCGATATCGATTATCAAGTCGCCGGACCCCTTGACAAAGTGATTCTGGGAGGAACCAAGGAACGACAGGGCGATTACGTTTTTACTGCGCAGAGTATTGGTGAATATAGCTTCTGCTTCAGCAATGAAATGTCAACCTTTGCGGAGAAGTTGGTCGATTTTGAGATTGCGGTACGCTCACTTGCTCGATATCTAAAAAAAAAAAAAAAAGCATCAACCATCTAATGCCTGGTCACAGGTCGAAAACGAACAAAAAGCCGAACTACCATCACGACAAGGCGCCAGTCCCGAACAAGCCGACGCTGTCGAAGAATCCATCACAAAGATCTCCCATCTCCTATCGACCATCTCGCGAAATCAGAAATACTTCCGAACGCGTGAAAACCGCAACTTTAGCACCGTGCGCAGCACCGAGAGACGTATTTTTAACTTTAGCGTTATTGAGAGTTTGATGATGGTTTCTATGGCTGGGTTGCAGGTGTTTATCGTGCGGTTCTTTTTCCAGGGAGCTAGGAAAGGTGAGTTCTATCGACCGTTTTGGAAACTGTTTGGATCTAACTGATTTATGTCTAGGTTATGTATGATCATGAGATTGCGATATATGTTATATACTCGACATTAGTGAGAAATGTGCTTGGTTTAACGAAACTTCCTGGCGTGTACTGTTTGATATTTGCGGGATTGCGAGGAGCATTGGTTCTTATGCACTAGTGGAAAGGATTGGTACTAAATGCATGAATACATGGATACATCACTTTAAGTTTTTACTTCTCGTCTTGTACGATCCGTAGTTTCCTGGCATCATGGCGATTAATCGAATACGGAGGTGAGTCTTGTCACTCTTTGACTGGACATACCTGGGTTAGCCCACTTGCATCTCATTGGGGTCATTGTATAGAATGAGTGAATGAATTTAATGAACACCCATTGAAAGACGTTTTCAGGTAGAATCATAATGTTCGGTCGTTGGGCATCGAGTCAGGAGGCTGGTGTATCTGTCCGTTAAGAATGTGTTTATAAGAGCACGGCCTGCACCGTCACGAGAGGTTTTCAATTCTCAAGCAGGTGTCGAATGTGAACTTGTCCCGTGGCGGATGTATGTATACCAACGGGTGGGACCAGCTGCGTTTCGTGGTTTGCAATCATCGGTTCAAGGATCTTTCAGAGTCTAGACTGGTCGTGTAGATCAATCCAGCTGTCCTATCGGGTGAATTAACGGGAGCAGAAGGATGTTACAGAGTTCAAGGAGGTCATCAATGCGGACCCATCAGAGCCAGACACTGAAGGCTATAGAAGATCTGCTGACGGTAATCAAGCTGTATACGGAGTAGTAGGGCTGTTATCTTGGTACCAGGGCATCCAAACCCCGAAATCAACCCGAATAAGGCGAGCCGCAGGTTTATGGCGGCGCCACAAGACAAGCGCCATTCCGACTGCTCGATTTAGCCGCTGCCCCCATCTGATTCTTGAGTGTTACCCAGACCAAGGCAATTCGAGTGAATATACCGATATCGTTGAATAGTTGAAAATTGGTATATGTTCGATAGATTCAATATACCGAACGATCTCTAGAGCCCTGGCTATTCACTCACCCCTTGAGCGTGCCCTTCCCTTTTGAAAGATCACCCACATCTGCGTCTTGTTAAGTCGTTTGTTATCAAGAAAGCTGCATGTGGCCTTTTAGTGTCATAGTGTCATAAGTGTCATGATCATAGTGGCATTTGTCCTCGGAAGCACTCTCTTCCAGATATGTAGACC
Source organism: Talaromyces stipitatus ATCC 10500 (assembly GCF_000003125.1). Taxonomy (NCBI): domain Eukaryota; kingdom Fungi; phylum Ascomycota; class Eurotiomycetes; order Eurotiales; family Trichocomaceae; genus Talaromyces; species Talaromyces stipitatus. The sequence continues at coordinate 1,671,094 of NW_002990116.1, forward strand.
CACCCTTTTCTTCCAGAATCTGCCAAACCCTGCCGACCCTCGTTCGTGCAGAGTTACCTTGCTGCTTCGGATCTGTGCCGTGTATTGAGAGACAGCAATCGGAAAGAGTATCACGTGCAGTCCAAAGTTCTAGCCGTACCTCGTCCGCACGACAAGTGCAATATATTCGGGTCACCTGCCATGGCAAAAATGCATTGTGAACCTGCCGAGATCCAGTTCTGAGCTCGGGCATTAATATGTAGTTACAAGGTTCTGGAGGAATTCAATTTATATTGATTTCGGAACATAAAAGATGTGGCTGGAACACCGGAATTGCTTCTCCGCCCCCCGCTTTTGGTATGCATCCATTGGTAGACTAGTGCCAGGACGTGGCTTGAACTCTGTGCCCAAACGGGACACAACTTGTGGAAGCCGTCTCCAGATCGGGTATAGCGCCCGCCCTGCATGCCCCGTCTTTCCTGAATAGGCAAGTACGAGTGCGCAGTGACGTCAAAGCAGACGCTAAGAAGCAGCCGCAACGTCACCGGATCGACGAGCTGCATGTATTATTCTCTACTATGTACAACCATCAACCCATACGCTTTCGCACAGTCCGATATGCACAATATTACTAATGCTATGCGTCGAGTGTTATCAGATGGTAGAAGCCGGACGAAGGTCGCTGAAAGCGCCACCAGCTGAGATAATGGAGCTATCGCAAAGTTTGTTTGATCCTTCTGGGAAGCCCAAAATACTGTACAGAGGCTGGGAGACCTGATGACGCTGCTATGAGATGTTCTGTCGTGGTTCATGGTTCATTGCATGCTCTCTTAAAATATCAAAGACAGACAGAGAGAGAGAGAGAGAGAGATACATATATATATACATGGATACATGTATACGTATATATGTGGTCTGCTTCTCCATGCACAGTCTAGACCCTAGTATGATCGCATTATCTCATTATCAGATGGCTGATGTTTGATGTCTATCAACAGCAATGATCCAGCGAAGTGGGGCCGTGACGCCAATGGTCTGGGATTGAGGGTATTAAACATACTATGTAGTAAGTGCTATGTAGTGGGCGTACTATGTACTTAGTAATACGGTCATACTGGAGGGACACAGTCCAAGGTACAAGTAGGTTTTCTGAAGGAGAGCTGTGCAGAAAGTGAATCTCTATCTGTGGGTCATGATGCATCACTTCTGGCTCAAACTGTGGTCCGTTCTCAAAACACAATTCTCCGTAGGCTGAATGACCTCATCCGAGAAAAGGAACCTGAGGCCCCCATAGTGATACATCGCAAGCCCCCACTGACTAGCCTAGTCTTGTCCTATGAATTCATGTGGTGATCCAGCCGTTCCTCTCTGCTGTGATATCATCGTCCTATCAAAAACAGCGACTGCTGCTCCGCTCATCATCGGGATTGGTGCGCTGATTGGCCGAATCCTGCCAATGTGTGCCTGCCGTTGCTGGCACACACTCCGTATTTGACACTTCCCGTCCCGACGACGTGAACTGGTCAAACTTCCATCTTCTTTTTTCTTCCTGCTATATAGTCTCGAGTACTCGCTTGCGAACGTCTCAGTTAGGTTGATTCCCCTTGTTTTGTCGTGGAATTGTCTTTGGCAAAACCTGTCGTCATACCTGAAATCCATCTCGCAAGGCTTGTGACACATTCGACCACAGACCTGCATATCGTCGGCTATCGAGTGCATTAGACTCGCGAATAACTCTTCGGAATCTTTTGTAAGAACCCCTTGACGTATTCTGCCTTGTCGAAGACCGAAAACAAGACAACGGCGTAGTCCCTGCGACTATTATCTGGCGAAGAACGACGATTTTAGAACCGCGCCATGCAAAACCATCATACTGATATAAGTCTTAGATGTATTGGGATATGCATAGTCTCCCAATGGCAATGAATCCAGCAGAAGGTCTACCCACCGAGGACATCTCCGGCCGTACTTCGGGAATCGCGCTGTTGGAGACTACCCCCGGCATTGATCCCCGTGCATCTGTCGACGACTACAACAGGGTGATGCTGCAGTATACCCAGCGTCAAATCGAAGCATTCACCCAGGCGGGAGATAACATGCTCGGACGTCGTAATAGTGGCAACAGCCGTAGCAGCGGAAGCAGCGGCCAAAGCAACACATCTTCCATGACCAATATGGCTGGTGCTGGTAGCGGTCTACCACCTCAGCAGACTAGACGTGATGGCAGCACCCAGTCTCCGGGTAGTGCTCGTGACTAGCTGCACTGCTTCATCGGCTCTGAATGCGAGAGGTCTCGTCAAGAGGGTATGTCACCGGATCTTTGTTCCACGTACGTCCGGCTGACTAATTCATCTCAAAAGATGTTCCTGTTTTTAGCGCATCCCTTCAGTTATACCTTAGCGACCGTCATTAACCTCGACGTATGCACCCTTACGGAGTCAGATGATATTTACAGCATGGAGAGGGGTTCCGAGCGAGGCATCAGAGTGGTTGGAAGAGATTGACTTTCACGTCTCTTTTTCATTGCCAGCGTTGGCCTGAGATTTGGAGTTTGCCCACACATACGTTCATTACAACACTTCGATACTCTCGTCGATGAACAGGTGGATTCGTTTGTTTTGCATTTTGATTCTTCTTCTTTTTTTTCAATGGTCGGGTCGTATCTCTCTCTATGAGACGAGATACTCCCCAATCCGATTTGACATTACATTGACTATCGTTCTAGCCCAACTCGAGCGAATGAGCATGTTTTCATCTCATTTGCCGCAATTTACTATCTTCCCCAAGCACCATACCCCTTTGGCTTTTTCATCACGTCGCAGTCAGGGTAGTCGACAGAGTCTCCTTTTCTTGTTGTGGAACGTGAGATAACTGGAAGACTTTACTCTAGACATGACAATAGAATTTCGAATTCCAAAACCCATCGTCTTATTTGATCTGTGTGTGGTGTTTCTCTGATCCATCGGCGTGTTTTGTTATGATGTTACGAATTTTATGACTTGTATACTTATGATTGTCTTGTTCTTGTTAGTAGCTCGCTGGATCGAGATGTAAACCTTCATGTACTTTTAGTTTTATTATGGGACAGGGTTATCTTTGATCGGTTGTCATGGAAAACTTCGGTCCAGTCAGGTCAGCTAGGCTCGAATTGATACTATTCTCAAATTCATTTCCATCTGAATAATACGAAAACATCGCAGCCGGAAAGACGATTAAGATGCTATATCGTCATTATAGATGCATGTTTTGTGATGGCCCTATGAAAAGATCCTCTTGAAAGCTGACTGATTACACCGAAGATGATGATTCTGTCTAGGATGTAATCATTCTAGGCGCCTACGTAGCGAGGCATGTAAAGTTAAAAGAGAGACACTGCCCATCTCAGACAGATTGTAGCTTAGACCGATGCAAGCACTCGCATGGTGGCAAGAGACACTAAACCATTGGAAATGATTAAGCTGAACCGCTGCATGGGAAGATATAAGATACATAGTATGCGTATGCCATCATCATCACCGTCATCAGTGCCTATCCGAGACTGTTTGGGAAGTAAAGGGTCATATCATTAATAACCATATATAATAGATGGGGACTTCGACATCAGCTAGCTCTCTAGCTACGTATGCCCGCCCCCCGAGCGGAGTATGGAACGTCATACGCCGCTGTTCTCTAGGGGTTTGACGTACCTGGACAGATTACTCCCTCGTACTTTCGATAAATAGGTCTGTGCATATGTCCTCAGACCTACTTCGGTAACACGAAGGATAAATCGTTGAATGGGGCGGAGTCATATAGCTGATGTTAGGTTAGGGTATGTCTCTGGACCGTCCCGACGACGTCAGATATACCTTTCGGGAGACCGCTTACATACTCCCCCCATCTCTTTTTCTCTTGGCTGTACTTATCCCTGACATAAATCTCAGACAGGACAGTCTATGCATTTAAATGATTAAACTGGTGTGAAACAGGGGCTGTCCTACATGGACATATATGTCATGTCACCTATGTAGAAGGTGATTGTCGATGATAGCGCCCTGAAGATGATTATGTCACCACAAAGTTCATTGCAAATCCGATGGTATAACTGGGAGATGGATGTATTTACCAAAAGACTTTCTGTAATAGCAAACCGAACGCTCAATTCTTCCACTCTACTGCCCAGAAATACAGCATGAGTATCACAGGCTTAGGGTTATTAGAACCCTAACCCTGGTATATGCTCCACATCAATAATTGGCGTCATTGTATAGCGATAGGGCATTCGAAGTGGATATTGACAATCTTCCCAGTCCTTTCCGTGTGTTTAAAGCTCTCGAAAAATAATCAACAAGCTCAGTCCGTCGAGATCAAATCAAACCCAGCCGACACTCCGCGATCATTGTAGCACAAAGAGGAATCGAGTTGCCGGTGCGTAAAGCCCCAACCAAGAAGCAAATGAATCGCGACAGCCGGGAACGAGCCCGAGATCCGAACATGCGTAACCTACACCTGAAGAGGAAATTGGAGAGGGTCAAGGTGGATATTTAGATGTAAGATCTATCTGTCGTAGTGGGGGTTTGATATGAATCTATCCATTGAGAGACTTTCATCATATGCACAAGGTTTGGGCGCCGGCTAAACTTCGGTTGTTTATTGTTAGTGGTTGGATTTAGTTCCCTAACGGGTAATATAAGCATATATTTTAAGCTTTTCCACTTGTCTTTTCTTCTTGTCAATTGCTCTGTCTTGATTCCTCTACGAGATAGACCACAGGCATAGTAAACATGGTGCAACTTGATATTGAAAAGACGCTCTCGGAGCTGGACCTGAACGAGAAGATTGCACTCACTGCTGGTAACCGCTTACCAACAGTTCTTTATACAGTCAACGACAAGCTGATAATCACCAGGAGCCGACTTCTGGCACACAGTGCCCATAGAACGTCTCAAGATCCCCTCTGTGCGAACATCAGATGGACCAAACGGTGTCCGCGGAACTCGTTTCTTCAACGGCGTCCCCTCAGCATGTCTACCATGCTCAACAGCTCTCGGTTCAACCTGGGACGTGAACTTACTCGAGCAGATTGGTGAATTATTAGGCGACGAAGCACGCTCCAAAGGTGTTCATGTCCTATTAGGTCCTACGATCAATATCCAGCGCTCGCCCCTTGGCGGTCGTGGGTTTGAGTCGTTTTCGGAGGATGGGTTACTTTCTGGTGTTTTGGCGGGGTATTATTGTAAAGGTGTCCAGTCAAAGGGGGTTGGTGCGACGTTGAAGCATTTTGTGTGCAACGATCAGGAACATGAGCGTATGGCGGTTGATACTATCGTTACGGCGAGAGCGTTGCGTGAGATTTATTTAGTGCCGTTCCAGCAGGCTCTTCGAATCTGTCAGATGGCGTGCTTTATGACCGCTTATAATAAGATTAATGGGTGTCATGTGAGCGAAAACGCAAGTATTATTGGAGACATCTTGCGCAAAGAATGGAAGTGGAACGGTCTCGTTATGAGCGATTGGTAAGACGCTCTGCACTTTTGGGATTGGACTACTTTCTAATTCGATTATTAGGTTCGGCACATATAGCACTGCAGAAGCAATCAATGCCGGACTGGATCTCGAAATGCCAGGTCCAACCCGGTGGCGAGGATCAATCCTCAACCACGCAATCAATTCAAGAAAAGTGGCTGACCATGTCCTTGACGAAAGAGTGCGAAACGTGCTCAACCTTGTCAACCATGCCGGTAAATCCGATATCCCCTTTGGCGCCGAGGAGAAAGGTCTCAATCGTCCTGAAGATCAGAAACTTCTTCGCCGTGCAGCTGCTGAGTCTATAGTACTCTTGAGAAACAACAACAGCGTTCTCCCGTTTGACAAGATCAAGCCTATCGCTGTTATAGGACCAAATTCTAAAGTGGCTGCTTACTGTGGCGGTGGTTCTGCGTCTTTACCACCGTATTATACTGTGACTCCGTTTGAAGGAATCACCAACGCTAGCAAAGCAGATGTCAAATTCTCCCAGGGTGCTTATGCTCACCAAACTCTGCCTCCATTAGGACCGTTAATGAAGACTCTGGATGGAAAGAAGCAGGGTTTTGAATTTAAAGCGTACCTTGAGCCTCCCGAAGAGAGGAACAGCGATTCCAAGCCTGTTGATGAGTTGCATCTCGTCAACTCAACGGGTTTCCTTGCCGATTACAAGAACCCTCGCATCCCTGGGCAGCTATTCTACGCCGATATGGAGGGAACATTCACACCAGCAGAAGACGGTCTGTATGATTTTGGAGTCATCGTGATTGGCAGTGGAAAATTGTTCATTGATGGCGAACTTGTCGTGGACAACGCTACCACTCAACGACAAGGAACAGCCATGTTCGGCAGTGCCACGGTTGAGGAGAAAGGGTCCAAGGAACTCAAGGGAGGAACCTCGTACAAGATCCTGTTCCAATATGGAAGCCGGCCAACATCGAAATTGGAAAATCGTAGCGTTATTGACTTTGGTCTTGGTGGGTTCGCCTTCGGTACAGGCAAGCGAATTGATAAGGAGGAGTCTATCAAACAAGCAGTCGACTTGGCGTCCAAAATGGAACAGGTTATTCTCGTTGCCGGATTGAATGGTGAATGGGAAACCGAAGGCAATGACCGAGAGCATATGGATCTCCCACCTGGCACGGATGAATTGATATCTCGCGTTCTTGACGTCAATCCCAACGTTGCCGTTGTTATTCAAAGCGGGACACCGGTGACCATGCCTTGGATAGACAAGGCCAACGTCTTAGCTCAAGCGTGGTTCGGTGGAAACGAGCTCGGAAACGGTCTCGCTGACGTTCTTTATGGTGATGTTAATCCCGCCGGGAAGTTATCTTTAACTATCCCTGCTCGTTTAGAGGATAACCCGTCGTATCTCAATTTCGGTTCTGAGCGAGGCCGGGTTTTGTACGGAGAGGATGTTTATGTGGGATATCGGTATTTTGAGAAGGCTGGAGTTAAGCCGTTGTTTCCATTCGGTTATGGCTTGTCGTATACGACATTCGCACGATCGGGTCTATCATTGCAGGTAGACTCAGAGAAGCCAATTCTAGAAGACGGCGAAAGAATAACCGCCTCCTTGACAGTGGCTAATACCGGATCAGTCGCTGGTGCAGAAACAGTGCAACTATGGATACAACCCCCCGCAATTGCAAACATTAAGAGACCCGTTCGAGAATTGAAAGGTTTCACAAAAGTCCATCTACAACCTGGAGAAAAGAAAGATGTCTCAATCACAGTCGAGAAAAAGATTGCGACAAGCTTCTGGGATGAGATTAGAGAATCTTGGGCATCTGAAAAGGGCGAATATACGGTTTTGATTACTGGGACTGGGGAGGAAGCACTTTCTGAAAAGTTTAGTGTTGAGAAGAGTCGGTACTGGATTGGATTGTAGACTTAGTCTGATAGGTTAGGCCTAGAGTGACCTACTTAGATATCTTCTAAATAGGAATAGAACTTTAGTACACGTGTTGCATCGTTCTGCTTGCTCTGGAGTTACCGCAGAATGCAGACTAGAAACTGGAATGTAAACCTCTCTATTAACTAACCAATGACGGTTTGGAATGAATTCATGCCTTTTTAAATTATAGATGGCACATTCTTGACAGTTTGTACAGAGCATTCTATTGGCTTAGGCCCATAGCGAGGCTGAGGAGGTTGGTTCGCATTCCAGAAATATTCTTGTACCCTGTTCTAGAACACTTCAATCATAGACATCCATGTGTCTACCCCAAAGTAATTTAGTGATCGACAAGGCTGGTATAGATAAAGCATTTCCCGCCATTCCAAGGAATGTTCCGAAACTCTTCTATTCGCTTTGTGAAAGGAGGCTGGTACGATATTTGAGGCTTCAAGTTGTGGCGCCAAATTACCCAAGTAGGAAACTTTTCCTACACCACATAGTTCTTCGAAGTGGTTGGGGAATCGTTCTGTGTTTGTCTATAGCTTTTTGTCAGAAATATGGCGCTCCCGTGAAGATCAATTCCATTATTTATGGGGCGATGATATCCTCTAGCAAGGAGTTTAATTCATCATTATCATCATCATCATCATCAGTCGCTCAAGGCCTTACCTATACTACTCGAGAAGCATCAAAGGCATTGCCAATACTGCATCAAAGTGCCGTATAGTCGAGGTATGTTTCATCGCAGATTAGTACCAATATCAGACGCTGACCCACTCAGAGAGAAAAGAAAATGTTCCTCGATCCCACTCCACTCGCCATTGCACTGGCAATCATCCTCTCCACATCCCCTCATGTCCTTGCAGCACCACATAGAAAACATCATAACATTGTACTTGGTCGATCAAATGATCAAATCCAAAATTATGATCAGCGATATGCACATGGTCCACTGCAAATTGCCACGCCATCGTTTCAAACTCCTTCTGTAACCGTGCAGAGTGTCAGGACTATCACAGTGTTTCCGACACCGGTTCGGACGCTGATGCCGAGTAATATGCAATTTTTACCGCCTCCTGGTATGCCAATGCCAAATGGGACTAGGAAGCCTGTTGAGAAGTCCTCTTCTACGTCGTCATCTTCATCGTCAACGGCACCTACAACAACTTCAAAGACAACAGTGTCATCTACGTCACAAGCAACAAAAGCGGCTGCGGCATCATCGTCATCGGCCTCGATTATAGTCGTTGCTCTACCTTCGAGCTCATTCACTATCACTGTGCCAGGCGCAACCTCAGTCACTATCCCGTCAATTGCCACACCAACCACTACTCTACCTTCTATAATTGCGATCGAGGACAACGCTGCTTCCGAAATCCTCTCGGTTCTTGCGACAGATCTAGCACAGACAACCAACACCGATTCCAACTCTGACTCTGGCGATACAAATTCTATGCAATCCGATGCAGGCACGGAGACAAATTCATCTCAGCAATCAGCTATAACAGCAGCAACATCAACCTGTTCGCGCGGGACAACTCGTAAATGCTGTTCTGCCGCGCATAACGATCTAAAGAAAGTCGTCAATGCTCTGGATGGTATCACTGGATTCGACCTGAGTTTCCTTAGACCCGATACATCGGTAGGACTCGACTGTGCCGATATCAATGACAATGATAGCACTGAAGATGGTGCCGTATGCTGGGATGTTGTGAGTTGTTGCGAAACGAATGCACTCGTGAGTTTTCTTCCTATTTCGTTCGATGATTTCAATAATACTGATTATATGCATTTATGTAGACAACCTTGAGCTCAATTTATGTGGGCTGTGTGCCGGTTGTTTGAGATAGTACACTCCCGAACATAGGGTTTGCATGGGTTGGAGTTGATAGTTAGCATTTGCATTTACTGGAGGGTGGGAGATTTATTTATGGATTCCAAAACTTATTATTTTGTTAGCGTGACCAATATACTAATTCTAGAGGATAATACAGTACTCGCTACGAGTCCTAATAATACTTATCAGACACATTCCATTACCATCTTATAGTAGGTATGTACAGTAGAGCCTGGCTATAACGAACTGGAGACCTCTAAGTGCCCAAGTCAATGTCTAGAGTGAAGAGTACTCCAATGTATTAATCTGTTTTTATTATTAATATATAAGGTGCTCTTCTTTCCATGTTAAAGTAATCAAAGGTGAGATTAGTATATACATGAAGAGGGCTTCCTTTCCTTGTAGTCTTATAGGCTGTATAGGGTTAGGGCATGATCTACTACGCGGTTCCCCACCCAAATTTCCGGAGTCTGGGGTAATTGTCTCTGTGGTCAGCTGACCGCGTGGGGAAAGGAAGCCAGAACCTGCCATTTAAACTCTTTTCATCCACAGTAGAACCTGGCTATAACGAAAGGAAGGTCGCTTCATATTTCTACTAATCTTAGCTTGGATTAATTTAATATGGGATTGAAGAGCATCCTACTCACGAATATTAGAATAGATATTGAAGGTGCCCTTCATCCCCTAATCGAACTCACTTTTGGATATACTGACTTGGACCCCGAGAGGTCTTCTGTTCGTTAGGACCAGGTTCTACTGCATTTTATCCTCGACCAAAGAATGAGCTATACGCGTAAACGGGCGGCATTAGCTTGCATATTCTGTCGCAGCAGGTAAAGCTAACCCTCGGACAAGGGCATTCAAGCATGTTGATCTGAATAGAAAACGGAGATGTGACGCACGGAAACCATCGTGCTCTAATTGTCTTGATTTGGACGTTGAGTGTCACTACGATGACACTCCATCGCAAAGGTAATCCAAACTTGGGATCTGGAAATTCCTGTGTACCTGCTTACGGATCTAGGATTGATACTTCTGGAGGCAGTCGGGAGATTCTCAATCGGTTGCGAAATATCGAGGCAATCCTCCAGAGTCAATCAGAGCGGATAACAGCTCTTTCTAATGAGCCTCAAAGAACACCCTTGCATGTTCATGATGCCGTCACACCGCGGAGTCAGCAGTCAGTTGCAATCGTTGACATGCATTCCCAAACGTGGTCATCGTCACACCTTAATGCCCCGTCTGACTACTCAAGCTTGCCGCCTCTCACCATACCAGTCAAACACAAGACTTCATCTACATATTTATTAAATTTGCCTGCGGTCAAATCACTGATCGGGGAATACCCGACAGATCTCTTCTTCAGATTTGAATTGCGAAGTCATCTTCCTCCTCAGCTCTCACTGGAACATTCCCATGCAGCGTCTCCCGTCAATATACAGAGGGAAATCACAGACGAATTGATATTATTCTTCTTCGCATACGTTCATCCAAACCATCCGGTTCTAGACCGCGAAGAGTTTCAAAAGCACTATGCTCGATTCCTCGAGAATGGGCCTGATCATAGCTATGAATCTATTCTCTGTATGGTTGTTCTGGCATTAGGAGCCGTTGTTTCCACAGCCCCGGACCCTGAGGTATTCAAGTCGTCACCTCCGGGTATGGATTACATGCAGTACGCTATGCCGACGCTGCTCTCTGTTTCTGCATGGTCTTTTTCTTCAAGTATGTTGGCGGCTCATGCACTGGTTCTTGCCAGTGTCTATTTTGCCTACATTGTTCGGCCACTACAGAGTTGGCGGTTGATTCACTCTGCTTCAACGATGTTGCAAATTAATCATGTCGGGTAAGCTATACAGTAAAATCTGGCTTTAACGAAAGGAAGGCCACTCCACCTTTCTACTGATATCAGCTTGGGTGTCTTTAATATGGGACTGAAGAGCATCTAATTTGTTAATACTAAAATGGATTAATGTATGAGGTGCTCTTCATCCCTGAATCGAACTCACTTCTGGATATATGAGCTTAGGCCCTGAGAGGCCTTCTATCCGTTATAGCCAGGATCTATTGTACCCACCATTGGTGAAGCAAGCTAACATCGGTAGGGTGGATTCTCTTCAGAAAATATCGAATGGTTTTAATGAAGGAGAGCATCTTGTCCGCCTTTTCTGGTCATCATTTCTCGTCGAGTGCGACCGTCTCGCGGAGCTTGAGCTCCCACGAAGCGGGCTCGAAGAGTTAACAGACAGCATATATCTTCCAAACTGTACAAACCTTGGGCTTGCAGAATCTGCCTGGTATCTCGCTGAGATATCCATCCGGCGGTTGCTCAATCGCATTCATAACTCCTTATACCCAGGCAAGAAACAGCCACTTTCGAAGCCTCCAATCACATCTCTTGCATCTGATGACTTTTCAATGGAAGAAATAGTTTCGATTGATGGTATTTGTAATGAACTACGCTCACAGCTGGAGACATGGTATTTATCTATCCCCGAAGGTCTCCGTCCTGTTCTAGAAAATGCTAATGAGGAGGATACCGCCGGTCGACAAGCAATTCTGAGGATTCGCTATTTTGCAGCCAGGCATATCATCTACAGGCCATTTCTACTTTGCGTTGTTACGCACGGCTCGAAACGTGCCCCGCGGTCAATGGTTGAAAAGGCTGCTATTTGCATTGAGAGTTGCCGATGGTACATTCACCATACTACCAAGGTGTTGGGAAGGCCAAGTCAGTACACGTGGACATTCGCATTATCGTAAGAATCTGACTTTGACTCGTGAAGCACAACGTTACTGACTAAAGATAATCAAGCTCCCTTGGTGCGATTATAATTCTCACTTTAGGCTCCTTGAATCGAGATTTGCAAGCCTTTGTGCCAGACATTGACGAGCTACAGACTATGGCAATTGACAACTTTCGACCGTGGGCATTCTCAAGCCTGGAAGCGGTCGTATCAATACTAGAGGATATCAGGAAAAAGAGGAGGCTTCTTTTACAAGTGTGAACTTGATTATATAATATTTAAGGAAGTAGTTAAGTTACTTTAAATTCGTGTCATCTACAACTCGCCGCCAGTAGGTTGCGCGATGATCTCTTTTCCAATGTCACTTCTCCAGAAGCTCCCTGTGGGATATGTATATTTCTCCAACGCTTCATCGGTATATCCCGTTGAATAGCCGGGAGCCAGCGGGGTGACATAATGTGCATTTTCAATCTTGGATGGATGTCGCAGATTCTCCCGATGACTGTCAGCATTCTCTAGCATTGACTTTCGCCCACTGATAGCGATATAATCAATTGTGCTAAGGTGAGATGTCAACTCTGTCAATCCCATTGCTCCATTGTGCGGTACGCAGGGTACGTCGAATTTCAAGGCCATGAGCATCACAGCCTGAGAAGTCAGTGGAAGTTTGCAAAGTGAATTTGAGCCGAAGGTCACTCACAAGACATTCATTCACGCTGCCGAGTCTGACTGCATCGATTTGACAGACGTCTGTGGCCTCTGCTTGCAGAAGTTGCTTGAATGTGACGCGATTTTGTGCAGCTTCTCCGGTCGCTACGCCGACTCCATATGGCTTAAGAGCTTTTCGAATGGCTGCATGGCCAAGTACGTCATCAGGATTGGTAGGCTCTTCGATGAAAACTGGCTTGAACTCGACCAGTTCCTTCATGTATTCGATAGCTTCCGGAACGCTCCACACCTGCCGACCATTAGAGCTGACAGGACTTACAAGGATAATGATATACCTGATTCGCATCGATCATAATCTGATAACCTTTATCATATCCTAAGACATCTCTGACAGCCGCCAGCCTCTCTCTGTCCGCTTTCACATTAGTGCCGACTTTGAACTTGAATACGGTGAATCCGGCGTCGATAGTTTCTTGCAGCACTTCTCGCATCCGGTTACCAGAGAAAGCCAACCATCCGGCAGAGGTAGTATAGGCGGGAACTGCAACGTTGTCTAGAGCCTCCTTCAGCCGTGCGTCTTTGTTCTTTTGAGTCTTTTCGAGCATCTCAATACACTCTTCCGGCGTGATCACGTCAGTAATGTATCGGAAATCAATGCATTGCACTATTTGCTCAGGGGTCATTTCGCAGATAATCTGCCACACAGGTTTGCCCAGTATCTTGCCCCAGAGATCCCAGACTGCGTTGAGTACTCCGGCAACAGCGAGATGTGTAACACTCTTTTCTGGTCCGATCCATCGATATTGCGAGTCTGAGACCATATACCGCCATGTCTTGCCCATGTTTCGTGTAAGCTCGTGCATTGTTTTTCCAACAACACGACGAGCGAAAATATCGAGGGCCATGCATATCAATTCGCTACCTCGTCCGTTGCTAAAAGCCTGATACTTGTTAGATAATGGATACTGGGATATCGGAAGCACTCACAATTCCTTCTCCAATAAGTTCATTATGGTTTGTCTTCAATTGAATGAAAGGATGCGACCCATTGGTGCCTTTGTGCATTGCATCTGAACCGACACCATCGAGACTCGTTGGGAAGCGTAGGTCAACGACCTCGAAAGATGTGATGGTAACATCGTGTTCGGTGATTACAGAGCCCATTCTGTGTGTGCAGAATTTGATGAATGTTGAAAATGCAAATGGTTTGCGTTCCAGGATTTTCCCTACATGATGGGCCCTTTAAAGAAGAGCTTGTTCATGCCCTAATCGATAAGGGAAGCGGAGAGAGTGGAGAACTACCCGGGGTATGCCGCTCTTCCCCGTTGACCTACCTGGTTGGCAGAACCACAGTAGAACCTGACTATAACGAAAAGAAGCCCTCTTCATGTATAGTCATACTAATCTCACCTTTGATTACTTGAATATGGAAATGAATAGCACCTCATGTATTAATAGTAAAAATGAATTACTACATTGGAGTACTCTTCACGCTTAAATCGGATTCACTTCTAGATATATTGACTTTGACACTGCCCAGTCCAGTTCGTTATAACCAGGTGCCGCTTATCCCCGTCGGATCATCTCCGATCAAGTATATCAAGTTGAAGTATGGTCAATCTATCATATGTGTGGTATGATTATTGTTTTTCCTTTGTACTTACAGTTGAAGAATCCGTCATCATGAGTATCAAGTTTGTTCTTGTGACCGGTGCCACAGGATTTATCGGTGCCCATATTGTCGACGCCTTACTAGCCGGTGGCATTCGCGTGCGGGGTGCCACCCGTTCTCTCGTCAAGGGAAAGGCGATGCTACAGGCAAGGTCTAAGTATGAGGATTTACTTGAGTTTGTACAAATCGATGACTTTCAGAACCCCGGTGGCCTTGTTGAGGCCGTGAAAGATGTCGATGGAATCATTCATACAGCGAGTGTACATCAACAAATTCCATAATACTGTTTAGATAATCTTCACTAACGTCTGGTATCATACAGCCCTTTACGTACGATACAACAGACAATGAAAACGAGCTCATAATTCCCGCCATAAACGGCGTCAGGGCTGTATTCGAAGCTGCTTCTACAAACCCCAAGATTCGACGCATCGTACTAACATCTTCTTTCGCCTCAGTGCTTGATGCACACCGAAAAGCGCCACCATACTTCACCTACACCGGAGCCGACTGGAACCCTTTGACATATGAGGAAGCGGCCGACAAGGCTACGAGCGCTATCATAGCATATAGGGGGTCAAAGAAGTTTGCCGAGCTCGAGGCCTGGAATTACATCCGTGACAAGAAGCCCATGTTTGATTTCGTGGCTCTCTGTCCTCCCATGACGTTTGGACCAGTGGTGCACCCTGTTTCTAGTATTAGCAAAGTCAACGAATCGAATGCAATGCTGTGGCAGGTTGCCAGTGGCGCACCTTTACCTGTTGCGCGAGTACCGTTCTGGATTGACGTGCGCGATCTGGCTGCTGCACACCTTGGGGCGTTGCTCACTGAGGAGGCTGGAGGGAGGAGGTATACGCTCACAGCACCGGAAACTTTCTCCTACGCGAAAGCGGCGAGTATCATTGCCACTGAATTTCCGGAACTGAAGGATAAGGTGCGTCAAGATGAGCAGAGCATTGATGAAAGTTACGGCTTGGATGGAGAGACGGCTAGCAAGGAGCTCGGCTTTGCATACCATACTTTTAGAGATACTGTTCGTGATTTTGTGTCGCAAGGTATTCAGATGACTAGTTAATGTAGACCATTTATTCAATTAAATTTCGTTGTGATATGTTTGTTGGAAGTACGTACAGTAGAACCTGGCTTGAACGAAAAGAAGGCCTCTCGGAATCCAAGTCAGATACTTAGAATATAGAGATGAAGAGCTCCCTGAAATAATAGTCTATCTTATTACTGAGAATTACGATGCTCTTTAATTCTATACTAAAGCAACTAAAGTTGATATTAGTATAAACATGAAGAGGCCTTCCTTTCGTTATAGCCAGATTCTACTGTAGTAGCAAGCTGCTAGGCATGGCTATGAGGATAATTGGAGTATTCTTCGAAATCATAATGTCTCTAGACAAGGAATAGACTTTACCACCTAAAATGTATCTAATTGTAACGATCAGCTTAACCTAATGATAATATTCACTATCTGGGGTGCCAGTGTTGACGAAACTGAGTATGAGCAGGGAAACTATCTGTTGAGGGGAAAAAGCCAATATTTATGGACCTCCATCCTACTCATTGGCGATACTACCCGCTACACACAAATCTCTATTGCCCGGCCGGTATCCCAATGCGGTAGCGGTGCAACTGGGCAACTACGGTAACTACAATCTACCGTCGTTCAAATCTATCCCCGTGACGCCCAGATAAGGTGTCTGACCACGTGCCTCCACGTGCCATATCGATCGATAACCTTATTAACGAATTCGTCAAAAGGGCTTTATTCGAACGTGCCCTGGTGGCAACCGTGTCGACGCCGAGCCATCACACTAACTTTCATGTCATGAGACAAAAGTATCCAATCCAGGCAACAGATAAAAGTCTGCCGCTCATCCCCGCAGCTATAACGGCTGCCGCTTTGCCCCGAACCAACCAGACTGACTGTGCCAAAGCCCTAACAGAGCACAGGCGTATCTCCCCACATTCCCCGGTCGACTTGCCGATTCCCCATGGGGTCGTGCATCTTGCTTCATTCACCTGCATGTCCGATATGCGTACTATTTATTGTGCCTTCTCTTCCCTATGTTGGCAGTCATGAACACCAGTTAGTTAGCAAAGCAGACTACTACACATCCTCTTCGAGTGGCAGCAATGGGTCTCAAACTATCGGACCGTCTTTCTGGAAGATGGCTTCTGACATTCGTCACCATCGCTAATGCATGGTGAGCAATTTTTACCCTCATACTGGTAACCTGCCCAGCTAACATGAAACAGCTCAATGGCCTGGTTCGGCTACGACCAAGGCGTCTTCTCCGGCGTCCTGATCTCAGCTGACTTCAAAGCTCACTTTCCTGAAACCCGCCATGCAAGCACCTCCGGCATAACAACCAGCTGCTTCTCTCTGGGGGCATTCTTCGGCGCTATCTGTGCCTTCACGTTTGGTGACAAACTGGGCCGTAGGAAGACTGTCGCTATGGGACTAGCCTTCAATGTTGTTGGCGCTGTACTGCAGATTGTTTCCTGGCATTTACCGCAGATGATTGTTGGTCGGATCATTAATGGGTTCGGAATGGGATTGACTTCTTCTACATGTCCCGTATATCAGTCGGAATGCTCAAGTCCCAGGTCCCGCGGTAAACTTGTCGTTGTCGGATCATTATGCAACACAGCCGCGTTCTGTCTTGCTAGTTGGATGAACTACGGTCTCTATTTCCAGGGGAGTGCATTGCAATGGCGCTTCCCGCTAGGATTCCAGTTGATCTTTCCCGTCGTTGTTGGGACTGCACTCCTCTTCATTCCCGAGTCTCCACGATGGCTTCTCCTCAAGGATCGACCCGACGAAGCCATCCAGGTTATTGCCCGCCTCGCAGGACCAGCTGTCGCAATCGACGACCCGGATGTCATGGCACAGTTCCTATCTATCCAATCTGCGCTCCAAGAAGAAAGAAAAGATCGCCGTCCGATCTTGGACATTCTGCGCTCTCGCGATAAAACACAGACCCTGCGCCGTTTGCTGCTTTCTTGCGGTACGCAATTCATGCAGCAATTTAGCGGCGTAAATGCGCTGGGATATTATCTGCCTACGCTTTTGCAGCAAAGCGTTGGTCTAGGTGAGAAAATGAGTCGGCTTTTGACCGCTGTCAATGGGACGATATACCTGTTTGCTGCGTTTTGTTGTCTGCTTATAATTGACCGGTTCGGTCGTAGAAAGTATGCCCTTTTCCTCGATGACCTGAGAGTATAGGAACTGACCGGTATGCAGGATGATGCTCTATGGTTCTCTTACCATGGGCTCATGCTATTTGATAGCATCAATCAGTCTGAAATATGCGGAAAGTGACCCATCTCGCAAGCAACTTGTACGTCCGTGGATGCTCTTTGTTGATATAATAGTAGACTAACTTCCATTAGCTCGGCCGCGTTACTACAGCCATGTTTTTCTTGTACTACTTCTTCTACGGCACCAGTTTCGCAAAAGTGCCCTGGGTCTACAACTCCGAGGTCAATTCATTGGCCTGGCGTACTCGCGGCGCAGCAGCTGCGACAGCTACCAATTGGATGGGCGGGTTTATCGTTACTCAGTTCACGAAAGTCGGAGTGAATAATTTACATTGGCGGTTTTATCTGAGTACGTTTCCTCTTTTCTTATCTCCATAAGGATGAAAGCTGATATAGGTAAAGTATTTGCGATTATTGTATGGGCTTATTTCCCCGTTGTCTTTTGCCTGTACCCCGAAACATCGCAGCGGACACTCGAAGATATGGATGAAATATTCATTCAGAATCCATCACTGATTGTCTGCGGAAAGCGTGCATTGACCCAACGCGAACGACCAGTAGAGTTCATTGAGGCTGAAGCGCGACGGATTGCAGAGGAGCAAAATGCCATCGGAGGGAAAGTGGGAGCTATCACACATGTTGAGCAGGTTTAAGCTCTACTGCTTGGCTGAGAGCTTCAGATTAGTACTAATAATCGAGACTATGTTACTGAACGTTTTATATTGATAGTATATCATTGTACAGCGTAATGTGCTACCTATTTTCGCCCTGATTGTGACCATGGTGACCTCCTTGCCACGGCGGCGGAAATGCACCCATTGGCATCTGTTGCCCTAGAAAGGGCGGTTGTCGGCCATACTGGGCTGATTGATTTGCAGGGGGCTGATATTGTTGAGGGAAGTTTGCAATTCCTGGAGGGACCATATGTTGACCGCCTCCCGGATACATAGGCGGAGGTGCGCCATGTGGTGTGGGCCACGCATTGTTGTAATTCATTGGAGGTGGAGGTGGAGCATTCCCTGTGAATTGCGGTGGAAAGGATGCGGCACCATTAAATGGATATGAAGGATTCGGAACACTAGGAGGTGGCGCAGGCTGTTGTTTGTTTTGCTGAAAAGTAGGATGAGGTTGTGCAGGAGATGCAGGTTTCGGTGAATATGAGTTGGACCGCGATCGTGATTGCGCACTGAAGCGTGGCCGAGACGCATTTCTCGAATCGCTACTTGATGGCGACCTGGAATACCGCCGGCGGCTAGGATTTCGTGAACGTGAGCGAGAGTCATAACGGCTATTGTTGTCGCTATGCCGGCGTTTTCCATATCGCTCGTCATCACCAGAGCTATAGCTACAGCTCCGTCGGGATGTTCCCTTGGACCTCCTCTTTTTCATCTGTTCACAGAATTCTCGGGACCACCCATAATAGGTATCTGTATCAATGATCTCTCCGGTCTTCTCGTCACGAACAACAGTCTGTCCAAGCTCGTCGACGTCTAATGACGCGTTTTCTGGAAGATCTGACTCAATCGATCCGTAAATGTGATCCACATCCTGGAAGAATTTCTTCAGCACGCCGACGAGTTTTTGATCAGCTGGGCCAGCTAGGAATTGGAGCGGTTTGACGGTGTCCGGTCGTATCGGGGTAGTAGAGTCCGGAATTATATGCGGAACAAAATTGCCCGCGGGCAAGTCATAAAATGGGGTGGATGGATCGCCATGGCTAGCAGGCATTATATACGGCGCGTCCCTCTTAGACCCCGTAGACTGTATATCGCTCGCGCTTTCTAATAGACTGACAGAAGCCTTGATCGCATCGACTGACTCTGAATTCTTGACCAGCTCTCGCAATTTGTCGACGTACTCGGCGGCGTAGTATCCGTGATCATACCAAGCATCTAGTAACATATCCAATTTCTGGTGGTGCTTGGGATTTTTCTTGCGATCGAAGGAAGCGGCAAGACCGACAAGTTCAATGACATGAGGCTGTAGCGAGCTGCTGAAGTTGACGAACGCGCCAACACCCTCATTCAAATGGTATTTCGCATGATGCAAGATATCATTCAACAAGTACAATATGTGTAATCGCTTCCGTTTTCCGGACGGTTTTTTGTTGGAGGGCCTTGTTGAGGAAGGTAGTTCCTTAGCTGACACCGAATCGAAAGATGTCGACAAAGCAATCAGGTATTTCCCAAGCACGCCGACTCTGTTGGGGGAGGGAACAACATGACGGAGCAACCATTCCTTGCAAGTCTATTTTACCATTATAGGCAACATTTAGTATTCACGCCTCGACCACAGTTACCAAAGAACATAACGGATCAGACCTGGACGTTGATACGCGAGCAATGCGATAAAGCGTTGTCTAGTAGAGTATGAAATGTGGTGATGTCGTCGCGCGACAGAGAAGTAGGATCGGGTCGCAAAAGTGCTGCAGAGAAGGAAGCCTTTGCGATGGCGAGTTGATGGGCGGCCATGTTAAGGGCTTGAATGACAGACAGACAGATGAGGTCAAAGTGCGGAAAGAGCGACAGAGCTCATGTCTCGATGCAAATTACTGTGGGGAAATTGTCACGTGAATAAGCGCATTATCAACCAATAGAAATCACCAATACGATTCTCTCTTCTTGTCAAACAATCTTGATGCTAGACTGCTAGCTCAGACTATGAAAAGATATTCACACAACAAGATTCAAGAAGGCTGTATTTCCATGACTTGGTGATATCGCTTCTACGATTACCATGACATAATGTCAGACGAACAATATATGTACTACTAGGACGATGGCTTCCCAAACTTCGTGAGAAAAGGGAGATCGATAATATCAATAACAGACCCTGAAAGCTAGTTTACATGGCATCGCCGAGCTATATGGTGACAGTACCTATTCATTTGGGCAGGTGGTTCCGAAATCCTTTGGGGACTGGAGTGAACCAGATATCAATTCCAGGCATAGAACCAAGCATACAACCAGGCAATAACGTGGTTGATTATCCCGGTCCTAATGTCCAGATCATCGACCGCGAGAATGCAGCCTATTTGCCAGTGGATCTATGCTAATGCCAAGCGGAGCAAGTCGCCTTCGGAGCAGATGCGGATTTAGGGATCTTAAAAGCTCAAGGAATGAAGGAATGCTGCCTCGCATCATCCGCCCCCCAGAGCCAGGCCTCTTTTCTGAAGGAGCTTGAACGGATTGACGGCGGATGTGATGAGAAAGTCAGCTGCCAAGCCTTGAGGCTGGTCTGGAATGGCCGCGCTGCAGATTGTAACACATATAGACTGTTTGTGGACTGACAGATGATGGCGAGTTAATGGACGCGATTGATTGCAGGCATGACGAATCTAGATCCGTGAAAGCGCACAACAGCCGCAGAAAGGCTGGTTCATCCGTGGTTTTTGAACAACTTCCACGCCGGAAATGGGGCTCTTCGGATGAAGTGGGGGATCGCGTAAGACGGCTATAGAAAGTGGCCCTCCTTAATAAGCGGATATAGTATGAACTGAGAGGCCTGGAAGTGTAGAGTCCATCATTGTTGATATCCTGTTCATGTCATCCGAGAACAACGTCATGCATTAGACATCAGCCATGACTGCGATTGATGGACAGGATGGATGGATGAAATCCAGGCAAAAGACTCTTCCGATCGTATCATACACGTTTCGGATCGGGCTCGGGGCCGAAACTTCCCCCACATGCTATCCGTTATCGATAGGACTGTCCCAGACTCGCTTGGTTAAGGCGAGTAGAGAAGAGTGAGTCAGACGGATTATGAGCGTTTTATTCCTTTATTCCACCAGATGGCGTGACCAACTGGTTATTTGTAATGCACGCTCTCTCATTGGTCAACGCTATTTTGGCCCCCGCTGTTGCTGTTGACCATCATTAGCTTTATATTGCGGTGTATGTCCCTTACCGTTGTTTATTTATCTAAGATAAATCCTCTTGCAACAGTCTCTACCTTGATTTTACCGTCGTTCTCTCTCAATATCGCCGTACATTGTCTCAATACAACATCATGGCAGTCACAATCGCATCTTCGGGGCTCCGCAGTTCAGTGCGCCATTTCTCAGCCCACCGTCCACGACCCGATACTCGCACATCCCGCTTTGTGGCCTCGTCGTGTCTGGTCTCTATGGTCGTTCTGCCTTTTGTTCCTCCAGCATTAGAAAGTTCACGAGAGCGCAATACCGGCTACCCTCATTCCAAGTGAGTTTTGTACCATTCGGACTGCGCTCCGATAGTCACTAACATGCCCTTCAGGACTCGTTCTCTCCCACCGCTTTGCTTCCATGCACGATAGATCAACTTGACTACCCTTTAAGCCTTTCATATTACGACTTAATACCCGATTTTTTTTTTCTTTAATTTTCACTTTCATTATACCATACAATACCCATCTTGAGTTACGACACGGCCAACCGGCAGAATCAACGGCATCACGGTACCACAGGACTTGATTGCTTGCATCAACGAGAACAGTTGCAACTGAGCCGTCTCGAAACGAATACACATCTACCGCTCGTCGCATTTGCTTTCTTTTCTCGCAAAATATCACTACGATATATAGCATTATTATATTTGCATATCAGGGAGGATCATCTTTAGGGCACGGGACTGGCGTTTGATATGGGCTTGCCGTTTTGGCTCCACATTGCATTTGACTAGTTAATTCTGAATCGACTTAGTTGACTTACACACTGCTTCTAGACAAAGATAAATGAGGTAGCAATGGATTTCCCCTGTGTTGATAAACCGTGTGTAGGCATATGCAGGCGTATGCAGGCGTATGCAATGATTACGTCCACCAACCACAAATAGCCATACTGAGTTAGCCGTCCTTATCAAAACCAAGTTTTTTTTCCATTTTCCAGTCTATATAATACATCGGTACAAGAACCAGGTTGAATCCAGCTCAACTGAACCGATTCCCCCGTGGCGGTCGGAAGGGTTGTGTAGCTTCATATTTCGACTTCTCGAGTAATCCTTGCTCATCAGTCTCTGGTTCATGTCGAGTGGGAGCCGGATCCTGGCCAGCTTCCCTGCTAGGCGAAGCTACATCATCTCTCGCGGTGTATGAGACCGAATTGGCATTTGCACGTTGTAATGACGGATCATCTGTGGGTTTCCGTATTTCTTGCGCTCGACGACGATCTTGGGCTTCCATTTTGGCTAATTCGGCTTTGCGCTTCATATCGGCTTCATATCGGGCCGCGCGATCGGCGTTGACGGATTTTTTGGCGAAGTAGTAGGCACCTCCGCCGGCTATTATTTGAGTCAGTGATACTTGTCTATTGATTCAAAGCATGGATCGCACTAACCGACACAAAGAGCGCCCCATCCGTACCTATCAAGTGCAATTGGTTAAGGATCAGTCATGATTCGGCATAGGACGGACGACATCTTGTAGCTCACCAAGTAGATCGTATCTGAGAAGAGTTCAATTAGCTTGCTCTCATTTACCTGGAAGATAAGCGGTAGCTCAGAGACAACTTACCGTATTCATTTTGAAGAAGTTATGAATTGAAAATGAGTAGACAATGATCTCTGAAGAGAAATGAAGAAGTTCGGACGGCCAAACGGCTCTTAGTCTTTAGTCTAAGCTGCCGGCTAACCCTAAACAGCTCCCGAGATTACGTCGTGCCTACGGAACGACTCTGCGCTCTGATTGGTGCATGACTCGTGACCAGAAGACTGCCAAGACCTCAGCCTACTTCTCATTCCATGACTCCGTTTGTCGAACACTTCATCTTTCCTCCTCTTCATCCCCATCTCTCATCAAGGCAGTCCTGAAACCTCACGACTGCTTCCAGGACATGCTGGGATCCGACTGCTGTCGTTAAAGATCGGATGTATATGGCTTGAAACGCGTTCATTCGTTACGTCTTAATCTCCGCATCTCGATATCCTCTTCGCCACCATAACCATCACGATGGCTCCGAAACGCAAAGCAACCGATACGGCCTCTGCGAGAGCCTCGAAAAGACCGACTCCCGTGCCTGATACACCGCAGAGCTTCGATAGTAGCGATGAGTATTCAGAATACGATGAAAAGGAAGAGCGCACACAGCACTTGGTGGAGAAGTTCTCGCTTGAATCTTTCAGCAGGGATAAGAAAGCATCGTTAGACAAAAGCGATCCGCACTATGGCTATAAGGACTTCTCATCACTCCCGCTGAAGCCAGATCACGCAAATCGACCATTATGGATCGAGCCTCTGAAAGGCACCATTACTCTAGAGAGTTTCTCGCCGTTGGCATCACAGGCTGCGGATTTCTTGACTACTATAGCAGAACCGTTATCCAGACCAGTACATCTACACGAATACCGCCTGACCGGTAATAGTCTATATGCTGCAGTGTCAGTTGGGTTGGAACCGAAGGATATCATTCATTTTTTGGACCGACTATCCAAGACACCCATTCCAGAAGCGATTCGATCATTTATCATTGATTTCACAAAGTCTTATGGGAAAATCAAACTAGTTCTCAACAATAACAAATATTATGTGGAGAGTACGGATCCGGCGATGTTGCAAATGCTTCTTCAAGACGACATTATCGGTACCAAGCGAGTGCAGGGATCGGAAGGCATCATACAGCAGGCGGCACCGAAGATGGCAGGCTTGGTTATTCCCGGTACGAAAGATGCTGCGGGTGTTAAACAAGCAAATCAAGCTTCCGGCGAAGAGAATGGAGCAACAAACAGTGGTGCCAACAAGGAAGATGATTTTTTGGCTACCATACGTGATGAAGATGACGACGAGGATGACGCTCAGGTTCACAGTTTCCAGATACCCAACGATGACGTGGAAGCTGTCAAAGCGCGATGTCAAGCGATGGGTTGTCCGGCCCTTGAAGAGTACGACTTTCGGAACGATAGGGACAATCCAACGCTGGATATTGATTTGAAGCCAAATGCTCAAATTCGAAGTTATCAAGAAAAGAGTCTGAGTAAGATGTTTGGTAACGGTCGAGCCAAGAGTGGTATCATCGTTTTGCCTTGTGGTGCCGGAAAGACGCTTGTCGGTATTACTGCGGCCTGCACAATTAAGAAAGGTGTCATCGTCCTATGCACCAGTTCTATGTCCGTTGTCCAGTGGCGAAACGAATTCATTCGGTGGTCAAACATCGATCCTAGTGATATTGCCATATTTACATCCGATAATAAAGAAAAGTTCAAGCGGTCAACAGGTATCATTGTCTCGACATATTCCATGGTGTCTCAAACAAGAGCCCGATCGCATGACGCGCAAAAGATGATGGACTGGCTGACCCAGCGAGAGTGGGGTCTGATGATCCTCGATGAAGTGCACGTCGTTCCGGCATCAATGTTCCGAAAAGTCACATCCAGCATTGCATGTCAGGCCAAACTAGGATTGACGGCGACTCTCCTTCGAGAGGATGACAAAATCAAAGATTTAAACTTCTTGATTGGTCCTAAGCTGTACGAAGCAAACTGGATGGAGTTGGCCGAGCAGGGTCATATCGCCAAGGTCCAATGTGCCGAAGTGTGGTGTCCGATGACGACTGAATTTTATTCTGAATATATGCGGGAGAGTTCGCGTAAAGCTGCTCTCTTGTATATCATGAACCCACGAAAATTCCAGGCGTGCCAGTTCTTGATTGACTATCATGAGCGACGTGGCGACAAGATCATTGTGTTCTCCGACAATGTCTATGCGTTGCAGCGATATGCCCTAAAACTAGGCAAAGCTTATATCTACGGTGGAACTCCGCAGAACGAGCGCATGCGTATTTTGGAGAACTTTCAACACAATGAACAAGTCAATACTATTTTCTTGTCCAAAATCGGAGATACTTCTCTTGATCTCCCTGAGGCCACGTGTCTGATCCAGATCTCATCGCACTACGGCTCACGTCGTCAAGAAGCGCAACGACTAGGCCGTATCCTTCGAGCCAAACGTCGTAACGACGAAGGCTTCAACGCCTTCTTCTATTCACTTGTATCCAAAGACACGGACGAAATGTACTATTCGTCTAAACGACAAGCCTTCCTCGTCGACCAAGGCTACGCATTCAAAGTAATCACCCATCTTCAAGGTATCGAAAACCTCGAAGGTCTCGCATACGCTACCCCCTCCGAAAGACGCGAACTCCTCCAAGAAGTCATGCTCCAAAACGAGACTTCCGCCGAAGTCGAGAACGTAGTTGACGATCTATTCAGCGAACGTTCTGGAGCCCAACGCGGCGGCAGAGCAGCAGCTAAAAAGGCGGTCGCCAAACGCAGCGCAGCTACACTTAGCGGCCTTGCTGGTGGCGAGGATATGGCGTATGTGGAGTATAATAAGTCGCGAAATAAGCAGCTCAAGGAGAAGGCACAGCATCATCCTTTGTTTAAGAAGATTGCGCGCGATCAGCAGAAGCGGAAGGAGGCTATGAAGGATATGGGACCGAGGGGGCGGTGATAGCTTCCGGTCATTCTTGTAGCTTTCATATTTGGATCTTTAAACATATAGATTGTGTCTATGCAGTACTAACGAATTTGATGTCCACTTGTCTAATAAAAGTATCCAAGCTCTATATTCATCTGCGTGTAATTCTAACTATAATTTGACTATATACGAATATCAGATCGTCCTATTTAGAGACAACAACCTTGTGAAACTCAGGATGAGCCTCCTCCTCCGGCGTATGGAAGATATTAATAGGCCACAAAGGATCATAGTAAGCACCAGGAATATTGAAGCGCTTATTCTCCTTTCCGAGCGCATCAATAGCAGCAATCTCGTCGGCTGAGAGCTCGACATCGGTGAGGTTTTCGACGATACGGGATGCGGTGACTGATTTGGGGATTACGCTGTGGCCGCCGACTTGGGCCCATGCAAGACTGGAGTAAAACGAATAAGCTTGAGATTGCTTTGTCAATAGGTTGGATGGGAACTTACACGACCTGGGCAGGAGTGACGGTTGTTCCGGTACGCTTTGAAGCGGCTTCTGCGACTGATTTGACCTCGGGGCGAGTGATGATGAGAGGCTCGCCGATTGAGTTGTTTCCGAAGCCCTAATAATGTATAAGTTTTTGCGAATAACCCTAGATGTAGGCTTGTCATACCGAGTATCCGGTGATGTGAATGCCTTTCTCCTTGGCGTATTCAATCAAAGGTGGGTTGGGGAGATAGGGGTGACGCTCAATCTGATTGACGGCGGGAACGACGCCGGTGGCCTTGATGATGGCTTCGATCTGATAACCAATAATACGATCAGTTCTGAGAATCTCCAGACTAAGGATGCACTTACGTGCTCAATGTTGTAGTTAGAAACACCGACAGCTCGAGCCTTGCTCTTGGGCAACTTTGTCACAGCTATTGTGTGTTAATGGTCATCCTCATTCTGTAACTTTTTGGTTAATACATACCTGTCCAGGTATCGATGATGGAGATCTCATCGTCAATCGCAACCACCTTCTCGTTTCCAGCCTCACGAGGGAAGAAGTCGTTGATTTGCTTGTTAGACTTGAATGCAACTGGCCAGTGGATCAAGTAGAGCTAAACGTTTTGTGAGTCTGTTGTCGTATGATTCTGCGACGGGAGAACAAACATCGAGATATTCCAAGCCGAGTTCTTGGAGTGTGTCGTCCAAGGCAGCTTCGACAACATCCGGGTGGAATTGGCTATCCGGTTTCAGCAATGTTTGGCAACTACAACGCGAGTGGAAGATCTACGAACCTGTTCCACAGTTTGGAGGTCTATCCGGATGGTATTGATGGTTAGGAATAGACGCTATTAGTGCAAGAATGTTTGGAACTTACAATAAAAACATCCTCACGCTTGATACCGAGCTCCTTGAGCGCCTTACGGAGACCCTCGCCAACTTCTTTCTGGTTTTGGTAGCTGTTCGTATCGATTGTGTCAGCTGTGAAGTAATCGTCTAGCTAGTAATACTGCATACATTTTGGCGAGATCCTGCAAACGAAACAGTCAGTCAAGTGCTCAGTAAGGTCAGTATACTGACAGGGTGAGAAACTAACAATGTGACGGTAACCGGCTTTCAATGCAAGGTAGACACCCTCACCGACCTGGCCGGGCTCGGCTTGCCAGGTACCGTATCCTCGAAGACTAGCACGACGTCAGTAATGAACGCATATCAGATATCAAGGTCAACCCACGGGATCTTGGCACCAGTGTTGAGTGTAGCGGTTTTTCCAAGAGACATGTTGATGATTGTGCTGGATGAAATGGTGAGATATCAGGATGTAAAGGATAGTAGAACAAGAAAAGAACCGCGTCGAAGACTTGAGACAATTTATCGACCAGCCATTTAGGGGGGGGGGGGAGCATCTTGCCAGCCCACCTGCCAAAGACAGATAGGAGCGACAGCTTAGGGCTCGATGTACCTTTGGTGGACTGGATTCGTCATTTAGCAGCACACCCCCGCCATTCCGGCCTGACCGAGACCGCTCGGACATGCTCCGAGATGACGTCTATATCAGTTCGCGATTTGCATTCAATAATGCGAATTGATTCTGATCTGCGTTTTACAAATATTGCATATATCACGCCTAACTAGATAGGTACAGGATCGAGCTTGTTCAACTCGCTTGTAGAGTGGGAAAAATTGAAACGAATGTATATTCTGCTAAACCCAATCCTTATTAGCTCACAGGGTTACGGTTAAAGTGACTTAGTTCAGTAATCTTTTATTACGTAGCCCGTCTCTGTACTCAGAACATAGTTACAAAGTATATCTCATTGGACGCGAGTAAGTCATCTGATTTGAATTTCTCAACGGCTCCAAAGTATGTTATTTTCTCGCTCAATTCGGCGTCAACTCTCGCGACTTCGCCCTTTTGTTTTCCCATTCCGCGACAAAGCTGGTACGTAACACGTGGCGATAACCCTAAGACCCTAAGTCTAGACTTTTTGGGTACCATTTCGCCCAACATTGAATTAGAGAGCTGGCATTCGCTGTCAGTCAAACTGGTGGTTGTGGGACATGAAAGCACTTAGATCGTTCGATCTGTTGCAGTGAAGAATAGTAGTTACCCGTAAAGAGCCCGGGAGTTGGCTTATAAAGTAGTAGATGGCTCCGGTTTTAGGTCGTGATAGGGCTTTATTCGCTACCTAAGTATATTCCTAGTAATCATGGATGCTACGTCCTAGAGTGTGTTGTCATGAAGATACTCTGCAAGTTACGTTCCAGATTTGTGTAAATTTTGTCAAGAAGAAACAAACTTCCGGATTCAGAATATCGTGACAAGAAAGGGGCTAAACTTAGGATTGATAGTCACCAATTTCCGCAGGGAATGACTCTGCTGGTGAATCATGCAGCTTCCACACTTATTTCTCTGCGAGGACTTTCGATCAATGATAGAAACACCGTGCTGGTGGTATTAGAATAACTTTTGGGAGGATGTGCCTCACATCGGCGTAATTGTCAAAAGTCACACCAACAATCGAGGTCACCAGCTTCTCGCCTTGGACTTGCTCCAAGACATGTTGTGGTCCCTGTAAAGTCAGCTCAACCACTTCCTTTTGGCCATCTGTGACCTTTTCGTCCAAGAAGAACGATGAGGCAACATGATTGACCACAGAATAGTTGTTCATGAATGGACCTTTGAAAAGTGAATTTTTTTCCCGGTCATTGACTTTGCTGCTCTACCTGCACATGTCAGGCCCAACCTTGGAATGTCTTCGAAGGTGGAGTCTGCCTTGGTCCTAGCCTCGCCGGGGCAAATTAGGCGAGACGAATTAATAAAAAATTTGCCAGTCGCCACAGTCATGTCTGTCCAAAACAAGACATTTGCAGTCCCTCTGCATAGTCAGTTGATGAAAGGGGAAGTCGCATGAACATACCCGACAATATGCTAGTACGGACGTAGTAGAAAGGTTTTCGACGCCCATAAATTATCAGATTGTGGATGCTCCTCTCCTTCGGGCAAACGCCATTCCGTCCCTAGCCTTTTCAGGATGAGTACCTCCGTACAATACCCCAAATATTTCTGGCCGGAATACAAGCACATTACGATCCGAGAACATAATTTCCCCTATACGAGCCAATCTCTCTGGCTAAATGACCCGCAAGATTTCTTCCTCGGTGTGGGTCGAAGAACCTTTGGCCACTGTGTCGCGTGTGCGACATCTGTAGGCGTTATTCTGTCATTTGTCATTATTGTGGTGATCTCCTTTTTCTTTTTCGAGGAAACTTGAGGGTTCATACTCCGTATACATACAATTATCTTACCTTCAGCTAATTGGCCTTTCAAAACTTCACCAGGTATCAATGATACATGGGAGGTAATATCAGTTCGTTCTCTCCTCGTATTCTGAACTATAATGACCTGATCTGGATCTGGCCCCTGATTAAGTCCTTCCCTTGTCGATTCGGGGGTCGCGTGCCCTCACTTCTTTCTCTGTCCCTTTACCTTTTCTCAATCAATATGTCCTTTTACTTACCTGCTTTCTACTACTGATTGATTCCGACCAACTCACACTCTTTACCAACCAACTCAGTCCGTCATTCATTCGCTCATCTATTCTTGTCTCCCCGGCATGACCGCGCGCACCAATGCCGTCTTCCACCTCGTTGTCTCTAAGCTGCTAGGCCTGAGACACTTGGTCCTAGTCACGGGCTCGCGGTTCACCAACCGCCGCTTCGTCTTCACCTTAGCAGCGCTCGCCATCCTCACCGCCAAACTCATCCATATCTACTCCCACGCCAAGGCCCTCACGACACACGATCTTGTGAAATGGGGATATTCATTCTTTACCCAGGATGTACTCCTGCTGACGATTATCCGCTTCTTGCTCGACTCAAGGCA
The DNA here is from genome assembly GCF_000003125.1 of Talaromyces stipitatus ATCC 10500. NCBI lineage: Eukaryota > Fungi > Ascomycota > Eurotiomycetes > Eurotiales > Trichocomaceae > Talaromyces > Talaromyces stipitatus. Next base: position 1,701,449 of record NW_002990116.1, read on the forward strand.
CTTTCCGCCCGCCGGCTCGAGATCCGTACGAACCATAGCGTGCTTCATCTCATCCTTATTCATTGGCTTCGTCACCACTATCAATATCATCAACATCTGCTTCTTCGCTTTTAATGGATCCGAGATCCATTGGCGAAATGTCGGCGTCGCAGGCGATGCCGCTGGCCGCGCTCTTGTACTTTCGGGACTCGTCTCCTCATTGGTTGTCATTGGCGTCCTCGCCCTCTTCTCTTGGTCCTTGCAGGACGTCGTGTTCGCCGCCGTGGGTTTTACTATAGATATTATCACCTGGATTGTGGCATATGCCACACGTGGTCGGTTTTACGGAGTCCAATTCCAGTCGCCCAACGACCAGTATTATCAAATCGCACAGAGCGATATGGAATCTGCCGCCAAGACCGTGGAGGGCCTAGAGCGGAAACCGATCAAATTAACGTGGATCCAGCTTGTGTTGTATATCTTCATTGCTGTGGCTCTACTCGCCCAAATTATCGAGTCCCTCGCTCGACCACACGACCGTTCATTAACCTTTATGTCGTGGACCCCGGCGCTTCTTCCCTTTGTCGACTTTGAGACAACGGCCCTGAACCTGGAAAACATCTATCCACACTATAATTCTGGCATCAACCATGAATGGGATAACCGATCCGCACTGCGCAAGCCAATCCCTCTCCCCTGGCTACCAGATTACCCGTTAGGCGGATTTGAGGACTGGTATGAGGATGGATTGCACTATGACGCGTTAGCAGACCCCTTCAAGATCTCGAACATGGAGGAGGCATTGCTTCCTCAGCTGGGAGATCTCAACGACATGCCGATCCGTCACGTCATGATCGTAGTGCTTGAAAGCACTAGGAAGGACGTCTTCCCTATCAAAGACTCTGGTATAATCGCGAAACGCCTGAGAGATTCCTGGGACGACAATAAGCTGCCCGAGGATGTAGCGGAGCGCCTCAAGACATTAACCCCAGTTGCGAGATTCCTCACTGGCGACTATGACAACCACTTTGACCATACCGCCGGGGAGGAGCAGAAGAAGCGGGGAGGCATAAACTTCAACGACGCGTACACGGCCTCGACGCTCACATTGAAGAGCCTCACGGCGTCGCTATGCGGCGTCAGTCCCATGGTCGCCGATTTTAACGTCGAGTACAAACACCACGTCTACCAGCCTTGCCTTCCGCACATATTGGGTGCACTCAATACGCTCGCGCGCAAAGACCAGGGCAGGTACGAGTTTGGCGGGTACAAGTGGGCGTCGACGTTCATGCAGTCTGTGACGCTATCGTACGACCACTTCGGCGCCCTCATGGAAAAGATAGGGTTCCCAAGTGAGGGGCTCATCGACAAGGAATATCTGACCAAGAAGACGGCCAAGTTCGGCAAGGTTGACCTCCCAGACATCAACTACTTCGGGTTCGAAGAGACACCACTCGAAGATTATATCCGCGATGAGTTCGAAAAGGCCAAGAAGAATGATGGTCGCGTGTTTCTGACCCATATTACGAGCACGACCCACCATCCATACAATATGCCCAAGAACGAAACGTACGTGCCGCTAGGCAAGGGCCTGAGCGATTTATCGCACTATATCAATGCCGTTGGGTATGACGATCGCTGGCTCGGCAGGATACTAGACACCCTGGACGATCTGAATGTGGCCAACGAGACCCTTCTGATATTCGTGGGAGACCACGGCTTGTCGATCCCCGAGAACGATATCCTGGCCTCGTATTATAATCCGCATATCGCCAACAACCATGTCCCACTAGTCTTGTCCCATCCCAAGCTGCCACCCATTACCATCGACGACGCCGTCTCGACGCAGCAGATCCTCCCGACGATCCTAGACCTTCTCATCGAGACAGGCTCACTCTCCGAGTCTGCCGCCAACGCCGCAAGGGACCTCCTGGTCAACTACGAAGGACAGTCCCTCCTCCGTCCTGTGCGCAAGGCATTGTCGAAGACCGGGATCGATGGGGAGGTGGCGAATTGGCAGTTCACTAACATCAACCCCGGAAGCACTATGCTGGATGTGCGTGACGCACGGTTCAAGTCCTGGCGGATAGTGGTCCCTCTGGTAGGCAATCAGGAGTGGCAATTTCTCGACACGGAGCGACCAGATGTTAAAGCCGTGGTGGGATTCGAGTTTAGCGAATTTCAGCAAAATATCGAGGAGTCATATGGGCAGGACCCGGCGCGGTGGGTTGAGGAGGCGGCGTTTGTAGCGCGGTGGTTTGTGAACGAAAACAGCAAGCGATGGCGTTATAGTCTTTATGAACCTTGAAGTATTGTATATATATATATATGTGGGTGTGTGGTGGATTGTACAGTCGCTTCAGAAAGCGGGAAAGTCAGTTTATATACTTTAGAATGTCCGCGCAAGGCATTACGTTGCTCAACTATTGGAAATCAGACTAGTTAGCCCAAAAAGGAAAGGTGTCATGCTGACTACAGCTTTACGTTAGCTTATCTTAGGGTTAAGGTTACCCCTTTTTGGAGTTTCTCTACAATCACTTCGTCTGCAATTCCAGCACGAGAAAGAGAACAGACCAGTTCATATCCATAACATATACAACCCAGTTGAATGTCAAGAGGAGAACCAACTGAGCATGCTGCCGGATCTCCGAAACACATTCGTAAAAAGTGATCTACCTAGGTACCGGATTTCCTTTGACGCCTCTCGACTTTCCCCTTCCGTTTTAGTGCTCACACTCTCGCCGCTTTTACTAACTGAGTAGAACTGAGCACATCCTGACCACGCTGACCAGATCAGTGAGCTGAAGCTGAGCGCTCTGGTTCACTCACTAAGCCAATGAGCTACTTGACTCCCATAGCGACTTCACTTCTAAAAGGTCTATACATAGTATATGGCTGACTAGATCTTGACGCTAAACCCGATTAGGAAAGATATTCTAACAATGTGTTGGACTGTACGTAACAATCTCTAACGGTATATCTCAACGTATCAAATTATGTATGCACAAGATGTGGAATCCTTGATCCTTGTTGCCATTCTTCTTGTCTCTAAGTACAGTGAAAGTGGAATATATCTTTTACCCCCTATTCGGTGGATCAGTGTGTGGCTCGCTCTTATCGGCTGACATATCTCATCTCTCTGATTGGCTGAATCAGCTTAGCTAATCCAACACAATGCTCTGTCCCCGATTGGGTTTAGCGTACGTCGGTAATCGCTTTGATAGGAACTCCACACCTGACCAGAGAGAAGAAAAGCAATACACAGAGAATTCAACGCATCGAATCAACTCCTTATCAATACTTACAAGCAACTGATCATTAATCACTATTACTGGATGATATCAATCCTCTGAGTCTATACGGTCCATTCACCGATTTCTTCATAATAACAACACCAAGGACCTTCTCATCACAACTACTTGTGAATCCATTGGTGGACTTCCTTACAATTATCTATATCAAATAGTTAGAGGTTCAATTTCCTCACCCCCCTCTACTACCTAGCTTCTAGGAGTACGGCCTTTGACGCGTCTTGGCGCGTCCGGCAACATCATGGCGCGTAAAGGCCCTGGTACAGGTGGCCCTCTACAGACAGCCCTACTGGAATCTACGTCTGCAGCCACTACAAGAGCTGCTGACGGCCAGAAGATCTTCACCCTATAGCTGCATTCCTTGATAAACACCGCAGTCAAACCACTGGCCTCGCTCCTCACCTACTGAGAGCCCTCACTACTCTAAGCGATGACCTTTCCTCAGTAGCCTAACGACACTTCAACGCCTATATTAGTGGCATCCCGCTGACCTCCTTTCCCTCTGCCCTCTCCTCTTCCCTCTCCGCTACCTCTAATCCCTTACCCCCTACACCCCCTCCCTCTCGTCCCCCTTCAGGCCTTAATCAGTCATCTTATGCGACTGCCTCCCAACAGACCCCTATGATACAACATGGTATACGGAATTTTCCTGATTATGGCTGAGAAAGAGCGAAATAGAATGAAGGTCATAGGGCTAGTGATTATTGTCACTGCCACATCTATATATTATTTATTCATATCGTTTGTTTGTAGTACTATAGCAATATCTGGAAAGCATCTTCAGGAATCCTGAAGTACCACGATGCGAAGAAAAATTTGGACATGGAAAAATAATAACAATAATAATACCCACTCTTATTGAACTCGAGCATAGGAAAGTCTCATTCCCTGCCCTTGACCTTGTTCATAATCCACATATGCAACACCTTAGCAATGTCGTCGCTGTTCTTTTCCATAAACTGCAAATGCGCATTGCCATGGATCCCAGCCTTGCCCAGATCAAGATGCTCAGCGGCAACACCGGCCTGCTTGAGGAACTTAATAAAGCAATAATCATACTGAGCATGGTATGAGGCTTCGCCCGTATCAATCAAAATGGGGACCTTGGCCAGGTTGGACAATTTAGCCGCCGGTTCCTGTTGGATGATGCATGGGAGCAAGTCGGGAGAATCGGCGGGCAAAGTCATCATTGTGAGTGGAGCGGTCAGGTTGGTGGGTGCCGGCTCATATGTCAATGGGATAGATGTTAGACCCCAAGGTCGGCTGAAATCAGAGGAGAAGATGACTTCTTGGAACGGTGGGCCTTTGGGCTCGATCTGAATTAGAGCCTTGACGAGATTGGGGCGGCTGTCTGCCCAAGCCCAGCCATAGAGCCCGCCCTGAGAATGTGTAATCACCACTGCGGGACCAATTCTGTCGAGAAGCGCCTCGCCGGCGGCTTTCATTGTTATCTCTTGCTCTGAACTGTTGGATATAGATTGCACGTTGGACATGTAATATGCGTCAAATACTGGATCGCCCAGCTCGCCAGTCTGTTGTTAAAGAGGTTAGTTGATTCCTTCTTTTTTTTCTCCTTGCTTGATTCTCAGCTGATTGGAATACTTACTCCAGGCCATTGGGTGTGTAGCGTTGCCTGGGGCCACAAAGGGTACTTTTGTACAGCCGTAAACCGCTGAGCGATGAACTCGGCAGAGAAAACTGTTTGAGTGAAGCCATCGCTAGGCAGTAAAGGAGACCGTGCAGTCATCGTACGGTCGACGATGTACACCTCGTAACCATGGGTGAGAAACCACGAAGCCCATCCTCTACCGCCATCAGGCTTGTTGAGAAAGTTCTATTCCAACCGTGAGCATGTTTTCAAGCACAATGGGAACAGAAGAGAAACCAGTACGTACAGTCCCAGCTTGGCCGCCACCATGGAGAAAGACGACAGGATAAGGCTGATTACTACCGTTTGTGGGCGATAACTTCTCAACGTACATTTGATCCTTGAACAGATGGCCCGAGGCGGTCTGGATGTACTCACCCCCCACATAGAAGTACTCCCGTACGTGGGGAGCTTCTATGCAAGAAGCAGCACCCTGGACAGGGTCTAGAAACAGGGTGCAAGCGACTCCTGCAGCTGCCCACGCGTAGCGGAGAAGCTGCATGCTGGTGCAGGGCAACAAAAAGCAAATAAAAAAATTTTGAAACACAAAAGGAACGAGTAGAATGTGACGGAGTGCTGGTAGCTGTTTGAGACCGCAACAGAGAAGAATAAATATCTCTTTCCGGGGAACTAATAGGGGGTAGATACTGGGGTTGGTGGGTCGTATCAATGCCTAGAAGTGGATGGCGGCATTTCCTGATCTCATCTACTTCGAAGTCCCTCGTACTATGGTGCAAGCCTTAAACCAGTAGATAGGAAATTGGAGTCTTGGCTGCAGGATTAGTCTGTCTGCATTATACTAAATAGGTATTAATGGCAGGTAAGTTCCGATCTTCCATATTGTGTGGTTCAATTAATGTGTAGTTCCTCGCTCGAGATGGACGGCCCCCGTACCATGTTTGATATGTCTTAAGAGAGTGACTTTTGAGGCAAAGGAATTGATATAAGGAGAGTCTAAGAGTTTGACAGAATATTGCTTGATTTCATAATGTGAATTAAGTCGTGGTATCTATGATAAAGGCGCTGAGAAAGGGTACACTTAGAAAAGAGGGCTTTGATTGTTAGCGTGGAACAACGAGTTTTTTTTCCTTCTTAGTAATATTCCTAGAAAGCAATCGAATTTAGTTTCGAGAATCTTGGCAAAGTCTAATAATCTCAGACATACGGCCTTCGTAAAGGAGACCGAAAGAGCTACGAATATCTTATATTGGGATTTTTGTAGATGTCGGTGGAACAATCAAGCATTTATCATAATTTTCAGGGTAACTTCAGTTTGTCCTATTTTTAGTTCCTGGAACCCTCACTCAACCATCGAACTTCTATCTTTTCAATTGAACACATCTCGATTGACTTACGGAAGAAGCGGCAGGTGGAAAGTTTGACCAGATAATTAGGCTCTTGGCTTTTAAGTAAACAAGCCATGCGTGCCCTGAACACAAAAGAATAATAACCAGCAGCTGGCAGAACCGGGGCCAGACGTGATTCCACTATTAGAAATGGTCGTGCAGGAGATTGAGAGTCAATGCACCATCAAATGCAACCTTCTGCCAAGGGATCCTCTGGATATTGCTACTTAACCCAAGGTAGTCACTCAAATGACTAGAATGAAGATGACCTCTCACCAAAAGCGATTGCTGCAGGTGTAACCTTTATCATCTGGGTCTCGATATGGATTTGAAGGGTGATACAGAGGAAACGCTCATCCTCGTGGGCGTCTTCGGTGTTTTGACAATCGGCTTAATGGCTCTGCGCCTCTTTATGCGCAAGTTCCGACAGCAGGCGTTCACTCTGAGTGACTATCTCACCATGGTATGCGTCGTCTTTATCTTTGCTCGGTCCGCATTTACCACTGTCGTCTTACTCTGGGGAAATAACAACATGAAAAGACCGAACCCAGGTCTGAGCTCTACTGAGATTCATCGTCGGGAGATCGGCAGTAAATTGACACTGGTCAATCGAGCCGTATACAACACATAGTAGGCAGAATCTTATACTCATTTGGGAGGGGACCTGGGTATTGACCTTTCTCCCAGTCTTTGGATCCAGAAAGCTGTTGTCTTGCTCCTGTGCGAGCGCATATTGGCTGGTCTTCCATGGCCAGAGAGAATAGTAAAGTTCTATTGGGCCGTACTGTTTGGCAGTCTAGTGGCAGTCCAAGTGACTACCTTTGCAGAATGCAAGCCTTTCCGTCTCTACTGGCAGGTTATGCCCGATCCAGGTGCGTGAGTGAAACAAAACTCCTCCGAGAAGGGAGAATTAGGTTGACTAATTTTACCTTTTACCGGTATAGGAACCTGTATCAAAGCAAATGTTCAACTCATTACCCTAGTCTCCCTGAACATTACCACTGATGCAATGCTGATTCTGCTGCCCATGCCGTGGCTGCTTAGGATTAAGCGATCTTGGCTCCAGTGAGTATCTAGCAACCATTTGCGTGTCTTGCCCGGTATTAGACATGCTGGTTCAGCTGGCCCAAAACTAACTGAACTGTGGTAGACGTCTTCAATTGGTCGGGCTCTTTTCTATCGGTTTTTTACTTATTGCCATCGCCATCGTCCGTCTTCCTTACTATGCTGAGAGCACGGCGCAGGTCAATCGGAATACCTGGGGCTCCGTCGAGCAATTTTTCGCCGCCTTTGTCGCCAATGTACCCACATTATTCACCTTGAGACGGAAGAAAGAAGATAACACCACGATCCCAAGCTACCCATCGGCCCTGGCATCAGGGGGGCGGTCAACGAGGTCGGGGTTTCGACAATTTGATGACACTATCTTGGTCACAGATAGCATACAATTGGAGTATTCAAGTCAGGAGAGAGATCGAAAACCGGACAGCAAGTTTCCTAGGCAAACAAGTGATGAAAATCTCATTCGAAATGACAACGACCTTGGTGGCTGGAAAAAAAGTGGATGATTCAGAAGGCCAGGCGCTGATTGTCACCGATTGTTGCATTCACAGTCGTGCCAAATTCAGCATGTAGCTGGTATACATACGAAGTATGGTGTCAAATGCTGGAAAGCAATAACCAGTTCAGTGCTTCTTTATCCCCGTCTCTGTATAACACAGATCAGATGGACGCACAACTTCGACGGTCGTACCTGACGGACTTCACCATTAGGAACATCCGCATTAGATATAGATACAACGCAAAGACACAACGACCTCGAAAATTGGCAGATGATAGAATTACCATTTCTGAATAAAATCCCCAAATTTAAAAAGAAAATATCTGTTCCTTATTCAATTATTCAATGTTGAAAATGCCGGCTTTGACTTGATTTCAAGTCACGGCTGCTTAGTCAGGTCTCTGCCAAAACTAACGTACTACACGGGTCATTGGGCCACCTGCAGATTCACATATAAACCATATCTAAAAGTTGAATATGGCTTATAATATAGATATTAATATATATCTACATTTAGGAACTCTAAAAATATTAAGAACCCCTCTGTCATGAAATTTACATTAATAACTAGGATAGTTTCTAATATCTCAAGACTTATAGAAGAGGCGCACTTCCAAATTGATATTTCTGATGGGGATTCATATAGGAATCATTCGTCAAGTCTAAGATATGGCTTATATATAAATCTGTTGAGAAGTCAAGGTGTTGAAGAAGGCCATTTTGTATGGGACTTGCAGGTGGCCCAATGATCCGTGTAGTACGTTAGTTAAACCAAATTAGTAAATTAGGGTTACCGAAGAGCTCTAAGCTGGTTATAGACTAGCAAAAGGACCCAGCCTCACTAATTTTACGTGGTTCATTTAACTTCACCGAGTAGTCTATCGTTCGTACTATATAATTACTTGTCGTTAACGATACTCAGATACAGCGCCTTTTGAATCTTTATTCATTGATTTCCCGCGGACAAGTTGCTCTCTCCCTTGAATATCAGGCCCGGTACTACTCGCGAACCACGAACGTGAAGATCAGCCCCGAATTAATTGCATGCTACTAAAAGCGCTGACTCGCCTCTCAGACCCCGATTACGTTAGTTCAGTCAAATTCATATAACTACCTAGACGCAACTAAAAAGAGCCAAATCCCGTATCATCTGACACTTCAAGCATGGAATCACACATCTCTCTTCACATCCGTAACCTCTACATGCGCAGCATCGACATCTTTCTTCTCATCAGGGCCCTCATAAATCTGCTTCGCGGCCGCATTTGCGACTTCATTCGCTTTTTCTTTTCCTTCGAATACTGTTTTTTCATCAGCCATCCCGTTATTCACATATCGGAAAGGGGGGGGGGGGGGGAAGGGGGGAACTCACGGAATGAAAGCTCTTCCAAAGTCCTCCCTGCTGTTTCCGGGAAAAAGAAGTAAATGAAAATAATCTCAAATACCAGCCAGCAGCAATACACTAGCAGCCATTTCCAGGTAATGCGTGCCAGTCCGATTGGGTTCACATAAGTCGCAAAGAAACTTGCGCCGCGGCCGTAGAATTGAAACCATGCGATACCGCGGGAACGGCTGAAGTAGGGAAATATTTCAATGAGGTATGCTGATCAGAGTTGTCAGCTATGTCCATATCTTTGAGAGGAGGATGCGTACTGTAGGTTAGAGCATTATACCCAATGTTATAAGCCGGTGAATAGGCAAAAATGAAGAAAATCGTTAGTATGGCAGCAGCATGGCTCTTTGTATCCATGAACCTCTCCATAGAAATCGTCCACGCTACGTAGACGGCTAATAAACTACAAGCACACAAGAGGTAGGTTGGTCTTCGTTTGAATCGTGGTGCCAACAGGGCAGCTGTTGTTCCGGTGACTAGACCCCAGCAGGCGATGCCGATGTTGATTTTGGATTTGGTCACGCTGTCTGTGACGCCAATGAGATTGAGTAAGTCGCTCAAGTAGTACCTATTCCCACCAAATTTGATTAGCATTTACTTCTCATTTTCTGTTGTAGAGTTAACTTACGAAATCAAAGTATTCCCACTCCATTGAGTAAACAGTCCCAAAAAGGCCGTAATGAACAACCTCCTCCGCATCCCAGCTGTCTTGAACACATCCAACCAACTCTGCTTGGAATCTTCCATCTCGAGTTTGATCGATTTTTCTATCTGTGCCAGTTCAGCTTTGACGAAGAGAGAGTTGGCGTCACCCTCAGCGTGGTATTTGACTAGGATTGCCTGAGCTTCATCGTAGCGATCTTTGCTAATGAGATATCGGGGGCTTTCGGGCAGGAAGCTTTTTTGTTTCTGTCAGCGTTCACTCCTTCCAAGGGGATTCGAATGGGGTAAACTGACAAGATAGTAGCAATCTGAATCATGGCCGGTGCAATCTGCAGTAATGAAGGAATCCTCCACGCCCAGTTACCGGCGATAGTCACGGTCCCTAGTCCGACTGAGGCTGCAATGATTTGGCCGATGAAATAGGATGAATTGAAAAGAGAAGTTAGGATAGGCCGTTCTTTGGGATAGCCCAGTTCACCGATCAATGCGGAGCCTGCTACGATGCAGTAGGGGATACCGAAGCCAAGGAGAAGACGGGCGACGATATACATTGCCACTGTGATATCCACTTATGATTAGTTATGCAAGGATGACAAGGAGAAGTGTATACATACCACCATTGGAAAATCCCTGAATCAAAGCACCGATTAAACTAATCATCGATCCAAAAAAGATAGTCCATCGTCTTCCAAATCGCTGATTTACCCAGGGAATGAATGGCAAGGCACAGATCGCTCCGAGCGAATATGCGGCACCAAGAAATCCTTTCAATGCAGGGTCAATCGCATATTCGGGGATTCCCTGTTTGATCTTGCCGGTTGGTGAGCCAAAGTCTAAGCAATCATCGGTCAGTACATTCCATTTTGATAGAAGGAAAACGGAGCCGTACACTTATTCCACGAGGGTACGATCTGTACCGTATTAATAATCTGCGAATCAAATCCAGACGTAATCTCAATGCCCATCGATGCAGGAAATAGAATCAAATACAGGGTGCGAAGGTTCCGCTTGCGGTACCATGGGGTACGATCGTCTTCGAGGAGACGAGCAAGCATGGGGTCAGAGACATCTTCTTGACGTTGTTTGCCAATGGCAACCATTTTAGTTTTTTGTCACGGATGAAGGTCGATATGTTTCAAGTCAAGTTGGATGATGTTTGAGACCGGGCAGGCTGGATCAGTGGGAAGCAGATCCCATTTATAAGATGGAGGCTATGATGTTCAACTATAGAAACACGTTGCTATAGTTTTTGGTGGCTGAAAATGTTCTCTCATTCTTTCATGCTTTTTAACTGACAACTTAGCTAATGGATCGTGCCTCCTGATACAACTTCAAAGTCATGTAGGTTGACAATCACTGTTTAGAGACGGATGGTTATTGCCAAGCCATTTGCTAAACGATAGATTAGCCAGTCAACGAACGGTTAATGGAATTTGAAGGCGACATCAGATTTAACCAGATCAAGGTTCAGATGACCCTTGCGTTTGTTCTTTTGCCGTGTCTTAAGCTGTATCGCGTGGAAGAAACTGTTCTCCAGATCAACCCCACGCCGAGTCAATGCTCAGATGGTGAATAATGCCGGGGGTGGCTTGACCGCCAAGAGGCTTTTGGTTACGCAATTTCCCCTTTTGGTAGAAGCTCAATTCACGTAAACTACCAGATATAGAGTCTCTATGCTACGATCCGGCATACAAAGATGCTATTTCGAGTATTTAGATTGACAGGTTGAACTTATCTGCGCAAATAGAGTGAAGAAGAGAGGAGAGTATACCAAAAGTAGTATTTCCATACGACTTCCGCAGAATGTTGCCAAGAATTAGGGCTTTTTGGAGAATCCTATCCCGCACGTAACCTCGGGGAGACTCCCCGGTCACCGCAGATTCTGAGGGTCATCCATTCACCCAAGAAACCTTGAATAAATCCATCTATTAGAGAACCATGTTTCAAACGTAACCCGCTTATTTCAGAGCGGAGCCTAATCGGCTCACTTGGTTCGCTCGATCGCGGATTTGGAACTTGTCAGTCATCCGTTCTGCTTTACTCAGGAGAAGAGTGTCGGGGAGACTCCCCGAACTACTCTCTCTGGGGCTATTAGGAGAAGCTAAACTTTTCCTCGTCTTTCGTCCGCAACATGTGAACAATGCTCCCGAAACTTAAGAGGCATGTCGATGCAGAGACGGAGTCACCAATTGATTATTCCCTGCCAAAAAAAACATCGAGTTATTCACTCTCAAGGAATTGCGAACATTGAGTTACAACACCGATAGCTGGTATGCCGCATATGGTCCAAGGATATAAACTGTGCAAGCAGCTCCAATACCATAGTTATTGAGTGCGTGACACCCCACCATGACCTTCGACGTCGATGCCGTACTGGCCAAATTGAATCAACATGACAAAATTGCACTTTTGTCTGGTGAGTACATACGCATTTACAATTCCAAGTTGTATATCTTGAACTAATAAACCATCAGGGACGGACTTTTGGCACACTCACCCTATCCCCGAGCACAACGTTCCCTCCATCCGAGTCACTGACGGCCCCAACGGCATCCGAGGCACCAAATTCTTCGCCGGTGTACCTGCCGCATGTCTCCCCTGTGGCACCGCCCTAGGCGCAACATGGGACAAATCCTTACTTCGACAAGCTGGTAATTTACTCGCTCAAGAATGCCTCGCCAAGGGAGCCCATTGCTGGCTGGGACCAACCGTCAATATGCAACGTTCTCCTCTTGGTGGTCGTGGGTTTGAGTCTTTTGCTGAAGATCCGCATTTATCCGGCAAGTTGGCTGCCGCGATGATTCTTGGTTGCGAGCAAGATGGATCAGGGGTTATATCGACGGTCAAGCATTTTGTGGGGAATGATCAGGAACATGAGAGACGGGCAGTGGATTGTTTGATCACTCCACGTGCGTTGAGGGAAGTGTATTTGCGGCCGTTCCAGATTGTTGCGAGAGATGCGAACCCGGGAGCGATGATGACTTCGTATAATAAAATTAATGGGAAGCATGTAGCTGATAACCGGGAACTGTTAGAAGGCATAGTGAGAAAGGAGTGGCAGTGGCAGCCGATGATTATGAGTGATTGGTATGGAACGTACACCACGATAGACGCCATGACAGCAGGGCTTGATCTTGAGATGCCTGGTTTGTCTAGATACCGTGCGAAATACATCGACTCTGCAGTCCAAGCACGCCTTATCAAGCAGTCGACAATCGATGGCCGGGCTCGCAACGTACTTAACTTTGTGAAGAGAGGCAGCCAGGCCAGAGTTTCTCCTACCGAAAAAGGCCGTGACTATCCGGAAGACCGAAAGCTCAATCGTACACTATGCTCTAACAGCATTGTCTTGCTGAAGAATGAGGGCAGTATCCTTCCTCTGCCAAAGACTATCAAGAAGATAGCCCTGATCGGTTCCCACGTGAAGCACCCACAAATCTGCGGTGGAGGAAGCGCATCTCTCCTTCCATATTACTCAGTGTCCCTGTACGACGCGATCACTGAAGTCCTTCCCAAGGATGCTAAGATCACATACGAGGTCGGAGCCTACACACACAACATGTTGCCAGTCATCGACCACATGCTAAGCGGTGCCGTCATGCATTTCTACAACGAACCTCCTTCAATACAAAACAGAAAATTGCTTGGCACAGAACCTGTTACCAGCACAGCCTTTCAGCTCATGGATTACAACGAAATTCCAGAGCTAAACCGTGCCTTATTCTGGACATCTCTGGTCGGGGACTTTACACCAGACATCTCAGGTACATGGGACTTTGGCTTGTCTGTCTTCGGAACCGCTAACCTTTACATCGACGACGAGCTGGTTATCGACAATACATCCAAGCAAACTCGTGGGACCGCATTCTTCGGTAAGGGTACGGTGCAAGTGACTGGCTCAAAACAGCTTGCGAAAGATCAAAAATACAAGCTGCGCATTGAGTTTGGTTCTGCCAACACCACAACTATGGAGACAATTGGTATGGTCAACTTTGGCGGTGGAGCTGCACATCTCGGTGCTTGTCTACGCATGGATGCGAAGCAAATGATTGAAAACGCTGTTCGAGCCGCTGCTAATTCTGACTGTACAATTATCTGCACCGGCCTTAGCGGAGAATGGGAATCCGAGGGCTTCGATCGACCACACATGGATCTTCCTCCCGGCGTCGACGAGATGATTACAAAGGTCCTCGATGCGACTCAAGGTAAAGCCGTCATTGTCAACCAATCCGGTACACCGGTGACTATGGCATGGGCCGATAAAGCTTCATGTATTGTTCAAGCCTGGTATGGTGGGAATGAGACTGGCCATGGAATTGCAGATGTTTTGTTTGGTGATGTCAACCCTTGCGCAAAATTGCCACTCTCGTGGCCTGTTCATGTCAGGGATAATCCGGCTTATTTGAGCTTTGCGAGCGTTGGGGGTAGAGTACTTTACAGCGAAGATGTTTATGTTGGATATAAGTTTTATGAAGCGACTGGGCGGGGGGTGTTGTTTCCTTTTGGGTTCGTCTTTGTCCTCTTTTGTCTGAGTAACGTCATGCTTACTGATTCGATATTTCTAGTTACGGCCTCTCCTACACCTCATTTGAACTTACATCGTCAATTATCGCAATTGAACCAGAGATATTTGACCCTGAACGGCCCAGCATCGTGAGTTTTCGCCTCAAAAATACCGGCCAACGAGCCGGCGCCCAAATCATCCAACTCTACATATCGGCACCCAACTCGCCTACACCGCGGCCAATCAAGGAATTACATGGATTTGAAAAGGTTTCCCTTGCACCTGGCGAAGAGAAGACAGTGAGCATAACAATTGACAAATATGCTACCAGTCTCTGGGATGAGATTGAGAGCATGTGGAAAAGCGAGGGAGGAGAATATGAAGTCCTTGTGGGAACTTCTAGTGTGGATATTCTCGGAAAAGCAGTATTGAAGGTTCCTGAGACGAGGTATTGGTTGGGGCTCTAGTTTGCTGCAGGGAACCCTCAGCAGGTTGAAAGAAAGCGGCTGCGGCAACTGTTCTAGTCAGAAGGTAGTCTACTACAAGGTAGTAACATGGTGCATATAACTTAGAACTATAATATATACCAATTGATATAAACAGCTTCATGATTTTGTGGACAAATCATCAACCACTGCCCACCACCATCATTGCGCTACGGAGTACATCGCCATCGTATCCGGACCCCACTGAGGCTCGGAGGCTATCTACCTTAAGAACGGGGTTATACGAGCAGAAAATCCGTCATGTCTTTGTTTCTCAAATTTGTTATTAAAATTAAATACCCAACTAAATCATGTTTGCAATCCATTTGCTATACAAATTGTTATGTACTTGCTCATAACTTGGTGAGAATCATGAACCAAAAGAACAAACCCCGTCAGTTTCTCTATTCAACTTCGGGCATCAGCTCTGAAAATGGACAACACCTATATTTCATCAAGATTTTTAGCTGGTCCTCCAGCAAACCCGATGTAGCCCTTCACGCCGGCAGGAAAATACAGCACAGTCGTCGCAGTCTATAAATTCGGTAGATGGTCTGGAGACAAAATTGCGCTAGGTGGCCCCAGCAAGACAGCAGTCAGATGGATACCATTTGATCGAAATTCCATGATTAATCCAGAGTATCAATGGTCGTTCGACGTCTCGGGTGTCGACGACTAAGTTTTATGTGGAAAAGCACCCACTTCGAGGGTATAGATGGCCATACACCTGGGACATTCTCATCTGGGAATTACAAGATGGTGGACAGTCGCACAAACACAATCGTTGCGGTTTATAACAACGGAGGGGTTTTCTCTGGCAGAGGTAGCAAGTTTCAGATTAATGTGGATTATGGGACGGACTTTGATGCCTTGGTTTTGCTGACGGGGGTGTGTTATGTTGGAGAAGGCACGCCGGAACTCTCGACGATCAGCAGCAGCAGCTGGTGGTGGAAGTGGAAGTGGAGGTGCAGGATGTTGAGATGCGTCCTGTTTATCTTTGATTCTCATTATCTCAAACAGACAGAAATATGTATTATTCTTGCCTTTGACATGTAACCCTAGGGTTATTGCTATCTGAAACTTAGTTAGGACTAATTAGTTATGCGTAGTGTCGGCCGATGAATCCTCAATCTAGAACAGACCAGACCAATTTAGTCCCTATTTCTAAGACTTCCCCGCATTAACCGACCTAGACCTTCATCTACAACTTCGCACACCATTCGTTAGCCGTTATCATCAACAAGAAAAGGAAGGAAAGAAATGGAGACCACTGATTTGATTGTCGAACCGACCAGCAAAAAGCGCAAACTCAGCCGATCAGGATCTTCCGTAGAAGCCACCCGCAAACATACTCGCGTCCTAGCTGCCTGCGACGAATGCCGTATTAGCAAGACGAGATGTGACTCGGTGAGGCCGGTATGCGCAAAGTGTCTTAAGAAGCGAGTTCCATGTGTTTATCCGGATAAGGATCCTTTTTCAATGTACGTTGCCCCCCAAAATGGTAGTGTTGAGAGGTGTGGATATGTACTGATACGATTGAGGAAGATTTGAGTCGTGGGGTGAACGTATCCTTGACGCTGTTGAGCGTCAGCAGAAGGTCCTCTCTGAAGTGTTAGCAGAGAAATCCGATAGGAGACGGGCTCCGTTTACTAATGAGATATTGGAATTGCATACTTCATTTGATGAAGAGGTTGATCTGGAGAGAATCTCTAGAAATGACACTCCAAAGACCCCTATCACCGGATCAGATATGATTCTCCGCTGGCCCATTTTCCCGAGGAACAAGCCAGTAGATACATTTCCTGCGTATGCATATGCGGAAAAAGAGAAGAATGTCGACTCCCATCGTCAACAAACCATGCTTCCCAGTATGATTGGGTACGACAGCTCCCAACGACAACGCATACTAGAGCTGAGGGATATCTACATGACCAAGATTCAAATCAAAAATCCCATCGTCGATGCAGATGAACTAGATGAGCATCTTACCAGGGCTTTAGAAAAAGGGTTCGACTGGAGTCCGTCATCATGCTTGGTGTTGCTGGTATTGTCGCTAGCTGCCATATGGGGTAATTATCCACAGGATGACCGGAGGACGACACTGGCTTGTATTGTATCGCCCGAAGGGTTTCAACAGAAGAGGGAGTATGTGACGAATGCAGTTCCGGAGCATCGGATGAGAGAGTCACTGGGATATTTCTCAATGGCGAAAGAGCGGATGTCGACGGCGTATTTGGATGACTCGTTGTTGGGGGTTGCGTGTTTTTGTTTATTTGGGTATCAATGCAAATGCCCTTTTACTTAAAGCTATGACTGACATCGATAGAATGTGGTATCAGTACAATATTGAGCCGATCCCCGGCTGGAAGATGTTTCGAACCGCGTCGATGTTGTGGGAGGCTTATAACCTAAAGCACCGAGGTGGGAAGACGGAGAGATCCAAACAGGAAGAAAGTAGGTAAACCGGGTTCTTTCTTTTTCCGGCTCTATATTGACTAAAATAGGTCTCGAGCAACGATTATATTGGACATGTCTCAAATCTGAATGTGAGGTCCGGTACGAACTAGCCGATCTACCATCATGCACACTGTGGGAATCGGACTTCCCTTTCTCTCTCCCAACATTTTCAACTTCTTCGTATCCACCTACTTCGTCAATAACGAGCAATCGCCATGAACAAACTATCGAAGACTCACCCTCATACTACTACTACCTCGCCGAAATCTCTCTTCGTAGACTCCTCAACCGGGCCCGCAACGCTGTCGTAATCCTCAACCCAGATATTGACTGCGCCACCGCTTCAATCCTCACCGAAGCACTATCCAAACTCGAAAATCAGCTTGAACAATGGCTTGAATGTCTCCCACCTGTACTCCAATTCAATCGGCCACTTGAATCCCTCCCGCCACCTAATGAGCCTGAACTTGTCAAACTCGTACGTGAACGTTACGTCGAAGTGCGCGAGCTTCTTTGCAGGGCTCATCTTTATCTTTGTCTGCATTGCGGCACCACCCTTGGTCGCGAACAAGCTCGTCTATACGGCGCAAAAGCCAGCGAAGGACTAGCTCTATCCATTTATCGCATTCGGACCGAGATTCCATTTTTCCGACATCCGGGATCCTGGGGAGCATGTCGCGTAAGATTTAATCAATCATTATGTTTAATTGCTGCTTTCAGAGGGAAAATTAATGGAATATCCTCAGCGGAGAATATAGTTGTACCCCCTGCGTGGGCTGATTGTGTCAGAGTTGTTATTGAGAGGTTAGAGGTGTGGAGTGAAGAGGGAGGCGGGATCAGGGAGTTAGCTGGTCTGTTGAGATGGTTGATGGAGGACGTAGCTTAGGTACTGTTTACGCTGTACGCCTCGTTTCCCCCAGGATTTGTAGTAACTAGACAAACCCCTTTATATGGATGATTTTTGAAAAATGTCTTTGCTGCTCGGAGCTCGGACCATTGCTGATTTGGCCGCAAATGATGTTATCTACCCCGCCAGGGACTAGGTGGCCAAGTTTCTGTGCTGCAATTGAATGTGCCAAAGGAAACAATAAATTATAATGATCTAGATCTTCTCAAGGTGCTATCCCGTAAATTCGCATGCCCCAGCTCGGTCTCCTATCAGTGGACGTAATACATACATATGTAATCGGACCACACCATGCCTATACCCCCTAATGGTTGCTACATGTCTATCCATACAAAATACTTGATCGATTGCAAAGACTATAATATAGTCGGAGAGAAGTACTGTGGTGGTGGAAGAAACTGGCCAGCACGTGGGAAAGCTGTCGACTTAGGGCCAAGATCTTGCTAGCCCTAACTTCTCTTTTAAGCCATTTAAGGGACTCCCGCCTGCCACGTGCTGAGAACCTTCTCGCTTAGTCATGTCGAGCTCGGCAAGAAGTCCTTCTGTTGTTCTTCGTCCTCTTTCATTTTACGATAATTATTGGTTAATGGAACCCTTACTCAACGAGCTCTCAGCAACAGTCTGCGGAGATGATAGCATTGTTATCACCGTGATGGAATTCGGAGAATAGCAATTGAGAGAAATTTGGTAAAGCGAAAGAAGAAGAAAGTAAGATATACAACCCAGAACTATGGGAGACTCTCTTCCATCACCACCGGCGGCTGTCCGCGCTATGCGCGATTCATTTGGAGACAGAAAGCTTCCAGATATATCTCGGAAGATCACTGCATGTGTAGCCTGCCGGAAACAGAAGGTAGTTTCCTTGCTGCTAGATGCTAGCAGACCAAGCTGATGGAACTATAGGTCAAATGTAACATGAGAGACGGCCAAGCTCCGTGCTCCAGATGCAAAAAGAGGGGTCTGTCTTGCACCGTCAACCGTAGTCTGCAGATGCTACTGGAGGATGATGCAGCGTAAGAAATGCCACCAATCCCTGCTCCGAGGCCGTGGTTGCTGATTCTGATGCCAGATGGAAGGAAACCATGACCCAGAAGGTCCAACGCTTGGAAGAATCCATGGAACAGGTCGCCGCGAGACTTGAACTTCCGGCACTTCAGTCTCAGCGACGAGCTCATCCAGTCCCTATGACTTCTCCCTCGGTACCGCTCGGGACAATTGATGATACGCGCACCGCGAGTTCGTCTTCTTCACAGCAGCCACCGCAGAGATGGCAGATTGTGCTGGATCCCCAGGGTGGCCCTGCATCGATTCCTGCGTCATGTGTATCAGAAATACGAACTACAGCGACGTCGGGCAACATGCCAGCATCGCAGTATTCCGATTTGATTACAATGGGAGTATTATCTTTACAACAAGCTCTTTCACTCTTCGACATCTATCACCTGCGTCTTGATCACTTCCTGTACAAAGTCCTAGGTGACCTTACTAGCCTTGATTCCATTCGCAAACGTTCATCGCTTCTGACTGCTGCCGTTTGCACTGTTGGAGCACTCCACTCGCAATCTTTGGGGCATCTATATGATATCTGCTATCGTGAATACAAAAATTTAGTAACTACAAACACGTTCTCAACTACGTTGAACGTAGATGATATCCGAGGCCTATGTATAGGTGCATTTTGGCTTCATGAGCTGTCTTGGGCATTGATTGGAACTGGTAAGTTTTTGCCCCCGAGTTTTTGGCACAGACGCTAACGGGCGTAGCTGTGCGAGTCTCTTCTGATATCAAACTTCATCACGGCATATATCGTGCTCTAAATGGCGATCGTGAAGGATATCTCCAAGCCCGTCTATATTACTTAGTCTATGTCTGTGACCACCACTTCTCAATAGCCTACGGCAGACCTCCAATGTCTCGAGAAAAGTTTATAGTCGACTCCGCTAGTCCTTTTCTGGAGACCGAACATGCAACTGAGGACGATGCACGATTAGTGAGTCAAGTCAAAGAATGGTCTATTCTCGGTCAGGTATTCGATACATGCGGTGTCGATGTTGAAACCCCAGTACCACTTGGATATCTTCTACAACTTCGCCGGTATTCCATTGAATTGGACATTTGGTATGCGGACTGGAACGAAACTTTCATGCCCAACCGGAACGTGGGAAACTATCCACAGAAAGGTGTGGGTATGCATTGGAATTTCGCAAAGCTATATCTATGTTCTCACGCCTTTCGTGGAGTCCCTGCGGCACAGGAAAGAGGCCATTTGGCGCCTGAACTAGAAGAAATCGCAAATACCGGCGTTCTATCCGCCATGTCAATTCTCAACGTCATTATTTCCGATGATGAAATGAGATCTTATTTACACGGGCTACCCTTGTATTTTGACACGATGATTGCATTCGCCGTTGTCTTCCTCTTGAAGGTAGCCACCAAGTACGGAAATACCATACGCATCGACACCGACAAGATAATACTGTTGGTAAATCAGACCGTCGCTGCGTTGAATGAGATCACCCAATATATGCATCCACAGCATCTTTTGGTAGCCATCGCCGAGGGTTTACAAAAGTTGCTGTGGAAATGTCAAGAACAAGCTCACATTACGCAACAGCCGGTGCAACAGCATGCTACTACTTTTGAGCATTCATCCACGGATATTGCCTGGATGGAAAACATTGCAAACTTTGATTTCCTGACCAATGTTCCTAATGTCAACGATTGGGCGTTTCATTACCCTATTCCGAATGGTGCACATACCGACCAATTTCACCCGATGATCCCCCACTAGCATTTTTATTACTTCTCTACCACCTCGACCAGTTTAACGTGAGATCAAAGACGTCAAAATTTCTCCAAGTTCTTGCTGCGGATGCTGCCCTGGCTTCATTGCTGAATCGTTTGTTCATGATAATGGGGATATCTTGCTCACTTAGGCCACCGTGAGACCGGAGAGTATAGTCTCTCACTTTTGATAGATCGTGCTCTGACTTCCGTGTGCCGATCACCGCCTCGGGCTTGGATACCACCACAATGTCCCCTTCACGATCTAGGGGCATATTGTAGATTTCTGCGGCTTCCTTGCCCGTTATCGCAACTTCGATTTCAGGAAGCGATTTGCAATATGCGAGCGTTGAACCAAGTGTTGTTAAATCTTTGAGGTACACTCGAACAAATGACCCCAAAGCACCGTGATGGCGAACAAAAGGGTCCGTAATGGGGCAGATCACGCGAGCTGATCTAGCTCCGAATTTTTCATGCAGTTTGTCCTCCAGGAACAGAACGTTTGGTTCTCCATCTGCATTTGACTTTCGGCTCATGCCGTGATCGCCCGTAACACCGACAATCGGAGCCAAGGAAGCCAGCTTTTGCAAACGTGCGTCAATCGCACCCATAAACTCGTCGGCTTCGTCAGGTCCTGGTGGATATTTATGTTGAATATAGTCGGAAAGAGTGAGGTATAAGAAATCAGATTTTCCTTCCTCTAGGAGCTTGATTCCAGCATCGAGCACAAACAAAGACAAGTCTCCTGAGTATTGACTCGGCGCTTGTCTTCCAATCCATTCTTCGACGTTTTCGATCCCATTCTCCTCAAGGGTACAGTCGCGAGCACATTCTGCAGAAAAACAGATTGCACCTTTGAGACCATGGGCTAATATCTTCCGGAGCTTATCCTTGTGCGTGACTGCAGCCACTCTCACCCCACGACAAGACATTTGCTCCAGAATGGTAGAACCTCTCAAGAGACTATCGGTAATCATAGTTTCCTTGCCCGTTTCCCGATCAAGAAAGAAGTTACCAGCAATGCCGATAGACGGTGGCGCACCAGTAATGATCGACACGTTGTTTGGATTGGTGAAGGACGGCATACAGCTCTTTGCTGTGGCATGGAAGCCATTCTCAACGAAGTGGTTGAATGTTGGCAGAATTCCTGATTCGAGATACTCTGGATCGAAGCCGTCGATACAAATCACCACCGTTGGTTGGATGGGCAAGTTGTATTGTCTAGAATGCAAAGTGAACTGGGTGCGTGATTCTGTCCATCTCAGGGCAGTCAGTTATTTATATCCTATTTTATGATTCGGGTATCCAATATCATCTTCATACGTGTCTAGGAACGTTGCAATTTACCTAATAGACAATGATAGATTGTCTCTTCATAAGCTGACAAATCAGGAACCTCAATATTTGGCACCTTCGCCAAATCATCCCACCGTCTTACGGCGAGCTTTGCTTCGAGCAAGGGGTCTTTCTGCACCTCTCTGACCTGAGCTTCATTGAAAGGTCCCCCCTGAGGATAAAAATCAGACCAAATCTTCTCTTCACAAAACTGAGCCATAAGACGTTATACCTGGTATCCCAACGTCCTCTTGCTTGCCTCACTCAACCAGTCATAATAATCCTTGTCAGTGGCCGTCAAATACCGCTTAGCCATGACATGGGCGCCAACCAACTCAGCCACTTTATCACTGAAACCAATAGTACGCAAGTAATACTCGCCGACAACGTCATGGCTCATCCGCCCAAGATATTCGCCGTCGGCTGCGTACATCTTATCCATCTTCTGGGCCGCTGGAATGAAGCGACCAACGTCGTGGAGCAAGGCGGCGATGACTATTTCGTCATCTTGGCCGTATACGGGATCCTTACGCGCAAGGTGGGCGCATTGGAGAGAATGTTCGAGTTGGGTGACACGTTCGCCGAGGTAATCGGACTTGCCCTGGGCGATCATATACCCGACCAGAGTTTTGACTGTTTCGCGGGTGTGCAATTCAACGGACTGCAAGGGCATGGTGGCTCCGGAAGCGTGTTTGATGCTCATATCGGCTGCCTTTGAGCATTCGGGAAAGAGTAAGGAAGTCTAAATGAATTTTTCAGGTAGTATTGGAATTTTGCGTTGAATTAGGTGTTCCTACATATTTGTAGATTGATATTCTTCTTATGGAATTTTCCAGTTCATGCCATAACAAAGGACCAGACGGAGATATGTCAAGGCATGAAGTCCGATGGTTCAGGAAATCAGCATGCTCCAATGCTTGCTTTCGATTGTTTCCACGCGGAGCAGAAACATTCTTCCGGCATGAAGAGCGCTATCATGATTGTCGGCACGAAGTGCGACTGCCTCTGGTGGAGTCCTTCGGCACGAAGTACTGTGGTGAAATATCGAAAGCATAGTAGATGAATGTAGCCTGATGGAGCTGACTGCGAGGTGAAAGAGGTATTTTCAAGACATTGCTCAGATGACAGTAATTTCAAAGGGACGGAAATCAAATTGCTGAAGTATTAATTGTTAACACTTCTCATTTTTTCATACTTTTCTCTACCTAGGTATCCATGGATTGACTCGACTAAGCAAGCTCTGAATCCGAAAGAATTACGTTTTATAAAGAGGTCCTCTCAAGAATTACAGAAAACACCAGTGCAATGTACAGCTTAACTACATCACAGGTAGAATCCTATCACCGTCACGGCTTCCTCGTTCTTCGAGTCGGCGAGCACCAACTTGTTGACCCGGCTGATCTAGCAAAGTGGGCGGAAGAAGTAAAATCATGGCCTCGTGAAAAGGGAAAATGGATGCCCTACGACGAAATCAATATCAAAGGCGAGCGTCAGTTGATGCGCACTGAGAATTTTGTGGGTTATCACGACAAGTTCAAGGCTCTTGTCTGCGGAGAGGAGTTGGCGGGTATTTTGAAAGCGTTGACTGGAGATGTAAGTCTATGAATTGTTCCCAATTCCATTCTTTTATTATAGCTAATACCGTAGCGAATTCTAGGATATGCTTCTTTTCAAAGATAAAATCAACTACAAGCAATCTCGCGGAAACGGGTTTCAAGCACACTTAGACGCCCCTGCATATGACCACATCGGCCGTATCGAGCATGTTACAGCGAACTTCGCTATTGACCCAGCCACTCCAGAAAATGGATGCCTTGAAGTAGTACCTGGAAGCCATAAGATGGACGTGCCGTGCATCAACGGCGGCTGCATCGATCCTACCTGGGAGAGCGCTCAGACTTGGCTCACGGTACCCCTGGAAGCTGGTGATGTACTGATATTCGGTTCGCATTTGGCACATAGGTCAGATGTCAATGATACAGACAAGGCGCGTGCTAGTCTATATGCCACATTCTATGGGAAGAGTGATGGGCTGGATTTGAGGGAAAAGTATTATGTGCATCGACGGGCCAATTTCCCTCCTGATCACGGTTTGTTTTGGCTACTTTCTGCTCTCTTTCTACTCATATTTTCTGATTGTTTTCTTCTCTATAGAACGTGAACCGGGTAAAGACTACACGCAAGGCTTCAAGACCTACGGGTTTGCTGCCCCCTTTTCCAAGATTGAAGACCAGGCTCCTGTTACGGCATGATAGCAGACACATTTGACAAGCCCTAGCCCTGAGCGATGTCGATATACTGTTACCTAGGTAACTATTCTAGGCTCTATTGTTATATTATTAATAGAAGCAATGCGGGGAACCCCGCTAAGCAGCCCCGGGCATTGGCCAGAAACGTCATCCTTAGTTAATCCCATTATAAATTTATCATGGCTAGATCCACGGCCAATTTGTCATTTTCATCATGCAACACACAGTTTATTATTAATTGTGACTTTGTACGACCTCCTCTCTGCATGTTTCCGTGCTATAAAATCAGACTAGAAACTCCGGATCAGTTGGGCTGATACAATCCAGTACAACTACCTATCCATGGGCAGGGAACTACTTATTCTACCACGACAGCTAAGATTGATATACAAACTTCCAACTACTGTGAAGACCTATCGTGGAATTTACAACATGGCTACTGCAACGCAAGTCAAGCTCTCCACATCGGATGCCGGTGTGTTCTCTCACAAGCCAAGAGAAGACTCGGCCCAACGCGCCAGTGAGCTCTTGCAGAGAGATATGAAGGAACATCATATTTTCTTCAATGAGAAGAGGTTCCATAGTATGATTCATCTAACTCGAGAGGGATTTTTGACCATTCTCTAACCGGAGTGCGATTTCTATTAGATCACATTGTTCATCATCTGCTCACTCTGTTTTCGTTGGGAGCCTCACCGGAAGAAATACAGGACGCTTATGACCGCGGACATAGCTATCAGCGAAAAGCGTATCCGGTGGATAACAAAGTCGTGCATGCTATTATTGAAAAATCGACTTTCAAGGATTATCTAGGAAAGGAGGAGCATTACTCGAATTTTCTTGCCTTTTTCCAGCAAGAGATTAGCACTAAGGGTGTTGCAGAAACTCTTCAAGAACATATCTTTGCAGAAGATGAACATGCAGATGACCTATTGGGCAGGCTCTTCTCAGGTAATTGTTTTTCCTTTGACCTTTTGTATAATGCAATGCCAGTGTTAACTAGGTATTACTTTCAGGCTTGATTCATCCTATAATTCATCTCGGTTTCGGTATTGAATTCAATCAACCAGCCATCATTGCCGAAGGCCTCGCCGAGGCTGCAGTACATGAAGGATGGGTGAGGCCATATCTCCAGGGCGCTGAGGACGCAGCAGGAGGGATTGGCTCAAAGCCGGGAAAGACCTTAACGGAGCTCGTACACGAACTCCGCCAGGACGAGGAGATACTTTCTAGTGTCCGTCACGACGATGCTAACCAGATGAGAGATGGGGTATTGAAACGTACCCCGGAGAAGATGAAGCATTATGCCAAACAATATACGGTGTCGCCGGAGACACTGAAGGAACAATTGGCTGAGATGATCAATGCGTTAAGTAAGTATGTCAAATATTAATAGCATCTAACTCTAACCATTCATAGTCTACATTGCCGCTGCTTCCCAGCACCCACCGAATGTAGTCAAGTATGAATTTATTCTTATACACGCCGTGAATTGTTCTATCTTCTTTTCCGCTATTTTGGACCGTCCCTGGATCAGCACCCGCGCAAAAGTCCGCTTGCTTGAGTGGAAAGGCCGCATGGACCTACTTCTATATGCATCTCGTCATTGTCCTCCCCTCTATCTTAGCGAAGTAACGAGCTACTCAATCGCTAAAACTTGGGACGAGGTTATTCAAGCCGGCAATACCCACAAAGAGGATGACGGGCACGTTGTTAAACTTATTAGGGCTATAGCACACGGCGAACAGATTACCGATCCTCTTGAGAAGCAGGGAAAGGCTAAAGGTTTGAAAATGCATGGGAATGCATGGCTTAAAGCTGCCAATATGGGTTCGCCGATATTCCCCCATGCTGTCGATGATAACCATACAAAATAAGGGCTTATGCTAATTTGAGCCGTCTCTATCAATATAGCAATTGATTCCACGGCGACTTCGACGAACAGATGGATTTTCGGAAATGGTTTCGAAGAAACATGGGCAGGCATTCCTAAACGTGCGCAACTCTAATATACCTAGGTACTAAGGTATGCACCTCCCGAGGTTGCCTCAGGGCAACTAAGTATCTTTTTTATTGAGAGTGCGATGCGTCGAATACTCATATGAATATACAGTCAGATTGAGTTAACTTGGCTAGTTGGGCTTCCAAGGCTGTGTGTATGACTTAGGGTTGGCCTTCTGGAAAACCGCCCCGGCGTCTTTATGAGTTTCCTGTGGCAGGCAATTTATGAAATCAAATCTTGGTGATTTTTAAATTGAATGTAGTATAGTTCGCGGGAGGCATCAATCAATCAAGCAGTGTATCATCAAGTGTCATTTGTAGATACGGGTCTTAGAAGTGCGAACTTCTAGTGTGAAATTTATATCTGAAGCTTGAGAGTTGTCGTCAATTGAAATATAAGCACCTCATCGAAGATTCTTGTCAGCCGCAAATAGCCTACAAAAATCACATAAATTACAGTGGGATGAAAAAAGTGTTGGCACCCCCCCAATATCGGTAACACCCGCACAAGGGTGTCAACACTTTTTTCGTGGTACTGTACCAACCACCTCAGCGGGGCTCCGTTTTGGTCGAACGGTAGATTTTCCGGTTCTCAATTTTTCATATACGTAGATGTAAGATGAGATAAAGTCCGATGCAAGAAGAAGTATATAGATCTACCAATCAGAGTACATTATTATACGCTAGTCCGCTTTAGCTGCTAGTGTCACGTGGTGATAACGATTGCCTCATCTTAACTTCCATCTCATTCTCTGGAACATCTCGACTTTACTATTGACACTACGACATACATTCATTCGAATTTTTAAAACCACCATTTTCACACAATTAAAGCACGCAAAATGGCAAACTCGAACGACGATCGCTCAACTGACACAACCACCAATACACAAAACAAGACCACGCCGCCACCCGATAACAAAGCCGATAGCGAGAACCCATTCATCGCATTCCGACGATATGCAGACGAACAGATATCTTCCATGCTCCAGGCGGTGATGGGTTTACCATCCAGTGCCGTGCCTCCTTTCTCCGATAAGTGGTTATATTTCCAAAACACCGACAACAACGACCGAGGCGCCGACCGAGAGTCTGATTATCGCTCAGACGATCACCGACCATGTCGTCGATGGGGATTTCATAGAGACGATAACTTTTTTGATCGTTGGCATTCTCACCATCGCTTCTCAGACCGCGGGTTCAACTCGTTCTTTGATGGTTTCCCAATGAATTTAGGCTCTTTTCTGTTCCCGGAAAGCATGCTAGAAGGCGACTCGCAGACGTGGCCACTTGCTTATCTTATATTCAGCCCTTACTCCCCCTTATATTTGGAAAGGTCCCAAGGTCATGACAGTCGCTATGGGAGGACCTCTTCCTCATTATTTTCATCCCGCAAGCCCGCTGATCTGGACCCCAACGAACCGCGATGGCGTGATGCCTTTGAGGACCTATTGAGAGTAACGAATGGACAAGAAATGTTGGACCGCGACACAGAGCCTGAGCGTAGCAAACAATCGGCTGAGAAATGGATAAAGGGCCTGATACAGAGAGGCAGTCTTGGGAACAACTGGCGGCTGCTTGGTTCCCAAGACTCCCAAAGTGGGCTCACCCTAGAGAGATTCCAGCAGCATGACCGTGATAGACGCGGTCAAGAACCACCACGTCAGCAGGAAGACTTCCTGGAGGATAAAATTGAAACAAAGGACATTGAGACAGAACTTGACTTGTATGATCGCTTCCTAGACGATATTTTGAATGCTCATGAACGATATTCTCGCGCCTTTGCCGATAGTCCTTTGATGCGGCTTTTGGACGAAGAACGGAGGCGTCATACACAGCGAGATAATTATTCACAAAGCTCCGAAGACACAAACATTTCAAGCAAAGATTGGCTCGAGTATACATTTGACGGAAACAAGAACTTGCTTGCTTCCCAGATGACAACAGACAATAACACTTCCGAAGAGTCCAGAGTCATTTCGACAATGACTCGCAGCGTGAGGCGCACGTTGCCCGATGGGTCGATCTTGACAAAGACAATTAAGA
The DNA here is from genome assembly GCF_000003125.1 of Talaromyces stipitatus ATCC 10500. Taxonomy (NCBI): domain Eukaryota; kingdom Fungi; phylum Ascomycota; class Eurotiomycetes; order Eurotiales; family Trichocomaceae; genus Talaromyces; species Talaromyces stipitatus. The sequence continues at coordinate 1,730,118 of NW_002990116.1, forward strand.
CCAAGCGTTTTGCCGATGGTCGTGAAGAGAGCGATGAGTCGACCGAAGTTATTCCTCCTCCCACGTCTGAGAAGAATAGCGAGGCCGTTCGGGACGTGGATAATGACAAGGATTCTCAGGGAGGCTGGTTCTGGACTCGTTGACCAATGACTTAAACACACTCACCGGTTCCGCTTTATTCCGGTAAGTTGGAACGATATCACCATGTTATATCCACCTCCACTCTATATATTGCACGCCAACTGTGCATAATCTTTTATCCTCGATCCTTTTGCATCTATTCTATGACATTTCTATGACTCCCCACTCCAAGACTCAACCAAAGTCAGGTTTTTGATTTCTATTTTCAGCGCCAATCATTCTCCTCTTGTCGCTTTCTTCCATCGAGTTATCTTCATACTACAATTTGGTAGCAAAGGCACATGACCAATGTCTATGTGATTCTATGTATATATATGTTCAGTTAGTTGACACATCCAATGAATATGTAATTAAATAGCAATTGAATCATTGCGTGACAAGGAGGGCTAAACAGCCAATTGCGGGATAGGAAGCAGTCCTTCCGGACCAGTGAAACTTGACCTTTGCCAATATCTATGATCCTGGGATCCTATAATAATGCAATAGGAAGTATTCTGAAGTTTAATCAAGTATTTTGCAAGAGTGGATTGATTGATCGGCTAAACCCATGAAGTGGTTTGGGTATGCATTCCTGTCTCTTGATTCTGCCTAGCAACCCGGGTATGATCAGATATTTCGGGCTTGTATACTTCAAATTTTCTCACAGAATTCTTGATTTTGTTTCCTCCACCTTTTCCACTGCCCAGGTGGGAAGTCATATACCTACGCACGTAACGAGTTTTCCAGGAGTATCAGGAAACGGAGATGTATTCTAAACGTGTCTCGTTTATTTATCTATGATTGTATTGCAAATCCAGAATTTTGATAAAAATGTACAGTTGAAGAAAAAATATGTATTGTGCACATCCCCATTGGTAACCATGTGTCAAAGAACTTTCAGTAGATAACATCCTTCATGTCCAAGGGTTCAAAGTGCAGGTATCAACTCCAACGGCTGTACCAGCGCGAGCCGTTCTTAATAATATTTGTACTGTTTGGCAAGGCTTATTACCAGTAAGGATGATCAACAAGACGGCGCATAATGCGTGAGATGGGACCATTGCTGCTGCTGCCCAAATCAGAAGCAACGCCGGAAATAAATCCATTGTTGGCATAAGCCTGGCTAGCATCCCAGATCATAACACCGCCAAAACTGGAGAAGGTAGCAGAGTACTCGAGGACGGGCTTGAGGGCAGTTGCAGAGAGGTATCCGGTTCCGGCAGCACCGGTGTTACCAGGAACACCGACAAAGACCTTGACATCCGGGTTGGCAGAGGTGTTCTTTGCCCAGGAATCCCAGGTCTCGAAGTTGTAGTTGTTTTGGGTGGTAGGTCCGGAGACGTAGTTGTTGACACCGCAGTAGTTGTTGTAGAATTGGACCCAGATGGCATCAAATTTGACAGCGTCGTCGAGCATCTGGTTATCAGCAGCGTCAGGGTAAACACATTGTGGTGCAGCTGTCAAGTAGTATTTCTATTTCATTTATTAGTGACCTTGTCAATATGTTTAGATCGATCATTCTAAGACGTACCTTGCTGGTGTCAGCATCCATGAGAGAGCGAAGCTCATTACCGAAAGTGGCCATGTTGGAAACAGTAGCCTCAAAATCAAAGTCGAATCCGTCGACAACGGCGTCTCCAAAGGGACGGAGAGCTGAGATATTAGAATCCGGTCCGAAGGTCTCCCAGATCAATTGAGCTCCAGCTGTAGCGGCATTTTTTGAACTGAATCCTCCTTCAGAATAGGTTGCACCTCCGATGGAAAGGAGAATAGTCTTGCCCGCGTCTTGGCATGTCTTTATATCGGCACTAGTAATAAAGCTGTTAGTCCTCTTTACATAAAGCACTGCAGTAATGGAGACAACTCACCCAACCTGAGGACAGTTCAAAAGAGAAGTACCATCAAAGGTGGTGCAGTTATCGCCAATGTTGGCAAAGTTAATCTCCGGCGCACCGCCGGGGCCGTTAATGACAGTCACAAATGCCAATTGCAAGACGTCTACATCTGAATTTTCACAGTAGTATGCGAGGTTGTGTTGCTCAAGGTCGCCGCTGGCCTGGTTGTATGAATTCTGACCCCAGTATAGGGCGATGTTGCTCGAAGAGGACAAGTCAAGGGCTGCTTGTGCTCCAATGAAGCCAGCCATTACTGCTGCTCCTGAGAGAATGTACTTTGCTGAAGACATTTCTGCGAGTCTCTAATTGATAGGGAATGTGTGTAAAGCAATGTAAGGACTGATATTGATTGATACTAGTTGAAGGAGGGAATGAGGCGCAAAGCAGACCTTGAACTTTGTCGATTGACTGTTGACTGAGAAGAAAAAAGAAGGAATGTTCGAAGAGGAAATGAAGATGGATTTATAATCTAGAACGTACATTTTGGAACTCCGCTGTTGGACTGTCGTTTAGGGTTACGTGCTCCCGGGTCATCGTTTCATGGCATCAGGCTGCGTGTACCGACGGTAACGACAGACAGGAAGTACATGGAAAGCTAGATCTTCTCGATAAGGAATACGATGTACCATTGTCATTTGAAAGTGGAGCAAAGTACCTAGTATGAAAATGCCAGTTGGAGGCGCGGAAACGCATCGTTTCCTGTTCCTAGGATCTGTTGGAATAGCTAGCTACATTCCAAGGGCCGCTACCCCCACAACCAGCCATTTATCAATGAGCTATGGAATGTAACTGTGAGTTTCTAACATCCAGGATTATGACTGACTGGGAAAGTGAAAGGAAATCATTCTCGTTGCATCGGCCTACCTATTACGAGATGGGTTTGTCGCCTGTAGTTACCAACTAGGCTACAGTGGCTACTACGTACCAATGGTCTAGCTGCTGTTAGGTCACATGTAGGCTATTTTAGTCTGTTACCTATAATTTTGAATTATTGTAACATGGATCATTGTCGTCTAGAAAGTGCATGGATGAGTACTGGTGATTTCGACATGGGTTGAACGTAGACTGGTCAGACCAGCGATGCTACTATCTCAAGCCACAAGTCTCCCCCACGAGACACTAAGCGCTGTCGATCAATTTACTAATTGTACAAGCATACCTAGGTAAGTACCAAAGATATGGTTGTTGACAACATAGCAAGGTCCATAAAATATGAATGACTTTTAGATACTTGGAGCACATTGTATTCAAAGTGATGTATGCAGATTTCAGGATCGCCCAGACATGCGACAAAGTCACCGGGAATTGCTTTCCTGGTTGGGGAACTCGACGCCAACAATACGAGATCAGCTCAAGAGATAGCGCATATGGTGCTCCGAGCATATATGCAGAGGGCGTCTCGGCACATCATATGGATGACTACTGCAGGACGTGTGATATGACCCTCTCAGGAACCGGTGATACCGGAAGTACATACATGATAAGATTTGTCACTATTTTTTATGAACGGGTAAACTATATAATTGGTCAAGAATTCGAAAAGTGGTAGTCTCTCTGGTGAATATTCGCACATGGCAGTTGGTGTTAGGTTGATCAAGTATGCTGACCAACTCTTAAAGTAACCCTTACTACGAACGGCCATGATTGCTGTGCTGAGTAATAGTGCGTGATCGTATGCCAATTATTTTATTTCATTTATGAAATGCAAAAATAAACTCTTTTACGAGATATTGTCTATCGTACAGGATGACTATCTATGTACACGGGAACTACAGTCAGTATGTAGCCTCACATCTGAGGAGGCGTTGCAAGGTGTTCTTGCCACCAGATTCTGAGTTTCGAATTGATGGTGAAGTGAAATTTAGCTTCTAGACTTCTTGTTTCATGTCCATAAATAGATAATTAGTTAACAAAATTAATTATGCTTCGATTTCCTGACTGTGTTCATATGCAAAAGAGACTACTTGGGACAATGTGTCAACAGAGACGGACCTGCATAGTCAGAGTTCCCACGCTTCGGGCATCTTTGTGACTACTGCCAATATATCATTTACTTGATATGGATAGAAGCACCGAAGATAACTTATCAAGGCTGCGGGGTCCGGAAACTCGAGGATGAAGGTTGACGTTGCATCCAGTCGATTTAGCCTCCCCTTCATACCCTTCATACAAACTAGATATGTTAGCACTAGTATCTTACTCGTTAAATCGAAAATACGTACAGAGGCATTGAAAGTCTTTTTTTCTAACTTCAGGTCAGTGAAGCTGTTCAGTGACTTACTGGCCTAAGAGTATGGCCATCTTTGACCTTCCATTGAATTCCGAGGTAGAGTTCCATGGATAAATAACACCTAGGTTAGGGCCGTTAGGCATAGCAATGGATTGTATGAGATCTAGATTGACACCATCACATCCAAAGTGAACAGGAACGCGACGCGCACTTGATTTCTATTGGAGCACGGTAGTTTCAGTATGCCTTGAGAACCTCGGCAAAAACTGCGAATAATTACGAATCGAATATGAATAACGAGTTGCAAAAACCCTACGAATACGAATAAGCAAAATCCTCATTCGTGTGCACCTCTACTCACGGCAGTAGCCAGTATCGCATTAACACGTTTTGAATTGTTCAAGGAACCACCAATCATCGAGATAAAAGTATACTAGGTTTTATGTACAATCCTACCGGACTCTATACAAACAAAATTGAAAGAAATAACATTGAAGAAAAGCTGAGATTAGGTACGTAATTAGAAAACGATGTAACCATAATCATTTCCAAGACCGTTATATGGTGGTCTAAGACGCTGATCATACCTAGGTACTCACTAAAATCTTGGGGCCCTAGTGATGATCGATTAGGCAATTAGGAGAATCAGAGAAAATTTCCTATAATGGCAATTTTCGCTGGTATGCTCATGAGCTGAGTGCGAGCTATAAGATTCATCACTATGTCGAAAATATAAGAGATTATCATTTGATAGATGTTTACTGCACGTCTAGGCGCATTTCTTGATGAAATTATGTGGATTAGCGGTTGAGGGCATTCACGGCTCGTTTTAGGGCTAGAAAGCAAAGACCAACACCCGACCTATAGTATAAATGGGACAGATTCAATGTTCCTAAGAAACGACAATCGCTTCTCTTTTTCAATTATTGTGGTTGATCAACTTTCCGTGCTTTGCCCATAGGATATTAGAATTGTTACATGCAAATAGAGCAGGTGAACCTGTCGATACTGGTGGGTGTTTGGGCTCCAATATTCGAGCGAAGTTGACTAGTAGAAGGCACCCGAATGCATCGGTAAATACGAGCACACTAACACACCTGAGCATTTAAGTTTACAGCTTTGAATATCGAGGGAAAGTATTAATATTAGAATACCTAGGTATAATCCAACTAGGAACTGGTAACATGAGTCAAGCAGAAAAGATTACAGTATCACAGAAAGAAGCAAACATCGAAACTTTTCAGCAACCGCTGGTATTTGACCGCTTCACTTGGATGGCGTTAAATCAAATACGACACCGAGCGTCCTGGAGAACCGCACGATATGGGAGTAGATTGTTGGTGCAAAGATGATATGACAACACCCAATCACGTGGGCAGAGAATTTGGGATTGATGCAGTGACACGACTCACACTGCTCTATTCCGCCTCCTCCTCTTCACGAGCTGTACTTAAGGAATACCGGCCCTCTAGTTTACCGTGTTGTTCATGCTCTATCGTGACTCGCGATAGATTTGCCAGGATGTTCTCCATTTGGATATCGCCCTTACTCCTCGACTTGCGTCCGAGATTGTCCAACCATTCGAGTTTATTGAGCGTGAAATAAACCAAAGCAATGACAATAGTCACGCCGAGTGAGTAACCCCATATCCGCACTACGGTAACTATATCTGTCCATCCATTGTGTGTCTCATGGAACTGGTCAGCTGGACGGATCGGCATATTTTCGTTGGTGAACCATCCAAAGAGGCAAAAGATTGTGGCTAGAATGTCGACTCCCACAATTGCAGCTACCAACGGAATCGAGGGCAAGGTGTCTGCTCCTCTTGTGACAAATATCAACCAATTCTCGGTGAGTGCAACTTCGAGGAAGAGAACTTCTTGAATCGAACCCCAATTTTGGATAATACCGCCGTTAGGGAGGAACATCGTGCCTCGAATGACCCAAGTTCCCAAAGCCAACAAAATCCCTAATATAACAGATATGAACCAGATCTTTGGTAGCTGCCATTCCACAGGTCTCAATTCAAACGAAGCATTGTCATAGGCTACTGCCACTGTCGCCAAATCAGCAAACAGTGCTAGAAAAACAATCAGTTCGACTCGAATCGTCTCGTTGAGAATAATCATAGTGGTAACCAGGTAAATTTCCAAATGTAAACACAGAGCAATTCGGTATTGAATATAAGCTTTCATACGATGAAAGATTTGACGGGCCACTTTGATCGATTCAATTATGGTAGATAAGCCCGGAGCCAAAAACACGATATCTGATGCCGACTGTGCTGCTTCTGATGCTCCTTCCACGGCTATACCGCAGTCTGCTTTTTTCAAGGACGGTGCATCATTAACTCCATCGCCGGTCATTGCAGTTAGATGTCCTCGTTCCTGAAGCATTTGAACAACTTGGTATTTATGTTCAGGAAACACTTCTGCGAACCCGTCGGCTTTTTCGACCAAATCATGAGCCATTGCACCGCTCAGACCGCCGTGAATGAGGCGTTCTGAATTGTAAACCTTAGTACCCAATGCAAGCATCTTGCATGTCTCCTTTGCGATAGCAATGGCATCGCCGGTGAGCATTTTGACACTAATTCCAAGAGCTTGGGCTTCAGAGATTGTCTGCGCAGTATCCTCACGTGGCGGATCAAACATTGGCATCATTCCGAGTAATTGCCAGTCTCCTCCTTCTTTCTGGACTGCCACTCCAAGAGACCGAAAGCCACGATGTGCGAATTCCTGTGCTTTCTTTCTGTAGAGATCTGCAGTTCTTTGGGAACACTTCGCCAATCCTAAAACTGCTTTTGGAGCTCCCTTAGTACAGATATATCGGACGCCATCACATGTGCAAACTGTGACGATTCGTTTTGATACAGGGTCAAACGGCGTGAACTTCTCTGTTTTCCAGCCGGCCCGCAATATTTCCTTTGCCTTTGGATATTGTTTGAGAGTCATTAGTGTGACTTTGTCAATGGGATCCAAAGATTGTATGTTGTGGGAGGATGCAAGAACAGCCACTGCCATCATCCAATTGACATCGACCCCTTCCGCTACATAGGGATTCCTAATACTCAATTTGTTTGCAGTTAAAGTTCCCGTTTTATCGGAACACAAGATATCAACGCCCTAGCCATATTATTAGCTGTCTTCGTTTTCAGGTTCAGTGATAGGACAACGGATTTATGCTTACTGCAAGTGACTCGATAGCGGTAAGTTTCTGAACAATTGCCTTTCTGCGTGCTAGATAGGCCGCACCAACAGCCATAGTCGTGGTGGTGACAACAGGTAAACCGACGGGAACCCCAATAATCAAGAGCACCAGAGTATATTCCAGCAATGTCTGTTTACCGGGGCTCGCAATAGGAATATGCCTCCAGAAACCGCCGATCCATGCCGCCAGAATCCATGCCATCACCAAGATCAACAATGAAGTGCCGATTGTATCCATTACGATTTCAAAATGACCTTTGTCGGTCGCCCCTGCAACCATGCTTGCAGTTCGCCCAACGAAAGAAGTTTTTGCTGATGTCTGAACAACGGTATACGCTTTTCCGCGTTTGCAGTTTGTCGTGTAGTAAACAGGCTCTCCCATATGTCGATCAACGGCATGAGATTCACCAGTAATAGCCGAGTGATCACAAGCAAGAATCGGATAGCCTTTCCGACTTGGTTTTTCTTCTTCGTCGTCGTTTGATTGGGCACCTGCACTTCCTTTCCTTTTTCCTTCCTTGTCCTTATTCTGGTTCCCATCAGGCTGTTTCTCGTCTTCCTCTCGCTCCTGTCCTCCTTGTTTATCTTTGTCTTCCTCGCCTGAAGAATCTTCAAGAGCGCCTTCTGCTTCCATCCTTTTGAATTCCTCGAACCCATTCGGGTCGTCATAATCGCAAATTACTTTGCAGTCAGCTGGAACAACGGTTCCCTCTTGGACAATAACCTAATCAATTTAGTTCTATCATCCAACCCTAAACTCCATGTCATACGTACCACGTCTCCTGGTACCAGCTCCCGAGCTAGTACCTCGCATTCGCGTCCATCACGAACTACCTTACATCTCAATGCAATATCACCTTTTAGGCTTGCTACGACGTCCGCGGCTTGCTTTTCCTGATACCATCCAACCGTGGCGTTGAGGAATAGGATTCCGATGATCACTCCAAAATCAACCCAGTCTTTGAGACCGGCAGCGAGAAGTACAGCAAGTTCCATGACTTTTATCAACCGCAACCAATCAGCAGAAATTCTGATTATGACATGTCAAATCTTGATTTCACCTACCGTACAAGATTGGACCTTGGAAGTATGACATGAATTTCGCTATTGGGTTTTCCTTTTGCGAAATCAGTTCATTCCATCCAGCACGACGCCGACGGTTGATCACTTCGGCCTCAGATAGGCCTTGTTTGATATCAGTGAGGAGCCACTCCTCTGGAAATAGTTGCTTCCCTTCTGCTGCCCCTGTTGCAGGCACAAATTCTCTCCGCCACGGTGCATACCACACACGTTTCATCTCCCCTTCCTCCGTCTCAACCTCTGCTGTCCCTGGCTCTCTATAAACTGAGACATACTTAACCAACCTTTCATATTCGTCAAGACTCGGATCGTTCGCAATGCTGATGGCTCGGGACATTCTCCTCTCAGCACGAGACATGCGTCTTGAGGTACGTGACTGTTGCCCTTCCACATCGCTGGAAGCACGGGGATTGCCTGACATCCTCTCAAAACACAACTTTCTTGATCTTATGGCTCCTAGTTTATGTATCAACTAGCATAAGAGGTAGGTAGGATCGGTGTTCTCTTGAAAAGTCGTTCAAGATTGTACTTGGACTACCTGGAAGTTAAGATTAGAAGCGAATGACGGATGCTGCCGGCTAGCTTTTGCTATGTTCAAACGAATGACACGATTCAAAAGAGAGAATCATATGGGTTTAAACTCACCGTGACGTAGTGGAGAGGTAGTTTCAGCTCGTTCCTGGCGGCATGATTGTATTTTGAAAGGATTTGCACTCAAACCCTCATAATAACTTTCCAACCCTCCCAACCTGGTAATCGATCTGTTGTGTAATTATTATTCTCTTCGATGGTCTCGAACCTTTTCTTTGTATACCATACTCACAAATACGTCCAATGACGACAAGTAGGCTCGAAGGGACTGGGCTTAGAAGCTGGTACATGTAATTATCATTGGATCGGAGAATCAACGCAACTCAAACTGAATAGAATAACCGTGGAATGATTCCATGAATTTGCAGCGGATATGCTGAACGACGAGTATAAATCATAAGCTGATTGCAGTTTGACTTCCCGGCGAGGCCGACTCGAAAGTTAGCTGATGCAAGAGGCTCCATGGCGTATAGTGTCGAGCATGAATGGTATGGGATGCATTACTGAAGGTAAAAAGGATGGTGAAATAGAGAAATGAGAAGAAGTCACGATGGCGGGGGAGACTGGGCGTGACTTCCCAACTAGGAAGGAAAGGCAGGAAAGGAAGGAGCTAGCCAACGCGTCGTGATCTCGTAAATAAAACAACGGAAATGGAACAACTTCATCCTCAAACGTACATACTTACGACTATTCTTACATATGCAGCCTCTCCCATACTACAATGGGCTTATCCCCTGCCCAGGTACAAAAGCTCCTTTTGCCCAATTTTAAAGCTGTCACTGAACATATTATAGGCCATCGCCATTATCGTAGTCCTATCGTTTTTGTTGCTGTTCTTACACAAAATCCTCTCGCCTTGGGTAGAGCTCCCTCGACTCCCCGAACAATGGCTCGCGTTTCGCAGCGGCCTAGCTTGGACGATATTCAAAGACCGAGTGGGATTCTCTGAAGATATGGTGTTGGATCATGAGAGTGGGTTCGCAATTATTAGCTCTGATCCTGGAAGAGTATGCTGGAATGCATTATGGGTTTGTTCCCGCCTCATACATTGTTTTCGAGCATATCTGACTTGAAGCACTAGGGCCGTAGCCACAACCCTCATCAGCAAGGCCGGCTACTGCTCTACCACTATGGCGGCTCGGGCAGTCTTCGAGAAATGGAACTGGTGAACTTCCCTGACAATTTTGATTTCCATCCCCTCGGCATGGGTCTGTATCGCGAGATGGAAGATAGCCATCCAAGGCTGTTTGTTGTTAACCAAGGTGATGACAACAGCAGTGTCGAGATCATGGATATCGATTACGAAGACGCTCGGGCAGTCCATGTATGCACCGTGGAAGACAACAACCACACCATACGTTCTCCAGTTTCAGTTTCTCCTGTGTCTTACTCGTCGTTCTATGTCACAAATGATCAGTGTTTGATCCGTCGCAGACATCCAGTTTTGTCTTTTACCGAAAGAGTGCTTGGTCTTCCCTTGGGGTGGGTGACGTTTGTGGACTTTAGCATTCAGGCGCGGCCAATATGCACCATTGTCGCAGGAGGGATCCCCTTCGCAAGCGGAATACTAGTCACGCCAACCGGGAAAGAAGTTCTCGTCGCTTCGAATAGCACGGATACTGTTCGAATATATGAACGCAATCCGGATACCAATACGCTTTCGAGCAATTATAGCAGCGTATATATGACCTTTCATCCGGAAACTCTCAGTTTCGATAAATCCTTGGACATCGACGATCCCACAGTATTCAATTCTAATGGTTATTTTCTTCGTGGAGTGGTTGCAACGGGATCTCCGGACGCGGGCCGGTTGTTTTGCATGGCTACAAACCCTCATGGATGTGCTGCACCATCCGTCGTCGCAGAGATTCGTCGAGGGCATGGTCCTGATCTTAGTCCGTTTCCTGGAAGCCTTTTTAATCTGCTCAGTAAATACTACGCTCGCACGTTGTATGCAGGTATGTCAATGTCTTTGAGTCTGTTAAATCTATCCTGACTTCTCATTTAGATGACGGTACCAACTACCCAAGCAGCACATCTGGCGATATGGATTCCAAACGAGGTCGTCTTATTGTTAGTGGGGTTTATGCAGATGGACTTCTGGATATCACATGGGATCCGAGAGAAAATCGACATTGATTGAGCAAGAACTTGTGTAATGAGAATTGTGTATAGCAGCGTATACTTATTTCATTCAGCTTTGATTCTTTTCGAGTCTGAGTGATTTTGCTGTACCAGTCTTCACCAGCATCCCCGTCTCGTGTGCTGATCACACGTTTTCTCTCCATGGACTGGGGCCTGTAAGATCCCTACCTTCAGGGGAGCTAAGATCACGAGCATCAGGGTTAAGGAGAGGGCTTTCTCCTGCAGGAATGTCATCCCGGGACGCAGCCCGAGCTTCTTCCGTCGACTCGGCGTTTTCAAACACAGTATCGCTGTATGGAAGCAGTCTCGGGCCAGTAGATTCACCGCGCGACTCACTCCTAGCATATGTGTCGTTAATCCAACCATTCCGTCGGGCTCTAAATGCATAAACTCGTCCTGTACCAAAATTTGTCACGCCCAACTAGCGAATCCAATCCCCAATTAGTTATCACGAGAGCTACTGGAAGGAAAGTATATAATAAATGACTGAACGGAGATAGAAAAAATACCTTGATACCCCAACCCAAAACAGCAGCAACCAACACCAAAACAGCCACCCGTCTCTCCTGCTCACTCCAAGGCTGTAGGCAACTCTGCGTATACCCCGTCGTCCTCTCGCAGGCATTATCCCCGTGATTCGCATCTTTGAACGGCCAGGCTCTGTCTCGTGTGCTCCGCAAACCACAACATTGTAACTGATCTTGTATTGTGCGGATACTGTTCACATCCTTGTTGTGATAGTATTCCTGCCAAGCTTGCTCTAGATGGCAGTTGTTATCGCTCGGTGAGACGTATGTTGCGGTGAGAGTGGCGATCACAACGGGTAGAAGAGTCAGCGATTGATCAGCGATGAAATGTATGATTGGGTTGATTAATGAGATGAAAAATGATGATCGCGAGCTTCCTGACATTGGGATAATGCCGCTAACCGCAGTGACAGAGGTAGTATGGCTACCATTCTCGTCCGATGTAGTCGAACTTGTGATTTGATTCTTCGGGGAGTTATTTTGATTCCGCTGATATCGAGATGCGAGTATGTTTGCCATCAGTGCGGACAGGAATGGAAGTAATGGGTAGAGCGTGGATATTGCTCCTAATGAGGTTGGGAAAGGGAGGAATAGCGAATTGATGCGTGACCAGGCGATTCTTTATCTCATTAGAGGTTCTTTCACTTCAACTTGAGAGAGTTGGCTTACCCTCCGAGAGTGATGGAAATCACAGTGCTCTAATGATAACAGTAACTGTTTAGCAGATAAGTCAACAACCGAAGCAGGAGATACTTACTAAGAGAAACAATGTAACCACCACACCGGTGTTGATGGCAGAATAAGTAGCGGGCATGGCGCTTTGATGATTCTTTTCCCCAAGTAGATTGATTCTTGATGTTAGCAAGCATTTGTAATGTTTTAAGAATGAAGAGATGGGAAACTTGTCGATAATCTGGGGAAGCTTTATATCAAAGAACCCTAGGTGGGGCACACAGAGCATACATGCTAGAGCTTCGTGATTGGTATATATCAGCCAGGGTCTGTTTAGGTGAGATCGTGCCAGTTTATAGGCAAATGAATTGAGAATAATTGAAGAGTTAGTAGCATGAAAATACCATACAAAACGATTTGACTGGATATATCTCGGGATTATTTTCAATTCATTCAACTAATCGGAGTATCCCAGAGCACTTTTGAATCTTGAGGAACAACAAGATACATTCATAGCTGTTGTTAAGTTACACGATAGTCTTCATATCTAGTTGTTTGTCTTTCCAGTTGGGATCTCGAAGAACACAGCTGGCTTGCCATCAGCAGCAAAAGGACGATCACAACGATAGAAGGTCTTGCGCTCGAACTGAATGATATCGCCCTCCTTGATGTCTGCAACGTTTCCATCGGCAAAAGCTTGCTCTCTCCATTCGGTCTTGGGGTTCAGGAAGTCTTCGAAATTATCCTCTTCTTGAAGGGAGTCCTTTGTCAAAAGGTGGTCGAAGTGGACAAGCTCAACTGGGATGAGCGAGAGACCTGCGCTAGACAGCCAGGTGACCTTCTTGTCGGTCTTCTTGACATCTCCTTCGAGGTGCAGCTCCAATTCGAGGTTGGTCACGAGATCGCCCGACTTTTCAATCTTCCGGACTATGGCATTACCCCATTTCATAAGGGTGATTTCTTCATCCTGTTTGAATAGTTTGGCGTCCTCCTGCTCCAGGATGATATTTTCACTGAAAGCCACCTTCTTCATGCCAACCTCGGGGTTCTTGTCATGCTTAGGCTTATCGACAATCGATGGAGCAGTGGCTAGCGGAACAGAGTCTCCCTTAACATAAGCTGTAACCACACCTTCTTTCAAGATAGCAGTGTGGCGTGGCGAGATAGGGTCAATGTACCTCCTGTTCGTAGCCTAGATAATTGTTAGTCCTGGTGCAAGGAGAACGCTGCGAATTGAACATACCCAGAAAATAGTCCAGTCCAAGTTAACGATGTTGCGACTTGGGCCTTGCTTGAGGATGAATTCTCTCAGTGCAGGGATTGTCATGCCTCTCCGACGAATACCCCTGATGGTTGGGAAACGGGGACTATGACCCTAAGTTAGCGAGGTCGGTCATAATATATATTTTATGCAATAAACGTACTCATCCCAGCCCCAAACAGCGCCACTATCAACCAACTTAGTCAATTTACGCTTGGAAAGCAAAGTCCGCACAAAGTTCATGCGAGCAAAGTCCCAGATCTGAACCGGGCGGAGTTTTAGCGCGTTAAGCATCCACTCGTATTGTGGATTTCGGTCTCTGTACTCGATGGTTCTCAACGCATGGGTCACGCCTTCGACAGAATCAAGGATAGGGCAGGTAAAATCATATGTAGGGTAAACCTTCCAGGTCGATCCAGTACGAGGATGAGGTGTCAGCTGGCATCTGTAGATGACCGGGTCTCTCATAGCCTTGTTCTTGTTGTCGAAAGAAATCTTAGCTCGGATACACCATTTCTGGCCCTCTTCAGAACCAGTCTTCATCTCCTCAAAGCGAGCCAAGTTTTCCTCGACGGAAGCATCACGACGCTTGCTGGGAATTCCGTTCATTCGCTCGTGTGCCATGGTCTCCTTGTCGGTGTCATCTGCATATGCATGTCCTTCCTTGATGAATCGGATACAGTAATCATGCAGCAGTTGGAAGTAATCCGAAGAGTATGAAACTTTATCTGGTTTGATGCCCATCAAAGCACAATCCTCTTTTATTGCATCGGTGAACTCCTCTTTCTCTTTATTAGGATTAGTGTCGTCAAAACGCAGCAAAAGTGTACCCTTGTACTTTTCATGGGCGAAGTAGTCGTTCAGGAGAGCCGCCTTTGCGTGACCAATGTGGAGATATCCGGATGGTTCTGGAGGGAAACGAGTCAAAACACCTTGCTCAGTGTTCTTCAGAGCAATTTCGTAACTGGCACCTGCCTTGGACGCAGCAGCCTTCTTGGCTTTCGCGGCAGCGTTCACGGCATCAACAGCAGCGGCAGTCCAAGGACAAAGCTCCTCCAAGAAACGGAACCAGCGAGTCAAGTTGATCAACGTTCCTTTCTTTACTGCAGTTACAGCAACACGATTTCCGCGGAGTGCACCCCAAATAGCAATGTCGGGAGCGGACAAGGAGTAACCAACGAGGAACGAGCGAAGGGTCAGATAAGAATCCAGAGTCTGAAGTGGTGCTTCAAGAGCTTTGAAGTCTAACGGGACGTATTGGTTGACTCGAGATAACCATTGTTCCTCCTATAATACGTGTAAGAAACAAAGCTTCTCGCAAGGGGATCACTTGGCAAGGACATACCTGAGCTTCGTATCTGCTCTTGAGAAATGGGAATTGAACACGGAGCTCAGCAATTACAGCATTGAGACCTTGAACAGTCTCTCCACTAGCACCAGTGAACTCGATCACATCACCGCCAGGTAGTGTAGGGACATTCTCATAAGTGATTTCAACAACTGGACTGGGTCTTGCCTCATTGACGGATGTTGCGATCAGTGTAGCGGGCAGCAGACCGGCAGGATTCGCCCCGGACGCACAAACCAATTTGCAGGTCGCCATGTTGGGGGTTTGTCTTTTATTCCTACTCAAAGAACAATCGATAATAAAAGTAGATCAGAGAGAGAAAAAGTTGAATCATGGCGGGGTGTGAATCATACAAAAAACAGG
Source organism: Talaromyces stipitatus ATCC 10500 (assembly GCF_000003125.1). Classification (NCBI taxonomy): domain Eukaryota; kingdom Fungi; phylum Ascomycota; class Eurotiomycetes; order Eurotiales; family Trichocomaceae; genus Talaromyces; species Talaromyces stipitatus. The sequence goes on from NW_002990116.1 coordinate 1,745,559, forward strand.
TGATCCGATACCCCACAGCGAATCCCAGAAGATCCACTGAAGGGAAGAAATCTCGGTGCAACCTTTTTCCGCTCCTTTCAAAGCTCCGAAAAACATTCGGCAAATCTAGTAGGTCGGTCCAGTCTCTATACATTCGATCCAGTGTCGCGGTGTCAACAGCAAATGGCTTACGCCTTTCGAGCCTTGCCGGTGACGGCCGGCCATATATCAGCATCGTGCCGATCGACTTTGCGACAGAACAGTGCCATTGCCCCTTTCCTCTATCCACTGGGCCAGCAACAAGTCCGCACGGCGACCAGTAATCCCCAAGCCAAGGGAAAGAAAAACAAACAAAAAGAGTCAAAGAAGAAAGTCAAGGGTGCACGGGACTACCAACAGAAAGATTTGAGTCTGATTGATCAATATGCCTTGTGCGATGCGATGAGGTACGTTGTATTTTAGTCACTGAATGGTTGGTGTGCTTATTGGACTATAGATACATCCGCGCTTTCGAAGTCGGTCGCGATCGTGAGCGATCTAAATATGAGATTCATATTCGATTAAAGTCGAGGAAGGACGGTCCTGTCATTCGCAACATGGTCCGATTCCCTCACGCCGTACAGACCGAGTCCAGAATCTGTGTTATAGCGCCTCCAGGATCGAAGCACGCAAAAGACGCCCTTGAGGCCGGTGCTTCGATCGTTGGCGAACAAGAAGTTTTTGAGAATATTAAGAAAGGAATCATTGAATTTGAACGGTGTATATGCCATACAGACAGCCTTGATGCCTTGAATAAAGCTGGTTTGGGTCGAATCCTCGGTCCTCGAGGCCTGATGCCCAGTGTCAAGACCGGCACTGTTGTGGACGATGTCGGTATCAGAGTGCAGATGCTGCGAGGTGGTACCGTTTACCGTGAGCGAGACGCCGTGATCCGCATGCCAATTGGACAGCTGGGCTTTTCGCCGGATCAGCTCCGTGACAATCTGCGAGCCGCTCTGGAGCAGGTTAAGAAGGATACCACTCAATTGAGTGATCGTGTCCCCAAGGAGGTTTATGAAGTGGTACGCACACGACATCAAATCTCCTCTTCTCGTATTATTGTGCTAACGAGATACAGGTATTGAGCTCAACCAATGGTCCTGGCTTCAGTCTCAACGGAGACTTTAGATCCGACAGCTCCCCCGAACCGGCATATTTGACTGGATTGTAAATTATCTTTTCTTCATACATGTATTGTTAATTAGAAATATTTCATTCATGGCGTTCCATGGTATCTATCAAAGCTCCTAGGCTATTTCCGGTTCAATCACCGACTCCACGCTATGCAATATACTATTCGGTCAAAAGTCGTAAAACTAGTCTCCTGCAAACTGTTATATGGAAAGCTGTTTGAGAGCAGAAACCGCGTTGGATTCGGCCTTCAATGAGTCATAAAATCGTAAAACTTTGACCGTACGAGCTTCGTCTTTGTTTCCACCTTTCCGAGACTGCTTGAGTGCCGTGTCCAGGTCGAGAAGTAACGTGGACCGAATCTTCTCAAGACGGGGTTGTTGGCCAATTAGAAAAGGGTGATCTGAGCCTATTCGTTCAGCTTCGGAAATGATATATAGATATTTTTGTAGGTGACCCTCCAGTTTTTTTATTGATATTATGGTGGATTCGTCCTCTTCATCTTCAGAATCGCTCTCGCTTTCAGTGTTGTCGGAAATAAAGCCCTCCTGATCGGATTCGATATCTTCAGACGCAGTAGTTAACGCATTCGAATTCTTCGCATTGGCAATCATCAACCGCTGTTCAAGCTCTTCTATTCTTTCCGCAATATCAAGCAGAGACCTTCCAACGTTCGCTTTTATCCTGTACGCTTTCTTGTCTTGTAGAAGGCGTTCCATCTCAGTTTTCCGGGCTGCGACTTTGGCATGGATTGCTGTAACTTCTCGCTGGAAGCCTAGCAGTCCAACACTGATTTCTTCTACTTTCTCTTCCCCTCCTTGAAGAGCGCCGCCTAGAGACAGGAAATCTTGGTAGTTCTCATTGACTACATCAAGCAATTCTTTGTTTAGTCCTTGACTCAATTCTCGGAGTTCCAGGCGCAAGTCTTCAAGGGTCTGATGTCGATTGGTCAGAGTCGAGAGGAATTGGGCTGGATCAAATTCTGGAGCGAGAAACGACGATCGCGATAATGGTTTGGGAAATGGAAGGTCTGTGGTGTTTTCGTCAAAGTCGGACCCTGAATCGTCAGAGTCGGGGAACTGTCATACTCAATCAGTCACTATTGATCAGAGGTATAACAGTAGGCGGCACATACATATTTCTTGCTCATCCTGGCGACGCTCGCAAGAAAAGGGCTCTGGTTTTCAGATTTATCTGCTTCTCGAACGCGGGATGGTGTCGCAATTGTGGTTGGCTGGTGGTTTGGCTGGGGATGGTTAGCTCCGCGGAATGAGCAGTCAGTCGGAGGAAGTTGACCCCTCCTTGGCAATATCCAACATGCAACACAACACAACACAGCTCAACCTGCCAACTCACTCCCTGCTGCATACCCATTCCTCCTGGGTTTTTCCTATCTTGATTTACTGTTGAGCTACCGAATCGCGTATTTTAGGTCTGTTTCATTATTGTTCCGCTTTTCTGCAGGCTGAATATGCAGCTTGCGTCGACGTCCAATCTAATCCTGATGCCGTCGTCCTAATCCAGATTGTACTGGTGGATTCTTGACTCGATTGTACGTATGTCTCTGCACTTGAACAGCATTCTTTAAATCCATCTGCCGACAACGGTCAGCCACCATCCTTCTGTACTACTGCGGCCAGCAGCCTATTCTTGCGTGTCTCTTCCCTGTCACGCACGACTACGTAGCTTTAGCGTTGGGGATTACCTAGGTGGGCTGTGGCGGTCGATTAAGTTGTTCTAAGTGTATGTGTTCACATGGGTGTCCTGCAGCAGAACGTGGACAAAATGGAAGCCAGATCTACAATGATCTCGACCGACCGGAATGACGGATCTCGTCTGTCATCTTCCTTACCACAACCAGTTTTGTCTCGGGGAATTCCTCCGTCTTTCTTATCACCAAATGCTTCCTCTTCTTCCTCTCAATCCCGCCAAAGTCCGTCAATACTAGACGAATCGACATTGGCACGGAGAATTGCCACTCAGCGGCAGTTATACGGGAGTTCGAAGCCTTTACTACGGCGACTTAGAGAAAGCCAAGATAACAGACATAAAAGTGGACGTTCATCTAATTTAGCTTCGCAGCCAGTACTCGTCAGGGCATATACTCCTGAGACCAACAATGCTCGGTCGTCTACAAAGATGTCTTCAAACCCCACAGCACAGCAAATAGATCTACCCCCAGTTGAAGAATTTGGCATTGATGCAATTCTTCGCGCAATTGAACCGGATATCCGGAGCACATTAGACTCCATCGCGGAAATATGCGGCAGGAGCAAACTGAGTCTCGCAAATGAATATGGAAGCCATATTGCTCCATTTGGCGAGGTTAACGCTCCTCCGGGCAATCTTCTAGCTATCCAAGAGACCGCTGCAGATAATGCCGAAAGTTCAACAGACGTCGATGGCCATATTGTGATTGTTGACGATGACAATCATCTATATGATTCACCCTTAGGTCTACTAGACGATCTCCGGCAGACGGCATTGGCGACTGGGTACCAACAGACTTCACGGGCAGTCCATGAAGGTGACGTGAGTGACCCTCGTACTGGAGCTGCGAGACACGGAAAGAATCCCGAGCACAGGACGCAAGCTTCGGCATTCCCAGCAACAAGGATGAACGAATTCGCTGTCACATCAAAATCAGCTAGTACGGCCCTCTTAGGGTACACCGCGTCGAAAACCAAGGCTACCAAATCATCAACCACAACTTCTCCAGCTTTACTCTCCGAGATTCGCCTATATGCTCAAGGGAATAGGTCCTCCTGGCCATCGGTGCCTCCAGATACACCAAAGGGCTCTCCTGTACTGCACGCATCATCATTCACTGGCAACGCTAGTCGTACTCAAAACACCGTGGCTGACAGAATTTCTTTCTTGGCTGAAGTACAAGATTGGCTGAATTGGTTGAAGAGTGTTGTTCAGCGAGAGACTGCAAATCAGGTGGCCTGTTCTCACTCATATTCCGCAGAGAATTCTCTGAGGGCATTACTTGTTAGGGATCAGGACCATGGCGTTCCCGTTCCCACGGCATAAAGGGAATTTGGTTGACAATCTTAGCATTAAGATTTGGGTTTATCTTCACGATGTACTGAAATCATGATTCATAATAGCGATTGGAGTTATTATACGTTTTTGATGTTTATAAGGGTATAATTGAAGCTTCAATGAAGCGCACTTTCTATGACTTTTGGTATAATACATATATCAACGCATCTAACATAGAAATTACCACCAAACCCACTCGAAAGACCATATCTCTCTAATTCAATTCGCCTTCAATCTTACTCAGAAGTTGCTTAGTGAACTCTTCAAAGATGGGATGTGACCAGCAATCCTTGTACTTATCCACAAGTAACCTATCATCATCCTCAAAAGGATTCTGTTGCACATCCTCCGCAGCATCAGCCTCTTCATCGTCGACATCACTATCGATACCATCATCCCCAATCTTCTGGCTCTCAACAAGCTGGCCAAATTTAACATCAACCGGAACCCGTCCCAAAAACGGAATCGACATCTCCGCAGCCATAACCTCCCCTCCACCACGAGAAAAAAGGTTACTAACTTCTCCACAGCATGGACATGTATAACCTGACATATTCTCTATTACTCCCAAAGTGGGGATTTGCGTCTTTACGCAGAAGTTGATTTCTTTGCGTACGTCGGATATTGCGACGGCTTGAGGGGTTGTTACGAGGACTGCACCGGCGAGGAAAGGGATCCCTGATGCGGTAGCTGCTGTGCGCGATGTGGATGACATGGTTAATAGACTTTCGCCAATAGCGATGTGTTCGTCGCTCGTGCCCTATCCATGATCAGTATATATATCCATGGGCAATACGAACTTTTGGAAAGTCACAGCACAAACCGGAGGTGTATCAACAAGTAAATAATCCGTGTCCCCCCAATAAACATCCGTCAAGAATTGGCGTACCATAGCGGTTTTCTTTGGTCCTCGCCAAATTACTGCATCCCCGCGATCTCGGAGCAGGAAACCAACAGACATACATCGCAACGATCCGCGTGTAGTGGTGACTTCGTTCGCATTCCCATTCTCCTGAGTTATCTCGGAAGGGTATACCTCAACCGGTATCCATCCTCGAGGCGATTGTGTAATTTTTGCATCTTCTTTGCCAACAAGACGAGGGATAGAGGGGCCCGTAAGATCAATGTCAAGGATGCCGACTGATTTGCCTTGGAGGGTGAGGGCGAGTGCTAGTTGTAGTGTCACTGAGGACTTTCCAACTCCTCCTTTGCCGGATAGCACCTATAAAATATAACATCAGTGAATACGTCGTAAATTAAATCTCTTCACCCAGGCATGGTGTTTTGTTGAATTGTCTTGCTCTGTTATCGATAAGCAAGCGGGGAAGGGGATCGCGACTCACCAGCACGATATTTTTCACGCCGTCGAGGGGCATTGCATGTGAATATCGTATAAGCTTCTTTTTGTCGTCTTGAATACGATAATAAAACGATGTAATGCTTTTTCAATGTCAAGAAATAAGGAGATCTTGTATAAGGACTGAAGTTACTAGAGGGAGAAAAGCTCTGCGTCATCGGAGGGATGATTGATAAGCACAAAATTCCCGCAATTTTACTGGTCGTATCCCCTCCGATTTGATTACTGATATTCCAGACTTGTAAAGCGACAGACTACGTACTTTGTTTGCGCTTATAGTTCCTACGTTGTTTTGGGCTGTTTAAGTAAAAAAGAGTTCAGGACACAGAAAAATTGAGGTGTGAAGGTATATTCGTCTAGTTATATGATAACCGTCTGAGGTTCCAGCTAGCGTAACTGCATTAAGGACATGGGTCGAACTTGCAAACTCTATGGCAGCACTTTTTGAGGTCTAGGAAGCGAATGTAAGCTGGCAGTCATGTATAGACCATTATTGCCACTTCTGGACAACGACACCACCTCGCTTAAAATCTGGCAATTCACCCAAAACAGCAGCCTTATCCGTCAGCTCCTTGCTAGGAAACGTAGTCATCAATATCCAGGGACGAGACTGGCTTGCTGGACTAGCAGCTGCCACAAATGAATAAACATCGCCAATAGTATGGGTTGTGTTGAAACGAGACGTGAGGCGTGTTCCGTCGCCGAGACGAATTTGCAACGTTACCACAGGTTGCGACTCGTCTATATCGGGCTTTGCTGCTTCCGATGGGCTAGGCGCAACAGCTGCAGGCTCAGGTTGAGATGTGCGAATAGCAGGGGTAGGGCTTCCCAGTCGCTGTCCTGAGCCGGAGAAGGGTTTGTATTTTGGCTTAGGTCGAACATATTTCTCGTCGTGTTGCTTAATTTCCACGTCAACTTCCTGACCCGGCGCCACGTTCATAATTGACAAAGGGGCTCGTCCTCGCCTAATACCCTCAAGGATGCTTGCGTTCTGAGGATCGTCGGATCGATAGAGGTCTCCATCATCGACAGAGAAACCGTCAGCCCAGAAGTGTAACGTGCGATGTACTCGAGGAGGTGGGGTGGGACGATTTTCATTCGGATCTTGGATGACCTGGCTTGGGGTATCATCTCCGCCAAGGGTGCGAGCGGTTCCAGTGAAATGAGACTTGTGAGTCTCGGAGTCATCTGGCCTGGGAGGCTTAGCCCTAGTAAACGCGTTAGTTGAATGGTCCTTCGTTCTAGTACAGTAGCGCCTTACCGCATAGCTTTTTCTAGAATCTTTTGCTTAATATCATCCGGGTTCTGTACGGCAAGACCTGACTTCTCGCCACCAGCGAAAAAGTCTTGATTATCATCGTCTTCATTTCCTGAGTCTCGGCCACCAGAAGCTAGGTCTCCCAGGGTCGCAAATTTCTTGGCTGGGCCACGTTGCGAACTGGATGATTTGGAATTATAGGCCGATGATGAACGTGAAGTAGCTTCAGCCTCTTCACTCGAGTCATCAGTCCCTAGTCTCCGACCACCCCTAGGCTCTGTATCTTGTAAGAGTTCTTCTTCCTCTTGATCTGCGAAGAATTCGGTAACGGCCGCGTCGAGATCCCACTGATGGGTCTCGAGGAATGGGCGAGCCTGAAAGTATTGTAAGTTAGCATTAGACTCGAAAAACCGCTTGGTTGGTATCAAACTGCCTACTTACCTCGGATGGGGTGGCACCTGTCATGGAACAAAATTGTGACAAAAGCTCATCTTGGTTGAGGTTGGAAGCCATTTTGGCGTGGCGTTGATGAGGGACCAACGTCAAAGTAGATGAATTCGTTGGTCTAATTAAACAGGCAGTCTTCGTTCGGGAAGGAAGTTATTGAATGGAGAGTTTCCTCGTTTGTGAAAGTGCCAACAATCGCAAATAATTATTTTGATGGGGAGTGGAAAGAAGGGAAGAAAGAAAGAAAAGCTGAATGTTGACACTTTGATGCTGGAGAGCTGCCGTACGTCACGGTTGCCTGATTGGTCATCGAAGAACCTTCGGCCGCCGCTCCAGAGCAAGACTCCGTCGACTTTCGCGATCTATTAGCATTTGTCCCAATAGTTCCTTCTATTATCTAGGTGGCATCCCTCCAAGGTTTATTTTTCCTTATTATCCTAGCCCCAGATCTCTTGCCGTTTCGGTTCTCAGGAACACCTTTGTGAGGACCAGATATCCATTATATAAGCGGCTATTCCCCACCAAGTCTACAGGAGCTTGACGTCGAACTACAATCACAAAACAAACCCTCGACAGTCCACAACCGCCGGCCGGAAGACTCCTATAAGTGCCTGAACAAAGCCCCTTTGTCATTATATTCGACAAACTCAACACATTATGGCTGAAGATCGAACGAGCGAGCGGATCGAATTATACGATTCGGGTATCACTGTTCCTTCCGACTCGGAAAACTACTCAGCCAACAATGAGCTCTCTTCCTCCCCTCCATCCACATCAAGCTCGCCCGTGATATTATATAAACCCCCGACATTCTGGAGCATTTTGCGGGGAACAGCAATCAACGTTCTACTTCCGTTTGTGAATGGGTTGATGCTTGGTCTTGGAGAGTTACTCGCACATGAAGCTGCCTTCCGTCTAGGCTGGACCAACACAAAAGTGTGTATTCGAACAACAAGAGATATGTTACAGAATCTAACATATTTTTACAGATTCTCCCAACCTACAGACGTACGACACCTATTGGGCCCGGAATCGAATTGAGGGAAATTCGCGACCGACGGACGGACCCCCATGCCAACCTTAGGGATGCAACATCCCTTGAATAGATCGATGCCTTGACAGACCGGATATCCATCAAATAGGATGCTTTAAACAGCAGGAGGTCTCTTTTTCACATATCTTTTGTATTGACTCGATGATTCCAGGGACATGTACATAGAAAGGGGCACACTTTGGTTGGCGTTTCCGGCATTTGTATTCAGAACGCAGGCATTGATACGTTAATACTGTTACTAACAAAATATCTAAAACACCGACTCACAATTATACCTTTTCTCCAAAGGATAAATGCACTGAATCGTAGCAACTTCATCTTGCCTGGATATTATCGTCTGACCGCCTGGCAGAACCGGCCTTGGCATTTTATTGCGGAGCAAAAATATTGATTTGTCGTCCGCAGCACACCTGCCGATGCCGAATCTCGAGATTCATTCTTCAGCAAACGTCTTGCTTTTTCCCTCAATTATAACCGCCAATATGATTGGCAGTCGCAGTTTATCAAGGGCTACTGTGGGAGGCACTACCAGAAATATTTCTTTAATAAAACCCGCCTCTCCGGCTCGATCCGTATGTTTCGTTGGAAAATCGCATAACCGGGTCTAGAGAGTTGAAGAATACTGACTTTTTTTGCGGTAGCTGTCATCCATTGCCTCTCGCCCTGTCTTATCTAGCAGCCGAAATGATCGTTTACGACTGAAAGCTAGCTCATACTTGCCTTCGGCGTCAGTCTCAGGCCTTTCGTTTGCTCGATTCAATTCAACATCTACGCTCGGCGAAGAAACTTCACAAGCGGCGGAAAATGTCACATCATTGGGAGAATCGCAGCTCCCTGCTATCGATGGCATCCCCGAAAAAATTGGATATTTAAAGGAACTTGGACTCGACTATGGCTGGGGACCGTCAGCTTTCATGGAATGGTTAATTGAACACATTCATATCTGGAGTGGGATACCTTGGTGGGCCAGTATTGCCGCAGCTGCCTTGGTCACGCGTATAGCTCTTTTCCACCCTTCGCTCAAGGCGGCTGATAACGCAGCCAAAACTGGTCCCATCAAGGACGAAGCAATGGAACTCAGGAAGCAAAGAATGCAAATGCTTTCACAGGGAAGACAATTGGAAGCTGCCAAAGCGAAGTTGGCAATGGACGAACTCTACCAGAAGCACGATATCAAGTTGTGGAGAAACTTCGTACCGCTCCTCCAAATTCCTCTTGGTTTTGGAACTTTCCGAGTTGTGCGTGGAATGGCTACGCTCCCTGTTCCAGCTCTGGCGATGGAACACTGTGGCTGGGTTCATGATCTCACAAGCTACGATCCCCTCTACATACTCCCTGCGTTAGCGACGGGTGCTATGTATTTCACTATGAAGGTGAGTTGCCTCTTCCTTGCTAACACGTCTCGTTGCTCGCCAGTCTAACATGTCGTTTTCTGCGTGAATAGAAAGGAGTAGACTCTGGTTTAAGTGGGACGGGATCCACTGCTCTAGGTAGAGGCCTCACAATTGGTCTACCAGCCATATCTCTTTTGTTCATTGCGTGGCAGCCGGCCGGCTTGCAATTGTATTTCGCGGCTAGCGGTCTCTTTTCGCTAGGCCAGGCATATCTCTTTAACACTCCCATTACACGCAAACTTCTGGGAATCGCGCCAATCTACAAACCACCCGCCAATGGAGAGAAACAAGACAGCCTTCGAATGATCCAACAAGAATTCTTGTCTCAAATGCAAAAAAGAGTCGACGAACAAAGAGGTGAGGTATCAGGAGCTTCCACAAAATCCGGTAATATCAGCCTTGTCGACAAAATGGTCAACAACGCCAAGAAGGAGTTCTCCACAATGAAGAAGGAAATGAGCGACAAAGTCAACAGCTACTCACAACCGGATGAGAAGAACTACGACGGAACCCCGGCAGCTCCTCCACGTTTGTCTGCGGCGGAGAAGCGAAGTGCCGAATCTTATAAAGCGCAGAGAGAGATTGAAGATGCCCATGAAATGGCTGAACGCAATCGGAGACGTGTCCAGGAATACGAAGCTTTTATCGCTCAGCAGCAGGCGAATGCTGCTCAATCATGGCGACAAAAGGGAAAGGAGGTGGCAACGTCGAAAAAGCCAGTCAAGAAGTCGAAAGCTAGGAAATAGTTGCCTTTCCCTTTCCTTTCTCGTCCCCTCATAAGCATGCATCTGTTCATTTAGGACTGTGTTATTATTTCCTTTCTAGTTTTACTACATCTCCCGAAAGAGGTCATCTGATATCATTTGGTGTTGCTGGCTGTTTCTTTTACTGTCTACTTTTCACCTGTAACCTATGTATAGCTCTTTTCTTCAGTCCTGCTCCGGGATGTATTAACAATTTGTTCATTATCACTCATTTGAGGAAAAACCTTATGAAGGAGATAGATAGAGAAATATAATGAAACATATTCAATAAAGTTCATCCTACCAAATAAATAGATACGCATACCACCTATCCAAAACATCAGAAGTATTTACAACAATCTTTCCCCAGCCCGGTGTCGTTGATACATACAAGGTATTAACAAGATCCTAATCCAATTTCGTAGCCTAAACTTTGAATACTCTCACCGTTCCTAAAAGAGCGAACCATAAATCATGAACTGTGTAAAGTACCACTCACTATGTACGAGTAACTACGTGTTCATGGGGACATTGCCGCCCAGGACGTAGCGATCGAATTCGACCTATTGAACGAATATGTGATTAGCAATCTAAAGTGAGGATGATTAGTGTAAAGCGACTTACCCAATCGATAGCTCCAGGGGAAGCAACCATTTCTGAGAATGGTAATGTGAGGTTGTATGGATCTGTTTCAATGGGTACAAATTGCTCGGGTGAGATTTCGAGGGATTCCACGGATGGCATGGATGCTTTTGATTTTGAGATGTTAGTTTTATGACAAGTGACAGATGGATATAGACGCGAGGTATCTTACAAACTGTAGTCTCTGAGCTCTGAACGGTGCTCTCTGCACTTCTAATCTTTTTCAGAAGAACGGCCACAGCCTCGCTTGCACGGAAAGCGTCAATGGAAGTATCCTTCGATGCGCGCCAGACATGGTACGAAGTTTCCAATGCGGCCATCATTTCCTCACGCCGATCATGACCCCACAAGATAATATCGCTAGAGGAAGGGTGTGTGGTCTCATCGACACCCTGTTTCAAGTCTAGACATATCAACATAGCTGCGAGGAGGTAATCATGGCGGATAACAGAGGTTGATAGCCATTTGTGACCTGCTAAGCGGCCGGTTGGACCACTTTCATAGTGGCATATGGCTTGGTAATTAAGCAACGTTAAGGCGGCGTCGATAGCGACCTTCCGCGAATGGCTATATTGCGGGTTGGAACGAGCAAGTGGCATAAGTCGCCGATGAAGCACGCACAGGCCACTGTGCAATGTCTGGTCAATTGATATGCGCCGCATTATCATGGCCGGGTGGTCCAGTAAAGACTCCTGCATGGACTTAACCTTGAACATGGCAGGCAGCGCATCTCTCTCGGCGTAAAGCTCTCGCTCAAGGATTGGAACGTCGGAGTCTTTTGGATGGATGTCCTGTATATGCGAGGCAATCTTTGTGAATACTCGAAGGAGTCCCGCCTTGACCAGGAATGGAGATATTTTGGTCATCTCGTTCCATGGTCGGGGCGCAGGGAGAGCAGTGCAATCTTCGTCGAAATCGTCTTCGTGAAGGTTTCTAGGAAGCATCGTATCGCATTGACCTTGAGGGATCATACTTGGCAGTCCTACCTGCCATGATAGGAGTACATCCGTCTGTGAGATGGCCAGCCAAAGACGTCGACGCATCTCGCATTCAAAAGGCGAAAGATCGCCGTAAGAAGAAGGTTCACGGTGGAGGCCGAGTTTCAGTGCCATGCGAACTGCAGTAGCAACATTGATCCAGACGGCTATGCTTGTGTCTTGGCACTGAATGAATTCGGCATCTAGGTGCATTGCTAGCAATGTAAGTCTCTCTAGGGTTGGTTTAGCATGTAACTCCGTCATTAATATCTGCTTGGTACGCATTCGAAACAGTGTTTGAGCTTCATCCATATCTCCAAGGGTAGCTGAGAGATCAAGGCCGGCTTGTCGAGCCGTGTGGATTGCAGTTCTCATGATGACGAATAAGGTACCCAACCACGACTTTGAAACGCTGTACTGATCTTGCCAGAATTTCTCATACTGACGAAGGAATTTCTTCGGATGAAGGATAGCTACGATAGTGTTAGCTATAGTCATGTAGGCTAAAATGGAAATACGTACGTCTAATGAGACTCGATGCACCAAAATAGTTTGCAACAAGCAAATCCATTACTGGACGTGGCGGCAGATCGTGAGCAAATGTGTCAATATCCCATTTACCGGGGCTGCCTTCGAGCACATAAGGCTCCGCTGAAGGATTTCTCGCATCCTCGACTTTGTCAAGTTGTTTTTCGAACTCCGATTCGTGTTCTTCAAAGTATAACTTGATTTCGCCAATCTAGTCTCTGTTAGCCTTCGGTTCTCGGATACTTAATGAACAGCAATCTCACATCTTGAAGGACAGTTTCCCATAGAGAAGACGACGAGCTGCTAGCAGCTAAATTTGGTACCCGACGCACAGGAGGAACTTCACCTTGAGCAGGGGAACTGTCGGTCTCATGGCCAGTCTCTGATGCATGATGAGGCAGGTGATGATGTGCATGGCTTTCATAATCTCTAGTCGTCGATGGACCTTCTGACAGACCTTCGTGATTCAATGAACCTCTATCCAGAAGTTCCATGACCAGCGACTCGAGTCGCTCAATGCGCTTCTTTGTCTTTTTAGACTCCCGCGTCTGGTCGCGGGCTGTTGATCCATTAGTGGGATACACACAGGTATCTGCTTCGCGGCGTTTAATACAATTGTCACAGGGCCTAGCCCTATCGCATTTGAGTCTGCAAGGTTTAGTACAGCTTCGGTGCAGGGCAGCTTTGAGTGTGGCGATCAGTCTGTGGCCAAAGGTAAACCTACTTTCTGCGCTTGCATGGTGTACATGACAGCTGTGGGCGTCCCCTGATAGGTGCGTTGGATGGACGCACTCCGCTTCTGCTGGCCTCGGCTGTTGTCTGGAACTCCATCGTCCAACACGCGTTGTTTACATGAACAAATTATCAATAACCAGCTGTTTCTTGTTGATATCAGATTGATGCATCGGATGTTCTTGGTTGAGCTGGTGCAATTCAAGCAGGAGGAGGAATGCGACAGCTCGATCTGGTGGGGCACGGCCCTTTAAGGGTCTTCGTATTGATTCTGTATTGCTAGCTTCTGGCGTACAATTGTCACCTCAAACCTGTGTATTGGGCTAAACAAAACTTACTGCGTTACAGAACTAGTCGTGCAGATCCTAGTATATGATTTGTCATTACTGTATCGGGAGAGCCAACCGAATGCCGCTAAATCTTATCTCCGTCGTAACTCCATTAGCATAGATCACTTATAATAACAGTCAGCTCTTCTACGGCTTTATCGCAGACACAGAATAAACATTGTGAACTATCATGGAGTCAATGAAGTGTTGCTATGTGACAGACATAACCTTGCAAATGCTCATTCAGTATTCATTTGTCCACAATATGCAGTATCGAAGCTATCCGACTGCATACCTAAGAGGACGGGCATGACTGTCTGAAAACTGACTTACGAGTATGAATACTCAGAAAGAACTTCTGGAAAATGAAGATCAAGAAAGATTCCAAGGTCCGTTTCTATCGTTCGAGCTCCACGACATGTCTACCTCAGGCGATTCGTTCTTGCCATATGCTTCGATCTGGGACTGTGGCTGGACCCTAGACTCTGTTTCGACTTCAAGTCTGAAGACATTCCAAGTCACTGAAGCGGCATAACTATGAGTTCATTACTGTAGACCATATGTGTACCATGACTTTGACAGGAAAGTCTTGTATGACTAAAAGTCCATTGACTCTTCTACAGTGCACATATCCAGAATGGTGACAATGCCCATTGCCTAGTCTTATGGCACACTCTTTTACTCTTGGACATTTGTTTCACTACACACTAACCTATTGAGGTATGAATTTATAGCTAGACAGGGCACAGAGACTCTTCCACCCAGCAGAGAAATTAATATGTTAATTCTTGGACATGTGGTCATCTTAACTATGTATCTCATCTGAAAGATGCCACAGACTCGCAATCAGTCACTGTCTAAAACTGAGGTACTCACAGCAAGCACATAACCGCTTCTTTTGCATTTGACTCATGAAAAAAATGTTTCAATTTACCTCAGAGACAAGCACATACTTCGATGAAGCATGGATAGACACTCCAGACGGAGCAACCACAGAATGGGCTCTTGACAGTAAGATCTACAGAAAAATACGACTGCTTGAGCGCGATGGAAAAGAAGCACGAGCGATTTTCCAATGCAGCAATGCAGAAAGCATGAAATCTGTCATCAAAGTCCGAATGCTGTAAGTCCCAACTATCTTCTGCTGTACTGTAGGTCGATATACTAACAAGAAAACCACTTGAGCAGTGTTGATACACCTGGTGGGCACACATTCCTAGTTTCAGGGCCTGTATCCACGGAGATTGATGCACTTCACACGCTTAGTCAACGCAATTGCGGCTTCACACCTCCCTTTGTGGGCTCCATTGAATGCTCCCAAAGTGAACAATATCCAAGACCTGGAATACCTACCAGCTTCATTGCAATGGAGGAACTTCCAGGAAAGGTGTATGACATTACGGAGTTCTGTCAATTTACAAATCTGTGGCAGAGACAGCAGAGACGTATGGCATTCAAAACGGCGTATCTGTATGTTGATTCTTCCCAAAACGCTTCTGGTCGATTTTTTCACCTGTCAAGTGAGTGTTTCAAACCCGGGTACATAAACCTCGACGGTGGATTACGCAATCTGATCTTTAATGACGATGAAAACAAATGGTTATTTACATGCGCCCTTTTAGCTTCACGACGTATGTCTGGGAGGTCTCTATAACTTTCTTCACGATAGTTACATCATCGACTGGAAACTGCTGTTCCTGTCCTTCCTAGTCTTGTTCAATGGCGTGATACTATGTACGGAATGTCAGAATTGGCTCAGGACAGTCGAACAAACCTTCAAATCGCAGATCCTTGATCTTGTAGTCATCTACTATCTTGGTGAAAAGTCAGGCCTTTCTTCCAGGACTGCAACTAGAGACAAATTATACAAATCAATTTCCATTGTGCAGTCTGCTCTACTATAAGGGAATTCTATTTCTTGCCAAAATCTGATCAAGGAGCTCTATTTCGCATGACATAGGTCAAATATAGTAGTATCACTATCTAATCTGCTGGAGCACTTTGTACCGGTTTACCCAGAATATTTAGTCCAACCTTTTCTGTCTCGCGAGCGCAGTGAGAGCAGACAATTTGTGGAATAAAATGACTAAACTCTTCTACTAGTGCTCCTAACATCCCCTTATTGATGTATCCGTCCCAGCATAGCTTATGGTATTCATCCATTCTAGTTTTAACGGGCTTTTCATCTTGGTCGTCGTTGGCTCGTTGCCAGGTACCTCAGATCGCGGCTCTGGAGGGTGTGCAGGAGGTCAGGCAAGCCGATTTCATTGCTCCTCGTCTCCAGAACCAGCAATCGTAGCAGGTCAGGTAGACAGCTGAGACTGGGAGTATCTGGGACTATCACCAGGTTCCCATTGTCGAATTGCTCTTCAACGGCATGATGCATCATGGATCCGTTCAACGCCGGATTAAGCTGTGAGGGGTTGATGTTCCCCAAACAAATATCCATTGAAAATTGGCCATGCATGGATAGGAGTATGCGGGAGGCCTTCATATCCCTAAATGTGCACTGCTCGTGCATATATGGATGCTAACAGGTTCTTGGCATCATCCTCAGATCCATATAAGGACTTCAAAGCCAACTTTTTTTGGGCTTGAAGTCCTTCCAAGTAGGGCCCGCTCGTGTTTGGTAGAGTTGTTTGGCAGCATGGGACCAGAAAGCGTTATCGAATGAGCCATGGAGTCTACGTATCTTCTTGACTGCTTGGTCGTGTCATGATCGATCAAATGTCGGGGGAAAGGGAGCGTTTTTTTCTTCTCGGCGGTAGTGATCTGTTCGAAATAATACGTCAGCTCTAGACCCTCAAACAGCCCAGCTATTACTTACCAGAAAGCCCCATGAAGGGGTTCCCCTTTTGGGTAGAATGGTATAAATTTTGTTCCAACATTCTCCACTTCGCTAATTCTGTGGTATCAATTTATCGTGAGTTGACTTGTTTCAACAAGTAGTTTCAGAACGTAATTGTTGTGATGAGAAGGAAAGGTGGGTGGGAGGAGAGGGTAAGAGCTGGCGAGCGTATTAGGCAGTTGTGCTGGAGCCCACTAGCCTGTTCGAGTAGCACCTGCCTTTGTATACATTTCGCAAATTTGCCCTAGCCCTAGCCCTAAATCCCGCCGACTCCTTAGTGAGTTTTGTTTGAATGGTGACATGCTGATATATCATTTGCATAACTACTTAAAATTCTGTCAACTGTTCAGTTGATATCAGGTTATACTGTAAGCATGGGAAGTTCTATCTAATTACACCTAGTACACAAAGTCATCTCATTAAAATTAATATTTGTTTGGCTTCTATCAATAAAAGTGGCATGTGACTGCTATATGTGCGTTTGACTGTGCTACCTAATTCTTTCAGGGAGCCAGGAGCAATATATGATTTGTAGTTGCGCCCAAACAAACCATTTTTGATGCTGAAAAATTCCAAAAATACTACTGTGCACTGCTTGTGAGTCAATGGGGTGCTGAATGTCTTTGTCATTGGCCGTAATAGGTTATTTTGATATCTCATACTAAGAGCCGGATCTATGATACTCACTGTCGATAATATCAAATGAGGAGTGCAAAGATAATGATTAATGATACTTGGGCGCTGTCTCATTTCATCAACTGATATCCAAGATTTCATCCTGTCTACGTCCATGCTTGCTCTAGAGTAAGCATTTGTCTTCTTCATTTACCATCTCTATCTAATCCGTAAAATCACCAAATTATATCAAACCTCAACCATGCCGGTCCAACCACTGACGGTCCAAGACGGCGTGGCAAATGCTATCAGACGCGTCGGCCAAAAAAGACTCCACATCTTCACTGCGTGTAAACACACTGTCGAAGATAACCATTGCATGTACCCACCCGAGCATACGGAGAGAGCAATTCGACAGAATCCCCGTACGGAGACGATTGTCAGATTCCGTGGACTGTGCAGTACTTGCGAAGAAAGAGCTTTGATTCCAAATGCTATCGTGGAAGAGACGAAGAAGGTGGTCACTAGACACTTGCACGGGATCATAGACTCGAGTGCTGGCCCTTTGACTGAAGGTCCTGTGAAATGGGCAAAGGACAGACTTGTTGTAGAGTTCAAATACAAAAAGACGAAGCAGATTGAGACCGATGCTGATGAATGGGATGTGTGTCCAGTGGTAGTGTGGCCTTCGGTTGAAGATCCCTCCTCAGACTTAGGGGCACGACAATGGGAGGACGTGTACGTGGATATCGGTATCTGCAAGTCAAACCCGACTTTAGTCGTTGCTTCGTTGGATATCAGGTCAAAATTGAACTCGTTCGAGCACAAATGGAATGAGGTTGTCCCTGGATCTCGTGTCGCTCGTAATCGCTCCAGTGATGCCGACATCACGCAGGCCTTTCCGCCGTTTCCTGAATTGTTGCCGCAGGGTGCGAGGGTGCTTGAAGATCATTATCGATATGATGATCCGGATTTGTTTGAAATTCTGCCTTATGCTACACCGGAGGACTTTAACCATGGAATGTAGCTGCCAGGAATTTTCTGACTGGTGCGATTTGTGTAAATACAAGCCATTCTATGTGACTGCTTCTGAGATCTTCGACTCCTCGACTGCAAAAGTGGTCATTCATTAAACGGGTTTTATGTAAGAGGTGGTATCGAATCCACATCACATCTTCGAATTCCCACGATTTTCATGATGTAACTAGAGTAGATCAATTACAAATTTGAGACCATTTCGCAATCATTTTCCTTTCCAGATACCCAGCACCCTGGCTCGTATCATAAATAAATGACTGAAATTCGGTTTTTTATAAGGTGAGGAACACTCAAGGCATGATTCTCACTGATTATAGTTCCATAGATGCCCCATACTCGGGCACTGAGGTGTTTTCGAGGAGATATCTGGTGACAGAAAGGCCTAATTTTGAAGTCCTGACTGTGAAAACAAAGCCTTGACAAGCAGATAGCCCCATTTCAATCATTCAGTTCTTCCATACTGAGAAGTGATGCAAATGAGGTTGGTGAAGGAGTAGTTAAGTTAACTTAACTTAAAAAAGGGGCTGCTTATGTAATGATCACTGGTCTAACTTAACTTAGTTAAGCTAACTGTTTCAGTGAATCTAGTCACGGGATTTGTATGCCCTAGATAGAGCATCTTCGACTTCACTACCTTCTACAAGTATAAATATCTCATGGAGACTTAGTTGTATAAGGAACTTCTCTAGTTATTTGCCTCATATTCTAGGGATTTGAATCTACTCTGAGCCCAGTCTGAGCTTAACTAGAACCAGCTCTGACGGGAGAATTCAAACTCATATAGTCATTGGCCGAAACTAGCACGAAGGTGTTCAGTTGCTATTTTACCAAAAGAAATTTAGACAAAAAGGTGAACTTCCATGTCTAATAACTCTTTGTCTCTCTTCTAGCAATATTCTGAAAGGTTGTGGTCAGGTGAAGAGCGCCGAGACTTCTCACACAACCAGCCTGACGATGTGACCAAAATTCCCCCTCACTGCTTCCTCCCCTCAAGTCCTCTCCATGTCTTCATCTTCTCAGTCATTTCCATACCTAGGAAAATACACTGTTTCATCAACCTGGAGACTCCTGCAAACCACCATATACCTATTGATCATCAATATCATCCTCTCATTTATCCAGGCAGTCATGGCCCGCCGTCCTGCAGCACCACCTTCTTCTCCTATCCACACTACCGTGGACGAGACGATCTTAGCCTACAACAATACCCCAGAGGAGCGAGATATGCATACATTCGAGGATCTTTGCGAATCACGCATTGACATCCTCCATGCCCAGTACAATCTAGTCAAAGACACCCTGCACAAAGCAATGGGCGTCGCAGACATGTGGTGGGCAGCAGAGAAAATCAACGATCTCGAGTTACAGGAAACGCTCGGTTCAAAACTCATTGATGAGATCATTCTTCCTTACTTCACGAAAGTCCGAGCCCTTGTCGATGAACACGAAGATCGTTTCAGTGAAGATGGTGTGCTCCTGGAGTTTTCCGAATACTGCGCGGATGCAGTCTCGCAATGCTTCACACCGATCGAGGGTTATGATTATAAGCAGGTTTTTGTCGAAAAGGGTCTTACTATATGCCTGTCAGAGGTAGCCGAAATCTGTACCGCACTCACCCACTATCGGAAGGAGTGGGGACGAAAGATTTTCCTGGAGAAGGGAGTCCGCAATCGCCGGTGGGAGCGAATCCTTAAGAAGCCTGCAGAGGCTCTTACTGTCACCACTTGGTCTTTATTGTGGGCTAGACAGGAGAAGAAAGAGGATCAAAAACTATGGGTCATCACACCACTAGAAGACATTGAGTGGCACCAGCGAGATGCATTCAACAGGATCAAAAACGAACGACTCGCCGTCCATCAGAGGAAGATGGAACTCGCGGAAGATTACTGGGATTGGAAACTTGATCTTGAGGACAAAGAGAATCTCCTCGACAACGCGGCAGATGATGATGACTGGGCCGCTGTCTTCGATAACTCTTCGGTGAAAAGCTTCGAGTTAGTGATTCGAAATACCAAGTTGCACCTCATGAAAGATTTTAATATCTTCAATTTCCGCTTCCTGGGAACCCTCACCGATAAAATCGCCTTTGAGGAGTATCTGTATTCGAAGAGACCGCTGGACATGAGAAAAACCAGCTGGCCTGGGTTCGTGAGATACAGGTTGAAGAAGTTAGAGGTGGAAAAGGGACGTGATGAAAAGTTGGAATTCGTCCCGGTGAATGATACTGGTGAGTAATTAGACTTTACTCTCACTCTAGCCTCATTTGACTTGAGTAGAATGATTTGTAAGTGAGAAAGCGACTCTCAATATGCTCTTCATCTCCAGATGTCGATTCCAGCAACTGTCGAATGGGCAGTTTGATGAAGCGCCTGATTTTCAATCAAGTATTTGTTGGGTGAGCAATCACCCAAGCAATATTGTTGAAACAAGTTAATAGTCTCGGCAGTTTGACCTCTTTCTGATCGTTTCTAAAATGAATTTGAAGTGTTATTACGCGGCGAAGAGTGGTGCAACTTTATGACGATGTTTGATGATGTGATGATTGTTTTCTCCCAAAAAGGACAAGTTAGTTCAAGTAATGCTCAAAAATAATGCAAAGGGTATCGTCAGTAAAGCTCATATCCACAAATAAGCATTTTCATGGTTATCAGATTCATCGAAACAATCTCCTCCCTCCAGGTCCGGCCTGCCAGGAAAAGGCACCTCTAACTCCCATCATCGGCTGACTCAGACCAGACATACCAGTCCCTCCACCCTCGCCATCACGTTTGTAGCGTCTTAGAGCTTCACGAATGTGATCTGGAAGTAGCTGGCCACGATGTGGGTTTACTGGGGGGATAAAAGTGCGATGTGTCTCCATCTTCATTCCGTTGGCCAGTTGTCCTGCATTCGGAGTCGATGCATAAGGTGTTAAATGAGTCGTGGGAAACCCGGCTGCTGATGGCAGGGCTGGAATATTATTCGGCCCAGGAGGAGATTGGGGTTCGCTTTTCATTGCAGTGGTTGTTTTGTCGCTTTCTTTGGATTCGGCTGATGCTGATCCAGAGTTTGTTTGTGCTTCTTCCCGAGCTTTGGCATCTTCTTTTGCCTTTGCCTCCTCTCTGGCCTTGGCTTCTGCTTCAGCTGCTGCCTTTGCAGCTGCAGCCGTCTCGAGTTCAGCCTGTTCGCGTTCCCAGGTCACGCGAGCAGAGAGATCGAACGCTTCCGCCCATTCTTCCTGCACAGTTCTAGCTTTCTCGATAATCTCGCCGATGAAAACCTTGGTGAAGCCATTCACCACAGTCACAACGCTCTGCGGAACAGACTGTGACAGAGCATGATTGACAATCCGACGAAGAGTCTCTTTTCGTAATCGTGTACGGTTCCATTTCTCATATCGATCTGCTTGAAGCGGTGTGAATGAACCTGTCAGAACACTGTGATCGAACAGTTAGCAGAAGTATATTATCAAATTGTTTGCAAAAACATACGCAAGATTCTTCTTCTCCGTAGCGACATCAAGAAACCCCTCTGTGCCACCAAGCATATCCCCTTCCATATCCTGTTCCTCTTCCTCCTCTGCAGCTTCCTCATTCCCTCCTCCAGCTCCCCCTCTGACTGAACCTCCATCAATGTCCGCCGAACCAACCCTCGTACTCCGTCC
The DNA here is from genome assembly GCF_000003125.1 of Talaromyces stipitatus ATCC 10500. Taxonomy (NCBI): domain Eukaryota; kingdom Fungi; phylum Ascomycota; class Eurotiomycetes; order Eurotiales; family Trichocomaceae; genus Talaromyces; species Talaromyces stipitatus. Next base: position 1,767,361 of record NW_002990116.1, read on the forward strand.
ATCTGCTGCACCACCTCTTGCTATCGAAGCATCTTCCCTTTCTTTATCAGCTTTCTTCTTGCGACCCCTTTTCTTCGGTCCGTCGAATACACTGCTTGTGCCTCCCAGACTACCCGTGAAACTGCCCGTAACACTCCCGGCATCACTGGGCGCTCGACTGCGTGAGTTATCGTATTCCAGGCCCATGCCCGTTGGGAAAGAGGTTTGGCGAAGAGGATGCATGCGCGGCCGTTTCGCTTGGCCGGATGCTGTGGACGAGATTGACGGCCGCTTGCGCGGAAGGAGGGCGCTGGGAGTGGTGGGTGGCGGCGACGACATTTTTTTAGCGATTCAGTGATGATGGTTTCGATAATTCTGTAAAGATTGTCGAACTCTCCAGGGATAGCGAATCGATCAGTTGTCACGAATTGGCCGTCGTGCTGAACTCTGTGCGATCAAGCAGCGCTCATCTATACCCAAGGAGGATAAGAAGGCCCTAGGGTTTAACCTAGAGTCAAACGTAAATAAGCGGACACCGGATCGTATCTGTCGAGGTAAGGTGAAGATAATATAGGTGAGTAGTGAATAAATAGTGACAGAGACTTGTGAGGCAAAGTAAAGGTCCTACGTTCTGACGATCCATTCAACTCAGTTCCCCACAGTTGAACAAGACTAACCTATTTTGGGTTAGGCAGATATAAATCCCAAGATGATCAAGCTGAAAGAGATGAAATCGTTCGATGTCCAAGAATCTCCTTTAGATGATGAATACAACTTGTACTCCATTGTGAGTTGTTAATTATATCTTAGTATCCAAAAATCATGACACGTTTAATAACTTAGGAAAAGCACGGTTCAAGATCATTATCGACGGTTGAGTTCAATTGATGGCTGTTCAATACACTAACTATGCAGTAAATACAGACTAACAAGACAACAGCAGCTGAAAATGAATGGATGCGAGATGCCCGAAACAAAAACTATTGGCAAACGGGCAGGTATTGAAAATTCGAAAGTGGAAAGACGAAAACTAAGCTCATTCAACGCAGCAGGTATTGAGCGGTAAGGACTGATACGTGCAATGAGAAAACATGAAATCAGCAGGCGAATAGCAATCTGAATAGACGTTGTTCCGTTTAGAGTTCTCCAATCCGTGGGGCTCCTCCCTTCCAGTCATTACGTTCATAGTAACGGAAGACTAGATCGTATCCATCCAAATCATGAACGATGCGATCCACACGACGATATCCAGGGATATTCTCCATCTTCTGAGCCCGGAGAATCGCTGAGCGATCATACTTTTTCTCGCTCAGGAACTCATCCGAAGGCTTCGCTTCGAACAGCGTAACAGTGAAGCGACCGGGCTTGAAGATGTCAACGACATGCTTAACAATATCTGCAGTTTCCCGACCACTCTGAGCGTGAGGCACGTTCGTCTCAAAGGACGCGTAGGAGCAGTGGGGCTCCGGGGTAACGTGGACGGTGAAATAATGGGTGCCAGACTTGCCGTCAGGTGCAGGCACGACACCATTTGCAGAGAAGCCGCATGGCGTGAAGAGATAGGCGTCGATGCGGGAATCGGGATATTTGCTAGTGGGATAGACATCAGCCAAACCGCACGACTCGGATACGACAGTACCAAGGGCATGGCCTTCGGTGGTCAATTCAGGAGGCAGAGTGTGCTGTTGTTCACCATCGGAGTCGGGATCGCTCATGTCAGAAGACGTATTGCTAAATACGTCCACAAGTTCGTCCTTTTCCTTCTCGATCTTCCGATAACGGATGTCTGCGACCGCACTCGCATGGTCGAGGTAGAATTGCTCGGCATTCTCCTCTTCCAAATCCGTCATTAGAATTTCAAGAGTTTCGTCTTCTTCTTCGTGAGATCCAGCATTCGCTCTCTTGCTTTCAAGATCCGCCGGAATGTTGAGCACGCGAGTTTCAGTCTCGCGAGGCGGGCTCGCTGGCGGTGTCAACGAGGTGTAGGGTTCAGTGAGGTAGAGGTACCAATGTTCGCCGTTCATTTTACCAATCATGTAAGCGCTGCCGTTTGCAAAGAGTTTGTCCAGGTTCTTGACCTCATCGCGCCAGCTCCTATGCGGGCCACGCTGACGATCGGGGAAAAGGAAATTCTTCCGACTGTAGAAGACACGATAGGGAGCGGCCGCAACAGAGATGTTACGACATGGAGGCGCGGTGGACTTGGGGAACCCAGCGAACAAGGCAGCAATCTCCAAGATGCGTGGAAGACCATACAATAACGTAGTAGTACCGCAGGTTTTCAGGATAAGCTTGTGGCGCCAAACAAACATGCTAGACTCGGACAATAGGTAGGCATCGACATCATCCGACTCGACGATTGACAGCACCTTGCAGTTCACCAAGTCAAGCATGTCCTTCCATATTTCAGCAGGAACAGCTTTGAGACCACGGGGATCAGTCCCACCGAGTAAATTGTCGGCGGCGGGAGCAAACCAGACCTCTAGCAATTTCTCGGGGCCTGAAACAGGATTAGTGAATGAGCAGTAGAAAGCACTTCAAAAGAACTCACCTTCGAACGCATTGGAGCTATCAAGGTCGACGACAGCTTCATGATTGATAGTCAAAGACGGAGTCCCGATAAATGAGGACGGTGAAGTTGTATAATTCTTGGGGATACCAATGAACACCATATCCGTAGGAGTTCAAGCGTCTGAGCTGTTGATAGTAAAAGTTTGAGAGCGAAAGACTGGTACGAGAAATTTTTTGTCTTCTTTTTTTGAAAATTGTATAACTCGTCAGCGAAGATGGAACACGACGTGGCTTAAGCTGGGACGACTAAAGCCGTATGAAGCACAATCTGCCACCCAGGGGACAATGCGGTGTCCGCCTGAGAAGGAGAAGGCCCGTTTATCGAAAGGCGAAATGAGCTGGCTAATCAGCCAGCCAAAAGGACGATTTTTAAAAAAATACCTTTCCCAGTGAGGGGATGTTAGGGGGGGCGCGCGGACAGGAGAACGAAGAACAGATCGAACGGAATGTTGGCGATCTGTTTTAGTCCTCGAACTGACAGATACCGATACCGTGGGGAGTATCGGGTCTAGCAGACGAGGATATCTGCTCTAGAAAAGATTTTGAAAGGTGAAAGTAGAGGAAAAACGGTAGCACGAGGGGTGTTATCGAGGCCTAGCAAGTGAAGTTAGAATTTTCGCATCCGGTGTGACGGGGCAATAAAGAGTCAAACAAGTGATTGTCTTGCAACTCGTCCGTTTGTTTGTTCGCGTAACTTGTGGGACTTACTTTGCGGGCTTGGACAGGAAACGTAGTAGGTCCTTCGGGCTCATGGAAGGCAAGCAAAGAATCTGCTTAAAAGGAGGAGGGCGCAGCACTCATCAGTGACGGGTCGCACCAGAGAATAGCAATAACCGATTGACTGCGAATGATAGGCCGGAAAGAATTGTCTGTAGGGAGAATTGAGATATTTGAGTCCGAGAATATCGATAATAAATTGGGAGAGAGAAGTTGGCAAAAGGTTGTTGTGTGGTTGTGGTCCAGATTTATTGGCGGTGCGCTTTTTTTCTGCGGAAGGCAGTGCGCGGGGCAAGCGCAGCAAATAGAATGCTTGGACCTTTTCTGGCAAGCCACCACACGACCTTCTTCTTTTCTTTTGTTTTCTTCGGATGGTTCTTATTATGATGGGCAATGAGTCAATGATACTCGCTGTTAATTCTACTGTATTCAAAGGCATATTCAGTCGAATTCGCGCAAACTCGGTTCATTGCAGGACTCAGAGCTAAGCAAGAGCTGGAGCGGTGAAAGCCTCAACTGAGCCTGATTCATATTATTCTCAGGGACTACGCAGTAAACAGTATAGACCGCTGTGTTAGAATAATATAAATAAGCAAGCTTATGTGCGTGAATTGCTGAAGTCGTTGCTTTTTGCTGTTGGGCAGCAGTGACGTAGCCAAAGCCTCCACTGGACTAGCTTAGACTGACTACTAAGTTAAGTAACTCTAGACTTGCGAGAACAGGAGAGGACTTCACATGGTCAACTATTTTGGATATCAATGTAAAATACATATGGACCATGATCTGGATATCTGGATATCTGAAGAATTAGAAAATACACAAAATACCTGTCGTATCCGTGATTCCGCCCATTTTGAACGCAAAACGCCAAAGCAAAAATACCCAGCCAAGTTTCAAAATATACATCCGGGGAGATAACGGGGGAAACAAAAATAAATACGAAAATGGGAATCATAAGAAGATAAAATGTCTATTGTTGCGCCAAAATAGCATGCGCTAATCGTACCTCCCCTGCATCCGCAATCCTGGTCGCAAGCAACTGGCCGATTTTATCCGAGAGCTGCTCACGCAGCTCGTCGGATACAACAGCCAGGTGCCCGTTAGTAAGGTGTGCGCGGTCCTCCTGCAACGAGGAAAGAACAGACAATAACAAGCCCAGTACTCTTTCCGCCTCGGGTCGTCGAGGTCCCTCTTCGGTAAGGGCATCTCGGAGTAGCTTTTCGTACGGTTTGAGGTTCGGTAAGATGAGTTCACGCACAACATCGGCGCCACCAATAGCATGCAGACCCATAATGGCTCCGTAGTGTGTGCCGAATGGTTTTGCAGGGTCTAGAAAGTTCTTGAGACATGATCGTGCAATTCGGGGTTTGAGAGTGTGCGATGCATGCGAGTATTTCTTAGCGATCATGCCTAGTAGAGCTGCTGCTAGGTCACGTAAGGCGAACTGCTCGGATAATTCATTATTGCTACCGCCGAATTGACGACCGACAAGACACGTGAGGACCGGAGGGACAAGTGCGGAAATCTAAATTACCACGAAAACAAACACAGTTAGCTATTATCTTGCCAGTATACGCCTCATTCAAAAGTTGATACTCACGTAAGGATCAATATAAAGCGATTGGTTCTGTATCATCGCCTCGGCCATTCTCATCACTTGCGTCAAGACAAAAATATTGTTCAAACTATGCGTCACTTTTTCAGCAATAAATTGCACAAAGTACGGCACAAGTTGATGGAGGCCAGGATCCTCCCGTAAGCTCGAATATGCCGAAGTTCTGTACTCCTCACTAGCCTGGTCAAGGAAAGCGTTGCATACTTTCTCAAAGTAAAGCTGTAATTCTTTGGATAATATGTGTTTGACGAGTGGTTTGACGGCGGTATTCTGGTTGCCGCTCAGAGCAGCGAGGTTGGGGTTAGTATTGGGGCCCTTAGCGACCAATTCAAGATTGCGGGAATCGTTCGATGTGGGATTTTGGGGGATTAATGGCTGGACGCCTTCAACGGCGAGCCAGTGCGCTTTTCCACAGCATCAGTATCATGTGATGATTTCTAGCACGGGGCTCCATTTCAGTAGTATAACGCACCAGTAAACGTAACCTCGCGAGGCACCTTTGGCAACGGAGCATTTATCAACTTTTCAAAGTCCACCTCTTCATCCTCAACATAGAATAAAGGTTGTCCAGGACCCAACGATGCCTCTCCGAAACGCAACGGGCGAGTCGACTCATATCCATAGAGCGGCTCGACATTGAGCACCCGCAAGGCGTGAGAGATGTCTTGTGTCGTGAGCACCGTCCGCCGTCCATGGCGCATAAACTTCAGAGCTTCCTCCAACACCTGAGCAATGCGATATTCGACATCACGGGCGAGATTCTCAGTCACATCCTTGCTGAGATTTGAGATTCCAACTGATTCCGCTACGTCGCGGATGTTGTCTGGGTTCCAAACAGACATCTTGTGCGAATAGCGACAGGTCGATTGCGGAGGTTGGTGTTTCTGACGGTGGACGGAGCGCGGAATTTGATGAGCCGCGTAAACTGGAGCGAGAGTGGAAATCAAGCCGGAATGTAAAGGCGCATGCTGTAGTCGCAGATGAGATTAATGGCTGGACAGTCCCAGAATCGTATTAAAGGCCAAGTGAGGACTGCTGAAGAATGATCTGCAAGTGAGTTAATTGAGAGGTCAAGCTTGTTGGAGAAAGGCAACTGCGGAAATGCCAAGACCTCAGAAATGCGGCCTCAGGCAGCAACACCTGGCACCAGTTCACTCACTAAGTGTACGAATAATGTGAATAATTACGTTAATTGATAGCCTTAATCTGTAGAAAAATAATCCCTATTATTTGAAACCTATAATATGGACACTAATTAAACATGTCAGTATGCTCTAACTGGGTATAACTTCAATCTCTGCTGGCAAACATAACTATACTCTCAGCCAGCCATCCAGCGAGCGCACAAGTACTGGGACAGGTAACACGGAACAATAAAAAATGAAATGAATCCAAGCACGCTCGGGATCGGGTATCTCGATATTAATCACAGGGTATATGTAATATTTGAATCTACTTGGACTCTTCAGCAGCAGGCTCAGCAGCGGAAGGCTCTTCGGGCTTAGAAGGCTCCGCCTTAGGTGCTTCCTCCCTAGGAGGCTCTTCCTGGAGAGCTTCTTCTTTGGGGACTTCGGTTGCTGTCGGCGCGGGTGCAGGTACGGCTCCAGATTCAACTTTCTTCTCAGTGGCTGTCTCTTTGGCTGCTTCAGTGGCTGCTTTAGCAGGTTCGCCAGCAGGGATATCATCAATCAGTGGAACTGAGCGGCCAGCGTCCTTGAGCTCGGCACCCTGTCCACCGTACGACTTAGGTAGGTCTTCAACAAACGCAAACTCTCTGCCAAGATTGGCACCGTTGGAGATGGGGTGGAACTTGCGGATGGTGTTCTTGCTCAAGAAGATCTTCATGGCCCCGAACATCCATCCCATGATGGCAGGGACGTTGACGAAGAACTTTTCTCGCAGTAGTTCTGGATAGGCAGTGGAGAAGACCTCAATCGTTTTTTTGGAAGCAGCTTTAACAGCGGGATCCAGGCGGAGGAACGAAACACCCTTGTAGTCGTGGACCTGGAGCATCTGATAGCGATCTTCACCATCATACTCGATAACCTCGGTTGCTTCGTTTAGCTTGAGCTCCTGGACACCTCTCTCCATGAGTGCGGTACGCCAGCGAATGAATCTAGAGATCAGTCAGTAACGGTTGCAATGTGAAATTTCAAGGAAAGACGACATACTCGTCCAAGTCACCAAATGTGTTCGGCAGATCCTTGGCTCCACCATAGATGTTCCAAGTAAAGATGGTCTCTCCATAGGTGGGATCAAGGTAAGATGTGATATAGCCAAGTCCCTCGAATTTCTTCGCACTGAATTTGGCATTCTTGGCAAGTTCAACAGGGTTGATTTCCTTTCGCCATTGCAGAGCTTTAGTGAGCTGCTCCTCAGCTTGCTTGATATTTCCCTCGTTAGCACGGAGGAATTTGATCAAGACGTTAACGGTAGGAATATCCTTCGAATCTTTCAAGGGTACTCCCCACATTTCTGAGTGGCCAGTTTTCTCGAGGATACCAGGCAGACTGTCAAAGAACTTGCTGAGGCCAGGTACTTTTGTCAAGTACTCGGGCTGTGCAGGGACTTCAGGCTCCTGTCTCTTCTCGGTGGTCTCATTCTTCTGCTCAGCAACCGGGGCGGCTGCCGCGGTCTGTTCAGCAGGAGCTTCGGCGGGAGCAGTAACGGCTTCTGTTGGTTTGTCTGTTGCGAGTTCGACTTTTTTCTCCGGTTGAAGCTCCGCGGTTTTGGTTTCAACAGCGGCAGTGGTAGGCTCAACAGCCTTCACTGTCTCAGGGACAGATTGAGTGGTAGGTTCAGCAGCAGTCTCGGAAGACATTGTGGATGTAGTCGGCTCGAGTACGATCGTCTTTGTCAGAAGGACTAGAGAATGAACAAAGATGACTTTAGTCTTTTATCAGATGTAAAGGATGGATAGACAGGGGATAAAAATGCACTCTCTAAGAAGAGCCAGATCAGAGCACGATTTGAAACATGTGAACAAATAGTCTGAAACAAATAATAAGAAAGGTAGCTATGCCTTGGGCGGTGGGACTTACCTTTAAATCACAAGGAGTCAAACCCCTATTCGATGCTTTTACCACAGCTGAACAGATGGATGGGGGTATAGGGATGAAGCACAAGGGAAAAGCTTGAACTCAGAAGGTCCAGGGTCGAAACATATGGGAGCTACTAATACATAGAGGGCCCGGAGTAACTGATCTTCCGGCGTCAGTATCAACCAACTGCCTATTACGGACAAGCTTGATGTTGACCAGCCAATAGAATGTCATAGATTTGACGGGCGGTGAATATCAGGGGCAGAAAAGACGGTCTGACCATGTAACGGCCATTGTCTCTTTCTCTCCTGAGTTCTGGCCAAAGATGAGATGAAATTAGAACAGCACGGATCAGACAGCTCCACGCTGTTGTATTCTATCAATAGTCAAACTGACTGTGCAACTTCAATTCATGTGTCTTTTCAGTAGAAGCCAGATCTATTTCCTGTTTGTGAGGTCATATGTCTGGCTATCTCTCGCAAAATGACAGATATTATTCAAATAAACCAGAGTCTCATACTCCCGGTCATTAGGAACGCAAGCTCCGGCTACTCCTTTTGCAACATGGACCTTGTGTCATTCTAATTAGTTTTCGGATTTTTCTGGTTCTGAATTCTGAACCACCGGCGGTCCTTCAATCTTCTTGACCTTTCGACCCTCCCACCACATCATCAGGCCGGCAGCTAAGCTCACTCCACAACCAAGTCCAATAAAAGTCCCTGCAGCCCACGAAGGTCTATCGATACGATTATATCCCCACATGAAACCTGACAGAGCACATTGAAACAGAGTGTTGTAAACCATCATCCACACGACAAAACTCAATTTCCAGAGCCGTGTTGGCGGTGCCACCTCGCCCGTAAATGTGACTCGTCTTTCCTGCTGTCCGCTCTCCAAATCCACTCCGTGATACCACCGAGGAGGCCGGAACCATGACTCGTTTTGCTTGCAGAGACGCATCATTGCGTGTTGGTTGTGATGGAACCGAGCTTGAACCATCCAGTACAGGTCACGGAAGCGCCAGGGTGCGAGGCCAAATCCAGTGACACAAAACAGCGCATTGAGGATCTGGCTGTCGATTTCGATCCATTTCTTGCGAGCTGAGTCGTCCGAGTCTTTGTTGGGGTGGTCCATGGCCGGTGCCGCGTCGAGAAGAAGAAAGAACAGCATGGCACCCCAGGCGACTATGTTAAGACCGTAGATTGTCATGAGAAATCCGGTGGGCGTCTTAACGAATTTCCAACCGACTGCAAGGGCATGTTGAGTGGTCTCTTTCCAGTTGTGTTTCTCTTCGGCCGCAACGCCAGCTTCTCCAGTGGATGTAGTTGGTTCATAGAGTGAAGCCGAAGACTTTGGGATAGTATCTGTCCTCTCCAGCGCTCTCGGAACCTTAATTTCGGTCGTTGTAATTGTGGTAGACCCAGCGTTGGTTGACGGGGCTGACCTCGCACTGTGACCATGAGCATTGTAAACAATATTTCTTCCGCCAGTCACTGGCTCTCTCAACTCTCCGAGCGTTGGTGCATATGCAATTGCTGTTCCCGTGGCCGCCCACATTCCCGGCTGCGGATTGTAGTTCATCACAACCCCGGTCACGGAGGTTGACGCTCTGCGTAGACGCTGGACGACCGTGGGCGGCTTTGATTGTTCATTCTCAGCCATGATTACCGAGTTATTGATATGATAAGGAGGAAATATTGGAGTACAGATATTTTTGTTGTCTCTTTCTCTTTCAATTACGCAGACGAAAAAAGGCCGAGGAAGGTAGGCCAGGCAAGACAGGGAAGAGGCTGAGACCCGATAGTTGCTGATATCTGGCTCTGCTAACAAACATAGGGCAAAAGCAAGCGGTGGACACCCTCCTTACCAAATATGTATACAGGTATTACCAAATCTGGGCATCGAACCCCAGTCAAAGGATGGAACCCAAACGTGCATGTCATGCTTTTCCGGTTCTGAGCCCTACAATGCTGTTCTATCAAAGTTAAAATTCTACTAGAAGGCGAAAAGTTAACCTACTAAAGTTAGTGGTATGCGGCTCGGGGTCTCGGTATGCACAAGAGTGCGAGTAGACCGGGATATCGTCTGATTTTACGTACACGCATAGCGGGGGATTTAGCGGGAGTCGAGAATAGCATCTGATATGTTCCCTGTTGTTTATTCAGGAAGCTTATTCGTACCATATCGTCAAAGTCAGCAGCCCAATAACCGTCGTGGGATTATCATCTAATGGGAAGCCAAGCTTGACATGGGGAGGAAGCTTTACGTATATCAGGGCAGCTCACTGCGATCAAAATAGGGATTACTAATCTAACCAGCAGGCCCTTGAACAGTTGAAACTATAAGTTTTGGTTAGATTTAAGCCTACGATTAGCTTGAGAGCTGCTTCCAGTATGAATTTAAAGATTACTCAATTAACTAACACATATCAAGATGTTTATACGAGGTCAACAGGATAAAAAAGGTAGAGGATCTTGGAAGCAGTATCTTCTCATTGTCGTCAAGATCAATAAAATACGATATAGAGTAGGCCTCGCGATGGTAATATGGTGGGTGCATCTGAAATGACACTTGCTCATAGCATTATAGACTTATACTTATTATGTATACAGTCAACCTGAGGTGGGTATAGATCCATTATCGGATGCTTATAACGAGGTGCGCCACAGAAAATTAGCCCTAATCTTGGCGCTCTCACATGTTTTACTTTGGCTCTTGAGCGTCCTGAATTCGCCCCATGATAACAACAATTCTTTGGAAAACTAGCCAGTAAACTAGTCAGAACTAATAAATATACAAGCTCTTTTAAATTTTTCACGTAACATCCATTCCCTGACAGTGATTGTGAAATTGCATAGGTTCAGCTCGTTGGGAAATCCGATGCGACACGCCTTTGAAGTTCCAAGGTAGTCAGTCCGGTTTAAACCTCCTTTTCTTAGCAATCAATTATTATAAGAGATCTACAGTCGATCAAGGATCGTATCTTTCAATCTGCAGTCGTTGAATACTTCTTGTTCTCTCGTTTTCACCCATTGTGTGCTTCTTTCGAGGGTTGCTGCATCATATGTAATTTTTGATCGTGACGACATAGGAAGAAAATCGCTTCACCATGGACAAAAACGGAGGCCTTCAGCCACCCACTGTCAACGAGCTACTTGCTACCAAGGGATCACGCCGGTCCGTGGAGCTTGACAATGTCGGAAACGTGTTCATCTCCAAAGAAGGCTTAAATGTGTCTGCAGAAGTCAACCACGAGGGTTTGGTAGACATTCACTTGATTGACAAAGTTCACAAGTTTACCAAACACCTACAGAAAGATCGGAAACCGCTATGGAGTATCCCTACACACACCAATCATCTAAATCACAATGAGGACTACGAGAAGAAATTCAAACATATTCTGACAAAGTACACTGGAGTCACACGTTTGAATATTGCGATCCATATTGTTGGCTCTCGAGGAGATGTGCAGCCATTCATCGCCATTGGACAAATACTCACCAAGCCACCCTATGGACACCGCGTGAGAATTTGTACACATCCAGTGTTCAAGGATTTTGTGGAAGAGAACGGACTAGAATTTTTCTCTATTGGTGGCGACCCTAGCTCTCTAATGGCTTACATGGTAAAGAATCCGGGTTTGCTTCCGGGGAAAGAAAGTTGGAAGTCAGGAGATGTAGGCAAACGTCGAGCGGAGTTTTCAGTTATCCTCGAAGGTTGCTGGAGAAGCTGTATTGAATCTGGAAATGGAATGGAGGAGGATAAAGAAAAGACTTCTGATAACGGCACAGATACTCAAAGTGAAGATGCCCAAAATGCGGAAGCAGATAGGGCTTTTATTGCAGATGTTATCATTGCAAATCCACCCAGCTATGGTCATATCCATTGCGCAGAGAAGCTGGGAATTCCACTTCACATAATGTTTACGTGAGTTTCACTACTACAAGGGATGTCTATGGCAAGGTCTTACTCATCTTATTTCTATGTAGTATGCCGTGGTCGCCGACACAATACTTTCCACATCCCCTAGCATCGATACAAGGAAATAAAGCAGATCCAAAACTGGCTAATTACATGTCATATACGATCATGGAGCTTCTAGCATGGCAAGGGTATGTGCATCATTGTCTTTCCATTTGCGGGTTGGAGATTGCTAAAGTTCGAGGAGACTTGGGGATATCATCAACGGTTTCCGTATGAAGACACTGCATCTGGACGCTATCAGCCCTCTCTGGGGCCATATGTTGCTCTCAAGAATGAAAATTCCATTTACTTACACCTGGTAAACTCTGCAACTTCACAGTTACGTTCTTTCTCTTGACACAAAACAGGTCATCGGCCCTTATTCCGAAACCTGTGGACTGGGGTTCCCATATCAACATCACCGGTTTCCCCTTCCTCAAAATTGGATCAGACTATACTTCACCAAAGGATCTTGCAGACTTTTTAGCAGGAGGACCACCCCCTGTCTACATCGGCTTTGGCTCAATTGTCGTCGATAATCCCGAAGAGCTCACAAGAATAATTTTTGGCGCCGTTAAGAGAGCTGGTGTTCGTGCTCTTGTATCTCAGGGATGGGGTGGACTTGGTGGAAAGGATGTTCCTGAAAACATCTTCTTACTAGGAAACTGTCCACATGATTGGTTATTTCAGCATGTTTCCTGCGTCGTTCATCATGGCGGAGCTGGTACCACTGCAATCGGTATCGCCATGGGTAGACCGACCATTGTGATTCCATTCTTTGGCGACCAGCCGTTCTGGGGTTCAATGATTCACCGAGCCAATGCTGGGCCGGAACCTGTGCCGTTTAAGTCTTTGACGGAAGAAAAGTTGGCTGAGAGTATCATAAAAGCACTCCAACCTGACATTCAAGCATCGGTCCTAAAATTGAGTGCCAAGATTGCAGGGGAAAGTGGAAACGAGGCCGCAGCTGCTTCGTTCCATAATTCGATCTCGTATGACTCAATGCGTTGTCTGCTTCGTCCTGAGGATGTGGCTATCTGGAGGGTGAAGAAGACAAATATCAGACTAGGTTTCTTAGCTGCTACCACTTTGGTCGACAATAAGATCATCTCTCTGCGCGATCTCACAATGTTTGCCACCCCCCTCCCTTTCATGTTTGCTTGTTATCGTCTACCGAGGTATACTAATAAGAACCAGGCATCGACATCAAGAGTGGCACATTGACGAGGGAGCCGCAGGTCCTGTTATGGGCTTCCTTGCATTCGTATCCGATACAGTCGTGAAAACATGGGACAGTGTACACAGCTATGCTCGCGACATCTCCAGGACTATTCACAGAAAATCCGAACCCCAGGGTCCTATCATCCCAATGACCGAACGACGCTCATTCGAGCAAGATTACCCAGAGAACGGGACGGTTTTCTCTCAACCGGTAACAGCAGCATTGTCTTATTCACCTAACCATCTTGAACGAGTGGCATACAGAATGGTATCAGGGACACTACCGGACTTTAGTAATAGTTCGAAGTATAGAAAGACTCCACGGATTACAAGAACGAATACATTCAGGTCTCTTCTGAAGAAAAACAAGGGGAAACATCGTAGCAAAGTGGAAGAATTTGGCTCCGAGACTGCGCATTTCGCTTATTCCGTGTTACGTACCGGACTTCACGGTATGTTCACTTTTTAACAATATATGAAACTTTCCATTAACTCAGGTCTAGCACCGGTTGCCCTGTTCTATAATCTGGCCAATGGGTTCCACAATGCCCCCAATTTTATTCTGAAGGATGAGACAGTAAGGAAAAGAGGGAAGATTACTGGACTTAGGAGTGGCATCAAGGTAGCCGGCAAGGTAAGATAATCCTTACCTACCTACGTGCCGCAAGTTCCACTAATTCCTCTCGTAACAGAGCTCTTTCCTCAACCTATACGATGCCGTGACAGGTCTCGTAATACATCCATATCGGGACACCCGAGAATACGGAGTTGAGGGCATCGGAAAGGGAATCGGACGAGGTATAGGAGGCTTGTTTTTTAAGTCCATCGCCGCCGCCTTTGGTCTACCTGGATATTGTTTGAAAGGTCTAGAAAAGCAAATTGAGAAGCGAGACGATAGGGATCTGAGAGCACAAATTTTGCAAGTGAGAATCATTCAGGGTCTTGCTGCGTATAGGCGTGCCAGTGAGGAGGATAAGCAGGAGATTTTGAGGAGGTGGAATGAAGCTGTTGCTGCGGAATCTGGATAATCCACCGTAATTTATATTCGTGTTTAAACCTTGTATAGATACCTTCATTAATAAATCGTTTCTTATGTCACCTAGCATTCTTGTCTTTATGCCAATTCGAAACATTCAACACCTACCAAGGACGTCTTGGATCGCTACCAGAAACTTGTCAGACTGTTATATCAACACTTTGTTGTCTGTCTACTATATACAAAGGTATCTGTGAATGTAAAAGTATATCAGTCATACCCAGTGCATTGTTAATTTCATCAAAATTTCTCGTCTTTTCACTATCCAAAGGGTTAGGGTTATGGCACATAATTATGCCAAGACTTTATATACAATCTGCCCGATGATTGGATGAGCAACATCACCAATCATCAATTCGGAGAAGCGTCCGTGCCGATTGCATGTCTCGGAGCTCAACTCTCCAACAACTTTCAAGAGGAAGCTCTGTATCGAGTCAATATGTCTTGATTGATTATAACGACATATTGAAGGATTAGTGAGCACGTATTGAAATTAACAGGCAGATTCGCGGTCTCGCGAAGCCTATATCTATGTGGCCAACATGGCTATGACCATGCGCGAGATTGTGCTCTGCGCAGCTCTAATATTTGTCATTGGGGGTATGCTTTCGCATCATCTTCTTTAAAACCTCATACTGATATCTAGGTGCATCAGTTTCTGTATTAAATCAAACAGTTAATTCAACATCGTCCCTTTCGAATCAGCTCCTACAAAATGACCAATCCGCATTGTCATCCACATCTCCCTCCATGATCCACCTGCAGCAACAACAAAAACAACACGACCAAGACCAGAAACTACGGTTAAACAATCTCCAAGTCATCGGCACACATAACAGTTACCATCGCGAAGTCTCCCTGCCGGAAAGAATCCATTTCCCTTACCTCATGGCAGACGTTGACCAGCATGTTGAAGGGTATTACTACTCCCACGCCTCCGTGCACGACCAACTGGAACACCAGCAAGTCCGCAGCTTCGAATTTGATGTCTATGTTGACACGCATGGCGGGCTTTTCGCGGATCCGCTTATCCGTCGAATCGCAAATATGTCCGAGTCGGATAATGCGCATTACGGTCTACCGGAGGACGTGATGCGACAACCAGGTACAAAAGTGTTGCATATTGCCGATGCAGATGTAGGAACCATATGTCATACGCTGGTCGAATGTTTGACGCAGGTGAAAGCTTGGTCCGAGTCAAAGAAAGGGCTACATGTGCCCATACCTATATTGATTGAATTTAAGAAGACGGAACCCGGTCTTGAGCTACAAGGTGGTGTCGTCGCTGAGGATTGGACTGTCGATGCCCTAGATCGAGTGGACGCGGAGATTCGTTCAGTGTTTAGTGATGACCAACTCATCACGCCGGACGATTTACGCAAACATGCAATGGACAACGGCGTGGTCAGCCGCAACAGCAACAAAAACATAACTCTAGAAGAAGCAATTCTCGCCTTTGAGCATGGCGGTGGCTGGCCCACGCTCTCATCATCTCGCGGCAAATTCTTCTTCGTCATGGACAATGAACCAACACATCCCATTCAAATCCGCGATCCATACCGAAGCGGTGGTCGCACAAACCTCGAGGGCCGAGTAATCTTCACAAACTCTCTGCCCGGCGAACCAGATGCGGCATTCATAAAACGCAATAATCCAATTACAGGCAACAATCAGCACCAAATTCAAGAGTTAGTTTCAAAGGGGTATTTTATTCGTACGCGCGCCGATGAACCGATTCAAATGCTTCTAACAGATGAAGTGCCTGCCATGCGTGACGCGGCGCTGGCGAGCGGTGCACAAATTGTTAGTTCGGATTGGGTGGGAGCTGGTGTGAGTGCGAGGTATAATAGCGATTATTTCGTGGCATTACCGCTGGGAGGAGCTGCGAGATGTAACCCCGTAAATGCGCCGAAGGGGTGTGTGGATGAATACTTGGAGTTGTTGTAAGCATATATAGCTAATAGTATTTATTCATCTTGAAACATATGGCAGCATTACCGCCTACTATATACCACCTGGGCAGTACAAATGTTGTCCAAATGAATACATTGATTTTTAACAGTCAAACCAACTACTTACAAGCGATAATATAAAACTACAGACATCCAACTCATCCTCGAATATGCAGGGGTATCCACCTCACCCAGTACCATTCATGCAGACAGTAATACGTAGCGAGTTTAGTTTGACATGAACAGAAGAATAACCGGGGTATTAAGAAGGCATCGGCGAAAGAAAAGTGTCAAAGGAGAAGATCCAAGAATAAAATATTTCAAGTGTTTTCATAATCTCGTGAAATTCGTCCATGCAGCTCGTGTGTCTACCCATGGAGATCAGGACAAATTCTTTGGAATTTGTGGCACTGCTGGTGGCTGAGCGTCGTCGTCTTCGTCCAATTCGTCGAGTTCTTCGGGGTGACTGAACATGTCATGTCAGCTATTCTGTATTCAGGCATCGAAGAAATGGGATGGCATACGCTAGAAGATCCTTGATGTTCTTCATTTCATAATGCTTTTTCCGGTGCTCCTCAAACTGACGATGTTTCTCTTTTGCTTCTTCAGATGTCATCAAACCTTCTCCATGGCCAGTACTCTCCCCATCATCATCAACAATAACATCGACATGCTTATCACTTCGATTTGAGTTTTGACTCAGGCTACGTTCGCGGGTAATCCGACTTTCACCGGCTCGGGCCAGATTCTGCTGCCCACTTAGATCTTCCTCGGGCTCACCTAGCTCGAAATCTGGGATTTCATTGTCTTTCACAGCACCGGTGGCTTTCTTCTGACGAGCACTCTTAGCCTGATCAAGTTCATCAACCACCAAATCATGCGCATCGAGCGTGCGATCTTCAGCTTCTAATTCCATCTCCTCACGCTCATCTTGTGAGGGATCGTAGCTCGGAGCCCAGGGGGTCTTTGGTTCGTCAATTTTCATCTTGGCCGTTTTCTCTTGCTCTGCAAGATACAGGTTTGCTTCGTCCCATTTCAGATGCGTAGAGCGATCATCGTGATCACCGTGTGCGGAACCAGTGCCGGAAAGGCGTCTTCCAGAGGAAGTGCGACGTGTGCTAGACGAGCGACGACCGGCATTTTGTAAAGTATTCTGAAGAGTGATTTCTTTGTTCTCGACCGGATCAGCAGGGAGAGGTGGTGAAATGGCGACTTTTTCCGGCGATGTTGCCTGATGGACGAAAGAACTCGAGTTTTTTAAGATGCCTAACCACAATTAGTCTGCTCAACTCCATGTCTATACCAGCCTGAAAAACAAACCTTTAGGTCTTTTAGGTGCATTTTCTGGGCTATGGGCGTTGCCCGTCGTTTCGTGAGACAAAGTCATGTTGAGCAAGAGTACGGTCGTTCGCACCGACAGCGGGGTAACTTTGGTAGAGACGGAAAGCAAAATATCTCGGAAATTAGAACATCTACCGGCCTTTTTAATTTCCTGTTAGTTATATCAAGCTGAAACCACAACTGGCAAGGATTAGTAAGTTTGCGCTGAATCGCATAGACAATCCAACAGCATTAGTAATGTTTTGGCGTTGCTAAGCTGAGTGCAAGTGAAATCGATGACAAGAGACAGATCAGATGGTAGCTGGAGTTAAATACCTTTCAGCGTAAGTTACAGCGTCTGGCGTTGTTTGTTGTGCCTGATGGAACTTTCTGTGGATCCTTTTGCCTGACTGATAAACAGAAGTCTGAAGTGAATTCGTCTGTTGGGTGGAGTGACAGGGATTCTATTTCCAGGAGTTGAAGAGGTTAACAAGAGAGAAAAGAAGAGGTTGTGGAAGTGGTGGATATACAAAAGGGAAAGTTATGACGCAATGGCCTTGTGGCTCTCTCCCCTCAATAAGACCACCCATTAATTGTTCGGCATCTATATCGATCAGCTCAGAAACTGACGATTCTAAATACATGTCTATACTCTATATGCAGTACCACTCTCCTTATCTACATCATCCCTCCTTGCGTGTGTGAAATACTCCGGCCGCTCTGCTGAGCTCCAGGCATGTGTCGTTCAGCCATTAGCTGAGCGACTATCCTATCACAGATTCATGTACGTCGGGCGAAACTAATGATTTGATTCTTTATTATTTAGCCATCAGTTACTGAAAAAGGAAGCTTGCAGTTTGTTGCCGACATCACAGAAATCTACAAGCAGAAAATCCCGCATACCAGCAATATATCCTGCCACTAATAACTCATAACCGCGGAATTCAAGAAACGACATTGGAGAAACGTTCAATAAGCCTTTCACTGTAGAATAACTGCCAAATAATGCCAAAAATATATAAATGGTATATATAGTTAATCAGTGTATCCTAAAAGCCCGTGGACGCCGTCTTTGGAACCAACAGAGACCGACTACCTAGGTAAACAAAATGCCTGTAGATCATTCAAGCTGCCTCCCTGGACTGCGCCTCTTAAGCGAAGCGAAACTGATCTCGACTCTCAACTCCGGCGAGAAGGAAAATGACTATACGGGTGAAGAAATGACAACATTGGTATGAAAAGAATGAGTGCCTAAAAAGGTATTGCTGTCAGCGATCAACGCAAACAGAACGATGGATATAATGCCATGAAAGCAGGCGTCGAATAAATGCTATGTTGTCAAGAATCGACGCGCTTCTCACATGTTGATTCGCATATTAATTAGAAAATAGAATGAAAGAAAAGATAGCGTAAGAATAGACCGAAGATGAGAAAGGGGGTATAGGTGAAACTTAAAAATGATCGCATAAACATATAAGAAAAAGGAAATCAAAATGATGGAATGAATATAAATCAAACAAGAGATTCAAACTCTTCTCGTTCGCGAAGACGATTTCTGGCTAATTCGTCTCCACCGCTGGCAGACAGCTGCATCCAGTGCAGCGCCAAGCACATACTCTGCGGATCAGATTTGGAATCCCTGTCACGCCGATACATCATTTCCGCCTTGAAAGTGTCCCGTGGAAGGGTTAAGGGTAAAGTCACCCGTGGAAGAATTTCTGGATGTGTCAGATATAAGATAGCAAGCTCACGTTGGGCCACAGGATAGCCTTCTTTGGCGGTTATGATCCACATTTTGGCCGCATCTTCGATGGGGTCTTGCGTCCGAGAAATGAAATCAAATGCCTGCTGCGTGTGACGTCGGTTGAGCTCTTGAGACACTATCCGATCCGCTAGCTCGACCATGCTGGCACAGACATCTTCTTTAAGTGACAGCGCCGCAAGTCCGAATTGCAAGAACGCAGTTCCACTGTCTGTCTTATTCAAGGTTTCACTCGGAACGAAAGCTGATACAAACTGAAGATCGCGGAATAAGGTCTTCGGTTGTAGTTCCCTCAAGATATTCTTTATTGCTGTGATTATCCGACTTTCTGATGTATTCAACAGGTCATACGATGGGTGAGAATCAAAGTCAATAGATTCCGGTGCTGGTGATGTATGCATTCGGAAAGAATCGTCTTGCTCTAGAAGCTCTTCTGTAAAGCTACGACGGCTCACCCTCGGATTTTCCGCAGACACGCCTTGAGAGTTGACGAGATTCTGCGTTGGTGTAGGGGATGCATCCCCAACCCGGTCCAGAGATGCGACGACTAACGCCCTCAGATCTCGCAAAGCCCCAAGTTTCACATAAGGGTTAGCGTTGCGTGAAAAGACATCTAATAGCTGAGAGAACGCAGATTTGTAGCTGAAAGCTGATTCATCTGCAGTTTGTACGCCTAACGTATTGCCGAATGGCCCCTCAGTGGTGACCTTAGGAGTATCATGCACAGTCATCAAGATTGGATCAGCCGATACACTCCTTCGATGAGATGTGTATCGTTCTCCATTCATCACTCGTCCGCGACGCTGGTGTATAGCCTTTTCAGATTCGGCTAAGAATTTCTGGATCCGGGCTTGCTTGTCCATTTGTCTTTGTACCCGGGTCTGATTGAGAAAGCCAATGAACCATGCATCCGTCTCGCTACCGCAGCTCCATACAGGAGAGCCCAGATCACTGAGCAAAAGGCTGGTCAATGTTTGTCGGAGATCGTCCAAGAAAGTTGTTTTTCCGTGTATAGTACGCTCCGTACGACGGGGTGCCGGCGCATCGTTAAACATAGATGGAGGGCGTGATTGAAAGCTGGAGGCGCTAGCCGCAGATTGAGCCTGTGTCTGAGAAGGTGACCAGAAGGTAGTATAGGATTCAGTGGTGGAACTGGATGCAGCCCTGCTACTCGAGCCACCGGAGGACGATAGAGTATCCAATTCGAGCTTACGTGAGTACTTCCAAGTTTCTGACGACAGGTTCTGGTATATCGATGATGATGGTTCTGATGGACGTAACGACTCTGCACCGCGAAAATTTAAGCTGGAGAAAGGCATGCTAGACAGTGCTTCTTCGCTGCTGATACTGGATGGTCGGGCTCCTGGTGTCGGCGAAATGTGCGAATAACTTCTATTGTTAGGCCCTTCAAATTTGGCACGTTCTCTCTGAAACAATTCGCTCGCCCACAAAACCGGCGTCTCGGCCATGGAATCTCCAACGAGTTTGTTGATACTAGACTTGACTTCATAGCAAAAGCGATGAATTCGCTCCTCACCACGACAGAAGTTGTCTATACCGTGATGAGAGATCCACTTTCGCGTAAGTTCAACCTGCTCGTCACTCAACTTATTAGGACCACCTTGGCTTGTCGAGGCTTTCATCACATTCATGACATGCATTTCCGGTTTTTGAAGAAAAGATCCGCCAAGGTACCTGGATCCATTGCGGGAACGGTGCTCATTTGTGGTGTCGCGATGTAGGTTTGGGTATACCATGGTCTTCAGTGCAAGAGCCACATGTTTCGCATCTTCATATCGCATGGAATTTTTGACATCGGTCATATACCACATTTTGTTCCTTAGCTTGGTCATGCCGGTGATACTCTTCCTGCTGTATTCTTTAAGCCGTTCGACCAGAGGACTCAAAGTGAAAAGACCTTCTTCGCATTCATGGATAACTGTATTGCACTTAGAGAAAGAATCGTGCGATGAATGAAGCATAGGACCAAGAATCCAGGAGTCATTAGGCGGCGGGTTAATCGACTTTGAGAGACTTTGCATTAGCTGATTGGACGCAGTCCACCAGTAGTGAGCGCCCAGGAAATCCGAGCGACTCTCACAGACCGATCGCGCGGCATCAAACCTCTCTTTTAATGACGAGAAACGACTTTGGCGCACGAGGGAAGTACGGGAAGTTCTTGATCGGCTAAGAGTCTCAAATTCGTTGACCAGTTTTTGTATAGCCCCATGGAGTGCTTCATAATCCTCTTCCGGTTGGACCGTTCCGGACCGATCACCATTGTCAGAAAGGCCTTCAAAGATGCCATCAGAGTAATTTCCGCCGGATGTTTTCCAATTCAAAGATTTCATGTCCGCAGAAATTGCTAGTAGAGTCCAATCTTCCGTGGATGGATGATCCAGAACTGGACGGGCATCTGTTTCTCCAAGATCAGACAGCTCAAAACGGATAACATCTGCGCGTTGATGGAACCGGGATCGTCGAGAGTTTTCCTGTTTGATCGAATCTGGCTTGGTCGGTCGTTCAAGCACAGTTTCAATCCTTCCGGACCAGTGAGCAGGAAGAGCTGCCCGTCGAGGACCGCTATATTGTGTAAAACTTAGAGCTGGATGGGTTGAATTTGACGACAAAGAGCCAGAGGGACTGTTAGTGGTTCTTGGAAACAGGACATTCAAAAGGGTGACAACGTCGGCGGCACACAACATGAGGAAACTGGATGAATCACTTGCTTGCTCGTCGTACTTATTCGACCCCGCGACCGGCGCTGGGTGGGAAGAGTACAGGCATCTTTTTATCATGCTGTCGACATGTCGTCTCACCTGTGTATTAACAGTAGAAAATTCTGGTCTATACAAAAATTAGTGGATGCTTGAGCCATACGAGCGTGTAATACACGTACACTGAATGTAGGACTCGATAAAACTGAGACTGGGCACGTAAAGCTATCTGGCTCAGAAGCTTCTCACGTGCTTCTTTGCTAATATGGAAGTCGAGCAATAAACTTTGGCCCTGTGTAAAGTGTTAGTACGCCCGGTATTATTCGCGATCAGTATAATCTTCAGTAAGTTACCTCTGGAAAAGTCAAGGCATAATAAAGATATCTAGAGAAAAACCATTGAACAAAAATGAACTCCAGAAAGCGATCCCGGATCTCTGCATCGGCCAGTTTATTCAAGACTGCATTGCAAAATTCCAGGGCCGCAGATGGAAGGCCAGCATCTGAATCATCAAGAACCTCAAACAAAGTTTGGACAGCAGATTCGAAGAATTCCTCTGCAGCGTCCGTCCGTAAAGGATCCGGCGGTTCAACTCCAAGGGAATGGGCTACCGGGCTTTCAATATTTTCCAAAAGGAACGCGCCCTTTTGCAAAACATCCATAAGGTAGAGTTCAACCTTTTGGCGGGCTCGCCAGTCGCTAGCCGTTGACCAGTAGGATAGGACCTGGCCAACA
This sequence comes from Talaromyces stipitatus ATCC 10500, assembly GCF_000003125.1. Lineage (NCBI taxonomy): Eukaryota > Fungi > Ascomycota > Eurotiomycetes > Eurotiales > Trichocomaceae > Talaromyces > Talaromyces stipitatus. The sequence goes on from NW_002990116.1 coordinate 1,789,990, forward strand.
AAATTCAAGTATTTATTATCTCCAGAGGATAGTAGCTTTGCGCACACAGAAGACCAAACATTCAGACGTAGTTCTGACTCCTCGGGGTGCCAATCTAGTGGAACAGCAAAAACATTGTAAAGAAGCGCAGAAAGTGGGTCCGATCGCTCAAGGGCCCAGGCATGTTCTTTGAAGGGTATAGAATTAGGAGTGGCACGTTTCGCATAGGTGGCAGAATTCCGGGACCGGGCAGTGGAATGCGGCGAGATGGTTTCCCCGCTGGCAGAAAATCCAAGAGGAGTAGTCAGTGAAGAGAGCTGTGATGGAAGCAAACCGGTAATACAGTCGACCAGGAACTGGGCGTCTGTTCGGACTAGAGCTAGGATTTCCAGGAGATCCTTCCTACTTTGACAGCTAAGCTGATGCATGAAACTGGCGGTACGGGTCCTGGGAGATTGTAGAGAAAATGTAGACTCCTCCGGAAAGGACTGCGGACGATTGATGGAACGACTGGAGCCAAGTTCGCATGCTTCCTGGATATCATAGATCGTATTATATATGGAAATAAAGCCGGCTTTATCTCCATGTTTGAAAGCGTCAACGAGACCGCGCTGTACAGTCGCGCCAGTTCTGAGAAGCCTCGAGGACAAACATATCGAAATTTTAGTGGATATTAGACGGTGTTCCAAAACCTGTTTCTCAATCTCCACTTGCTGGCAGCGTCTGTATTGGGTCGCAAATTGTTCGAAAGAGACCGTACTCTCGGGGGTGATGGACAACGGGATATGAACAGTAGAAGCCGGGGATGTAGTGAAAGGCTCCTGGTCCTTTGGTTCCGGTGTGGTGCAAGTTTCTGAGCTCACCACGGGTATCTCAGGCTCACTTACATCAATAGGCCTTGGTTCCGGCATCGGGATAGGAACAGGTTCCCCAGCGGGAGTGGGAGTGCGCATGGTAGGCGCAAGTGGTGCCTTGAAAGGAGAGCATTCTGCCTCATATAATTCAAATGAGGAAGAACATCCTACTGGGGACGCCACGGGTGAGGGAGGGAGAGCTAAGATGATGTTAGCTTGTCTGTTTAATCGGATCTGCCGTAAGAAGTATTACGACAGAAATCAGTTCGATAGCGTTGCTGTCAATTCGTTCGCTGCTGCAAAATGCGACGGAATTTCACAAAGACGAGATGATGGAGGAAACAAATGAAGAAAACGTACGAATTGTAAACTCCAGACCCAGCGGTGGGGAATAGGCATGTTGGGCATCGATCATCTTGCCATGGGCGACGTCCTGGCGCCGTTCCCGAGACGATACTCGAGGATGCGCAATGCCCGTGGCGAGTGACAAACGAATTAGTTTCCTAGCGCATACTTCTAATCGCTGGCGCGCAATGAATGAGTGAATGAATGCCTGTTTGCGCCGAGTACCACCCCTTTGATTTTCTGCTTGTCTTTCAAGCAAATCCGGATGGACCGAGAGTATAATAGAGGAAGAGTTTTGGAGCGCGGAACAGTTCAGAAATGTGGCGGGGAAGTAGTACGTAGTTTAGTATCTTAGGCTAAGACCAACATAAAGTCGCAGAGAGTGGAGTGGAGTGGTTGGTGTAAGACTAGGACCCGCTGGGCGGGATGATGAACAAGGGTTTTTCGTGGTGTCGATGTTGATGAACTCGAGTAAACAATCCTATATAGAAAGAAAAGAGCAGCGAGAGTAAGTCGAATAAAACAACCAATATCCGGAACTCGACACGATCAGAGAGTCACTTGGGTTTTGCTTGGTGAAAGAGTCGGTAACAATAATCTGACCAGCGCCAGCTAGCGCAACTGTCAGGAGGGGTCAGTTATGAAACTCGAGACTGATTTGCAGAGTCACAGACGTTTCGGCAGTAAGGAGATGGCAGGTGCAACCAGACACTGTCGGTCGAAGCGTTGTTGTTAGCAATACGCACTAGGTTGGTGTAGGCCGTTTCGATGAGTCCGACACCTTTACACGCATGTAACTAGCATCTACTACATGCAAGCGCGGTGTTCTGGGCGAAGCGGGCTGACTGGTTTCGGACTGCTGCAGGTTGTTGATAATGATATATTTGCTGGACGAATACGAATCTCGTCGCGCAAGGGAGGTTAGTCGCAGCTTGGTCTGGCTGGGTCTGACTGGGTGTGTGTTGTCCACCACCCAAGGTCAGACTCGGTTGGGTTTGGACGTTCTGGACGAAAAAAATAAGCGTATCGGTAAAGGGTTCAAGGTTAATTTATTTTTATTTTTTTTTTCTCCGATCGACTTGACGAGTATTGGCTCTGGAATGAACGTATGTTGAGGAATAGGATTGCAGTGTTAATGCAATCTAGTGGGAAGAGATGAAAGTTGGTGGTTGATGGGATGGATGCTTGGGGGATCACGGGAAGGACGCGGAAGGTCACAGGGTCAGTCCTTGCCTTTACTCACGCTACACTACAACTTATATTCTACTTCTGCCTCTCTATCTATCGTTAATCCTACATCCCTCGCCACGTTGGCAAAAACAACTACAGAGGCGATATGCTTCAGCTGGACATGTGCATTTAGTCAGTGTCACGATAGTCGTCGTCCCACGATGACTCCGTCAAGGCAAAGAAAAAACAAGCTGAACAGAGACATAGTGGATTATGTACTCACTCCACGCTCTCACTGCGTATAGTGTGTCTAAAACCAACTATGTATACGCGCACTCGACGGTTAGATTCATAACAATTTTGTCACGACCAACCTTGTCGATCGAATTCACGGTTCCACGACTGCCACGTCGTTAGCATCAATCAAAACCAATCAGATCACTAACTAAAGCATTGTATACAGAAAAGTCTCAGTGAGTAATGAGTATGCAGTGCATGCAGCCATCCCATTAGAGAATGTACTAAAATCCACAGTGAGAGGGCGGGATGTGTTGGCACTGCAGAAATGCGCTGGCCTCTCTAAACCGCTACGAGTTAAGCGCGTATTCGGTTGTATGCTCGAACATTATTGGTTCTCGTTTGATAACTATATCTGAAGATTTTTACATGACCGTCAATATCTGAAAATATGACTCAATATATTGAAGGTATTTATGGCTGGATTTAAATATATTCAATCCTTCCAGTGTTGGGATTTGTCTTGTCTACTCCGCTCAACTAGGAACATCGTTTGCCACGCCACGTATGGGCGATTCGGCAGAAACAACCAAGTCATACACGAATACTCCGGTTTTGAGCTCTTATTGATACACAGTATGCCAGCTGAAACGTGGAGACCTTCGTTGTAGGCTTAGTTGATCGACGAGAATGGTCCAACATCATCCTCCCCATTATGTATATAGTTCAATTATGATTGACAAAATCTCGGACTGTCCCCGATGCGTATCACCATGTCATAATGTCTTGTGTCTCATACGGATTGCTTGAAAGATCTTAAGTGGTAGGCTGGCCTGCCCCAGTTCCATCTGGATCCATCTCTTATAGTATGACAGTAGATGTCGACGTGTCAATCCTTATCCACAGGTGGCAGTCGTATCGATCGATCAAATAGATGACCGGTATGCCTAGAACGTTGCGGGATTGGCGGGCTTGCCACGTTTCAGGAACCAGCCACAACCGAACAAGGAACTATAAAGATGTTTAACCCTGTCAGTGACCCTGGTCGCGCACCAATCGGAGATGGTCGAGGATGGCCACAATCGTCTGTACCACTAGTCTGTCTAACTAGTAGAGAATGTGTCTTATGGGTCAAAAGCTTCAATGGAATATGTTTGCAAGATCCACTTCATCTACCGAGAAGAAGAGTATCATTTGCAAGTCCATTTCTTGTCTGCTTCTTTCTGGCCAACTCGGACAGCAACGGCATTGACGGTGTCTTTGAGTGTGTCCTTGGATACTTTAGGAAACCTTGATGGTAGAACAGCAATTAGCCGGTGCATACAGTTGAAAACACCGGATAAAATACTTACCGCTTCTTAAGCACCTCGATCAATCCAGCCTTAGTCAGGTCACAGCCCTCAACCGTCTGCTTGAATTCCTCTATATGTTCAGGAGGGAAAGGTTTCTTCGCCTTCGACGTGGTTGAATTGTCTAGAGTTGCGGAAGGAACAGTTGGTGGTGCAAGTGGAGATGGTGTGTATGTTGATGTTGATGGATTGATTGCATAGGCGTGCAGGGTGGCTCGCACAGGTGGCAGGGATGACGACACTTTTGGTGCTACGTGCTCCACTACCTTTGGCTTTGGCCAGTAAGCCGTAGAAAAGGGGTTGATAGGGAAGCGGATGGTTTCTGTGCATATGATGTTAGAAAGGATATATGCAGTACTCACTCCTGGGCACACGACGATACATACCTGATAATGCCTCAATGCGATAAACCTCCATGTCAGGATCAGCATTTCCACCATCTTCCCATCTGACACCGGTACAAACAGGTTCCTGGTCACCGACAATGAGACGTCTTCTGCTATCGAGTTGCTCATCTTCATCGTCAAGGAATCCATCCATGTCATCATCGCCGTCATCGCTTGCATCTTCTTCTCCTTCTGAATCTAGGTCTTCGCCCTCCTCAGGCTCCTCCCACTCAACCTCAGAGTCGTAATCATAATTGACCTCTGGGAGGACACGAGAATACGGAGCACGAGAGACTTTACGAGCTTGAGCTTTAGACAACGGTCTGGTGAATGTACCGTAGTACGGAGGCCGGACGTCTTCTCCGAATTTAAGACTTTTCATTGTCACTTTCTTCAGCTCATCTCTCAGGGCGGTGGTTGAGGGAGTAAGGTCCATGTCCTGAGCCTTGGCCAATAATGACTTTACCGACACGACGTTCAAGCCCTTTCGGCGTCGGTATGGGATCATATTAAATAATTCCGATCCGCGATACGCAGGAAGCGCTGTAGGTTCCTTCAGGTAACCGTCCAATTTCTGTTGAATATGAGCCAAAGCCTCGCTATCACGCTGGAACTGGTGTGGTGGAGAAAGGTGAGTATGGCTTTGAAGGAAGAAAACGGGGAATTCTTTGCGATAATCGGACTGTGGTGGATTATGAGATTTGACGGCTGACTCGACGATCATATATTCCTGCATAGTATCCTTGCGAGGAGAAGAAGGTACTAGACTTGTGCGCTCTGCAGCAGTACCGGACGGCTTCGAGAAGAAAGCCTTGAGTCTCATTTGGGACTTCAACATGTCAGATGAAATATTGATCAGCTGATGGGAATGAACAACTTACTCTTTCCTTCTTTTCCCTCTCCTCCTCTTTCTTTCGTTTCCCTTCTTCTTTTGCCTGCCTTTCCTCCTCCTTTTGCTTTTTTTTCTCTTCTCGTTCTGTCTCCCGCTTTTTTCGCTCCTCTTCCTTTTCAGCCTCCTTTTTCTTGCGCTCTTCCTCTTTGGCCTTCTTCTCTGCTTCCTTTTTAGCCTTTTCTTCGGCTCGTAGGCGATCCCGCTCTTCCTTCTCTTTTCGTTTGGCTTCCTTAGAACCTGGGGAAAGTTTCAATTTTTTGTTGACGAAGTTCGCTGTGTTGCTAGAGGTAGTTGCATGTTGTTGGGGTTGCGGGGGGGTCGAGGGAACAGTTGGAGTCGTTAAAGTAAAGGTACCATTCGATGGTGGATTAGGCGCATTGGCAGGAATCTGAGTAGCCTGAGTCTCAGTCATGTTGGCTGCAGTTAGTGGGACCTTGTCGATATCGATTGCGTTGACGTATTGCAACGGATTTTGATTTTCCTGCTCATCATCGCCATGTCTTTGTGGCTTGATAGTATCTGGATTCAATATGTTGTGTCCTCCTTCCACTTCGTTGAAGGTGCGCTTGCGGTTCTGAGGACTCGTCGGCGATGACATTGGTAGGTGCTGGTTGAGAGGGTGCTGTAAGTCCATTGTAATTTCCATTATATGCTCGTTGATCGCAATTCAAGAAGAGTGAGAGGTGGATATGAGAGAATAAGTTACTCTCTGGTGAGGTGAAGCAAGTTGTTCATGGGTTTCTAATAGACGTGTAATGGATGAGGATGAGGAAGGTACATGAGGAATCGTGTCGAGAGGTAAATTTGTACAATAAATTATGAGGGATCAATGAGAAATGACTGCGGTAAAGAAAGAGGTCGAGTTTGAAAATGTGAGGCGATTGTTGTTGGCCTCTTACCTCCTGGTTGTTCCTCTGTTAATAGTAAACTGAACTAATTAATCATACGCGATCTCACGCTGTTCACGCGTGTCGATGTTAATTAGGTCACGTGAGTATGGTCTTGGCGCCTGATCAGAGCTTAGCCCTAACCCTCATTTTGACATCAGGAGAAAGTCAGATAGTTATGAAATTGGATTCTAGATGCAAAGGATCAAAAATAGAATCCGGTATAGCCATAAGAATCCTTTGAGTGATCAACTTCTGTCAATAAACACACAAAACTGCATGTAGCCATGGGATAGCCCTGACTACTCACACAAACCATCATCTCAAAATCAAGTCTAGAACACCTCTCACATTGCCACGAGGCCACTTTGATCAGCTCCCATTTCTGAAATGTATAATGATCCAAAAGACAGTTTCTCGCTCCACCATGTCGCATTATTGTGCCTTGGTCAAGATGGCTGCTGAATCTGGGGGATTGAACCAGGTACAAACGACTTCCATCTCCCCATATTCACGAGAACTCTCCGTAGCCTTCTTCGTTTCTGCCTTCAGAGTTGATTTCTATTATCTCTTGGGTGACCAAATTCCGGTATCACTCAGGATGTATTGGCTAATTACTTTGGTTGATCTTCTTCACCCAAAGCCATGGCAACCACACCGCAAGTCTCGAAATGATCCCGTTCATGTGAGGCACATATCCAGCCTATATGAAGCTTCGTATCGACACATCTCTGAATCAAAGCCGGTCATCAATGGGCAGTGTGAGACGTAAAGGAAAAGCCAGGCATTGCGAATGTAGTGAATGGAAATATGGCACCTGCGCAGCCAGTGGTGCAACTGTGGAAGTACCTATCCTCAGTATAAAAGTGGAGGACCAGCTTGTTAGGATGTGCTCAGGTTGTGCACGACAGCGCAGACATCATCCGTGTAAATGATCATTATTATTATTAAGTATAGATCGTTAAAGTTAGCAAAGACAAAATGAGTACAAAAAGTAAAGGATAATTCAACGACCACAGAAACACCGATATATATCAAGACAATTGTCGCCAACCGGCCATGCAGGATCCGCCTAAATCAGAAGCAGACCAGATAAGAAGAAAAACGCAGATTCAAAAGTGTTGTAACCAGCACAAAATCAAGAAAGAAGAATTATATCAAAAGGGTATCCGATTGAACATTTTCGGAAGGCAAAAAGAAAGAACAATGAGACGAGGAAAAACAACTCTCTAATCATCTGCGTCCGGGTTGGCGACGAATAATCTCACGCCCGTCAGACTTGTGGTGCGGTCATCGACACTACCACGACGTCGGAGATCATCGGCCTTCTTTGCTTTGTTCATGGTAATATTGGCGGCTGCTGGAGCACCCATCTCACCCAGGCTTCCAAAATCATTTTCGCCTTCATGGTCTTCGGTGGGGAGGTCCATTTGTGATGACGAGGAGGAATTGGTGTTGATGGTGTCCTGGGGTATTTGAGCCTTATCCGGGTGAGCCGCCGATGCGCTATTTTCAACAACTTCGGGAATATTTGCCTGTTCGTTTGGAGGCGTTTTGCCTTGTGGACGCTGATAACCACTAGGATAACGATGCATGCTTCCTAAAGAACTTCGGGCGCTCCCAGTACGACGGTGGTAGGGAGCTCCCTCGCTAGAACGATCATCTTCCTCGTCGTCGCCAATCTCATTTGCACTCAATCGAGGAGGCACAATGGCACCAACCAGAGTCGAAGGCGAGTAACCGGGAGCCGCTTTGCCGCTATGACGAATCTTTCCACTTGTAAAAGTACTTGAACGTCCTGAGTGACCATGGAGCTCCAGATACGCTCGTTGTTTCGCAGCTCGTTTCTGGGCTTGTAGACGCGGATCTTCGGGTTGGGCGCGGTCGCACCATACGGTGCCCTTTTGCCGCCTCATGAGAGCAACATAGCTCAGCGGAGCGGTTGTCGACCGCGAAGAGCTGCTGCGATGGATATCGGACGAGGACATGGTAGACATTGTGTGAGTAAGCCGTTGATGATTGCCGCTAGTCGATGAAGTCGAGGTTGTAGCGCTTGAGGAACTGCGTGTGGGGACCGGCCCCGCTGTAGAGGCAGGTTGCGCGCGTTGATGTGGCTGACGGTGGAAGATATGATGTTGTTGATGTTGGTGGCGAATATGCTGAGAATTACCGACGTACGGAAGAACGGTCGATGAAGTTGTTCGGGTGCGTGAGTGGGATTGCAGGTGGTCGAAGTTCGGGGCAACTCGTTGTTGAGGAGACGGAGTCTCAGGCGGCTGCTGAAATTGCAGACCGGCGTGGTGAGTTGCCCCGACGGGTCTGCGCGATGGGACCTGGTACATGCGATAATCTGTCGGGTTATTGCCCTGTTGCATTTGCACTCTGGCCGCCATTTTCTTCAGATCCCTTTTGCCTATTTTCTGTGGTATGTTCCCTTCTCCTCGGTGTGCTGAGCGAGGAACTAGGAAAAATTCAAAATAATGGCAGAGTCGTGGGATTTTCTTGTTCGATTAGGTTCTGCGGGTCAACCCAATGGTTTCCTTCTTGGTAATTGAGGACGAGTCAAGGCACGACCGGTCGGTCTGCTTAATGTAGTGGAGACTCGTATGATGTGTAGGCAGGAAGATATCAAATTATTGAGAGAGCAAAGGCCGAAGAGTCAGTTAAAATAATATAAATGACTCTCAGCCGGCCTTAGATAATAATAACGTTATCGATTGAGCGCTCCCACAAGAGATGGCGAATTAGTCAGGGGCGGCTGACTTGATGTAACTACCCCAAAGCAACTCGCGTATCTTTGCTACTGGAATGTATACTACGTAAATCAACAGTAGAACGCTTATAAGAGAGGATTTATTAACAAGCGAAGATGATAAACGGAAACCTATTCTCGCTTTTCTATTTCGAATCTGTCATTGCCTGACCAGCTGAAGCTGAAATGTGGTCAAGTTTTTTGTCCGATACGAAGCATACCGTATTACAGTGTACGGAGTACACGCAGCAATGATACGCCTGTAGAGAGCACGTGTATCCAGCAAGCTCTGCTTGATCACATCTCCAAGCTCAGTCCCTTTTAGGGCTAATGCTACTTCGTGCCTGATTCGCAACCGGTTGGTCATTGATCGAGCCAATTAGGTAACAATACAGCCAGATCAGGCGAGCCGTCCAATTAAAAGGTCAGAACAACCGCCAAGCCACTGCCTGTCCATGTATCAAGTAAGACAAGAGTTTTCAACTGATACCCTTTTCTGTCGTCAATTGTGATCATAAGAAGAGACAATAAGGTAATCTATTTGCATAAATCCGAGTCAAACCTTGCGAATACGCGTATTATACCGAGCCATGTATCGGCCCGAAAGAAACAATACGCTGTGACGTCGTCCTGACTCCACTCTGCTTCATCGATGATTCATTATTATGCGCAGTTCGCAGCTCTGATTGGTGGTCATATAAAAACTCGGGAATAAAAAGGCTTCAAATTGCAACCAATCGCTTTCGCGTAATTTACAGAGTAAGCATTGGTCAACCTGCGCCACAGTACCGTTACAATTAGCCTGGAACATGTCGATGTTACCAAACCATCCGTTTTCCAAGATTCTCTCTTATATGGAACCAGGTCTTATATCGTACGTATACAAAAATATAACTTATGATGGACACATGAATACGTGGCAGTTAAAATCTCCGGATTATAGCTTAGACAACGCTTTGATTGAACCCAGAATCCCGTCTTGCTCCAGGTATTCCTTGCCCTTGGTCCAACCAAACCATTCCTTCAATCGCATCTCACCACCATCGCCGGGGAGCAGTCCCCCGCCTTCCCAACCTGCTTCATCCGCTTTGAAAGTCTTGCCAGGCGTACTGACCAGGGCAACAGGGAGTCTCTGCTGATACCCATTTTCTTCCAGTTCGCTTTGTTCCAGTACGGGAGTGGCACAGGCATCGGTGCCGTCAAAGATTGCTTCCCATTCTGCCCTAGTCTTTTCCTTGAATCGCTTTGTAAAAATCTGCCTGATAGCAGGCCAATTGTCTCTATCTTCACTCGCGGGAACATCATTTTTGGCGAACCCCAATCCTTTCAAGAGTGCCGCATAAAAGTGCGGCTCAAGTGCCCCAACAGCGAAATATTTCCCTTTGTCTTTCGTTTCGTACGTGTCATAATAGGGACACCCGCCATCTAACAGATTCTGTCCCCTAGGCTCACTCCATACAGGTGTCTTTCTTGCTAATCTCGGCATTGTAGCCAGATATGCCGCCCCATCTACCATGTTTGCTTCAACCACTTGCCCTTTACCCGTTGCTGATCGGGAGATGAGTGCTAGCAAAATACCGAGAAAACACATGGCGCCGCCACCAGCAAAGTCTCCTAGCAAGTTTCCAGGTGCCAATGGAGGTTCACCACTCCGCCCAAGCATAGAGAGAACTCCAGACACCGCGAGGTAGTTTATATCGTGTCCTGCCATATCCTTGTACTTTCCCGCGCGCCGGAAGCCAGTCATGCGAGCAATGATAAGACGTGGATTATGCTTGAGCAGAACCTCAGTCGGTGAGAGACCGAGTCGCTCGAGCACACCTGGCCGAAAGGGATCAATGAGAACATCAGCTCGTAAAAGTATTGAAAGTAAGAGTTCCCGAGAGCGTGCGTCCTTCAAATCCATACAGATGGAAGATTTGTGACGTGTGAGATGGTCGCCAGCTGGTGCAACTGATGTGTTGGGTGGCCGATCAACACGAAGCACCGAAGCGCCGTAGTCGGCTAGGAGGAGGCCGGCGAAGGGGCCTACAATATAGTAAGCTCATGATATAAACGTAATGTGAAGAGTGGCGCACCAGGTGCTAGTCCAGCTAGCTCAACGACTTTGACGCCGTGTAAAGGATGTGACGACCACATCTATGAATCAGCAACGCGTCAGATTTCCTCGGGTGAAGCTTTTGTAGGTGACTTTTAACGTTGAGTTAGTTTGAGGAACTGGAGTGCGATGCGGAACAATGTACTTACATAGAGCTCTATCAGCTATAGCAATGATGTTAACCTTGTCCAAGTAGCATCGACACGATTGGTGAATTGAAATTGTAAGGAGACAATGAACACGTTCCCAATAATTAGATCATAATTGATGCTATGAAGCTGTCAACAGTGTGAGTTGTAGTTAGTGGGTTGGAGAAAAGGTCCAGTAGGCCGAATTACCGCGGCATCTGCAGCCGATGCGGGGGAACAATCAACTCCCCTTTTCATCCCCAAAATACCCCTTTAGCAGAGTACGCAGTGCTGCTCGACGTTGAGTAGCTATCGTCCGTTATATAGATTCGCGACCTCTGATATGGTCCGGAAAATTCATAACCTGTGTTAAATCAACTGGAAAAGCTTCTGACGTCACTTGGGACTATCCCATCTGAGCAGGCACGGATCGAGTTACTGCGTTGAAACAGTCGCGACACAAGTCAAAGTAAAACGAAGAAAATCACTCCAAGTCAGCTACAACTCTCCCATGGTGCTCCGATTGACTCGGTGCTAGATTCACAATCTCAGTATGGCGGCGTCGGCCTGGTCGACATACACAGTCGATGCCTGTGGTCCGTACCTGCCTCAACCTCCACGCCTCTTAGCTCTTTGCTGCGATCTTGCACCGATGAATCGTTATCTTATCCAGATAATCTGGGGCAAGAAAATTTGACGTGGTGCTATGTGGTATTAGAACACGGTAATCAGTATCGCAGGCTACGGCGAACACCCGTTCCCTTGCTGCAACGCGAGACCTAGAGTATTGTGACGGTGATAGCCGTTCCGTCCCTGGGACTTATGTTCTGTGCCATCTTTATGAGCTCTTTTAAAGGATTTCTTCATGAAAATAAGCATTTTGGATTTCATCCACAATCGCAGGATAGTAGGTAGTGGCATGCAGAACTGGACTTGTCAACCGTATATTACGGCTAGGCCTGATATGGAATATGCAGCATACTAGTAGTAAAGCCCACAACTTGGCTCTCATTGGCCTACGACTTTCCCTCGCTACAGCGATTGCAAGCTAAATTAGTGCACACACATCTGCACTATGTTTTGTACGGACATCTATGTCCGAGTTTTCTTTCCTGAGATAGACATACACAATACATACATTTACACGTCCCACTCACGTTCACAGGACTCTTTGGCTCTGAATCTGTTGGCGCTAAGTGCCAAGCCGGTAAGATCCGCCTAACCGACCCACCTTTCTGTAAGATTTCAGATTTTTGGAAAGTGATTGGCTAAAAATCCCCTTTCGGCAAGTTTTGGCATTGATTGGCCAACCTTCATTCTTATCTAAGCCGAGGCATCAACAAATGCGTAAAATTTCTCCGGGCTCAGAAGAATAGCTGGTTTATTTCGTGATTAATGACTATTGTAAAGGTCATGATTCAACCTAAATTTCAGGAAATGCCACCATGAACTTCAAAGAATATATTTTGATGATCCCACTCGATTTCAATGTCACCGACCAAAGCCCCTCAGCTTCCTACTTACAAGACGAACTGACCATGAAGAACCTCCACGCCTTCCTCTCGTTGCGGATTATACTCCGCCACGTTGCCGTTGCGTCTGAACCGTCGTCTCCGAGACCAAACAACCAGAATAGCGATCATGATAAAGCACCCTATCACGCACACGACTGATATGACTGCTATATCCCTGGAGTTATTGACGGAACCCGACGACGCAGCTTCCAGCACTTCCTGCACCTTTGCAGATTGTTTATGGTTAACCGGTAGACCGGAAAGAGAAGTTTCGTTTTTGGGTGGCATGGAGAGTGATTTCTGTGGATTTACTACCCTCCTGGAATCAGACATTGGCAAGGTATGGTTACCGAGGCCGTTGAAGAGGGGTACTTACCAACACGTGAATCCTTGATATACGACTCAGTTATCTCAGAATGGACCAGGTTTGTATTCTCCTCTCATAACTATCGCACCAAGATGACACTGCAGCCTCTGGTTTTTGGGCCATAGGAAGAACGTGGACTGATTTGAATCCCGAGGATATCTTGGTGTTGAAGGAGGGGAGTGGAACAATTCCGATGATTCATTCACTTTGGGGGACATTATATGGCATCTAACATCATAGAGCAGTGTAACCACGAGGTGATACCTTTCCAGAACAACTTACGATATTCCACCGTGACACGTGTCTGAGAAACAAAGCATCGACTTCCTTAAGATTGGAATGAATTATACCCTACATCTGATAGAGAGTGAGGCTAAATACGAGATTATGGTTGCACAGTGAATGAGGTCCTATATCCTATATACCTAGACGGTGTGCGACCGACGAAAACGAAGGATGTACCTAGGCACTGCATGAATCCTACAATTTCATATACCGCTTCTTAATGCCGAGGCTGTGGTTCCATTGTTGATATTCAGTATCCAAATATGAACCGGATTCATACATGAAGGATTCAATCCGCTCAGCTCATCACCATCCATCCCTGCCTTCGGCTTTGCCTTCATCATAGGCATAATCGACCTCATCACCGAATCGCTCAACACGTCCCACTTTGTCTCCGACCCATTCGGCAGCGTTTTCAGGGAAGTCCTCCACGTCGTTCTTGATTCTATCGGCTTCATATTCGACTTCTCCGACCTGTGGTACAAGGCTTATTAGAATAGGTAATTCCACTTCCAGATTGTATGGCGACTTACCTTTTCGCCGGTCCATTCAGCCGCATTTTCAGGAAAGTCTTCAACACGCTCTTCAATACGATCCTCTTCTCTGTCCCAGGCGTTGTCTACTTGTTGTCAGTATTCCGCTAAGTAACAAGCGGCTGTGTCAGACTCACGGATCTTCTCTCCTTCATAACCTAGAACAGCTCCTCCGAGAACACCGGCCGCCACACCCGCGGCACCGTAAGCGAAGGTATGATCTTTGCGAGGCTCTTCCCGCACATAAGTATCTTCCTGCACATAGGTACTCTGTTCATATCCGCGTTGACCCTCCCCGTAATATCCTCCACCGTTACCACCACCGTAAGGCGCTTCCCAACGTCTTTCACCGGTCTCTTCGTTGATGTAGAACCAAGCCCGTTCTTGCTCGGCCCAGCGCGCAACCCAAGGACGAGGGACCGGAGGGGGACCACCAGGGCCGCCGGGGCCGCTGGAATAGTATTCCTGTCGCTCTTCGACGACTTCTTCTCGGCGACCACCGCCGGAGGAGAAGCTCTCGACGACGTTTTGGACAAACTCCATTTTGGGTCTTGTTAATGATATGGGAGTGGGCTAATTGGAAGAAAATAATAATTACACGACAAGCACGATTTGAATGTAAAGGTTTCAGTAAAAGGGAAGTTCCATATTTACAGAGAATCCAAAGCGAATTGATCATTTAATAGCTCATCCTATGATCTGAGATGGTGACAGCTAAGCCCCTCAACCCCACCAATCGAAAAACGGTATAGTTGTCAGGGGCGACTCAGTGTTGCAGATTAGTTGCTCAATGAGGTGCCACTGGCAGATAGCGTGGATTAGAAAGTCAAATTGGCTAACCCCTGATTCAATCATTCAACAACATCACAGCGTCAACTATCAGCTCAACGAAGCTCTCAATCCTTGACCTCCAATGCTTTCAGAGGTTCTAACTACCTCATGTGCTTTTAAGTTACTAGGAACGAAATGTGCAAGTCTTGAGCATAGCTGAGGTAAAAACATGCATCACTTATTTCTTTGCGACAACACTCTCTGCTGCAATGCGAGATAACTAGCGGCAACATTAGCAACAATAACAATACTTCATGTTATTTGACACAGCCACAGTTCCGGTTTACACCAAACTTCTCCATGCTGCCTCAGCCGCACTTTTCCATCACCCTAGTCGATCGTTCGCGAATCGTTAGACCCCCTTGATACACTTCTACAATCGCCCGAACACGGTTGACCGGTGACTGCTTCCTATACCGGCTCCTGTCTAGCATTCATGTCATCTCCTCCATGACCCGCTCCACCCCTTTCCCAAAAGACCCGCTCAAATAACAAACAGCTCTGTGCGTGTCTCCTCCACCTTATCACTGTCAGTGATTCCATCTTGCACAGTAAATTGCGCGTTGAATTCCAACGTGGCGCCTTTGACAAGTTCAGTAACCTAAAAGTCTAGCACGACGGTAGTTGGACATCCTGGTTCGTCGGGGTCGCCTAACATGTACGCAAGGAATCCATGTAGCCGTTCCACTTCGAACAGATACTCTGCCAACTAAATGTCATTGTCCCCAGTCTCCATCACATGCTTTGAATTTTACCAACGCTGACTCCGATATGGAGAGTGAAATCATACCTGGGAGGGGAATGTGTGCATTTTTGCGCAGCCAGTTCATCACGCCAACCCGGTGGAATCATACTTAGATTGGTTTAGACACATCATGTCTTGTATTATCCGGCCCTTATACACTGACAATAGCCCAGAGTAAGCTGTATGAAAGCACTATCGATCAGAATATTACCGCTTTACAACTAGGAACTGTTGGATTAGCACGTTTGTTTTAGAGTCGGCAAGGGGCGCGACAAATTATTTGATTAACTAGGTAGCTATCATTCAAAACACAACATGGTCAAAGATCAATGATACCGTTACTATCCGCTAAAACATAGAGTAAATATCGAAGATTCCCGCCATTTTCGAGGCTATATCCGATCCGCGTTGGTTTCAGCCCATTTGTACCTTGATACCAGTGACAAACCACTGCAGCCTTATGCTCTCGTCCCGTTGACATGAAGGATTGAAAGATAGAAGATGTCTCTCCTGTTGTACTACTAAAGTGACAAGGCAACAAAAACCAACCTAAGCAAGGTTTGTATACAGACCACCCGTCTCAACCTCCCGCACCCATAGTTTCCATGATCTCATCACTGACCGTTGGGTGAGTTCCTTCGTGCCCCGTATTTCGTGCTCTGGAAGAAAGTAGATGCCACTATGCGGTCCATCCCCTTTTGCTGCCGCAGCGCTGAGCGTCATACTTACGGTCTGAATCTTCGCATTCTCGACTGTGTAAATAGCACGATAGACACTTTCTGGAATGCTACCCCCGACTGCGGTGAAGCCGTGGCCACGCATTAGAACCACAGACCGTGTCGATTCACTGTCGCTTTCTGGAGCGGAAAAGCATTCCGCAAGATGGGCTCCTAAATCCTTGTTTCGAATCAAGAGATCACATTTGTCATCCTCTTTGTAGAACTTAGCAACGTCGAAGTTGGGGACTGATGCGCCTGCGCTTGATGGTTCAGCATCCGATGCAATGTAAGCATCATTACTGCATTTTCTGTCATACCTAGAAAACCGCTCATGTGTACACATGGTCTCAAATTCACACCTGGTGTTACAATTAGTACTTGTATCTCACAGAAAACGTAAGCAGCGGAGTGAAGTGAGATGAGTGTGCCCTGGGAAGAGATTTTCTCCTCCCAGGATCAATCTGGTCGGGACCAACCTGTTATGGTATAAGGGAGTACTGTCGACGCATGGCTGTGGACAACACTCTGGACTTCGGGGTATTTTTGATAGATTTCACTGTGGATAAATCGCTCGATATATCCCGCCGGACTGGCGGGATTCACTGGAGACGCATCGTGCACAAAGTATTCAACCAAGTCCACAGATGATGAAATAAGACCTGGCGCTAGATCGCGAGACATGAAAAATGTGTCGCTACGTTCCGGATTTCTGACCGATAGATGGCCATAAGCATCAAGCACACTGCCAGCAACAACGAATTAGTTGGGCTCACTCGAACCCCTGACACGGCCTTTAAGCAACAAGGACACTTTACTGGTGACGATGAAGAATATGGCAACCGGATATAAATGTCCGTACTGGAATGCTTGCGGGTAAGTTCATTGCGAAGCTGAACCGCTGTCTGAGTAGCAGTTATTGCAAGACTGGTTAGAAGCTAGTTCTGAAATACTACGACCGACCAAATGTTGCTGAATTTATTCCTGATAAAAAAAAGGGATGACTCTAGTCTTATCTGAAAGCAACAACACTTTATGGTTCTATTGCGTAGCACATTGTGCCACTACTACGTAAACCTGTTTGTAGGTTGTTCTATGTAAATCCGAGCTTCGGCGTTAGGCAGCTGTCTCTAACTCCGAGCATCTTTATATTGTTCCACAATCAACTCTCAAAGATTGCATCATGACAAGCTACAGATAACAAAGAAATAAATCTACTAGTGAGAATTAAGCTTTTTGATAAGCTTTTTACATTTGAGGGATTTTCTATGCCAGTACTGGGCCCTGCAGTGGCGTTCAACCTGACAAGGTTCAATACAATAAGTATTATTACCTATGATAGTTTTATGTAACTAAATCATTCAAGCGTCAACCGATATTTCTCTGAGATTGTGATTTAATAGGTCAAATTAACCATACTAAACCTCTTTAAAGAGCTATTATCATCTTCGCTTTCGCTTTTGTCGTCTGCTACGTATCCAGGCATGCTGTTAGGGGTGTCTGCGGAGCTTTACCAGGTGGAAATGCTGCAAAGGATAGGATTATTGGAATGTAAACCCATCAGCAGCGTCAATATTGAATGATAGATAATGCGATCTCGCTTAAATGAGCCGATACTTCCGATCCTCCGTTTATCCCTTTCTTCTCTTCGATAACTCGATTTTGGCCTTACTCTTTCCAGTCTTAGGGTTACTTAGATCACGTGACTCTGTAGGATATGATATTTGCTTGCTTTTGACAAGACATGGCCAGAAGATTCATTGAAGAATATTTACCCATCTATACTCGAAGAAATTTGATGCAGGGCTCACATTACCCAGGCATAGTAAGTGCAAATCTAGACTCTGGGATCTGAAGTTGGGAATTCAAGCTAAAAATTCGCAAAGTACAGCCAACTTTCTAACTTTCTTAAAGGTTACTCATGGACTTTTCTCTTCATATCCACAGCAAACCTGACTGCTTCTCAATTAAAATTCGGCCTTAAGCTTTAATCGATGGAAAGACTGCAAACGTAAATTAGACTGCTCTTTCTAGTTTTATTCTCATAGAGTACTTTAATAGAACCTGGCTACAACGGATAGAAGGCTTCATGGCTAGGCTCTACTGTACAATACTATTGCTGGAAAGCCTGATGAATATGAAAGCGGCAACCAGTTAACTATATAGGTAGTGATGAGGAAGGAATGAAAACAGAATACATATTAATGGCATTCGAGAGCTAAATCTTCATTCTATATAATGATGCTGGGGTTGTCCTTGTTATGGGATGGTAACATTGAATTTGTGAACTGACGGGTATCCAACCTTTGAATCGGCGACAAGAATTCTGTCAAGGGACCTCACCTACTGCCTCAATGGACCGCAATAGATTGGAGAAGTTATGTAGTAATAAAAGAGTTGTTTGGAAATTGGTTAGCGGCATTCCATATAGACAGGATTGCTGCTGTTCAAACTCGTGTCGAGACAACTATTTATATAGGCGCTTATCCCCCGTTGTCACTGTTCAACGTATGTGCTATTAAACTTTAAACGTTGGGTTCGACCGACTCGAGGGGTCTTCTCCGAATTTGAGCAAGAAGATTGGACTGTCGAAAGAACCATTCATTTTCAGCCAAGAAGGTTTCGGGTTTGACGATACTTATCTATTAGGATGTTAGTCCCGAAATCACTGTTTTCCCTTGGAGAAGAGGTAAAATAGTAAAGTTATCAGAAACTCGATAATATGATGCAGAAAGTAAGTTAGCAAAACTTACATCGTAATTCAAGACGAGGAACGGTATGAGTTTCTTGACCTCAAAAATTCCAATATGTTTACCCAGACATATCCGCCGTCCTGCCCCAAACTAATCCAGTGAAGATCTAGTTAGCAGTAGTACTCTAAAGAAAAATCAAAAGTAAACTTACAGTAAGTAAGCCGTCGTCCCGTTTCTTTCGCACCTCTGGACCGCCCTCCAACCACCTCTCTGGCCGCCAGAGTTCGGCATCATCACCATATGTGGGTTTATGGCGATTTACAACGTATGGACTTGCTCCAATAACTGTATTCGCTGGAATATATTGACCAGAAATGTGCAACCCCCCTTCTGGGACAATTCGTTCAAATGGCAGCGCGAAGGGAGGGTGGACTCGGAGAGCTTCCTGTACAACGGCATCTAGGTACGGCAGGTTATGAACCTCACTCCAACGTGGACGGGGACGTGAGACGTTAGCGGCGACGAGCTCGGCATGCAATTTTTCGAGAGTCCGAGGATTTGTCAGAAGATTGTACATGGTAGTCTTCATGACTGTCCCAACAGAGTCCGAGCCAGCTAGGACGTTTGAGATGGTCCAGGCGGTGACGAACCTACAATGACAGTTAGCATTAATCTTACTCTGTACTACTCGATTTTTGGAATTTCACAACCAAGGAGGTATGTTTGAATCTTTTTTCTGTGTTATGATGTATTCGTCCAAGAAATCGTTCTTTCCCTTTCGTGCCTTAGTGAAGTCCTCGTCCTCACTGGCCGACTTCTGTCGCTCGTTGATAGCCGCAACGACAAACTTCATGATATCGCTCCCTGGAGTTCGTTTGAGGGAATCGGCAATCCGGTTCTTATATAACACCCTATCCAACCACGGGTTTTGCATCACCTCCAGCAAATGTCAGTCCCGGCCTCTGCTAGCGAGAGGGGTAGTCTTACCGGAGCAGCTTGCTTCATGAATTGACCAATGGCATTCAGCATCCCACCAACGTCCTTTCCTTCTTCTAAGAAGCCGTATCGTTTTGAAAAAGTCATTGTTCCCATAACATCAAAAGCAAAAAATTGCAGCCATTCAGTCAAGTCAAATATCTCGCCATGACTGGCGAATCGACGATCTAGCTGTTCGTCTATCACGGAAAGGACTTCATCAACGAGTACCTCAAATTTCGATACGTTTGAGAGTGAGAAGAGAGATGCCACAGGATACTTGAGCTTCATATGCAGATCCTCATCCAATGCCGTAAAGACATTTGGAATGGCGCCTCTATTCCTGGTGTAGGGCCGTAATGGAACATAGAAGTCATTCTACTCCCAGAAACAGGGGTAAGGTCAGTATGAAGGACAGTGATGTATTTTGGAAGATCCATCAATCCCACCTTTACAAGTCCCTTTCTCATGGGATAAATTATATGGATAGAGGCTGGGTCACTAATAGAGACCATGTTAGGGCCAAATCGAACCACATCGCCATATTTCTGGTGTAGTTCCTGATGAATTAGATGGGCTTTCTTTGTGAAGACCCATGACATCCGAACAAAGTTAGTCAAACTGGCCCCCAACGGCCCAGGAATGTGGCGCAGCCGGAACCAGACCCGAAAACGCCACGCTAAAAAGCTGACGATAAGGAGAATGATTATGGACTGGCCGCCCGAAAGCAAAGTAAGTTGAGAACCGTAAGCCATGGTTGTTCAAATTCGAATTTTCTTCGTTTCTTTTTTTGTTTGCTAGCCAATTCACACGCACAGAATATATTGAGAACAAGTTTAGATGTTGGATCAACAGAGCTCCAACACCCAGCATTTTTACTCTAAGGGAAGCTCGGCCAAGGGCGGCTCGGAGATAAGATGATCGCCGTCCGGATCGGAGCAATGGAATAAACTTTATTGGACGCTCGGACCCGCGCCAACTGTAGCCGGGCCGTTCCATCTACTTTAGTGCACATCAAATACTATTCCGAGTTCGGCTAAGCAGGTTAAAATAGATTTGTATGTGAGACTATCAATACGTATGAAGATTCTGGGTCTCCTGACGGTCGTTTCTCCAAATTTACAGGGTTCTGAATAAAGGTCGGAATTATTCGAAAGGCCCCGAACTACATCTACCCACGTACCACTGCATGGATTGAGCCTGCATAAATGCAACACACCTGCGTTTATGTCTGTATGCACGACCTTGATGGAGTTGATTACGCACCACTCTCCAAGTATAGATACAATAATCTTGCTTGATTGTCTAATCTAGAAAGTGCTACAGAGTTGCGATGTTTGTAGAGAGGAATAATATGCTGGTAAGGTAGGTGGCTAAAAGCTTTAGAGACTTTAACGAATTACTTGCGTAGCCAACTGAGATTATATTATAGAAACTGAATGTGGCTATTCATCAGCCGATATAATTTGTTGGAAGCTGAAACTTGTTTTTAATGTGATATTGCGGACACTGGTGAATGCCACTGCTATTCTTCTCATGGGCTTGCGAGGGAAAGTTGATGTTCAGCAATGCACTATCAAAACTGTGGTTTAAAATTAGATAATTAATTTTGCTATATGAACCATGAACCTTGATTTACTTAGCAACAAGCTAGGTAGGAACTGGAGCGACCATGTTATCAAGATCCCATATTGTGCCGATATTTCTCAATTGCCTCTTGTAGCATTGAATTGTAGTCAAAGTGCCATATTTTGTGGGACCGATCTTTAATCTCCTCGAAACAGTTCTCCGCCTTTATCCGTTTCTGGGGGTCTGCCCATTCAGGTTGCTGGTATAAATCACATACCCTCCGGCTACTGTCTACAAACCATTGAGCTCGAACCCGCCGAACGGCATTAAAAGATCCGAACGCCGCAGCTATAGCTCGATTGCGAACAATGGAACTTTTTCCACGAGTTGAAACAAAGACTTCGGCCAGCAAAACTGTCGCACAGAGGGCATCTTCTATACCAATGCAAGCCCCTGCTCCATGATGCGGGACAGCAGCATGGGCCGCATCGCCAACGAGACAGATTTTCCCCCGACTAAAGAAAGGAGCGGGGTAGTCGTACGTGTCGAACATTGCCCATCGGTCAATATTTTCTGGCATGAAGCCAAGCACGGCGCGGAGGCCGGGATTCCAATTGGCAAAGTACCCCATTGCCTCTTCCCTTGTTGCTGGGCCCACCAAACTCAACTTATCAGGCCATTCTTCGGGATCGGATACAAAGGCGGCGATGTTGACCATGGTTTCGTTCGCGACCGGATAATGGATCAGATGAGCGTTTGGTCCCACGTGCATATTAAGTGTGCGTGCCTTGTCTTCTCCAAGAGCGGAAATGGCGTTTTCCATGGTGATAAGACCCCGGAAGGCAAATTTGTGACTGTAGTGGGGATGGGAATAGGGAGAATCCTCTCCGAAGAGATGTTGACGAACACGAGATCGAATCCCATCGGCGCCAATAACTTTCAAAGCATTAATCTTTGGGTCAGCGGCATTGATTTCCAACTTCATCTATAGAATATGAGAAGGACGGATACTAACCACAATCAACGTGAGCAAATGTACCGTCGGCAAATTCCAAGGTCACTTTTTCAGTCTCATTCTTTTCGTGAATTTTCTGTAATCGCTTTTGACACTCAACAATGCCTTCAGGGAGAACCTTAACTAACGCTTCCAAGAATTGGTCACGTCTGCAGGCCTCAAAGCCCCTAATCCCTGCATCTAACTGGTATAGCCTTTTCGAGGACTCATGGTATCCATCCACCCATCGAAGATAATCGCGCGCTTCTGCTTGATGATCTCCGATTGAGATGGGGACTGCACCGCTGGATCTTAGGGCCCAGACGATTGCCGGGTCAAGCATTTCCATACATCGTACTGCATTGGCTGTGAAGGCCATTCCAGCCCCGATCTCACGGAAGCCGCGTGCTTGCTCAAATACTTTGACATCAATGCCGCGCCGGACGAGGCCTGCTGCTAAGATGACGCCGATGATACCACCGCCAACTATCCCTACGCTCAACGGCTGTTGTCGGGTATCTATTAGGCTACCAGGCATGTTGAGTAGTGGGATTATCTTGCTGTATCTTTTTTGAACAAAGATATCAAGAAAGAAGCAAGTTAACGCTTTGAAACTTTTTTCTCAGGAAACGAAATTGAAATTTCGAACTACCTATCTAAAGAACAAATATGAGCGAATTAGATTGGCTGTCTTCCATTCTTAGCTCTTTTGTTGAGACGGCTTCTACTGTTAGCCTAGGATAACCGCCCTCCGGGTCGTTTAACGGAGCCAAGTACTCATTGAACAAATAGGATGGCATGTCTGTCCGGAATGTATGATTAAGCCGGGTGCTGCATTCAGGACCCGGATCTTTTTACGCCCCCAAATCTCGGGCTCTAAGCCAGAATTGTTTAGGCTCGGAAGGACCCAAAGTTTAACCTTTTGTTAGCTTGGGGTTTTGGTGTGTACGAGTGCGCGTGTATTGTGTATGCGTGTCTCGATAGGTAATACTTGGGTCGTTATTGGAACGGAGGTGGAAGAGATAGTAAACCACATCTATGGATGGACCGACCAGGAAGCTGTGAATAAATACCCAAGTAGTTAGTTTAAAGTTCGGATAAAATCTTGAAAATATTGTCTTGAGCAATATTCTCTTCCTCCTCTAGTTCAACAGCTGCATCTAGGATAGATTCAACTTCTTTCGAGCCGCATGCAACATGGATCCCTTGGCATCGAATTTTCGGGGAGAGACAGTCCTCCTTTTTGGGTCACAGTCGCTATCCTTTGATGCAAATACATTCAATGCTATCCGGTCAAGCCTAGAGAAAGAGGAATACCTCAGGTGGATTCGCCATACGGTGGCAGACCTCCCAAGCGCACTGAACACTGCATTACAGCATGTTCCCCATCTAAAAGGCAGCGAAGAATGGGCTTTTTCTGCGGTGCAGGAGCTAAATGACTGGCTCGACTCCGGTCATCAACCGAATTCGCTGGATCCGTCAGCATTACCAAACACTATCCTGACCCCCCTAGTCGTTATACTGCATCTGAGTCAGTATATGAAATATCTCATATCTGCCAATGATTATCAGGACGATACTTTGCTCTCTAAAAGACAGCAGGAGACCTGCGAGACACTGGGATTATGTACAGGACTTCTCAGCTCCTTAGCGGTATCAAGCAGCAGGACGAGATTACAGCTAGAGAGGTACGGGTCAGTTGCTATTCGCTTGGCCATGTTGATAGGACTTATTGTTGATGCTCGTGATCGATCGACTTCTCATGGGCCGTCTCAGTCAACCGCGGCTTTGTGGCATTCTGAAGAGCAGAAGGAGAAATTGCTGGAAATTCTAGCAGCAAATCCAGAGGTAAGAACAGGCAGTTGGACAACATGCATGAAATATCTAGACTGTATGTTGAGTTCTAATTGATTCTTCACCAGGCATATATCTCAGTTTATTATGACCAGAATCGAGCAACAATTACCATTCCAACCGCTCAGACTGCCACAATCCGCAAAGATCTAGCTTCCGCTGGACTGACTACAACAGAAATCGGTCTTCGAGGACGATTCCACTGGAGTGGGCATGAAGCAGAGGTTGATCAACTGATCAAACTTTGCGACATCGACAAGAGATTCCAATTCACACAAAAGACAGCTCTTGTGCTCCCGAATCGGTCATTTGACAGTGAGCCACATGTCCACCAAGGACCTTTGCATGCGATGGCCTTATGGTCCATTCTGGTAAATCCTCCAGAATGGCAAAAGACGGTTAGCGCAGTCTATGCCTCCACTCTGGTCAGCACTACCGCGAAGGTAGTTTCTTTTGGACAAGAACGCTGTGTACCACCGACCATCTTACAGAACCTGGACTCGCGGGTCTTTTATATGGGAGACCTGGAGAAAACATCCTCTCCCCGCCCAAGGGGTGACGACATTGCCATTGTTGGGGCGTCAATTAAGGTCGCCGGAGCAGATGACCTCGAAGAATTCTGGGAAATCCTTTCAAAGGGAATTTCACAGCACAAGGAAGTGCCGCCAGAGCGATTTACTTTTGACACTGTTTATCGCGATCGCGACCCGAAAACGAAGTGGTATGGCAATTTCCTAAATGATCCCGACAAATTCGATCACAAATTCTTCAAGAAGTCACCAAGAGAGGCCGAATCTATGGATCCACAGCAACGTTTACTACTACAGATCGCTTATCAGGCCCTTGAAAAAGGGGGGTATTTTCACAATGCAGGCCCAGATCAGCGTATTGGATGCTATATGGGTGTTTGTGCTGTTGACTATGAGAACAATCTCGCTTGTTACGCACCAAATGCTTTCACAGCCACTAGCCATCTGCGTGGGTTTATTGCAGGCAAGGTTAGTCACTATTTTGGTTGGACTGGTCCTGCCTTAACTATTGATACTGCTTGTTCCTCCTCAGCGGTCGCAGTACACCTGGCCTGTCAAGCTATCTTAAAAGGTGAATGCACAGCGGCACTAGCTGGTGGAACCCAGATTCTTACAAGTCCGCTATGGTTCCAAAACTTAGCAGGCGCGTCTTTTCTGAGCAAGACAGGTCAGTGTAAGCCGTTTGACAGTAAAGCTGACGGCTATTGCCGTGGTGAAGCTGTGGGAGCAGTTTTTTTGAAGAAGATGAGTGCTGCGCTTGCTGATGGAGATCAAATACTGGGTGTTATTTCTGGGACAGCGGTTCAGCAGAATGAGAACTGCACCCCAATCGTGGTCCCAAATAAGCCATCATTATCTGATATGTTTCAGTCAGTTATTGAAAAGGCTCGCCTTCAACCAGACCATATCACCGTTGTCGAAGCCCACGGCACAGGTACAGCAGTTGGTGATCCTGTAGAGTATGCGAGTGTTCGAGATACGCTTGGAGGGTCAAAGCGTACAAAGAAGTTATTTCTCGGTTCCGCAAAAGGCCTCGTGGGGCACTGCGAGTCTGCATCCGGAATAATTTCGCTCGTCAAGGTCCTGCTCATGATACAGAAGGGAATGATCCCACCGCAAGCTAGCTTTAATACTTTGAATCCAGCCACGAAGGCGACCCCTGCAGATGGGATTGAAATCTCACGGCAACTAACCGAGTGGAATGCGCCTTTCCGTGCTGCGCTCATCAATAACTACGGCGCATCAGGCTCAAACGCTTCAATGGTTATCACTCAAGCTCCACGAGCTACTACGACTATTCCAGGGGGCAATGAGATGGAACGAGTGCCTTTTTGGTTTAGTGCACTGAACGAGAAAAGTCTTCAGGCATATGCAGCGGAATTCCTGAAGTACCTCAAAGCAAATCATGGGCAGCTATCTTTGCCGGACCTTGGGTTTAATGTGTCCCGTCAGTCCAATCGCTCTCTTCCTCGTAGGCTCTTGTTCACCTGCCAATCTACCAACGAACTTCAGCAGCGGTTAGAGGAGTATGTAAAGGGCGATTCAAAGACATCTTCTAGCGAATGTCCAGCAACACGGCCGCTAGTTCTCTGTTTTGGTGGGCAGGTTTCAACATTCATAGGACTGAGCCGTCAAGTATATGAGGACGTCGCTCTCTTACGTGGACATCTTAACTCCTGCAATCGTCGCTGTCTAGCTTTGGGATTGAGAGGCATTTTCCCAGCAATATTCCAAAAAGGTCCAATAGAAGACATCGTCACTCTACAGTTGAGTCTATTCGCCATGCAGTACTCTTGTGCCAAAAGCTGGATTGATGCTGGTGCTCAACCCGTCGCTGTTCTGGGCCATAGCTTCGGAGAACTGACAGCGCTTTGTGTCTCGGGTGTCTTGTCTCTTGATGATGCTCTACGTATGATTGCTGCTCGTGCACAAATAATCAGAGATAGCTGGGGTTCCGACGGCGGTAGTATGATGGCTTTGGAAGCAGACTTGGATGTTGTGCAAAAGCTCTTGGCTACATCTAATGCCAATCTTCCTGAAAACGAAGTCGCAGTAATTGCATGCTACAACGGCCCTAGAAGCTTTACAATTGCTGGTCCAAGGCGCGCAATTGATGCGCTAGATACATCTCGACAGGCAAGCCCAGAATTTGCCAGCATTAAAGCTAAGCGGCTTGATGTTACCAATGCCTTCCATTCAACCCTTGTTGAACCATTGCGAAATAAGCTGACCGAAGCTACCAAGGAGCTAAATTTCAGGGAGCGTGGTACTATTCACTTGGAACGTTCTACAGAGACACGCTCAGAAAAGCTCATAGACAACCCCGGCTCGTATGTTGCCGATCATATGCGCAACCCAGTATTTTTCCATCACGCTTTACAGAGACTTGATAACCAGTTCCCCAACGCAATTTATCTCGAGGCTGGATCGAGTTCTACAATCACCAATATGGCCAGCCGAGCTTTGGGAGGTTCAGGAGGAAGACATTTCCAAGCCATGAGCATCACGACAGACAAAGGGTTGGATAACCTTATCGACGCTACTATGAGCCTATGGAATGCTGGACTGAATGTTCGCTTCTGGAAGCAAGCCTTTGTGGAAACAGAAAATTACAAACCTCTGTTACTGCCTCCGTATCAGTTTGAGAAATCCCGACACTGGCTTGAGCTCAAAGAGCCGCCCAAACCTGAGATTATCACAATGTCCGCCGGTGGGCAGCGAACAGACAAGGCACCAGATACTATTTTGAGCTTCGTTGGATACCAAGATTCAAATAAATCGCACGCCCGGTTTCGACTTAACACCGAAAACCGTGAGTACCAGGAGCTCATGAAGGCGCATCTTATTGTATATACTGCGCCTATCTGCCCAGCGACAGTCCAAATGGACATCGCTATTGAGGGTCTTAAGACCCTGGTACCGGGAATTGGGTCCGAAGTTCAACCTCAAATCCATAACGTCGATAACCAGACACCCATCTGTGCCGATAAATCACAGTCCATATGGCTTGATATGAAACTTGCTGATGAGCCGAGTAAAATTAGCTGGCGTTTCCGGTTCTTCGGCACAAGCCTTGATAACGATAAAATGCCTTCAAACAAGCAAGCGGATGCCGGTGTGACTTTCACCCTTGGTACCTTGGTGGTTGTCCCAATGGAGGATGAGCAAACCAAGCTTGATCTAACCCGCTATGATTTACTCACTGGCCACAAGCGCTGTGTCGAACTGTTGCACAGCACCGAAGCCGAGGAGATTCTACAGGGACGCACTATCTACAAGACTTTCGCTGATATCGTGGACTATGGTGAGCAATACAGAGGACTTCAGAGATTGATTGGTCATGGCAACAACTCCGTGGGGAGAGTGGTACGCGCCTACAATCCGAAGACCTGGTTTGATGCACATTTGTCCGATGCCTATGCTCAAGTCGTCGGTATCTGGTTGAACTGTATGACGGAACATGATGCAGAAGAATTATACGTTGCACGAGGCTTCGAAAAGTGGATCCGCTCTCCTGATATCCAGCCGACGAGCAGACCTGACAGTTATGATGTTCTAGCCTACCACAAGGGACCTAGCAGGAACTCCTGCTTGTCTGATATCTTCGTCTTCCATCCAAAGACTGGTCAACTCATTGAGGCAATTTTGGGCTTTCAATTTGTTAGAAT
The DNA here is from genome assembly GCF_000003125.1 of Talaromyces stipitatus ATCC 10500. NCBI lineage: Eukaryota > Fungi > Ascomycota > Eurotiomycetes > Eurotiales > Trichocomaceae > Talaromyces > Talaromyces stipitatus. The sequence continues at coordinate 1,818,341 of NW_002990116.1, forward strand.
ACCACGAAAAGGTTTGGCAAAACTGCTTACTCGATTGACCCGCGATGAGACAGCATTGGCGACCAACGCCCAGTCCAGGGCAATTCCCCCACCATCAACAAATACAACACAATCTTCCTCTCAGCAGACACCTATACCCAAAGCGGCTGCTCCGAAAAAAGAGAAAAAACGTCCGGGAAACCCCAAATTAGATGTTTTGCCAAAGCTCATTACGATCCTGGCGGACTTGGTGGGACTGGAACCAGAAGAGATCACCATCAACAGTGAGCTAGCCGATATTGGGGTTGACTCTCTAATGGCCATGGAGGTTGTGACAGAGATTGAACGCGTGTTCTCGTGTTCAGTTCCCTTGGATGATGTAGCCGATGTCACAACCATGAGTCAACTAGTTCGTGTTGTCGAATCGATAGTGGGCATGGAAGGGAGCGAAACTAGCAACCTATCTTCTGATGATGATGACGAAAATGGCACACCATCTACCCCAGAAACGGACTTAAGTGATGCTTCTGTTGATGCTGTCGTTGATAATGCGGAATTGATCGCATATTTTGCTGAAAGCCTCGGCATGGATGCTAGTGAAATATCGGCAAACGTTCAATTGAAAGAGCTGGGAGTGGATTCTTTGCTCTCCATGGAGCTAGGAGGAGAACTAGTTGAAAAGTTTGGCTTAAATCTGAACGAATCCACTGTTCTCGAGGATATGACAATCAACGACCTTCGCCAGACGGCACCTGGAGCTGCTGCGCCTAAAGTTGCTGAATCTACCATCACTTCCGCGCCGCAAGTGACAACTTCAAAAGCTGTTCCCTTGACGAACGGGACATCCTTTAATATTCCTGTTGAGACCATCTTGTCAGCCTTCAAAGAGACAAAAGCAGCTGGAGATAGCTTCATAACTGCCACCGGATGTCGCGGATATGTCGAGCAGGTGTTACCAGAACAGACTTTACTATGCGCTTTACACACTCTTGAAGCTTTTGAAAAAATGGGCTCATCAATTCGAACACTTAAAGCTGGTGATACTATGACGCTGTTCACGCCCCGACCTGAATATGTTTCACTTATAGAACGTCTGACAGAGATGCTGGAGACTCAAATTGGACTGATCAAGGTGATTGGTGGCCCAGGTCTCACCATTGAGCGAACACAGACTCCGTATCCGACGGCTTCCAGTACAGTTTTAATGCAGGAAATGCGACAGAAGTACCCCCAGTACCAAAACGTGAATGAGTTGATATTCTACGTTGGTTCCAATCTTGACCGAGCCCTCCGCGGCGAGACTGATGGTATTAAATTAATTTTCGGCTGCGCTCAAGGACGAGAACTCGTATCTGGGCTTTACGGTGACTGGATCATGAACATTTGCTATTACCGACAGATGGAAGATTTCCTCATACGACTTATTGCTAAACTCCCCTCAAACGAGCCACTGCGGATACTCGAGATGGGTGCTGGCACAGGAGGAACATCGAAGTGGCTCCTTCCTCTCTTGGCTCGACTTGGTTGCCCGGTTGAGTATACATTTACGGACCTGGCACCATCACTTGTAGCAGGAGCACGCAAGACATTCAAACAGTATGCCTCCTTCATGAAATTCCGAGCACACGACATTGAGCAGGAACCTGCGGAAGATCTTCTCGGAACGCAGCATATGGTTGTGGCGAGCAATGCTGTCCATGCAACTGTCAGCCTTGTCGAATCGGCTAAAAAGCTGAGGAAAGTTTTGAGACCGAATGGAATTCTCATGATGCTGGAGATGATTGAGCCCCTATATTGGATTGACATGATCTTTGGTTTGTTCGAAGGCTGGTGGCTATTCGCAGATGGACGCAAGCATGCTCTAACCCCACCCGCGCGCTGGAAGACAGATTTGCAGGCTGCAGGCTTCGGGCGAGTAGACTGGTCTGATGGCAATCTGCCAGAAAATAGCATCAACAAAGTCATCATTGCCGTCGCCTGCGAGCCTGAAAAGCCCGAAGAGCTTGACAGAAAAAGTGTTGTGGATGAATTTGTCCACAAATATACTCAGGGAGTCGACCTTCTTTCTCCAGCTATCAGGGTAAACCGGAAGTCGTTAGGCCATGCTGTGCTTGTCACAGGGGGTACTGGCAGTGTTGGAGCCCATGTCGTTGCGCATCTTGCTCAACAGCCCTTCGTCACAAAGGTTATTTGTCTGAACCGTCGTGGCAAGCTCGATGCGCGCCAAAGGCAACTAGAATCCCTTGCCCAGAAAGGCTTACAATTGTCTGATGAGAGTCTTGCAAAAATTCAAGTCTACGAAACTGACCTCTCTAAGCCACAGCTTGGATTATCGCCAGAAATGTACCTTTCTTTGCTGGAATCTACTACAGATATTATTCACAATGCTTGGCCTATGAGCATCAAGCGCCAAGTACAAGGTTTTGAGGCTCAATTTCGCATCATGCGCAATTTGATCGAGTTTGCTCGCGACATTTCTCTCGGCGGGGGTGATCCTCTTGGATTCCAATTTATATCCTCCATTGCGACTGTAGGTCACTATCCACTCTGGAAGCAAGAGATCCGTGTTCCCGAAGACCGCTTGCCGCTTGATGCAGTTCTTCCCATCGGATATGGTGATGCTAAATATATTTGCGAGTTGATGCTGGACAAAACATTGCACACATACCCCCACCGATTCCGCGTTTCGACTGTACGATTGGGACAAGTCGGTGGATCTAAGATTTCAGGTTATTGGAATCCAGTCGAACACCTTTCTTTCCTATTCAAATCGGCACAGACAATCCAACAACTTCCTGATTTACATGGACCGCTCTCCTGGACCCCTGTTGATGATGTCGCCAAATCCCTAGTCGATCTTCTCTTCACTGAAAAGCCATACCCTGTCTATCACATTGAAAACCCGATTACTCAACCCTGGCAAGAAATGATTCCCATTCTGGCAGATGCCTTGGGCATCCCACGTGGAAATCGCCTGTCCTTGAAAGATTGGGTCGCTCGTGTGCGTGAATTCCCAGAAGATCCTACAGATAAAGATAAGAATCCTGCTACTGCATTAGTCGATTTCTTTGAACAAGACTTTGAACGCATGTCAGTCGGTGGTCTGTTACTTGATACTACAAAGAGTCGGGAGCATTCCCCATCTCTCCGAGCTGTTGGGCCGATAACCCCAGACCTTGTGCGAAAGTTTATTTCTTACTGGAGGAGTATCTCTTTTGTTGCCTGATTAAACGGTGAATAAGAAGCCCTGGAAGGCATGCGTGGAATCTGAGACTAGTTACTATATTGCGTTGGATAGCTTTTTTGTAATTTTTCGTGTTCTTAGTCTATCCTAGTTTCATCACTTAGAATATCAAGATATGACCTGAATATATTCAGTATAAGTTCGTGTTTATTATTGAGAAGAAACCTTCAAGATACTGCTTCCATCTCATTTAGAAAAAATTTCATAGACAAAACAAACCCTGACTGGCTAGGTGAACGATATCATTTAGGTTACTTTGCGAGTCAAGATTGGAGAACCTCTACTATGGCTTCATCGTCTAAGGAATCGGATACTAGGCCTCATCATCCATGTCTGCTGCATATTCGTGACACATTACCCCTCGTAGGCCAGAGCCACATCGCTACAGCCTCTTCAGTACAAAGATTCCCTTTCTCAGAAGGTAGATAGTAGGGTTTATTTTTCCTTCATATACTCGTTGAACCACTCCACTGCCTGTACAAACGCACTTCTCATGGCATATCGCACTTCGCCTGCATTCATATCCCCTCTGACCCCAAAGCCATGACTGACACCACTGTACAGATTGATTTGATATGGAAAACCAACTTCCTGCAAAATTTCCTCCGAAACATGACGCTTTTCTGCTGGAAAGATATTATCCTTCGCTGCAGCTGCAATGGCCAGCGGACCTTTAATTCCTTTGAGTTCACTCTCGTCAATATGAGATGGATGTGCAGTATAGCCCACGTCCATCTTTCCAGGAATTAGATGTCGAACGACGTATTTACCGCCGAAACAATAACCCACAGCACCAATTTTCTGTCCTCTTGTGAGTTGTTACCTATTGTGAGGAGGACAGATTCATACCTTGCATTGATATTTAGAGCGCATCTCGGAGAGACAAACTTCAACTATGGGATCCACGGTTTCTGGGAGATGGTTCTTGCCCTGTGGATGGTAGGCGCCACTACGCCATTTCCCCATGTCGAATTCACCGGGCTTGTTTAAAGGGACAGCATCACCAAGAAAAAGATCCGGCATCATTACAAAATACCCATTCTCGGCAAACTGATCAGCAATTATTTGGGCGTTAGAAAAGCGATGACCAACTATATCAGTCAAGCTTTACATATTTTGGAGAGCTCTGTTAGACTTGAAACTCATTCTATGATAGCGAAGGGAGAACGCACATCAAGACTCCGTACTCGGTTGACTTGTCCGGAGGATAGCTGGTATAGACTTCTATGTCCTTCACCATCGACAGCGTTCCTTTCGGCGCTCCACTGTGCCTAAAGCCCTGGTAGCAGCAAGATTGGGACGGAAGTGATGCCATTTTGAACAACTGAATTCAGAAGAGATTCGACCTAGGTGTAGTCTGTATAAGCAAAGATAAAACAAATATTTTACAATTAGGAGAACATACAAGTTTCGAGTTGAAAGAGGAATTGAAAGTCTCATTGGGATCATGTTGTGATGGCACTATTCTCAAATCCGATCCTCGGCCGGGTAATACGGCAAGACAGAGAAAACAAGCATTTCTTCGGATTTGACTAGACACAAAGAAACAAACCTTTATCTCCGAAGACCTATTAGCCCGGATCCAGTTGCCGAAGTTGAGTAAGCCTTCCCGTCTCGAACCGCGATTCGATTCGAAGAGTGGGTCTTTTGCTCTACTAGAGCCTAGAGGGAGAAGGATAAGTGGGGACATGGCGCTGAGAGTGGGGACATGCAGACAAGGGTCGAACTATCAAACGGCTTTGGATGACGTAAACATATCCGAGACTCTCGGATTTAGAGCCTCGGAGCTACGAAAATCGTTGGCAGGCAAAGAGCATCGGGCAATTTTGCAGCAGGAATAAGGAGATTCTCGATGCTTATGATTCTCTCGGCTTAGGCTTTATAATGATGACAATGGTACGTTTTTCTTCTTTTACCCTCAGGTACCACCGGACACTGAGAAGATCGAAATATGTCGAAAGATCTGGAGGCAGGTGAACCTGCACCGAAGCAGGAGCTCCGGCAATCATTAATTTCTCGACTTCGACTTCGGCAACCTGGACAGACAGCTACCTTTACGCACCCAGATGGCGACCGCAAGTCAGACAATAGTTGCATCGTGGATTTTGATGGTCCAGATGATCCGTATCGCCCTATGAACTGGAGCTTCAAGAAGAAGGCGCTAACGACGGTCCTCTATGGAATGACTACTATGGGTGCAACCTGGGCCAGTTCTGTGTATGTTAACCACTCGTTGTCTACCACTTTGCTAACGATTTCAAAGTTACTCCCCCGCTATCCCCGGCATCCAGAAGGAGTTCGATATCGGCGAGGTCACCGCGACACTGGGCACGTCACTCCTTCTATTCGGCTTCGGGCTTGGGCCAATTTTGTTTGCGCCTCTTTCTGAGTTTTATGGACGCAAAAGAGTGGTTTTGACGCCTTACTTCATATCTATCATGTTCTCCTTTGGAACCGCCGTGGCCAAGGATACTCAGACCATCATGATCACTCGATTCTTCTCGGGATTCTTTGGTGGTGCTCCCATTACCAATTCTGGTGGTGTTCTTGCTGATATCTGGTCTCCAAAACAACGTGGTGGGGCGATGGTTGCCTATGCAATGGCCCTTCTTGGAGGACCGATGTTGGGTCCCATCGTCGGTGGAGCGATTGTTGATAGCTACCTGGGATGGAGATGGACCGAATATGTATGTTACACTTTCCCTTAAAAGTGCACTCTGCTTTCTTTAGCTGACTATATCTGAAGATCACAGGTATTCTACAGATCACAACTTTTACACTTGCCGTTATTTTTATCGATGAGACTTACGCTCCGACATTACTGGTGTATAAAGCTCATCGTCTCCGCATTGCGACTGGAAACTGGGCTTTACACGCGCGTCACGAAGAGATCGATGTCCAGTTTAGTGACATAGCCAATAAATATCTGCTCCGTCCGTTCCGGCTCCTAGTAACGCCCATCTGCTTCTTTGTTGCACTCTACGCATCATTCGTCTACGGCATTCTTTATCTGAGTTTGGCCTCCTATCCAGTTGAGTTCCAAGAAGGTCGCGGCTGGAATTCGCTTGTTGGAAACCTTCCATTCTTGGGTATGCTGGTAGGCATAGTATTAGGAGCCCTCACGAATATACTCAACCAAAAGTTTTACATCAAGAAGTATATCGAGAATGGCAACAGAGCCGTTCCTGAGGCACGGCTTCCTCCCATGATGCTGGGTTCTGTCAGCTTCGCCGCCGGACTGTTTATTCTTGGCTGGACAAGCCCCAAGCATGTCTTCTGGCTGTGCCCAATTATTGGAGCAGTCCTTCAGGGTCTTGGATTCTTCACGATTTTCCAGGCTGCTTTAAACTACTTGGTGGACACATTCACTCGCTTTTCCGCCAGTGCCATTGCCGTCAATACTTTCATGCGCAGTGTTCTCGCTGGTACTTTTCCTCTATTTGCTGCCATCATGTACCGTAAGTTAGGAGTTCCCTGGGCTTCTAGCTTACTGGGATTCATTGCAATCGCCTTGATACCAATTCCGTTTGTGCTTTATGCGTATGGAGCGCGGATCCGGGCTCGCGGCAAATGGTCGAGACCTTCTATTGAAGGCCACGGCCACTAGTTCTGGATCGGTTGCAAATAGAAGCAAAATTAATAGAAGCATTAGATATTTGAGCGTTTCTCTATTCTCGGGATACGTTCGCCTTATATTATCTACATTGGGCTAGCAGTACTGAGAAATGCACGTTGTGCCAATATATTTTGCATCGAAAAAAAATAGATGATTTGACTAGTTATTTGAAGCTGCACTGATAGGGATGTGTAAAGATTTATTGCTATCGCCATGTGTATCTGTGTAGAGAGAACACTTTTTCGGTAGGAATATACGGTGCTTTAATATCTCGACATATGTATGAATGGTGAAGCTTATTGTGTTTCTCCTAGTTGCTTCTCCTTCTACTCGGCAGTTTCTGTTGAACAAATGGCATGAAAAAATGTCGTGCTGAATGGTATCGGAGATTAGAGCTTGTGGTTGCTGTAAAGTCCTCGAGGTTTAGAAAATGTATATTATTAGATTCATTCCACCTACGTACACTGAAAAAGGAACTGTCCCAGGATGAACGCAATAGCGGCGAAGTGGAAAGGTACAAGAAAAGGTAAGCAAGGAAAGGATATCTAGTCTAAAACCGTCTATAATAGTCTAAAACAATAATTTCTAGTCAAAAGTTGCTATCCCTGGACGTTAGAATGAGACACTGATGCCCATAGCACGTTGATCTCCTTCACCAAAGTGGCCACATCCTTCGACTTCAGTGGCACCCTGTGTGCCCCGTCCCATTCCATCACTTTTGAATATCGCGGATCGAAATCGTCATAGTAAAGCTTTCTATGTAGATCTAATGCTGGATCTTTTCTGCCATGAACGTGAATCGTTGGGACCTGGATTAATTCTCGAGTAAGAATGACGTTTCCGAGATTTTCTTGAGAATCAAGACCAGAAGAGTCGTCATTTTCGCAGAGATGAGCCATCTTCTGCATAATATCTGCGCCTACTGACAGATGAGACAGAGTCACCAGAGGCCCTCGCCCAGCCAGTAGCACCGCAAACCGCCATTGGGGAAGCCTGAATGGCAAATGACTGTGATCTCCAAACGTCCGACCAAGAAGTTGCTGCTCCAAGATGAGACTGGCGCACACCTTTGCGCCCTGACTAAATCCGAGTAGGCCAACCACGGGTCCTGTTGCACCGCGCTGATCGTCTTCCATAATGGCCTTGCAGATCGAAATTTGCAGTGCTTCAGTCATGGTCACCGGGTTCGCGTCCGGTGAATCGATCCACGCGCGGAAGGGTCCAAAATCACGATAGACGGCCGTGACATCGGGTCCAGGTTGGGATGGGAATAAAGCCTCGGCGTAGCACAATCGAAATGAAGTACGAAGGGCTTTTTCGAGGGCACGACATTGCGCGCGGAAAATGCGAGCATTTGTGCCACCCCCATGAAGGCAGAGTATGCGCGGGAGGTGAAGTGTGTCCTTGTTGTTGGAGGGGAAGTTGTGTTTCTGTGTCATGGTATATCGATACAAGGTGTGGAATTCCAGCGACGACAACAATTCTATACTTTGAGGGCTTCCTTGGTTGGGAATCGAATCACCATTCATATGCACCACACACTCGAGAGCGCGCATTCAGGGGACATGCCGTGCAACATATTTTCGGCCCTACCCGCATCTCGTCTATCATGTTTCAAACTTGTATCGCATTTTTTTCTCGTCTTTTTCTTATCTGATTTTCCATTTTGCGTTAGTGGCGGAGATAACTAGTAAGTAACGTAGAAATCTACGGAGTACCCTGGAAAAAGAGCCGAAAACCTTCGGGTGTGGGTCTGGCGGAGAACAAGCTTTGCAGAAAAGCCTTCGGCTCCGCCCGGCTCCGCTATCGGATATGCTAAATCCGAAGTGCTCTACCCTAGTACGGGCTACATTCCGCTCGGCGAGAAGCTGTTGCATTGCAATCAGTATGCACTGTAGAACCCTTATCACAGCATTTAGAAAAACATTATACGTGGCTGGTACTGGCGCTGCGTCTTTCAGTTCTCTTCCGCTCGGCCTGTGTGGGGTGAAATATTGCCAGTGCACGGAACTTCTTGAAATCGACATCCTTCCGAGTTCTTAAGCTCTCGCTGATCTTCTAAGACACCCATTTCCCCAAATGGTTAGTGTATATAGTAGTTATACAAGCTGCAAGCGATTTTACACAGGAGCTTTGACTTGTGTATTTAGACTTCTTACTATAAATTCATGTAAAAGCTAATCTTATCTGGAGAAAAAGAAACGAACAATTGATTGAGAATTCAGCCCTTTAGTGGTTCCTGCTTATTTTGGATTCTTTCTTAGTCGATAACCATTTGTCAATCGGAAATGGCGCCAAACTTTCCTCCAATTGAAGAGGCTCTACCTTTACATCATGATCTTTTCTATGATGGCAAATGGCAGACTCCTATTACTGACAGTCGTCGCGAGACTCTAAACCCTAGTACGGGTCAGGTTATTGGCAAAATCGCTGATGCCAGTACTACCGATGTTGACAAAGCTGTTGAAGCTGCGCACAAGGCATTCCTTTCATGGAAGAAAACCACCATGGCCGAGCGGCAGGGGTATATGCGCCGTGCAGCGGCCATTCTACGTGAGCACGCGGCCGAGCTTGCCCTCGTCGAGTCATACAACACGGGAAATCCGGTTGCCGCAATGGTAATTGACGCCGAGCGTGCTGCTAATGCTCTCGATTATTTCGCTGGTCTGATCCCAATGCTTCGGGGAGAGGTCTTACCGGGACCTTTCCCAACTGAAGATTATTTGCACTATACTGTTCGTGAGCCAATGGGTGTCGTGGCTCGCTTTGTTGCTTCAAACCACCCCTTCATGTTCGCTGGCGCCCGTATGGCCTCCGTTATTGCGGGCGGAAACACTGTCATAATCAAACCGCCAGAGCAGGCGCCACTTTCTTGTCTCCGACTTGCAGAGCTCCTCGAGAATGTTTTCCCTCCAGGCGTTGTGAACATCCTCCCTGGCGGAGCAGAGTGCGGTCAAGCGCTCACCTGCCACCCACTTGTCAGGAAAGTATCTTTGATTGGCAGTGTAGCTACTGGAAAAATCATTATGCGCAATGCTGGAAGTCTGATGAAACAGACTAGCATGGAGCTAGGCGGGAAGAACGCGTTGATTGCTTTCCCGGATGCAGACATTGATCACTTGGTTCGATCAGTCGCAGCGGGTATGAACTTTACTTGGGCTGGACAGAGTTGCGGATCGACATCAAGGGTCTTTCTGCACGACTCTATTCATGACGAGGTCCTCGCTCGTGTTGTGGAGGTCGTCCGAAAGGGGTTCCGCCCCGGCCTCGCAACCGACCCGACAACGACGATGGGATCGCTTATCAGTAAAGCGGCTCAAGACCGAGTGCTTAACTATATTGCTTCAGCTCGGGAGGAAGGCGCCCGGTTGGTCACCGGTGGCGGTATGTTTGATGATTTGGCTGGAACGCCAGTGGAAGGTGGTTTCTTTGTGCAGCCAACCATTTTTGCTGATGTGACGCCGGATATGAAGATCGCACGGGAAGAGATCTTTGGTCCGGTTATGTCTGTCCTCCGGTGGAGTGACGAGAGCGAGCTGATTCGCATTGTGAACTCCACTAATTACGGTCTTACTGGGTCTATATTTACAAAAGATCTGGCTACAGCACAACGGATGATCCGTCAAGTAGAGGCCGGGTTTGTCTGGGTCAATGACGTCTGTAAACACTTCTTAAATGTCCCTTACGGAGGCATCAAGGACTCTGGGATTGGGCGCGACGAGTGTATTGACGAGCTCTTCGCGTATACCAATATTAAGAGCGTCAATATCAACCTGGGAGGAGTTTGAGCGTCAGCACCAGAGAAATATCATAACGGCTACAGGCAACTCACCTGGGCAGTCGTTTATCGCAGGCTGGTCAAATTTCAAATACTTAGGTAGTTCTATATTTGTAAATATGGTAAGCTAATGTGCAAAGCATCAAACCGTTGCATCAAAGTAACTATGCAATTCCAAGTCAGAATATATACTTTCCCGGCTTCCGAAGGTCGAAGTAAACAATATCTAATTATGATTATGGGAAAAATCAATTTAGATAGAGTAAAGGGACGAGAAACAGAATATCATGAGAACAGATTGGAAGATTGATAAGTCGCAAATTAGGCGGGAACAAGCCTATCAACCCAGAGCTGGGATATTAATATGACTATAAACTCCCGTAACAAAGTTGCTATTATTGGTGTACTCGCTATAAGGGTTGAGACCAGTATATCAACTATTATGTCTAAGTCACCTAAATTCTGAAAGGGGGGAAGTCCCTTTCTATACGACATATGAAAAGTAGTATCATAGATCAAACTGGAAGTCAAAATGCTAAATCCGATTTTAACATTGTTTTAATGAAGGATGTGCCTTATGCCACAGAATGTATAGCACAAGGAAATATTTGACCACAAAGCAAGGAGCGAGTTTTAAAGATCATGAATGAGTGTAGAAAACAAGACAAGTTTATTTCGTCACCCAGTACAGTCTTCCATCATTCAATCAAGATCGTTCAAAGCCTACCTCAAATATTTAGCGTTATCACCAAGGGTATGTGCCAGTCTGCTGTTGATATGTTCTCCGACAGACGCTTCTCCACCAGAACCATCGAGCGGCTTAATCTTCAGATTGAGGTTTCCATTCAGGAAGAATGCAACACTGTACCGTCGCTCTCCTGTTATATAAACACGGTGACGAGCACTTCGATAGTATCCACCAGTCCAACGGTGCATAGTATCGCCCATGTTGATCACGAATGCATCTTCAATCACTGGCACTGGGATCCAGGTCTCCTTTGGAGGGTACCAAACCTCCAATCCCTTCGTTCCCTTCTGCTGGAGGAGGATGGAAACACAGCCAAAATCCGTATGGTCACCAACTATGGAGTAACGCAAATGAATAAGCATAATCCAGTGAAATATGCAATAGTTTATGATTAGATTGTTTCAGAAAGCAAGGAGAAAAGAAGGAATGCTATAAAATACTCACCTCCAAACTGTCTGGGGTCGGGGTTCTCCTGCGGAGCATAGTGCAGCAGACGCATCGGTATGGATGGGTTGATCAAGATGTCATTCAGAACATCCGACGGATGGCCAAACGCCTTGTGAATTCCTTGACCAAGAATTCTGACAATTGTGCTGACAAGATCAAGCATCAAGGCTCGATATTCCATCACTGGCTGACGGAATTCCTTGTCTGATAGTCCCTCAGGCCAAAGATTCGGTCCTGTGGAAAACTTTCCAGCATCCGGATGATCGGCTGGAATTTCAGCACCAGTAATAAAACACTGTTTTTGTGTAAGCATGAATCACAATTGAACTGCACCTTGAAGCTGTACTAGCGGAAGACCGATGGAAAGTCAGCTCTCACCTCTTTGGTGTCTGGCAGTAAGCCGTCCTGATGTGTTTGGATCAAGGAAGGCTCATAACCTCTAAACGACTTGCCCAGTGATTTGTCGACAGAGATTTTCATCTTCTCTTCTAGAGGAAGGTCGAAGAATTTTTTAGTGCAGCCGAAGATTTTCTCTCGGGCTTCAGCTGGAATTCCATGGCCCACAAGGTTGAAGAAGCCATACTTGTTACAAGCGCTTCTGACCTCCTCGACTACTTTGTTTTTGGACTCTGGGGACGCAGTAGAGGACAGCCAGGCGCTGATGTCCACAGTTGGAATGACTTCGTCTCCGATACTCATGTTTGCTATGTTGCTTTGATTTTCTCGTCTCTGTTTTGTTGTGCCGATTGAGTTCTCTTGATTGATCTTGAATTATCACTCAATAGCCATCACGTATCCCGGTCTTGAATTTATTTGCTCGCTAAACTTATAGACCAAGTTTTCTTTAACTGCGGCATACGTCAAGCGTAGCATAGGACGGACTTATTACGGCGATACCTTGCAACCCCTCCCGGAAGAAAGATAACCATTCAATGAACCGAACCTATCATTTGAGACCGAACACGAGACGTGCCCCGGAACCGACTTGCCACCGGGTCTGTAGTTTGTCTTTGGACCATCCTGTCAAACATGACCCGGGCCTTGGTCAGTTGATGTTGGAGGCGGATGTGGTATGTGTGTCTCAATTCCAGATCTGCCGGAGATGATCATTTCCACAGAGTCGGACGGACCGGCTGCTTATGCCCTTCACAGGCCTGTTTGCAATGACTTACGAGAGGTATTTAGCAACAAACACATTAATGTTGATTCAAAACTTCATACCTGGAAGACGGAACGGCTTGTGGCTGGCATAAAAACGTATGAATTATCTCATATTAATCTAGAATGGATGCCTAGCTACATGTTTCCTTCCTTTAGATGCATTACTATCTCAAAAAAAACCCCCATATTTAGAGTTCTCATAGTCCTCACTCGGGAACAGTCTCATTCTGATATTCTCACAAAATTGTATCATATACTACTGATCGCATCTGAAATAATCCATACTCCAGCATAGCCTCTAAGATAGGTACTCCACAGCAATATTATTCACTTTGCTTATATGTCTTAACAACTCATAGATCTGCTTGACCGCCGCTTGCGTGATTTCATCCAAGTTCTGATTAGATTTATAAAACTCCATGCATTTCGCAAGTATTAGAGGCGTGAATGGATGGATCTGAGCGAAGATCAGCGTATGTACTTTCATAAAATTAAATTCAGAAGAGAGCAGAGAAAAGTGCTGTACCTTGAAACGGCTCATATGAAGAATTGAAGTTGAAAGGTTCGCAATTTCTTGAGCAGCCATTTGTGCTTCGTATTGAAGAGCCATTGAGATGTTCTGACTGCTCTCTGTCGCCCGAGAAAAAGATTTCTGCGTATTATAGAGATATAGCACGCTGGACTGTGCAATCATAATCATAAAAGTTTCCATGGGGTCGTCGGAAAAGGGGAAGTGGGAGTCTTGATGTTTAAATGATAATGAAGCTAGTCGACTCTTGAGTATATTCCTGAGTAAATCAATCTTTGACCACACATTAGTCGAAGAGCTGCCGGGGCTTAAGCCTTCGAGCTCCGAGGTGAGAGCGGTAATCCGTCGAATAATAGTCGCGAAAACAATTGACTCAGCCCAGGGCGAAAGCACGGAAGAAGAAGCACCCGAAAGAACAGTGCCCAAGAAAGGCATTTCTACATAGTGACTGTTATCAAAGTCTTTGTCTAGAGCCGGGAGTCGAACAAAGTCCTAACACATAGCTGAATTAATTGGTTGAATAGAAAAGTACAAAAAAGGGGTAGTACCGTGCCGGTCAGACTCAGCGGCCATTCGCCTCTCAGGCTGATAAAAAGATCCAACGAGTAGGCCATCCAAAATGCCCTTCGCTTTTCCTCACGCTGTATCCAGTCTTCACGATCATTTCTACCTTTGGAACGATCAATTTCAAAGAGACGCATTAGTTGGATAACCCGGATACAACGCCCGGCGCTGGTCCAGCCACGCCTGAAATTTTCCTTCATGAGATCATAGTTAACAATTAAGATGCATGCTTGCGCATACTCAATCTGGGGAGCGGCCGTATCTTGGGCGGTAAATTTATCAAGAAGAGAGCACGTACGCTGGTAAAATGACTCGCGTAGATGCTGAAGTTGTGTCGACAGCGATGTTGCTAATGTCCACATGGCAAACTGCAGGCATGTCTGTGCATCGGTTCTATTGGGTGATCGCGTCCACGAAAAATAGCGTCTGCGATGTAAGATAGGAATCAGGCGATGTACCCTATCTAAATAGAGTTGGTCTCTGTAGAGCGCATTAGCATTTCGTAGCTTAATTTGTGTACTATAGAGCTCTTCGATTGTAATTCATTTAGGAACCACCTACAAATCTTCATGCATCAAATCATTAATCGGGTCATTTAGTGGAGGAGCAAGAATTCCGGCCGTTTCGATAACCGTTTGAGGTTGACTGCATTCGACGGTCTCGCTGGGTATCAATGATGGCAAGGAGTCAAGTGGTGACAAGATAGGAAATGATTCCGGAGTTATATTTTCGAGAAAATTGTAATCCATATCATAGAAAGAATCCATGTGAAAATCCAGGTTGAACAAGCCTGGATTGAATTTGGGCTGCACATCGTAAACTTCAGCGTCGGAGGTTTCTATTCAGTACATGGTTACTCTCGTTAGCATCTGAGAATCACAGTGGCTTCAAGATCGGCCTTTTAAGTCCAAATCTCTGATCTTCAAATAATTGGGAAGCTCCATCTGCCATACCCACTCGATCTTGAGGACCCTCTATATGGTCTCTCTGTGCGCTTCGCTTTCTCGAGTAGTTATTTGAACGTATACACTCCACTCCTGCATTGAAGCAATTTTTGCAACGTGGTTGAAGAGCATCGCATTTCATCTTTTTGTTTCGACAATGGAGGCATGCAGAACCAGGAGGTTGGCGAGTTGACTGCCCCCCGACTGTGTTGGTACTCATCTTGATTGCAACGCTCATTAAGATATGGATGCGTGCATAGCATAGCCCCGTCAAGCAAAGTTGTGAGCGTCCGATGTTTTTGGATTGCCCGCAGTTACGAGACAATGAGCTGTTTGGGCATTGCGCAAAGAGATAAATAATCGTAGTGGGAATTTGTTCCCTTTCATAACCGGAGGGCAACAGCAATAATGGAGGCTCAAGGAGGTCAGTCGTATGCACAGATTATGTACGATGATTGGACTGGGGTGGACAATAATAGCTCAGTTGCCTCTTTGGTCTCAAATTTATTACAATATCCAAGGTTGTTGACCTGAAGAACCTTCATGAAACATCATACGGGAGTAAAATAATACTTTGGTCCGGTATTGCTTCGCTGGGGCTATACTTACTAATTGATCGTCATTAGATCCGGCATAGCCGGTCTTGTATCGTTTTACGTATAGAAGTTATTTCTTCATTAATGCTTTAAGGCAGCCCTCCTAGAGATGAGGGAGGCCTCATGCTGTTGCATTATCCAACATGCAGGAGCAAGGATCTGATAACGTACTGACGTGGGTTCTGACGGAAAGTGGATATACGTTATACTAGAGATAGCAAATGGGAGCCTATCATTTACCCCTCAATTCGATAAGCTCCTTTTATCTGGAGGATTCCTAACAGCCCTAAGCTAAGACTAGCCTGGGTAGGCTAATACTACACTAATATGCTGAGGGAATCAAATGCTCGTAATTTAGATGTGCGAGACCAGAAGCGGCTGGTCAAACCACCCAAAACGGTAGGTTAATATAGGCCCGGACCTGAGTCATTGGCTGGTTGGATAATAATATACACAATCTGCAAGTAGCTAAGAAGTTACGGAGACTAGTTGTTGACGTATAATACGTCTGGAGCGGACCCTTCTAGGTTTTCCGCCGAGAACCCGCGTGGTGGTGGTATACAATCCCTCGTCGTTCTAGAATTGGTAGGCTATGCCCCGTATATTTCCAAGCTAGGAAAACAATTATAGTCGATGAGATTGCGGTAGCCAAGATAAACCCATCGTTGTTTGTGGATATGCATGCAATCGACGGAGGTAGGTGTTCCGTAGTATACCTATATTTATAGCCCCGTATCTTGTTCACCACCAAAAAGGAAAAAGGAATACTAAAGGTGGATCTGATTAGTAAGATCGACTTATATTTCTCGTATGGAAATAACTGCTTTCTTCAAACTTGTTTCACATGAACCTCCACTTTTGACTCACCATGGTAAATTTCAGGATTCATCGTATCATATTCTAGTGCAAACTCAATTCTGTGGCTCCCATAGCTAAGAGCCTAAGAAAAAGCTTACATACCCTAGCGCGGAACCCAAACCTGGTGGGGCCGGAAGTCTAGCAGAATTCTGTCTCAATTTTTAGAGAGTAAGATCATATCATGCTGCCCTCTGCAAAGTGGATTGTTTTGATGGAAGAAGAAATAAAAATGCGAGATGGAGCCCTATATTCGTAGAACCACAAAGCTCCACCGGAGTCTTGGCGCCTTGGCGCATCTCGGGCTCTGGGCTGAGACTCGCACATGTGAGCCAGCTAAATGTCCGGATTTCTTTCCAGACCGCGGGAAGCGTTGAGCGACCACCGGCAGAAAATATTAGGAATATTTGGTAGGGTACCCACGATGTGATCGACGCAATGACATGCAGCCAGCACACGCCAGGTGGGTCTTTTCGGATGAGGGTTTTGCCGCAAACCAGTCTCCTATTCAGATCTTCTCCACGATTTCCGCTGACGAGTAGGAGCCGGCCGAGCCATATACCACAATAAGGTAGTGGAGTGGCAGTCCAAATGAAGAATGGCGATAATGCGTACATTTGGAAGGGAGGATGATCCTCTCCGGTGATTTCAACCTAGAACGCCGACCAAGAATCACGGATCAATGAATGCGCCAGGGTTGTACCCCTTTAATAGGAAACAATAGGCAGTTTACCCAAGAGAAAACAATATATGATCACATCTAACCCCATTACGCTTTTCTCTTGAGCATACGCCTGCATAGAGGTAATCCTAGCAATCTTGATATGCTTCTATCTTGTTGTAAAACAGCTTTCTAACTGGAACATCCCCAAGTCCTATTGTGAATTAATAATAGACGCTTGGCGTTAACATGAGATCTGACTCGGGTTTGGCCTTGCAAGGAGAGTTTGCTGAATCACAATGCATGTGCCATCCGAACAACAAGCTCCTAGTCACCGAGTCTGTTTGGACGGAGATAACCGTTCTCTTCTCGGGCCAACGTATCTCTATACGGCTCCTGTACCGGTCCCGAGTAGTTTATAGCCATCCGGGAAGTTTTACTAAATCAGATACTAGCCCATATTCTCCTGTTCACAAGTATATCAATGGCTGAAAGCCACAGCCAATGGTTAGACTAATACCTACTACTACACACTACATTGATATTGGCCTCAACCATGGTGCTTTCAGATAAAAAATTTGTCCTCGTCACTGGGGGTAGTAGTGGTCTCGGCTTCGAGACAATCAAAGCCTTGATCCAGACCAACCAACCTTACCACGTCTTTCTTGGCTGCCTATTCCCCGATGAGGGCCAAAGTGCAGTTTTATCCTTGCAACGGGATGTGCCCGAGACTCCAAGCACTCTAGAATCAATCTTGGTTGATGTCACTGATGATGAGTCAATTGACCGATGCTTCCACACTGTACAGTCTAAAATTGGCCACCTTGATGTGTTGGTCAATAATGCAGGCAAGAGATTAGCTCCCTTTCCCGCTCGCTTATATACAGCTCTCATCTTTACGCCTTCCATATTCATCTCGTGTTCCAAGCGTGTTCTAAAATTATAGTTTACTAGGGATCTCCCTTCAGGCATCTGAAATAGGCATGCGCGAAGCATGGAATCGATGTTACGACGTCAATGTCACCGGGGCCCAAATCATGACCCATACCTTTGTACCGCTCCTCCTTCGCTCTAATGATCCACGTTTAATCTTCATCACCAGCGGGTTGTCTAGTCTCACTCCGATGAGCAACGTCTACACGCCCACCAGGATGACTGTTCCCGCTGGTTGGCCAAAACCGGAGGTACATCCGTACCGGGCGTACCGAGCGACCAAAACAGCACTGAATATGGTCATGTTAGAGTGGCACTGGCAGCTGCGAGAAGATGGAGTCAAAACTTGGGGTGTATCACCAGGGTTTTTGGCCACCAATTTGGGGGCCAGTTTTGCAGGAATGGATGGCGCTCCTCCTGTGTTGCCTGCATCTGTTGGTGGAAGACTAGTGGCGTCAGTGGTAGAAGGCGACCGAGATACGGACGTGGGCAAGATTGTGCTCAAGGATGGTGAAGTACAGCCGTTCTGAGAATCTCGGTTTGGCCTCAGCAGGGGTTCTTCAGTAAATAGCATCTCAATGAATACGCTCTTAGTCATTGGATTGGTGCCACGCCATTTTCTAATGCACCGTCTAGTTTTTGTAGAGCCTTGCATGAAATGAATTGTACAACGGCGTTCTTTTCCGAATATATGATGCACTCTCATTATTTTTCTTTTTTTAGTGCCTAGCTCTGGAGCTCCTTTTTTCGCTTCCTTTTTCTTCTTTGAGGAATTAATTAGGAAATTCCGTGCGCCCTCCAACCTGTAACTACTTTATTTTGGTAATGTCTCTATGAGGAGCGTTTTTGACAAGCCCTTCATTCTTCATCGTAATGGCCCATAACTTTTCTAAGTATATATTGAGTTTCAAATGATTATCTAGGTAGCTTCCGACCTCCTTGTTCAGAGGTGCCTATTTCCATGAGCGCTCTTTGGTTCGCCGTAGTCCGATGTACGTTAAACTATCAGGGATATTCGACGTAATTGGCGTCTCGAAAATAGAAAAAGAAAACACGAAAGAAAGTAACGGCACTTATCGTTTCCTCCGAGTGCTTTCTCCGAGATCCGGCATCTACTTAAGCGCCGCCATTACCCCCGAGGTGTCGGACCAGACAGAACTGAGAGCAAGGCGAGGCTTGCCGTCGTTCACGCTAGCTTGATCTACTAGCATGCGGCATGTGTACTCATTCGTGTACGATTTCCCGTTCTTCAGCCCAAGTTCAACCTCGCCAATGAGCATCAGGTCGTATCCGTTCTTATCAGCGACAAATACTTGTTTGACACGATGGCGACGAGAGGAAAATGCCTTCCAGGCATTCAGCTTGGACTTTCGTATTTCTAAGAAAAAGAAAATAGAATTATCAGGCAAGACTCTTGACAAGATGACGTGATCTCAAAGGCAGGAAAATGAATTACCAGCTTCACCCACAAAAACATCAGATGGACCGAAAGGGCCCTTCATCATACCCGTGGGGGTAAAGATGTCTGTGGCGTACTGATCTCCGGTTTCTGGGTCCGGAATATCAGCTAAAACATAGAATTGGCGAATCAATTCTTGAACTTCTGGCAGCACTGTAGCGGCTGTTGGCCAGATTGTGTTTTCAGTGATATAAGACATTTTTTGCTTGCGCCAGTAGTGTTAAGAGCAGAGACTATGATAATGTCGAGTTTGTTGCTTTGTTTCTATCTGATTACTGCGCCAGGGGAAGAAGGTCCATTTTACTTTTTAATCTTTGATATCCGAGCTGAGGTATTCAGAGCATCTGGCAATGAGGGTTGCACCCCGAGCCGGGCTCTGATATGCTTGCCATCAATGATTATAGGTGTCACTTCAGGGACCGGCTTGCCTAGATCCCGGATCCGGGCAGTAGCCGAGCCAAGTGGGAACAAATGTGCAAGCCTCAGCACGGATATATTTCATAAAATTGACTTGATATAACCCAGGTCCGTGCAGCTAATCAGATAAAAAAGTTACTGGGATGTTACAGTGAGTACGGAGTACGCAGTTCCTAGCGGATGTACTGATCCGGCTTCTGGACTTTGCAGATCAGTGCATGTTTCCATCTATTACGGTGATCTCGCATTCAGAATCTTCATGAAGTTCCGACATTAGAGAGTGGAAGGACAATTCTCCAGCGTGAAGGCTATAAGGACGGTATATTTACAATGCGCTAGTCACCTAATCAGTTGCTCCTTTCAAGTAGTTTGCATTAGCGCATGTAAGGCTCGTATAATTAATAGAGGTCATTGGTGAGAAATACACTCTCAGTCCCACGAGCTCAGTTCCGAAGCTCGGAGAACTCGGATATAATGTCGAATTCAAGAGAGCACAGGCTAGTTGCGTCCCTAGGCAGTTAATAATATTTTAGTACTCTAACCGAGACATATGTCGATGGCAAAACATTCCAAGTTTGAATCAGCAATTAGTAATATTAACATAGACATATCTCAGAGAGCCGAGGTACCAAGTCCTCTGTCAGCAAACACATTACCCATAGATCTAAACAGCAAAGAACTTAGGACATACCCTAACTGGACCCGTCGTTACAATACGAAATTTACATAGCGAGAGTCTACACATTTCGAGATATTCGAATATGGAATGGGATATTCTCACTCATTGATCTAACTCCAAGTAGAGTGTACTGGTCTAATAGAGAATGTATAACTATGAGATAGCTTGGAAACAAACTTGTTTGAAATGCAAGACCTAGCATGCTCTCGCAATGGATATCTTATCTGATTGAATTCATCTTCTCCACAAAATAAACTTCAATATGCGCTCACAGATAAGACTAATTTCTCCGTCCTCACAACGTGGAAGATTGTCCTCCGGGTTGCCACGAAGCAGAAACGTATTACACGGAGATGATATTGCCCAATGTTGATCAGTGGATTCAAAGAATACATCCGCTTGAAATATTAATTGTATATGCCCCCATTTTATATAATTACTCAAATGTGATTATCTTCCTCATCTCCCATTGTAGGACAAGCAGGCTGGTTTTCCATACCATAATACCCGCTTCAATCCATACCGAGTATGGATTAGTATGGACGGTTCCATACTAATACCTAATCCATACCGTCCATATTTCTTGGCATTATAGCCTGCATACTAATCTGCATGTTCAAAGCATTATTCATATAAATTAAAACAAAAGGAAGTGTTGGATGTGCGGGTGCAGTCGAGAGCCGGTCACATGATATCATTCACGTGACGCAGGCTACATGTCGGAACGTTGGTTTACTAGAGCGATGACTAAGCGAAGGCGAGCACTAAACAATACGTATAAGGAACTGGTCTATTTTCCGGCACTCCTCTCTAAGTCGCTATCTAGGAGTTTTGAGCCTGTTTTTATATACAAGATTCCATAGAAGTGATATCACCAAAAGTCGACACTTGTGCAAATCGAACTTTCTAGAGATAGGCTGTAAAGTTGATTTGTAATGTTCAATATCGCGTCGGAATGTGATGCCAATTCTCGAAATTTCTTGATACGCAAATCTTGTCCTATTCCCAATTTGGTTTAGTTCATTCTGAGTTCCAACACTACACGAAGGGATGATCTACCGCGTCGAGGTCGAATAGCTACAGAAGATAGACAATCAGAATAATATGACCCTACCAATTGGTTACTAAGCTACTTGTATGCACATGTGCAGAAGTGCACCCACAGGAAGACCAATATTAAGTTATTACTTATATTCTCATTTAAAGCACCATTCTGCTCCCAATGCTTTAAACATTCCACTTTTTCAAGAGTATCAGGCCCCATCTGCGCTCTTTCCCACGAGACTGTACGACGTGCTCCTGAAAATACTCGCTCCGGCTCATCACACATAGCTAGAATTAATAATATATCAATTGCCATTGATGATAATCTTGGCCAGTGTTTTCGCTGTTGTTCTTGACACCACCATTCAAGCCCAGACATCTTACCAATATCATAAGGTTCCCCATTGCTATAGTCCTCATATTCATCTTTGCTAGCCGGTTAAGTGTACTTTCCTAAATTCTGAGCAATTTGATCAAATGCATCAAGATCTTGATCTTGAGAAGATTTCCTTTCATATAAAGGAAAAGTAAGAGATGGAACTCTTTCCTAGTGAGATATCCAGAGATCTCTCACTTTCTTCAACATGGGCTTTTGCCATTTTGTTTTCCAATTAGCACAAATATATTTTGTACGACGATTTAGATGAAGAATACGAGCAGCTGCGTAAAGAGGGGATTCATCTATTTTGCTATAGTATTTATCAAATGTGTCCCATCCTTTTTGAATCCTTAAGGAGAACTCCTTGTCGGCAATAAAATTCAACTATTACAGAAGTATTAATGAACATCAAGAATATAAACTACAAGGTAAACTTACAAGATAATTTTCAAAGTACTGAATTAGAATATCCATAGTAAAGAGGACGCAGTCAATTGTTGCACGATTCCCCTGAGTCTCCAATGTTGCTCGGTAAAATGGTTGAAGGAAGGACTTAATTATATGAAGTTGTTTCCAGTCCTTTGGAGAGAGATAGTCTGCTTGTAGTGTAGCAAAATGATTCTTTGCGTAGGTATCAATTGATCCCGCGTTTTGATTAGCCACAAGAAGCATCTGATACCAGCTATTCCATCTGGTACGATTGTCAAGTGCAATTATTCTTCCTGCTAGATTCTTGAACTCCTTTGTGTGACTAGCAGAACCGCGGATATATAAGATAATATTATGAAGCTTTCCCAGTGGCCCTAAAAGCTGAAAACTCGACTGCTTCCCTTCCTCATCTCTTATTTCTCCTTTTGCTTCCTGTTCATCATATGATTCAAGTTGATTTATCTCAATTAGGTTATAAAATAGAAAGGCTTGTACGGCTAGATTAATAATATAGTCAATACAGCGAATTTGTCGAAGGATAGGGTCCCATTCAATCTTCTCTTTCTTCCAAAGATAAGCGCTCACTGCACGGCAGAGTGTATCATTTAATAAGGGATTGTCACAATAGAGCCAAGCTTTTATATAGTTCTATAGTCCTGGAGAACTGGAAGAAGAATAGCGAATTGTTCATCTCCACTATAATTTATCACAGGTCGAAGAGCAAGAAGAGCCTTAGAGAGCTGTTCTCGATTTTGATTAACAAAGTGAGCGCAGTTTCCGAGAAAAAGATACTGGTTTGGAGAGGTCTATATATCAAGTGAAAGGTGAATATTTGATAATGCTGACTGAAGTTTCTTTTATATAACATCTTTTTGGATTTGCTATGACTGGTTAATCAACTTAGGAACAGTTGAATGAGCTGTAATAAGGTAGTCCTCTAATTCAGGATTCAGAACTCGACAAAACGCATGGAACTTGGGCCATTCAACCATCCGAAATAAAAGATTTCTTACGACGATTAATGAAACCAATGCTTGGTCAATAACTTCTTGATTTAGTACTTTTTGCAGTACTTGGCTGTTGATCTGTTCTGCTTGGCCTGAGGAGTCTGCTTGGTGGTAAAGCTGTTGAAGTTTATCAAGTGTAGCTAATTATACATGGCATAGGTCTCTTTCAACCTGGATCTGATGCTTAGAATTGAGATGTTTCCGGAAGTTAGTAGTAATTGAGCTACTATATTCTGATCCTGGTAGGCAATGAATGCAGTAGATAATGCGATTTTGGCCTTTAAATTCTGGTTTACCATCTTGTGCTGTTCGAGCATGTGCCCATGTCGCAAGAGCTGACCGACTTCTTATTGATTGAGTTGAGATTGAATCCACAGTTATTGAGGGTGCAAAAAGCGATGAATCCACTTCAGAATCCATATTTGCCTGATATACAATATAAAGAAGGAGAAGTTAAAGCACGTAGATTATTAAGATGGGCATCATTGAATTACTTAACTTGTGGGGTCTACTAACAGGTGGTGAGGCCGGTATGGAAAAGTAGGGATAAGTATTCCATCCATACCATACTAATCCATACGTGGTATGGAAAACCAGCCTGGTAGGACATACTTCCTACGGGCAATGGGAATAGATTACTAGAAAATAACGGTTTGCAATGTGTTAACAAATCCCGACTAACAGATTTCTCTGCAGTAGCACATGCACATTGGAACCGACCTTAGGTCTAGATGAAGAGAATATTGATGGATTAGTCGGTTTATTCCAGGCCAATCCTGAAGAGTGTTTTACTAGGATGAAAAGAAAAGAAGTGACTAGCAAGATTGTATCTATTCAGTATCTTCCCCGTCTCCCTGTCTTTCAAGTTTCAAAGCCGGGTCCTTTATAGACACCTTTGGCGGGGTGATTTGTGAGCTATCAGGAGAAGTAAATATTGGGCTGATATCTAGGTGCCCAGATATATGACCTAAGGTGCCTTTTTAGACCTGTAAGATCGAACATCGAATCTCTCTGCCTCGTTTGTAGTCCAGATTATCTGACAGATACTAACCAGGTGCTAGAGATAAGCTGGATCTAGCATTGCGCTTTGCCCTATCTAGGAATCTTAGATTTTCTTGCAATGAAAAATTGCTAATGTATCTGCATTAGACTATTTGACAGTTCTCCGTAGATAGATTCGAGTTTCTCAAGCAGTTGTCAGGACTTTGAGCACGCCACCGCAACTATATGAACTGTGGTAGACTACCTGGTCTTTTTTATAAGCGACTTTGGTCTCCACGCCTATTATTTAATGCAGTCGAGGAACAATAATTCAATTCTATATCATCAAAGGCCAAGTTCCGAAGCGAAATCATGCAATCAGGAGACTAAAAGTCACCAAAGGAATAGAATTGAAGACTAGGTATAGTCATATGACTGGTCAATACCGACACCTCAGTAGGGTACCTAAGTAGTAGAGTGAATATCTTTTGCAGAGGATTTGTTCGAGGTTTCTATATCAGTAGTTCTACGATTCGACGATCTCAAACATGAGCATCACCTTATTCAAATTGATCTTTTTTGGTGACAGTGACATGTCAAATCTCGCTTTAATACAAACTTCCTACTTTGGAAATACATTGAGGATGAATATCCCCGTTGATAGAGAGCGACCGGACAGGAAATTGGAAATTTCAAATACTGGTATCATTATAAAATGATATGCTTCCTCTGAAGATCAACTTTTCTGCGAGTCATCATCGGGCATCAGGCGTCCACGCTTGTATTTCCCACAAACGCCCGTACTAACAACTGAAGGTGTAACATACCATAGGGATGATTCCAACTGCTATTTTCGGGATCGACTTTCTTATAGACATTCTTTTGGATATTCTATCAATTAAGCAAGACAACTTATCCGACCTTCATTAATGCATCTTCTAACCTGATTAGTGGACCGAATAAATCAGATATGCTGTTTGCTAAATGGCCGGCTCACTGAAAAGTCTATGGTCATGGTTGTTATTTTGAAAAACGCCATCCACATTCCATTAAAGAATCACTGTTTAAGCTTCTCGTCATTCTGATGATGCCAATATTGTGGTAGAAATCATTTTTCTTACAGATGGCATTGTTTGCAGTATGAGAGAAGACGTAACCTGTATGGCGGGATCTGAAGTTGTTGCAAAGGTCAAAGGCCTTTCGAATGAATGGGAACGGATTGGCCCAAAATATGATGTATTTTCATGAGGTGTGTGTGTCTTTGCTGGAATCTGACCTCGGGAGATTCTCACATCGTTGGAACGAGGGTAACGTACATCATTCAACTAACGTCACTATTTAAATAATTTGAGTTCGCAGAGTAATTTAACTGTTTATTGATCAATGGATTTAAAGGTTAAAATAAGTTTATGGATGCTTCTTCTAGAAGCTTAAAAAGCTACTTACTAAGCAAGTATATTTTTAACTTAGTAAGTTAATTGAGTTTAGCTTAAGTTAGGTTGTAAAGTTTGGCTAGGACTAGGACTTTTATTTCCACCTTCACCATTTTCACCATTTTCACCACCGTCTGCTTGCATGTCTGATCATGCAGTCTTGATTATGTCTGCGCCCGAAGTCCGTCAAGTCAAAAGACCACGGATATCACTGAGCTGTAGCGTTTGCCGAAGCCGAAAAGTCCGCTGCGGTCGTGAGCAACCAGCATGTACAAACTGTATTCGATTGAATAAAACATGCGTTTACAAGGCTGTGGTTCTTGAAAAATCGGCCAATCGAGCCGAACAGCTATATCCCGGTTTCCGGGAAGAATATCTCATTGGAGATGATCTTCCCAGTAGTCTGTCCCAGTCCCAGGGAAATGCCGTTTCTCAAACAAAGGAAAATCATCCAAATCAGAGCAATCCAAACCGGGATGGCGGTAATAGCATTAGCAACAACAACAACAACAACAACAGGGGCGCCTCAAGCCATCCTCATTCACGCGAGTATCACATGCTACCCGATCTTGCTCATTCAGCGGTGTACCCCTGGGAGCAAAGCATGCAGGTTCTCAGCAACCATGAGATTGCCGGATCTGGGGTCAGACCAGGTTCATTTCCCAACCAGCGATTATCCACGCAGAATCACCAGCCTAGTCTCCTTTCCCGGGACTATCTAAGTCTACGACGAGGTAGTCGGGCTCGGTTCATTAGTAAGACCTTCTGGGGGCTGGTTGCTGGACAGGTAAGCGTCCCCCTCGCGAACCATATTAAGTCTTACAGAAGGATATTTTACTCAGTGATGTTGATAGCTGAACTTTTCCCTGCAGGAAAGACTTAGTGACGACTTTTTTGATGAAAACCGTCATACTCCTCTCGAGTTACCGCCCCCGCACATCGCCGCCGTGGGTCTGTTCAAACTATTGACATCCTTGCCCGCCAAACCCGTGTGCGACGTATTGCTCCAATCCTTCTTCATTGCGGTGTGGCCCCTAGTTCCTTTTCTGGAAACTTCGAGGATTCAAGCAGACTACGATGATTTCTGGGAATTTTGTCGGAATAGTGATAATGCAATACCCCCCTTAAAATTTCAAGATGACCCGACATTCATATGCCTTCTTTTCGCCGTCCTGCTTTGTGGTGCTTCTGCCGCCCCTATTTCCATGTGGGAGTCAGTGAAACTTAAGACTTTGCGGAAGGATACGATAGTGGATCAGTTAAGGTCAGCTTATACAACCAGCCTCTCCATGTGTGCATACACCGAGCACCCAACATTGAACTCCTTGGTCTCGACACTTCTGACAGGTCCATTCATCGATGATCCTTTGAAATTGATGCACAACATAATCTCTATTAGCACAACTGTACGGATAGCACAGACAATGGGGTTGCATTCCGAGTTAGCATACTCTGCCCTGGACCCAGTTGCCCGGGAGATGCGACGTCGGGTATGGTGGCACATTGTCTGGATGGATGTACAGTCAAGTATTTCCGCTGGGCTACCCTTATGCTGTGGCAGTGCAATGCTGGGTGCAGTGGGCATGGTGGCATTTACGAGGGATCGAGATACCGGCAATATTTCATCGTCGCCTGTGGAACCTTTGAGATCGGGAGAATCAATAGCCATGATTTATACCACAGGACGGTACGAGACAGCACGTCTGGAATTGGAAATTTTAAATAGTCTACAAAGTGCGCAGGGGTTGAACCATGAAGGGTTTAGAGAACTGGTCACCGCCACAAAGCAATTTCATCAGAAAATCGACGCGCTCATGACTAGGATCCCGACTCAAGGGATTCCAGAGGAGGGGTTCATTTCTTCCCGCCTAGCTAACGCAACCATGCTCACGCATCCGGCTCTTTATAAGGATGATACCAGTCAACACACTGTCTTTGGGACCTGGACACGCATTACGCTGACACTCTTCAAGCTCGAAGTGTCAGTTTTATTGCAGAAGCCATTTTTGAAAACCCCTGAATATGGAAGCCTACCAGCTCAGAAGTTATGGACCAGGTACGTATTATTTGAGATTCCCATCTGGCCCCTTTCATTGCCCTATGTGTTTGTTGGCAGGCACAAGAAAGGAAAGACCCTGTTCCAGATACAAGGCGTAAAAGTTTAGTCATCATAGAAATATATTGTTAACTTGCATCTACAGCGTCGTGCAGCTCTGCTTGGGTTACTTGCGCAATTTTTTGCGGCTTCTCCAAGTTCCAGCATTCTCCCAGTATCTGTGGTCTTACCGCACGTACTTTGGTCCGCTTCAGTGTACATTTCTCTTATTAATCTATCTGCTTCATTTTCGACAAAGTTCAAATTATCAAGCAGCTCGATATTGTGTTGATGAGGTATTGGAATATTACACAACCCAATATCGATCAGCGGACCCCTTATCTACAAATGGCAGCCCGGAAACTTCTACACTACATATTCCTAATACCATCCAGGTTCTTATCGATCTTCAACGTCGTCTTGACTCACCTGCAGGAAGCAGTGATCTGCCACCAGCATCAGGGGATTGGACTAGATCAGCGAGATACACCCACGATACAGCGTCTGAATTACATCCAGGTCAAGACTTCATTTCCACCCTGTCTGACCTTCAGGCTTGGTCATTACAGTTGGTAACGGGGTGAGGGCACTTTCGAAGGAGACCGATAATCCAGAAATTTACAATAAAGCATTAGGCGTGGAGTTAGAGCACGCGTCTATCTATCATGCTGTCCATCATTTTCTCTCTTTGATCTCCTTGACTCCATTCTTCATCAACATCACCCCTATCACCGCAGGAGCGAGATGCTACTTAGTCACATGCGTGTACAACATTCTGCAGGGATGATCAAGGCAGCCTAATGCTGAGTTGAAGAGCATTGTGGTAATGTTACTGAAGTTCCCATAAACCATCATTCGGCCCTGGGTTTTACAAATTGTGATCTATAATGCGTAGTTTGGCATATGACTACTTAAGTAGGAAGAAGTAAATGAACAGCGGTCGGGTAGTACAACGAACATGTGGCTCAATAAACTCATTTTAATTTCTAACAGTACTAGAAGCAACCAGTTGTCATTCCAAAGAGGACTTGAATGGCCTATTGACGCCTCGTTTCATACCCGCTAATTCTAATTGACCTCTGGTGGAAGTGTGGTGAGCCGACTAAGCTCCTCGATAGTCTCCTCCCATATTTTTTTCTGCACCTCCTGGCCCGCTGGGGACGATATGTATTGGCTCTCACTGATGAACAAAAATTTGATCAATTATGCGCACAAATCAAAAGTGAGCGACGGTAAGGAGCATCACTTACCTGGCAATATCTTTGTCTATCAGGAACTTTCCATGGGAGTCAGGCCCTGCAACTAGAGCAGCATTCAGAATAATCCAAACCCCCACTTCCACAGGCCGGGCACGAATTGCCTTCACAACATTTATCACTGCCCGGAGATAAACTGGCAGAACATCACTCATATTTGTGTTGACCATTCCCGGACACAGCATGTTGATAATAACCTTTTTGGGGTCAATTTGCCGCGCCAGGCTGCACATGAAGAGAAGACAGAGCAGTTTGGAGTCACCATATCTCTGGAATGGTGCAAAGAACTCTTTCTTGTCCATATGTTCCAGAACGCGTTCGTTGGGTTGAAGAGGAGTTTTCTGGAGGCTCGTTGTCTCAAAGGCTCGACTGCCGACCCAGGTGATACGGGTAGGAATGGTTGTCCTCTCCGCACTGGCTTTTAGGTACGGTAACAATTCGGCAATCAGAAGAGCGTTGGAGTAGTAATTGACTTGGAGTGTTCGATCGTGGCCGCTAGGGCTGCGGTCGTGCTTCAGCAAACCTATCCCTGCATTGAGAATAAGAAAATTGACGATAGGAATCTCATCACGGAGATGCTTGGCGAATCGCTGGACGCTATCATATTTGTCCATGTCAAGTTCCATGACTTTGAGAGTAGCATTGCCATTGTAAGTTCTGATGTGAGGGTCTCCACGTAATTGTTTCACCACATTCTCACCCTTGGCTACATTGCGGACGGCAAGGATAACGGTTGAGATGTTCAATTGCAGCAGTTGTCTAGTCAACTCAAGACCCATGCCAGCACTGGCACCGGTGACCACAGCTGTACTACCCTTGAGGTCAATCCCATCTGGCAGGGGACTTATCTTTGGCTGGAAAAATTTGACCATGGTGATCAATACAATCGCAATTGATACGTGCTAGAGAATGGGAGGTAAATAGATAGACGGATTCACGAGAACGAGAACTAGATCATACGAATTGGATCCACTGGAGTCTGGACATGGCAAGATGAACACTGACATTTAAGTCAATGGACTACATTCCATGCATCTATTGACCAGCAATTCCATAGCTAGAGAAGCTTGATAATCCTCAAAGAGATGCTTACTGAGCAAGTATGTTGACGGCGAATCAGCATCCGGCGTAGGCTTGCTGATTCAGCGTTCGGCCGAATCTAGTCTAAATACAGACAAGCGTCGCCCGAATTATTTAGGGCTTCACGATCCTTACTCTAACTTGCAACGCGTCACTCAGTTACTTCCTTTCAAGGAAGGTCCTCGTGTAAAGCTTCTGATTATTGCAATACCAGCAGATAAACACTTCTGTTACATAGGGCTGTTGACGATACGATATCGGCATCATTTTTCCATATCGTCTATCGTCATCGTCTAACCTAGAATCTGCCGATATCGTATCGTCAATCGGCATCGTCTAATCCTAGGTGTGCCGATACGATATTGTCAACTATTTGACGATATCGTCAATATCGTCAAAATCATTACTGATACGCAAATGGACTGTGTGAATTGACAGTGGCTCACCTAGCCATAGATCTCATTAACCATCAAGATGCAAGGCTCTGTTAAATAGGTTATAATCTTCGTCTTTGAGTAGTAAATAGTATCTGCCACTGCTACACGCGTTGCGTCTCTTTATTTATCACGTGACTCGCTCATCACGCCCGATATTATTTCGAGTTGATAGACTACCCCTCCTTAAAATTCTTCTTGTTCACAATCGACTATCAATTATTGACAACTAAAATCTACATCAGCCCTCTTACTCATCACGATATCTCGTTTTATTCACATCCAAATGCGTACGCGGCAGAAACGTCTCAACTACCGAGCTCTAAATGATGGAAGTGTGTTATGAGCTGACCTCATGACCATGTTCGGGCGAAGCCCTCACGGATATTGACATATAGAGTTTCGCTAGATTATTGTTCGGCAACCCCGAACATGAAGCTATTCCCAGATTGCGAACGGACACCCAATATCCGGCCGGATATTGACAATAGCGCTCTCTGCCGATCCCCGGCAGCCCCGACAATCTCAGCAACCCCGGACATGAGGCTATTCCTAGAGAGAAGCCCGTCGGAAGCTCCCAATTCCCCTTGCCTATATAAGATTGTACGCGCGTGAAAAAATTGTTGTTTTCTTTCTCTTTCCTTTCCTCATGTTACGTTTTCTATTCGAATATGCCCTTATAGTGAGCATTAGGCGGGACTAGCCCGTAACAAAGTGACGATGAAGCTTTACCTGAGGATCGAATTGATCGACTGAGCGAATCACAAGCAATTTCACTAGTATTGCTACTGCTCTGCCGCTAGTAAGCCAAGAAGATGTGGATACTCTCACTAGTATCCCAGATGGTGAACTCTTGCCTTCTGAGTTAGCATCACAACTGCCAGCATTACAAGAAAGATCAATAGACAGTGGGGCTTCAACTATATCTTATAACCTATTTTGTTGATACTGTCAACGAGCAGCACCTGCCACTAAGTGGATGTGGGCATATTCTGAGACCACACCTGTTGATTGCCCATGGTTGATTAAGAAGACTAATAAAAGGAGACTAGTCGATCGAGAGATTCGTTGTGCATATATTGATGAAAAGACAAAGATAAGATGCCACTGGCAAACATCAGACTCTCAGAGATAAAATACCACAAGTAATATGAAAACGCACTTGACAAAGTATAACATTTACCCTCCAACATCTGATATACAGCCAACGAAGAATCAACCAGACATTCAGAGTTTCATAGGTGGAAAAGAGAATATTACTCATCAAGAAGTTCTTGAGAAGAATATTATTTGCTGGATTGTAACTGACATGAAAGCCTTTAATACTGTTGAGACTCTAGAATTTTAACAAATCTTCTGAGATATCCTAGGAATTGAGCCTCCATTCACTTCTCGCCACACTTTATGGGATTAGATTGTGCAAGAGTTCAAAACGCAGCATACTGAGCTGAAAAATGAGCTGGCATTAACTTATAAAACTATTACTTTATCACTGGATGTCTGGACAAGCCAAAACCAACTTCCTATTTTAGGGATTATAGATTATTGGCTGACTGAAGAATTTGAGTATCAGGAGAGATTATTAGAGTTTACTGAACTTTAAGACACTTACAGTGGGAGAATCTGGCAAATGCGGTAGAAAATATGCTTGTTGATCTAGGTCTTGAGGGAAAGCTTATCTCTATTACTGGCGACAATGCTAGTAATAATAAGGCTATGGCATTAGAGTTATACTTCAGTTTAAAAGACCGACTTGGGGAAGAAGCAAATCCAACACTTCTTTATCATGGCTTGGATAGCTATGTCTGCTGCTTAACTCATATCCTCAACCTTATTGTGAAGGATATACTCCATGCCTTGGAGTCGAGTGATATAGATGAAGCATAAGCTGCTTGTGATAGGTTACAGGATGGTAGCCTAATTACCAATCAGTCAGCTATAGGAAGACTCAGGATCCTCGCTCTATGGATTAATCGAAGTCCTCAACGCTGGCAGAAATGGAAGGAAATTTGTAGGTTGAATGATCTCCCGGAAAGTTTCATTAAATATGATATTGTAACCCGATGGAACTTAACATTTTGGATGATTAATAATGGCTTAAAATTGAAACAACAAATCAATAAGTTTCTTAAGCTTCAGAAAGAACTTCCACCCTTTACTACTAGCGATTGGTCCCGACTCGAGCAGATTCACTAAGTACTTGAAAAATTCAATGAGTTTACATCATTTATTTTAAGATGGAATCCACAGATCAGCCTTGCCATTCCTATTTACTATGAGCTACACGAACTACTTGATGATGCAAGTCAACGCAATGGTGACTTTTCAACACTAGATCAAGATATCGTAGCTGCAGTGAAAAGGGGTATGATAAAGTATGAAAAATACTACTCTTTTATGGACGACTGTGATACCTATTACATTGCTCTTGTGTTGGATCCTAGAGTCAAAGGTGAATTAATTTTACAAGAATTACAAGAAGGCAATGCAGGCACTATAATTCTAGGAAACATCTGCACTAAACTCCATCAGAGATATGCGATTAGCGATACTGAGCATTATTCTACCGTACTACAGTAGTCTTCGGGAGAACTGAGTAATGTGGAATCAAGAATGCTAAAGAAGTTGCAGCCACGAAATCAATCTCTAGTCTCAAATATTGATAGGTACTTTGAAACTCCTCCAGTTGATGTTATAAATACTGGTGAAAATTGGCTATATAATTGGTGGCGAATACACAAGGATGAGTATCGGCAGATGGCAGCAGTAGCCAGGGATTACCTGGCAATACCTGCCTCTGAAGTTGCTGTTGAGAGGATGTTTAGCGCAGCAAGAGATCTCTTAGGTATTTGAAGGCATTCGCTGAAGGGAGATACTATAAGAATGCTAATGTTCATTCATGATGGGTTTAAGCGGTAGTGGTTAAGGGCAGCGTGGGTACTTCAGCATATTCTACTCCATACAGATAATCTTTGTTTTAGCCTGGTGATACATGATGTATATGTATTTAACGTTGTATTAGCGAGGAAGTGGTACTAATAGAGATGCTACTTAAAGAGTTCTATATTCGCTAGAAAATAGTTGAGGAATTGAAAGTAATAGAGTAAATTTCATTGCCGATTGATGATATCGTCAAATTTTTGACGATATCGTATCGGCAAACTCAGGTGTTGCCGATTTTTATCGTCAATCGGCATATCGGCATTATCGTCAACAGCCCTACTTCTGTACTGTCGCATGGATGATCGGTAGCGGCACGGCTGAAGATCGTACCCCTTCATATCTTGGAGGCCCAGTGGTATAACCGTAGCGTTCATTCTTTCCTCAGAATCACTTACAAACAATCCTATCACCGACGGCTGAATTGAATGATGCAAATTCATCGAGAAAATTGCCTGTACGGAACCTTCCAAGGCTGTTCGAAATTCATGAGGCTGTGACAGCGCCAAACGACAGCTTGAGGGTCACTTGTTTGTAGCGCAGTAGTCTGCTTCATATATGGGAGTCAGACAAATATGGCACATTGTTGATTTCACTTACATGTATCATACCAATAAATCTGAAAATGAGTCGAAAGCAAACCCTCTTTGTCTTCTAAATAGTTCTCGTCGCGATGGTGTCACAAGGCTGACAAGGATAAAGACTAAGCCCTAAAAAGCCGGGCCGCAGTCTGATAATTTCCTAATAAAGTAATTTCTGGAGTTAGGGTTTCAACTTTGGCGCTGTTTACCCGCCAAGTAGGGCTATGCTGGGCCAATATGCATTAGCCATTCAACCACCCTCAATCAGATAAACTATTCTATTTCTTCTGTATCGAACTGTTTCACCGAGGCATACTGGCCAAACAGGCCACGCTAGCTAATGAACGAACTCCTCCTCTCTTACAGCGCCTAAATCGATGGTAGCAGCTAAATCCACGTTTTTTGCTTGGGAATAATTCGAATCACATACCTCACTTTTTACAGGTCAATTACAACAGTTTAACTTTGTTAGCGTATTTTCAAACCCAAATAATTGTACAAAGTAAGTCATCAGTCCCCTTCAATCAGCCTTGTCATATCTGACAGTCGGCGCTTAGGAAAGAAACCGGTGTCATTGTACAACTGGCGTAGGCAGATAAATGAGATACAAGGTAATGGTTTTTATGGCTGCTGAGCCCTAGCTTCCGCAGGCTTGGTGCGGCATGTGGTTTCCTATTATGAAATCCTTGTCGGATGGGAATATCCGTGAAGACTCGTGATATCAGTGGGCTTCTTTGTTGTTATTGAAACTCTATTGGGATACAGACTCTGTCACATCATTACTTGTATGGAGTTTGTGTATACGCCATGTAGTGATATGGGGGTCTATAAATATAGGCCA
Source organism: Talaromyces stipitatus ATCC 10500 (assembly GCF_000003125.1). Taxonomy (NCBI): domain Eukaryota; kingdom Fungi; phylum Ascomycota; class Eurotiomycetes; order Eurotiales; family Trichocomaceae; genus Talaromyces; species Talaromyces stipitatus. The sequence goes on from NW_002990116.1 coordinate 1,853,451, forward strand.
TATCCCCTAGCTAGATTGATTCCTTTCCTCATGCTTAGTTATTTTCGTCAACACAGCTGCCCTTTCAATAGGTTTGATTTGCTTGAGCAACTAGTTACAGTTTCATTTAATTCTTTGCCCTCTTATTTATTCTATTTGTCCTATCTACTTTGAAACAGACAACGAGTGTCTGAAGACAATCAATCAACCACCCCTTAAACGAAGCTTTAAATATCGGTCAACGTTCCGTCATTACAGATAGTGATTGTATCTTGAGATATCAATTTGAAATCTAGATCGCAAATGCATTCTAACGAGCAACCCCCGTCATACACAAGTGATACCTACAACACTCCGACATCACCGGCAGCAAACGGCACCCTTTACAGGAACGACAACAGCGATAATTCGAATACCAGATTCAAAGAACCCTCAAGTTTCCCTCGACACGAATCCGGTAGCTCCAATTCCAATTTAAATCTTGGACGTCAGTCTGCAAACAACGACAATAATAACACACAAACAACCCCTCCGCGCTCTGAGTCTTGGCTCGATAGTGTGTTCCGGGTCAATAGCCATGCAGATGCTATAATAGGAAACTTGACCTTTGTCTGTCTCATAATACAAATCCTTGCAATAGTGATCCTGGTATTCGTTTCTGGCATTGCCATGGGTCTGTACCGGAACTCGCGGGATCGACCACAAGTAATCAATGGTGCGACTCTGTCGTATGGTTTAGCCGGGACAGTTTTGGGGTTTGCCACGGTATGTTTTCTCAAGTATTCTGTTTCACTTTATATTTGATTAAAGCCAATGCGTTTTATTGATATAGGGGATACTCACTCTTGCATGTTTCCCCTTCACCGGCTTCCTCGGCCAAACTGGTTTCCTAGTATCTCTCCTTGTCACAAACATCATGTATGCAACGATCGGTGCATTGACGGGATACGGTTCCTACATCACACGTTACAACGAGGTCTGCCATCATTCTTATGCGGGTCTCCACAACTGCTATAACATCCGTCTATCAGATGGTTGGCGTTGTGGAATCGTTACGGTCGTCATGTGCGCTGTTATCATGTAAGTCTCCCCTCATCACGAACAATCATTGTGAGGTTAACATAGTACTTGAACAGTATGATGACCATTATTTACTCCGTAGCATCATGTATCGAATTGCTGTGGCGTAGAATTCCACGGCGGTCGAGGGATGTCAATCCAATGGTCTAACCCCTGTTTGGCTGTATCGGTGTTTGAGTCTTCCTGGGTTCTTTATTTTGTGTTATGAAATATTACACACTGAAATTAGATTTATAGTGTCCTTTGGCTCTGATTCTCAAGGTTGGATTGGACTGATATTGATTTTAAAATAACCCCGCTAAATTGGCCCTGTTGCATCAATCATATACATACACGTTATTCCATGACACTTTCCTCTCTAGATCCTAGGTTCACAAATCTCAAACTCATTCCTCCTCAAGATAATGACCCCATCTCTCTTTACCAATCCGCGAGAGCAAATCACTACCAAAGCGATCACCAATCTCTTCCGCTTCCGCCTCCATCTTGAACCTGGCCTCTACCAGCCTGGCCATAGTCATATTAGACAACGTAGTCCCAATCTTCACCTTCGCTAACTCTAATACATTTAACCCATAATCAACAACCATTTTCAGAGCCTCCGCTCCAAATCCCTTACGTCTTGAAGGATTGATCATCTGTCCAGCAGCGCCAGCTCTTTTATATTCATGAAAATCTCCGCCATCTTCGCTTCGCATGGGACCAATCCAGCCTAGCCCCGCAATACCTACAACCACCTCTTCGTGATGATCATTGTTGACGGTCTTATCCATTGACAAAGTTCAAATAATTTAGTAGGTTGCTCAGGGTCAGCCATTGGCGACAAACATTCTCACACTCTTGGTGAGTCAATGAGGCGACCGATAGATTTTTTTTGTGTTCTCAGGATCGGAGAGCACTTTTATTAATAGTTGTAGGTCTTTTACCAGGGGATTCGAAGTACGAGAGGTTTAGACAGGGAGCATAAAATGGCTGTTGGCTAGGTGATGTCGCGGAGATTGGTTTGATGGGAATGTAGATACCTTTTTTGCTGGCCATTGTTGACAAAAGAATCGAATATACTGGTGAAATAAAATAGTATAGACGACTGCACAGGAGAGAAGGGGACGGTCTTTGAAAATATTTAGTCGCATCGATGCGTTGTAAGATGGGCAACTACTCAAAATCCCGCTTATGTCGAACAAGCATCTTATCGGCCAATTACATGGTACTAATGAGTGCGTTATCATACAGCACAAAGGAATACTGTGCTGCAGAAGCACATCATTCACTCCGGCTTAGACTGGGATATCTTACCTTGAGAGATTGTCTTATAAACGACCTGGGCAATAAAGTAAATGATCAAATGTATTTCAGGATCTGTTCTTCACGTCTCTCTGCAATTAGCTACTAGTGGCATGGTTGTAGTCATAGTATGGCTTTTTGAGTCACATTCGAATGTACAATTAGTCTGATTCAGAATCGAGACATGACTATCGTAGCCAAGGTTCGTAGTACATATACGAGGTATAAAGAAAAAAGAGGATGAAGAATATAAAATTTAAAAAAAAGTGGGTGGAGGGTGGGGTTTTGATCAGCATGGAGTCAATAGGAGTTGGCAGGGCCATGCTGTAAACGCCTAGAAGGCGCGGCTCTCTGCCTACAGGTTCTAGATAGGCCAGTCAATCACTGAACATACCTTCCGGCTCTATATGCACCATGAATCCCTCGTGCCGTTCGTTGGACGCATCTTCTACCTCTCGGGATCTGCACTTTTTCTCCAAACAAACAAGCATTCGCTTAGCCAGTCTGAGATAATCCACCTTTTTTTTGGCGTATTGCACAAGAACTTCATCAAGAACATCTTCAATCAAGGGATGGACGGAATTGTAGATGATAGATACCATTTCCAATGCTGCGTTGTCGTGCATAGTGAAGGCATTGTCTTCCAAGAAGCGACGATCTTGCATTTTGAAAGTATTTGACATTTTCCTCGCTAACATCGCGGTCCATATATCTCCAAATTCCGCGAATGATGGCATTAAATTTGATGTGTTGGATCCATGCTTTCCAAGTGAAGGAATCAACGAGTAGCGGCGGTGTCTTTCACATGTTGCTTCACGAGGGCCTGTCACGTAGCGTGGCTGATGGGATCTGATAAATGGCAGCCTCTTGATAGTTAGGCGTTTTCAATAGTAACTAGTTTGGGGGAAGGAGTAGCTTACTGTATGTAGTTGAAACCTGAATCTGTTTCTCCTTCTCAAAACTAGGATGTGGAACAACCAAGTCTGATGCAGAGAGTGGATCAACTCGAGAACTCAACAATAGAGAATAGCTCTTTTTATAGACGTTAAAGATGGATACTGTTTCAGTCTTAAAGTCATCATCATGACTCACATTGTTGAGACGTGAAAGGAAAAGGAGAAGGCACCTCTTCAATTTCATCCAATGGGCAATTATAGCAAACTAACTCCTCGTTTGATCACCTCCAAGCATGAGCGGCATGGTCAAGAGTGTCGTTTAAGGGTTCTGTGTTAGTCGGCATAAATTTCAAGCACTGGATTAGCATAGGAAGCGAATGCAATTTTAGGGGCGGTCCGGGTCAGACGGATACAGTCAGTTCTTGGAATATGTAGCGCTGTAACTTCCAAGGTTGACTTCGTGCCTACTTCGGCCCAGTTCTTCTGGTACAAGCATAGACAAAAGAAGCTCTCAACATACTAAAAGAGACCAATTCTAGGGTTATATATCTGGACATATTCGACTCGCAAAGGCCCACATCAGTCAGCATCGTCGCCGACTGGGTAAGAAACCGGTAATCATAGATTCGTGATGTAGCCATGATACTCAGACAAAGGACTTCAGATATGCTGTTCAATATTCCTACCGGTCCTCTTGTCAACACGTGACAGATCCGGTAATGGGACAAATTGCCCCCTGTCTTGGCCAAGTAACGCACGTGCACTGCTGGCCGATGGCTATCCGTCGATGAGTAACCCTGCAATATTTGAGTGATTTAAACTGGACAAACTAGATCACATCGACTGACAAGGGTGCAATGCTTGTCGGCGAGAGAATACGTTCTAGCACAGATTATGTGGTATTCCTCTTACCCTAACCCTCAAAGAGATCGGAGGTTCAGTCAGGGGGAATGCCGATGGAGGCTGAAATCTGGCCCGAAAGAGGAAAAAATGAGTCAGGCACAAGCAGGATTTTAAGATTAAGGGCCCCTCTTTATGCATGCACTATGCACAGTCAGACGCACAGACGGGACAATTAGGCTCTATCAGGCAATATCCGAGCCAATGACAGGCTATGCTGTTTCTTAGTTCCGCAATTTGTATCCTGATTGGCTGGTATGCTGCATTGGCGGCACCACTCAAATTTAGCGTTCCATCAGAGGGCCCGAACGGTGGGAAAGGTTTGCCGATGAAGATTTTGGCTGCTAGTCTCTGAACTGACTCGTTATATTCTTCTGTGTAATACTGATTCTGGGATATATACCATCTGATTTTGCGTCTCAGTAAAAAGACAGATGAATCAGTTGGAAGAATGCCCAAGAGCTATGATGTTGGACTTATCGATAAGCCATACATGGTTCAGCAACAGGAACAGGAAGGAGCCCTGTTGATCCGGTCAGTGCCGCCTTAGCCTGGCTATACGAACTACTAGCAATGCTACCATGTCTTACGCCGCACTAGCTGAGGCTCTGCGATGGTCCGTCAAATAATCTCGAGCCAACTCCTCCACAGGGCCCTGACTAAACAAATGGGACCAACAGATATCTCATCTTTGATTCGTCGCTCTCCAGCTGAACTTTTAATCTATCGCCATAAACCCACCGTACAAACCCTACTCTTACCAAGGACGCAGCCAGTGACAGTCAGGATGGCTTGATGGCGCAGCCAAACACAACTGACGCAAGTCACACACAAATCAATGAGGGAAAAAGCCACGGCGTCAAATTTCCACCGTTCTCTACCTTGGTAGTTGCGCAATGGTACGGTCGTATACACTACTGCGGATGCGTACATAGTCTAGTCGTTACTCGGTTGCACGACTCAACTGTCTGGCATGAATGGAGTATGATTGAGAGACGCAGACCCGAGGCGGTGCTTGCAGCTTGAGTATTTGATAAAGCCGTTGTCACTGGGTATGTAATACTAATATCCGCTACAGTATCGGCTATGGAGCAGCATATCTCAACAGCCTAGAGACCTGGACCCTCTTTCAGACGCTAGTCTCTGTAGTCAACCGTTAACTCGTCGTAGCCGTATTAACTAATTTTAAGTAGTCTGTTAGGGTCACTGTTGGTACTGTTGGTGTGGCCAAGTGCAGCCTCCAGTCGGATATTCGGTGAACCCCCCTTCATCACTTGCCTAGTCGGGCAGTGGGATGCCTCCTGCTTACTCACCCGTTGCATCTCTTTTAATCTGACCATCTCTCAACTTCTTCCCTTCCTTGCCTTCCTTCCCTTCCTCCCTTCAGGCACCTCTCCGTTCGTTCAAGGCGTCACCCTCATTTCCAGTAGACATTCTGTCTGCGTCCTCTCATTGAGCTATCCAAGCCTTCATTTGCTGTTTCTGGCTTTGTCAGATTTCCATTCTTTCGTGAGGAGGCACCGAAGGAAATCAGTAGCAATTCATTCATTCGTTAAACTTTGCATTAGTCTTAGCACACTCATTTTTACCTGCCATGTCTCAACTTTCAACTGCTGGTGTGACCTTTGCCGGTCTCACATCAGTTGCTACTTATTATGTATGCCTGTCCCTGCCCTCTAAAGGTACGTTATGCTAACTCTTTTCGCAGGGCCAAGGAGCGTACCAACCCCGTCTGAGCACATTCTGTGCTGAAACGTCTCTGGACATCATCAATATTGGCTTTGTCAACTACTTTCCCGACGCAGGACAAGCTGGATGGCCAGAAACGAACTTTGGCAACCAATGCGATGGCACCGTTTACTTACACAATGGCGAACCAACTGGGCTGCTCAAAAACTGCCACCAGATTGTGGAAGATATCCCACTCTGTCAAGCTGCTGGAAAGAAGATTCTCATTTCTCTAGGAGGGAGCTACCCCGCTGCAGGTCAATACATCGCCAACGAGGACTCCGCCGTGGCTTTTGCTGAGTGGCTTTGGGGTGCTTTTGGTCCGACCGACTCCGAATGGGCGATTGAAGACGTTCCTCGTCCTTTTGACGATGTGGTTGTCGATGGTTTCGACTTTGATATCGAATGGGGCTTGGGCTCTTGTACGTGACACTATCCCTTTCCCTTCTTAATCTATAAACAAGCTGACCACAGGTAGATTACGGATCTTTGGCAAACCGTCTTCACCAGCTTTACGACTCGTACAATGCCGAGAGATCTACCCCGAGGAAATTTCTACTGAGTGCCGCACCACAATGCGTCATCCCGGATGCACACCTTGCCGACGCTATTCACAACGCGCCCTTCGATTACATCTGGGTTCAGTATTACAATGATTGGGCTTGTTCGGCTGCCAACTATGTAAACGGACTTTCCGGGTTCAACTTTGATGAGTGGGTAAGCGTCATTGAAAAGAGCGCTAACCCCAATGCCAAACTCTTTGTTGGTTTGCCTGCCGAGGAATCAGAGGCCAAGCCTGGTTTCTATGTTAGCCCGAATAGTGTGGCGCCTCTGGTTGATGAGTACATGAACAAATATCCGTCCACATTTGGTGGTATTATGTTGTGGGAAGCCACCGGATCTTTCAACAACACAACCCCTAATGGCAACACCTACGCGGACAACATCAAAAGTGTCTTGGTCAACTATGCCACAACCATTGCTCCATCGCCGACTCCTACCCCAACCCCTACTCCCACGCCCACGCCCCCATCAAGCTCTTTGTCCTCGTCTGCTTCCTCATCGTCTTCGTCTTCATCCAGCTCGAGCCTGAGCTCTGCTTCAAGCTCCTTGTCAAGCTCAGCCGTTGTCATTCCCACGCCCACTCCAACTCCAACTCCATCAGGAATCTCTTCATCTTCCTCTTCCTCCTCCTCCTCCTCCTCCTCCTCCTCTTCTTCTTCTTCCTCTTCCTCCTCCCCGGCTGCGATCAGCTCGAGCTCAGCCATCATTTCCAGTTCGACCCCAAGCTCAATTCCAGTAACACCGACCCCGACACCAAGCCCAAGTGGAACTTCTTCTTCTTCTTCTTCTTCTTCTTCTTCTTCATCCTCGGCCGTCGTCATCCCAAGCTCTGCCGCGATCTCTAGCTCTTCCGTCTCTTCCTCATCCAGGGTGGCAGTCAGCTCTAGCTCTTCTGCAGTTATTCGGTCGTCAACTCCCCCTGTTGTAGGAAGCTCGAGCGTAGCAGTCACTTCAAGCCCTTCTGCTTCCTCTTCTGCCATTCGATCTGCCACCACGACGTCTTGCACAAAGAAGACTCCATTGCCGTCGTCATCAGCTGTGATTAGCACCCCTTCTGTTTCATTGAGTACCTCCAGCACAAAGAAGCCATGCTCCACTGGGTCCTCTTCCCATGTTGTTGTGCCATCATCCTCTGCCGTCGTGAGCACGACTGGGACACGCAGCTGCTCTTCAAAACCTTCATCTACTGCTGTTCCTCCTCCTAACGGTGGGTCTAACCCAGGAACCTCTACATCTCCCGGAACTAGTTCACCTTCGGGCACGGGATCTGCAGGTACGACAACTACTGGATCTGTTGGAGGTTCTACTTCTAGCACTGGCTCGACTACGCTCACGACTACCCAAACTTCTGTTGCATCTGTCGGACCTACTGGGGCCAGCTCCGTCTCTCCCTCTGCCTCTGGATCCATTAGCTCTGGTATTTCTTCCACCACCAGTCCTATCACTGCTACTTCCGCTATCGCTACATCCACTGGTACCGAAGCCTGGACTACCACTGTCGTGACAACCTCCTATGTCTATGTCTGCCCTACTGGTCTAGCTACTAGCACCATTACATACACTGAGTCCTACTGCCCTTGCACAGCGACAGCCAAGCCATCAACCGCTGCGCCAACTGGCTGGGTTACTACCACAGCGGTTTGCACAGTTTGCGGTCCTCAGCCGACAACTGTGACACTGACTCTACCACCACAAGTTAGTGCCACTTCCACTGCACTCCCTGGATCTAACCCTGGTTCCATTCCTGGTTCTGGCTCCTCAAGCCCTAACGGCAATGGGTCCAACCCTAACACTGGCACTGAGTCGTCATCCGGTTCTGGTCCTGCCCCTGGCTCTGGCTCTGGATCCTCGGGTTCTAGCGGCAAGCCCGGTTCTGGATCTGGGTCTGGATCTGGGTCTGGATCTGGACCTGCTCCTGGCTCCAGCATCGTTCCTGGCTCTGGTGTTGTTGGCAACTCTGGTCCTTATCCATCAACCAGCACTGCTCTCACAATGACAGTCCGTCCAAGCGCATCGTCTTTCCCTACTTCGCCTAGCCACACTCAAGCGGGCGTCAGCCCAGCTTACACCGGAGCTGCTGGTCGGGCGAACTTCAGTCCTTTTATTGGAGGCTTCATTCTTGTGGTCTCCTTGTTTGCTCTTCTTTAAAAGATGATTCATCCTCTCGATTTTGACTTTATGCGGACCACGGAGGAATTAATTAATCTAAATGATATGTTTGCTGTTAATTATTATGTACAATCTTCTCCTTTCATCAGCCTTGTCAGGACTTTTTTACGACTTTCGATCTTCTTCTCCAGTCATCGTGTAAGATATGCTTGATTGTATATACAAGTTTACGTGACTTCATCCTTTAATTCGATTCTTGTGCAACATATCAATAATGAATGACATGAATTATTCTCAATATCGTTCAAGAAGTGTTCAGACGGAGCAATCGAATGCTTTAATAAGGAAGGAGAGGATCTAGCCCTATATCCCTGCCTTAACCCTACGATTCAGCCAACATTCAAATTTATCCTTAGTAAGACACACAAGCATCATCGAGGGGAATCCCATCTGTCTCGCAATACTTTATGAATTTTATTTTCGATATTTTTAGATTACAAAAATCCCTTGTGCTACTACTAAAGGAAGCGGTCGTGCCGAATTTCTCGCCTTTAGTACAAGACCCCTTGGATAACAGACCCGACCCTTTCTTCATTCACCACCTGCACGAGACCGACGCTGCCGACCTCCTAGACACGAATATCACAGATAATAAATCCGGCGACTGATACGGGTCATAAAGCCAGCATGATGAACAAACATGATGGCTCGCGCCGAGGGTTATAACACGCGCCCCCTTAACAATGTGGAATTTCACGCCCGCAACATTCTTCACCACTCCGCAGCGCCTACCGAGTTGAAAAAGCTTCCGACCCCTTTCAACCACTTACGAATGCTAAAATTATTAAGCCTTAAGGCCTTATAGGAATTATTGATCTTCAATCGATCGAATTGTACCAACCACTAAAGATGGTGGCATTCCCCGCCCTTCTATTTATGTCTCCTATCTCATTTTGGCCCGCGTTGAAAGGACGCGTTTAGCCCTTAAGTGGATGCCAGGCGTGGATTGATGAAGTCGTTTATATGGGAATGCGCCCTTCCTCTTCCCATTCAACTTCTACAAGATTTTGAGGGCTACTTATGTCTATTATACATACGGAAAAGTGACGACTTGGCCATTTCGTGGTCATTGCCAATGATTTGGTTTGACTGCTGAGCTCTTGTATACTATACGATACTCTGACATCTGCCGGTATCTGTTCATCATGTTCGGCCCTCCAACAACTAGCAACCGAAGCCGACAGGTGTGGATTCGCGCTGTGATTTTCGTCGGTCTTTATCTGATACTTTTGCTGTCGTTTACGCAATGCGCGCTGGTTCTGTATTTGTATGGCACCTCTCAAGTCGATGGGTTGATGACGCCTAGCCTGATTATTGGGTTGATTGCTGTGAGTTCTTTCCAACCTTTCTCGGGAGTTTCTGTTCTTGATCCTCGAGCAGCGACTAATATATATTTTATAGTCATTCCTATCAGTCCCGTTCGTGGTCATACACACAATCCTCTCATGGCAATATCGGAGAGCACCCGGATTGAATATGCCGCGCAACGCGCTGCATATGGCATGCTCACATCTTCCACGCATCATGGTGGCTATGTGGCTCGCTGCTTCAGTTGCCGGTTTATTCGTTGTCTCGAAGCAGGCGGTATGCGTCGCATCTACCACCACACAGAAATACTGGAAAGCCGGTTTGAGCTGTCAGATTCACAGAGGAACGGTTATTCTAGAAATTCTGGCCTTGTAAGTCGACAGACTTTCCCATCACGTTTTAAATATATACTTATTGTTTGGGTAGTATTTCTGCGTCAGCACTCTTTTTCTGCTTTCAGGTCTGTGAACGTCCATTCGGTGCATCCTTACTCGGTCTCTATGCACCACAACGCCCACCCCAAGACGGCAGTATCTTTTCCGAATCAAGCTGGGAGAGCGAAACACTCAAGAACGAGATTCTCTATCTATGCCGGCATCCTGATGCTGGTCCCGGAAACGGGGAGTTATACTGGTCGCCCAATGATAGCTCCCTTTTCGAGACTCCAGTACGACCTCCCAGCATCCGATATCCGGGGCCCACGCGAGTCCGTCCACAATTACATGTCAATACTCATACAAACTCGATCAGACCATCGATTGTAGGTGCTACTTCTGTCGCGACGGATACATCTCCCAAAGTGTCGCCTGTAGAAGCAACAGCAGGCGCCAGATCATTCAGTTTACGAAGTGATATCTCCCCTTTATCGAGGAATCCTTCACTTACTTCAACTCTACAGCCTGGTACGGAGTCTGCTTTGACTAGACCACCACCGCCGCCGGTGCCCAAGATTCCCGAAATACCCGAGATACTGGCCAAAGCCAAGACGAAACGTACGAGACAAAAGTCGTCAGTTTCAAGTCGAAAGTTTTTGCCTAAGGATTGGTTGTCGGAGCCTCTATCAGAAGATCCGCAGATTCGTGCTCTTGCTTCCCCGCCTTTGCCCCCTGAGTTTGATGCAGTGTTTCAATCGAGCGGGAGCGAGGATGAAGAGAAAGAGAAGGAAGAGGAGAAAAGAGATACTGCCTTACCCTCCCCTCCAGCACCGGTAGCGCCTCCAGAAGGAAGGAAATCATCTGACGATGCTCAATCTGATTCTAGTAACGGCTCTTCTATACAGACCAGACATCGATCAATGACTGCACCGGGAAATCCGCCTCTTGTTCTTCCTCCAGTCCCGCTGATGGTCCGTAAATCGCAGACATCATATATCAATCAGACACCTCGGTCAATACACCATCCACATCACCCTAATTATGTGCCTCCAGCAGTTACACCAAAGACATCGACAGAGGGAATCAATAAACAACAAGCACCGAGAAACAATCAGGGTCCTATAAGCAATATCAATAACAAACAAGCTATCCAACGAGACAAATCAATATCAAAATCAACACGTCTCCCTCCTCGGCGCCAACTGAGCACGAATCATCATCCAAATCCACGTCTTCCACCCAGTCAAACAGCCTTACCATCTCACCGCTCCCTAAAAGACATGCAACGAGGTCTTCGCACATCCTCGTCCTTCCGAAATAGCCACAATCAATTCCCTCGCCGTACCCCATCCCATAATACCCTGCATCCACACCAATTACATTATCAATGTCAATATCATCATCAATATAACATGCTACATCATCCTCCTCGGGTCTCTACAACAGCACTCAGGCCAGCATATACACGTCGCTTCCACTCCAACGATGGCCGAGGCTTTGATCCCGCGCGAACCTTACCCCCTATCCCACGCAGCGACGATACAGCAACTTTGTATCCAAGTACAAGACGACCACGTATTTCTACCTACGGCGGGTTTCCAAGAACTACTAGTACTACTAGCGGCACCCTTTCCAGTGCAGAGAATACGTCGACAACCGGGACAATATCTGCGCGACGGACGTCATTGAGTCTTGCAGGTGGAGGCGTTGCGTTGGACGGGGACAGGGAGATTGTTGAGAGGATGAATACGTATAGAGGTGCTGAGAGGACGAGTATATGTGCACCGCCACAAGGGGGTTTGATGCGAATGAGTAAAATGGATGTATGATAGATTGTTATGACCGATGTCTACGTTTTAGATTGTTTTTGTTTTTGGAGCTTGTATGATAGTCAGATATTTGAGTCAGTCTGCGGGTTTGTCTCTGAATACCTATTTCTTTTAATAATTTATCATCATTTCTCAACTGGATTGTCTACTTATCCTAAGCCATAACACCAATAACCTGGCCAAACCAATCCTAAAAAAAACAACCACTCGCAAACCAATTGCCAATAATCCATTCCCTTAAACAAATACCCATCCCCAATCCCACAATGCAGGCAAAAGGACATAACAGACCCAACAAAACCCCTCCAATACGCAAGTCCAATGCAAAACAAATGAAACCAAAATGAATGAATAATTGTCGTCATGTCGAAAGGCTTATAATCGCACAACGTACTTGTACCGATACCCCTGTCGAGGGTTACCGGTACTCTTCTCCTCTGTAGCAGACATGTCTCCAGTCGCTGCTGCTGCAGAAGCAGACCCCTCAGGCTTCTTCGCACGATCGGCACGATCAGAAGAAGTCTTACCAACCTCTTTCTCACCCCATGCCCACATCAACGCTTTACCCATCTTATCCCTCTCGCGAAGCAACAACTCCGTCCTCCGCTCCCATTCCCGTTCACGCTTTTCAATAGACTTGGCAAGCATCTTATCCATTTCAGCGGATGTTTCTTCTTTCAAGGACAAAGTGGATTGTAATTGCTGCACTTTGGATTTGAGGGCTGCGATTTCATTGGATTGCGTGGATATCGTCGATTGAGATGTTGATAGTTGGTTGTGCAGCTCGGTTGCACGCTTTTCCGAGGTTGAGAGCATGCTGCGAAGGTGTTGGATGCTGTCGTTGTAGGATGTGCGGAGGTCGTTGATGGAATTGTTGTTGATTTCGCGCAAGTTTTGGATTTCGAGTTGGTGCGCTTCACGTAGGGCTTGTGTTTCTGAACTAGTGATGCTGGCTTGGACTGGTAGCTGGCGAACGCTGTTGATGGATGCTAGTTCGTGTCGATGTTGTTCTTTCAGACGATCTATTTCTTCACGCGCTTTGGTGAGGTTGGAGTTCAGTTCTTGTATCCGAGCTATCAGACGAATGTTTTCTCCTTCAATTGTTGTAATGAGACTGCGGGTTTCAGCAAGCAGGTCTTTCGATCGTTTCCATTCTGTCTCGGCAACTTCTTTTTCGGTGGCAGACCGTTGAAGGACGGATTGCGCTTCACTTAGCTTGCTTTGAAGCTCTTCTTCTATTTGGGTCGATTTTCCTTTATCTTGGCTAGATTTCTTCATTTCCTTCAATTGTTGTTGGAGAATGCGAATGACCTCGGCATAATCCTTGCCTTCGATCTCAATAGACAGATCAACCGCCAAAGTCAAGACTGCGTTTCTCTGCAGGGCCACCTCTGATCTGACCTTGGCCAACTCTTTTTCGAGTAGGATGTTCTTCTCTTCAAGAGGACTGTTGCGCGTCTCCAAAGACTCGATCCTATCTTTCAAAGTATCATACTGCCGCTGCATGTCCGCTAATTCTTCGTCAGCATCTGCAGATTGTAGTTCCTTCTCATCGATTTGCGCTTTGAGATCGTCAATCTCTGTATTCTTTTGGCGCAATTGGAGCTCACTATCTGCAGTCAGTTCACGCAGCTTCTTACTACTGTCTTCCAAAGCTTCGTCTCGTTTACTGATCTCCTCTCGCGCGTCCTTCAGTTCCTCTTGCAGCTTCATGATCTCTTTTGCATCATCCTCATTACTAGCAGCCTCCTCGTCGGCCTTCTGTTTCAGTATTTTGAGTTGCTCTCGTAGCGCGTCTTCCTCGGCCCGCCGGTTATTGGCCTCTGATAACAAGGAATCTTTGAGCTGTAGTTCGGCCCGGAGATTCTCAATTTCTTCGCGAGCAGATGCCAGCTGCTTCTCATTCTCTCGAATCTTCTCGTCTCGGTCTCGTCGCTGCTCGTGCAAATCTTCAATCTCGCGAAGCACTGTCGTAAACGTCCGGCTTTCCTCCATACCGCCCTCCTTGTCGTGCTTGGAAGGGCTATCCCCTTTCTCAGGCGAACTAAAGACGCTCTCTTCTATATCTTCCAAGCGTGTCTCCTCCTTGCCCGATCCATAATTCTTTCTCCGCATCAAGTGCGAAGGCGTGGACATGTCCACCGGAGGCCCAAATTCACTTTCCTCGCCTTCCACTTGACTATGGTGATGTCGCGGCCGCGGGGATGGTGATGGTGAATAGTCTGGGAGCACTTCCTCTTCAGAGTCGGGGTCATCCTCACGGTGCTTTCTGTCCACTGGAGACGTCATCCCGTTCAAGTATTTCTCCAAATTCAACGTGAAATCTTCGGGTCCGCCAAACTCTGGTCCCTGGTCCTCGTCTTCAAAAACGTCCTCAATCTTGTCTTTACTCCCTCCAGGAAACTTGTTCCAGTCGATTGTGTATTGTGACAGGCGCTTGTCAATATCCAACGTAGCGATGCCATTCGACCCAGCTGCCGTCAGCTGATTATTTTCTCCGCTGGGACTTGTACGATCATTGTCTGAGTCCCGATGCAGCTGAAGCGTCGGAGGTGAAGACGGTACCTGAACTGGATAGCTCAAAGTTGACGTGCCGATCGTATCGTGGGTTGTGGGAAACGGCGACGTGTGAATAGGCATGGTTATGCAAAGATCGACTCAAATGAGTCTATTGTTGTTTTGGCGTGTACAACTGTGGTTGATGATTCCGGTTTGCATTAGTCGTACTGTTGTAGGTTGAATAAAAAAGAGTCGGATTTCACAAGCAAGTCGCGGGTTGGGGTGACGTGACAGCATGCGAGTGATAAACGTTGATTGGATCAAAGTTGACGGTCGAGATTTATGTTTATATCACGCCAGGTTGGGAATAGTGCGATCATCCCACCAACAGTAAACAGTCAACGTCAATGATCATATAAATATTGGGTCTTGGCCAAAATTCGACGCTGTACAATACTGTTACAGGGTCTCAAAACAAAATAACAATTCAAGCAGGTAATAAAAAAGAAAAAACCAACCCATTCTGGTCAACAACAAACAAAAAGAAAACACTGGAAAAAAGATGCACTTACGCGGGATCGAACCGCGGACCTTGTCATTACTAGTGACACGCTCTACCACTGAGCCATAAGTGCTAGATGAAAGTCACTTCACTTTATTGACCTATAATTTAATATCATGCATTCAACTTCAGATCAATTGTCCCAGTCCAATAAAGACTTTATCGGATTCATCCCTTCGTGGTAACCTTGGAATCAGTTCTTCCATACATTGGCTTCGGTTTGGAAAGGCCTCCTATCGTTCTGGCTAGGTCTATAGGTCTAGACCCAATGCTTCATCAAACACGTTTTCCACGTCAACCCGAGAGTAAAAGTACAGCTGAGAGGTACATATATATCGACAATCTATAAACACGACGGCAGACGTGAACGTTGTCTCCCAGCACGCTCAGACGACGATGTCTTCATACTCCTCTGAAAAGCCCGACCCCTTGCGTGGTCTTCCTCTCTTTCGACCTCCTTCACCAGCAACCTTTCCCTCTGCGGTGGAACCATGTGAAGCTCGTCCTCCCTTCGCTGCTATCTCACGCTATCGCCAAAGATGAACCGTTAGACTGATTCTGAACGACGCCCCGCAACGTAACTTCTCGTCTACAACTAACACCTAGAGAGAAAGGAAAAAGACCTCGGTAACTTACCTGCTTCTGAGGATCCATGTCGTGAAACCCACCTACCCCCGTAGCTCGACCTCCCTTCTGACCGCCCCTTTTGCTGATTTCTCTCAGTTCTTCCTTGGGACGGTTCGCAAAGTTTCCTGGGTTGGGATGATGAGTCTGCTGAGTCGGTGTTGACGTGGCGTAATCCTTGAAATCGGTACTACGGGAAATCCGGATGGTATTCAGAGGCCATGAAGAAATTGACTGTGTTACTCTCCAGAGCGGGAGACGTTGTGCACAGCGCTTGTAGATTTGGCGGCTAGCAGACATGTTTCACAATAAGAACCGTATGGCCACAAAGTGCCAAGTATAAGGAGGATATGTGCTATGAGATGGACTATGAAGTGCTAATTCTAGGGCATTGATGTTATACTTGGTCTCCTGTGGCGGGTTATCACGTAGCCACTCTGCGGTCATACTTTCATCAACACTACAATTGACTCGGCACTCATCACTACTAGAGCTTTAATTACCGAACGAATCTCTATTTCAGGCCCAGGAGTAGTAAGCGTAGCCATGAGATAGATCATGTGTCGACAGCACGAAATGGTTTTGGCGTGGCTGTTCGGTCTGCACAGATCGCACAGTCCACCTCGCTTAGTCATCAAAATGAATCAAAAGTTCAGCTCGTCAACTTCCCTCGTCAACAGCATTGCATATCGCCAATTACTGAATAAAACGGGTACCAAGTAGTTTGCTACCGCCGGGCCATATGAATTGAAGCTTATTATTTTCTTCTTCAACCTTGAAATGCTCCTCCACAACCAGCCCTGTCGAAAAAGTACCAAGTAACGCGTCGTAAACGGGCACATTCCAAATGCCGCCTCTGCCTCGCGCTGGAATCCCCAGCCAGCGCCGCATAGTGCTTTATCACCAGACAATAGTGCCTCGTGAGCGCGGTTATGTGCCCATGTTGCCTTTGGTAGAGAATTATACCGGTACAACACATATCATATTAGCTGCCTTTCACATCAACGGCCAGCCGGGTAACGTCACGCTCAATGACGACCCACCAGATAGCCCCATCTACAATCCATTATGGGAGGAGGTGCCTCTAATACAACGTTCCGGAATCAAAGTGATGGGAATGCTAGGCGGAGCTGCAAAGGGTACTTTCCAGCGCTTGGATGGGCTACAGGAAGAGTTCGAGGCGTACTACACTCCATTGCTGGCGATCATCCGTCGTTATGGTCTTGACGGGTTGGATCTGGATGTTGAGGAGGCCATGTCACTACAGGGGATAATCAGACTGATTGATCGACTCAAGACTGACATGGGCGATGGGTTCATTATCACTCTAGCTCCTGTTGCAACGGCTCTTGTTGATTTAGGGAATCTGTCGGGTTTCAATTATCGTGAGCTAGAGCGCAGTAGAGGGTCTAAGATCAGCTGGTATAACACACAATTCTATAATGGCTGGGGCCAGGCCGAAGATCCCCGGATATACGCTGCTATTATCTCCACAGGATGGCCAGCGAGCAAAGTCCTCTTGGGTATGTTGACAAACCCTGGAAATGGGAGTCAGGGATGGGTGGCTTCAGAGGATATCGGCCCTGTTATTGCATTCTTAACCCTGCAATTCCCTGATTTCGGAGGCGTAATGGGATGGGAGTACTTCAATTCTTTACCGGGAGGGCTAGAACAGCCGTGGCAATGGGCCGCTGAGATGTCGCTCAGTATGGGCATGTCGCAAGTCTTGTCAACGGCGCAGATGGTTGCGGGAATGGGTGCTTTGAGAGAGGGACTTATGGGATTCTTGAACAATATACAGAACCAGCAGAACCAGAACCGAGGCCAGCGCTGATCTCACGACGCAATGTAATGACAGAATGAATGATGATGCCCATGAATATTGATCTGTTCGGTCCAAGTAGATGTTGCTTAATACCCGATGGACTTTAGATATGTAAATATTGCCTTCGTGTCAATAGGAGAAAAGAACGTCAATCCACCATCAAAATGGAGGATAGATGGTTGACGTCATCGTTGGCTGGAGACCGACACAAATTAATTTTGGCGACGCGACTACCAGCTAGCCCTTCGGTCATCTTCATTCCACCAACACAACACAGCAGCTGGCCGATTCTGCTGGACGGAATCAATTATTGAAGCTCTTTGATATACTGAGCTGATCTATGACAGTACTGGCGTCGCAATGAGCAGCTGGCTCACCGTCGTAACGGCTCTCAGCTCCGCACTGATCCGAATTGCGAGCTTCATTTTTCTGCGATGGGTATGCTTTACTTCCTCTACCTAGAGCTAGAGTGAACTCTAACATTTTGTTTACAGATTCCAGGCCATGTGTTTCCTCCTGTTATATTAACATGCTCCGGACTTTACCTGTCATCGACCTTTTTGATACTTGGGACGGACGCGGGCGCTGAGGTACAAAAGACGACGAGTGAGTTGCTCGATTTGAACATTCACGGACTGGGACTGACCGATTTTAGCAGTTGATAAGTCCAAGATACAGACGCGCAAGCATGATACTGGAGAGACAGGATCGACATTCAAATCACTTTTGAGCGGCGTGCCATCGAAAAAGACGGTATTCTCAACAACACTCAACATCTTGATAAACTTGGCGTTGACAGCCCTTACGCTGGACTTTCTGTATCGTGGTCGCATTCTGCATCCAACTGATGACCTTGCATTCTCTCGAATTGGCTATGTGTCTCCCACGACGGCAAACCTACTGGTCAGAGAACCACACGTTAGCAACTTCCCCATGACGATAAAATACCAAGAGGCAGCTCAGGTCGATTCCGATTACTGGGTCGAAGAAGGGAAGATTTACCAACTTAATGCAGTGAAAGATTTCACATTCCCAGTGACAATAAAAAACCTCAAGCCTTCAACGCAGTACCGTTATAGCCTGTCCAATAACCAAACTGGTACTTTCATTACTGCTCCACAGTCTGGGACACAATCAGCAAGCAGACTATCGTTTCTGACTTCGAGCTGTATCAAGTCGAATTTTCCATATAATCCGCTTTCACACCCGCTTCGCATTCTGGGTGTCGAGGAATTGTCGCATGCAATCAAGAAACTGCCATCTCTCAAGCGACCCTCGTTTATGCTCTTTCTCGGAGACTTCATCTATATCGATGTGCCGCTAAGATATGGCTCCTCTCTAGAGGAATATCGAGCCGAATACAGGCGTGTATACTCCTCTCCAAGCTGGCACGAACCTGCAGATGAACCTCCCATTGATCTACCTTGGATTCATACTTTGGACGACCACGAGATTGCCAACGACTGGGATAAGGGTAACTTGACACATCCCTACCCCGAAGCAGTTGATCCTTATCATCTGTATCACGTCAGTGTGAATCCTCCCATCCCACCATTACCATATGCTACCCCGGAAAATACGACGTATTTCTCTTTCATCCACGGTCCCGCATCGATTTTCATGCTCGACACTCGCACATACCGCACGACAGCTAACCTCTACAACTCTACAATGCTGGGCTCCGCACAACTCAAGTCTCTCCTAGCATTCATCGCACGCCCAGAAGCAGCAGAAGTAAAATGGAAAATCGTGGCATCCAGCGTTCCCTTCACAAAGAACTGGCACGTCGGCACGCAGGATACATGGGGCGGATTCTTAGGCGAACGTCAAGTCGTTTTGAAAGCAATGTGGCGGGCTGAACGAGAACTCGGCGTTCGCATCGTTCTGCTAAGTGGTGATCGCCACGAGTTCGGCGCAACTCGTTTCCCGGATCCAAGCTATGGATTAAGCTCCAATGAGCTTTCATCAGGTACAGCAGATGCATATGGAATTCATGAATTTAGCGTTGGTCCATTGAATATGTTCTACCTGCCCATTCGATCGTATCGCCAAACTGACAGTGAAGATATAATGGTCAAATACGTTCCGGACGGAAATATCAAATTCGGTCAGATTGATATTGAGCTCTATGATGGTACTGGCGGCGAGTCAGATGTTGTTTATGACCATCTCGAAGGCCCTCATTCAGTACTCACGTACTCGTTACATGTTGATGACAAGATTATATGGAAATATCAATTATCCATCCCTTTACTGCCCGATGAAATTGGTACTGGTGCTCAGGCACGTTTACCGCCTGGTAAGGTTCTATTAGATGACGCGCAATTGCGTGGCTGGGGACTACAGGAGGGTATTGGGTATATCGAAGAGAAGGCGAAAATTGCTTGGGATGATTTGAAGGAAAGGATTGCTCCGTTCTTGAGTTGGGAGAGGAAGGAGATGAGGGTCGATTAGATCAATGTGCGCTTTGGTCATTGCATGAGACTCAATGTACAAGGGACATCAATTAATATATATTGTATCTGAATGAACTTAGTACAGCTACAAATTCGTTATCAAACGCCAGACGCCAGACCTCGTGTGATCTCTTCATGCATCATGCCTGTCAAGTAGAAAAGAACGTACGTTGAAAAAGACAAAATCACCGTCCTCTTCCTCTACCACCTCCTCCACCCATACCACCACCACCCATAAGCCCACTCATCTGGCTCATCATACTCTGCAAATCCATGCCTCCAAAATTCGGCATTCCGCCCGCCCCACCAGCGCCTCCTTGGCCTTGCAACATCTGCATCATCTTAGCCATATCGCCCATTCCTGGCATACCTCCGGCACCACCAGCGCCACCCATGGACTGCATTCGTTTCTGCATAGCGGCCATTTGTTGTTCCTTGTTCCCGCCCTTGAGCATGTTTTGGGCGCGCTGCATTTGCTTGCGTTGCCCACCAACTCGTTTGGCCATTCCGGCCATCATGCGATGTTGTGATAGGAGGTCTTCGACTTCGCGGACTGTGGTCCCGCTACCGCAGGCAATACGGACGATGCGGCTGGGTTGTTCGACGAATATTTTGCCATCGCTGTCGAGTTCGGCGGTAGTCATGCTATCGAAGAGATAGATCATGCGCCGAAGTTTCATGGTGCCGTCTTCATCATCGAGGCCTGCAGTAATGTTCGACAAGCCAGGAATCATGCCTGAGATCTTTGACAAGGGGCCCATTTTCATTATTGATGTGATGTTTTCGCGGAAGTCTCGTAACGTGTATATACCGGCTGAGATGTGTTTATACGTCTCCTTGGCGCCAGCAGAATCCTTCGTTATAGCCTGTACGTGCTCGACCAAACCAGCCATGTCTCCCATGCCAAGCAATTTCTGGATAAAAGCCTTTGGCTCGAATCGTTCCAGGTCCATCATGTGTTCTCCAGTACCCAGGAAAATAATAGGGGTATGCGTAGCAGCAACTGCAGAAATGGCACCACCTCCAGCAGCATGACCATCAGTCTTGGTGATGATAATAGCACCGAAATCTGCCGTTGCCTTGAAAGCTGAAGACTGCGCCTCGGCTGCTTGACCGATTGTGCTATCGAGAACTAGAATAGTCTGATCAGGTCGCACCGCGTTTTGAATCTGTGTCATTTCCTCGAACAAGTCCTCCTCTTGCTTGTGACGACCACTCGTATCGACTATGATAATATCGAATCGCTCCTTCTTGAACTGTGCGACACCCTCAGCTGCCACAACGACGGGATCCGTCTGTGTGAGGCTACCGTAGTATGGAATCTTCGCTTTGATAGCATTCTGTTTCAACTGATCAAAAGCACCTGCACGGAAAGTATCGGCGCAAACAAGTGCTGTCTTGAATCCGCGCATCTGATAGTGTCTTGCTAACTTTGTACATGTTGTTGTCTTTCCGGCACCTTGTAAGCCCACAAACATGATCACATTGACTCGTCCTTTTTTCGGCTTGAATGGTTCCGCATGAGGGTTGACGAGTGCGACCAACTCATCGAAGACAGCCTTTTGAATCAGACGCTTTTTGTTGACGGCGGAGGGGAGCGAGGAGAAATTGACGTTGTGTTTGATCGATTTTCGTAGACTTTGAACTAGTCGGACGTTGACGTCGGCTGACAGAAGAGCTGAACAGATCTCTTTCAACATGTCATCGAATGCCTGGATGTACAAATGTCAGATCCTGAGTACATGACAACATGAAAATAAGAGCTATACCTTCTCGTCAACTGTGTTTGATCTCGTGAGATCACTCACGGCGGCGTTGATGCGCCGCCCCAAGTCTTGAAGAACCATGCCGGATTATGTCTCTGGTTGTATGTCAAGATGCGAAACTCAAGTCGAAAAAAACAATGCGAACAGCAGTCAAGTGTAGAAACAGAGTATGGTGGGATGTGTTCTTGCGGCAATTGTGGCAATTCAGAATGCGGAGGGTCTCCACCAATCGGAGTGAGCTTGGTCCCTCCGCCTTTTATCAGAAGGAAAAAATGTAGAGCTTCGTATCCGCTCAGAAACATTATATTTCTCAACAACATATTAACACTCATTCACAACAATGGCTCTCACATCAGCTTCAAAAAAGAGAAAGGTTCAAGATGGAATGGCTGGGAGGATACAGCCAAAGAAGAAGTTCAGAAAGCAGACCGAATACCATAGCAGCTCTGAGGAAGAGGACGAGAACGACAACGATGCTGGCACTTTTGCTCCCGTGAATCTAATGGATTCAGATGAGGATGAGCATACGAAGGAAGTCGCGAAACCTAAGTCAAAGAAGGACAAATCATCACTATCTGCAGCGCCGAAGAAGAAATCGAATAGAAAAGAAGAAGTTGCCGAAGACGATGATATCGAAGAGGACGACGAACCAGATGTGGACGCATTTAGTGGAGATAGTGGAGATAATGAAGACGACGACGACCAAGAAGACAGTAACTCAATTGCAGATGATGACAATGAAGAAGGAGGTGTACGTGTGAAGACAGTCACAAAACGTCACGATCCCACTGCATTCTCGACATCCATATCCAAAATCTTGTCCACCAAGCTACCTACATCCGCACGAGCAGATCCAGTTCTATCGCGAAGCAAATCTGCCGCCCAAGTATCATCTGAACTTGCAAACGAGCGTCTCGAACAGCGAGCACGATCAAAACTTCGCGCCGAGAAGAAGGAAGAACAGGAAAGAGGACGAGTCAGGGACGTGCTGGGAACCGAACGTGGCGAAGCCGGAGAAACAGCAGAAGAAGAAAAACGGTTACGCAAGATTGCGCAGCGTGGTGTCGTCAAATTGTTCAATGCTGTTCGTGCAGCTCAAGTACGTGGTGAGGAAGCTGCGCGCGCAGAACAGAAGAAGGGCACAGTTGGAATTGAGGAGAGGAAGAAGGCGGCAAATGAAATTAGCAAGCAGAGCTTTCTGGAGTTGATCAATGGGAAAAAGGGCAAGGCATTGAATATTGAGGAGGCTTGATAGCCATGGATGATACGTCTTGCACTGTCTAGCATATTCCGGCGCTACGTTTCTGTTTGGGGTCTTGGTCCTTCAAAAGTCTTTTTTTCAGTTAAATACGAAGTAGGTTATCAATTATATATCTATCTACAAGTACAAGCTGCTGGCTTACTGATTCCATAGCCACATCGTAGCAGTCAGAGTAGAGAGGTGAAAGGTCTTTTATTTGAAATCGCTTGCCTGCAAATTCCTTGTCATCGCGGGCAATCGAACCACTAATCCGTCCAAATCTTTCGTCATTTTCACCTGGCATCCCAGCCGCGACGTCTCTGTAAGTCCAAAAGCGAGATCCAGCATATCATTTTCGTCGTCGTCGGGTTCTGGCATTCGGTCGTATAGTTCGGGGTCTTCTACAATTACATGGCAGGTTGAACAAGCGCAGGAACCTCCACAAGCGCCTATATGAGAAGGTAACGATCAGCTCGTGTCCTTAACCCAGCATTGATAATGCGAACTCACCCTCCATTTCCAAGTCGTTTGCTTGAGCAATGTCCAATAAGTTGTCGCCTTCGGATACTTGAAATTCGTACTTTTCGCCGTCTTTGTCAATGAAGGAGACATTTATCCTACCGTAGTCAGTATCTGTTCTTCCGGTTGTATGCAGTATCTGACTCACTCTTCTCCAGGCTTGGGGGGAGTGATATGGCCATGAGCAGCTACCGATGTGGCAGAGAATTGCCGTCTGGACAGCGCAATGTTTTGTAAATGTGAATCTCGATGCACGGTCTGGCCGATCTTGGTCGATTGTAAGAATTGCTTTCGTGCGCCGTTAAGTCCGCTGATATACCGACGGTCGATAGAGGCCGTCCTTGATACGGCTCGTCGGAGCTGGAGACCAGCTTCTCTCCAGAGAGTCATGTTGCCAACTTATCCTCCTCAAGGACAATTCAATTGCAAGAACAAGAACAAGAGAAGAGTGACGAAGAGAAAGTGGTTTTACTAATGTCCGATGGCTCGGACGTAATTACCTTGTGGAGACCAGAAAATAAAGGCGGCAATTTTTCTGCTTAAGCTTCCCGCGGGATCACAGCTCCAACTACCACTACGCGTATACTGGTTGACAGAAAGAGCTCGCTTTGAAAATATATCAGTTAGCATCGAATGTGCTCAATATAACCACGGAGTCCCATCTCCTGAAGTGACAATCTCGAAAAATATGGCCTCGCGCGAAGGAAGCAATCCATTGCGTCCCTATTACATCCCTCCTCCTATTGGGCTTTCTCCCACAGAGAGCGTCAACGCCTCATCTACAGCACACATTGTCTCGCATGCGTCGTCGAGAACTACAATAGGCGGCTCGGCAAGAGATTTGCTGTCGGACTTGGATTATAGCGACTACCTAGATGCATCGCCGACAGTGTCGGAATGGTTCAGGGATTTGCTCGATCGGGCAGTATGGAAGTACTCGAGTGCTCTTTTAGCACAACCGTTCGACGTCGCGAAGACCTTGCTTCAGATATATGTTGTACCGGGTGAAGAGGAGAATCCAGATTTATACGATACTCGAAGACGGCAGAGTCAACATTTCCGAAATGATACTTCCGATCAGGTATGAATTCTGCTTCTTCGCTAGAAGCTTAAGAGCTAATAATCTGTAGGATTCGCAATCTTCAGACGACGAGAGCAGCTATTTTACCACCACAGGTCCGACTACACCCTCGCCTTCGACTCCTCGATCACGCAAATCTCGTCCTCAAATTACGGATCGAGCCGGGTATATCCAGTCGCCTCCGACTTCGAAACACCGTCTGCAAATCAAGAACCCCTCTTCATTGATGGAAGTCATCTCACGCTTATGGACAACAAGCGGACCAACATCGGTCTGGAAAGCTACAAATGCGACGTTTATGTATTCGCTTCTTCTACCTACGCTCAACACGTTTCTTCGAAGTCTTTTGTCCGCAATCATCGGATTGCCGGAAATTGGAGAGTCGTCGTCACTTACTGAAGATATTTTGACCGTATCCTCTCCAACTGCTACATTAATTATAACGTTTATTGCATCCGCACTTTCATCGATTATCCTGGCCCCTCTCGACACCGCTCGTACATTTCTTATTGCAACTCCGCTTACACACGGTCCTCGATCTCTGTTCCGAGCGTTGCGACTTCTTCCAACTTCGAATTATACAATACCCGCCCATCTCGTCCCAATCACAGTCCTTCATTCCAGTCTACCTAGTTTACTCTCTATGAGCACGCCGTTATTCTTGAAAAATTATTTTTCAATTGATCCCGTCCTCAACCCATCCGCATGGAGCCTATTCAGTTTTGTTTCAAGTGGATTAGAGCTTGCCGTGCGGTTCCCGTTGGAGACAGTCTTGCGCCGAGCTCAAATTGCTACCTTCACATCACCGGCTTTGCGTCAACGAGTCCAACCAACCGTCAAACCCTCACAATCTTCAAAAGCCTTGGCTAAAACCGACGCTGAGAGCACCGAGATTGAGACAATCGTACCTGTACCCAAGACATATCGCGGAATCATCGGCACGATGTGGAGCATCGTATACGAAGAAGGTGTATCACCAGATGCAGACGAGGACGTATCAAGAATAGTAGGCACGCAAGGCCGTCAACGACGGAAGAGACCCGGTCAAGGTATTCAGGGTCTATATCGTGGTTGGAGAATGGGCATGTGGGGGTTGGCAGGTATATGGGGAGCAGGCTTCCTGGGAGCTGCCATGGGAAACGGTGAAGAAATTGTGACATCCACGCCTGGCTTTGAGTATCGCAAGGGAGGTGTCGCGCGGCCTTTTTAATCTTCCCATCTCCAAATCTGGGGATACACTCTACTCTCCTTCAGCAGGAAGTTTGAACATATCGAGTTTCGGCGTTTGTACATTGATGAAATAGATGGGTTCTGGAAGTGGCGGTTTGGTTGTTTTCGAAAATTCTTCTTCTACATATACCATGGCATGAGCACGGAGAGCATCATGATTGATTCCCATTCTTTGACTTGTTTGTGTATGCTTTACTTTTGTGTGATGATTCACAACTCAACTCTATAATATACAGTACATAGTATAATATTGACTGTACCTATAATCGATTTATGGAACTGAACTCCAAATCCTGTACTTGATGATGGTAATATGGAACTTGTTTGGATGCCTTGATCAGGGTCTGACTGCGGTTATCTCCATCTTTATGCTCGCACAACATAATACAAAACCCAATCGTAGCAAGTCTTATCTAGTACAATGATCTACAGTTTGCTCTGCAAAGTCTCTCCCGTATAGAAAGATTGGGTCTTGTTCAAGGCCTCGACTGCTTCTTTCTCGATACGAGCAAGCAAGACTTGACAGGTCGGGATGTCATGAATAAGACCAATGACTTGTCCAGCCGTCCAGACCTAGATTTAAATCAGCATACGCCTTGATAATCAATGATATGAAAGGAGCATAGGCAAACATACACCAAAGTCCGGATCACCATTAATAAAAACCTGTCGACCACGTTGACCACTCACAAACGGCGCAACTTCCGTAAACTCTCCGGTCTTGGACTCCTTCTCAATCTTGATCGCTTCAAGGGAGACTTTGTTTTTGAAAAGTCTCGTGGTATTCTTCCAGCGGCGGAGCACAAGCGCAGTATCAGATTCCTGAGCCTTGACGATAGCTTCCTTGATATTATTGTGAATAGGTGCTTCGACGGTACACATAAACCTCGTGCCCATATTAATACCTTCCGCGCCCAAGGACAAGGCAGCAGCTAGACCCTGCCCATCCGCAAATCCACCAGAGGCAATAAACGGAACCTTGAGCTCCTGTCGTGCGCGACTCAGTAGGATGAAATTCGTAATGTCGTGCTCACCAACGTGGCCAGCACACTCAAATCCATCAATTGACAGGAAATCCACACCCATTCTCTCGGCGGCTTTCGCGTGACGGATAGTCGTGCATTTGTGTAGGATTATTATACCGGCTTTCTTGAGTTGGGCGATTACGGGACCGGGACTGTTGCCGGCTGTTTCAACGATTTTGATGCCTTCTTCAATCACGACGCGGGCGTAGGCGGCGTAGTCGGGAGGTACGAGGGCGGGGAGAAGGGTTATGTTGACACCAAAGGGTTTCTTGGTTAGGGCTTTGGTTTTGCGGATTTCTTTTCGGAGATCTTCGGGCGTGGGTTGAGTGAGGGCGGTTAACTCGATGATGTTAGTTGTTGTACACCAGATAGTCATAGAATAGGTGTCCAGTTGAAGTGCGTACAATTCCCAAGCCGCCTGCGTTACTGACCGCAGCTGCGAGTTCGGCATATCCGACCCATTGCATTCCACCCTGTACAACAGGCACTTTATGAGAGTTTATTAATATATCTTCATGGCAGATAGGAGTAAGATGACTCACCTGCAATACCCAGTTTCCGGGTAAGAGCTGTATTGAAAGGCATCGCGTCGATTCACTTCACTTGCTCGAGTGTACCTACACGTATATAGGCAGGAGGGGTGTGAAACTCGGTCAAAGAAATAGCTCACGAGATATATATATACCCAGAAGATATTGCCGAAGAAGTTGTTGTCTCTGGCGGGGAAAGAAGCCGAGGCTTGATTATGGATCACCCGCTAAGTTTAAGTTAGCTACTGTGGAGAGAGTTCGAGGTGGATCACCGTTGACTTTCTGTGAGTTGGACACTCCCGAGGTCATTGGTAAGGCAATCCGTATCCTTATTATGATATTCCCACTTGTATGAATATATCGTCCTTTGTTTAGCAGTGAATATATATGATTGAACGGTCGATTATTTTGAGGCGTTCCTGACACTACGCTCAAAATTTCCCGACATGTGATCCGCCTTATCGATAAGAGTGACACTAACCTAACTAGGTAATTGTTGTATTCGTCGTTCAGCATCGGGCTGTTTTGCTTCGAAATCCGCCGCTGGCTCTGGAAGAAAAGTTATCGTTTAGATGATAGTATGGTAGGCTATGTATAGTTATTCGGAAAATATATTTTTATTGCCGGATATGTCAGAATGAGGCTGGGGGGAGGTAGAGTTGTGTGAAGTTGGGCGGGAATCTGGGTATATATATATATATATCATGAACATAACTGTCTCTAATTCTACTTTTACTTACACTTTCAAATAATGTACCACCACAATGACTTTATAAGGAAATATGCTTATGAGAATAAAGTAGAGCTACTGAAAATATAAGATCGTCAGCGGTGGTCAGCACCTTGGAACACAAGCAAACCTTCAAGGCTACCCAGCTAGTGGACAATGTGATAAGGTACCTAGGTGCCTACATAAGTAGAAATAGTATCGATTAAGCCAATACCTAGGTAGTGAGGTGACTACACCAAGCTATTATGGAAAATAAGTTCTATATCTGAAATAAAAACGTGGATTGTAGAGTAGGAAGAGCGTAGTAAAAATACCACTCCAAGAACACTTGGACTATAGATTATACCGAAGAGTTATATTGAATATGCGTGTGCTTTATAACTAACAGCATGAAAGCAAAAGTCTAGAGTTCCCAATTATGCCGAAACAATCTTTTATTACATTTATACCACCCAACACCTAACAGGCGAGGGAAACAAAAAGACAAGTGATAGAAACAAAAAAGTAGATGTAAAAGGAAACCCCTTTTTCAATGTGACATCAATCCGAAATCCTTCACAATCCCTTTTCCGGCTTTTCAACATTGAATGCGAGATACATGACAATCAATTAGAAAGGTTGATAGAATGTGACAAGAGATGAAAGGAGACAGAATAGTTGTACATAAGAGTCCTTTACAAAAGGGAACCAAGAGCAACGCAAGGAACATTGAGTCCGATAAGGTCGCCAGAAGAGTCGGCAGTGTTGCCCTGGCAGCAAGCAATGTTCTGCTTGCATTGGCTGTTGATAAGATCGGAGATACCAATGAGGACTGGAGACTGTTAGTGTTGCAAGAGATGCTACTAATGTGAAGAAACTTACCATCGATGTTGAGCTTGGAGCACTTGTCAAAGAGACCGAGACCCTTGGCACCATTCTTTCCTCCGAGGAGATCCTTGAGGGCACCAGCAAGAGGGCCAGATGCAACCTCAACCTGGTCACCAGTGAAGGTGGTATCATCGCAGCAAGCAATTTGGTTGTCGGTACCACAGGCAGCCTTGGCTTCCTCGACGGTCACGTTGTCGCTAACAGGCCAGAAGGCATCCTGTTTTCCAACCTCAGCACCCTTGCCAGGAGCAGGACCAACGTTGGGAAGAGCAACTGCGGTAGCAGCGAGAGCAAGAAGAGCGGTGGTGAACTGCATTTTGATTTTTGTTGGGTTGTTTTTGGGAAAAAACGAACGAATGTTCTTAAGGAATTCGGTTAAAAGTAAAGAGTGCTTGTCTGGAAGACTGCTCGGCAAAGAAGAGAATGCTTGAGAGAGTGTGATTATGATGATGATGAGAAGAAAAAAGTCGACTTAGTACGTAGATTCAACACCCTTATATAGATAAAAGTGGAGTGACTTTGGGCTTGGATTGTTTTCGACCATAGGGGCTTGTTGTGTATGAGCAACACAAGCAGACCGTGTAGAAAGACTGGATGTGGAATGCAACATTCATCAGGAATTGTAATGAATTGTCGTGTGTTGGGACGTTGTGATAGGCCCTGGAATGGGATCAAGGTATCCTGTGGAATGGATCACCCTCCAACCACCAAGGGGAGACCATCTGCACGAACCTTTAGATTCAGGAACACCACTCATATGCCGTAGCAGAGGTATGCTAATTTAACTTCTGCTTATTGTGTGTGGATTTCTAATTCATGACTGCGATCTTTTCTCCATCCTTCAACGCCGCGAAAACAGGTTACAACAAGATCGAGACCGGTTGATCTTCTCTCCTTCCAGGGCAGTTTGTTGAACTTCTCCTCTACGGAGCTGAATATCGTATAGTGCATAGATAGTCTGTACCTTATCGCCCCGTAGCTATTGACCCATAGCTACATAGGCATACCTTGACGGTAGCATTTCTGCAGTAGACCCCAGTAGAGATCCTGTTGCGGCAAGCTCAAAATTCCGTTTATTGAGTTTGTTGCAGCAAAGGGATAGATTAGTATCACGCATATACCGGGAAATTCCTAGTCATACAACATGGGACCATACTATGTAGCCCATGCATCCCAGCACCTAATCACTTACTTTCCTGCAACTCTAATCCAAGCTTTTCCCTAATAATTCAGCTCACACCTGCATGGTTTTCGAGTCAGTAATGTACGTGGCGTGCCAAGCATCCTGGAATGCATTTCAGGGCGACTCATACTGTAGGATTGTTATCTGCAAGGACTCGCACGAGGGGCGGCGACATACAACCAGTCAGATAGTCCTACATTGTCCGCAAGAATTAACCATTAGTATTGACAAATAAAGGGACTGGAATTTGCTGCCTCTCTAAGCCGAGGTTATAATCAGTAGAAAAAGGCATGCAACGGAAACGAAAGCAGGTTTGGCGCTTTCGGCAAACTAGGGTTACCGGTAGAGAATGATCAACCCTCATTATAGGAACGAGGAATATCGAGATGTTTTGCTTAGATAGAGCAACTTATGTATGAAACGAGTAAATGCCAGACATCGCTAATGTTGCATCGGGCAAGAGTTCCGATCCCGTTCTCAAGATATTTTCTTGAAGCATTTGAGATCCAGATTGCCGAGCTCATTGCGACTACGATAAGCTCTGTGGAACTGGTCATCGGATTATTGCTAGGTATGCTAAAAAGTAAAATTCAAAAGGTTGTGATGCTTGCATTGTTTCCTAGTTTGTCGTTGCTAGAACTGATTGACGAAACAAACAACGCTCGGACTGGCGAGTTGTTAAGCCGAAGTTCACAAAGCTCTTGTTACCGCCAAGGCAAGCAAGCCAACTGACCTATTTGTCGTATTATTTACCGTAAGTTTAGGCAAGATTTGATCCTAGATGCTTTTGGTGATGCAAACCTCAAACTCGAAACGTCATGACCGACGACAGCGAATGATGTGAAAGGGGTGCAAAAGTTCCCATCATGTATCGTTTGAGATGCAGAAGCTGCTCACTATCGCCTCTAATGCCAGTACGACTGTATATCTGTATTCTCAGACACTCCTGAAGCTGCTCTTCGAGCATCTCTTTCATCGTTCCACGAGGTGTGTGCGGTATAAAGCTGGGAACCGTAACTGGCCCTATCAAACCTGGAACGCTTAATGGAACACCCTCAAGCTCATTTTGTCCATCGAAAATAGCTAAGACTCTATATTCATCTGCCGCGATCCCTCTGTAAACAAGGTATTCATCGCTATGATTTGTAACTGGTTTTGGGGGTGGCCATCAAATACATTGCCATCGCGGTATCTTAACGTCTTCGCAGCTTCGTATGCATCGTACACGTTGTGAAGACCTTTGGACCAGACAGCAATAATGACGACGTCTTGTCTACCTTTTCCTATGAGTTTCCGTCTCCTCTTCAGTGCTCTTCCCCAATCGATGGTGAAGGGGATGAATGGCGTTGCGTTTGGTCTCCAACAAAGGCAGTCATCGAATGCTTCTTTCGTTATTGGCATATTCGGATATCCTGCCACCATGTTGAAGTTCTGAAAAGTATTATTATTGTACCCGACTCGTAGCAGATTCACAGGGGGTTTTTTTATGGGTCCAAAGAGTCCATGCGGACCCATCTTTTGCGATACTGAGTGTTTTAGATTTGGGTTGTCTATTGTCAGATTGTGTAGGCTTGTCAAGTGGAAATTTCTGATAGAAAAAAATTGTTGTCTCTGATCGATGCGGTGTTTCATTGCCTCAGCGCCTTACCACTGGGTTCGGCATAGTGTTTATATATTGCAACAACTTCTTTGTAATCACCTCAGCACGTGAGCTTTGTAGCTTACTTTGAGACAATTCCTTTCAGTCAATAGATTCAATGCGAAGAGCACCACCAATATGGATAGTTCATGATATGCCCCATCATTGCTAGTTGATCATGGCGCTTCAGGAGAGGCAACCTTTGGACTGGCAAGAAAAAACTGAAACGGCTTCTCATCATCCTAGTGAGTCGAATTTTAACCAGCTGAGTCAACAGAGATTCTGACAAGAAGGTCTTGAGAAGCATCGATGTGTAGATAAAAGATGAGGAGCAAAGGTCGAATGACGTCGAATATACAGTATCCCAAACTGGTTAGCGTGTTGTCTGATCTCCACTCGATTTTCTAAGCCAGCCGATCTTCTTGACACTTCCTCTCCTCAGATGATTCAGGATTGAGATTATATATGTGACTATCTTTCTGTTCAGCTGTGACTGATCAGGCGCCTGCTAGCTGTACTCGGAGTCTAGCTTGGATTGTGGTCCTTTTTGTTGCACTGAATAACTTCAAAATAGATTGAGAGTTTTTCTTTTCACCACTTGTGCAATTCTACTAATTTCAAGGGAGAAATGGCCGAGAACGATCGCTTGGCAGTTGCGGATACCACGGAAAAGTCTTCTACGAGCGCATCGAATACAGATCAACCGGGCGATGACTCGTCGAGGACGGAGCACAGAGAGGAGGTTGAGGCGGAGGAGAGCGATGGAGTAGAGACCACCAAGCAGAGAAGGCCTGAAGCCGGGGAGGAGAAAGGTGAGGATGGTTCTGAGGAGAAAAGGGAGGTTGAGGAAACTGGAGAAGTGAATACAGAAGAAGCGCCACCATTGCCGGACGAAGAAGTACCGCCACTTCCCGATGAAGCACCTCCAGGTCAGGAAGAGCAACAAGGGGACGATGGATGGGAACCAGTCTGGGATGCAAACGCACAAGCATATTATTTCTACAATCGGATAACAGGGGTATCCCAATGGGAAAATCCTCGCGTACCAGATGCTGCATCGGTGTCGGCGCCAAGGGCCCAAAAAGTGGAAGAACAAGTTATTCGAGGGGGTTATAACCCTGCCATTCACGGCGATTATGATCCCACGGCTCCGTACGCCCAACAATACGAGGCGGATTTACAACTCGCAAGTGCCGTGAATGCGGCAGATCAGTCACAATCCTACACAGCTACGGGAGCATTCAATCGCTTCACAGGCCGATGGCAAGACTCATCATTGACACCGGAAAATTTCAATGATGAGAACAAATCCCGGCGGCAGATGAACGCTTATTTCGATGTCGATGCCGCTGCGAATAGCCACAATGGAAGGAGTCTCAAGGCCGAACGGAGTCATAAGAAGCTTACCAAGGCTGAAGTCAAGGCGTTCAGAGAGAAGAGGAGAGAAAGGAAGGAAGAGAAGCGTCGAGCTTGGTTGCGGGATTGATTTGTCTGTGCTGTATTATATTGTATGATTTTTAAAGAGGCTGGACTTGATACCACTTGCGACTATATGATCTTTTGGCTTGTTGTATTATTCTGTATCATTTGGGGCGGTTTGCTGGCTCTGCATTGGATTGGAGTTTATAGCAACGAGTGTCTTGTTGATCTGTTATCTGCCATGGTAGACGATTATGGGATCTTATTACCATAGCTATATATACTTATATATTGTAGTACAGCTGTAGAATCCGTCTAAATATCCTGCAAACTTGAAAATTTTGAGACTCAATATCTTATTAGGTCACGTGGTGATACCCGCGATAGCACATGCAGATTTATCGTCGGCTTTTTTTTTCGATACAAATTGGATCCAATCTTTGAAAGTATAGCGTATAGCAAATCTCCACTCTTCTCTTATTTGAAGCAAAAAAGGTACGTCCATTTCATTTTAAATCGAATACGTACATTTCCTGTATTACACATGGCAAGAAAGCAGTGCGATACGTATTAGTTTTTGTTCCCCTCGTTTTTATAGATATTCGCCCCACTGCTGTGATGAAGGGAAGTTATATATTTTCCAGGGCCGCAGTTTGATCAACCTGATATCTAATAATCCCGGATTGCTCAAATTACGATTAATTTTTTCATTTTGAGATTACAAGCATCAAAGACTGATCCATTCCAGGTCCTCAGTTTCATTTTCAACTGCAACCGGATACGGAGAGAAAGACGGCAAATGTCCAGCCAAAAGAAGGCAATTGACTAGTATTCAGACTCGAATCAAATTCAAAAGATAGAAAAAATGGAAAAATCACACTCTTCAAACCCCCCGGCGCCCGTTGCCCTCTCCTTCGAAGCAATCGACGAACTTATCTACGACGCCCGACTAGGCGACCTCGATGCTCTGAAAGAAGAACTCTCAAAATGGAGTCGGGAACACGACGTGCCCGCTGCAGCCATAGTTAGGTCTGCTCTGGATACCGAGGATGAGAGTGAAGGTGGTACCGGAGCGTGTCTTTTGCATTGGCCTGCTGCGAATGGGAATGTTGGTATGCTTATCTCCTCTATTCTTCTCTTCAGTACGTTAAGATACTAACGATTTTAATTGTTGATAGAACTCCTGAACTACCTTTTACAAATCCTTACAGATTCCGATGCAGCTACTACTCTACAAGAATTCACTTCATTCATCAATTATCGCAATTACACCGGAAACACACCCTTACACTGGGCCGCTCTGAACACGCATCTAGATTGCGTCAAGGCACTTGTTGAAGCTGGTGCGGATATAGGCCTTAAGAATGATGCGGGTCACGACGCGCTCTTCCTCGCTGAGCGAGCGGATTGGTCTGGAACGTACGACGATGAGGATGAAGGCAAAAACAATGATAATAATGAGAAGCAAGAAGAAGGGAACGGCACGACGGAGATTGAAATTGAATTGAATGCGGAGCAAGAGGGAAAGAAATCGGATGTACCGCCCACGAAAGCGAGACAGGTTGTTGAGTGGTTGTTGAGTTGTGATAAGGGTGCTGGGTTTGAGCGTCCGGTTGATAAACAAGAGAGTGATGCACAGATGGAGGATGCTCAATGAGATGATGTATTTCAAGATACCCAGTAGTTAGTCAGAAGCAGGAGTATATATAGACAGGGTAATGTATCATGAGGTCAATTAAGTCAAATAAATTTGCAGTGTGATTAATGCAGCGAAGATTCATGCTTGAATCTTGAAAATTGTAATATATGTACAGATAGTCATTTTATATCCTTTTTCTCCCAACCCAACCCATCATCAATACTCATGAATCAGTACAACATCAAACAAAATGAAACGAAAAAAAGATCAATCTTTCCTGATCTTATTCCTCTCAGTAATAGAGGAAGAAGATGACGACGAAGAACTCCGTACAGGAGCCGTATTACCATTCGAATACGACGAATCATGAACACTCGGCAATAGACCAGGTCTTGCAGACCCATCAACCTCACGGGCTTTAGTATCCCAGAGAGAAACCTGGAAAGATCGATTCCGCCAGGTCACCGTCGATCCGCCATAAACAGCCCAGAACCAGATCGGGAACGCGAGGGATTCACGAATGATCCATGCTGCGAGCCAGTGGAGGAACGGCCGTCGAGAAGGACTTTTTGATGATTTCAATGGTGTTGCGAATGGGGGCGTGTTCTCGTCGATTTCGACTGTGGCGCCGGAATGGAGTTTGAGGTATAACGTCCAATCGACCATGCACCAGATGAAAATGCTAGTGGCCCAGAGCAGGAAGAAGGTAGGCCATTGTTGAAGATATGTACCTATCTCGAAGCCACGGTTCTCCAAGAGCATAGCGACTACCGTACTCATACCGAATGCGCCATATAATGAGCATACGATTGATTCCGTGCCCGGTTCGACCAGCGTGGCTGCTAGAACAGTATACTTGCGTACGCGC
This sequence comes from Talaromyces stipitatus ATCC 10500, assembly GCF_000003125.1. Lineage (NCBI taxonomy): Eukaryota > Fungi > Ascomycota > Eurotiomycetes > Eurotiales > Trichocomaceae > Talaromyces > Talaromyces stipitatus. Next base: position 1,889,264 of record NW_002990116.1, read on the forward strand.
AGCCAGCGAACTCGTCGTGCAATATATGCCTTGACACTCATGTTGGCAACCGGCTGAAAGGCGTAGTCCCCAAAAACCATACCGTGCTTGCTAAGTCGTTTCATTTGTTCCTTCTCTTCTCTCACCTTATTCCTCCACAGCCAGTCGCCGATGATATGATCTTCACATAATTGGTCAGAAACCCAATCAATACCTGGATTGCGCACCGGACCTCTGACTGGAGCTTCATCTGGGCTCTCAGTAAGATCATTGAGATGCGATTTTCGAAACATGTTCGATTTCCCCACTATACAGGGCGCGATAGACACAGTGTTGATTGCGGTATACATTTTTGCATGAGACGAAGAGAGGAAAAGCTCTTCGAGACGTCCTCCTCCTTCGTTGAGTATAGACTGGGTCCTGCTTGTACTGGATGTGTTGTAAACACCATTCACGTTCGATAGCAAGGGTTTAGTTTCACCCATCAACGCATCCTCCGGGTCGACATTGACTGCAAGTGGGAGGTGATGTACAAATTTGTATCGTTTTCCACCATTGCCAGGTCCGTAACCGCACAGTTTGTCAACCATTCGCCCACAAACCCCCCTGCCGACCCAGACATTGCAGTCGATAATCCAAATAATATCGCCTTTCGCCTCTCGATATGCGCGACTCATATTCCGGATCTTCGGATTTGGGCCCATGGGATAGATACTTTCTTCTTGAAGAAGGGGATCTTCCTCTTCAACGTATATACGCACATCGCATTGATCTGAGAAGTCTTCGACCACTTTTTCTAATATGGGGAATGCCGGATCTGCTTTTGTTGAAACGCATATACACGTCGTCAGCTTGTTGCGTGGGTAGTCTTGTCGTAGTGTAGACGCGAGGCATTCGTAGAGGTATGGCTCGATGCCTTTTACAGGTCGGATGGTAGTGACATGAGGGGCGTCAGACGACCTGGAAGATTGGGATTTAGGTGGCGCATTTGAATAGAGCCGCCATCTGCATAATCTTCATTAGTCGTGAATCCGTCAGAGAGCAATATCCGAAGGAATTGGCCCGGATCATTCGGCGATTGGAAACCCTCTCTACTCACATCTGCAAATACCCCAATGCACACACAACCACAACCAGCAGATACCACCCAATGGAAACCCATCCGAAAGCTTCAATCAGCCATGGCACGTCAAAGCCAATTGTTGTTGAACTTCCGGTCGTCGCGCGTTGGAAGACAACGGAGGAGCTCAGCGGATTTGCTATCATGAGCGGGGACGGCGTGACAGCAACAACGAATTGATCATTTGCAAGACTCAGTCTATCATGTAGAAAACGAAGAGAAGAAAAAGGATTGTTAGAGGAGGAGCAGCTTAGAAATATAATTTTTGTAGACAAGCTGTTCCGTTGGTCAAGAGTGGATCTCGCGGACCGGACGGCAGAAACCCTGGGATGATTTTGGGAGTTTCACTTTCTGCGCTGGATGTGATTTCGGATGCTTCGGTTCTCCCTTTTCCCGCCTGCGCGACTTTTTCAGCTACGATTAACCTTGTCGAAGCTGAGGCGTTACGTCCTCCAGCTCTATTAACTAATGCATGTACGTCCTGTGTGATATACTCGGACTATGTCATTGGAACTTCGGGTTTCGGTTTCGGACTGGACCTCACTACAAACTTTGATTTTGAACTGTTTTTTTTTGAAATTCTTTGATTTTAGCCGGAGTAGAGCTATGTCTTCTTCTTCTTTCTGACGAAACTGGCATTCAAAACATTGACCCCGGTTTCATTAGACGTTTCCAACAAGGGTTTGTCTGCGTCGACTCTCTCAGCCCCCACGCTGGTAGTTGTAGTTGTCGATGTAGCTTCCTGCGCATCCTTCTTCCGTTTTCGAACGATAAGTCCTGGAGTGATCGTCTGTGTCTGGACTGATGGCTGTGTTGGCTCGATAAGTTTCTTCTTGCCAGTAACCTTAATCCCCCACCAGAGAACATCTGAAACTGATGCCACTTTCCGGATCCAAGCCATTGTGCCCCTCATAGCGAGTTCTTCAGTCTCGAAGTCTTGTTCAAGTAGGATGTCGTTGGCAACTTTGTAATCGGTTTCGCTCAATATGGTTTCTCCTCTGCCTATTTCAGGCCAAAAGAAAGCACTGCGGCCGGTAACGTCTCCGCTTGTAGATGACTTTGTAGTAGATGGTTGGGTGTCTTCATGCTGTAGAGCTGATAAAGACCTGTTGTCGAATTTTGCTTCTGTGGCAGTTGTAGCAGGAGCAAGATCTTTATCTCCTGTTTGTATCTCTTTTTTCTCAACAGTCTCGCTTGCTTCACCCTGGTTTACTAGTTTATCCGAACTGAGTAATCCAGGAGGATTGATAACCAGCCACAAAAACCCCACGAGTCTACCTGCAGAACACTCCTGTCGAAAGGACATCATCTCCCAGAACTGATCCAGAGACCTAACACTTCGCCAATGACCGGGCTGGTTGTTTGTCTCAGAATCACCGTGTGAATTCTTAGGCAACTCATCGTCTAGATCGCTAAGGAAACGTGCCTTTGGATCATCTGGAAATCGCGGTACTAGACATCGAGGCGGTGCATCTGGATGACCACATATCTGGCTCAGGGGATACGATACCCGCCATCTGGGATGAAGCTGATTGTCATCAGTCCTCGCTGTAGGCGGGAAAAAGGCACGAGTTTCGTACTCATCACATCCCGGAACAAGTAGATACGCAGTCGCTGAACTTTTCGTGCTCTCCGCGTTATTCTCAATTATGTTTTTCTCATTTCCCTGCTGTTGCTGTTGTCGAGATTCGGGAGCATGCTCGCGAAGAATAGGATCAGCAGCCCGACACCACCATTTAATCAACCCTCTATCATCCAAGACATGTTTCCGTTCATTATCCGCACTGCCAGGAAAAAGATATTGATTCTGCGCTCGCGCAAACAGCGAGAGAACCAACCGAACTCCCGGTCTTTGATATGATTGTGCCAGAAACGATATAAAAGTAGTAGTCAATAATCTCAGCAATGAATATCTTGGAGTTGTTGCTTCTGCCGATGCTTTTGATAAATGCACGTATCCAGTAGAATCAGCCTTTGAAACAAACAACGTCGTAAGTCGATCAGTCGTATAAATGTAGACCTCAACACCCAAGATCACAATCTCATCATCAACAACATCCTTTTCTCCATCTTGATTCTTGTTGATGGTCACGATTAAAAAATGTGATTCACAAAATGTGATTTCGGGGACCTGGCCAGGCGGCGCGGAGAAGATGGCTTCGCAGCGGGTTGGCGTCGTGGAGACGTGACGTACGTTGATCTGGACGCCTTTGGGGATGGCCTCAGCTAAGAGGTCTTCCAGCCGTGGTGTAGCCATGATTGGATGTAAAAGGCATTACTGGTCAGTAGGTTACTATCGAAGGAGTCTGTGAGTCGTTTAATTGTTCTCTCCTTGATTGTTTCAAGGTTTGGTTCTGGTCTGCGTGCTGATTGGACAATTTATTCAAGGTCACGTGACGTGTTTTTATATGCGTAGCAGCTACACTATGTTTTTCTTTTGCTAAATGACAGTCTCTTTCTCTGAATATGAAAGTGAAGATCACCTGATTGTATAGAAGTAGATAACCATAATACATTGCTAGGGAAGGGCTTTGAGACCGAAGTACACAGCCGTACGGGACGAAATGAAATCAAGATGGACTAAGTATATACCTCACTAATATGTTCGAATAGAATGGCGCTTTACAATACCTAAAATAACTATAACGCCCGCGTGGCTGAAAACTCAAAAGATATGCATCATTCATACAATTCAATCAAACGAGTTCAGACCTCTCGGGTGCTTGGCGAATGGACACCGTTCGAACTATCCTGAGTGTTACTTCGTCCAGGCAGCCTCAAATTACCTATCCGGTTAACGAGGTTGCTACCTACGGCGTCAACGGCGCCCTTTGGAGCCAGCAGCGACGGGCCCTGAGCGGCTGTTTCCTGGACTTTGAAGAGCTTGATTCCTGTTCCGTTCCAAACGCCCACTGAGCCTGGCGTGGAGTTACTTGCTGATCCAACGAGCATCTCACTTGAGAAGATGAAGCCCCAGAGTAGTGATTCGTACCAGCCCAAGGCGAGTGCAGACCATTCGAAGGAGTGGACCTTTATTGCAGATGGTTCCGCTAGTAAAGCGCGTATATTGGGCTCTTCGGCGAAAGTGGGGAGGTTGTTGATCAAGGTTCTGGCTTCAGGGTTCGAAGATGATTGTAAGGCGGCATCGGGTATGTGAGGTAGAATCGACGAGATGATAGTCAGGATAGTATGCAATGGGAGTTCCACTACCCAAGATTCGATCTGTATCTTAGTTAGTAACCGTACGGTTCCCAAGTAAGGTCAAGCATACCCATGCAGCCGTCGGGATAAAAGAAGCGGCCGTAGAATGAATCGTAGCGGAATAACTGCTTAAACTGGTCAAGCTGTTCTGTCGAGAAAAGCCCATCTGACCAGCCGGCCTCTTGCCCCTAGCCTTTTCAGACATTCCTCTGACCTGTAATGGTACACTGTCATCAAGAGAGGACGATATTGAGGGTGCGCGTGAGTTCCGTAGGGAAGGAGATGATTGGGAAGGAGTGGTTGGAATCTCGCCTTCATCCTCAGAGTCGTCACCTCCAATAGCGAATGGACTGTTCTCTTCTGGAATGTGAGTCAATGAGGATCGCGCACCACTGGACCTTCGTAGGTCCTCCATGGACTGAGACGCCGAACCAGTGAGTCCATCGGTTGAAGAAGCCGCTTTTTTGAGTTGGTTCTGACGTTCTATTTCCTGTTGTCCGCTTTCTAGCGTAAATGTACGTAGAGATTCGAACTTTTTCCTCGTTTTCAATATACCATAGACCAGGAAAGGGTTTCCTTGGGACCAGTTAGCCATTTGCTCGTAAAGATACGGATAGACAACCTACTCGTGAATTGATGCTCTAAAACCACATTCATAAATTCAAGCAAGGCCGAAAGAAGGTAGTTATTCGTTTCATTCGCAAGCAAAAAGCTTGGGGATGACATGGAAGCGAAAAGTTGTAGTATTTTCGAGCAAGCAGTCGAGGACAATCGCTCCACGTATGGCCCAATATTTTTCAGAATAGCCATGAGAGCAGGATAGACAGCATCGAGCTTTCCTTTGCTGCTGGTCATCAAAGTATGTATTGACTATAATCCAGTTAGCAACATTCCCGAAATCCGTGAAATTCACTTACGATAATGAGATAGTCGGCATAAGTACCGCGAAATCCAGCAATACGTATACTCGTCGGCAAGGTATCTTGAGCCTCAAACTTCATATTTAGACGTTTCCCGAAGCTGACTTCGACACTCAGAGTCTGGAGAATGAATATGCACATCTTCACCATTCCTTGTTTCGAAGGGTCGTTCCGATACTCAGTTGCATAGAAAATGCAAAGGATGACAAAATCATGAGACCGATTAGATTCAATGATAAAAGCTCTGAACCGCTTATTGCACTGCAGCGCTTCCCAGAATAACATAAGCATTTCAGGGGCCCATTTGACGGATTTTTGACTGCCGGGGAGGTATGAACTCGTTACTTGCATCTAAGTGAATATGTTAGTAGGAGGGACTCCGGATTGGATGAAATCCCACTCACTGGTTGGTTAAGGATTCTCGTCATGCCCTCAACAAGGAACTGAAAATCTTGTGGTCGATGAAGTCTTCCAAAGTAATGACGATAATAGTTCTTAGGAGGCGCGCCACGCCCGTCCTCCGGGATAGGGTATAGTAGAATAACCAGCAGTAGCTGTAGACAGTAAATGACTAGAATTTGCTTCGAGTCTTTCCAGACGACATGATCGTATGGCACCCTCCATATAGCCGGATTATATTTGATCGTCTAGTAGCATGAGTAAAATCATCGCACAGGAGGAGCGTCGCGAAGACTTACGGTATTCAATAATGAGCAGAGGAGGGTCAGAACAATCTGCTTATCAGAGCACGTAGCAAGGTATGTGATGGCTTTGACACCCTTAACCGGAAGGAGGGCTGTTTCTGCGTCAGCCATGTAAGTATTATTGAGAGAGAAGATAACCCACTTGGAGACATATACATGGATTTGCCGGTCAGAGTGAGCAGAAGTCTCAATATCTCCATGCGATTGTTTTCATGTTCCTTGGTCGAGACCATCGATGTATTGCATCCAACTCCACTTTGCCATATTGCGTACGACACTTTCCCCTCTGATGAGGCAAGTTTTGGAATAGTGAAGCCGGTATAGAATAGAAGATCCGTAAGAGTATCTATCAGCTCCTCTGCCAAAGGTTTCGCATCTTCGCGGCCGTCAACTCTGGGCTGAGTTTGGGCATTATCCGTCTCTCCTTGGGCTTCGTCAAAGAGAACCTCTGACGCGACCTGTGCCTGGCGTGTCTTCTTCTTGCGAGGCGCCCAAAAGAACTGTTCCTCCCATTCCTCGAGATGGTCTGCTTCATATACGAACGGAAGGATTCTCGTCAAGATGCGAATGCAGTTCAATGCATTGGTGTCTGGAGCAAATTCGGGATCGGGAAATGAAGGGTGATTCTTCAAGACGATCAGGCGAGAGCAAATAGCGAGGAGAAGTGTTTCGAGGTTGGCTAAGGACGAATCGCGGACACGGCGTATGTCTGTCGGAGTGAACAAACTGAAGACGTCTTCAGTAGATTCAGGTAGCTCCCAGAACTTTTGGAAGTCACATTTATATCAGCAGACTCTCCCGTAAGTGACAAATAACTGTATTCTCTCACCTTTATCCAGAAAGGATCATCTGCGGATATGTTTTGGTCCTCATACAAGCGGAAGATGCCTTGCTTGAAGACAAGTTTCGACTCCGAGGCGCCCATCTCCGAAGCGAGAAATTATTGTTGAGTCGCCGTCATCCACAAGTATAGCTCGACGGGAGTTACTGAGTAAACGTCTTTTGTTGTGTCCCTGAAACTGCTTCGGTATTTCAGCGCTTTGATGTGGGTTGAACTGGAATAACAAATGCGGGAGGGCATTAGACCGTGTAGTTATCTGAGCTCCGAGGTCTTCTCCCCACATTAGTTCTGTGTTACAAAGGCAGTATATGCGCAAACTCAGTGAGAAAGACAAAGTCATTATATTAGGTATCGCTAGAGAATCTCAACGAGCAGTATATAAGCGTTTTTGATCGATAGCCATCTTGACAGAAAATTTAAATAAGAATTTACACAGAAGAACGCCGATTAGACAAATTCGCTTCAGCCAACTCCAAACTCCATATATCCCGAAGATGCATGTGATTGACTATGGCCTCAGATCAGGCTATTTCCAGCAGAGTGCCTGCGACTCTTTTCATATAACCACTTGTTGCTCAATCCCAGTCTATTGCCCTTGCCAGCTGGCGTCGGAGTTGAAGGGAGAGGTGCGAGAGTTGACGATTCTCTCCAGGAAGTACTCAACGTAGAAGAGCCAAAGCTTTGTCGCCGGACGCCGTCCCTATTTCCAGACACCAGCGCCTTTTGAAAAAGGGGGCTGTTCGTCGTGGGGGAGTAAGAAGGTTGGCGACTAACGGGACTGGCACTTGTTGATAGAGGTGAGGACCCTCGACTGGATGGGCCACCAGCTCGCGAACCAGAGACAGTTCTGTATCTTGGGGGGGTGATGTACTGCGTACCTGGCGTCACGGGAGCGCCAGTATTGGGATTGAGGCCAAGCAGAGACCGTTGGGATGGTGTCAATGGAATGTCAGAAAGATCATCTCTTCGGCGAACTAGCGGGTATAATGCAGTTAAAATATTGAGGATAAAAATGAAGCGAAATACGACCAGAAGATAATCTGCTTTTGCAGTGATTCCGGCGATCGCAGCGAGACTGTGCGTACTAAACGAGTTAGAAATGACGAATGTTCTGCAGAGATGGATACCGGATGTTCCTCACAGTGAATTCAACGGCTTCTCAGCAAAGAGTGTCGCCATGATAGCACCGGAATTCATTGCTATTTTCTTAACATGGCGACTGTCAAATGTGGTCGCATTCTGTCGCCTCACAATCTCTCGCAATCGGGGATGTCGCCATCTCCCTGGCGACTGACTGTCGGGGGAAGAAGATGCTCTGGGCGTGGAAGGAGTTGTGATCGAAGCCATTTCGAAAAGGTTGTCGAATGTGAAGTCGGGGTGAAAACAAAGAGGCTGCTGATGGGTTAGTATAACTGACGTGTGGGAATAAATGATCCTGAGAAGACCGACTTACCAGGAAAAAGTGAAATACAAATACTTACCGAGTACTTACCTTTCAAAGAGTCATTTCCGGGATTAAGCTGTAAGAGACGCGTTCATTGTCGGAGTATTGAGGAGTATTGAGTGTTTCTGAGAGATTGTTTAGAGTCCCGAGGTGTTCACTGAGAAACCAAGAGCTAAGGCAGATCCGGTTAGATGCCGCGGAAATCAGGCCCATCATCCATCAACTACATATGGACCCCACGCCAGCTTCTTTCGTTCTTTCTTTCTTTCTTACAACTATCATCCATTCAATGTATGCTCCAGACAACAAATGATCCAAGAACTCTGCACCGAGTTAAATGAGATCTCAGCCGATAATCTATCTTGCGTCCTCCCTGCTCTGAAGGATCGTTCGTTCCTCAAAATGGCGGCAGAGACCACCGGGCTGGCCAAGCTAGATACCTTTCTGGCCAATATATTCGCCAAATGGGATATCTACTCAACCATCATCGCCACCATAATTGTTCTATTTGTCACATACTCTTTATTATCTTCAAGGGACCCCGATGTTCATCCTTATCTTCTTGCTAGACAATCTACAGAAGCTCCCGTTAGACAACCCGGTCAATCAGCTGCTTTTAGAAACCTCGAGGTGCCTCATGGCTTTCCCTTGAAGCATGGCCTCAATGTAAAGGACCCTGAAGCTCCAAAGTGGACAGGTGGACGCAATGGAGATTTGCGGGATATCTGGAAATTGGCCATTTCTGGTTCAAACGGCGAAATCGGAACCACTCCCGGACAACGCGGCAAGCTATTCAGTGTCCTAGGAAAGAAAGCTATTGAGCGCAATCTCGACGACATCACAGCAGAGATCAATGTTATCGGCAGATATGTCCAGGAATCCGAGGCAAAGGTTGTCGCTGTCAGCTTGTCCGACTCGGTCGAACTATTAGCTTCACTGTTCGGTAGGTGGCCCCTGTTGCGCAGAAAGTGGCGTGGCTTTTAGCTCACAACTCCACAGCTAGCGCATTCTACAGCTTCCAGGTAGTTTTGATTCCTCACAATCTTGATCCTAAGCAGCTCGGAAGCTATCTCAAGAAGAATCAGGCAGAATTGCTCATCGCGGAAGCAGGCGCTGTGGATCTCACAGTGGTCACAGTAGGTAACAAGCAGCTAAAAAATGTCATCTGGATTGCGAAAGAGGGAAGCAGACACATGGATTGGAACGAGGTCCCGGAAAAGCTTGCGGGCAGCGTCAAGGTTGCCGTCTGGCATGAACTTGTTCAGGAGAAGAAGACCCTCAAGGACACAGAGGTTCCTGGTTACGATCCTAAGGCTACAACTCCTTCTATATTTGCTTTCTGGCCGACCACCCAGGAGTTCATTGAGTACAAACCTCAAGTGAGTATAAGAAATGATGTGTCTACAGTCACGTCCGCTAACCAGTTATAGAATCTTGTATCCGGAGTTGGTGCACTTTTGAGCTCCTTACCAAGAAACCAACGGTTGGACTCCAACGACGTGGTTTTGACAATTGACTCACTCATGCACCCATACGCATTGTGTTGGATTTTGGCTGCCCTTTATTCTAATTCTTCCATTGCGCTAAACTCGGTCGCTGGTGAAGGAGTTGACTTTGCACTTGCAACCCTCGGCATTTCGCCAACCGTGATCGTCTCATCAGCACGCACCATCTCCGACTATCACAAGAAGTTCATGAAGCCCCATACCGGTCTTGTCTCATCTATCAGCCGTTTGACTCAAGCACGTGCACTTGATGCTGGTCGAATGCCTTCACAGAATATACTCAGTCGGTTAGCCAACATTGGCCCGACTGCTGAATTGTCGTTGTCGAAGCTTCGCTTGCTTGCTGTGTCCTATCGCGTAGATGGCTCACCAGACGATCTTCTGAGCTCGGAGCTACTGACCGACCTTCGAATCTTTACAGGTGCTCGCATAGTGTATGCCTTGACTGCACCAGGTATTGCCGGTGCTATCGCTCAAACACATCTCTTTGATTACAGACGGCACGAGGGACCTGCCCATTTTGGTGCCCCATTAAGCAGTGTCGAGATTGTTTTGAGTGGTCATATCGAGGACACTGGTATTGAGAGAGCCGTTGAGGGACAGGTATGTTGTATTTTCCAGCTGACCTCTGATTCCGACAAGCTAACCTCCTTTCAGCTTACCGTCACTGGACCGGCAGTGGTTACGAATACAATTACGATTCCTGTGCGTGCACGTTTCCGTGACGATAACACGCTGCAGTTACTCAAGTAAAGAGTTGATTCTCAAGTCATGCAATTTTAGGTTTATTGAAATCTGCAAACCTTTCTTGGAACATAGTGATATTCCATTTGAGGCTTTCTGTATGATTTAGACGGCTTTCATATGAACATGATGATATTCTTCAAAATTCGTGAATGCAAAGACATACATTCTTTTGGCCCGTGGGAAGATTGAATGATGATTTAAGGCCAGGGAATAAATACCTAGCCAGACGAATGTAAAAGTACACGAAGTTATAGTAAAATACACTATTGAATAGAACACGCCGAGGTTCTTATGCAACTACCATCTCAGACCACTGTCTAGAGGATAGCTTGAGCTTCCCTAAGACCCAGCGTGGGCTGTTTCTTCCTCTCCTCAGGAGCAGGATCCACTGCTTTAGAAGCAACAGTTTTCAATTGCTTCAACCGCTGCTCAATAGATTTCGTCAGGTTTTGATCCTGTGCCACGCTCTTGACTTGTCGCACCATCTCCAAAGCCGAATATATAAGTGTAACTTCTTGTAAAAGTGTATCCGTCTCGTACCATGAACCTAATTCACGATCCAACGCAGCTAGATCCCACGTTCCCAACAGCTTCTGTACATAAGATAGTACTTTACCATTAACATCCTCACCGCCAGCCTGGTCAAGGGCACAAGCGGCACTTAACTCCGTAAGTACCCCAATGAAAAACGGCTGCCGTTTCGGATCTTGCGCAATATCTTTGTTGGTATGTTCAGCCCACTCCATCAATTGAGCCGCCTGCTCTGCATATCGGAGTGCAGCCGCCGTCTGCTCACCCTTGAACTCCGCCCTTTTGGCCTTTTGGTGCAACTCAAATGCAAATCGGAACGCGACGTTGCGATTCGCGAACGAAAACCCTGTCCTGCTGGACTGTTTCGCAGCCTCGAGGATAAATGCAAGCGTGTCCGACTTGCCCGCTAACCGAACCCATTTCTCGATATTGTCGGTTTTAGGCTTATACTTTGAGTGCAGAGATCCTATCAGGAGCGGAACGAAGTTCTTCCAATCCTGGGTATTTTTCATTGCTTCCACTGCCTGATTGACTTCGCGCTTGTCCGGGAGAGACTGTCGGTTCCTGGGTCGAAGGGTGAATTCTTCGTTTCCAATTGTAATTTTCACTTGTTCCTGCTCTAGGCGCTCGCGGTACCTGTCGCGGAAGATGAGGCGTTTTTGGTGCTCGGCAAAGTACATGGGTACGAAGAGTTCTTGTCGTATGCGATTTAGTTTTTGGTCTAGGTCCACGGAGGAGCTTTGGGTGAATGATGGAACGGCTGTTAGGCATTAGCTAGTTGTACTCCCCTTCAGATATCGTAGAAGGGAGTATACCTTTGGTAGATTGACATCTTCGCCGTACCAGTGGGCTTAATGTCTGCTGGAGTCTGCTTCCAGAGCCAAAGAGCCTTTTTCCAAAGGCATTCTGTGCCATTTTGATGGCGACCCTAATTTAGTCAACCTAGGAATTTGCCGAACTGTCAAGTGTTTGATTTTATTATCAACAATAAAACTCTAATGGCTGATCAGTTCCTTCGTTGAATGATGTTCGTCGACTGGCAGTAAATAATCCAAGTTAAGCAACGGGTGGAAATTCTGCGGACGCTCGGACCACCCTAACCTCCGTCGTCTCGCGCTGATTTCTCCGAAACCAACTCTTGATCAAGCAATATTGCAAAACACATTGACGCAATGGCTTCGTTCCTGCAGGGCTTGCGGCCGCTGGCCCTTTTGAGGCCGAAGAATGGTCTACTATCACAATCGCGAACAGCTGTGCGATCAATCACAACGAAATATACCCCAAAACCCAAGCCGGTCCCTCTTCCTGAAAATCTACCAGAGCAATATTACTCACAGCTCCCTCTACACATTCGTCCGCAGCCAGGTGCGTTTTTCTTTTCGAGTACATCCAGATGACTTGTTTTCATTTCTTATGGAGATTGTGGTTATACGAGCAATACTGACTGCATGAACAGAAAAAAAGAAATGGCGAATCCACCCATCACCTCCCTCCGAAATGAACATATGCAAAGACCCTGTCGCAGCTGTCTCAAATCGACAAATGAGTATTCTAGATCCTACAGGCGAACGCAAAGCTCTGTTTGATTATCGACGAAGTGCTCGCAGCATCAAACCCGGCGACATTGTGCGAGTCACATTCAAGAGCGGTGATCCGTTTTCTGGTGTTTGCTTGGCTATCAGACTCCGCGGGGTCGATACATCGTTCTTATTGAGGAATCAATTGACGAGAGTTGGCGTGGAGATGTGGATTAAGGCATATAGTCCGAATGTGGAGGGTGTTGAGATTGTGCAAAGAACCGAAAAGAGGAAAAGGAGAGCTCGTCTTTATTACATGCGGTATGTCCTGTCCCTTTATCATTTCCCTTCCTTAGAGGATTTATATATAATGCCTTCTTTTACTGACTATTGTGAAGTCAACCCAAGCATGATATGGGTAGTGTTGAGAATATTGTCCGCAACTACCTCCGCCAGAAATCCGCTATGGCTGGGCGATCATAGGAAATGCAAAGACAGAACGTTGGACTCGCATGAAATAACATACCTGTATATTAGAAGAATTCGACAGCAATGGAGTGTTTTGTTTGTTTAAGTACGCTTTCCCCGGTACAGGTCATTCTTCTCTATATGAGCGCCGTTTCCCACGATCGAAACCCCAGTTAAGGTATGCTATGGCAGTACAGATCGAAGCTATTCAAGTAATTGGCCTTAATAGAACCCATACTCATAAGGGTTAGGGTTAGGGCTAAACCATCTGATGAAACTGGGAAAAGTTGGTCCAGCCGGCCTCTGATTGGTCCCCTGCGAAGTCGCTATACCAAGACGACAGTATGATGTCAGTCATTCTTTCCCTCGCTATATAACAGAGATGGCTGCTCTCTTACACAAAATGGATTCATACTCTTACTTGGATTATACCCGATCGTCTCGAATTACTATAAAAGATTCGATTGATTGATCATGGCCTTCTCGCAACCTGCTAATCTAACCGAAAAGGTCTTGCCTCACGAGCAGCAGCCTATCACGGAACACGTTTCCAATTATTCTGCTGAGGAATATGGCGATCATAGCCAGTTGATGAAAGCGCTTGTATGGAATGGAAAGTACAACGTGAAAGTTGGTTAGTGGCTACCTGAGTGTCTGTGAATGGATTGAGTATGGTTCTAATAATCCGAACAGTTGATACACCGAAACCAAAGATTATTGATGATAGGGATGTCATTATCAAGGTTACTGGTAGTACCATCTGTGGCAGTGACTTGCACATGTACCATGGTATGTCTCCTATACCGGATTCTCTATCGGTAAGCTTGTACTGATTTCGTTACAGGTGTGATTCCCGAAATGCAAAAGGGTGACATCCTCGGCCACGAATTCTGTGGTGTCGTCGAGTCAGTAGGGCCCAAGGCCACAAAGTACAAACCTGGCGATAGGGTTGTGGCTTCGTTCCAGATTGCATGTGGTGAATGTTACTATTGCAAGAAGGGGCTGTCCTCTGTATGCGAAAAAACCAATTCAAATGAATTGGCAAACAAGTTATATGGTCGACGGACTGCTGGTCAGTAGCATCTGGATAATTCTCTCTAGCTGATGATAGGGCTAATTATGTGTAGGAATTTTTGGCTACTCACATCTCACTGGCGGTTTTGCTGGTGGCCAAGCCGAATGGGTGCGAGTCCCCTATGGTGACGTGAACCTATTGAAACTTCCCGACGACGTGCCCGACGAAAAGGGTCTCTATCTATCCGACGTACTGGGAACTTCATGGAACGCAGTCGTCGACACCGGTGTCGAAGAAGGTGACACCGTCGCTATCTGGGGCGCCGGCCCTATTGGACAAATGGTCGCCGAATTCAGCTTCTTCAACGGCGCAAAACGGGTCATTCTGATTGATGGTGGATCTGGTGCATGGAGACTCGAATTTGTGAAGAAACTCTTGCCCAATCTTGAGACAATCAACTTTACCGATCTGCCCAAGGGTGAGAGTGTGACGAGTCAGTTGAAGAAGATGTGTCATGGTCGAGGACCGGATGTTGCTATTGAGTGTGCTGCGGGCGAATATGCGCAGGGCTGGCAGCATTATTTTGAGACTCTTTTGGGCTTGGAGACTGATACATCTGAACTCCTCAATGAGATGATTACCTCAGTTCGCGCCTATGGACGCTGCGGAATTACTGGTGTCTATGCAGGATATGTATGCCTCCTGCCATCGATGAAAATTGTTTGTCATGATACTGATAGAATATAGTGCAACCACTTCAACATCGGATCCCTCATGCAAACTGGCGTTCGCTTAATTGGAAACGGCCAAGCACCCATCCAGAAATACTGGGAACATCTCCTGAAACTCATTCAGGAAGACAAGATCAAGCCCCTTGACATGGTTACCCATCGTTTTGATGTGACTGATATGGATAAAGTGTATGGTTTATTTGATAAACGGCAGCCTGGCATTCAGAAGGTGTTCATTCAGACCAGACATTCAGCACCACCTGCTAGTGGGGCACCACAGTTGACTAAACTATAATGCTTTTTGTCATTGTTTAGTATGTGGTGTAAGGTGTCCTTTTGTTTTGTGCTCTTTCTGCTCTTTCTGCTCATTGTATATCATGTAAATGTACCTCATGCACAAAGAAAATGTCAAGCTTCTTGCCTGAAAATAATCCCAGGTACAAGCTTTCACTGCTTATTATTGTGTTTGATAGTGAAATCTGTTTTGTCTCCACATAGGTGATATCACATGAGAAAATAATCAGTACAAATCAAATGGGCCTTAACTTGCAAACAACGTGGATGTCCTCAAAGATTCTATTAACCCTCCCTCAGAGAACACCTGAGCATCTGACTGGGAGATAAAGGATGTTGTCAGGACTGATGGAATGAATAATTACCTACCTAAGTACCTACGTAGGTATAAATACCTGTCGTTCAGTCCCTCCTGACTTCCTCCTTTTCTCATCAACCCTGGTAGGCAGCCTGCCTAGGCAGGTACTTATTCGGGGGCATATACCTCTTGTCTTGAATATCTACCTATATACATCCTCACTGCTCAGTTGGTGTTCACATTCTTCGGATATCATCGAAGGGCCTGAAGATGCCTGTGACCTATCCCAGAGACTATGACAATTAGGAGCTAGCCCTCTGCCCAAGGTGAAACGCGGCGAAATCCTTGGGACATTACGATGTTCCGACAGTCCATGGCAATGATATCTGAACAGTTGAATGTGTCTGGAAACGAGTAAGTCAAAATATTGCCTTGGCTCAGAAAAATCCCATTCTTTTCTTATTCTTATTCTTATGTTTCTTGAGCAGATAACAGCGCTCACCGAGCCTGGAAGCGCATGTTGCAGGTGGTCCCCTCGTAGACTCTTCTGCGTGAAAGGACAACTTGTGCACTACCCAGCTATACCATGCGGTGGAACCAATTAGAACCGTTATATATACAGATCCTCCGTCAAAATCGTCGTCATGCAACCAGAGCCAGAAAGTCATGCATTAAGCGGAAGTTTACCGAATTGAATTCTGTTGATGGGAAGTTCCAGCTCCCAGCGCCGCCTGCCGCATGTAGTTTAGCGCCTCATGGAGAAAGGACATATCAACAGTTCCTAGCGAGGGCTGCTTTCTCCCAGGACACAGAAGCATTGGTTAGTGAGCAATACACAGAATTCTTTGCTCACCACTCTCAAGAAATTCTTTTCCGAAGCAAAAGATCCAACATCTTGCGTTCTAAGGATACGTCATCCCGTGAAGGGCCCCGAGATCTATTTCAGACTCTGTCTCAATTCAGTCCTGTTCAACTTTCCTGCCATCTGCCAAATCTCCGAAGAGATGCAACACGAATGAAATCTGTCCGCAAACAATCTCATGTTTTGTCAATGTCGGTCAATCAACTCAATCTTTTTACGTCAAAATCTTTAAAGCCTTTAATACAGATGACGATGAGAACCTCGACTGCCTGTCCGAAGATGCCGACGTGTTCGTGGTGGATGAAGAGGAAACTTCAAAGACAGAGGCAGACCTTGAAGTCTCTAGACGACAAGTGGCAGAGCGGAATGAGGCGATTCGAAAATATAAGCTCTGGTCTTCCTTGTTTCTTGCCTAGCATCCAATTCTGAACGAAGCTGATTGCAGTCTAGGTTCTGCGAGAAGATGTCTATACATTGTCCCGTTGGGAAGTCTGCATTTGAAGGATGTGAAAGGACCGAATCATGTAACTTGAATCTTGGAATGCAAATCGAAGGGATTCAACCAACATTTTGGACACCATGTCAAAAACAAACACACGGAGGATCCAACGATTAGCATCGTGACATTTGTGGATATTAGACCTACCGCAAAAATGTTTTGGATAACCACGATGCCAGCCGCATACAACATCCCTACAATAATATGGATGTCGATATCCTTGAAGAGGAAATCAAGGGGAAACTGCGTAGTAAGACCCAGGATAAGGTCAGTCAACCGTACCACTTGGACCAGGGGTCAAGTCGCAACTAACTCGTCTACCGGACAATGATACCTACGGTCTATGAACTACCCGATGCCGCCTGATCTATCTATGTAGCTAATGGGTAGCACCGCATGATGGCCCTTATAAAGTTGTGGACACGGTTGAACAGATCTAAAAAAACCCCCACCAGTCACTATTCTACTTGACCTCTGGTCCAATGTCTTGGTTCGCTGATATGATTTTAGAATTACTTCTGGACTGTGGACTGCTGCTATATACTGGATGATATGGACCGCGAGACGTACTAATTCCTGGCAACCAACAAGTACCCGGCCAAAAAAAAGCAATAGTGAAGACTATTTAATGTACCATATCACAATAGCCTTCAACAAGAAGATCGAGGACGAGCAGGAACGGAAGCAGAGTCAGAGTTGGAGTTACGTCGTTTAGGGTCTTCCCGTCAACGTCAGTACTCGCGGGCCCGACTGCCTCCTACTTGCGGACTTAAGGCTTGGATAAAGCGGATTCAGGACATTTGGAAGCACCCTCAGCAGAATATGAAGTCAGCGCAAGATCGCCAGACACAGCAGGCAAATAAGAAACAGAGAGATGTCAACTTTACCGAGGGTGTGGGTTTATGTCATTAACGAAGGATGGGATACAGGCAGTCCAAGCCGGAAGCTAGGGTACCAAAGTAAAGAGCCATTCAAGATTATCCGGCAAGTGGGCAATGCTTACAAACTTGATCTGCTGGAGGGTATAAAGGTGCACCGGATATTCTCGCCTGACAAACTCTGACTAGTCGCCTCGTACTTCACCAGTCACTCTAGTTACATCAAACTAATGACTACGTTAGGCTCAAGGTTCATCATCATCATCATGCCTAAAGGTCATCTACACCCAGTCTATTCATCGTTCCACGTAAAGCAATCCACAATTTCTGAACTTTACTTGACCTTGGACCTCAGCCGTGTCCTTGTAGCCGAGTACTCATGACACAAGACAAGAATAGAAATCGGTCTCCACAAAACAAACATTGCTCGCTACGTCCCAACTCGGTGCACACACTGCCAAGCCGTTGAGGTGCATAAATTGCCAATCGCGATGTCCTGAAAGATCGTCTGACGACTCTCTATACATCTATTGCAGTAGCTGCTATCTATCCGGTTATCCTTTCCCACAGTTACTATACATGGGCGCTCATACATATGACTGTTGGTCACGTACGCTCCGTCAGAGGTGCACAAGCTACTTCTTGACTGGCAACGAATGAATCACTAGCCGTTAGCATAGTTGGGACACAGAGCTCAACACGCACAAAACAGCCCTGAAAACTCGAAACGGCCTCGAATCCACCAGATCAGGGCAAACTCAATATAATGTGGATATGGTGTCAGAGATACCAACAATGGGATCAGAATCCAGACTTGAAAATCTTCAGCCAACCCCAGCTCGAGAGTGATGGAAAGACGCTCCTCTCGATAACAATCGACCTGGGTGATGAATTATAGTATCGATCGATACATTGCAAAACATATACAACGCTTTTCACGGGGGATAATATTATCTCGTTGGCACTGATTTCTCCGGGATATTGAAGGCCGTATTGATAACGATGAATTCGAAGCGCTAGTCAAATCCGCAGAAATTCGCAGGTGACATCACATCCTGTTCGCCGCTATGAGACGTCAGAAAAGACGCTTGCTCCCGATACTCCAGTTGTCGATGGACTCAAGGAGCAGGTTGCTGATCTCAACACCACACTCGGCGCTGCAGAAGAGGAACTAGCGGGATCAGAGGACACAAACTCAATTTTTTGAGTTCGCAATCCAGCGGCTCACCGCCGTCATGGTTCAGGATGAGGAGAAGCTGCTGGATGAAGTCCTTCGTTCGTGGACACATCAGCACAGCTCCTTGCACATTATTACGGTCCCGAGCCTACCTCACCATTATACAAGGAGCTGAATTCCGGCACAGAGACTCCGTCATTACTGTGTCTAATTTTCCAACGGGAGTATCATGGCAGAAACCTTGGAATACTTTTCAGCAGGATGAGCTCGGTGCAACTTAAGTATTACTTGGCGAGGTGGCCAAGGTACCTGAGAGCTTCAAAAACATGTCTGAAGTATCTAAGACTACCCAAAAAGTTCCTGGGTTGTCCCGAAGAATCATCCACAGGCGGCGCTTATTTTCTCAATATGACTCAAAAGCTGGTACGAATACTAGGCGATTATCGGAAGAATGTTGGCATAGACAACCTTTGCACATTTTGCCAACAATTTCCGCCTTTGTGAGGGCTTGAGCACATCACTATCGAGGGCTACGAAACAGCCTGTGTGCGCTGTGCAGGCGTCTCTTTCTCTCTAGATAGTTTCTATGTTGGAGAAAGGAATGCCAGAAGGTACCGTAGGGAGAATCTCAGGCATAAATAGCTAGGAATTCCTACCAGAGTTACTTAAGATAGTTATCCAATCCATCATATTACTTTTTCTACATCAACAAAAAAGTTGTAGGATCTCAAGCCGGCCAATCAATTATACCTTGGTGGATAATACCGTAATTGATTGTTGTGCCATGCATGAGCGTTATACGTGAATGGTATTCCCGTTTAGTCGGAGAACTCCAATGTCCCATACGATACGCGTCTACCGACTCTTTCCGGAAGTCCTACTATCAGCTTTCATGAAAGAAGCGGTGTCAAATTGTCAATGCTTCTACTCCGTAGCAGATATTGCATAGTCACTGCGGTTGCACTATGGCCGCTGGTAACATAGATATTACGAAAATAATACGCCAAATTCTGTAATCAGCAAGAAAAATAAAGTAAGAACCCCTTGATTGTAAGAGTAACAATGTTAATCAGGCCATGTCCGGCCAGTCAATTCCGGTCGATATGCCCTAAGTGGGGTTAGAGCATAGTACAGCCAATAAAAATAGAGAAAAGGATCAGATAAGATGGAGCAGTACCAGATTCTGCAGGCAGCGACATCGGGGTTTACGAAATAGCCACGTGACTCAATCTAATCAATCAGATAATCGGCTGTCCCACCGTTTTTCTTTTCCTTTTCTCCTCGTCTCCTCCTCCTACCCCAGTCTATTAGTATGTTTGCAGTGATATTCACCCTCAAACGACGAGAATCATTCAATAACTAACTGCTCATGACTTTATTCAAGCACGACTGACTGACCTGGTGACTTGCCACCTGGTCTCCGGAATCCGAGCATTTTCTCCGAGGCTCCGCCGAGACGCTCAGGCCACCCACTGTAGAATCATCCATCATTCAGAATGTCGGCAGCTATCGCGCCATCCCCAACTACTACTACCACTATATCCAACGGCGTACCACTCACGCCCGCTTTGGCGCCGGCCATGCAACCAAAGCCTGCAATGAGTGCGAATGATGCCAATATGTCTCCGAGCCCCGGGCCGGGAATCACGGGTTCGTTGACCAGCAAGGAATGGGTTATCCCTCCACGACCAAAACCAGGTCGGAAACCAGCTACTGATACTCCGCCTACTAAACGTAAGGCTCAGAATCGTGCTGCACAACGTGCTTTCCGTGAAAGACGGGCTGCACGGGTGGGCGAACTGGAAGAGCAAATTAAGAAGATTGAAGAGGATCATGATTCGCTTGAGCAGGAACTGCGGGATCAAATTACTCGACTTACCAAGGATCTGGATCAGGCACAGAGTGATGTCGCGTGGTGGAAGAATCGGTGTCGCTCGTTAGAGCAGGAACTTGCTCAGGAAAGAAGTCAGACAGCCAACGCGACTGCAGATACAGTTCCTATCAATATACGCCGTAAGACGAATAGCGGCAAGAGAACCGATACGCACATCGCTGAGCAGCGAGCACTGCACAAAGACACGACCAATCAATCTGAACTTGCTGCCACAGGGTGTGGTAGCTGCTCGACAACCCACTGCCAATGCGTCGAGGACGCTCTTCAAGCCATGAGTTACAGTGGCGAAGGAGAAGTAACAAACGCAAGTTCAGCTCCCGAACCGGCAGTCAAATATGACCCGGATCAAATGGAAATCGATTTCACGTCGCGCTTTACTGCTCCGCGGACTACCGCAGCACCACTAGCTGAGACTAGAACCACGACGTCAACTCCTCCAGCAGAGCGATGCGGGTTCTGTGGAGATGGTACAGCATGTATCTGTGCCGAAATGGCGGACCAGGAATCCTCTTCAAGACACGAGAATCTCTTTGAGCAGAATCGGTTGGCTCCTCTTCAAAATTATTCACAGTTTACTCCACCTCCTTCGGACGGCGATGCACGAGAGGTGACTCTCCCGTCTATCTCGCAGGCTACGAATCCATGCGCCAATGGACCAGGTACCTGTGCGCAATGCAGAGCCGATCCCCGAAGCACACTTTTCTGCAAGACATTAGCAGCCTCTCGCACAGCCGGTGGATTACCCGGTGGATGCTGTGGTGGTAAAGGGGCCGACGGCGGATGTTGCCAGTCACGCCCGGCTACCCGTCCGTCTGTATCCAGTAATCCGTCGCCCCTAACACTGACCTGTGCCGATGCATTCACGACACTATCACGCCACCCGAATTTCTCCCAGGCTACTGATGAATTAACCAGTTGGCTTCCAAAACTGCATACCTTGCCCAAGCCACGTAAACCTTCTTTGACCGACAACTTGGGATCTGCGATATCTGAACGGCCCGCTATGGAGGTTGAAGCTGCTAGCGTTATGGGAGTTTTGCGGTATTTTGATAGAAGATTTGCTTCCAAGTGATGATTTGTAGATGAGCAACGATACATATCTCAACTCATATTTTATTCTACGACCTCAGATTAAGGCGACCCGACCATCGGAGACGTGCCGAGAGAGTTTGATACCGAGCCAACATGCCTACGGAGACAGGTATCCCCCGAGACCGCGTCACTGACGACTTGCTATGAACTAGTTACGACTGATGACGATGGCAACAAGCATACCTGTCCCTTCACTCCCCCACTGGGTGACCGGCTGCGCCTCGAATGTACATTACTTAGCAATAGTTTTGCAGCCTGCAACTTTCAAGCACACGCTATTGGCTTAGAATAGTATCTCAATTGACGAATCAAACTATATCTATTTCATTTCTTCCAGATTGCTTGATTAACTTGCATTCGTCAATTAAATTGTATGGTGTTGATTATGTCTCCCTGATATGAAACCCTTCCATTTCATTGACAGAAAAGAATGGGCGATTAACGACGGGCAAAATCCCTCTCAGGACCGTTGGTAAGGTAGTCTCTTGCGATAACGACAGAAAGCCGCATCAATGAGACTGAGATTGTCCACAGGCATGACATTCTACTGTAGTTCGAGCTGTGGACATGCGGCCCTTGAAGAGAGAAGAAGGAAAATAAAAGGAAAGATTGGAAGATTCTTTATTTGTTGTGTTGACTCGGGTAGCTCTCCGCCTGCCGTATCAGGATACGGCAGTTTTGCTGTCTCTGATTGGTCGGACAACGGGAATCGCGGGAGCAGTTGGCGTCCCGAGGTTCCCCGTGACGGCTTCAACGCTTTGCCGACACTGTCAATCTTCCTTCCGTTCAACCTCCGTCACTGTCTGTCGCGACTCAAGACTCTCCCCTCTTTTGCAAGTCAGGACAGTTTTCGACATGATTTCTCAAAAGGTTGCGCAGCAATCGCTGCGGCGATGTACGTTTTTCCGTATTCTGGTTGGAGGTGGAGGTTGCTAACTCGTGTGCTCGTGATGGAATAGTGGCTATTCAATCACCCTCCGGATTGACTCTATCAATGGCCAAATTTGCTACTCCCGCTGCCATTGCTACTGGAAGGTATATGCAGATGAGGTATTTCTCCCTTCCGTTGCCCAATTGATATACATTTCTCGTGGTGGTGTGGTGGGATATAGAAGACGTCATCCGGCTAACCGCTATAAAAAAAGACCAACCTCGACAACTCCCAACACAACCGATCCCACCAAGATCCTCGCCCAACAACGCCTCAAGCGCCCCGTATCCCCTCATCTAAGCATCTATCGTCCCCAAATCACCTGGTACGCCAGTGGTCTCCACCGTATCACCGGTTCCATCGCCTCCGGCGGTCTCTACGTCTTCGCAACCGCCTACCTTGTTGCTCCTGTATTCGGCTGGCATCTTGAATCTGCCTCAATCGCAGCTGCATTTGGCGCGCTACCTTTTGCTGCCAAGTTTTTGGTCAAGTTGGGTCTTGCGTTGCCTGTTACTTTTCATTCATTCAATGGTGTGAGACATTTGTTGTGGGATACGGGGAGGTTTTTGACGAATAAGCAGGTCATTCAGACTGGGTGGACGGTTGTGGGGTTGAGTACGATTAGTGCGCTTGCTTTGGCGCTTTTGTAAGGTATCAAGGTAGTTAGATTGTTCTATCTTTTGAATTTATTTGTCTCTGTATATTTGACTAGGGGTAATGAGGTTGTATTAAGACTGAAGAGCAGTCAATCTACATAGTCAAATATCAAGGTCAAATCAACCATATCAACGCCGGGATTATGTCTCCCAAAATAAAGTCCCAAGACTGTTCAAATTAGCAGTAAAGGCCGTCCTTTTCCCCATCATGTTTCGTATCTAGATACGAAGTAAAGCATTCCAATCACTAAATGCTCTCTCGCCAATTTTACCATTTCAATGTGATTTGTATTGCAATTCCGTTGTATATCTCCTAACGAACATTAGCATATATCTTAACGAAAGTTAGCAACATTCATACCAACAATCATACACTTCTCCCTCTTTCCCTCCTCATTTCAACCAATTCATTTCCCTCGATTTACCCATCAACGCCATGGACAGGACTAGGAGGCGGATTCGGCGGATAAGGAGGCGACGAAGGCGGATATTGAGCTGATTGAGACGATACTGGGCCGTAATTGAGTGATATGTTGTTATTTGAATGGCCTCGTCTGGGGATGGGGCATATGATGTTGGAATTTGTTGAGGTTGAGTGCATAGTTTGAGACGAGGATTTGAATTGGTTCTTATGTAGGTGCTGTTGCTTGGTAGGTAGGTGGTGGCTGAAGGGGGTCGTCTGAATTAGGGCAAGGTTGACAAGGAGTAGAAGATAGAGTATAGGATCAAGGATATGAACGAAAGTCGAGAGAGTTTTTGAAACGAGTGCAATGTCTTTCAATCTTGGTTGCCGAATATACCAAATATCAGTACATAAGCCAGTTCTGATACTGAGGTCGAAAGCGAGAGACTTGTGATAGATTCTTTCATCATGTCGAAGGGAGATCTCGGGGGCGTTTTATATCCTACAACCTTATAAATACTACCTACATGCATGTGTGAGCTTTCTTCAGGTTGACATCTGTCATGTATGTATGCATCCAGGATACCTGCTCTTACATGCAAAGTTTGATTGATTGGGTTGGTCTTCCTCGCAGACCGCCATCTTGAAATCTTCCTTTTGAGATGCAGTTTGCTCCCTGTCATATTTTGATTTTTTTTCCATTGCAGCCCAACCGGATAGAAAGCCCTAGTTGTTAAAACGCAAGTTTTGCTTTTCCTGTTGTCCTGACGGCTTCGTCCTTTTTTTCCTTTTCTTTCAGTTTATGCAATTGCCCGTAGAGCTAGACCAAACCTGTCTGCAGAATAGTCCTTTTGAAGATTATTCAAGTTTACTGATGCCAAAAGAGGATTCTCCTTAATGGTCCTAGCCTAATCTCTATATCATATAGAGTTAACACATCCACTGTAAAGTTGTACTGCAGACGTGTTTATACCTTAGATTTATGACCATGTCTGTGTGTTCGTGTCTACACCGTTTGTTTGAACGCAATGATTGGCGAGGTGCTGTCCTGGCTACCTGACCGGTATCAGAAAGCATTGTTCAACAATGCGGAGTGTTTTTCGGTAACTGTACCATGTTTTAGGAACTCGGAATCTACTTTCCAGTATTCCGTCTGTTGGAACAACGGTCTAGATGTTAGCAGAACACAAGATCAGCTTGAACCAGACAAAAACGTCTGGGAGCAAGTACTTGGCAAATGTTAGTCAACATTCATCCCTGATTGCATGGCATGAGCGGTCAACCTGAGAAGTCGACATACCAACGATTGTTGGACTGGTTCCCACGAGGACGGTCGAGATGTACTGTCGGAATTAAGCATATCAATCCATCTAGGATATGCAAGGAACCGTTGTTACCAACGTCGAATGGCAGCAGATATCCGTCCCGACAACGCCTAACGCCAGATTGATGCCTGTGACACGTATCTTGAGTTTCTTCACATCCGCTGCTGTAGCTATTTCCATTATCTGATGTTACATGGCCCGCCTTGGGAATGCAGCAGTATTTGAAATCAATAACCTCTTGCCGAAATAGGCATGACGAACTGGTGAAAAAAGACCATGTATGTTCATGGCAGCTGGACTCGATGTCAATTCTGGTCTCAGACATTCGTATCACGAATTGATACACCAAGTTAATGCAAATGTCTCATATATTTCACCATAGATTAGCAACACGTGTTCTCCGCAAAGTCCCTATTGTTATATGTGCGCAACACTGATACCCAAGATCCTTTTCTCCGGATATCTAGGTAGTGGTGCATGAGCTGGCGACATGGTTTCAATGCAACCTTAACTTTCTGTTGTACCTACGTAACGTAAAATGACAGTCACCGAATAAGTATATATCACAGTCGCCCACGAGTCAAAATGCCAAATCTTGTAAGGCATCCAAACAAAGGAGATTGCTTTGGAGAGGTAGCACTGGGCGCCTATGCTGACGGCTGTTTAACATTGACGGGACTCAATTTGTGTAACTGATTGAAGGTTGCTTCCATTGTTATATGCTGTTACTGTTGCTCAGGCCTAAGAGGTTGCTGCACTTGACGAAAATACGGTGTGAGTCGAGCAACCTTCCAGACGGTGCTGCTAGTCGGCAATTCATCAATTGTACAGTGGCTCGTTGCAGTTCAGTTGCTGAGTCAATGCTGGGCATGCAAACTCACTCGCGTCCTCTTCCATTCAGCAGATAAAGAAAAGAAAGGAAGAGAAGAGACGAGAGTGAAAGGGGGGAGAAGACTGAGGGAAGATTGCTCGGTGGTATGCCGCTTGGCGCCTTCGGCCAGGCACTGACTAAAATGGACTAGTGCGGAAACAAGAATCTTTAGACTTTAGTTTCGTCCTTCGCAGGTGAGCAACGAACTTCATTCACGATAACTGGAATACCTTTATCTCTTTTCCCCTTCTGTGTCTACACCAGCATTTGTCTGCCGCAGAATTGCTGAGTCCTCTTCTACACAATGACAACCAACATCCCTCGCCAGACGATACGAGTCCTCTCGTCACGAGCCCGCTCCTCCCTTAGACCATCTTCCCTCTCCTCATCGCAACGGGCATTCTCCGTCTCAGCATCTTGTGCAGGTGAGAAGAACCACGAGTATGTGGATAAGCCGCGCTGGTCTTACACTCCTCCCGGCATGAAAGCGCCATTCAGTCTGCGCCAAATCGATAGTAAACGACAGCCGTATCAAGTAAACGAGGACCCGGCGGTCTTGGATAGGTTTTATATCTCGTTATTGGGTCCGGGTGGGGATAAGAAGCTCTCGGAAGAGATCAAATGGTTGGCGGTCACTCATAAGAGCTTTGATCAGGGTCGCCGAGGTTTCAATGACCGCCTAGCGCTGCTCGGTATGCTCAACGTTCTACAATCTGAAATCTATTCTTTACTAATCATAATACCAATTGAACAGGTAAACGCATTGTGCAGCTACAGGCATCGTTGAATCTCGTCCAGAATCCGGAAAATTACAAAACCAATGTCCCGCCTCTGAGCCGCGCTGATAAAGGAAAAGTCTTCAATCATCCTGCTCTAGAAGGCTTAGAAAACCTCACTTTGGATAACCGCGGATGGTTTACACATAAGATTAACTTGGCGAAAATCGCAGAAAAGTACGAGCTGTTGAAGGTTCTCCGATGGGCGCCGGTGAAGGTAAGTTAAGAGCTGGCTATCTCCGTGTGTATCTTGAGCTAATATTTGTGTTCAAATTAGCCTGATGATTTGGAAGGCTCCGGTCTCAATGTCGTTCTCACCCATACGTTGTATGCCATCGTTGGAGCTATCGCCCTCGAAAGAGGTGGCGTTGAAGCTAATGAATTCGCTCGACAACGGATCTTAGCTCCCCAAGGATTGGGGAGTGCGTGATTGTTCATGCGGTTAGGCTGTTAGCGAAGGAGCATTCAAGGCGTTTATGTGAATTTCTTCATCTTCTCATGTATTCATATTGTTTATATGTGGTTATATATGGTTGTTTGCTTGATTGGTTCTTTTACTGTCAAGAGGAAATGTGTAGAACAGCATACTGTATTATACGACTTCAAACTAGTCATCAAATATATACCTGCGTAATTAGACCAATCTTCTATTAGTCAGATAATGTATGATTCATCTGACACCGCCTGTGCAACGGTGCGTAACCTCACAAGAAGTCATGCACAGCCAGCTCTTATGGAATCGTTGAAAATAATCCTACTCTCCGCACCTCAATATCGCAAGGGTCAGCAATAGAAAGCCTGATAGGTACAACTGACAGAATGCCAGAGTAAAGCAGGTGTTGTCTTGCACTGTCTTTAGAGAGCGTTGAGAGGAAAGAGAGGAGAAGGAAAGGATGAGAAAAATTGGAGAGCAAAAAATATATGAGACAATAAGACGCTAGACTGTTTTGGGCTTGGGCTGCGGAATTCGTAATGAGGACTCTGATTGGCTGGGAGAGTAGAAGGGCCACATGTTGGATCAATCAATATTATAGAGGAACAGCATGATAATGTTGCCCGCAGTCGTCGATAACCATCTTCACGGCCTCAGCGCATTGATTATTGCCTGATTGAATTGTTAATTTGAAGAGACTATCGGGAGAATATTCGAGATGCGCTTCTGATTAATTGCACTTGAATTACAACAGTCGACACCTAAATCCCTCTGAAACCGCGCGGAGGATCTCACACAGCACTCACATCATGGCGTCGGCTGTTTTCTTTCTGGACTTGAAGGGCAAGGTAAGTGGATGACTGAAGACTGGCGGTTGAAAGAGCTATATGGATGCACTTGGAACTACCAACCGGGAATGCTTTCTATCGATCGATAATGCTAATCGGTGTGCTATTTCAAAGGCTCTTCTTGCCCGCAACTACCGCGGTGACATCCCCATGTCCGCTGTCGAGAAATTTCCTATCCTCCTAAATGAAGCCGAAGAAGAAAGCTCAGCCGTGCCTCCTTGCTTCTCACACGAGGGCATCAACGTACGTCTCATGCCCCGCCATACGATTATCTCCAAGGACTAATCCAGAACGTTGATGACTGCAGTACCTGTACATTCGCCATAATAACCTCTACCTTCTAGCGTTAACGAAACGAAATACCAATGCTACGGAAATCCTCCTTTTCCTTCACAAGATCGTCGAGGTTTTTACCGAATATTTCAAAGAGTTGGAGGAAGAGTCTATCCGGGATAATTTTGTTGTTATCTATGAATTGCTGGATGAGATGATGGATTTTGGTTACCCACAGACTACAGAAAGCAAGATCTTACAAGAGTCAGCTGTCTTCGTCAGAATTGGGTGATGGTCAGACTAACATTCCGGCAGGTATATCACGCAAGAGTCGCACAAGCTGGAGGTTCAAGCACGACCACCCATTGCCGTTACAAATGCCGTTTCGTGGAGAAGCGAAGGGATCCGCTACCGGAAGAACGAAGTCTTCCTGGACGTTATCGAGTCTCTCAACCTCTTAGTCTCGGCCAACGGCAACGTTCTGCGCTCGGAAATCCTAGGAGCTATCAAAATGAAATGCTACCTCAGCGGAATGCCTGAATTGCGACTGGGACTAAACGATAAGGCCATGTTTGAAACGACAGGACGAGCAACTAGAGGTAAAGCAGTGGAGATGGAAGACGTCAAGTTCCACCAATGTGTTCGTCTGTCGCGATTCGAGAATGATCGCACAATCAGCTTTATTCCGCCGGACGGAGAGTTTGAGTTGATGAGTTATCGTCTTAATACGCAGGTGAAGCCTTTGATTTGGGTTGAGTGTGTAGTAGAGTCTCATTCTGGTTCGAGAATTGAATACATGCTCAAGGTAACTCCCTATACCTCGGGTCTAGTTTCTGGCTCTAACGTTTATACAGGCAAAAGCTCAGTTCAAACGCCGTAGTACAGCCAACAATGTCGAAATCCTAGTTCCAGTCCCTGAGGATGCAGATTCACCTCGTTTCCGCACCAACATAGGCTCGGTCCACTACGCACCTGAGAAGTCTGCTATCATCTGGAAAATCAAACAGTTTGGCGGCGGCAAAGAATTCCTCATGCGCGCTGAACTCGGTCTTCCTTCAGTCAAGGGCGATGATGAGCACGGCGGAGGTATGACCGGTGGATTTGGTGGCAGTATGGGAGGAGCAGGTCAGACCGGGAAGGGAAAGCGGCCTATAAATGTCAAATTCGAGATACCGTACTTCACAACGAGTGGTATACAAGTGCGGTATTTGAAAATCATTGAGCCAAAGGTAAGAATCTTCATCGCTCATGAAGATAGTGTATGACTGACTCGATCCTAGTTACAATACCCATCCCTACCCTGGGTACGATACATTACACAATCAGGCGACATTGCAGTCCGTCTGCCAGATGTACAATGATGAGGGTACAGTCGAATGGAAGACTCTATTTATACCATTAGTTCAAATAGTATAATAACACTTATATTCACACCAATTGACACGTGAACAGCAAGATGACGGTAGTATTAGATAATCCTTCCGATTAGGAAGGTGGCTTTGACCTTGATTCAAGCTCCACGATCAACATGCTATTTCTACAACCTTCACCCTTTGACAGTCTATCAGCATGGGATAAAGTAGAAATGGCACTCACCTACCATGAAGCCCTCCAAATACTCCAGAAGGAGGCAACAGACCACCGCAACACCTTCCATGCAGCACCCGAGACAGTCCCACTGGCCCATGCCGCCAATCGCATAACATCAAAACAATATTGTTCTTTGCGCAACACGCCTCAATGGGACACGTCGGCGATGGACGGCTATGCCGTCAACGCGCAAGTGACGCAGACGGCCTCAGAAGATACGCCGGTGATATGTCAAGTCAAAGATACCATAGCCACTGGAGCAAAAGAAGTAATCATCAAAGCAGCTGAAGCTAATCAAAAGAAAATACCAATATGTGTGGAAATCATGACAGGAGCCCGTTTCCCGAGTGCAGACTTTACTCATCCTCTCGACAGCCTAGACTGCTGCGTCAGGGTCGAAGACACAAAACCAATCTCATCCGACCTGAACGGCGCAGAATCCAGTCAGCGACTAATCCAAATCCTCAAACCTGCGCGACCAAACCAAAACAAGCGTTTGGCAGGCGAAGATTTCCGGATCGGTGATGTGATTGTTGATCGACATCTGGTTATTCGACCAAATCATGTCATGGCACTTGCGTCTGTTAGTTATGACTCTGTGGAGGTACTTCGACGGGCTCGAATTGCGCTCTTCTCCACTGGCGCGGAGATAGTTACTCCCAGTATTGCTGATGACACTTCAGCGCGGCAGCAGGTGTCGGATGTAAATGGTCCTTATATCATGAGCGTGTTGCAGAATGCGTTTTCCTGCGAAGTTGACTTTCTCGGGATTCTGGAGGATAATGCCAGAATTGCAGCGGGTACGATATCAGATCGAATTCAGGGGAAACATTACGATACGGTGATTACGACAGGAGCCGTGTCTATGGGCAGATTTGATTTTGTTCCGAAAGCGCTAGAAATGCTTGATGCAAGAGTTGTATTCCACAAAGTAGCTATGAAACCAGGTCATCCAGCACTTTTTGGCAAGATTCCATCTATGACCGGGGAGCATGACTCCACTATTCCGTTTTTTGGGCTACCAGGCAATCCAGTAGCTGCTGCTGCGTGTTTGAGGTTTCTTCTGTTCCCGTACCTGAAATGTGTGTTGTATCAGGGGCTGGAGAAGCCTGTGCAAGCTGTCATCACATCCGTCGGTCTGAACGACCAGCGAAAGGCATCCAAAATACATGATCTTGAAAGAAATGTGATTCCAAACTTCCCACCGGACCGGGACGTCTTTCGTGCTGGTATTGTCACGCATCAATCTCGACACAGTCTCCAAGTACAAATGATCCAAGACCACAGTCCAGGAAAAATCAGTCCGTTTCTAGCTGCTGATTGCTGGATACATATCCCCCGAGAAAAGACAACCTTGCACGACGGCGATCTTGTAGATATCTTCCTCATTTGAACCTATTCATTTAATATCTTTAAGTAAATGACAAGCTTCCTGCAACTCTTTCACAGTATTCACATTGAACAACTCCATCTCATTCTCCGGACTTATGATCTGCGCATCAGCCAGTTCCTCTATCACAAACCTCGGCCCCGTCCGTCCCTGTCTCACATTCTCCGCAAGTTTCTCAAGTCCTTCAGGAGACCATATGGCAAGAAACGGCTCACAAAACCCCTTTGAGTTTCGATAACATGTTACCGGAGAAGAAGTAGAAGACTCGATCAACCGTTGCAATGTCCTGATTTGAAGAAGCGGAAAATCGCACGCAACTATGAGCCAGTTTGTCTTTGGATTGGTGTGATATGCTACTAGGAGGCCTGCTGCTGGTCCGATGTCTTTTGCTGTATGTGTGGTTTTGTCGTGATCGCTGTCATCATATATAAACCGTATTGATACCTTATTTCCTGTAGACTGAGTCCGGTGCAACTCCCATGGCGGCACGAGATTCTCATTCTTGACTGACATGTAAATCGTATCTAGTTGAGGACACGCCTGGCTTATGGTGTTGATGAGGTATTGATACATCTGTAAGCCGCTGGGATGGTTGAGTAGTTCCTTGCGTGAACCCATGCGTGACGATTGACCGCCTGCTAGGATTAGGCTTGTAGAGTCATTCCGATGTTCGTTTTCACGTAGAAACAGTGAGAATGTTAACTTTGAAATCGTGGGGTACCGAATTTCAAAATTCTTCCCGGGTTGGTCAGTATGATGTCAGTTGCGTCCTAGAATTCTACATCGAGCAGAATGCGTTCCCATATAACCTCATTATCAGTCGTTGTTGTCTCATTCTTATTATAACAGGCAATGCGTAACTGTCTTTTTGTCCTATCCATATCCACAATACCAACACCATGAATGCGCGCTTTCTCCGGAATAGATATGATACAATCTTTCACGGAGTCGGCCATAGGGACTGGGGTTTTTTGACCATATTCGTGGAATATTATTGCATATTCTTCCTCATAGGAAATGACACTCTGGGCCATTGAAGCCATCATTCGGCCATCCCAGACACCTTCTCTACCGCACATCGACAAAAGACAGACAGCACGATGCCTTATTATGAACTCTCGGCACTTCAAGGCAGTAATGTAAAGAGGATAGATGAGTTTCATATCAATGCAGAAGGCAGAGCTGGAAAAAGCTTCACTGCCGCCATCTGAAAAGAAAGAAGGTTGTTCAAGTTGTAGAACCGTTTCCGAGAGATCAATGATATGCGCGAATATCAAAGTATAGGAGTCATACGTCGTTTCATCATAGCTTAGAGACGTAGACAGCAGAATGTAGTAAGTAAAATACGACAATAGCATCACGATTCGTGCACATTGCTGGTGGTAATCCAGCTGCCTTTCTGGTAACATATTTCTGTTCGTCCCATAATCAATGATAATGTTACTCAATTCCAGAGAAATGGTGTCAAAATCGATTTTCCATTGCTGTAATTGCTGAATGAGAATATCTCGTTCCTTTTTGACGGCTCTGAATTCATTCTTTTGATCCTTGCCTCGTTTCGACTCCGCAGAATACTTCCACCTGATGACCGTTTCGGAAGCTACGAAACGAGAAATCTCGACCTGAGTTGACAACAAGCTCTGGCGTAACTCCTCAATAGTGCTACCACCATTGAAATTGTTGCCTGGAGATCTCAGTGTTGAATACTCGGTAATCGAGTCAACATTGTCAGGTCCGATAGGAAGCCTCGAGCCCGCAAACGCCGCTGCTTGAAGATCAAGTTGCTGAAATATCAATCCAAGCGCTCTTAGCAATTCTGAACTATCAGGGAAAGTTGCACATCGATTCTCTGCTAGAACAAGTTGAGATTTTGCAACTGAGGGAATGGAGATCAAGTTGATCGCGCCATCGAGGTGATACTGAGCGGCGACGTCAACCCCACGAAGGACTTCGCATACGACCAACAGTAAACACGCAAAGGAAGTTTCTAGGAAGATGTCGTGTTTTTGTACGGCGTCAATCAATATGAAATTTAACCTTTGGATGGCTTTGCCGTACTGCCGGTATGAATATAGTCGTAAAGCGTGCACTAATGTTTCATTATTATTGCCATGACTGCTGCGGATAGTCACTTCATGTTGCGCACTCAGTGCCAGAAGTGTGTATCGAATTGCTGGGAAAGCGGTACTCAACAGGGGGATGGCCTCTGTCCAAATTCTCAAGTCGAGGACTGACGGGATCTGGATACTAGCTTTTGTGATAAAGTACCGAAATGATTGCTTTTCCTGAGAAAGTTCATATTCTGTCAAAGATTCTCCTATGGAGAAGAAAATAGGACCTGTGAAGTTGCCGTGAAACCGGAGAGAACAGTTAGCCGGCGTAGACACATCCACAGCTGGATGGTACTGGAAAGCATCATTGTATCCTTGACAGGAACGATTTGATCGGGAACATTTCAGACATATCGGCTTTGTCTCATCACATTTGATTTTCCTTTCTCCATGGCAAAACTGTCAGCTGTTTCCGAATAATTTGGCCAAAATATCACCTACTTGCATGTCAGACACCCACTGCGCAATTTGGATGTGTTTCGCCTTGTTGACTTTTTTTCTGCTGTTCTCATGTCTGTATTTCTGCCCTTGATTCTTGAATCTTACATCTGGAGAAAGCTTCTCTGATGAGGATGAAGATCAAGTTTAATCTGGAACGTAGCTGCCTATTTCGTATACTCTAGCTCACGTGATCCAAGAGAACGTTTGCTGGTTATAAAGAATACAATATTTGTAGATAGGTTTATGTGGTTGTATAGAGTTCGAAAATAAAGATAAATAGAATAGATTAAAAAGAACGGATAGAGTTAGGATAGAAAGTAACCCTAAGAGGAGCCCCTGATTTGAGATACCTCTTCTAGTACATGTAAAAATAACAAATACAAGCAGATCTCTTCTCCATATCACAAAATAATTTCGACATAAAGCAGCAGGAAAGAATATAGCAAGATTTTCAAGCCAACAAGGTGAACAATGAAATACCAGAGGTCAAGCTTCAGCGCCAACGGAGCTAGTATGCATATCTACCACTCAGATGGAATCTCTGCAATTGTCAAGAAGCAGAACGATTACCAGTCTAAGCAGTCTGAGTATTGAAGTACATGGTTATCACATAAGTCCTCAAATACGGCGAGAAAAAGTCATAACCAACAACAACATCGCAACTGTCCACGTAGACTGTCACAGGAATAGAGCCCTGATACATGATCTTCCACTTTATTCCTCACAATTAGCATTTACCAACAGCACAGAATAATCGTTCAACTTACAGAAGCAACCTTATCAGGCAAGAGCTCCCTCCTTACCAATCCTCCATACGAAGCACCATTTGAAACCAAAAAATCATCCTTGATAAGCGGAAATCCAGGATTGACGTATCCTCGATAACTTTCGGAATTCGTATCATTGCCGTCGATGGGGATGTAAATGATCGTATTGTCGACTAAACCATCCTTGGAGATGTTGGCGTAGTTGAATGTGGATGCAGCCAGATTGCCGTCGTAGGCTTCGTTGGAGATGACTAGGTTTTGCTTGGGGAGGTTGTAGATGTAGCCGGATGTGATGTGAGAGAGGTTTGCGTTCCTACCCGTAAGTCAGCAAGTATTCGCAGTGTATATAGACTGTATTAAAGCTGTTTCACCATTTATGCTGAAGAAAACTGGTGTTGTAGCTGGATTTCACCAGCGGAGGAGCTGGCTCCTCAAATCCGGACGTAAAGATTTCCATGGAATCAGGGAAAGGAGCGCAAGACTTTTTCGCAGCTGCAGTAGCCACCAGCATGGCGGAAAGGTAAGAGAGAATGTGAATAACCTTCATCTTGATGAATAGACAATGTGACCGTTTGGAAAATTGACAGCGAGTGTAAGGGTAGATGATGAGAATGTGAGAACGTCCAAAGAATGTACTAAGTTGATTGATCTATTCAAGATCATTGAGCAGAAGATTCGCTCTTTATATGCCTTTCTACATGTCTCTTGATTTTCCTCTTGACGTGAAGATATACGCGATAACGAAGCAGCCTAGAAGATCTCAGTAGAATCGCCTAATCGGGTAACATAACCCTAAAATGTCTGATCAGTATCCACCGCGCTAGTCTCTGTTGAGGTCGATTTACGAATAAGCATTGCCCAGAATCCTCCATTGAGGATGGATTGCTATTTTAAGCAGACAATATGTAGTTTATAGACGAGCTACTTATTATAGTGCAGTCTAAGCTTGATGTCGTCGCTGCGGATCTTGGTGCTTGGAAATACAGACATCAAGAACCACCCGGCGGCCTCTCACACTCCAAATCCACCTCCACAGGCACCGGAACCAGAAGAGTCTGGGGACTCTTCGTCTTGAGATGATGTCTCGCCCAAGCCTGTTGTCTCGCAAGCTGCGCCTGCGCAAACCCCACTGCATCACAGAACCCATTATCCCACAACGCCATGCTCGCCGGCTGCAATGCTATCAGATACCCATCTATATACGTCACGAACAAATCCACCGCTTGTAGAGTTGTGATCACGCGAAAAGAATCGGAGCCACGGGATAGAGAGAATAAAGAGTCGCGCAGGTCCCGGGAGATCTGTTGACTGTATCGTCTGCTTTCGTGGTATTTCTTAATGTACGGTTGTAAATGGCTGATTATCTCATGGGTGATGTTACACATAACCCGGAGACCGGATTGAATGTCTAGATCTTGGATTAGTTTCGGAATGAAATTTTCGTATATTTCGACCAAGGTGTTGAGAGCGTCATGTATTGCGCCGGGCCATGGTTCGAGTCTTCGTTTCTTTGGCTGGTCTTTTGGGGATTGCTTCGACTTTTCTTATGGCTTCTGTATGACGTTGTCTGGCGTGAATTTTAACAGTTCTCTGGTCGTCTTGGGCTTTTTCGATTTTGACGGCGCCGGACTTGAAAGTTGGTTGTTTGGAGATTGGGTCCTATTGTTCTGTGTCGTCAGCTTCTTCCTGATATTCAAATGGAGAAAGAGGCATACCGATAGTTAACTCATTTGCAGCACGAGCACGCTCATTCTTGGCATCAAAATATCCAAAATGAAACGGAATAAAAACCTGCCCTTTCTCAATATTCCCAATAGTAACAGGAAGCTCAACAGCACCCCGACGAGAACGAACAACCACTATATCCTTTTCTTTCAGCTGTAAATCTTGCGCATCCTCGTGCGAGATTTGTATTACTGCCTCGGGGAATGCACGTTGCAATCTGTCCTTTCTGCCGGTCTTTGTGCGCGTATGGAAATGGTATACGTTTCTACCTGTGGATAATCTGAAGGGATATTCATCATCAGGTGTTTCCAGGGGAGGTCTATAATCGGAAGCTTTGAGGATCGCACGACCTGCAGGATTAAGTGCCTGGGACTGGGATTTCGTCATTGGCGCTCCGGTCTCAAGATCATGGCCGTAGCTTTCGCAATAATCAATATCAGTGAAAAATTTGCCGTCTGTAAAAAGACGCTCTGTACCCTGCGGGTTTTCTGCATTGCAGGGCCATTGTATCCCCGAACCACCCGTAAGCTCCTCATATGTCAGTTCACTATAATCGCATGGTCTCCCTTTAGACAGTTTCTTCCATGCATTAAACACTTCCTCCGGTTCTGTCCAAGGACACAAATCATTCCCGTCCTTATCCTTGAAGCCTATGCGTTTCGCAAAATCAAGAAAAATATTCATATCCGGTTTTGCCTCTCCCGGCGGTTCAACAGCCTTATAGGAGATATGGACAGTTCGATCAGCATTCGTAAAACATCCCGTCTTCTCCCCCTCACTGGGCACAAGGGAGGACAACATCTGCAATAGCCGCTGTTTCAGTCATGTATAGATCCTGACAGATTACGAACAGTTCTGGCTTTGTGAATAAATCACGCACCAGCTGCAGATGCGGTAGACTGACGAGCGGGTTAGTACCCGAAATCCACATGATATCAATCGAGCCGTGTTCGATATGTTTGAGCATGGTCTCTATATGCGTTGGCTGCGCCCAATGAGGGACGTGCATATAGCCAATGTTCCAGGCATCGGCAATTTCTTGCACATGTTTCGGGTTTTGGAAGTTGCGGAATCCCGGATATTCGCCGTCACAGCCTGCTTCGCGATCGTTTTGGGCTGTGGGTTGACCGTTCATTTGTAGGACGCCGCTGCCGGGTTTGCCAATTAGACCGCGGAGGAGGTTGATGTTGTTGATCTGGCATGCGCTGGCGGTGGGCTTGATTGGATTGATATACGCCTTGCAGGGCTGTTGAGAGCAGGCTCTTTGTCGTGCCAATAATGCGTGCTGCTTCTTTTAGCTGGACTGGAGGAACGCCGGTGATTTCCTCGACGTATTCAGGAGTATACTTTGAGACAATCGTTCTAAGCTGCTCAAGTCCCACGACATGTTTAGAGACAAACTCCTCATCAATCCATCCATCGTTGGCGAAAAGAAGGTGCTGTATGCCGTTAAGTAAAGCCACATTCGTCCCAATCTTAGGGGCTAGATGAACGGTCGCACGTTCCGCGGTATCTGACCGTCTTGGATCGACGACGATGAGGTTTGGCGGATTCGGTCCGTCCAATCGATCAAGCATACGACTCCAGAGGACAGTTTGGGTATGTGAAACATTATGGCCAACTAAAAACACGCAATCCGTGTAATCGATATCAGCATACGAGCCAGGTTGGCCATCAGACCCGAATGACTCGCGCATTGAAGCTGCCGCCGTCGCCGTACACAGCCGTGTATTCCCATCCCTGTCTAATTAGCAATTTCCGTTCTTAACTCGATTCGAGTCGTGGGTTATACATATGCAACGTATTCAACCCAGCTTTCCCAATCATAGCCAAAACATAATACTCCTCCAACAACAGCTGACCACTCGTATAAAACTCAATGCCATGATTTGAAAGCCGCGCTTGTGTCTGCTTCACCTTTTGCACAATGCAGGCCATGGCTTCGTCCCAGGAGACTCGTTCGAGCTTCCCATTTTTCCTTACGAGGGGATACGTCAAGCGGTCAGGATGCGATATTGCGGTCCATCTAGCCTCATAATCAGAATGGGGTGACAGTAGGAGATGATGCTCAAACTAACCCGTTCAATCCTTTGGGACCTAGACGGCCCTTGTTCACGCGATCGGTTGCTCGACCGCGGACACCGACTACTTTTCCATCTTTGACGCCAATGTCTAATCCGCATCCATTACTATCATGTCATTATTAGCCTTACTAGAGTAACAGAAGAAAAGGTTGATATACCTGCACAAAACGCATGCGCTCTGAACCCATTTCTCGGGCTCATCTATCAGTCGTTCGTCGACGCGGGTAGGCCATTCGTGCTTGTATGGTGTACGCTGACCCCAGATGTCTGCGATGGAATCGCCTCCATCGCAGACATCGTATACATTTGAGCATGGGGTAGTATTCTCCATGACTTCGTTCAATGTGTATACAATTGAAGAGAGTATGTTAAAAAGAAGACATCGTGATGGGCTTTGTGGTTGTTGATGGGGGTCATCATGATGATGCAACCGCATTCCCCTTTTCGTCTGTCTTTCTTCCCTGTTTCGACTGTCCGAGCAACGAAATAGCTCCTCTGCGGGTGTATGCTTACGTACTTAGCGACAATGGGAAGGGTATCTGTTCATTTTCGACTATGTACATGAGTCTATTCGTATCATCAAATGCACCGGATTTATCAAATTCATACCGACATTCACACCGAGAAGTCTTCGTGAAATCAATGCAACGCCTTCGCTGAACACTGAAGAGCACTCAATAAATCAAACCACCAGGACCACGTAATCCAACAGGCAGGAAAAAGGAAATTGCGAATCTATCGAACATCTTCCCCGTTGTCATTCATATCGTACTGTTATTCGCGCAAAGATCCGTATTGCGCTGTTGACGATGCATTGTGTCCCTTGGAATGCGATGTAGCAGACGTAGACA
Organism: Talaromyces stipitatus ATCC 10500; assembly: GCF_000003125.1. NCBI lineage: Eukaryota > Fungi > Ascomycota > Eurotiomycetes > Eurotiales > Trichocomaceae > Talaromyces > Talaromyces stipitatus. The sequence goes on from NW_002990116.1 coordinate 1,928,456, forward strand.
TGGGTAGAGGAAACCCGTCGCCGCCATGTCCTGACTGAGCTGCCCTTGCAAACCCTTCTCGAGCCAACATTGTATTCAACACTGCGCAATTGTAGGCCGCTTCGCCAGGCGGCACAACGACAAAGATATACGTGTTGTCCGTAAACCGTCCAAGAAACACGTTAAACTGCGGTGTCTTGGTATGCATGACCAAAAACCCAGCCGAAGCCGGGGTAGTATGCGTATTCCGAGCCGCGCAATGTTTGAATGCCTTCATGATATTCGACAGTCGCTCGTGACGATCGTAAATCGGATTCAAACTTCCGACTTCAGACGCAAACGACGTAACTGTCAAAAAGGTCGATCGCTCAAACAGGATAACCTCCTCTGCATCAATCTTGGTCGCAAACGCGCTGAGAAAGCGCTCAATCACGTATAGATTCGGAATAAGTTTGTGCACAATCCCCGCCCAGGCCTTGTACAGCGATTGATCCCAGATACTGCTCCCAAAGGTATCGATATCGAAATGGTTTGAGCGATGGCGGATCAGGTTCGATCTTTCTTCGTAGATGCGTTGGCGATGTTCGGCTTGGATTAGGTCGAGTTTGTGGATTAGACAGAACACGTGGGCGCTGGGACTGTGTTGGTGTAGGGCTTCGATGATGGCGTTATAGGTGTCGAGATCGCGCTCGACTTCACGAGATTCAATGTCAAAGACGTAGATCAGGACGGCGACGTCGGAGAATATGTTGCTTCGTTGGCCGCCGAGGTATGTTTCCGTGAAGGCGTCTTGTCTAGAAGATGTCAGTCAGAAGAAAGAGTTGAAAGAAATAAAGCTCACCCTCCACAGTCCCATAGATTAAGTGTCAAATTCCCCATAAACTTCACATGGCTGTGTTCCACGTCAATGGTGGCACCTAATCGGCGCACATCCTTTGCAACATAGTTGCTGAAAATAATAGAACGCATTGACGACTTGCCAGAGCCACTCTTACCCATTAAGAGGACCTTCCTTTTTTTTTTGCGGAGATCCATGCTGGGATATGAATGGCTGTTTACCAGATCTGGTTGTGATGGAACTGAGGCTGTTGTTCGTTCTGACTTCTCAGTTGGTCGTGTCGCATGGACAGTGGTCCTGTGCGTAGAGCTAGCTGGGAACTCCCATGTAGAGATGAGACTATCTATCAGTAACTCTAATAGATAGAACAATAAGGAAGTTATACAGCTAGATTAGCTTCTAGCACAGTGATTGATTATTGTTTTGAGGATCATCAATGAAATGAGGTGGACAATGATAGATAGAGCAAGGCTTACTAAGAACATCCCGCCAATAGCCGTACAGTCAGGTGGGGTGGGTGTTTTAAGAGAGAATAATGATTAGAGGATACTAAATATTATTATTCTCTACAAACTAAGATATAATATATGCTTCATTATACAAAGCACAGCAGAAGAATGAAAATAGATATAAAAGGGTTCGCCATGTAAGAAAGAATCAGACAGACCCATGTCAAGAATTGAAGCCTCGATCCCGTCTGTATCGATTTTCAAAATTAATATAAAATGCTGATAGATAAGATGTAGTCATGCGATGCGTAGGTTGCATCATCATCAAAAGTAAATGTCTTTGCCGTCATGAAGTGAAACTCATTCAACCATTGGTATCATCATCAATCAAATGTCTCACTGTAGAAGAAGAGAAGAAGAGAAGAACAGAAGAAGAGAAGGAAAGAAGGAAAAAAAAGTTGAAACAAAGATAAGAGAAACGAAGTGTGGTCGAAAAGAAGAATATGCTCAAGAATTGGTTAGAAAACAGTGCCGTCAGATATAATCATAATCGGGGGCTCTTTGGTGTTTGGTCTGGAGACTTCTGCAATCTCACGTCCGCCCTAAACATCGATCATTAGGATTGATTGATCTGTATAAGAGGGAATTGAACTCACTTTCCATGTCCCAGCTTCAAGTAATTGAGCCAGAGATAAAGCATCGTCTCCCCGCAGACCAAGTTGATGATTGACTTCCTCCAATAAATCATCCAAGAATCCTACAGTAACAGCTCGCCATTCAACAATAACGTCGTCATCTGCCGAAAACATCGGAACAACCTCCATGCTCGGTTGGCCTTCTTTCCGGGAATTTTCCTTATAAGTCACGAGACCCCGTTGCACATCCGGTTCCTTGAGGGTTAATAGCCCCAGGTCGATCAAAAGACCACCATTTCGATACTCGGGAAGACCTGTGAGCAGCTCCGCGCCAGCGAAATGTATCTTCATCAGTCGTGTCATTGGCACCATTATGGAATAGCATAGCCACTGCGTTAATTTGTGGAACGGTGCAATTGCCTCCCAGGGCTTAGCTGGCGGAGTCTGTGGCAGGGCCTTGCACGTCCATGCATCACCAATGGAAACTCCATCGATCTGTGTTCGTGAAGGTGGCCAGATAGCAGCTAGTCCGTCCATAAGCACGGACCATAATGTGGGTACGGACACGATTGGAACTGACGATGCTAGGGTTGTTGGGTGAGACAAAAGATAATCTGGTACGCTTACATTAGACTTGTCTCCGTCCGAACGAGAATATACACATACCGAGCATATTACCAGGACGGGCATCAACCCCAAAGAGATCCTGATTGTTCAGCGCCTCGGAAAGTCGTACCAAGAGCCCCGCTCGACCCTCTATTCCTGCAAGCGGGTTCTGCTCAGAGTGTTGCATACCCTTGGCTAAAGCTTCAACGGTCACTTTTTTCAATCCTGCTCCATCGACCTGGCATGGCTCGGTGGGGTCACTGCTGAATAAACCCGTCTTGAACATTTCCAAGCTTGCGACGGCAAGACCTTCGCTTCGCGAAAACACCTTTCCGGACTCCTTTGATTTATAGGACCACTTGTTCCCTGCACCTGCATCCAACAAAACGGATACCAAGAACAGATCAATCAGCCTTCTTGTTCGTTCTGTGGGGTCAATCGTGCTGGGCCACGACTGTAACAGCTGGTCGATTCGAGGCCTTCCACCGACATCGAAATGTTGCCAACGACCGTGCGGAGGGATGGACGAGTAGTCAGGAGAGTAATCTCTCTAGAAAACAGATCATTAGTAGAGTGCACAAATGAAAAAGCCGCAATTGAGTCACACCTTTATAATTGACACAACATATGATGCTGTCGCCTCGAATTTGCTCATATCCACATCAAAATGGTTCAATTTGTCTGCTCTCGCTTTTTGAAGAACAATCTTGGAGCGCTCTCGAACAGCATGTATACTTCGTAAATAAGCAGCAGGATCGAGATTTGGATCGGGGGGCTTGGAGATCGGCACTTCTGGAATTGAGACTGGTAGATTCCCAGATGACTTTACCGCGGACGACCTCAGAGACGCAGTTGAATTGCGTGTACTATGCGCCGATAGAGAGTCTTGTTCCTCCTCGCTGTGAATGGAATGTTTCGAGTCTTTTCTCTTGAATAAACCCATTGTGACTAGCCGTGTTGCTTTTCCCTGACTAGTTCACTTGCAATTGTTCTGGTGTTTTCGAGTGTGCGCCGCCCAGCATAAGAAAGATTAATTCGAGTGCGGGGGAGGGGGGGTTGTGAAGGGGGGATTTAAGGAGTAGAAGACACGTGCTGCAATTGCAAAAATAATAGTTCGCTTCGAATACAAACTTCAGAGACAATTGGAACGGTTGTGCGTATCACAGCTAATGTATGTCACTTCGCAGACTGGAGTACTAGTTATTGAATCAATAGTGTTTTTTTCCAAGCAAGGAGCCGTTAGTATGGTGACCCCGCGGGGTTGAATTGATGATAGCAAGCACAGATCACCTCAGGTCGAAATGCTTTTGAAGAGCGAGGGAAAAAGAAACGACATCCAAAAAGAAAGTGAGTACAAATAAGGCAACGAAGAAAGGTGTTGCAAAAGAAAAGAAGCGTCGGGTAAACTGGGGCCTGACTAGTCGGGCGGCTAGAGCCTGGACCCTGCTGGGAAGAACCCCCGAAGTGACCCGTGAACCATAACAGGGTAGTTTCGCCGATACGAGAGTGAATAGCGTAAGGAATTGATTACTATCATTTATGATTTACTTATGTATTTACTCTATTTTCCATGATTCCATCTGGTGTCTTGTCTGTTATTAGTACGTGTGCATGGTATGTATGTAGAGGAAATATAGACAGCAGACCCTTATCCCTGCCCCGCCAGTGTGACCGTACAATCTGCCCCTCCCGTAAGTATTTTTAAAAAGTGTCTTTTATGTGTAATTATCGACGGAGTCTATTTCCTGTAAGCTGAAGCACAGACTCCCGTAGCCCGATGCAAATACCGGTACGTATTTACGTACGAAAAATACGCTACGTCCAGGGTGACTTATCACAGTATCAATCAATCTATCAGACACGCGATCAATCATATTAAGGGGTATTATCATACTAGGGACAGCTGTAGATTAATAGTGCTGGTTATTGATAGCGACTCCATGCATCCAGAAACATGCATCCCCGCGGTAGGATCTCGAATACATACTTTAGACATAGCACCTCGCCAACTCAACCTTAACGGTTACCCCGTATGGGTACATGCAACGGAGATTGTTCCCTTGAAAGGCAAAGAAGAAAGGCAAAGAAGACAACGATCATACTTTGGCTTGTCGCAAAAAGAAGAAATAACAGGGTCAAAGTTGCAGGACATGGAATTAGCAAAATCCGAGGCCTTGACACCGGGTCGCATATACGTAGTACTCCGTACATAGTAATGATAGTATGGTCTGATTCACGTGTTTGCAGAGACAATGTCTTATCGTGTATTATTAATTACACATGCTCTGTAACAGGCACGTATTGCGATATTGCATACGGCGTCCTCCGATTGCTGATAGTAGTTCACTTAGCACTGCCAACACAACATACACATGGCACCTAGATACTTCTCAGTGCTCACCATCACTCGACTCTGCGAGATGCGACAAGCGATTCGGCAAAAATGAACACAAATCGATTGAGTTTTCCCTGAATATAACGTTCAATAGTGCAGCAATACACTTGTGAACACGACAAAGTACTCCGTACTCCGTATTGGTGGAGACTCGTCTTGCTCCACGGGAAGACTTCCGATGCGCCAATTCAGACGAAGTTTAAGAACGAGGCCCACACGAGGTACAAAATATTGGCACAGACAACAACGATCACGTTGACTCAATAGTACGGCGATGGAGATGGAGAGAGAGTCATGTGGTATGAGTCAGCTGACTTTGAAGCATCAGTGATTCCAGTATAGATGTCATCGATTGCTTTAAAAATTCACGGAGAGAGTTTGGATGCATGTACAGAGCAAAATGGCGCCATAAGCTACGAATAATAGGCGCCCTGGCAATACGCCTGAGAAATTAGGCAGAAATTGAAGACTACACGTAACTGCACACCAGCCACCGTGGCAGCCGAGTGGCTGTGTGGGCAGTGGCGCCATGCTTAGCCACATATCAGTGGCTGCTCCTGATATAGCTACACTCTACTCTGCTGACCTGTTTCATATGTGAATATTTGTCGTCAAACCCTCCGACGACCTTTTCTGAGTTAATGACATGATCCATTTGTAACACCTTTCATAGCCTCCATGACTTACTCCTCCCGAAACTGTGTGGCCCCCTAAGACCCCCGCAAAACCTTGAGACGCCCCTCGTCTCTTCTGCGCCGTTTAACAGAGTCCGATCCCTTCGCGATGGATGATCTTGCCGGCCTGAGTTGGACTCCCAAGTCCAACGAGTCCAACAATAAACCCCCTCCGATGAGCTCTGGGTCAATGAACACAATGCGTATCCCACCTATCCAGGCACGACCGACACCGCCGCCGTCATCAAACGGGCATTCCTCCAATCCGCCATCCAAGCCAGCGACTCCCGCCAACGATAGTTTTGCGAATCTGGTATCGTTTGGGTCATCCAATTCGAATAACAAGAATTTGTCTCTACTGGAGCAACAAAAAAAGCTACAGGAAGAGAAAGCAAAGCAAGAAGCCGAAAAGAGGAGCCAGTACGAGGCACAATACGGAGGTCAAAATGCTCAGTTCTGGGATAATTTGGCTCAGAATCGGCGCGTAGCATCTCCGGCACCGGCACCCGCACCCGCACCGGCGCGGGCAGCTTCCCCAGACGAGGACGATATATTAGCTGCCTTCAATTCGGCTGCCCCTGTGGATGCATCTACAAACTTTCCTATTCCTTCTCGGTCGACGACACAAAGTCCCTTGGATCAGGCAATCAATCAGCCCGCGAGCAAGGCTGGGTTTGACGATGACGACGATCCATTTGGTTTGGGAACAATGAAGCAATCCAGGCCGACAGCGGTGCAAATTTCTACACAGGATAATGACGATGACGATTTTCTTGGATTACTTGGGAAGCCTGTCTCTGAAGCGGCGCCTGCTAGGGCTAAATCAAAATCTCCCGCTCCAAGCTCACAACCGCATGAGGAAGATCCACGGGATCGCGCCGTGGCAGAGTTAGTTGATATGGGATTTCCGCCCGGAAAGGCTGCCGAAGCTCTACAAAATACAGAATCTGGTGCAGATGTGCAGGCTGCTGTGGGATGGCTTCTGAATCAAGCACACGCAGAATCACGGCAGAAATCGAGATCTAGAGCGGGATTTCCGCATGAAGAACATCCACCACGCAACCGAGAGGACCAACGACCACGTAAACAGAACGTGCCTTCATGGATGAGGGAGAGCGGATCTGAGAGACATCGCGGGGATAGCAGGTCCCCGCAGCCGCATGAGCGGGATGTGGGTGAACTGGCTGCTAGTTTCGGTAACTCGTTATTCAAAACCGCAAACTCTCTCTGGAAACAAGGAAGCAAGAAAGTGCAGCAAGCTGTTCAGGAGTTCAATCATGATGCCGATCCCAATCAACCTCGGTGGATGCGAGAAGCTGTGTCCGCTCGTGTTACAGAGGACCGCGGTGCTCGTCCTAAAGTTCCGCAGAAAGATGTACCTCGAGGGGGTGCTGCACCCGAACAGGCAGCGAATATAACGGACGAAGCTTTACTTTTAGAATCGGATGCTAGTCGACCCGCCCGTACTGCTCCTCGAAGACCTGGGTCTGTGGAGCCACGACATCCACAACCTGCACCTTTTACTGAAGCACCAAATGAGAGGAGGGAGAATAAGAACCCTTTCTTACGGCAACCGCAAGCTCAACCTCAACAACCTCAGCCACCGCAACAGCCGCGGCGACAAGAATTTGTCAGAGACGTCAAAAGCCAATTGACTCGAACTGCGTTGGAAGAGCAATCAGCACAAGCATACGTCAGCCCTGCCAGAAGGCGAAGACCACAGCAACAGCAGACTTCTCCGCCACCCACTGAGGATAATAGTATAGATTTATTGGATAGCTCAAAACCAAAAACACCCGTTCCGACCAAACCACCCGCCCAAGCTCCGATTCCGCGAGCATCGAAACCATCAACTCCTATTCCATCACGAACAAAAGCGCCTGCGCGCACAATCCCTCCAGTCTCACAGTCGGCACTCTTATTGTCTTATAAGGACCGCGAAAGTGGGAACGAAGCATATAAACGAGGAGACTATGGCGCGGCGCATGAAGCATTCACGAGAGCACTATCCCATCTTCCAAAGGATCATCCCGTAACCATACTTGTACTCAGCAATCGCGCCATGACTGCCCTAAAGATCGGAGAGCCAAAAGTGGCCATCTCTGACGCAGATACAATTCTCGCATTCATTGGACCTGCAAAGGGAGAAGGGGAGAGTATCGAACCCGGCAATGGTCAAGCTTCCAAACCGATGAAAGACTTCTTTGGGAAAGCGCTCATGCGTAAAGCCGAAGCATTGGAGCATCTTGAGAGATGGAGCGATGCCGCGCAGACATGGAAACAGGCCGTTGAAGCGGGTCACGGCGGTAGCACGAGTATACAAGGTCGAAATCGATGCGAGAAAGCAGCTGGAATCAGTAAACCAGCACCAGCCGCTGCACGACCTACGGCTCCTAGAAAACCACAGTCAACCCCTCGTACATCTGCTTTAAGCGACCTCTCAGGTCAAAGAGCAGCCCCCACGGCTGAAGCCGTAACACGTCTCCGAGCCGCAAACGAAGCCGCGGAACGAGCAGACGAGGAAAAACTGGCCCTTACCGATAGCGTCGATGCGAAAATCATGGCCTGGAGAGACGGGAAACAAGACAATCTACGCGCCTTATTGGGCAGTTTGGAGAATGTCCTATGGCCAGAATCGGGATGGAAGAGGATTAATATGTCTGAATTGATTCTTGCAAATAAGGTGAAGATTCAGTATATGAAGGGGATTGCGAAGGTGCATCCTGATAAGGTATTATTTCTCTTCTTCAGGCTGAAACTTTGAGAATCTATGCTGATTGAGACAGATTCCTACGAATGCTACCACGGAACAACGAATGATTGCAGGAGCAGTGTTTAGTACGCTCAACGAAGCGTGGGACAAATTCCGTCAGGAGAATAATCTTTGAAATCGATAACGTGAAGGAGTCAAGAAGCATATAGCGTTGCATATTGCATATTCCATACATACTTTGGCATGATTAGAGATCACTGAACATATTACCACACTTGAATAGTTATATAGATATCCAAACTCGGCATAAACCGTCTTTTATGCTTTTTCTACCCAGTATTGTATGTACATTGTACTAAGTAGGCCGCGATGGATATAACTCCCTCGCTTTCTGTTCATCTTCCTCCGACCACGCACGAGGCAATACTGCAAAGACGAGATATGAAGTATGAGTCTTGATATCTGGTTCGCTGCGATGGACCAGTCTGCCGAGTTCATAGCTAGGCACTTGCGCCATTTTCTGATCATTCCGTGGTGGTTGTTTCTGAGATGACGAATCATTTGATTCTTCAACTTTAACAACGGCTTCACCATTAGCAGCAGCAGTAGCAGCCTCCCTCTGAATCGTCTTAAACTCCTTTAACCGATTCTCAACAACGCGTAATTTCCCAACTGCCTCTTCCACTGATTTCGGATATACGATTGCCCGTCTCACGCCTTCATTATCTAGACCGACTACTTCCCTTCGAACCTCTATCCTTTTATGCATGACTTCAACCATTGATATAGACAGCCAGCCGTATTGGCGAAGCACACTGATCGTCTTTTGGACCTGTTCCATACAAGGCGAGAATGTGCATATGCGTACTGCTGAGGATGGGTCCAAAGGTGACTTGGAGCCATCCTCTGGGTTTCGCACGAGGTGTTTGAGTGCTAGCCAGGGGGCTGGTAGATCCAGAAAGATGGCGTTTGCCTTTGGTGATGATCTTTCTGATGGTTCATCGCCGAGTAAGAAGCCATCGTTGTAGACATCTCGATGCGTGACTCGCACAACGTCCTCTAGACCATGCTGTACCAGCTCTTCTTGGACCTTCCCAGCTCTGGCTTCGTGGAACTCGAAACTGCAGACTTTGCCTAGTCTTGTTTTTTGTTTCTTATGTGCTGGCCGGAGACTTTCATAACCATTGAAAACTGATCGAGCAGCGGCGTGCGTGAACGAGCCACTTCCAGCACCTGCTTCGATAATCGTCTTTCCCGGCGAGGCACGCAATCGGTGAAGAATATAGCTATAATCAGGCGTGTAAACCACCTGCGTCCGATGCGGTAGTGCCGAAGTCCACGATTCAGGCGTAGGCGGTAACAAATGAATGAATCCACTACTCGCAGTTTTCGGAGATGCAGTAGTCGCAGCAGTACTGGTAGCAGTATCATCACCGTCATTCAGAGCTGCCGCTTTTCTTTTTCCTCCTCTCTTGTTCGATCTCCTACCCGTGTTGACCTCCGAGGCTACGATTTGAGAGCCCCATGGTTGATCGATCAATGTACTGTGTGGAAATGATCCGAAGCGTGTATTTGTGACTTTTCCTTCGTCGTAGCCTAGGTTTTCGTCGTCGTGGGTTCGGAGGATGGTGGGGACTAAGGCGTCTCTTCGTAGGTGTAGGATGGCGAGTTGATCGGCATGCGAGGTTGTGCCGGGATTGAAGAAGGGGGATGGCATATCGATTGTAATTATTCTTGAGTATTTTCAGTCAATATGAATAATTTGTTATGAATAGTGTGTCACCATCAGTTGCGCAGTTGGGTTGCATCCAAAATTCCAAGTTGGTCAACTTTTTTCTCCGCAACTCACCCAAGACGGTTAGCCTCGTCTGACTCTGGATGAGCCGTCGTAACTTCAACTTTTGACTCACAGGACCTGCCCCTCCTTGCGCCATAATCAACATAAAGCCCGCTCTATCCCTTCTTTTTCTGTACTTATTCCTTCACTCTCTTTTCATCTCTTCTACATGAAATTACAGATTTCTCTGTTTTCTATACGATTGCGCCTTAAACCACAGTCCAAATCGACATTCATTCCGATCTTATTGTCCAGAACCATGGCGACTGCTCGCCAGCAGCCCGCATGGCAGCAACCCCCTAGTCACCCCGATACAAAACTGCCAACTTTGAAAATATACAATTCCTTGACCAAGTCCAAAGTACCGTTTGTGCCGATTGATCCCAATGGCAGGAAAGTGACCTGGTATGCTTGCGGGCCAACTGGTCAGTCCATGAACCCGGTCCCTAGAGAGAATGTTGCTTGCACATTAACTGACTCTACATTTTTTGCTGGCGCATAGTATACGATGACTCCCATCTTGGTCATGCGAGGAATTATGTAACGACCGATATCATTCGTCGCATTCTCCGGGATTATTTCAAGTTCGATGTACACTTTGTCATGAATATTACCGATGTCGATGATAAGATTATTCTTCGTGGCCGACAGCAATACCTTTTTAATAAGTTCGTCTCTGCGCACCCTACAATCGATGCAACCGTACTTGATACCGCCAAAGCCGCATTTAAGACCTACTTAACGAAAAATTTGCGACTACTCAACCCCGAGCTGTCACCCTTAAAATTTCAGAGCGAGGTGGAGAAGGTTTATGCGACTCTATTGAATGGAGGTCCTCTACCTGGAAACGAGAAGCCCGGCGACGAAGAAGCCAAGGCAAAGATGCACATCAAGACACTGTCGTCTGCGGCAAAGGTTATTGCAGAGGCCGAGGTCGTTCCTCCGGCTTTGAGTGAGACTTTCTATACGGAGGCACAGGACATTTTTCTTCCGTATCTTGATCAGCTTGAGGGGTCTACAATCGATGCCGATGATCACTCTATCTTCACAAAGCTTACCAAAAAATACGAAGGACGTTTTATGAAAGATTTACGAGATTTGAATGTCTTGGACCCTGATGAACTTACTCGCGTTACTGAGTACGGTCCGCAAATCGCTCAATTCGTTGAACGCATTGTGGAGAACAAATTCGCGTATGTAACATCAGATGGCTCCGTCTACTTCGATATCAAGGCGTTCGAAGAAGCTGGTTTTCCATATGCTAGACTAGAGCCGTGGAGTAAGTCAGACGGCAAACTCATTGCAGAGGGAGAGGGAACTCTGACCAGCAAGACAACCGAGAAACACTCGCTGTCTGATTTTGCACTATGGAAGGCATCCAAACCAGGTGAACCTAGCTGGTCTAGCCAATGGGGTAAGGGCCGGCCTGGATGGCATATTGAGTGCTCGGCCATGGCTTCAGATAGATTGGGCAAGACTATAGATATTCATAGCGGTGGAATTGACCTGGCTTTCCCGCATCACGACAATGAATTGGCGCAAAGCGAGGCTTATTGGAACACTCATACGCATGACCAGTGGATCAATTATTTTTTGCACATGGGACATCTCTCGGTAAGTCGAAGTGTCCTCGCTTCAAGTGCCTGTTACTAACATGTGGTTAGATCCAAGGCTCAAAAATGAGTAAGAGTTTAAAGAACTTCACCACCATCAGAGAAGCGCTTGAACGTAAAGATTGGACCTCTCGCAGTCTGCGAATTGTATTTTTACTTGGACACTGGAACGGCGGTATTGAAATCACAGAAGACCTTGTCAATACCGGTAATGCGTGGGAGGATAAACTAAACAACTTCTTCCTTAAGATGAAGGAACTTGACATCCTGAAGAAATCGAGTTCCGGAACAGACCAATCTTTGGGCGAGGCCCTTGAGTCGACTAAAGCGTTGGTCAACGAACACCTCTCTGATTCCTTCAATACTCCGGCAGCGATGGCCGCCATCTCCGACCTCGTTACAAAATTCAACTCTGTAGACAAGGCCACGGTCAATCCTGAGCATGTCGAGCAAATGGGTAAATGGGTGACGAGTATAGTCAATATATTCGGATTGAATGGATCTGCGTCACCTGATACTACAGAGATTGGCTGGTCTGGAATCGATGTGCCGGAAGAGGCGAAACCATACCTGTATCCTCTTTCTGCTCTACGCGACTCGCTTCGGGAGAAGGCGCTTTCTAAGGAGGGCATTTCTGTTGAGGATATCAAGAATATCATCGGCAGCCAAGCCGAACCTGAGACGGTAGCATCGGAGTCTGCCAAACCATATGCCAAGGTGCTATCAGACTTTAAAGATACAGTCTCCTCCCTCGACAAACCAGACGCCATCGGAAAAGAAATCCTCGGCCTCTGCGACCGTCTCCGCGATGTCGATTTATTCGATCTCGGGGTCTATCTCGAAGACCGCGAAAATCTTCCCGCCTTAGTCCGACCTGTCTCAAAGGAACTGTTACAGCTACGGGAAGAAAAAGCAGCAAAATTTCGCCAGAAACAACTCGAGAAAGAAAAACGTGAAAAAGAAGCTCTCGAAAAGGCTGAAAAGGGCCGTTTGAGTCATTTGGAGATGTTTAGGACGAATGAGTATAGCGCCTGGGACGATGAAGGTCTTCCGACTCGTGATGCTGCGGGAGAAGAGATCACCAAGAGTCGGACGAAGAAGCTTAAGAAGGATTGGGAGAGGCAGAAGAAGTTGCATGAAGCTTGGTTAGTGGCTAATGGTGCAAAGTAAAATAAAAGTCTGGACGTATTTGTTTGATGGGTTTTGGTGATAGCAGTGTTGATTCCGAGTAAACATTGCATGGAAGGCGTTTTGATCAGCCGATCGGCTTCTTGTTTTTGCTAGCTGTGTAGGTAAATTCTCAATATCATTGCTTAAATACCCCTTATAAGCAAATCTGATATCTTAACATCTGATCGAGTTAGGGTCCCTAAGTGGTTGATCGACGGTCGCCAATGACAGAGCCGACTACAGCTCTCCGCAGTGCGGAGAAGGTCATGGAATCTTTCTTGGGACAAAAACAAATGAACTTCAAACTTATCTGATACAGATACAACATCTTTCATAGCTCACAAAGTGCTCATATTTACATAAAAGCTGCTAACATATTACAGCGACTATTCCCAATATACTTCGACATACACCCATCCAAATCCTCCAGTGTTCCCCCGCACTCGACAAGCAGACATCACGATGAACGCAGCCACACAAGGCGACAAAGCCGCCTCCCTCTCTGACTGGCCCAGCGCAATAACCCACTACACAAACGCTCTCATCGAACTCCCCCGCGCTCCAAGCTACTACATCAAACGATCCACAGCCTACTCTCGCCGCAAAACCGTCGATGGGGGACCAGATCTTCAAGCCGCGCTGCGGGATGTTGAGCTTGCTTTGGCATTAGCCAGGGAGCGAGGGAAGAGAGAACTCATTATTGAAGCGCAGCTACGCCGAGCTATTGTGTTTTTCCAATTGGAACGGTACGGAGATGCGGGGTTTTTGTTTGATTTGCTCGAAGAGAACGTAGGGAAGAAAGATGGTGCTGGTGGTGATAAATCTGTGCAAGTGAAGGCTGCAATGTCGGCACAGAAAGGATCGCAGCAGAAACTGGAGAATGAGTTGTCGATTTGGAGACTTAAGATTAAAGGCAAGATTGGAAAGTTGGAGGGAAATGATGAGAAACTTGCGGTGACAGTCAGGGAGTATCCGGATATTAAGATTCCCTCTGAGGAGGAGTTGAGGAAGCGCCTTAAAGATCAGTTTTCTTCTACGAATACTGAAGTTGCATCGGCTGCAAATAGAACTACTGAGAGCACATTGGCCGTGTCAGGGTCGACTTCCGCTGCACCACCGTTTACTGCTGGTCCAGGGGCACCTACTACTACACCTGCCCCTGTATCTGCGCCAGCAAAGATTCGCCATGAGTGGTATCAGTCACAGGATTCTGTCGTTGTGACAATCTATGCTAAGAACGTCGACAAATCCAAGCTAGAGACTGAGCTCCAAGAGAACATCGTAAGTCCACGGCCTTGACATTTTGAAACTTATATCAAAACTGACTATATAAGCTATCCCTCGAATTCCCTCTACCATCTGGATCAACATACTCATTCACCCTCGATCCATTGTATGCTCCCATAGACACTACTCAGTCCAAAGTCAACGTGCTATCTACCAAAATCGAGATTACTCTTTGCAAACGAACACCAGGACAGAAATGGGGTGCTCTTGAATGCTCAGCAACGGCACCTGTTCTATCTAATCCTGCGAATACGGTCACGGTAAACTCAACTGCCGCAGTACCCATCACCCAGACACCTACTCAAATCAACAACAATACCGGTGGTCCTGCATATCCAACCTCATCCAAACACGGAGTAAAGAACTGGGACAAACTCGCTGATGACTTGACCGCGAAGAAAAAGAAAAAGGACGAGAAGAAGAAATCCGGTGAAGCACCCAACGGCGAAGAAGATGATGACGACGACACAGCATCAATCGACTCTGACTTCGGCGGTGGCGACGCAGTGGATTCATTCTTCAAGAAATTGTACGCTGGCTCTGATCCGGATACCCGTCGTGCTATGGTGAAAAGTTTCTATGAAAGTCAGGGGACGGCATTGAGTACAAATTGGGATGAGGTTGGGAAGGAAAAGGTGCCTGTTCATCCACCATCTGATAATTAATGGATTAATCCTTAAGGAGCGGAGATAAAGTATGCATGGGATGATTTCTTTGCTTCTATTGCTTGGGTTTATCATGCTTCTTTTTCCCTATTCGAGCGTTTCAAGGCATTCAGGAGTTTTGAAATTTGACTGGTTTTGCCGGATCGGGACGTGTTATGGGTATCATGGAGTCCTGATGGCTGGTTTTCTGTTCTACATCAATGAAATGAACTTCATGTCGGCTTTCTGACGCCCGCTAAATACTTAACGTGAGTCTATTGTTAGGTGTCTTAAGCATACGTAGCCACAAGGTAGACAAGGTAGACAAGGTATTCGGATTTTTATTCCAACGACAATCAATAACCATCGTCATCTTTCTGATACAAGAAAAACTGTACAAAGATAGCCATATCCAACAACAATGTCCCCAAACTACCTATCAGCCACGACAGATTGACAAGTATATACCGTCCATAAATTGCCCCAACTTCTCCCGGCTCACAGACCTCTGATCGGCAAACAGGAGAATAAGCGAATATTGATAAAACATATGTGAGATTGCCGATACATGCGAACAAAAAGAACAAAAGCGAGACACCCTCTGTTGACTTTCGTTGATAGTTGAGGAGGAGTTGTGGAATGCGTGAGCCAAGATACAGAACGGCGCAGAAATAGCCAAAAATTTGACCCAAGAGATCGAATGTAAGAGGTTCAGGGGATGGGTCGTTGTCGTCGTTGGCGGGTTTGTTGGATACACGAGAGCTTACGTACCAGCCTAGAACACCTGCTGCGCAGACGAGAATGATGGCGAACGTGTTGAGAAGAGCAGCTTGGAGGCTGGAAGTCGATGGGCGCGAGGCGCCTTGTGAGGTTTCATTCTCTGAAGGCGGAACAACGTCTATAAAAGGTGTCGCTGGAGAAAGGTGCGTGATGTCAACTTGAACAGTGCGGTGAGGCTGCTGTGTATTGGATCCGTTCGTATGAGCATGTCGATTCCCATTTTCCTGATTTAAAAGTGCCGTCCGCTCCGTCGGTTCCTCAACGTCTCCCTCCTCCAATTCGCCGTTTTGTATGTTTTCCTTCAAAATTTTCTGGCCAGAAAACCAAATCCCTCGGTAATAAAGACACTGTCCTAATAAGACAATGTCTGCAAGCGTATAATATACCGCCAAAATAATCATCGTAGGGAGTACACCCTGGAGCACTGCTCCAAGAATATTAAAGACATCGCCCGCGAGCCACACAACAATGAAAAGAAGGGACAGTCCATCTGCCGATTGACGTCGGAAATTCTCAATAATTTGGGGGGAAAAGACAACAACCCAACAGGCAATTGAGATGGAGCTAGAGTAGAGGAAAAGTTAGAAACAATATCGTCTTGAGAATAGAGAAAAAAATGGCATACCCGAGAATACCGCTTAGGGCTTCAATGTCCAGATTACTAGCTTGCGGAGGAAACATTATTTCGCCAAGAGAATATGAATTTCCTATTGTAAATTGCAGAAAAATTGACCGGCAAGTTTTCTGCATGTATTGGTCAAGTGGTATAAGTGAGTCGACCGAATTGATTATCCAATACTGGTTTTATATGACGACATGAGCCGAAGCCTGAAACCCGACACGTTATCGTGCTCTTCAATTTCCCTGACTGAGACAGATGGACAGGATTCGACTATAGAGGGTTAAATGAGAAGTTGAATAGAAAATGCCCCTCTTCGTGGCATGGAGAACTTGTCTGAGGGGTGAAGAAGGGAAGTTGACGATGGAGTTCCAAGAGAAAATTTATGTCCTGCATGTCACGTGCAGCTTCCTGATTGGGATGAAAATCTGGGGAAATTCGGCTTTCTTAGCGCGATGCTTGAACTTGCTTCTTTAGGATAAGCGCCATTTTTCACGATATAAAATTGGAGATTCGAGATTTCAACCTACATACATGAAAGGGGTACTACGAGAGAAAAAGCTACTCCGACTTGGACTTGATCAATGCAATCAGTTTGTCTTGCATGTCGCAGAAGATGTTGATGGCCTGTATATACGAGTTAAAAGAGCTCGACTGTCAAGTCCTATAAAGAAAACATACCTGCGTCAACTTCTCCTCACTTGCTCCCGCAAGATCTCGCGTAAACGCAATCCGGTATGCAGCTTCATCTTTCAAATACGATGTCTTTGGAAGAGCCAACAAGCCCGCAATGTCATTATCAAAGAATGATTGGGTAATAGGACAATCCGGGAGGGACAAAAGCTCTAACAGCGGTGGAGCAACTGTGATATGGTCTACGCCAGCGAGTGCAAGCACTTCGTCCGTTGAGGTGAGGCTCGCAGGTAGGACTTGGGTAACAGCACCGATGGATTTGTAGTATTTTTGAATTGCGACACAAAGGGAGAACAGCTTATTACGGTCGACAAATCTAATATGTCTGTTAGTCCAACCTAGAACGAAGAAAGGGTTGGTGAGGGAGTGAGACACTGACCCGGGCTCAAAGTGTACTTTGAGTTGGTTCACATACGGCGCCACATAGGTACAGCCTACCTCCGCAGCAAGGATTGCCTGGGGCATCGAGAACAGTGTCGTGGCTAGCGTATGCACACCGGCTAGTTGTAACGTTCGGCAAGCCATCATCCCTTCCCATGTGCTAGGTATCTTGATGCAGATTCTGGAAGATTCCCAGTTTGGCGCGAATTCTTTGAAGAGATAGACAATTCCTGTATGCTTGTCAGAGTGAGTATAGACTTTCGGAACGTGAATGGATCTTACGAAAAGCGTTGGCGATTGTCTTCTCTGTTGAATATGCATAGTATGGGTTGGTCTGAATGTGCATTTTCCCTTGAAGATGAGTTGTGACTTGGATAGCGACTTTCACGGTCTAGCCATATAATCAGCAACCAAGTTGGGATTAAATTGTAGAGTGACCTACTGCAATCTCAATAGCCAATTCATCAAGTTCGATACCAGCAAATCGGGGGTCCTTGGTCTCTGCCATAGATTTCAAGAGTGACCCAGCTCTGAGGTGAGACTCAGCGAGTAGTTCTTTGTGTTCCGGTTTCGATAGCTCAAAGAATGCGATTGCCTATTTTTTCTAAGAAGACGTTATGCTCAGATTATAGGTTGCGTACCTGATTAGATGTACAGTCCTGAAAGGGTCCTAATGCCTGTGCCACTATTCAACCAAGTCAGCATCACTTATAATATTCTTCCCGGCTACGATGTAATTGAAAGAGTACCTTTGGCATCAAGCGTATCACAGTCAACCACACTTCGGGTTCGAAGATAACTCAAAGCGGAGTTTGAAGTCACAGCCATGTTGCCGACTGCTCTCAGGTAGTGAATCGAGGTCCTATGATTGCTGTTTCGCAAGATCTGTAACTGTTTCAACTAGTATTCAAATATCCTGTCACCATACGCTATCTGGCCAGAGCCGTCCATCACTTGAGAGAGTAAAAGCAGGTTGTCGTTAACGCTGGCTATAATGCACCTGCAGCCTTAAGTTAGGCACTAGTATTATGTAATCATATTTATGGGTCTACAGCCAATCAGAGAGCGGGGATCGTCTCTCTATGGGGGAAATATGGGGGAACTTTCACGTAAAGGGGCTCGCTTCTACACTGGCTTGTTCTGAATAATAATAGCAAGAGGTCAAATTTCACAAATGGAAGCTAACATTTTCTCTGCCAAGGGAGGAAGAAAGGGAATTGGATAAAGACGATCCTAAAGAATGGCAACCACTCAATCTGGATTATTCTGGCGAAGGGTGACCCTTCCTATAGATCTCGTTTCTTCAGCTCCTCAATAATCGACTCTCCTACTGATATTTCTGAGACTGTGTCTGGATTACCACTCTTCTTCAATAACTCTGCAATTGTCCGCTTGATCCATTCCCGTGCCTTTGTTATTTGTGACTCCCAAAGTGCCTTCGAGGCTGCATATGTATGGGTTATATAGACGACAGTAAGGATAGTATCGCTCAATTCACTGATACGATAGTGCATGGCCTACGAATATTGATTAAATGGGAAGTTGATGCAATTGTCGAGGGCATTACTAACGTATTTCTGTTTGAGGAACTCTCGAAAGTTCGAGCTGGCGAGCTCGAAT
Source organism: Talaromyces stipitatus ATCC 10500 (assembly GCF_000003125.1). Lineage (NCBI taxonomy): Eukaryota > Fungi > Ascomycota > Eurotiomycetes > Eurotiales > Trichocomaceae > Talaromyces > Talaromyces stipitatus. The sequence continues at coordinate 1,947,389 of NW_002990116.1, forward strand.
CTGCCATCCGCTTTTTGCAAACAAAGGACTGCTTCCAGGGCATAAGCATCGGCATCATCTACATCTGATGTTGTACCAGGAATTGACCCTACTTTTTCATGTAATCTAGGCATGTCGAGATCGTTCTAGGGTATTCATGTGGGAAAGGCCATCTGATATTATTATTTTTCTACTCGCGGTCCTTGTTACTGGGAGTGAATCCTGATGAGAAGGGGCTGCGAGCATTCCGTGGGTTGCGTGTACAGATCAACTGAAGAACTTCGATAGCGTCAGCTTTATAAACTGATATGATTTGGTGTTGGGACGTGGTGCGATCAATAACCACCCAGCTCGTCCACTTGATAGATATAGACCACATCTCCCCAACGTGCTGTGCTTTCTGCTCCAAGATCCTTTCAAATGCAGTCGGATCGGCGGACTTGAGGCCTAGGTTAAGAGAATGCAGTCAACTTCGTCCAGTTTCAAAATTGTCCCTTCAGCTATCGCCTGGATGGGAAGCTGTACTGTAAGCTTCCGGCCTTTATCGGTCGTCGCAGTGATGTTGATAGTTTTTGGCAGTGAATTCAAGTCACTCTCTAATATGTAGTAGAGAGAGAAATGTGAAAAGGTACTCGGTATAAGAATGTGACGTGGAGCCTGCACACACTCTGGGTATTACACTTTATATCCCGCAACTTGCCGCTCAGATGCTTTTAGGACACGATCCTCGCTGAGTTCCACACTGAACTGAAGGCGAGATGGTGTCAACGACGCTGCCTTCAACATTTGTATCACCCTCTCTTGTGTAACGGTTCGGTTTGGATTGCAGAGTGCAGTGACCCGGATAGGACAAATGTATACCAACAGCGAAGTAAATCATGTCTGACAGGTGCAGATAGACACGGTGGGTCGATGACCTGGCAAGTAGACCATCTCTTTACTGACGAAACATCTAGCTCAGCAACTACTTATGCTGATGTTGCAGTCGGTAGTGAAAGGTAAATACCACCCTGTCTAATCTGTGTATATATGACTCTTGTGTGCTCATTAAGATACAGGAGATCATCTGAGCCCCTATCCAATGATTGAAGAGCTCGCTACAATCAATTGATGAGTTAGAGGTTCGGGCACGGCACCTGGGCAGTATCCTGGGTATGTGTGAAGTCCCTAGGTAAGATTACTGCACCACCAATACCTTTTATGTATACATGCGTGGTTGCATACCGACCTTGGCATAGTGAATTCTTCAGGGATGTTGGAATTATCAGAATCATGATTATATTAGTATTATAAGGTCATATAAGACATCATGAGAGAACCCGAGCATAATAACAGCTAGCAATCAACTTAAAACAAAGCCTCATTGCCAAACTTTTGAGAGTAAAGACCCAATGCTCGAATAGGCCAGTAGAACTTGTAGTTTGGATATGAAATCATGCTGTTTCAAGTCAGTAATTCCTCTCTTGATGTATGATTGCAAGCACTTACCAAGACATATTAAAGACGCCTTCGATTGCCTCCTGAAGCCACTCTCCGTTCGCTTGTTGTCGGGACATTAGAAGCTTGATTCCTCTACGGATAGGTTCCGGATCAGGGTAATCAGCTTCCAGCAGAGCCAGACACACCCAAGCTGTCTGGACAACTTGAGACATCTCGTGCTGGATGTAGACATGTTTTTCGCTGCTGAGATATGACTCTCCCCAGCCACCGTCTTCCTTTTGTTTACTAAGTAAGAACTCGCACCCACGACGGGAATATTCGCTCGTGCTGTACGTTTCTCCAATGCTCGAGAGACTTTCGAGCGCAAACATGGCTGCATACGTGAAGCAGATACCCCACGCTCCATACCAGCTTCCATCTTTCTTCTGGACACGCTTGATATATTCCACCGCCTTGTGCTTTGCAGCTTTTATCTCTTCAACTCGATAGTCCGGATAGAATCTGCTGAAAAGGGATAGCGCGGTGATGGATGCAGTCGTACACTCGACGTGATCGTAACTGATCATGATTCCTCCAAACACCTCTGCTGCATTAAGCCACTCCAAATGAGGGGAACCACGTCTGCTCTCATATTCACTAAAGCCACCGGTGTCATTCTGCAATAAAAGGAGACAATCAACAGAGTCTTTCAAGCGATCCGCAGAGATAAGTCTGGGATATCCATAGATCTCCTGAAGCTGCAAAGTCGATCGAAGTCCCTCTGCAGTGCAGTCGCTCACAGTATAGCCCTGAAGTTTATTGCTGAAAGGCCAAGCCCCTTTTCTATGTTGACGATAACATTTGTCTTGATTAGGGACATTTTCTCGGAGCTGGTGATTGTCCAGAAACTCAAGAGCCTTGGTCAACATGGGTCGCCATTTTGGCACATCCGCAAACCCAGCCACAGAAATGGCCTGTGTAATAAATGCCGTGTCCCAGACTTGAGCGCCGTTGGTGCCATTGCAAAGCATACCCTCATTTTTCATCCACAGGTATTCATGGAGGGTCTCGCGATGTTTCCTCACTGATTCACTCCCCTCACCGTCGTGAACGTAGCAAGCTACGAAGTTCATAGGATTGCTGACAGGAGCAAGTCCCGCATAATCTGTGTTCTCGTCCTCCATTCGAATCAATTCCCATGCCCAGTCTTCGGCCTTTTTGACTATAGAGGGCAGACGAAACACAGGCATCCATACATTTACCAGAAATGCATTGATCATGTTGAGAAACCATGTCTTTGGATAGTAGTTGTCCTCTTTAGCGATAGAGTTGCGATGTGAAGCAAAGTTGATACTTTCATAAGGCTGCGTGTAGATCTCACTTTTGAGCTGTTTTGTCATTTTATTTTCTGGAAAGGACCATCTCTTCGACCACAAAAAGGACATTGGTAAAAACACCATGCGCATGTGAATCCACCATCTCCAAGGAGCTATTGGTACCCAATCCGGCAGTAGCCTGAAGAAGTTAGAATATTGCGGGAGATTGTTCACATTACGATGCAAGGAAAACGTACCAAAGCTCTGGAGGGACTGGGTTAACGCAGCTCCAGTCCATGACACCCAGAATAGAAAGCCAGAATTTCCCCCAATGGGGCGCGTAAAGTGCGCCCCCAAGCTTGTGAGCGAGCCCTCGTGCTTTGATCATTCTAGGATCTTCTTCACTGGTTCCCAGCAGACGGAGAGTTACGTACGTCATTACCGTACCAAAGGCCGAGCTATGTCCTTCAATATGAAGTCCCCAGCCGCCATCATCCGGATTCTGCCGGGCAAAGAGATATCGCTTGATTTCTACCGCATACTCAGGAGGTATGGGTGTATTGGTGACATACCAAGTGATGACCACACCTGGTAAAAGAAACATAGGGCCACCATACTCGCAGGCCCAATGTCCACTTGGCATCTGCAGTTTGGAGAAGAATTCCAGGCCATTGGCTGCTGCGTCCAACGGAGTCTTCGCTTTTGGCAGCTCCGGGGCACCCTAATCGGATGTGAGTGAAATATTTGTATATCAGGAATTAGAAATCACGCACAGTTAGAAGTCCAAGATGGTATTTATCGTAGAAGGTTTGGGGCCATTTCTCATTTCCTTCATCACTTTCCAAATAGCGCCAAGTTAACCGGCCTTCGTTATCGTGTAGCCTCCACCTCGCATAGTCGGTTTTGTCGTCCCCTTTGGTATCTGTTGTTAGGTGGCCATTCGCGTTTGTCCGCCAATTGGCAATGGGGACGATTTTGGGTTCCTTTGCCATGCTTTTCGCTGTCTGTTTACAAGCTACAGAGCAGAGAAGTGAATGTGAGAGAATATCATTCCCCGCATTAAAAAGGAGGCAAGTAAGAGCTAGCCAATCGGAAACTCAGTTTGGCCGATCCCAGATCACATGACTCGTCAAAAAGATGCTTAGTCATCAGGAACGACTTTTTGACAGTCTGTAATTGGCCAATATGTTTTGCGCATGTAAATCAACAACGGAGTAGAATATGCAGATAGTGCGAGTGAGATAGAAGCGAAGAATGCTTTGTTTTTGAAGAGTAGTAGATAGAAGTAGAGCTTTGAAGCATTTGCAAGGTACAGACGGGAAGTATGGACTATGACAGTTAGGAAGGAACCAGGAAAGCAGTCGCTGCTGTCACCAGGACACAATCTGGGAAGGAGCTAGAGAATCGACTTCAACTCTTACAGTACACCTCGCTAGCACTAAGCCATGGATCCGTCTCTAGAGGATATTGTCCCGACTTCCATAGAGAATCCCCTTGTCCGGCAATTCTTCGACCGTCTGCAGCTGTCCTTCCTCGATGAATTCGACAAAGATGTCGCACAACCAGCAATTACTTTGAAGAAAAGACCGTCACATTTCCAACTCGCGACGCATGACAATGATCCAGAGGAAAGGATGCTGTCGAAGGAGGTCGATAGGTCTGAACGACTAATAACGTATACATGGCCAGGGAGAAGCCCTTATGAGGCCTGGAAATTTAGTATGTGGCCATGTACAACATTGTGGATGTTACTGCTGAACATAGAAGCCTGTATCCTTCGAGTCCTATCACTCATAACCGAGGCGGTTCAAGATAATCTGTTGATCACTAAGAGGTTGGTGCACCTGGCCGAATCAAGGAAGTTGTCGGCATGCTGATCTAAGGCTGAAGGAGTATCTATTACGATAACCCAGGATTGTTCGGCACCCAAGCTGTGGTGAATACAATAGTTGACGATATAGCATATACCATTGGAGTCGACAGAGCTGTTCTTCACATCGTATGCTCCCCCATGGGCGTATCAAGTATTGATTCTGATTGAAAACGACAATCCAGATTTCCGTCGGTAAGGGACTGGCAGTTGGCGCTGTCCGTATCAGGACCAAAAGCGACAGCATGCTTGACCTGACAGCTGAGGTGAGATCCAACTGGCATTTCCCCCTTCAAGGAAGCTAACAAGACTCCGAAAGGATGCTCTTATACCTCGCCTGATAGACGTCAGCAGTGTCGATATTTCTGAGGTCAAATGGGTTTGTGTCGTTGAGAAAGAGGCAGGTGCTCCCTCGAGTACGAGGGCATGATGTCCACGATCTTCTTCTAGCTGACAAAAGACAGGCCGTCTTTCGAAGACTTGTGCATAACAGGTACCATCTTGAGTCGGCTGCCGGTAAGGGCATTTTGATCACGGGCAAAGGTTACCCAGACATTTGTACACGGGAATTCGTCCACCTTATCTCAGACATCACATTCCGAAGACACAATGCCACGCTTCAGAACATTGATATTGTCCCGTCCCCAACTCCACTGCGCTTCTTCGCCTTGGTGGATGGAGACTGTGATGGAATCGCGATCATGTCCACATACAAGTACGGCTCTATGGCTCATGCTCACGCAAGTGCCATGCTCAACGCCCCGAAACTGCAATGGCTTGGAACACGAATTGAAGATGTGATCATAAAGCAGAATGGGGCTGAAGTGGAGGACGAGGATTGGGTAATGATTTCGTTATCCAACAGAGACGTCAAGAAAATTCGAAGCATGTTGATGAAGAATCCAGTGTTTGGCGAGAATGGCCCACAGCTTGACTGGAGAGTCGAATTGCAGATAATGATGATGCTGAATACGAAGGTTGAGACTGAAGTTCTGTATGGGACCGAAGGGAGTTTAGAGGGGTGGCTGGATCGTAAGATGGAGAGTCTATCTCGGTCAAATTAGCATGGCCAATTATGCTCCTTTGTAATGTCAACTTATGACATGATGTCAGCTCACTCAATTTTCAATTGTTCGTAATAAGTATACCTATGTATATACATGCTGAACCAGAACCACTCAACGTAGACTGAGGAGGCGCTCAAATCCCCGAAAATCAGATAACGCCGGCCGTAGGAAATAATGCATCAGATAATATCGGGCACAACAATAACATACCACCATGGCAGTAAGCTTCATAATAGCGCTTCATACGGTTCTTTAAAAAGATTAAAGTCCGAGACTCTTCCGGACTTCTTCTCGGACGCGTTTCTCATAGTCACCCCTCCGTTCACGCCACATCTTTGCTGCCTCGACATTCGCGGGACTTTCGTCGTTCGGTTCAGCCAACATGCTCATCACTGAGATAAGAATCTTCTCGACACTCTGGATCGGAGACCATCGCTCGGAGGCATGTTCGTAATGGTTTGGATCATCGCCAGGGGGGTGGAGAATCGATATACACACGGTGCCATTGGGGTAGACTATTCCACAAGACCACTTGTTAGCATGGACTCTAACAGAAGGTGTAAGGGGAGATATGTATACCATTAGGATGCCAAACACCACCCAAAAACTTCATCGTTGGCGGACTCAAAGGGTAATCCTTGGGAAACTTGAGCTCTGCAGCAAACACTCCTCCCTCAAACGGCGTTCCCTCGGGCCCTTGTATTAGAGCTTCCCAGTGGAACATGTCATCTTCGGTTATGGGGCCTGCGGTGATTCCTTCCGGAGGGTTGGTGGATAGATTTCTGTATTCGTGGAAGAGGCGCTTTTGCGCTACGTTTGAACCCATTGTGCTTTTTCCTCTCGTGCTTCGAATATGATGGGTGGAGATGGCTGTCTGAGTAGTGACGTCGGGGGATGGAGAGCCCGGTCTTATCGAATGGATTTCGTAAGGCGTTTGGCGGCGGCGAAAGGGGGTTGTTGTTATTTATGAGCTACGCAATCTCTATGGTTTGCAGCTCATTCGAGATACGATTTAGTCACAGGTGCATATGTCGATCAAGAAAAGACATGCCCGGAGTTGGTGATAGAAAACGGGCGGCTTTTGCCCCTCCTGAACGGTGTGGGTCGCTGATTCGCTGCTTATCCACTGCCGAACACCGAATGCTTATTCCACGAATTCGATGTTGACCAGGTGATACACTCCTTGGATAGGTGATCACAGCAGATGCGAATGCCTTGTCGGTTCTTGAAAAGTACATATCTACAGAACAAATCATGAAACCTCACATTGATCAGACAAAAAAATCACCAAGCGCCGATGAAACAAATTCAATGTACCAGAACGACCGTCTAAAACAATGCTAATCGCTAATATACTCCAAAAAAGCTCTCTCTGCCTTTGTATCAAAAAGGCGTATGGTACCTCCAATCACAGGAGACCCTTGCGAGCCAATTCAATTTTCCTAGCTGCCTCTCCAGGCGCGAACCCTCCTCTTGACACGCAAACAGCACTTCCCTCGCCCAACTCGACTTTATCCTCGACGTTCGGATGCGGACAGGGGCAATGATGCGGGAAATGAACGCAGGATAGAGTACCGGGACATAGATATCTCGTGCAATGTGCTATTCCAGTCAAGAACATTAGCTCATATCCATATAGTGTAGAGAATTATGGTAGTCAAGGAATACGTACCTCCTTCCCATGTTCTCTGATACCAGGCACTATCACTAGAAGCTTCCTGTTCGTGTGGGTGACCTTGTTGCGCACCGCCGCCTCCAAACATTTGCTCGAAGAACTGGAACTGTGCTTGGGCGGTTGAGATGAGTAGGAACAGTGTCCAGATGGCAGTCAGCGGTTTGGCGAGCATGCTGCGAGATAAGTGGACTCAGATATGTCGGAGAAGTATATACTTTAATGACTTTGTTCTCATGAATAAATCGGAAAATGATGTTCGGTAACTAGGCTATAGAGTGAATTGTCAACTTGTAGAATGAAGCCAGATATCTGCATCGCATACGACACGTGACCTGATCACCATTAGGTGGTCCGTGCTCGGGTTGCTCCCCCGAGAAAAAGTTCCGTTGTCCGCATTCACCTACATTCAAGTCTCTTCAACAGCACCATTGCACCTGGACCGCGCGCCATTATCGGCCCTTGTGCTCCCAGGAGCATCTTCCTATAATACTTCACAATGCAGCAGAGTCTCAGGACGTCATGGCGGATCCTGGAACGCTCCTCGATTCTATCCAGTCTTTCCTCGTCAACACTCAAAACGAAACCTACCATCTTCTCATCCGTATCAAATAAGTTGACAGCAGCAACAAGGCCCTCAATTTCTAATTATATCTTCCCAACCGCTCTCCAAGTCCGATACGCTTCTCACGCTACCCAAGGACGCGCCAACGCCAAAGCCCGCGATCCAGCCGGTAAACGTCTCGGCGCCAAAAAGAGCGGCGAACAATACGTCGTCCCCGGAAACATCATCTTCAAACAACGAGGCACAAAATGGTTTCCTGGGGAGAACTGCGGTATGGGTCGAGATCATACGATTTATGCCACTGAAGCAGGGTATGTGAAATATTATCGGGATCCGGAATTGCATCCCAAGAGGAGGTATATCGGTGTTTGTTTTGAGAGGGATGGGACTTTGCCGACGCCGAGGAATGCGCCGACGAGACGCAGGTTGAATATGATTGCTGTTCCTCGTGTGGAGGAACCTGTGGCTGTGGAGCAGGATCTTGCGGCAGACGTGGAGGGAGACAGACCGAAGGTGTTTGATGTTGAAAGTGCTGTGAGAGCAGGTCTGCCGGATGTGGCCAATTCTCTACCGCTTCGTCCTGGATATATGTATCGTGAAGCCAATTGGCAGATTGGAAGAGCTGGTGATAAGGCTGGTATCACTGCAGAGAAGTTTGACCGCAAGAATCGATGGTTGGCCTGGAGAAAGAGACAGGCTCGTGCCCAGCGTGCTGCTCAGATGAAGAGCTTGAAGGGCAAGAAGAAGGCTGGCAAGAAGGGCAAAGGCAGGTAATCGCTTTTCTAGGATGTGGTGATTCTTGTTCTGGTATAGGCGTCTATTCTCTCCTACATTGTATTCTATTTGTTATAGCCACCATCGGGCGAGTTACCAAACCCTCGCTTATCCCCCTGTTATTCAGCTTTACCCTCGACTTAAAGGATCATGTAGATTGGTCTACAAATGTATCATACGACGACCGTTTCAAATTGTACGAAATCTATCAATTTTTTTATATCAGTAAATACTCATGTCTCAGTAAATGGGTCGGGTATCTTTTTTCAATAAAACAAACATTGTGTGACAGCGAGTACATCGAATAAGAAGTAAACGTAAAAAAGCAAATCTATTTGCAGATCTTCCCCAATATCAAACTCTGACAGACGAGGTCATTGCTCATGACTTGTGGGAGCGTCTCATTAGATTCCAGGAACAAGGCGGATCGCTTCCTTTTTTTGCTACCAAAAGAGACCTCATAAGGATCACCACCTACCAATACCTCCGCTGCAGCTTCATCGGTGTCGTCAACATACAGCCAATCCCATCTGGGCTGTTCCCCTTGCTTTTGTGCATGTTTCCGGAGAAGTACCTTGGCCGCTTTCAGATCAAGAACACGTGCAACCCTCGCGGCTCCCAGTGCATACATCAGGAAAATATAAGCTTTGTGTCTTTCTTCTGTTTTGCCGCGTCCCAGCACCAAAAGTACAGATTGTCCGTCGAGTAGTTTTGCACGTCCATCGAATGTTTGCGAAAATAGAGCCTTGTCCGCAGCGACTGGAGTAAGCACCCGAGATTTGATGGCTCCATAAAGGAAGCTCGATTCGCCAGCGGGAAGAAGGTAATGATCCCAGCTGAGAATACGATTCTGCTCCACACAATCTTCAATCCACCTTCTAGAAAGACAAGGTAAATTGAGAGCCAGAGCTTGCATATATTTGGCACGACGAGAGTGTTTGTCGGCTATCAAGCAAGCAAATCCTGTATTTTCATACTTGGATGCCACTCGAAAGTCTATTGCTTCTTCAGCAACTTCACTTTGTGACAAAGCCTCTGCCTGCGTAACAGCAGGCGGGCTAGATGGATATTCAAACAGTTCTTCAAATCCATCTTGGAGGATCTGGCCACCATTCGCGGATATTAACTTGACAATCCGGTTCTTATGCGCATCCTGGTCGCCCAAAGAGATAGCAAACACCATACCAGAGAAAAGGCCTAGGCGTATAGTAAGATGGGTGCGAGAAAGCCTAGACGCTGGCGATATCGGTGTTGAGACACCACGACTTGGTGTTTGGAGAATGCTCGGGACCGGCTCTGCTTTCTCACTGATAGTAAAGGAGCGACCTTTCATCTGGTTCCATAATATCATGTCTAAATAGATACTATAGATTGGAACTTCAATGGTCTGCTCGTTCTCCAGCTGACCGCCACCCGGAATGCTCTTACGCTGTTTTGGGGAAACGATAACTGTCGAGTATCCGTAGATATCCGTAACAGGTAAATAACCAGACTCGTTTCTCTGTGTCAACTCCTCAGGTTTCAGCTGCTGGGAAAATCCGCGGATGATATGGGTGACTTTTGGCACCGTAGGGAAATCAATTTTGATAGCGTCTCCCACACGCAGTTGTAATTTCTTGACAGATCCAAGAGCAATATCTACAGGTCCGCTATCTGCAAAAGCTACCACACATCGTTGTGGCCCACCCGCATGCATGAAAGTGGCAGGATAGTAAGCACGTTTGCGACCGTTCCAGAAGGCCAATACCTGATTTGGAGCAATAATAGGCTCTTCTGGCTCTGGAGACTGGATAACGGATGTGAGGTTCTCGGCCTGCGACACGGAAACTGATAACTTCGTTGAAGAAGCAGCAGATTTTTCTGGGGCTGTTTGAAATGGTTGAACGTCGTTGGAAGCTGTCCCCTTGGCTAATTGTTGTGAATTGCATGTAGGTGATTCGTTCTCCTGTAGAGGATGGGGTTCCGAGGCCGATTCCTGCGGTGGGAGATGTTCAAATGACTCGGAAACGCTAGGTGCAGAAGTCCTCTTGCGGACTCGAGGTGATCCTTCCATTTCATACATGTCCTCTCCAAGCCGTGACGGCCTAGCATGTTGACGACGAGCCACAGCTCGCATAGGTGTGACGCTCGGAGACTCTGGTTCCTGTAGGTATTGGTCTGGAGGCACAGATTGTTCTACATACAAAGTCCGTGTTGATTCAACGTTTTTCAGAGGAGATGAACCGTAATGTGGGCTGAGATAATCTGTAATTTTTTGAAGCCTTTTTCTAGGTGTACGGTTACGGCCTTCCAATATCCTGGAGAAACCCTCATCATCATCATTGTCGAAAAAGTCATTGACATCTATGGTATCCCCATGAGCAGACTGAGGTGACATATCAGCGGATAGCTCTGACAGTGTTTTTATAGAGCCCTTGTCTGGACTAGAGCCGAGAAAAAATTTTGGCTTCTCTGTATTGGAGATCCTTGTGGCTAGTAGGCCGCTGTTCCGTTGCCGGAGATGGCGTTGAGGAGGGAGGTCATCATCATCATCTTCTTCAGTCTCCTGCATCACAGGAAGTTGATTGAGAGGGCCTAGGGTCGAAACAGGTGGCTGACTGCGATGCGGGCTTGACCCTGGAATACTTGTTTCGGGAATAGTGTCACATCCAGCTTTGTTTACCGGAGTGTTTGCAACAAGTGACGGTATAGAGGATGGTTTCTCTGTGCCATTGCGGGTTGAAGATCCCTGGTCGTTGGAAGATGCCTGATGCTGCGCAGGCCGAGTTGGAGACTGCACAGACGCAGTTGGTCGTGCATTTTGTTGCGGAGATTGCTTGCTAGGTGAGAGAGGAGGCTTTTGTTCTGCAATACGTTGTCGGCGCTGCCTTTTCGTGGGCGGCGACGAATCGTCATACGATGACCGGATATGTACAGACTCCGATTGAGATAAAAGACTTGTAGTTCTTTTATGTTTCAATGCTCCTTGACTGGATGACGGTTGAGAATCTCGCACGTTAATCACTTGTTGCAAATTTCTAACGCAAGTTTCGCCTGCCGGCTCATGAGATTCTGCTGGGGGTGTCTCGATCATCGTAGAGTCGTTATGCATGTCCAACACCTGTGACAACCGATCATGTGCGGCAGCAGTTGCATGTGCCGTGTCTGTGTATAGTCCAACATGATTCTCCTTGTCTTCTTCGGACGAGGATGGAGCGTGCCGAGTTTGGCTGTGGGGGACTACTGCAACATCTTCTCTATCCGTCTCTACTTCGCTCACATCCTCACCGTTGAGGGGACCGGAGGGTTCTTGTGTTTCGTCCGCTTCCACTGAGACTTCTCGACTTGCAGCCTTAGTCAAAGAGGTTGACGATTTAACGCCGGAATCACTGGAGAATCTTCCGTGAGTTATAGACGCAAGACGCAGACTGGTTTCATGGTCAATATTCCTTCTGCGGTTCGAGCGTTGAACAAGACTTGATTCTTCTTCGAAGTCCTTGTCAAACGGTTCTTCGGAGTCAATATTTTCAGCCGATCTAGTCCGTCTCTCTTCCCTTCTCTGATTGCGCCGCTTTTGTGACTCGTCCATGGAGACGTACGAAAAGGGATCGGTGTGAGTTCGAGTAAAATTAGCTCGGGGTGTACGGGAAGGAGAGGATGTGTATCCATTCAAGGGACGAGCCTGGATAGGAAGATCAGGAGAAGGACGATCTGACAGCGGCCCAGATGTTAATCTAGCTGCAAAGGGCGAGACGGGCGTCTGAGTTGCCTTGAACAGTTGGCTGAGAGGGAGTATTCCGCCGCTGGAACTGAAATCGGCGGCAAGAGGGTTCCGAGGAAGGGAAGGGGTCGTGGCTGCCATGTTGGGAACGTCACGACTTTTCTCCGCAGTGATTGGAGTTGTCAAGAAGCGCTGCGACTCCGGGAAGACGTTGAGGCTTGGGAACTGTGAAGGAGACGACTGGCCATCTTTTGAACTATCTACCTCGTCGTCCGAGCTATAATGTTGTGCGGCCGCTGCTTGTTTATTCGGCTCGAAATCGGCTAACAGATCGATATGGCCTGTTTCTCCTTCCCTTACAGTCATCTGAAAGGATTCCTGGCCAGCACTATGAGCATCTGAAGAACCAAGTTCGCGGGCTTGTGAGGGTTGGAAGGATTTTCCTCGCGATATAATATTCTCATAGATTGATTGCGAAATAGGTTGAGTATCGCCGGTACCGCTATCTCCCGCACTCATCTTGGGTGTATTCGACTCAGGAACGCTGCTCAAAAGCTCTTCTTGTGAATTTAGGACTCGCTCAGTAAGCTCGTGCACATCGTGGTTCGTGGATGGAACAATGTGAACAGCCACAACGGACTCAACAATTTTCGCACGAGAGGGGCTCTGGCGGAGAGAAACACGTTCTTCGACGTTTATACGACGGTCGGCCGTAAGAGGCGGCTGAAGGTTGAGAGACGAAGAAATCTGAGATTCAGCCTCGCTGACAAGCGCTTGAGACACATCAGTTTCCTAAAAGCGTTATATTGGAGTTAGCGCGTTTAACCAAGATGCCGGACGCCACCGTTATGCCAATCACCTCGACGCGAGACATACATCGAAGCCTAATGCAAAACGTTTTAATTTTGCTATATCTAGACTGTCCTGTTGAGAATCCATACTCTAATATGACTGATCAGGTAAAAAGGACATTGTGGAGTAGATTCGTTCGAAACGATATATGCATCCATTGATTCCATTCACTCACAGCGGAACATCATGACGCGAAACGCGTAACTGCACGTGACAAGTTCGTGCCTGGACTCTGGTGGGGCCCTAATATCACCCCATTTGGCTAGCGCGACTTACATTAAAAGGTATTGACTATAATCCTAACTATCTCAGAAACTGGGTATCATGCTATCATACAGTCATCATGCATTTATGTACAGACCAGAAAATTGCATATGACGAAACAGATCGCATCGATCAATCTCGCGACCGATTAGGCAGCCAGCGCCGAAGGAGAATCTCGCGTACTTTGTACTGACGAAGAATCCCTCCTAAATTCTCCCACGACGAAGGCAGCGGGGGTGGCACATCAACAAAACACAGAACAAGTGTTTTCTTAACTTGTGCCTGTACACGGTTTACGCCATGTAGCCACCACCAACTCCGCGACTGCTTCTTGGTCGAGTATTCTCTGAGTTCGGGTGTAGATTCCCAGTATGGATTTTCATAAGAAGGTAGAACGAGGACGGCAAATTCTGCGTGTGCAAAGACCGGTCCACGGTTGTATAGTAGGTAGTCGGTGCCAAATTTGACACCGGATCGAACGACCCAGCCAAGAGAACGGAAGTGGTGGTAAGCAACATAGGAGATGAGGAATGGATCATCCGGAGAGATCGGTTCTGTATCTGACCGGGCAGGAAATGTGGAGTTCTGGGTGAATAATTTGATAAGAGATGGTGTCGGGATGATCGTATTCGTGTCTTGGTCAAATACTTGAAGAGCTCCCAATCCATACACAAGAAAGAGAGCCTCTTCGTGAGTAAGCTGAAGATGCTCCTCATTGATCAACACATTCTCGGCAAGTTTTGTGGAGTCATATATAGACTCTTGTGGTTCCGGTGTGAATTTCTTCTCTTCCACGACCGGCGAGAATCGAACAGTCTTGGTTGTACTTGACGTTTCACCGGACGAGACAGTGATCTTCTCGACGGACCCATTCGAGGGACCGTTTGTGTGCTCCTCAACCGTTACAACTTCGGAAGCAAGAGCAAGTCTATCAGCAGATCCATTAGGAAAGCCATTCATGTGCTCGCCAGCAGAGGTAGCCAGTTGGTCTGATGAGCGGGAAGCACCCGCTTGAAGCCTAGCTGCCTCTTCCTTTAACTGCTGAGCAATAGCCTCTTGTTCTTTCCTCGCTCGTTCAAGTTTCATTTCACGACGCTCTACTCTTCGCTGACCCGTTACTTCCTCGTTCGTCTTCGTGGCTAATAGACCTCTTCTTTTCTTTTCCCGCTCAAGCCAGCTAGGCTCACTTCTGCTCAGGTTACCTCTACCGAAGAAACCCATCTCCCATAGGGCTCTCATGGTTTTTGGATCCGTGACTTGTATGGATGAGGTAGATGCATCAAAATAAGCGGAATATATTTCTTTCTTTGGTGGAGAGACTAAGTATGTTGTGAGATACGACAGGAGGACACTAATGACAGACAATGGGTTGTGGGGGATCAGAGGTGGTAATGGATGCACTGCAACAGGAAGTGGGAAGCGATGAATATGCTTGTAGTTGGGCTTTGCTGGTCGAGGATGCTTGTCCTTGCCGCCGGCTTGAAGCGGCCGGGCAGGCGAGTTCACCGTATTTGAAGCCATGGTTGTTCTCCAATCCCTACCTAATATCAAGTCAGCTTGAAGTGAATCACACAATATAACTCAGTTGCACATGCAGATATAAATTGAAGGATTCGCTTTGCTCAGATACCGTTGTAGTCTATAATCAAGCGCCAGCATTGACAAACAGCAAGAAATCAAAACGCTGTAGGTCTAGGCATGTATGATAAGGTGTCATCACCGAAGCAAGGGCAGTAGATCACTGTTCGAAAAAAAAAAAAATATAGGTAGCTTACCAGTTATGGCATGATGTTGGGAGCAATGCTCCCTAGAATGGCTGTACTTTGGCAGTATTCGTTAAACAATTAGGTTAGTACATCATCCTTATGACTTTTCGTCTGGATATCATATAATCAATGAATTCCAAGGCTCGAAAAACAGAAATATCGTTGTCAACAATGAAAGAGGAATGAATAAATAGAGAAGAAAATCAGAACAGAAATTTTCGGCTTGACTAAAAATTATTGTCAGCGCTTCCCGGACCAATGATATGCCGACTTCGAGGAGCTAGCTGGGCCTGGCGGGCGGTGAGTGAAAACACCAAAAATTTCTCCAACAGTCGATCGAGAAATTTACCTTGGAATCGATAGTGATCGAATATCGTGACTTGCTAGCACTCGTTAAGAATAATTCGTTACTGGAAAATATATCACATCCGCCAAAATGCATCTTATGGTACGTCCACATATTTAATCTGTCAGACTGGAACAATGGCACTAACGCTAAGACTTATATTATAGTACACTCTCGACAAAGATGGCAAGCGTATCTGTTCGTCTACCATCCACAATCACAGATATGAAACAATCTTAATGGCATAGACTAACGTAGAAAATGATACAGATACGCTGAAGAAAGTTCTTCATGGTGAAGTCACCAAATCCGCACACCCAGCACGATTCTCTCCGGATGACAAGTACTCGAGGTGGGCTCTCAATTTACCTAAGGACCAGATGGAACAAATTCGCTAATAAATGCTATTTTCGACGATATAGACACCGAGTCACACTGAAGAAGCGTTACAGTCTCCTCCTCACACAACAACCAGACAAAGTGGCCGCTAAGATGTAAAGAAGCTTTCTATATTGCGGAAATGGGAAAATCAATGGTGTGTCAAAAGGCTACGATGTGATACCTTTTCAAAATATATGGCGAACGGTGTTTTATTTACTTTGGGGTGTTGTTTAAATTCTGGATTCGTGGTTTTTGATATCTTGGAGGAAGTGTATAGCTGAAATCATCTTTTTGAAGACTGTCGGTATGACATTGCTTATGTTTCTCCGTACTTTATCAGTGCGGTATCTATGTACCCGTAGGATTCGTCAAATCGTAAATAGAAAAGAGAAGAGCGACATATGCTTAGAAAGTGTGTATATGATCATGATCCTCCCAAACGCCATCATAATGCAAGACCATGCACGATCATCGTCTTCTCGAATTAACGTTACGACCGGCTCCAACCTTGACTCGGCCACCCGATCTATGCCGCTCGCCAGTCAAAATTCCAGGAAGGTAATCCTCATCCATAAGATCACGCTCTCTCCGTTGCTGACGCTTTTCATCTGTCACTGCACGCACATACTCCTTTTGATCCTCAGCGAGAATGAGACCTGTTCCCCAACCGCCTTGTCCACCGCCGCCTTTCCATTTGCCATTTGCAGATCCATGTATTGGCTTCGGCACGCTGAATACATTTCCTCGGTTGTTCCACTGCATGTTCTTCTTGAGGTGGAGTTTGAATTGGCCATTGGCGTCGGTCGAGCAGGAGACTCGAGTAAGAGTGTCTTTTCCGCAACGAGGACAGAACTGTTTATTCATTTCTTTTGTGATAGAGAAGCATGCATGGCAGCGCTTGACGAATGTCCTAAGGTGACGGATCCTTTGGAGTGTCGTCGTTGATAAAAGATTCAAGTTCATTTGTAAAAGAACATTTTGACACTAGGGGAAAATCAGCACATGTAAATCTTCTCCTTGTACGGGAAAAAGACTTACTGCAAAATCAGTTGTCATAGTAGCGACTTGCATAACTTTAGGTTCTGGTGTTGCCGATAAGCCAGCTTCTTCATCACGAGCTTGCTTCTTCTTGATATTCGAGGGTGTTATCCATTCACCACCGCCATCGGAATCTTCGCCTTCTTCTTCGTCTTCAACAATTTCAACAGAAATGTCTTCTGTGCCATCTTCTACTGTAGTACCGACAATGGGAGTAGTTGTCTCAGGTACAGCTTCAGTTCCCTCGTTGCTTCCGGTAGTGTCGTCTTTGATTGTAGTTTCGGCCAACTCCTCAGCGACTTTACTGACGTCTGCTGTAGACGTTTCACCATTTATTTCTTCTTTTTCCTTTGTTTCTTCAGTAGCCTTGTCAACCCCTTCCTGGGCTGTAGTATTTTCCGCCGCTGACTCTCCCTCCTTAACCGGAGGCTTCCCATTCACTCTTTTCTGTCCAGGCACACTCCTCAACCTCCAATCACCACCATTCTTCTCACACTCAATTTCATACGCAAGCGCCAAAACTTCAATATCGACTTTACTCAACACAGCGCGATCTCCAGTCTTGCGCGCAAACTCGCTTATCACTTGCACACTTTTGGGTGATGGTGACCTTTGCTTCAAGAATGGGAGGTATAGCGTCTCAAATCGAGATCGGGCAACAGGATCACGGATTTCGCCTACCACTGCGGGAGTAGTCACTAAATCTTCGGCTTGGGCAAGTAATGTCGATAGCGGGGGAACGTTTTTCAAGATGGGGCCGGCGTCGAGCACGATTGTGTGCACCGGTTTTGTCGGTGCCGGCTGTTCTGCCATGGTGCGATAGATATTTAATTTCTTCTTATAAAATTCGAAATATCATCGGAAGAGATATACAATCGTGTAGTGGAGGAATCGGCAAGTTGTTGCTCGTAGAATTTCACCAACTTTTTCTGTGGATGGTCCGTGCGCTTATCCCTTATCGGATGGTCTATATCTTATCGGCGATTTCCTATTTGGCGTTTCTACAGCCCTATGTTCGCCATTTCTAGTCTCTTGTAAACTGGACTAAACATTAATTATTGGTAAAATAACGCTTGAAAGGTTGGGGAACGCGCACCGTAATACTCGAATATGACTTGTTGACAATTCAAACGTCGGAAACTGACCAATGATGTGGCACTCAGTGTTAGTACGATAGAAAAGTAGACGGTCTTTCCCACCTACCGATCTCCTATAGCTTGTCTGATATCAATACTCCTTTGCCAAATTCTATTAACATGTCAAAAGTAGCTAGGATAACTATTTAATTGTACCTGAAGGCTATCAATGACAACTCTGACGAGAAAGTCGCAGAATCTGTAAATCGATATCTTCAAACTCACTGGACTCATTGTATACTTCGCGTAAAGCAATATAGAACACTCGACGGACTATTTTGCACCGTTTTAAGTACCGCTTACCATCTACAGATGGTTTTCGTTCAAGGTAACTAGCCAGCCTTTGATACTCGAGCAGTTCTAAAGATCAGACGACATCATGCGCTTCTTTCATAGCTAATCCTTTCACGATAGCACAATGACCCAGGCGTAGACAGGGCGTAAGGAAAACCTACTGGTCTTCGAGCTTCTAGGCTCATAGAAGTGTTCTGCAGACTCTGTTAGCACCCACGCGTATGACGTGCCTCCTTCGCGGTCTTTTCGTTTATTTCATTACCAAAACAGTACACACAGCATATTCTTGCTACTTGAAGCTGGCTTCAACAGTCTCTTTTTTATCCTATTGGATACTTCTGACATTACCAATTCTTTCCTCAAACATTTCATCTAGACAGTATGAGCACTCCTGATACTCAGGTGCTCTCCATGGGACACGAAAGTACCCATTCAATAATTGCTGGCCTGGTTCTCATGGGGGTAGCAACTCTTCTGGTCGCTGTTCGCTTCTATACTCGACGCCATATTATTAAGGCCGTGCAGTGGAGCGATTGGACTGTGCTGGTTGCTTTGGTAGGTATGCCCTACGTCTAATGCTTTTGAATATCATCTAACTTCAGAATGTTGGTAGATGCTTTCCATGGCTTTCGTTGGGATTTTCATTACTGGTAAGTCCCCTATCGTGCTTGATATTGGTCGTCAAGCAGATCCAAGCTGATGATGATTTATAGCTGTCTTATATGGCATGGGATTGCAGGAAGCAGAGATAACCACGACTGATTTCAACAGACAAAAGAAAGTAAGTAACATCAATTCTTTTCTTCTACCAGAAACCATTGCACGCACTGATCATCAACCTCATCAGCTCTTTTGGGTCAGCGTCCCGTTCTATAATGCCGCCATGGTAACCGCCAAGGCATCCATTATCATCCAATATTTCCATGTTTTCCCAACGAAACAGATGCGCATTGTCTGCTGGATGGTGAGTACCATTCTCACCATCTATGGGGTATGGTCCGTTCTGAGCGCGTTCTTGAACTGTATCCCTGTCGCGAGCTTTTGGGACTCGAGTACTGAGGGTCACTGTCTCGACTACAAGGGGCTTTGGTACTCTAATACGGCGCTGAATATCGTTACGGATGTGGTAATTTTGATTATCCCCGTTCCTGCGCTTGCGGCATTGGATTTATCATTGAGGCAGAAGGTTGGCCTGTGCTGTGTTTTTGCAGTGGGTGGTTTGTAAGCTTTTACCCCTTTTGTTCATGCATCTGCTGGGACAGTAAGTACTAACTTATTGGCCAATTTCAGTGTCTGCATTACCAGCGTCTTCCGTCTCCTTAGTGTAATCGCACTCGTCAGCTCAAATGGCCGTTCCTGTAAGTCTCCTCATCAATGATTCAGAACCGAGACTTACATATGCCCCACTCTCTCCTTAGATGATTGCCTCGCCGTAATGATGTGGTCTGCCATCGAATGCAATACCGGAATCATATGCGCATGTCTACCAACACTCCGTCCAGCCATCGTTCGTCTTTGGCCTGCGCTATCCGGACTCTTAGTCTCACGCCGTCAACGCAGTAGTTCCGATAGCATAACATCTTTCTACGGCGGTAGCGAGAACAGTGCTGCCCTCTTTGGTCGCGACGTACACATCACTACTAGGGGCGTTGAATCTAATCGGGGATCTGTCGTCAAGGCCAAATCAGGGACAGATAGTGACCGTGGAAGTGGAATGCAGCAGGCTCCGAATGTTAGGATGGTGCCGATGCCGGGGAATGGGTTTGCACAGGATCTGGCGCGGAAGGGCTCCTTTTTCGAGCAGCAGCAACAGCGTCCTAGCAGTTATGTATGAGAGTGGGAGTTTGGTGTGGCAACGGGAGGATAAAGTATTTCTGATTATGAGTGATAGCGGAGTGAGTCGTGAGAAATGACGACAACGCTGATGATCATGATGATGTGGCGTGGAGATTTGGATTAGTGGAAGATATGGCCAGTTGGGAGGATGTGTGGGTGGGTTATCGGAGATACTGGCTAGTGGTATAAGCGGCTCTGTATTGATAGAAGGGTAGTAAGCGAGATAACTTGAATAAATTGTAACTTCCCTGAGCAATCGATAAGATAATAGAGCGTAGATGATAGGCACATCTATAACCATGATAGTATTCAATTCTAGATTCGAGCCGTTCTAAGAATAGATCTATTCGAACATCAGGAGAACCACGAACAATGCTGAAAGCGAAAAAGAGAACTTCTCAATCACATATAACACATTCAAAGACTTGGAAAGTTCTTATCAATCTCCTCAAAATGGTCAAAAAAACCCTTGAACAACTTCACGCCCAAACCCGGATCCAAACTTCCCGTTGTTGCTCGAATGCTATGCATGCTTAATTGCGGAATGCCGGCATCGATGGTCCTCAATCCAATTTGAGCGCTGGTCATAGGGCCAATAGTGCCACCTGATCGGGAATCGTTTCTGATCTGGAAGATTTGTAAAGTTGAACCCGACTTTTCGGCAACTTGTTGAAGGATTGCATGGCTCACTGCATCGGTAGCCATATGTCCGTTGGGATCTGCGGAAACAGTCACACCGACATTCAACCGCGGCATGTGGTTCTCCAGGTAGGCGTTAAGGTAGTTGGGATTCACGGCATGAATGACATCAGATGAGATCAAGAAACTGTTGGCGATAGTCTGGTTGTAAAGGTTTGGTCCGTAGTTACCATCAGCAAATGCCTCGACGATACGCTCGATGACGCTGCTCAGATAAGTTGACCGTGCACCTTGACGGAGGAGAGAGCCGACTTCCTCATCGTCGAACATGCCAACCAGCTTAACCAAACCCGGTGAAGTCGAGTCGGGAGAAGCGAGGAGAGCTTCCTGAGCTGCGAAGCAGCAGAGTTTGTCGTCAATACGACCAGCAAAGATGAAATCTTTCTCAAGACCACCGAGTTGTGCCGGTTGGCTATCAAAGAGCTCCAACTCCCAGTTGATGATACTGCTATAGTCGGTAACACCAAGTTCTCCCGCGATGATCTGAACTAGTTTGGGAGGTTGAGTGGCTGCAAACGTGCCAGGCTTAATACCGTCCAGCTTCTCATCAGAGCCAGATGGGCTACCAAATAAGTCGGAGTTATCAATTCCGATAATAGGAACCATATTGGTTTCAGGGTTAGCGGCCGTGGAGGCTGTGCCAAAATGGGGAGCCAAAGTTGGGATACGAGCGATGGGCCAGTCCAGCTTGACCAGCTTGGTCTTTATCACACCATCTGTGCCCTTTACCAGGACACGACCACCAATGCCCAAGTCGCGATCCCACCAGGTCTTGTTCAGGGCACCGGCATATGGAGCAACTGCTAGCTGTTTGAATCCAACCTTGGTCGGCAACGTTGGCACGGGTTTCAATTTGGCGGTCAACGCATCGATGTGTCCGGCGACCAGACCAATACCATTCCCACTCTTATACCCGGTACCCACGACAAAGGCGATCAGCGAACTGTCATTGCGAGTGAGGTAGTACTTTCCGCCGCGCTTCAATTCGGATGTCCACGTGTCTCGTTCGGATAGCTTCGTGTACCCCTGAGCTTCGAGCTGCTTGCTGAAATGGTTCACAGCATGAAAGATAGTAGGATTTTTGCTTATGAAGTCAATAAATGGCTGGGTGTAAGCTTCTGGAGAAAAGCTGGTGGCCGATTGCTGTGGTTGCTGCGGGGAAGCTTTCGGGCTTGGTTCCTCCACAGCGACAGGCTCGGATAGCTGCAGGCGCGAGACCGAGGAGTGAAGGGATGAGATTCGTTGCTTCGTCATGTTATATGTACTTTAGGGTATGCAGAATGAAGGAACTAGAGCTGGTAGTGATACGTGTAGTGAATATAGGGAGCAGTATTTGTAATCGGAGAGGCATGCGAAGGAGTAAACAGAAGGGAGGCAGCCAGGCACGGGAGGAACTGTACCTTACCTAAAGGCTAACCAAAGGCCCCATAACAATGATAACATCGGCCTCCTATCAGCTGCCGTAGTCACACGGTCTCTTATCTTATCAGCTGGTCACGTTGCTACGATAGCCCTACTATGTAATTACGTACTCCGATGCTTAACGTTAGTTAACTAAGTTACTCCGAGGCTAGTTATCTAATGCAAGGTACACGACTATTGTCTATCAGACTGTGAGTTATGGAGTTTTGAAAAGAAATAGAGCTCAAAAAAGTTCTTTCAAGGTATTTAGAGACAAAACAAACATGCCACACCGTGTCTGCACAGCTTCATCGGGCTCAAGGGTCATCTCATTCACGTCGAGCCAACAATTGCATTCCAATTAACTATTCCATCAACACAATCAGCCGTAATAGCTGGTCCCGTGGTGTATGCAACTTCAGTCCGATTTCTCATAATCCAGAATTTCGTGTTACCCGTCTGCCCGTCAAAGGGTACCTCGAACGTACTCAATCCGGCCCGATCTGCATACAAGCTAGTTATGTTATTACTCCCAATCTGTACACTAATCCAACTTGGCTCCTTGACCAGGACAGCAATGTAGATTTTGTCCTCCGCAAGGGCTGCTGGGTCCATTGCTTGTTGACCCTGTTGCGGACAATTACCAGTAGTACCACCATTACTACCGGATTGGTTCGGGTTGGGTCTGTACCAGTAGACCAACGTGTCTCGTGCAATGCGGATTCGGGATCTATCACCAAATTTGTATGATGCAATAAAGTATGGCAGCAATTCTCGCCATGCGTCGTGGTGATTGTTCTCGACGTATCGTGCTGCTCCTTGCGGTATACCATCGGCATGAACGGGACCGATGTAGTGCGATTCACCGTAGTCATTCCACGAAATAATCTGAACCAAATCTGGCTGGAAACGATAAATCTGTTCCCATCGCTCTGTCCAGAGCTGAGCACCTTTCCACAACCAATTCTTGTTCCATTGGGAAAGATTCGTATAAAACCACGGCGAAACAGGCATCATATATGGTCTACCATGGGTAGCGTTTTTCCACACTCGATCACTATAAAGCGACTTATTATTGGCACCAGCAGGCCACGCATCCCAACTGAAGAATCCGTCCACGTTATGCCGAACTTCTGCAAATCGCTGCGGCCCGAGACTCGTCCAATCCGGAATGGCAAAACAGCCTGTCTTGTTGCGTATACCAGGCCAGTCGTTAATATTGGCCACTCCTTCAAATGTTGAAACAAGTGGTCTGCCATTGTAGTAAAATTGCGCCGGTGACTCCTTGTACTTGTTGATGGTGTCGACCACTCTATCCACTGGCCAAGGACCGCCGGACAGATAATCAAAGGAAAGAAAAAGGGAGAAATCTCCGACATTCTCAGCTGCAGCATATGCTTTTTGTAAGATATTCTCTGTATTTGTGTCTTGTTGGGCTATGTTCAATGCAAATCCGTCGATAAGCGAATGTTTAGCTAATCTGATTTCTGATTCCCATTGATCTTGTGTGAGAGATGCCGCGTTGCCACCCTAATATAGAGTCAATTTGTTTATCAAAGCTCTCCTCAATTTGGACTCAAATTAAACTCACGATAAAGTGCGCAAAGACGAATTTGGGCATAGCAGCTGTAGCATGGTCGATGAGAGCGAAGAGGAGGAACGTCAATTGATAGAGGACCATATTGAACGCTATCGACGCAAGAAAAGCGCATTGTACCTAGGTAAGAAAGACAAACTGATAGTCACAATAAACGCGAAGATTGGAAGATATACATCCTCTAATATCCGAGCTCGCGCTGCAAACCCTAAATGCTTCAACAACATTCTTACCTCCGCGCCAACACTCCGATCTTCTATGAAAAATAAACAACAAACGAGCAGTGCACATAATTCAATTAGAAAATAGACTACGTATTAGCAGAAAGCTCATCCAACATGGCACGTAATCAACTTAAACTATCAATGTTGTTGTCTCGGTCTGGTATGGACAGGGAGGCGTTCCCACGTGTTGGAATTTCCGGGAAATTAATTACATACTGAATCATATGAAATCATGTAGGAGATCGATGTCTGAGAGTAACATAGTCCAGAAACCATGAAGCGTATTTAGGGGTTCGAAGTCATTAACAATTGGTCCCGATAGGGGTAAAACCCTAGCTTACTCCCTTAGTATACCTGAATGACAAGCATTCTTAAAAGGTAACGATTCATTTCTAGCCAAAAGAGAAACAGTTATATTATTGATGTAATGTATTCAAGTATCTTTATGTGCTCTATCTTCTTTCTTGGGATTACCTATTCTTCGAGTGTCTAGCGTTGCCCATTTTACAGACTTCTCGTATTCAATACATCGTGGTGGATGGGTTCAATTAAATTTCCAGACACTTCCTGACATAAAGTCTCCTCTCAGAATAATAGCAGAATGACTATACGCTTCTCATCTTATTCACTAGCAGCAACCGCAGCTTCCTTATCCGCAACCAGCACCCTCTGTATGGCTGGTCGCTTCACGCATCGGTCCCACCATGCCCTCACAGCTTCGCGACTGTCGATGACATCTCCATACCCGCATGCAAAAAGTCTTTGGATCAGCGGAATGTAGTAGATATCTACTAGAGTAAACTCATTTCCAGCCATATAGTCTCTGTTATGTAAGAGACGATCCGCAACATCGAAAAACATCTCAACCGACCGCAATGCATCTGCGATGACAGCTTCATTTGGAGGCAGGCCCATAAATCTTTTGGCGAATTTTTCAAATGCGATTCTACCTGCAGGTTCTGCGAAGTAGAGCATTTCTACGCTTTGCGCCTCGTCAAATAGCGCTGTGGCTTCGACATCGGAGTTGGGTGGTAAAAGACGAAAGGAGTACGTTTTTGCGAGGTATTTGCAGATCGCGCGACTCTCGTAGAGAGTGAAGCCCTCGTCAGAGGTTACTGCAGGTATTTTACCCCATGGGTGACGTTTCAAGTGTTCTTTGGACTGGTATAACAGCGTTAGCTCAAAATACCTGATAATCGAGGAAATATTTTGCGACACGACACAACATGGGTACAGTTTTTTTTTACAAGGAGAGACCGCACGTATCGACATTCAAAAGAAACGATCACCCACCCTTTGCTCCCCTTTTGAAAGGTTAAGAAGCACGAGTTCATAATCCGTGAATCCACCTTCAGCGAGAGTTAGGCGTACACGGTCTGTGTTTGTCGAACCGCGAGAGCCATATAGAGTAAAAGCTGGCATTTTCGAGTTGTGCAGTAGTCTCGACGTGAATATTGGTCTATTTGTGATCTTGGCCATAATGTAAGCACACATTTCAAGAGAAGTCGGGCCAGCGACTTCATTTATAAGCCGACGACATCACAAATAGAGCAGGATCCAGCAGTATCTACATAGCCTGGATTTCTTCACTTCCATTGAGGAAACCTGTGTACTGGGTAGAAAACGAAAATGAAGCCTTGCAAATGGCTGGTTCGCTATCACTACCCAATCGAGTTAGCGTAATGTCTCCACTATTTAAATCTAATTTTAACCTCGTGCTTTTAAGGCCGGTCAGCCTTCCTACTCATGCAGAGATGATATGAATCATATTGGAACTTTTGATTCGTCTGCTCGGATCCCTTGCCAGCTACAAGCTCAATAAACTCCGGTGATGGGTTTTTGTGCTGTATACAGATGACAAATCTCTTATCCTACCAAATGATAGCCGTGGAGCACCAGTACGACATTGGTGGGCCTTATTCTGACATGGGTTGAGGTTTATTTAAGAAGAGAGGTGGATATCACAGCCCTGATTCACCGCCAAGTGACTTAGCTTATTCGACTTGTACTTGAAGGCTCAACGACTCTTTCTTTCTTTCGTCTAAAGGGTGCTGCGCAACAAACGTGAATTCCCGTCCCTCAGCCTGACGATGGCCGGAAGCGTTGTGACCCGCAGGCGGGATATGAAATGTAAAACTAAGATGAAAACCGGTTGCTCGACCTGCAGGTAAGTTTGTATTGCTCAGATAGGAATGTCAGCTCTCCTGTGATTGTGCTTACCCACCAATAGAATCAGGAAAATCAAGGTAACCAACGACGTTCATTCTTTCCGAACATCCTTTGGCGCTAATTCAGGTCAAGTGCGATGAGAGTAGACCATTGTGCCAGAAATGTGTCAAAACTGGCCGGACTTGCGATGGCTACGACTCCCCCTTTAGAATCTTTACCGGTGAACCTATCAAGAACGCTTATGCTAGTAGCATCAAGTCAGTTGTTAGTTCACAACCCACCTCCATTAGGGTCACTTTTCAAGACATCGACCTTCTCAGTCGCCACTTCTCGACCAAAACTCTGTTCAACGTGAATCTGGGCTGTGACGAAGAAGCCAGGCAAATACTCCAAACCAGCCTAACGGATCCGCTTGTACGACACGCGCTCTTGTCACTCAGAGCTCTCCGAGAAGATTTAGAGACGGTCGGAGATGGTGACGCGTCTTTCGCTCATCAGACTTCAAGACATCGCTATGGCCTCCGGCAATACACGATTGCTTTAGGTGGCCTTGCGTCTAACCTGTCATCCTCGGGTTCCAGCGAGTTGAAGTCAGCATTGCTTTGTTGTCAGATCTTCATCAGCATTGAGCAAGTGCGGAAAAATTATTCTGCGATGGCTCAACATATCATTAAAGGACTCAGGATCATGCACGAATACCGAGCAAGACCATATTATGATGCTGCCAACAATTTATTACCTGCACTGCATGACCAACTACCTTTCCTGGATGTTTTCATCATTAAGCTGTTTGTTGCACCATGTAAATTTACAGATCCTCCAGTAACAGCAGAGATAAGCGATACGCCGTTGTCTGCGTGTCCGCTTGCGTCTCAACAACAACCTGTTGGATCTCGCACGATCGCACCCGATATGCGGACGGAGCTTACAAGGATTGCTGCGTTGACACTTGGATTCCTCGACAAAGTGTCTCGAGTCGAAACAGTAGAAACCGCTCTTCGATTGGTCCCCGAGAAAGCAACTCTGCTAGACTCTTTAGGCTCGTGGCTTAATGACCTTGAGCTTGTTCAGACGGAGTACGGACCTTCAGGTCCCGAGCCTATTTCAGTGTCCTTCTTGCGCATCTTTCATATCATACTGAAAATTGTCCTCTTGGGGGCATTAGACTCTCCACCGGATCTTTATGCCGACCTACGGGATGAGAGTGACCGATTACAGGCCTTAGCCAATGAAGTGGATGGAAGAGTTAGGACTTATATAACGTGCAGTGGGTCTAATGGTAATCGGGAGGAAATCTCCACAATGAGTGATTAGGAAATTGGCATGGGAGGATTCGACTCGCATCTGATTCCTTCATTTTAGTGTTAATGGAATATCCAATCTCTGCTATATTGTTAACAGGTCAAGCGGGGAAAGTCGGGGTTACTATTACTCTATCCAACGCGGTCTAGACGGAAACCTAAAGCTGAAAGAGCCGAAGATAAGAATAGTGGAATAAGCATATGCCTGAAATTACATGTATTTCCAATTGCAGCACACAGACCGAGCAGACCAATGAGCGGCTGTCTCTGTCTCTGAGCCTCTCTCGCCACCATGCTTGTTCGTTCTGAAGGTCTTCATAAAGGAGTCCTCATCCCTGTCGATCTCTTTTGTTAAAACTCCTCTCCCTCTCTCATCAAGCTCACGCAAACGAGTATTCGTCAAAACCATGCATTTCCTCCTCCTTGGGGCCAGTGGACGAACCGGCCAGCACGTTGTATCTGAACTACTCTCCCAGGGCTACACAGCAGTAGCCCTTGTGCGTACCTCTAGCAGTCTCACACCTCGTCCTGGCCTAACCATCGTCACTGGCTCTCCGCTATCAAAATCCGACATACGCAACGCTCTTTTCGCGGTGCCTTCTCTATCACCTTCTGCAGCAATCATTACTTTGAACACAGTCCGTAAATCCGACAGCCCTTTTACAGCCCAAGTCTCACCTCCTCGCTTCCTGGCCGATTCGTGCGCTAATGTCTGCGAGGTTCTGGAGCATGCAGGCATTCGTCGCATTGTAGTGATGTCGACGGCAGGTGTAGGGGATTCATGGGATAACCTGCCATGGTTGAGCAAAGCATTCTTGTCGTGGACCAATGTCAAGTACGCGCTCGAAGATCACAGCCTTGTAGACAGGGAGATTCGGCTCACTAAAATGGATTGGACTCTGGTGAGAGCTGTGAGGCTACAATTTGACGATCAGAAGCTGGACGCCACGAAGAGGGAGGTTAAAATGCTAGGCAGTAACGGTGTAGGAATGAGTTTATCCGACAGCGTGAGTGTTACTAGTGTTGCAAGCTTCCTGGTCAAGGTTGCGGTC
This sequence comes from Talaromyces stipitatus ATCC 10500, assembly GCF_000003125.1. NCBI lineage: Eukaryota > Fungi > Ascomycota > Eurotiomycetes > Eurotiales > Trichocomaceae > Talaromyces > Talaromyces stipitatus. The sequence continues at coordinate 1,976,107 of NW_002990116.1, forward strand.
GAAGGACTTTTGGTTAAAAGCGCAGTGGTCATCACCAATTGAGGAGGCTGGGGAGATTGTGACTTTGTTGATATCGCGCTCCTATGCAGCCATGGATGATAATATAGCAAAGCTTTTTTTGAAACATGATGTATATTCTACCTAGGTAGATATCTAGTTACATGGATTGATTGCATCAAACTCCCTATGTTCCAAGTTCGATATGGTGCGACAAAAGCCATGGACGAAACATCGTTTCTCTAAGTACGGATATTTAAATTCTTCTCAATCTTCTGAAATTTGAAAAGTCCATGTCAACTATAACATCCACAGCTTAGTAAATATATCGAAAACTGCCACAATCGGACCAGTCAGCTTTCCTCATCATCAAATCGAAGCAAAGGTGTAATACGCACTTCAAATTCTCCCGATCAGTCAAATCCAAAAACGCAGTGGCATCCAAATCCCTTCCTTCCAATCCGCCCTCCATCTCTGACTGGATCTTATCACGTCTTTTGTTCTCCCATCGCAGAAGAAGACCGAGGGTTGAAATGAGGACGACTTCGATGAGATGGGATCCGATCATGGACCAGATACCGAGGGAGTATGTTGGTCTGGAGACGTTAGCTGAGTCGTTTAGATGGCGGGAAGGAAAGAGGCATACGCTTGATCAGTCTTATAAAAGAATGGACCAGCAATATTACCAGTGCAATATCCAAGAAACAGTACTGCATTTGTGACGACTTTCTTGGTATGTCCTACATGCCCAAATCCCATCAGTCATTGGCAAGCAGTAGGTGAGGGAGAAGCTTCGTACCAGCAGTATTAGCAATCTGCATACTAAGTACCAGCACAAACGCCGCATTATACGGCCCCGTCAAATAATAACATATCAACCTGCCCACTTTCCGGTCAAGAGGGACAAACCGAAGCCCAAAGGCTCCTGCAATGTTAGGGATCAAGAAGAGAAGGACGAATACACATCTTCTGTTCTCGAAACGATCGTTGAGGAAGACACAGAGTAGGATGGAAAGAGCAATGATGACTCCGTAGGGGATTTGCATAAGTGTAGTGACCAGTGTCGAGAAGCCGAAGCCTTTGATAATGATAGTGCCGAAGTTGGAGATGCCACCGTTGGGAACGTTGCCTGCAATACATTACTTCCTGTTCGAAGCAAATAAAAATAGAAGGGAAAAGACTTACAAACGACACCAAGGAGGAAAAACATGTATAACTTGTAGTCGGTAAAGGCTTCCCGGATCTGGTATGGTTTCAGGTGTTTATTCTCAATACCGGTCTGATTTTCACGCAAACGTTCCACGGCGATACGACGTTCTCGCAATGTCAAGCCTTTGGCTGTCACTGGGCTGTCGGGGAGATAGATGAACATGACAATACCCCATACTGAACACAGAGCGCCACTATTTCGCAGTATTGTCAGTAATCTAATCACAATCATAGAAAAGATAAATCGAGGCCCTACATGATCAAAAACTCATATTTCCACGACGGCAATGCACCTCTGATATTACCAATGCCGTAACCGAGCAGTCCGCCGAGTGCAATCCCGAAGCCATTGGCCGTATACCACAGACCAATACGTACGGGTTGCTCTCGTCTTGTGTACCACATACTAGTTACCAACATGAAGCCTGGATCAGAGCATGCTTCGGCGGCACCAGCAAGTGTTCGAAGAACTCCAAGCGTGGCGAAGTTGTGACATGCGGCTTGGAGCATGAGAAATACGCCCCTATCTAAGTCAGCTCAAGCATTACTACTTTGTGATTCGTGAGGAAGATCTACCACATGAAGATGTTAAAGCCGAGATATTTTCCTACAGATTAGTTAGACCATACTTCCGAGTAGGACCCCAGAGGGTAGGAGACACTCACCGATAGGTAATCTCTGCAACAAGAAATTGGTCGGAAAGGCCCACGCCAAAAATCCAAAATAAAACAAACTACTCAACCAGTTGTACTTTGTACCGACAAGATTAAGATCCTCTCGAATACCGAATATGGCCGCATAGCTGAGTGTTGTCTTCACACACCCTCCATCAACATTCGACCTCTCGAGTGAAAACACCAGAAGGACGTACGAACCTTATCAATATAGAAAAACGCATAACAAACCGCCAAATAAGGCAGAATCATAAAATCAATCTTACGCAAGACCTTCTTCTCATCCTCATAACTGACAGGTTCATGGAGATCGTCACTGTTTTCGAACAGAGCGAGTGCGGCATCGCCGTCTTTGGTATTCCATTTTTTGACCTGGATGGGATCTTCTACCTCCATGGCATGTTCTCTATGGGTTGCTGCTGCTGCTGCTATATCGCCGGATGAGGGTGGGGTATCAGCCCCTGTTGTTTCTGTTGACTTGCCCATGGGCAGTTCTCTGTATCGATTAGGTATATGTGAAGTGTGTTTAGATAACTCGTTGGTACGATAAATGCAACGGACAAATTTTGGAAATAGCGAGTTCTGTGCAGGTGGTATACAGCGCAATGACAGGATTATGTACCCCAAGATATAGTTGAAGGAATCCTACTAACGGCCACACAATATCCAATCCGGCATCTATGCCGACTATCCCAACTCAAATTCGACATACATCCTCTCTACCACCAAGGGTCCACAGGAGACCTCTCCGATCCAGTACTATGTAGTACATATTCGCGGCGTAAGTGCGAGGCGGAGAAACAAGACTTGGTATCAGGCGCAGATCGATGTGGCTCCCCATACTTTGCGGGGAGCTTCTCTCCACAAGAAAATAGTATGGGGAAACACTTCACGAATTTGCGGGGTTGAGTCTTTTATTTCTATTGGAAAGCCTAGAAATGATAGCACAGACTAACCTATGTGGAATAATTGATTTGGTTGGTGGAACAAAATCCAGGTCTTCTGAGCATGATGAGTTGATTCTCGGACTTAGTCCGAGTGACTTGTTTCGTTCGTATTGAGACTCAAAGTATGTCCGAGATCGTTCGTATAAATTTACCTAGGTAGAAAGGATGTCGGCTATGTTGATGCCAATGCTGACATGATCATGAATGTGACAGGTCGACCAATATTTCGTGGGGGACTAATAATCCTGTGACATTCATACGGCGAACCCTAATTGACGAAATTACTCGATTAGGTAGAAATTCGTCAACGACTGTCGGAACCCTAACAATCCTTTCCACTATAAAACAATCTGGTTTCTTGCAAACATGTGGCTAAGCAGCGGTTTTTCAGTGAGAGATAGGTCAAATGTAGTAGATCGTGGCTATAACGAAAGGAAGGCCGCTCCACATTTCCACTAATATCGGCTTGGATGACTTTGATATGGAACCGAAGAGCATCCAATTTGTTAATGCTAAAATGGATCAATGTATTGGAGATGCCCCTTCATCACTAAATCGAACTTAATTCTGGATATATTGGCTTGGGCCCTGAGAGGCCTTCTGTTCGTTATAGCCAGGTTCCACTATATACCCATCTACTCAACTAGAGCACTCTATTCCGATTTACCTAGGCGTACTTAATTCAGCTTACTCCGTCTCTGGAACGCAACAAGAGCAGACTACTGTGGAATCATGAAAGGGTCTCTATTCTCTATTTAATCTAGTTCCACTTCTTCTTTCTCTATTGGAAATGCAAAACATGGCTTAACGCTTGTTGAAGTTCAGGTATCGCGCCTATACAGTACTGTTAGTGGGTTTAGAATCAAACATGTGAAGATGGTTTACTCACCCCGAGGAAAAGAATGACGATGTTGCTGACGATGAAGCAAGCAAAGATACCCAAATCTCTCCAGCGATTATTATAACTTAAGTCAAAGGCTTCATAAAACTGATCTCCAACCTTGTAAGCACAGTATTGACAAGCGCTTGTTGCATTATTGACAAGGTAGCCCGGAGCGCCCGCTGCAAAGTAAGGAGCCATATATTCACCACAAGTTTGACCATCAGGCGCAGAAAAGGTATTGAGTTCCGCGTTTTTGCAGACGACTTCACGATCATGTAGCTCCGTCACCAACATACCACCAATTAGACGGGTGAATGGGTCAAGCTGATACAACCATGCTCTCCAGAACTTGGGAATCTGAGGTTTGGGAATGGCTACGCCACAGAACAGCGCAAAGGTGATGATCAGAGGAGGATTGAGTTGTGCGGAGATATACGAACTTGGCGTGATTGCTGCAACCATCTGGCCCAATGTGACTGCGAAGAACTCGGTGATAAGAACCATAAGAAACTGATATCCGGCACGGTCTGAGGCACTCTGGAAGCCTGGGATATAGTAGATGGGCAAGAAGAAAGCAACCGTGCAGAGTAAACTGTACGGAACTTCAGCCACTACCATAGCAATTGCAAACGCAAGCGATTTATAGGTCTTCGATGCAGACTCCCGATAAGAGATCAGTCGTGAAAACTCATACTTGGGCTCCACTTGTTGGATGATGATGGCCGGAATGACGGTTATCTGGAACAAAACGAAAACACGGTACTGAAGAGAAGACCGTGAATCGTCTAACTGGAGAAACATCAGACCGGTGAGAAGTGCAATAACCGCGTGGACAAATAACCTGGTAAATCCGTAATTCGGTGATCGCCAGAAGGACAAGTTCGTCCGTCGAACGACAGTTTTGATCTGATACCAGGTAGGCGTTGCGTACTCGACCTCTTGAGAAGAGCTCCCACTCGAACTGTTCTGTGCTGAACGTTCATTCTTCATTTTCGTAATATCTTCCTTGATTTGAGCCAGTTCGGGAGATTCGCGCCATATATCGCCCCAATCACGATCCCCAATTCGTGGAGTTTGGCCAGCACCAATAGCGTCAAGCATCCATTCAGCGGGATTTGCGTTTGGAGGACATTCGGCTCCGTTGCGCCGGAAATAATCGATCAGGACACGACTGTCTTCACCAATATCACCAAAGTAAACGCAATTGCCGCCCTTCTGTAACAGGAGCAATCGGTCAAAGCTTGAAAACAAGGCCGAGTTGGGTTGGTGAATCGTGCAAAGAATGGCTTGACCAGCTGCGGCTAGTTTGCGCAGGAACCGTACGATATTAAAGGCAGACTGGCTGTCAAGACCTGACGTGGGCTCGTCCAAAAACAGTAAGAGCTCAGGTTTGGCGGCAAGCTCCACACCAATGGTCACTCGTTTACGCTCCTCCACAGATAACCCAATTTCTGGAAATCCAATAACTGCATCTGCCAATGTCTCTAATTCCAACAGAGATATGATTTCCTCAACGTAAGCATGTTTCTCTTCTAATGGCACGTGATAAGGTTGACGAAGTTCAGCGGAGAAGCGCAACGCTTCACGTACAGTCTGAGTAGGCTCGTGCACGTCTAGCTGTTCTGCGTAAGAGGTACCACGCTGGAAAGATGCCCCAGGCCTATGGCCATCAACTAGAATATCTCCCGTGATAACGCCAATACTTTTACGGGCAGCCAACACGTCCAACAGCGTTGTTTTTCCGGCCCCAGATGCGCCCATCAAAGCGGTCAGCTTGCCCGGCTGGACATAGCCATAGACCGAGTTGAGTAATCGACGGGTGCCAGATGGTACTGGTACATCATAATTAACATCCTCCCAGGTTAGCACGGCTTTTGAGGTGATATTCAGATTTGAGGAAGAATCGACTGCCTCTTTATTCTGACGTCTCTGCTTTTTAGCCATCAGTTCCTCGTTCAGCTTCTTCCGCTCGGCGTTCTCTTTCTGATAGAAGGTAATAGTTCTACCGCCTGCACCCCAGTTCACGGATTCTCCCAAATAAGCATTGGTGAACAAGAAGAAAGCAATCAATGCCACAATGATTCCAAAGTTACGCCAAAGATCTCCGGTCTCGTAACTGAAGCCGGCACTGAGATAGGCGGAACCTGGAATGATGTCTGAACCGGGGGAACTTCCTTGGAGAGTACATGTTTGATGAGCGATGTCACCATAAGAGGGTACCAGAGACGAGGTGGAGCAAGTCAAAGTAATTCGTTTGAACTCATTCACCATCAAAGCGGCAAATCCTAAACCGAGGGCATTGATGTAAAAGATCCAACGCAACCAGACTTGCTCGCTCTGATACTGGATAAGATAGCCAGCGGTAAGAACATACAGCGTAATGATGACGGCTGCAAATTTCATCGCATAGTCAAAATCAGGGCACAAACAGCCAATTGTTCGGAAGAACAAAGTCATGGAGAGATATCCGGTTATGATGATGAGGACGAATGTGAAGAAGGCTCCGGCGTCGAGGACTAGACCGCACATGAAGTAGACAATGATACTGAAAACCAAGATTTGCACAGCAGCAAAAGCAGTATCGACCAGGATTTGAGCGATCCATAAGGCACTTGGACGGTGGAATGTATAGGCTTTATGCTTGTTCACAATCGGACGACCAAGCATAGTTGAACCTAGCTCTGCGAAAGCTTGGAAAGCGTTGAAAAGTAGGGATATGAACAACAGTCCACCTCGAGTGAATGCGCCTGAACTGTTAGTTGGCAATTTGTACCAAACCGTTCCTAAAACAATAGCCGTGATAATAGATGTAGCCCAAGAGACAGTCAAAGTGAATTTGTCCTGCCACTTTACAAGAAACTGACGTTTCATCAGGGCCCAAATCTGAAGATAAAAGGGGATCGAGTAAACCGAAGATTTAGCGGTGTGCTTGCGTTTGGCTTCCTGGTGAGCAAGCTCGAATTCTTCGTAAACATGCTTTTCTTCTTGGATTTGTGTACGATATGCTGCAATTTCCTGGTCAAGCAATGTGCGGTACTTGGACTCATCGAAAGCCTTTACCAAAGCATCTGGCGTGGACGGCACATTGTCAGAGTTGCGGCCATCTTGGTATTCCCTTTCAAACGGGTCAGTGCAACCGGTCAAATAATCAGGCGTTGTCTGTCGAGGTTTCGGCATGAAACCAAGTCCTTCAAAATAGGCTCTTGCTTCAGTCGTAGGTCCAAAGAAGACTTGGCGGCCTTCGTCGATGACCATGACTTTGTCGAATTGCTCATAGATATTTTCCGATGCCTGGTACAAAGAGACGAATGTTGTTGTTTTGTAGATGTTGGTCATAATCCGGAGAGACTTTGCGAAGTCTAGGGCAGTAGATGCGTCCAAGCCTCGAGTTGTATTGTCCCAAGCTAAGACGGTGCCAGAAGTGATCATCATTTCTGCGATACTCACTCGTTTGCGCTCGCCTCCAGAGACACCCCGAACGAAAGCATTGCCGACAACCGTGTTTACTGTATGTTCAATGTTGAACATCTTCAGCAATAGTTGTATGACCTTTTCCTTGAACTCCTTTTTCGACACACCAGCGGGTCTCTTGCCTGGCGTTTTGGTGTCGAGGGCGAATGAGAGTGTCTGGCCAACAGTTAGGGTTGGGTGGTGGACATCATCTTCTTGGTTGTAGACAGCTTCACCGCGAAACCGTTTTGCAAAGGTGTTGCTATCGAATGGTCCGTATGATACCTCACCATCAAACGATGTGTAACCGTAGCGTTGATTCGTAATGACTTTCAAGAACGTAGTACAACCGGAGCCGGGCCGACCTAGAACCAATACCATTTCTCCAGGCTTAAGTACGCCTCGGAAATTGTGAAGAATGTCCACTTCCGCACCTTGCTTTTGAAACCCTAGAAGAGTTTTTATTGTAGCATACACGTTGAAAAAGCCGATCACGGCATCTGGAAACGTCTGTACGAATGTCTTGACTCCGCCGAATCCTCGTACTGTGAGACCATCCCAGACGACACCTAGATTGTCGGTCAGTTTGCGCTAATACATTTCGCAACGTAATGTTGATAGCCTACCAATATGCTTCGGCTTGATTCCAGCCTCGACCTCGGCTGCTTTAGATCCATGGAGAGATGTCTCTAGATCCCAAGGATCATCAGATGATGCGTTTGAGCTACCGGTCTTCTCGAGGTCGTGCACGGAGGCGCGTTTCGAAGGCCGCGACGCCTGTTTCGACAATCGCCTCGTTTGCTGGGAGATGTTGGAGAACTGTCGATTGAGCTCTGCAAAATCCCTCTCTGCTCGCTCGACATCAACGCCGGATTGGATGCGTGAGAGACCAGTAGGGTTGGAGGTTCTCACTTGTTCACGGCCGTCTTCATAAGTGACCTCGGTGCGCACACTTTCATCTTCCTTGGTCCATGATTCAGTGTGAATAGCAGGTGACGACATTGCGCCTGTTGGATGAGAACCCAGCACAAGTGCAAAGTATGGTTTGATTCTGTCTGCTGTATTAATATCCAGGTGAATGTTCAGATTAGATGATTAGGATTAATGCCCGGATCTGAATAAAGTTAGGGGTGATAGCTCCGACAAGGCTGAAAGAAACTGCACAGCACCTAGAACCATTTGCACAGCAGTGTGCAGGGTATCAGGTTTGTGAAGAGTGAAGAAGAAGAAAAAGAAGAAGAAAAGGGAACGAGAAATAAGAGTGGGACGACTGTCGGGAGCTGCCTGGTTTAGTAGCTCTTGCCCAAAATGGCAGCCAGTAGCTACACTCTTCTCCGCCAAAACGGCGGCCCCATCAGATAAAGTCTATGGTATCACTGTCAAGGTCTCGGAGGGAATCGTCCGCACTCCATACCATTCTAGTCTCCAGCAAGAAGTCGAATTACTAATCCAGTCGCGACGCGCGAGGCATAACCGACTTAATGACCAATTGATTACGAACCAACAAGAGCTGCTGATAATGGCTTTTGATATACTCCGTGGGTAAATCCGTCCCCTAATGCGCTCCGTTGCGGGGCAAGCTACGCTACCCTAAACTTTTGTTCTGCCATGTGTAGATGTAATTTTGCTTCATTCGAGGTCACACCGCGCTGCACCCTGCGAGTGTATATGTCTTATGATTCATGTTGACTCATCGATTTGCATCGGGACATATCGGTTTGCTAGGTAGCATCTTGTTCAACCCTGCATTGACACATCACGATGCGACAAGGAATAAATGCAAACAATGCAAACATGCCAAAGACGGAGCTAAACTAGGGGCTTCAGCACCTTTAAGCGAAACAGATTATTCCAATCTGGACCAATCGCCTTGTTGTTTCGGCTGAACGGCATTTTCCTCTGCAATTGATCTAAAAGAACTCGATACCAGGAGATAGATTGCTGCTCCGTCTCGAACCCATCACATATCCATCTTGAGCAGTAATATTGGATATACAATCTGGCGTTGATATGATTGTTTCCTCCAAAACATTCAGCAAAAAAAGTCCCGTGCGCAAGAAGAAGTTGCTTCCGAAATGACTCGTCAATTACTAGCTGATCTGGCCCGGCAACTCATATACTGATTCATGCAGGAAAGCGTGTAGCGTTCTGCATATCGAGTTTGGATCCACCATACCATGACTAACTACGCTCTAGGTTCTCTCTAAGTATCAGATTTTCTTCTTGAATCCTTGTTCGGGGCTGTCTACGGATCTGCGGCGTATTTTTCATGCGCCTGTTTCGCATACAGCTTGGTCCGTTGTCGTAGTCAGTCTATGCCCGACCTTTTCTCTGAACTCCAGTCGACGACTACTTCGACCATTTCTTCTTTTTTATCGTATCGTATCGTATCTGAATTTTCATCGCCTTGACCAGAGAACAATTTAATAGCGGCATCCGTATGCTTGGATTTCATGGATAGGCTCATTATTATGTCTTGCATGCTACGAACAAGTTCTAGGATCTTATACAGCAACCCCTAACCCTACAGATATCTTCCCTCTTCATTGAACCGAAGTCGACGACCATGTGGGTATTCATACCCCGCGGTATAGTGCAGCAAATACCTACCATCTCTTAGTTAACGCTCTCCATAGCTGCCTCACAGTCCCCGAGGAGACACTAGAATCAGCCTCCAGCGCATTAGGCATCGTAATCCAATCTCCGTTAGTGGTGTGGAAATCAAACATAATAAAAGGTGATAGGGAAATTGCTCTCATCCGAAGAGGTTGCTCTCCATTCTGATGGCGGTAGGGTTAGGGTTAGGGCTCTTAGCTCCACTAGATCCACGCTGCTTAAATTGCGGGGAACGAGCCAGCATTTACCCTGTTCGTTCTACCTTGCAGTTACAACTTCACGTGTATAGACTTACTGCAGTTATCTGCTGGGAATAATCGAGTTCATTTATGAACCGTTGGTCTCCTTGGAAGCAATTGTTGCACTACATTAAGATCTGAAGAGAGTATCGTATGACCAGATCCTTATCGATAAGGATCCGATAAGAAACCAATCTGTCCCTGCAGTAGGGCCTCCGATATCGCTGGGATAATTTCCATTCAACACGACTCACCTGATTTGGATACGGCGAGATTGGCTTTTCTTGCCCAGCTCTCTCTGAAAAGATAATACTTTTTCTTTGCCCAGAACTATATCTAAACTGTGGGAACTCAATTGAATAGTCTGCATCCTCAGCTGATAATCATGCAGTGTGCCCATATAGGAACAGCTGTTGGTATTCATGAACATAACCGCTTCAAGGGATGAAGGCACGACCAGTAAATAGAACGGAACGCAATTCCGGCATTAACTTCAGAAACGCATATCTTCAGGAGACTCGGAACTTGATAACTGAGACGCCCGTCCAGCTTCGAGCCCAGCTATGAATGCAGCAAGGTAGCACTCCTTTATATAAACAATCACCGGTCAACTGAACATCTTGTCACGGAGCTGCGACCCGTTTCCGTAGCAATTCGGGTCAGAATTAGGTGATACGTTTCTCCGACCGAATCCGTACGTACATCGTCGACCGGCGCGAAACGGAGATGAATGATGGCACGAAGCGGCGAACGATGATATCGACGTGATTGAGTGACTGCCGGTCAATAGATGGAAATATATCATTCCAGCGTACTCCGAAGAGAGTATGACCGATCAATTGAGCCATTGAGCCGTGTAGAGTAGATATAAACATGCAACAAAAAAAAGGAAGAAGAAACAGAATGGCGCAATCCGGCAGTATTCTGAAGTTAGTACCCCGCAAACTCACCGCTTCAGTTTTCCGGGCAACCACTGGACGCCTGCTGGAGCTCCAGCGCTTGCTTTGGCGGGGCCCGAAAATTTCGGAGGCCGAAGAACAAAGTCACCCCTCCTGCCTCACACTTTTTTTCTGTCCTTTAATACAAGCCTCATTTCCTGTGTCCTCTCGAGCTTCTTTTTTTCCTTCTTCATCTCACAATTCACAATTGTCGCTGATAAACTTGTTTTTCTTGTCATTCAGCGTAATTGTATTGCCTTGTGAGGCCATTTTATCAACTGTCTATTATCTGTTCATTACTCGACTCAAGTCACAATGGTTCAATCCGCAGTCTTGGGCTTCCCCCGTATGGGAGTCTTGAGAGATCTCAAGAAGGCCACTGAAGCTTACTGGGCCGACAAGATCTCTCAAGAAGACCTCATCGCCGAGGGAAAGAGACTCCGTCTTGCTCACTGGAAGATCCAGAAGGATGCCGGTGTTGACATCATCCCCTCCAACGACTTCTCCTTCTACGACCAAGTCTTAGACCACATCCAGCTCTTCAGTGTAAGTTGATTGCTCTTTTTTTTTTTCTGCTATGAGTATACTCAGAATCATCTACAGGCCACCCCCGAGCGCTATGCTTCCCAAAAACTCAATATCCTCGACGAGTACTTCGCCATGGCCCGTGGCCGCCAACGTGCCGGTGTCGACGTCCCCTCCATGGAGATGGTGAAATGGTTCGACAGCAACTACCACTACACAAAGCCTTCTTTCAGCGACTCTCAGACTTTCTCCCTTGCAAAGGACGCTAAGCCCGTCCGGGAATTCCTCGAGGCCAAGGAGGCTGGCTTCGCTACCCGACCGGTCATTCTCGGTCCCGTTTCCTTCTTGGCTCTCGGAAAGACTGAGCGTGGTCACTCTGTTGAGCCCATCTCTTTGTTGAGCAAGCTTGTCCCTGTCTACGTCGAGCTCCTCAAGGCCCTCAAGGCTGCCGGTGCCGACAGTGTTCAAATCGATGAGCCTGTTCTCGTTTTCGACCTGAAGCCTGAAATCAAGGCTGCTTTCAAGCCTGCCTATGAAGCTCTCGCAACCGCTGGTCCCGAGATCACCATTGCCACCTACTTCGGTGACATCGTTCACAACCTCGATACTGTTTCAGCTTTCTCTGGACTCCACGCTCTCCACGTCGACCTTGTCCGTAACCCTGAGCAGCTCGAGACCGTCATCAAGGCTCTCGGCCCCAAGCAGACTCTCTCCCTTGGTGTTGTCGATGGACGTAACATCTGGAAGAACGACTTCTCCAAGTCCCTCAAGATCATTGACGCTGCCGCCTCAGCCCTTGGCAAGGACCGTATTGTCATCGCCACCTCCAGCTCTCTCCTCCACGTTCCTCACACTCTCGCCAGCGAGAAGAAGCTTCCCGAGGAAGTCTACCAGTGGTTCTCCTTCGCTGTCGAGAAGGTCCGTGAGGTTGCCATCCTCGCCAAGGCTGCTACTGAAGGCCCTGCCTCTGTTCAGGCTGAGCTTGATGCCAACGCTGCTGCCCAGAAGTCTCGTGCTGAGTCTAAGCGCACCAACAACCCCCAGGTTAAGGAACGTCTTTCCAAGGTCACTCCTGACTTGTACAAGCGTAAGTCAGGCTTCGAGACCCGTTACGCTCAACAAAAGACTCACTTGAGCTTGCCTCTTTTCCCCACCACCACCATTGGTTCTTTCCCTCAGACTCAGGAGATTCGTGTTCAGCGTAACAAGTTCACCAAGGGAGAGATCACTGAGGAGCAATACGATGCATTCATCCGCAAGGAGATTGACTATGCTATCCAAGTCCAGGATGAGCTCGGCCTTGATGTCTACGTTCACGGTGAGCCTGAGCGTAACGACATGGTTCAATACTTTGGTGAGAGACTCGAAGGTTACGTTTTCACCACCCACGCTTGGGTCCAATCCTACGGATCCCGTTGCGTCCGCCCACCAATCATTGTCGGTGACATCTCTCGTCCCGCTCCTATGACCGTCAAGGAGAGCAAGTACGCTGCTTCCATCTCCAAGAAGCCTATGAAGGGTATGCTTACTGGCCCTGTCACTTGTCTCCGATGGTCTTTCCCTCGTGACGATGTCCATCAGTCTGTTCAGGCCTTCCAGCTTGCTCTTGCTCTCCGTGATGAGGTTGTTGACCTCGAGAAGAACGGTATCTACGTCATCCAGGTCGATGAGCCCGCTCTCCGTGAGGGTCTCCCTCTCCGCTCTGGCAAGGAGCGCGAGGCTTACTTGGACTGGGCGGTGAACAGCTTCAAGCTCTCCACCGCTGGCGTTGAGGATTCCACTCAGATCCACTCCCACTTCTGTTACTCTGAGTTCCAGGACTTCTTCCACGCCATTGCTGCCCTTGACGCCGACGTTCTTTCCATCGAGAACTCCCGTTCCGATGCTAAGCTCCTCAAGGTCTTCATTGACGAAGCCTACCCGCGTCACATCGGACCTGGTGTCTACGATATCCACACTTCTCGTATCCCGCCTGAGGAGGAGATCAAGCAGCGTATCTCTGAGATGTTGCAGTATCTCCGCCCTGAGCAGCTCTGGATCAACCCGGACTGCGGTCTCAAGACCCGTACCTGGGAACAGGTCAAGCCTGCCTTGACCCACTTGGTCAATGCGGCCAAGCACTTCCGTGAGCAATACAAGGCTTAAGTTGTAGCAAGCTAAGAACATTGGTCTATCCTCTTCCTCTTTTTTCTTCTTCTTTCGTCTCCTTTTCGTCTTCCCTCCAGACCACATGGGACTTGATAATTCTCTATTTCAGTTGATATCCCTTTTAACGTTTTTCCTTTGTCAAAAACTATTATACCTTGGAACTCGGTATCCAACCAAAATCTTTGTTTCAACAGCATATGCATTTACCGGAGGGTTATGGGTGAAAAATTTTTCCTTGTTAGAACGATGATGTGTGATGAAATCCTTGAAAGCTTTTCAAACAGGCGCCATTCTCAACGCGGCGTTTCTTTGGGGGCATTAGTTTAGTTTACTTATAGATTGATGATGCCTAGTAGCCTGGGTATCTTGAAAGACCTCAAAAATAATGAGTTTTCTACACCTTCATATTCTCTGATATGTAACCTTGAAGTGATTTGCTCTTGAAATGATGTTTATTAAAAACTTACATCTTATAAATCACAAGAATGGATTTTATGTAGAATGTAAACAAGAAGTAGATAACAGGAGACAGAGAAAAAAAGATCGATTTACAACTTTACAAGCATGCCAATGTAATACAGAATCAACTATCAAACAACAGGAGTATTACCCCCTTTTCAAGCAAATCGAAATAGCAGGAAAAAAAAATCAAAAAGGGCAAATGGTCGTTTCGATCGATGATATATGTATATGTATGTGCGAATATCATCTTTTGCTTTTTGTGCAGGGGTTCAAGAAATTGGTTTACAGAACGAGCATGGCACCACCACTAAGAAGAGCAGCGAGGATATACGCGCTCAATTGCCAGGTACCGACAAAAACGGCCTGCGGGGAAGCACCGGGATAAGCAGCCCCCGAAGAAGTGTGAGAGCTACCGGTTCCAGTAGCGCTGGCACCAGAGGCAGAGCCCGTACCAGCGGTGCCCACGGCGGCCAACATAGTGGAACAAGAGCTACCGGAAGTAGTGGCAGCTTGGGTGGTGGCGGAGCTGCTGAAGTCGCAGGCATTGTTACCGTTACCCTTGGCGGATTGGACCTGGTAGTAGGCGTTGAGGGCCCAGGAGAGTTGGTCCTTGACGGCGCACATGCTGTAGGCACCGTATTTTCCGCTGGTGGCGTTGGCAGAAATGCCGGCAGTGTAGGAGGTGTCGCCGAAGCCGTAGATCAAGTCGAAAAGTTGGCCGTAGTTCTTGGAGTCGACGTTGTCGGAGACAACGCAGGAAAGAGAGGCGACCATGCAGTTGCAGAGAGCTTCGTTGGGGGTAGGGGGAAGACTGGAACTAGCCTTCCAGACAGAGTCGACGGTGGGGCAAGCCTGGAGAGCGGTGTTGGTAGGAGTGTAAGAAGCGCTGACGACACCGCTGGGGGTGGCCTTGGCGATCTCGGTGGAGAAGGAATTGTAATCGGAACGGGTGCTGACGCTAGAGCCCTGGAGAGAGACCAACCCATAGTCGTTGGCCTCGTTGAAGTATTCGTAGACGAAACCACCGTTCAGCATATCCTGCATGTCTGGACCGTACATGGATTCGATGTTGGTAAAAGTACGAGGTTTAACAGTGTTGCAACCGTATTCGGCAAAGAAGTAGGGGACAGAGTAACTGGAGTAGTTCTTGACGATCTCGTTGTAGCCCGATGTCTGGAACGTGGCAGTAGTACCGCACCATTCGTAGACATTGTCGCCGTAAAAGTCAACAGATTCGTCGGCGGAGTGGCAGTTGAAGTAATCGGCGACCTGGAGACGGATATCCTGGGCATCAGCAGTGGCGTAACCGACACCCTTGTTGTAACCCTTCTGCTTGACATAAGCCTTGGAATCACGGACGGCAGCCTTGACGAAAGCGCTAGCTTCAGTGTAGGAGGCGTTGTTGGTGACTTCGTTTCCGGCAAAGAAACCAATGACGTTGGTGTAGTTGGCGAAAGCGTCAATCACAGCAGTGTAGCGCTGGTAGAGAGGGACTTCCCAAGACGGGCTGGCACGGTTGATGGAGTCAGTGGGGGAGCCAAGATCGATGATCATGTAGATGTCGCTGGCGGCGAAGGCGTTCATACATGCCGAGTGGTCCTTGGTAGGGTCGACGCCGTAGACACGGATCGTGTTTGTGCGGATGGCAGTCAAGTAGGGGATATCACGATTGCAAGCATTGATATCGGCCAGAGGGTCGATGAAGCTGTTGCTGCTGGTGGCCGGCTCCTGGTAGGCAACACCGCGGATAAAGAATTGAGTACCATTGGTCTTGTAGAAGAACTTGCTTCCCTTGATGACGATCTCGTCGACGTCGGCAAGAACAGTGCCAGCGAGGAAAGCGCCGGCAGCGGCGAGGGCCGAGAATTTCATGGTGAGAGGGATATTCTGAATGGAAAAAGGAGGTGTCCCTATGGATAAAGCGAATGTGCCGGAAGAGCGAGACACGCTCTTCTACTAAAGGATTAAATGTATAATGAAGGACTGACTATGAAGATGTAAAAATGATAAGCGAACGATCTAAAACGGAAAATAGCTCATGGAGCGTCAAGAAAATGAAGCTTTTTTGGTCGAGAATGAAGGCCAAAGCCAAGAAGAGAGGATGTATGAAAGAGGAAGAAGAAGGGGAGAGCCAAGGACGCAGGTATTATTAAACTGGGGTGCATCAGCGTTCGATTTCAGCGTATTACAGAGTGTAAAACATCCTGTAATAAGCCCCACAGGTAGGCCCCCTTCCGGGTGGTCCGCGCGGGTGGGCCAGGGACAGTCTAGAGCCAATCAGAAACTGAGAAGTCAGTAATTGGCGCGTACTCTCGGCCCAGTTGCTGAGCCACGCTCGCTGATTGGCTCGTATAATACAATACTTGTCTGTAACTACGCTAAGTCCAGAATGGCCGCCCCTTTTGGCCCAGGAGACGCAAAGAAGTCTGAAGCGGAAATGCTCTACGGAGTATAGCTAAGCTACGATGATACAAGACGGAAACCATTGATGTTTGGCTGGTGAACTCGGAAGATTCATCCTTCAAAAGGGGGGGGGGGGGGACGGTCTATTATGATGAGCAGTCAGACATATGAGTTAGTCATGGTCCTGATGGATCTCGTCTGGGTCTGTCTGGGTCTCCTCCGACTCTGTACGGCTTGGTGCTGCTATTTTAAGCGGCCTTGTCTTAAGAGAACACTAGCTTGTCCTTGACCTAGTCAGCGACTCAGCGTTGCTTTCTCTCCACGGAGTACGTAGACGCGGTACCACAGCAAATACATATCAGTCTATTACATAGTACAGAGTATTCAGTGACTACTCCGTACGAATTCAGCAGGTATCGGATTGTTATTGGGATTCATCCGAGTCTTCGTTGTGTGATCTGACCGTGGTGATCCAATTGACTCCTTGTCTTCCTCACCCGGGGCGACTACTCAACTGGTCACCCTATTCCAGAAGGGCATATGGAAGAAGTTTTTGAACGCTCTCAGACCCCAAGCATTCCCTTTCTCTAAAAGATGGAACTTCCACAGATCGACACTCTTGTCGACGGATCATCCATGCAGAGAGTCTTGACGATATCCAAGTCGTCCGTCGTGACTCGTCAGCCCGGTCAGAGTGTCGGCTGTATGTGCTCCGGACGCACTCCGCAGGTATGCGTAGGTAGCAGTAATCACAACGTTGGATCGGAGTTGCTCCCGAGACATTAGACGAATTATTTATTGGAGAATCATCTGTTGACTTGGAAAGTTTGAATTAAGCGCAAATGTCTCTCGAAGAGAGAGAATCGGCATTGGCCGAGTTGTGAAGAGTAAAGGGTTTCCGAAAATGCTCGGCCCGGTATTCGTCACGGGACTTTGACGTCATATGCCAGTGATATTTTCCTCAACATCTGATTTCAGCACGAACGGGATATATTTTGTTCTTGTATAGATACAACCGTTGCAACATATGTTAAACTGACCACCTACTATGTAGTTATCCTGCAATCAAGGCCCACCCGCTCAATCATGACCATGTTTTGACCTGTACGTAGCATCCAAGTATTTTCATCATGTCACTCGCAGCCAATACTGTGCTAGTGGGGATCATCCCCCATCCTCATAACCAAATCGTCATAGCTGGGAAGCGGTTTAATTTCTTCATTGGCAACTTCTTCTCTTCTTCCCTTTTCACTATTCTATACGTCTGACCGATTATCAGCTTTGATTGATTAATCGCCACTGTATTTTGAGATCTTCACTTGAGATAATACAAACATGGCTACGAAGGTGTTGCTCATTGGAGCAACCGGAGAGACTGGCCGATCCATTGCGAACGGGCTACTTAATGCAGGCGGATTTGTACGTACCTTTCCTTTTCCTACCCACCCATCTCTTAAAAAAAGAACGCTGTTTCTAAATACAGACGACAGGAAGTCTACGCATTCACCAGAGCCGCGTCCGTCCACAAACCGCAACTCCTCGACCTCGAAAAGAAAGGCGTCATAATCCGCCAATGCGATCTGACAGCGCCCAAGGAAGAACTAGCCGAGGCCCTGAAGGGAATCGATATAGTCGTCAGCAGTGTCGGGCCGTCCGATCAGCATATCCAGCACAATATCGCGACGGCAGCAAAGGTTGCGGGTGTCAAGCGATTTATTCCATGTGGATTCATCACGATCTGCGCGCCGGGGGGGATTATGTGGTTGCGCGATGAGGTTTGTCTTTTCCCTCTTTCCCGGTTAATGGCCGGCTACTGACAGCCTCACAGAAGGAAAAAGTATACAATCACATTAAACAAATCAAACTGCCCTACACCATCATCGACATTGGCTGGTGGTACCAAATCGCAACTCCACGCCTACCATCCGGCAAAATAGACTATGCCATGACGACCTCCAACGACGAATTGATTGGCGACGGCAGGACGCCCAGTTCATTCACTGATTTGCGCGACATTGGGAAATACGTTGCCAAGATCATTGTTGATCCTCGTACAGAGAACAAGATGGTCTTTGCGTATAATGTGGTGATGTCGCCGGCAGAGATTTTTGATACGGTTGAGAGATTGAGCGGTGAGAAGGTTGAGCGGAGATACGTACGTCCGTTCCCTCCCTCCCTTGCAAAAGGGGGGGGGGAAAGAAGAAAAGAAAAGAGGAAAAAAAATCTTTCATACTGACAAAGGATAGATCCCCGAAGAAACCGTCCACAAACGAGTCGCTGAAACCCGGGCCTCAAGCGAAACATACCCCTTTGAACCGACCAAATTCACCGCTCGATTCGTTGCCGAATATCAACTGTCGTGGGGTATTCGAGGCGACAACGTACCTGAATATGCAAAGTATTTGGGCTATCTAGATGCAAAGGAGTTGTATCCGGATTTTAAGCCGATTTTGTTTGAGGAGTATGTTCAGGAGTTATTACATGGGACTGCGACGGGGGTGTATACGGATCGGATTTCGAGGATTTATTAATCCCCAAAACTTTTTAAGAGCGAGTGTGGAAGAATGTGGAAGAATGGTTATGGTCTTTATCGTTTTGTTGCATTGGAAGCTAGCTGGCTTTGCTTCCACCTAGGTGCGGACGGAGAGGTGAGATAGATATTATACATGGATGAAGCTTTTCGTTATGCCGGCCGGGGGGGTTGGTATACGTGTGTACGTTTGATTAGACGACTCTAGTACTTGGCAGATAATTACCTAAGGTTCCAGTCATTACTACACTCTACGCAACAAAATACATAGCAATAATTTCATTCACATCATATGCTGCAGTAGCGTATCGTATCTACCATCGCTGAGGACGATCATAATCAGGATGCCACTGATCCTGTCCACCGTAGTGCTGATCATACAGACCCTGCACGTTCTCCTCCGCATGACGCTTGGCCTGGATTCTGTCGTATTCATCGAGACCCTTTGTTTCGACGAGCTTGTCGACTTCGGCGCCGACGAGGCCGACGAGAGCCTCTTTTGCGAAGGCGTGGGAGACTGGTTCTCCTATACGAGTTGTAAGCATCATGGTCTAAAAAAGCGGACGGGGGTGGAGGGGGGGTTTACCCTCGGCACGGCGGTGGTCTTCAAAAGCCTTGAAAGCCTCGAAACTGGCGGCTCCGGCAATCAGTTCGTGAGAGAGCTTGCCTTCATGAGGCTGGCCGCCGTAGACCTGCTCGTGAGAGGCTTGAGATTCGTCTGTGTTTAGCAGTATTTATTAGTCATGCATGGCATGCATATGCAGTGCGAGAAGATACATACCCCAACCGAAGAAACCCATGTTGATGTTGTATGTATATAGATATATATATGTCTTGATTGAAGAGGAGTAAGTTGTCTGAATGAAGGAGAACTGTGAGTAGGGGGAACAGCTTCTTATAAGCTGCGGGGACTGCTACCCCTCACTAGACAGCTGTATGATACAGAAAGGTATCTCGTAATGTAAGCTTTGGCCAAGTAACTTGGCTAAAGCTTCGATATGGTGCTCCATTTGCTGTCAGTCTACCAATCAGACGACATTTTATCGCAGAGAATGAAGAATGATTGGTGCAATTGAGCAGTTTCAGACGACAACTCAG
This sequence comes from Talaromyces stipitatus ATCC 10500, assembly GCF_000003125.1. Lineage (NCBI taxonomy): Eukaryota > Fungi > Ascomycota > Eurotiomycetes > Eurotiales > Trichocomaceae > Talaromyces > Talaromyces stipitatus. The sequence goes on from NW_002990116.1 coordinate 1,996,226, forward strand.
CCACACTGGCCATCGATTGGTATATCGAAACCATGTATCGTATATACCTGTATCGATGCGTCTTTTTATTTAAATGCCGATGCCTGGGACAGCCAATTGTCGCATCATACAATACCCCTGAACCACGACTGACTGAAACAAATGGTCTCATAAGAGGAGCAGATCAATCTGAATGACACAATTGCGTCCTATTTGCCATCCCATTTGTTCCTCTGTGAGCGTGGCTGGCTGGCTGGGAGAATATTCTGTTGTCTCGTACGAATGGCGGGGCAGGAGGAACATACCAGCCACAATACGATGCTGCATCGTGGCGGTGCTCGATGGGCATCAGATCAGTCAGACGGAGATACTTGCCATCAATTGATCAATAATCAAGCAATAGGTTGAATATGAAAAGTATGATCCCGATGTCTGATGTCTGATGTCTGATGTCTGATGCGTACGTAGTCGTGTTCACCGAAACTCGTAAATCGTCATAGCAGTAAACTCACTTGACAAGTCCGCACTCCATCAACCACCACCACTAACCTGGAAACCATTGACGATCCTCAGAAGACAGAAGAAGAAGAAAATGCCACCCAAACTCCCCATCGCAGACGACTTCCCCCCAAACGCAACCATCACAATCTCCTACCCAGGCTCACCCGACACCACCCCACCACCCACCTCAACCTCCGCCCATAACATCCTCATCCTCCTCCACGGCCTAGGCGACACAGCCACCAAATTCGCCTCCTTCGGCCGCGCCCTCAACCTCCCCGAGACTATCTGTATAACCGTCCAGGGTCCCACACCCTTACCGAGCAGTTTTATCGATATTCCCGGTGGAGGATTCCACTGGGGCGATGACGTTGTCTTTAACAATGATAACGATAGTCGGACCGAGGGGGCGTTGGCTATGGATGCCGGGTTTGATCGTGCGCGTCGTCTGTTGGTAAAGGATGTGATTACGGATACTTTGGTCAGAAAATGTGGGTACAAGTTACGCGATATAATGCTTTTGGGATTTGGACAGGGCGGGATGGCGGCGTTGGATGCCGCGAGGGAACTGGGTTTACATCCCCCCGTTGAAGATGAAATGACCGTCGCAGCATCGATTGAGTCTTCGACGGAGTCGACCTGGACGCCGTCCAGCGCGAGTGCGAGGGAAGGGAGGGGTAAAATAGGTGATAAATCGTATTATCCCTCGTTGTCGGGTGTGGTTTCGTTTGGTGCTGCTTATCCTCTCTCGGCGAGTACGTTAGGTCCCAAAGACAGGACGCCGGTGTTGTTGCTTGCAGGTCGAGATGATGGTTTTTCGGCGGTGACGGATACGGCTCTTAAAAGGACAAGGGATATCTTCGAGTTCGTCGAGATTCATCGTTGGAATAGACGAGGGGATGGTATGCCGCGGAGCAGAGAGGATATGTTGCCGGTTATGCAATTTTTTGCGAGGAGACTCCAGAGTAGGAAAGGTGTGCCAGATGGAGCTATTGAGTTGACGTGACCACTATATCGAAAGTCTAGTAGTTTACAATGCAATAATACTAACATCCTAATATAATATACACTTATTTCTCCCGAACGTCTTCAAGCGCCTTTCTAGCGCGAGCAATAACCATCTTCGCCCGCCTTTCAGCACTCTCATCCCTTGGTAAGGACGGCCCATCTCGAATCAACCGACGCAACACTTGCTCCGTCTCTATCAACGCAGTACGGCCCTGTTCGCGAACTTCAGCTTGCCATACAGCTCGCGCATTTTCCCATTTGACCTGTTGTCGACGAAGGGAATACATCAACCCAACAGCCGCGATTGTGCATGCTTCGTACAGACCAGTTGACGCGGATGTGTATAGTAATGCCGATAGAGCCGACGTTAGACCTGCAGTCGAGGCGCTGAAAAGTACAAGGCCCTGCGAGAGCGCTTGTAAAGACGGGACAGTCGTTTTGAGCATGTGCAGACGGCTAGTAGCGATTTGTAGTGGCCAGGGAGGGGTGTCGCTTTCGGGCTGCTCTGTATCCTTGACGGGCGACGGCTCTGCCAGATTTGGAGTGTCGGACGCTCCGTCTAACAGACCAGTCTGCTCAACACGTCCTGCCGTCCAAATCATTTCCTTCTCGGATCGGGGGAGATATCTAGTTTGTAGAATCTCTGACGTGACGGATCCCACGTCGTCGACACGCCAGAAGAGTTTCCACCATGACAGTCCATTCCATCTCTGACTCGCAAAGCCCTCGTCTAAAGCGTTGCGAAGCTCGGTATGAGCCCGCTCAGCCCATATGGAGACTGACTGGTCAAGACTCCGGCGGGTCTCTGCAGATGTATCAGTCAACGCCAATTCCTTGCCGCGCCTGACTTCTTCCACAGTAACCCCTTCTTCAGCTGCATCTAGCAATGATTCGATGATTGTCTGCAGCTCCGAGCTCAATCCTGACTTCGTAAAGGCCGTAGGTAACCAGTCAGCCACCGACTGAACACCACCTGCCGTCCAACCACGCTCATATTCCGATGCAAATCGAACCGATTCCCGAAACTTGTCCAATGCAGTCTCTGCCACCTCCGTGTTCACAAACGTCACTGCGCCATCCTTTTGTCTATCTCCCTCAACACCCAACTCAATAACCCCATGCACCAACTTTTCCGAAGACTTCCAAGCAGCACGACCCAATAAACCAGAATAGGCCAACAGCCCTTCTGTGCCCGTACCAAATATGATAGTTTTGTGGACCGGGTATCTAATCAGTTCATGTCCACCACTCTCCATCGACTGAACCGTAATCGTCGGCACGAAAAACACCTCATCTGTAATAGGGCCCGTATCCGGTTCTTGACCCGGACCAAGTGTGCTCACAAACAATTCGATCCGGCCTTGTTTCAGCAGGGGAGAGTTTATCGATATCGTAGGACAAAGGTTATTTTCGACAATGCCGGATTCTTCGCCGTATCTATTTCCAGAATCTATCAGCCGATGGCCCTTTGTTTGCAGAAATGTAACGATTAGATATACCGAATGAGTAATCCATTCGACCCTTCAATTCCATAAGAATCTATCAAATCTTCCCAAGACTGTCGCTCCGTCAATGGATCCGCCAAAAGTAACCTAACCAGTCGACGAGTAGTACGCGCATTGTTGACACCAAGCACTACCACCAAATCAGCCATAAACACTTCAGACCAGGCAGGGGGGAAACTACCAGCAACACGAACAACAGGCTCCTCAGACTCCAATCCACGCTGCACAAGCTGCAATCGGCTCAAACTGATATGATCCGCAGCAACATCCTCCAACTCCTTGAGCGCGGCGTACAACTCTCGAAAGCGGGCGGGTACGCTCTTGTCGACGACAAGACTAGCCGAGGAATTCAGTCTCGTAGGAGCTGACACAGTCAAATATCGACGTGTCGCTGCGTTGATTTTGGGGGTGTTATTGTCGTGGAAAACATGTCGAAAACCAGCCGGGTTGCGCGCTCGGTAACTATTCGTGACTGTTGAGACGGTTCGTCTTCGCCATGTTGAGCAGGAAGGACAGTAGAATACTTTTCCTTCTGTTGTAATGCCTACACCGGTATTCTTTCCTGCAAGAGGACTTAAGCTCCTGCGAACTGCGGTGCGCAGTTTTGTAGGCATTCTGGGGTTGTTATAAAGAAGCTATCTTTTCTGGATTCTGCGGATGTCAGCTTCTTTTTCTTTTACGGGTACGTTGGCTGGCTACGGTTCCGCATTTCGGGTGCCGGTACCTTTTCAGCTATAAACATCAATGTTTACATTGACAATTTTCTACAAATATTTCAAAAGAAAAGCAATTGTTCATCAAACTCGTAATCACATCAAGACGCCCAGCCACGAATACATCATTCCAACCAGCCAACGCTCTGCCGAACAACATGAAATAGAAGAAAATCCTTGAGTTATTTCATTGTTCATTCCGCGGTGTATGTACATATCTCATGTCAAATACATTTGACATTGTGGAAGAAAGAATTAGAGACTGCGATAGGATTAATTCGCATGGGTATATTCTTTTAGTAACAACCGACGTTAACTAGAAGCTTCGCGATTTGCTGCTTCTCTTCGGCGTCTCGAGTTTCCAGACCTGATAAACATTAGAATCTTGTAAATATACCTTATAAGGGGGTGAACTTACATGCTAATACGTCTAGCCACAGTGGCCAACCCGGTATCGTTTTCGGCCTCTCGTTGAGCCCTTTCAAGAGCAATTCGGCGATCCTCCTCGCTCTTACGAGCAACTTCTTCCTGCGAGGGAGGTAGTCGCTCGTTTTGTAAATCAACCTTGCGCGCATCCTCAAAGTTGTGAATCGCTTGTTTGATACCTTCGGCACCAAGCATAAGTGTTCCAGCAGGGAGACGACCACCAGATGCAGTTTTGAGTTCGGTAACTCGCTCAGATTCCTCTCGCAACACTTGGAAAACTCGGGAGAGACGGCCAATGGCGAGGATTTTATTCTTGATTGCACGTCGCTTGAATTCGCTGTCGTCCTTATCGGTAGCTGATGGCGGTGAAGGTAGCGTAGGCGAAACGGATGACGGAGTATCGTCTTCGAGTTCCTCTTTTGAGCAGGTGTTCAGGATGGCAATGAGCATATCTGTAATCTTCTCTCCCACAAAAGGAAGCGACCAGGTGAAAACATCCATGAAATTAGGAAGCCAGTACGGATGAGGCGTGCAATTGAATTGACGGATATTCATCACGTTGTTCTCGTACTTGAGAACGGCTGCCTTGTTATTATAAACGTCCAAGTAATTCGGTGCGCTGAAAATCGTCATCACACTCGGGAAGCCAGTGGTACGAGTCTTTCGATACATTCGATAACCCGCATCTTGTGCCTCGTGGGCTCGAATGATTGAAAGCAAGTTATTCTTCTCCAGAAAAGCGCATGCAGCCGGATACGAGAAGAAATACGAACATCCTCGGACGTTGTTATGCACAAAATATTCGCCAGTCTTCTCCTGTCCAAATTCCTCCAACGGATCAGCCCAAAGGATGTCGCACATCAATCCATGAGTAGGAGGCTCCCTAAATCGATCGATAGCTTTGATATCTTCGAGGGTATGCAACTCTGGACTCAAACCCCCATGGATACACAGAAACTGTTTATTCATGACGGCAGCCAAAGGTAGAGCGCAAAAGGACTCCATACATGCATCGTAAACCCTCTCAGAATACTTGTGCTTGCACTCGAGTTTAAAGGTGAAGTAATCTGTCAAATGGCGGCATTCGTGATTTCCTCGTAACAGCCAAAGGGAATTGGGATACCAAATTTTGAGCGCCCATAGATAAAGCACGCACTAGACATTCCGTTAATCCACGATGCAGAAAACATGGCCAAATAGAACCAACCTCAATGCTAAAGTAACCTCTATCGACATAATCACCCAAAAATAAATATCTGGTCTCGGAAGGATCTCCGCCGACTTCAAACAATTTCATCAAATCATAGTATTGGCCGTGCACGTCACCGCACACCGTGATCGGAGCGTCCATTTCAAGGAGGTTGGGTTCGGAGCGAAGTATTTCAGTACCGGCGTTGATAATCGACAGCGCTTGTTCTTCTGTAAGTCGTCCTTCTCTGTAAAAATGCTGCTTCAGGAATGGCAAGTTGGGTTTGCTGGGATCATCCGGTGACCAGAAACTTTCGTCCGAGGGAACTGTGAGCGCCGGCGCCTGCACCTCTTTTTGATATCAGTATGGTATCGAAATGGGGTTAAATCGACACCAATTAGTGTCGACAAAGACAGGGGACAATACCTTTGCATACTCGTTCCATTGTTGACACTTGGGTGCCATCTTCCATCCTGTGCAAGGTAAAATCAATCTCGGGCACGGGCTTTTTGTGCGTCACCGCATGTTCAATCTGCTTGTCCATCATCTTGACTAAATATCAATATCAAATCGAAATCTCAAATTCAATATTAATATAATCGGCTGAAAAGATAAATGGACGCCCGTACGGCTGAGCGTTTGGAGCAAGGTCGAGGGGGGGAAAAGGAGGAGAGAATGGCGGGAAGGAAACACAGATTGAGAGCGCGTGTGGCGGCGGGGCCCTTTTTTTTACTACTACTGGGAGCCGTACGCACAACTCAAGACGACGAATGTGTATGCTGATCGATTGTATGTCACTCCACTCGATCTGTCGAAGAGGACCTTCGATGAAATATTCAGACGGGTGGTTGTGCTCGAGAAACGTGTCGAGTGGGAGGAACGACGAAGAGGGTTGGATCAAGCTCTCGGATATTTATTGAAATCGCAAACTAGATGCTCGTGCGGGTCGCGTGCGCTGTGAGGGTTTGATAAGAGATCTACCAGTGGCAAAAGTGCAATACCGCTGGAAAGATTGGAGGAAAGAATCTGGCTTTTCATCAGATTTGTCGCGGAGTTAGTTGAATGTGCTGTGCGGCTGACTGTCAGGTAGGAGCCTCCAGAATCAGGCAGCGGACACTGCATGGATTATTCCTAATCATGTGATTTTTGGTCAAGATTGGTACGGAGTTTTGCTGTATTCGGTCATATCTCTTGAAAATGAATTCGCATTGTATTGGTGATGGTTTATAGTGTACCTAGGTATATTGTAAGCTCCCCTATACTCCCGCCTCTTGCTGTAACTTATCGTATCATGATGCTCGATTTATATAGAATGGATTTCAACAGAAAGCCTCCCACCGCAATTAATGGACAAGGAATAAGATAAAATTGATGAATAAGACCTTGCACAAAATGCCGGATTTTAAGATAGCATGTGCTATGTGTCAGTTCACGGGAACTGTTGGTAATTGCCACCCTCGAGCTGCCAGGACCTGTGCTCCGAAGCTAAGTCCCATACTAGACCCCCAGATTCGAACAATTGGTCATCAAAATCAGCTTCAAAGGCTGGAGAAGGGCGTGTTGCGTTCGTTTGAGTTGATTGTGACTGTAGAATCCGATGGGCGGTGTTAGACCTGGCTGCCTGCTGAGTTGTAGAAGAGCTACTTGAAAATACGCCATGATCGGGCCGGTCACTTGACCGGTCGAGGTTGACAGTTGGATACGCTTGGCTTGGAATCCCGGGTTGATCGGCTGAAGGGAAATCGTATATATTTTCCGAGGAAAGTAGTACCGGTACGGAATACATGTTCAACCTGATACCCTAGTTAGCACACGCATTGGGAGGGAACAAGAGAATGATACACAAAGTCCTTCTCACCTGCCGTTCCTTGTAAGCATCATATTATTCGAAGGCAGTCCCGACTGACGGTTGAAATGGATGCGAAGGCGCCTTGGTAACCAGAGCCTATCGGCAGCTATGATTGTAGGGTGACCTCTCAACCTGTTATCTCCCCGATACGGAGGAGCAAGGTTGCGCGCTATATCGTTGATTTCTGAGCGTATCTCAGGTATCCGTTCACTTAGCAGCCGGCGTATACTATCCTGAATAGCAGGGGGTATCAGTAATCTTGGGAACCCCTACTTGGATAAACAGGAACAGGTTGAGCCTCACCAGTGGTTGCATAATCGAATGGTTCGTAATGTTCCATTCAATTGGAAGAGGAGCACCAAGACAGTTATATATAAGTTCAAGGGCCCTAGTCGCAACGTAATGGTTGCTATCTCCTTCATCCACGAGAGCTTGCAAGTTGCCTCCCAGATCCTGGTACAACCGACACAATCGATCAATCAAGAAATACACTAGTGCAACACACCTCAACCGTGCAGCATGCTGTTCTGTGTATTCGCTATATATCTCAATAAAATTGAGATTATATAAAAGGATAAAGTAGCCGCAAAACATTCGTGTCGTCCAAAGAATTTCCTCCTGTGCTTTGTGTGAGTAAGCCGTATACCGATCCTTAAAAGAAACCCGCTCACTTACTTGAGCTTCGGTGATATCTGAATTGTGACATCCCCACTGGTCCTGCCACATCTTCTGTGAAATGAAAGTATCAAAAAACCTATCCATGGCCGGCTCCAAAGTAATAGGATGTGTATTTTCGTCCGACTGTAACATATTCCCGAGCCTACAAGGATCAAAGGACACGAAGAGCTCATCTTCCAGGCGTGGCAGAGATAAGGAATCTTCCAAAGACATGCTCAGGGCGACAGGGTTATTCTGAGGTCGGAAAGATCCTCCGGCGTGCGATCCAATTGCAGTGACATTCTCATACAGGGTACGAATCGTATTCTTCATACGCCCTATTAGGATGTCAGTGTTAATTGCGTAGATGAACATTTGGAGCACACACCTAGCGGCACGAAAATCAAACGGCGCATGCCAATGAATGTTAGGAGGGATTCCGTATTTGAATTCGTATGATGCTTGCACTGCCCACTGCACTCAGCAAACCAGTCAGCTCGATCTTGTAGGAGCATATCACCTTTTTCTTCTTAGTCCTACATTCCAGGCAACTTCTTCCTTTCAGCCCCGGCTGTTTTAGCTGATTTTGTCTCGGCTCAGTTGACTGGACGAAACGCCTGCCTCTGTGTACGCCGCTCTGATGCCGTAGAGTTGCTCCGAGAGGTGTTTGTCGATTGAGCAGCCTTGGATCAATAGACCCGCCGAGAGAACTGTTGTTGGCACCATGGTGTATATCATAGCACTATATGTAATTAGAACAGCATCATGGAAGTGATGATAGAGGAAGGGCCCGATGTTATCTCCAGCTAATGGGAAAGAAGGGGTGTTTGTGTGAGATGCAGGATATCTTCGTTCCCTAACATGTGGAAGGTGTTGCTGCATGGTCAAGAACAGGAGGTTACCTTAACACAATATAAGAGGCTGGGACTTCAAAAAGAAAGAACGTACTAGAGGGGGCTCCGGTATAACAATACTCGGAGCTTCTAATGAAGTATCAAGATTAGTGGCTAAATCTGGGAGGAAGTGATGATGACTCGGAATTTCAGCCTCCTCTATGGGATCAAGCCCATTTGCACGAGGCTGGGCCATTGCAACTGCTAATCCTGCTAATTCAAATGTTTTATGATGTCCAGCGCGTGCCCTGACAATTCATTTGAAGAAGCAACACTTATTGAGAAAATTAATTCTCAAAACAAAGCAGCAGATTTATACCTGCTGGTTAATCTAAGTCCTCCGTGCACAAGGACGCATGTCAGGGTGAGCTCCGGCGTGGAGCCACGTCCACTGCGCTGCTTGTCGGACCTCAGTTGAGGAGCCGCAGCATCTCAGCCTGTATGTGTATCGCTGCACCCAATCGCTGGTGACGTGTTGGTGGCGGAAATATATTCCCACATGAGACTTCATCAAGTTCCTGTACAGAGAGAATGTCGAGAAGTTAAACAACACATCATCTAACTCGAGGACGGTCGAATCCTAATCCGTTGCCTGCAATTTCGACTCAAGCGACCTGCTCTCCTTAACGACAAGGTAGAACCCCAGCTTAGATGAGAATGGGCCCCTCAGGGACACGCTCTTATCTTAGATGGCATAATATTTTCGATGTTGTGTAGCACGATAAAATATCAGGTCCGGGCGCGTTCATGACGATGCATTAATGCTTCAAGATAGAACTTGTCCCAGTTGGTGGGCGAGCTTCGAGCTTAGAACCGAGGGTGGCAAAAGGAAACATGTAAGTGACCACTGGGTACAAACTGAGTATACGAATTGTCTGCCAACAGGATGACTTTTATATGTACCTGCAGAGTAGACGTTGGGTCGTTAAATGATTCCACTTTGAAGTTGTGGAGTCATGGTTGACTCTTGAATGATTCACCCCTAGTGTAGGTGGGACCCCTAAGACCGGTGACACAGACACCAAAGTGACCAAACAGCAAAATAGCTATTACAAAGTGATCATCTCTAGTTCAATTCTGTACGTAGAAACTATCATAATATAGAAGACATATTGACTTACTTGGCTATTAATAAGCAGGAATAACCCTGCCACTAGAATCATATGATTCAGGATATGATCGGTCTTCAGTGTAGATGCGTAGGAAGAACGCACATGATAAAAAATTCTTCTATTTTTCAAATGGCCTTTTGAGCTACTCGGGACGATAATTTTCGTTTCATATTTCTCAAACTTGCTTGTCTCGAAGTTTCTGTTGTAAGAAATCTGCCTTCTGACTTAAACTCGAGCCTTACAGATCTGGAAATTAGCCCTAATCTTGGCATGCCCGAGGTAAGAAGAGGCCTTTCGCTCGCATAGCCAGGTTCCCAGTCATGCAGACTGGTCGCTTAAGAATGGCCGCGATGCTGGGATCGTCAAAATATCGGCGAGGTCATTTTTCCCATCGGATTAGTAGGCTGGCTCCGAAACCGCATATGGTCGAAAACAGTATTTAGCTCGTTACGAAGATCATCGAGGACGAGAGGGGTTGGTTCCTCTACAAGCTGGCGAGCCCCAGAATGCTCACGTAGCAAAGCCTGCCACGGAAGAGTAATATTCCGAGTTGCATATTTTGCTGGAACCGGGTATAGCACCTGATCTCCATTAGCATCTTCTGTGTTATCCAAGTCTAGAAACTTACCTGTCGATTTCCGAACTGTTCTGCCCTTGTTGTTTCTTGGTTGATTATCCATGGATTGATCGATCTGTTGCAGTGACCGGGGTTATCTTCACTAAGATAACGATCCAAATGGCGCCCTCTGAGCCTTCTAGAAGAAGTTCTGCGTCGCTCTTGAGGTCCATATATGATTTAGTATGACCGGCCTCGAGAGCAATAGTCGGCCATTTTCTGAGAGCTGGGAGCATAAGAACTCCAGGTCGTTCCTTGACACTAGAATCCATGGATGAAATTAGTATCGAGAAGGTAATACGAAATATGATGAGTGCCTAGAAATGTTATAGACACTTGATTGTGTGTCCTAGCTAGGTGGTAGGTCGAGGGTTGATATTAAAACGGGCTAGTCCCAATATGATACCAAGGCAGGCGTCTACGTGAGTCAGGTGATATTCTGTCAGAATTTAAAATAATTTAAAGTAAGATAAGCTTTGCGGATAATTATGAGTCCAGTGGAGACGAGATGTAGCCTAATTGATTAAGAATATATTGACCATGCAGGGACCATTTCTGTTTAATTAGTGACCACTGACTATCAGAGATTTTAGTCAGGTATTATAAGTTAGTTAACTTACTATTTACTATTTACTATGTATATATTATGATATTTTCCCGCGCTTCCATTCCTCTTGCCGTATGGGTCCATGCATGCATGCAACTTGTTTAACTACCCACATCCATAGTGGAGAAATTGGTAATTATTGTGCTGTTGTCTGCCTATCTGGCACAGTTTGCCATATTACGTTCGCTATTTTGTGGAAATGTCACAGACGTGGTTCCACCAGTCCTAGATGTTCGTTGTACTGTTGACATATGCTAGGATTGGTTGAATTTCACTCTAACGAGAGTAACTACTAAGTCGTTGACCTGCAAAGGAGAAAAAAGCGAAGCAGAGGATAACCACCTAGGTAGTCTAGTATCTATAACGGTTAGAATTGAGTTAATTCTCTTACTAGTTTTCAAATGGCTTGTGTTAAAGAGATATGAAATAGTAAACAGATCATACTACATGTAACCAGGTATCCTCATATCTCCGACAATCTAGTCATTGACTGTGTCATAAAAGAGTCACGATGTCCTCTAATCCCTGCTCCACTAATGTATTTGGATATCTAAGAAAAAAGTTGGTAGATACATCTTGATTCATGCTCCGAAAGTGTAATTTGCCAATCTAAGACTGCATAGAGTAGGATCGTTTGATTCCGGGCTGTATATTTTTTTGGTTCCTCTGTTTAAAAAACCCCAATACCAACATTCTTCCAAGGTTATGTGCCAGAAGAATTTGACCTGACACTGTGTGCCCAGGTGTCATTGCCCTGGCTGTTGAATCAACAAACTACGAACAATCCATCCCTATATATTGCAAGACTTCCTTCAACTTGTCCGTATTTTCGAGATGTCCAGTATCGGCATTTTCTAACCACCTTCTTTTAAAATCCTTTTTTGTCAACCCATCATTTGTCTCCACGATTGCCGGAGCATCAACGATGGTCACTTTGAGGTTATCAGGCGCACCATCGTAGAGAGGGATCGATATGGACTTTACGTCAATGCCTTTACTGGCATTGTGCTGCAAAAGCGTCTTTAAGGTGGCCTCCAGGCGGATATTGCGAATATCCTGGAGGACTTTCTTGAGCAAGTCGGCGTTGGCAGGGAGGAGACTGGCAAACGCATTGGCACTGAACGCAAGTTTGGCCAGGAACTCGTCGTACGATCCTTAAAAGCGAGGCAACGCACGTCCTGTGTTTATTGGTTTACCGAAATCATGACCCTCAGAGTCTTTGACTGCAATACTTTAAGCCGTCTGGTCCATGTCGGGCAGTGCTGGGTAAGAAGTTGCCGGGGTGGGTCGGGTAGGAATGCCATTGGGATTTTTAGCAATATAGCGGAGGAGTTGGTCCAGGGTACACGGATTTCCCCCTGTGCCTCTGCAACCAGTCGCAATCGTCGCCGGTTTGCCGCCATTTAGCTGGCAATCGATGGAGTATACGTAGTAGAGGAGAATGCGTTCGTAGGCCCCAGTCAACGCCGAATGCACTTACCTGCGAGATTCTGAAAAGGAGGAGGGGAACAATAGCAAGACACATTGTCAAATGAGATAACAGGTAGAGGTTTGCAGCGACTTGTTTTTGACGTGACAGTATGAAGGAAAGAAGATTTTGTCTCAATAGACTGTCTATCTTACTTCACACGGAGTTGGGCAATATTAGTAGAAGGATAATCCTAGGTATTATATAGTTTTTGTATTGTGCTTGTCCCTGTCATTGTTGCTATTTACTACTAAGCATGGGAATTTGATACCAACATCTCTAGCCCTCCTCGGGCTTCGACGATTATCAGCTGCACCTTACAATTGAAATCTCGACTACATTTCCTTCGCTCAAAAAGGAAATATCTTCTCATCTGAACACCTACGCCATAATTATTACTTTCCCTCTTGATACGAATTAGTGACATTAACCCCCCCCACCCCCCCAATCTTGCTTGATCCGGCTTACTTTGACTTACCCTACGCTTTGTCTGTGCCAGTCAAGCCTAGTCAAGACATTGCGACATGGCAGAAAACAACATCATAGACCGCTTGAGGTCGTCGGCCTTTGACCTTGGTGAGGTCAGGGACGCTCTTCGCGGCAAAGCTGTCCCTACGGTTCTGGAACATCGAATAACGCGACTCTGCGTGATCCGTGGCATTCGATACCACGAGCAGTTCGCCGAGGATTCAGAGCTAGAACAGTTCAGGCAATATGTGCCTGAAGTCTCTCGTGCTTTAACTGCTCGTGCGGTCATGAGCAACAAAATACCCTCTATCCCTGAAGCGCGAGACAGACCTTACTGTATCTCGCACCCTCAGGTGGCTTCACAGGACACCTACAGGAAGCTGTGGTAGCAGTGTCCTGACATGTCGTATCAAATTGCTCGCGCATATGCTGTAGCCAACTATGTGGAGCTGTATCTCGAGATGGATCTGTCGCCGAGGAAGCTCGCGCTAGTGGATCCATGGAAATATTTGAATCCATCATGCGAAAACCTGTTCGATACCGCGTCACAAATGACTACACTAGAGAAATTACGCTGCAGGACCCAACTACTGCATGCTTGAACGATGATAACGCCATTGTATTTACTCTCGATATCGACCAAGGCATCAACAAACCGAGAGACGAAGAGAGAGACCCTGTCATTGAAGGGGCAACCGTTGAAGAGTCCCAAGATGCCAGCGACTTTGACGGTATGGACTATCTTTACCCCTTCTCTGGGTTTGATGAGAAGATGTTCAACATTACAGAGGACATAAACGTGGGCGAGGTGGATTCAGAAGAACCACATCTGAATTACCTACCGGAATTGCTCTTTCAACCTCTCCCCGCCGATTTGCCACAGGGAAACAAGGACCTTTTGATCCTGATAGCTGCCTATTATGGAAACAGCGAAAGGTATGCCAGGCTGCATCGTCCTCGCATGATTAAAGGGGAACCAGGGTGCGTCGTGCGTGGAATCTATCACAACTCTATGTTCTCCCTCTGGTGTGCGACCCAGACCATACCAGACTGGCCGGCTAGCTCGCATGTGACGATGGCGATACATGCTCGGATGGTTGTTTTCCTCCGCATGTGATGCGTTGAGGTCGACTAGGTCATGCAGCCTCGAATATCGACGAAGTGAAGTGTAGATGCGCTCTTCGTGCTCATCTGCAGAGACGTAAGTCTCCACCAATCATGAACGCCTTCTTACCGCCTACAATCTCAAAGTCAGCCTTGTCATCTCTTTATTGTTCAGCCTTGTCAACACTCATATTTATGGGACTTCGCATCGTAACGCCTCGATATGAAAAAGAATGCCTTCATATCGTTAATTTGTGTTCTAAGGCTCAATCCTATACATGCTTGTGATATTATGTCTCTAAGCCATGGAAAGTCCTCCATCCCGAAACGAGTTCCAGATCGGTTGGATATGTGCCCTACCTATCGAAGCGGCCGCCGCAATCCAGATGCTGGATGAGAATTTCGGTATTCTTCAAGAGCAGGAAAGGACTGACACCAACACATACAACTTAGGTCGGATCGATCGTCACTACGTCGTGATCGCGTGTCTGCCCGATGGACAATACGGGGCTACTTCAGCCACCACAGTTGCCAACAACATGATGCGAACATTTAGTGACTCGCTCCGCATCGGCTTGATGGTGGGCATCGGTGGAGGGGCCCCTTCTGCTAACTATGACATTCGCCTGGGCGATATCGTGGTCAGTCGTCCTGAAGGCTCTCATGGCGGCGTCATTCAACACGACATGGGAAAAATCGGCAAATATGGCGAAATTCAACGCGTTGGATCCTTGAATAGCCCGCCAAAGTCGTTGCTGAACGCGCTGGCTCAGATGAGGGCAGCCGAACTATATGATGATCCTCGGTATCCTGTTTACCTTCAAGAAGCTATTGGAAAAAATACACGGACACGGAAAACCTTCAGCCGCCCTGACATCAAGCTGGACCGGCTATTCAAAATAGAGCATACGCATCCTGAAAGTGCAACGTCCTGTGATCAGTGTCTAGCGGAATGGGAGGAAAATCGGACCAGTCGTGAGGAGAGCTATCCACAGATTTATTATGGAACGATCGCATCTGGGAATACTTTGATCAAAGACGGAAAGACGAGAGAGGCTATCCGCAAGGAGACCGGTGCGTTGTGTTTTGAAATGGAGGCAGCAGGCCTGATGGCGGACTTTCCTTGTCTGGTGGTACGTGGTATTTGCGATTATGCCGACTCGCACAAGAATAAACAATGGCAAGGTTATGCTGCACTAGCGGCAGCGGCATTTACGAAAGAGCTGCTGGGTTATGTCCCAAAGGGTGTATCTCAAGAGAGCTTAGCGGCAGATATCTGTCGTAAGTGATTATCAGCATCGTATAGTGGTTTCTCCCGCGTCTAACACGAAGCTTTACTCCATGATCACTAGCTCTGCTTGAAGGCATTAAGGAGGACCAGAAAAAGGCTTTCGATCAACGAGAAAGCCATCACCGCGAAAAAATGGAGAGAGTCTTGACGAAGATCAACGTCGCTGTCATCAAGCATTCAAGACGTCAACTTATAAAGATTTCAAAAATCGCAACCCAAATCGAGCGAAAGGAACGTGTGAGTGGGTACTCAACAGCCCCGAGTACCTGCGTTGGTGGAACGCCACAAGCAATGATCTCTTATGGATCTCGGCTGACCCAGGATGCGGTAAATCCGTACTCGCAAAATCATTGATTGATGAAGTATTCCTGGCTTCTGACTCGAATGTCTCCATTGTGTACTTCTTTTTTAAGGACAATGACGAGCAGAACAATCTTGCTACTGCGTTGTGTGCCGTGCTTCATCAGCTATTCAGCTTGCAACGCCAACTGTTGCGACACGCATTACCATCCTGGGAAAGAAACCGAGAGAAGATTCAGTATGAAGTAGACGACATGTGGCACATTCTTATGACAGCGACCTCCGACCCAGCATCCGAAAAAACAATATGTGTTTTCGATGCTCTTGACGAGTGCCGAAGCCAGGACCAAAAACAGCTGATTGAGAAACTTCGTGAATTTCATGATCAACGTTCAGCTAGTCAAAGAAATTGGTTGAAGTTTCTCGTGACGAGTCGACCATATGATGATATTTATGATATTTTCGGCCAGTGACTGACTGTTTCCCGCAGATCCATCTTCGAGGTGAAGAAGAGAATGATCAGATTCACAATGAGATCAATCGGGTAGTAAAAGTCAAAGTGACTGAGCTGGCGAAGGACCTAGGTTTATGTGCTGACACGCAAGAGCAGCTTCAAAAAGAGCTGTGCAAAATGAAGCATCGCACATACCTTTGGTTGTATTTAGCAATCGATGATATCAAAAGGACATTGAAAAATAGCCTTCGGCCAGACAATGAAATAATTCCACCGCTTCCAAGAATGTCCCTGAAGCATATGAGAGAATACTTGATCGAGTTCCTTCTAACCAAAAAGCCAAGGCAGAAACTATTCTACGAATTATTGTTGGTGCACGACGTCCACTAACTATTCAGGAGATGGCAATGGCTTTGGGAATAGCGACGAGTCCAGATGCAGAAACAGCAACGGAGGCTGGCCTAAGCCCTAACGGATTAGACGAAAAGATACGGCAACTCTGTGGGCTGTTTGTTTTCATCAAAGAATCCAAAATCTACCTCATTCATCAGACTGCAAGAGAGTATCTTATTAGCAAACACAATAGATCTTCCAGCACCCATTGGCAGCGCAAAACAGAGATACAAATGACTAAAATATGTGTCAAATACCTTCTTATGAATGATGTGGTCAGTAATGAGGGAGTGCTTATACGGAGCTTACTAGATTATTCTGCCGAAAACTGGGCCAATCATTTTCGAGACGTACTATCTCCAGAAGACGAGATAGTGGACTGGGTCTGGAAGCTGTATGATGTTAGGACTGAGCGATTTCACTTGTGGGTTCCTAAATTTTGGGTTGCAGCAATGCCGTATCATCGAGACCCCAAAATGAAGGCACTGCATTTAGCTGCATTCAATGGCCATCCTAACATACTGTGTCGGGTAGATGTGAATGAGACAGGTGCAATTGATTGGGTCGACGGGTTAGGAATAACTTCATTACAATGGGCTTCTGAGCGGGGGCATCCTGAAATTGTTAAGCTACTACTCGAAAAGGGAGCGGATTTCAATGCTCAGGGTGGACAATATGGCAATGCTCTTCAGGCTGCTGCTCAAGGAGGACATCTTGAGATTGTTCAACTACTACTCGAGAAAGGAGCAGATGTCAATGCACAGGGTGGATACTACGGCAATGCTCTCCAGGCTGCTGCTCAAAGAGGACATTCTAAGATTGTTCAGTTATTAGTCGAGAAGGGAGCAGTTGTCAATGCTCTGCAGGTTGTTACTCCAAATAGATCTCAGGAGACTGCGCAAGCGCAGGGGGGAAGGGTGTGAGGGAATTTGAGTGAACGGAGGGGTTTGGATTGACTATTTTTGTGGGGTGGAGGAACGGAGTTGAGCAATTGTCAAGGAATATGCTCTTTGAAGGGCGTGCAGAAAGTGAAGGGACGGTAAGATTTGATGTTCTCTAAGGTAACAGCCATGATCGTGGAACAGAAATAGAGAGCTCAGGGAAAATGAAGGCGAGGTCTGACGGATGCACTCCATTATGCTGTGCACCGAGAGGCTTTTATATCCATCTAAAAATACGAAAGCTGCAAACCGATGATTGTCAATTTCGCCTAGAATGTCGCTTTCGCTGCCACTAGCACCGTCTCCGTCAGCGTAGTCTCCACAAGCAAGAAGGAACGGCGGCATTGGCGTTGCAGTCGTCGTATTGAACGGACTGGCCGGCCTCCAATAAAATAACCCAACCAGGCTCAAAAATGAAGCATGATCTTGTAGCTTGTCCGATACTATCCACGCTCACGCGCAACTCCGCTCCGTTCCCCAATTGCGGCATTGCTGACCACATCTGTGGCCAATGTCGTCTCTAGATTACCATCTCGTTGCTTCTTGTGTCAAAGATTTGCCTTCATTGTTCTCTGTACCGGCTGTAATGAGAGCGGGTTCCTCTCAGTCCTGGCTTCACTTGCACGAGTGTAGCCGTTAGGAACTTAGCAGTGCAATCGATTGGGTGGGGCTAATAGTCTGGTGATTCAATCATGTGGTATTTGAACTGGAGGCTTTGATTCATGTATGGTTATCTTCCATCATCTGAATTGCAGATGATGGCTCACTGCTATAGAACCCAAATTTCTGTCAACTACTCAAAGGTAGTCACGGTACAGAAAGGGAGGCGGCGCAGGAATAAGGTGGATCCGCGCAGGGGGAGGGGAAGATGCTGGGATCAGCCATTCGTGTAGTTTTTTGCTAGGTAGACACGGCTAGGGAAGAGGTGAGCAGCTAGAGCGGTAGACAAGAAAAAGGAGACGTGGAATCGATGGTCGTCGTTCGGGGATGCACTCGCAGTTTATATAGGCCTCACCCGGTGGGGCCACTCTCGTTAAAGCGACGAGATGGACCACTATACCCCATATAGTACGGAGTATACACAATACTTCCACGATAGCCGGAGCAGAGGAATGGAGTCAGCCGGAAATCGCCTACAAAAACCACATAAATCACTAACCCCTTAACGGAATGGCATATTGTCCGGTTCTCAAATGGGCTCTCCAAGGCATCGATAGCTCGTTCTTTGCTGACTTGTTAGCGACTGAAGGTGTGAATCAATAATGCAGAGCTGAGTGATCTGCTCGTTATAAATATGTCTAGATAGATTCACCTTAGGGTTTAGGGTGAGAATCCTTCTTGCGACTTGTGGATGACTAATCTCAGTAGTTAAGCACGTGATTTTCTGTCAAGATTCCTGGTGGATCCTGCATACCGCCTAAGTTTATGCCTCGTGCATGGCTTGTAGCCAATCGGCATCGCGCATTCTGACATTCGGCCAAGTGGCAGAATAGAGCTGTCGTCAATAAGATCAACAGGACCTTCTTAACACATATACCTATAACGACAAGATATGCTCGCTCCAGACATTGTTGGAAAGCCGAGCACTAGACCAACGATACGCACTGTCAATTGATCGCTGTTTCAACTAGGAATCCTTGCATGGAGTGCAGTCAATTGCTATCTTCGTCTCCCTATACTTCCTGAGGGACTGGAGGTTCCCCTCTTGTCCGCTACTTGAATGCTTGTTTTGGCTAGGGAGACATCATAACGAGCAATCATGTCTGAGTATATAACTCAGGTTTGCATGGAATGTGTGCAGGTGCTGAGCACCGTTCCACCTTCTGTACTGCTTCTCTCACTGGCCGCTGGTGCCGTTGGGGTTGTTGCTCTTGTAAGTTATTCAGGTCTCCATCGACTGTGAACCCGACAACCACGGATGTGTATACTCATTAAAATCTAGGCATACATCCTCCTCTTTGCTGTTGCGTTCAGACCTCGACCGCCGTTCCCCGAAGAAAAGACTTATCGTACCTTGGCGGAAGATGGCACCCCGACCCAACCCCAACGATTACCATGCTGGCAGGATAGTTGGGAACATCAGCGCCAGAATATATCGGACAAACATGCTGTTTTAGATATAGAGAAGCCAGAACTGTTCATGTCGGTCGTAGTTCCCGCTTATAACGAAGAAGAGCGTTTGGTCGGAATGTTAGAGGAGACGGTGGAATATTTAGAACACGCGTACGGCACTTTAGCCGGACAAGCTAACGAGCAAGCGAAAGTGGGAAAGAGCAAGAACGATAGTGTACGACAACGCAAGATCGGCAATGGACAGGTCTCGGATAATGATTTGTCGAAGGGATGGGAGATCCTTCTTGTTTCGGACGGTTCTACAGACAGAACTGAAGAGGTTGCATTTGAGTTCGCCCGGGATCATCAACTGTCTTTACATCCTCGAGCTCATACCGGGCCTTGGTCACCGGACGAACACGAAGGAGTACATATACCTCCTGGGAGCATACGAATTGTCACCTTGACTCAAAATCGGGGTAAAGGCGGTGCGGTTACACATGGGATGCGACACGTTAGAGGGAAATATGTTGTTTTTGCAGACGCTGATGGTGCTAGCAAATTCTCAGATCTCGGGAAACTGGTGAGTGCTTGTCAGGAGGCTGAGGACTCCGAAGGAAGAGCGGTAGCTGTTGGTTCGCGAGCGCACATGGTCGGCAGCGAGGCCGTAGTGAAGGTATGTCTCGATCGAATTTTCGCCGTGTCTTAAATCTGAAAGCTAACAACTGTTCCAGCGCTCCAAGCTCCGCAACTTCTTGATGCATTCCTTCCATCTCATACTCTGGCTCTTAACTCCCCCCGCCACTGCAAAAGTAAAAGATACCCAATGCGGCTTCAAGCTGTTTTCGCGCGCCTCACTCCCCTACATCGTTCCGTACATGCACTCCGAAGGCTGGATCTTCGATGTTGAAATGTTGATGTTGGCCGAGTTTGCGGGGATCCCTGTGGCCGAAGTAGCCGTGGGTTGGCGTGAAGTCAAAGGAAGCAAGTTGAATGTTATCTGGGATAGTATCGGCATGGCTTGGGGGTTGTTTGTATTGCGGGCAGCATGGGGGATGCGAGTTTATCGAAGGACATGATACTTTCCAGGGTGTTGTAACTGTACATAGATCTATTATACCATCTGAGGATGTAGGAGAAGTTGATACTCGAAAGGTGACTGACTCGGTGACACTAAACCGTTCCTGGCAGCAATACTTCCAGCCAATCACAAGCGCAGCCGTTATATAACCACGCCAAAAAGCAAATTAAGAAAGATCTGACCCATCTCAACTTCTCAAACACTCACACACTCACACACCTACTCGTCTTTCATTATTCTCTGCATATATTTTTTACAGCTCTTCCAAAAGATCAAAGAACGTTGACATACTATTTATATGGTTCTTTTCGAAAAACCACGTCTCGAAAAACAACGAAGCGGGATCCATTAACCTGCAACTCGCCAAATTGTATCACTCTTTATATACGAACAAGAAACGGCTTTTCTTCTAACGACGTGACGAATCTCTTGCTATTACGACATTTATTGAAAGAATACCATTATCGACCTCGCTTTTATCAGCTCTCTGCTTCAGCTTGAGCATCACAGCAGGTGTGGAGTTCTACCAATCACAGACCGCATAAACCTAGAATCGACATTGTAAAGTCTGAGTACCACTATGGCGACAGGTTAGTTTTGTCATTACAGCAAGAGGAAATGGATTAAACTAACATGTTCCAAGATGTGCCCAAAGTCGTCCCCCTGACTTGTCATGGACATTCTCGTCCAGTTCCACATATCAGTTTCTCATCTATAGTGGAAGAGGATCAATACTATTTGATCTCAGCATGCAAAGGTGTGCTCCGTTTATGAAAACATTGAAACATAGTTTAATAGCTCATTGTTTATAGACAACAATCCAATGCTTCGTGATGGTATTACTGGTGATTGGTAAGACCGTCTCTGCCATTGGAGAGAAGCTATTACTAACATATAGCCAGGATTGGGACTTTTCTCGGCCATAAAGGTGCCGTCTGGCAGGCCCGATTGTCTGCAGATGCAAACATAGCCGCTACGGCAGCTGCAGATTTCTCCGCGTATGCACTACATCTAGAATAGTATTTGAATTCGTTAGAGCTGATTGTCTAATTGTCAGGAAGGTATGGGATACACATACAGGCGAATGCCTACACACATTACAGCATAACCACATAGTCCGAGCAGTCGCTTTCCCCGTCCAGACAAACCCTCAAGTCCTGGCTACAGGAGGCATGGAAAAGAAACTGCGCATCTTCGATCTTACACGGAGCAACACTGCAACCAACAATAACGATGGCGGCTCACCGCCTTTAACCAATGACACTAATAACACAACATCATCTTCGCCAAACCCCAACGGATCAACAGTAACAAGCTACGAAATCGGTCCCGGCGTGCACAGCGGCACCATCAAATCCATAATCTGGAACATAGACTACAACATCCTCACTACAGCAGCCGAAGACCGCAAAATCCGCTGGTGGGATCTACGATCTCGTCACCCCGTCGTTGAATATAGCGTCGAGGGGACAATCGGTAGTTGCGAATTGAATGTGCTAGCTACCCGACCCAACGAGGCTGGAATTCTGAGCGTTGCGGCGGGGAAGAGCGTTTACTTGTTTGACGGCGCGATGCCGGGACGGTTACTTAAAAAGGTCGATTTTAGGTATGAGGTTGCCAGTGTAGCGGTGAATAATGAGACGGGTAGATTTGTGACTGGTGGTGCTGGAGAGGATACTTGGGCGAGGGTATATGATTTACATACTGATGAAGAATTGGGTATGTATTCAGGTTTTTCCCCTCCTGGCTGTGGAGAATATGTCTAACGTGCGAATAGAAGTGCAAAAAGGTCATCACGGTCCCATCTGGTCGGTTAGTTACTCGCCAGACGGGAAATTGTATGGAACAGGCAGTGAAGATGGAACTATCAAATTATGGAAAGCATGTCGTGAGCCGTATGGATTATGGCGGTAGTTTTCCATGTCCCTCTCGCCTTTCAATTTATTGTTAGCTAGCTACGCTGTACGAATGTTGAATGATTGCTAGGTCAGGGATATAGACTACGTATCGTATATTAAAGAACTCGCAAGAAACTCCTACGATGACAGATTTACAAGTAGAACCTTGGCGAGGAGTGTAGTCGCGAGCCTCAACACTTCAAAACTGGCTAGCTAATAGCTAGAAACTGTATATAGTATTGCTGATTCATCTTCAAGAAAAAAGAGCTTTCGTGCAAGTCGATGTGTGATAATTAGGCAGTAGGACGAGACACGCGATAACAGTATTAGCCATAGTAGTCGATGTGTGCATTGATGCAAACCTGTAGTTTAGCAGATTAGAAAGAAGCAATTAAGAGAAGAGGCTTCAATGGCACGAGTTCCTTAATTCTAGAGTGTGATTTAAGTCGGGACTATTGTTGAAAGATATTACATCTAATCCTACTATCTACAGTCGTGTCTCCATATTGAGAACACCAATTTATTTATGAGGATTACTAGTAGAGAACTCCATTGCTGCTCTAGGTACTTACACAGGTGGAGAATAGCAATAAGTTATCCGGTAACAGGTCTATCATCAAAGGAAATGTACCAGTCTGAAGGTCAAGCCATAAATTCAGCAATCGCTAATACACAGTAGTCGAACGATGGATGACCTGCTCACGAGCTTGATTAGTTAAGAATATGTATACTAACATAGTGAGCATCTCAAAAATCATGGAGGTCTTGCTCCTCCTCGTCTTTTTGATTCGATCCCGCGTCACTCTTCAAAGTTGCACTCAGCACTGCGTAGAATAATACTCCAGCCTCCAGATACCCCAGTTTCTTGACCTGTTGTATGTCACTGCAAACAGACCTTTGATTCCAAGCCCCCTCACGATTCGTATCTCATACCTCGTGTTTCACGCTCAAAGAGATCTAAATCCTTGCTTCGGTTGTTATTTCTTATTTGGAGGGCGTCGTCCAGTTTGAACCGCTGCCCGCTCAAAATCAATGAACATAACCTTCTTCGTTCCAAGTCATGTTCCCAGCTATCGGACCATTGTGCAGCACACCGAGCTCGTGAGTCGCTTGTAAAGATCTTTCGGCTTTCTCAATCAGTTGGGCAGACTCAATTTCAAGCCGTCGTCTTGCTAGTGTTAGCCCCGTACAGCTCATGAAGATCATATGGATCATATCTGCAATACCGTCATATGAAAACGTCCGTAGATCGAAGCCGCCGAGCAGGACTCGCACACATATGCCTTGCACCTGAGTGAGATACGAATATACATTCTCTTCGTGCTTCGAGCACCCTACAGATTCGACCGGAACACCTTTTCCTACAAAGGTATATCCGTGTGGCCATAGGGTTACTTCAAAAAGAGCATCACGGATCCCATGGATGTGCAGCGATACGATTCCCATGTCAAGCTGGAGATCATTGCTAGATAGCTGCTTATACAGTTCGCGCATCAACGTTTTCGGATTCAGTCGATGTTTATCAGATTTCTTATGCAAACCATATGCTAGTGCGTTAGGACACTTGACATTTAATTTTCTCCCGTGATAAAACTTCGTAGGCATTTCTGCGTGCAATACTGCGAAGATTTGCCCTTGGAGCGTGAACCCTGTGATGTTTCAGCAAGCGATGAGGTTGACAAAGATGATTGGTCTTGATGACGAGGCTGTCGAGGCTGTCGACTGGGCGTGTCAGGACCAAAACCATCACCAGCGTCATCATGGTTGCTCGACAACCTCGGATACTACGAAGGATTGCAAGATGCACGAGTAGTGGACTTCGACCTGGTTTTCACCGGAGATATACAGAGGTACTCCGACTCTGCGGTGAATGATAGACAGAAGAGGGACGGCAAAGGTCCTCCGGGGTTTTATTTTTAGGCATGCGGATCACCTGGTCGCCATCCACGCCTTGTAGTTTGGTCTTGATATGGGTAAGGGCGACTGTATGAGGTGCCTTATATTCAATAATAACGGCAGGGTCCCTTCGCTCTGCACTCACATTGTACACATGTTGCTGTCGTTCTTCTGCAAGAAGTTTGTGTAGTTGGTTTACCTTGTTCTATGACATATCTAATAGTCTTTGTAATGGTGCTCAAGCCTAGCAAATATATTGAGAGGGTAGCTGTGTTAACAGAGACATCTAAGCATGAGGAATCTATCTAGCTAGGGGATACGGGCCGTATTTATAGCCAGCCATATCCATACATGATGTATACACCAATCCACATATAAAATCATATGGTCAAGTCGGTATCCCAATATGGCACCGGTGCATGTCAACAACAGTGGACAATGCCGACAGATATCAAGCTTCTTGACGGATATCACCATACAATAGATTTCCTAGTCGGGAAACCATGTGCCAAGCCTGCGGAAGCTATCATAAGGCTAAGTTAAGCTGTCACAGTCTGGTTATTGCACAATTCTAATATACTTAAATTAGGATTATTTATTTTGATTCACTTATATACTAGCACAAGGTGGTGTAGATGTGTTTGCCATTCAACAGCTGGAGATATTTTGGTTATTGTTATTAGTTATCTGGGAGAGACCAGTTATAATTAGATAGGTATAATGAAAAGAAGGCTGTCTCATATTCCCTCTGATCTCAGCTTGGATCACTTTAATTTGGAGCTGAAGAGCATCCTATTTGTAGATTACTGAAATAGATGAGTACATCCCTAAATTGAACTCACTTCTGGATATATTGACTTGGATCTTGAGAAGCCTTCTGTTCGTTATAACCAAGTTTTACTGTATAAAGCTTTTAAAGGCAAAAGAAATATACTTAACTAACCTTGGAAATTAGAACTAATCAGTATATGAGAATAGCAGCCAATTGAAGTCCTATGAATGGGAGGTAGTGGCAGATATGTTGCCTTTCATTCCACTAGCAAGAATCTGTTGAAAGGGATGCTTTTGTATTTTGGACTCGAGTTTATCTATGTCCTAAGATGGAATTGGATGATGATAGTTAATACACTAGACATGCACCTATGAAGATACCTGATATGTGAAACATGCATGTAGGAACAATTTCGTTTCAAAACATGACGAATTACCCATTTCGGTGATAGTCGAAGAAGCTCACTCTATCATGTCAATATCATCGTCATTTCCTGCCGACGCAGCACCACCCGTTTCACCAGTGGCAGCCACAGTCGCAGGTGCAGCGACAGTATTCTCCTCGGTAGTAGTACCAGTAGCGGCCGTCGTATTCCCCCAATAATCATCCATCTCCGCATCAAGTTCTTCCTGCGTCTTTTTAGGACGGGGTCCACTACCGCCATTCGCGTTCCTACGATTATTGCGTCTGTCATCTCGGCGTTCTCCAGGTCGGCGACCGGTCGCATTTCGACGACTCGGTGATTGTTGACGACCAGGTATGTAGCGATCAATGTGATCCGGAGCAGGTTTTGATGTGTCACTGCGACGACCAGGTGCCCCCGCCGCACGTCCTCTTCCGCCTCGACGACGTCGTCCGCCGCCTGTGGCACCTTCTTCGTCAGGACTAAGGCTGCGCTCGGTCCGGTCGTGAGGACGCTCGATTCGGTCAAAGAGGCTCTTTGATTTTTCTGTTTTTGGTCCACCACGGCCGCCTCCACCCGGTAGGAGGGTCAATCGAATTGGTTGGCCTCTTGCGTTGGCACCGTCGAATTCGCGGATTGCCTGTCTGGCGTCTTCGACGTACTGATATGTAACAGTGGCGGTCCCTTCCGAGCGGCCAGCACGATCAAAGTTGATACGAACTCTCTGTACTGGCCCGATTTTGCTAAACAAGCCCTACCCTATAATAAGCATATGGCCATCGATAGCGAAGTGAACAGTCTAACCTCCAAATCTGCTTCCGTCAAGTCCCAGTGAAGATTGTCGATACGCAAGCGAGCTCTGCAATCATCCATCTTAGCAACTAACCAAGACCCAGTTCGGACACGGACAAACTCACGGTTGATCGCTATCCGGCGATTCTCTATCGCGTCTAGATCGGTTATCACGACGTGAAGAACGGGCTGATATAGATATAAGCGAGGAACAATATTTCAGCGAGCAAAAAACGCACAGTCTCCAATATCATCGAATCGATCATGAACCCAATCACTATAGAACCAGCACTACATCAGCAACCAAGTCTCATACTAAGCAATTGAAGTCAACTCACCGATCAAGATCAACGCGGTCACGATACGACTGTAATTTCAAGAGGAGGACAAAGGTCAGCTGAAACGGTCAAATGTTTTGTAATAATGATAATCTTTTCTTTTGCTCCAAGGATCGTCCAATTTGTCTGGTTCTGATTGCATCGGTAGATGTTTTGTCCAATCGATTTGCTTATCATATCGGTCATTGAGGAAGAAAAAAGCAAAAGAAAAAAAAACCGACCGACCAGAACGGTCACAGCAATAGATGCAATCAATTTTCGAGTGTCTTTGACTCATTGTGGAACGGAGACTGGATGTCGGAGAAAATGAGGAGAGAGAGGAGGAAGGAGGGAGACCTTTTGTCCCCGTTAGATATATCGCTTGCACTTTTGTAGAGAAAATGGAGGTTCTACCTTTTTCACACCATCGCGTGGCGCATTGCTATTGTTTCCACTACCGCGTCCCCGACGATTCTGCTGCTTCGCCTGTAAATAACGTTAGCTTTCCACATTTCATTCCACCAACGAATATTAGGCACAACTTACAGGGCGCTCAGAGATGATTTCCTCCAAACTGCGATCCATGGCTTCGTGTGTACGAAAGTCTGGTTTGGACTGAGGAATGTTGTTGATGGTTGAAGGATGACAAGTGTTAGATTAAACTCTAGCGGGAGTGGAGAGAGACATATGAGCCGGCAACTTGGTCACGTGTAAGTCCTACTCATCTCAGTGATGAATAGATTGTTCCAGATATTATTTAAAAGACATGTTGTTGGAACTATTGAATGATTAAACTTGGTATTTGTACACCAAAGAGAAGGTTGAAAGCACAAAAGATTAAAAATAATGCCTGCCCAGCAGCAAAAACAGTAATCCTGAATGAACAATGATAAACAAGCCACTGAAACAAACACCCCCTTTATGTATGTGATGGACAAAACACCAGAAATGCTGATTACTATAAAGCAGTTGCCAATTCCTTCTATCGATTAATGCCCTCCATTGACTGGATGTTTATTATCTTCTGAAGACCCCTGATTATCCATCATTCTCTCCATGAATGTAATATAGTCATATTTCGGCAGATCCCGGTCTTCTAAAAGATCAGGGCCTTCGTGCTTGGGCATTGACTCCAGAAGATTATCGATGAGTTCGTCGGGAATGAGAGAATGTCGGAGATCCAGTTCTGTGACGTACGGCTGGTATAGTGTTAGCTTGAAACATTTTGCTCTTAAAGATGTTTACTTACCTTCCCATCGGCCACCTCGCGGAAACTCTGAAACACCTGCTCTGCAGTGTTCTGATCTTCAGTCACACTGACCATAAACCGAATAAACTGCTCAAAGCTGACTGTGGAATTGCGGCCGCAAGTCTCCAAGAACACTTCATGCATCTCGTCTTCGTCGTAGACAAGACCAAGACTGGCCAAGGCAGCTGAAAACTCAATCTCCTGTAAAGTATTTGACCCGTCTCGGTCGAAGTGTCGAAAAACAGACTCGAATTCTTCCAATTGGATTGGTGTAAGATTGGTCATATTTCGCGCCACCATTTGATTCTCTAGGAATGCAAGCTTCTTCGCCACGCTTGACTTGACCAGTCCCAACTCGTACGACAACTCGTCCAGCGTATACGTTGTGTAGTCGTTCTCTTCAATGTTTGCTTCAGCACACTGTTCTTCCAGATCTGCAATGGTCTCTAAGAACGCGTCAAGTGGGGGTAGGTTATCATTCAAACGTTTGACATGAGTCAGCTGATCTTCAACATCACCCTCAAGGCCCGAGATGGCAAGGGTTAGCGTCTTCAAGGTGAGCGCGAAATCATTGGCCTTGTCCGCAAAAGAGCGACGCAACTTGTTCTTGATATCCCGGATAGTTTCATTGATGAGCTGGCTGCGTTCTTGCTCCTCCTTCATCAACTCTTCCCAAACTTGGTCACATCTGTCGAGTGCCAGCTCTGCAGGAGGTTCATACGGTCGTAGGCGGTAGGTGCTGAGCTTGGTCTTGATATTTCCCAGCAAAGCAGCAAGATCGGACTTTTCCGCCACCCATTTTCGCTTCTGGTTTCTCTTATAATGCGAAAATTCAGCAAGTTGCTCCTTTGCATCGGTGTAGGTACCCTCGAAAGACGCCCCTTTCCATTCCGCTCTTTGATTCGCAATCTGGGCCAGCAATTCCTTCATTCGTTTCTCGTAGGATGACTGCATTTCCCAGGCGCCTTGCATATTGCTCACGAACTTCTCAACTCTCCGCCCGGCATTCTCAACCTTCTCCAACTGCGAAAAAGCATGGAACCAATAGGCGATATAAGTCATCAATGACCGCTCGTCCGGTTTATCCACGTCACACACGTCTTCCACATCGAGCAAGTCCGGGATGCCAATCTCGTTGGCGGCAATATCAAAGGCTAGTTGCATATTACCTCGGTGATCATTTTTATCTAGGGAATCAAAATCGATTAAATCCGGGCGATGAATATCCAACAGAGCACAAAACGCCAGACCGTCGTTCCAACTCGCCGAGAAATCTCGAACCTCGACTTCCGGGTAACAAGCCGTCTTTCGCTGACACCATAACAACAGCCCTTCCTTGGCGGACATGCCCTCTGAACTGATATCGCTGATTGTGAATTTCGAAATGAGTGTCCATATCAAACCAAGAATGATCTTTTGGTTTCCGTCCACGATATCTTCGGCACCGATATTGGTCATTTGGATGCCGCGTAGTTTAATGAAATCCAGTCCTTTGTTGACATTTTCGAATTTTTGTACGCGTAGCTTTGGCTTCGAGGCATATCGACCGAGGGATTCATCTCCGAGGATTTCCAATAAGTGGATAAGCATGACCTATAACCATGAATATTAACTGCCGGTTCGTCATGCCATGGCAGGCAGGCATGCAGGCAGGCAGGCAGGCAGTTAGTCACTTACTCCATCGGATAAATCACATCTCAAGTCGTTGATGGCCAGATTTCTGACCTTCAACTTATTATTCAGCCTGAATAACGATTAGACAAGTATCAACCGAACAGATCTCGACCGAACATACCATTTGGTGAATGTCTTTTGCTGTACAAGAATCCAGTGCTTCTCGACCATCAACATGGCTGGAGTAGAGGGTCTGGGCTCGGACGGATGAAAGTAGTAATAGCGAATGAATAGTGTATCAAGGATAAAGAAGAGTGAGGAAGCTGGAAGTGCAAGGAGGGGCAGATGCGTGAAATGACCAGACAATTGAAACAAACAAACAATGATTCCCCTCTCCGCGGTTTTGACGCCGATCCGGATCGAAACACGAACAGATAGGATGCTGTAGTCCCTCGCAGAGTAAGCAAGGAGCGTATGTCAATGAAAAGAAGAGTATATTAATAGAAGCAGATACACACAAGCAGATCATCAACGAGGATTGATGGTTTGTTGTTTCTTTTCTCCGCACGGGCAGGGGCGACTCGGTCGCTCCCTTTTTTTGTTTTTACCGTTTTGGGACTAGGGTTTGTGTTGTCAACAAAAGCCTTATCCGGGCAACCGAACCACACTTCATTCAGAGACAAATTCATGAGATAATACTCCGTACTCTTAGTATTATTCTACTGTTAGAATTCTGCCTGGATTAAGCTTACAGCTGAACAGACTGGTCGGACGGACCCATCACCTGAGACCCTGAGACCCTGAGACTGCATAATAGATCGTGGATTATGTACCTCCTCCTCATATATACCTTAGTATAAAGAATACTAGTACTATTATTCTTATCGGACTACATAAACACCGTGTATCAACAGAAAGGGGCAGAGCTCAATTGTGTACAGACTGCCAACAGTGGAAATGATATCATCTTCTCTCCGATTCCGTCAACAGCCAATGTGGGGTTTTTCTTATCTGCCGATGAAACGTCATGTCTCGAAAACTATTCTTTACAACTTTCACAACCACAGCTCCCAGCACTTCCACATCCATTGAATATACAATGCCACCCAATCTATCAATAACAGACCACCTCCCCCTTCCCGAATCAACTGTCCAAATCCCCCGTCTTGGTTTTGGCGTGTACCGCGCGCACGCCGAAGAATGCATCCAATCCACGCTCACAGCCCTCAAGACGGGATACCGCCACATCGACACCGCGCAATTCTACGGCAACGAAAAGGAAGTCGGGGAAGCGTTTCGACGGTCGGGCCTGAGAAGGGAAGATGTTTTCATAACCACCAAGATCATGAGTCCGGGCGGATCACCGCAGGCGACGTATGAGAAGATTATTGAGAGTGTGGAGAAGATCAATGCTGGGGATAAAGATGGGTATGTGGATTTATTTTTGATTCATAGTTCCAAGTCCGGACTGGCGGGGAGGAAGGAATTGTGGCAGGCGTTGGAAAGGGTATTGGAGGAAGGGAGGACGAGAAGTATTGGTGTGAGTAATTATGGGGTTGGGCATATTGAGGAGATGAAGAGTTATGCCAAGGTCTGGCCGCCGCATGTTAATCAGATTGAGGTATTTCCCTTCCCCCCCCCCCTTTCCAAAATATGAGAAGTCTATCTACTGTGGAGGGAAAAAAGAGAAAAGAGAGAAGAAAATTGCTGACAGAATAGCTTCATCCATGGTGTCAACAGCGGCAGACGGTCCGATACTGTCAAGAACACGGCATCGTTATCGAGGCCTATTGTCCCCTTGTCCGCGGCAACAAATCCAATGATCCGACGCTGGTATCCTTGGCTCAGAAATACGGCAAGACCACTGCCCAGGTTTTGGTTCGATACAGTCTACAGAAGAATTGGGTTCCGTTACCAAAGAGTTCGAATCCGGAACGAATCGCTAGTAATGCCGATGTATATGACTTTGAGATTAGTCAGGAGGATATGGATGTTTTGGACGGGCTGGATCAGGGAGCCGCTGGTGCTGTGGTTGAATCGGTGGATGAGTAGATCTAAGACATCCTGCCGTTTTAGTCCATGAAAGAAACTTATCCTCAATATTGGAATGTTCAGTCAGGTGTATCAGTCTGGTCTCTGCAAGAGAAACGCATTGACCGATTGGAGTGTCGCCCGTGAAGGATTAGCGTCCGGGTTTGACGTTACAATCCATGTCAGCCGTTGGCGGATATATTGTTTGTCGATATAAGTGTCTGCCTGCGGCCCAGTGCAGTTACCTGAGACGCGGTTAGTACATGGAAAGCGGGTTCAAGCTGGAAGGACTTGCATACCTTCGTCATCATACAACAGACAAATAATAGCCAAAAGAGTCCCAACAGAAAGGTCTTTTCCCGTTTTGCAAGTGACTAGTAGAGATTGTGAAGGATTACTTGTAAGATGTTTCTCCGCAAACACTTTTACCTTTTCCAGGGCAGTGCGTAAATCTCGACTGCCCAGTTTATGGGAACCACAGCCGAGATTCAGCCTCTTTGAAGAGGACAAGCCAGGTTTGTCGTTGCAGGCAATGACAAGGTCATATTCCTCTCCCTGTATGTCGGAATTCGGTCGAGACTGTGAGATGTACAGATTCGACGAAGGGCGGATTAAAATACCCTGTTTCTTGTTCTGACCGGCCCCACTGCCGCTGTTGTCGTCGGTCCTTGAAATCAAATCATGAATAACATGCGGTAATTGACTCTCGTCGGTTTTAAAAAGAAGATCTTTGTTTGCCCAAAAAACTGGCGCTGTCAAACCATGAGACCACTTCTCGCTGTCGTCGCCTGCACCTTGAATATAGCCTCCTTCAGATGCCTCAGCGCCATGCACTCTTCTCGAGGCCGAGCAAAGGACAAACAGATTATAGCCCTCTCCTTTCTGCAGCGTGGTCGGGTAAAAATAGGTCTGATTCGCCCAGGCGAGTCTAATCGGATAGCCTAGATCTTTTCTCAACTTGTCCAAATCAAGCTTCAATTCCTATCACGATAGCGAGCAATTTAGTAGTCTTCACCGAAAAACCAATACTAGTTATACCGCACCTTGAAAGTCCTAACAAACCCGTCGATCCGTTTCTCGATCTGCGCCTCTTCCGAGGCACCTAGAAAACTGGGCGGGAACTGAACTGGGTGATATGCAGGCTCTGACGGAAACAGCGCTCGATTCAATACAGCACTCCATATCGGAACAGTCTTGGACAGGGCATCGGGCATCACTGTGACACACGTGTTACTACCGTAGGACAATGGGATCCATGTCACATGTAACATAGACACATAGATGCGGGATACCAAAAACCCCCGTATTTTCTTGGTATCGATCAAAACATGGAGTAAGTGGGTTCACGTACATTTGCCCCGGCGAGTGGAATCCACAATAATACACCTAATCCTCCATATTATTATTATTATTATTTGGTCGAAACATTACTCGTACCGGGAGGTAACGTATGTACGACTGTATTAATGAGTGCATGCAAGCTTACCCGCCATTCTGCCGAGCAATC
Organism: Talaromyces stipitatus ATCC 10500; assembly: GCF_000003125.1. Taxonomy (NCBI): domain Eukaryota; kingdom Fungi; phylum Ascomycota; class Eurotiomycetes; order Eurotiales; family Trichocomaceae; genus Talaromyces; species Talaromyces stipitatus. The sequence continues at coordinate 2,029,312 of NW_002990116.1, forward strand.
TCGAGAACTTGCAAATTGAGCCTGCGGAAACTGAACTCCCATACTCCCGTATGCCCATCCGTGCTCTTGAAATAAACACTACCGGCTTTTTGGTCCGGATTGATATACCAACTGCCACAGCGTTCGTTGGCAATGAGGGGTAAACCGCCGTAGTGATCTGCCGCTTCTGACACAAAGCGGGCGTCTGCTTCAATAGACCGTAGACGATTCGTAACTGACAGCGCGGAACGGCGTAATGAAGTTAAAAGTTGTGATACCGAGACGGCTGCAGATGGAAATTCGATTTCTGATAGTGAGACGGGATACGCAGTCCTGCCGTCGGAGCTCATTGCGCCGGATTGTATGACTGGGCTTCTGATGATGATGATGATGATGAGGGCCTTTTTTTTTTTTTTTCCCTCTTCTTTTAATCTTTTCCCCCCAATCTTTATCTCGTCAGGCCATTGGCGAATGAGCAACAGACGATTGTTCCTGGAAAGTTGCGTCCAATCCAGTGGATGAGTTGGATTCGGGAGAATTGGGTATCCGCGCTAGGCACGGTTCGGTGAAAGTGAGGTTGGCCAGGCTAACCGGAAGGAGTTAGTGAATATCGGTGCCATTGTGGCCTTGTTCCAGTAGCAGTTCCGCTGTATGCTCCATAGTCATGTTCAGTTGCCGAGTTTCGTTCAATGTCACGGTCAACTTACTCGCTGTACTCCGAACAGGCGGCTATTATTAGCTAATGGAACAGGGCGCGGCAGACCTGTGTCTTGTTTCTAAATCGTTTGCCCAAAACGGTTGACCGGAGAGGAGAGCCCACGATGATATGAGTGGCATGTAGCTCCGTAGAGCGTGGGGCTAATGAAACAATGCTCAGCCCGTGGCGAAGTCAACGCCTTCTCGTTTGATTCAGCCATCTAGCTAAGCACATGAGTGAATTAAGAGTCAAGTCCTCGATGTCCTTTTTACCGAAGTTGGTGCATCGTAGGGATGATGATTGGCTTGACAGTGGTTGGAGTACGACTTGGCGGTGCTGCAGTATCATTTACCGTAGTAGATAAAGAGGCGCTAGTCCCGTTTGACGGCGACGGTCCCCGACTGGACCCGACGCAAGATTTCAGCCAATCGCAGAACAGTTACTAAGCTCCCTCTGGCTCCGACTGGGCGACATCACCGCCTGGCGCCCTGATTGGCCACAGCCCAGTAATCAGGCCCACCGTGCTGTCTATGATTGGGCGTTGCCCTGATGACTGATGCAATCACTCATCAGCGTCATTGTGCCTTCCTGTTTGAGGTCCCGCGGTTCTGTTTGTACTCCCCTTCTTGTATACCATACTTAAACACGCTTCCTCCCGTGTCCCTGATCTTTCTTCCTTCTTTTCTCTCGTTCCTTCATCAACCGTCCATCCACATTCCATCCCTTGCTCGTCCCTCCAGTCTTTCCACCATCCATCTCCTCACCTTTCTGCATCTGCATCTACATCTACATCAATCCACGCCAACACCCTTCCGTCATCTACTCGGCCCTCACTCTCTTGGCTATACAGCTAACAGCAAAATGGCAAAGGTATGGTGCTTCCCCGGATCTGCGGCATCTTCCTGGCAGACCCACTAACTGACTCCACTTATAGATCACCCAACTCCTGTTCGACTGCGACAACACCCTCGTGATGTCCGAGGAATTGGCCTTCGAGGCGTGCGCCGACATTGCCAATGAAATCCTGGCGAAGCGCGACATCACTGACCGCTATACTGGCGAAGAACTCATCAAGGACTTTGTCGGCCAGAACTTCCGCGGTATGATGGTCTCTCTGCAAGCCAAGTACGGCTTCGAGATGGACAAGGACGAGATCGAGCACTACGTCAAGGAGGAAGAGAACCAGGTTATCGCCAAGCTCGAGGCCAAGGCTGTCCCCTGTATTGGTGTTATGGAGGAGTTGGAAAAGCTCCACGAGTCTGGTAAATACGACATGGCTGTTGTCTCGTCGTCTGCTCTCCGCCGTGTCCGCGCCTCTATCAAGAAGGTCAACCAGGACAAATACTTCAAGCCAGACCACATCTTCAGTGCTGCGACCTCGCTTCCTCAGCCTACCTCCAAGCCCGACCCTGCCATTTACCTCCACGCCATCAACGTTTTGGGCAAGAAGGCAGAGGAATGCGTCGCCATCGAGGACAGCCGCTCCGGTGCTCTCAGTGCCATCCGCGCCGGAATTCCTGTTATTGGCTACGTGGGCAGCTATCACGGCGACGACAAGCGCGGTGAAATGGCCGCTAAGCTGACTGAACTCGGTGCCAAGATCGTCATGAAGGACTGGGCCGAATTCGAGTCATGCCTCAAGCACATCGAGGAGCCTGCTGACACCAGCATGGCCAGTCTCTAGTCGACTGGCTTTTGCCATGACCCCCTTTTCTCTTGTGTTTTTAATTGATATCCCCTTTACTAGCGCGCGTCCCCTTCTTATCTTCACTTCACCATTCCAACCTCTTTTACGATCCAGCCGCTCAAGCGCTCAAGCACTTGACGGGTTCGCCGGAGTTGAGCTCCCCCTTTTTTCATTTTATTTTCTCTAATGAGCATCACGAGGGTTTCATGGATTGCATGATCGTCTACTGTACTTTATTCCAATCGGCGAAACAAAGCGCAGCGGCTGATCTGGCGCACGGGTCTGGTTTCTTTACTGGGGGGCAATTTGCCTAATTACCATTACTTATTTTTTTTTTGTCTCTGCAAAACCATAGATATGATTTCTGTTACATAGTTTCAGGAATAGAATACCTTGCAGATTTGTCTTTTTTTTCTTCAACGTGTAGATACGCAGGGATCATCGATGTAGGGATGGACGTCGGTTAAGGTAAACTATCATCCCCACAAAATGGACGCCGTGGCTTCAAGGCTAGATATGCACGACGACAACTGCGTAAGCTTGTGGGGAATTAGTCAGGATCCAATCGGTTCAGTGTCGTCCGTGGCCTTGACCCTTTTTTTTGGTGGTTGTTCGGATTTGAGGCCGAGTTCGTGAGGTTTTTGTCAGGGTATGATGTGTATTGTATATAGGCCCTATTCTGGGGATTTTGCATTGGTTGATACTGGGCATTAACATAGAGAGGCGTATCGACAGGAGTCATCTCGGATTCTCGGATATACATCAGAATTCTGCTCCCCGCCATTGTAGTTCGATACAGCGTTCGGCTGTGATAGGATTGCATAACCGAAAGGCTGCCACGACTTTCTTTTCTTTTTCCTGCAATTCTATGACGCGCATATCAAAGTTCTTGTCACAAGCTTGGATGTCATTTTTGTTATCTTCAATGTCCCTTCCTTGATTCTGTCATATATGCATGTAGTTATAAGATCCGTGCGTCGTGCACATGCTCAACCGGAGATGTGTCGTACCGATAACCACCGACTGGTCATTCCTCTTCTATCAAGTCCATAGATACCTATACAATAAGAGGAAAAATCAAAATCTAAACTTCTTCGACAACTCAATCGCCTCCGCCAACGTGCCCACTCTCGCATCAATCCCATACCCTTCCTCTTCCAGCCTCTTTGTCTCCTCCCACAGCGTTGCTAGAGGAACCGTAAAACACTCTATAAATTCATTCTCTTCTAGTTCTGGTTTCGGATTCTGGTTTTCGGGGAGATTCATATCGATGCGGATGTGGACCAGACTCGAGTTTGCATTTGTGAGGCCCGGGTCTGTAGATTTCACATATTAAATATCTGTATGTATTTCCATAGTTAATGGGGGGTGATACCGTGGAACATAATCGTACTCGTCTTCTCGACTACACCGATATAACCCGTCTCTTCTTTCAGTTCGCGCACGGCACATTGTTCTGCTGTTTCGCCCTCGTCAATCAGACCAGCGGGTACTTCAATGGAGATTTTGTTGATTGGTGGTCTGAATTGTTTCTGCAGTAAGATCTCCGGGCCGTGGGATGTATCAACGATAGCGATGATGCCGACTCCATCGATGGTGCTGTTTTTAGGGCGTGTCTATTCACCCACCAGATGAGTTATGACTCGAAGTGTTGAACTGGTGTTTTAGGCTAGCTACCTGTCTTTCAGCGGTCTCCCATACACGTTTTACGCCCAATGGGTCTGTGTAGGTGATTTTCTTGAGCCTTATCCATTTCGCTTCTGCGGGGTCCTGTGGCTTTGTCAGTCAGTCTTTCTCAGAGAAGGTCCGGGTGGGTTACCAATGGACCTGTTTCTAGGACCTTGGAAGCTTGTTCTGACCAGGTATCTGATTGCGCCATTTGGAGATGGAGATGTAGATGTAGGATAACTTGAGATGGTAGAACAGAATGCCGGTAGGTAAAAAATTGATGGTCATTCAACGTGGGGTTCTTATCGATAAGAAAGAGACGCATGCAAACTTGGGGACATTTTTCTCTTCTTCGTAAATTATAGTATTGACTACTCAGGTACAGTACCTAAGTACATATAAAATGAATGCTTAACCCGAGTATAGATGCATCTTTCGGTAGATGGGAAAAAAAAATATGCTACAAGATAAACCAGACACCGAAGATCTCGCTTCTCATTCCCGATCAAACCGGGCTGTACAATCGAAGAAAAAGAAAAGAAAAAGGAAGGTTTATATCTATCACGAGTAACAGGTGATTCCGCCTCGTTCGTGGTGGTATGTTGTTGATGCCTGTAGACTCCCGACGGATAGCTTCTCCACAAGGCTGATTCAACCTTAACAAAGTTACATCATTCAACTTTGCATATAATCACCACGAATGGAACATCGAAGGAGAATAAAATACTCATGAAACCCATACTCAGACTTCAATCACTCTCAAGATCGATATATTCTCCACCACGAAGAGGGATATCAACCATGACGACTACATTCACAATCCCATTCGACAATCCTTTCAACAATACTACAAGTATACCAGTCATATTAGCAGAAACAACCAGCATATCAAAAGGCCAACTCCTCTCCTTCCCCGCATTCAAAACCTGGCTTTCATCTCTACACAAATCCCTGGCAGAGCAGAGCTCATCGACCCATGAATTCCACAAATCGCCTTACATGCTGCGCAAAATCGACATTCAGGCTGTCGATTACTTCGGTGGAGGGAGACTAGGTTTCTCGAAAATGAAGGTTGATGTTTCTAATGATATCGGGGAGAGTCTACCGGGTAGTATATTACTGAGAGGCGGGAGTGTTGCTATGCTTGTACGTTCTTCCTTTTCGATTTCTGCTTTCAACGTCTATGGACTAAATAAAGATAGCTTATTCTGCAAGCGGATGATGTACCATCAACATCCGAAAAGGACAAGTATGTAATTATGACAATCCAACCACGTATTCCAGCAGGAACACTCAAATTCGCCGAAATTCCAGCCGGCATGCTCGACGACAGCGGCACGTTTGCCGGCGGAGCAGCAAAGGAAATTCACGAAGAAACCGGCCTCTCAATTCCACAGGATGAGCTTATCGATATGACGGCTCTTGCTTCTGCAACTGAATCAGAAGGGAATCTATTGCAAAAAGCGGTTTATCCATCTCCTGGAGGAAGTGATGAGTTCATTCCTGTGTTTTTGTGTCAAAAGAGGATGTCCCGAAAGGATATTGAGGGTATGCAGGGTCGATTGACGGGAAATAGAAATGAGAAGGAAAAGATTACGTTGAAGATTGTGCCGTTGGAGGAGTTGTGGAGGGAAGGGTTTAGGGATGCGAAGACTTTGGCTGCTTGGGCCTTGTATGAAGGGCTGAGGAGAGAGGGGAAAGATTTGAGTTGTAGATAGCTTCTAGAGTGGTCGAGCGTCCATTCCATCTTTAACACCTTCACCTGTTTCAGCACGTAGAATTTCTGGGTTTGTTGTATAGATAACTTCAGCCGAATCACTTCATATCAAGCCCCCCAAAAACCCTATCCAATTCCTCACCCTCATCCCTCGGCGCAATAGCAGGCACCGACTGTGCTTCCTGCTCCCTCGTACTCGAATCCAATATACTCATACCCGTATCCCCACCATGCGCATAACCATCCTTCGACGCATTTACAGAAGCATGCACAGCCTCAGGCTGAAGTAACTTCTCATCTCTATCCAACCAACCAGGCGCCAATCTTCTTTTTTCCGCCAATTCGCGCTGTCGAATACCTTCTTCCCATTCCTTGATTGTTCGCTCTGCGTCGGTTATGGTTTTTCTAAGATGTGTTTCGAGGGCCTGGCACGATGCTAGGATTTCGTCCGGGTGCGCTACATGTCCGCCTGTAGGGGAGACGACGTAGCGCGTTTTTCCGGCGGGATCGCTTTGATTATCGGCGGTAGCTGTGATTGATGGTGGAAGCGTGGAGGAGATTGATTTGTAGGTGTATGGTAAAGTTACTGCGGAGGGGAGGGAGATGAATGGGGATACGGTTAGGGATACTTGGGCTAGTAATGGGTGGGGCCCTGCACATAGTTTATTAGTAGCTTATCATGAAATGGGAAGAAGATACTCACGGTTTGAGTCGTACATGGTCGCTATTGTCTTCAGAGAGTGTCGAGGTTGTGGTTTTGAAAGTTGATATTGAGTCGGTCTTGGACCTGACGTAGATCTTGCGCTAAGCTATTTATAGAGCAGAACTATTAATATTCTGGCCAATCAGATGACTATCGCTCTCTTTACTACTTTGCTTGCAATGGGATGAGATAAAGACCAAATGTCGTATTAAAAGCTATTTCCCAATAAAATTCCATATTTGTAACGTTGTTGAATATGCCACATTGACTATAGGCAACGGAAATGAATAGAAACGTAGAGACTTCACAAACAGAACATAAGATACAAGCAATAAATCGCTCATAAACCGGAACGGACAAAAGAGAAAATATAAATCTGTCAGTACAACCCCAAAGGAATCTACCTTAAAATGCTTGGATTTCTGTGTAGGATGTTTGTTCAGCCGCTTCGCCCGCAGGTTGACAGTCGCTATTGCGTCGAGGATGTCTCTTTAGGTAAAATTGAAACCCTTGGGGCGTTGGGGACATTCGGATGCTTGAGTAGATGTCATCAATCACTACAACATAACTATGGTGATTAGGAAATAGTCAGCTTTCTGTCATGACAGTATCTGTACCAGGTTTCCCGTTCGAAGCCTGACAAAGAATTTGATATTGTCCTGACAGCGCGGCGAGTTCGTGGGCGAATTGAGTGGCGCAAAATTTGCAGCTTTCAGTGTCATAGACCAGCCAGCAGTTGAACTAGGCGAACAGTTAAAAAGAGCATCATATAAAGCACGAGGTAAGGGGAATAACTTACTTTAGCAATCTTACTTGCCAACCATAAGCATCGTCGTGTCCGTGGGACGATGACAGATGGAAGTTCAATTGACCGCTCATCGTCTTCGGCCATGTCAGAGAAGAAGTTTGGCGGATAGTACATTCTACTCCAGGAAAGGCCATGGATTAGGAAATCCTCTGGTAATTGCCGCGAGGCCCCTGACTCCTGCGCCGGGAAAGCCCCGTTCTCAATTTCAGCCATATCAGTATCGGGATTGATTAGCGTATTTAGATACGTCGCAAGTCGTTCCCAGGGCACGTCCGCCTGAATACGAGCCATGCTTTCCGGTACCATTGCCATACACCATAGAAAAGCCAGAGAGACGTGTACACTTGGCAATGTATTTCTATCACCCAAACGATCAAGTATAACATCGAGAGTGGTGAATGCAAAATGAGACGCTATTGAGACTACCTGCTCACTGGAATTTATTCCAACAGTTCGATGCTCGATTCCAACCTGTACACAAGAAGGGTTTTGCCAGGATCTGTATGCTTGCTCCAGTATCTCGAATGTTCTTGTCTGAATGAGCCCAGCTTGATCGAACATGGAAGGAATCTCTGCACCATCATGACCATAATCAAAGATGGCAGCGTAATTAGAAGCTGTTATGTATACCCCTTGTTCTCTAAACAACGGGCCCACGAGTCCAACGTGTTTATCAAGTTCAGACAAGAATTCCTCGGCCAGCCTTAGAAACGTAGAAACGTCCTGTCTTGTGAATAAAACACCATGAGCTTCGACAAAAACAGTCAGGGCTCGAGGATAATATTTGGAGTACTTTGCTGCAGCTTTTGCAGGGTCTAGGAGAGGCCCGAAAAGGAGCAAGATACTATCCCGCGCATTGGTAAAAGGCTGAACGCTGACCAAAGCCTTGGAATAGTAAAACAACTGCTGCAACAGATTCGGCCGAGCAAGGACGGCCAAATGATGCTGAACCCTTCCAACATCCGGATTGAGATCGGCGGCTTTGGTATACCAGTACCTAGCAACACTGGTGTAGATTTCTCGATCGTACATGTCCACCTCTGCTATGGCCATCCGGTAGCGTGCCAGATCGCCGAGACATTCAATCCACGTTTCCTTATAATCTGGGACGCTCTCCAACAGCAGAGTAATGTTTGCATACGCCATGTAAATAAAGGTGTGCATATGGTCAAGTGACGAGGGCAACTTCTTTCGCAGCAGTTCCAAGAACGAATGAATACCATATCGCCACATTCTTGCTGGCATAGAATAGGTTTTCGCTAGTGCTTTCAATGACTTGTTTGCAGCTGGATGATTTGAAGCAAGAAAGAAATCAAAATGCTCATGGAGGAGCGTCCTGTGCAGCGCAGTCAGGGCCTGCCATTGCAGCACAGTAAGTTCCTCTGGATTCTCACTTTGTTGCTTGACAATGTCAATACATTTCTTCTCGACCATCACTAGACCAGCGTAGATGGCTCTGACTTCATTGACTAGTTGTTCTTCAGTGATTGGATGGGTCTCAGGTTGAAGAAACATGCCATTGGTTTGCTCGATAGGTTGGTGCGTGGCGACAGCTGATTTGCGACGTTGCCGATGAGAAGACGCTACAGAGAGTGTGTGAGAGCCTGATGATGCATCGCCATCGTAATCTTGCTGTTGCGCATTGCGTGTTTGGCCAAAAATATTGATGCGCTCATTCGAAGGCGTCGGGGATCCATTGTCATTGTCGCGAAGGCTCCTTTGCGCCACATTGCTCGAGATATCATTATCTTGCGAAGTCCGGCTGCGGGAATTCCGAATGCGACTCTCTTTCAATCGAGTAACAACATTTGGAGAATTCATCATGATCCCTGATCTCTCATAGAGCGGGAAAGCACCACTATTTTGCTTTTCATTTGAGACCTGCAGAGAAGCCTCTGTAAGGGAGTTAGATTCATGGTGACAGTTGGCTTGTGTTCCAGGGGAACTACTTATTATCAGCTGCGATGCACTGCCAAGGGAAAGAGCGCAACAGACGCACCTCGTGTAGCTCATGATATCACCAACTTTTTGTCTGCACAGCAGCACTAGAGCCTTTATGTATAAACAAAAATCCAATGATACCGCCGTTGAAATAAATCAGTAGAGCGTTTTGAGGCTTAGGTTATTCGCAGACTGAAAAACACAATAGTGGCTGAGTAGAAGATCGCCACGAGAGCAATGGACATTAACGAGAGTAAGTATTGGTGCAGATTTTTCAAAGAGTCATACTAAAGAAGAAGTCAGTCATCAGCAATCTGTCTGACTTGTATTTATCATCATCTCTGATTTGGAATGGTATATGGCTGTGGCAAGAACAGCGCCGGTGTACCCGATGGCGCAAAAATGAATTAAAGGGACGAAGGCCACTTACGTGACTTAGTAGCTTCTATAATGAGGTTTTTACCTTCACGAATGCCTCAAAAATACTGATGGCATAGAGGGCATAATATACCTGGATAATTTGAGGCTCAGGGGGTCGCAGACCAAAAGGCATCCACTATCCCAAAAATGGTATTGTGAGCACGGGCCGCCTTTCACATTCTCACCCAGGTGAAAGGCTACAATGTTACTAATTAAGCCCCGATACCAGGGCTAAAAAAAAAAAAAAAAAAAAAAACAAAACCAGCCTCATTCGAGTAGGAGGTAGCAGGTGCCTGCTTATCTGTCATATTTCTGCGCTGTATTCAGTCGGACGTGAAAGTACGCATGGAGAGATGGTTTACGTAGATATTTAGGTAGCTAATTTTGGGCACTCCCGTAAGAGTCTAGGCCGCCTAGGTCCGACACGGCTCTGCTGCGCTGTTGAAAATGTGCCTACAATGCCTGACTTTTGAACGCGTAATTGTATGCACGTCACGTAGGTATGCGTGAGTACCACGGCAGGAAGCAGAAAGAGCAACAGTGACTTGCCGCGCGATAGGCTGTCATACCTATGGAAGTACAACGACATAACCCAGCTACGTACATGTCTCCATGGGCATAAAGGAAGGCTGAAAGTCATCATACCGCGAGGGTAGCCATTCTAGCGGCATTTTCAGTCTCTCTAGAAAAAGCCTTACTTCGAGAAGACGTCGAGAAAACGTCGAGAAGACACAAGAAATTTAGGCAACCAGCCTTATGCCATATATCAGATGACGAACGGGCCGCTTTCGGTCTCCGAGCTTGGGAGCGATACAACGACATCTGACAAGGTGAGACTCTCCAATACCGGGTTGATCATTTGTAAGTTGGGTCAGTATGATGGTCTTGTTGAACAGGATATGACACAGCCTTGGAGGATAGCTGGGATAGAGCCTAGGATTTAGTCAGAGTATGTCCGAGGACCGCCCTTAGGAAATGTCATAATAATGAAGTAGGCTGGGAATGGCTCATACTAGGTGATCTCATGCGAGGTTGGTCGAGAGTATATAGAGAATAAAGCCTGGTCCGTGAAGTCGATGGATGGTAGCGCAGGGAAAGACATCTGTATAGTTTTGTTGAGACTCTTACCAACTAGACCAAAGAGCTGCACGCATACTAGATCATCTAGCATGGTAGCGAATAGCTTGGAGAGGAAATCGTCTGGAATAAGGTGATGTTCCGGAGCGGAGTGAGGTGATATCCCAAGGTTTTCATGGAGATGAACTCGGGAAGGAGAGCTGTTAGAATTCAGACAAAAGCACGTGAACACACACACGCAAAGAAATAAAGGATTAGACATAGAATCGATTCATCAAACGTAAGTGTTATCAGTCTGCCATCCCCTTCGATGGGGAGCAGTAAGTAGTCATATATCCATGGATGGAGGAGAAAATTCGCGCATCCCAATCTAACCACGTCGAGTCTGACTTTCATTGCAGATTTTCTGTGGCTAGCACCCACGTGTGCAGTAGTGGGAGATGCCATGCGAGAGGACATCTTGGCAGGTTCAATGTTCAAATTCATCCTGTCGGTTTAATATTTGTATCAAAAGAAGTAGGAGATATCCAGGGAGTAGCAAGAGATGTTGTCAATTCAAAGTTGTGGGATGTGGAGCAAAATTATCATTTGGGCGGCGGCCCACCAAAAACAGAAAGTGGAAGGGCAGCCTTAGCCCTAACCCTACGATCTTTTGATCATGGCATGCCCTAATCTGAGGGATTTATTTCGTCCCTTCGTTTATGCTGCTCACTCATCGTGGCGTAGCAAGGATGAGGGATTTACATACTACATGGAAAAAATTCTACTCCAATCCCAACTGAGCTCTTGGTTGATTGTCACGATAGTCGAGCCAGAGATAAGGGGAAACATTGCGATTTGATAGATTGGTATGCTGCATTGGCCATGTGCTCGACATTAGTCCGGATCTAGTAACGTGAGATCTGAGTTGAGAATCTCAAGACTTAAAAGCAATGGACGAGCCCACTGTGCTCAGGCGGAATGTTCACAGGATTCGTCTTCTCTTTGCCTCCCTCAATACCTGACAGGCCAATTTTTGCAGCGCTCGTATTAAACTGAACCAGGTACTCAAGGTATGGGAAGCTCCAGCGACTCCAGTGATCAGATCGACGATCAGCTCTATACACCATCCACTGGCGGTGGTGTCTTTTCGGCGAGACGTCCAACGCACGACGACAGATCGTTGCGTCGCCGGTCTACTGCCAAGGACGCTGATGTTGAGACTGCTTCTGTGAACGAGAAGGATGATGGTGTCGATGAGAGGGATTTCCACAAAAAGCAGGTTTTTACCGGATGGCAGCTAGCATGGTAAATGTCAACTCTTAATTCTCGGGGATTTGAGGAGACAGCTAAGTATGACAGGCTCTCCTACCAATCCCTCGGAGTCATATACGGTGACATTGGCACAAGTCCTTTGTATGTCTTTTCGTCCACCTTCAGCGATAACCCAAGTCAGGAGGATGTACTCGGCGCAATCTCCCTCATTATCTGGGCCTTGACTATCATGGTTACTATCAAGTACGCGTTGATTGTCCTGAACGCCGACGATGAAGGCGAGGGCGGTACTTTTGCGTTGTATTCGCTTATATCTCGATATGTAAGTTGTTTGACAATTATCAGAAAGTGTGCTAGCTGATCTAACACTGGTATAGGCGAATCTGATTCAACGTGATCCTCGCCAACGCAAGCTAGTTCGGATAGAGAGATACCGGGATGAGGATATGCCCAAGCCTAATCGCTTAATTCGTTCTTGGTTGGAGAAGAGTGTCGTGGTAGGGGTCCTTTTCAAAGTTGTTGGCGTCTTTGGCGTGGCTCTTCTACTAGCTGGTAAGTAGCAGTCCCTGAGGAAAAAGGTCATTGTTTCTAAGAAGATTTGGTTTAGATGGCGTTCTCACCCCGGCTCAATCGCTTCTCGGAGCTATCCAAGGGTAAGTCTAACCCCTTACATTTACTGCTTGCAAGGCTGACGAACGCGATCCAGAATCACCGTCGTGAATTCAAGCCTCTCCAGTTCTACTGTGGTCGGTGTATCATGCGGCATTATCGTTCTCGTTTTCCTCATTCAGCCATTTGGTACTGGCAAGATTGCCAACACGTTCGCTCCAATCGTTATCATCTGGATGTTCTTCAATTTATCCTTCGGTATCTATGTAAGCTCCCCTCCGCCTTGATCGTACACGGGTAATACTGACTATTGTAGAACCTCGTCCACTACGATGCTTCTGTCTTCAAGGCCTTTTCGCCGTACTTTGCAGGTAGCTTCCTTGTTCGAAACCGACACGGCGGATGGCTTCAACTAGGTGGAATCTTGCTTGCGTTTACCGGAGTTGAGACACTGTTCGCTGATCTCGGTGCTTTTTCCAAAAGGTAACTCGACATTACTCAGTTAAATTCACCGGGTGTAGACTTAAATGCTAATAGCCAAAATATAGGGCTGTGCAGATATCTTGGTTGTTCTTTGTGTACCCTTGTCTTTTGATTTCGGTTAGTTAATTAACAACCTCCCCTTTACATTCACATCTCCTGACTCAAGATAAGTATATCGGACAAGCCGCCCATATGATGGTTGATCCGACTGTTTATGCCAACCCGTTTTATCTGACTGTGCCTCCGGGAATGCTCTATCCCAGCCTTATTGTTGCCATTCTCGCCTGCATCGTCGCCAGCCAGGCTGTCATTACCGGTTCATTCCAAGTAAGATTGACTTGCCAGAATGTTGAGACATACATCGCTAATAGCCATCAGCTTCTTTCCCAAATAATGAAACTTTCCTACTTTCCTCAAGTTGAAGTCGTTCACACTTCGAAAAAGTTCCACGGGCAGGTTTATATACCACTTGCTAATTGGATCATGATGATCGGAACTGTAATTGTGACAGCCGTTTATACTAATGTAAGGATTCCAGCCGTATCTGAACAGGGTAGTGAACTGACGAGTATAGACTACCGCTCTTGGAGAAGCTTACGGATCATGTGTCATCCTAGTTTCATTCCTCACCACTTGCATGGTCGCTATCGTCGCTATCATTGTCTGGAGATTGCCCCTATACATCGTCTTCCCAGTCTTCATCGTCTTTGCTCTCTGGGATGGCATGTTCTTGTCCTCTGCACTCAGCAAAGTCCCCCACGGAGCCTGGGTTACTCTCATGATCGCAGCCGTTCTGACATTGCTTTTTGTCCTATGGCGATACGGCAAAGAGCAGCAATGGGGAGCTGAAAACTCTGATAACGTTCCATTGTCTCAGACGACTGTGTTGAAGAAAGGCCAACTTGCTCTACAGCCGAAATTTGGCAGTTCTACAATCGTCCCTATCAATGGCCTGGGCATCTTCTTTGACAAGGCTGGTCTTTCGAGCACAACCCCTCCAGTTTTTCTTCATTTCTTGCAAAAATTCGGCGCGGCTCCAGATGTCTCTGTATTCTTCCATCTGAGAGCGCTCAACGTGCCTACCGTACCACCAAATGAGCGATACACAATCAGTCGCTGTTTTACCTATAGCGCCGAAGACGGCAGCAAACATGCAATTCCGAACACCTTCCGGCTGATAGTTCGACATGGCTATACCGACGAAGTCATAACCCCTGATTTGGGCATTCTCGTTCTGGATCTGATTCGGGAGTTCTTGAACAATGAGTCTCCTAAATCGTCTTCTCCTTCGTCAAGTGACAATACTATGGCCATAGAATCGGCCGCCTTGCAACGCGCATTCACCTCCCAGGTGATTTACATTGTTGGCAAGGAACATCTCAGAATTGCGCCGGGAACGAATATTGTCAAGAAACTGTTGTTGATGCTATTCCTTTATGCCCGCGAGGTGACTAGCAACAAAGTGCAACACTTGAATGTACAGGCTGATCGGGTTGTGGAAGTTGGATTTGTGAAAGATATCTAGCAGAACTTTTTTCATTTTTTTCTGGATAGAATGAAGTTTCTAGACTGAAAAATGCACACCTAATGAAGCCTCCTCCTTAAGCTAGTATCAAAACGGCAACATCGGCCAACGCCGTCTTGCTTTCTTTTTTTTTTTTTTTTTTCGCCTCCACGACAATCAAAGACTTCCGATTTCATTCTATGTAGACGCTTTTCTTTTTACACGCCTTTTCTGACATCTACATAACTGCTCTTGGGTTTTCAACTACTTAAAGAGTCTTAATTAGCTTGAAGGGCTACTTCAGGTACAACGGCCGTTTAAGCTTTTGAGCATATGATATCCACAACCGAAGAGCATCAATCAATATGGTCCACATCATAAAATAGCGGTCTGGAAAGCAGCTAACCAAATTGGCATGTCGATTTTCAATTCTATTTGACAAGCACATGCACTGGATAGCGGAATCCTGCTGGTGGTCTTTGTTTTCTTTTGGGGCCATCGGTAGAGCTTCGAAACCCCCATGTTACTGCCGTGTATCAAAAGCAACGTTGATGAGATACAGTGAAACCGTTTACGAAATTTACGATTCAAGTTCAACCAGGTTATCCTGGCTTGGCTTTTAGCATGGATTTACTCCTGAAAATTCATGAAACCAGTGAATCGACCTGCTTCGATGGGCTCCACCCTTACACGGGGACTTCGGTGCCCACAAAGCCTCAAAAGAACCCCCACAGACTCAAAACCTTGCATTTATTTTGAAAATCTACTTGCAGAATCAGATTAAGTGAAGGTTTTTGCCTCAGTCATAGGCTGTGCATGCCGTAAACCGCTTTCGCCACTTGCCCGTACGAGAAGACCGGAGACGCCGCCCGTTTGCGATGTGTTCACTACATAATGGAGTACGTATCTTAGCGGTCAGCATGCAGCTATCCTCAGCCTCCGGGTTGTGTGGGTTGCATATTAGTTGTTTTTTTTAGGGTCAAATGGACTGCCTAGGCGAAAGGCAACCAGTTTTACTAAAATCTCTCTCACAATGTTGGTCACGCGAAAGCCAATGATGAGCCATAACATTGCTAGGCAGCTATGGGATCTCCTGACTGGTTAGGTTAACCATCAGCCAGCTCGAAACTTGGGATTATCACTGGTTGCTATCATGTTACTCCATCACTTACTTTCCCGGGTCACTACAGGTCCTGTACAGGGCGCAGGCCCGCAGGCAGCATTGAGAAAAGCCGGTATGAACCCGGGCATTGGGCAAATATTCCAGCCGGGTGCTTATCGACACAGGAAGCGTCTTTTGTTGTCAATGTGAGCTATTATTCTCGCCTCAATCGAGACTGACTAGGGACTGATTCGTGCTCAAAATGAGGCTAAGCGGCTGCCTTGCATTTGTTTACATATCTGGGTAGAATCCAGATATGCAGTGGTAAGAAATATATGCCTCATCTTTTACCCATGGCCCATTCCAGCAAGCCACGGGTGGACAGAGCCAGCCTCTAGAAGATGGGTAGCATTGTGAGACCTCCAAGAGTAACACGACTCTGCCCGGATATGACAAACATCGCCTGGGAAAGTCTGCCGAAACGGTGCCTAGACTTCAGCTCTCAAGTATTAGGGTCCAAGGCAGGAATTTCTCAGACACCTAGGTACTGTAGGCAGAGCGCACGTCACGTTATCTGATCGAAGGTTGACTACGTATTGGGCTTGATAAGTGCCCAACTGCCCACTTACTAATATCAGCTTCTCTGACTCTCCAAAGGTTTTATCACACTTATATACAAATGGATTACGAGGCCGAATTCAAGAGAAAAGTGTAGTCAATTGGCTTTCGATCTTAAACTGGAAAACATGATAGCTGAGCACATTTTCACTGGTTATTGTGAATGGTCTCGAGAATTCGTACATCTCTGTCATTCAAGTACAGATTACGGCCATTAAGGCCTCGGAATAAATTGACAGCAGCAGACTTGGCTGTTTTAACCCGGGTCTTTTACATGGCCTCGATGGTTCCGCAGCATTTATACTTCAGGGAGTTGTCGGGTGCCCGAGGATACATAGGTACCTAGATAGTACTTGGTAACATTTATAGGTAAATTGTTGGACACTTTTCTACTACTTGACGGGTATAAGTTCTATTCATAATCCTCCTAGTATCCTTTTCAATTTAAGCGTTGCCCTTCCGAACCCAGTCAGAGCTATTCGTACCTTTATTGAAGCGGATAGCATATTCCCTGGACGGTTCTGACGAAAGCTTCCGATTACTACATGTAGGTACTTGGAACTACATATGCCCAGGTAGGTAGATATTATAACTCTACCCATTTAGATATATCTGATTGAATTGAACGATAACGACTATAAATATGCTGATTATACCCGTCTCATGATTCTACGTCGGTTGTATACTCCATAATGACATATTGACTACTTCTACATCTAATCAATTCACAGAACTAAAACGGACTAATGCAGAGATCTGCTTTAGGATATTCGTCTCCCCGAGGTTAGATGTGTAGATCCGTGTTCCCGGACTATAACCATAACATGATGCCAATCTGAACTCTCCGTAGATATGCGTCAATTGAACTGGAGGAAGAGACTGGACATGGTTCACACTTTATATACCCTGGCATTTACTAGGTATATCGGATGAACCGTGTTCCCAACCATGATAGAGTGTACTGAATACACTGGATGATACCACGGACAGTCAATCTCTAGGTTGAATATGGCTGCATCTAGCACGGCCGAGACACACCTGGCCAGTGGTCATCCACGAAACGAATACTACACTCTTCCAAGGACGAAGTCGTGTATCCATGATGAAAGACGTGCATGAATCAGCATACTGGGGGATGTCGAAGCGTAGAAGATCGCGACGGATGACGTAACAACCCCGGTCACATGTGTGGCTGCCTCCTCTTTTTCTTCCCTCTGACTTTGCGCTTTTGCTTCTCGAGTATATCTATCAATCGAATATATACAGGTGTTTGCTATCTCTTGTATCTTGTACCTGATTCTACTTTTACTCTGGTTCTTCCAGGCACTGAATGCAACTGTGTGACGTGCCACGTCGTGCCTGAGTATATAGTGAGCTTCCCCACACTGCGCATGACTCTCTCTGAGTGACTGACTGACTCTAGTTAAGTAGAGACCAATTGAGTCATATGCTCCCACCTGTGACTCTATTTGACTGGCAAATAGAGAAAAAGAGAAAGGGGGAACTCAGCATCGTCCGCAACTTGTCTACATCGTGAGCCATCAAAGACAACTCCAAGACGCGCGAAAAACAGGTACAGCTACCAACCCCAGATCGAGTGGCGACCCAACTCGAGGCCGTCAACGATCAGGCACCATTTGATAAACTCGCGCATGCAGTGGTTCCCTCAACTGCCGATTTTTCTCAAGTCGAATTGCTTGAATTTCTCAATTTCAGACTTTTGTTCTTGTGGAGAACCTCTTGAGGCTTGAGCTTAAAGCGGGTCCTCGGTCCCCGATTATTTATTTCTGACCAGACTCGCGGACGCTCCCACGAATTGATCGACTTCTATCGCCAGAATCACTCGTCAATTGCAAAAAGTTATCAGCAGTAGTGAATGAGACACGACAGCTTCATTATTTCCGTGGACTGGATTCTGTGAATTCCTCCGGAGATTGTCGTTTGCACTGAACTGGATCCACATTCTATAGGCGCCGTCGTGCGGAGTCTTTTAACAGCGCACGTACTATCCACTAATTTGATAAATGTTCCACTAATTGCAGCCTATCGAATCAATATACACTACGCTACACCTTCACAATCAATCCGAGGTTAAAATTACTTTTCTCGTCTTTTCAAACATCGACGATACATTCAGTTCAGCTTCAGACTGCGGGACGGTTTGAAACAAGCATCGAGACATTTCACCAAAAGTTCGAAGACAAAACAAAATGTCGCAGCCATCGTTAAAGAGTCCGTCGAGTCAGCAACCCGGCCACTTTTTCAAAGAGGTCCGGTTCTCACATCCACTCGTTCCTGTACGCCGTGCTCGGTCTGTTGCGTCTGGCAACCCTTACCTTGACTCAGCATACCATGCCGCTCGTGTCGCCAAAAAGGCATCGACAGAACCCACATACAAAGATTTTGCCGTCTATATCGATCAATCACAATCGGTATTGGAGAGCCAGCGAGTACACTTCGAACGCGAGCGTTTATTATTTGCAGAAGAACGCAAGCTATGGGAAATAGAACGATCGTTGCTGAAGTCGAGGATTGCGGAGCTGGAGAAGGCGGCGGGAGGAAATAATGCTCAGCCATATATGAGTCAGTTTCGACCAAGTTTCAGTCTGAAAGGGGGCGGAGTGAGCAGTACCGGTTTATGGCAGCCAAATAAAATGTTCAATGCGGGTAGAGACGCTTCACCAGGACAACATCATGTCTGGGAGGGACCTTTGACAGGATCACGGCGGCCAACCCGAGTTTTCCCTGGCGAGGACGATTCTGACATGAATACGACACTGTATTTGGCTCCAACCGAAGCGAATGGGTTCGGGTTTTGTACCTCGCTTGACGCCGCGCTTTCGCCTCAATTATTTGATCGAACGGGTCATATCAGCATGCCGGTTCCTATTGAAAAAGTTGACAGTGAACTTGATGGGATCACTTTGAAATCGACGGCGCTTCCGCCAGATGTAGTTGCCAAGGTTATGACACCGCCAACTTCCATCTCTCCAACCTCGTCCCCCCCGAAAGATGAGCCTGATACGTCTAAATCCGCATTAGAAGGGAAATCACCTCTCAAATTGAGCTTGTCTGATCTTGGGCCGCTTGATGTTCGTCTCACAAGAGACGCCGGCCACACACCGATGGCTATTCTTGGCACAGAGACCGAAGCCAGCTACCAATCGCCGAATGAAGTGACATTACACCAGACAGAGATGGAAGAGGAAGAGGCGCCATTAGCGCCTGTAGTGACAAAACAACCAGTAGAAAGTGGAGATTCTTACTTCCCTGTTATTGTCGACGAAGATCCCGCCTTGAAGGGACCTCTCACATTAGAAAACGACGAAAACGCGGACAGCGCTTTTCTCTTGCAGCTGGATCAGAAGCTCCTTGATGAAGCCAAAAAGGCTATTGGAGGGTCATTCGCTCTAGACGAAGAAAAAGTGGATTCGGAAGATGATACCGCTGGCGGCAATAACGATGATGAACCAGATCCCGAGTTGAAGTTGAAGCCTTCGACTAATTTTGGGACTGCTTTTGGACAATGCTGAAGCTGTGCTTTTGCATTCAATTTTTCTGTGCATTATACCCCTCTGTGATACCTTGAGCTTGATGAATTACCATGACGAAATTTGATTGATTATATGCTTGTTTCTCTCAGCCGAAGTACCAATAGTATGCAGGTTGACCCTTGACTCGTTTTCTTGTTTAGAAATGTCGTGACACTACAGCAGTAGGTATCTACTGCACACTACATTATGGACTTGGACAGGTGTCATGATTCTCTTGGACGATCATGAACTCTATGATTTTACATAATCTGCATGCATGTTTTGGGTACCGTACCCCTTTCTGTACTATGATACCAGAGGTTGTTTTCAATATCATGTCTTGCAATATGTCGCCTTAAGATTGCTTTTTGCGTACCTGCATAGGGTGTTTCTTGACTGATGTCTAACCGGATAATGATATCCATGTAAAGCCAACGAATGGATTATTCAAACTGTCTGAGAGGTGTTAGAGACTCGGGACGGCTTAAGATGTGTTCTTCCCCTGCATTAGGGCTACCTTACCACAGACTACCCCCTTACGTCGGATCTAGGTTGATGATAATGATATCACAAACCACAAGATTGCTTGATGATATTCAAGCATGTCGATGACTGCACTATTGATTTTCTAGCATTAGAGGTTTGATGTTGGGGGTTTACCTTTCAGCATCATGCAGGAAGATACTCAATCCGTGAGCCCCGTATATCAAAGGATAATTGAATCAAATCACGATCGACCATTGTATTTTCTGATACCTTGCATGCACCTCATTTGGGCTAATAGTACGGTAGTATCTGTTGCTACTGATTACTGCTTTGAGCGAATATTGTCATCACGACAGTACCCTTCCCCGGGATGAGGTTTAGGAAGTTCTGGACATAAAAGGGCTAGCAAGGGTCCCCTTCCACATCAATTATTTTTCTTGACTTCCATCAAGCAAGCAAGCGAGTAGCCATTCTCTCAGAATCTCCAACTATCAGTCACTCTTTTCATATCTGTACTCTCTCTTGCTTTGTGAAATACCCGATATCACACTGTCCTCTAACAGGACGTCAACAAAATGAAATACACGACCGCACTCACAGTCCTCCTCGCCTTTGGGCCCGCAACTACCATCCTAGCAGCCCCCGTCTCCCAAGATCCCACTTCAGCCCTAACAGGTGCTCCTTCGGGACAAAATGAAGGCGCGAAACAGCCCGCTGCTGGTCCTGCGCCGGGCTCGTCGTCACAGGGACTGAGTGGTTCGTCGAGTGGGAATGAGGGATTGTTGGATAAGGTTGAGAAGATTGTTAAGGATGTTCTTGGTGGTGTAAGTCAATATATTCACTTTGAATGCTTGGGTCGAGGATGACGTGCTGATATGGATGTTTAGCTACGCAAGCGTGGGCTTGTTGAGGAAGTTGGAGAGGTTGTTCAGATGACAGTTGATAGCGTGAGTTCTAAAATCTCTCTCCTGTGAAGCATGTATTACTGATACTGATCTTCTTTTAGACCAGCAAGCTTCTCAACGGCGAGAGCTCCGGTAGCCAGAGCTCGTACAACACCCAGTCCACTGATCCTGATGCTCTCTCTCAGGGAGCTCCCCAAGGTGGAAAGGGAGACGACGACAAGGACGGCGATGACAAGAAAGCGCACCCAGCTCCAGCTCCGACTCCTGCTCCAGCACCTGCGCCCTCAAAAGACTCTAGTTCCAGTTCCCCTCTCTCCAAACTCATCGGCGGCCGCTCCAACGCACCCCTCTCCGACCAAACAGACCCCGTAAACACCTCCGGCACAACAGCACCCATCTCAAACGAAGGCACTCAACCCACTGAAAGCCATAAAGTTCCTACTGAACAATCCTCTCCCATCGAAGGAGTGACCAAACCATCTACCCCCATCCCTGTCCCAGTCGACACTAAGAAGCAAGAAGGAGAGAAAAAGGAGAAGGAAGGTCCGAATATTGGTACCCCGACTTCTGATGCATTCCAATTATCGCCCGAGGAGATTGAGGTGTTGAAGAAAGTTCTTCAGTCTCAGTCTAAGGATGGTCAGGGTGAGGGATTGTCTAAGGCTTAAGTTAAGTTCATTTCGTGATATTTTCTTCCCACACCTTTATTTTTTTTTATACTTCATTTTTACATGATACAGGTGCTCCTGGTTATTCTTTGTATTTCGCTTCTCAAACTTTGTGACTTGCTTAGACTACACATTATTTCTTCGATGTTAACAGTTAATGTATTTGTCAATGACATATTCACTGTCCGTTCTAAAAGTAAAGGCATTATTGATATCGTACTGATCGAATACAAATAAAAACACCGAGCAGCGACTAAACCCCCATCGTAAAATCATGCTCTATACCCGGCGTAACACTGGAAATAAATTTCAAAAACACAACCAAATACTGATCCACACGAATCGCAGACTGAAACTCATCTTCTTCTGATTGATTGCCATCGTTCTGTAACACTTCCCACTCATCACCCATCATATTATTGTTATTCGCTGAACTTCCACCATCTTGTTGTTGAAGTTTGCGCTGTCTCTCGGTAAGAGACAGATTATTCGTATCATCAACTAGACCTTCAAGACCACTGTCGAATTTGATATTTGACGCGTCTTCGGCAGAGCGGGCCTTTTTTAATTTCTGTCGTCGAATCTTGAGGGCGGCGTCTGCTCGGTCCAAGAGGATTTTCATGACGGAGGCATGTTGACATGGATGGACAGTAGCCATGGGTACACTGGTGTCGAACCAGGGGAAATCTTCTAGTGTGACTGTTTTGTCTTTGTAGTCGCCGACGATATCTTCCATCATTAAGTGTGGCGGGAGTGGTTCGGAGGGGGAGAGGTAGCCTGATAGATAGAGTCGCGGTGTACGGTAGTAGTTGGCGTATGTGATGTAAAGATTATATGTTCGGAGGGGACTGCAACCTCAATTTCAGTAAAACCAAATACCCCAAATCATAAAAGGTATACATACGCAGTTGTCCCCGACGCCCCAGAAGGATCCCGAATAATAGCCTCCTCATCATCATCATCATCCTCCATATCCGGAATCTCATCCTCATCCTCTCCCTGTTCAGAAACATTTCCCGCTTCATCAACAGTCCTCACATCTTTTCTTTTAGCTTCCTGCGTATCAGCATACTCCCGTTTCCCACCAGTCTGTAACCATCCATCATCTTCACCGTCGCCTCCGCCACTCCCTGGCCCCGCGCGAAGCATATCTTTAATAATCACATCTTCCTGCAAATCACCCGCGAAATTATCATTTAGTCTTCGATGGCAGGGCACGCCACGCGTTACTAGATATTGCTTTCCGGGAGGTAAGAAAGGAACTCGCTGAGCGGGCGTGGATGCATCTGCCCATTGCCACGAGGGGAATTTGAAGACTAGATAATCTCCGGCAGCGACGAACTCTTCGGGTGTGATTTTGCCGGTTTCGCGGAATGTAGATGTATGTGTCACTGGAGTGATCCAGTCTCGCCATGTTGACCAGGTTTGGTGGATGAGGTTCTTGGACATCTTGGGAGATATTGTATCGTATCGATATATCGCGAGTAATGCGGGGTAGAAATCTGTTGGGTAGTGGTTGTTGAGAATCGCAAGGCTTTTGATGATCAACTACAGTCTTGCTGTATTAGCTAGGATGGAAACTGGTCTTGAAAGAGAAATATAGAGAAGAAGTAAGAGGCAAGGCAGATGGAATCGTGAGCGAATCTCGTGAGGGGTTGGAGATGCCCGAAACGCGGGCGGTCCAGGCGGTCTTCTCTTTTATTGGTGGGCTTGACACTGAGCAGTCAACAGTGACTCTCACGAGATGTAGCTATTGTACACTGTATTCACTGAGGAATAATTATATTATGAGCTTATCCAGATATCTAGTCTTATGTATCTCAATAACCATCGCGAGTCAGCTGACAAGGCTGACGTCAATGTCACATGTCTCTATCACATTCTCTAGGAACATCACCATATACGTGCTAGTGACAAGCATGTGTATACAAACTCCATGTGAGTCACCTTGACTCTTGGTTTTGAACTGGATATAAGAGTTTGAGATTCGTAGCAGAAAGCCGCAGTCTTCCAGTCCTTGGCTATCGTAATATCGTGTCCAAGGGCCTGGAAGCTCGTCTGGGTTGGAACCGATGTTGTACACCTTGGGGACCATCGATGATTAGGACATCTGCTGACGGCGCCGACGTTTGGCAATTTGGCATGATTGAATTCGTGAGAAGCCGGCCATTCATTCACCTTCTTGTGACTGTCGCTGCTGAAGTTCCTTTTCGACATCCTCAACAACCACGGGTATACTCTTTCCCTTCCAAGTCTCTTTCTCTGCTTTTGCGAACTCTTCCATACTGTTCATAGCGACCACCAAGAACCCCAGTTCTTCGCGGTCGACATCGAACACCTCCCACCATTCATCTTCCGCTAGCTTTACGCCGACTTCTCGCGCAGCAAGATAAATAGCAGCAACAGCCAAGGCATTAGGCTGATGTGTCACATAAAGTAACTGCGGTGATAAAAGGGATGCATTAAGGTGCTCAAAAACTCGTTTACCGAGAGCGCTCGATGCGGCGTTGATGGTTTGTAGATACGTAAGCGCAATCGTATGAGGGATGACGATATGAGTGTTGAAGCCAAGGGTACGAAGGATTATCGTCTCTGTTTTGAGAAGCACCATGCG
Source organism: Talaromyces stipitatus ATCC 10500 (assembly GCF_000003125.1). NCBI lineage: Eukaryota > Fungi > Ascomycota > Eurotiomycetes > Eurotiales > Trichocomaceae > Talaromyces > Talaromyces stipitatus. The sequence goes on from NW_002990116.1 coordinate 2,053,785, forward strand.
CTGAGATTGATAGCCACCTTCGGAGAGGTAATAGGTCTCTGGTTTCGGTTTGCCGACAACGCCTGAGGGATTGATAAACCATAGAGGTGACGCCTGTTTCGAGAGGAGATAGTTGTAGGTATTGAGAACGGAGCGAGGCGAAGTGGGATGGAAGGACAGCTTGGCTATTAGATAGATCGAAGCTGCAGATACGTCCTGTCCAAGTCAGTTGATTCGTAAGTAGCGATTCCATATAAAACCCACCTTTGCAGAATGTATCGCAAAGCTCCCACCATCAGGACCAATCCAGAATCGCGTAAAGATCACGATCGCCTGAGCAATCACATCTTGAGGCAGTCGCAACAGCACACCAGCCGCTTGCGTGAGTAGAGCACCTGCAAAGCGAATTGAGGATTCTAGGTCAGATGGAATGCCGTCAAGTGAAGAGGACGAGCTCGATAACTGGGCGGGTGTTGCGAGAGCATTGGAAAGACTATCCAAAGTGAGAGCAGAAGTCATGGTGGTGATGGTGGTCTAGAGGAAAGAGCTCGATGCGAATATTTGTTTAGGCGGAGACGGAGGTGCCGATCGTCGACCTCTCTCTTACAACTACCTCCTTGACCCAGCAAACCCAGCAAACACTCAAATATGCAGTCATCTAACACAAAATTTCCGAAAAGATCAATCAATTCGAATCATGAACAACACCGATGTTTCAAGCTCGCAAAGACGGCTTATGCGCCGATGTACAGCCACATTGCAGAGAATGATTCCCGCAGACTGTGGCGGTGCGCTGTATCGCCAGGCACACACAGCCTAGCTTGTTTCGATGTCTGACTGAATCCTACGCTGCAACATTCTTCATCTGATAATAGGATTGCTCGTATGATTGGTTCTGGGCGTACCTTTATAGCTGATCAGTCTCGAAGCCTGGAGTCCACCGCTCAGTACTATTTAAGAGAATCACGCTGTGATGTTCTACATCTCCGCATATACATACTCAGATAGCCCTACAGTACGGAGACCATAAGCTGTGGTGATAATTGAAATTTTTTTTTTTGAAACGACTCCAATTTGCAGACCGCATTACATTCAACTCTTTGGCATGCCACAATTTCCCAACACGCCAGAGTCTATACTACCTCGGTCCGACTCGCGAAATCCAGCTTCAACATGTCGAGGTATTACTGTGAATGGCAAGCCGTGCCGTCGCTCATTAGCAGCGTCTCAGTCTGCGTCTGCCTCGAAGGGAGTTGTTGCAAGGCTCAAAGGCCAGAACCAGCAGCTTGACCCGAGTGCTTTCTATTGCTGGCAGCATAAAAATCAGGCTCCAGAACCTGGCGATATCTCTACAGAGAACAAGCAAGCGCAAGCTGCTGCTTTTGCTAGGAAAACCAGCATTGATAGCCTGATAGAGCGTCTGGGAATTCTCGAGGTCAATGATCGCCAACGGCAGCACCGACGGCCAACTGAACGTGATGCCAGATATCAGAGGATGCACTCTGACAAAAATCCCAAGCCTGGCAGAGGGCAACAACCGCGTCAAAGCCCATTCTGCTGTTTTACAATAGTGGAAGACAGCGAAAACCTGCCTGCAGCAAAGCGAGTGCAAAGCTCAAGACGAGAGAAGCCTGTGGCTTCTCGACCTCCAGCAACCCCACAACGGCCTGTATTTGTTCGAGATCCTCGATCAGGAGGATCGCCGATTGTTCAGCAACGTTCAGCTCCAGTTACGCCACGGCGGTGGTCTGAGACCACGCCGCAAGCGACTCTACAAAGCGCCGACCGATCACAATATTTAGGAACACCTACAAAGCCTTCTCTTCCTAGCACACCAAATTCACATTCATCGCAAAATCGTCCATTGTTGTCGTTGATCCCACAGCATCTCAGTCCTCAGACCACAGCACTTTTGCTGACAGAGCTATCGAAACCAATATCGAATGCGGATGAAGAGGGCTATATCTATATTTTCTGGGTAACACCTCAGAAACATAACTCAGAAGCACCACCAGGAGACATTGCATTGAATCTTTTACCACCTCCCGGTCGACCGAACCATTCCCGTCGGACAAGCGATGCTTTGCGGGCTGCGCAGGCGATCGATCCTCGCTCCAAAGGATCCGCGAATCAACCGGGAACCATTCGCCTCAAAATCGGGCGTACAAGCAATGTTCACCGTCGGCTGAACGAGTGGTCAAAACAATGCTCTCATAATCTCACATTGATCAGGTATTACCCCTATACCAATTCCTCGCCATCTCCGTCTCCGGCGCGAAGACCGGAGAGTGAGCATTTTCAAGGACACGGTCGACGAGTGCCTCATGTCCATCGCGTTGAGAGACTGATTCATATTGAGCTGGCTGATCAACGCGTAAAGGGGAAAGGCCCATGTGCCCAATGTAACAAAGAGCATAGGGAGTGGTTCGAGTTCAATGCTACTAAGGATGCGTTGAAGCTTGTGGATGACTGTGTTCGGCGATGGGTTGCATGGGGAGAGCAGCATATATGATTACCACATATTGATTATTGCATTTAACGGCGTTGTGTTAGTTACTTTGAAGCGTTCAACGTTGATCAATAGAAGCATCCATCCACATTCTGATTTCCTCCTTTGGCTCATGATTTAACTCAAATCGTATGGAGACATCAAAGCTACTCGCAGAGTTTTATTCTCGATTTCATTTTTTGCTCATTGCTTTGTAACAAAAGACAAATGGTTACTTTTCAACTATTTGAGGTGATATGCTGATTACATGTGATACATGTGACTATGACGGAATGTCATTGGTGTAAACAACACGGACGGAACATAATCTACAATTTCTCTTCGATGAACCTATATATCACCACTGACTTCAAGGATGACTCTTTTGCATATATTACCATCTATTTTCGGTCCTTGATATTAAACTCTGCATTTACGTCCACAAGGACAGCATGCCATCCGAAGCATCAAATGATATCATCTCCACCGCGAGATCAAGACTAGCAACAATACTGCACTCAGCATGGACGCAAATCAAAGCAACGATCAATGAGAACATACCGCCGGAAACGCGAGAAAATCTAAAACAAAATCTGGTCGCATTTGCGCGCTCACGTCCCATACTTGCTACGCTACTACTATCCCAACTCGCATTCTCCGGTATCCCGCTTCTCTTCTTCATCTCGCTTACTGCCGGCATATTTATCTTCAGTTTGGTTACTACTCTTGTATTGGGAGTGCTTGGTGCATTGATGGTTACTCTGTTTTGTATGGGGTTGGGGTCGCTGATTCTTATTCCGACTTTGTTTGTGACCACGCTTACGGCAGGGGGGATATGGCTTTGGGGTTGGGGATTGTATTATGTTGTTCAATGGGTTGGCAATGGAGATACGGCGCTACTTACGAGGCTCAGTCTGTTGCTTGTGCCTCAGAGGCAGGTGAAGCAGGGTAAACAAGACGAGGACGGAGGGAAAGCTTCATTGCAACAGAGTCAGAAAGACTAGCACTTCCAGGAGAAGAATCCTGACGGGCGGGTGTCAACAGAATCTAATGGATATGGTGAGAAACAGGCCAACGAGCCTGCTGTCAATACTGTGAAAATGGAATCCAGTTAGTGAGTCATATACTACTGTCATGTCATTTCTATATTTCTATTGTGAATGCAGCGTAGAGACTCTTAGGTGTCCTCTTGATGGGGCGTGCTGATTGGCGCGTGGCAGCTTCTAGCGGCTCCGTGGGGAGCGCCCAACGCGGCATAGCGGCAGAACTGGCCAGCAAGACACACTTTCATCTTTCGTCTCTCCTTACAATCCCTTTGCTTCGTATATCTGTCTATCCCCCCATCCTCTTCCTCCACCAGTCCTTTCGTATAGTTTCCTTTCTTCTCTTCTTCCTGGTTGATACCAGTCCTCGCTCTTTTTTCTACTGGGATTGACTTATTCCTGCTAATTCGTTTAATTCCCCCGTTGTTGACAGCATACCCGTCGCCATGAGCGGACGTGAGTTTCCCCCAGCCTACCTCAGCACGCGACCATACATAGCTCTGTGTTGTGCGCTCAATATTCCGATCAATTGATCGCTAATATGCCAGCAGTTCGGTTTCTCGATTTGATCAAACCCTTCACGCCCCTCCTTCCGGAGGTGGCCGCCCCCGAGACCAACAAGGTGCCTTTCAACCAGAAGCTTATGTGGACTGGGGTACGATCAATTTATTTCGTCTTATCGCAATGAGAATCGCATTTGTGCTGACCGCCGTGTTTAGTTGACTTTGTTGATCTTCTTGGTTATGAGCCAAATGCCTTTGTATGGTATCGTGTCGTCTGACACTTCGGATCCTCTTTACTGGCTCCGTATGATGTTGGCCAGTAACCGTGGTACATTGATGGAGTTGGGTATCACGCCCATTATCTCTTCGGGAATGGTTTTCCAGGTGTGTGTTGAGTCGAATATCTCCATTGACCACAGCAGTGGAATTGACCGTCCTGTATAGCTCCTTGCCGGAACCCACCTCATCGACGTCAACCTCGACCTCAAGACCGACCGTGAACTGTACCAGACCGCCCAAAAACTCTTCGCCATCATCTTGTCCTTTGGTCAAGCCTGCGTCTTCGTCCTTACTGGTCTCTATGGTCAGCCCAGTGACCTCGGCGCTGGTATCTGCGTCCTCTTGATCGTGCAATTGGTTGTGGCTGGTCTTGTTGTCATCCTTCTTGACGAATTGCTTCAAAAGGGCTATGGTCTCGGAAGCGGTATCTCCCTCTTCATTGCCACCAACATCTGCGAGTCTATCGTCTGGAAGGCTTTCTCCCCCACCACCATCAACACTGGCCGTGGTCCCGAATTCGAGGGTGCCATCATTGCTCTCTTCCACTTGCTCTTGACCTGGCCCGACAAGCAGCGTGCTTTGCAGGAGGCTTTCTACCGACAGAACCTCCCCAACGTCATGAACCTCTTAGCCACCCTCTTGATCTTCGCCGCTGTCATCTACCTCCAGGGATTCCGCGTTGAGATCCCTGTCAAGTCTTCCCGCCAGCGTGGTATGCGCGGATCTTACCCCATCCGTCTGTTCTACACCTCCAACATGCCTATTATGCTCCAGTCAGCTCTCTGCTCCAACGTTTTCTTGATCAGCCAGATGCTCTACTCCCGTTTCTCTGACAACCTTTTGGTCCGTCTTCTGGGTGTCTGGGAGCCTCGTGAGGGTTCTGCTCAGCTCTACGCTGCCTCTGGTATCGCATACTACATGTCTCCTCCTCTTAACTTCAAGGAAGCTCTTTTGGATCCCGTCCACACCGCTGTCTACGTGACCTTCATGCTTGTTGCTTGTGCTCTCTTCTCCAAGACCTGGATCGAGGTTTCTGGCTCCGCTCCCCGCGATGTTGCCAAGCAGCTCAAGGATCAGGGCTTGGTTATGGCTGGTCACCGTGAGCAGAGCATGTACCGCGAACTCAAGCGTGTTATCCCTACCGCTGCTGCTTTTGGTGGTGCCTGCATTGGTGCTTTGTCTATTGCTTCCGATCTCCTCGGTGCTTTGGGCAGTGGTACTGGTATTCTACTTGCCGTCACGTAAGTAATAACCCACATTATCTCGAATTCTCTTGCTAATGTTCTATAGCATCATCTATGGCTACTTTGAAATTGCTGCTCGTGAAAGTGACTTTGGCGCAGGCCTCCGAGGTCTTGTTCCCGGCAACTAAACAGGAAACAACTATCCTTTCCTTTTCTATAAGATGATTATATTGGACAAACGGGGTTGTCCTAATGATCTCATATTTTTCCATCTTCGTTCTGTCACACTAAGAACTTATCATTCTGTTTTTTGTTTAAATATAAAGTTAAATGAATCATAGCAAAAATCGGGTGTACTATTTGATTCTCGCTGGTTATGATAGGATTGTTTTCCTATCCACATTAGTTGGGTTTGGTTTGAGACCGAAAAGGTGTTGAATTATTCTGTTGTTGCTGTGAATTGGGTTGGTCGTAGTTTGTACAGTATGGATATTATGAATGCGCTCATTGGACTACTATCAGTTAGGTGAATGAAGAATAAAAATTTGATTTATACATGATATAGATCTCTGTCAAGTCTATACTCTATCCCAGTTGAGACTGAATCAATCGATCAAGTCCGATAGTCACCGTTAATAGTAACATACTCATGACTAAAATCACAGAACCAATAGACAGCTTCCTCACCACCCAACCCTTTCTCCCCTTTACTACCACCACCAAGATCAACAATGATCTCTAAATCCTCATCCTGCAATATAGCACTTGCACGCTCTTCATCGACTACTTCAGGTTCGCCATTAACCAATAACCGCAGAACAGGTGAGCCATCTACAGGCTTGAAACTGACGCTCGTACGTTCGGGGATGACAGTACCCTCAGTAACGCCATCAGCGTATCCGACGGCGCACAGGATACGGCCCCAATTCGCGTCTCGGCCGTACAGGGCTGTTTTCACGAGTGGTGAGCGGGCGATGGTGGATGCGATGCGGCGTGCGGATTCGTAGCAGGGACTATTTTGGATGCGGACAGTTACGAATTTTGTAGCGCCTTCACCGTCGCGAACGACGAGTTGAGAAAGTGATTGCGCAAAGGATGTAAGTACTTTTTGTAATGCGGTGTAATCAGCAGATGAAGAAGTCACTGGCTGGCCACCAGCGGCGCCGTTGGCGAGAAAGGCGATTGTATCGTTTGTGCTTGTGTCGCCGTCGATGGATATAGAGTTGAATGAGCGTGAGACGGCTTGTAGTAAGAGTGGTTTCATCGCGGAGGCGTCGACCGGTGCGTCGGTGCATAGCACGCCGAGTAGAGTGGCCATGTTGGGGTGGATCATGCCGGCGCCTTTGGTCATGCCGGCGAGACTGTAGGTGATTCCGGGTGAGGAGGGAAGGGTGAAAGTTTGAGAGATCAGTTTGGGAAATGTATCTGTTGTGCAGATTGCGCGGGCTGTTGCAAGCCAGGCGTTGTGTGTGTTGGCGAGGTTGGAGTATGCTGTTGGGATTTTATCCAGGATTTTGGAGATGGGTAGTCTATTCAAGTTAGTATGTTGTTTACTAGATGGTGTACTCACGTTAAGCTCTAGAAGATAGGGGCATACCGCTGTCCAATAACACCAGTACTCATAACAAGAGTACTCGGTTCCGAAATACCATTACATTCATCCACTTTCGAAGCCATGCTCTGCGCATCTTCCAACCCACCCTTCCCCGTAACAGCATTCGCGCATCCAGAATTGATAACCACCGATTGAATTCCTTTCCCCTTGCGCTGATCCAAGGTCAATTTACTAATCTGCACAGGCGCAGCCTGGAACTTGTTCGTAGTAAACACCGCTGCCGCAGTACATGGTTCATCAGAAGATATCAAAGCCAAATCAGGGTATTTCGTATTTGCGGCTTTGACGCCCACATGAGTACCGGAGACACGGAACCCCTTGGGGTATGTTCCTGAAGATGGGATGTGTTTTCGCTTGGGTTCGGGGATGGTGGTGTCTTGGAGAATGTTGTAGAGCCGGATTTGGCCGCGGCGAGTTGTGGCGATGATGAATGAATTTGTGACTGGACCGAGAGGTCCAGTTTTTGTAAGAATCATCATTCTTTTCTTGGTGGATATCAGATATGAGACGACTTGTCCGAACTCGATATAAATAATTTCCTCGGAGGATTGTATGAGTCACCCGTGCTTATCACCCAGTGAAGTCAACTCCTGCCGAGTGCGTCAATTGCTCAGTAGAATAAACCTGGTTATGACACTCAGTCAAAAAGCGCGCTTGATTGTGTCAATTTATTCAAGTTCGTCTTCCACAGTTATATCTTCCTTCGTAGCTCCGAAATCGCTGTTATCTTTGCCGAAGTGCAATTACTTGAAAAGTCGCGCATATCACGAACCTTCGATTCTATAACCCCAGATGGATCAATACACCTGGCACAGATAACACACGCAAACAGTAGTCTGCGTGATTTCTTCTCCGGGTGGTGTCCAATTGACTTCGAGTAGAGATACAGCTTTGAAATGTCGAATATTTGTGGAGGAGAGACTAGGCCGAAACAGGCGACTACGATGGCTTCAGATCCCGCACTACCATTGGCTGATCAGTCAGTCCGTCCGTGTCGGCTTGTTTCCCTTGCAGCTTTCATGCCTTCGCCGACAAGTCCTTGAAGTCCCACGCGAATTAGGTGGGTTGTCTCGATCAAGGGAGATTTTTAACTATGGTATGCTATTTCCAGACTCGAGACAAATCTCGTCTCCTTTATCTTGACTTCTGCGGTGACCACTTACACTGAACGATGAAGCGCAAAGTAGCAGATTCTCCCAACGAGAACCACGACAACAACAACAATGACTTGCCAACAGCATCAACTCCGAAACGGCAGAAACGAGGCCCTGGTCTCAGTACGATACACGAAGTGAATGAACACGGGTCGAATGGCGACGTCACTCCTTCAAAGCGAATGCGCAATACGCCAAAGAAGGTCGATCGAAACGATACACTGAATGCATCTGGACTCAAAACGCCTACACACAAAACCAAAGCGAGATCATTATTTACGACACCGAAAAAGGATCCTACGGCTACACCGTCCAGAGTCAGAAACGCCGATCGATCAGCCAAGAGGAAGAGTGCAAGGATATTGCTAGAGCAGGACGAGGAAGATACCTGGGACGGTGCGGACAAGCTAGCAGAAGAAATCCTCGGCGACGATAACAGCACAAAAACCAACTGCGTAATCGAAACGACGGAGAAGGATGGACAGGCAGCAGAAACTACCGCACCGCCCGTAAAGCGCAGGGCAGGCCGACCAAAAGGAGCAAAGAACAAACGATCGCCGACTCCAGAGGGAGATATACCACCACATGAACGTTACTTCTTTCAGAACCGGCCGGGCCCGCCGAACACGTCGAATAATAATCTGAATAAAGTCTCCCTGCTAGCCCATGACGAATATTTCGAACTACTTGGCCGATACAACGATCCCTTCAGCGAAGAGAAGGAGCTGCTACTGAATATACATCGTCGCTCGTTTCCTCAGTGGAACTTTGAGTTTTATGAAAATTTCAACATCTGTTTATATGGATATGGATCGAAGAGAGGGCTTGTGCAGAAATTCGCGGATTGGTTATACGTGCAGTCCGAGTCACGTCGACCCATCATCATAGTCAACGGCTATGCTCCAAATACATCTGTCAAAGCGATCCTCACCGCGATTGCAACTACCGTGTGCGGAGAGGATGTACCCTCCAAAATCGGCGGAACACCCAGCGAGGCACTCGAGTTTTTACAATCAGCTCTACAATCACGGAAGACACCAATAACGATATTGATTAATTCAATTGACGCGCCGCCTTTACGAAGGCTCGTGCATCAAGCACAACTGGCTCGCTTGGCTGCGTTGCCTAATGTTAATCTTTTAGCAACTGTCGACACACCGAATTTCCTGACTATGTGGGATGTTAGTCTACGCGATCAGTTCAACTTCGTGTTCCACGACTGCACTACATTTGCGCCTCTTGATGTGGAGATGAATGTTGTGGATGAGGTTAATAATTTACTGGGAAGGAAAGGTCGGCGCGTAGGGGGTAGGGACGGTGTAGCATTTGTGCTCAAGAGTTTGCCTGAAAATGCGCGGAGTCTCTATCGGTTACTTCTCACCGAGATTCTGACGCTACAGTATAGTGACGGCAATGGAGGGTTTAGTGAGGACGAAGACGGTCAGCCCCAGATGCAGACTCAAAAGACTGGCCGGCGTGAAGAGCCGGGTATTGAGTTCAAGATGTTGTATCAGAAAGCTGCCGAGGAGTTTATTGCATCGTCTGAGATGATGTTTAGGACATTGCTGAAGGAATTCCATGACCACCAAATGGTTACTTCGCGGATGGATGCCAGCGGAACTGAGACGCTTAGTGTTCCTCTATCTCGAGAGGAAATGGAGGGTGTCCTGGAGGATCTGGTCCTGAGCTAGTCTGTTATACCCTTGTATCGTAGCATATTCCATGCATTCATATTGACACCATATATCAATATATCATTTATGGACAATGATCTTTCAAGTTCCAATCGTACAATCAACTGTAATCCGCAAAACTGGCAAAAGCTGCAAACGCCATTGTTGCACCAAAGCTGACTTTAAAGGGGACATTCTCCCGCGTTGCTCGTTGCAGATCAAATTTCTTGACGTATTTCTGTAATGTGTTTACGGGAACGATATTGTAGCCTTTTGAAGCCGCCCACTATCAACAGTCAGCATAACTCATGCTACGTGTCAGGGCAATACAGTCAAACCTCAATAAACACAATCCCAATCCCCAAGACAAACACCAACGCCTTGGAAAACACCCTCAACCCAAGACCAGTCGCCAAACCCAATACACTGCCCAAACTAACCTGTCGCATAAACCGCGCATTCAATAGACCTGTCCCGGGTTGTGTGCTTGACGTCCGACCCTGTTTTGCAACTGCTTCAGAACCTGCAAGGGACCATCCGGAGTCCGGGGAGGCGGTTGGACTGTAATATGGCGCGGTGTATTGGCATTGGAGTGGTGGGGAGCGGAAGGGGGAGGATGGAACGAGGAGGGACAGGCCGATGCCTGTGCCGAGGAGAGTGCAGGTCGTTGTCAGGACGGGGCGGAGGGGGGATGTGAAGAAGGCCATTGTGTCGTTTCTCGAAGATTGGTGTTGTATATGTGTTGAGAAAGGGTGGAAGTTCAACATAAGTACCTCGAATTGACGTCACATCTGGAAGCTGCAACGAGCCAATCAGATGCCGTGATTGCCTCAGGTGTCGATAGCTTCAGGCTAGCCTGTTCTGGCTAATGATGTCCGCTTTTACTCCGTACTTTATCTTCCGCTTCTAGTCTTCTACTGCTCTGTTGAGTCTGTTCTATCAACGCTTAGAAAACACTGAACGGATTGATACAACCATCACACGAATCGCAGTACAATTCCCATCGCTGCAGTTCAACGATTGTCTCCCGCCTCCGTGGGATATACTGTACGTACAAACGGATTCCCTCGGAGAACTACAGCCAACCAAGTGGGATGCGATTCGCGGGGTTCAACCACTCTCTTTCGCCCACTGTTTGTCCAGACCTTTTAATTTCTCTCCTGTCGAATGAGATTTAGAGATTAACTGACTAAGATGGGTAAGCTCGGCCGTTTCCCGGCCAGAAACGTGACTCACTCCGTAGAATTTGTAGTTCTTCCGGTGAAGGCGAGGTTGATCTGAACTTTCTTTGTATCTTAACACCATTCGTGCCCTAATCTTGTAACCATTCAATCCTTTCTTCGCTTCCTCTGTCTTTTGAAAGTCAAGTATCCCCTCTTTCTACATTTACTCAACAGATTATAGCAATGGCATCAGAGCAATCAAACGGTGGTGTTGCCACCAACGGCACACCCGACTTCACCGTCAAGGCTGGTTTGGCCCAGATGTTGAAAGGCGGCGTTATCATGGACGTCGTCAATGCCGAGCAGGTACGTCTATTCTTTTCTCTGCCTGGCTTCAATTCTAATAACGATGTAGGCCCGCATTGCTGAAGAAGCCGGTGCTGCCGCCGTCATGGCCCTCGAGCGAGTCCCCGCTGATATCAGAGCTCAAGGTGGCGTTGCTCGCATGTCCGATCCTTCTATGATCAAGGAGATCATGGCTGCAGTAACCATACCTGTTATGGCCAAAGCTCGTATCGGCCACTTTGTCGAATGCCAGGTTCGTAAGCCCTTTCTCTTCTCTTCTCACGACCCATCAACTAATAGGTGTCTACTGGTAGATCCTCGAAAGCATCGGAGTAGACTACATCGACGAATCCGAAGTTCTCACCCCCGCCGACGACAAATACCACGTCAAAAAATCCCCCTTCAAAGTCCCCTTTGTCTGCGGTTGCCGTAACCTTGGCGAAGCCCTCCGCCGCATCTCCGAAGGTGCAGCCATGATTCGCACAAAAGGTGAAGCAGGAACAGGCGACGTCGTCGAAGCCGTCAAACATATGCGCACCGTCAACGATCAAATCGCCCGTGCTCGGGGTATCTTGTTAGGATCATCAGACCCGGAAATCGAATTGAGAGCTTATGCGCGCGAACTCGAGGTTCCGTATGAATTACTTCGTGAGACGGCTGAAAAGGGTCGGTTACCCGTTGTCAATTTTGCGGCCGGAGGGGTTGCGACACCCGCTGATGCGGCGCTTATGATGCAATTGGGTTGTGATGGGGTGTTTGTTGGATCGGGGATATTCAAGTCTGGTGATGCTCGTAAACGGGCAAAGGCTATTGTGCAGGCTGTTACGCATTATAATGATGCTACGGTGTTGGCGCAGGTTAGTGAAGGGTTGGGGGAGGCTATGGTTGGTATTAATGTGTCGCAGATGGCCGACAAGGATAAGTTGGCTGGTCGTGGGTGGTAATTATCTTTAGACTTCAAAAACCTGTTTTTATACGACGTTTAGCGGTGGAAAATGTGATCATCACAGCATGCATGTTCCAACAACTGACCTGGTCTATCTTTGTCAGACCTCAAAATATAGATAGCTTTTATGAACATATGACAAGCTGCAAAAGAGTATCTCTAGATTTGATCAATGTCCGAAAGTCATTGCTTCTATTCGTAAGTCATAATCAACCGTTAATCAACCCTGGTACGCAAAGCCTGCACCGCGACAATTAATCCAATACGTCCGAACAATCTCCTGCGTCGCCGATCCTCCTCGGGCTCCGAGAACCATCGCCAGGAATCGCTCTTGTTCTTTCGACAGACCGCCACCTGCAGTATTATTTGGACCAGCCAGCGACGCGGCGAGATGATTCCGTGCCTCGCCTTGGAAGTTGAAGATGATTTTCTTCAGTACTTCGCAAAGATGATTGATGTCTGATCTTGCGCATGTTCCGCTCAACTGTGTCATTAGAATGTGGCTTAGACTCGGCAAATACTCTTGAATTGCTCGAGATACGTTCGTCGTACTATTCGTCGCACTCGGTAGCGTGAGAACACCTACCCAGAATTGAGCGGCTGATCGTAGCGGTAGTGGTTCTCGACCAGATAGTGCGTTGCTAACGAAATTTAGGATTGTTTGTAATACTGGCACTTCCATATTCATGTTAGGGGGTGGTGCAGCAATGCGGAATGTAGAAACAGATGGCGCTGATGTCAATGAGAAGAGGATCTCGTGGTACTTTGGGAGGGATCGAGTCAAGAACGAAATTCCGCTATTTGCAACCTCAGGATCGTAATTTTCCGGATATTGCAACATGAGTGAGAACGTCCAGTAAACGTGTATAAACAATGAAGCGGTCTCCTCTTGAACCTTTTCTGGGGTGCGTTGATAAGAGGCAAGGAATGAGCATGCTGTGCTCATCACCACGTCTGAGGCCCCAGCCGCCCCGACTGGGATAGCCATTAGAAAATGTGCCGTGATTGAAGGTTTGAATACAAACGGCCCAGTCTTTTCCGTAAAACCCGCTTTCAGGACTTCACAAATACCCTCAATGATCTCATGCTCCAGAGGGAACCCATCTAGATATACCAAAAGACACTGGCGTAGTTGTTCCTGGATAGGACTTGTGTTCCAAAATGAATTGTCGTCAGATGAGATTTCCTCGCTCTCGAGGTCAATAACCTTTGAATCGTCCGCTCGAAGCCCCCGCCCTATTCCTGCAATGCATTTGAGGGCTAATTGTGCGCGAGAATGAGCGGCCTCAATATCACCTCTCTGCGCATCTTCTCGCGCAGATACCGACTGGGAGAAGAACGGTCTGAGTAGTTCTTCTATATAAGGTGCTTTTGCCTCTTTCGACGGTAGCGCCTCGGCAACAGCAGCGATTCCTTCAACAACCCGTTCTAAGCTCTGTACAGTAACTGCTTGGCTTTGTTGAAACTCGCTGCAAATCTTCAAGAACACAGGAAGCTCAGAAACGAGAGCTTGGCGGCATGATTTGCAAAGAAAGCTGATCGAGCGCGATGCATTGTTGGTGCACGACCCAACATTCAGCGATGAAAATAAAAAGGTCAGAACTTTGGGCAGTAGGTTTGGATTGCGCTCAAAGTAACTTTGGTATTTGCCCAGCATGTCCACCAGAGTCTGTCGTGTCTTGGTCGGTAGTTGATCGCTGTTGAAACAGATCCGTGTAAACTTTTCTGCAGTGAATACAGCATTCAGATGATCCAGAGCAGCTTCAACGCCGTCCACTGCTTCGGAAATCTGGGCTAAGCAGAAGCAAGCAGCCTCAAGTTCGTTCCAGTCTCCCACATCCAAAGCAGAGACAGCCTTCTGACGAAATAGATCAAATAGCTCCAGACCCAATGTTGAGTATACCGAAAGCAGAAAATCTTCAGTGTCCCGCCTGAAATTATAGAATTCACTTCTCTCATCAGCAGTCCATGTACCAAACTCGTTTTCCGCGGGCCATTTAAGCCGACTGTAAACATTGAGCACTGCCTTGGCAAGGTGCTGACGAGCCTCTTCAAGTCCCTGCTCTACACCTTCTAGTAATGTATCCGCCGTCTCAGTCCACCACTCCAACAGACGAGGAGATATGGAGTCATCCACTCCTGGGTGGCCAGGACCCTGGAAGAGCACATCAAGGTACGTTAGAAGCACGGCATGGCTGGGTCCTAGAACGCCGGTAATGAGGTCTATCCTTCTTGGAGAGGAATATGCTTCGATGAGATTCCAGAATGCCATAGCGTCATCATCGTAGTCACCGTCTTTCAACATTTGCGCGAGCTCCTTGCCACGATCGCCTTGCATGTAGGCCAAGATTACTTCGAGGTGCATTTCTTTCAACAGACGATCCTCACTGTTGAGCATATCTGCTAGAATGTCGATGGCATGGCTGGAGAGACTTGGGATGTTCATACACAGAAGCAATTGATTAACTGTGCTTTGGATGTGGTGTGATTCGGAACGGTCCCGAAGATAGATGGAAGTCCGCACATTGAACCACGCCTATACCCGGTAATAAGTAAAAGCAGGCATACAGATATTGTCTCGGCACTTACCTGACAAGCGTTCAATACTTCGAAGCCGGTCTTGTCAGTAACATCGCCCTCAGTTCTGTACTGTTTTAGCAATGCTCCAAGAACGTAGTTACATAAACAGAATGCATCTTCAATACTCTCTGTGATTGGATGGTCGCCGCTGCTGAACATAGTTAGAATGGCCTGTAACCAAAACTATTTTGATCTGACTGACCTTTTTCGTACAAGACTACTATTTCTGACCGAATCCTCGGCCATTGTTATTGAAAAGGCAAGTAAGCCCGAGATCTGTATCTCGTTGAGCGCAGGCACCACTGTTCCTTCATAGTCAAATTTCAAGGAAGCATCAAGGCCACGTTGCCAGAAGAAGGCCGCGATATCTTGGATAGGATGAGTCCATGATTGATCGTTGAAGAAGACAGCTACAAGGGCCGCTGAGAGTTTCCTAGTGACTAGTTGCTTTTCTTGAGACTCAATAAGAGTGACGTAGCAACTGACAAGATAACTTTTGAGTTGTTGAATTGTATCGTCAGAAAGATCAGGCCTGCAAGAACATTAGCAGGGAACATAAACGCTGCAGTAGCGTTACTGCTGGCGTACCAGCTCTGGTTTATCTTGACGATAAATGTCAATGCACCGAAGAACTTGGTGCCAGAATCAGGCTGATCTAGTAGGTATCGGGCAACATCCCAACCCTGTGGCAGTTTTTGAATCTGTTGTAGTTTGTCTTGTACCACAGTGATACTGTCTGTGGCAGTGGGATGGTTCAACTGATACACCAACTATTTTGCAGATGTCAGTTCACTGTTCTTAGCGACGAAAGACGGTGAAGGTTACTATCTCTGCTTCCTCGCACAGCTGCTGAGGGCTTTGACTTGGGTCCAGGACGGTGGCCTGTCCTGCCACGTCCATGCTGATGTTGTTGCGGACTCTCAGGTTGGAGAATGGGGAAGTTGATGGCTGAAGGGGAAATCGCGATTTGATAGCGCTAACGGGATTGAGTAAGGCGGAGAATTTTCTACTTTCTCACCAGGACACTTTATTTCCTTTTACTCTTTACTAGCTATTTAACAATGAAACACTAAAAGATTAGTAGTGAATGAATTGAAAGAAATTGTCAATTGTCTGGCTATTGCGTAGTTTTGCATTTTGACAGCAAGACGCTACAACAAAAGTATATGTAGTAGGAAGAAATATTTAAGATCTATCGTATCTACCAGGTTCGTCAATTGAGTCATATATACAGATCGTAACAAGTAATGCGAGTATTCATTCCAGTAGTTGTACATACCATCAAGTAAATTGATTAAGTACATAGTAGTGCCCCAGCTACGTAAGTACTAGGCGTAGTAACCCGAGCGGCAAGACGCGGCGCTGCCACTTCGTCCCAGCAGCACGAGACCAACTACAGCAACCCCACCAGCTTGTCGCCTTTTCTGTCCCGCCGCACGTCGTTAGTCTTATCTTGCAAAATAAGAAGTCGGGCTCATGCTCTTCTCATGTCGAGCTCCTTCTCTCCTGCAGCGCACTGCACTCTCGTCTCCCCTGCGATTATTCGCGCCCTGCCGACCTTCATTCAGTAGGACATTCGTGACCACTACCGTGCGCTTCTCAGTCGAAATGGAAACAGTGAACACTTCAGAGCGCCTTGCGCAGCTGAGGGAGTTGATGAAACAGAATAATCTGGATGTGTACAGTGAGTTGGATTGTTTCACTGGAAGTTATTGAATGTTCGCTCATCTGCTATGATCTAGTTGTCCCCTCCGAAGATAGCCATCAATCCGAATACATAGCTCACTGCGATGCGCGTCGAGGTAACTCAAAGCTTCAATCTCGTTTCTTGCATGTATAGCTTACAAACAACCTTCGATTATTTTAGAATTCATCTCTGGCTTTACCGGCTCAGCTGGAACCGCCGTCATCTCCACCACCGCCGCTGCGCTTTCGACCGACGGACGTTATTTCAACCAAGCTGCCAAGCAGCTCGATAGCAATTGGAAGCTCCTGAAACGAGGATTAGAAGGTGTTTTGACATGGCAAGAATGGTGAATCATGATCTTTCCAATCTACACAGCAGAATCTCATGTGCCTACAGGACTGCAGAGCAAGCGGAGGGAGGAAAGATAGTCGGAGTCGACCCGTCTGTTATTACTGCTGGTACGGTTGACCACGAATTATGTACGAATCGAAAACATGGCTGACTGAACATTTCTCTAGCAAGTGCAAGGAAACTCTCGGAGACTCTAGAGAAAGGCGGCTCGAAGCTGGTCGGAATTGAACAAAACTTGGTGGACCAGATCTGGGGCACTCACCGGCCTCAGCGACCGAGTGAGAAGGTTAAGATCCATCCCATTGAGTATGCTGGCAAGCCTTTCCAAGAAAAAATTGCAGACTTGCGGAAAGAGCTCAAGACGAAAAAGCGAGCCGGCTTCATAGTCTGTAGGCTGACTTCGTTTCTTACCATTTATTCAAGATGTCATGCTGATCACTATCAATAGCGGTACTTGATGAAATTGCCTGGCTTTTCAACCTAAGAGGAAATGAGTATGCGCACCAAAAAGACCGATCTGTCTATTCTGTGGCTAACAAGGGATAGCATCCCTTACAATCCAGTCTTCTTTTCATATGCAGTGATCACCCCCGACACGGTAGACCTGTACATCGACGATGAGAAATTATCACCCGAAGTCAAAGTCCATCTCGGATCAGACGTCGTTATCAAACCTTACGAGTCGATATTTGCAGATGCGAAGGCGCTCAGTGCGAAAGCTCCCCTGACCGAAAGCGGCGCCCCCATGAAATATCTTACCTCTAATAAAGCATCTTGGGCTTTGAGTCTTAGTTTTGGTGGCGAAAAGAAATTGGATGAGGCGCGTAGCCCAATCTCTGATGCTAAGGCCATCAAGAATGAGGTCGAGCTCAAGGGCATGAGGGACTGCCATATTCGTGACGGCGCAGCGTTGACCGAATACTTTGCATGGTTGGAAAATGAATTGATCAACAAAAAGTCCACTCTTGACGAAGTGGATGGTGCAGATAAGCTTGAACAGATTCGCTCCAAACACGATAAGTTTGTGGGACTATCGTTCGACACAATCTCCTCAACGGGCCCAAATGCAGCGGTGATTCATTACAAACCTGAAAAGGGCGTTTGCTCGGTTATTGATCCAAATGCCATCTATTTGTGTGACTCTGGTGCTCAATACCTGGATGGTACAACGGATACTACTCGAACATTCCACTTTAGCACCCCTACCGAGATGGAAAAGAAAGCATTTACGCTTGTTCTTAAGGGATTGATTGCACTCGATACTGCTGTATTCCCCAAGGGTACCAGTGGGTTTGCTCTCGATGCGCTTGCACGTCAGCATCTGTGGCGACAAGGTCTGGACTATCTCCACGGCACGGGTCACGGTGTGGGTGCCTACTTGGTGAGTGTCTCCTATCATCTTAGAGAGTACCATCTAACACATTTCAGAACGTTCATGAGGGCCCTATTGGTGTCGGCACTCGCATCCAATATTCCGAAGTGTCTTTGTCACCGGGCAACGTGATTTCCGATGGTAAGTGTGCCATATAACGAAAGCCATATCTGAGCTGATATTAACATGCTGCCAAGAACCGGGATACTACGAAGATGGAAAATTCGGAATCCGAATTGAAAGTAAGTTTCTTCACACGCAGCGCAAGCGATACTATTGTAAGTGACACCGCTAATTGATATACAGACATTATCATGGCTCGCGAGGTTGAAACGCCATACAAATTCGGAGACAAACCCTGGTTGGGCTTCGAGCATGTCACAATGACGCCCATCGGACAGAATCTAATTGAGACTTCCTTGCTGTCAAAAGAGGAGAGACAGTGGGTGGATAACTACCACGCCGAAGTGTGGGAGAAGACCAGCGGATTCTTCAAGCAGGATGAGTTGACGCTGAACTGGCTGAAAAAAGAAACCCAGCCTCTCAAATAGGCGGTTTTATCTTGTACAGTTATGGACAAGCATCAGCATTTGATAGAGAGGGCTTGGGATCAGTCTATTGTATCTTGTGCATTGCTTCATGCACGGTTAGATGACTGAAGTACATAACTAGTCGACGAATGAATAATAGATCTTGGTACCATACTACACAAATAACCAATTATTCGAGGCGTCATTGAAAAAGGTAAAACAGGTATCGTCGAGAAGATCTAGATACATGCTGTTCGATGTATAGAAGAAATAGCCAATGGGATTTGTTGCGGAAGCCGTAAGCTCGTGTGGAGCCTTCCCGACGCCCGCAATGTCCTGGCACTTATAAAGTTAACTCAATAATCACCTCAACCCATTCAATGGTTTTACGATAACGACTTTCCTGCGAAATAAACACGATCAATATACCCGTATACTGACATCTACAGATTGAATAAGAACACGTGATTTCGGTGGATCCGAACCACAATCACGCCAAGAACATGCCCATTGCTTAGAATCGAATCTTCGTCGCAAAGAACGCAACGCATCGCACCGATACACCCAAAGACTTGGATAAGACACATTATAATTATTGAATCTATCCGGCCACAGACACTGGCATGAGTGGCCGAAGCCCCTACGCAAACGGATACGGATATCCCTCCGACTCGGGACGTTCAGAGAACGGCGGGTACGGCAGTTCTAGCAGTCTCGGCCTGAATGGGTACGGAGGTGGTAGCGGAGGCGGGGGAAATCGAGAACGAGAACGCGAACGCGAAAGACGCCCAGGCGGATACGGCGGGTTTCTGAATGAAGAACCGCAACGACCCCCGACATCATCCTCAACCTTGTCCTACGGTAGAGAAAGGGAAAGAGAGAGGGATTATGATCGCGGTAGAGGGGATCAGGATAGAAGACCTTCTGCAGCTTCGTCGTCGCGATCACGGCCACGAGATGTGAATACTGGTACGAGATGGCGACCAGGGAGGGATGAGACTGATTTTATGAGGACGATGCCGACTGGTCGCCCCGAGGCTATCGATGGTGGAGGCCGAGGGGCTCAATCGATTGAAGGTGAGATCAGTACTCTTAAAAAGAAATTGAGTCTCTGTTCTAACGGCTAGTAGAGGTGCTACAAACGATTCAACGAAACTGGGACTTTATGGCTACGGAGGACTGTGTACCAGTTCAAGTCGCATTGCAGTTGATGGACAATAGTACGCTAGGCAAGGCAGATCGCGAGCCGGAATTCCTACAGACACAGAAACAGATACAAAAGACTTTGAGGAGTATTGTCAATGGTATGTTGACACGTGGGTGTTTCGTGCTTTAACATATGCTCACGTCAACCAGAACATCACCAGGGATTCAATAGCTCCATCGGTACCTATCACAAAATACAGGCCAGCATCCATAGCTCTCAGAATCGGGTTCGCAACCTGAGGAGCTCACTCGAAGAGACAAAATCCGGTTTGCTTACGACAAAACCAGAATTACAAGGTCTAGCAACTTCCTCTCAAGATTATGACGATATATTACAGCTTTTCAATCAGATTCATGAAGTCCAATTGCTGCCAGAGAAACTTGAACAGAAAATATCAGAGAAGCGGTTTTTGTCGGCTGTTGATATCCTCCAAGAAGGCCTTCGCCGAATACGTCGGTCTGAATTTGAAGAGATTGGAGCTCTTTCAGACCTGCGATCGTATTTCACTAACCAGGAGACTTCACTCACAGAGATTTTGATTGAAGAGTTGCATGATCATCTATATCTCAAATCACCCTACTGTCAGGACCGCTGGAAGTCGGCGGCCACTGAAGGTGAAAAAGCGAGTCAAGGATCTTTGAACGGTGCAACGTGGGAACGCCCGGTGTATAGTTTTCTCTCTAAGCTAGATGCCTCAACACCTATCGTAGAGGATACTTCTCGCAACCCCGAAGCGGAGACATTTCATTATATCGGCCTTATCATTGAAGCTTTGAATCGCATGGGCAACCTGGATGTCGCTGTGGACAGGATCGAGCAGAGACTGCCAGTTGAGCTGTTTGCGGTTGTGGACAAGACAAATGTCGAAGTAGACGCCCGCCATCCAAACCTCGCGCGGACTCTTTTGTCGCAGGACAATAAAAGCGGGCTTCCTACAGAAATCAACGAGCAGCGTGGTCCTGTGCTGACCGAATTCCTGTGGAATCTATATGCGAAATTTGAGGCTATTGCTGAAGGCCACCGCGTCGTTCATGATGTGATTGTGAACATTATTGATCGTGAAAGACTAGGTAAAAGCACGCTAGCCAATGGCTTCAGAGAGTTATGGGCACTATATCAGAGCGAGGTATGTCGGTAAGGAACATTGAGGCTGTTGCGAAGCTAACAGGTCTGAAGATTCGCTCTCTCCTACACGACTACCTTGCTACAGATGGCGACGATTCCTATCGAACAGCTCCGCGGCAGGCTGATTCCAGACGGAATTTCGCTCTCAATCAGCGAGATAGAAACAAGGTACTCTCAGCACGAATGTAAATGACAACCACGGGAGAAGCTAACTAGTATAGAAAATGTTCAAAATGTCGGACGTCGATCAAAAGTCAAGCGACATGAAGACAGAGCGAGATGAGCTAGATGAAATCCTGCGACATTCTGTACCCGGTTTGGTCACCAAGACCGCCGAGCGATCTAACGGTGATGGCGCTTCAAAGTCGAAGCAAGGCAATTCGGGCACCGGTCACAAGCTCCTTATCCAGCCCAGTGTCTTTAACATGGGGCTTTTACTTCCTCCTTCCCTTTCCTTCATTCAGAGGCTTAAAGATATCGTACCGGCGGATTCGGATATTGTCATGAGCACGCTTACGTCTTTTTTGGACGACTTTTTGATCAATGTCTTCCAACCTCAGTTGGACGAAGCTATCACGGATCTTTGCGCTTTGTCATTTATCGCTCCGGATGCCTTTTCCGAAGATCCTAACTGGGTTACTGTGTCTCCGAAGCCGATATTCAAGGTAAGTCTTCCCATAGATTGGTCATGTGAATTTTCGCTGATTTTGGGTAGGGCACTGTCAATTTCATGTCTTTGGTTAAAGCATTTAGTAAAATGCTGGACAGTATTCCGCATGATCAGATGTTCACTCAGATGGTGCTGAGCCAGATTGCGACATATTACGATAAATGCTGTGGCTGGTATAAGGGTGTGTCTGCTTTGCCTTGGTTCTTTTAAGTCGGATGTATACTGATGGATTTAGCTATGGTTACGCGTATATCGTCCCCTGTAACTGGAGGCACACGACTGAAGATGCCTGCTTTGTTTGCCGATGCGGGCGAAATCCATGAGACGGTCAAGAAACTGCTTGTTGGAAGCGGTAGCAGGAAGGGACTTATTGATAAGGTATATCCACATATCAGGGTTGGCAAGAGTCTATCTAACGCCGATGCAGGAAACTGAATTGCTTCTACGAGAAACAAGCGCAACACCATTGGATGAGTTTGATCTCATCTCGGATCCCAAGAATGTGGTTACATTGTCGTTGCTGCATAACAGTTTGGTGAGTAAAGCATGAATATTTGTATGGGCAGACGCTGATCGCTACAGCAATGGCTTGTGAGTCAACTGTCAAAACTCCGATACATCACCAGCAGTTCAGTCGACTCGAGTCGGAGCGAGTCCAAGCGGATGACGCATGCTCGCCGATGGACTCTGATCAGCAACATCAAACCGAGACGGGATAGCATCAGCCAACCAGTGTATCTGCCAATGAATAACGAAACAGTGATCATCTTTGATAACACGCTGCAATCGCTGCGCAACCTCGCGAACAATGCTCTTCTCACCATGCAGATCGATATTAGATGTAGGGTGATCTACGTCCTGACCAAGGCTATGGCGGGCCCGCAAGGCCCACAACCACAGCCGGTGGACACGCCATCGACGCCAGCACCTAGCGCGAATACCAACTGGCATCTACTTCTTCCCACGTCTCCCACGGCTGCCTCTCCGCAGGTTCTGGAGCTCAACAACGAACTCATTGCGATAGACACTAATCTATCTTCATACTTGGCCCCCAGCGAAGGGCAATTCATTACGTCGGGACTAGCACGGTTCATTGATCAGACATTTATCTTCTGCACTCAGTACATTGGAGTTTTGAACCAGAACGGAGCACTACGACTACAACTCGACGTTCTCGTCTTACAGCAGAATCTGAAAAACATCATCGTCGAATCTGCTGGACTCGAGACTGAAATCACAGAAGTAGTAGCTCTCCCGCGCAGCGCCAAATTCCTAGATTGGTTCCTCGAAGGCCCGCAAAAGGCCCTCGATCACGCCAAGGAAGAGAAAGAACTCTTCGCATCGCAAGGTGACAAGGCCCTTGCGGCCGGGAATGGTGAACCATTCACATACGATGAGTTGCGGGTGTTGATTGAATTGTGCTTTTCGGAGATTATGCGTGGACCGAGGGGGGAACAGAATCGGGAGGATTTCATGGCTGCTAAGCGGAGTAATGGGGATGCGATGTTGAGGTTGAGTGAGGTGATGTGGGATAGTAAATAACTTCATTTCAGTGCATCCCGATACTAAGCATCATGAAAGTCTTGGTTTTGATGAGGATCTCCTTTTAGCCGGAGCTTGTATGGGTCTAGACTCTTCTTACTTCTTATGGACTAAGCACCCATAAATTACTAGTGCGTATTTTTGTGGCAGTGCTCAATACACACTCTCCAACAAATAAATACAATAGTGTTCTGTGGCAGAAGCCATGTAACGATGTAGATTTATGCTTGTCTACTCTATACCTCTAGACGGAGTAGAGAGAGGGCATTCTAAGCGACAGAAGTTCACGTGAGTTAGTATTATCCCTGAAACGGCGAGGCGCCACTGAGTAAGACAGGGCGAATGGTATCACCAGACTGAGTGTTGAGATGCATGCTGAGTATCTATCACAATCAAGTTCAACACCAGAATATTCTACCAGAGACTTGAACGACTGTAATATATTGTTCTCATGCATATTTTATTGGCGTTCTGTTATCATTAAGTTGACACGTTTTCAGTTACTCCGTACAATTATATTGATTTCGTGATATTATTAGAGACGGAGTAAGTACTCTTCTAGACTCTAAATGCCTGTCATGGACAATGAATCATGCATATAGTCTAGACCGACGTCTCGGTACATCGCGGTACACAGAACTACACTCTCTCAACTTCTCAAGTCTCAACTGTGAACTTTCTCTCTTTCTTCATATTGTACAAAAGTAAAACCGCATTCTTTCATTCCTCGTTTCAACCGTCTGTCCTGTTCCTGTCGCTCGTTCTGCCGCATCCGTCGGCCAGCCAATCATTGCCAACGTTGCCCCCGCTCCTCCCTTTTACACTGTCTCAGTTATTTTTCCCTTTCCTTCCAAAATCTCCCTTTCCTCAACCCAACATCCCCCCGGAATGACCTTTATTGCTCGTACAGCTGCCGTATTCAATGCATCTGTCCGTGGTCTTTTCAAAATGATGCCAGCTCGAACGGGTCTCCGTTCCTTACTCTCGCTATCCGTCTTCTTCGTGTTATTTGTCTTCGCCTTTGCCGAATTCGAGTTCCTTGACGGTCCCCCCGACGGTCGCATCGCATGGGAATTCCACAAGTTAGATGACGGGGAACTGAAAGATCAGGAAGCTCATCAACGTCCTTTTGCTGTACGCTGGATTTTCCTTCGTCGTGGTTGCCGGAAATGAGTTGCGCTAATGATATGGATGTGGATAGGACGTGAAAGTCAACTACAGAACGCCACAAGAACGATATCTCGAGGAGGCTGCAACGGTAACCACGTTAGTCGAACCACACGCGAAATATGGAAAAGGGACTGAACTAATAGCCTTGCAGAAGCCAGTTTAAAAACTTCAGGTCCACCTTCAACTATATCAAGCCTCCCACTCCTCCCTATAACAATTCTCATATCCTCGACGACCCCCGCGCCTCTGTTCAGTCGGCCAACATTGCAAAGTCAGCCAAAATCTATCGTCCTTACCCTGACTACAACAGCGAAGAATGGAAACGTACACATAGGGGTGCCTTTGTTCCATGTATCGGACCCCGGGGCAAGAAACTCGATGATAGCTTGGATGACAGCGTCAGCGTCTATGTCGGCGTTCCAGAGAGTATGTCTTTTACTGAACTTTCCTACGGAATACGACTAACTGTGATAGACTTCCCCGAGCCCAGTTTTGGTTCATATGATGTGATCGGCGTCGATGGACAACTATCCTACGATCGGTACACCAGATACGCCGCCTACGGATACGGAGAAGATGACACTTCGTCTGATTGGATTCGCCCGTCCAAGGTTGAGTGGGATAATGTGAACTGGGGTAAATTACAACAGGAATGTGTGCAGATGAATGCCGGTCGATACAATACCACCGCAGCAAGCGAGAGCAGTGGGTTGTCTTCGTTGTTTGGTCGTCGATCTCGCCCGGCAAATCTCATCAACCCGGAAGCAGCCCCTGAAAAGCGAACCGCCATTCTTATCCGCAGTTATACCGACAAGCAGTATTCCGAAAACGACAAGCAAGTCATTCGCTCCATGGTTCAGGAGTTGTCTCTTCAGTCCGGCGGCGAGTACGAAGTTTTTCTACTCGTTCATGTGAAGGATGACAGTATCCCGATCGATCAAGAAGATGCTTATCAACAGGTTCTTCGCGACTATATTCCGATGGAGTTCTGGAACATGACAATATTGTGGAACGTTGCCATGGTATCTGCGCGATACAACAAGCTTGACCCTGCAGTTTTGAAGTGAGTTTCCGATTCCATGTGAAGTAGAAATGCTAACGGTTAAAGTGTCCACCAATCGCAATGGCTTCCTATTCAACATTTCGTCTTGGAGTATCCGGAATTTGATTTCGTATGGAATTGGGAAATCGACACGCGTTACACGGGTCATATGTACGAGTTCACCGAAGCCATCGCATCATTTGGCCGCAAGCAACCCCGTCGTGGTCTCTGGGAGCGTAGCGAGCGATTCTATATCCCTGCTATTCACGGCAAATACGATACCGACTTCCGACAGTTTGTGGCGGAAAAAGGCGGATCAGGTGTTTGGGGTCGGCTGGGATACGCGGAGCAGGCAAGTAAGCTGCCAACTCCGAAAGGTCCATCTCCGCCAGTCCCTCTACCGGAAAACGACAACTATCAATGGGGTGTTGGCGAAGATGCCGACTTTATTGGATTTTTACCTATTTTCAATCCGTACCGCACCAACTGGGTGTTGAGAGATGATGTGTTTGGGTATCTCGGCAAGGACACACCACGAAGAGCCACTATCATTACACATTCCCGTGTTTCGAGGAGATTGGTTCTTGCCATGGACGACGAGAACCTGAACGGTCGCCACGTTGGATCTGAAATGAATCCTCAAACTGTGGCTCTACTTCATGGCTACAAAGCCGCGTATGCCCCGCACCCGATCTGGTCAGACAAACCACTTGCACCGAGACGTATGGACCGGTGGTTCAACTCTGGTGTCAACGGCCGATCAGGCAGCTCTTTGGACAGTCCATTTTCATGGGGCCGTGAGCAACGGTTCAGGGATCTGTCATGGTACTACCGCTGCAATGTTCCTGGTCGATTATACTGGAACTTGCTTGGGTGGGAAAAAGACACGACAGGGGGACCAAACGTGAGTCTTCAATTCGCCTTTGTTTTTGATTGACCCTAACTGGACGTATATAGTATGAGAGGAAATATGGCCGCGTAGTGTTGCCGTCGATGTTCTTTCATCCTATCAAGGATGTGAGCCCCGATTCCGATAGCATGAGCTATGATCTTCCAATTTAACGACTTACGTGATGCGGTATTATCCTTCGACTTCATTCTTTGTCCTCCCCGCCTCCTGTTTTCCCTTTTTCGACATTTCCGCATCTATCGGGGGTATCCCTGCCCACCGCATTTAGCATTATACATATATTGTCGAGCGGCGATCATTCATATAACTGCCTTTCTTTCTTTTCTTCCTTCATCATGTGAGTCTACTTTAAATCTGGGTTTGGTGTTCTGATAAGTTTGTTTTGTCTTGTCATTCCGCCTATGGCGGACTTGCCTAATAGGTGTTTTTTTTTTTTTTTTTCTGATTGTTTCCGAAAGGTGTTGCCCAGGATTTTCATGTATCATACCACTTTGTTCTTTCTTGTGACATAGATTATAGAGCATTATTTGCCCGAGTCTATTATCTGTACGTTTCATGTCTACTAGCCTATGATAGGGGGTTAACCTTTACGTGAGTGTGATTCGAATTATGCACGATACGAACTCACGTCTATCTTCGACCCCTGCTAAGCATACGATAGGTATCAATCAGTCATTCATAGAATTTCATATATTCATTTCCTCCATCAGTCATGGACAACAGCATCAATCAACACCTAGGTCCGTCAAATCTCCCTCAGGTGAAATATGTACAATGAAAGAAACAGTTCAGACACATTCAGCAAGTTAACCAACTACGCAGTAGCAAAAGCAGCAGCAGCAGCCACATTCTCAGCATAAGTCAAATGCGGCACAAGAATCAAATCTCCATTCAGACAGATGTCATCACCAGGATGGCAGACAGTGTACACATTTGCCGCGTTGACGTGGGGGATTGCTTGGCCGTTATCTACAATAATCAGTTCCTGTCAATGACTGGGAGAGGGTAAACTAACCTGGGTCACCGAAGAGCAAGACTTTATCAATCCATGCAGCTGTCGCGGCGTCCAGTTGCGATATAGCGTTGTGCGTCACTTGACAACCCTGCGAGTATCCCGCCGCAATGAGTTTTGTGTTTGGGCATGATTTGTGTGCTTGCGTGATTAGTGATGCCCTTCACCATATTAGCACCTTTTTCCTTCTTCTCAGAACCATTGGGAAACATTGGAAAGGGGGAGGGGACAAACATATTCGCACTCCCACTCGCATCACCACCAGCAAGATACCCAGCCACCGAAGCCGAATAACTATTAACCCCCTGAATCGTCAACCCATTCGTGCCCACAATGTCCTGCAAAGCCCACACCAACGGCGGCCCAACCAACACCCCCATATTCCCCGGTTCAGACGTTCCTCGCGCCCAAATCAGGGTCCACTCCGCACATGATGACCCCGATGTACTGGCGGAGATGAGTTGATTCTGAGTGGTTTTTGCGCCGACAAGTTTTGCGAGAAGAGTGTCTAGATCGGTGATTATGCTTGTTGCGTCGTTGATGGTTGTGTTGATTGCGGGGAGGTATTTTAACAGATTGGTTAGGAATTCGTTGAGGATTGTGTTGCGTTGGGTTAAGGGGGCGGCGGTGGTTAGGGCTAGGAGGGTGGGGAGGATGAGTTTTAAGAAGTAGGAGTGGTGCATTCTGGCGGTTTCTTTCTGGCCTCTGTAGGGCTGCTGCTGGATGATTGTGCCTAGTTCATCTGAAGGAAGTGAAGAGGGTTGAGACAGGGTTTTATACTTACATCTTGGACACTACGAGCACGAGGAGGAGAAAGAATGGACTCGGACTAGAACAGAATTCATGCAGTCACGCCGTCCGTCATTGCGAATAGACGGAAAAATACTACCCAAACAGTCTCTTTGCCCGTTTGACTGTTCATTCGTGTCTTGGATGTGATTGAGTCACGGTCCTAGCACCAATAATCTGTCTGATATGAAGGACAAAAAAAATAAATGATGCGGGGAAGTCGATAGTTGTGCCTCCTAGTAGAGATCAAGGATCGACCACGTATGTACATCCTCGGTGTCATGAGTCTGTTATACGGCCGGCTTTCCTATTCAGGGAATATCGAGCTTTATACTTTATTATTTCTCTTGTCAATGAGGGCAGGCATTCAAGTAAAAGGAACCTGCAGAAATCCCGGCATGGCCGTCGACTTTCGATCAAATTAATGTAACCCCGTCAATCTCGGCAGTTGTTGCACGTCTCGTCTAAACCCATGACCAATCAACTGCTATAGACAACATGTATAGAATGACAGGACAAATCGGAGTTCTTGTGTTGTATAAGTCTTGTGATCCACTTGTTATCACTTGTCACTTGACACTTTTGATTTGAATCTCAGCTAAGTCAGGGGTAGAGCACTGAGTTGTAGCCTATGATCTTCTTATACACTTGATGCTGTGTCATGTTGAGTTTTGGACCTGACGATCTGTTGTAACTACGTACAAGTGACTTGAGTCATCACTCGCTCGTAGAATTACGCCTCCCAAAGCCCGAAGGATTCATTAGAAGACGGTTAGAAAACAAACTCTTATTATTGATATACATACCCCGCAAACATCAAAGTGGAGATCGAAAGATTAAAAGATTAAACCCATGTGAAAGATTTTAAACCCGAGCGATGAAGAAATACCCCGGTTTCCAATGTTCATACCCCGGTCTTCCCCGGACCAGGCAGGGATTCCCATGCACATTCTCGGCAGTTGTGAATCTCTAGATGTAGGACCAGTTCTATCGTCTGACTCGAGTATTTACTTCTTATCACGAAGTGTATGAATAAGAACTATACACAGCGTCCCAAGAGCCATACTTACTTACTGTGCCCAGTGCCGGGCCTCAATACCTAGGTATCCGAAGCCCTAACGCGCAATGTAACATGCGCGTCATTCAAGGTCACGAGGATCCCTGATAATGCGTCGGTTTAATATAAATGCCTCTTAGTACTTATACTAAGAAGACTCGCACCTGCATGAATCTGAATTGAGATATAGTGGTAGATGCAGCTTCGTCTTTCCGATCAAGTTTTTCAGGCTTTTGCACATGTCAGCTTTTCATGTTTCAGGGTGATTCCGAGGTTTTTATTCTTCTTTCTAGTGGGTTGGTCTCGAGATTATGGATTTGATCGTTTCGCCGAGTGGAAGGAATATTTCCTTGAATAAAGTCAGTCCCTTGCGGGGGGTTTAGCCTCGTGTGCATGAAGGTGTCGAAGGCATTCAGTCCACTTTTCGTCGGAGGATGCTAGGGTCATCTTTGTAACTTGCTGGAGTACGAATGCAAGGAACTGGATGTGTATGGTTTCATTGATCCAGATGTCGTGATACTTCAATTCCAAGGATACAGAAAGGCTTTGACAAGACTTTGATTATCTAGATAAATGCTGGCTAGAAGCCTTGTAAGCTGTTGAAGACGAAAAGTATTATCATTATATGTGACGATACGTCTGATTCTATATACAACAATTTCATTTACATCCCCCCCTTATCCCCATCGACAGCAGACTCCAATTTAGAAGCCACTATAATCTCCCTCGTAATCGAACTCTGCTCACACATACTCCTAAATATCCCCCCCTTATCAAACAACTCCAACGGAGTCGCAACCTCCGCAACTCTGCCGCGATCCATAACACAGATCCGATCATACCCAATAATCGTCTTGAGTCGATGCGCAATACATAGTAATGTTCTCCCCTTGAAACCCTCCGACATGGCCCGTTGGATTTTGAGATCGGTCTCAAAATCGATTGAGCTGGTTGCTTCGTCGCAGATTGTGATTTTGCTGTTGCGTACGAGCGCGCGGGCGAGGGCGAGGAGTTGGCGTTGGCCGAGGGAGAAGTTGTTGCCGCCTTCTTCGACGATGGAGTCTAGTGTTATTTGGGATGGTTGAGTTTTATTATTATTAGTTGCTTTGTTGGTTGTCGTTTCGGTGGAGGTAGTGTCGTCGATGAGATGGGATTGTCGGAGAGCTGCCCATAATTCTTCGTCGGTGCGAGTATTGAATGGGTCCAAGTTTGATCGAATGGTACCCCTGAACAAGGTCGGGTCTTGCGGGATAATGGACATGCGAGACCGTAAATCATTCAGGCCTATAGCACTAATATCGATACCGTCCATGATAATACAACCTTCTGCCAACTCGACCATACGGAAGAGCGCCATGATGATAGTCGATTTTCCGGCGCCGGTACGACCAACAATGCCCACTCGCTCGCCCGGTTGAATATGCAAGTTGAATTCTTCTAGAGCAAACGGTAATCTCGGACGATATCTGAGATGCGCATTCTGGAAGATCACTTCTCCCCGACTAGGCCATTCTTCTGGAACAGGTATAGTATGCGCAGGAGCTTCCTGCTCGATCTGTCGTCCATAGTAATCAATCCTTTCGACTGAGTCCATATTATTGTCGACATCTGCTGCTTGTCGGACTGTGAATTGAAGCATCTGGACACTAGTCAAGAGGTACGACAGTACTAGACCACTGATACTTGGTGAGACGTTAAACCGGTCTGTAACGACTAGAATCTCAGTCACAAACACCAATATCACACCAAGAACATCGAGTCGAACAGCGAGCCAACGCTGATTGGCAAAGGTCAAAAAATAAGCACTGTCCATCTGATCAATGTCATTATTAATGGACTTGACAAACGAAGCCGAACGGCCGTATGCTCGGATCGTTGCTGTGCCGTAGATAGATTCATTGAATCGAGAAAATAGGCGTCCGCGTAGTCTCGACTCGTGTTTCTGAATCTCTCGGGCAGATGTGTTGTAGAACAGAGCAAGCGAGATATACATCACGAGCAAGGGTCCAAGGGCAGCTGCAAAGTAATAGTAATACGCGATAATCAGAATGAAAACGCCAATGATTTGAGCCATGGTTATAGTGGCAATTCGCATCGAGTCAGTCATGTTGTTATCCAAAGTATCCACGTCTTTAGAAAACCGATTCATGATTCGTCCAAGAGGGGTAGTATCGAAGAATGATACAGGTGCATGTAGAACCCGGCGAATAGCACGTTTCAGTAACTGTCTGCTGGATCGGGTACCTGTGATGGAAAGTGAAGTGGTATAAATGAAGAGCAGGATTGCTTGGCCGACACCTAGTGCAGCATAGACACCAATCTACGCAAGTTAGCAAGTCGACATATGCTTCCGATTCTTGGGGATACTCACGTATGTTCCGGTAGGGAAGTGGAATTTGTTGGACGTCCACCAAGCCAACCACAAATTGGTAACTATAGCACCACCCTGTGACAAAATCAATAGCAACACAATCATCGGAAGAAGCAGCACCGATCCTGCAGCTGCATAGTATCTGAAATAAATCCCAGTAGACACTCCCGAAGCAGAATTAGATTCCTCTTGAATCAGATCCTCGCCCGGCTGTTTTGCGATGGATGCGATTTTTTGAACAGTTGTCTCAGGTGCAGCGGGCATTTCGACTTCCTCGTCCTTGTGATCTTGATTCACCGTGGTCATCATCTCTTTGAATCTCTCGTTGTGGGCGAAAAGATTATCAAACGTGTCGTTGGCGACTATCATTCCATTCTCCATCATAATGATTCTGTCGCAATGGTGCAGAACGTGAAGTTGATGTGTAGCGAGAATACGGCATTTATCCTGCAGTAATCCACAGAGAGCATTTTCCATAATGTGACGACCGACATGAGCATCAACAGCCGAGAGAGGATCGTCAAGCAAGAGAATATCGGTATCCGCATAGATTGCTCGAGCCAAGCTGATACGAGCCTTTTGTCCCCCTGACAGGTTGATACCCCGCTCACCAATCTGCGTATAGCGACCGTTGGGAAGAATTTGTAGATCATGGCGAAGAGAACATGCTTCGACAACTCTTTTGAATTTCTCTTCATCCAGCTCTTGACCAAAGGTAATGTTATCTTGGACAGTGGCATTCTGGATCCATGCGTTTTGAGGACAGTACGCTTTCGACCCTCCAATGACGGCATCTCCACTGATTTTGCGCATCTCGCCGGCTAGGGATGCAAGGAAAGATGTCTTGCCGGATCCTACACTTCCTACAACTCCTAGGAATTCTCTCTTTGCGACCTGGACATTGAGGCCGTGGATCTTGAACGGTTCTTTTGCTGTCGCGTCTTCATGAGCCTTTCCGTCTCCATCCGTTGAGGATGTTTCACTGGATTTCTCTGTCTTTTCGGATATCTTCTCTGTCTTTCCCACGCCTTTCTTGTTCTTCTTATTCTTATTCTTCGCCTCCTTGCCTAGGGCCCCTTTTTTATGATCTTTATCATCAACAGCCTTTTCCCATGTAAATGCGGCGTCCACCATAGAAACCGCATTCTCGCTGTCGACTGTCTGTGGTTGCATTTCAACCTGCGTATCCTCGGCAAGCAAAAACTCTTCGATTCTGGTGACAGCCGAAGAAGCATCCGATACCAAGGCGATAACCATGGGCAATAACATAGCCGGGAGTCGAAGACCGTTGAAAAGCGACAACGACGAAAAAATAGACGCAGGAACCAACGAATGATTCGTAAGAGAGTATGTAATAAAAGCCAACATCGACGCAAACATTGGAACCGAGGTACCGATTGCAGTTAAGAGGTTTCTAATCATAAACATGACCTGCACGCCGCGAATTTCCTTGTGGCGAATGGCCGAGATACGATTCAGAAAGTCCGATTCCCAAGCATAATATTTGACGAAACGGATAGCTTGAAGAACTTCTTGGGTCAAACTGACTCTCTCGTCGGTGAATTTGTTGACTCTTGCTCGAGTCTGGAAGATTCGTTTCACGGCCAACGCTAAGAGCGGAGCTGAAAGGAAGAAGAGTCCAATACCAGGAAGGGCACTATACGTCAGATTGACCAGGAGGAGAGCGATAGTGATGAGAACGGTCAGAGGAATGGTCCAGATGAAATGAAACCAACCGGCAGCCTTATCAATACGATTCGTATCAGTAGACATGAGATTGATGATTCGACCGTTACTCCACCCCTGTACACTCATCTGAGCTTCCTCCAACTGTTCAGCATACCATGCATTCTCTTCGTCGCTTCCAGGGGTAATATCAGCCGGGGGCGTCTTGGACGGTTTCCAACCAGCCTTTGCTCGGCCGGAGATGGTCATCGCCTTGCTGAAAATAAGCGAAATAAGAGCAGCACGAATTTCGCCTCCAACCACCATTCCTCGGTACATGAACTGATTATTACCGATACTCGCCAGAATCTGCATAGCCGATAAACCAAAAACCCATCCGAGACCCTTCCCAACTGACGGCTCTGGCTGATGAGTATACCGTGACAGGTACGCATCCGTCG
The DNA here is from genome assembly GCF_000003125.1 of Talaromyces stipitatus ATCC 10500. Lineage (NCBI taxonomy): Eukaryota > Fungi > Ascomycota > Eurotiomycetes > Eurotiales > Trichocomaceae > Talaromyces > Talaromyces stipitatus. The sequence goes on from NW_002990116.1 coordinate 2,087,698, forward strand.
CAAACGCAATCAAATATTTCAACAGGTATGGTAATATAATCTGTGTCACGCTTCCAATCGCACAGCACACGCCGCCGAGGACAATATCGAATTTGAAGGTTTCATAGATGGCCCCGACAAGCGCGTGTTTCGATTTGGATTTTACTCGTTTTTCAAAGTTTGCTTGCAATTTCGTGGCAATCACATCGATTGAGCGGCTGGCGTTCACGCGCGGAATATCATTCTCTTCAAGGGGTCTATTGTACCCGACCTATACGATGTAAGAATAAGCATGCAATATAACGGAAACACATACAAACATGAGATGATTAATCCATTGCCATGTAATCAAACTCGCGATATTAGCTTTGTATTCGGGTGATTCCACCCTCTCGTCGGGAATCGGGGGCGGTCTTCTCCTCTTCAGAGGATTCAGTCGTGAAAGCCATGGTCTCTTGGTAGAGGGTATTTTACCCTCTTCCCTGGCTTCCGACATGCGTATCTGTATTGATATATTGCAAACTTTTGTTTTCGACTCGTCTTTGTTTTTGGATCAGATGTTTAGAGGGACGCGGGATGGCCTCATTCATAATCTTTCGTGGACATATGTAAGATACCTATAGGCAAGGAGTATAGATGAAAGCTGGCGATGGATGCTGATGGTATTCGGAAATAGAATAGCGTAACGGTCCAAGTCATCGGGGCCGCATAGTGGTATCGACAGACACTTCCAAGTTTCTGCAACAGGACTCTCAAGATCTTTGACAGATTGTATAGATCAGAAAGCAAGAGCAAAGTAAGAATGAAACAGAGCTGGGCAGGCGTCCAGGATATATATATGCCACATTAACTGATCGATTGTCATAGAAAAGAAAATAAAAAAACCAGGCCAGGGTCTTTAAACCCCGTCTCTAAACTCCGCAGCTACTGTATTTGGAAACTTCCGAGTTTAGCACCCAATCAGAATGACAGCTTATCATGTCGGAGTTCGAAAACAATCCAGACATATCCGTACCAGAATACTCCGTACAGCATAAATACTAAATTTCAAGCGTTTGACTTCGAATCACCTACTTCGTGTGGTTAATTCGTTGTAATTACCAAGACGTTATGCTGAGTTTTATGTGTCCCCACTTGTATCGCGGACATACGTAGTGTTTATTGCTTGATCGCAAATCAATCTGATTCGGCATCGACTTGGGTGACATCCGATGACAAGATCTGGATTTCTCTGTTGCCTACTCATCAATCGTACAATTATTAACAATCCAGTACGTACTAAAACATATACATACTTGTATATACATTAAGGCAGAAGCAGAACTCGCTTCCGAGCGACCTCACGTCCGAAACAGAACGTTATGTATGTATGTATGTATGTATGTATGTATGTATGTATGCGATCGTAATGAAATCGTACAAATCAAGTTTCTCCCCGTTCAAACTTCGGCTGTCCCCGACGGTGTAAATTACGAATACGAAATAAACGAGGGAACGGATTCCGGGGGTTAATTGCTCCGTTTTCACCGTTGGAATGTACGTACGGCTGACTAATAGAATAGAATGATTGGATGGAGCGCTGAAACCGATTATAGGTCTTTTAAGCGAATTCGGTTGTCTCATAAGACCTCGAGTACGGAGTACTCCGTAGTCTATGATATATACGGAGGCGAGATGAATGAATGAGAAGCCTCGATCTAAGGATCGGCGGATATTTAGGTCATGGCTAGGATTCTGATTTAGGTTTCGGATGGTCAACATATGAGCGGTCACACCGATTTGAGGTTTTGCGAGCGATATTAGGTATCAAAACACTTGATGGCAATTCAATGAGTCATGACATGGAAGCGAAATTCATTAGTAAATCAAGGAGAAATCTCTAAAAGCTATGACCATTCATAGGTCCATGTCATATAGAAGTTCTTAGATTAGCAGATATCATAAACATACGGAGTATATCATGAAAAGAACCGAACAATAAAACATCCACTTCATCAAACAAATCTTCAACCTCGACAATCAGTTGTATCAATACCGCCAGATAATCCTGATGAATAAAACCGAGTAGGAAAAGAAGACAAATAACCGTGCACCTGATTCGCCTTCCCAGTCCCGATAATGAAAGAAAGAGCATACATGGAGATACAAGTCAAATAGAAGAAGTGAATAGATTGAATGAGACCTGATCTCAGGGCCGCAGGAAAGAAAATCTCTTTTCCCGTTGAGACGGTCCACAACGCCCATACAGAAGCCCGCTCCCAGTGCGACGGGAAGATAGACTGTCGCGCGGAGTCTCACAGGATAATGAATACCACCCGGCAGAACAGTGTAGCAGAGAACTGAGAAATGTTGAATGCCAACGCATCACATGACTGATCACGTGAGAAAACAAGCCCTTAAAAGCATCAGACATTTTGAGTATGGTCAGTGTCCAGCTGACCCAGATCCTTTTCGTCGTCATAGTCGTCAAACTTGAGATTCGCTTCTCGACAACGTTGAATCCATTTCATTGCAACCTCGCCTCGTCGGTTAGCTTCCGCTTTCCATTTGGCATTCTGTGTCTGGATTTCGGCAAGGGCTTGTTGTGTGGTGAGATTGGTATGTTCCCAGCGCGTGTTCATTTGCTTCTTCTCTTCGTGGAGTTGCGAGATGTACTCTATAGCTCGCTGTAGGATGGCTCCCTTGTTCTTGTCGCAATTGGGCACCAGCTGGGCTATTTGGTTTATGCCTTCATTGATGGTCTCGCGTCGACGGCGTTCAACTATTACATATTAGTAAGTCGGTAAAAGAATGCAGACAGAAGCTCTAATCACCTTCTTTGTGATTGTTCTTGCGCAGAGCATGCCATTCAGGAGACCCCACAGTAGGCTTCGTGGTCATACTCTGAGCCTCACGGGCGGCATATACAGCAGCCGCCGTTGACTCATGTGGTCCGTGTGAAGTAAGGCCGCCAGTAGCGTGGGTGAGTTGGTCGGCAAATGGGAGACCATGCGTTATCTGACCATCAAATCCTCCATCAGGGCCAGTTGGATATTTATTCTGTGAATTTGCAGCAAGGGCGGCTTTCGCATTCGCAGTCAATGTATTATCATCCGGCATGCCGTTCGACTGAGCAACATGCGTAAGCAGCTGTTCGTCAATGTTCAGATCAGACGATGTGCCGTCATAGTGGCCCAGCGCCGAATGAGTAAAGGCTTGTGTATCCGTAGGACTGGCCAGGCCAGGAATACTGCCATTGGTATTGCCGTGGGAAGTCGCCAAGCGCTGAGGGTCAGGCCCGGCGCTATCCTCGTCTTCGCGCTTCCGTTTGTTGTTGCCGTTAATATCGGCATTGGTCAGGCCATTGTCAGACATAGTGTCCAGACTCGTTTCAAACTGGATTATTCATGAGCGAACTGTAAATCGCATATGAGTAACCTATCCTAACAAATAGCATACCGAGGTGATTGGACCGGTAAAGTCTACCGTCGCGTCAATTTTGAATATTCTCTGCTGCTTTGCAGCGATTCAGCTGATGTCACATTAGTGTTAATTCGTGAAATATAAATCGAAAAGAAAATATATGTGCCGTGCCAATATTGTGCTGAATGCTCAAGGTAGGCAGGCGTTGTATTGCGGGGTGAGGAACGCGTCGGTAAACATCGGACAACCACACGTAGCTGGCAATAAGAGGTAACAAGATGGACGCGATCAAAAACTCATTTGTTTCTCATAAGACACTTAACCAATATTTTCATGAGAATCAAAGAGCAAGACCATAGTCACATAGATTGTTACCTACCGTCATCCAGCTACTGATGCGACCGCGTAATGAACGCGACCAACGCGAAAGACAGCATCATCGCCGACCGTGAGCAACAACGTGGCAAGAACAGTGTCCATGATGCATGGAAGATAACTTATTCTTGCCTCGATAGCTAGCTCGTGGTGCAGCGATGCATGGTGATGATGATAGACTTGAAGAAAAGCAAAGTGGAGAGAAGACGTACCTTAGAAGGAATCAGTAATCTTTGGTGTTTGTTCGATATCACCTGACAAGAAGTCACGGGAAATCAGGTGAGTATGGGCCGAATATCTCGAAACCGAATCAGGTAAATTCGAGAAGCGAAAAATAAACAGTCGAATCTGAGAAAAAGGGAGGGAAAAAAGTTTCCGGAATATGGTTGAGAGATGAGGGAACTATGAGAACATAAAGAAATAAAGAATCATAGGAATCTTGCTTTGGATGCTGGTGTAGAATCGCGAAGTGAAGTAGAGTAGAAGAGAGAGAGGGCGGGCTACTCACGTGGCGAGGGCTACTTATTCCTCAGGCAGACATCCTATGGACGGTGCGGCGAGGCAGACAGACCAGAGGTGCCGAACTGTTTTGGGTCGATCACCTGACCGAGGCAATCCCAGCCAATGAGATCCGCCCGTGCCACCGAAAAACGCAAGTAATTTTCGTCAACACCAACACTTTCTATGCCATTTTCGCCCTTTAGTTTTCAGTCAAGCATATAATCTGCATGAATTTACCACTATTTTAGATCTCTTATCCATGGTGTATCTCTTCTGAACTTCTGATCATGTGTGTCGATCCCGTGGCTCAGCCGTCACTGGTCAGATCATCCGATCTACAGCTCTTATTGGCCAGAAGCCCGTGATGTGCCCACACGTGCCGGCCCTAGCCCTCCATCAGATACAGATAAGGTGACATACGAAATCCGGGTTGTGCAGGTCCAGAGTGGCCTGGAATTGTGTATGTCTATGTGTGTGGTCAGTCATGGCAGATGACTCTGGAACCGAAGAAAAGAAAGGAGAGAGGTGGTGCTATCGGGCCGACCCTTTCGTAACAGGGACGGGCGTCAGGGACTGTCTAACTTGTCACCGTATACTTGTGTAACTGCTCGTCAGTGACAAGAGGGTGTGCTATGCAGTTAGATGCAATCTACCCTGCATGGATTAACTCCATCTTCATACGCTGTTGCAATAGCTAGGATCCCGGGCACATCTCAGATCTCGTTAGCTCACATTCATTCAGCAAGAAGATCTTATCTTCATAGCAAAAGGTTAGAAAAGCCAAAAACAAACGATTATTATGTGTGTACCCCACCATATTCGATATGGAGGGTTGAGAGCATCACATGCTCATTGCATTTCTGGATAAGTTTGAGGTTGTATGTACTGCAAGCTACCCTACCAATCAGGTCTTGTGGAGAGAGGTAAGACTTTGATGTTTGGTGAAACATGAGTGTTTGATGACATCGTCGACTCTGGATCAATAGAGGAAGACACGATGTTCTACTGCCAGAGATTAGGGAATGATTTACCCTAAAATCAGTATGGATATCCTTGAAAGTAGAGACAGTCAAGACTGAAAGATATTCTCAACTTAGGGCTTATGCTCATTGATTACGAAAATGAGTACACCTTAATAAGCACATTTTATTCGATTGATCCACTTATTATAATGATGTGCCAATAGTCACATGAACCCTTCCATCATGACTCACTTTAGTACAAACCTGATGGTGTATATCATGTTTCCCAATCTGGAAGTCACTGTCGATAGACCACTTCAGTCCGAGCCAAACCAAGAATACTCGGTCGCTGAAGAAGATCGACTTTGATTGTGTCTATGTGGAGGAAAGCTAATTTGTGACTTATTCAATCAGACGGGTCATCAGATCTTTTCGTGACAAATGTCATCTTGGGTTCTGACTCGGTATCTGCAAAACAGATACCTTCCTCTCTCGAACCCTTGATACCCCAACAATGAATCTTGACATCCAGCGAGGAAGATTCATGCTTCTGCGTAATTGCAACGACAGTACTTGTCCCAGCATACGTTGCTATCGGAATGAGACACCCCGGCCCCCCATCCTCGACACCAGTTCTATTAGCAAAAACAATAATGACTTTTGTCTCTGTCGAAGAACTAAAGCCGTTTAACTGTTTATCGCCGTAGTTGATCTTCTTCTCGAGTAAAGGCCAAAATCTACGAATCCAGTAATTGAATGTGTCCATGTCAGGCAACTGGCTGGGTTTGCCCATGATGCTAGTCGCATCGTTTACAAGCCAAGCTGCGGAGATAATAACGAGATGTGACTGGGAGTTCAGTACTCGATATGCAAATTCCCAGGCGTCAAATGGTGCCTCGAATTTGTACGGGTTGATATCCATACATATTCCGAATGTGGTTGGAATCTGTATCGGATTTCTGCTGGACTCTGGAAGCAATGATGTCGTATCTGCATCGAACATCACTGGCTGAAATTCCAGGAATTTAAAACTCCACTCTGCTTCACCTTCACTCGCCCAGGATTCGTCCGTGTAATACAAGAACCGTTTTCGATAATTGTGTATAACCTCTCCTGCTTCATCCACGACTAGTAGGGAGTTATACATTTTGGCCGAATTTGCAACTAACCCACTTCCATTCTCATTCTCATTGTTGCCATCTGCACTAGATGCATCTGGTTGATAAATTTCAGGATATCCCACGCAAACTTTACATTTCAGTCGTTGCGCTGTTCTTCGAGCCCACTGTGCAGACGGACCATGGCCTTGAACCTCTAGATAAGGCCTTATAGCTTCTAGTGATGGAAAATTGTACCCTATTAACTCACTCAATTAGATTAGCACACGTCTGTTCAGCCTTTTTGGCAGGATATGTATTACCTGAAAATGCCATTTCTGGCAATACGAGAATATCAGGTCGCAACTCCTCAATGCCGGGTTCCTCCTCATCATCAAATGCATATCCATCATTAGCATTCGGTGGTATTAGCTTGAGTAACCTATCTGCGCGTTTGATATTCCCCTCAACATCGCCCAGTTGTGGCGCAAATTGCAGGGTTGCGATCCTCATTTCAGATTTGTTGGTGATTGGATTCCTAGATATATTGATTCTACCTTCAGCCTTGGAGGTAGTAGTAGTCGTTGTTGATTTTGTCCTTGATTGTATATTTCGATGATTGATAGTATATGACTGGGCGGTTCGATAAGTCTGAAACCGCGATGTCCAGTATTTACCACCGTCCAGGAATCTCACGTTGGCGATAGATCTGTGAAGAATATACGTTGTAGAGAGATACATTAATCAATCATTTCGCCTTTGCCCCACAGAGTTTGGATATCTGTTCCTTGCTTGGATGCAATTGTCTCGGATAGCCGTTGAATTGATGTTTTTCTTCTGTAAGCATGGATATGTTGTGACACACTAACTTCTGGGTACACGTTGACGAACGTATCACGAGATTCTGTAGCCTGTATCAGAATTCGCTAGGTCATGCCATCGATTCCTGGTGTTTGATGATAATGTGCAAAGTTATGAATCGGGCTCGCTACCAATAAGCGGGGACGGATCATGTGATTATCGATTTCTGTAATGGGTAGCTAATGAGCTGGAAGGCATCATTGCTCTGTGAGGTGCTTTCTAAGTTGGTATAAAACGTTTTTAACGCATTCCGATTTCAAATGATCGAATAGTCATGTACAATAGGAAAAGTAACCTACATTCCACCATGATGATTCAATGTAATGGTATCGTAGCTAGCTAGACCAACAGCGCCATGCTTTGACTGATGTACATACGCGTATCAGGATAAATCCAAACCAATAACTCCATTAGTGCAGTATCATCCACAATCCGGAGACGTCTTTTATGTACATAAAGGAAGAATGGAAATGGAAAAGAAACAAAAAACGAGCAATACAATATTTCCGCCAAACAGGGTACTTGTTCAAGTCAGACTCCTTTTTTTATTAGATTGCTTGCTCGATGTCGCTTTTTCCGGAGTCAATTGTAGTGGTTTGTATGCCAGACCCTTTCCGCCAGTGAGTCTTAGACGTTGTTCGGTCCGGGATAGAGTGCGACCAAGACCAAGGGGCGTTTCGGGCGCCAGTGCGACGTCGTATCCATTGACGCGGGCATAAGGCGACGAAGATGATACGGAAGATGACAAAGATGACAATAAATGTGAGTCAGAGTTGACACTTCTCCCGAACGTAGAAGAACGGAAGGGATGAGTATAGGAGGTATAATCGGAAGATCCGTCGAAAAGCCGTGGACCATTTTTTAATTGTTCTGCTGCGATACGTGCTGCTGATAGAATCATTTCATCTTCGTCGATTTGAGATGTCCTGGAAGACACAGTTTCGTCGTCTCGTGGCGGCTTGGCCTTCGTCAGCTCCTTGACTCTCTCAAGTATCGGAAGTGTCGGGAGTGGTGCTATAGAGGCCAGAGCAAGGGATGTCTTCTTTTGCTTTTGGTGGGCGGCGCGCTTTGGCTTAGGAGTCTCTTCATCATGCTGTCCATGTACTTGTGGCTCATCGATCAATGGTGATATCTCTTCTCGAGCCTGCAAGGCCTCATCCTTTTCGATTTCCAATGGCCGCTTTTTGCCTGCTTTGGACGCTCGATTCTGTATTGCAGACTGCCTTAGTGTCTCGATCCAGGACCTGCGGGACGCCGACGACTCATCAATGAAGCTTTCCGACTTAGAGAAGGCTTCAGCTTTCGGTAAGGGACTCTTTGCAACAAATTCATCAACAGGAGCTTGTTCTTGCTCTGATTGAACCTCTGTTTCTTGGTCTACTTCAGTAGCCTGCTCTTGCTGCCCATTCGCAGCTAAGTCGGCGTCGGCAGCGGGAGGGCCAAAAGGGAACAATGACTGCGAAGCGACCTGTGGCTTTGGAGAAGTTGCGAGTTCTGCTTCTGCGGAAGGACTTTGCTTGTCTGGCTGCGATGAGAATAGAGGTTTCGAAGTATTTGTAGGTGGCGGGATCTCGGTAGGCGTAATTGTGATCGGTGATTTTTGTGGTGGTAGTTTCGAGAAGATCGATTCCTGTGCTGGTTTAAATATATTCGATGTAGTCGAGAAAGATGGAGGCTGAAAGGCGAAGGGTGATGGTGTTTTGTTTAATAGTGATTCTGAAGCCTGTGTGGTCGTCGAAATACCAGGCGCCTTGACTTCTATCTTTGAGGGCTGACTACTTGGCGGAAATGAGAACAGTAAATTTGGTGCTTCGCTAGAAGTAACCGCAGGAACCACCTCTGGAGCTGCCTCTTGAGTGGAGAAGGGCGATTGCCTAAACAAGGGTGATGGCTTCGGTTCTGTAATAGGAGCTGCGGGTTCGGGAGCCTTGAAGACCGGCCCTGAACTTTGAGAAGCAGCTGGCCACGAAAAATTTGTCTTTGGGGGCTCGGTGGTAGTAGTAGATAAGGTCGAAGATGTTGTGGATGTGCTCTGAGTAGAGGCTGGCCATGAGAATAATGGCTTGGGCGGGTTTGTGGAGGCAGTGCCTTGGAAAGGAATTGATGTTGGAGTAGGCGTATGGAAGGGTGACGATGGCTTTTCGATTGAAGTATCTGAAAATGGTGCAAACAAAGAACTGGGTGCGAAGAGAGGTTTTGCGGGACCACTGGATGAGAAAATATTCGGTGCTGTGGTTGCCTGGGTTGTTACTGGTGCAGCAGGCGGTTGGAATGCTTCAAAAGGCCCCTTAGATGTGACCTGGGGTGCAACAACTTCAGTGGTAGGTTGAAGCGAGGCCCGGGGAATTTGAAATAGCGTTGGGGGCTCCTGATGCATGGGAGTATCCTCTTGAGTGACGAAAAGTTCGTTCTCGTCTTCTTCGATAGGAGTGTCGTAATCATTAGTCGGTAAAAAAGACACATCGATCATACCCCGAGCGGCCGCTTGTTTGATATTCAATCCAAGAATGATGGCTGCAAGTGTTCTACCCCCACGTTTCACTTCAACATATTTATCGGAATAAGAATGTTGTGATGATGGTGCGAAATCTATTAGAAGCCGAGTTAGGTCAGGTAGCTAATTTGAGCAAATAGTCGAACGTACCGACGGTATCAATGCTGCTTGTTCCCCAGTTGAGGTATAATGCACCGTCGTTTCTTTCTAAAAGTTGAAGACCTTGCTCTTCGCAGAACTCTTCGGCTTGTGACTCATCATCAAAATAAAGTACGCGCGTGAGCTCTGTTATAGTCCATTCTTCATTTCTGTTCTGCTGAGAGGTTGGCACTCGGCAGTACGCTTTCCAAATCGACCGGATAGCAGTCTGCCTGACGTTATTGAAGTAGATTTCCGCAACACAACCCATTAGATACGACACAGATGGCGAATCTACTAGGTTAAAAAACCTATTATAGAACCCTTGAGAAATTGCATTGGGCCGCATTTCGTCCAAAACGACCGAATATTCCCAGTAGTTATTCGCAGCTGCCAAGAGTTCCAAGGCAATCTGTACTTTTGGGCTCTGAAGAATTTCTTTCGGCCACTTTTGGACGCGGTCTTCCACGTCTGGGCGCTGGTCGTGGATTGCCAAGACAATATAATATGCCCGGAATTCTGGCTCATTCGGAAAGTTCATGCGCTCTCTGTTATCGTCGTAGTAATGCATTAGAGACAGCATTGTGTTGTTGAGTTGTTCCCGTTCCTGATGATGATCGAATTGTTCTTCGTTGTCGGGTGAAGAGAGTAGATGTAGTGAAACAATGTGAAAGCGGGCTATGCGTTCCAGACACTTAACAGCTATTTTGATATCTTCGACCTTCGTCAATTGCTGAACAGAGAAATCATTTCTTATAGAGCGAGTCCGATCCCAAACGAACTTATGGATTAGACCGAGCGGGTCGGGACCACTGACGACATGGCGTATGAGGTAGTTCATGGTTTGAAGGAGGGTGTTTGGTGTGCGAATATCGGATGGAAGCTGTTCATCGTAGCCTGCCGCAGATCGCCTAAACCGTTTAAGCATCTTCAATTCCTTGACTTCGAACGTATCGGTGGTCGGATCAAGACTCTATATTCAAGTTTGAATTATCAGTAGGATGAAACACATTATCGCAGCATGTCAAACTATACCTTTTCAGCTCTATCAACCATTTTTTGAACTATTCTCTCCACGCGTTCGAATTCTGGACACATTGTGGTACACGTTCCCACGGGAGTTATGGCCTTGATCAACAGAGTTGGTTGGTTGGGATCGGCCATTTGACCTTGTTTGATGGCATTTTCGCGTTGTTTGACCCGGTCAAGTTTCAACTTCGCAGAAACACAAATATATTAGTCACCGTTGTAGATATCTGTTGGGTTGGTCGTACCTTCTCATAGCGTTCCTGATAGTCGACAGGCGTACTAGTCCCCGCCGAGGTCGGTTCACTTGTTTCTTCTTTAGGTACGCGTCTTTGTGAAGCAACCTTGTGACGAGGGTCCTTCGCTGACTGAACTGAGTTCCCTATGGGCTGGTGTGCGAAAGAAGGTGCTCCAAAACCATTAGAGGCGATGATTCCTGGGTTAGGCGATGGTTTCCCGAATCCAGAAGAATTTTGCGGTCCGCCGAATGGTGACGAGATCGCGGCAGTATCATTCTTGATCGCAGCAAACGGTGAATTAGAAGATGGAGCTCCGAATCCTGACTCCTTTCCACCAGAGACCCCAGCATCGCTAGCTGTAGACTGGCCACCACGAGCCTGGCCTCGTCCACGTCCTCGAGTTGCGCCACGGTTCGACTGGGATTTGGATCCTATCGCGCCGGTTCCACGTGTTCGTCCACCACGTCCTGAATTGGCTGCATCTTTGTGCCCTCCACGGGTTGCGCCCAAGACGCTCCCTAGTTTAGGCATTGGTCGTGGTCATCGAAGGTCCGCGGAAGAAATTCGACGAGAGAAATGATTGAATGCGGTCCGTGCTAAAAAGGTGAATTTCTCGAGCGCTTATACGCCTGCTGAAAGGAGTGCAGATCGTAATCGAATAGGTCCCTGCTCTAGAAGCTGTCGATAGACTGAGCAGGGCCTCTTGTTTGATGGTTGTTGAACTTGTTGAAGATGGTCGCCCGCGCAGTGGATCAGATTTGCGGTTGATAGGCCCGACAGGCCAATCAGCTGACAGTGTCGGCCGTATCCGACCACTATCCGACAGCCCCAAAAAATCTCTTGGCAAATATTCACATAGAGATTTACAATCCTATTACTACTGCTATGTTTTTTAGTAAGTTCATGAATACTAAAATGGATGAAAAATGATAAAAAAGGATACACGATATGATAATAATATAAATATATGATTAGTTACGCGATAAAAATATTATAGAAGGTAGAGAGATTTTCCTCTAGCTGAAGAGCATGCTTGACTACACTTTCACTCGTACAGCACAGCTGAAAATTGGTAGTTTGTCGCGGAATATTTCCCAGAGCTTCTATACGATATAGAGCTTCTTTTCTCCTTCAGTGGTAACCCTCCCGTTCTCATCCTTTAAAAAAGCTATCCGATATTGTGGATTGAGAATGCGCGCTGCTAGATAGTATGGGGAATCATCTAATCTCTGCATGTAGGTTGCGCACTTTTCCTGAGTTGAGGAACCATTGTAGTAACTTATCTTAACAACTTTATAGCCAATCCGGAAAATATTTTTGCAAAAGGAGCAATGGTCCTCATAGAGCTACGTGGCCTCAGTTCATTGGAAATCAGCATAGCCCAGTATTCAGCGATTAAATATTCACATCTTAGATACTTATTATCTATCTGGTAGTGTACGTACCAACCAGCGACTCCGATATGATGCGATTCATCATTTATGCTACAACCACATGTGTGCCTGCCCGAGGCCCTTTGACCTTAAAGTTGGAATTCGAACTCCGAGAAATAATTACATCCTGTGGTTGTGACGCTGCGACTGACACAATATGATCCATTTTGCCTTTGTTCTAGACTATCTTCCGGTATATGGACTGAATGGATGATGTTTATTACGCCCGGAGGGACTAACCCTATAGTTAGGGCACTAAGAGACGACCAAGAACGAATAGGACATTTCCGATGGATTGAAAATCGGTTGGAGTGAGCTGTGACCTTGGAGGTAAAAAATGTTTTGTCAGTTAAACCAACTATAGTCAGATGTGTTTTGAGTATAGAAAATGGTCGCCTTAGAAAAAAAAACAAATATGCGACTTACCTTGGTCTCGAAAAGACCAAATAGTCATTAAAGTTGACATTATGTGCTTCTTGCCCTGCGACATAGAATAGTTGTGACCAGATTCCTATTCCCATGGTGACATAACAGGTTGGCATAGTCCAAAGTTTAGTTGTATTTTCAGGACGCTGGGCAGCTAATTGCCTTAAATCGTCGTTCGGCGCTTCAGGAAGAGGCAGGTAATAGAAGAGAACTGAAAGAAGTACAGTGAGGAAAGCGATAGCTAGATATGTCCACTGTACCCTAATTATATCCGTAGCATTGTTAGGGTCCTTGAATAAGACTCTCTGGGCAAATTTTTTAGCAGAAACACTGCCAATAGCCTGAATGGCCTGGGTGATACATAGTCGTATTTCTGAGTACTCGAGTGGTCCGCAAATAGCAGCGAAAAGGTTTGCTGCTGCTTCTAGCACCGCTAGCCCAGTTCCTACCACAATATTGGATACGATGAAAGTCGGCAGGGATGCTAAAACAGCTGAAGGCCAGAAAGTAAGTACTCCACAGGCGTATATATATAGAGCACCGATGATAGCCCCTGCAAATCCCAGTCTTTTCAAGAATAGTCGGGCTAGTAAGACGCCTCCTAGCAAGTAGCCGCTATAATAGGCTGCATGAAGTCCCCTTAGCTCCCACGGGTTCTGTTGAACCTCGGCTTTGAATCCGAGATCAAGGATATTGATGAGGCCATATGAAAACCCCCATAAAAAGAATATTGCTGAGATTAGCACATTGGGAGGAAAAGATTCCTTCTTAGTCAGTTTCGGCATCGACGCCGGCCTCTTGTTCAGTACGTTGATGATTGGCGGTTCTTCTTCAAATGAATCACCAGATTCTCCCTCAGGAATCTGTGCAGTTTCTGCTCCTTCTGTCGGACGAGACGTGATGACATCCATCATCTCACCCGCAACATTTTCGCGTCCGCTCGGCTGTGGGGATGTTTTGAACTCTCCATTCTCCATTTGAGACTTTTCCCGTGCGTTCCGGAGTAGAGATGGACTGAACCGAGCCGCGAGAGGTTTCAGGCTTGGAACACAAGCACAAACCAGAGTTGTATTGACTTCCACGGTGGCCCATATGAATGAGCCTGCAGAAGACCCTATTATTCAAAGGCAGCTGGTTAAAACATTAAGCAAGGCCGAAAAGGCATGGATGGACGAACAAGTATAATCTCCGGTTTTAATATCCCCTATAGTAGTTGCGGTGTTTTGCTTGATCGCTGATATGGCGGTACGCTCACGAACAACAATATGAATGACGTGCAGTAGGATCACAAAAATAGCGACACCAAAGGTGAGAACAAGTATTAACTTTTGTCGGAAAGGCAGAGCCATTCGAGTTAAAAGTGGGATAGGAATCAGTAGGACTGCAAAATCTGTAATGATATTATAGGGGGATGCAGACAGGGCTAATTGAAGGATGCCGATGCAGCGAGTGTTCAGGGTATCAAACCTGAACGCTGCCGAGAATGGATGGCAGCGAAAAACCCGCTCTATTACCAAGGCTATGCCCACCGAAACAACCACAAACAGTGTTGCGTAATTCACGAAGTGAAAGGCTTTCCGACCATGAGTCAAGCTAAGAAAGAATACTAGGACGGAGCTTTTGGCGATCATAGATGTCAAGGTCAACAAAGTACGTAAGCTTCATACGGGATTCAAGTGATGAGTAGGATTGACAACTCATGTAAAAGGTCCCCCACACGTATGTTGCCTTGTTAAGACTAATCTCATTCCGTGGCTTGATATCATGCTCATGAAGTCCAAACCCCTTCACAACTGCAAAGAAGAGGGATACTTCCAGGCCACTACCACATAGCTGTTTCGACTATCATTAGTAGTGTACCGATCGCAGAAGTATAGAGAAATATTTTAAGCCTTATCAACAGCGATATCTGGAAGCACAGGCTACACAGCCTGCATCATATATTCAATCCACAGCCGCCCATATCTCTGATCTTGACATGGCACTTGCTTTACAACTACCCTTTCAACCAGAGGCCAATACAAACGACGAACCCACACCATATCTCGGAAGCAGTAAGCTATTTTACATTCTCTCCCGACCCTCCTTTACTAAAATTATCCATAGGTCCGACCAAACCGTGTAGTCCACGTGTATTCTGGAAGGAGAATGAAAATAACTTCCCAGTACTCGCCCGCCTTGTCCGAGATGTTCTTACTGTTCCTGCCACTGGTTCAGGTGTGGAACGACTGTTCAACTCAGCTCGTGATATCTGCCATTACTGCCGAGGGTCTTTAAAGTCAAGAACAATCCAGGACCTAGTGATATTTATGTGTACATCTAGGCTTGAGATTGAATCTGAACAGCTTGCCCTGTTAGAAGAGTATATCTCCACACAAGAGATTCAGACGCGGACTGAGGAAAATGCTGCTAATAAAGTTTGAGACTGAATTCAATCCAATAAGTGATACAGAAGAAGATCCCTAGGATGTTCCAACTCAACCAACACAACCCCTAACCGCAGTTGCGCCCGGTAAGAGACCTTGACAGGCAGCTCCTATGGTTGATATGGAGGAAGAGGAAGATGAAGATGAAGAAGGAAATGAAGAGGATGAGATTCCCTTGCCTGATAATACCCGCCTGCATGACCAGAACAGTACTCAAAGGCGCAAGTCAGGGCGAGTTACAAAGCGCTCCAAACAGGATGATAGCCAATGGGAGTATCTGATGCCACAGATAGAGCAAATAGATAACTAACACCCTTTATGGGGCTTACTTCTGGCAGTTTTTGCTCCGAGGGGAAATCCGTAGGCCCGGATATCGGTATAATTGTATATCACAGCCTACCGTTTTGAATACATACATATATAGCTTTCTTTCTAATGAGATTACTGTATCCGTTGTCTATTTCTTCCCCTACATTCGCTTTCTCCTTTCTGATTGTGTAGCTAATCTCAGATATTGACCTCTGCTTGAGTATAGTCAGTATACACTCTAGCACTGCATCAAGTTCAAATTTGTCTTGATGCCACAGCACAACTAGTGAATTGGAAGTTGAAAGTCGCTAATCGGCTGCGAAAGTGTTCTACTTCTTCCAGGATTAGATATCGTAGACACACTGGTAAGAGTGAGACCGAAATTCAACCTAGGTGTCAATATAGGGTGTCACCAGATAAATGCAGACGAACCAACAGATGTTGATCTGATCACGAACCCTGCTCATTAGTCTGACTGTGGATTTATTTAGACAACCTTCTAACCTCTCAAGTATTACTTATTTAAGGATAATATTTCACAATGCTTATCACTAATCTAGCAACAATTTAGTGCTAAAATACGTGTGCAAGGGCCCAGTCGGAGTTAGTGGTGGATATATTGCCCCGTAGGGTGTGATTCAGTGTTTCACTCCTAGTCTCCTACTGTACTAAAAAGATGCCGTGTCTTAAAACCCACACCGTTGACTATAAATGACCCTGGCTTCCAAGATACGACTAGTTTCCAAAGAGCGGCATTTTGCCGATATATTTCTGCCGAGAGAGGAGAAGGACAGCTCAAAAATGAGATACTATAGTTAGATATTACCATGATACACTATGACCGATAGTGAAATTAAGATAAATTGACTACTACCGCCAACTCCAGTCTTCGTACTAGCATATGCTCTGGAATGCCATTTCTAGCATGATCGCAAATGAAACTCTTAGATTTTGCAACCTTCGCTCTTGCGATTGGGGTTTCCCTTGCAAGCCCAACTTCGCATGGCCATGTTCGTCATGAGAAGCGAATTGATATGCCGCAATGGCTAAAACGATCGAGAGTATCGCCGGATATGACGCTGCCTGTGCGAGTTGCCATAGCTCAGAAAGATGTCCATGTGGGTCATGACCTTTTGATGGAAATATCTTCCCCCAAGTCCGAAAATTATGGAAAGTATTTGAGCGCGAAAGAGGTTGGCGACATGTTCAGGCCTTCTAGCAAATCTATTTCTTATGTTCGGGAATGGCTCCACAACTCCGGCATTGACCTGGATAGACATTCTGTATCTGCTGGTCACAGCTGGCTCAAGTTTAATGCTACTGTCCAGGAGTTGGAGTCTCTACTGCTTACGGAGTACCATGTCTACCAGCATCATGAGACTAGGGAAGAGCACATCGGGTGCAATGAGTATCACGTTCCGCATGCAGTTCAGCAACACATCGACTTTATCACACCAGCTGTTTCTACAGTTAGAGTATCGAGGAAGAGCGAGAACAGAATAATGAGACGCGCTACTCCTTCTGCAACTCAGAACGGAACTGATAAGCTACCTTGGGCTGGGGCGGCATGTCATGAGGCTGTTAAGCCTGAATGTATCAGATGTACGCATATTCTCTCATGATTGATCCACACTGTCTAATTGCATAAGATTTGAGTATTCTAACGAGAGGTAGCCTTGTATGACATTCCCATCAGCAACTCTAGCATATCTGGTAACGAGTTCGGTCTGTTCGAGGACGGCGACTACTACGACCAAGAGGATCTTGATCTGACTTTCGCGGCCATTGCGCCTTATATCAAAAACGGAACGCATCCAATTCTTGAGGGAGTTGATGGTGGCACTGCTCCCTTACCCAGCGAAGGAGGTGTTGAGTCAAATCTTGACATGGCAGTTATCTTTCCACTGATTCACCCTCAAGATGTTATCTTGTTTCAAGTCGATGATCTCAAAGCGATCGAGACCTATCAAGGCTTTGCAAACACATTCCTCGACGCCATCGACGCGGTAAGTTTTGTCAAGTCACTCTTGTGAAGGCAATTTTACGCTGATTATTTACTTCAAGTCATATTGCACATTCGAAGGCGGAGATGATCCTGTTTTCGATCCTCAGTATGTCAATTCCAACAAACTCTACCGATTACGTGTGTCGGACTTTAACGATGCATAAATCCCCTAACTAGTTCTAACTATATGCTCTAGCTACCCTGATACTGGGCCAAACCCTCCTAATGAGACATGGGTTGCACCAGGCACCTGGGATAAGCCAGAGATGTGTGGAGCCTACAAGCCGACGAATGTCATCTCTATATCATATGGGATTGCAGAAGGGGCATATTCTTACTTTTATATTAATAGACAATGCCAAGAGTACATGAAGCTCGGTCTCCAAGGCGTTTCGATCATTTACGCTTCCCAAGACAGTGGTGTGGCGTCTGGTGGTTGTATACATCCGGATAATGTTAACAAGACGACGCTTGCAGCTAATCCTGGTGCTTTCTCGCCTGGATGGCCTGCTGCTTGCCCCTATGTAACGTCTGTTGGTGCGACGAAGGTAAGCAATACCCTACCCTCTTATGGTGTCCATGCAACTGAAGATTGCAGATCAACCCTGGAGAGAGTCTCTCCGAGAGTGCTGCCTCAATACCCGGAGGCGACTTTTATTCCGGCGGAGGGTTCAGTAACCACTGGCCTGCTCCAGATTATCAAAAAGCGACCTTAGATTCGTACTTCACCAACACTCCTCCTCCCTATGACAACTTGACGATTTACGGTACACCATACTACAATAGAACCGGTCGAGGATATCCCGATGTCTCTGCTGTCGGCGTGAATATACCAGTCTACGAGGCCGGAAAACCCGTCTTGGAATATGGCACCAGTGCTTCAGCTCCTATTTTTGCTAGCATCATCAACTTGATCAACGAGCACCGGATAGCCGCTGGCAAGGGCCCGGTTGGATTCTTGAACCCAGTTTTGTACCAACATCCTGAAGCTTTTACGGACGTAAGTATATATTACTCACTGATGGCGGACAATTTAGCAGATAACTGATTGGCGTGGTAGATATTAACGGGAAATAATCCTGGATGCGGTACTCAGGGCTTCAGCGCAGTTAAAGGCTGGGACCCAGTCACTGGGCTTGGAACACCGAACTTCCTGAAGCTTCTAGATGTTTTCATGGCATTGCCATAATTCTAGAATTTAGGGGGTACTGCTTCCCTCAGGGCCGATTCAGAATCAAAGAGCGGACGGATGAAGGAATAGAAGGGGATATTAGGTATCTTACATAATATGTTCTCACTGTGACCCTATTTTGTTATCGAGTACTTTGTTGGGCTGACGGTATCGCTCCTGTACCAATGTCACGGGCTAGACCCGGGCTCAATGTAGAAGTAGTTTAGATAGTCAGAAAAGGAGAATAGGAACATCGTACAACGACAGAGAACTTTATCGAAGCACCGTATTCGTAATGCCCTGCTTTCACCGCTCAGGTACTTTTAAAATCAGTACTACAACAATGTTACAGAGGGCCTGTTGAACAGGTTCTTTGGCCTCGGGAATAGTCTTTACCCGAGCTTGGGAACCCTCAGTATCAAAATCAATAAATTTTGCTTCCAGGGCAAACTAGCATTTAGCCGGGGTCGAAAAATATTTCGCTAATATTATCAGTAAGATTCTGCTAGGGTTCACGGTCAGATAATCTCGCAGTTGTTTACCGTGTCCATGCACGTTGGCTGGATGCGGGCATCAGGGAGAAATGGGAACTTAAGACAGGTCTCTCGAAAGAGGAAGACGTACACTATAACGCACCCAACTCTTCCACAAACCATATGTAGTTGTTGCTAGGTAAATATCTGGAAATCCTATTCGCTACAAGACAGTGCGGGAAATAATACATTTGAAGAGCTTGTCTTTTTCAAGAGCTTCTTGCACCATAGTATATTCCACTCCAGGACTATTACACATAAGAACCACCCTTTGATACTAGAATGCTTCTAACGGGTTATATTATTGATCTTGGATTCAGGCATAGTGAGAAACTTGCTTAGAGCGATTCTTCAGCATGGCGACTATCGTAATGAGTGTAAAGTTTGTTACAAATAAATCAGCGAATGGTGAGATTTCTAGACTATGGGCTGGTATTCCTTCAATGGCGCAAAGCCAATGCGAAGATCATATCCCAACGGCTCAAACGATCCAAAATCGAAGACAGAATAGAAATTGCTCATCCATCGCGCTCCGAGAATAGTATTGTTGCTACCCCATGAGTTGAATGGTGGGAAGCAGTGATCATCGTCCACATATCCAGGTGTCGCCAATTGATCACCCGAAAGCGTGAAAGTTTTATGAGTGTCATCAGTGCCGAAGGTAAAGGAGAGAGACCATGTGTTATTGAAATCGGAACATAGTGGTCGATATCCAGTCATAAGTTGGCCGTAAGACCATGGGGCCATGTTGTATACTGCCGCAATGTGACTCTCTGGTAGGTTAATAAGACCCGAGCCTATCATACACACCACACGTTAGCCTATAGTCGCAAGCAAATAAAGCTGGGAACTGAGCCTTACCTGTGTCGAAAACTACGTCACCATCCCATTTTAGTGATCCATGTTGCTCATTCTGATTAGCAAAGTGGTTGCTCCCACTCACGCCCTGGAACTGTGCTTTGTAGACCTGGAACGGCGTGTTGATGGGAACAAACTCAACCTCGCCATCTGCGTAGACGTCTTCATGACTCCCACCCATCGTCAAAACGCCGTTGTTTTCAGGACTTGGGTTTGCTACCGTGGGAATCCCGGTACCCTGATATATGGCAAACCGGGGTTGGTCCAGGAGGCCAAGTTGTATTGCATTCTCAAACGGCGCAGTCGTGTTAGGAAACGCAATTGTGCTTGACGCCAGACCCAAGAATCCGTCTGCTCCAAGCGCAGCCCAGGTACTAGATGTAATAGAAGCGAACTTCTGGCAGAAGGGAACATTGGTGCCTGGGACTTCGGCAATATCTGAGACGAGATAGCCAAATACTTTGCCTCCATCGTAAACAATGGAGTCCGTAGTGTTGTAATACGCCTCACCAGTGGATGTAAGATTATATGTAGTCCGTGAGTGTCTAATTAATGTAATCAGCGTTCTACTCCTGTTAGCTCTCGTCATATCAATGTGTTCACTTACCCACTAGCGTTCGGGCATTGGTCAGTACAGTTACCACTCAAAACCCATAGGGTTGCGGAACCATTGTCGAAGAGAAGGTCATAGGTTTTCGCTGGGGTTCCTAGGTCCAATTGAACAAGCCTCTATCATTACCTGTCAGTCGTGCACGCGAGAGAAAGAAATGAGTTGCAGTACATACGTAGGTATTTTTAGCTTCGAAACGCCTGCGCTAAAGAGCACAGTCACATACCCGCATAATATCCATGTGTTATAACCCACCAAATTTGACCCCCATATATCCACTAGCTATTCATCAGGGAGGTTTCCGCTTTCAGTGAGCCCTGCGTGAGTCACTCGTTCCCGGGAAATCGAGATCGATTCCTACATCCAGGCAATTCCTAGGACGCGACTTGTCGTTCCCACAAATGATCGACCCGTTTCTGCGAATGCCATCTGAACTCTCAAGACGCAATTGGTTGCTAGAATATTCAATCGGTTCTTGAATGCCCCTAGGAAGACTGACCAACTCGAACTATGCCGTCTTCCAGACGATCGCCCATTGCCGGAGCTCCATTTTTGGCCGAACAATACATATTCTGTTTCTCATCCACTCTTACTCCGATTCAGTCTATGAGTAGCTTTTTTCGTGGGAATAATTTGTCAGTTTGCTGGAAAGCGCTACGAACTGTGGGAAAGATATTCGGGGAAGGCCAGTTGAGGTGCGGGGTGCAGCCAGGTAATCTCTCACGTTGACAGTCATATCGCGGTTATAGCTACGTTCATGGCATACAATACGCATTCCGAAAAAAACCTGTCTTCGAAATATATAAAAGTAGCTTAGTGGATCATGGCATGAGGAGCAAAGAATACAAGACCGAGTACGATTATTGCAAACAGCTATAACCGAAAAATAATAACCATGAAATTCAGATACAGGGTCACGGCCTAAGTCCCAGCTGCTTTAAGATTTTTGATCACTTTATGCCGGTCACGCAGGCCACATTGTGTTGAATGATCCACGGACATGTACCCTTCCAAGAATGAGAGGAGGGTTTATGTCAACCTCCCTCAACTTTTCACTTTGACCTAACGTACGGCGGGGCAGTTGTTACCATCGTTGGGTCGCCTAAGCATGATTCTCGATAGCTTTTATTTTTTTGTGGCTCAATTGCTCTGTCTCCTGGCCCTTATAGCGATTCGTGTGCTTGGTGGCGTTGAGAAATGCTTGGATTCCACGGCACACCTAGCTTGGTCTTTAATATAGCATGCCTTCGTACAACGATCGACTAGCATCACCAGTACAGGTCTCTGGCGAAGTTTTGCACAGCCAGTAGAGAATCTAGCCTTGGATACCATTTGAAACCAACATAGTGAGCATTTAAGTACTAATACTGCTACAAGAGGTTCAGATGCATGAGTATACGAGAGCGGAAGCGCCAAAATATCCACAGCACATTCTGTCAGATATTCCAAACATCCATCCTGGCAGAAGAGATCGACATTTAATCTCGAGGGTCAGTCACTCACTTCAAGGCACATATTTGGGCATCTACATTTCAGACAATTAGTAGCCAGGAATTGGTGAGGCAGTCAATCAGAACGCACCGATCTGGAGGTCTTGTTGGCTTCAGGGAAACCCGGCACCACCTACAGTATCACATTTGTTCCATACCGCCGAGCTGAACCCCTGCGAATTATGCTCATAGAATCGTCTATATAAGAACTGCCTTCTCAACCTCATGTAAGGACACAGAACAACACAGCGGACACATATATTCTTGTTAGTCAAAATTTCTTGTCCTATCTATATCACTCAACGTAAGCAGTACGGAATCATACGCACATAGACCACCCCAGGATAAGCCGTAGAGGACCCAGCTTATCTGACACATTCCGCTCGGCATCTCGCCGGACTACGTCAGCGACTGGGACACAACTGCGGCTTTTAGAGAGCTTTATACCAAAACTGGTTGGTGCTTTCAATTATAGAAACATTCAACATAAGCCGCCATGATTTCCAACCGTGCTACGTGGATGATGAGAACTCTATATCCATCATAGTTATGCAACCACCGTACATGGAATTGAAAAGACAGACGTTAGGGGTTATTATATACGAGAAGGAATCAGGCAATGTTATTTTGGTCGATACGACCTACAAGTGATAGATTGCTCTGGAAGAACGCACCATGGACAAAAATCAAAGCTAGAGTTACTGCAAATTTGCAATCAGTTGATCTGGGAGACACAGTTCAACTCCAGACTGACCGTCTTATGGCAACAGTTACTGAAGCGGTCACAGAGCTGATACCGTGAGCAAAGCCATCTCCATACGCTAAGCGGTGGTGCACAACAGACCTGACACAGCTTCGCGGAATATACACCTATTGGAAAAACCAGGCAAGATTAGCGTAAAGCAGGACATGCAGTCCCTGAGTTTGGACAGCGAGCGCGAGAGACGGCAAAAGAATATCACGGCACAATCCGGAAGCAGAAGAAGTTACACTGGGAGGATTTCCTCGCCGAAGATACTAACATTTAGCATGCAACCAAATACCTGAAACCTAGTGGCAGCTCTTTTAGCGACAGAATACCACCATTGGCAAGACCAGACGGGTCTACCACCAAAGACAAAATGGAACAGGTTGAGGAGCTGTTCGCGACGTTCTTCCCACCACTACTAGCAAGAATTGGAGATGAGGAATCTCAACGACAAAGGGAGCCGATACACAAGCCGGCCCTGACTAATCTTCCTTGCATCGGACGACCATGTTCCTTAATTTTTCCATGCGTTGTGCTCCTTCTTGAACATGGGACAGCTCAGTAAGATATGCGTGACTGTTTGTACTCCAGAGTTCATGTCAAATCTGTGAGAACAGTTTATGTAACTAGTACAGTAGTGCCCTAACTATAAGGTAAGTCCCTCCGGGCGTAATAAGCATCATTCATTCATTCATGCCAACCTATCTTTAGCAAGGTACATGAAAATTCCAACACAAAAGAAGAAGAAAAACATAATATCTTATATATTTGGTCCACAACAGTTAACCTTAAGGCCGCAGGCTACTACTTCGAACGAATCAATTATCCACAATACCATGCTTTGCACAGACTTGTTTTGCAAACTTCGTGATGGTAAGACTCGGCGCAACAAGCTGCTGGAAGGGAATATCCAGTTCGTATTCTTTGAAAATCCAGTTCCTCAGTGTCGAGCCGATCATACTGTCTAGCCCGTAATCTCCAATTGACCTGGTGTCTGGCTCGAATTCGTCTAGATCTATGAGTAGCATGCGAGATAGCTTATCAGTAAAATGAGCCCCAATTGCTGCTTCAGCTTCAGCCGGGCTAGACAAGGCCTTGATGGTGTTTATGATGCTCTCGGCGGAACCCGACGTATTGCCTGCCCCAACGGAATTAATAGTCCTGACGAGCGGAGAAAATCGGGCGTCGTCCATCCAAAAGATATCCGTAGCCTCGCTTTCAGCAGCTGCCTTGTGCAATTTAAGAGGATCTAATCCCCCAATAACATGGTCTGCGCTGCTTGTTTGTTCTGGCGGGGACGGCACGAGCCCAACTGAAGCTTCAAAGGTTTCAAGTAGTGACTCTTCCTCGATACCGTACATGCCTTTACTTTTGAGAGCCTCCTCGATTTGGAAATTCTCCGCGACGACACCAACACCAAGAACCATTGGAAGGACGGCGGCAGTTGCAGCACTGCCTAGACTCCTGCGATGGTGCGCTAAAGCGTCAAGATAGGCATTTGCCGCAGCATAGTTGGCTTGCCCGGGCGTTCCGAGTGTACCGGATACTGAACTAGTCATAACGAAAAAGTCCAGTTGTTTCCCTGCTAGGGCTTCATGTAAGTGTCTCGTTCCATTGACCTTTGGACTCGTGCAGGTTTTCCAGTCATTATAGGACATGTTGGAGAATATGCCATCCTGATAGAATGTTAGCAGACTCATTAACTTTATCTACACAAGGAAAGCATAAATGACAATGAAAGAAGTGACTTACCCGGAGGACCATAGCAGCCTGGAAGACACCCCGAATAGGGTTACTGGCGGGAACACCAGCAATAGCACGATCCACATCTTTACGAATAGTAGCATCGCCACGTACAACCTGAACAATTGCACCGGCTGACTCAATATCCTTAACTAGATGGGCGGCCTGCGAGGAATCAGCACCAGAACGGGACAAGAAAGTGAAGCGACGGGCACCGTGCTTCATCATCCAACTGGTAAGACTGCGGCCAAGACCCCCGAGACAACCAACGAGTAGGTAAGTCGCATTCTCATTGAAGGATAGTTTTAGACGTGGTGCAATGACATTCAAAGTCTTGTCGGATGGTTCATAGACGATGATTGTCTTCGGAGAAGAGATGGTGTCAGAAAAGGAGGATATAGCTTCATCTAGCTCGGTAATATTCTTGACAATTACCGGCCGAGGTGGAGAGATCGTTCCTTGGCGAAAAAGCGAAATAACCTGGTCAGCGATTTGAGATATAATAGCAGGCTTGTAGCGGTAAAGGTCTAACAAGTCAAACGAAAGATAGCTGGCGCCCCGATGGAGGGGGGCAGTGTCCATGGTGGTGCGTTTGACGATGCTCTTACGGCCAGAGTCAACAAACCGACCAAACGGCAAAATGCACCTCCAGGCCTCATGGGCCACATCATCATTAGAAAAGCCGGAGCTAAAAACAATGTCTGCACCATCTTTGCCGGTTGCATGTTTTAACTGTGCGGTTGTGGACGCGATCCAGGGCTTTATTATGTTCTTGTCGGATAGGTCATAGACCAACTTGATCGTGTCTATTTCCTTTTCATTCTGAACAGCGACGAATGGTACCCCTTTCATAATTTGTGTTATTTTGATAGCTGCAGCACCGAAAAGACCTGTTCCGTCAAGGATAAGAACTGTCTCACCAGCCTGGAGGTTACCGAGCGTGTTGAGACCGTATAGAGCTGAACCATAACTCATCAACAAACTGACGGCGTCGTTCATACTATCATCAGGGCCTAGCTTCTGCACGAAGTGGGACGAGACCCGCTGGAAAGTAGCAAACTTGTCGAAGCTAAACCCAACAACACGGTCGCCTAGTGCCAACCCTTTGACGTTGGAGCCGAGCTTGGTGATCACGCCTCCAATCTCATGGCTGAAAGTCGTTGGGTAGTCCGTACCACCAACAACTAGCGTACCCTCCTTGGTAATACCTGTAGCTAAGACCTGGATTTCAACCTCATCTTCTCTTAGACCCAGTTTCTCCCGTTCATCGGCCTCAAATATGATCTTTCCTGAGTCGACCTTACCAATCAGATGTAACGTGGGGTCATAAGAAGTTGGTTCAGGCTCTTTTGCTCTCGGCGCGTATAGGGCATTCAACTCATCGTTAGGAACCATGCGGCTGATATAAAGGAGGCCATTCGATACGCAATATTCGGATTCTCTGGTTGTTGAATTGTTTCCGTATTGAATCTCAGTGACTTGAGCCACTAAATCTCCGATCTTCGACAAAGGAGTGGTAGTGGTGTCAAAATCTAGCGTGGTGATTTTGATGGACGCTTGTTCCGAGCTTATTGACCGAGCCAGCCCAGCGGTCATAGCATATTCCGGATGAAGTCCCTTGAGCAACCCACCAGGAGTTACCCATAAAAGGAAAGAAGCATTGTCGGTAATGTTCCGAAGAGACAGAAACTCTTTTTCGGTCATGATATCCAGAAATGGTCCTTCAAGGTCGGCAAGAAATACCACATTGGCTCCTTTCATATTAACAGGCTTTTCCACTGGCGACGCGACGGTATCCCACCCATTTGCTTCCAGCGCATTCTTCACTCTGACAAACACATCGCCTTGTTTTTTACGGTAGATAAGATGCGCTAATCTCGTAGTCTCGTTAGTGTGATAGCCGTTTGTAGTCTCATTGAGTGCTGTAGATATAGCTAACGATGGCTGGGTATTCGGGCCAAGGATAACATCAAAGGCAGTCAGTTGGGCTCCATGTAAGTTTTTTGGAGTTAGCCTGCCTTCGAGGCTCCAGAAAACACGGCCATGTGGTGCAAGGAGTTTGCGAACGGCCTTTGTGGTCACAGATGAATCCATTAGACTTCTGGGTGCTACTACCAAGTCGTATGACTCTATAGTGATACCCTGTCCTTCTAATGGCACGCTAATGTCAAGGGCAATTGACTGGGCGTTCTTATAGGCATCCGCAATTTTAGAGATATCAGAAACTTCTTCGTGGTTGACTCCAGTGCCTGTGTAGTTGATTGACCCCATTTTAGATAGTACGGCTGCCATTTGAGTTGCACCGATATCAATCACTTTAAGGGAAGGGTTTTTGTGGAATGATAGACCAATGGCAGAAATAATGTCAATGGAACTGGTTTCGGGGGTATTTTTGATATTGTCGATGTCGAGTTTCCATTCCATTTTTTGGTAGGGTTGCGACTCAATGGTCAGCTCCACACCTTGCGGAACAGCCGCCTCATAGTAAGTTGTTCGCATGTCAGAAATCTCCATCAACAATTCCCCGTCACTGGCTGTCAGCTGGGAGCTACTGACAAGCGATCGCAAGCCTCTTTGGTCAGTCCAAGATAGTGCTTTAGCGGATTTCTCCTGTATTTGTTTTTCCGTTGGTGGAAAGATGGCAACTTCATCCACACCGATAGGGATGGCACCACATTTCATATCTGCAACACGCCCAGCGAATATAGAAACGATGATCAATTGTAAGCATGAATCCACAATACCGGGATGGATAACGTGTCGAGATTCTCCCTGCATGATACCGCTCTTTTGCCGAATTTCAGTGTCACATGCAGCAACGTACGTGGTACCGTTGGTCCTGATATTCTCCATGTCTTGAAATGTCGGACCATAGTCAAACCCAACTTTACGCAGGGCTTGGTTCCATGACTTGCCACTCGCACGATGAGGGAGATGTGGAACTGGGCGTGGTTTCTGGCTGCGGTCCCGAGCATTTATCCCAATGCGTCCTGTAATATGGTCTTTACGCTGTCCTCCGGCGGGGAAAGACGATGCACTGAAGTGCCACCAACCAGTTCTATTATCCTTTTCTGATTGAAAATCTGGGCGCATAGTGAAAATGACTTCAATGCCGTCGTCATGGTCCGGGGTAATCAGCGCAGCCTTGATAGATACATCACGTAATACGTAACTCGTGATATGTACCGGGGAGCTACTGATTTCATTGACTTGTGTGATTGCTTCCATGGCCATGGAAAAGTATCCTGCCGCCGGGAAAACAGCTTCTCCTCCAAGGGAATGACTCTTCAGCCAAGGCACATCTTTCATGCGCAGGACATTCCGCCAAATCATTTCACCGGCCCCTGGAAGGCGAGCGCCAAGAATATCGTGTCGCATGTGAGTCGGATTACGATGCTCTTTGCTATGGCGAGGCTCCGCCCAAAGCTCCTTGTTGTATTGCCATTGGTAAGTTGGAAGGTCGACGATTAGAGACCCTTTGGTAACCTGAATTTTGCCACTGGGAAGAGACTCTTCTATTGAAGTGGCTCGGGCAATGTCGAAGGAGTAATCCCTAAGGAACAGCTCACCGGCGAGCTTCAAGAGCTGTGAAGCACAGTCTTCACCACGAAGCAAGGTAGGCAAGTAATTCAATTTTTCTAATTTGCATTCAGCTTTGATTTGCTTAACTGGACCCGAAAGTGCAGAGTGGGGACCTATTTCCACCAGCATGTCGACCTTCTCAAAATCTGGACTAGTCACCATTGTTTGTACAGCCTGGTTGAACAACACCGGGCTACGCAAGTTGGCACTCCAATACGTCTCATCGATAATTGTATCGGAAGAAATTATACTATTGGTGACAGATGAGACCATCTTGGCCGAGGTCGAAATTGCTTCATCCTGAGCAACGTAACGACGTCCGTTGCGTAGTAATTCTTCGTAAACAGCTGCGACTGGCTCCATGTGGCGGGAATGGTATGCTTTACCCCCTGTCTTAACAATCCGGGCAAAAATACTTTCGGCGTCGAGTCGTGTCTTCACAAGCTCTAAAGCTGGAGAATCTCCACTGAGTGTGACACTCAGAGGCGAGTTGTGACAGGCAATTACCACTTGTTGCCCCAGGTCCGAAATGTATGGAGAGACGCCCTCTGCTCCGAGACCGACAGCCAACATTGCACCATCAGTATTGACGTCCCGAACAACCTTTCCGCGATAGTAAGCTGCGATAATGGCTTCATTTGCTGAAATCAAGCCCGCAGCATACGCAGCTGCAATTTCCCCTGAAGAGTGGCCAACAGTGACAACGGGTTTAATTCCCCACAGGGAAAGTAATTGGACAAGAGAAACTTGAATGGCAGTACAAAGAGGCTGCGAAAACTCGGCTTCATTTACCCGAGAATTGCTAGCATCTTGCAGAAGTGTGTCCTCTAATGTCCATTCAGGGCCATCCGGGAGATCTTCCAAAGCTCTGTCGAGCACACGAATAGAGCGTATAAAGCTGGGATAGTACGACATAAGTTCGCTACCCATACGCGCCCATTGAGCCCCTTGTCCTGTAAAAACGAATCCTAAAGTTGGGGTTTTCTTCTTCTCAGCAAATGAAAAGTCCTTGGCCGCGTTATCTAGGACAGAATCAAGGGTTGCGTAGCTAGCAACCACGTAGCCTCGACTGGCCAGGCGCGATCTGCGGTTGGAGAGAGTGTAAGATAAATCCAAAAGATTATAATGTGAAGCGACCCTGCTGAGAGCCTTTATGTTGGCGTCGAGTGTAGGCCTATCGTGGGCAGAGAAGGGGAGGAGGAAAGGCCGGTTTCGACTGAATGCACCACGTGGTGGTTTCATTGTGCTTGAGCCGCTCACATATGTTGGGCCACGAGGCAAAAAAGAATCGGCAGATTCCACAATGACATGCCCGTTTGTACCTCCATAACCAAAAGAATTGACACTGACTCGTCGAACGGGTAGATGGGCCGGGAACGGGGTTGGCTCTGTAACCACATCGACCTTCCAGTTCCTCCAGTCAACTGTTTCAATAAGGAAGTCATCAGCATTTGCTAGTCAATCTCAAGACATATGCTTACTCTTGGGATTCTTTTTCACAACTCCACGAGTCGGAGGAATGATTCCCTTTTCAACAGTCAAAATGGCTTTGATAACAGCCGATAGACCAGAAGCCGCTTCCGAATGGCCAATATTTGTCTTCACAGCACCAATAGGCAGAGGAGGCTCATCCGCTGATCGATTCGTATTCATTGCCTTTGCTACTGCGTGAACCTCAAGTGGGTCACCAATGGGAGTACCTGTTCCATGACACTCAAAGTATCCTGTGAGCTTTGGGTCCAGATTTCCTCCCCTGCTATACGCCGCACGGATAACAGCCTCCTGGCCAGCCAGGTTCGGATGTGTGATTCCAACGCCAGGTACTTTTCCATTTCTGTTCGAGTTTTAGAACATTACTTATTTTATTCCGTCCTTCAAATAAAAGATTAATAACTCACGAATTAACAGCACTAGAACGAAGAACACCCCGGATTGGATCTCCATCCCGAACGGCATCGCCAAGACGCTTTAGGTAAACAGCTCCGACGCCGTCAGCCCGTCCATATCCATCCGCCGTCTCATCAAATGTATGACATGTCGATGTTGGAGAAAGAACTCCAAGCTTGGCTGTATTCATGTGCTGGTCCACGGTCAAGACAAGGTTGACACCGCCCACAATAGCTGCCTCGGCCTCGTTATTGCGCAATGCGTTGCAGGCATTGTGCATTGCATACACCGAGCTGGAACAGGCGGTATTCACTACAATTGAAGGGCCATTGAGGTCAAACACGTGGCTAATGCGGTTGCTGATGAGCCCGGGGTCTACGCCAGTAGCGGCATAAGAGTGTCGGAAGTCTGGCTCTTTGAATGACATTTGTTGGTAGTCGCTAGTAAAGCTTCCAATAAAGACAGCAGTCTTCGAACCTCGTAGTGTGTCCAGAGTCAAACCGCCAGATTCGAAAGTTTCATAAACAACCTCAAGAAGCTTCCTTTGCTGTGGATCCATCCACATGGCCTCAATAGGTGAAATTCCGAATAGAACTGGATCCATTTCCTGCAGGCTGCTGTTCAGGAAGTAACCACCTAAAACGTTAAAACTTCCCGGTCGTTCGTTGTTCTCGTGAAAGTGAGCGTCTATATTGAATCGACTGGCAGGCACTTTGGGGGTTTGGCCGGTTCTTTTGTTGATCATCAAGTCCCAGAATTGGGAAGGGGAGCTAATATCTCCCGGCAGGCGGCATCCTAGGTCATTACAAGTTCAATTTCAATCTCAACATAGCATTGTGAACAGATAATGTGAACTGGAAAGTGAGGATGAGGGATCAGACTCACCCATTCCAACCACTGCAATTGGTTCGAGCTGCTCATTCAGGGGTTTCTCAGAATATCCCGGGATACTGACTGCTGGGTAATCCATGGGGTCAACGATCTCGGACTCTGATGAACTGCCATCGAACTGATCCCAGATAGGGACTGTGTGTCGACCATCACTCGTAATGGAAGGCATCTTTGGTTTGGTCTAAGTCTTGCGATTGTAAGTCTAGAAGATAATTGGAATAGAATGTAAGCTAAAGCTGGAGTATCGTTCCAGGTCTGGACAGTTTCAATGAGATTTTGTCATATGATGGATTGAGAGCGATATCTCCAGAATCATTGAATAGACCGGTAGTCTCGGGGCTTGCATCAAGCACTGAATAACAAATTCTTAGAAGTGATTTCGGCTTGCTCAGACTGGTATCATAACTGAGGTCAAACCAGAGGATCAGATTGTTTATTTGATCTATGAAATCAATGCCGGAGAGCGTGAATTGGACGTTCCAGTATCCCTTTATCTTGACTTCAGGGTAGTCCTTCAAATGATAGTACCATAGCGGAATGGCCAATGGCGTGAAAGCCGCAAATCGGCGTTACAATTTGAGTCTGGGAGGTTCGTCTAACTGCGATCCAGCAAGTGGCGTTGCGGACGGGCGGCTCGGTTTTCCGTGTCCGTCGGTGGGATCTATCAATAATCAATACGAGTTAAGACGCAAAGACGGAACTATCTGTTCGCTTTATCAGCCATAATACAATGCACTGCGGTCAGCACGGGGCGATACGGGCCTGCGCGGATGGGCTACCAGTCATCTGGGACACGACAAATCTACGACGCTTCATCCCATCTATCTCTTCTTTCGAAACGGCGGTCAATGAGCTTCTAGCTTCAGATACTCTGATCAAGTTGGGGACTTTCATCGAGCAATCTATACTCGTTGACAGCAAGCTGTTGAATAGTATCAATTGATCAGGGCACATGTAGCGGTTGTAGTTGTACATTCTCTCATACATTTTCAAGGCTCATTTAATAAATCCAGAAACTCTTTCCATTTATCTTCAATTTTAGTGATGTATCAACACTTCGGAGACCTCATACATGGATAATTGGCATGCTAAACCCTTAGTTGAATGTAGAACTACGCTTTTGGTCCATCGTAGTTTTGAAGTTTTGAAATACGCGTACCGTTTATCATGCGAGGGAGTAGAGATTGAGGTTATTAATTTATCTTAGGGACTCAGACCAACGTGGGAACATTATGACTTGATCTGGTACAGTCCATATAGCTGCCGGCCTTTATAC
Organism: Talaromyces stipitatus ATCC 10500; assembly: GCF_000003125.1. NCBI lineage: Eukaryota > Fungi > Ascomycota > Eurotiomycetes > Eurotiales > Trichocomaceae > Talaromyces > Talaromyces stipitatus. The sequence goes on from NW_002990116.1 coordinate 2,120,160, forward strand.
ACTTCATTGAGTGAGAAATGATCTGGATTTGTCTCGTTTGGAATCGTTCCTCAAATATGGATAGAAGGGAACATGTAGTATTTTCTCACCGGATTAATGCGGTACGACTCTCATATGTGCTTTGTTATTCCAAGTGGATGAATTCTTTGTTCCAAATTAAGAGGCTCTTCAAAAGGGGGAGGAGATGGTGCCAGGAAATTTTGAAAATGCAGATAGGCGATGGAATAAGGGAGGTGACGCGTTGTACGACTGTGGTTGATATGCAGTGGATAACCCTAAGTCCCTAACCAACCCCACATAACTTTATTGGAGAAAGGATAACCACGCCTGATGTTCATCATTAAAAATAAAATTCAAGTTCCTAATGTTAATAGGTAGAGCTCGAGGACGGGATGGGATAGATTCGCCATCAATATCCTGCTAACTAGGAAAAATATCGTCATTGTTGCTCCTCGGATATCCGTCATCTATAGCACCTCTGTTACTTTAACGTCATGCAATCAGTCGCGCTTTATTATAGACCGACCTTCAGGTTCAACAACGCCAGGACCAGGAAAAAGTCGTCCCTCGCATTGCCATAAAGCCAGACTAACAACAGTGCTTGGTCCTAAGAGGATTGTGAAAGCCACTAAGCCGATAATGCTGGAGAGAGAATTCGAAATCGGAAGAAATGTGAGAAGCCGGACCAAAAGGCTTTTTGTCGACTTCCACCGAGCTTGCTTAGATGTACTTAAAATCTCTGGTTCAAGCAAGAGATAGGAATAAAGAACGGCTGTTAAGCAAATAACCAACCAGTCATACTGCAAGAACAGGATTGCAGCTTGCGTGAGACGTTGCGGCGATTCGCGGTTGACACCGATCGGGTTGGGTATAAAGACACGAAGGATTGTCACAGAAGGATCGGAGGAGAAAAATGAGATAGACACGCATAATAAATGTACGAGTGCGGAATAGATGGCGAAGAAGAGCTGAGCGGCTTGAATGTATATCTCACTTCTTCGTGGCCCTGAACTGTCCGAGTGCGTACTTGCATGTGATATTTCTGTCCTTGATCGATTCTGAAGGCCCAATTTTGCCAATTTACTGAATGGCGATAGCAGGAACGAAAATGTGTATTGTCCCGCCATCCAGATGAGTGGTGCAAATTGAAATACAGCAATAGTATTTTGATGCTGGTCGGCAGAGTAGTTTCCGTCTTTGGGAGGAATAATCATTAGGCAAAATGGAATCGATGAGACCAACATAGCTGGTATCAAAGATATTGAATGGGAAACAGAAATTTTATAGTCATTCATAGGAGTTTGTATATGGATCAAGCAATAAAGCGGAAGGACAATACCCGCCCCTGCTACGTTCCATAAAACTCCCAGAAGGCCCGGTCTGTATCAGTAAACATAGCATTAGTTAGATTTCTCTCAGCATTATTCTCTTAAAAGGTTATAAAGAAATTTTAGCCTACAAGCTCAAATACCACGGCTTTTTACCGTTCCTGATACTTTCGACCACCATCCAACCCAACGCGACGTGCAGAGTCGCACCCAAGTCCGCCAACATCAACCTGGCTCCTAGATACGAGCCATTTGCGAGGGCGTAAAAAAAAGCCACCAATATGGAAAGAATATTGTCAAAAAATGATACTCCAGAATACTTTGTTTTTAGCGGAGTGCCATCTGGAAGGACATTGTTCTCTATTGCCTCGGATATATCGTCAAGAGTGCCGTTTAGGAGCATAGGAAACCATAACAGCGGAATACTAATCGCACTGAGAGCGATAAATATGGAATAAGTAGCACGCATATCTGCTATTCTTGGAAATAATATTTATAGGTCTGCAAATAAAAAAGTATAAGATGTTCTAATGCAGAACATAGAATGACTAGTTTCAAGAGGGGAGCGCAAGATATTGGGGAAAAGAGTGCCTTTTCGTGTTTGAATATGGGTAATAATGTTTAATCCAGTTCTTCTGGATTCTTTCTTACATCTCCTCCATGCACTGTCACTCAAAAGTATGTGTTTCAGAGCGGCAGACAGGTCCGCTGATGCATATTCCTCCATACATGTAAGGATCACTTCTACAGGTCCTCTCCGCCGCGCTCCACATGTAGCAGGGGGCGGGGACTTGGTTACTCCCCCTCCGATCCGCCCCAGATCAATACCCAACCCTCTTTACTTACATTTGGCACAATGATAAGTCATTTTGATACTAGGAGGTAGAGCTGTTTAGAATGGCTGGTATTCATTTTAATGGCGGTCGGTATCCAGCTCGCGAACGATTTACCAGATCATGTACTGCAGTCTTGTAGACGCCATGGATGAAGAAAAGTTTGACGTCGTCATTGTCGGTGCCGGTAAGATGCTTTTCATTCATTTTTTTTTTTTGGTTTTTCTTTGAAGAAAGCTAAAGATTGCTGATTTATAATTGATTAGGCTGGTACGGACTTATCGCTGCAGCAACATACCTGCAACTGGTCCCTGACATCAATCTCTTGATAGTTGATAACAGCGCCTCGATTGGCGGTGTTTGGAGTAAGGAGAAGATATATCCCAATCTTTTTGCTCAAGTTGGCCATGGCTTATTCGAGTACTCCTTCTATCGCATGAAAAAGGAAGGACTCTCGCCCGACCGATACATATCCGGTCAGACGATACATGATTACCTTAATGATTTTGCTCGCGACTATGACCTAGTTCGTCGAATACGGCTAAATGTACAGGTTACTAAGGTTGAGCATTTAGATGGGTCTGGATGGCGCCTTTATTGTCATGACGGCCACACAATTCGAGGCGACAAAATAATATACGCCTCAGGTGTATCTTCGGATCCATACACTCCAACTATCCCTAATAAAGACTTCACAAAACCAGTCATTCATTCCTCGCAGATACCTTCCTCACTGGAAGCCCTCCAAGGCCCTGAAACAAAACGCGCGACTGTTGTTGGTGCAGCCAAGTCTTCATACGACACCGTGTTTTTGTTGTTGAAAGCAGGAAAAAGTGTTGACTGGATTATCCGCGAGGAGGGCGCAGGCCCTCTGGCAATTATGCCTCCTCGTCTTCTTGGTGTCCTCAACACCGTTGATGTCATGGCCACTCGTGCTCTCGCTGCTTTCAGCCCGGCTATTTGCAACACTAGTGGCTTGTGGTATAAATTTCTACATCGGACTAGAGTTGGGCGGGCCATGACTAAATTCTTCTGGCGAAATGTCACTCGTGCTGCTGAGCATCACGCCGGTTATTCAAAGAATGCGAACGCGGCTAAACTGAGGCCAGAGCCACATGGATACGGGTAAGTCTTGGTCTTCGATTGGAGAGTATGACCTTGATCGGCTAATCAATTCCCTGCTAGAATATTCTGGTGTAATGCCGGGCTGGGGCTGGCCAGTGTGCCAAATTTCTGGAAAGTCTTTCATGCAGGAGATTGTACGGTTCACCGAACAGAGATAGCTGAATTATCTGACGAGAAATTCATCACTCTCGCAAACGGCGTCAAGATTGAGAGTGATTACCTCATTCTTTGCACCGGCTGGACAGCCAACCTAGGTAGCTTTGATGCATCGCTTCGAGCCAAAATTGGCTTGCCCTCACAGGCTGACTTCAGCAAGGCATGGCAGAAGTTGGACATGATAGGTGAAGAAAATGTCAATAGATTGCTGCCAATGCTGAAAACCCCGCCTGATACCACGCGACGAACCACTGAACGCCGTCCTTGGAGGCTATACAGGCGTCTAATCTCCCCAAACCTGACCGCCCAAGGAGACCGGTCGATTTTCTTTCCTGGGCAAATACACTCAGTTTATACTCCACTGGTAGCTGAGCTGCAGGCGCTATGGGGGATAGCATTTATGCTGGGCATGATTGACGTACCCGAGAAAGAGGACATGGAAGTCGAGATTGCCACCTGGAATGCATGGACCCGAAAGCGATATTTGGAACAAGGGCGGAAACACGCCTATTCTATTTACGATTATCTCGCTGTAGGTATATTTGAAAGACAAATAAAACAGGGGTTGCTAACTTATATATAGTACATCGATACGCTGTGTCGAGACCTTGGTATTAACACGCGTCGGAAGAGTAATCCTATTTCCGAGATGTTTACACCATATCGTCCCTCTGACTATAATGGCTTGATCAAAGAGTTTTTGCAGGCGCAAAAACAAAAAGGAGCCTTAAAAGATGCTTATCATGATTGAGAAACTACAGTCTCTTGATATTATCTATTGGATGAAAGTGCTGTTAGAGTATACATAATCGTTATAAGAAATTATAGCTCTATTGTCAATTTTTGGATTTGAAGTATCAATGATATGAATAACGCACAGTTTTGGACTCGATCTAACTTTCGATCACTGAATATTGATGTTAGTAAGTTTTGTAGATGTCAGGGTCTGCTCTCGCTCTGACCCTGACGTTAGTGTCGTAGACTGTAAAAGTACAACAGGGTCGCTGTGACAAATCACATCAACTAAGTAGACACTTCAGATTACCTATCAGTAGACAACCGACTTGACCTATCTCATGCCGGCTCTATCTGATGTGTCATACCTGCCACCATGTTGGAATTCCGATCTTGGAATCCACGCACGCATAAGAATGAGGTTCCCTGTAGATAGGATTGCTTTCTTTTCTCAAGATTACTCTCTGTATGTTAGCAACAGTACCTCTATCAATGGAAATTGAAGACACCCAATCCTTCTGCCATATTAATAATTCCTCCTGCCCAACCACCGGATTAACCTCCCTATGTACATAGACTCATACAATACAAAGACACTTGCCTCCCAACAAGGGGCGCGGACGGGCCCTCTCTGACACTGCGCTCATACGCGTTCACGCGTAAGACCTCAACGACAGGTAACCCGTTGCAGCCAAACTATACATTGCCCATCTTGAAAGTTGACTGAGTGAGGTCTCCTTGTTGCCAGCACCTCCTGCCGCATGTAGTTTAGCGCCTCTAGAAAGGGAATATCAACATTCCCTAGCAAGGACTCCTTTCTCCCAGGAGACAGGTATCAGTTAGGGAAGTTCGGAAGTAGGGGTGCATACGAATAAATTGACTTCAGTTGCTTAGTAATATTCGTAGTAAAATTCGCATAATTCGTAAATTATTCGTAAAAATCATGTATCGAATTGGTTTTATGTATATCTTGGAATCGTCAACACTGCTCGGCGATCTCATACTCACTTCTGTATTCCCCTCTTCATATTTTGGTATTCTTGTTGAAAAACACCTAGGTTAGGCATAGCAATTGTTTGTATGAGATTTGTCAGGGTCTGCTCTCGCCCTGACCCTGACGTTGGATTCTCTTGCTTCTCGTTGGGCGGCGGATTTAGCCTCCTGTAGTTGGTGAAATCCTGACCGATTAAAGCGCGCTGCTCTTTTCTTAGTTCTCCGGAGGATATCATGTTTCTATGATTAGCACTCTTTAACACTCATTTTCTTCATGCATCTCGTTTTTCTTTCTGCACATCTTTGTCCATTCAAAGCCGCTTTTTTTGCTGTGTTTAGACGTCACTACTGTACTGATTGGGAAAGTCCATGGTGGCACAACTTGGCAGGATGAATCTTTTAAGGAGTCCATCTGGACCAGCAATCCGCCAGTTTTCTTTCCTAGTCCTTAGTTTCTAGTTCCTTAGTCAATTTCTATCTATTCACCATCATTCCTGAGTCAGTTTCTTAGTCAGATCCTTACAGTAGAAAAACCCCTCTAAATCAAAATCTGATGAATTTTGAGTCAAAAGCAAACAGTTTCTTTTTTCAAATTGCATGATATGCAATTCGATGTTTCTTCCTCACTTTTTATTTCCCAAGAGAATTACTATCAAGAATGAGGGAGAGATCTGAAGTTGAACCTGGGGCCTATGAAACAAAGAAGGCGCCCGGACGAATTGAGGGCATTGTCTCGTCTTTTTCTTCTAGGAGGGGATATCCGTTCGCCGATGCGACAATATCCTGCAAATATTGCAGGTTAGTATCAATATTTTGTAAGGTGAAAATATACTTACATATATGCTGTCCGGCTCCACTAGCTGTGCTGACCAGTTCGATAGAACAATGGCCAGCATGAAAGGGCCCAAATAATCAAATCGTCCGGTAATCTCAACAAGAACCACAACCAACGTAACTGGAAGTCGAGTTACACCGCACATCAAAGACCCAGCGCCAATCAATGCATAAGTACCCGGACTAATGCATGATGAGCCATGACTGCCCATCTCATTCGCACATTGGGCGGCGAGGATTGGAAATCCCTTCGAGGAAAAGGTATCAACAAATAATTGAAATATGTGCCCAACAATCTTGCCGAAAAGAGCTCCGAGAACCATTGTAGGCACATATATTCCAGCTGGAACTTTCAGTCCGAATGTAAGCACAGTGAAAAGACCTTTAATAACAAAGGCGATTGTCAAGGAGCGTATGTGTGCTGGGATCTCATCTAATGATGGGCAGTCATCATGAAGCTGTTGGTTTGTGTGGAAGTGTTGACACGGAGTTGTCAGTTTTGCCAGTGTTTCTGCAACGCTCAATTTAGTATAACGATTCGCGCTGGTTAAAAGCCCAGTGAGCATAGCTAGTACAGCAGTTTCCATCATCGGATTACGGGACAAGATGGAGATCTTCCGGACGGTCAGTAAACGAAAGCGCGCAGATTTAACAAAAACAGCGCCCAAAACACCTCCGCTCAACCCGATGCCTGTATAGATTGGTATTTCAAAAGTCTTCCACATCATCATATTATGAACGTGAAACATGACGATTGTCTTCGTACCATAAGGGTCCAAATACTTAAGGAATGCTGTTGCGGTCTAGTTTTCATGTTAGTTGATTTATCTTTTCCGTGAAGCAGGAATGTGTTTAGATGCTTACTATGCAACAAAAGAGGGTTGGAGTCAACTTCCCTGGTGAGAATCCGAGGGACCTTTTTGGCCCATTAACACTTATATTTTATGATTTGAGGTCAATAGAAACCTACGATAACTCTTCAATGACAAATATTAACCCTGAAATCGGTGCACCGAATGCAACAGAGAAGCCCGCTGCAGCACCAGCTTTGTACAACAGTTCACATTGCGAGCGACACAAGTGGAATAGATCGCCAACAATACTGCCGATACCAGCTGCAATATGTACGTAGGGGCCTTCCTTACCCAGACAGAGACCAGAGGAAGCACTAAATATAATTCCAATGATTTTGCATAAGATTGTAGAGAGATCAAAGTAGTTTGGTAGTCGAATTCCTTTGGAACGCAATTTTAGTTCGGCCACACCACTGCCTGAGACAGGATACAGTATTGCAGATTTTGTTTCGATCTGGTGAAAAAGTCACCCATTTAGCTTTTGAGTCAGAGAAGAAAAGTCACCAGCATAAGTTATACATACGCCATTGTTCTTAGAATGTCTTGACAAAGTGACCATGACCGAATTGGTTGCCAACATAGCACCAAGCAATGTCCAGGAAACCCAGTTGAAGAGTGTGCGACTGCGAAGGCCAGATATATGAAAAGCGTCGGACCATTGTATCCACGACATACATTCTGAACCTATCGGGTAAATTAAATTTCAATAAATCGATGATGATCGTTTTTAGTCTACCTACTGTCAGCGCAGCATCTTTGGCGATTCCACATTAAATTCTCTGTAATAATATTTTAGCGTCGCATTTTAATCGTATAAGAAGACGCAATGTGTATAGATCATAGATAGTGTACATACTTTGACAATATCCTCCTTTGAGATCAAAAAGTAAAGGATCGGTGACTGCAATAACGTATCCCATCAAGCCGGTAAACAAACCCGTAACAAGAAGCAAAGGCCATATTTCAAACCCTGCAACAACGCCTGCTTTTTCATTCATTAATCTCTCGGAATTTAAGCAATTGCAAAGTTGAATATTCATACTAGGCAACAAATTGTAAGTACCGCGTTCGAGGATTCCATTAATCAGAACACAATCATCTTCGGGCAAGCTCTCCAGGCAGTTATCATCATCCACAAGGGTGCCATAGTTGTTGCTGTGATTGGCTAATCCGCTTAGTTGAGAATGACTCGATGAGGATTGCATCGCGTCAATTAGGGATTGGGTGCCTTTTGACGTTTCCAACAGTGGCACAGTGGCACAGTCGCATGGAATCTTGATATTCTTTGGTTTCTCCACTACACAAATAACATTTTTCTTGTTTGATTTCTGGACTTTTATAGCATTGCTCTTATGGTCGTCATTATTCATGGCGATTTTCTATTGTCAGCGGAACCTTGGACCCGGAGCTGTTAACTCCGGTGGTTTACGATAGACGAGCCGCAGAAAAGGGGCATCAGTAAACCCTTGTCCCCATGTTGTGAAGCCGATTGGAGCAGTTCTCTCAGGTTAAAAAGAAAAATGTGTCCTTCTGTTGTCTCATTCGACCGAGTTGCAGGGATCGGACAAGGCGGCCCGTGGTTGCATGAGATGTTGAGAATCATGGCCTGTCACATACACTGCCAAGGCTGTTATGCTCGACGCTTTGCCTGGAACGAAACCAGGTATCGCAGAGCTAGCCTTACGCCTGTAAATTGTGAGTCATTCATTGGTTTCACTAAAATTGATTATTGAGCAGATGCAAAGTGCTCGATGAGTGCTGATCCTTTCCGGTCAAGCAGTAGGTGGACATCTATATGGTTTGCACTCCTTGTCAGAAAGCATTTCAGGACTGCTTTTTCAACCCCGAGTGACCCCAAATTATGGAAAAAGTCGATCTCTTCTTCTGACCTTTGCTTGTTTGTTCTGCTCTGTCTTCTTCGATACGTTCAAAAAACTCACCAAAATGGCGTCTACGACCTCTGAGGCTGTCAACCATACGGATACCATTCCAGCGGTAGAAGCTCTAACTGAAGGTGGGAAGAGTAACCATCCAGCTGTTGCAGTGGAAACAAAAGAGCTGTCACCGAGAAGTGTTCATGGTTTTAGTGTATGAACCAATCTCAGTTGGTGCGTAACTACTCAAAAGCTGATCCATCGACTAGTGGGTGATAGCTGTCTCTGCTATTCTTTCATCGACATTTCTATTCGCTCTAGATAACACAGTGGTATGAAGGAACATTGACATTAACCCCCATTTTGGAGTTGTACCATTCAATATCCTTCATAGAGATACTGAATCAATTTTTGACTAGGTCGCCGACGTCCAACCCGCAATTCTAAATACATTTGGACAAATTGAAGACCTTCCCTGGCTAGGCGTAGCCTTCGCACTCGGTGGTATCGCAATTTTGCCCTGGTAATTCGACACTCCCAGCTCCTGGATGACGATTTCCCGAGACTGACACGTCACAGGGGTAAAGCATACTCCATATTCAATATAAAATGGCTATACATCACGACTGTTATTTTGTTTGAAGCAGGTAGCGCGCTATGCGGAGGTGCGCCGAATATGAATGCTTTGATTGTTGGCAGAGCGATTGCGTGAGTAGAATGGCAGCGCAGCTGGCCTGCTTATGAAGACATAATACTTATCAATTTTCTTAGCGGCCTCGGGGGATCTGGTATGTACTCCGGATGCTTGACATATTTATCGGTCACTACGAATAATCGTGAACGACCATTATATATGGCTCTGGTGCTACTAGCCTGGGGTCTGGGTACCGTTCTTGGACCTATTATTGGTGGTGCATTTGCTGATAGTAGTGCAACATGGCGATGGGTAAGCAATCCCTGTTCTCATTTAAATTTGAATTGAGATCTAACCATCATATGCAGTCTTTCTATATCAATCTGGTCATCGGTGCTATTTTTTCACCCGCCTATTTTTTAACGTTGCCAAACATCGACTTTGGAGCGAGTTTGTCACTTGTGCAAAAATTAGCCAAGATGGATTGGATTGGCATGGTAGTTTTCTTTGCCGGCGCTACTTGTTTAACTATGGCCATTAGCTTTGGCGGCACTACCTATGCCTGGAATTCGGGCTCCGAGATCGCCTTTTGGGTCGTTTCTGGAGTCCTGTTGATTGTGATGGCAGTTATAACGGTACGTCCCATTTTTGTGTCGAAGGCGGACCGGCTATACCCAGGTCACTTTGTTCGCAAACTGGAACTTGTCAACTTGCAAATACAGCTCTTCCTTGTTACAGGCGTCATGATGGGGACTGCTTACTATATCCCCTTGTACTTTCAATTTGCCCGCGAGGATTCAGCGTTGAGAGCAGCCGTTCGTCTGTTGCCCTTTATCACAATGGCAGTCTGCTTTTGTGTGATCAGCGGAGCACTAATGCCTATATTTGGCTACTATATGCCTTGGTACACCTGGGGTAGTGCCCTTGTGTTGATCGGATCTGCACTCATGTATACAGTCGATGCAAACACGTCGCCATCGCATGTATATGGATACACCGTTCTTCTCGGGATCGGGGCCGGGTCCTATCTACAGGCGGGATATGCCATTGTCCAGATGTTGGTTCCGCCAGAGGAAGTCGGTAATGCGGTCGGATTTATGAGCGTGTCTCAGGATCTAGGCATCGTTTTTATCCTCGCTCTAGCCGGCACGGTATATCAAAACCTAGCGCTGAAAAGACTCACGCCACTTCTCGCCGGTCGCTCCGCTGCTGATGTGAGCCAGGTAATTGCTGGTACCAGTAATTCTGTCTTCAAGTCCCTCGATCCCAACCTCCAAACAAAGGTTGTAGATGAGATCACCAAGTCCATGAGTGTGGTGTGGGCAATTTTAATTGGTGTGGGAGCTTTGTGTCTCATTCTCTCCCTTTTCTTGAAAGTAGGTCTAACCTCTTTTTATTTGCAACATTTATGTTTCTCTTCTCTCGCATATTTATATTATGCTGACATTCCATCCTTTACAGAGACAAAGAGCCTGGCCGAAGACTGCCTAAAACCAAGGCAGGTGTAACAAGTCAAGAGTTATCTTGTATTAACGGCCTGCATCGAGAGCAGACATAATAAATTGAAAATTGTTGCATCTAGATGCTCTATCCTAGTCTCTCTGTATATCTATATATTTCATGCTTCATTTTATTCTATGTGGATAAGTTGCCGGGAGGTTCTATAAGGTTTACTTTGGCTTTCCCGTGGTAGCTGTTGTAGCGAAGTTCATTCCTACCTAGACATTCAAAAATTGCAGTATTGTTAGAAATCACTTACCAGTCAGAGGAACTGCTGTATTAATATCATTCTTGTAGTCAACACATCTAATATTAATACTGAGACTACTAGCTATCTAAAGTTTCTGGAAGTGAGGACAACTCAGCTGATTATATGCTTTGACTCTTTGCAATAGTTTTGTCATTGAGGATCATTAATTGAGGTGTTAGCCTCGAGTTCTAGGCGATTTAATTTTGATATACGTTACCAAGTGTTTAGCTTGACATATGTATAAAAAGGTATCCTTCAATTTCAGGTATCAAAACAGGTATGCGTATATCAATTGATGTGTTGGACATGGACCGGTATAGGGGAAAACTAGACTGTCTACACTTAATATTATTTTTGAAAGAACTCTTCGAGACAATTCAAACTTGAATCATTATTATTGTTCTTGGAATAGCCTCAAAGTGATTATAATAGGAGTGTATTGGCCCCGGGTTCAAAATGAGGGAGTTTGAGACCAGATTCACAGATACACGCCCTGCAAAATTTCACATTTGACCATCTAGTCCATATCGCAACTTGGAATGACCTCAGAGATACGCGACTCGACCGTGATAGAGAATGGGTTCTGAGTAACGATAAAACGACCGTTGCCTACAAAGGTCTTGTTCTCGAGGTGCTTGTACTTGGGATCGCCGGTCTCGAAAGTGTGAACGGTTGCTGATATTGCTCTCATTAGTCCTTTAATTCTTGCATCATTGCACATCTTTTTGGACAAATGAGAAAAATTTACTCACAGGAAATACCAAAAGGGAATGTCTTTGCATTGGGGTCTTGTTCGAACATGTCCAGAACAGGCTTACTGGCTCTGGCAACACCAGTGTAGCCGCAGTTGAGAATCTGCACGTTCATTATTAGATTCGTCGTTGTTGGTATAATTTATAATTTTGACTGGGACTTACGACACCATCGTTGGTCCTACCGTGGTCATCATTAATTAATCTTCACTCCACCAAGATATGATAGCACTCACCTGGCCAGAAGCTTCAGCTGAGGCCGAGCGTGTCCATTATCAGGATCGAAAAGAAGCCAATCAGACCCATACTCGACATTGGCCTCGACTAGCTGCTCATACCCCTCAGCGGTGGTTAGGGTCCCGGAACCTGTTTCCTAGAATTCAGATCAGCAAACAGCATGAAGGAGTGAAATATAACAAGGAAAACACACCCAATGAATCAAGTTGCTTCCGCTAACGATTGTCCCTGAGGATGAAATAAATTAATTTCATTTGTTGTCTCTCGCTGCCGACTCAGATTTTTCACTCACCAACAGGTCTTCCGGTAGTAACGTGAATCTGAGGCATATTAATGTCCAGTCTCCTCACAAAGGCCCATAAAAACCATGACGATAGCTCCAGCTGCGGACTCACCTTGAGAATGTAGGCAGGCTTCAATCTCGGGAAACCTGAAAGATTTTTGATTTCAGGCTCCGTCGACAAGGGTGAGAGGTTGGTGAGAACTGGTGCAGCCATTTTCGTAAAAAATACTTCCGCGTCTATCAAATCTGAATATGCTTCTTCTCGTTTCTGTCTCTGAGTACGAAATCTACAAATGATGGGTTTGGGAGGAAGAATCAACCTCGTCTTATAGACGAGCATTTGAGGCTTTCATTCGCTTGTAATGCTTTCCTGCATCTTAAGCCTATACCGCAAATTTTCTCAGTGTTGGATAGTTGATGCAGACAAAGGAAAGTTGAGTCGAAAGGGACTAATGAAGCGGAGATCCAGGGCGGAAATAGGCCAGGGATCGGGATGGACGGCCGACGCGGAGGAAAATCATCATTAGGACCTCGCTTCATGCGAGGACGGACGTCCTCGCCGACTAACTGCTCTGTCAATCGCTTTTCCCAGCAATAAATGAAACAAATAGAAAACAACAACTTCACTGATTACGTATTTTCTTGATGAATTTCGTTTCAATTCTTTTGCAGTTTATCTTTTAATCTTGGCATTCTGTTTCCTCTCTTTCCCATCAACAAGAGTACCTCGTCACTCGTGCCGGGTAGCGAAATGATTCTCAGTCAATTTATCTTCCCACTTACTACACTTCTCTTTTCCGGCGTACTCAGTGCCCCTTTGGACGCATCCGATTGTGCTGTGGATAAAGAATCATGCTCTTGTCCATCGGACACGACATTTTACGAGTGCACTACCACAGCTGTGATTGGGGCCGCATTGGAAGATGTCCAGGCTCTCACGGGTGATTGTAAGTCGACTTTTGAACATTTCCATGACTTTCAAGTTTTGCTAACTGATAGCAAAAATCAGTCTTTCACACCGAATGGATGGGCCTTACACCAGAAAGTACCGATGGCAATGATAATGTGCTCGGTTCTACACGGACATTAACCATTCCAACACAAAAAGGAACATATCAGTTCACCGAAGAGGCACATATTCCTTTTCCATTTCGAAACGAGAAACCCTACTAATCTATTGGAGTAGCTAATCAAACTCGATCGCAAAGGTGACGGCTCTTACACCTTAATGTTCAAACAACAGAACGGTTAGTTAAATTACTGGACAACTTCGAAAGTTAGTATTGGGCTTCTCATTTTTACTATGCAAATAGTTCCTGTTCGGTATGACAGAAAACATGGGCCTGGGTCATTCTCTGGGTTCTGGGTCACTCGTAGTTCTCATTATGACGGCCCCTATCGAACGAAAATGGTCTGGAATGTGTACGCTTGTTTGACTGGAACTGTGGGTATGTGTACAAATTCAGCTAATGGCCTTTTCTCCGCAAAACCTGAGTTAATATCATATAGGTTTCCCTGAATTCCACAGGTTGGCACTCAATAACGCAACGGCAACGCTTCAAATGCTTGGCAAAATCAAAGGTGTTAGTGAGCCTCCACATTCGGATTGTCAACCCTCGGGGGATTTCATGCAAACATCTGATGCCATACACAATCACGACAAAATAGCTGAGGCACACCAAGGACTGCGTATCCAGATTGATTTGTAGGGAATGGGTGAATGTGTGTAGGGCCAATAGTGTGTATAGTGCCATTGTCTTCTGCTAGTCACAGGTCACAGGATCTCTTTCTTAGTACAAGAGAGCGTTAGATCACTGAATATCAGTTTCACAACGTATTCAAAGTCTCTCTCCATCTCCCTTTATTCTTTTCTTTTTCTTTTCCCAATCAGATTGATTGTGCTAGCGTTAAACTAAGTTCTCTTTAGAGGCGATGAATGTTCAAGTCTTCCCCAACAAGCTAATGTGTGAATGAATAAGCCTCCTCAATGTTTTCAGTGAAAATGCTCTTGCTGATATGGTAGGAATCCAACCAGACCCTGGTCGTCTACTGCTGATTTAGGATCGCCCAAAATTGCAGTCCTCCCAATCAGATGGAATTACCCAAGAGATTCCATCGCTCCTTACGATGAACTACGATGAAAGGGTTCATAAATTTCCTTCATGTTTGTAGAGATTGTTACCATGAAAATTAATTGAGATTCCTACTTGATTCAGTTAGAAAATCACCATTTTTCTAATTTCTTTTTCTGCATCCTTTTTTCATCAATTTTCACGCTAATTCCTGTGTCAAAAGCCAACTTGGTGCATTACCTAGATCATTCCAAGGACTCTACTGAATTAGAACAGGATATGTTTTGTGCATTAAATGCCTCACTTGTAACTTGCTTGTCATATTAACCTAGTTAAGAGAAAGGTATGAACCATGCCTCAAGCGGCATGCATGAAGAATTTCCCCTCTTCTTGGTCCGCTACATATACATGTACCAACTCAACCTCGGGCAGAAGTCCCGTCTTTCCGTGTCGTTACGAACACACAAAGTATGACCAAAAGATGTATTCAGTGAATATAAGAAGAGTATAATAGAGAACAAAGTGCCCTTTTCAATTACAACCAATTTTGAAAATTCTCTAGTATAAAACAGTAACATCATGCCTGCCATCACTGACGAAATCTATATCCTGAGTCGGGATCAAACAGAATCTGCAAGGTAGGGATAATCCTACGACACTTGTGTACACCAGCTGCACAAAGAGGAAAGGAAAGATGTTAATCTGCATAATTCGCAGGCTCGAAGAACAACATGCTTTTTTCGTCGAGGTGACAGGGGGAAAGCCCATTCACCCTTCAATTGAGCAAGGTAACCTCTTCGCTGTTGCAGATATTGCAACTGGAACTGGGTAGGTTAAACACATTGTTTCAACTAAATTCAAAAGAGATAATAACTAAGTATGTATAAGTGCCTGGCTGCGAGATGTGTCTCAACTACTCTCCACGATCCCGGATGATCCTCAGCGCTATTACCATGGATTTGATATTTCTTCGGCCCAGTTTCCCAGCACACCATTTCAATCCAACATGGAATTTTCGGTGCATGACATTTTGCAACCATTTCCTCAAGAGCACATGGGCCGATATGACCTCGTGAATGTACGCTTCCTGCTTGGTGCCATCAAAGAAGCAGATTACTTTACAGCAATTAACAATGCCGCCACCCTTCTCAGTTAGTCTCCTTGATTTTCTTCAGTGAAGGGCAAAAAACGCTAATAGAGACTTCCTAGAACCAAACGGATATTTGCAGTGGGCTGAGCTTGACACGGATCTTTTCTCTCAAAATAAACCCAGAGAGTTCCCGCGCTTTAGCGAAATCATCCGATTGGTTTTTGCTCTAAATCAAAATGGGATGTGCAGTCATGCCTCCGACGCCGTCTATTATGCGGCCCTTTTCTCTTCGTGTCTGACGTGTGTCACTAAGCATGTTTACAGCTCCTTGGATAATGCAAAGCTGAATGAAAAAGCCCGTGCTTGGTGTCTCAATGGCTTTAGTGCCCTTCTGCCTGGCGGTCTAGTCCGATCAAAGACGTTGGCAGCGACCAGTAGTCCGGAAGAGGTCCAAGATCTGACAAAACGGCTGCTTCAGGAGGTAAAGGAGTTATTTGGACGTGGAGTAGTGCCAGATGGACGTTTCGGAGTTGTCGTGGCCCAAAAAAGGCCGGCATGATTGCCCTGAGCCATATCCTTGGCCTTTTTGATGGATGACTTTACCTCGCTATATTTTGTATGGACACCATGTGTCCGAGATTTCTCTCCTTAGATACACACACACACAATACATACAAGTACACGTCCCACTGAGGTTACAACAGAAGGATCATCTATAATCTATTTCTGGTCTAGGGTTGGTTTTTATGGTGCCTATTCGGCATCCAGGACAGCCGTAATATAATGTTGACACATGTTTATTGCTATCTTCGTATTGGTAGCCAATGAAACTAACACCTACAGTCCCACTATGTCATCTGCCGGATTTATCGGGGTTTATCTTGCCCACAATCTCGTGAAATTGATAGAAACTAGAAGATACTGTAATCTCTCAATTGAAGCTTAAATTTCTCTGCTCGGCAAAGTTATGCTGTTTGTAACAGGGAATTGTCCTCTATAATGAGGAATCGAAACCCCTCGCTTTAATACATGTTTCTTCCTGATCGGTAGGCCAATTGCCAGTTGGGCCTCACTGTACTGTATAATGTACACTTCACACATTAATATCCAACGTCATCCTACTTTTCCTCGTGCTCGCTTGCTTGTAGCATTACACTTACCGACGGCTTCCGTTTCCTGCAAGTCTATATGCATGGACACGGACTTGGCGAGGTAAGAAAGGCGTCGGTGTGTTGGTAAGCATTAGTGTTAAGACTAGTTAGTTAGTAACTTAATGGATGATGTGTTGACTAAAGTAGTGGCCTAGCAGATCGCACTTCTACTTAGTCGTATTGCCTGATGCAGCAGCGGGGAGGAGCGGGGTGGCCCAGGGGCGGAGAGCCCGATCTTAGCCTCCCCGACTCCCCGCGCGATGGCGCGTGCTGTAGTGCTGTACGTAGTCGGCGGGACGGGAGTGGGATCCTTGGCCATAGCGCGGCGTACTATGGGCAGCTCTGTGCAGACAGGTCTGAACTGCAAATAATTCGGCCATCAATACCATTTCGATCGAAGCCTAAAATGAATTATTGCGATTTCTACGATGGTTCCTATTTTACCGTTTTCTCGATAATCCCCTTGTCAAGATCTTGACCTGCACTCTTCTAAGTCTCAAAATGCCTATCGATGAGACAACTCGTCTTTTACGTCGGTCCTCAGAGCTGGGGACACCGCAAGTAGAAAATGGCTACATCCATAACAAGGCTAGCTCAAACCTAAAGGGCATATTTGGAGTCTTGCGGCCAGGATTCACCAAAAAATACAATTTTTGGCTATGTAAAGCATCTTTACAATTGCCAGGAGATATGTCATGCTAACAAAACTGTTTAAACAGTCTCCATTTTTGGCTTTTTCATGGCCTTCTTCTGTTTTGCACGTCTCAAGTATCTCTCTACATCCGTTCTAGAGGCTGAGCTTACCCCTGGAGATTGGTTTTGGTTCCATGATGGCATACTACACATTGGGTTCATGCTACACCTTGCTACCATGTTACCGGCTGGCCTCTTGATGATTCTGCAATTCGTACCTCGTATTCGATACAAATTCATGCTATTCCATCGCCTGAATGGCTATGTCGTGATCATATTGGCACTTATCGGAAATGTGACAGCCATGATTATTGCTCGCCGTGCTTTTGGCGGCGATATGGGATCTCAGACATGCACCGGCTTTCTAGCCCTTGCCTCAACAGTCGCCATGGCGTTGGCATGGTGGAATATCCGGTGTCTACAAATTGATTTACACCGAGCATGGATGCTGCGCGCCATGTTTTGGATGGGATCTATTGTTAGCACACGCGCGATCATGCCACTCATGTCCATAGTCCAGACGGCACTAGGCGGCTATTTCATTGCTTGGCCTTGTGATGAAATTATATTTATTCTAGGAAATCGTGAAGACTTAGTGATGTCGCAATTCCCCCAATGTCTCATTCCCAATGGCACAACGAGTGGCTGGGTTGCTGTGGAGGGTGACTTAGATTTTTCAAATCCAGTTGGATTGGGCGCAATTTTTAACACTAATTTCGGAGCTGGGGTATGCTCACTTTCTTATATCTTGTCATTTTTGTCTTTTATGAGTATCTGTGGCTGATTTGATTGTGATTAGTTGTGGCTTGCCTTAATCCTTCACATGATAGGCGTGGAAATTTACTTGGCCTTGACACCGATAGAGAGCGAGAGGCTTCGTAAGGTGAGCTACGAGCGACAACTCGCTGCCGGGTATGAAAACCCGGGAAATTGTGGTACTACTGTCTCTAAATGGGGTGACATCGGCTCTAATGCAACTGCTTGATTAACATCCAGGGAAAAGAGCGTTGTCTGGCCACCACTGTTTTCTTTTGTTTGTTTTCTTTCCATCGTGTTTCTAACAAGCAAAAGTAGTTCTATTTCTCACATTTCGCAATTTGCTGGACTGAAGTTCTTCTTGCTTCTACTATGTAGAACAAATCCAAGGATGCAACCACGAAATCACCTCTATCGATGACAAAAGTGTACTCGAAAGAATAGGATTTTTCCCTCCATCGTCATCCATTCCATCATAGTAGTAGTAGTAGTAGTAGTAGTAGTAGTAGTAGTAGTAGTAGTAAATTCATTACGCCCGGAGGCACCAAGCCTAAAAGGGGTCCAATACACTATGTGTCCTACATTGCATACACTGTGGTCATGGTCTCATGTCGAGAGGAAAAGCTATATCAGCTGCAAAAAACCCTCTAGCCCATACGCTATATCTTGAACATCCCCTCCTTGTTATTTAGTTATATTCTTCTCAAAAGCAATAACCCATCCCTCTTGGACCATATTCTTCGCGTGTTCATCCTCGGTGTAGTTTCCTGAACCTCTTCTCCTAGTAGCAATTTACCAAGAGTACTTCTCAAAATAGCGCTTGAAGTAGCTGAATGCCTCGCTGGCGACAACTCCAGATAGCAAACCAAGGACTAGCGAATCGAAACGTGCTCGAACGTAAGGCAGGTGAGTATCGATTGGTGGCAGGTAGGCAAACGACTAGAGGCTCGTCGACGCGACCGAAGTCGTAGATGTGTTTTTTTGAAGCCCTCCTGCCCATCGTTCTAACCGATAAGAGGGCTTCCACCGGAGTTTCGACTTGGAAAGTTCTCAGCTTCAGCTACGCCATGCCACCCAGCTTACTGACGTCCCTCACCACGAGAAGGTGACGTTCCACGACGGACTCCATTCCAAGGTCTACTGTCGGGACCGTATCTCCAGCAACCGTCTTTTCGATGTAGTTAGTTATTAGTTAGATATATCTCGCTTCCCAGAGCTACTCCTGGAGAAGAAGACGCACAATACAGAGCTAGATTTTCCCGAGAGCCCCATGTAAAGAATTCAGAGGAAGATCTGGTAACCAAGGATTATGAGCAGAAGTAGAAATATTAGTTGTACGTTCCCCTTTGGGGAATGGTAGATTCTGATAGAGCGTTTTCAACGTTCTTATTCTCTCTGTCTGCTTGTCTATCTCTTAAGGAAAACCATCTAAGGCTTGAGGTCTTCTATCCCGTACGGATAAAGACAATTCCCGAAAGTCACATAATCTTTACATTTTGGAATTCCAAAATGTACCAATATCTTGCGCCCATTTAATGAACAAATGAAACTAATGATGTTGTGTGTACGGGAATTCCCAGGTGTTGAGTATCAGCACCGGAGTATTAGTTATTCCGTTTCACCTACCTGGGGATATCCCCTTTACTTGCATGTCATTATCCTTCTCCTCTCTTTTTTGAGAACCAGTCATAATATTAGGAATAACTTCAATATTACCAGGCTCACCACGTAGGGCAGTTGGACTGCTCTTGCCGCAATCCTGTACTTCGTGATCCAGGACCCGGCTAAACCAACAGATGTATATCACCAAAAATCGAATGCATTGAACTTGTACGTTGAGAACATCATAATATAAATTGGGAGTCATTGTGGTGACATGCTTGTGGGGTTGATCTCCAAGATAATGAAATCTGTTGCAGCTGCTCTCCGATACTGGTGATTGTCTCATCCCACGATCCCGAGTCGTCATCTAATTCGTTCATAGTCTCGTACAGTATTTCTAAGGTACCATGTAGACGTCGTTGATTTTTGCCTGGGATACTACTATCCAGTAGCTGACTCAAGATTCGTCCAGCACATGTTAGGGACCAAAGAACGAATGAATTTGCTTGTTTCAAGATATTCATCTGCGTTTACTGTTAGCAAAATTTAAGTTGGATTAAGTGTAGAAGACTTTACATTATAGGTATCTCTCGAGTGCATTCGATGCAGAACCGAAACCATTTGTACCGCAGCGGCCTCGCACCGCCGATCAGTCTCTTCCCTCAATGAATCTGGCACCGAGGTGCTGACAGACCGTTCGGCAGCAATCTTATGAAGGTATATACTGACAGCATAAAAATTCAAGTATACAATCAAAACCGATGCATCACATGGTGCGACAGTATTGTTCTGTTGCGGTTGTTGTTGCTGGTGGGTTAACTGCAATTGTTGCTGTTGCCGCGCCTGGAGCTGCTGAAAAAGACAATGAGAAACGACTTGAAGCTTCTTGTCAATGGCGAAGTGCTGCACCCAAAAGGGATATCCCCCACCTTCCTCGCTTTCCAAGGGGCTGGATGTTGCAGATGAACTTCTTCTATGCTGTTGTTTTTGTTGTCTTTGCGAGATCCTGCCATGACGATTGCATATCGCTGCTAGCCCACATACAATAGCTAGTCCAGCAAACGCGGACACAGGGGGAAGTGGCCTATCATCGCCGCAGCACACTGCCTCGTTCAGGCGTATCACTTTTTCCACTGTGTGAAATTCTGGGGATGTAGCGGTAGAAGGAAGAGAAGTAAAAATCTCAGGGATGTCAATTAGGATTCAGTGGGGTTAGAGAAAGATTACTTACATCATCTATTCCAAAGCTGATGGATGAATTGGTGCGGCTGCAGGCCCATGTATCCAGTATATATGCTACCCAAAAGGTTCGCCTTCTCTCTTCGATTTCAGCCAGGGTGGTCGCTTTTTGGAGCGGGAGTTGTAATGCCGGGTCAGTAGTTGAGTTATTTGGTGATGCCTCCATATCCATTTCATGCAGGCCCATCAGCCTGGTCAATCGCAAAGCACGCCCGAGACTCATCCAACCCCTCGAAAAGTCCTGCTTTTTGAATTCATGGTAGGTAATCAGGAGCATCGCTTGCAGAGCATGGATACTCAAAAAGCGGACGCCCGGGTACTCCCGCTCAGCGTCCTCCAAACATCGTCTTGCGTGGTGGTGGCATGCGGAGACAAGCTCATCGCTTTCCTTGTTAATTCCAGCACCAGCCATAGCAATTGCATATATCAAGCTGTTAACCTCGGGAGATTGGCTGGAGCCATCCTCTAAAGCCGCAATGGAGCGGCTACGATCAATCATTGGTAGAAGTGGATGTAAACATTCAAAATACTGTCGGTGTCTGCGAGCACATTTGTGAGTCCGAGACTCTTGATTGAGGAATCAGTGCTACTTACGGTCCAATCAAAGTTTCCCTTGCTATAGGCAAATGCCTCTCTGGATGGATCGGACAAGACAACAGGTTGACTAAAGACACATTTGGCGAACCGTATTGAATGTTTTCTGGGCTGGACATGGCCATATCTGGAGAAGGGATTGCATCCGGATGAAAGACATGATCACGGTCATGGTCACTTCCTACTTGACTTTATTGTTTTTCGTTTGTCTTCTCGTCAGTTTCCATTTTCTTTGCCTAAGCATAACTATGAGGAAGGAAAAGGATTGAACCTACAACTGGTCCAGTGTCTGCTTCATCATCTCACAGCTGACATCTATGCTCTCAAAAGACGACGGATCGAGGCTGACGTTCATGCCCGGTATTTCGTCGTAGCTTATTTCTGGGTATTGGGCCATGACTTGGCTTGCATCCAGCCAGTTCAAGGAAGCATAACTGGCGGGATCCATAAAAGGGCTGGAGTAGGCCATCATACTACTCTGTCCAAGAGCTAATCGTGCTTCTGCTTGAGCTAATAACAATAAAATTGGCAACGTTCGTCAAAAAATCGGTACAATCTTGGCATTTAGAAGGAGAGAGGCATGTCCCTACCGATTCGTGAATCCAGTTTCATTAATGCCTGCGGTACATCAATCGAATTACTCTTGGTGGAGGGTGTGTAATGGCATTTGTGTCGGAGACGGAGACACCGGCCGCATTGTGGATAGCTACGGTCACATCTCACCTTTCGTTCTCGACAGACATCGCAGGCTGTCCGTCGAGACTGGCTGGTGCGGCCATCCTCGTCGTTATTCGCAAATGTGGAGCTAAGGCCGGGATTCGTTGATTTCATCGTAGGAACTCATGTAAGAGGAATGAATATATGCAGCTTCAAAATAACGGTCTTAATTGATCAATTTGTAGAAGAAGCACTCAAAGCTGCAGCAGAGATTTATAATCTATGTGAAATAGTCTGATTTACTCCGACTGCCTGTATATGGCGGAGCGGCGTACCGCGGTCATCGAGGCAGATAAGAGGATGCTGTCGATACATGATTTCTCACCTTGGTGTGGTGCAGTACACGGGGGACGCTATATACCCCGGTCTGGGGCTGGGCCTTGCGCCAAGCACCGAATTCTTTTGGTGCAAATGCTCCAGCCATCAGTCATCGCGCATCTTGTTCTCAACTAGCCCCCAACATGCATGTGAGGGTAGGGGTGCAAACGAATAACGACTTTACGAATATTCCTTATTCGTAAGTCGAATGCGAGTAAATTGATTTCAGTTGCTCAGCAATATTTGTACGAATAAAATTCGCATTATTCGTAAATTATTCGTAAAAGTCACGTATCAAACTGGCCCTATAAATGTCTTGGAAATGTTGACACCGCTCGGCGATCACACACTCGCCTCCCTTGGCAAAAACTACGAATGATTACGAGTCGAATACAAATAAGCATAATCCGTATTCGTGCGGACCCCTACGAGCTGGGCAGACTATATCGCAACAGAAGCACTGGGCGGCCAACACGCCCCTTGTACATATCACGCATCCCTGTCGCGAGTTCCGCCAACGACTGGGCTGCTGATGGTCACAGCCGGGAAAATTGAGTCTGTAATTTGGTGGCAGTAGTAGTAAATTCATTTTGCCCGGAGGCACCAAGCCTAAAAGGGGTCCAATACACTATGTGTCCTACATTGCATACACTGTGGTCATGGTCTCATGTCGAGAGGAAAAGCTGTATCAGCTGCAAAAAACCCTCTAGCCCATACGCTATATCTTGAACATTCCCTCCTTGTTGTTGTAGTTATATTCTTCTCAAAAGCAATAGCACATCCCTCTTGGACCAGATTCTTCGCGTGTTCATTCTCGGTGTAGTTCCCTGAACCTCTTCTCCTAGTAGCGATGTACCAAGAGTACTTCTCAAAATAGCGCTTGAAGTAGCTGAATGCCTCGCTGGCGACAACTTCAGATAGCAAACCAAGGACTAGCGAATCGAAACGTGCTCGAACAGGTAGGGCTGACTTTCCACGAGGAACAGTCTGTAGCGTACTATGGTTGACCTCGGTGAATTTGTTAGTACAGTGGGCCTCACAGGGATTCGATTCTTTGGTGGTCAGGAAGAACCCTGCAGCACGCAGTAGGTTAGCCCAACTGAGTCATAATTTGCGAAGTTATGTTACGTTTAAACTAATGATTATGATTATGGGAATAGGTAAAATAATCATTTGGCCTGCGCTAGTCCTGGAGGTTTTTTGGGCCCGTGCGCTTATCTAAAACAGTTGTCACCTCATGGAACAGCAGTTGTCACTTGAGGTGTATAAATGTGGCGTCTATATTAGTCAGCTTTTCTTACTGCCTTCCTAGTATAGATACGAGTATACGTGTAATTACAGGTTGCTAATCCTGTAGACATATTTCTCAGGTAGGGGTGAACCCCATAATCATATAACATGGGGATCAGGTTGCGCCAAGTCCGCGTGCTGTCCGCGTTATCTGGCAGGCCGCGACATTTGGGGGTTTACTTGGGGTTTGCTACCTAGTGAATGAAAGTTTTTTGTTAGTTATTTAGCTACTATAGGTGTATTTTTATGCTGCTGTATTCATTCCAACATCTGCGCCTCAAGATAGAGCACTCATGTATACTCCGTAGTGTATTTGACAATGTTTATTTTTGATCGAATTGATATTGACTAATCACTGCCTCAACTCACTCAGGACCCGTGAGCAGCGCTAGCACAGAAACCCTGTAGAATACAGTGGAGATGAGTGGCGGGATGAGTAAATAAGTCTCACACACTCGTATTATCATTGCAACCCAAAATGGAGGATAAAATGACTCGTGAGGTACCCAGACAGATATGCTATAGTCAGGGGGGTATCCAGTGTAATACTCACTTTCCCTTCCTGGATTTTGGCGGGTCTCTCAGCCGTACAGGCTGGTTGTTGAACCAACTAATGCATCTGCGGAGACTAACACGGAGACGAATAATACTCTAAGGCACTGCTGGGTTGCGTGATCTTCAGCTCCAAAACCGGAAATACGAAAGGTCGATGATCGTATCTGATTACGTTGGAGCAATTCCGTATTGGTATTTGGCAATGAAGGCAGATCGATCTGGGTGTCTGGGTGGAAAATTCCCATCCGACGGTCTTGGTTGAATATCTCGACTACCTGCTCGCGGAAGCTATCATGTTGAGCCAAGCAGCTGAGATTCTCCTGCCAGTGAACACTCTGCATAACTCTCTCATTGGCGGGATAATATCTAGGGGTGCACACGAATAATAATTAACGAATATTCGTAGTCGAATACGAATAACGTACTACACGGGTCATTGGGCCACCTGCAAGTCCCATACAAAATGGCCTTCTTCAACACCTTGACTTCTCAACAGATTTATATACAAGCCATATCTTAGACTTGGCGAATGATTCCTATATGGATCCCCATCAGAAATATCAATTTGGAAGTGCGCCTCTTCTATAAGTCTTGAGATATTAGAAACTAGCCTAGTTATTAATGTACATTTCATGACAGAGGGGTTCTTAATATTTTTAGAGTTCCTAAATCTAGATATATATTAATACCTATATTATAAGCCATATTCAACTTTTAGATATGGTTTATATGTGAATCTGTTGAGAAATCAAGGTGTTGAAGAAGGCCATTTTGTATGGGACTTAGGTCTCGGAACGCACCTCAAGGAACCGGGACCGAATTGCACCGCACCGCAAGATTGTGCGGTGCAGTTCCGTTTTTTTAGAGCCGCTGGGCGGTTCCATGATTTCTGGAACCGCACCGCTTTGGATGCGATTAGGACCAGCGGTTCTACAGACAGTACAAACAGAGGAATCCTATGATGTGCATAATTTATGTAGGTTCTAGCAGTATTTTTGGGTAATTTGTTTACAACCTGGGTCGAATAGCTAGGAGATACATACTATAGGATGATATATTCAGAGAGTACCGTAATGCAAGGATCAATTAACCAGACAATTCATTTTGACATTCTATACTAAGTTGCTAAAGATTCTCATATACAAAGTCTTCATCTCGCTTCAAACGCTTCGGTTGCTGGCCAGATGAGCGTCTCTGGGTACTACTTGCTGTCACTAGATGCCTATTATAAGGTAAAAGAACTTTATCTTCCTGGTCCCTATCCAGTTCAACCAGTGGCTCTTCCTCCCTTGCTGGTCTTTTGCCAAGCGAATGCTGACTGCGTGCTTAGAAAGCTTGAGGACCTTGAGGTAATGCTAAGGATTTATCCTTACCCTCAGCCTTCTTGCTATCACTGATTGGGTCGAAATCATACTTTGTATTCTGAGCTTCAAGCGCTTGCTAAGCACTCTTTTCCTCCCTAACTCTTTGTATCTCTTGTGTTGTAAGATACTTATTCATGAGGAAAAGTTCTTCCAATTCAAGTTCGAACTTTGTTGTGCACATAAATAATATAAGCTCCTTGATGGTTTGGGGTTTCAATGAGCCTCGGCGGTAGTGACAGATATCATGGGCAGAGTTGAATAATTGTTCAACACCAGAGCCACTAGCAGGATTTGTGAGAATGTCCTGGGCAAGGCTTGCAAGGATAGGGTATTTAGACTGATAATCCTTCTAAAATATTTGTGGGTTCATTAGCTGAGTGCCTATACAGACGGAGGTTAGTAGGCAAGATTTAAGAGAATGGGAAGTATAGCTTACTGCTCCCGAGATAACGTGATATCTCGTCATGGGCGGATGTTTGTGGCTGTAGAGATATAGCTAATGTTATGAGTATATCAATATCAGATATTCCACTAGTCAATATCTGGCCTGTTGGTGTTGACTGAATCTCTGAATAGTGTTTCTCATAGGGCATAATATACTCCTCAAGACTCCTGCGGTATCGGACACGCCACTCTGGCTCCTACTTAGAGGTAGAAAAGAATTCTAGCTTATTTTGTGGGGCCAAGATTGTTCTGATAGCATAGAGGTCACCACCAACATAATCAGTCATTCTGTAATATTTAGAAAGCTTGTCTCTTGCCGAGCTCAGAGCAGCCAACTTTCTTCCGCGTGAGCTGTGCTGTACACTTCTCAAGATATGTAAAGAGATAGTTATAAATGGCAAAGACACTATGAATAGTGACTTCTTTTGTCTGGGAGAGAGATGTTGTAAAGGTGAAAAATGGCCTTGTTATTAATAGAAGATAGTTAATCTGCCGCCATTCCTCCAAGATTGGGTTGGCTATATTCAGAGCAGTACTCATCAAAGGTAGACTGTAGCTTCCTAGCCCGGTGGAGCATCAGGAATGTTGAATTCTAGCGTGTGCAAATGTCTTGAATTGGGACAAGCTTTTGTTCTTTGCTCTAAAGATCAAGAAAATTATCATGGCGTTGAGGGCTTCGGTTGATGAAGATTGCAAGCCGTCAAATCTATAAACTTATAAGTGATTGGAAAAGTATGTAATATAGGGATCTTACCTTCTCAAGGGTTTGAATAATCTCCTGATTCTCTGCCTAGGCGCTTTTATCTCTTTCAGTCCATTCCATCTCCTCTCTATAATTTCTTGGGTTTACTTCTATCCAACCAAGAAGCTCGTTCAAGCTCAGTTGAATTACATGGGCTATATATGGTATCTGATTTGGTATTTCAAGTGATTGGAGGGATTTGCTGAGTGAATCTATTAATATTGAGTTGTTAGCTGCATTGTCTGTTGTGACTGTTAAGATCCGAGTTTCAACCTGATGTTCTTCAAGTACTTGTTGAAGAACTGTACTCAAATAAGCCCCAGTATGCGAACTGGAAAGTGGTTCAAAGCCAAGTAAGATCTCGCGGTAATTCCAATCTATATCCAGAAAGTAGCCTGTCACAGCCATAAAAGACTGGCGAAATAGAGATGTCCAATAATCTAGTGCAATAGAAAGCTTTACGCCTTGTGGTAGCTTCTGAAGAAGAGATTTCTGTTGTTCTTGAACCAATTATTGAAGATGATTTTGGATGGTCTTTGCACAAGGTAATATAGGCAGAGAAGAAGCATGTTGCGCTATTTCGATAAGTGCATGAAACTGAGGATGCTCAACAAGCTGGAAAGGTAGCCGTGAAGTGGTAATAAAGGTCACTAGTCTCTCCATCTAAGCTTTTGCGGTGTAGGGCGTTTTCTGAGGAGCACTATGCATCTAGGTAGGATTAGTAGAGATCTAAGGACCATAAAAACGAAATATTGAGATCACACTTAACATACCTCATCTTGTATGAGCCTTTTAATATCCTTTAAGGAGGTACCGATTTCTGACAATTGACCCCTGATAAGTAGTGTTTATTTATAGATGATGTTCCACGGTGGCGGTCTGCAGGGTGGCTCAGGATATGGTTGCACACTTTATATATAACCTTTGGAGACCCATCTTGGATCACAGTAACCTGGTGGAAGTACTGCCAACATTCCGACTGGTGCTTACCCTCGAAAATATTCTGTTTTGTCTGACTCCTATATTCTATTCTGAGCCACTAGGTGACAAAGTCATTATTCACCATCTCTGTCCAAAGGACGTAAATCTTCTTATTTTGAGGGCCAACGTGTTCGAGTGTCTCCGGAAGAGGAAGTAGGGATATGGGCTGAGTAAAGCTGAATTAATATGTACAAGTCGAGTCGGGTGTAAACGGCTGTAGACCATCGGACGGAAGTAACGAGATACTAGTATCATTAGAAATACCACGGGAAGGGGAGTAATTGTTAGAGAACTGGGTGCATTAGCTGTGCGATATTGTGATTAATAGAGCTAGAATAAGAAGATGGTAGTATTAGAAACATACCAATAGGAAATCTTTAAGAACAGGATCATTTATTGTCCTAGGGAGGATTCATGGAATTAGGGGCATGTGGCTTTAAGAAAAAAAGCTACATGAAGTTATGATAGATCTATTCTAACTTGGATAGTGATTGGATAGTAAGCCCCACGATACTGCCGCAGGGTTCGATCAGGTTCGAACCGCAAAGAGCCGGAACGATTTGCGAAGAGAGCCGCCTTTTACATTTGAAGCCTCTCAAGTCTATCAACTGTATATTCAAGGTCACTACAATAGAGAGGCAAGCATGGTCTGGTTTAATTATGGGACATATATCCACATTCGGCAAGTAGCCTTGCTATCAAAAAACTTCATAATATGTTTATATCAGTAGTCAAATATGGTTTTTTTTTCAAGAAGTGTTGATGAAGTTGGTGATATAGAGTTTATATAAATGTTATATCTTCCACGTTATATACGACACCGTCGACACGAATTAACCTCATAGCCTTGAATCATCAACAAAATACTATTAGAAATTATCAGCACTACTTATAAACATTATCTCTGATTTTATAGAATCTATCTGTAAGCAAAAGAAAGAGCTTTAAATCCCAGGGTCGTCTAGGATTCGGCACGGAGCTATGTCGTCGAGATGAGGATATCTAGGCTGTCTAGCCGGAGCCACATGCGAGCGCCTATTGAATCAGAGCATATCTTAAATTAGAGTGTGGATTCAATCAGAGACTTGGATTTTGGTGGAATTTGACAATGTGAATGTAGAGAGATATGAGTACAGACTTACAGGCTGTGCCTGTTACAAGACAACGTTTATTTACGGTAAAAACGTAGAATGAGTCAGCATTTTATGCATCCTAAAAAGAAAACACTTGGCAGAATAATGCATATGCGGTTCTATGTGGTTCAAACCGCGTTTGGACTGCACGGTTCTACGGTGCGGTGCGGTTCAAAAGTCCCGTAACCTCAGAACCGCACCATTCCGAGGCCTAATGGGACTTGCAGGTGGCCCAATGACCCGTGTAGTACGTTAAGTTACAGAATGTTCGTAATTATTCGTAATATTAGTATCACGTGCCATCTCAAATAGACCACACGCTGCGCGTGTGGTCGCGGGCTTGGCGGCACGGGTATATTTATACATGTCTCGCAGCAACACGAGATGCCTCATCATATCATCCCTGTATTTAATGAGTGTCTTCGTAGGCCCAGTAAGTCCCTTCCACTATTGAACAGACTTTCTACTGACACCCCAGAAGCTGATATGGGTAAATAATCTCTTGCAGCAGCCGCCATTCGTGGGTATTCATCACTGTGTCCTCCATGATCCGGAGTCTAGATAATGCGGATTGTGGGCCTATATCTTTGTTCTCTTACATTAGATTATAAGCCGCCACTGCAATTTTATGATTGCCAGCTTTCAACATGAAGAGTATATCACTGATAATTAGATTTAGTATATGTGCTATACAGCGCATATAGCTATCCAGTCCTTGAAATCTTGGAATTTTTCTTTCGCTATTGGCAGAAGAAACCATACTATCAAGCTTCTCTTTAAGATTGTAATATAACTCTGACATTAAAGTCTCGTTATTAGCAGCATTGTCTGCTATAATCGTGAACACTTTATGTTCAATGTTAAGCTCTTCCAAGATCGTCTGAAGTATTTCTGCCATGTTCTCCCCACTGTGAATGCCAGTGAACTCTGTGAAGTTAAGAACTCTCTCTTGGTACTGAAAGTCAGCTGTCAACCAATAGCTGATAACTGTGAATATAACTTTGCAATTCTTGCTAGTCTAAGTATCTAAGGAAAGTGCAATTGTTTGACATGTTTAATCTAGGTCATTAATTAAACATGCTTGATAAAAACCAAATTCTGCATCAATTTAGCGAGTAATTGTTATACGTGATGTAAATAGAAGTGCAATTCCTAGATCCCTAAAGATATTTTGGAATGTTGATGATTTAATGTGTAATAGGAGGTTAATCCGATGGTTAGGCAGGAGGAATTATCAATATGGCAGAAGGTCATTTGTGTGTTCAATCTTCATCGACAAAGGTACTGTTGCTAACATACAGAGACTGAAGCTTGAACGAGGAAAACTACTCTCATTCCAGCAAACCTCCTTCTTATGCATACAGGAGTCGTTGGCAGGAGATCTCATGTTGTACCCCTACTTGGGGGTGGCTTGTCACAGATATCATGTTGTACTGTTTCAGTACTGTTACATAATGTGACGGCCAAGCATGAGGCTATTCAGAAATGTGTACGGTTCGTAGAACCGCTGGTTGGTCGCGGGTAGGGTTAGCTATGAGGGTTGTTCCTGGTCACGTGAGCACGCCACGTTGTTGGATATCTGATACGCTAATCCCATTCTGGACGACCTTACTAATCGGTGAATCCCCGGAAAAACACAATTGCCGATCCCAGGTTTGGCACAATATCGACAGCCCTACTTTTGGATTCAGGATTGCTATTTTGCCACTATATTGTGTATATAAAGAGGATCAAGATGCGTAGCTAGCTGGGTTTTTAGAGAGTGTGCAAATCAGAGTCAATTTATTCCTCACCCAGATTGTACGCTCCTATCAGAGCCTAACCCCGTTCGGACTAGTACCAAAAGATTCCAATACACGTAAAGGGCATCCAGGGATAGCCTCACGTTCATGTTTTCTCCTTTCCTCTCCATGCTTAGTTTTCTCGTGTTTAGCTTCCAATATTATTATGTTGATTGAGCCCTTACACATAATGGCATTAAATGCCATATTCTCTGCGACTATCCATTGCACTAGATTTTGTTCTAAGAGCTTTGCTGCCTGATTCTCTGCTTATCTCTGAAAGGAACTAACAACAGTTAATTATTTTATACTGGAGTTGTTGTCTTCTTGACTATTTCCAGTTCCGCTTGAAAAGATGCTATGTTTATTAAGATGAGATCGTATATTTGATGTTGAGGTTACTCTTGTAGAATCGGTCGTCTTCTAACCATATCGAGTGCAATATATTTCACGATCTTCAATTGGGCCTTTACCTCTCTTTGGCCACCAAAGATTTCCAGGGAGAGATATAATATCAAACTCTGCCTATAATGACTGGTTCTGCAGCCTCTTCTGTGAGCGCTTGGGGTCGTAAAAGATGCTGGATGTCTCAAGTTCGATATTGCTTAACACTTCCTGCTGGGAAATATCTGCTGGTGGAGTCTAGGCTTTTATTAATTGACTTGCAGAGTTGTTAGGAGTAATAAGCTCAATGCTATTATCTAGTTGAATTAGACGAGATTTCTTGGTAATGCGATCTACCAGAGCCACTTCCTCATCACCACCATTATTAAGAGGATGATAATCAATTCTCTGGGAGCGCTGAGGATGCTTGCCTAAAGATGCAGAAGATTTCTCCATAATGTGGAAAGAGAAATAGCTGAAGTGAGTATGTTCAAAGAAAGATAATAGAATGATAAAAAGTAAACACGCGTAGATGAAACGACGCGATATGTTATTACCTAAATAGGATTGGCGGTATTTTACTAACTATACGAATAATTACGAATCGAATACGAATAATAACCTCGAGATTCGTAGTCGAATACGAATAATGTATCATATATACATATCGAATACGAATTAGCAAAATCCTTATTCGTGTGCACCCCTAATAATATCTCCTCTGGGGAGTCGGTTCTGCGAGCTTCGCCAAGATCGCTTTATTTTCCATCTGCAGTTGAACGAAAGAACGCATCGATGCGGAGCGAAGGATAGATAGAGACTGTTCAGTTCCCATTTTCTAAGTGAGGCCGTCGGGAACACAGAAAGAAGTAACACAACAACAGCTTGCTTTGCAGACTTCCGTTGTCGACCAGACGACCTAGTTGGCTATCCACAGAATATGCATGGAGATTAGCGACAGCTTGCCAGCCGATCTCGACCGCAACATGATCTGATTTCTTTTTCCATATCACGTTGCCCTCTGGAACAAGAACTACACGAGCATGGCTATTCACCTGGAGCATAATGAGTTTGTTGCGTAGGCCAACAAGAGTCTCTAGTGACTGGTCAGCATCAATCACCATATCGGGGTACTGGTGAGATCGAATGGAAGAGTGTCCCAATTGAAGGGTGAATCCAATCCTTAGATAGGGAATCTCAATTTCTAATACGGAAGACAAAACGTCGAGCTTGCAGTGCAATTTGGAGGCCCTTTCAATCGGATTTAAGATTGTAGATATCAATTTCGCTGTTTCGCTTCTCAAGCTGACCAACATGATGCCATCTTTCACAAGACACCAACCACGTTGTGTACATCTCTTCAATTTCCAGTGCGAGTCAGACAGCCACCAGGGTTCTTTGGCAGGGCGAAATTCTAGGTATCCGCGATCTAAGTTATACCAATGAGCATAGTTCTCCACGAAGCGATAAGACAAAGACTCCCATCGAAAAACTAGAAGTGGAATCAGGCAGTTGGATGTCATGTAGATAATGTTCTTCCTGTCGTGAATTATCATGCAGCATTGGAAGAAAATCGTGGCTTCCGATGTCCTTTTAAACATACAAGCAAGAGAAGGCCTCTCCGCGTCAAACATACATACACGAATTAATGCTACATGAACACTCTGAGCCATCAAATTGGTTCGATGCTGCTGTTCAGTTGTATTATCTGCCTTCTCTCTTACAATGGCAACCTAACGGAAGGCGACAGCACGAAGGGCTAATAGATGGTTAAGCACAGATCCTGGATTCCTCTAGAGGCGGAAAGAGCTAACACTCTCTAAGTAAGAAATATCAGTGCGCAAAGCTCCTGTACAGACTCCCAGTTCTCTTTGATTCGATCTGCTGAATTTTTGATTTCGGCCAGCAGTGCGGCGACAAATCGATCATCTTTGAGAATGGTATGTCCAGTTCTCAAAATAGAACCCCCAGTCGGGCCAGCCTGATTGATAATCTGTAGAAGGAAGATGCAAGTTTGTACCTTTTTAAAAATGACGGATGGTATGGCTAACTGGCGTAAGATATATTTCCATTGTATATGAATACCAAGTGGCATCATACACAGTGCCCTGTACTCTTCGAGTTTCATATCTTCTGGGTAGGCATGCAGCGAAGCGATGACTGTATTGGGTGGTGGTCCATCACTTCTATTTGCCGGTTGGAGTAGAAACTGCTGTAGCAATGAGCTTAATTGGGGTAACTGATAGGTGCACGGAATTACGGTCATCTCATTCGTAGTTTGAAAATCCACGACGAAACAACAGGCCGTCTCATCGTAATACTGGAAATGCATTCTATTGTCAAGACACACATTATTTCTAGTAACATTGATGATCTTCCTGTCTCGCCTATGTGTCCCAAGGTGAGGTTTATTCTGTAACAGCAGGTTAATTCTTCGAGCACCTTTGATGGGCGTAAAAAAGGGTGAAAGGCCACTGTAGGATTGGGGCCGATATGCAGCTCTTAGATGCTCTTTGACAGAATAGTCAACATGCAGAACGTCAAAGAAAAAATATGATAGTGTCACGCTACCAGGCGAACGGTGGAGGTTTATTCAACTCAAATACGGTGGATTTTGCGTGGAGATGGTTGGAGGACAAAGACCATTCGTGAACCTCAATGCTGATCGACTCCGCCTGCTTCTCATAGACACACTTTCTACATGAGGGGCTGTGGCGAGACTCATGAATATTAAAATGCATATCAATAATATAATCATTGTATGTGCATCCCATCCCACTGAATAGAGCATATAAATCATGGTACTCCTGTTGCTTGCGCTCAAGCTCTAAATGTTTTGCTACTCTTTCGCGTCTGGCGCGCTCTTCGACTGCTGCCAGTAAGTTCTGATGTTCCTGGGACTGTTTAAAGAACCTAACTGGAAAATAAGAGGAGGTGCCGATATCATTGAAAATGCCGGACCCGTAATATCGTACGCGAGATTGACGTTGTTTCATATAAACCTCTGCCTGGGCCAGTCGATCCATCTGTGATTGATGGGGCAACACTAGGGATTCAAATATGTTCATCGAGATACAGGCGTTATACTCTTTTAGCGTCGGATGGAGTTTATCAATACCTTCCAGCCATTAATCTAGACTAGGCAATAAACAATAAATGTCCTTCCTAAAGTCTAAACTTTTCAAGCGGTGCAGATCAATTTTGAGCCTGTTTTGGAACATAATATTGTTCCAAGCTCGTTGGATGGCGTTATTGGCACTTTTAAGGGTATCTTGAACAGCTGGGAACCAGGCAGGAGCATCGGCCAGGTCAAGCTTCCGCGGTCGATGAGCGATTTTAGCCGTCATAATGTAGCTTTGCTCCGTAGGTCTTTTCAGAGCACTCCTTGAGAATCATACTCATGTAATATACCATGAAGTGCTTATAAAAATCTTCCGTTACCCATAATTTCGCACGAAGTCTTTGGCTAATTAGTTGAAGGACTACCTGGATCAGAAGCCACAGAGGGGATCGTCGCCAGGGCATTTTGCTATCGAGCCACAGCACTTCTTCGCGGGTATCCTTGTG
Organism: Talaromyces stipitatus ATCC 10500; assembly: GCF_000003125.1. Lineage (NCBI taxonomy): Eukaryota > Fungi > Ascomycota > Eurotiomycetes > Eurotiales > Trichocomaceae > Talaromyces > Talaromyces stipitatus. Next base: position 2,155,021 of record NW_002990116.1, read on the forward strand.
GATTTATGAACTCTTAACAACAGTGCACCGAGGCCGCAGAAACGTAGTGAAAAGTTCAGTCATCATAGCTAGGTTGGTTGTATCCCTCTCTTCGTCATGCAATTGGCCAGCCCTTTTTACCTTAGGTTTGGTTCTGGCGACAGACTGGTGGCTCATTCTAGCGAGAGTCTGCGCAATAGTATGCTGCAGGCCTGGTTCTTTGAATGTGTCCCGATTCAACGCAAAAGTTGGGCCAGGGAATTGATGCTGTAGGCGACCCACAGTGGTATTGACTGACTCATTACGAGGCGATAACTCAAACGCCTCCACTTGTATCGTAGTCTTGCTCTTAGTCAATAGAACTGCGGCATTCTGACTTCGAATATGAATAGACAAGAACCCGAAGCTGAGCCTGGGCCCTGCTCCATGCTCTTCCTCGCAAAGCCCTATATTTGGCTCATCCTTTCAGGCTATTTGCGACCTCTTGTTTGTTCTAGCCAATTTTCCTAAAGGCGTCATCCTCAGTTGGTAGCCCTTCACTATCATAAATGGTGATAATCCCACCTGATGAGCCCCGCCGCGGCGAAGTCGATAATTGGCAGCCACTTAGAGCAAATGTCTTGAAAATGGCTTAACGTCCGGTTTCAATCTCTAAGATAGATACCGATTAGCTATTTCATCTGATTACCAGTTTGAGCATGATCTATTGTGTTTATTTCTTTGGGGGAAATAATATAACTTGTACTAGTCTATTACCCAGGTCTATAAAGACTAAGAAGGAAAGTATTCAATGGCCCTTACTTCCCCGTGCATATGCATGTGTGACGAATCGTCACCAACTGCAGTCACTGAGTCACATGCTATATCAAAAATCAATGTGCTTCAAAAAAAGTTGACGTACAGAGCGGTCTACAATCAAGTTCTCACTGGATTCCATATGTTAGATGCAATGCTTCATGAATATTTCAATCAGGTATTCAAGCGATGAACTGCAGCAGCATGATTCTGCCAATGCATCGAGTCTATATATTCCTTTCCATCAGCGTAGAAGTTACAAATTTGATCGTTCAAATGCTTGGGCCGAAAATATCTGAGAAGACTCTGATGCTGAGAGAACTTCTTGCCGCATTAAAAGCAAATTAAGGGTTTCTTAGCGGTCTTGATGTGCTTCTGATCTTGCTCATGTTTTTTCTTCGCAATAAACAGCTTGTCATTCCCCATGTTGTTAAACCTTTTAACTGCTTTCTTATGCGTATCGTCATTACTTGCATTTCGCTTTCGCTTCTGTCGGCCTCGAAGAGGGCCGCCTTCCTAGAAATCACAGTACAATACAATGACTTCTACACTTACATTGCGACGCGGCCATTCTCCTTCAAGTGTCCATACGGTCGGAACAGTCGTCAGCCCTTTCATAGGTCTGACCTGCTGAAGAGGCATGTCATCGTGTGGCAGGTCTTCTTTAGCCGCATCATCTTCCTGTAAGATTGTGTCGTCGAGCTGCCCATTAATATCGATAACTGCTTGTTTTGGTCCAAACTTGCGCCGAACCTAAGCTAAACGCTTGTATCTGAATCTTTGACGAGTATTGAGAACCCGGCTCTGTGCTTAAGCGAGCTCTGAGACAAGCTCGGTGACTTGATTCCGCTCATAGTTATCCTGCAAGAGTTCTAGCTCACTGATGGCCTCTTGAAACTTTGGTTCACCCTTCACAAAAGCCCTTTCTATGTCGTCCAGAAACCGCGGGCGGCATTTATCTTTATTTCGATTGAAGCTATTCAGAGCCCGATCCCAATGCTGATCTGCTTCTAGACCAAAGATTACTTGTTGCATCTGAGTATGATTTCATGGGCGATAATGTTTGAGAAAGGTTGAAGTGTCCGTATGATTCATAATGAGATTACGCTCAGGGTCGCTAACCCATCCTGGCACTTCATGTCAGAAAGCACGGTATCTCGAATTTCAAGCAGAACGACTTACCAGTTTTGTCTAGCAATTTCCCCGTGCCATATCGAAATTGATGATAAAAGAAGACATTTAAGAGACCCATGATGAATGAGATAGATTTGATGGTTCCGTAGAAAACACCATCAGTCATGGGTTGATCACGTATAACACGAGGCTCGCCATCATTCTGTTGAGATATCAAGGTGTTGAAGGCCATTTTGTACGGGGCTTGCAGGTGTCCGGATGACCCGTGGAGTACGTTACATAAGCTTATTCTCTTAGGATTCATTAGTAGATGACTTCAGATTGCTCTAATCTTCGTTTCAATTCCATACTCAATGTGAACCGGACGAAGCGCTTCCCACTAATCGGCTCCACTCTGACTATGTACTATACGAAGGACAATCAGAGGGTTCTGATATTTATCCTGGATATCGGCAAAGCTGGCACATATTTCAAGAAGGAGGGAATGACTTGGAGAAGTCCAAATGTCAACAGTAAGATGGATGTTCGTCTTTGCCGATTGAAGTACTTTTCGCATAGTATCCCGGCTTTGGATGAAGTGTTCAGCAATCCACTCTGTCATTATTGAATCATAAATAGGAATAAACGAGGGCGATTCTCGATTCAGTGCTTTAACGAAAGCATGAGACTCTGGCCATTCTACGCAGGAGAATGGAAGACGTTGTATGATAATAAGATTTAAAAGTGTCTATTTTACGGCATCCTATTGTATCGTCCACCTTAGTATTTCACCCTCAAGACCCTGAACTTCTGCCTTTATTAAAAGCTTTCCATATAGGTTGTGAACCGACATCTCCCCAAGATCTCTTACTGTCGTACAAATGCTGTTCTCCTCCAGACTCCATTAAGTCCCATGGTATCTCCGTAGATAACGTTGCAGCCCTTGGGTTGATACATGGTGTCCCTTTTCATCTTGCGGAGGGCAATACTTACAGAAATACTGTTTTTGGTTCGGATCTTTTTCTCTCTCGTTGCGGTACGACAATGCTTGTGGATTGAAGAGGATAGTCTCGGGATTGGTGTAGAACGACTCGTTGAGATAGAGTGCGTATCAACTTCGATGTTAACGGCGCTCAAAAGAGAAGAAGATGTATTCAGTTTAAGAAAATCATTGTCATTCAGTGTTTCACTATGGTTGGCCATAATGGTTTTGTTTCTCAACTTCTCTCTCCGTAAGGATTCTGAGGAATAATTGCCAAGCCGCGAGTCTGCAGTGGATTCTTACGCTGACGCACGAGCCACTCCGTTCTGATTTGCGCTTTATCGACACCTTAAATTACAGGCTGCAACTTCTGAAATTTGTTTATACCTTATGACTACGGGACTGGTCGAATTTGTCTTTGATCTTTCAGATTGCATTCATGAAATGGTTGGCTACTCACCCTGAAAACCAGAGGCCCCTTTTCGATGCAAAACGCCTTCGCTACTTATCCCTCGGCATAGCCAATTGTCCTTCATTTTAGAAGATGGGTTATACCAATTCCTAGATTTTGAAAACCCTCCTGACAAACCTTTAACCCGGCAAGTTCCGTCGCAAAACGCAGTTTGCGTTCTTGATCCCAGTCATCTTCGTGGCATAGAATACCGAAGAGCATACCAGCAAGAAATGTGTCCCCAGCACCTATAGAGCTGTATATGTGTTACTAATCTCTTCTTCAAACAGATGGTATACCACTCACTCCACGATTTTGGTTTCTTGGACCTCTAATGCAGGCACCGTTATGTAGATGTTGTCAGGCTTTGTTAACAACGAAGCGCCGTCCTTGCCCCATGTACAGCATAGATATTTCCTATATGCGTATGAGTTAGACCCAATCGATGACGGAGTAACACTTAGTTCTATCGTACGCTTTTGTGGCGACATGAGTCTGTGCCTCCAGACATTCCTTCATGGATGTATAGCCACTTCCCTGGGCCCAGCCTTTGGCGTAGAAAACGATATCTGCCTCAGCTACGAGTTTCTCAAGTCCTCTGCGGCGTGGGTTCTCGACCTCAACGCTAATGACTGCGGAAGGATATTTATGCCGTATGTGTAATATGCATTGCAGATTCGCTTCTGGCATTGTTCCCTGTATGCGGATCTATGAGACATGATAACGGGCAGAATCTACAGCAAGCCATACCTCAAAATGAAAGTAGGTCTTTTCCATGTAACCAAGCTTTTCAACTGAAGATGAAAACTCATCAAGAGTCATCTCTGGCAGTCCATTGTAGCTCACGATCGTTCTGCTTCCTGTTCTTTGGCTACTGATTACGTAGGCTGAAGCCGGTTCATCCGAGTCATGGCGATAGATACAAGCATCACAGTTGACATTCGGCCCCAGCGATTGTCTTATAAATCGTGAACTTGCTGATTCAATTGCTGGGAGTACTGATATGAGATTTAATGGCAGCTTCGACTGGGCAACGTCTATTAGTTGCTGTATCACTTCGAGAGAATTGGGGCAATTTCCTCCTCTCCGCCGATACACACTAGAAGCCCGCATCTTTTCGTCCTCCCCAGGATAGTGATCCACACTGAAGGCCATTTTATTGATGTCAGCACGATGTTCCGCCCATGATAATCAGAGAGAGTGCTGGTCACCATGCCTTAAGATCGTATCGACGAAACACACACCAACCATAATTAGGCGTGTCATTGTGAAGAGTCTGCGTCGCTATACAGGCGTATATCAGCAGCGTATCTCCGAGTTGACGACCTATAATTCTCTTCAATAATATACGCGCTTATCGAATATCCCTTGTGTGCGGAGACGTAAATTGTGTGTAAATTGTGGCGGCACAGCCGAAGCTAACTCCGCCGTCGCCAACCCTTATCAAGAGCTGAACTTTGCATATTCGAAATTGGCTCAGATATTATTTATCATATCAACTATCGCAGAGAAACAATATAAGAAGTGAGTCAAAACATTGCTAAGCAGCAGTTAATAATAAGTATACACAGCACCCAAAGGAGAAGTGTCTACCGACATGGCGGAATTCCGGCGTTATCTCCGAGCGCTTGCCCTTTTCAGGACTAGGCTGAGGATACTGCGTCATTACTAATTGGTCAACTTTATTGGCCGTCTTTTCTGAGCTGCTTTCATAATCTCCAACTTCATGACGGAAGAATCTGTTTTCGTATCCGACTATATCAACCACTAACAAAGGTTCGCTGCATCGCTTTTTGCTTTCCGGGATTACCTTTAATTCTCTGATTCTCTCTAGGTAGCCTGTTGGAGTGTACTCTTTTCATCGGGTATACTCTGCTGCCGACGGAAAATGATCGATGGGACGCAGCTCGCCATAGGCAGCGACGGCGGTTCTACAGTCCCCTTCTACACCGCTGCTAATCCGCTACATGCTTCAGCAACCTCACGTCCCCCATTTTGTCGCGATAGCGAAGGATGGGGTCCTATAAACTCGGACATTACTGACCTGACGCCATGCTTCGTTGACGTCCCGATCTCCATCACCGCCATCTGGGGTGTGGTGATGGGCGCGGGAGCTCTATGGTTCTTGCTTAAAAGACGCGAGCCGCAGCACGTCCCAAAGAATTGGCATTTTTATGCTAAGTTGGTAAGCATTATGCTCCCTATTACTCCTTACCTAATGTTATGCGACAAAACGAAAGTTACAAGGCCTAACGATAAAACCTATAGGTTGTTCTGTCGCTTTTAATGGCATTGACGGCCGCTGAGGCATCTCTCCAATTGGACTCGAACCCACGACTTTACATCGGCGACTTTCGATTCTGGGCGAATATTTTGACTTTAGCTTCGCTCGCTGTGATTTTCGCCGTTCAATATCATGAGCACTGGCGTAGTAGGCAACCGAACGGCGTGGTTCTCTTCTATTGGGTGTTCTTCATCATAGCCCGTGGTATCAAGCTACGGTCTCTCGTTGCCCGTGCAGTATTCAGCGATAATCCTCCATACTTCATCATATTTACTATCGGCCTCGGTTTCGCCGTCGTCGAGTTTGTTCTGGAATACCTCGTCCCGAAGAAGCAGAGTGCGTACGATACTTTGGGCAAGGAAGACGAGTGCCCGTTCGAGTATGCTGATATCTTCTCCGTTCTTACTTTCGGTTGGATGACACCAATGATGAAGTACGGTTACAAGAATTTCCTAACTCAGGACGATATGTGGAATCTGCGAGACCGAGATACCACCAAGACAACAGCTGCTCATCTGGAAGATTCATGGGGCATCGAGCTGGAGAAGAAATCACCTTCTTTGTGGATTGCACTTTTCCGGGCATTCGGAGGTCCCTATGTCCGAGGCGCCATTATCAAATGTGGCAGTGACGTTCTTGCTTTCGTGCAACCGCAATTGTTACGTTACTTGATAAGCTTCATAGACTCCTATCGTACTCCTCAGCCGCAGCCTGTTGCTCGAGGTGTTGCTATCGCATTGTCCATGTTCGCGGTTTCAGTCTGCCAAACAGCATGTCTGCATCAATACTTCCAGCGAGCCTTCGAAACCGGTATGCGAGTCAAATCCGCTCTTACCGGTCTGATTTACTCCAAAGCACTCAGATTATCGAATGAAGGCCGTTCGTCCAAGACGACTGGAGATATCGTCAATCATATGGCTATTGATCAGCAGCGATTAGTGGACTTGACCCAGTTCGGTACGCAGCTCTGGTCTGCGCCTTTTCAGATTACTCTTTGCATGGTTTCTCTCTACCAACTAGTCGGTAATAGCATGTGGGCTGGTATTGGAGTCATGATTCTCATGATCCCAATCAATGGCATTATTGCTCGAATGATGAAGACTCTTCAGATCGTACAGATGAAGAACAAAGACTCCAGAACACGCCTTATGACTGAGATCCTTAACAACATGAAAAGCATCAAGTTGTACGCTTGGAACAAGGCTTTTATGGCTAAACTTAGCCACATTCGTAATGATCTCGAGTTAAATACTCTTCGGAAGATTGGAGCAACCCAAGCCGTGGCAAACTTTACTTGGTCGTCAACCCCATTTTTGGTATCTTGCACAACTTTTGCAGTTTTTGTGCTCATTGACGAGCGACCTTTGACTACCGATATTGTTTTCCCAGCATTGACTCTATTCAACTTATTGACTTTCCCACTATCAATTTTGCCAATGGTTATTACCTCGATCATAGAAGCTTCGGTGGCTGTTAAACGTCTCACCGACTATCTCACTTCAGACGAACTTCAGGAGGATGCTGTGCTCTTCCAGGAACCAGTTACGCACAATGGCGACGAATCTGTTCGCATCAGGGATGCATCATTTAGTTGGAACAAGTACCAACCTAACAATGTTTTGGAGAATATCAATCTGAGTGCTCGAAAAGGCGAATTGACCTGTGTCGTTGGCCGTGTAGGCGCGGGAAAGTCGTCGCTTCTCCAAGCTATTCTCGGGGATTTGTGGAAGAGCCAAGGTGAAGTCGTTGTTCGTGGCCGAATCGCGTACGTAGCGCAGCAAGCTTGGGTCATGAATGCCAGTGTGAGAGAAAATATCGTTTTCGGTCATCGCTGGGATCCACATTTCTACGAGCTGACAGTGGAAGCCTGTGCCCTGGTTGACGACTTCAAGACCCTTCCTGATGGCGACCAGACCGAGGTTGGTGAGCGGGGTATATCGCTATCGGGAGGACAAAAGGCTCGACTGACGCTTGCTCGAGCTGTCTACGCACGAGCTGACATCTACCTCCTCGATGATGTCCTTTCTGCTGTAGACTCTCACGTTGGCAGACACATTATCAACAGGGTCCTAGGACCAACGGGTATACTTAACGGCAAGACGCGTATTCTCGCCACCAATGCTATTGCTGTGCTGAGAGAGGCAGACTTTATCACTCTTTTGAGAGATCGTACGTTCCTTGAGAAGGGTACATACGAACAGCTTATGGCAATGAAAGGTGAAGTGGCCAATTTGATCCGCACTATATCTACCGAGGACGATGATGGAAATGATTCGGAAGCCAGCAAAAGCGATACTAAAAGCCCTACCAGCTTTGAGTCAACTACCGCTGATGAGTCCGACCTGTCTGAGATCGAAGAAGCGGATGATGGTCTTGGTGCGCTTGCACCTATCAAACCCGGAGGTGTCAGAAGAACCAGTATGGCTACTTTACGACGTGCGAGTACTGCAAGTTGGCATGGCCCACGTAGAGAAACTACAGACGAAGAGAATGGTCTCAAATCCAAACAGACCAAGGAAAAAGCCGAACAAGGCAAAGTCAAATGGAGCGTTTATGGTGAATATGCGAAAGAAAGCAATCTTTATGCAGTCGCTATCTACTTATTCTTCCTTCTTGCTTCGCAGACAGCACAAGTTGCGGGAGGTTTTTGGTTAAAACGATGGTCTGAAGTCAATGAGATCTCTGGGCGAAACCCAGATGTTGGCAAGTACATTGGAGTTTACTTCGCTTTTGGATTGGGTTCATCTGCTCTTGTAGTTTTGCAGACGTTTATCCTTTGGATTTTTTGCTCCATAGAGGTTCGTCGCAACTCTTCGTTGACCATCTCCGTACGGCAGCTTACATATTTGATAGGCATCTCGAAAGTTCCACGAACGCATGGCATACGCTATTTTCCGGTCGCCGATGAGTTTCTTTGAGACTACTCCTTCTGGTCGGATTCTGAACCGATTTTCAAGTGACATATATCGGGTGGATGAGGTACTTGCACGTACTTTCAACATGGTAAGGGCGTTCCGAGACTGTTCATTGATGATGACTGACACTTTATTAGTTATTTGCCAATGCTGCTCGCGCTATGTTCACCATGGGTGTTATCACCTTCGCGTCACCGGCATTCTTGATCGTTATTCTTCCTCTTGGATTTCTTTACATGTCTTATCAACAGTACTACTTGAGAACTTCTCGAGAGCTCAAGAGGTTGGATAGTGTTAGTCGAAGTCCGATTTTTGCCCACTTCCAGGAATCTCTAGGTGGTATCTCCACGATTCGTGCATACAGACAGGCGAAGCGATTTGCTTTGGAGAATGAATGGCGCATGGACGCTAACAACAGAGCTTACTTCCCCTCTATAAGTGCCAACAGATGGCTTGCTGTGCGATTAGAATTCATAGGGTCTATCGTTATCCTAGCTGCCGCCGTATTTTTTATCGTCTCTGTTGCTACAGGTACTGGCTTGACGGCTGGTATGGTGGGTTTGGCCATGTCATATGCTCTACAAATTACGCAGTCCCTCAACTGGATTGTGCGACAGACGGTCGAAGTTGAAACAAATATTGTGTCCGTCGAACGTGTGCTGGAGTACGCCAACCTGCCTAGCGAGGCTCCGGATGTTATATTCAAGAACAGGCCTACCATCGGTTGGCCAGCACATGGTGGCGTGTCATTTGAGGACTACAGCACTCGCTATCGCCCTGGACTCGACCTTGTTCTCAAGAATATCAATCTCGATATTAAGCCTCGGGAGAAGATTGGCGTCGTTGGTCGGACAGGTGCTGGCAAGAGTTCTCTGACCTTGGCGTTGTTCCGTATCATCGAAGCCGCAGAAGGCAAAATCTGGTAAGATTTTTAAACCAGCTGAGATAGCGTTGACTAACTCTGTAGTATCGATGACTTGGACATCTCAACTATCGGTCTTACTGACCTGCGTGGGCGGCTTGCAATCATCCCTCAAGATCCAGCAATGTTCGAAGGGACTGTTCGAGATAATCTAGACCCCCGCCATGTTCATGATGACACTGAATTATGGAGTGTCCTTAGCCATGCTCGACTGAAGGAGCATGTTGCCAGCATGGAGGGTCAACTGGATGCTGTCATTCAAGAAGGAGGTTGGTCTTCACAACACCCTATAAAATCAGCTTTTCTGGACAGTACTGACGTTCTATGTTTGTAGGATCAAATCTCAGTCAGGGACAGCGGCAACTCGTTTCGCTGGCTCGCGCATTGCTGACGCCAAGTAACATCCTAGTCCTAGATGAAGCAACTGTAAGTTTTGCGTTATCGCCATCCAGAAACCTACCCTTGCTGACATGGATATCACAGGCCGCAGTAGATGTTGAAACTGATGCTCTGCTCCAACAGACGTTGCGTAGCAGCATCTTCAAAGACCGCACCATCATTACAATCGCCCATCGAATCAACACCATTATCGATTCTGATCGCATTGTGGTTTTGGATCGGGGTACCGTCGCAGAATTCGATACACCAACCGAGCTTCTCCGGCGGGGTGGCAAGTTCTATGATCTCGTCAAAGAGGCGAATCTTCTAGATAGTGATGCTGTGGCAAGCATGTTAGGGAAGAAATAGGTAGGGCCATAGCTATGTTTCGGGGAACCGGGACGTATCAATGCTCCCGCCAGAGGGTTCCACGTTGAGTTAGGTTAGGAACCGATCGACAAATCTTCGTGTTCGTCCAACTTCTCTTTTCGATCAGCGCACAAGTTAGGGAAGGCGAACCAAGATCATAGGATATATTTCTTCTTGATGGCCAGAAAAATACTACATTATCACGATACAGACCTCGACATTATTGCATAAAGCCCTGTGCCCGGGGGTTACACAGTCCTTCTCATGTGGCCCCTTGTTATTTTATCTCTTCTACTTTATGCAAAAAAAAGAAAAGAATATTTGTGCTATACTACACTGAGTTTGATATACGAAGCAAAAAGAAAAAGGGTCCCCGGATGGATTTTCCGCCTATTTTGACCGGGGTATATCTGAGTCTGGGCCGCATTACTGACTGTCTGTGCGCGCAAGGACTGTCGTGTTCCACGGCTGTGACACGTTCCTCTACACCAATGGGACTTGGATACTTGAAGATATCGACTTCTTGGCTCATGTTGCCTGGATCTTGATTTATAATACATGAATTATTGCTTCGGAGGGTGCTGATCGAATGCTGATTTGGTATAATTAAGGGGTCTTTTTATAACGAGTTTGGGGCGAGTAGCAGATGGGAGAAAAGCAAGAGGGAGTGAAACTGAAAAAAGTATTTGTATATTTCGATGATCTGTAATTAGCAGCGATACTGTAGTACAATTAATAAATGGTTTGTACTCGATTTCCAGGACTGCGACTGTGCTCATTCATAGTTAACTGCTGAATGGTTAGGTAGCTAGGCGGACTTCTCAACAGTCAGCTGTACCTAATGCTTAGGTACCTCTGATATGCTCATCTATAGAGGGATAATGCCTGCTTGCTATACATCTGCGTACACGAATGCAGCCTCATAACTCTGCGAAGGTAGCAATGCACATTCCTTAATTGTGACTTAGGTACTAGGCGCTATCGCATATTTAGCTGGGCACTTCTTTCTTTCGCATTGACCTGCAGCCTGCGCCAAATGTGTTGAAGGATACATAGACAGCATACCGCTACTTTATAAGGCTGTATACCTGTCTGGCGCGGTGACTATCTTCTTGGAGTCTCAGTGTCCGAAAGGAAAGTACTTATGGTAGGTAATCCGAGTACATTACTATCCACCTACCTATATTTCTAAGGTACTTATCTATGTCTAGGCGGCATTTAGTTAGACATGAGTCTACATATGTACTCGACAATCGAAGCACAAACCAGGATTTACCTGGAGTACGTACATATATTTGGCCGTATCGCATATCCAGGTATATCTGCTTACTATCCCGACCAAGGTAGCTCGAAGTCTTTGAAGTCAGAGGCTTGATCTTGCTAACCGTAATGTACACCTGACAGTCCGATAAATAATACGCTTTAGCATGGTGTGCACTGATAATCGAGTTGTACTTAGGTAGGTAGCAGTACGAGAAGCCTGAAGGGTTGAGACTGCGGTGCACCGGTGAGATCCTGTCAAAAGCCGAAGACAGACATTCGGGATTTTAATAGTTGAGAACACTTCCCAAATCAATGCTACGTACTATTTCGTACTAGATCCAAAGGGAGGCACGGTTTGTCGAAGCCGAAAGTTCTCGGTAGTTATGCTTCATGGAACTTTCCGTCCGATCACACTTAGCATCATGGTTCATCAGAAACTTTCTAAATGTCGAAAATAGTTTACCCTCTTGCTCTTTTCGTCGCATGCTACGGAAAGTATGTTAGCCACTTAGATCGGCTTCTGATCTACGAGACTTAGGAAGCTTGGTTCGTGTAACCTGATCTGGATCTTGCATAGTTATATGCGCATTTAGACGCATTCACAACACACACTTGCAGTTCGTCTAGGATTAGCACCTATTACTGTGGCAAGCGGTAGCTAGGATCTGTGATTGAGCAGGTTGCAGGTAGTGGCTAGGTACATTTGTAGGAAGTAGTCGAGCACGATCATCCCTTGCTTCTTGTTTGTGTTTCTGATTATACGTACAAAGAAACTCAATTTTAGCACTGACTACGTGGCTACGTACAATAACCCCAATTTGTAACGGACTATTGGCCCAAGAACCTCGGAAGGACGGAGGTACTAGATAATTTTGCGCATGGCAGGTACAAGCGATATACATTATACAATGACACAATCTCTGCCCCTCCCAAAGAAACTCCAAGAAGAGGCAGTGTAAGGAAAAACCAGCATTAGTGGCCTTTAGATAGGTCTGTGGACATCGAACCGAAAATGGTGAGAGAATAGGGCTAGACTCATTGATGATCTTTGAGGATTTTCATATCCGGCTGAATCCATCCTCTACTCCTATCGTATGGATCGTTTGTGTGGCAAATCTGAGACGAGCATATGGTAGTTATGAGAAAACTCTTTTTCCAACCGGTGGATCTTACGGAGAAGCGTGGATGCCATGCGGTTGGAAAGTATGTATGTATATACGGAGTAAGTTAGATTCGCCTACTTGCATACGTAGCTACATAACCAGCCACAGTTCGATCAGGGTTGAGATTGCGTATCGAGATGCTATATTTGAACTCTAATACTTAACTTGCTCCATATGCTTTTCCGCTTTGATCTGTTTATAGAAGGAGACCGGGATCATGGGAGACGCCCAACTTTTAGGGCAGATTGGCACTCTTCCGAGGCACCAAGCAAGCTATATCCCCAAAACCCTAAGTCATTAGACGCTAATCAAATATCTTAAGCCACAATTGATTTTTGTTTAGAGGACTAATGCCCCCACGAACCAACACTAAAATCACCTACTAAGGGGCCGGGGCCCCCAGTCATGGTCGTTCAGCACTTACTTATTAGTTAGTACGTACTGCATACATTACGAGGTATGTAGCATCACAGGCAAAAATGAGCGCAGAGTTCTACGCCGAGAGTCCCGATTACTACGACTAAGAGCAGTCTCAGTCTGCGAACTCGCTTACCAATTAAAGCACCGCGGTGATGAGAAGCATGATTGGTCGCGCACGTAGCAGGTCACGCACATGGCATAATCACTTCAACTTTGCTTATTTTGCTCCGTCGTCTAAGGAAAGAGCTGAGGGATTCCAGGTATATACGTTGTTGGATGTTACCGAGTAGCATTATTTTATTATGCATTTACATGCATATTTGCTGTATTGCATCTGTCTGATGTTCCTTAGTAGTACTGCCATATTTGGACAAACGTCCGATGCCCCGCCAGCTTTAGCATGTTAATCAGCTTGTCGATATAATGATTTTCAAGGTTATATGCGTAGGTACTACGTAGGTATATGGCTATCTCTGTTGTTCGGTACCTAAGTAGGGCCAAGTTCGCTGCCCGTACGGTCCTCTTAGGTATAGTCTGAACTATTTTTTTAGTCTACACTTAGTGGACGTAATAAGAACGGCTGACGTTATCCAGCCTGTTATTAATACATATTCAGAGATCGGCCTCCATTTCGTACTTCTACAGCCAAGTATGGAGTAGATGTAGCGTGGTGGCAAAGCTGCAAGTGTTGACTTGGCGTGCATGCTAGCGAGCTGGCTAGCACTAGCCGTTATGTGAGGTAGTCGCAAAATCGTGAAGGTGGTTACGAGGCTGCATGAGTGGACCTAAAATTAGTCGAATTGTATTACACAGTATTTCAGTACTCCAACCTTGGCACTTTAGACTTTGAGATTTTGATTGTTGGCTTGCAGAATTGGAAACCCGGTTTCTGGCATTGAGTGCTGCGATCGTTAGATACGCTTCAGGTACATTATGGCTAGGCGTCATTCATATCGTACATGCAGGCAAATGGCTCAAGAATTACGCCAAATATACGGCAATGTAACGTCGATGTCCTAGCACATTTCAATAATGATCGACAGTGGGATGTAGTTACTACTTTGATTTAAGGACTAGACGGAATGATCAACGACCTAAGTAGCTCCCAAACGAACAAAACGCATGTAATTCAGCAAGAAATCACGAATTTTGTGATTTTGATATCATATAGCCAGTACACATCCTGTTCCCAGACGTGACTGGTTGGGTGAATACTCTCTCGAGAAAAACGAATTGGTTAGCTTTTTAAGCATAATGTCTCTCGCCTAAGATGGTTAGTTCCCGCTCGGACTGACGGGAGGGAACATCCGGCGGGTACTTGCCGACCCGAACTTCCCTCTTTCAGTCTATCTGATGTGTGTACCCGACTGTCTGGGTCAGATATCGATCGGATCTTGCTCTTGAATCTCGGATCGAGTCATATCGATAACCAGATCAATGATGTCAGAGAATGGATGGTTTATACGATAGCATATTTGCTGATTGATTCCGTTGTTAAGCCTCGAATATGTGGTCAAATTGACTCATTTAGATACCGATTACCTATTCTTAGTTGCATGTGGTTATTACTAGCACCAGACGAAGCTTTAAGCACAGAAACATGTTGCGAACCTGCAAGTCTGCGAACTCTGGATCGATTATTGCTCCCCACAGTGGAAAATCATGTTCCGTCACCCTGTTTTTTTGGCGGGATAAGTACCCGCTCACAAGCAAACTTAACATAATTGCGTATCCCACCGTGCCTTTTTTCGGCTTGCTGCATATAAAATTTCAAGAACTATCTTTTTTTTATATTAATTTTCCAATCCTGGTATAGCCTACTTATGCTCACGGATATTCGGCAGTGTTTCTGCATTTCGACGATCAAGCTATATCCGAAAATATGAGCTAAGGGCCAGTTAAAGCCAGGCATTTATTAAGCCGATTAAGCTATCACAATCAGAAATATACTCAGACCAGGACATTTGAGACATTAATGACGTACATACGATGATTAAAATTGATATTCTTGGCCTGATGTGAGTGACAATTAGACTTTCAATATTTTTGAGGGGTCATATGGCGGACTCTCGGCATTTTATCGGGTTACTCAAAGGTCCATCAAGCCTCTTGTCATGGTTTTTACTTAAAAACAAATATTATTTGCCCCAGGTCAAGTTAAACTCTTATTAGTCCACTTTAAATTTTGAGTTAATTACTATCCATGTCAAAGCGTGAACCCATCCATGAACGGTAATTACATAACTTCAATTCCCAATTCTTCTGCGAACCAGTACAGAACAAAGTTTATAATAATCCATAGCCACGCATTGCCACTGCCTAGACGTAGACTCACATAGGGGGAAAAGGCGTATCAGTTCACTGACTCGCCAGTAACTCAATTACTTGTATGGATGTGGATTTTTGTATGAGATTATATCTCGGCTGAGTCCTGACTCCTTGCTCCATGGCTTCATCTAGAGGCCGTACAGAGGTTTACTGGAAGATTCAGGGCACCCTTAAGCTTACTAGGGAGTCCACTACGGATACTGTTAGGAGTTTATTAAATTACTCGCTAGCTTGTCAGACCTATGTACGCTTGATTACTGGTTTCACAGCTATCACATGAAATGGGAATGGGCCCTTATGTGAGGAGCATCCCAACCGGCTCATAGAAGCCTAGCTAAATTACTCACCTATAGTATACACCGCACGTAACTTAGCTACATACATTGCCACCTTCAATAGTTCCAGCCACAAATGTGTATTCGAGGTAGTTCCAGGTTTGGTGCAATCTTCTGAAAGACTGTACGAGGGATTAACTCCTTATAGGGCTCGGAAAGAAGGCCGATTACTATTAGACGAAACGCAACTTTGGAGTTAGGAGCAGAGCAAATATTCCGAGACAGCAATGGTAAAAGAATTGAAGAAAATAAATACTGTAGCGAGGGAGATATGGGCGGGGTCTCAGTAAAGATCCCGTGTGTAACATAGTTTTTATTTCGGCGTCCCGATCAAATGCCGATATCATATCATCCCCCACTTCTTTCCACTGTCAAACAAGCTGATGGCTGATCTGAAATTGCGTAGAAGTGGACCAGATATTAATTAATCATCTACTTAGTATCTGCCTCACAATTCTGAGACCGGTTCAAATCTGCCCTACCCGCCTCGGGATCGCTAACTGGGCCCGATTAATTGGTCATGGCGGTTACATTTTCACAGTCGCATCTAGCCTCGTGAGTTGAGAAAAAAGGCTGGTGACGCTATGGTACATTCCCGGCTTAGTTTCAAGTTTTGTGGTCAATGAACAAGACAAAAAATGCCCGACTCCGATTCCCGAGACCAAAAATTGAGACCATCTCAACACTATCCGAGAATAATTTGTGTTAGTAAACTATCACTGTTATGACACCTGCGCGCCATTCAAGACGATAAATTTAGCCTAAACTCTTTTCTGGGGTAAACCTAATTTCCTACATACTAGTTAGTTCGTAGTTGACGCAGACTGCTGACTCTTATTCATTTGTAGTAGTGATATTGTATGTACGTACCCTATTTGATGTGTTCTTTCAGTCTTAAATCAGCGAGAGTATGACTAATTGATTATCAGATCGGCGTTCAAAATCAGCAGTTCTCATTGATGAAGAAGTTCAAACTTCAAGTCCAATGCAAGGGTCCACAAAAGCATAGATGCGGGATATAAATTAGGGGTACATGCTACTACCGCAATAGGAAGTAGGCTATTAGGAGGTCTGGAGTCTTGAACAAGCGAAGCACGTGAACCTTGGAAGTGTTGTATGCATTACCAGCCACTTTTCTCTGAAGAAATTGACAAACAGTCTGTGCACACATGACAAGCCTGCTCACCGTTCTTTCTGGTCATCGGCGAACGGAACCATAGTTCAAACCTCAAACCCGACAGGAGTCTTAAACTTGGCCAAGAGGGGGCAGATGCTATGGGCTATGTGCTATGGAGCTATAAACGAGAAAGACCCAGTTTCAAGGCGGCTTTAAGCGATGTCTGTTAGATTTGGTGGTGGATCAGTGAGTAGATATCGGAGGGAAGCTCTAGGGGCCCATACAGCCTTATCGAAGCAAGCGATCTCCATTTTAGGCTACGTTTTGAATGATGATTAGATACATGTTGTAACCTCTCCAGACACTGTCATGGCCACGTATGTCTACCAAGTGATGCAACACCTTACCAATACCGCATCTTGTATCTCTAATTAAAACGTCCGAGCGCTAATCTAGATCGTGGATCGGACCTATATCGATTCAGATCGAGCCTATCAGATCCGCTTCGCCAAGGTATCTTTTAGAATCAAGTGGAAGTTTAATACTTGTCATAGCTTGTTCTGTGGAGCTCCGCCGGGAATCTCATCCTCGTAATTCACATGTCAAATGGGTAGAGACCCATCTCCTCTACTCATCTATTAGACGAACATAGAAATAGAGTTTCGGAAGGAAGAAACATGGAAGGGGCTCTATTTTAAGGAGCGATGAAGGGGCTTAGAATGTGCCAAAACGTCAATGTGAAGTCTCTCAGCGCCTTGGCCTTATGGAGACCTGGCCAGCAACACAGAACTCTCAAGCACTGGATAAGTGAACAGTATGGAGTACACACTCCCGAGAAAAACCGTATGGCCTGTGCTGACATCTGTCACTACATGACGCACTACATGAAGGAACTACGGGGCTGTTGCGAGTAATGCATCTGGAGTCGTGACAATGTGGCGCATACTGAAATCATGTTGACTGTACCTAGGCGTACTGAAGAAAATGTAATCACATTCGAGGTTGTGGAATCACTGATAGTGATGTAAATCTCATAAATATTGCCACCAAAAAATAGTGAATAGTCAGCCACATACCTATGTTGGTATATGCGTAACCGACCATTTGTTGCTGCACCATTTCCTACAATTTTGACATATAAATACGACGATCATATACATGCTTAGGTGCCTATTCATCTTGGCATGTTGCTATTCACATAGCTGGGAGTAAACAGTTTCAATGCTATAATAAACATGTTTAGCAAGGAGTCGAGATTTGGGGAACCGAATTATAATCACCCTTTATTGGTGACCTCACGCAGTCAAGATGGAAAATGTGTGTATAGTTTGGCCGCAACGGATCACCTGTCGCTGAGGTCTTACGCGTAAACGCGTTAGACCGCAGCGTCAGAGAGGGCCCCGTCCGCGCTCCCTCGTGGGGAGGCAAGTGTCTTTGTATTGTAATGGCACTATGAATCTATGTACATAGGGAGGTGGGTGGGAAAATCAAGTCTTGACTGCGTGAGAGATGACGAGCAACTTGCGGAGGCGAGCGGCTGACTCTCATGAGGCAGTCAGTTGTAAGGAGGAAGAACCCCGCAGTACGCAGTACGTGAAGGGTGAAGACTAATCCTGCAGTATGATCGTCACGTGAGGCAACCCCAATAAAACAACCTCAAATATACAGAGTACTATGATTCGTGATCACATGCCTAGACTAAACCTAATTAGGCGAATATCAGTTTGGGGGATCGAACTACTTTAGGTTTAGTTACATTTTTATTAGGTTTAGCGCGCCTTGAGTTCAGTTTTCCAAAAAGTTCCACCTGCTAAACATGTCTAATGCCAAGTGATAGCCATAGTTCCAAATGATTGGGGCAAGATAAAAGTAATAGTCTTAGCTATCACGGACGGATCTCTTTGCCTCGTCCATGCCAATATATTCATAATAAATGGTTGCTTTTTGGGCCTATCCGAGCCTGTATCGTTCAATTAATCAATCGGGCAGTCCGAGCGCAGGACGGACCGTGACAAAAGATCCACAACTAGATCAATACATACCCGGTCTGCTGGGTCCGGACTCTGTAGTCTTAGGATCACGGAATACATGTTTAATGTCCTAAATGATTACAACGCGGTACTCATTTAGAGCTGCCCAAGTACCGAGATGTACGAAATAGCTTTACAACATGAACCTAGGGCTTCAACAAAGCGGCGTACCTGGGTGGCTGGATTAGTGACCCCTCTATTATGACAGAATTTTTGAGTTTGGAGGTAGCCTACTTTGAGAAGTAGAGGAAGATGGAGGAAAGTCCAACAAGTAGTCTAGTATACAGATTAGTAGGACAAGATTAGAGAGCGCCATTGCGGTGTCCCTAACTAACATTAGGCATTATGAACTTTTACAATCGCTTTTGATGATGCTCTATTTTTTTGGGCTTAGGTTGTGCAATGGGAAAGCCCTTGAGAAAAGAAAGCTACAGGGGCCTGTAATCGTTCTTCGGTTAAGCTATCCGGTCCCAACGATGTCCTTGGATTGAACTAAGAACAATCTCAAGCAATATCATTTAATATCAATACATAGCGGATGCGTGGCATATTCGAGTGGCGACTAGATCTCGAGAGTCCAAAATTACCTGAATAGGAAGAAATGTCGCTGGGTAATTTCCTGTGGGCGAGGAGGCGTCAGCAATCGTACCGTACCGAATATGTACGTGTAATGTATTTTTTCAGTCTTACCTAGACTAGACTAGGCGCTGTAACGCACAATATCGAGCATTTACGTCTCCTCCCAAGGTTTTGCTTCCTCGATTGATCTCTCCTGCTCCGCAAATCGTCAATCCACATGGGCGATGCTGGAGCTTACCCATTAATTATCACTCAGATAGATTCCGTACATGCTCTCAAATCTAAGGCTTGGTATTTCTTGCATCTCCACTTGCATATCACCAACCTCTAGCGTCTACCTCAACCTGCGCTTCAAGGAGTCCTCCCTCCGTTTCTATTCTCGGCTAGAGTATACATTTCTTGTACTTTGTGTGCTAGGATAAATGGAAATTTCTGTCTCGGTATTCTTTCCGCCATCCCTTCCTTAATACCCTTCGTTAAAAGGGGGGGAGTGGTTGATTTCTTAGAACATGAGTCCGACGTTCTCCGTACATGCTTAGGGTTTGACCAATCGCTGTGGTTGATCCAAGTTATGTATGGAGTATTACCCGAATAGCTATGAGCTGACGCCTATCAGCTGACGCCTATTGTAGATTATCAAGCCATCGGATCTTCATCTACGTCGTATTTCAGCATTAACTGCTCTCCATTATAGGCTAGCCACGAATGCCGGCCAATGATCATCACCGGGGGACCAGCCTGTATCTCCGCCAAATTCGTCTAACCGAATGATCAAGTGTACCAAGGACAGCCTTGTTAATTTTTATTATTTGATATTATTCTATTATTTAATGACTTGACACCGTTCACGATGACTGACACCCCTGAGCATTGGCCTTCATATCTGAGATTTGGTGACGTCTTGAGGAATCTGGAATAGATATGCTTTACCTACTCCTCCCTTGGCGCTGGATCAGTGCTTTACTTTGGTCTGATGTCTTTCATCAGATGATGTCCGGAATGATGTGAGTAGTATTAACCGTTGAGTCAGACACAATTTGCAGAAAGCATGGTTGGGGCACATTGTAGCTGAAAGTCATTCTGCTGGTGCAGATGCGTTTCCTTTATTAGCAATGAGTGACTTGCAACGGCCAAAGTTACTGGCTGCTCTTTACAGGGATAATCCTAGCAATCCTGAGCAGCTCAATCCTATAATGTATAGTACGTATTACACAACTGTGAGCATTAGTTGCTCGACATATTACATTCGCTCAAAACGGTATTGGTATTGCTTATAGACGAAACATTGGCCGACTCAAACGCCGACAAAACAGGAGGTTCAGGAACGGTACAGTGTCTAAAGACTCTGAATACGACTCAGGGGCCCAGCGTTGTGGATGAAGCTATTCTACTTTGATTTTAGACTTGACAAATCGGTCTACCTACAGGCCTGAAAAAGAGGAACAGGAGTTTTTGCACTTTAGGATCCACTGCTCCAGTCAAAGTCACGCTACAAAGATCTACGACTGGAATAATGGCACTGTGTTATGCTTCATAAGTTCGAAAGATACCGTACTGCAGGCGCCACACTTTAGGCACGTACCAGTCTTCCTCCTGCAACGGAATCTACGACGTGACGAGGTCTATGCATACGATCCCATCGAAAACCGAAAAACACTTTGAGATCCTACGCATCATGCACAATTCATGGAACCTCAATGCCTATGACGTCGTCTAGCTGAGGAATGCTGCTTTGACCTATGGTTAGTACAGGCGATTTCATACCCAACTAGTTTAAGGTACAGGACTGTAAGACCATTTACATACCTAATTTTCTTTCTTGGTAATTTAGATCTACGAAGACTAAAGGGCGGAAAGGGCATATTCCAACAACAGAAGAGAGTGCATAGCTAGCCCACGGGATTTAAATTCAGTTGATATCCCTCACTTCCACTGTTGCAGCTATGAACCACCCAATTGGACGCAAATTTTGAGACAATTGGCCACAAAATCGAGTACTAACAGAGCGTACGGACGAGATAGTTACGAGAAAGTAATTTTGAAAGCACATCGCTTCCTCCCCGTCGCTGCATCTGTGGCTGTTGAGTAGTATCACAATCTATCGACCCCGTCAAAAGTAGTCTCGTCTCCGGAGTATAATCCGCGCGATCCTGTTGGCTAACGTAAGACTCATCGATATTCTTCCTGTTGTGACCCCTGGTGTCAAATTAACTCGATCGCTTATCCCTGTAAGTTGGCGCTCTTAAACCTCGTATCCGAGCGCTTTTAGCTTGAGATTTAGTGGCCCTCTTAGGGCCCACGATTATCCGCGGGAGCCTAGCAATCTCTTCCGAAGAGGCTAAAGAGACCCTCAGACGCATCGTACCGCATCGCAACACTTTTGTCTAGACTTGACTCTAGCGAGTCTAGTCCCTCAACTGCTTGCCTTTAGCGTACCCTGAATCTGGGTGTTCCCCACCGATCGCTTTCACCCAATATGTGACCACTGAGCACGCATGGAAGATACATGCGTCCTAAGACGGTAGGTAATACTTACCCTAGTAAACTAATGCCGCCAAAAACTCGCTTTTGCCATGGTTTCTGGGCGGGTCGAAAGGGCCGTGCCGTCAAGAGACAGAATCGTTCACTCAGGTCTGAAAGATGTCAACTAGACAGGGTATATCAAGGCCATCCCGCCTCACCCTCTCGACGGCACTCTTTTGTAATTCTCGGTCAAACCATTGTCTGTCCATATTTTGCTTATAATTGCTCTAACTTTTGTCGTTCTTCGAGTGTACCCAAGCTTCCTTTCTCAACTGAAGTTGACCCAAAGACCGTCGCTAGATATAGACAGTATCACACTCGGATCTGTCTTTGTTCTCGATCGTGTGTTTAGTCGAGCTTTCATATCTGTCCATGTTGTGGGTGGCCGTTGTGCTTATTGTTATTTGAGCATATTTCATGTACGGCAATCTACATGCTGCGTTGCTTTTACTGGGATACCCTTTTTTGCTGACCTTGGCGAAAAGTACAGGGGACCCTGTCTTCCCCGCGCCGGATACCTCACCGAAGCAAGGCAACACATCTGATCAGCCCAGTGCACTGCCGGTATTATCATCCCCGAGCAGTACATACGACCATTATAAAACAACTGTCGTCTTTCTGCATACGTCGCAGTATTCGGGAAATCCATCTAGATACGAGAAGAATGACGATCAGAGGATCTCCGCCAACCCGTAAGGGGAAGAAGCTAGCAGAAGCCGGTGTAACTCCTGAATCTGAGAACTACAGGCCATTCAAAACACTCGAGCTGGTTTGTATACCTTTTTCTATTTCCACTTGCTCCACACTGACAAGACTCAGGATGTTGTATTCAACGGCCCCATGCCCTCTCATTGGGCTATGATATACGTTGATAGGTCTGGAAACATCAGAGAAATGTCAAACCTGAATACTCCGATTTTTGACACTCGTGCGCGGGACGCATTCGCACATGCACAAGGCCTGTTGCCGAGCAGGCATAATTCACTGGCTGCACTGACGGAGTACAGCGGGCCATCTTTACGTGCAGGGCGACCGAAGCGGCGAAGAACTGGACATCGCGAGGAGCGTCTGACTGTCAACGTTACGGAAGCCTTCGAGGATTCAGGGGATCAGATTTCTCTAGAAATCGGTAATCGGAAAAAAGTCTCTGCATTTTATGGAAGTGCTTTCAGACGGTTGCAACAAGTCAACTGCCGCATATTGGCTAAGAGCTTCATCAAGGTCATTGAGCCCCGTAAGCAGGTCAAACACCCTTATAATGGTGGAAAGGGTGCGCTGCCCGGCCAGAAAGGGGATCCCGAGAAAACCAAGCCTGACTGGTGGCCACGCCATGTTATACACAGAGAACCTGACCACATCAAGAAAGATTGTAAGGTCTATCAACTGCCTGGTGTCAATTGACTAGATTACTGACAGAGTACAATATAGTTCGTTTAATGCTGCTCGTTCATCTTGTCCAAAATCTTCTTCCTATGGGAATAACAGCAGAAATGCTCGAAGACGCTGCCCTCGATTGTAGAAGACAAATCGGGCCAGAGGAGCGAAGGGAGGAACGACTTGGAGTCATAGAAGAAATTTTTCGTGTGAGGAAAATTGAGGAGCGGTATGAAAGAAATGAAATCGGTAGGTATAAGTGACTCTTGAGAGCTTGCAAACAGCACTGATCCTGTTCAGATGGAACCACCCAGGTTTTCGTTTCCGATCACGCCGGAGCCAGGAGAGGAGAGCCTGAGTCCGAAGACGAAGGAGAATCTGAAGTAATTACTCCTCCTGAAACTGTCGCCTCTTCGCCTCAGGCGCAGCCCCTCGATTCCTCACAACAACAGAGTCCTCTAGACGTCGCCAGCATCCCTCAACATATCTCACCGCTCGAGACTACTTCGAGCTTTCAAATACCTACTGAACTAAGCTTTTCGAATTCCGAACACCAGACACCAGAATTCGGATCTTCACAGCCTGAACTCGGCCACCGAAGTTTGGTCAGCACACCAATAGCAGGGCCTCTTCTCACTCCCACTCACAACCAGTTCATGGATCATTCGCCATTCGCAGAGCCCAGTCCAACCAGCCAGTTACACGCTGTTGGTCAAGACCCGGCTCAT
Source organism: Talaromyces stipitatus ATCC 10500 (assembly GCF_000003125.1). Lineage (NCBI taxonomy): Eukaryota > Fungi > Ascomycota > Eurotiomycetes > Eurotiales > Trichocomaceae > Talaromyces > Talaromyces stipitatus. The sequence continues at coordinate 2,179,069 of NW_002990116.1, forward strand.
GTACAAGCGAATCCATCAACATCTTTTACAAGCTGGTCTCCGGCGTATCAGCAAAACATGTTTTCACCTGTTGACTACAGTAACGGAGCCAGTCGTCAAATGCCACCTCACATGGCATACACGTCATATGCACAATATTCTCCACCCCAGGATGCCCCCCCCATTTTCGCAATGCCAGAACTTGCACGTCCTAGAGATTACGATGTGAACATGTACAACTTGCCTTTTCGAACCGGTTCTTTAAGTCACCCACACATTCTACATCGTCGTGGTAGTGGTCTAGATCCTGGTATATAAAGTAATTTGTGAGCGTTTTACATTCATGTGAGTTTGGCGATGTCGAAAGATCAATAATGAGCCTTTGATCTATTTTCCTATTTTCTCTCTATGGAGGGGGCAACCATGAATGAATGCTAGTACATGATATGAACGTTTCGGTCAGATATCGACGGGGATAGGGCTTTGTTCCTTTGTTTGAAGATATTTCATTTCTTGTCAATAACGGGTCGCTTTTGTCTTTTCCCCTTTTATGTTTGGACACTTTTTGCTTCTTGTTTTCAGTTTTGTGCAGACCTGTCTCTTGTGGATTGACAGAAATGAAAAAAAGGAATGGCATCACAGTACAGCCTACTGATAGCTATGAGAACATGAAGGACAATGAATAATGATAGTTTATCTGCTTGCCTAAACAAATAGACACTGGCATTAGCATTGACCAGAATAGCACTGTGGAGGGCTAATGGTTAGGGTTTCTTGTCGCACTCCCAAAGAAGAAATTAGCCGACGAAGAACTCTGATTGGCGACCACATGGAGAAAGCTGGGGTAAAGAAGAATATCCCCGCATCTTTCAGGAGATTCATTCTTGTCCTCCATCCGATGAAAATATTAACCAAGATAAGATTAACCTCGCTACATTGATCGTATAGTACTGCTGCGACGCTATCTAGTTTCTGAGAAGACCAAACCCTTTACGGATTGGATCAGCATGTTTCATCAATGGCAGCAGCATGATCCTGAGCAGCGGCCCCGTGTGGCGAGAACACGGACAGGGTGTCTTACTTGCCGGTAAGTACCATCTCAATTCGTAGGCTGATTTGGTTGAGGGGGGATTTTGCATGAAGACTGACCATGAGCTTGCTTGATAAAAAAAATAGGCGGAGAAAAGTCCGTTGCAATGAAGTCCATCCAAAGTGTGGACATTGCTCGCGATTACATCTGTCATGCAACTGGCCCCCGGACTCCTCTTTCATTATACCTGGGACTATCAAAGTCTCAAAGACGAAGTCGAAGTCGAGGCAAGATAGTCGAGAGAAGCGACTTTCACAGCAACAACCACAAGCGAAATCGAAATCACAGTCGCCCCTACAGAAACAACAAAGGCTGTCACTGGTGCAAGAGCAAGTAGAGCAGCCATCCTCATTCAGACAGCAGCTATTGGAGCATTCAGACACACAGACACAGCTTCTTCCAGAAGCTGATTTCAGTGAAATATTCAACTATGCGAGTTTTCTTTGGGATAATGATTCTCCTACAATCTCCTTCCCTACGGGTTCATCACCCTTGGACAGCTTGCACACCCCGCACGATCAGCTGCAATTAGTCATGCCTTTAGCTGACTCTGACGCTATGAGAAGGACAACTTCGACGGCTGGTCCACCTTTATTCGTGAGCGATAGATGGGTCAGTGATAATGGGAACTTCATACCTGGGGCCTCTGGCGTAAATGTCAACGAGTCCGAGTTATCAGACTTCTTCGCCCGGTCTACCGCACCGCCAATTCTAGCACCGTTGGAGACAAATTCCCGATGGTCTCGGATGAGGAAAATGTTGATCTATATGGGGAAAAAGTCGCAGATGGTTAAGAATGCTGTCATGGCCTTTGCTGCTCTGCAATTCGAGTCGCCGCGCTCAGGATGTAGGACCATACATACGCAATACTATTCTTATTCCAGGGACATGCTCACGAAGATCCTTGCTGATGTCTCCATCGATCAGAAGCTTCTTGCAGCTGAACTCCGGCACATATTGGCTACAGTATTTCTGCTGACTTATATTGATCTTCTGGATGATGATGTGCTCAAGGCACATGGCAACCTACGGGATGCCTTTCATGTCATCCAGCGAGTTCGATATGAAGATCTTAGCCTGACAGGTTCGTGTCATTTCCTTTTGCTTTGTGGTAGCCTTACTTACTATGTTTTACGTCTAGAGAAATGCTTACTGTCCTGGTTGCGACTCCTCGATGGGCGTGCCGTGAGTGCTGGGGGAGAGGGACTTTTTCTAGATGAAGACGATAATAATATACCCCCGGATATGGAATCACCTCCAGACACTGTTGATGGCGGTTTAGAAAACCCAGAGACTATTCTCGAAGAGGTTCTTACGCGCCCGGCTTCGTCATTCTTCCAAAAAGTACAATCGTTCATGGGTCGCATATCAAGAATCGACCCGTGGCACCGTTCTCGAGGCACTGTGGACGATGAGACCGAGGTCATGATCATTGCTCAAAAGATAAGCAAGGACATCAAGGCTCTTTGGCATCAACGACCGGCACTCATGGACCATGCCATTGCATGCAAATTAGTGCCGCCGTTACTTTCTCCATCATTGACCAACACATTATCAAGGGCGCTGATGGTATGTTATGCCAATTATCACGCATGCTTCGTTCATTTGCATCGCGTTGCATATAAGAGTAAGAAAGCTACTGTATTGATGTCGAACTTTGCGATTAACCTTGACAATAGCTCTCCCACGAACACCAGACCTTGAAACAGCCCTTTGCGCCATCCAGCAGGTCACTGAGAATCTAATGCGCACACCCATCGATACTACAGGTGCGGCGACAACGAACTCAATCGAGGCCGTCTCCAACTTCACCTCCGACCCTTCCCCTTTACCAATAAACATGCTCTGGCCTCTCTTGATGCTTGGGGTAGAATCAGATGATGCACACCAACGAGCATGGGTCATCGCCGCAATGAAAAGCATGGAAAGTATCGTTTCCAATGCCGGGATTACAGCTGATGTTTTGGAAGAGGTGATAAGACGACAGGATGAGGCCGGGCAGAGGATGGATATTCGACAGGTCATGTATGACACTTTTACGAGGGCTTTTGCCATTGTGTAAATCCGACATGCTCAGCGATGAGACGAAGGACTTGATGACTTCATGCTTGAATGATTTACTACTATATACCCTGTATCATACTGATTGTGCAGTGCTAAAGCGTTGCTTCATGCTCGTTAACTCTTATTGTTCAGGTATCTCATACCAGATTTGATATATGTAACAATAAAATATGCTTCTAGCATGAGAAATGGAAAATGATTCCGAGTACTCGAATAAATACGATCGGCCAGAATGCCGACTGACATCCATTTTACTCCAGGATCGGAGAACCTCCGGCTCGCTTCGTTTCCTAAAATGGAAAGACGACGCTTTTCTTCCAGATCTCGGGGTAACGACTTTCTGTATATTTCTCTAAACTTGTACAAGAAGAAAATGCTTTGCTGTCAATTCTTATTCTCCTTTTTCACTTTGAACTTGATTTTGGTTTTGTATCACCGTCGTGTTTATGTTCATACGTCAGCGAGCTGTGTTTGAATTGACCTAGCCGAGCGAGAGATTGGAGCTATTGAAACATCAAGGATTACTCGGTTTACACTTATATATACTTCTGAATAAGAAAGATCAGTCCTGGCAGATACAGCAAATAGCGAAAGCAAGAACACAAAATGGGATCTACCAGCAAGACCGGAACTCCATACCCTCCCGGGATTCACGTTCCCAGTTTGACCTGGTTCAAGTCAGACGAAACCCAAACCATAGACTGGGACGTTCAACGAAAACATCTCGAGTTCTTGATCGGCAGCGGATTACCTGGCGTTGTTATCTGCGGCACGAACGGTGAAGCTGCGGCAGTCACACCCCAGGAGAAATCAAAGCTTATAAGTCTTACGCGCTTGGTTGCGCAGGAACTCGGACGAGCAGATATTACTATTACCTGCGGCACATATGGTGGTTGCACACAGGCGATTATTGAGGATACAAAGCTTGCGGCGGAAGCTGGTGCGGACTTTGTCCTTGTTTTGGTGCCTTCATTCTTTCATTTCGCGCTTGATCAGGATGCTATTGTTGGTTTCTACCAAGAGGTTGCCTCCGCTTCACCGATCCCTATTGTCATCTACAACTTTCCCGGGGTCGTGAGCGGGTTGAATGTGAACTCGGAGATGTTGCAAGTCCTCGGTGACCACTCTAACATCGTGGCCGTTAAGCTTACCTGTGGTACTATCGCATCTGTGGCGAGGACGGTTGCCAACTTCGGGCCGGGTTTGGACTTGAAAAATAATAAATACGCTGGACAACCTCGATTTGTCGCTCTTGCTGGCCAGAGTGACTGGTTGGTCCCTTGTTTGAGTGTTGGAGGTACCGGTTGTGTGACTGGTATGGCGAATTTGTATCCTAAGGTCAGTATCGTTCTCATTTAGAATTGTGCGTGGGAACATCATCATTTGCTAATAGCAATGTACTGATAGACATGTATCGAAATCTTCAACCTCTATGTCGCCGGTAAGAAAACCGAAGCCGAGGAACTCCAGATCAAGCTTGCCAGCGTCGAGTGGGGCTTTGGAAAGGGAGGGATCAATGGCACAAAGTGGGTTGTTGGTAAATTTCTGGGATATCCAGAGGAAAGCACTTGGTGTCGACGACCGTATCCCAAATTCTTGGATAACGGAAAGAGGGAATGGATTGAGACTATTGTGAAACCACTTCAGGAGATCGAGACTGCTCTTGACAAGAGAGGCTGAGCCCGTCACTGCGCAGACCGTTTGTCTTTTGCTTGTTTTAGACCAGCCCTGGTTTCCATCAGTTATAGATTTGACGATCGCAGCCACGATTAATGTGCGCGTGTAACGACTAAAAATGATTCATTGCCCTAAAAGGCTGCGAGACTAAGTGACTATAGCCTTTCTTGCTTTAGACTCGTCTCTTTTCCACTGCCACTTTGACCTAGTCTGGTATTTATACATTAATGAATCAGAATGAGTCAGAAATAAAGGTTGCAAAAATTCTTGAGGCTTAGTTATCGGGTACCATTTTAGGCGTGATAGCGATGACATAAATACCTAGCCTGAGCCGCAATAGCTTATCGCCGTTCCTAACCTGCAACAGCTTGTTGCATCCGAGTATTTGAACATCACATACAATGGCGGACAGCGGTTCACAGACTGAGGCCTTGTTGAAAGGTCCTCTTTACGGTAAGTCAGAAATGAGAATATCATTGGCGGACTTAAAGCCTGACTATGGCCGGTTTCCTTAGTTTATGACCTCCCCTCCAAGATCTTGGAAAACCTGACGCTCAAATCCCACGCGCAACCGATCGCCACTCCTCCAACTGACACAGTCGCTGCTACTGCCCACTCTTCTGACCGGGAAACTGTGATCGCAACATCGAACTCATGTACGCTCTGTCAAATATCTTTTCAAAATGTGCAAGAACACCGTGACCACGCCCGATCGGACCACCACCGATACAACGTCAAGGCCCAACTGAGGGGTAATCAACTGCTGAATGAAGCGGAGTTCACCAAAGCTATTGGAGAAATAGACGAGTCGATATCCGGTTCAGAAAGCTCAGAGTCCGATGAAGACGAACCCGAACCTCATGCGTCTGATTCTAATTTAGTGGCGCTATTAAAAAAACAGGCAAAAATCTCGCAAGAAGAATCGACAGTTCCACAGGAGAGGAATGCCTTGAACAAACAACCCATAGTGTGGTTCTCTAACCCTGACCTCCCTCAAAATACAGCTTTGGGAGTATACAAAGCGATTTTCTCAAATAAGGAACAGGACAATCTGGAGCATATCGTGGATGCCTTGCGAAGAAAGCAACTGGAGCCCATCAAGCGGGTGAATAATACCGACAAGGCTTCTTCAAACCAAGGGCCACATATATTCATGTGTATGATAGGCGGTGGGCATTTTGCTGCTATGATCATCGGACTTGCTCCTGAAATACAAAAGCGACAAGGGGGTATCGAGGAGCGTCAAGCCAGAGTACTTGCGCACAAGACATTTCATCGTTATACAACACGTAGGAAACAAGGTGGCGCACAGTCGGCTAACGATGCGGCCAAGGGTGCTGCACATTCCGCTGGTTCAAGTCTAAGAAGATATAACGAAGCTGCGTTGGAGAATGATATTCGCACTCTCCTCAAGGACTGGCAAGCTATGATTGATACGGCGGAACTCATATTTGTTCGAGCCACAGGAAACACCAACCGTAAGACATTGTTTGGCTCATACGAAGGACAAGTTCTTCGAAACAACGATGCTAGATTACGGAGCTTCCCATTTAGCACACGTCGTGCCACCCAGGCGGAACTCATGAGATGCTTCAAGGAACTCACTCGAGTCAAAGTGAGCCAAATTGATGAAACGGCTTTGGCAGCTGCGCAAGCAAAACCACGCGAGACGAGTACAAAGCCTGTCAAACCAGCTCCACAGCCAAAGGCACCAAAGCTGTCCGAAGAGGAGGAGGCTGCAATGCTACATACCTCACAAATACAGGCACTTATTCGTCGATCAAAGGCGCCCGCCCTCTTATCCTACGTCTCAAACAATGCCATTCCTCCATCTTTCAGATTCTTTCCCGCAGATGCACCTCAGAACCATCACGCGCCTACTCCACTCCATCTTGCTGCCAACTCAGATTCCCCTGCTCTGGTAATTTCTCTCTTATCGAAAGCCAAATTCGATCCCACTATGAAGAATAGCGAGGGGAAAACGCCATTTGATCTTGCTAGAGATCGTGCCACCCGTGATGCATTTCGAGTGGCGAGGCATGAATTGGGAGAATCAGCCTGGGACTGGGAAGCGGCACACGTGCCGTCCCCGATATCTCAAGCTGAAGTAAGCCAACGTCAAGAGAAGGAGAGAGAGGAAGCCACCAAAGAGGAAGCAGATCGTCGCAAAGCCGAGATAGAACGTTTGAAGGCGGAAGAGGCTGCTAATGTGGCTGCGGTAGAGAAGCGGAAGAATGTCGGTGGCAGGAAATTAGCTTCGTTGGACAAAACAGCCACAGAGAAGCGGGAAGACGAAATGCGTGGTATGACGCCTGAAATGAGGATGAGGCTAGAAAGGGAGCGACGTGCTCGAGCTGCGGAGGAGAGAATTCGCCGTATGCAAGGCAGTTGAGCAGCCTTTTGATGAATTATTTTCTTCCCAAGCAGGTACGCAGCAAGTGCTAGCTGCGTATGATGCTATCCGATGAAACCGAGTCGCAATCTGTCTGCGATGGTATATCTGCGGGCGTCAAACTTTGGACCTTTTGTCCTGTCTGACAAAATAGAGGACCTTCAGCCTCAGCAGATTGCGTCAAATGCGTATATTTGATAGCTACATCACTTTTGAGCTCTGCAGTGTACATAGCAGAGTGTCCTAAGATGATATTTAAATAGTGAACTATCTAGAGAATATATATTTGAGGAAGGGGTCTGCCCACGCTCCGCACCTTCCTCGTCTATCACATCACCTTCTGCTCCTTCCCTGAACGACACTTCAACTTGCAAACCTCGACAAACTTCTTCCTTGTTACAAACATACAAATCCCAACTTTTCAAACAATACTGATATAGCGTCATCCATTCATTGACATATTACTAGTACTTCTTCCTGAACACAAGCTGATCTGTCGCCGCGACGGCGGTTAGGGTTACTTGTGAAAGATGACGATGCTCGAGTGCGTGGGAAAGATATGCCGATGGGATCCTCTGACCAAGCAGGCTACCAATCCACACTCAATTTCAGCATTCCAACCATTGATCGTTGGGCGGAATCGAAAGACGTGGTACGTCTTTGCTTCGGATCTCTGTTCTTCATCGCTACTAACCCGGGCAATCCGATCCTAGCCAATATGTACTTCATGATGCATGTGTTTCCAACCAGCACCTTCGGATCTACACCGTGATATACGATCTAGAAAACCCCTTAAATATTCCTCCCCTGGTGTATGCCCAGGATATATCTACAAATGGAAGTTTCTGGAATGGGCAACGTATTGACAAAACGAACGGCGGTGCGGTCCTCCTTAGTGATGGCGATATTATCCGGCTTTCTTCCAAGAGTTTCCTCGAGTACAGATCTGAGTACCAATCCGAGAGGCCACTAGACATTGTTCAACAGAAAGAAGCGAAGGTTAGATAGATGCAATGCTGGTCAGTAGCCCGTGCTAATGACTAGTAGGAGTTTGCGAACGAGTATCTGATCACGGATCGCCTGTTAGGCGAAGGCAGTTTCGGACAGGTTCGCATGGCTGTTAATCTCTGTACCACCAGCCAGGTTGCTTGTAAGGTTGTCAATCTCCGTGCGGTTAAGGAAGCCGTTACAGGAAGGAATGACCTCTCTGGTACAGACCTTTTAGAGCTTCAGAAGCGAGAGGTATCTATACTGGAGAAGCTAAGTCATGTAAGATGGATGATCCTAGTTGATGATATCCGTGCACGACTGACATGAGCCGACAGCCTAATATCATTGGCGTCGAGAAAGTGTTTATGATGGAAAGTTCATTGTTCGTTTACTCTTCCAACACATCATGTTTGTCTTCACTAATACTTTAGGTAGATACATTTTCGAAGATCTCATCACTGCCGGAGACCTCTTCACGTTCGTTGATTCGAAGAGTGGCAACATAACGGATTTCGACGCGGCTTCTATCACACAGCAGATCCTGATTGCTGTAGACTATTTGCACGACAACAACATTGTCCACAGAGATCTAAAACCAGAGAATATTCTCATGACTTCGCATGGATTCCCACGCCGGGTTGTGCTGGCAGATTTCGGGTGTGCACAAGTTGTCTCGTCAGGGATTAAGCGGATGTCGACAGTAGTCGGGACATGGGACTATACTGCTCCGTAAGAAATCCCGTATCTATACTTAGAATACGAATCTGATTATGACATAGTGAGGTTTACAAAGAAGTAAGTACGTGTGGCTATACAAAGTCGGTTGATCTCTGGTCAGTCGGTTGCATCACAGTCGTGTTACTGATTGGCACACCTCCATTTCCCTTCTCGGCCTCGGGAAATGTTGAATACAATGAGCCAGGGGATTTGAATGATGTGTTCATGAACACCAAGTGGAACGAGGCGAGCACAATGGCACAGAACTTTGTTCTTTCTCTACTAGTTCTAGATGAGAGAAAGAGGTTGACAGCCAAGCAAGCCCTGCAACATAACTGGTTCTCGGATGCACAGTATCAGTCAAGATTGAAAGAGTGTTATGAAGAAGCTATTCGTGACTGGCGCCCTCGAAGTGCCATTGTCCCTCCCGGGCATAAGAGCCGTCTGCAGTCCGTTCACAAGTCTTCGAAAACTGCACCTACGTCGAGATTGCAACATTCTCAAAGAGAACTTACCAATTCTCCTCCTGGAAGACGGAGTGTCATCGAGTCAAGCAGAGAGGGTAATGCTGGGAGAGCCAGTGCTTCTGGCTACAAGCAGTCACTGTATGAGAGAGCCGTTCATGATAAACTATGTGCAAGCCCAAATTCGACATCCAGTCAGAGTTTCCGCCGTTCCTTTAGCCCACAAGCATGGAAAATGACTTCTGAGTCCTCGTCTTTTACGCGAAGCTCCAACCGAAGGAATTTCTACATCGGTCGCTTGAGGGTGCCCAAATCAGATATACTTCAAGCACGGGGACTATCAATGAACACTTCGGCAAAGCTAAACGACAAGATTTACGGACCTACGGACAATCTAGAGCCGGCTTTCAGAGGCTTAGCAGGGTCTAAGAGGAGTTTGGGTGAAGCACTCTCGCAATCGCCAGAGATAGGTGAGGTCTACGAAGAGTTCGAGAACGGAATCACTGGCAAGGTACAACGGATCCTATACACGGAGAAATGAAATGGAATCTGAACCTATATCTCGAATCTCATTGATATATAACGACTAAGAGATGAGTCATGTATCATGCGATTTACATGTATTATTACGATCTAAGAATGTGATCTGCTACTTGATGCGTGTTTCATTTGAAATTGCTGGTCCTTTTGTCGGACAATCAGGGGTATAAGATAAGTGTCTCATATTCAGCTAGATAATAAGTACATGAGGTATCCATAATGCTTCGGATCATTAGGAAACGATGCTGGTTTCCATGTCCATGTGCGAAGGTACTTTGGCTTGTGCTGCAGTCATTAACAAATATCCATCATCTCCCTACCGCCATACAAATGCTTATCGGAGCTTATCTCCCATCTGCAGCTTCCAAAGCTTGCGATCAAACCGCTGCTCCAACAGAGCCTGCGTGTCACCAGCGTACCATAAAAGCTTTCCCACGCACCTCCTTTGACACCTCCTCATCTTTGAAGTATATCCGACAGCTCACAACTTCATATGCACTCGTCTCGTAATACGACAGCTTTTGCGCCTCTTCTTTGGTCTGTACAATACACGCATATCCTGTAACCACCTCTCCTTGCTTTCCATCAATGAGAGCTGGATAATCACCCCATTTCGCGGTGTTGTGGTTCTTCCGGTAAGTCGATGATTCCTTGCAGCTGAGATGGAGCTGTTAACGTTCCGTAGAAGAAGTAGTATACGGGAAATTTGGGTGAAAATGCGCGTTGCTCTGGTCGTTGCAGTAGGTAGTCTTCCGGTGCTGACTGGAGCATATTATAGAATGGAGATAATGGTTCTGCCTTGGTTGGGAAGAGGCTCGGAAATCTTTGATTTGGTGACTCTTCTAGTTACTCTGTCATCTTACTGTAAAGCCCAGCAAGTTCATAGGATTTGACTGTGAGGTGGCAGGATATCAAGTAAAGCCAAGGTATTTGATATTGGAAAAGTCGCGAAAACGGTTGAACAACAGTCGACTAACAGCATAGTACTGTGCTAAACCAACCGTTTTTAGCTGAGTATCTTCCTCGATATCAGAACATGTATTTTGTCAAACACAATAAACAGTCTCCTTTGTTGTAAAGTGTTGCCCTGTTACTGAAGATTTGTTTGGATGAACCTGACCTCTAAAGTATAGACAAAAGCTCTTCTCTAATTGGTCGACCCGACGTCAAAATTACATTCGCTCGGTCGAAGATTTGGACCAATTATGATAGAGCCCGGTATCGCCTACCTATTTCCCCACAATTCTCTCCTCGTTTTCTCTGAGTCTCTGAGGGGGGAAGACAGTTGTGGATCAACACCCAACACCAACGATAGTATAACGGCCTGGAGAGTTCCCCCATGGACCTAATTTTGACGGCGCACCTATCTCTCCCTTATGCGTGGTCTCTGGTCATTGGGGCAGAATGATGAATACCCCAGGAACTGCCAAGCTCGCCTCGAAATGTGCTACTCCTCGAGCTTGTGACCAATGCAAACTTCGCAAGACCAAGGTAAGTCACTTCATCTCAGCATCTATTGGCATTGTACGGTCTACTTACATCCATCCGTAGTGCAGTTTGTCTCAGCCATGCGCAGCATGCACGGCACTGGGGTTTGAATGTACATTTCTCAATCCTCAAAAGAAGAGAGGCCCAGCGGGACAGTAAGTCTGTCCATTGCTTTAAATTTCCATATAGCCTTGGACTAAACCCAATTCAAAGCCGTCTATCGCAAATTCGAAAACAGCAGAACCAGGCAAGAAATCTGGCTGGCGGATCTAGTACTAACAGTAGTTCTGGCCCATTACCTCGAACTCGGTCCACCCATGGGACGGATGTTTCTGATTTCCAGCTATCACCGGCAGCCACGATGACAAACACAGAGGTCATTCCTCAAATGGAGCTGCCAAATTTCCCGCAGCAATTAGGCCAATTGGACAATACGCAAGTTGGATTCATGGCAATGCCTGACGAAAGAGATCGTACGGCGTGGACTGAAGACCCCGATCTTGAATCCTGGCTTCCAAATAGCTTCACATCGCAGGCTCCGTCATTCGGCTTCTCTGGAAGTAATATATTTGTCAGAACTGCGCTTCCTCCGGTCATCGATCCCAAAATCAGCCAGTCCTCTGGCAACATGCAGCCAGGAAACTCTCCAGATATTTCCATGCCGGAAGTAACATTGACCTCTTCTTCCTATCCACAAGTTCCCAATTTCTGGCCCTCTTATATCAGTGAGACGAATCTCATTCATTGGATTGACCTCTATTTTGATCGCTTGCACCCAACGTTACCCGTGCTAAACAGATCTTCTCTGTTCATCAAAATACTACAACAAGAGCATCGACAAAATCCACAATTCGGCGCTATGATCCTGTCTCTCTGCGCCTTTTCTCTAACGCAGCCTATTGATATCAGCGAGCGACCAACTTCATCGTCGAGAGCCGACCAAGCACGGATGATGATGGATGAAGCGACAAAGATGCGCAGCTCATCCGATTTTGGTGAAAATCCTACATTGGAAGCCGTGTTAACTAGCTTTTTTCTTTTCGGATGTTTGTTTGGGAGTAATCAGCACAATGCAGCGCGACTCCGTTTACGGGAGGCTGTAGACCTCGCTTCTACGTTGGGGTTGAATGATCCAAATACGTATGTAGATTTTTCGGGCGAGGAGAAAGGACAGAGACTGCGGACGTATCTGGTTTTGTCTGTCACGGAGAGGTAACTAATTGCCTCCTATTCATGCTATGCGACATGCTAATCATGCGTCTTCAGAGCATATGCCCTGCAGCGACGACATTCAATCAGTTTCACTGGCAGGCCAGGATATGCCATGCGACCGACAGACGACTTCCTCCACCATGCTACTCATAGCCTCATATCTGGAATTGTTGTCCATAATGAGAAAGATGCAGCCGGAATGATGGGTCTTGCTCTCCTGATGGAAATTTTCGACTCCATTGACGAAGAAATACTAACCTGTTGGAATTCCCGCTGCGATGCCAGCAATGGGAAGTGCCAGATACTCACTGAAGCCAAAGTCCTGAGCATTTACCATAATCTCGCTCGGGTGAGTAACTCGAGTCGATATAACAGCAACGACTGGTTTGACCCAGATCATACAAATTTGACAGATCTAGAAGACAATGCAACCAAGACATTGGGGAGTTTTCTTACCGAGACGCAATGTGCGGATGTATTAATATCTCAAAAATGGGTGCAGGACCGACTGTGGAATTTATGTCTCAGCCATGGTCTTCTTCTGCCAGAATCGGAGCATTTAGAGCTGCGGTTTTCGTATGCATTTCACAATGCTGAGAGGACTCTTGAGCTATGTAAAACATTACGAATTAGTGCCATGGAAGCTCATGGAATTGGGATTGTGAGTTTCATTTTTGAGACATGGAGATTCTCCTGCTAATTGGTTTATAGATTGAGAAGTTGTACAATATTGCGAGCAGCGCTGTGATGACACCATACAATACGGGAAATACTGGAACCAACATTAGAATATCTGACACACAGATGCAACTTCTTGGAGGTCATTATTTGAAATTGATGGAAACTCTTCGTGGCGGCAGCCATCCATATACAGAGCAATACAGGGCGCAATTGAGATCCCTGTAACAATGACGGATGAGACTCGTTGATACTGTCATCTATTTGTGCAGAGCGTTTTCTTAGATGTACTCTACGCTTGGATACATGTATATTATACTTATACACTTATGACAAGTCTGTCCGGAATGGTAGGCAATATGACAGCTGGGCTACCTATTCGGGTCGACGATACCTACTCACACCTTCGAAATCACATCAACCACCTTCATCTGCTTAGCCGCCGTCGTAGTCTGATAATTGCGCCATTTCCACATCGGAATTCCAGCATCATACATCTCATCCACCTCCGCAAAAGTGCGACCCTTGGTCTCCGGCATAAAGAAATAAACAATCACCAAAACACAAGCCATGCAGCCTGCAAAAACAAGATAAGTCTTTGCACCGAGGTTCGCAGCATCGGCAGAGGTCAATTGTGGCACGGCAAATGTGGTAATCACAGCAGTCGTTTGAGCACATGCAATTGTATATGCCATTGTGTGATTACGGAGCTTTGGAGTAGCAATCTCAGACGGCATCAAAGCGGATAGAGAGTAAAAGCCAGCGCCCCAGAAGAAATTGAAAACGAAGCCCAGGGCGGCGATAGTGAGAGCGGAGTTTTTGTTACTTGTGTTGAAGGCGAGTGCGCCGGCCGCAATGTCTATGATCAAAAGTATACTCATTCCCACAAAGGCTGTAGGACGTCGACCGACGCGATCAATGACGAGTGGCGCAGTCATGGTTCCAGCTAAGGTACAGCAAGACGCGATGACGGTGAATGTGAACGGATTGCCAACACCGAGCTGAGTGAGGAAGACCGTCGTGTACGTAGTCGAGAGGATGATACCAGAAATCTGATTGAGAGAATAAAACGACCCCGCGGTGAGAGTGCGCTTGAGATTCTGTCGGTTGAATATCTCCCAGAAACGCACGTCGGAAGTAAGGGCTCGTTCATTCTCTTCACACATTCTCATGACGCGGAGCTCATCGTCTACTTCCCAGTCCGAGAAACCTCGTAGTTTGCGAAGGTTGTGGCGAGCTTCTTCCATTCGACCTTTGCTGACGAGCCATTGCGGACTCTCCGGTAGACCGATTGTAAGTAGGAGTAGGAGGACGGGGAGTGCGCACTGGACTGCAAGCGGGATCATATATTGTTTTCGACCGTCCAAGGTGTGCGTTCCATTGACAATAACCGTTGACACAACACCGGATAACAGGGACAAGATATTGATAGACGTCACACTCCGACCTCTCATAGATGGAGGCACTACTTCTGACATGTACAGCGGTGCGGTTGCATTTGCAATTCCAATGACAGCTGCATTCCAGAACCGTCCAATGACAAAAGTAGCGAGGTTTCGAGCGAAAAGCTGTAGGAATCCCCCCCCAAGCGAGAAGACATATGCACCGATGAGCGTCCATTTACGACCCAGGCGATTATTTAATGGCGAAGCTGCTAAACCGCCAATTATGGATCCGACCAGAGGAACGGAGAATACCAGATCTTGATTGCGAGCTGTTAGAGCTAGAGCTCCTTTCGCAAGGTCTGGACCTTGGAAATCTTCTACCTGTTGGAAAGTTAGATCGGATCGTCACAGTATTGGATGTCCAATTTAGGGGTAATCTTACAAAAGCATTCAAAGCTGCAATCGGCGATATGACCTTGTCATCGTACCCGAACAGAAACGAAGCCGATCCAAACGCTATACACGCAAGGATCAAAAGTGCATTGACTGCACCTTTGCCAGTGGCGATGGGTTCGGAGTGAGGTTTGACGGCATCCACATGTTGGATTTGAATAGCCTTGTCGTTGACAACTGCCACATCTTCTTTCTCAATAGTAGTTGAAGCCATTATTGCAAGATTTGAGGCTCAAAATGGCGAGCCGATAGTTAGAGACGTAGAGTGATGGGTGACAGAGAAATCATCCTGGGGAACATGCCGTATGGCGCTGTATTTATAGATCAGCTAACCAGATACATGCCCATACTCGTGTGATGTCTCCATGGTCATTTAGTCACTACCCCAGGAAATCCTCCAGTGGAGAAACCAGCTGTGATTTCTTCGGGAAATTCAACTAGAGTATGGGGATGGTGGAGCAGTTTCCCCGAAGATTCCCCCACGATTCTCCCACGATTCTCCGGTGCATGTTCACCACCACTTACTCGTTGCCAAGTTCATCTTGAAGTTATACCATGATGTGCGATTGATTGACTGGTCTTGCAATATGGCAGGAAAAGTTTCTCCACGTCTATGCGGAGTTGTTTCACCGAAATTGTCCCATACCGAACGACGCTGATGTATCGCCACGAATGCTAGCATTCTCGATGGATGTTTTTCTTTTGCGTCTTTCCCAGATTTGTTCTTTGCAGTACTTTGTCTCAAGCCAATTTTTATTAACATCTCTTGGACCTTACTGTCTCATTCTTCAAACATGGCTGTACTGGTAAAGAACCAACCATTCGACATTATCCCCAAAATCGAAACTGCCGAGAGAATAGAAGAGCTCGAAAATACTACAGATAATATCTTTCATCATACAAATTTTGTGACTCGACCCGATTTCACAAGATGGCGACCTATTCTCCATCTTCTTGCTCCTCATGGATGGCTGAACGATCCCTGCGGTCCAGGCTACGATCCTTCAACTGGAAAATACCATCTCGCTTTCCAATGGAATCCCAACGGTAACGACTGGGGAGATATCTCCTGGGGACATGCAACATCATACGACATGATTAAATGGGAAACCTCATCGAAACCGTGTCTCAGTCCATCGACTTGGTACGACTGTCGAGGGATATTCACGGGATGTTTCCAACCGAGCAATATGAACGGAGAAGTTGATGGAACATTAATGTATGTCTATACGTCGGCTAATCATCTTCCCATTCACTACACGCAGCCTTATGTCAATGGAAGTGAAAGTCTCAGTATCGCCGTGTCTTGCGATGGGGGAAAGACGTGGAAGAAGAAATCCTGCAATCCTATCCTGCCCGGACCGAGCCAGGGATGCAAAGTCACCGGATGGAGGGATCCGTTTCTTGTTTCCTCGTGGCCATCTACGCCGGAGGGCATTCGGAGAATTCATCGTGGAGAAAACGTTCTGTACGGGTTCATATCGGGGGGCTTAGTGGACCATACTCCGACAGTCTTCGTCTATACTGTGCAAAAGAACGATCTAACAGATTGGAAATACGTCGGTATTCTGTTAGATACGGGCCTGAATTTCCGCCCATCTCGATGGTCAGGAGACTTCGGAGTGAATTGGGAGGTTGCCAATTTGGTAATGCTGACAAATGATGAGGGCATATCTAGAGATTTCGTAATCATGGGAACAGAGGGATGTCTCCCACGAGACAATCAATCTCCGCAAGACAACAATGGTCCGACTGCGCGAGACAACAGGATACATCGCTCTCAGTTATGGATGTGTATCAAAAGCAACGAATCTACCTCCTCTGCAGCCCTGATGCAATACTCCTTTGGAGGCATATTCGATAGCGGACTATATTACGCAGCAAACTCATTCTGGGATCCCATCTCGAAACAACAAGTCGTGTTTGGTTGGATAACGGAAGAGGATTTACCTGATACTCTTCGCCATCGGCAGGGCTGGAGTGGGTTGATATCGTTACCTCGGGTACTTAAGTTAAAGACCATGCATAGAGTTGTAAGAGCGCGATCGACGGCTGATTTGGGGCTTATCTCTTCTATTGAAGTGACGCCGGATGACTATGGGACTTATACGGTGCGTACATTAGGCATTGGGCCCGATAGACGATTAGAAAAATTGCGGGACAGAGCGCTGGAAAAGACTATTTGTGATAGAAGACTTAGGTCGTTAGATGACTTTAGTTGTGGTCGAAATTTGCTGAATTTTGTTTCTCTGAACACACTGCAATGGGAGTTGGATGTTGAGATTGAAGTGAGTAATAATTGTGGCCGAGTAGGGTTGGTCATCGGCGACCCAGGTAAGCTGTTCATGTTTTACTTATTCAGTACTTTGGTTATTGACAAGGACATTGATTTCTGACTGACCTTATCTCCAGAATATTCAAATAAAACAGTCCTCTTCTGGGACCCAATCAGCGAGTCCTTCATCATCGAGCGACCAAGTCTTCATGTGAACCTGGATGACAACACCAACACCAAAATCAATCAAGGACGAGAAGTCAGTCCTCACACTCTATTTACATATACAACTGAATCACGAGAAAATCATGACAATCTCGTCAATAAATCGACCGAAGTAGAAGAATCACTTTATATCCGGGCCATATTCGACGTCAGCGTTCTCGAGGTATTTGTGAATGAGCGCACAGTATTATCGACTCGGATATATCATACAAGTAATTCAGAAGAACCACACCCAAAAGATGCTGGCTATTTTGGAATGTATTTCTTTGCGGACAAATCAGATGACGGATGCAAAGGGGACGATGACGAGCACTCTCCCGCGAGGCTGGTTCGTGCTACTGTTTGGGATGGGCTGTCATTACATTAGATACCTTGATTTGCTCAAGATAGATCTCTGTTCATTGATAGACAAGTTACTTCTTACCTAGAGCTTTATGTGACATAGTAAGCTTAAATTAATCGCCAACGCAGAAAGATTAGTAACATCGACATGTTGATCCGAAAGCCCTGCCCACAACGGAAGTCGGCGTTGTAGTCGTAAAGCCAGCAAATAGTAATTTACTTGCTAGCTACAATCATAGACTGAGAACTTTACCGTAGAAGCCACTAAGCAAGGTCTTTTCAGACCATATAGCCCTGATGAATTACCTTGCATTGCATATACGATAGTACATGTACACTTGACTTTCGGAGACAATGGTTGAGGCTTGTTCTAATGACTTGCACTGATCCAAGTCGTGCCCTTTATTCTTCTGATTGATTCGATCAAAAAGTCTTATTTGACTATGAGTCAATGGTAAGTAGACCAAGGTATAGTGTTATTTCATTTACTTGCAATGGAACCAAGGTTTTGCTGCTGAGATCTAGGAAGGGATCTGATTATTTCCTTTTTGGGACAACTAGGGCTTGATGGTAGATACATCACCTTGAGCATTATTTAGGACTTATACTTTCTACAAACACAAGAAGAGGAAGAAAAATATCCGGTACCTAGACAACTTGAATTCTTGCTCAATTCATCATTTGGAAGGGCTATGTTGTGTGCAGTTGACGGGATTAGGACTAACTACAGTATATGGCAACAAGAAACTCGAGTCATGTCCACGACTACGTAGTACGCAGTTAAGTACTGGCTCGTGACTATGCATATTAAGTTTCTTTAATCAATTAATCTAATTGGCTCTATTGCTTAAAAGTTTCGTAGATCTGATTTCCCCAGCCACCAGGGAGATTGTATCCCTTGTTTCGTGCAGCTGCGGACTAGTGTACTTACTTGCATTTGCTTGGATATCCACGAGTTTTGTGTACGTAGATCGTAGAAATAATGAAATTCTGGCCGTGATCTATTTTTTATCTGCTAGTGTGATGCAGCAGAATTAGGAGAGCTAGGAGGTTGTAAGTTTTAATCTTCTAGCCCTGTTCCAACCTGGAAGGTTGTCTTAGGCTGAGGACATAACTTCTTGCAGGCTCTCTCTTTCTATGAGACCGGTGAACACAAACTCGGCTTCACCTGGGTGGTTCCAGCAAAAGCCGATAACATAGACCCCCAATCCCTTACTCAAGGGCCCCAATCAACCATCCTGGACCAAGGACTCAAGCCCGGAAACTTTCCGCCTCGATCAATATGCATACACAAATATCAAGGGGCCGAGAAGCTTGGAAAGTTGAAACGTGGGGTATACACGAGCAACAAAGCAAAATCTCCTAGATAGGACTATTCTTTTATGGAGCGCATACTGCATAATCAGTACAGCACGTATGTACAGATCTGCATCGTGCCAATAGACAAGATTCTCCGATGCGGCTTGTTCTGTCTGCAATCCCCTTGCTGCTTACTTAGGTATATTGAAACAATAACCAATCTTCGGCGTTTGAACAGGTTGCCGTTGATAGTTGCTATGGAGAAATAGTCTCAAAAAAGATTCTGTGGTTTTGACAGCTACTGCTTAGCACATTGCCTCAAGGGCGTTTGCAGTGCATAGTACATAGTACATACAGGATATGTCCTACGCGGCACTGTACACATGTTCGGGAGACGTACATGATAGCCACTGTCTGGTATGCGTGGCAATGTCAAAGTCGTGAGATGATTTGATTGACTTTCTACCAGCCACTAGTTACGTACTATGTTTACCACGTAATGAATTCAGCAATATTCTTCTCTTCTGACTATAGGGATATCAATGATCAGATGTAGAATACTAGAAAAAAAGGTTTGACAACCTTCCGAAAATGGCAATAGCCCTAGATGATCTCAACCAAGCAAGAGGGTCCAATGGACCAAACCCTAACCCAGATTAACACTTCTAGTACTACAATTAGGGCTATAATAGAATCGGCATTATTGAAATGCTCTTTCAAGATGATATCATATCATTCTACTAGGGCTGACTTCTTACGGGATTTGTTCCTGGAAATCCTGTTTTCGGAGTTTTGCCTTCCTGCTGAGAGTGTATCCAATTTAGATCTGGCGGCGGCGTCTAGTAAGAAGACGACTGCGTGAACAGGCTCAAATCTCGGTCACGTTCCCTGCGTCGAATCTGTCTACAGGGTCAGGACTTGTTTATCGGCTATCTCTTATGAACTCAGGCTAAGTACAGGCTATATGCTAGATCATAGCCGTTGTACCGTGAGTCATCTAATCGATCGGAGACTGAAGAGTAGGTTGACTGATCAACCTAGGCAGATGAATATGACTTCATCTCTTTCGTAGACTTCGAGACTTGACTAGATCACTGTCTGGATGGGCCGGCAATATATCTAAAATAGAGTCATGAGACCGTAGGTCTCAGCCATTCCCTGTCTCTTCGGTACTTTAATATACTTTAATAGATTAATTGACTTCGTGATGTCAGGCATCCGGTCACTCCATCACTTCAAGTGAGCATCAGCTTGTCCGGCTTGCTTCGGCCGGAGCTCTGCAAGGAGTGATAGAAGGAAACTTCAGTATACAACACGTGCTGAAAGAAGCATCTGACAGAAAGACAAAAGCGACAAAATGAGATCAGCCGACCAAAATCGATTTCCCAAAGAGGTTATATTTCCTGGGTGCCTGGGTGCTCAGGCCACAACACGTTTACGGCGTATCTGATTGGTCAACGCGCGGATTTGCCACGACGCGTCGCGTAAAAACGCGTAAAGCACACAAGCGAGACTGAACAATTGAGTCCATCTGTAGAACAGAATAGAATCATAAAAACGAGACTGATACTGACGCAAGGTATTGGTAGCACAAAATCAGGGGGGAAAATAGGAGATTTTATTACTTGCAGGTCGGAACAAAGGGTTGATCTACTGACAGAACGAGGAGGTCGACAGATTGAGATTCAATCAGGATAGTCGCTAGGGGAAACCGGAGAATATAGATATGTTCCTTGCAGAGGCACGATGGGACGAATAACCCTTGCTTGCGAGGACAGTATACTCGTGGGCAGCGGTTGACTACATGTACATCTGTCCGTAGTCGATACTATAATCCTGTCGTGGCTGGTGAATAGCTCGGCCAGGGTCACGGTTGTAGTTCGTCTCGGACGAGATGCGGATCTGCAGACATGAAGCCTAGAATACATACGGTCCAGTCAATACAGAGACTCTTATGATATGATACAATATGATATCACCTTGTCTAGACTAGACACACAAAGGATCAAAAAGCAGAATAGAATTGGATAGTGAACCGCTGCTTTGTGATTTCTAGGGCAAAGGATGTAGAGGAATAATGAAGATGGCCTTGCGTAGAGTCTCTCTCCAGAGTCTAGACAGGAATATCCTGGCAGAGGGATGAAATCGAACGATGAAAACAGAAAGAGCGAGACAGACGGGGGTCAGTCGCTCCTTCCGGCGTGGGCCCCACTGCGCACTGGGTGCTTCCTTCCCTTTTTACCAGGCGGCCAGCCCTCGTTCCTTCCCCCGAGAAGGAAGAAAATTAACCACCTCCCGCTCTCTCCGTTGTGCGACAATCCATCTCTCCTACACACTCTTTGCGCTTCTCGCTCTCTCAAAACCAACACCACCACCCCGTCGCACCTCGTCGCAATTACGCTCAATCGATCGCTCTCTATCCCTCTCTCGATTCTTTCGATATTTTTATCAGTTTTGCCCGCTCTTCATCGCGCGATTCCTCCGGCGCATTCGGCTTGCTCCCCAGCCTCCGGTTACCTGAGAGTCGCTGGGTTGCGCCGTTGCTACAGCAATTCGCACACAACTGCGACTATCTTCTTTGTTACTTGATAAATACTTGGACAACATATTGCACGGAATTTTTCAACATGTTGATGCAATCTGCTCTCTCCTGCGACACCAGGAAATTCCTGGGTCAGCAATATTATCGCACCCTGTCGCCTACGCCTCCACCTTCGAGCGACAGCATCAGTGGTAGTCTACTAGGCGTTAGCCGCAAGTTACAGAATCTACTGAATGTTTCACCCGGTGCTACTCCATCGACTCCCCCTCGTTCCGTGCGCCTCGCCAGTCCGTTCCATCAAGAGATGAAAGCCAACAAATCCAAGCCCAAGACACGGTCGCGTAAGACAACACCTAAGACAACACCCAAGCCCAGCACACCGAGAGCCATCACGCCTACGGTCAGCAGAGCACAGACGCCAACTGCACCGCCTCGCACTCGCAAGCGCAGCCGCAGTGTTTACGAAGACGGTGAAAGCGAGACCGAAATCGAAATGGCTGGCCCCCGACGCCTGCGCGATGAATACACAACACCGAAGCGTCTAAGGCACTTCCCCTATCACATGCCTCGGGGATTAGGTATAGCTGATTTCGAATCGCTAAACGGCCACTCTGCTGAACAAAACACATCTCACCAAGAGACTGAATCTGAAGCGCTACCTCAGATCATCCTCCCATCAATAGAAATCGAAGATACGGAGGTTTCAAACACCAACGACAAAGCAGACTGGACAGCCGAAGAAGATGAACAACTAGTCGACATGGTCTTGGAGAAATTCCGCCTGACCAAGCGCGACTGGCAAGAATGCGCTCGTCGAATCGGCAAGGATGATGCTAGTGTTGGCAAACGGTGGCAAGCGCTCCTTGGAGAAGGTAACATTGGTCTTCGACGAGGATCTGGTCAATTTGTCCGTGGTCGACTGGATGGATGTTTTGATCAATAACCCTCGCATAATTCGACTATTTGGTCTGTTTATTTGCTTTCGTCGCGCATTATATATGGAGTTTTGTCAACAGATCAAGAGATTGTTTACAACTGGAAAGATACCCTGGGAAAACGGTGTTTGGAAGAAGAGGTTTAATTTGGTCCTGTTATTTGTGTCTGTTCTTTTACTTTCATTTGTGCACATTCTACTTAATTTATTTTCTTCATTCATTTTAATTTTCAACGTTTCTTCTCTTGTTGCTACGGCATCTGTTAGGTTATACAGGATCACCATTGTTCGTGTCACCGAGCCGTGCCGTCCGGTTACTCCCTAGTCTCTTAGTCGGAATCTAATTAAATTAAACCCGTTGAGCATTGACCTGAGCTCCCAGCCCATACTCATTACATATCTATGGCATTGTGTTACAATTGTTTTGGACTGTAGTACCTCCCGTTATGCTATTGATGTTGATCTATCATGCAATGCAATGCATGTACGTCCTGACTATGCGTCAGGGGCAGATCGCAGATTGAGTTGAATGGCCGTGCTCGAGCATGCCAATCGTTGTTTCCACGTGCGACTGTTAGAGTTCCTCATACTCCCATACAAACTTTGACTAATTAAGTGTCTGTGTCCGCGTGATGTATCCAAGCTCGCGCCCGGTTCAATTGATTCAACTTTCAAGACCCTGACGGATGCTGCCGGAGCATTGACTAGTTGTTAGTCTACGATATGGATTGGTACTTGATATCAACGTCTAAAGTCAAGCTGGTTCATGATCTCGGGAAAAAACATATGGGTATGTTTCGAACCACATATATATACAATACTATTCATGGGCCATGATGCTCCTAAACAGAAGAGACAAGCTTTTAGACAGGGAATCAAAACCTATATACTCAGTCAGTAAAAATCATAAATAGAAAGGAGAGGGGACGAACCGTATTTCATAACTCCCAGCCCGAGTCATATACCGTACCCACTTCACACTACTATAATTCCCCTTCTCAAACACCTTCAGATACCTCACCAACAACCCACTACTCGTAAACATCAAAAGATTAAACGACAGACTCAATGGTGGCCGACTCCACGCCTTTTGATGCGTCATACTCGTCAACGTCGCCTCCGCCGTAAGCACATACTCGCTCTGTCCCGTAAACCGCGCAATCTTCCATACAATATTGTTATGTTCCGGTTCATATTTCGCCTTTCCCTGGGTCGTGCGCTCGGTGATTTTGGCTGTGTTGAGCGGTGTCGGGATTCGAACCACCACGTTACTCGCAAATAGTTTTGCACCGTAGTTGGCTTTTATAGCGACACTGTACTCGACTTTTGTCGTGCCGATTTCGCGTACGATCGGGTGGACTTTGAATGGTAGATTGATATTTTCAGTGGCTCGATACCGCATGAGCTCGAATTCGCCGTCGGGCGGTACGAAAGAAATTGTGCGATCGGCGTCAAATCGTCCTAGTTTTACGCATTGATGGAATTGGCAATCTTCCAACGTTACTGATCCTGCAGCTGCACGGGTTGCCTTTGTTCGACCATTTCGGTTCCCCGCGGAACTCGAGTCGTCCCCGTCCAGGAGTAATCGATCGTTGAGTCCGAATTTGCATTCCGGTGTACCGGAAAGATATGCCCTCATTATAATTTGTCCGTGAACGTCGGCTCGCAGGACCGTTCCCGTCGCGGACATGAGTAGGTTGACGTCCTCGATTACGTCCACAAAGGCCTCATTTTTGCGATATTTGATATCTGCGCGTCGCCAGGAGAGAGCGCCCGTCGCTTGCATTGTGATTTTGCTCGAGTCTTGGGCCGAGTTTGCAATGGCGGATTTCACGCCTTCGGTTGTGATGTACATTTTCAACGTGTCGGTTTCTGTGTTTTGGGGGTATCCGAAGTCGATAATTTCTTTCCAAGATTAGCATATCATCGACAAAGACGAGGATGAAATGATATACCATCTAATAACTCATAAACCAACACAAAATTATTCTTAACCGCCTCCTCATCAAACTTCCCAAAATAACCCCTTCCCAGCACAATAAACCGATACAAAAACTCAAACACGAGCGCCGCATTGGCATTGCTCTTGGTAACCACGACCAGATATATATTCTCGTGTTTCACATGGCTGAACGTCGTTGAGCCGAGCGTTAGAATCGGCGAGCGCACTTGTGGATTGGAGATGACTTGGATGCGGAATATGTCTGCAAGGCGGGGGCGGCAGTCGTTACGGAAAGCGCGGAAGATGAGGTTTTCGCCTTTCTGGTTGAAGATGAGGATGCCGGAGATCATGTTTGCAGGGTTTATCGTTTGTTGGTGTTTTTTACCTGCGCATTGTTCGAGGGTTGGGTGTGAATGCTTTGGTGATGTCGGTGACTTGTGATAATGGTGGAGGTTGATGAGTGTTGATTATGATTGGTCCTAGGAATGCTAGAATAGGGGAGCTTCTCAGCCTATCAGCTCCCTGAAGAAATACGATCATATAATATCTGACTATGGTTACTATTAACATATCACGAGTGATATAGATATGTTATAATTAGAATAATTAGAAGCTTATATAATCAAGTAATGTGTAGTCAATCATCGCTGGTATCACAAATAACAAGCTTGGTATCATGGCAGAGTCCGTCGATACATCAACCAAAGAACGCTCAAAAGGAAATGCATAATCACAATAGTAATAGTAACAATCATCGCAAATGCGACGGTGCCGGCGCCGTAGGAGTCTCAGCATCAAAGCCAGTATGCGGCCTCGTCCCAGGCATAGAGCTATCCTCCGGGTTGACGAGACCGACCTTCGGGTCTGGAATTTGTATATCTAATGTCATATAAGCTGTGCGTCGGAGACTCCAGATTCGCACTCCATCTTTCGACCCGACCTCGCGATTCCATTTTTCCAGCCAATCTTCTACCTGTCTTAAATGAGTTTTAATCGCAGTAAAGCCCATCTCATCCCATAACCAACCAGTCAATAAGCCCATTGCAGAGTCGAACCAGTTGCGTAGAGAATACGGGTTGAATGCTTTTACCAGTTCTCCATTGACCTTGGCGATGATACGTCGAAACTCCTGCTCGGGCAATAGAGGATCTAGAATCTCCGGGTACAGATTCGAGAATGTCGGGGCAAGATCACCCTTCACCATCCAATCGCGACGGATGCGAATGATTCGAGTTGTTGTGAATTCTTCTGATTGTATAGGAACATGCGGATTCATATGTGGATAACATGGATGTGCAGGACCCCAGGCTATTTCTTCAGGGCCATCTGCTTCTGCACTAGTGGTATTATTGCCTCCATTGGATGGATACGAAGCGAACGTTGAAGCCCGTAACGAATTATTGGAATGTGCATGGCGTGGGGGATGTGTTATACCGTCATCTGGTCGAATATGACCTCCCTTCGTGGCATTTTCTGTTGTTGGCATATTGGGTTGTTCGACAGAGCGTTCAAGCTGTTGACTGTGCCGACTGCTCGGCAGCGCGATGCTCGTTCGACCACTTTCTGCTCCTTCTCCCGTACTAGGCTCAACGACTAGACTATTCCGAGATGCGGCAACACGCTGAGGGCGCTCCGATGGTATCGAAAGGAGGGGATATGCGTCGCGCTCCGGTATTGCAAATCCAACGTCCTCGTCGTTTGCTAGTCCACGCCGGTTCGGAACAATAGTGACTCGTGGAACGTGATTGATAGGATTCCACAGACGAATTCCCGAGTGCGACGGATTCACTCGTATACCAGGTCCTTTTCCGGAGGTATTATCGTGACGGTAGGGAGATATTGGTGGTAGATCTTCGTGACGGCTGCGGGAATGAGTCTCGGGTGGATGGTGGAGGAGCGGTGGCAGAGCAAGAGAAGACTGGGTCGTATTATTGTTTTGTAGTATATTGCGGGAATTGGGATCGGTAGAATAGTAATAGTCGTCTTTCGCCGCCAGCGGTGATAGGTTATGAGAAGACTGGTGGCCGACTGGAGAAGCCGTGGTGGCTGAAAGTTGCGAAAAGCTCGGTGAACGAGAGCACTGGAAACGCGTACGCTAGGTGGATTGCGATACGGCGATTCTGAACACGACTTTACCAATTCAGAGACAGAATTAAAAATAATATTTGCTAATCGAGGGTGTGGAGCGCTGGATCGAAGGGAGAGAAGTGGTTGCGCGGAAGAAGACTGAGCGAGAGTATGAAAAGGGGAAGTCTTGGTAAGAGTCTGCAGCAGCCGCTTAACCCCCATGCTGTGGCGCCGCCAAAAGAAAAAAAGAACAACGGCCCAGGGAATTCCTGATTTTCATGAGAGCTGTCAAATGGACTCAATAATTGAGACCTGAGAAAAAAGAGCGATGTTCTCCTATCATAAATGAAAAGTCAGAACCCCCAGGGCTGTGTAACTGACCGCATTAATTTTCCAATTGTGTTTTTGCTTTTTTCGATCTTTTACAAATCGGGGAAAACGACAATACGCCAGACTCGCGAGGCTCGCGAGACTGCACGAAGAACACGAGTGTGGTTATATAAATTGGTAGAAAGGGTTCCGATTCTGACGAGTATCACATAATTTGAATAAAAAAATCTATCTCAAACAGGGCTTTGCTGGGTTTATGGCAAACCGTGGAAATTATGTTTCGTCTTTGCGATCTAGGTGATACGCGATGTGTATCGGCCAGCCACATTGACGACATGGGTGGATTACGCGGGCAGCAAGGGGTGAGGCTTTAATCGTTTAGGAGTCCTGGACTATTAAAATAGTTCTAAGATTATTGGGACGTCAGTGCCAGCATTGACATGATCAAAAAATGGCATCGTTCTTGGTGGACGGCCTGATATACGCAGTCTCACCACGGCCTGTAAAAGGCCAGCGAATCTGATGGGCAATCGAAAAATCCACTCCCAGTTCCTCGGCGAACTTCCAAACGAGATTCGGATTCTTCAGATAACCGCGGCCGACAAGAGCAAAGTCTAGTCCATCTTCCTCCAGAACCTTGTTAGCTAGTTCGGCAGTATCGAGCATACCGACCGCTGCAACAGCAAGCTTGTCACCGACGGCTTTCTTGATAGCAACAGCAAAGGGGACCTGGAAACCGGGGAAGGAATTGATCTTCTGGGCGGGGTGTGCACCACCGGAGCTGACATCAATCACATCGATAGCGCCCTGCTTGGCGAGAGCTTCGGCGAACTTGACAGTGTCGTCGATTGTCCACGTGCTCTCGGAACTCTCCTGAACCCAATCCGAAGCAGAGACACGAAGAAAGACAGGAACATCAGGACCAACGGTATCGCGAGTGAGCTGAGCAATTTCGAGCGAGAGACGGATTCCATTCTCAAAACTGCCGCCGTATTCGTCCGTTCGGTTGTTGTAGTACGGAGTAAGAAAAGAGTTTAAAAGAAATCCGTGAGCTGTGTGGACTTCGACAAAGTCTACTCCTGCCTTGATGGCGCGTTTCACGGCAGCTACCCAAGCGGACTTGAATTCTTCAATGTCCTGCTTGGTCATGGCCTTGGGTTGGCAATAATTCGGAGCAAAAGGAATGTCACTGGCACTCTTGACGTTATCAGGCCAGCCGCCAACTTTTTCAGTAGCAATGACACTACTCTGTAACCAAGGGGCGTTGTTGCTTCCTTTAGGACCAGAGTGGAACAGCTGAATACCGATGATCTGCCTTTGACTGTGTACAAATTCAACTACGCGTCTCATAGGCTCGATTTGGGAATCCTTCCACAAGCCAACATCTTGAGGCGTGATCCTTCCCTCAGGCAGGATAGCAG
Source organism: Talaromyces stipitatus ATCC 10500 (assembly GCF_000003125.1). Taxonomy (NCBI): domain Eukaryota; kingdom Fungi; phylum Ascomycota; class Eurotiomycetes; order Eurotiales; family Trichocomaceae; genus Talaromyces; species Talaromyces stipitatus. The sequence goes on from NW_002990116.1 coordinate 2,207,575, forward strand.
TGCCTTCAATCATGAGAAACCCTGGTCCACGCTGTGCGTACCCACCCAGGTGTGCCATATGCCAGTCTGTCATATGCCCGTCTTGTGCGGAGTACTGACACATCGGAGACAATGCGAGGCGGTTCTGGAAAGTGACTCCGCGGACAGTCAAAGGTTGGAAAAGTTTAGGAAGTGGTTTGCCGGTGGATTGAGGATTGGCTGCAGATCCGGGGATGGGGTTCTGTGCAGGAGTGAAGTAGGAAATGCCCTCCGCTGGCTTGCTTTCGACGTCCGGGAGAGCAGGCTGAGTCATTGTGAGTGTACACCTATGTCGATTGAGAAAATGGAAAGGTAATCCGAGGATAGGCGCAGGTGTTTTAACGAAAATTGAATGGAAACGGCATTCTGACTTAGAGGATGAGAGAAATCAACTTGGATTTATAGAAGTGCCACGCGCCACTTCTTATATGGATATCCATGATTGCTCGCTTACTCTTAAACTTTACGAGGTGGTCCATCTTTCTGCGACTTTATTGTACCATGAAGCTACGCACTTACTAATAGAATAAGGTACCTGGAGTCCGAGACACGAAGGAGCGTCCTAATGCGATATAGTGACACAATGACTAATATCGCCGATCCTCCTAGTCGAGGTCTTTTTACTTGCGTTGCACTCGTATTGGCCCAATTTTCTATATGGCTAATCAGATCGCCTACTGTACAAGTGTGATTGTGGGTGTGTTTAGTCTCATCCTTGAGATTGGATTCTCCATCGTGTCAGATCAAGCAGTGAGATAGTAGGACTATACGCTAACTGTAGAGTTCTTCCCAATGATAGGATTCTTGCAGCTACTTATAAGAATTTATACCAGTATCTTTACTCGTGACTAATATTCATGCAAGAATTTTTGCGGATTAGGAAGCAGAATAACAAGTCGAGTAGTGATTACCAGAGAAATTAGGGCTTGTATTTACGGCTGAAACTACAAAGTTGCTCCGCCCCGACCAGTCCCGGAAACATTCTGATGTCACGACAGGTACCTGGAGTAGTTACTTTTTGGTTAGTCTAATAGAATGTTTGCTATGGTATTGTCCTCAATGATAAGCCCTGTCCTTCGGACTGCTTGTAATGCGAAGTCGTGTCAGATAACTCATCGTTTTGATGATTACAAATCCTTCATCTCGATTACAAATATTCGCTCCCTTCGCGTGAATTACTTCCATTTGAGTATACGGTCAGTAAGGCTAGGGCTAGGGCTACAACGATACAATTCCATATTGTATCAGTATCAATCCTTTCCCAAATATTCACCCCAAACCCGTAATGCTTCCGTAAGTAACTCCTTCTCACAGACAAACCCAATCCTGAGATACCCCTTGAAATCCCATCTTTCACCATTACCAACCTCCCCATTACCAAACGTATACCCGCCTGGTACAATCAACAACCCTATATCCCGGATCATTCTTTCGCAATACTCCTTATCATTCACGGGGTGTCCAGTAGAATCAAAAACCTGTATGAATGCCGATGCTCCTACAACTGGTTTCACCCAACTCAGCCGGCCTTTGCTTTTCCACTTTTCAATAAAGTCGGTAAGTAACGCCAAGTTTGAGGCACATATCTTCTCTGACCGAGATAGTATCTTTGTCCGAATATCAGGCAAAAGAGCAAAAGTCGCAAGTTCCTGATCAATTCCGGACACTGACAGAGTGATATAGTCTCTGGCAAGGTTGATCTCGTCGATAATTTGCAGATTTGGTGACAGAACCCATCCAATTCGAAGACCGGGGAGAGCGAATCCCTTGGATAATGATCCAGTCGATATAATATTCCTATAGCATCCCGCCCAGGCAATGATTGATGGTGAATTCCCAATATCTGGATTCACGCCGTGATACAATGGACGAAAAACCTCATCTGCCAGGATAATGATGTTGTTCTCAGCAGCGATTTTGACGAGTTCACCCAATACGGCAGACGGAATTGGAGCTCCTGTAGGGTTATTGGGTTTATTGATGACGATCATCTTCGTCCTGCCTTTCTTTACGAGTTGCTTCAGTTGCTCCGGATCCAGACTCCAGTCGTTATTGGGATCCGCTTTCCAGAGCGAGATGCCAATACCTCTTCGACGAGGCACAGAGAAGAGCTGTTGGTAAGTAGGATATTGGACAATGATATGATCACCTGGACGAAGGAAGGTGTCGAGAACTAGATAATTCGCTGAGATAGTACCCTGCGTAATAGCCACATGAAGATCTGTGACGTTTTTTGAAAGTTGAGACTGATAATACTCAATGATACGCTCGCGTAGCTGGGGCTGGCCAGTTACAGAGCCGTAGCTTATCGGAGTTGATGTATCGAGAGATGTCGTTGTGCCTTCAGCTGAAAGCGCGAAGAGCTCGTCAAGGGAAAGCGGATCAACGCATGTACCTATTAGCCACTCAATAAATCAGGTATACGTCCTTATATACGTCCTTATATTGCTGGGGTTATCATTATACTGACCATGCAGCGCGTACTTGGCGTGAGACTGAATACCACAGTCAGAACCTGACCGCACCAAAAAAGCATGAGCCAGGGCATACCTTGAATTTCCGGACTACAGACATTAAATTATCAGTTCATGACACATTATATTCGTTATGCTTTGTATGACTCACCCCAATCGTCCAACACGAAAGGCTCAATGTAGTTCATGGTTGTTATATTGTTCGTCAACGGAACCCTACATTTGTAATTTCGAATCTTCAACTCTAATAATCTGAACTGCTCGGTGTGCTCATAACCACTAAGAGCTACAGATTTTTCTTGAACCAATAGGTTCTTGGACACTTATTGAAATATTTTGCGATATTCTCCCCCCTTTTTTATGCCTAATCACCAACCTTGGAAGATAACCAACGAGACACCTGCATTGATAGCGGACGGTGAGTCACTCCATTCATGCTAAATAAGAACCCCTGTTGGAAGCTTAGTCACATAATTTAGCTACCGCTGATCCAACAGAACGAATCATAGCTTCATATTTTCAAAGAACTTGCGACGTACTCTCATTTCTGTAAAGGGGTTTGATGCGCATTACTGGAATATTGTATTCGAGACTTTGTTCGGATCCCGAGCGAACCTTGGTGCTGTGGCTTTCTCATTCTAGCGCGTGGCTGAATGAGATAGCTCTTGGAATGTCAAAGAAAGTTAAGTATGGCCGCCAGGCCATAAGATGCATCATGTCATGGGGCTTTAACTACTCAAAGCATCTATGATCAACTGTACAAGAGAGGCTACATAACCATGCCTTTTCTTACTTCTGTCCAGCACGCGACGAATGGGTAGATAGATGTAGAAAAGAAAATCCGAATATGTTCTGTTCACGTACTGTTCCACTCGACACTCATCATGATGAATGCCGCTTCAAACTATACAAAAGAAAGATCGAGATCCGCCGAGCGCCAAAATTATCATGGCTACACCAGATAATAAGGTATTTCCTATTTCCTCTTTCCCCCAAAACTCCCCTTGTTGCATACCATAAATAGAAGAAGAGCCGATTGACGTTTCTCAGCCTCGGTATGCCAAACTCCCTTTGACTAGACAAAATGGCGGGCTTAAAGGTTTTGCGGCTTCGACAGTTGAAAAAGACCGCAGTTAAAGGAAAACTCACGCATATAGCAAAACACAGACATTAAAAAGGAAACCGAAACCGAAATGAATGTTTTACATGGTCCGTATTTGTCGCCAACGAACAGATGTGACAGCCTTAGGCGTCCCAGTTGAAGAGATCTGCAGATCTATTAGTAATGTCCAGGACAGCTAGTCAAGATATTAATAAGTGAAGGCCCTATGTCTCACCGGCTGCTAATTGGGAATTTGCCATGTCATCATCATCTGGGTCGGGTTTAATCTTTATTTCGTGATTCTCAAAGGAGACAGCATCAGTTGGTTCCTGTTTGATGGGGCTAGCCGCAGCGGAAGACGATAGCAACGTTTCGGTTGCCCCCTCTTTCTTGACGAGAACTGGATTCTCCTTCAACTCCGGTGTGGTCTCCTGATCCTGGACATCAGCAACCGCTTCACTCGAAACGTCCTTCTTGATTTCGGGCTGAATCAATTCTTTGTAGGATGTCTCGCTCTCCATGATATGCTTCAGCAATTCCTGAAGTGCAGCACGTTTTTCCCTAGGCAGGATACCACCAGCCGCCGACTGGCTACCAACAACCGCCGACCTGTAGTCGCGTTTCAACGACATAAGAGTAGTATCTGTACTGGCAAGCAGGGCTTCCTCTACGGACTCGAGCATCCTGTTAAGAGCCGCTTCAACTACATCAACACTCTTCTCAAACATCGAGTCACGGTTGTCAGATACATGAGAAGACATGGTAGCTTTCATGCGCATGAAACTTCCGGGGCCTATGGGGAGTTGTTAGTAATTGTTCTTATATAAATACCAATAGTAGTCATACCTCGTTCTTCGACACAACTAGTATACGCAGGAATCATTGATTCGACAATAACCGGCTCAAACATGCGGTTAATGTCCTTCGATTGCGCCGAAATATCCAACGCTTGCTGGTTGAAAAGCTCTTTGACAGACTGCTGATAGACGCGCAACTGCTGCGAGAGCATATGAATGCTTCCGAGTGGCCCCGTAGTCTGAGTAATCTTCTTATATACATTGTCGTGGAACTTTTTAAGAAAATTTGCGCCTTCCGACCCGGCATTGCTGAAGATTGTGAAGATACGTCGCGAAAAGATCTTTTCCCAACCTGGGGCCACAGCCTTTATGATAGGCTCTATGAGCTCAGCGTTCCAGTCGTGTTGCCCCTGGGCATTGGCGTAGACACCATCACGACGGCATAGGGCTTTATAAGTCGCCCAGTAATATCCTCCTTCAGCACGATTTGAACGGTTAACCGGTGCGCCCCAGCGAGATACTGTCTCCGTGGCCAGTTTGGCTGCTGTAGGGGTTGCTTTGTCTGTAAACACGACAAAAAATCAGAAGTCCGTGTACGCACAATATAGTGAAATGAACCCATACTGTCACTTACTACAGGCCTCGGTTATGTCGGATTCAATCTCTTCAGCTATCTGATCACAGATGTTTTTGATATGTTGAACCAATTCCTGCATCGAGAGGATGTATAGTTAGTACACGATCATGGAATTATCTGGCTAACACACCGATCACAGTAACATCGGTTGTAAAAGGATGCGCGAACTTGCCTTATCCAATTGATTATATGTACTCTCAACAATTGCGGCTCGAGTCGCTTTTTGCTTGTCAGTAACCTGAAGGCTGTCCGAAGAGGCTAGTAGTCGAAGCGAGTTTAGGAGTTGATCCAGGTTATTCAAAAAGCGACGAGAGTTTGCTTCTCTGCTCGCTTCAGTCAACTTCTTGCAATGAGCTTGAAGTTGCGGCACTTCTGTTTCTTCAATGGTTTGGAAACCAGGAACGTTTGCTTCCTTTTGAAAACGTCCCTGAAGCTTTTGATACGCCCGTGAAGAGACGCAAAACACAGGAAGAGATTGGGCAACCTTGTCATAATCACGAACATCCACATCAGGATTGAAACTGGATGCGTCGGTCTCTTCAGCAAGTTCATGGTCAAGCTCTCGAATCCCACTAGCGAAGTCTTGCTGAATAGCTCCTCGAGAGTACTCGTTTCTGCCAGAGATCGCTATGTGACGCATCTCTGCTTGAACCTTGGCATCGACCTCGTTGAGTTCTGTGATCTGCTTTCGAACAACCTTCATTTCAGCTTCGATTTCTTGTCTCTGGCGACGACCCTCTTTCTTCGTCGTCTTCAGTTCCGAAAGCTTTTCTTCAATAGCATCTATTGAAAGAGGCTCCCCTTGGGTCTCAGACTCGTCCTCTTCACTATAAGCTTCATCTTCGTTATCTCTGTTGGTATAATCGCTGTCGAGATCCGAATCAGATGAACGCTGCTTCTTCTGGGGTGTGCCCGAAGGTGTGCCCGAAGCATTGCTGTTGCCGCCACGTTTTCTTTTCTTGGATGACTTGTCACGGGGCGCATAGACTGTCTTGCCATCGTCAATATCATCCTTTAAAGCCTCCCATTTCTCGATTTGCTCGTCAATTTCATCCACAACTGTAGTATATTCTGCCTTTGTTTCCTTCAGCTCATCGAGTCTCTTTTTGTGTTTTTTAATTTCCGAGTTATATTCATCAGATTTGGCCCACAGTCCACCCATTTCTTGCTCCAGTCCCAATGACTCTTGTGCCTCAAGGATACTAATGTCATCAGTCTTGCTACAAATGAATGTCACTGAATCAAATCCGCCATCCATCTTGAGTTGTCGCTTGAAGGTCTCTCCAAGAAGAGACTTTGCGGCTTTATCATCGACAGCCCGAGTGATTGGCGCCACGATCCACAAACCAGTGCATTGCTTCATATAACCCTCTGCAACACGCGCACGAGCAGCATTTGAGTCGTGGACACCAGGTAAGTCAACGATCACAGCGCCGGTCGATAGGGCTGCGGCTTTTACGTAAATCCGAACCACCTTGATCAAAGGCCAGTACTCTATTGTTGACTTATTCTTCTCATGTGCACTCGTTGTCTTTTCTTTACTGTCGACATAAGACTGGAGGTGCTTATAGAACTCCGCTGGATTTGATTCGGCAATGGCTCTCTTTCCGCCAAGCACATCCTGAACTGCGGGATGCTTCAGTAACTTCTCTGCAGTAGTCTTCTGCAACATTTCGTGTGTGTATTTTGGATACACTGCCTTGATCTTGGCGTACGCAACACCGGCCTCGGAATCTTGATTCGAAGCCTCACGAGAGATGTTTCCGTTACTATCCAGGAGATCGCTGAATAGTACCTCAAGCTCTTTTTCCCAGTCTTTCTCGCTAATGAACTCAATCTCTGCGCGATAGGGGATCTCCTCATGGTTGTAGGAGATTTCTGTGACAACCGCTGTGCACGCTCGCATACAGTTAGTCGGCACCAGTCGCTCCTCATCAAGCATGGCATTGATCACTGAGGATTTTCCAGCACCAGTATTTCCTACCACTCCAACAATTGTTTTTGGTTGTGCTGCTTGTTTCTGAAGATTCTCAATGCTTTTAAGCCATTCGGCTGCATCTAGATCGGGGACGACTCGGCGCATTGGCTCCTTTAAACGTTCCAGCAGATCGACACCATGCTTAACCCCAGCTTCTAGGAGTTCTGGAGTACAATCGGTGAACAGGCTTTGGAGACTAAATTGTTCGGAAGGTTCTGGTTCAAGATCATTGGGTTTAGACACGCTTTGGTTTGAAGAGCGGCTTGTTTTGTGTTCGGTGAAAGCTGCTGCTGCAACCTGATTGTCCATAGCCTGCTGGCCATTGGCTTGAATGGCGATCGGCGTGTAGCGCAAGTTCCTACCGTTGCGGACCCAAAATGCAATCTTACGGTGACTCATCTCTCTCCATTCCGTATGTCTCATCAAGAAAGCTTCATCTGAGATACCGTTAACAAACTCGCAGGTGCTTCAGGTACAGTCTCGAGGAGAACTTACCTGTCCCATAGGTACTGATATGTGCATTGTATTTATCCTTGGTCGAGAAAAAGAACGCATAGAAACCAGCATTTTCGTTTTTGAATCGGATCATTTCTTGGGTGGCGGACCCGTTTTCGATACTAGGCGAGTCGATGAATAAGACCGCACGTTTCTGATACCATTGGCATACTTCAGGCGTTAGAGCAAGCCACTGATCCAGAATACTTTGTCGATCGGCCACTAGTTCCGAGTCAGTATGTAATTGGCTTATGTTCACAAAAAGATTTGCACAACGGCTTACCATTAAATGAAGTGAAGCTGGCCCCCTGATTATCGCGAAGTTGGGCGAGTTTCTCATGTATAAAATCGACCATTGTGAAAAGCAACATTAATTCTCCATATATGAGTTTATGTTCAGTCAAAGCGTTTTTGCTAGTCCCTTCGTATTTGCAAATGAGATCCATCACAGTGACAAGTCGACGCCTATCAATTCCTGGCGGTGGCAACAATTGGTATGGCAGCGCATGAGCGATGCTGTTAAGTGACGGAGAAGCCTGTTTCACTGGGGTGCCTGTCTCAGTTTTGATCATCACATCATTTTCTGAACGAGTCTGGAGTGGACCCCTTTGCGAGGTATTGTTGGAAGGTTTTGAACCTGTCAGTGTGACTGCCTCGATAAGAATCACCTTATCAAGGTTGGGGTTGAGTTTGGCGATCGTGTCGGTTGGTTGGAGGATGTAGCTGTCGCATCGTAGAGCTAGTTTCTGGGGAAGCGCGACGCCACTTTCATAAGCTTTCAAGATTGAGGCTGCTGTGGTATCCTACGAGATGTGAGTGCAGAGCATTTGGACAAAGGTACAGACAAACTTACCAATTTACACTTGAACCACATCAAGTCCTTTTTCGCATTTGCATTCACTGGTGTTTTGTCATCGTACAGGACTCCGACGCAATACTCATCTGGAGGAGCATTGGAGCCCAGCTGTTTGAGTCCCTCAGTCTTCGCCTTCTGACGAAAAAGATGGAAACTATTTCCCTTTGTATAAGACAGGACCGGTTTTAGAGATATATTGGAGGTGGAATAACACTTACCTGTCCATGTTGCTGTCTCGAAACCCAACACATTTAGAGGATTGGATGGTGTCCCAACGGTGTGGAATGGATCTAACTACGGAGTCAGAAGCTGTGTTGAGGTGATGTGAGGAGACAGGGGGAAGTACTGGAGACGCGAGGAAAGAGCGTGTTATTTCCTTCATTCCAGAATTGGTTAGCATCATGACGTCTACGGCCGCTACGACTATTTAGGAATAGCCTGCGATCGGTCTGTCTTATCACCACGTGACCTGTAATTTACCCGAATTGGGCTGTAATTAAACAATCGCGCTCGACACGCAAAACGCGGCGAAGGACCGCGATCGCGACGGCGGTCTAGCTGAGACCACACACTATGAAGGGCCGAATGTCAAATCTTCCGACACTATTTATCGAACATTACTCTCCCTACTTGTGTCCTTTCTCATCGAAGAGTAACCGCTGGATCTTCATATACTGATGGACTGGCATCGCAATATCACCGAGGACCCTCGGTCAGATCCAGTTCACAGTTCATATTCCCAGGACATACCGTCTTCTCCTCCATCCATAGTCTCTGAGGCTGGGACTCGACGAAAACCGAAGAGGCCCCCTCCAGTGACTCCACGCTCATTCAAGAGGTTTTTCACACCTCGGTCGTCCCTCAATGCCGCCGCAGTCAGTTTGATGCCTGCCACTCGTCAGGCTCTACGGGAGCTTACCACGACATCTTTGAATCGGCGGGGCCCAGCATTCACCAAGGCAAAGTCCTTGAATGCACCCAATACTGCAAGTCATGGAATTTTGAAAAGCCCATTCACGGAAACTGCTAGGACTCCCAGTAGGAAGCGAAAGCTATCCTTCTCTTCACCTGGCTCTTCCCCGCAGTCTTCTCCAATTCGAAGAGTTCGCCTTGCCCCTCCTATTGAAGATGCTCACCTGGTCGAGAAGACGGTCAATGAGATTGAGATCCCACCGGGCCCTGAAACAATCCATTCACCACAAAAGTCGATTCAGAAGCAACTATTTGTTGAGAAACCTCCCGTGGAAGCTGTGCGTCGGTCGAGAGTTCTTGGTACATCTGGCGAGTATTGTCTCCGCAGCGTCTCGGGACGTGTGAATCGACTTACCATGCGATACAATTATGGAACTGGTAAGGCAGAGAGGATGCTTTATTTACTTACATATGTCTAATCTGTCCTCATCCCAGATTGGAGAGATCAAACATCAACATTCTATTCTCGGCCCACGGATGTCCATCAAAATACCAGTGTCAATGAAGACCGCCCTGCTCTTCCCTTTTGTATTGCACCATGCAAAAGTGAGTCCTCCATGCCATCCCGATTGTTGTTTCACTAACTCACCATTCAAAAAGCAAATTCACTTGTAGCTATTGGAGATGAGGAAGGGGGAATTCGCTTATTGGACTCCGCGAAGGAGGATAAGGTTGGGTTTTCAAAAGCGCACGTATCGTTCCGTGCACATGGAAATTCTATAATGAACCTCGAATTTTCCTCCGATGACCTGCTTCTGGCAACTGCTGCTGGCGACCAAACGACACTCATCTTCGACATGGTCGCCCAGAAACCGATTCATTGTTTGTCGAATCATACGTCATCAGTGAAGCACGTACAATTTCAACCAGCATCCAACAACAAAATGCTTGCGACATGCAGCCGTGACGGTACCGTAAATATTTGGGACCTACGATGCAAAGGTCATGAAAACCCTTCCATGCAGATTCACTGTGCTCTTGATTCAGATGGCGACTCTTCGGCATCACCGCCCACGGTCAACTATCCCCAACCCTTGAGGACCATTCATGATGCCCATGCGTTCATGTCGAGAAGTTCAAAGCTGGCGGCTGTCCAGAAACAGGATAGTCACTTCAGCAGAGAGAACGTCACAGTAACTTCTCTTTCGTTCCTACCAGCAGGTCGTGAAAACCTGTTCGTGACGGCATCCGAGGCTAATGCATGCATCAGACTGTGGGATATGCGTACATCTTACAATATCCGCAGAGGAAGCCCAGCTCCCTTGTCTACCACACGCGAACCGGATAGCCATGTCAACCACAGATCTTACGGCGTGACTTCATTGGTATTGAATGGAGATGGCTCGAGATTATATAGCCTTTGCCGTGACTTGGCTGTATATGCCTACTCGACCTCACACTTGGTCCTAGGCAGTTCTCCAGATCTAGCGCTAAACAACGACCGGCCTAGGCGTACCGGAGGCCCCGACAAGGAAGGCCTAGGACCGCTGTACTGCTTCCGTCATCCTCGGCTCCAGGTATCAACATTCTACGTCAAGGCTGCGCTACGATCAGCCAAGGATGACAAATCTGAAATGCTTGCTGTTGGAAGCAGCGATAACTGCGCCATTCTGTTCCCTACAGATGAACGATTTTTGTCGCTGTCTCAGCCGGCCGTGCAGACACAGACAGATCTGCCGCCTACTGTTCGGCCTCCTCTTGTACGGTCTGGTCTTCGACGAACTAACTCGGATATGTCGTTCTCCGGCAGACCAGAAAGTTCAATCCCTACGTATCGATCAGGAACTCCTCTTGTCGGGGGTCACATGAAGGAGGTTTCGGCTGTGGCATGGACGTATGACGGCGAGTTAGTCACAGTTAGCGATGACTACAGTGCCAGATGCTGGCGTGAAGGGCCTGATGCGCGCGATTTACGTACCGGAGGTGAAACGGATGGTCGACGCTGGGGCTGTGGTTGGGCCGACACCCCAGACTCTTACGATGATGACGAAGAATGAGTAAATTTTCCAGGGGCATACACAGATGAGCGTTGTGTCTTGTCTTTTACTATTTTCTATACCCAACATACTGCTCATTTTGCATAGGAACTTTTCCACTTGGGAGCCCTATATAGAGCGGCATTGCGATGGCGTTCTCTTCGGGCTTGATTACATGTTAGGCGTATTGTGGGTTTATGTTTTTCAAAATGGCATGCATAGTTCTGTTACCGCTGTATACTTATAATTGTTCTGTCTATTGGTGTGCAATGTTGTTCCGTCGTAACCGGTATACAAAGTTAGCATTACACTTTAGGTGATGAGGGCGAACATCAAACCCTACTACGATTATAGCATCTATACATGTCCATGCGAGACTGGCTTCCAAGGTTGCACCAAGACCAATTTCCGCCTAGGGATTCGAATACGATAATGTAAGTCAATGTGGTATTACTTTTCTGTATAATTAGGTACACTCTAAAGTTAAACCTTCACATATTTGCTCATTAATATCTTTTTTCTAAGAATCGAACCCACCACATCCGACTAATGACCATGTCCATCATCCTCTGTTGGCTGTTCAGGGTCTAACTTGATCATGGTATCAATACGCATAATAGCGATACAAGCTTCGACCGCACTCTTCAATTGCTTCACCTTGCTCATGCTGGGTTCAAGTACACCGGCTTTGACAGAGTCCTGGACTCTACCCTTGGTCAAGTCGAGACCGTAGTTGCGATATGTCTTCTTCTTGGCAATGGCCTTTTCTTCTTCGTTGGCGTCACCTTCTTGGATGCGTTGAGAGATGGCATGACGGACTCGGAGTTGGGCGACGAGCTCGGAAGAGTCCTTGGCAGCGTTGACGGCTAGGGTTTTGGGGATGACGAGGAGGGATTGAGCAAACTCACCGATGGCGAGTTGTTCTCGAGAGCTCTGTTGTCAATTGTTAGCGAGATTCATACATGTGACTATTGAATTGTAATGAACATACCACAGTGACAGCAAATTCTTCAAGATAGATATGTAGTGCAGTTTCGACGGCACCGCCTCCAGGGACAACACTGCCACTCTCGAGTGTTCGCTTGACAGCGGACAATGAATCATGGACAGACCGCTCCATCTCATCCAACTGGAAATCGTTGGGACCACGGAGGATGATTGATGCAGAAGAATGGGCTTTGGTTCCCTTGACAAGGATACACTCATCATCTGAGATGCGCTCTTGCACAACTTCCTCCGCATAACCAAGATATGAGGTCTCAAATTTCTCATCACCGTTCAAGTCCGAAAGTGTGCTGATAAGTGTGGCTCCAGTAGCCTTTGCAATCCGCCTCAAGTCCTCCTTCTTACAACGTCGCACAGCCATGGCACCCTTCTCGACGAATGTCTTCAGAACCATGTCATCAATACCTTTGGTTGTAAGTATGACATTTGCGCCGGACTTCAAAATCATTTCAACTCGATCCAAGACAATACCGGACTCTCGCTCTCGGATCTTTTCTAGTTGCTGGGGATCGTCAACAGTGATATGAACGCCAAGCTTCATCCTCTCCTTCTGTAGATTCATGTCGAGACAGGCAATCTTGGCATCTGTTATCCGCGTCTTCATAGCCTGAGAAGCAACAGTACAGTTAAGGGCATATCCCTTAACTAGAATGGACTCGGTTGCACTCTTTCCGTGAGCTTTCAACACGTTCACTGCCTTGACAGGGTATTTAATCTCATTCTTTTGGTTTGTGGACTTGACGAGAAGCATGGCCTCAACGACCATGTTTGCGAAGAAGTCACCATCGGCACCGATGATCTTGCTAGACATTGAGGTCCTGGCAATATTCAGTAGGCTGTCCTTTCCCAAATTTTCGACCTTTGTGCTGATATTCTCATTCATGTATTTCACAGCTTCTCTCAACGCCAATCGGTAGCCGGTGATAATGGTGGTGGGGTGAATTCGGTTTTTCATAAGTTCATTGGCTCTTCGCAGAAGCTCGGAGGCGATCAAAACGACAGAGGTAGTGCCATCTCCAACCTAAAGATACACAATCATCAGGCAACAAGTAGGGAAAACAGTCTTCCCGAGAGCCTTACCTCTTTATCCTGCTGTTGAGCCAAATCAACCAATATCTTACCGGCAGGGTGTTCGATATCCAGAAGACTCAAGATCGTAGCGCCGTCGTTCGTGACTGTGACATCCTAAAAAACATTCAATATGGTGATTTCTTAACATCCCAGCAGTGTGGCCTTACTCCGATATCATCCACCATCATCTTGTCCAACCCAGACGGGCCGAACGAACTCTTCACGACATTCGCGATAGCCTGTGTTGCAAGCACTATTCTGAATCAACAAACTGCAAGCAATCCCACGAATCAAATCCCACACTCACCATTCTGATCTCGTATATCGGCGCCGCTAATTTTCGTACCACCGAGGACTGTGTCAAGCTTTGAGTCAGTCGCACGCACAACAGGCAGAACAAAACGTTGATGACTCAAATTTCGGATGACTCACAGAGAGTGCCCGCATTCCGCGGCTGCTCAAAGATTCCCGCCATTATGCTGAGGTATTATAAAGGAGTAAAGGATGAATACTGGGGTATTTCAGGAGCTTCTCTCAGCAGTGAAGCTTTCCCAAGTATTTCTTGTCTGTTAGTGGGACGTTCGGGTCCGTGCATTGCGGTAGGAATTATTCTGCCAGTTCAAAGGCGGTCAGTACTACATCCCACTTAAACGAGGGGAGAAAAGAAAAGATTCATACAATTCCACCGCAGTGATTAGAGATTTGCGACATTAGATATCGTTTCCCTAAATATTCAACAGCTTCTAGGGTCTCTTTGCTGACGAAGACAAAATGTCCAGCCAAAACGACGAGTCGGCAACGCAAGCATTGCCTGACCGTACACAACAAAACCCCGCCGAGGATAAGGGCGAAGAGGTCTCGAAAAACGCCGCAAAAAAAGCCGCGAAGGCTGCCAAACTAGCAGAGCAGAAAGCAGATAAGGCGAAGAACAAGGGGATTGGAAAATCTGAAGCAAAAATGCCCACATCGAAAACCCCAAAGAAGAAGATTGACGGCGCAGCTTTGATTGGTATCGATGTCTCGAAAGAAGAGGACTTTCCTCACTGGTATCAACAAGTCCTGACTAAGGGTGATATGCTGGATTACTATGATGTTTCTGGTTGTTTCATTTTGAAGGTAGGGCTGTTCTACACAGTATTTCGTTCCCTCATGTCTGCCTAACTAACATGGATACATGGATAGCCCGCTTCTTACTTCGTCTGGGAAACCATCCAGAATTGGTTCAACGATAAGATCAAGAAGATGGGCGTGAGGAATTGTTCGTTCCCTCTTTTTGTCTCAGAAGATGTTTTGCAGAGGGAAAAGGACCACATTGAGGGTTTTGCTGCTGAGGTTGCTTGGGTTACACACGCGTATGACTCTCTACCCTGGAGAATTCTATAGACCAAAGCTAACGATTTTTATGTACAGAGGATCCACCCCCCTCGAGCGAAAGATTGCCATCCGTCCCACATCTGAAACCGTCATGTACCCCTACTACGCAAAGTGGATTCGAAGCCATCGTGATCTTCCCCTGAAACTGAACCAATGGAACTCGGTCGTGCGTTGGGAGTTCAAACACCCTCAGCCTTTCTTGAGAACCCGAGAATTTTTATGGCAAGAAGGACACACTGCACATCTGACTGAAGAGAGTGCTGCCGAAGAAGTGTTGCAAATCCTGGACCACTACGCCCATGTCTACGAGGATCTTCTTGCCGTTCCTGTTGTTAGGGGTAAGAAAACAGAGAAGGAAAAGTTTGCCGGTGGATATTATACCACTACTGTTGAAGGTTATATCCCTGCTACCGGTCGTGGTATCCAAGGTGGTACATCTCATTGTTTGGGACAAAACTTCAGTAAGATGTTCGGTATTACTGTTGAAGACCCTAATGCCAAGGGAGAAGATAAGGGTGCTTCTTTGTACGTGTGGCAGAACTCCTGGGGTCTGTCTACAAGAACTATTGGTGTCATGGTCATGATTCACAGTGACAATCGAGGTTTAGTCCTTCCTCCCCGCGTTGCAGAAATCCAGACCATCATCGTTCCTGTGGGCATCACCAAGAACACCACAGATGAAGAACGGGCCCAGATCTACAAAGACTGCAGCGAACTAGCTTCCAAACTTGCTGCTGTCGGTGTCCGAACAGAGACCGATCTTCGGGATGGATACTCTCCCGGCTACAAGTTCAACGACTGGGAACTCCGCGGCGTTCCTCTCCGTCTAGAATTTGGCCCAGGTGAAGCTAAGGGTGGTTTCATCACTGCTTCCCGTCGTGATATCCCCGGCAAAGACGGCAAGACGACCATTCCCCTCAACTCACTTACCACAGCGGTTCCTGAATTATTGGACACTATCCACAACGACCTATACAAGCGAGCAGATGATCAGTTCCGCGAGCACCGCAAACAGATCACCAAATGGGACGACTTCACCCCTCTTCTCAATCAAAAGAATGTCCTCCTTATCCCTCACTGTCTAACAGAGGAGTGCGAGGATCAGATCAAGGAGTTGAGTGCTCGCAAGGCAGAGGAAGACAGCGGGGTCGCTCAAGATGCTCGCGCACCTAGTATGGGAGCGAAATCATTGTGCATTCCCTTCGAACAGCCCGAAGGTATTGAGCATGGAGTTACAAAGTGCTTGAATCCTCAATGTACCAGATTGGCGGAAAAATGGTGCATGTTTGGCCGTATGTTTCTTACGCTTCACGTTCTTTTATGCCGTTACAGAGAAATACTAACAAAAATTTTTAGGCTCTTATTAAGCAGCATGATATTCAGTGAGGAGAAAACCAGAGTCTGTCAATGGCTAAGCCGTTTCTTTTCACGGGTATTTGCAATCATACCCGGCCATGATAGGGTTACGAACGTATATGTGTCTGGGCATTTTCTTTTCCTTACCTTACCCTTCTATCCCTGGAGACGAATTGAACTAGGAGGGAGCATGATTAGGCGTAGTGAGCATGGTTGGTTGTGAGTCAGGTAACAGTTTCTCGTTCAATAGTACCCACAGAATAAATCCGGTCTACGTTGCCTAGGTATCATCATGACCGTCTGTGTCCAGCACTCGTCAGTTGGCATTGAATCTATTCTAGGCATTGTAGAATGAATCCATCACATCTAATACAATCATTAATTGAGTCGATAATAGTACAAAGATGATTGATGTGACAGAGAGCGATTGCCTGCCACTACAAGCTTCCCTGTAGGACCAAATCTTGAGGGAGTCTCATCATATTCTTGTCGAGTTGAACACTATCTACCAGAGTATCTCCGTCTCCTATACGGTAGACAACAGTATTCATGATATACTCCGTAGGAACCCTACTATTTCACTTGCAGTGGGAAACTCTTCCACTCAAAATCCCAGCTAAACTCGTTGAATGGCCATAGATCGAGAGATAAGAAAAGCGCGAGCCAGGCGTCTTGCAATTTCGCCCTCTACCTAGATCTATCCTATCCCAGATAGACGTAGCTAGCGTCTTGTCACCCAAAAAACGTCTGCGTGGAAGATGGAGTTGTTCAAGATAGGGAGCATATCTGGCAAGGTCGATGAGATCGGAAGCGTTGAACACGGGTTACAAAGGGTGTTTATCATCTAGCCGTTGACCAGAAGGCATATAGGGTTCGATAAAAAAATCCTCGTAGGGTTGGACCGTGGTGAAGGAAGATCTCATGGATGATAGTCGTATCTTGAGGACAGCAGGCGCGAAGATACTTGAGCGGTTTGATACCGGCAAACATAGTTCTCAGATCGTGCTCAAAGCTAAGGTCTCGTTCTAACAACCCAGTTAGGCTTTGAAGACCAAGATATAAATATTCCAATTTTGGAAAGCTTGAGAGCTGAGCCATAATATTAAGTGGCCAAAAAGAGCGAGGAAACTCGAATGCTCGCAGGGAAGAAAAATCTGTCGACTTATTCCATTCCCTAAGCGCATCAAAGGTTTAGAGCCTCCGTGTCTCAGTGGAATTGGAGTGGACACATATTGTGGATTGATTCTTGAAGTATATTCCCTCCAACATCGGTTGCATCCACTGACGTCGTCTCCGATGACACGCATTTCTCTATATGTTTGAGATTTCGGCGTCATTGTAACGAGTTGGAAAACAGACTCAACTGCTATTTCATGCGGAGTGACTCTTTCGCACTGAAAATCTAACGAGAGCGTATGTAAACAAGGTAACCGTAAGATACCAACCTCACAGGGTCCTTCAGAGTCGGACAATGGCCTGAGTGCGAACATTTGCTCTGGATACCTTAATTCTGAAGGCCGCAGGAGTTGCCTGCCCCAGACACTCAGTTGACAGGTGGGATGATATTTATAGATCACATAGAGGAGGCAATTAGGACACATATTCATAAGCAAATAATGTATATCCATCAATGCACCAATCTACTGATTAAGGAGATCGACGGCTCCCACTTTTTCTCCTTATGATATTCCAGCCAACGAGACCATTGAAGAGTAAATGGTATAGAGTGCTCCAGCTAATGAGGTAGTTATACCACCACAATTGACCTAAGTCCTGCAGGACACCGCTGCGTAGTCAGATGTTTGCAGAAAAACGGAAGTCTTTATAGCAAGGGGGGATGCTGTAGCAATCGCGGGGTTGACAAAGTAGGAGGACTAACGCGGTTCGTTAATCGGTGGTAGCTACTTGTCTTGACAAAAGATTGTTGTACTTTTCATGTTTCTCGTCAATGATGTGTTCGATAGCAGAGTCACCTAAGAGAAGCAAGAGATTATTGTGACGACAGGAGAAAGCCACGCGAAATATATGAACGCCAGTCCTGTTCGGTGTTTATATAGGGTTAGGGCTATATGTAAAGCAAGCCCTATGAAGGAACGTTGAACTATTGTATCGAGCACTCAGCTTGAAGAGCACACGTCTTGGTTCCCTAACGAAGAAACAGAACAAAATGACGAAGTGGTAGACTGGGAACCAGGTATGTCTTCAACAACACTTTTTAGAGGTATAGAAAACTAAATGGAAATTAGGCGAGAGAAGTTTCGTATTTACATGGCGAGGAAAAGAGCAAAAACGAGGGAAAAGACATGGGACGATTGAAATAGTTAATCTTCACCACCAATGCAAATGTGTCATGAAAGTATTAGTTAAGTAGTAAGGTAAGGTATATCTCAAAGAATGACATGTCAGAGTAAGATCTGACGGATATCTCGGAAAGGCTTGTTGAGGGTCAAAAGGGACCTCTCCGTTTTCTTATACATGAGTTCATAAAAGTAGAAAGAAGCATATACCTCGCAGGGGTTGCTCCCATTAATGTTGTCGCACATAGCTAGGAAATATAGGCGGCGTAGCAGCGTCCGTAGGGATGAATTCAGTAAAATGCGGAGACGGAGGGACCGGGTCCGACTTGCGCTTGAAATGAGATTTATATCGAGGTTGTGGGAGAGGTCTTGTGACTGGGAAGAGGCTGAAGCTGGAAGAGGAGGAAACAGAAGCTGAGGAATTATGTGCTTTTAGTGAAGGTCGAGACTGAGGTCGTTGTTGTGGTTGATGCTGTGACTTTTGCTGTTGCTGTGGTATTGGTGTTGTTGTTGTTGTAGATGGAGTTGATGGCTGTCCGTATGTATGTCGCCGTCGCCTAGGGATTATTGGCTGGAAGTCTCTTGGCACGGTCTTTTTGGCTGGTGATAGGTATCTGTCGGTTTCGGTGCCATGAATACTGTAGTTGCTGTGGTTTGCATAAGTTGGTGGTGAGTTTTGAGGGGTTGGCGTATTGACAGGAGAAGTGTTTGGAAGTGGTGGGCTTCTGCTTTGAAGTCCATTATTTGATCGTCTGCGAATCAGTCTAGATAGCGGACTTTCCCTCTCGGGAAGCGGTTTGACTCGTGAAGGGCCAGGTGGAGGCAAAAGGATATCATCGTCCGCCGAATCGTCAGAAGATGGAGGGGTGAAGAAAACGTCGTTTGGTACGGGGACTTTGCGGAATGCGTCATGAGAGTTGATTTCGCGGATAATGATCTCTTGCAGCGTTTCAAATGTGGGGTATAGAGGACTGGCCTTCTGACTCGGATGATCGTAGGCTTGCTTGAGAATCTTCAAGATCTCGTCAATATCAAGGGCGGCGGGCGAAGGCTGGGGAGCGATATTGTTAGGGTTGACAGTGAGCAACGGGGTGTGCACGATTTCATCGATACTGGCATTTTGCGCAATAGATGCCGGATTAAGGGGAGTCGGGGGTTGGATTGCGCAGTGTTCTATCCTTATGCTCGGTTTCTTCATGGCCGTTATATTTGTATTGATACTAAGGTCGCGCACATTCTTTTTGCTCGTTCGACAACTCGCGGATGATTTCGCATCTGATGGCCGGCTGCTGTCGGGGCTCAACCGTTGGCTAGAAACAGGAGAATCTTCTGCGACTGTTTCTTCTTCTGTTGTTGTTTTCTCGGGTACCTTTTCCACCTTGACAGGTACAATTTGAGATACCTTTTCAGGTATTTTCTCAGGTTCCTCCGCAGGCATTTCTCCAGGGGTATCCGCTCCTAAAGTCGGTGGTCTAGGAAAACTGGCCAGATCAGGAGTTTTGATTTCCGTCATACTCAGATTTGGTGCCGAAGCCTGAGTTCTTAACAAGAGTCGATCCCTGTACGGCAACGAGACTTTCTCGGGCTTGTCTCTACCCCGAGCCTTGATGAGATTTGCTGGTGGATAACTTGTCCGTGGCTCACGTGAACGGCCTTGAGACTTGGATCTCGAACTGCTTTCTCTCTGTTCGTGATCATCGGACCTCACACTCAGACGACTAGACCGAGGCCCTCTGTAGATTGGATTGCTCTTTGACCTCGATATGTTCCTGTCTGCCACATCTTCCTGGTATAAGGTCGACATCAAACGCGAGTACTGGGGGTTCATATGAGGAAAATGCTGAGCGATTATGTTTCGGTCTGCGATGTCCTCGTTGTAGGGAGTTATCGGTGACAGCGATCTGATAGACGAGATCTGATACCGATGATTTGAGAACAGCGCCTCAACGACATCGATATATCTGTTTTTCTGATTTGACGACTCGTTGGACCCATTGTACCGGAACTGACGAAGGGACGCGAGGGTTCGGGAGTAGAACGTCTCATGTAGTTGCTCAAACTGCCTTTCTATTCCCTCATAATGTTTGTTCACATCCTGCTTACCCCGTGACTGGGGCGGATAGGCATAAGGAGATGCAGGCGTCCTGGGCTCATGGGTTGGCGAACTGGGGTACTGATTGGCATGTTGCTGGTTGCTGAGGCCTTGGACTTCTCCAGACCGCGGTGAAGAGGGCAAGAGGAGTTTCTTGAAGCTTGCCATGATTGTCAATGCTGGTTCACCTTGGCATAATCAGTCGCAGTGATTTTCTCGGGGAAGGCATGAGCTGAGTAAGATGCCGTGGCCCAGCCAAAACGGCGAAAGTGAAACACAGAGGAAGAACAAACAGAGAGATACTCTCTGATCAAGATAAGGAGAGGACGCAACGCAATTGATATGTGAAGATGCCGGACAACCACATTGGCTGGTGGATTTGCAGGACGGACACTCGAGGAAGGCAGAAAGTAGAGGAGGAAGTCACATTTTGGCGTGTGATGGAAGAACTTAGCTTTGCATACGCAATACACAAAGAAACATACAGAGAAATACATTGATACCAGAGTGGGTCAGGAACGAGTTTATTATTGGCTGCATGCCGCCCACGGCAGTGGAAACGATGGGTCGAGGCGCTTTTAGCGCACTTACTTTAATCTTGCTGTAATTACTGTTTGTACGTCGTTACGAGCGGAATCCAATAACCCCCTGAAAGCGACTGATTCATTGGGATCCACATAAGAAGTTCGTGCCACTCGGCTTAATCTAACATTATTAGCGGGAGTAAGGAGTGTTATCTGGTTCGTGCTCTGCCGGGCTAGTTCATACTACATAGTACTAAGTAAGCATGTATCAAATATCCGTTGCTGAAAGACCTAACTACAGGGTATTAATCTAAACATGTGATCAGACGAGATCCTTGGCTACGTGTATCGAAGCGAGTCGTCGAAAACCTTCTCTTTTTGAAGCAAAATCGTTGGAACACACAGAGTTTCTTTTGGGCTCGCAAATCTCCCATTGGCGGCGATGATGCAGATCATGGCAATTCTCAGATTAGTGTGCATGGTTCCTGGCTAAAGTGTGGGGATGGTATGAAATACCTGTATTGGTATTACCATTTTTGGTCAGAATAAATGGGACAGCGATCGAGTGCTCAACAGAGACTCAGAGAGAGAATAACAATAATGCATACCAGTAATAATACCTGATCTCATTTTCATCGTGAAACAACCTTATCGACAAATCTGAGCTATAACTGATCGTATTAAGATCTATGTTCCAATCATCTGATCAATTGACTCAATACATTGTTAGCCTAGCTCTTTACCTTACTTCGTATTGGCAACGTTTTTTGGCCCTCTTGTCACCTGTCAACACCGGGAACCGACCAGCTATTCCTCACCGGATCGACATACGACCCAGAGTCACCGGAAACGAGGCGGAGCTGCTCCTCGGTTGAGTGCTCTCTCCGTATGCTACGTATGTCCTAATTTTGCTCTGTGTTGAGACCCAAAATTCAAGGTTTGTCAGACACGTTGAGCATAGATCCCTTACTCTTTTTTCATTGTGCGTCCAGTACGGAGAGTATTGTAAATACGGCCAAAATACGATTGTGGTAACCAAATAATCATCTTACACGACAGCAAGTTCTCGGTCAGGCCAACAATTATTGTCAAGCAGTTGCTGGATTGCAGCAAATGCGATTCTGGAGATTATAGGGTTTACTGCCATTGGCTGAGAATTTGTTGCCCGTTCGGCAAAGTACAGAAGACGCAGGAATAGATCCCCGAGACAAGAGCCAATAGAGCTCGATGCTCACCAGACAGTCCTTTTGCTGGTGACCTTGCCTTAATAGCATACTCAATGTGAATACGAATAAACCAGTCAGTCTATCGAGGGTATCATTGTGTAATGTAATAAGGTCTTGCAGACATGCATCTTCTGGTATAGGGGCAATTCGTTGCAACAGCTCGAGTCGAAAGCTCATGTCTTCATTGCAACATCTGTCCCTGCTTTTGTAGTCTCCGGAACACCTGCGGACTGCGCAATGAAGCGTTCACCAGACTCTCTGACAGCCGCAGCAAGCACAGATCGTGCTGCACGTGCGGCATCAATAGCACCATCAAGCAGTACTTCATGCCCCGGCACCTTTTTACTTCCCGGCGTTGTCGAAGCTACTTCAGATGTATCACCTTTCAACCAAATCTCAGTAATCTCATCCCGACTAGGAAGATATCCCACAACACAAGCGGCGACGATGTTCTGATGTTCTGCTGGATCTGGATCCAGTAATAACCTTGGAGGACGAGAACCACTATTTGTGCTATCGGTCTCATCCTCATCTTCAGTAACCAACGCAGCTACACCACCAGCCACCAAATCCAAGCAATCGATCCTCGCATCAGCAATTGCTGCTGCTGCCGCCGTAATACAGCCTGCAAGCACATTCATCATTCCCCAAGACGCATCCGATGAACCAGATGCATCACCCCACCATCGATCATCCTCTGCTTCGAGAACAGTGATGGTCACATCCAAAGCACTTTTGGGCCAGCGTTCGGCTATAATGGCTCCTCTGATGGCTGTTTCAAGATGGACGCCCAGGTCACGCTCACTGGCGTCTCGGATATGTCCTTTCCGTCGTCGGTGTGCGAACGGTGCATATTTCACATGTGTTGTTAGGAGAAGATTGGGCGAATAATTTGCTGAACGTGGAAGAGGTCTTGGGCCATGCACTGCGCATGCGATTTTTAATGATGTAGCAGGAGCAATTAACGATTCCCGGGTGTTAGTTGGCCGTCTGGCGGGTTCGATTTCGAGATATGAGGATCCGCTTGCCGATGGAATAAGTCCCGTTTTCAAGACTAACAATATATGTAAGCATTAAACTGCGAAGAACCATCCTGTCTGTAGCCTACATATTTTTCGTAGCTCTGTAGGTTTCCTTGCTCGCCGAGGTCTCTCTGCTTTTTCGCCTGCTGCATTTCGTAGTAAGGACGCATATACGGGCGGTCTGGTACCGCTTGGTGGACCGTTATTTCTCCTTCTGTCAGCCATGTTGTTTGTCTAATGTCGATGTTATGAGAAAACAATTGGGTCGATGTCGAGGTTGACACTTTCGTCGTGACTGCAAAAAAGTTGAAGCATGTTTGCTCTGTTTGCTCATGTCATGTGGGGCGGGTCGGTCCTTCTTCTTTTCTTCTGCTTTTTTTCTTCCGCTTAACCTCACTCCTTCACTTTCTCACTTCAAAAGAAAACAGTTTGATTCACTGGATTTCAAATCTTGATTGCAAGGATACCATATCTTTTACTCGGTATTTACGACTAATTATTGTGAGTTTCTTCCAAATACAACATCCAGCACAATTTCACAGGAGGAAAGTTATAACCAAAACTCTGTTCGGCGAAAATTCATGAGCCATTGAACAACATGCACTACCATCTGAAAACCATTGAATATTCTTCATTTCATCAATTCATCGACATGTTGATATTGGACTTTTGCTGATTAGTCTTGAAAGAACAGACCAGCACATCTCAGGACTGATCGCTGTTGAGCCATGTTTCAGTAGACAAAAGGTATGTCGATATTGCTTTTATTCTCTGCCCTGGATATGTTGTTTCATGATGAAACAAATATTTTCAGTTCTGCTTCTGCAAATTCCTTGAAGATAACAAATACCTTACCAAAAACGTTTCCTGATACCACCGTCATATCCCAATTCTTTGTGTCTCTGTTTCACCATTGAGCAAAAACAATTGAGCTAACACAAGTTTGGACACAGATTATAGGAACTTTTCTGTTCAACCTATTTCATAGATTGCAGTAAGTGTATGTCACACCCATTCCCTAGCTAGCCAGCCTTCTCTTTTCTTCCTCCATTCTCTTTATGATGACAACTAGTCAATCCATTCAACGATTTACCGCCTCCTGAGCTTGTACGTCGTCGAGGTACCACATTGATCCAAGTTTTCAAATTTCCACTCTTCCAAGGTGTTATACGACTCCTCCCTTATACCTGACTTGACCCCTTCCGGTGGTTCAGGGATGATAGGTTGTGGAGTGTTTTGTATTCCATCTGCTAATGGAAGTCTTGGTGTTGATTACGTATATGGTCTTCGTGCCCTTGGTTTCATACAAGCTCGGCTTTGTGTCGATTTTCTTTTTCTGCTCTGGGATACATTTACTCGTTTTGGGTGGTGTGTTCTAGGTCGGAGTCGGCAGGGGATGGGATGAGTAAACCGGCTTGCTGATTCTTTACTGCTTTTTCCAATATCATGTCGATCCGTCTTCGGTGAAGTTGCCGCTAACGACTTGAACGTAGGAACCCTCACGTGATTTAGATAGCTAGAGAGTATGAATGCAAATGTTCTATCATTAAACTGTTCGTATACCAATGATAAAATTAAGAATACGTAATCGTTAATAATTATCCCCTTTTCTTATTTTTTTCTGCTCTATGCCGTACAAAGTAGACATCACATCATCCCCTTTCCCCTCCCCTATCTATCATGATTTATTATGATAATTCCTTTTCTTGAGTTGTCGGCGTACTCGTCCCTCTTGACCGGGACATGCTGTACGGTGCCTGCGACAAAATATTAATTAGCTAGGTTCATAAATATATGAGTGTGAAGTAAAGCATACCAAAACTTTCTTCGCATTACAGATTCTCCATGCCATATTTCGTACATTCCCGTCTGCACGGACAACTTCTGGAGCAAGCTCGATGCCGAACCTATACAATGCATCAGCACGACCATGTTATGATGTGATGGCGGTAGTAAGAAAACTCACATCTGATGAACCGCAAAAACAACACGCTTAGCATACTTCCCATCCCGATCCACCAAACTCCCAAAATGCTCATCGTACGTCTCCGGCGCAATCTCCGGATCTCTATCGAAACAATTTCGCACAACAGGTAACAAAGCCTCTTCAATAGCCGCTTGGATTATAGCATCGCTATTGGAACTGGTAGTATTATTATCCATATTGAGGACATCATCTTCATCGAAGCGGCCAATGCGAATCTCAAACGGTCGCGAAATCGCCATGACGTTGTGTTTGCCGTTGTGGTGGTAGCGGAACTCGAAAACACCTGTAGTCCAGAAGAGTTTGTCGCCCGAGAATACCATTTCGCCGGATGCGAGGTCACGGTTTTCGCCGTCTCGGCGGCGAGAGGCGGATATCACGATGTCGCTGGATATAAGACCCTTTTCGCAGGTGAGGCTGTCGTAAGCCCCTTCGTTGGTGGCGATCCATCGTCCCTGAGAAGAGACGCGGGTGACTTCTCGGCGGGTGTTGTCGGTGACCATGTACAGACCTACCCAGTCCCTTTTGCTGTGGTTCAGAGGTGCGGTCCATTTAACTCGGATGGGGGCGCCGTATTCGAATATCAGACTCTTTAGGTCGCCTCGTCGCTCGGGTGGTGCTCGAGCGTGAACACCTTCTTTGCCGCTACTGCGTTCTACCTGTGCTGATGGTGAGGACTCTGTGCCTTCGATTTCAAGAGAGTAGTCCTCCAAGTCATAACCTGCTGCAACTTCATCATCCAAGCGAGAAATGGTAATTCGTGCGGGATACTGACGGAATAAGGATTTGGCATCCTTCATGAAAGTGTTTACGCCAGTAGCCAGTTTTGGGCGAGCAGAGTCTAGGAGTTCTTCGACGAACTCAAAGGATTCATCCATCATACGATCAACGCTACCTCCCAATTGTTGTAATGGTGGAGGTAATGATCGTTTCAGACTCTTTACTAGACCTGCATCTTGTCGTAGACTTCTCCCGTAGAGCTTCTGCATATGAGGCCGTTCGACCAGCTGGATGAAGGCGAGCGTCAAGACATGACTGAGCAGCGCAAGGAAAATGATAGCACCTTTGCTAGTAATCAAAGCAGCGCCCCATAAACCAGCCAGACCCAGAACACGTTCGGGATTATTGAGGAAACGGTAAATACCACTATAGGTCAACTTGGACTGGGCATCAAAGAAGAAATCTCCAAAGAACCATCCGAATTCACCCAGCGAATCATAAATGCTCACAGAGGTCCAGATTTGCAACGCTACCAAGCTGAAGCCTAGCGTGTGCTTGAGTAGAGCAAGGCCATGGTTCCAGTCAGATGGCATAGTATACATTTTCCATGTGGCGGCAATAAAGCTAGCATAGCACATGGTCATGCTAAGATGATAGGAGCCTTTCCACTGACGCCACGCCTCGTCCGTGTTCTCGCCGTACTTGACAAAATGGCGGGTCCACGATTTATACTTGGACTGACGATGGAGAATGTACCCAATGCCTATGGAATACCAGCATCTCCAAATCGCAGCATTGGCCACGAAGAGATATTGATAAAATGGAGTAGACGGGGTAAGCACCGTTAAGGCGAAGACAAGTAGCTGGATAAGAATGACGGATGAGTCTGTTACTCTATGAAGATCCAGATTATGTAGGCCGAGAAGATTATGTACGGATGAAGGAGCAGGTTGTCGCATTGCGGCTTTGTCGTCTGGGGTTGCAGGAAACGAGTCGCTTATTGGGGAAGTCTGCGAGTTGTTGAGAGCATGCAGATCCTTGCTGTCGTGTTGAATGGAGCGCTTACGAGGTGGCGGTGGATTATAGACGCGGTCAATGTGTGGGTTTTCCACCAGGACCAAGAATGCGAACTGAGCTGCGTGGGCGATGATTGAGATGAATAGCACTTTATAGCTGGCGGCCATCAAGGAGATTCCATAATAACCAGCGTAGCCTACAGAATACATAGGGTGTGGTGCCATTTCGAAGACTCCATCAAATGTGAGTTCCTGGTCAATGAGGAAGAAGAAATCACCCCAGTACCATGCAAAGTCTTTAACCACTCGATGGGCATCAAGCTTGACCCAGAGATTAAATAGTACCAAAACCCAACCGGCCGCCCATCTGAGCGTGGTCATTAGGGCGGTCTCATTCTCCGGGCGACTTCCACATGCTAGGGCAAAGAGACAGTACGACGCGAAATCGCACATCAGGATAACATCGACGATGCGTCGGAAGACGAGCCAGGTGTTGTATTCTAAGGGGGCGTCGTCGAAAGAGTAATCTTCGGGAATCATAGTCTCCATGTCTCTTTTCAACAGCCGGTAAAGTGTTGGGTGAGGGTTCTCGCCCGTCGATGGGTTGACAAAGATCTTAGACTTGGTAGCCCATCTTACCATAGTATTATGATGTGACTGGTTGTGTAGTAGCCATCCAATTCCGCCATTGTATGAGGTTCTCCAGAACATGTATATTGCCGCAAAGACTGAGATTCTCGCCTCTGGTGCAAGAGCCACGAAAATTAATATGTGGGTAGCAAGAATTGCGAGAACCACGAAATCGGATACAGTCTTGGGTTCAGTTGGAGAAAGCAGTTGTGAGACCATGTCATGGGTCTGGGGCACGGTAAAGACTAGGCGAAGAAACTGTAAGCATCCAGATAGGCGTCATCGTAATTACTGCAACCCAATTGAAGAGAATATTTCTGTCCTCAACAACAAAATGGAAGAAGGAAACTTACCAGTTCCATCCGGAGTCCTTCCAAAGGTCTTCTTGTTGTCGTTTTTCCTACTGTCGGTGGTCACGCCGTAGCCAGCAGTCGCTAGCGCCTGGTCAACAGCGTTGACGTCGACCGCCTGAGATGACCGGATCCGCTCACGGAGGCCCTCGTCCTGCCGCTGGGCACCGGATGCACTGACGGAATCCATGAAAATGAATCCTCAGGTAAGATCACCTTGTGATTGAATTGACAGAGAAAGATGTTGTGCGAAGAGATGGAGTCGACTAGTACAACTTTATTCCATGTGATTCGCACGGACTATTGACGTATTGTGTCGTAAAATACATCCCACTCCGAATAATTCTTCCCCAACGGTTACGAAATACCGAGGAAATTACCGTATCGATTATCTCTCATATTAGCCGGGCAGTTTAGGAAGCACAAAGAACATCGTAGACTCGAGAAATTTAGTGATTTTCTTCCTACACAAAAATATATATGACGTTTGTTGAGATACATCAGATACATATATGACAGATCTAAGATCTTAAACACGAGGCTAGAAGATACAAGACATAATACAAGCAAATTTATTGGCTCAGCGCGAGCTTATTTATTTTTTTTTAATGCCTGAGGCTGACAGTTCGCCACCCCGCCTAGCCGCTTCCTCTGGCGCATTTCTAAGCATTTGATTCATCAGCATAAGGCTTTTCGACTGCTTTTCTCCCTTCTCTTCCCTATACTCGTTGTCTGCCTACCTTCCTTGAATCATTACGGAAGACCAGACAACCTGAGAAGAGGGGAAACAAAGATGGCCCCCGCTCTAACAGACCCTACCGCGGCGTATTTAGCCGCGCCTACAAAAACACCCAATCTGGTTGCGCCAGAACCTGGTATGTGTGCAAATCATGCGAGTTTTGACTAATTTTACTTACATGGCCATGCGATCGTCTAGAACACTGTCCCGGTCCCGAATCAGAGCAAGCAGGCCAAGGTGATGCCTGCGCCGGATGCCCCAACCAGACCATCTGCGCCTCTGCACCAAAGGGGCCAGATCCAGATATCCCGCTCATTACTGCACGACTTTCGCAGGTAAAGCACAAGATTCTTGTTCTTTCTGGGAAAGGGGGTGTTGGAAAGTCAACTTTTTCGACATTACTTGCTCATGCCTTTGCGACGAACCCAGAATCGACCGTCTACGTGTGCGACACTGATATCAGCGGACCCTCGATACCGAAAATGATGGGCGTTGAAGCCGAGACCATTCACGTTAGCAATGCCGGCTGGAGTCCGGTGTGGGTGACGGATAATCTTGGGGCGATGAGTATTCAGTTCATGCTGCCAAACCGGGACGATGCTGTGATCTGGAGAGGTCCGAAGAAGAACGGACTCATTAAACAATTTTTGAAAGACGTGGAATGGGGTGAAGCCGATTATTTAATTGTCGATACCCCTCCCGGCACATCTGACGAACACTTGTCCGTCAATTCATTGCTCAAAGAATCTGGCGTGGACGGCGCGGTGGTCGTAACAACACCGCAAGAAGTGTCCTTGCTCGATGTCAGGAAAGAAATCGACTTCTGCAAGAAGGCCGGTATCAAGATTCTCGGTCTTGTGGAGAATATGTCCGGCTATGTTTGCGGTAATTGTCAGACCACCTCTCACGTTTTCCGACCAACGACTGGGGGCGGCCGACGCTTGGCTAGGACGATGGGCATACCCTTTTTAGGATCTGTACCCTTAGACCCTCGAGTTGGTATGGCGTGTGATTACGGGGAAAGCTTTCTGGAAAGTTACCCCAACAGCCCAGCTTCCAAAGCCATTCAGAGCGTGGTTCGGGCGGTGAGCGAGCAAATTG
This sequence comes from Talaromyces stipitatus ATCC 10500, assembly GCF_000003125.1. Taxonomy (NCBI): domain Eukaryota; kingdom Fungi; phylum Ascomycota; class Eurotiomycetes; order Eurotiales; family Trichocomaceae; genus Talaromyces; species Talaromyces stipitatus. Next base: position 2,237,387 of record NW_002990116.1, read on the forward strand.
GCGAAGATCCGGAGAAGGTCATTCCATCAGAACCTTTGGTCTGAGTCATCAGGCGATATACCGCTTATCTGATGAAAAGTTTCTTTTTTTTTCCCTCTCTCATGTGCGACGTCTCTGCATTGGTGCGACTGGCTACGATCGACAATTACCCAGTTAGGGCTTCACGGGTAACGTGTCCGAGGCGTTTGGGCGGGTTGCATTGTGGCGTTAATTTTTCCGTATATATATCCATTTGGAAGACCATTGTTTTACTGCATATACACACATAACTATAGAAATGAAAGTGTTATTTAGACTGAAGTAGACTAAAGTCTGTGTTCTTCACGGAAGACTGTCGCAGGTTACTCGCTTAGGTTAGTAGGAGAGGGTAGAGACTGAAGTAACTCAGTTAAGTTACGAAATAAATCGACTCAAGCCACCACTAATACCCAATTTAGTAAGGATAGCAGTGCATCCGCCTCAAATTGTAAGCGCCGAGGCATTGACGGTTTCAGAAAGACAGCGCGGCCACAAATCGCTTTGAAGCGCCTGGTGTCAGAGAACCGCCTAGGGGCGTTAGGGTTCCGTCCTCCGCGTTTCAGGAGCAACCACTCAACGGCGAAAGATCGCTAGACGACTCCTGTTGAGCTCTATGTGTGGTGGCCTTTGAAATAGGTTCTCCGGCGAGTCCTGTCAATTTGTAAACAGACAGGGGGTAGTTTGATCCGCAGTGGAACATCGCATACTCAGACGTACGACGACTATAGGTGTAAGGGGAAGGCCGCGTATGTCTGTTGCGCTCCCTGAGCTGTATGATTCGTAGATGGGCATTTGAAATACTTTCTTCGAGTGCTCTTAGCTATCCAATTGTATGGCCAGGTACAGACAGGCTGTGTATACACTATGGAGAACCCTATGCCTAGACCCAAGACATTCACCAACCCCAATATCAAACGGTCTAGGGCAACAAAGATGTTTGATGACCTCTCACCAGGGCTAGTCTCTTGTTAGTATCTTGTTACAGATAGAAGTGTCAGATGCTTAGTGACTATTTCTCCTTGGCAAAGAAGGATGGTTTTAGATTGACTACATAACTCTCTCTTTCTCTCCTTAGTCTTTGTTCTGATATTTCCATTCATACCAGTCATCATTTCTCCAATTTTCAATTCTCTGCATCAAGTCAAGCGGGTTCTTGCATTTTTTTTCTTAAATCGATCTCTTTTTGTTTTTAATATTAGCCTTCCTTGTGTTCTTTTCCTTCGTCTTATTTTCTACTCAATCAGGACTACCGGGCTGGACTTGGATCTGATATTCAAAGATTTTCTCGTCTCAACACATTTTTATGACAAGAGAGGTTCGGGGCAACATCATTTCACCTTCTTTCACCTTTACACTCATTGCTCATCCCGCTTGTGAGCCATCCCGACTCCAGTCACTTGAGTTGACTCATTGAAAAAGATACCAGAGTTCTTTGATCAAAAACAAAAAGAAAGATAAACTCGACGCCATGTCTTCTTTCTTTTCAATCTTTTACACCTTACTATTAATCACAACGACTGTTCTTGCCGCGCCCACAACACAACAACCAACGCTCAGGCGCAGGTCCTTTGAGATCCCTCGAATCCGTCGCGCTAATTATGTCCCTCATGGGCCTGCAGCGCTGAAAAAAGCATACGGCAAATTCAACATTACCGCGGCACACCTTGGCTTTGCACCTCTCGATTTTCAAGCGGTCAAACAGACTGATGCTGGTGCTGCGAATGCGGCAAACTCAACAGGCACAGGTGAAAATGGAGCTGTTCCTGCTGTCGCGACTACCGGTGACACTGAATTCGTGGCTGCTGTGACTGTCGGGGGTCAGACTATGAACATGGATTTCGATACTGGCTCGTCTGATTTGTAAGTTTATGCGAGTCGAAGAGAAAAGAAAAGCCGGTGCGCTAACACGATACTATAGGTGGGTATTCAGCACAAGCTTAGCTGCAAAGAATCAACAGGGCCATACTGTCTTTGATCCTAAAAAATCAAAAACATTCAAGGACCTCAAGGGTGCAAGCTTTAGCATCTCTTACGGTGACGGATCTAATGCAGCGGGCACCGTGGGTACTGACACCGTTGACATCGGAGGCGCTACAGTCCAGAACCAAGCCGTCGAACTCGCCAACCAAGTCTCTCAATCATTCGTACAAGACACTAATTCTAATGGTCTTGTGGGTCTTGCATTCTCGAAGCTGAACACTGTTAAACCAAATCAGCAGAAGACTTTCTTTGACAACATCGCTTCCCAACTCGAAGAACCGGTCATGACCGCTTCACTCAAATCCAACAGCAACGCTGGAAGCTATCAGTTTGGAGTGATCGACAACACCAAATTCACAGGTAGCCTCGCCAATGTCAGTATCGATCCCACCAACGGATTCTGGGAGTTCAACTCGGCTGCCTTCATGGTTGGCGATAATGCCACAATGCAGGCTATCACCACCTCTCCCACTGCTATCGCTGATACCGGTACCACCTTGATGTTGGTCAGCCCTGAGGTTGCTGATGCATACTATGCGCAAGTCCAAGGTGCCCAGCTTAACAATCAAGTGGGCGGTTTCATCTTCCCCTGCGATGCTACTTTGCCTACCCTCTCCATTGCCGTGGGCGACAACAACCTCGCAACCGTACCAGCGTCCGTTATCAACTTCTCCAAAGTCTCAAACACCAGTAAGTTAATTCAGTCAATTGGTATGCATAACGTTGTATCACTGACAGTTCGTGTAGTGTGCTTTGGTGGTATTCAGTCGAACCAAGGTAGCCAGTTCCAGATTTTCGGCGACGTGTTCTTGAAATCAATGTTTGTCGTCTTCGACCAACGAGGCCCATCTCTTGGTCTTGCCAGCCCTGCTTAATTGCATGATCATATAACCCGAAGCGCGAAACCCCTTGGAAGTTGAATCATTAGAGCTGTTTAAATACGAGCTTATCCACATTCATCGTTGGACTCGAGAAGGCCATTTCTGATTATAGCCACTTGTCTCTGAGACTATCTGTGTATCTATGTTGATGATCAAGGATTCTTCTGAATAGAATGAAAGAGATGTTGACTGGACAAGGGAATGTTTTGACGTAGTTGGATGCTTAGTGGGTCATTAAGTGCGGCCTCAGGCTGCTCCTCCTTAATTTCCGAGAAAAAATCAAAATGGCCAGAGCTTCAAATAGCACATCTGCCTGCAAAAAACTCCATGAATCCTCAATAAATTCACAAATTGTTCCTATAAGCCCTGCATATCTATCTAGTGAGGTAATTGGCCTCACGAGTCGCCCACATTGGCCCAATTTTTTCGGCGGGCCGCAGGAGCCCCGCGTCTCATTCATCAATTTCAAAAACTTCAAATTCCATCCTCGCCTCTTTGGTTTGCAGCAACCACAACCACATTTTCCCCGATCAGATTAGCTCCTACTCGATTTGCAGTACATCGTAGGACGCCGCTTATTTTTACCAACAATATGGCTACTGCAGCTCTCCCCGAGAGCTCCCTTCTCTCTCTGCTTTATCGATCCTACCCCACTGCCATCTCAGCTGATGCTACTGAGCTCGACCTGGCTCAAGCGACGCCCAAGATCTTCTCGCATTACACTTACACCGACGAAGAAAAGGCAGCTATTAAACAATGGCTAGACACGATACACGGTCTGACAACTGCTTTCACGAAGAGCGATACAAACGTCATCGAAACCATCCTCAAGCAGATCAACACACACTTGGCAACTCACACGACATTACTGGGGGTCAAACCTTCCGTTGCTGATATCGCAGCCTACGCCGTCCTTGCTCCCTTGGTCGAGAAATGGTCTATTGAAGAACGCACCGGTGAGAAAGGTTATCACTACATCGTGCGACATGTGGATTTTGTGCAGAATGGGTCTCTCTTTTCGCTAAGAATTCCGGATGAGGAGAAGGTCGTTATTGATCTTGACGACGTCCGTTTCTTCCCCAAGGCAGCTGATCCCAAGGAAGAGAAGGAGCGCAAGAAGAAGGAAAAGGCCGAGGCTCAGGCAGCAGCAAGGGAGTCAACAGTCGTGACTGGATTGACCAAGGAACGTGTGCACGAAGCTCCCGAGACTACACAGGAGAACCCTGCTGCCTCAAAACGGGAGAAAGAGAAGAAGGAGAAGAAGGAAAAGAAAGAAAAACAGCCCAGACAGCCCAAAGCACCTGCTGCCCCCGCAGCGCCCCCATCGCCATCACTCATTGATCTTCGTGTTGGACACATTCTCCGCGCCATCAACCATCCAAATGCCGATTCCCTATACGTATCGACCATTGACTGTGGTGACGCCCCTGGAAGCGACAACACCTCTCTTGATGAAGCTACGGGCAAGACTGTCCGAACAGTCTGCTCTGGCTTGAACGGACTGGTACCATTGGAGGAAATGCAAGGTCGCAAGGTCGTTGTGGTCTGCAACTTGAAGCCCGTCACTATGCGTGGCATCAAATCCGCCGCTATGGTCCTCGCCGCATCCCCCAGGGTTGCTGAAGGTGAAGATTCACATGCCGGTCCTGTTGAGCTGGTCAATCCACCTGCAGATGCTCCTGCCGGTGAGCGCGTGTTCTTCGAGGGCTGGAGCGTCGGCGAGCCTGAGAAGCAACTCAACCCCAAGAAGAAGATTTGGGAAACCTTCCAACCTGGATTTACTACTACGGACAATCTTGAAGTTGGATTTGATAGCACACAGGTTCCTTCTCTGGCAAGTGCAGAGACTGCTGCTACTGCTGCCACTTTTGGGAAACTTGTTACTAAGTCTGGCGGTGTATGCACTGTGAAGAGCCTCAAGGGAGCTACCGTTCGATAAATGTACTCGACTGAAGAGCTATGTTGTATGAAATCAAATTAAATGTCTTCACCAATCATTCAGTAGATAACGGTCTGCAGAATGTCACAATCACCTATCACCTTACGACTCTAGACAATTCTGTCATACAGAGCCTCGAAGAGCCAGTGGTGGCTCTGAAAAAAATAAAGTCCTTCTCATAGAGCTAGCTTGCTAGCTTTCTATCTGCCCTAAAAAAGTAATCGTTGAGATATTGTACTTTTTTTTTTGTAGCGGCAGAACGAGGCCTTGAACGTCACTGGCCGGAGATCAACGACCGCTGCCTTAGCGTTCAGGCCAACAAAATCCGTTGGCTGGTCTAGGCTTAGTCTCGTCCTGCAGCTTCGCCATCTTTAATTAACTGGTTTCAAGACAGATTGCTCTTTCACCACTCCAAGCTGCAATTGCGCCGGACATTATACCTGTTTGCTCAACGACAATCGCTACTCGAAGACTACGTCCGAAAATTCCGTCCCCTGTTGAATCCGTCTTTACCGAATTTCGCTCGTCGTTTTGAAAGTCCGAAGTGGCGTTTGCTAGTTTCCATCGCAGGACTGGAAAGGGACACGAAAAGGGGATGATACCCTGGGCTGGGTATTTGAGTAGTATAATCGTGAAGCGGTCTTTTAACTACAGCAGACATCTCGGTTCACATATGCCGGTGGTGCTGGAGCGATGAACAGGCAGTTCGCCTATCCCAAGGGCTACAGTGCCTATCCTCGTGGAGGAGGCGGGACCTTCTCTATATCACCTCATAGGTAGGAGCATTACGAGCCTTTTGCATGCGAATTTGATTTCGGGCTAATGGCCTTTTCTTATGAAGATTTCAACCACGTTCACAACCAGCTTTATTGCGCAGACGACAGCTCCTGATCAAATTATGCGCCGTTGCCGGACTTTCACTCCTCGTCTTATTCTTCCTCGTCCCGTCATGGCGCGCCGTCATCCTTCCGACAGTGTCGCTCGGCTTGTTCTCTACGACGCATGACGATCTTTCGCTAGAAACCGTTCGCTACTATGACCTTTCTGATGTACAAGGCACCGCAATGGGATGGCACCGGGAAGAACGGGTTCTCATGTGCACTCCGCTACGTGATGCGCAAGCTCATCTACCGATGTTCTTCTCGCATTTGCGCAATCTGACATACCCGCATCATCTGATCGACTTGGCCTTCCTCGTGTCCGATTCAAAAGATAACACCCTTTCTTTACTCTCGTCACTACTCACCGAGCTTCAGAATGATGAGGACCCTAAGATGCCGTTTGGAGAGATCTCGGTTATTGAGAAGGATTTTGGACAGCAAGTTAATCAAGATGTTGAGAGTCGGCACGGGTTCGCGGCGCAGGCTAGTAGACGGAAGCTGATGGCTCAAGCACGGAACTGGCTTCTTAGTGCTACACTGCGACCAACTCATAGCTGGGTATATTGGCGAGATGCGGATGTGGAGACAGCTCCGTTTACTATATTGGAGGATCTGATGCGGCACAACAAAGACGTCATCGTTCCGAGTAAGTCCTTTCTCCATGTTTTCAATTATCCTCATTTCTAACGAGACTAGATGTCTGGCGACCTCTTCCCGACTGGCTCGGTGGAGAACAACCATATGATTTAAACTCATGGCAAGAATCCGAGACAGCTCTTGCCTTGGCGGATAGTCTCGACGAAGACGCTGTGATTGTGGAAGGCTACGCCGAGTATGCGACCTGGAGACCGCATTTGGCGTACCTTAGGGATCCGTATGGGGACCCGGATATGGAACTCGAAATCGACGGAGTGGGCGGTGTCAGTATTCTGGCCAAGGCCAAGGTGTTCCGGTCAGGCGTTCATTTCCCGGCCTTTAGCTTTGAGAAACATGCAGAAACGGAAGCATTTGGCAAGGTACGTCGTTTCATTCACGAATAAAGTATTCGTTAACTAACCGTAACAGATGGCTAAGCGCATGAAATACTCCGTCGTCGGCCTTCCGCATTATACAATCTGGCATCTCTACGAGCCTAGCGTCGACGACCTCCGCCACATGGAAGAAATGGAACAAGAGAGAAAACAACGCGAAGCCAAAGAAAGAGAAGAAAAGGCCGAAGCGGAACGACAGCAAAAACTAAAAGACCGATTCAAAGACTCCAAAGATGAATGGGAAAAGGACGGAGCTGAGGTCAAGAAGAATATAGACAAAACAGAAGAAACACAAGAGAAGAAGTCAGGAAAGGGAGCAGCAGTAGCAGCCAGAAGAGAAGAAGATATAGGAGCTGGGAAACCCGCTGTGCCTGCAAAGGGCGAGAACGAAGCTGCTGCTGCTCCTCCCCAGAAGGAGACGAAACCCGCCTCACAAAAGGAGAAGACTCGACAAAATTCTTCGAGCGGCAAAAACGAAAAACTACAATGATAGATATGGATTTGTACGGAGCGTATCTGGATAGGCATTCTAGGCGAAAATAATTTTTTTGTTTGGTTTAATTTAGACGATTATCCTTAAACATTCTTATCATCTTATCACTTATCGATAAGCTGCGGTCCGTGCATTATACAGTAGATCGCGTCTTTCGCGTCGCCGTGATTTTAGTTCTGTAGAGTGCCCAAGAGAACTTTCTTTGCTTTTCTATTGAAGAAGATATTGTAAGGCTTCACTGTGTTTTTGATATATATCTGAATATATGATTGTATGAGGCAAAATGTCCACTCAGTCAGCGCGGAGCATTCGCCTCACACACAGCTCTCCGCAACAAGCCTTTCGATTACTGGAATTGACGCCTGAGATTCTGGAATTAATATCTTCTCCAAATGCGCCGACGTATGTATCAGCAATCCCCTTGAACATGTGAGCTCTGAGGACTAATTGTTTACTTGTATAGTTTATACCTCAAATCCCCCGGCACCGACGACCCCTCCATAACAACGACAGGCCCAGAGAACAATGCATACGTAAATCTATGCACGCCAACAAAAACATTTCGAATTCGTCAAGTCCAGTCCTCAAACTCGGTACATGTGATCAAACCGAGCGATGGTCAGAATGAAGTGATTCCTTTACTCAAGAGACATGGTGATACCAACAAAGCAATGAATACACCAGAGACAGTAACAGCAATAGCGAAATGTGGCTCGACGTTGGAATTGCATGGATTAGCTGATGATGAGAGTTTTGCTTCGGCGAAGAATATGCTTGCGCGGATGTTGACGGTTTGGGGTGGAGAGACGAGTTTTAATAATGATGACGAGGGAGACGTGGATATGGATGACAGCGAACTGAGCACGAAGAGAATGATGACGGTTAAGAAATCCGTTATCGATGATCTTCCCTTTGCAGATACGCAATGCCGAAAGGCATGGATTGAGATATGTGCATTCGTGCCTGACAATTACAACGGAGAAGATAGACCCGTTTTCCGGCCATCTGCAACGGTCAGATTAGATATATGGAAGAGGATATTGGAAGGTTGCATATTGCAAAACATCGATATGGAGAAACAGTTCCTTGTGCACGATGTATGGAAAGCTATTTTGAGAGATGTTGACGATGAGAGTGAGGAAAGGATTCCGCGGTCGTTGTTTGATGCTATTGTTAGAAGGCTTGCGGAGCAGAGTGGCGATTTGGGGGATGAGAATGATTCTAGATTGAAGTGTTGGTCATACCTTTAAGACGACCCGTTCTAAGCTGGATTGCTGACATTGGTATAGGGTCAAACATAGACAAGGAAGTTTGTATCAAATGGATAGGCGAAACCTATCTCGAAGCGACTGCACCAACTGAAAAACGTGCCATAGGTCGATCAGAGTTTCTAAACGCCTGGAAGGATTTGTTACCGGAGACATGGCGGGATGAGACATTGTTAAGCAATCTACCGGTAAGTCATGTCATATAAACCCGGTTTGCTTCGATACTCATTCTTACGAATATAAACTAATAATGAATAGGAGGCTTCATACAAGCATCCAGACCCAGTATCAATACATTTTGTGGCAGAGCCAGAGAGAGAAAATGTCAAAAAGGAAGGCCAGGATTCTGCAGGCAGCGGCGCCAAAGCAAAGAATTCAAGGAATTGGCATGAACGATTCAAAAGTCAGAGAAAGTGATCTTTTCACCGCCCAAATGCATAATGATATGTTGTTGCAACACAATTTTCAAAGTCATAAAGACCAACACGTTTATAATAAATCAACACCAGCTATACTTCTCATTCCACACCCACTCCACCTCATCTCCAAGTCCCTGACTAGCACCATTCCATTTCAAACTGCTGATACTGCTGTCCTCACGATGCACCACCTGGACATTCTGATCCATCAACTTGGCCGCTTTCTCTACCAAAGGGGATGGATTCCAGAAATCGACGCTTTTCATCTTGAGCTTATACGCCGCATATTGCGCTTGACGGAGGACAGCTGCAATCGCTTCGATTGTAGCCAGTTCCTCAGCTGGCGTCGATGGCTCGTCATATATCAATCGCAAGATGTATAGAGTGTGACTAGTGGGGGAGTCGCCTACACTTCGAACCCACGAGCAGTATATGTGGTGATGGTCAACACCAGCGCCTCGCACGGGTGGATCCGCTTTCTCAAAGACGCCGACATCTTCATAAAACGCTTCACGCGCCCAGTGCCACACCATATGATCATAATCCGGCGCAATGGATATTTTGGCGCTGCTGGGAGACTTCTCAGAGACAACCTTGAGAAAGTTTCTATTCTTCTTCTCGTTTATTTCGCTGCACATGGACTCACGAACATCTTCGGCAGCCAACATCTTTGCCTTGGGCAACTTTGCCGTTTCAAGAGACGTCTGAAACTGGCTGTCTGACAGCGGTGGCAGGGAGATGTGAGAGGATGGGAACGGCTTCCACCCATACTTGGAATAATAATTCTTGCCAATGTCGGAGAAGAGCACAGAGAATATTCCTTGCTTCCGCGGCTGATTTTCTGATTGCCAAGTATCCAGCTTCTTGGCCAATTCTTCCATCATGCGTCCAGCATACCCACGACCTCGAAACTCCGAGCGTGCAAACACACTTCCGACTCCATGGCATATGATATCTTCTACTTTCCCTTTATATGCAAGATACGCGGGCTTACGGTATGTCTCGCAGGAACTCAGGATCAATCGCGAGTTTGGTTCCTGCCTGCGATCCACGAGTATCCAGCACGTGAGTGATCCGTCCTTGGTGAGGTTTTGCTTCGAGAGTCGAGTCTCACGCTCAATGTACTGGTCTAGCGTTATTTGTCCCTTCCAGGCTTTGCTGTTTAGTCGTAGAGTCTCTAGATGTTCCTCTGGGGTAGCTGGTACGAGCTCGAGGTAGGGCGAGTCTGCTTGGGGGAGGTCCTCGTTTTTGGGTGGAGCGACGGAGCCCATGGTGGAGGTGTCAATGCGTAGTATAGATATAGCAAGAATACTGACTCTTGTTCTGAGGAATACAGTTTCTCAATCAATAATAGCCGACAAACAAGTAGCGAACAAGTCGAATTGAATCGTTGAAGCAAGCGCAAATGTAAGGTTCCAAAGAAGCTTCCAGGGAAAGCTCCATCTCAAATACCTAGCTTCACTGACTCACTATCGAAAGTTCCACAACTGACTCCACTCACAGATGATTTGGATACGACGTCTTGTCTTATCAAAGTATCCATACGGTGTACACTAATAATTGATATGATACGAGCTTAATCGCGAATCACAGGAATTACAATGACACAGCATATCGTGATACATGTAACGTTCCGATTCTGGTAAGTAAGTTATACAGTATTTATGTATATCCCGGTATTAACCACGAAACCGGCCCGGCTGGAACCGTTGGCAAGCGAGGCCAGCCTTTATATTACGGTATGGTATTGTCAATTCGCTGTAATGAGATCGTATCTGCGATCTGGTAGGATTGATGACTGATGGCGCCGAATCAGAGTGCCTACGTCCGACTTTGCTATTAACCTTTATTCTCCAAGACAATGTAAGTAAGAGTCAGGCTGAAGTCATTTATGTCTTATTGGAGATGGATCTGTTCAGTCGAGTACAGTCATGAGGCTACTGACGTTGTTAGTGGGGTGAGATAGGATCCTGCAGGCTGAGGCTTGAAATACACAGCGTTAGAATTTACAATACAGGCTTGATCTATATTGCTGTAGTCTTCTGGGGTCATACTTACAGCTCGTCCGCCTTGTTCCCCGCAACTTCGTGACGACGTCTTACACTAGACTATCCAGCCTCTATCGTCGATCTTCCACTACCCCCCGGGTCTTGTTCCTGTCATTCTCCTGGATTCCCGGAGACACCACCACTATGGAAAATCACTCGCCCAGACGACTGGATCTGAAGTAATTGACGAGATTCCCTGGGTGTATGCAACCAACTCAGGCAAGTTACCTAACCTATACATTCCGCTGAGCTTCATATACGCTAGTCCAAACCTCAGGGGTTCCTTTTCGACAGTCATGGAGGTCCTCCGGAGGGTTCTGGATATCCCAATATGGTCAATCGCAACTGACCCGCCTCTTATTCCAAATCTGTTAAAAGGATTTGCCTGCTGCAAGCGTAGATTTTTCCCATGGGTAATTTTTCCCGAAGCCTGGCTTCCGCCAACAAGGCGCGGTCAAGACCTTGTGCCGGGTGGCAACACTTATAAGACTGGTTTTGTTCCCAAAGACGCAGTCATTATCGTCTCGTCCAAAATATGAGATGCCATATAGGGGCTTGTGTCGACAAAGCAGGTGCCGGAACAGTCGTCGACAGTACACCCTGCTGCAGGGTTGTCAGGAACAATCTGGCCTCAAGTACGCTGATTGTCATCTGCATTATTATCTACCCCTGTCAGAACTGTATAACAATAGAGATTCGATAGCATTGGGGGGGCTAGATTGAGTGAATGTCTTCGAAAGAAGCTGGCTGACAAAACGCTCGCTTTCTTACTCACGAGAAGACATTCTCATTCGTGATTTTCTGTAACTTGAGGGCTTTCTTTGACATCATCTGGCCGTAGGCGAGTACCAGAGGTCGTTGACAGTCATCAAGGCACAAAGGCACCAAACAAACATGTGACAAGCAAGTGCGCTAATCCATATCGGGAATCTCAACAATAAAGCCTAATTGAGATAAAGCGGGCACTAGTGTCATACTTTGACCAATCATAATTCTTATAGTTGAGACATTAGGCCAAATCAGGCACTAGGTCCCGCCAGCCGCCCGCGATGAACTACACCGAATCCATTTCACTTCCCTTTCTACCAACATATGATCATGATTACTGCTACATTTGCTGCTCATTATTGTGTTTCGCCCGCAGAAGCTGTTTCTATTATTTCCAGTTCTATTGTTATTTGCTTGTTTCAGCTATCCATAAAACAGCTTACGAAACATTGATGGCGCAGTGATATTCAGCCGAGCTGTCAACTGACCGTCTTGGTATTATATCATTTCATATTAAGCCTGACTAGCACTACCTACATCGGCATTGTCAAGCTCCTATAAATTACGGTTGTATCGATGTATGCAATATCTGAGTTTTAATTGAGGCTCCTCGATAATCTGTGATCTCGATCCTCGACTCCACAGCATCCACAGCATCCACGACCCATTTCCAGGGAAATGGATGGCCTACTCGGTTACCCACGTCGTAAGTTGCTTTCATTACCTCTCGAGTTGATATGTTTGTCCTGAGCATGAGTGCAGAACCAATAGCATCACGGCAGCCAAGTGCGTTGTCTAGGACCCCGTCGCGACTCTCCCAGGATAGTCTGCATCAGTTGGAGCAAAATGCAAGTGAACCAGTTGCTGCTTCCAGAGCATCGAGGGTCCGAAGCTGGATTCAAGAACTGTCAATTAACACAGCTGCTACCGGCAGCTTGAATGCTATGTCATATCAGAATGACCATTATTTACAGGCTCAAGGTGCTACTCCGCAAACTGGTCAAGTTGGTGGTCGTAGTAACGCAGTAAGTCGATAGGGCTCTTCTTCTGGCTGTATCTATCGCTCCTGGGGTAATGCACTAATATCGAGTCAGGCTTTTCAAGGCTTACAAGGCATACCCCGTACCATCATGCGCACTGCATTTCCATTACCCGGCCCTCATCTTCCCGTCATAGATCTAACAGAGCCTTCGACGAAACGTCTCAAAGTGTCTGATCATAATCATCCGTCAAGTCAATCTCGCGACACAAAACCACAGCCTTCCTTCAATAGCACTGCACCACAGAGTGTGCCAAGGGCTCAGCTATCGAACAGGAATATTTCAACTAGCAGAGAATCACAACCGTCGCAGTTCTCGCAGTCGGCGGCAGCGGCCACAGTTGCTGCTAACAAGCCATCAAAATCAGTTACCGCCAAACAATTTTCCCCTCAGAAAGATACAGTTATTGATCTGACTGGCCAGGAAGCAAAGACACCGGAGAAGAAAGATGTGTTTAAATCTAAGATAAAGGATTTTTTTCCTGATATTTGCGAGGACTACATTCAAACATTATACACCAAGCATGATATCGAAAATTGCAGTGGACAGACGTTCCTCCTGTCAGTACAAAACGCACTTGATGAGGTTCTCGCAAAATCATCCTACCCTAAGAAACAGGCTTCGAAGAAGCGCAAAGAAATAGATGAAACTATCGATAACGAAAATTTGCAGAGGATTCGAGGAGATAAGATCTATTACTATCCCGTTGCGTATGTATCTATTGAATCTCATATGATAGCCTCTCGCTAACACATGACATAGTTGCAAATTGCTCCAGAGACATTTCACGTCTGTACCCGAGAAGACTGTTAAAAATCTGTTGGCTCAACACAAAACATTTCTCAAGACTTACATTGCTCTTCATTACTATGGCTGGCCAGAATCAGATGCGAGTGAATACTGGAAACGCTTACACAATGCTAAAGAGAATCATCCATCACTCTTTGCCGCAATATTGGAACATGAGCTGCGGGAAGCGAAGAGAGTCATTGCCGAGAAAGAAGGTAATCCTCTCTCAGACTTGAAAAACTTGTCTATGAAATAGTGCTGATGGCCTTTAGGTGCCGAGAAGAAGAAAGCGGAAGAAGAATGGGAAAAGGCCATCGAAGAAGAACATCGGTTGGCCGGAACCTTGGCTGAATGCCAATGTTGTTTCACCGAAGTACTTCCAGATCACACCGTGCCGTGTAATGGAGACAAGATTCATTTATTCTGCAATTCTTGTATCAAGCAGCACGCTGAGACACAGGTTGGACTGATGCAGTACGAACTGAAATGTTTTGACACTAGTGGATGTCATGCTGGATTTGATCGCAACTTGATCAAGAAAATAGTCGGCGACAAGCTAATGAAGCGGCTAGAACACTTGCAACAACAAGACGAGATTGCAAAGGCCAGCATCGATGGTCTCGAAGAGTGTCCCTTCTGTGAATTCAAAGCAATCTGTCCTCCAGTTGAAGAGGACAAGGAGTTTGCATGCCTGAACTCGGAGTGCGAAATAGTCAGCTGCCGCCTGTGCAAGCAAGAGACGCATATCCCCAAAACGTGCGAGGAAGCGAAAAAAGAACGTGGCCTTGAAGAGCGTCACGCCGTCGAGGAAGCGATGACCGCAGCTTTGATTCGCAAATGTACCAGATGCGGATTGGCGATTATCAAGGAAGACGGTTGTAATAAGCTGACCTGCCGGTGCGGAGCTCTTATTTGCGATGTATGCAAAAAGGACATCTCGGTGGAGGGGTACAATCACTTCCACCGTGGAACGTGTAATCTGCATGAACGTGATACCGGCGTCCGACGACGGACGTATGAAGTCATGCAAGCTGAAAAGGCTGCCGTGGCGAAGGTAGTGGCCCAGGATGGGAAAATCAATCCTGAGATGTTGCGTGTTACAACGGGTTCACAGGAAGATCTCAACCCGGAAAATCAGGTGTTGCCTATGGATGATGGGCCTCAAGATCCGATACCTTTGGATATACTCCAAGTACCTCAAATGCCTCCAGGCGAAGAGTACGTTATGCCAGCGATAGATCCAGTAGCTCGAATGCACCGAATCGCCCAACTTCAGCAAAGGGCTCAGTTTCTCCAAGCGCATCTAGGGCCTCCGCATCAACTACCTCAGGTCCCTCGAGTGCCCGAATATTTCTGGATGGGTGAGCAGTTTTATGGCCGGCCTAATCCAGCCATGAGGCCACCGCAAGCCGTTCCCCAGACACAAACCCGTCCAGCATCATCGCCTAGGGTTGCTACAGATCAGCGCCAGAACAACCCACTGACGACTACACAACCACAAACTACCGCTACCGCTGCTGAATTGAGACCTGCTCAGCTACGACAAGGATATCTAATGGGACAAGCCACGGAAGCTATGCCGACCCGTGCTCAGCAACGAGAATATCAGCGCGAAGTGCAACGTCGAATACTGCAGCAAAACAATAACACCCAGGCATTGCAAGAACGTGATCGACAGCAGCGAGAAGTTCTACGTCAGCGACGACGAAGCGATGACCGCTAAACAAAGCCGTCATCTGTTTCTCAAGCTTTTCCATCACTGGACTCAATTTCTGTCTTCATAGAGGTGCAGCCACTACCCAGCCTACCGTTGACGATGCTGAAACCGATGATGCCTTGGCAAACTTACTATCATGGTCAACAATACGAAATCTTCCTTCTTCTTTTTTTTCAATACGATTTTTAAACCAAGGATTCCCTCCAACTTGCATAACGACCAAATACCCATTTCTCGCGCAATTTGAGACCTCTCATTCTATACTAGGCTAGCATACTTACTCTTTTTGTGACGCTTGTCTGTTATTGGGTATATTGCATCATGTCACTTTTGGCCAGCCGGTTTTCTTTGAAACTCTCTTGACGAAATTAATGCATTTGTATTGGGGCGTATCCCCTTTCTATAAGAAAAACATACCCTTTTTCAACATCTGACACAAGAAGCCGTATAACGTAGAAGCCCATGTAGTACATCTACTCTGTACACATTTATTAAGATACGTCCTTAGTTCAACCTTCTTTCTCCCAAGCGAATGCTTGAATAGCAAGCATTTCCTAACCCTCTCTTTCGTAAAATCACTACATTCCCTATAGATATATATATCTGACAGGGCGCTTTGTCGTTTGCCCCGTTGTTGCCCTACAAACAGTCAGGTAGCTTATCACGAAATTCGAAAGCAATTAGAGGAGTGGCCCGCGCTCCGCCGGAACTTCGAACGGGATATGTTTTTGCTGACCAGAGAATGCTGGGGCTGTCATATGGTCACTCTTGGCGACCACTATGATTATCGCCGCTGCCACGAAGGATAACGCATTCATTTCACTCACAGATGAAGAGGTTCGTACCACTATTAGACAAAACATGGATATATTGAAAGCGGCGAAAAGGAAAGGAAATGCCGATTATCATCGAATAGCGAGCAAAAATTGCGAGACTTCTGTCAACTTAAGGAAGAGTCTTCTCTTACCCCATTCAATCGAAGACCCCTTCATGGTCGTGAAGAACGTTACTCGATCTATATTTGCTAAGTTTGACAAACGATTACTAGGGCGTGCGAACTACTCACCGTCACTTATCAGTGCATCTGTTGATCCGCACTGGCCCATATCACCCTTACTGTCAACTCATCTGCCTGGGTCATCTCACTCCATCTTTTATACGCCTCACTTCATTTATCTACCTCCAAATTGAACCGAGAGTAACAACTACTACAACTGAAGTGATATCTCTCTCACAGCAAACTCGAATCTCTCTTAACCTGATACAACTCCGAGGAAACTCACATTTTCTTCCAACACTATTATGCATTTCTTACCTTCATCTGATCCGTCACGGTGAAGACACTTCACAGTGGCATCAACCTGCTACCAGTAGTTTACTGACCATCATTATGGCAATCTATGATAACCTGACCCTAGAACAGCTACGCACCCTTCCAGAAGTGGGTGCAAAACTGAAAAAAGAAAGGGAGAAAAAGAAGAAAAACAAACGTGGTGCGTGACAACGGATTGATATGTGTCTTCAAGAATGGGCGAACCATCATCATCATGTTGAGACTCTGCCTCACTCCATGGCTCTAGATAGTAGAGCCCGGCCATAACGAAGGAAAGGCTGCTCATTGAGCTCTGCTATCGAGGGAGGGCCGAAAAAAATGAACCCTCGCCTTCTTCTTCGACGTTCTACTCCAAGAGATGGAACTGTCAAGCCGCAAAGATATTCTCCATCAACTGACTCCCTTTTCCACTTTGACCGACAGTGAACGCACTGATTGAGGACTGCAAAAGCCTCGCGCGTGAGTTGGAGGCACGTAGGACGCCAACTCGTACGTGAGCTTATAAGCATATCAGACGTCAACCCCTAGCAAAAAGGGGTCGAGTGGAATTAGGGTTAAAAAAGCTCTAGTGGAACCAAGCAAACAGAACAAAAACTGATCACGTAATCAGTCCTATCCACTAACTTATCCATTATGAGACTAGCGTCCGTCGTCTTGACTTGGCAAGCTATGGCGGATAGCCTCTAATTTATACGCAGCATTTCACATGGAGTACACAAGACCATGTCGTTAGCCATCAATTGATTGTTTTCATAGACGTGTAGGTGGCTGTCCACATTCGCCTAAGTACATAATGCTTTCGTAGTATGAAAAAAGTTGCCATTTTTTCAGAATCCATAAAAAAACGAACCAACACACCCCATTCCCGAATACCTTCTTCAAGTTTACTCCTTGGTCTGTGAAAGTCAGCTTACTGAGCGTCAAATTTCTCGAAAAATTGAGTCAGATTACCTTCTGAGTACCTCTCAGCAAGCCCGTTCTGCGAGCAGCAATAAGACCAGCTTTTTGACCTTGTGCGGCGTAGCGAGAGATGGTTGAGGCTTTACCAATGTGTTGATGGTTACCACCACCGTGCTAGACGAAAAAGTTAGGTATGAAAACGTGAAGAATGCGCTGATAATGCGCCAGATCAAGTCGATAGAACTTACAGGATGGTCAACTGTATGAAAAAGTTAGTTATCAGATCATTAGAGCTCAAAACATCGGGGAGAGAAAACTGACCAGGATTCATAGCAACACCACGAGTCTTGGGCCAGGAGTTACGCTTAACAGCAAACTTATGCTTGGCACGAGAGGCCTCTGTAATGATGAATTAGCAATCTAACGCATTATATGCACCACCGTGCCGAAGAGGAGTGTAAACATACTGAGCAAGGGCTTGTCGGTACGACCACCACCAGCAACGATACCAATCATACCACGAGCCTTGGAGCTGACAACCTTCTTGGCACCACTGGGAAGCTTGACACGAGTCTTGCCCTCTTCGGGGTTGTGACCAATGACGGTAACGTAGTTACCAGAGGTACGACCAAGAGCACCACGGTCACCGATCTTCTCCTCGACGTTGGTGACAACGGTACCTTCGGGGACGGAACCGAGAGGGAGGACGTTTCCGACGGTCAAGGAAGCGTTCTTTCCGGCGTAGATAAATTGGCCAGTGTACATGCCCTCGTTGGCGATGAAGGTCTCGGTGATCTTCTTGAAGCGGTATGGGTGACGGAAGCTAACCTTGGCCAAAGGAGCACCACGACCAGGGTCGTGGATGATCTCCTTTACCACACCCCGGACGTATCCATGTCGTTCAGCGTAGTCAAGAGTGCGGAATTGGGCGGGGGCCTTGTTGAGACGGGTGTGAGCCGCTGGAAAAGTAGAAATCAATGATCAGTATGCTTTATTCCTTGCTTCGAATTTGTAGTTTATGTTGAATTCCTGGCAGCTGTCGAATTCTTCTGCCAGAAAATACTCGAGATTGTTCGAAAAAAGAGTCGCACTCACTGAAAATGGATCCACGACCCTTCCTCTGGTTGCGGATCACACGACCCATGGCGTCTGTCTATATTCAAAGTAGAGTTAGAGATAATTGTCGACGAGAAGATGAAATTGTTGCATTAAGATTGTCGATATGAAGAGAGGTGGTGGGTGTGCGTACCTCGACTTGATGTTGGACTTGTCGATTAGATCAAAGAGACGGTCTGAAAGTGTGAGAATTCAAGAAAAGAGCGCTGTGTGGGCTTTAGGGTGCGATCGCTAACCTAGCCTAATGGGGGTAAGCGGGACTTATCCTTGGCGGTAGTCACGGGATTAAATCGTGATGCCTCAGGCCGAAAGCTTCTTCAGGCCGAAAGCTTCTATATGCCTCAGGCCACAAACTAGAGCAAACAAGGCAAACATCCTGATGAGGCTTCCAGTAGCTTCCAAAGCCCAGGCCACAGTCCAATAAACGCTGAACTTTAGACTGTGATCTCAAAGCAACGATTATCCATCTTCTTCACAACGCCTCAAAAGCATCACCTTTTCCTCATCCATATACTCACATCACATACTCGCATATCCTCTGTCATATTCACCTTACTCTCTTACTCGTCGTCACCTTATCTCTGCAATGGCTGCTCTCACACCTGAAGGTATGTGGACCATCACCCCGCTTGTTGCTTGTTTGGAGATGGGCAGAATTCAGCCTCGTCAGTGTCAGGATGACTTGATATTTGGCATTGTTCGATTGAAGTAGCGCATATACAGAGCTTCAGTCCTCAATATCCGCTCACCTTCCAGCTACTAACACTCTTGAATAGTCACCTGGGCTCAACGCTCCTCCGAAACTGACGAAACTCGCAACTACCTCTACGTCTTCATCAACGTACCTGACGTGCCCCCCAAATCGGCAGACCTCAAGCTCACAGAGAACAATGTCTCCTTTACGGGCACAAATCTGAAAGGCGCCAAGTATAGCGTGTCGCTGGATCTCTATGCCGAAATCGACACGGAGAACAGTAAAGTACACCACAGCCCACGTGGAGTTGAAATGGTGCTCCGAAAGAAGAAGCTTGGTTTGGAGTATTGGCCTCGTTTGTTGAAGGAAGCTAAGAGGGTGCATTTCGTCAAGACTGATTTTGACAAGGTTTGTCCTCCATCCCACCGTTTCTTGATGAAGTTAGATATATGCTAATGTGCCTGGCAGTGGGTCGATGAGGATGAGCAAGATGAAGCTCAAGAAGATGACTACGCAGCCAACTTTGGCGGTTTCGGCGAGGACGGTGGTCTCGGTGGTATTGATTTCTCCAAGCTCGGCGGCGGAGCTGGCCTTGATATGGCCGGTGGAGAAGCCGCCGGTGAAGAAGAGGAGGATGTATGCAATGTCCCATCGGCCGAATAATAATTGTTGAACACATACTAACAGCTTTTCGAAACAGGACGAAGATCTACCTGAACTGGAAGGTGAAGAAAAGGGCGACAAGAAGATCCAGGAAGTCTCATAAATCAAAACTCCCCTCACCATTTACCTCCGCCATAAATCTAAACCGTATATCCTTTCCTACCTTCGCTACCTAAAAACGGGGATCCTGATTTGTCTGTGCTATGCTACATCTTCTTTACTCTTAATGTGACACGTCGCATGACTTCTATCATATATTACCTGTATCTGCTACCTGCAACTACTACTACATCGAGGTCCGGTCCGTCATGATTTTCCGATAGCGAAAAACAATGCCAAAATAAAACCGGCTACCTAAATGACGCATTCATTTTCGTGGTAGAATTGCATGATATATCCCTCCAATTGTAGGAAATTAGGGCTCTGTGGTAGATTGTTATGTCTGTATAAGTTACGTTTGAGCTGCATTGTATACGTCAGGTAATTATGGAAGGATGAGAGCTGGACACAGTACGATTCACATGCACTGGCCTTCGGTCTTAAGAATAGACAGGTCGAGTATTTGTGGCATTCTAGTTAGAGGAGTCTCATCTAGTAGTTATGATGATGACTGTGACTGTGACCATGGCCTTGTCCATGACCGTGTTCATGTTGATGATGATCATTATCCTGATCACGGCGGTGCTCATGCTCGCGATGTTCACGATGCTCCCGATACCCTTGATCATGGCCATAAGCCCCTGACTCTGGTGGCTGATAGTAACCGCCTCCCTGTCCGTAGAGCTCATACCTCTCATTCCCAATTGAAGCGGGTGGTGGTGCTGAATATTGTGGTTGATATTGGGAATACTGATTCTGTTGATGTTGATACTGCTGGTGCTGCGGCGGCTGCTCATAGTTATATGAGGACTGCTGCTGCTGTACGTATCCAGAACTATGACTCGGTTGCAGCGTTTCTTCAGGAGCATCGCGAGTGAGACCAGCTCCTGACAGCAGCTTGCCGAATCCGCCTAGCTTATTAGCAACATTGGTAACTTCGGAAACGCCGGGAATGTTCAGCTTCTGTAGCTGTTCCCAGGGAACCGACGACGATGATGACGACTGCTGTTGCTGTCCATGCGAAGAAGCAGCACCAGCTCCATAGAGACCACCACTGACAGCAGGGAAGCCACCACCACCGTGAGAATGACCGTGGCCGCCGCCAGTAGAAGAAGAATTCTTGGTGAGATTCTTCCCCGCTCTCACGCTCTGCGCACTGAGGAGATCGTTCAAGTTATGACCACGGTCAGGTCTAGACTGAACCCAACTCTCGACAGCTTTGAACATCGCAGTGTGGGCTTCGTTGTGCATGTCCCTGCAAGCAGGATGATGGAAAACTTGTAGGCAGTCATGAGTTACTTGATCAACGTTGACATCGATATGTTGCCATGCATACAAAACACGGGGCACAACATATCTCAAAATAGCAGCTGCAACTTGACCGGCTGGCTCGTTGAGCATGTTGGCAAAATGATCCTTGGACAACATGGAATGAGTGGGATCAGTGCAGTGAGGGTTATCCCAGACCTCGTACTGATGCTGCCCAGAAGATTCAATGACTCCCATTGAGCCAGTTTGTAGGGACTTGGAAGCCACATTGATAAGAGGCCGGATAAAGGGTGCTAAGAGTGAAAATACAAATAGCGTCACTGTTTCGGTGATCTTATCAATGAGCTTCTCCAAGCCAGGGATCTTCTCGACGATCGAGCTGATGCGTCGCACGACTTTGTCTCTGAATTCAAGGATGGGGTAGATCTGCTCAACGGTCTTTTGGGGGTCAATATCTGGCAAGCCTGACACTTTGCTTGTCTGCTGATTTGACTGGAAGTCACTTGGGCCTCTGCTTTGGTCATATTCATTTGACCCGTAACCACCTGCCGGGCCTCTGCTCTGTCCATAGTGACTTGACTGATAGTGATCTGCAGGCACCCTAGTTTGGTCATAGCTTGGGATGGGATAATCGTCCACACCTCGAGAAGTGGCATATCCGGTGTTGACATGTCGGTTGCGATTCGCCTCAGCCTGCCTATTTGAACGCTGCTGCAACTCTTCGGCTTCATCAACAAGCTCCTTTGTACCTGGAATCTTGCCCAGAAGGCTCGTCAATGTGTTGATAGCAGGAGATTGTTGATTTGACTCGGCGCCGAGCAAAGTATTGTCTGCCTCGTTGAGTTCGGATTGGGTGAAATGATCATTTGCCTCGCCTAGAACAGAGTGGAAGAAATCCACCATTCCGAACGTGCCCGTGACAAGAGGGAAAACCCGTTTCCCCCGGAGATGAATCTCTGTCGCGGCACCAACATGAGGGAAAACATTGTGGAAACCCATTTCTCGGAGAACGAGTTCACAGTAATTGGAATGCGCACCAAAGTCCTCTAAAGTATGGAGACCTTGACCCAGACATCTGAGGGCTTCAAAGAGATCCTCTTCTTTGCCTTTGCTCTGACCTCCGCTTGTGTATAGTCTGCCGTAATGAATGCAACGAGATATGCTGTACTTGATATATGCGGCACTCGTGGCCCAGTCGCCTCTTTCGTTGGCAATGTAATTCTTCATGCCAGTCTCGGGGTCAATGTCGAGCTCGATTTGACGGACTGGAGGACGGAGGCGCTTGTCATATTGTCTTGCGTCTTGGTTATCGGCGTAATCTTTGGGATTGCTAGATTACATTAGCCGTTATACATCTGTAGTAAGTTGAACAATGACTCACTCGATGTGCTCTTCTGGACGATAAACACCGAGTCTGTCGGCAGTAACCTCAAATTCTCCTGTTGCATAGCCAAATGTCATGAATGAAAGGATCCAGACAAGAACTCGAATAGTATCAGCTTGCAGATTCTTAAGTGTGCCCACATCCATGGCCTGGGAACTGTTCATTTTAAGTTGTAATTAGCATATACTCAGCTCGACGCCAAACTAGTTGCAGCTCACTAATCGCGCAGCCAATTGCCAAAGTAAACACGCTTGATCATGGCCGAGGTCCACTTGTGCCCATGAATGAATGCAAGTGCTTGAATCGTATCCTCGATATCTCCATGACGCCAATTCTTGCCTTCGACGGTGGATATAGAAGCGATGTCTAAACTATCAATACCCAGCTAGACAAGTAGAACAAAAGAAAGCTTACTTCCAGCACCAAATGCTTCAGCTTTACCGGGTAGAGCGATAAGCATCAACAAGAAAACAAAGACGAACGCAGTCGTCGGACTGCTCCTGAAAGACCCCAACGCCATGATTTCTGACTATACTGGAATATCGAGCGAGAATGACAGAAGATCCGAAAAGGAGGTAAGTATATGTATGAGTCAAGAAAAGAGAAAGGATTAAAGAAATAAAGAAAGTTGGGATGTGGCTGTGCGGTGTCTCTCTTTTCTGGGTATATTTGTCGAGTACCCCTCCGCCAAGAAGAAAAGCGCTGTTGATGCGATGGCAACGATTGGAATTGGTTCAGAGGCGTTGCACAAGCCACAATGAGTATACCATAAATTTGTTTCTCGGGGGATAGAATGGCCAGGAGGACAACAGAGACATGAAGGTTTGGAGGAAGAAGAGGTCGTTGCCAGCTAAAGGAGAGAGAAGTAAACAGAGAATGGCGGAGTCTGGCTATGACGTAGTCCAAGACTGACAACACATCTGTGTCTCTCGACACTCAAGAGAGTTGAGATATATCATTGCGGTGATACGAGGAATTGGTCTCATGTTCAGGTCTATGCAACAAGCTAGCAAGTGAGGTAGCATCTAGTGTGTGTTATTGTATAACTAACGAGCCTCGTTTGATAGATACTAACATGGTGGGGCAGCAATTCGATGCTACCATCGTACACCAACAATTGATCGTCAATATCTGAAATCTGTCGACGTTATTGCACATTTCTGATCAAGATATGACTGACAAAAGAAAAGCAAACATGACCGACGCATCACCATATCTAAGCTCCCTCCAACGCGACGGCTTCGTCGTAATTCCATCTCTCCTATCCAGCCCCGAAATCACCACTCTCCGCGACGCAGCAACAAAAGCCACAACTCTCACAAGAACTGGACAATGGCCATATTTTCGTACAGTCCCTAAACAATTTCCGCCATGGCCTAAGGATGTCCCTCCTGCATCTGAGGGAGGAATATGGGGTGTGCAACATTTATTACATCCGGATATGCCTGGTCGTCGGGAGTTTGCAAAATTCTATTTTTCGGAAAAGGTGCTTGGGATAGTTGAGGAGTTGTTGGGGTTGAAGGCGACGAATAATATCCAGAAAGGATCAGGGGAAGAAGAAGAACCGCTAGTAATGGAACTTCTCAACCTTCTCGTTGCTCCCGAAACAAGAGATTTTGAACTCCGATGGCATCGTGACGATATCCCACCTACAGTCACCCCGGAAGAAGAATTGCAACTCCTCAAATCAAAAAGTCCTCAGGGCCGACAGTCACATGCCCAATACAATCTGGCCCTATGTCCCGACACATCCTTGATAGTCATCCCGGGCTCTCATCGACGCGTACGAACAGAGACAGAGCGGAATGCTGACCCATATGAAGCCGAATTACCAGGTCAATTAACCGTGAGACTTGAACCAGGTGATGCAGTATTTTACGATTCAAATATTTTACATAGAGGTGTATATAAACCCAAACCCGAAGGCGGAGAAGAGACCAGACTTACCTTACATGGAAGTGTTGGTTTGAACCAGACCTCAATTACAAAAGATGGAGACACGGAAGCTGCTGCTGATAAAGCCAAAGTTAGAGCTACTGCTGTCTTGCAGCATGGTGTGGGCATATGGATTGATAGAGATGATGCGGATTTGTCGTATACAAGTGACCGGGCGGAGAGGATGAGGAGGAATTTGATTGCGATGGGTAGGGGAGAGAATGTAGGATTTTCTCTAGAGGGATAATATCTTGATCCTGATATAATAGCATATATTAAAAATGTATATACATCTATCCCTCCCCCGACGAACGATATTGATCTGTAGGAGGCAGATTCCCATCAACTCCCAGGACACAATCAACATGTACATACGACACGGAATCCATATTCACCGGAATCATTGACGACGCCGAGTCCGGAGATTGCGAATCTGACGTGGTCGTAATCGTGCTCGCTGCCATGACCGTTCCCCCATCATTGCTATTGTTGCTGTTGCTGTTACTATAGCTATATCTGCTACTCCCACTCCTCAACAATGACCGAATAGAGACAATCGCATCTTCAGGCGACAAACTATTCCGCACAATATCAATAATTGAAGGAACCCAGTATTCGTCACAGTCGCACACAATTTTGTAGATTGTTTCGAGTTGTTCTTGTTTTCCGCGCCAAAAGTCGGGTTGGCGGTGTTGTTGGAGTTGGTGCATGCCGTATTGCAGAGGATTAGTACTCACAACAGTGTCTATTGCGGCAGTGTTCTGTTGATAGTATTGTTGATGTTGAGGATGATGCTCCATGGGAATGTAAGCATTGTGTTGGGCCATCTCAGGTTGAGTGCTATAAGCCATTCCTGTTGCAGCTGACGCCGAAGTTGCATATGGAGCCCCCAAATTCCATAAATTAGTAACATTCCCCTCCTCGCCAAATCTTCTCTTGTTTGGCCTTTCATCTACCACCAAAACACCACCATACCCATAATCTTCGGCAGTAGACCCATATGACTGTGACTTTGCCTGCGACTGTGACTGTGACTTCTGCTCCCCATCTTCCAACTTCCTCTTAAGTCTATTCAACTCTTTCCTCAAATTCTCAATCTCCTTCGCTTGACTGATATGATACCGATCCTCATCTGTCCTGGCATACTCACATTCATCCTCGGAGCCGCGGAGTAAGCATGCAGTACAGGGATTTTTGCGATCACACTGTTTGTCCCCATTAGAAAGTAATCTCAATACAAGATAAGAAGAGAAGTGAACATTCCTTGATTTTTCGGGCTCGGCATTTCGTACATGATTGTTGTAGGCGATCATTTGCGGTGGACTTGTTGTTTGTCGATTCCATCTAGTAACTCAGATACGTATGGTATATACATATATGCGTATGCACATACGGAGAATCCACGCGTGGGGCAGGGGAGAGGATCCTTCGCCTGCAGGTTACTGTTGTAGATATTATATAGCTCTCAGGCCTCTGGGGGGGTCCACGTACATGTAGTAGGACCCTGTAGCGAATGACGCGACGAACTGGATATGACCAGCATGAGATTGAGTCGTGTGGATATCATGCAGCGGCCCTCAATTTAGGACAGTGTGATACATCAATTGATGGATCGCACTAATCATTAATCCTGCAATTGAGATAGATAGATAGATAGATAGAGAGTTGGAGTGGTTGATCAAAGGCCGAGAACAAAGTAACTAGCCTGAATCGAAGCATGTGAACGAATTTAGCGCCGAATGACAATCAACAAAATCAACCATCTAGAACCACCACCCATTGGGTGTGATAATCCGAGTGGCGGAATCTTTAATTTTCATATCTAGTAGATCGTACTAGCAGTATCTATTGACTGATACCAATCAAAGCAAATCTATTTCGTGGTCGGCTATATAGTAGCTCTTTTACTGTCTCATCACATCATAAATTTAACTACGTACCACCAAGGTATTCCCAAATCAGCCTAAACTCCTCAGCTTATCCTGTTCGGCAGGAGTAAGAGCCGCAAATAGTTCCTGGAATCCAGGTTTAGCAGACGCTTCTTGGAAAAACTGCAACAAAAGCGCTTGCGTCTCATCATCGCGCTTTCGAACAGCAAAGGAGCCCTCCGTGCCCCCTTCGCCAAATGACATCAGCTCCTGTTTTGTGACTCCCAGGCCAAGGTCTAATGTATTGCTGGGTAGATCTTCCCACTCATCGTCCTCGCTGTCTGCTTCTTCAAGGGCTGCAGCCGTTGCGGCGTCGATTTCTTTGTTGCCAGAGGCTCCTGCTAGTTCCTCCACAAGAACCTTGATGATTTTTAGATTAGCCGATACAGTCGTAAACTGGTCGGGGTTTTGACGTGCTTGCGATCGCGTCTTGATCCGTCCGGTTTCCTGGATGATGAGGTCGCCCTTGACCTGAACTTGCGCTACCCGAGGGTCTTCCAGGTTATACAGTTTGCATAGGGCGATAATGTTCTGCTTGATTTCATCATACCCGGCAAAGTTGACTGAGTTTTCTAACCATTTGCTCAACACGACGTTAAGTCCGCTCTGTCCACCGAGATCAACCTGAGCCAAAAAGTCAATAACTTCTCGAGCACTGATCAGAGTTAAGCGCGCAAAAACAAGGATTAAGCTCTGAATGAACTGGGCTTGCTGTGCAGTAGCCAGACGCTGTGCGACAGCTTGCAGTAACTGCGGCAGATAAGGACCAAGTTTCTCGGAACCGGCCTTTTCAACCAACACAGCCGCCAGGGAACCAACTTCTGCTGCAGCCACGTCGTCAATATTGGGGCTCAAAAGATGGTCGATAATCAACAACACAGTTTCAATGGCATCTTTGCCTGACTGCGGCTCGCGCCAAGCAAGGAATTGGGTAAAGTCATGACTCAAGATATGGTACATGGCTAACGTAGCAGCACGGACGAGTTCGCTATCGTTGCTTTCTAGTAGAAGGCGGTTCAACTTTGGCATTACAGTAGCAACGAATCCATTTGGCAGAGGTTCTGAGCCATGGTCCGCCAAGGCTCGAAGCAAGTCTGCTGCTAGAACAGTGAGTGCACCCTCTTGCGTTATATTGCCAACATCAATAGCGCCCGTTAATGATGGAAGCACCTTCTCACACAATCGCACGTAAGCATCTGCGCCTTGTTGCGACACGTACTGCACGATATCCTCAAACGTCTCCGTCACGACCATGACCAAATGGAAATTTTCCGCTCCATTGCTAGCCACATTGAAGAGCACATCCAAGGCCGCTGAGTCCAAGACTACTTTAGGTTCAATCATGATAGTGTCGCGAAGCGTCTCAGCCAACGTGACCTTGAGGTCGTCATTATCCGTGCCCTCCCTCAGATCGTGTGATCCTATGAACTCGTTTATTGAGCTGATTATAGGTATTTGCATAGGTTGTGTGGTTGACGATGGAAGAGCCGGTAGCAAATCTTGCAGGACTCGAATGCAGGCAACTTGAACAACTTCTGAAGCGTCTTGGGATATCGCTTTCATCGTGGCATCAAGGTAGCTGGCCGCAATCGGCTGGAACTCTGCACCGGCAGTCTGGGCAAGAACGCCTGCCACTAGATATCCTCGCGCGCGTAGGTAATCTTGCTCGTTTTGAAGAGCAAATTGAATACTGTTTGTGAATTGAGAGGCGACGTCCACGGGAATCTGTTGCTCGACCTCATTAAAATCCCGAAGCAACTGATTGAGGATGAACAATGCAGCTTCCTGGTTTTTCCATCTAGTTTTGTCAGTTAACTTCACAACGTGGCAGGATAGAAAACATACGTCGAGGCGGCGTCGGCGAAAAGGTTGTTGATATACACCACCAATGCCTGAACGACTGTCACTTTCAACCATTCTCCCAGCTTGATGATGAGATCGCCTCCACATGTTCTCGGCGTGTAGTTAGCGGTTACAGACGTTTCTTCGGACAAAAAGAGGTTGACATCAATCTCCCAAATACCCTCTTCCTCTGTAGTGATTTGAGCATAGATCGCGGCAAGCTTGATTATTTCAGGGAGCCATCCAGTGGTTGTTGCTGCTTCATTGGCGTTTTGTAGCTGCGCTTGTAGCTCGGCCTTGACAGGAGGAGCCTTGATCAGGGCCTGCATCAGGTCGATTTCTTCCAGCACGAGGAAGTCGAGGGTGTAAGGTAAACCGTCCGAGTCTTCCAATCGCCCCTGCCGCTCGTCCTGCACATACATTTCGAAGTAGTGGCTCTGGATACTTGACAATTCCTCCCAAAGCATGGTGAATAGTTGCGGGCTCTGTGTCGTCAATAGCGTGGGAAATACCATACGAATTTTCATAACGGTCTAAATGAATGAATCGTAAATAGCCGGCTTGTTGCAATGCGTAAAGAAACCCACCTTGACTGCTTGCAGCTTCAGTGCAATGATACCTCTCCATTGAGACGAAACTTCAGTGTCCTTTGACTCTTCCTCCTCCGCTGGACGCTGCGGCAAGGACAATTTCATAACCGACAGGAAATAAGGCATCCATCCACTCAGGGCCTCATCCATGAACTGCTTGACGGCAGCTTTGTGCTGCTCAAGGACCATCTCCAAGGTATCAAAACATGATCGGAAGACGGAGATAGCCAGCGCTCGGATGATTGTTTTCCGCGACTCATTGGTCGCAACGGCGAAAAGAGTAGACACCAAGTCTCGGGCAATGCCAAAGAACTGTTCTTCACTGAAACCCGTGTCTACCAAATCCAGCAACACCTTCAATGCACCATGCAGTGCCCCATCACTACTATTAGGGTCGTTGATGATATGCAGTAACGAGGGAAGTAGCTCAGGCCATTCTTCGGGAAAGTCGGCAGCAGCGATCTTACTGACAGCATAACTTGCAGCAGCCTTAATCTTGCGGTTTGTCTCAGTCGTGGTTGCGAGGTTGAGGAGGGCATTACGCAGGGTTGCTTTGTTCGCGTCGTTTACCCAGACGCGGCCTTTGAATTCATCGAGAAGGGGGGACCATGACGCTACAATAAAGGTTCGGAGCACGGAGATGGCGGACTGGCGAAGGGCAGCATCGACAGACTCGTGAGCGGCAATTGCAGCGAGAGACAGCGGGAAAGCCTCGTTGGAGTAAAGCTGCAGCAATTGTAGTTCAGCGGATTGGCGAGTCGGTGCTGCGGGGGACTGGGTCGCCGCGAGCAGCTGGAGGAGCTCCTGCTCCATTGTGGGCGTGGGCAGTTCGTCCTCGACCTGCGTGTCGTAAGAGAGAGTGGATTAGGACAAGCAGAAAAAGAAAAGAAACGGCGTAAGACGGGGAGGATTAACGCTAGTTCGTGTTTATCTCGTGAAGA
Organism: Talaromyces stipitatus ATCC 10500; assembly: GCF_000003125.1. Classification (NCBI taxonomy): domain Eukaryota; kingdom Fungi; phylum Ascomycota; class Eurotiomycetes; order Eurotiales; family Trichocomaceae; genus Talaromyces; species Talaromyces stipitatus. Next base: position 2,267,353 of record NW_002990116.1, read on the forward strand.
CGCGATATATATCAGAAGGTTGATTTTAAGCAAGCATGATAATTATTTTTCCCCACTACGGTAGGAGTAAGCAATGGATTATTTTGCCGGAGTGGAGCGCGCTTCCCCTGGCGCGTATTGGCGTGTGTTCACCTTTGCGTTTTGCTTTCTTGAGGCATATCACCATCGCTTGTTTGATGCAATATTCACTCATATTTGGGTTAACTGGCAAAGTAGTGATCAGGCCATGACCACATAAGGTGTTCGATACAAAAAATACCAGATACAGTAATACCGAGACACGCAAAAAAATACAGTGGGCGGTAAAAATAGTCCCTTCCTTCTTCGTTCTCCCCTTCCGCTCGGCTGAGTAATCTTGCTTCAACGACTCAGTCACACAGCAAGAATCTACTTTGATACGGCAAGAGATATTCAGGTTGCTGACTGCAGTCATATAAAACGCCTCATATCATACAATAAATGAAAAGACATGCACGTCCACGAGGGCGCTGTGTTGTTGAGTTTGCTACAGCGGGGCGGCGGGCAACTGTCTCTGACTGCGATTAGCCCGTCAGTTCAATAGTTAACATTAGTGTTAACCACTTTATCAGCAAACTAGTCAGTCAACTCACCGTCCCAGGAAGTGTTTGATTCAGTGATTGCCTCTAATAATAGCGGATTTCTAGTTCTCAAGATCCTGGTTTCTGGAGAAGAGCCACATGTATTGCCATCGCGGAGACTGAGTCACCGTACGAGCACATACAATGGATAAAACTACTACTTACTTGGTAGTTACAGGATTGCAGTATATGACGCCGCTGCAGCGGGGCTTATCCATGACCCTCGACAGGAGGGGCTGGGATCGTCTCCTCTGCCCGACCACGGAGGCCGACGAATACAAATACCCATATTATTATGGATCACGGGGTCGTCGTGTTTTCGTCGCTTGCACGAATCGTATTTACTGTGGCAAGCGATGGCAAGGATCTTAGGAAGTGTTGAATGGATCGGATGGCGACTTGCAATGATTCACAACGCGTTGGATCTTTCCCCCCGGACTCGATCATCTTTCCTTGAACAGGGTGCTCATGAAGCATATCGGTCCATATCGTGCATCAATTTATCAAGCGATACCGCCCGGAGCTGTCCCGAGATTCCGTCCAGTCTTAGCGTGTCGTGGCGGCCAATTCCAGGATCCGGGCTGAATCAACCCATTAATTCTCCTATCGATAATGCGGCTGCCAGCCTCAGCTCGGTACTACTGAAAATGCGCACGCGAATATTCACGGCAGGTCGTACACTGCCATGGAAACAATTTCCAGCGGTATTTCTTTGAGGGTTTTGAGTTGGCTGATATCATAGGGACAGCCCTAGTCAGTGGTTATTCTCTCGTTTTTGGCAATACAGAAGCGCACATCACCGGTGATCGACATGGACAAGCATACCAGCAACTTGCTCGACACTTAGCGGCTGCCCGGTGGAGCTGTACTGGAGCACGGTGTACGTACTACTACGTATGTTCTTCGCAGGGTCGAAATTTCTGCTCAGAAAATTTTGTTGCGATTGGCGTAATCCTTTGGATTGATCCAGTATGTCAGCCGGTAGCATTTATTTTGCATATGTTGTAATAGAAAGAAAAAAAAGAAAAGACAGTAAGTAACTTAAGTCAACGTAGATACTTGCCATCTTATATAATCATACTGTATTCGGTAAAAATACGATGACCGTATGACGCAAACACGTGACGGCGCTGCTCTTAACGCAGCACTCTGTAAATTACGCCGTTGGTCGTTACCGTACAGTGTACTCTCGCTCTCCCCTCACCTTCTCGCTCTCCCTCTCTCTCCCTCTCGTCCTCTGATTCTCACCTTCTCTTCTCCTCTTTTCTTCTCCATATGGGATCTTCACTATCTCCTCCCTCTTGGTTCTTCTTTTATTCACTGCCCAAGTATTCCTTCATCACTCGCGTCCGTCCACTTCTAGGACGTGCCCTCCCCTTATCTCCATCTGTCACGCCAATTGTTGAGTCGTGCTGGTGAGGTACATAGGGCACAAGTCACTAGACACGAGATACATACAGAAGAGAAAACACCATCTGCATCGGGAAAGGAAGCCCCTTCTCCCCTGCTAACCCCTCGATAAGAATTTGATATTCTTGGGTTTGTCATCACGGTCGTTGCTTATTGCCTTTTCTTTTCCATTCCATTCTATCAGATCGCTTTCCTGTTTGTTCTATCTATCCGTTCAATTTTCTTGCCTGTCATCTTCCTATTCTTCTTTCTCAAGGGCAAAATCCCCCTCTCTTATCTGCCTTCGGGGAAATCGTGTTTCAGTCGCTTCCACAACGGCCCCGTTCCTCGAATTACCACGTTCAGTAAACAGACCGGCCTGACCCGTCAGTACAAAAACATACACCTCAACCTCTGCAGGATCGGTTTTTATAAATGAATTCCGTGCTCTGACTACGGCTGTGTCTATAGTCGTGGATTACTGACCGAGGTCGTTTTGCTGTTATCGACGGAAACAGAGACATGATTAGCCGTCGAGGGAAAGACCAGACAGACTCCCTCAACTCCTCAACCACGAAAACGACGAGATTCGATAACCAGTCTCCTCTGATAACTTGAATTATTGCTACGTGAAATCTTTGCTCAAATCTCCACCGATGGCTATGGCCAGTGAAAGCAGCACTGCGGTGAACACTGTGAATACCATAAGTACCATGAACACCTTGAATACGATGGCCACGGGTACGGCTACCGCTCCCATCAGCACCTCCAAAAATGTACCCAACACTCAGGCCGCTATTGCCGCCTCATTTACGAATTTCCTCGGTGTTGCCATGCACCAGATATTATTCCTTCGATCGGTCTATCCGCGAGCAACGTTTCTCCCAGTCCGAGCATACAATTACCCAGTTCGGCAATCGCGTCATCCGAAAGTATGCGACTACATTAGCGATGTCGCTCTCGCTGTTGAAAGTGAAATTCTCAAAGGGACGATTACCGCTGTGACAGTGATTATTTCTTCTATTCGCACAAATCAGCCAATGGAACGGTATGCATTCGACCTATCCGGCTTCCCACACGTGCCCGTGGGGGAGATCTACACCACGTTTGAGGAACGCAATAAAGAAGAGGCCACAAGGCCACCGTCGACGGCACAGACGATAGATCTCGAGGCACAATTCCGTGCTTGTTTGGCTAGATTAGCATCTGCCTGCGCGCGATTAACGCCCTTGCCGCGTGACGACGAGTTTGGATTTACCGTGTGTATTGAAGTGCGGGAAGACGCTCTCCCACCGGCCGGTACCACGAAAGAGGAGCAGACTTGGATTGTCGCTGAACCCGGTCAGGTCCACGTCCGATCATGCACCGCTCCATTTTCTGTCAGCAAACTGGGCAGCCATTCTCAACAACCAGCAATACCCAAAATCAACGGACGAGCCAAGACCGTGCCTGTACGACGAGTCGAGGCTGGCGAACTTCGTTTGGAATTATGGGTCGAAGAAGCCAGGCAAAAATTTGACGAACGGCTTCTTTAGATTGATCATTATCATCATGGTCATCATCTTATCCAGCTTTATCTTCTTGTAAACATTATTTTTTTTGTCCTTTTACTCAGTTCGATGCATCAACGTACACGGACATGATAGACACGCCGACGATGGCGTTACGAAAGAGACCGAACACATTATTTATCTGGAGACGGTCAATTGAATGACATGCAGCCGGCACACCGATTCGGCCATGTTCAAGTACTTGCAGACTCAAGTCTTTGGGATGACCGGCAAGGGAAGGAAAAGGAAGGAAACTGTCGTCGCCTTTTCCAGTCTCATTTTCATACATTATTCTTCTGACGCCTTTTCATATCATCATCCATCATCATCAATAGACTGGAATGGGGCGGGCGCATTTTAACGATTGTTATTTTGGTCATATTGTTTTTCCTCTCGAGTTCTTTATATGACTTCCTTGTATCATTGGATCATATGTCTTTTTTTTTATCATCTCATATATCCCAGCAAGAAAACGCGAGCATCCATCTCATTTGTTTCATCACATCATCTATACTACTCAGATTCTATTTGATCCATTGTAGTAAAAATCCAAGCTTTTATTTTCAATGGCAGATTGTGTGACATTATATGAAAATGCAACGCAAGCTTTTCCCTCTTTGGTTTGATATGATTCTTCGTCCGATGTTTTTTGGCGCATTCCATCATTTCTTACTTTTCTTGCTTTTGCTATGGGAGAAGTGCCATTAGATGATATACGGATAAATGATATTTCATGTATATCATAAGTCAGTGCTCAGATTACAACGTGGGCATGCTCAGACTTATTCGTCATGTCTTTCTGGAACCCTCGAGTGCTTACTCGGACACGCCAGCATAGAGATGACTCGTAGCGTCGACCTGTGATAACATCGAATTGAAACTAATACTTCTGCATTCCCGAACCGGTAGATACATTTAACATCAAATCCAACATAATCATATACATATATACATAAGAATCAAAAAACAGACAACTCTTTACTAACTACAACAGTTGAATCAATCCCACGTCCCGACTAATCGCCGGACTAAACGCGGCACAATACTCCAAAAATTCAACCATCTCCCTATACCATCGTTCCCAACCAGAGGGTAAAGTCGCACGCAATCGCGGGTCGGGCGAGTTTGATATACAATGGAAGATGAGGAGTTGGCCGAAGAATCTGCACGTTTATCCATGTTAACTTGTCTAGAGGCCGGGGGTGGGGAGATCATACTGCGAACAAAATGCAAACCGAATCGGAACACAACTCCTCATCTGCCGAAACACGCCTCTAATCATAGGCCAATCCATAGCAAACCTGAGTCCACTCCGAATCTGCTCAAAATCGTCTTCTGTCAACAGATTCGGCGTTCTCAACGCTTTGTATAGGTAGGGTCGACCGATATGAAATTTGCAGATTCGATAGCGTGCTCGGAGCATTGAGTCTGCGACTAGCATTGCGAGGGATGTGGGTGTTCGCGGTGCGTTGGGTGTGATGGATGGGGAGATGTCGTCGTTGGATGTGGTGGTTGAGTCCTTGGCGGAGAATTGGATTACTGGAGGGAGGTTTTTGCGCCATTCTTCGACTTGGTTGTGTAGTTCTTGACTGACGGCTGGGCGGGGGAGGGTTCCTGATTCAGCTGTTATTCGTTCGTTAGTGGTACTTCAAAAGGCTGCTGGGTAAAGAGGCGTACAGAATAAGTACAGACTATGTCGGATTCGAGTAAGGATAATCCGATTCGCTATCTGGGCCAAGAAATGGCATTGATGATAGTACGAGTCATCCGGATCAGGCAGCGGAGTGATCTCCGATGAGATTTTGAATGGAATGAATTTGGGGATGGGAACGTTGTCTTCGAGAGACAGCAAACCACTTGGGGGAAGATCCAGTTCCTGCACGAGAATCGTTTCGTACATCACTGTATTCCAGAATACCCTAGCAAAAGCAAAATGTCAGCTAACTTCCAGATAGACATGTGGAGGGTGATATACCTTGACTTCATATCGCCTTCCCATTCATTATAGTTAATATCGCGATTCGCTAACATGAAACACAAACAAGCAGCAGCTCTATTAAGCATTGCGCCGGAGTCAAGCGGACGGATGATCTGCGTATAATACATCCTATCAAGTATCAGCACCAATCCCTTGTATGTATTGCATGGAGAAGAAACATACGCTGATAAAAGATAATACTGGCAACTAGATAGGTTATTCTTCTCCATGAGGAAACCCATCCGTTTCCGAGCTTTATTGAAAAACGACAGCCCCGGCGGATCTTCCATGACCACTTCATACCAGGCCGGTCGTTCGAAACGATCACCAAGTGTCCCCGGTAATGGGAAATCTGCTTCCTCATATGCACGCACAGCCAAACAGCCTAGCGCCATCACATTCAAGACCAGACAAGTCTCAATCGTCGTAGAAAATCCATGGTTAATAACTGCTCCGAGCGTAAGCGAGAAGAAAAAATGTTTATCCATGAACGGGGTGAAGGGGTGGAAAAGCGAGAAAAACGCCTCGCATAACCCTTTCACCAAAGCCATGGGCAAGCCTTCTAACCAGCTGCCTGTACTCGGTAATCCAAGCGGAGTATTCACCCACATCGGTAAAGCTGATCTTTCCAATTCGACGTCAAGGACATAATTTTTTCCTAGTTGATCATAGACGACTAGAAATCTCTCCGGTAGACTGCTGATAATTCCCGGCCAAACCACGACTCCATGCTGACTGAATGAAATAACCTCTTTACCATCCACGGATGCCTGCGCTTCGACCTCAATCTGACCCATTGCCGCGGGTGAGGTATTCTGTGAAAACGACAATTTATGCGACGACGTCCTCGCACTCGGCGTCCCAGCCGTTGCTGCAGAGACTTGAATAGCTTCCACGGCCTGCAAGACATGACCCGTAATGGGACGAATATCATTCGAAATCACAGACGGAAGATTTTCCAACTTGGTCTCAATCCGGTGTAGTGTGCTTATAATCATGCCGATGGATTGATCCTTTTTGGACAGTTTGCGTTCACTGTACACGCATTCCAGATTCAGGGCTTTGCAGAGCCCGCATTTGGGACGGGATTCATCACATCTTGTCTTTTTTAGACGACAGTTTTCACATGCCTATGATCATTTGTTATTATACGTGTCTATCAATTTGAGGTTTCGAATGAGAAAGGAGAGATATACCACAGCAGCAATAAAGTTTCTAGGCTTGCGAGTACTATTATGAGTCTCGGAATGATCTGCCTCGGGTTCCTCGGAATTGGATAGAAGTTCATTGATAGAGATACTGTTTCCCGGCGTCGAAGGTGTCCGCTCCTCCAGAAACCTGGCGGTCTTTGAGAAGACGGAATCTTCGTGTGAACGCTTGCTCATTGTCGCATTGCTGGGCGCGCAACGGCCACCCGCATGTCTTTTCCCCTCCTCTTTCGCAGGCAAGGAAGTCGCACTGCCTTTATCTCGGTTTTATTCGGAATTCAATTTGACACTCGATTCTCTTCAGATCGATACTGTTTTTGAATCTTTTCAACGGTTGTAGTCATATCGCGAGGGCCGAAGACGGGCTTGGCGGGACCGGTGATCAATTGACCAATCATGTTGGCTGTTGGTATAAAACAGAACGTTAGACTGCAACCCGGACGAAGTCATTCGATTTTGCAGAAGTTCTCTCTGATCGGGAAGATCGAGTAGTTTCGATCCGAGTGTGGCCCGTTTTTGTCAGTGGGAGCGTCGGTTGTTCTACGCCATATATCGCTTGTAGTGACGATTAAATATATATCGGGACTCTTATCTAGGTAGGTGATTTCCCAGGAGATTCCAGCTTTCACAACAGAATTCAGTGACAAGAACCCTTGGAAGGGAACAGCAGCTACTTCAAGCAAAGACTCTGCTAGTGTGTTGACATTCCACTGCTCATGAGCTTCAGGGACGCATATGTCGAGACTCATCTTTACGGTGCTTGATATTGCCCAAACCACGAACTACAAGATACACCAAGACATATTCAATATTTCTGCTGAAATACTATCGATAACCAAGATATCAATCGGCAACTTGCAGGAGATTAGTCACGCATTGTATGGCAAACAGCTGTTCTCGAAACAGAGCTGACCATGCTGATATTGCCAATGGCAACATCAGCCAATGCAGACCTGCCGGTCCGGGACGGCACTTCGGGCAGCTCTTATCCGTATTGCATGCACCATTTACAACTCAATTCGAGGGGTTGCATCTTCCAAATGTATTGACGATACATATTCCATTGGTGAGAAGGGGGGAGCGACGCTCACTATGTACGTCGGTAGGGTATGGATCCGACCTGCCGGCAACCAGATATACGCCTTCAAGGAGTAAGTACGTAGTAGATGGGATGCAACTCTATCATAGATCGTCGAGTTGATCCGTCTGAGAAGAAATTGAAGAAGGACTAGTCGATCCTCACAAGTCCACAACTGCCCGAGTAGAACTACAAACGTAGGATGCATTCCTTGAGGAGGAGGAGGAGGAGGAGGAGGAGGAGGAGGAGGAGGGGTTATACATGTATGCAGCATGTACGACGTAGGTACCGGGCACGGTGCCTTGCAACCATCGACCATCCCAGGGTTCTCTAAAAGAAACAAAGGTACGTATGACAGCTCAAGCGGTGCGATCGTTCAAGCTTTATTGCAGTATAGATGCAAGGGGTGCTCCATACTTTTGTCATCTCGTGATATACCCGAGTACTTTTGAAGCATTTTTCGTAAGGAGCAGAATGTCGATATGTCAGATGTCATGCACATATTCATTCCCAAGTCGCCATGTTCTGTGTTGCGATTACTTTGATAGCCGTTGTGAGTGATGTGCTTACTTACTTACTTCCTTACATAGCATAGCGTCGTTCGAATGTTTCACAATGTCCCGAATAGATCTACAGTCGTTTCATATCTCAGTCGGTAATGGTGGACCGATAACCAGTAGCGTAATAGTGTCAGGAACTATGGTGTATACAACTCCAAACACGAGTGGTGTGTACAGTTATACTACCATCTCCTAAGACATAACTACGTCTTCCATCCATCAATGGGACCGCCACGATAAACACCATCAAACGATAAGTTAGGAGCTAGTATCATCTGATAATTAGCAGGCCAGTTTGACTTGCATTAGTAGTGGGTCGAACAAAGAACTCGGCAACTCCAAATGATAAATGTATACTTGTTCTTTTTTTCCCCCTTATTTTTGTAGGTCATGTCATGTCGGTACCGATATGAACATCTCAGATTGAAACGGGCCGAGGTGTTAAGTCCTACTATGACTCGTAGCTTCAATAGGACGGCGTGCGTATCTTTCCAGTCAAGCGGGAACGCAGGAACTAAGTGTGCTCCAGTGGGAAATGGTTCGATCGACCACTGCATCATTGAGAAGACCAAACTCTTATTGTTGGATTATCTGCTGGAAGATGTGTTTAACTTTCTTAGAGAGGAAGAGGGCAAGGATCACGCGACGGTGTCACGGGTTGGTGATGGCCGACTATACCGTTTTGGGAAAATTGTAATCAACGCCAAACTTCAACCCTTCCACAAGTTGTCAGAGTCTCAGAAATGCTCAACACGAAGCTAGAATGGAATAGAAATTCATAAGCAATGATCTGCGTCTACAAGAAACAGGAAGTGAAGAAAAAGAATCACTACTCTTTTTTTTTTTTTTCTCTTTTTCCCTCCCCAGATATAGATCAAGGTAGCAAGGTAAGCCTGGTAAGGTAACTGGTCACAAATGCTCGGTTCTGGTTGGTCGGTTCAAGGAGCGGTCTGGGGACGCTTATGCACAACAAGTGTACATACTAGTACATAGTACTTCCAAGGATGAGGTCGAATCCAGGTACGGGTTAGCTTGTAGATGACTGCACATATCAGTGGCTTCTATAGTTACTAGCTACATACATTATAGTACGTAGTTGAGTATGCGAAGTAAACATAGAGTTAGGCCTGGCTACATGATACATGATACATTGGCAAGAGCTGGGTTTTGGGCAGAATTCCAACGTGTTCTTGTCAAACCCACAGGCAGGCCTGCCGAGTGGCAGGATAGGCGCTATCCCAGCAACTCTGGCTGCTGGTTGCTGGTTGCTGTTTGGTGTTTGTACCTGTATCGATGCCTCCAGTACGTATCCGTCTTCGTGCAGATGCACAACTTGGGAAGTGTTTCGGCAGATACGACTGCGCAGTGCTGCTGTACTGGAGGGGCGCTCCTTCAGTACATTGGTCGGGCCTCTTCTCATAAGCTTTGACTCTATTGCAGAATGCATGCATTTGTTGTTGTTTCACTGCACCCTGCCCACTGATTGGCGTCAACCCACAGCATCCGAGCACCAGACCGATTTGTACAGTCTCTATTGGCTGTCTCGCTTCGAGCTTTACCCTTTTCTCTCCGCCTGCATTCGGATTCGTCTCATCTCAGAGACAGAAATAGGAGTAGACTCGCATTCCATCCAATGACATTGTACTGCTGCTGCGGCTAGTCCGTATTCGTCCTCGCGCGTCAGGAGCCGCCCACTTTGATCTCTGCAGGCCAGTCAGGAACAATCGTGGGCCTCCACGCATACTTTTTCATTCTGGAGTCGAGCTTTCTTTGTCGTGGCTGATTCGACAATTGCCTGCATGTTGAATTCGGCGTTCAAGTTTCAACACATTCAACAAAGGGAGCACAGCAAGACATTTCGACTACATGATCGAAGCTTACTCCATACACTACAAGTCGTGGCGGTCGCCAAAAGGCGGTGGATAAGATAACAGGGTTTGAAGGGTCCCGACTCCCGGCTCTCGTGTCAAGAAGCGGACCATGCGTATCATCTTGAGTACTTGGCAGTAAGCAAATCTTCTCAGTGATAAGCCGTTGTCAACTGGATGATGAATGGCTAGTTAGTACAGAGTAAACCTAGCAAAGTCATGAATTTGAATGAAGCCGACGACCAGAATTTAGGATTGGCTGCTTGCGTGGGTATTGGATTGTGAGGAGCCAATAACATATCAATCCATTCTTCGGTGCTAGCAACCAGCATCACTTAAGTTAGTTACTAGTTATGTAGTACTTACTTACTTACGAGACACACACGTACTCGGCGGGATCATGTTTACTATGAAGATAAGGGACTGACTCCAAAACCTACTACGACATAGTAAGGCTACAAGATTCAAAAGACCGGCTGACTCACTGACTCAGGAGTGTGGCGCGGCCATCTGGAACCTTCTGGCCGAGCGCAAACGCTCTGTCATTTCCGCAGAGTCGTCCTTTTTGGCGTTCAATCATCAATCATCAGAGAGAAAGTATGTTGCAAACATACAATTGCGTGACACGGTGCTTCATGTTTGTTCTGTTCTGTCCTGTCCTGTCCTGTCAGAGAATGGAGTGTGATTCAGAGCTATGCAGGCCTGGCCAGTGACGGCGACTGGTGGCGCGATTCCCCAGTCTCACTGCGTCAGCTGTGACAATACGTGGCCGACAGCATCCATACTATGGTAGAATGGAGCTGCAATTTGCGCATATTTGCAGTATGTTACCGTATGCAACATAATTAATTAGGTAATTTACATAGCTCCCTGGCCAAAGGCAAACCCTCAGCCATCTTTTTCCATCTTTTGCATATTTTCCATTTTTTAGCCGTAACAAAACCCGTATCAGAACAGGCCCACATCCTTCCCTCGGCCTCCGTGATTGGACAAACGCTGCGTCATGACCATGGCGTGACCGATCTGCTGTTTCTCCCTCGTTCGCTGGGCTTCGGTTGGGTGAACCTTCGTTTCTCCAGCTTAATTGAATGCGGTTAGTCACTCGTGCTCTCCTCTTATCGCCGGCCGTAGTCCCATGTTCTCTCCCGTCATCTCATCCCATCATCCCATCCGCCCCTTCCTCCTCTGTCTCTATCCTCACTACACTACTTCCCTACACCGACTCTCTCCATCCACCCCCTTTCTCTTCTTTCATCCTTCGACTTTCCTGCGTACTTTTACTCCACCAATTCTTCTCTCTATTCCTCCTCTTGCTTTCGACAACATCCTCGACTCCCCAGCTCGACCGAATACGCCTACCTCCGAAACCGTCACACCTATAAGCTGTCTATAAGCTGTCTATAACTCACTTGTTTATCGGCAGACACTCTTCTCCTCTTACTCGTCCTATAGCTTTCCGGTTATCACACGTCAATCAGATAATCTCTTTCCGTCCATACCTCGAATCCTCGATATAGTTCGGTTACTGGAACTGCAGAGCTCGAGTTTCGGACAACTACTCCTTATCTACCACTTATTCTTCCGTCTATTCGACACCACCCACCACGACCGCCGACAGTTTTACATCCGTGAATTGTTTCAACGAAACATCGTTCGTCTTATCTTCCACTCCCCCCTCCGTGTGGCTGCTACTGTCGATACCTTCTCCTCCTTGCTGTGGCGTCGAGCTGCCGGAGTGAAAATTGTTAAGGTGTTGATGTCTCGATTCGTCTCGAGAGGTGCTTCATTGAACCTGTAGTTAGTCTCTTGGAGGGCTTTCCGGTGTCGTTCCGACTCTTTCACTCGTGATCATTGGATCTTTTCTGGAATATCGGCACATCGTCCAGACTCTTAACCTATACGTTGTGCTGCGATACACGTCGTCGTATGACTCAACTAACAACGATCCTACTCCGTTGTCTCCACTTTTAATGATATATGCATATTGAGTCACGACTCTTACAACAACTCAGCCTGCGACTGTCAATTCCACCAGAAACACAACTTTCACGATCTTACGAAGCGCTCCCCCCGCCCCACCTCTGTTGAGTAAAGGGACTTACTTGTCCATATCCACCTTCTCCCCTTCGCTTTTCTATATATCTTCTGCTTTTTGCTTTATCGCACCACCTCCTTCGGGAAACACTTTCGTTACATTTCATATCTTTTGCAATCATTGCAATTGCGACTATTCTTCACCACTTGGCACGACGCCGCTTTTATTTGCAAATATATTTGCAAATAACCACCAATGAGCCTATAACGCCAGTTCCCGACTTGTCGACGTTACCCATCCGGGTACCCTCATACCGACCTCCTCTCACCTGTCCGACCCATCGCTTCTCATCTCTTTTGTCAGCATATATCATCACCACTCTGCAGTATCTATATGAACTTCTAGAAGAAAGTTCTACAGACCTGCGTCTCGTTTTTTTTTTTTCTTTCCCCCTTCTTTCCCCTTTCCTGATACTGCTCTCCTCTTTTTTGCCGTCATCAGCTGCTACTGCCCAGCTCGGTGATTAGGGAGTTACGCAAGCCGTATCTTGTCTCTTTACTCAACATACCACACCACTTATACTGTCTATATACATTCTACCATTGTCCTTTTTTGTTTCATTGTCACGAAGCTACGAGCGGATTGCTGGTTCATCATCCTTCCCCCTTACTCATTATAACTCTTTTTATTCTCGTGTTATCATAATCTTCGCCTCTTCTGTTTTCGCATTCGTCACATTGCATATTTGGCGTCCCACTGTTCACATCTCTATCCGTTTTTCAAAACTATCATGGATTGTTTCAAAGACAAATTCGTTGAGGGCCAGCTCCTGGACGGGCGGTTCCGTACCGTCGCCCCATTGAACCATGGTTCATTTGGAATGGTCTTCCTTGCAAAGGACAATTGGACCGGACAAGATGTTGCCGTCAAATGCTTGACCAAGCCTACATCCGCAGATGCTTCAACCTTGGCTGTCGATATGTCTTCCGAGGAGCTTGAGTGCCACAAGAAATTGAGCCATCACCCCAACATCGTCAATCTCATTCACTCCTTCGAGACCACTACTCATACGTACTTGGTTTTGGAGTATTGCTCCATGGGTGACCTTTACGAGGCCATCCGCGTCAACCGTGGCCCTCTTGAAACCGAGCATGTTCGTGACTTTATGTTGCAGCTTCTCGATGCCGTGGAGTTTATGCATTCGAATGGCCTTTATCATCGTGATATCAAGCCGGAAAACATCTTTTTGAGCCAAGATGGTTCCATGAAGCTCGGCGACTTGGGTCTTGCTACTCGCAATGCTATCTGTCATGAGGCGTGCGTTGGTAGTGACCGCTACATGGCCCCGGAGCAGTACGAACCGCCTCAAGGTGGCTATTCGCCAGCCAAAGCTGACATCTGGGCCATTGGTATCTGCCTGCTCAACATCTTGTTCGCCCGCAACCCCTTTGTCACGCCAACCGAGTCCGATGTCTTGTTCGCAGACTACGTCAGGGATCGCCAGTCCCTTTTCGACATCTTCCCCAACATGTCTCAGGATACTTTCGAGATTTTGCGGAATGCATTGGCCCTTGATCCAGAGAAGCGTACTCTATCTGGTGTGCGGGAAGCCATCATGCGTACAGTCAGCTTCACCACCGACGACGAGACTTTGGACGAGTTCTGTACCGAGGATCGTGACGTTGTCGCAGCCAGTGCCAACCGTGAGCCGCTACGCACTCCTTCAATCCAATCTCCTCACATCAGTGCTGGCGACAGCTTCCCTTGGGCCAAAGCTCTCCAAGCAAGCCCTCAACAGCCTGTTCGTCAATTGTCGGCTATTCCGGATACCGAATACTACTCGGAAGACCTGTTCCCTCCTTCGGAGACAGCTGGTACTTCCTGGTACTCGGTTCACCCAGAGACACCTTCGACCGCTTCCATTCTGGAATCCGCCATGGGTGCTTCGTACAATTCCCTGGCAGCCCGTCCAATCCAGTCTCTTCACTCTGCTCGCATCCCCATGAGTGGGTCCTTGCCTACTCATGTTGCCAAGCCCTTGCCTGCCATGTCTCTTGTCTTTGGCAACAAAGGTAAACGGGATCAGATTTCCAAGAGCTGGAGCGACCTCTGGGATGAAGAGGAGGAGGAGTCTGAAAACGAGGACCTCACATTGCAGCAACGCCGTGAGAACAATGCTCGTAGCTGGAGCCAGGATAGCAAGGAAGATGTCAAGGAAGCCAGCAGTCCTATTCAGCCAGTAGGTGTTTTTGAACAGCAGTTGCCGTCTCCTATTGCCAGGCCAGCTGTAGAGAAATCTGAGACTCTGTCCAAGTCGGTGCCGCTGCCTATTTCGCCAAAACCTCAAGCAGTGACACCAGTCTCTCAGACACGTCATCGAAACGCTCGATTCACCGGTACTCCTAAGCGTTCCGTTGTTGATAAATGGGCTGCACTTGGTGATCGTCGCCGGAACTATCGTTCAGATGAAGAGACTGTTCCTCGCCTCAAGAAGCAGCGTTCCATGAATCTGAGCTGGAGACGCGAATCTCCACCATCCAGCCCCCAGTCATGGCGCAACCCTTTTCTCGACAAGGAATGGCGTCCGAAAGCGAAGTTGAGCAGTGACTATCACGGCAGTGTGGACGAAGACCTCGATTTGGTCGGCGGGTGGCACGATCTTCACCTGTAGTTTTATACCATCGCAACTCATTTTATTTTTCTTTCCCAATATTCTATCACGCAATCCCCCTGCTCTCCTAGACTCGTGCGTGAAGGGTGCTCTTGCTCAGTGTTTTCTTTTGACCTTGATTTATTTTTTTTTTCTTTATTTCTATATCGATCTCTACTCGACTTGTCGCCTTTGCTTTACTACTCTTCACGGGCGACATCCCGCATCGGTTTCGTCGCGGGCGATGGAAAACGGAGACACCGTGTCTTATGTATACTACGACATCACTTTCGATGGCACGGCGCAAATGGAAAAACAAAAAAGATCGTTTTACGGGGCATTGGAGCGGTAGAAGTCAGCGTTTTCTTCAGACCGGCGTTATTCTTCATGAAACCATTTCACCATATTCTTATTTTGTTGTTTGAGCACATTTCTTCCTACGGTCATTGAAAATTGCAGCTTGTAGTCACCTTTCGCATTGAGTTTTGAGAGTCCTCGGCATTTTGGTGCTCCATCAAAAATGTCGGCAAGAAAGAGAAGGAAGTGCTTGTACATTAGCACCTGGACGTCTGCCACTGCTCTATTCTCTGCGAATAGGGTAGTGGAAGGAGAAATTTTTGGGATTGCGGAATGCTTTTTTGTTTTTCAGCTGGCTTATTTTGCAGCGGTTCGTCAGTCGATTTAGATCTTCCTGTCGTTTCTGGTCACCTAGTTTGTACTTGGTGTGCTTTGAAGTCGATTGGAGGAAGGGCCTGTATTGTAGGTAGCTAGCTAGATCATTATTCTTTTTCTTGAGAAAGAAAGGAAAAGCAAATGGACAGTTTTGAAATTGGGAATTCTGCCTTCAGGATGTAGCACGCCACATATTATCCGTTTTCGTTCTTTGAAGTCTAAAATTAAGGGAAGTTTATCCGATGTCAGCGGTAAATTGTTAATCCGGCGCTCACCGTTCTGCCATCGCCGACCGTTGAGAGGCTAGCGACTCGGCTTATCTTAACACTTCAACTACATTCGACCACCTTTCAAAGTTAACACCAAGATAACTACTGTACGCCACACTTTTGAAAAATAACTTGTCGCATTCCTTCTCAGAGCCCTCGTGACAATCGCAATCAATTTCGTCTTTGTTCATCTTCCCCCTCTTTCTACCCTTCTCCCCAACCACCGGTTTCTTTGCGAACCGTGGTTGGGACCGCCGTTACATACACCGTTTCGACACCATACCTACTCTGGCCTTTTCCTTTTTGACCGCTTGTCCATAACGCCATAAGAGTTTCCACTTGGGAAACTTTGACACTGGACAGTTTATTGCAGTGCAGAATTAGTCGGTTATTTCAGAGGCTGTATATGCCTAATTAGCAGATGTGAGTTGGACATTGTACCCACTGTGTGTTCGCAAGCTCGTGATGTTTGCGCCCACACACAGACTTGATATTGTCGACAATATCGCTTCTCCAATTTCTCTCTCTACCTCCATTTCCTCATGCTGGACCATGACTTCGTTCGGACTGCAATTATCGTATTGGTTACTAACATGTTTGCATCTGCACAGGACTTTTTGTTATACTGGGTGAGACAGCGCGCTGTCATCGCCGCACTCCGCAGTGCCTATTCCAATAACGACAAAAACCAAACCTTCTCTTATATCTTGCGCTGCCGCGACGTTTTGATTATTATCGTCATGACGGGAGCTTGCATAATTCAGGTGTTGAGGTGGATGCAGGTGTGGGTGTTGCTTGCATCTGACTTCTTGGCGCATGCAACCGCGTCGCAGCTCCAAGTTCAGTCTAATGATAATCAATTTCTGATATGTCATGCGCCGAGTTTTTATGATGTGATTTTTCCGATTTGTTCTATATACGATGAGAGTGGTCGAGGGTCTGATTACGTTTCGATTGTTCCTACCGAGCCATCTGCGACAACTACTTCGACGACGGGGGCAGCGCAGTCATCGCCACCGCCAGTACAAGACACCGATGTTAATGAACTTGACGCCGACTCAGCTCTTGATACTGCGGATTTCCTCTCATTCGAAGACTGGAAGAAGCGGAACCTCGCCAAAATTGGACAGTCTGCTGACAACGTCGGCGGCAAGCGACAGGGTGGCGACATCGGCCAGGAACGTCGGACACAGGCTAGAGCCATTAATAACGCTCTAGATGCGCTTGGAGATGATGCAGAGATTGAATTGAATTTTGATGGATTTGGTTCCGAATCTGCGCAGGCCACACCTTGGGAAAGTGGAAGTGGGAATGAGAAAGTGAATAGCGATGGAGAAACCAGCGTCGATAACGATTCTGCCGACGGTGTCTCCGCGGTGGGTCGGCGAAAGGACGCTGGCACGACGTGCAAAGAACGGTTCAACTATGCATCTTTTGATTGTGCTGCCACAGTACTCAAAACAAATCCGGAATGTTCTGGGTCATCCTCTATCCTTATTGAAAATAAGGATAGCTACATGCTGAATGAATGTCGCGCAAAGAATAAATTTCTGATCCTTGAGTTATGTGACGACATTCTCGTCGACACAATCGTTCTTGCCAATTACGAATTCTTCAGCTCTATCTTTCGCACATTTAGAGTCAGTGTCTCTGATCGATATCCCGTCAAAGCAGATAAATGGAAGGAACTTGGAATATTTGAAGCCAAGAATACTCGAGCGGTCCAGGCTTTTGCGGTGGAGAATCCGTTGATCTGGGCTCGTTATGTGAAGATTGAATTCCTCACGCATTATGGGAATGAATTTTACTGTCCTTTGAGTCTTGTTCGAGTGCATGGTACCACTATGCTGGAGGAGTATAAAAACGAAGGGGATGCAAGCCGTTCTGACGAAGAGGTTATGGAAACCGCTGAAGAGGTTGGAAGGCCAGTAGAGGATGAGCAGGAGATATCTGTGCAGGGGCAGGGGGCATTGGATAACTCTACCGTACCCATATCGAATCCAATCTTGGACATTTGGGAAAGCACTAGTCCATTGAATGGTAGTGTGTTAGAGATGGCGGCTTTGGAATTTTCGACGTTGAAGACAGCTACATGTGCTGCGGACTATTCCGCCATCGAGACGCCTGACACACTGAATCAGACTGCTGTAGCTGCTTCAACTGGAAGTGCAAATATCACCATTGTTACGCCTTCCGACTCGAAGGCATCTCCAGAACAAACGATCAATGGTGACATGAACATGGCTTCACGAGTCGGAAGCCAAAACGCTACCACCCGTGGATCAGCTCAAGATTCCTCAACAGTCAGAACATCGGTTGCATCCGGGGAGGACTCTACCTCTGCAGTAGAGCCTACAAAAGTAATACCTTCATCCCCGCCGTCGCCCAATCCTACTACGCAGGAGTCATTCTTCAAGTCGGTCAACAAACGACTACAGATGTTGGAATCCAACTCGACGTTGTCATTACTCTATATCGAAGAACAATCGCGGATGCTCAGGGATGCCTTTAGCAAAGTGGAAAAGCGACAGATGGCTAAAATGAATACATTTCTCGAAGACTTAAATAACACGGTCATTGATGAGATTAGAAACCTTCACATGGTCTACCAGTCTCTTCGTACAATTGTTCTCGATGACTTTGAGCATCAGCAACGAGAGGTCTCTACAGCTGCCTCTCAGCTCGCGATTCTTACGAACGAACTCGTGTTTCAGAAACGCATGACGGCGTTATCTAGTGTCTTGATCATGATCCTGTTTGCTCTGATTCTTTTCCCGCGTGGGTCAGGGATTGTAGGTGGCATAGATTTTCAAAGCATGATTACATGGTCTCCGCGTCCGAAGATGTCCAGGTCCTCGAGGATACCTAGCACTGGGCCGTCCAGTCCTAGTCTTGAGTCAGAGACTCAAACACCACCTACTGTCAACCCTTCGAAAAAGAAAGCGCACCGACGACAGTGTTCGAACGCGCTTCGTCACGAGTCAATCAAGGATCTACGCGAATGCGCAAACTCACTGGCGCATTCGTCTGAAGAAGACCTCCAATTCAGTGGATACGAAGACAACGGCCGTTTTCGCTCCATGTCTGATTTCTCCGATTCGGATATTAGTAAGATTCCTTATACACCGTTCTCGTCGGATATTCAACATATGCTCGGTTACGACGCTGTACGTATGCGACCACAGATCAATGTGGTGCCAGATACGACGGCATCGTCGCCTAGTCCTTCGCCTTTACCAAGTGTACCCCAGGACCGACCCGTTAGCAGTCCGCCAGTGCTGAAAGCTGCTCCTAGCGTTGACCATCCCACGAACGGTGACCATGTTGATGACATACAGCGAGACGACAGCGATGCAGAAAGTGATACATCGACAGAACCTTTTCCGCCATTTCCTACAGATTAATCCGAATCTATGAAACGAAATTACGTACCTATGAACCTATTCGAATTCTTCTACACGACAACTCTTGACGATTTCAATGATACTTAGACCTCATCTCTACCTTTTACCTACGACCTACAACCACCTATGACCGCCTATTTTTTAATATTGCTTCAAGCATGATCGAGACAAAGTCCGATCATACTGTATCTTTACATTTAATATTGTGACACGATCCGCATTGGGTGGTTTGCGCGTGTATACGCATTTTGATGACAACAGCGACAGCACAAAAAGCAAGCATGGCGTTAGTTAGCGATTGTTTTGATGTTTATCAGTACTACCTATGCATTTATACCCCTGTATTTTATGAGCGACAATTCATTAATCATCATTTCTCCTTTTTCTCTAGTCGTTAAGTACGTACCCCGTAACTAAGTATGACGCATAACCCAGGCATACAATCCTGGGCGGTTGCTGGGCCAACAATCGGGACTGCCCTATCCACCATTGCATAATTTTTCAATCTTGCTTTGCTCTGATCTCTCTTAATCAACTAACTAAGATACAAGTCTAACTAACTGCTGCCTGAAATCCTGCGAATTTGGTGACTACTCCATCGGCTTGGCTCAAAGTTTGTTCTGGAATTTCCCATCCATAATACTTGGTCCCAGCTTTGTTTTGTTTACTCACTTATATCCATATAAAGCAGGGAGATCCTTCGTTTCCTCTTCCTTCTCACGTTTCATCAAACAAACATTCCTGAATCTTTGAATCATTCTCTTCTGGTCTTTCATAGACGCGAAACAATCCTCAAAACGATGGACTCTTCTACCCAAAACCAAACGCAACCACTCACCACGCGCTCAACAAACACTCACCTCTCGCAATCATCAACCGCCACGATGCAATCAACCGACGCGAAGAAATTCATCGACATGGACTCCAAACCAACAACAGACGCCTTGAAAGTGTCAATGGAACATCACCGCAAGGCCCTTCAAGAGAAACTCCAGAACGGTGGCGGCGCCGACGATCAGTACGTTTTATCATCCTGGGAAGCTAGGCGGTAAATCTCTTTCTCCTTATGTTTTATCATTTTTCTCGCCTTTCCGTTTTGGGTTTTTTTGGTTGCTTGCAATTGGAGAACACTAAAAACAGTAAAAAAGAGAAAGAGAGAATAAAGAGGATTCTTGGATTTTTCTGCCGCGTCCTATTGATCAGAAGATGGGTGCTAATTATTGTTGATACAGGTCTAATAGAGCAAACTATGTCTCGCCCTCGGATGATATTATGAGTCCTTGCACGAAGAAGTTGAGTGATCTCAAGGGCAAGCGGTTCAAGTACGTCTCCTGTCTATTACTTATGATGTATATCGTACTGACTTATTTGTAGGGCCGGAAAACCAACCTCACTCTTCGCAAAGCTGGGCAAGAAGAATTACGAACAGTCTTCTGCTTCTGCTTCGCCGTCGCATGGTGCTCCCGCTCCAGAAGCCGAATAAGAGGTTCCCTTCTTTTGGAGTTTTGTCAGGATACAGGATACTGGTTACGGATGATATGATACCCTAATTCTTCATTTTTCTATTTCTTCAAGAGTCTCCCTAGATGGAGCGCTTCCATTCATGTCATTCGTTTCATTGGCTTTTGGGATACGGAATTTATTTTCCTTTTCGACTCTCGGATATATTTCCTTTGTATCAACGAACAAATTGCTCAGACAGGCTACGTGTGTATTATTAAACATTATCAAAACAATCGTATGGTTCCTTTTCTGATATTGTATGATTGCGGAGTAACTAGTTACATAGTACTACGTAGTCAACCGAGGTTGGCGGCTATACCCCATACTCCGCTAAACCTAAGGGAGATCTCTCCGGTCTCCGCTGTTGCTACTTTATCTACGACCTCAATCACCTATCCCTTTTTATTTCCTAATTACTGCCATAGGAATACGATTCAGTATCCCTCATTTTGTAAACATCTACATATAAACTCACAATGCCTGCCTCAGCAAATATCCCCGCCATTGCGCAAGCACATGTCAGCGAACGCGCAAAGAAGACACTCGACCTGGTCAGTACTTCACCACACCTCATAACCACAAACTAACTATATGGCAGGTCGAAGAATTCGTCGAAAAAGAATGCATCCCCGCAGACCCAACGTACTTGAAACAAATCGGCGAGGGAGCCCAACAGCGCTGGAACGCCCACCCACCCATCATCGAAGAACTCAAGACCAAAGCCCAAAAATTGGGATTATGGAATATGTTTTTACCAAAGAATCATTTCTCCCAAGGGGCTGGGTTTAGTAATTTGGAGTATGGGCTTATGGCGGAGATATTGGGGAAGTCGCGTGTTGCTTCTGAGGTATTTTTCCCATCCAATTTGATGTGAGGGGAGAATGGCTAATTGTTTGAATGGGGTAGGCTACTAATAATGCGGCTCCGGATACTGGCAATATGGAAGTTTTGGCCAAGTATGCCAATGAAGCTCAGAAGAAGGCGTGGTTGACTCCATTGTTGGAGGGAAAGATTCGCTCTGCTTTCCTCATGACGGAGCCTAATGTCGCATCGAGTGACGCCACGAATATTCAACTTAATATCCGTCGGGAGGGTGATGAATACGTTCTTACTGGACAGGTATATCTCATTCCCGTTTGAGTGTAAGTATGTTACTAATTCAGACGACAGAAATGGTGGTCCTCTGGAGCAGGAGACCCTCGCTGCAAACTCTACCTTGTTATGGGCAAATCCGATCCTCATAACCCAGACCCTTACCGCCAACAATCTGTCATCATCGTGCCCGCCGATACACCGGGCATTACAGTCCATCGCATGATGCACGTATTCGGCTACGACGACGCACCCCACGGACACGGCCACATCAGTTTCAAAAACGTGCGCGTCCCCGTCTCAAACCTCGTGTTGGGCGAAGGACGCGGCTTTGAAATTATCCAGGGCCGTCTGGGACCCGGTCGTATCCACCACGCGATGCGCGCCATCGGTTCAGCCGAAAAGGCACTCGAATGGCTCATAACCCGCATCAACGACGAACGGAAAACCACATTCGGAAAACCGCTTAGTTCCCACGGCGTAATTCTCGAATGGCTCGCTCGATCTCGTATTGAGATAGACGCTGCGCGTCTCCTGGTTCTTAATGCAGCTATCAAAATGGACCAGGGTGATGCGCGCTCTGCCCTCAAAGAAATCGCAGAAGCAAAAGTTTTTGTCCCCACTGTTACTCTGGCAGTAATTGATCGTGCGATTCAGGCGTTTGGTGCTGCGGGTGTGTCGCAAGATACGCCCCTGGCGAACATGTGGGCTAATGCGCGCACGTTGAGGATTGTGGATGGTCCGGATGAGGTGCATTTGCAGCAGTTGGCTAAGAGGGAGAATAAGGCGAGGAAGGATGAGTTGATGACAAAGTTGCGGTGGCAGGCTGAGAGGGCGGATCAGTTGCTGCTTGCTAATGGGTTTGCGGCTAAGGCTAAGATGTGATCGTTCATACCGAAGAAGTTATGAATTTTTTGAGCATATATAATCATTTCTTTTGAAATACAAAATCAATGGACGAGACAGAATTTACCGAAACATCGGAATCGAGATTGAATCATTTGTCTAGTACTGTATTGATCATTCACATCTGTCTGATAAGTACGAACTGGCACGAGAAAAAAAAGGAGGTCAAACGTAGCTGATCTAATAACAAATAAAGAAAAGTGGTCAAACGCCAGGTATCATGCCATCACGATGAAGGTATTCGGAATTCATTAAAAAAAAGGGGGGGCAGAGACAAAAGAAAGATTGATTCATCCAGCATTAGAAATATGCATGTACATTAAACGGCAGTCTAACGAGACTTTGTTTGACGACCCAGCGTCTCTACGCGATATCCCAATTTCTCCATCTCTGGCACATCCAACACTCCACGGCCGTCAAATATCCATTTGGGATCTTTCATGCCGTAGGCAATGCGTGCCCATTCGACTGGCTCGCTTGACATGGCTCCTCGTAATTTGGTTGATTGACAATCTGGGCAGTCCTCGGCGCAAATAGGTGATTGACCAGGTAGGTAAGAGAAGCGACTTCCCTCGATGACTATATCCTCTGAAACAGCGTGCACATGAGGAGAAGGTTCGTAATAAGTTCGCGTACCCCCATCAACATTTGAATTGCGCTGCTTGGCGGGAGATTGACGGAATGGATCTGAGTCGTTGATGACCACCACTGCATGAGCTTGTTGGCATGCCTGGTAAGCATCTGAATATACGTGGACCCGTTCTCGGGTTGCAGAATCCAAGATTGGCTCTAATTCACGGATAATATCCTCTGACAGGCAGCATGGGTCGAAAATGGCGATCTCTCCTGGCCTTTCCTGCAACAAAACTCGAATGACATCCACTGCTAGCGATTCTCGTGTATCACCCGTGTTCTTCTTGAAAGCGAATCCCAAAAGGGCGACCTTCTTGCCAACCAGATTCTCTTCCAAACGTCGAATGATCTTATAAGCAAAGCGGTCTCGTTGCCACTCGTTCATAGAATTCACTTGACTCCAATAATGTGCCACCTCAGGCAAGCCCAACGACTCGGCCAGGTATGTTAAACTGGAAATATCCTTACGGAAGCATGAACCACCGAACCCCAGGCCGGCCTTGAGGAACTGTGAGCCGATGCGAGGGTCGATACCAGCTGACTTGGCAATTTCGTCAATGTCAGCTCCGGTTTTATCGCAAATAGCACTGATGGAATTGATGCTGCTTATACGTTGCGCCAGCATCGCATTGCTAACTAGCTTAGCAAGCTCAGATGACCAGGCGTTGACTTCCAATATTCGAGGACGAGGGACCCAGGCTGCATAGACATTGGCGAGGGCCTCTGCCGCCCGACGGCCGGAAGGAGTCTTGTCCGACCCAATGAGTACGCGATCAGGTTGCATCAGGTTTCGCACGGCTGTGCCTTCTGAAAGGAATTCTGGGTTGGAGACAATCTCAAAGGGAACACCGGGGCGGACTTCATCCAGCTTGGTAATGTTAGTGACGCGCGATTTGCGCAGCAACCTGGGAAGAATCTTACCATCTTTCGTACGCGCTGCGCTGTACCGCATGGGACTGTACTTTTCTCGACGATGATCGTGCCCGGTCTAGCATATAAAGCCACCTCTTTGGCTGCCGCATCAAAAGTTGTCATGTTAGTTGCACGGCCACCCCCGACACCAAATGTCTTTGTTGGGGTGTTGACAGCCAGCATAACCACATCGGCTTTGGCCAAACTGGTCTGTGAATCCGTTGTGAAGAATAGATTAGGAATGCGATCTACTGGAGTGTCCGCAACCGAAGCATCCCTCAAACGAGCACTGGCTCCATCGCGGCTCACTCTGACTATATCAACGAGACCCGGCTCATAGATAGGGAGATGAGGCGAGTTCCACCGGCGCACACGTCGGGGATCTTTATCGAGTACATCTACCCGTATATGTGGGTTGTGCAGCGCGATAACTGCGGCAGTGGGACCACCTATTTGGACTATCAGCACCTAGTTTCCACGACTTACATAACCAATTTGAATCATTGCCGTTCTGAACGAATTTGCTTACCAACATAGCCCGCTCCAACCACAGCAATGTGTCTCACTAGCTTGGAAAAGAGAGCGTCCCGTTGATTGGGAGCAGCATGAAAAGGAAGCTTCTTCGCGAGTGCATTGACTGGAGGTTTCATCTTGTTGAGGTATTGGGCGAGCGGTGTCTCGAGCACGTCTTCAACACGCGCGGCGCCGAGTAGAGGGCTAATACTTTCCGGTGTGGTAGGGCCAGTCGAGTCGTCGCAGGAGCTATCATCGGCCGTAGTGGACGGCGATGTAGAGAGGAAATCCATACTGTTGGCGAAATCGTATGAATCCATGGGATTACGCGCCGTGTTCTGGTGTTGCGTGCTGTCAAGTCTGTTTGACGTGCGGGCTCTGCACTAGAATCGATCGACGAGCTTGACCGAGATGCGATCTAGACAAGAGAAGCCGTTGTTAAGCAGACAGCAAGGGCATGACAAAACCTGGGATGAAGAAGAAGAAGAAGTGAGACGGGAAGGGAATAATTGACGAAGCGTGATAAAAATAAAAATCGAGAGCACAGGATCAATCGAGCAAGCCGTCTTTTGCCTTCGGCATCAATGCACATGCCACTAGGAGGCTAACAGGGTCACTGTATGGGTAACAAATCTCCTGGGAAAGAATTAAGGGCAATGCGAAGAGCGGTCTTTACCTATCGGGGCAAGGACAGGCTCGCATGACGGGGAGAAAGGCTGACAGAGACCACGGGGGCCGATTGATTTGCTCTTGACTAAACACACTGAATCCCGAAGTGGCTAAACGATGAAGTCGACGATTAATGATAGGATGTAGCGCGGACGGAGTTGTAACGGGAGAATCTGAGAGGATGCAGCAACCTGACGGCCAATCAGCGCCGTCACGGGACTCCGAGCGCGTTCCTTCCTCGCATTCACGAGCTCTGCCTGCCATTCTCGTGTGAGGGTAGCACCTGCCGTGGTGATATCGAAGCAACTGCGCGAAGGAAGGAGCGTTCGTCGAGTGCAAATCGCGGATCATTGCACGCCCTATACAATATGCGCGCTGATTGGCCGATATGGGCAGTAACGGCAGGTGGGGGCAGAGGCCATGGGCATTCGGGAAGGACCCATTGGACGAAGCCAAGAGGGAAGCTACGATAAGGAAGGCGCGATAAGATAGGGTAAACCACCCCACGTGCACGGACAAGCTGTTCGCATTCCACCACCGCGACTTCTTTTTGCTCTGAGAAAAAAAACGGCGGCCCAATTGAACCACTGGATGCGGTGAGACGGAGATCCAATCTGGCAGACCTCTGTGTGCACGCCTGGGGATCACTGCATGCCTTCATCAATCCTCACCATAACGCGCGGAATAAGGAGGCACCTGTCGGAGCCGCGAGACATGTCCGGCAGTCATCAAACCTTCATTTTTGGTCTAGTCTGAGGGGTCCAGTACAACGATATCATCACCTGTGAGAAAACTGTCCCCGCTGTGGCTCACAGTTGTGTTTGCTACCGCTCCTGACATACACAGCATAAAAAAGTGTCTCGCCCCCGGATTCACAACGAAGAAGGGGACGGCTTGCAAGCACACCTTGCAGCCGCTCCGTCAGCAACTATAGCGTTGAGGCATTCCAAAGATAAAATGGCGAGTCAAGCAAGTTCCACGAACGCGCGTGGCGATGAGTTCCCACCAGCGTTGAAGGGAAAGCGCATTCTCCTGGCTACGGAATCGCTCGGTCCCGTCAATGGTGTCAGCAGGACAACAGGTATGCTCATAGAATACCTCAGAGCCAACGGCGTCGATTTGGCGGTTGTCGCTCCTCGTTATGAAGTCAAAGATCAACTGCATACAAAACCACCAACAGCGCCATCGCATTCTCGTTCTGGATCGGAAGTGCGACTCCACGGTTATCCGCTACCGTATAACCCCGATTTGACTGTGGTATACCCTTTCCGTTTTGACCGTGTCTGCAGCCGCACGTTTCAACCGGACATAGTGTATCTCGCGAGTCCGGCGTCAGTGGGTTACCAGTTTCTCTGGCAAATCCGCCAGTTGCAAAAACCACCGGTGGTTTTGCTCAACTACCAGACCGATCTAGCGGCTTATTCCTCTATCCTGCTCCCAGGTGCTATGGGTCGCTTTGGGACATGGTTGGTGAATCGAGTGCAGGGGTTTCTTTTCAATCATCCCTCGGTCGAGACCATCTTTTATCCTTGCTCGGATGTCCGAGCTTACCTAGAAGAGGCTGGAGCCCCCTCTAATCGCTTAGTACAACTTGGCCGAGGAGTGGATACTGTCACATTCAACCCCAGACACCGCGACGAATCCTATCGACGACAGCTTGCTCCGAACGGTGAAATTATCCTAGCGTATACTTGTCGCCTGGCACCCGAAAAGGGCTTCGAATTCCTAGCCGATGCCGCTGTCCGACTCGCCAAGGAGGGTCTTGCGTACAAACTTTTGATCGTGGGCGGAAACAGGAATCCAGCCGTCGAAGCCGATGTACGAACCCTTTTCGAACCCGTCCGGGATCGTGTCATCTTCACCGGTTTCCTTGGCGGCGAATCCCTAGCACGGGCCTATGCAGCCGCAGATGTCTTTTTGCACTGCTCAATTACCGAGACCTTTGGACTAGTCGTTCTAGAATCGATGGCCAGTGGCGTTCCCGTCATAGCGCGCAACCAAGGAGGTCCGTCGGATATTGTCAAGCATGGAAAGACGGGATATCTAGTTGCACCTGATGATCTGGATGAATTCGTTCGACTGACCCTAGAAGTGTCTCGAGACTCGGAACTCCGTCATAACCTCGCCGTCAACGCTCGAGCCTTTGCCGATGAAACCACTTGGGAGAAAATCAATCGTCGCGTAGCCTGGCACATTGTGGATGGATTAGAGAACCATTCTCGACGGTTGGAAATGAAGAAAGCGCAACGACCCATTCGAAACTGGATTTCCGCCCAATACTCGGAATTTGAAGCTCATATATTGTGGCCTTTGATCGAACAGGTGCGCGTAAACGCTGCTATAGCCTTTGTCTTTTTCATGTGGATGATTGCCGTGATACCGTTGATCTTGCATGGGAGTCGGATGTTCCATTTTGTTCAAACTATACCCCTTATGTTTCAGCAGGCGCAGAGCAATCGTTTATTGCGATGATTTCTAGAAGGTCATTCATTTTGCTTCAGACGGCGTTTTGATCTTTATACCTTTTGGTGATAATGTTATGTGACACGATTCCCTTCCCCTTTTCACTTCTCACGATGCGAGTAAATAGCACACCTTTTATATCCTGAGAATTATCGATAACTGAATATAGAGCAGAACTTGCAAACTCCAACATTGTGTGTACGCACGCTACACGTTTAAAAGAAGCCCTAACCCTGCAAAACCAGGAAAAGTTGACATTCACGTCATAAATGGAACCATGATTCACCAGCTCAATGTATCTAATCAAACGCTGTAATATAAAAAAAGAAAAAGATCATTGCGAGCCTTCTCCAAGGATTCATCCTCAAAATCAGTATCCATCATAGTCATCAGCACCTACACCCAACGGCGCTTTCCCTTTCCCACTCTTATTATGCGTCCTCTTACCACCTTTAAAATGCTTCTTCGAAGAACCAATCAACCCTTTAACCTCTGACGGATCAATATTTTTCTCCAATGCAATCATGGCCCTCTCCTTACGACCAGTGAGTTGCTTCGCTTTCCCTTGTTCGGAATATTTATAGTTGAACGGCATCGTCTGATGACCCCTAGAACCACCTGAGCCAGGGCCGAAAAATCCCTTGTCGAGACGACGGGATCGAGGTCCGTTTTCTACTGGTGTTGCTGCTGAGGAGGTTTGTGAGGTTGCACCACCGGTAAATTCGGAGACTAGAGAGGCTGCGTCGTCGAGGATATCCACGTTTTCGCCGGTGGCAGCGGCGGCTTTGAGTAATTGAGCGCGTCTCTTTTCAGGCAGATGAGCGAGATTGTATAAATCGCGATTGAACTCGGCGGGATCAATGACTGGGCCGCCTTCGCTGTCTTCTTCGTCTGTCTTTGAGGCTGGGGGTGGGTGGCAGTAGAGTAGTTTACCGTTGACGTAGTCTTTGAGAATATAACGTGCCGCACGAGACTCATCAGGTTGACCCAAACCCTGGGTCGCGAACCCACGAGCTCTGGCATAGGCGCGCAAAAGTTCATTCGCATTTGGTATTCCAGTACCGCCTTCTTCGATAGGTCTGGTGTAAATCTTCATACCGTAGACTGCTTCCAAGAAATGCTTCGGAATACGGTGCGCCACAAGTCCAGCAGGACCTGTAAATTCACGCAATTGATCAATGGGGAGCACACCATTGACGACCAACTCGGCCTTTGTACTCGCGAAATTGGGGAACACAAGACCGGGACAATCACAGAGAAGTAGATTTGGTGACAAGTAGAGGGTTTGGAAATGTTTTGTTTTACCGGGTGTTGCGGAAACAGACACCTTCTTAGCTCCGAGGAGTGCGTTGATTGTACTGGACTTTCCGACGTTGGGGTAGCCGACAAGACCGATGATTGTCTTGTCTTTTTGGGGGTTATCGGAGCCTTCCTCTGGTTGTGGAGCGTTTGCCAAAAACAGTTCCTCCAATTCCTCGACATCAAGAATCCTGGTCCTCAAATCACTTTCCGTCTTTTCAGATTGTAGGTCTTTCTGTGCTTCATCATCGATATCCTCCTCACTCGACCATTCTTCATCAACGAGTTGTTTCTCTCTAAGGTTCATCTTTCGTTGTGTCTCTGCAGCCAAATCCTCTGCATCATCAACATCTTCTCCTGAAGATGAGTCTTCCTCGAGCAAACGTGCCTCATTTCGCTCTTTGGCCAAGTGAGCTGAGAAGAAACGGTAGCTGATCCCATGCTCTTCAAAGTAATCCGCCCACAATGCTCGTTGCTCCGGAGTCAACATATCTGCCTTGTTCACCAGCAGAAGATTCCTCTTCTTCGAATCTATTTCCTTGACGTACTTTTCCAGATCCTCCGAACGGAAAAGAAGGGGATTCCTTGCATCGACAATTTGCACAACCAGGTCTGATCGTTCGATAACACGCCATAATTGTCTCCAAACTTCTACGTTTCGCTCAAACGGTGTCATTAAAAGATCGTTGCTCTCTTGTAGTTCGGCCAATCCTCTTCTCCACTCGAGCAGAGACTCCCTTTCCATAGCATCCAATTTCTCAGGTGTTGTCGTCGAGTCCCATTTTGGCCGTCTCGGAATAGTCAAACGCTCTTTATTCTTTTGTTGTTTCCTGACAGCAAACCGTTCCTCGGCTGCGGACAGCAAGAACGGATTCTTCTGATCAGCGTGTATAATCTTAACATTATTGATCTTCTCCGCGGTAAAATCGGTATCTGCCAACTCGGCAGTGCTAAGAAACTCGTCAAGTGCGGCTTGCTCGGTAATACTTCGCATCTTCACCCATGATGCCTCCTTTGCCGCATTTGTGATGTACGTCTCACCACTCTGGTTCTTTCTTGCAATAGAGGCATTGTGTGATACTTTCTTCTGAGAGGATGCTTTGCCTCGTCCGAATCGATCGTTCATAAGACTGTTGCCCAGTCCCACCGTGTTTTTGGATTTCGCGAGAACCATATTGGCTGGTCTCCAAGTGGCTAGAATATGAATGTATCCGTGAAGTGTGCTCTCAATAGAGAGAATGCAATTTATCTTTTCAAGGGTATATTTTTGTCCAAGTGATCGAAAATATAAATCTGAGATGGAACTGTGGCGTTTAATTATTTCTAATACAAAATTTCTTGAAACCCCCGCTCTGTTTTTAGATAAGATAGAATCCGCGATTAGTCAGCCACTATTTTCGCTAATCGATAAGATAAGATCGCACGTGATCTCAAATTTCTGCCCACTTTATCCAAAGTGAGGGACCTTGCAAGGACTTTTGTGTCTTTCTCAAATACTGAAGTTAAGAAGTCAAATCATATATTAGACATTTAATATGCCTCCTCGACGCTGGATGTAAGCCATCTCAATAATTTTCCATTGCGATCTGAATTAACAATATTCAATCACAGAGACAAGAAAAATGCGACGACGTACCAACTATTTCACAGATCTCAGCAAGATCCGCTGATCCACGATCCTACTGCGGACGATAGAGTGCTACACCCAGTTTACGGACCGAAACAAGGCGCACCGGCTCTTTCAACCACTGCTTCGTCGGCGTCCCACAAGACTTCCAGGAACCTAAAAGAATTAGAATCCGAATTCAGCACGGAAAATGTCCGCAAAAATGAAGGCGAGGCCGCCAACTACGGCATTTACTACGATGACTCCAAATACGACTATATGCAACATCTACGAGAGTTGGGTACTGCTGGCGGCAATTCGTACTTCGTCGAGGCGGCACCAGATAAAGCAAAGGGCAAAGGTAAAGGAATGAAACTGGAAGATGCTCTGCGGGATTTCTCTATCGATGATTCACGGAGTGAAATTGGAGGATCTGCAAGTGTTTATGGCTCTGAATATGCTCGTTCAACGGCGTCATCCTACGTGCGAAAACCGACGTATCAAGATCAACAGGATGTGCCCGATGTGATTGCTGGATTTCAGCCAAATATGGATCCCCGTCTCCGTGAGGCTTTGGAAGCTCTTGATGATGAAGCCTTTGTGGATGATGAAGATGATCATGATATTTTCGGTGAACTCACGCGCAATGCTGAAGAGGTAGATCCCGAAGAATTCCAAGATACACTATATGAAGACGAAGATGATGGTTGGGAGTCAGATGCTACAGAAAAAGCATATCCTCAGACATCAGACACGAAAACCGCCGGCCAGAATGATAACGAAGCAACTGTTGCACAACAACATGATCCCTCTGAGATGCCGGATCACGATAAACCAGTCCCAGATCTAGCACCAGAAAATGCCGATTGGATGCGCGAATTTGCAAAATTCAAGAAAGAAGGCAAGACATTAAACAACACACCAGCTGCAAACCCGGATGCAGGAACCGAGAAGCACACAGTCGCCTCCACACTGTTCACAGTCGGAGGAACTCCGATCCGCAAGAAGAAGCGCAAAGGTGCATTGACAAATCCATCTGCATATTCCATGACTTCATCTGCACTAGCAAGAACAGAAGGATTACGGCTTTTAGATGACCGATTCGAGAGAGTCGAAGCACTCTATGCCCTTGACGAGGAAGGTGAATACGATGACGCCAGCTGTGCCGATGGCGCTTCAATGATCAGTGGTATGACTGGCGCCACTGGAATGACCGGAATGTCTGCCGCTTCATCCCAAGCGCCTAGTCTGGTCTCCAGAGGTGGCGACTATAGTAATGCCCCTCTACCAAGCAACTTTGATAATGTCATGGATGATTTCTTATCTGGCTGGCAAGATCGGAGTAAGCAAGCGAAGCGCAAGGGTGCTAAAGGGAAGAGAGGTAAAAATGGTAATGAGGTTTTGGGTATTGCAATGTTGGACGAGATTAGGCAAGGCTTGGGGCCTGCCCGAGTTCCTGCTCGTGGAAAAGCATAGTGTTAAGAAGAAAGCGTATATACCTGTTGATAGTTTGACGATTAATGCACCATGTCTTCTTCTCTGCCGGTTTGACTTCCAAGATTTAATCGAATCTAGCCAAACTGCTATTGATACTTAAGTATCAATTGATTATATCTATTACGTATATCTATCATTATTGTACATGGATTATCATAGCGTATCTACAATGCACCACCAACCTTTTCCACAATCCACATCGCGAGTCGCACATTCCAGCCAACTCTGCGCTCTGTTCTGCGTAGGTCCTCTCTCGAGACAGGCTTCGAATTCTCCTGTAGCCATTCTGTCTCTTCATATAGACGCTTTTTCAACTTTTCGTCGGATGTAACAACTAAAGCCCCAACTTCTAGATCAAGACTATAACTTCGTTTTGTGTAGTTACTACTCCCAACAAAAGTCAGACTTGGATATTTGTCGTTTGGTAATGTGATCCATAGGCCCTTGGCGTGATATGTCCAGCCATTGGGTTCGCCCACAGTTCCTCGGCGCCACTCTCTCAGTTGAATTGAGTTTGTTCGTTGGGCTTCGGCGACTCGGTCTAGGAATCTGGCGGATAGGTGGGTATATGCCGCTGGAAGCATTCCAGATATACCGGGTGAGCCGTAAAATCCGTTGGCCCACGGAGACGCTGTAAGAACGGTGCCTTGGGTCTTGGTTGCAGGTTCCTGTGTAGACCGTATTTGAGAAGTACTCTCTATCAGTAGGGATGAAAGTGTGGGATGTATGTTGAAATATCCTGCAGTGAAAAGCCAACGAGAGTCTTTGTACGCAGAGACGTTGGTGAGTAAGTGGAGAATGCTAGTGACAGCAGGGAATTCGGTAGATGTGTCGGGTTGAAGTAGCGGAGTCAACTGCGCCACAGGGTAGACATATGTCTTTTCTGTTGCACGCATAGAAGTAGCCTTTTCTTGAGCTATCGGTTGTATCAGCGAGTGCAGTGCTGTAGATGATTTGTTTATGAATTCCTTGGGATTCTCCAGAGGTGAGTTTGCATTGTTCGAGGAAGGCCATATCAATTGATAACCGGCTGCACTCTTCGCATCAGGAAGGACCTGAAAACTTAGTCGACAGACGGCGTCATGAATTTTGCCGTAGTAGTCGGCGAGTCCCTTGGAGTTGAAGACATGGTATCGGTCAACACGATTGGTGAAATAGTCTTGTGATAAATTCGCCCTAGAATTCATGCAGTCAGCATAAAATTCCAGTCAGACCGGATTAGCGATAGAGTTACCCACCCCGACAGGATAATCTCATCATCAATACCATACAACTTCATATGCTGGAGCCCCCATCCCTCATTTATACGTTGTGGTATATATTTCTTCCTCAGACCTGTTAGATTAGGAGTATGGAACATGCGAATTTCAACACGGTCTCCATATTCCTCGACCAATGGCGCAAGTAGTGAAGCAGTTGAAGGATTGGGAGTTCCTCGAGTGCCTCGCAAACAATCGGTAAGAATTGAGACGTGGAGGTTTGGGTTGTCTCGCAATGCCTGATTCAAGGTATCGACTAGCTCGTGTTCCGTCTGACCAATGTATAATGTTGAGAGATATATTCTTCGTCGCGCATTCCTAATTTTGTGCTGCATTGGTCAAAGTTAGCATCTCTAAAGCGGTTGATATTGCAATGCGGTCCTGAGAGCTACAAACCTTGAGTGCCTCATAAAACGAGCTAGGCGAGTCCAATATTGTGACTTTAGATGCAGATATTTCGAATCTAGGAGCGATACGGTCCAACTCAGTCGTAAGTCCCCCTAGAGGAGACGCTGTAGATGCGACAGAAGCGTTCGGATTGGTGTAGACAGAAAACTTGCGGGTTGCGACCTGCCTCCGAACCAGAGTTCTTCTGCATGAACGATGCACAGCGTGTTCTCCAACGCGCTTGAACATTATATCGTCAACTAAAAATACTTTCCATCTATACCTTCGTTAAGAGTACGCTCAGATTAGACTCAAAATGAATGTGATCGCTCTCCAAATCCATGCAAGCGCGACAATATAAATCCTGATGCAAACATATCAAACAATTAGCCGCAATCCACGCTATTCCCGAAACTACCGACGAGCCGCCATCGACGACATCGTTCAACTTCACTCGATCATCTGCAATTCGAACATTTCAGACGTATAAGTCGCCATTCTTTCAAGATGTCGACTCTTACTCGTACATTCAGAAATCTGTGGCGGATTGGTCTCAAGGTAGGGCTATCAATGGCTTTCCGATCGGTTGCGGTTGACCATGCTAATCAACTTCTTTTGTAGGAATATGGGCATCAAATGCAGGTATGTTTCAGCAATAGACATTGAACTCGATTTCGGTAATGATGGAAACTCATGGGCGATTGGTGGGTTATAGTACATTGGTCTGTCTCCGCGCGAACATCGTTATGTCGAATACCTACTTACCGAGGTGATTCAATGCAGGTGATACCAAAGCTGGCACACTGATTGCCACCGACCGTTTTGGAAACAAATACTACGAAAACTTGGAGGAGGAACTTCCACGTAAGCTTCAGTTCGATTCCGGTATATTGAGGAAACGAATGTTCTGACGATCATAGTGCGTACTCGATGGGTCGACTACAAGGAAAAGGAATTTGACGCTGCTCAGGTTGAACCTGGCTGGTAATTTGCCTCGGGATGATCAGTATAGCAAGGAAATGTGAACTGACACTGTCGTGGAATAGGCACGCATGGTTGGCTTACATGGTTGACGCTCCCCCAACAACCGACAAGATTTTACAAACTGGTGTGCGCCATTGGGAACTCCCAGAGCACCGCGCCAACTTGACCTTGTCTCGTGGTGCTTACAAGACATACTCAACGTGAGTTTTTTTCACAGGACTTGGCGCCTTGTAGGGGCATATAGGAGCTGACTGACGCTTGTGTAGTACTCGCCCCAAGTATTCTGCATGGCAACCAGTTGCTGCACCTCGATAGATCAAATCTCAATGAGAAGCACTTCAAGTTTTTGTTTCTATCATCGCTTCAGCAATACAACTTCATTGCTGCTGTAAATATTTCTTATCTTCGCGTTCGATAGAGCAATATAACAGTCAAGTACGTATTCAAAGTTCGCCTTTATATTACCTGAAAAATTATTTAAGATTACGCTATATGTACAAACGCTACACTTTTTGTTTCAAAGGACGTAGCCTCCAGCACCCAAATTCCACCAATGTCTAATGGGTTTTCGATCCTCAAGTTCAATACACCACCACAAAATCTCCTTGGCCTTTTCTATCTGTGAGCCCGCTTCATAGGCACGAGACAATGTGTACCAGGCTTCGGAATTATCCCACGCGGCTCCTGTTTTCGTCAACATGGAGACGAGACCATAAGCTCGGTCTCGGGCGGCTAGTCGACTTAGATACTCTGGTTCATCACTATTGTTTGACGTTTTCGGCGTAGGTTTGGACTCTTGGGACGTCCTGGTCACAGCCTTATCTGGCAATATCTCGGAATTGCAGTTAAGCGACGTGGACACGTCAGTTGATGAGTCAACAATGTCACTATCAAGTCGAGGCTCCACGGGCTCCAATGGAATCTTCTCTTCCCAGGCATCAAGGAGCAAGTTTGATAACGCAATTGTTGCTTTAGGGTGGTCGGGAAAGCAAGAGACAGCTTCTTCGTAGTACTGCATTGCTTCGTGTATCTGAGATTGTGCCTCTGAAAGCGCTCCCTTCTCCGCATGCACATCTGCCCACAGCTCTTCGGTACTTTTAGCCACACCCCATACTGGGCTGACAAATGCGCGAGCAGAAGATTCCTCAGCAGCTACAAGCGCTTCGAAGGCTGCGACCTGTTTCGATGCTTCTTCGCAGGCTTCAAGGGCATCGTCGAAAAGTGAAGCTCGGCGGTACATGCCTGAAATTAGAAGCCATACTTTGACGAGCAGTGAGATAGCATGTTTCTGTGCTTGGAGAACGGGGAATTTCGTGAGAGATTTCGTGGGAGAGCTGAAACGATGAGGAGTTGGTAAGCGCACATCCTGCTCTGGTGATTGATCTGTGTGACCAGCCGGACGGGGTTCGTGTTTATGATTCAAGTTATGAGCGACTGCGGGTAAAGACTGCTTGGCGCTTTCTTTGGGGTTTGTAGGCGAGGTTGGTGATAATTGAGGTTCGGATATAGCGATACCTATCGCTTCTGGTTCCATGTCGTCTTTCTCATTCTGAGAAGCATCTAGATCATTAATGAATCCGTTCTCCTTCTCCGGCTGAGACTCTTGTTGCTGGCCTTGTCTAGTCTTATTGACAGCCTCAGGTGTCACTCTAATGACTGGAGCGTCTGGACTGACAATAGCAGATGCTGCATCAGGTAAAGGTGGAACTGGTTCTGCAGGATTGGACGATCGGTCTGGTATTTTTGATCCTCTCTTTCTTCCAAAAATGCTTCCCCGGAAACTCTTCACGGTACCCGCAGAGCTTTTCGGAGGCCCGAGATGTTGTTGTTGTTGCACCTGTGAGGCTTTTTCCTTGGTAATGTCGAGTTCCAGATCTTCAAATAACGTCGCAAATAATGCTAGCAAGTTATCACTATGGTTCACAGCAACCTCTGGCCCATCCGTGATCTCAAGGAGGGCAAGTTGTGTCATGCGTGTCTCAATGATGCGTTCCTTTTCACGGCCTTGCAATTGCTGTATGAAATCTTTCTTCTTTTCCAATAGGTCAGCTGTCTTTCTGTTACTTTCACGGTTGTTGCGGCGCTCATTATGACCTGGTATAGTTACTGATGAAGGGAGTTGGTCAAATGCAGCTTCGCAAGTGCGACCGGCGATATCAAATTCCTGCTTCGCACTAAGCAGCAGTGCTAAAAGATGCCAGAGTGGAATCTTATCTCGTTCTTCCGACTGATGTAGCTCAGGAATGCCGGAACCTGAAAGTGCTGACCCGTCTCTGGGAGTGAGCGCTGCCTTCACCTGGCTGATTGCGCCATCTAGATCACGAGATTCGGCGAGCAAAAGCGCCAGGGCATACCTGGTTGAAAGGTCATATTCTGATTCAAATTCAGGAGCAATACTCCTTTCCAAGTTTTCAATAGCCTCTGCTCGTATATCGTCTCGAGCTTCGGTTTTGGGAGTCCACCTCGACCAGTTACCCAAGCCAATGCCAATGGCTCTGTAAGCCAACGCAATGATTTGCGAAGGTACACGAGACGCACTTTCCTCTTTATTGTCGGCCAAACTGAGATTATCAGCAATATCTTTTTCGATATACTTCTCCAAGATCGCAATGAGATCCCTGGCCTTTCGAGCCTCTTCTTCGGATCCAAAGCAACATAGTAGAAGCACGCCCTCCGAAACGGTCTGTAGTAAAGTTGCGTCGCTTTCCAAATGTCCAATTTCAGCTGCCTTTTCTGCTCTGTCCTTTGCGCTTACCACAATTTCAACATATGTGTCAAGTGCCTTCATAGCAAGGTCAAACTCTGCTAGCGCAGCATGCACGTGAAATAGGCGCCGCAAGATGGAATGTGAATGATAGGTTTTTGTTGACGCTCGATAGAGTATCTGAAATGTCAGCAGTGGGTCGATAACATAATAGAAATATAACTCACATCTAAGACGTTACGGCTGATGGCATCTTGGCCTCCTTCCCCGAGATCATCATTTCGCCAGCTTGGTCCGCACAGGACTTCCCAGTTACTGATGATATCTTCCGTCCATGCCTCCACTTGAGGATTGCTGTCACTTGCCAATGGAAATTTTGTTTCGCGTAGTAATACAGACTCGCACACGGATTCCACACGCCGGATCTCTGTGGCTAGTTGCCTGCGAGGGGATCCCGAAGACAGCGGGAAGTATGAAAGACCGTATTGCAATATCAGAGACAAAATTTTGTAGTAAGTCATCCAAATAGACAACTGAGACTCTGCAAGTTGCGATGAACTGTTTTGAGTGTTCCTTTGGGAAGCTGCAATATCTCGGCCTTTGGTATGGGGGTGTCCCGACCACAGTCTAAATGCTTTTAACGCCGTTTCGATCGCGAAGTCATTGTCTTCCCCATCATTAGATAACACCTCCTCACTTGCGAGCATTGCCACCCTGGAAAGGAACAGTTCTGACCAATGAAGGGCCTGAGGACAAGAAACCAACACAGGATTAGGTATGGCAAGTCGCGGTAGCACGGTAGAGGCGGTCTGAAGAGCTGCATCTGAGTTGGATATCAAAGCTTGAGCGGCGCCTGTTCAATGTTCAATCGTTAGACCCGAGCATACTAGCGGTATAGTGATCTCACTCTTTATATAGCCCGCCTTGACTATGCACACTTCCGTCCATTTGGTAAGCCCTCTCTCCCCTTCCGAAAGAGAAGCAATGGTGGTATCATCGAACTCCTTGGGCAGCCGAACCACTGCTAGTCCAGGTTCTGATAATGTCCAGTGAATCCATCCCAAGCAGACTTGGGCCTGGAATATATCTTGCGGCGTTCCGTCTGCGGCTTCGATGGCTGCAATGAGTTCAGGTATTAACTCGGAGAGATTGGTTATATGGTTTGGCGTGCTTTGGCCCTTGGCTGTGGCCGGTAGAGTCTTTGTAATATGAGCGACAACTTGTATTTCTGCATTCGCTGTTTGGATAAGGCCTAAGACGCAACGTTGTTAGCATTTATACAAGGTGGGAGTTATTGGTAGTAAACATTACATTTCCGATGGGAAGCATGCTTGGTTACCTTGCGAACCAATTCGGGGACTTCACTCCATTTGTCTTCGCTCCGCGCGTTATCCAGAGCAATGATATAACCCTGTGCCTTGTCCGCATCTCGACTCTGAAACACACCATCAGCATTCGGTTGACGATGCCAGGGGATGACACAATTGGCGCATACCGAGTTCGCACTCATCTTTAAACAGAAAACGTTTCAACCACAATATCGATAACACACTAAACAAAAGTATAAGAGACAAACTCCCCAGTACAGTGCGAATCTCGACAGTGACATGCAAACAGGCGATCTGTCTGGCCCTGTGCAAAGGCTCCGAGGTTTGCAGCTGATTCCAACCTGACTCATCCGTCATTGGCAGATCTCCCTGGTCCGCGGAAAGGCCCGAGCTCCTGACGAACTAACCTAAAAAAGGAAGGCGGGAAAAAAAAGTAGATGAACTTAGTCGAAATTCTACATCTCCTTGTGTCAATCAATATCTACTCTAATACGGAGCCACGCTCCTGTATAAGTGCAATGGCATCCTCTACAACATTGCGCACCATTACGAACCGCCTAACAACCACTCCGGTTAACGAGCTGCCGTATGTCGCAGCATTTCTTGCTTCCTCGCTCAGTGATTGTACTGAATTCAATGCCCAACCCGAACCCATAAAGAAGTCAAATGCGGATGGCAATAATGGTTCGCAGGTCAACAAACTCAAGGCTCGTTTGACGAGCCTTTTGCAAGACCGCAGTATGGAAGGGAGATGGACTGCCGTGGTGTTGATAAAGGCCCTTTTAGAAGCTGGCGGGTGGGAAATACTTCGCGATTGCGGGCCTTGGGTTCGCGGACTGCTTGCGATTCTCTCGGTACGTACGATCACCACTGCTCAACTTAATGTCTAGACATCTAATTGACTTCCTATCTAGAAATCGGATCCATCCTCAACCAAGAAACTGTCAATAATTACCTTGACTCGCATCTTTCATCTTACCTATCAGTACCCGACGTTAGTGCGAGAAATTACTACTCCCAACCTACCTGGCTTCATTACAACCTCTCTCAACCTCATACACGCGAAAAAGGCATTAGAATCCGCTAGGACCTCTAAGGAGTCGTCTCTTCTGGAAACAGTTCTCGCAGCGTTCGCAGAGTTGATTGGTAGACACCCGACCATCTTCCGTCCTTTCGTTAACCAGCTACAGAAATTTTTACTCCCAATATTATGTTCTTCGACGGTCAATAGCTCTTTGTCCTCAAGAGCCATACACCTTGCGCAGGAAGTCTTTGTTGCACTACATAACTGCGCTCCCAAAAACACATCAGGCGAGCAATGGACAAATGACTGCAAGAACACTATATCTTCCATCCACCAGGCTGCAGACCATGTTTTTCGGAGTGTGATAGAACAATGGGAGTCATCGGACCCTAATCTCAAGCCAAGAAAGATGTCGAAATACACGAGCGACTTGCCTCGAGATGACGAACAGGATGCATTGGGTCTTCCTGCTTGGCAGGGTTTACCAGCCGGTGCCACCAAAATCGCGGCACTTTTGAACTTATTGGCCCAATTCATCTCAATACGGACAGCGTCAGCCATCAACTACCCGATCGGGGCTATTCTAAACCTAACATCGCGACTGACGTCTGTTACTGTTCCGAAAACCGGCGAGGGACAGGCCAATCCTGATTTCACTCGAGACGAGAGAGCTTCTCTGTACATGGAGCTACCCAGAATCCACGCTGCATGCATTGATCTATTTCGCGCAATCATGAGCACTTTTGGCTCCGGAGTAACACCTGTTATTCACACGATTTTAGAGCAGACTCTCTGGGTATTCGAAGCAGAGAGCTTCAACAACGGCATTCGCGAGTCATCATATTTACTCATCGGCGACATATTATCGCTAGTGGGGCGATCACTTGTAAAACAGAACGTCTTTGCATTGAGTTCTCTTGTCCGACAATGTTGTCGTGACCTCGTACCAGTTGATACCGCTCGCGCAACTCAAGACCAACAAAACACCACAAGCAAGGGCGGCAAGAGCAAAAACAGCCAACTCAATATGAACGTAGATGTCATTCTCAATCCTGCTCTCAAAGAATCGAACACCAACAAGGAAAGTAACATTGGGAGACAGGACTCGGCGGCAATGGCTTTACTTCCTTTACTATACAATTATCTACCCACCGAATTCATTCCCATGCCGATTCGGACGGAAATGGAACGA
Source organism: Talaromyces stipitatus ATCC 10500 (assembly GCF_000003125.1). NCBI lineage: Eukaryota > Fungi > Ascomycota > Eurotiomycetes > Eurotiales > Trichocomaceae > Talaromyces > Talaromyces stipitatus. The sequence continues at coordinate 2,308,584 of NW_002990116.1, forward strand.
GTTACTATTCTAACGTCGAATCGGTCAGCTATGGTTGCTAGCGTGATGAATCCAATTCCACCTGTCAAGGGGCGTCGAGCAATTCCAAGTATTCTGCCGTTCCTGGCAACGAGATACGCCAAAGAATTGGAAGTAGAATGTCTGATTCGTCCCCGGATGCCAGTGCTTCTCGGGAACACCGGAGAACAATACGACGCAGAAGATTATGAAGAACAAGAGGGGTCTATGGATACTGATGTGCCGGCTGTTCCTGTTTCTAGCGTTGACATACAACAGTTATCCTCAAATTTTGCAAATAACGTCCAGCCTGCCACCGTTGTACAACCGCCATCCACAGCAACACAGAATAAGAGGATTCTACCAGAAGATTCTGATAAGTCGGGTCCATCGCAAGCTATCTCGGAACAAAGTATCCCACCACAGGCGAAAAAGGCTCGTTTCGGGGACGGAGAGGTGCAAGTCGCATCTACTACCCCTGTTGTACCTGTTACTCTTTTTGAAGCTTCAGCGTCACCAGCTATCATTCCGCCTACAGCGACACCGGTGACGTCTTCTATCATGGATTCCAGTGCTCCGAGGTACAGCTCTGTATCTACTGATAGGAAGAAACCCGATGGTGGTGCGGCTGCAGGAAATATCGACGATGATGACAGTGATGATGAGATGCCGACGCTGAATATTGAGCCGGATACTGATGAAGATGAAGACGATGAATAACAGGATTGTATATACCTACCATACACTATGATTCTTTCAGCTTCTAGAAAATATAGATATTTTGTGAATATCTGAACCTCATGTCGATATGCCGCTAAGGAGAGAAATAATCTTGAAAGTCTAAGTCTACACGAGACGAATGCCACTCTGCCACCACGCATTCCCGGAATGCCACTCAAACCACGAACCCTTCCAACACCACCATTGATCACCCTTGACACCTAGCCCCAACCCTCCACGCAACAAACTGAGCGGGATAGGCTCAAACATCCATATCCCAGCACGCGCAAAATCATCCGCAATCAAGGGGCCAGTGAAATAGAACCATGCCACAACCAGAATGAGATTTGTGGTTCGGACGAACCATCGTGGAAGTGGTGTGAATGCCTTCGGAAGAATTGCAGGGATGAGTACTGTCTCGAAAAAGTACTGTATTAAGGCTCCTGCGCCCTGCAAGACAAAGAACAAGAAGGCGTTCCAGGGCCGGGAGTTGGAGAAAGTGGTATAACTGCCCATAGCATGGACCAGGCCACTTAGGGAAAATGCAAGGATAATCTGTAATATACGTCGAGCCAGCTTGTACCCATTCTTTTGACTGCCAATAGGAAATACCAGCTCGGTAATGAAGCGGCTACATTCTGAGAATCCGAAACGGAATAGTTGGTGCCACCAGGTATTCCATGCGCCGACTAAGCCGCCATCTAATACAGAGCTTGCAGATCCGAAGGTATCTGGATACAGCCAGGTCTCACCGACCGGCTGATGAGTGATTGACCGTGCAAAGCTTGGAAAAAGGTAGGATAACCCCAGGAAGAAAAGCGGGTTTAGGGAGGTGACAATATTCAGTGCAAAATGGACAGATGCCAGACTGAGGATAATGCGGTATGAGCGGACCAGAACTGGAGACCATACTAGGACGTCGAATGGCCATGGTGGAGATATTGAGCTGTCTACATAGCCCCAGAAGTATGGGTCGCGCATTAAGAGTAGTTTGAGTAGGTCTAGGGCTATGTAGTCTCGCAAGAATGAACGTAGCGCATATCGCAGCTTCACAGATGGTGATTTATAGTCTGTTTGCTTCGTTGGTTTGGTTTCCTTGGTAGAATTTGTGTTCTCTCCAATATCTCTGACGACCGGTTCTGGCAAAGGCGGCAACGATCTCAGCCGCCAATTCCAGTTGGGACCCCTGAAATTGAAAATTAAATCCGTGACCCAGTCAAGTCGATCTGAGAGTTTTCTCGGAAAGGGCTGCCATCGGTAGATTTTCTGAGGTTGTCTGGAAACATCAGGGCTTTGCTGAGTTTTCCTGCGTCTTAGTTTCGACGTGTCATTATTAACGGCCTCTGGAGAACCTTCCTGCTCGTCACCGTAATTCCCCTCAATAGACTCCTTAACGATCCTCTTAAGATCTTTCTGGACATCATTGGCAAGGAGTAGCGTTGTACTCCAAATGTAAAACCAAGTCGTAATCAACCCAACACCGTAACCATTCGCTGGACCCAGAAACCGCACCTCAAATATCGTATAGATACAAAACGCAGTGATCACGGCGTGGAATCCATAGCGCAAAGTCCTCGATTGATACGTACTTCTATGGTGAATAACAAGCGGTACAAGCAGGAGAAGAAAAGTGCCTACCACTTGTTGGAGAAGTAAAGGTGAGAATTCGCCCTGACGGAATAGCTCATCGAACTTGGCTTCTCGTTCAGTGATCAGGTCCAGATGAGTTTCATAGGGTATGTTTGCCATAGTTCCAGAATCCAGATTGCACGATGATCTTCTCTTAAGCCGAGGATCGAAGTGAATAGCTGAATTGGAGAAACTACCAGCTCATCAACGACCAAATCACTGAACCGAAAGGGCATCGTCTAAGTCGGATAAAACATGCCCTAGACAAAGAAAGAAGAGCTAGACTGCGTGCTGCACCACTTTATTGCCCTGAATAGCAACCTCTGTCCCAGATACGAAGCAATATGAGTAAAAGACATCATAGCTTGGGGGCGAGGTCAAAACTTGAGTTATGCACGTGGATCGCCAAGACTGCTGTCCCCGATCGGTTGGGATGCCAGCGCTAGAGCCAGCGCTAGAGCCAGCCTTATTGCTTGTTTATCCATAGATGGAGCGGGAAAGTAATTAAAGACAGTATTTAATCAGGAAATTGCCAATTCATAGCTTCTACTTTTGTTAGTAGTAGTGGTGGTAGTAGTAGATTTGATATACCCTCTGTAGCTAGCCACGATCTGAAGGGCCGTTATCTAGGTGTTGCAAAGGTGAGTTCTAGCAACGTATTTGACCCCAGGTCAGACGATATTGATCTATTCGGGACAGATCGGTTTCCATGGATAGCCACATTTTGTGTGAAACTGATATAGTATTTGGAGTTCTTTGGCTTCACTTAGTAAGGTGGTAGTTCTATGGCCCAAACCAGATTTTGCAATAGACTATCCACTGGTTGTTTAGTAGCGTGATCTATATATGAAGGTCCTTGTAGAGAGGTATTTGTCGTCAAGTTGTTTTACAGTCCTGTCTAGCATTCTGGTCTGGGACCTAACGGAGGGTACTCTGAAAGTGCAGTCCGGTCATTGTTGTGTTCAGAAACCCCCAATTCCCCATATCATTACGGAGTAGAAGTACAAGAAATAAAAAGAAAAATAAAATTAAGAATAGAAAACGGTCCCCTGAGCTTGATCGAACCTGCGACATTCTGAGGAAAATGTTACCCATCACAGTCGGACGCCATAACCTAGTAAACCATCAGGGTTATGTTAAACAAAACTGTGAAACAATGACGAAAATATCACGTGACCGTAGCTTGTTGTCGGAACTAAAACGTAATACCATTTCACCAAAAAGGATGCCCTTAAAAGGGAATTTGGTATTTTTGAGGTATTTGCGAACCGTTGACCGATCCGTAGTTCGACATCTGTATTCTGCTAGTCACGTGATTTTATTTCCGTCACTTGTTTACCTGACGCGAATGTAACGCGCCATGATTGGGCCCGTACTGTTGGAAGTGGGCCCATCAGGGATAGCATTTGAACATCTCACAATGGACTCCGGAGCTTCAGAACCTCACCTTATAATTATTTCTTCCTGTGCGAAGTACGGTAGAAAAAGTCCTTGAAAGACTCTGTTTTGGCTAGAAATTTGTTTCTAGCAAAATGCCTCCCCGCGCCAAACGTCCTGCCGCTGCCGTGGTCGATTTGACGCGTGAGGATCAAGAAAATGCTCATCGTCCTACCAAAATCAACAGAAAGGATCGAGTGAATAACAGCACTCCACTGGGAAACGTGACTAATGGTCAGCGCTTTGGAGAAGAGACTGACTATATCTCGCTCAGTCAGCTGGATGATGATGACTTCAACAGTATTGTTCCATCGACTCAATCTAATGAGGAGGTGGATATGAACTCGTATCAACTCTATGGTATAGTAGTTGGCTCCTCACGGCGAGAATAAGGGTTGGTCTTGTTAACTTCAGCTAGGCTGTATTAATACAAAAATTGTGGGAATAAGATTCTACAAGGGTTACGCTTCATTGGGTGAGCGTGTCATTCTTCAAAGAGAGCCTTATAACCAATATGATCAAAATGCTATCAAAGTCCTGAATGTCATGGGCACACAGATAGGCCACATACCTCGGACTGTGGCCTCCGGCTTGGCGAAATACATGGTACAATCAGACTAACTGACCAAATGTAGTTCATAACAGCTAACCAGCATCCAGGATTCCAAAGATTTAGTCATTGAGGGAATGCTTACTGGCAATATTGGTACTTATGATTGTCCCATCGCGCTCAACCTGTTTGGTCCTGCGGATCCTATTAAAAAGAATCAGGTGAGAACTCAAATGCGAGCGGACCGACTCCCGCTCGTCGAGTTAATCCGAACCGAGCAAGACAAAGCAAGAAAAGAATGGCAACGACAGAGAGCACTAAAGGAAGCAGAAAAACAACGGCTTGCTGCTATGAGCAACAACTGGGGTAGGGGCGGGTATCCCACTCTTCAAAGGCCCCGACAGCCGGTGGAGTCTACAAGCCTGGAAGACCTTGTTCAACAAAGCAGCTCCATCAATGCTCATAGAATGGGCCAAACCGTTGAGAGGTTCGGCAATACGGAAGCTGATTTGGAGAATATGCCAATGGCTGAGACACCATTTGCCATGAAGACGCAACTGCTATCGTACCAGCGACAAGGCTTGGCTTGGATGCTTGATAAGGAATCTCCTAAACTGCCAGATGCAGGCTCTAACAAAGACGTGCAGCTCTGGAAAAATGAGCACGGGAGATACAAACATATTGCTACCAACTATGCTACCAGCACACCTCCCCCTCTTGCAAGTGGTGGTATTCTTGCAGATGACATGGGTCTTGGAAAGACGATCCAAACCATTTCCCTAATAATGGCTAATTCGAACGCCGACGGAAATGGGATTACTGCGCCGACTCTTATCATCAGTCCGGTCGGTGTGATGAGTAATTGGAAACAACAAATCGAAGCGCACGTGAAAGAGGAATTCCTGCCCAAAATTCTAGTTTATCATGGCCCGGGGAAAAAGGAGGTTTCTAAATTGAAGGATTACGGTGTTGTCATTACAAGTTACGGAGCGATTGCCACTGAATATGACCCTGATAAAAAGACAGCCAAATCCACTCGCAGTGGTCTCTACTCTTTGCAGTGGCATCGTATCGTCCTCGATGAAGGACATACTCTCCGAAACCCACGATCAAAGGGTGCCCTTGCAGCCTGTCATCTGAACGCCGACTCTCGGTGGTCATTGACGGGGACTCCAATCATCAACTCTCTCAAAGATCTCTACTCACAGATCCGATTCCTTCGACTTTCTGGCGGACTGGAAGATTTGGCTATGTTCAACAGCGTCCTTATTCGTCCATTAAAAGATGGAGATCCTATGGGTGCCGCTATTCTGCAGGCTTTGATGGGGGCAATCTGTCTAAGACGTCGTAAGGACATGGCCTTTGTCAACTTGCGTCTTCCGGATATGAAGATGCACGTCTTACGGGTCAAGTTTGAAGAGCACGAGCTCAAGAAATATGAGATGTTCCAGTATGTTCCAAACCCCGGTTTTCAAATGATAAAACGTTAACATAGTTTTAGGGCTGAGGCGAGAGGAATGCTTGACAAGTATAAACACCAGGTTGGAGGAGCTAACGGAGGCACCACATATTCACATGTTCTCGAAATCTTCCTGCGACTGCGTCAGGTTTGCAACCACTGGTGTCTCTGTAAGAACCGTGTTGACAAATTAATGGCCCTACTTGGCGAGAGTGAGAAGAAAGTCGTTGAGTTGACGCCGGAGAACATCAGAGCTCTTCAAGACGTCTTGCAACTGCAAATCGAAAGTCAAGAGACTTGTGCAGTTTGCCTTGATAATCTATCCCAACCCGTCATCACGGCATGTGCTCATGCTTTTGACAGATCATGTATTGAACAAGTTATTGAGAGACAGCACAAATGCCCTCTATGCCGCGCTGAACTCAAGGATACCGGAGCCCTCGTCTCACCGGCAACGGAGTTGGGCGAGGATGCAGGTGTAGATGAAGCAGAAACAGATGCCAGTGCACCCAGCAGCAAGATCAAAGCTCTGATCCAGATCCTGACTGCAAAAGGCCAAGTGGAACAAACCAAGACAGTGGTATTCAGCCAATGGACTTCTTTCCTTGACATCATCGAGCCTCACCTTACAGCCAACGATATATGCTTCACTCGCATTGACGGAAAATTGAGCTCCAATAAACGAGACCAAGCCATCTCTGAATTCACCAACGACCCCAAATGCACCGTTCTTCTGGCTAGTTTGAACGTGTGCAGCGTCGGACTAAATCTCGTCGCAGCAAACCAGGTCGTCCTGTGCGACAGTTGGTGGGCACCCGCTATCGAAGACCAGGCTATTGATCGAGTCTATCGTCTTGGTCAAAAACGTGAGACTACAGTTTGGCGTTTGGTCATGGAGGGCTCTGTTGAGGATAGAGTGCTTGATATTCAGGCCGCGAAACGTGAACTTTCGTCCACTGCGTTGAGTGAAAAGACGGATAAGAAGAAAGGGGAGAGCACGAGTTCGAGATTGGCGGATTTGGAGAAGTTGCTTCGGAGGGTTGATGAGCCCTCGACTCAACAATAAAATTGAGATATCTATATGAGATGGTTGTACACTTTTTGATGTGTTGAGGAACTAACCACGTACCTAGATTGCTTTGAGGTCCAGTTCGTTGTACATTACTTTTTTCAGCTCTCTTTTTGTATATTTTCCCCTTCTTGTTTCGTCTTTCGCTCATATTTCCTTTGCTCAATGTCTCTTTCGGGTTCATACTTTCTGCTATCCTATCTTTTTCGTCCTTGGGTTATAGATGGGACTTTGTCATCCCCCAAATCCTCAAGATTATTTCAACGTTCTCGCCTGTCTAAACAATTGGTGAAATCGAGTATACTATTTTGCAACAATAGACACAACATCCTCATCAGCAACCATATGCCCCAATCCGACACGCTGCGGAACATGTCTGGCACTCGCTCCCCATACAAGCGCATACTTGAACGTCTCTTTAAGTGTACGATGGACCTGATCACAAACATCCTCAATGCTCGAGTTACTACGGACAATAAGTGCCTCGCTGAAATCCGGGTCGACGCCCTTTCTGTACATGATGCTCAGTAAGAGAGATTGCGCAAGGGAACAGAAAACGAAAGACGAACCTCTTTGTATAGATTCGGATTAATCGAAGCTCTTTCCAAATCCTATCAATAACGTCTTGTACGCCGAGATCGAGTTCACAGCTCATTACTGCTGTGTGAGGTTCGTGTGCGAGTTTGTCTAGGAAGTCGACGCTGATACTGTCGATTTTGTTGTAGACATATAAACTGTACAGCATTAGTATTCCTCGATTATGTCGTAGGAGGTCTAGCTTCGTTACTAACCATCTGATATATTTCCTATGGTCTTTCATAATCACATCGATCAGGTCATCCACAGTGGCTGTAACACAAAAACGTCAGATATCTAATGTAGGATGGCACCAAAAGCTATACATACCATCTTCATCTCGCACCAGGACTTCACAGTTAAGAATCTTATAATCTCTCAGAATATTGTAGACCATTTTCTCGTCCAGATTCTTGGGCGGTGACTGGAATGTGATTTTCATGCCTCCGGATTTCTTCGCCTTGAGATAAATATTCCTATTAAACGTCAGCACTGAATGTCAAGGGCTTTCCCTGGAGGGAAAAAAGACTTACGGTGGTTCTCGATTCAATCTAATCCCCACAGCTTCCAACTCTGCCTCCAACAAAGCACGCTGCTCTGCTCGTTTCGTTGCATCCAAAACCATGAGAATGAGATCACTCGTCTTAGCTGCAGAAATAACCTGTCTCCCTCTCCCTTTACCCTCAGCAGCACCTTCAATAATACCAGGCAAATCCAAAATCTGTATCTCAGCACCTCCATACTCCAGCACGCCGGGAATAGCCGTGAGAGTCGTGAATGAATAGGCAGCTACCTCGCTGCGTGTTTTAGTGATCTTGGATAAAAAAGTTGACTTTCCGACTGAGGGGAAACCGACGAGGGCGACGCGAGCATCACCGCTTTTGCTGACGTCGAACCCGGAGCCGCCGCTGGAGCCTGCGCCCCCGGTTGGTTCGAGGAGTTGAGCTCTGAGGCGGGCAAGTTTTCTATCGAGATGTGGTGAGTTTGGTGTCTCATTTTCTGTGGTTTGAGATGGGGTACGATCAGGCATACCCTTTTAATAGACCCAAATGATACTCTGTATAGCAAGTCAGTACCACGAAAGTCAAGTGTGTGAGAGATTCTTGCTTACCTGTTGCCTTATTCTCTGTTCAGATGCGACGGACATGTCAATAAGAGCCATGCTCCTGGTGTCACTGCCATGTGCAGAGAAACTTACTCTGCGTCCTCCGCATCTCATCCTCGATCCTGTCATAATCCAGTTAGTTCCTATAAAATAGTATCTCACGGGATGGCTACATAACTTACTCTTTGATTTTATCTGTAATGTTCACCATCTTAACGATCTCTGATACTTCCCCGCAATCAGATTTTACTTGGATTTGATAGGCACCTATTGTTTTCTTGGATTAATGTTTTGGGTTTTTAGAACCAGTCAATAAACAATAAAAACCATGAGAAATTGAAATGAACGAGCAGAATTCAAAAATACTCAAGCATGTTTGGGCGTTGGGATCGTGAAATACAAATTTCTGGCACTCAATATCAAAGCGGCAGAAAACGGCAGAATAATTGTGCTTCTTCACGAGAAGTATGAAGAAGATATGTATGGCGGTGGCCACTTACCTGAAGCTTATTTAGATATAGCCGTTGATAGAAATCAATGTAATTGACAAGTACCAAAGCGAGTTGTGACAAGGAGGCGTGCATCCTGAAAGACTCGACGAGAAACAGAGCTGCGATGATTACAGCCAATCATAGTCGCAGTTGTGATTAAGTAATCAAAATTTCGAATTTCCGCCGCAGCTCCGATAAGACTTCATACAGTTTCATCGTTTTCAGTGTACACATCACCGCGCAAGAACTTCAATATGGCCGAAACAGCGGTATCGGAACCTTTGGAGACAACAAATATTGCACCAGAAAACACCGAACTCTCGACTGAACAATCAGAAACACCATCAAATCCACAAACTGCCCTCGCGCAGACCTCATCTACAGATCAAGAAAATGCCCTTGTTCCCACGGGCGACGGCGAAGTCTCCCAAAAGAAGAAAAAGATAATAAGGCGAAAGAAGCGGCCAGCTAGACCGCAGGTTGATCCAGCTATGATCAAATCTGAACCGCCGCCACAGACTGGAACGATATTTAACATTTGGTATGTTGGTTCGCATTGTCGCTTTTTGATCATAGAAAAGGCTAACTTGGTCATCTGATATAGGTATAATAAATGGTCTGGCGGTGATCGCGAAGATAAATACTTGTCCAAAACTGCTGCGGCTGGACGATGCAATGTCGCGAAAGATAGTGGCTATACTCTCGCCGACAAGGTAGCGGGTTCATATTTTTGTCTTTTCTTCGCTAGGGGTATTTGGTAGGTGATATCTACTCGATAGGTCGCGACTTCTTGATTATCAATGATTACTGACGATAAATTTTCTGGATTATAGCCCCAAGGGCCAAGAATGCGAATATCTCCATCGCCTACCCACAATCCACGACATCTTCAACCCCAACGTCGACTGTTTCGGTCGCGACAAATTCAGCGATTACAGAGATGATATGGGTGGTGTTGGATCATTTATGCGACAAAACCGAACGCTCTACGTTGGCCGTATTCACGTTAGCGATGATATTGAAGAGATTGTTGCTCGACACTTTCAAGAATGGGGTCAGATAGAACGGATACGTGTTTTGACTGCGAGAGGTGTTGCTTTCGTAACTTATTCAAATGAGGTATGTCCTCTTTTTTCGGATTTGGCGGTATTCCATAGGGCGGTTGCTGACATTTCTACGCTAGGCAAATGCTCAATTCGCAAAAGAAGCAATGGCACATCAAAGTGAGTACCCATACGAATCATGACCTTGCATCAACATGCTAACAACCATATGCAGGTCTGGATCATAATGAAATCCTAAACGTTCGCTGGGCAACAGTCGACCCGAACCCGCTAGCTCAGAAACGAGAAGCCCATCGCCTTGAAGAACAAGCCGCAGAAGCTATCCGGCGGGCACTCCCAGCCGACTTCGTCGCCGAACTCGAAGGCCGCGATCCCGAAGCGAGAAAACGGAAGAAAATCGAAGGCAGCTTTGGTCTGGATGGGTATGAACCATCAGATGATATATGGTATGCACGAACGAGGGAAATCGAAAACGCAGGGGAAACTCCTCTTCAATTAGAGTCTTCTGGACAACGTCATCTTATTGAGAATGCACCCGAATCTTCTCTGGACTTGGCATCTACCATTGGCGATCAGCAACAACAATCTGGTGGCATATTGTCTAGCTCGACTTTAGCTGCCCTCAAGGGTTTTGCGCCGGCAGCACAACCTACTGTAGCGAATTCAGGAGGGCCTTTGGTGGCTTATGGTAGTGATGATGATAGCGATTGATTTATTAACCTACATGAAACGTTTTTGTATATTAATAAGTACTTTATGGGAAACTGAGTGGAGTTAATTCAATCAAAGGAGACGAGCGCTAATCATGCAAATCATCATCATCGCTTTTTCGTTTCGTTTCTTTCTTGTTCCTCTCCTTGTCACAACCATAAATTTGCGCATTGCAAATCTAGAATACTCATCCTGTCTAGGTCGAACGACCAAGGTCGTAATATATGCACATCCCAGTACGGAAATTGTATATAAAAGCATTATTTGATTCATGCTCCTTACCTCCCCCTGGTACATACTCAGAAGCAAGATCTCGAAGAAGCTCATGGACCTGCCCTAAGTACTTTCGTTCCGTTAGAGGCGCATTCTGAATGACAGCCCGCCAGCTATCAGGATCGCATAGACGAGTGTCCCGAATAGCATCTAGTAGGTCATCCCTTGTATCAACAGCCGCAATGGGTCCATTAAGGGCTTTGTCGACAAGTTCGCGAGAACGTAGAATAGCTGAGACGTCAGATGATGCTGATATATGACGGAGTCGGCTCGCACTTACCTGACTCAATAATGTTTCTTCGATTCGTCTTCTTACTCCTGTGCTGTGCTATCAAAATACGCACATCATTTCCACGCTCACCACTAGGACCAACTGTATCCGGTTGACTAGGATTCCTCATAAGCTTGGGATGATCGACTAAGATCTCGCGGTGATTCTGTGCTCGTATCTCTGCACGTAGCCAGGCAACTAGATCTGACGCCCTAACATCGAACTCCTCTTTCTTGACTAAACTTCTGATCTTGAGTCCCCGTTCGTTGCTGTCGGCTTTGACTAGCACAACCCATGAATGATTATCCTCTTTATAGTGGGACACGAGCTCTTCAAAAGAAGAGGCATCCACTGCAAGTTCCGATATTATGTCATGTGCCCATAACTCTTGTACGATTCGCACTCCAAGGGTGCGAAGGACAGTGGGATCGAAGCTTGCAACAAGAACATCACACTGGGTTAAAGGTTAGTATCTGTGTTACGAAAGTAGGGATGATGCCTACTCTTCGAGTTCGCCAGAAGCCTTCAACATCAGCTTCATTATGCTTTGTAAAAGTCTTCGCCGAATTTGTGATGTAATCAATCATTGAAGAACTCAGTCTGTCCCAGCTGAGATTGAAACCAACTGCGTGAGCTTGAGAACGACTATAAAGCAGCTTGGGGCTAAACTCTTGGATCAGCCGATCGTATCTTCCCCCAGCGGCAAACACATCTCTCCGCTTGCCATCGAAGATACATTGGAAGAGGATACTGCCTCGGAAGAACTTGTCATTGAGACTTGCAAGAGGATTGACATAAACTTTGCGTTTGATGCCAAAGCCATTGATATAGGAAACCAAAGACTTGATTCGAGCAAAAATGGGCGGTAACCTATCAGCAAACTCGGTGCCTTCCATAATGATCTGCAATTTTTGTTGAACCTTTTCGGGAGTATCTTGGGAGTATCAGTAATTGCATGCTTCAAGATCAATTCTTGCCGACTTACCTCGAAAGTCAAACCTCGCCAAATCGTCCAAGGAAGTAGATGCAACACCGATTGTGGGGGAACGAAGCTCACTCCTAATCTTCTGCATTGTCCACTTGCCCACATTCAATCGACTTAATATCTCTTTCGTGACAGGCATTTGAGCCGCAGTAATACGACAAAATTCCATAATCAATTGAAGCAGATCAGAATGGTTGATGTGGAAACACATAGGAACAGACCTCAATACAGGGAATGTTTCTATGATTTCGTCAAGAACTTTGATTACCTCTGCTTCCTTGAGAGCAAGATCCAGTGTGTTGTAGGAAACAATATCAAAGTCGGCTTCTCGGTGTGATCTTGGTTCGCCACCGTGTGGTGACTCTCTGTATACTCTCCCAAATGAGAATGTTTTCTCCAACGACGGATCTTGTCGAGGAATAGCACGAGCATTTGGTAGTGTTAGATCAAATGGAAGTTGCAGCATGTTTCCAGACGTATCCAACAGCTTCACCACACCGTTTTGATAGTGACCCGACCTAGGGAAAACTGGTTGTCTTGTAGTCTCCACCGCACCATGCCGACGGAAAATTTGTATAAGCTTCTCTTTGACTAGCCCTCTAATAAGCATCTCGTTTGCCCCTGGATTCCCGCGGGAATCCATGTCCCAAGTGAGGTCTTCGAATTTCTTTGGGGATTGGGAGAATATTGCTGACAAAATCTTTTTGTAGTCTGGGGAGCTAGGATCTGAGAGAAGACCTATTATAGCCCTCCTAAATGTCTCCTCTTCAACTTGCAAAGGGATTTTACCACTTTGTAGAAGCTCAGAAGCAGAGGGTCGCTCGCTAGGACGGTGACTCAGCAAGGATTCAATGATCTCTCCTTGAACTGCTTTCTCTGCTTGCTGAAATATTGGCGGCAGTGCATGGCTCTTCTCTCGAATTGCTCGTAACGTATGGTCTCGTTCCATACCCGTTCGCAATGGGCAATTCATCTCAAAGAAGATGATGCCAAGAGAAAACATCTATCCACTGTTGTTAGCTAATTTGCAAATAAAATTTTGGCAAGGACTACTTACATCGACTTTCTCGTTGTATTGGGCAGTAGAGGATGACTTGATTTCAGGGGCAACATAGTACGTTGTACCAATACTGCGGGTGAAATCTTCAGCTACATCTGTGGCTGCGGAGTAACGAACTTCCGCAGTAAAATGTCCGCTCATGGCCAAGCCGAAATCACCAATTCGGGGATTGTTTGCCACATCTATGAAGATATTATCAGGTTTCAGATCTCTGTGAATGATGCCATGGCTGTGAATGTGGCTGAGACCGTCCAGAATTTGACGGAATAGACGCCAGCAACGGTCAATATCGTCGTAGAGACCATCATGGATTAGATCTCTCAAGGTCTTGAAACGGTCAGAACTCACTTCACTGGACTTCCGTGAATGAAATACTTACATGTTTCTCACAGTATTCCATCTGAATATACAACGTGTTTGTCACCGGCCGACCTTGTGACCCCGATTGCACTCTACCTATCACACTGCCGACATCCGTGCTACTGCCAATCAAGTCCTTCGAAGCACCATTCTCTCTATCCGAAGACGTGCTACCTTCATCAGAGTCATACCCAAACTCGACCTTGGGATACCCACTTGAGCTGATGTAATCCAAGCCACTGGTGCTCGCGCCCAGGTCGATGTCTGTTGCTGATTCGTCATCAGCTATTGATAGGACGTCTGAATCAACTGTATCGTGGTCTTCCTCAAGCCATGCCGTGTAGTAGCGGACTACATACGGGTGATTCAATCTTGACAATAACATGATCTCAGAAAGGGTGTCTTTTAATGCACTTGCAGAGTTTTGGGATATTTTCTTGATTGCATAAAAACGCCCATCTAACTTATTTCGTGCTTTGACTACTTGGCCAAAACCACCTCTCCCTAGACGACCAGCCTCATCAAAATCGTGCGCGTACCGTGAAAAATTGGGCATTCCTACTTGCGAGTCCATTCGGGGTCGTCGCACGAAAGGAATTGAGTGCGAATGTGAAGTTGTGGAACTTTCAAGTAACGGAGCACCAACCCTGAAGAATTCAGAAGGCTGTAGTTGGAAAGCAGTTGGGCGTTTCTTCGGATCTGGCTTGAAGATTTCCCGCAAAAGGTCGTGCAGAGGCATCGACAAGTCTAAGCTATTCATGACAGCGTTGGCGGACGTGTACCGTTGTAGTACATCTTTCCCGAACCCCATTTGTAGAAGCAGAATACCAAGATCCCAGATATCTGTTTTAACTGTCGAGCGTGCATCATTCTGAGCAAGCTCCGGAGGCATCCAGAATGGTGACCTAGATGTCGCTAGAGTCTCCTGTCGGTTGTTGCTTCGCGGCAATGTCGCTTCGATGTTGCCTTGGAGCTTTATTGTCGTACTCCCAGTTGCATGAAGGAATAGCATTACACGGCCGCTATGTATATCTCCGTGTACCACGCCATTTCTATGATAGAAATCAAGAGCCTCTAGCAACTGTATCATCCACGAGCGGATCGAGTCCACTGCAATTGAGCCTATCATATCCAACAGCTCTGAGAGCGAGCCTTTATTGGCGTACTCGAAAAGGACACAGATTTGCCAGCCACTGTTTGAGGAGTCCGGTGCTTGTAATGGAGGGCTAATTTTGAATCCTATTAGATCAACAATGTTCGTATGGCGTAACCTTTTTAATACTTCAAGCTTATCTTCGCTTGTCCGTATCTGCTGCCGGAACGCCAATGAGTCCAAGCACTTCTCCTCCAGATAGATTTCCTTCAGCACGACGAGCGGTGCACGAATTCGATTCTCAGAAACAAACGGTCTAGCTGTGAATGTCTCGGAGTTCGGCGACGAATAAAGTAAGGTCTTGCTAGAGATCGCCTGGAATGTGAACGGTCGATCATCAATATCATTCATGACCAAAGGTGGATCGAATGTGACGTAGCCAGAAGTATCTTCGGGGTTACCACCAATATCCAATGCGGCAGATCGACTTTTGCGCCGAGAATCTCGTGCCTTCGTACGCTCCCGCTGTCTCATCTTGTCCTGTAACAGCCGTTGTAATGCCCTTTCTTCCTCAGCTGTGGCTGCTTCTTGCTTGCGCAGTTCTTCCATTTTATGCTGCTCTGCCTGTTGGATTGCTGCAGCTTCTTGCTCGATGCGCTCCTCCTCCAAGCTAGGCATATCCTTGTCCTCTGCCCTTGCTACTGCCGCATCTTCAAGCACTTCTTGAATGTTCACAGCAAGCTCGTATATCATTTCCGAGCCAAGTAATTCTTTTGGTTTATGATTGATGACATTCTCAATCCTCGATCTCGGACCTTGACGAATATCAGCCGACTCCTCAATTATCAAGTTTGGCACAGTCTTCGGATACGTCGTCGGGAGTTCAACGAATAGCAATATACTAACGTTAGGGTCGGACGACGCCCTAAGACGAAGCTTGAAAGCCACTTCAGATGATTGCTAATTGTATTGTAAGATATCCAGCTGCTGATAAACCAATTGCGCAAGAATGAACCAACCTTCCAAGCTGCCTGTCTGAGCTCTACATCCTGAAAATCCTCGCCGTAAATCGATCTCAGAGCTTCCGCCTCATCTTGATGAATCTCTCTGTAGTTTGTTGCACCTAATCTGGGTCCTTTTACGGCGGAAGACTCAGGAGAATCCGGCTTAGTCTCCGTTTTAGGAGAGCCGTTTTGCAAAGCATTGCTAGGTTTTTTCTGTTTCTTGTGAGGCATAGCGGGGCTGTAGGCGAGGTATTGAGTGGAAGCGTCTGGGATAGAGACAGGTCGCCCTTGTCACCCTAGAAGTGACAAAGAATGCAGCCGAAGCCGCAGCCCTCTACTTCTCGAGAGTAGACATTATCGAAAAGGGGTCGAGTAAAGCGAGCGTGGGAAGTTACAACAAGAGGAAAAGAAGGAAGGTTCGAACTCGAGGATGACTTCTTTCTCTTTAAGACTAAGTAGCGGTATCGATAAGGGCCCACTGCCGCTATTCCCAAAGCGGGTTGGGTACTTTTGCGACGTGCTTAGCGCCCTTAGCGTGTGCCAGCTAAGACAGGCAGGCGGTGACCCACTGCCGACTTACTCTAGACAATTTGTAAACAAAACACAGCGAACCACGTCAACGACCAGCAAGCCTCGATCCATAGGCTTGCGCGTTGTTCATGCTTCCAAGCTTGATTACTGCATCAATGGGATTTTTTATTGTGAGGTAACAAATATCACAGGATGTTGGGTTGGATTACAGGACAGAGTGAGGAGCAGAGGCGGGCCACTGGTAAGCTTGGACATGTCGACTTAAGAAGACCGCGCGATCATAATACTGACAATTTTCGAGACGACTCGGTCGTCATGGAACCACCGCAAACACCAGGCCCTGTCTTTGCTATGCGAGCATTCAGGAGTGCCATCTGGGGCACGCCGGGGGGCGAGGACAATGATAACGACCGTCCAACGAGTACTGAGAGCCCCGGAAAACCAATGCTACGTAAGAGGAATACCATACATCAGACCATCCCTGCTGCGCCAATCCAGCAACCGAAATTTGACAAGCCAACTTCGGACTCGACGAATCAGCTGAGCATGTCGCCCACAAAGAGTATCCTTGTCACACCCGGGACAGTTTCAAATCGACGGAAAACCGTATCGTTTGGAGAAACAGCCATTCACGGCGACTCAGAGCGAAACATGGCCCTCTCAAGGAGTAATAGTGCAACAGTTTCGCCAGCGGGCTCGGTCACGAGTCAATGGATGTCGTCTCAATCTGATGGAAGATCAAGACCCCGAAGCAGACTGACTCAAAGCCTACTCGATGCAAAGGGGCAAGCTGCAGAGGAGCCCACCAAACAGAATAAGACTACGCGCACTGAAGAGTCTTTGGAAAGCAAGGATCTTGCTAGCAACCCCAAGACATCGCCGACCGAGAAACACGACGACACTATCGATCTCGAAAATCCACAATCACAGTCAGGCCAGTACTGGAAAACCGAGTTTGAGAATTACCGAAAACGGACGAATTTGGAGATCAGCAGATTGATACAATATCGTTCATCGGCAAGGTCATTTGCGCGCAAGAAGGATATAGAGGCTATGCGATTGAGAGATGAATTAAGAAAAGAAGAAGAGAAAGTGACGAACATGGAACGTCGCGTGACGGAGCTTGCTTCAAATATGATGAATGAGAAAGCCGATGCTGAAAGAGAAAGACTGGTTCAGGATCTTACACGCCAAACCGCGTTAGCAGTACAATACAAACATAAGGTTGACACTCTACGCAAGACTCTTGAGCGTCATGGAGTAATTGGCAGTCCGGACGAACAGACGGACTCTGAGGAATCATCTAGAGACACGCAGACTGAGATAAAAAGGTTGAAAGACGCCCTCGAAGAAGCCAATAAAAGACTTGAAGAGAACAACCAAGATGACGAAATCAAGAAACTTCGAGATCTCGCAAAATCATCAGAACGGAAGGTTTCTGAACTCGAAAGAGAGAATGCTGCGCTGAAAAATAATATAACGCGTGTGAAGGAGGAAATGGGCAAGTTCAACGAACGACGAATTGAAAAGGAGACCAAATTAAAACAGCGCGTGGCGAAATTGGATGTACGATGCGAGGGATATAAAGAGAAGATGAAACAATATCGTGCGGCTGTTGACGAAGAAAGGGCCATGTATCGTCAAGAGATTGAGGCGCTGAAGGAAGAACTTGCCGGTTTAACTCCGGCTAGGAGACGCGTCTCACTCAATGATGCTCCTCGCCGTCCTGAGGGAAAGCCGTATGCAGGAGTCCACATTCAAGACTTTGGAGGTGATGGGCATACTCAAAATCCCGTGAGAGACGATGAAGAGATGCTGCAGGTAAGCAATGCGCCCTGAGAATCTGCAACTTGACTATTTGTAATCAGAGCCTGACTTTACAGATAATTGAAAGCATCGAAGAGTCAGACTTGCTAGGAGCGGGCGATTGATTCATTCATGTACGTCTCCTAACATAACTGAATCAATGAAGCCTCCCCTGGGAGAGAAAGCCACCCTCCTACGCGCTTCCCCGCCTGTCTTGTCTATACCATTCCGAAGTTCTCGCTGGCAGCATTCGGCCTCCCTAGCAAAAGCTTCTCTGCAGCTAAAACGAGAGACCGGAGGTCGTCATGAAAAGGAGGGAAAGGACACTTCTCATGACATATTTGATTGATTGATACCCCTTATGCGTTGCTTTATCTTGTTAAATACTATCTTTGTGGCTTGATGTTGACCTAAGTATTCGAACATGGACTCGTGAGACGTGTGCATAGCAAGCCGAATAGGCCCTTGATATTTATCCCGCTGTCTCTGATATGACCTAGGTAGTTGTGGGTGACGTTCGAACGTCCGCGATATGTAGTCTAATCTGAAATGTTATGCCGGTAAATATTCTATCTACATTTTGCCCAATCCTCTATTGATCACCGTCAAGTCCCAACTTGAGGTCTACTATATCCCGTCTTCAATGATCCCGGTTAAATCTTCCCATCCGAAAACGATACAACAGCCCATTTCCCACTCCAAGCCCATTTCCTCGCGCCTGAATCACCGCCTCCGTCCGGCAACTGGCGGAGACGTTCATCTTCACCTGGTTTGAGACCGACTACGACATCAGCCTTGCAAGTACGGAATGACAGGATACGGATTCCGGATTTGGGGCCCAAGGGTCCTATAGCTTCCGTGAAGGGGGTCGTTGGGTCCCATGCAACCTGTTCGGTGTCCATTAGCACACTATACACACATAAAAAAGGAGGGAGAGTCGTACATCACTGCTCAATTTACGATAATTCAAATCACCCTTAAAAAGCACAAGTTCAGACTCCTTAAGATCCTCATAAAGATCCTTGGCAGTATTAGGAAGGCGCCAGAATGAACCAGCAGCGGTCCAGAACCGGTGCGGACGAAGAACCAGTTTTCCTTCGGCATGGAACGAGCTCCATTGACTAAACAAGAATTGAACATTGCTCAACTCTTCCTCTGAGAGAGGCGGGTATTCGCGGCCAGAATCATCTGATGCAGTGTAGAATCCTTGGGGATTTGCAAGCGCAGTTATCAGATCTGCGAAGTCCTTGGGGATGACGTCCGAGACAAACCAAGGGATTACCTTGGGACGTAAAACGACGGTTGTAGCTAGACCGGATGACAGTAGATAACCGGCAAGGATTAGGTCGACGAATAATTCAAAACCTGCATTGTCGAGGATGATGTCGACTCTTCGTTCTTCACCTATCTTCTTCGTTTTGCGTGCATCACGGAGGACATTATAAGCCTCTGCCATGTCGTTGACAAGGATATTCTTCTCCGAGGCCTTGCGCGCTTCTGAGCCCTGCAACTTCTGAATATCCTCGTACGTAAGGGAGGTCAGTAATGATAAATCCGTGGCATTTCCCCAAAGACAAATCTCGCACATCTCGGTGAAGATGATCCTTTCAGCTTCCTCGATTTTCTCCTCTGATAGTCCATCTGTACCCTTTTTTTTATTCTCTTTCTCCGCCTCAAGAGCGAGCGCTTTGTATCTCGCTGCTAATTCCAAGACGGCGGGACGTGACGATTTGAATGTGGACATTTTCTGGCGTGAGAAGACATCATATCCTTTCCAGAACTTGGAGCGGTTGAAAAGAGTTGCGATTCGTCGGTCTATGTAATACCAAATCAGCGCATTTCCTTGCGTAAGACAGCCTTCCATTCGAACGTACAGAGATAGCATTCTGAATAAAGCCAGGCAACATTGAACCATTTTGGACTGCCGCGTTTCTCCAACTCATCGTTGTACTCGGCAATATCAGGTTCGCCGTCATCAAGAAGGGGACTGTAACCCATTTTATTAGCATCGCCTCTTACCCACAGCCAATAACTCGAATGGTTGAAAGAAAAGGCTCACGTCAATTGCCTATTATGTTGTATTTCATATTTTAACTTGGCTAACTCTTCAATAATGGTTTTCCCCTCGACTCGCTTTTCGTCGTTCGTGGCAGGGACATCAGCAACGGTTCGGTGAAGGTCGTCAATTGCGCTGGTCTTAAAAACATCGCATCATTAGCTCATGAGTTTCCCAACCAATAATGGAATGAAAGAATGTCTTTACAAGAATAACAGGCCATCGCTCATGAGCCGAAACCGAAGCGAAGCTCGTTTTGTCAGAGGTCAAGTATTGCGCTAGTTTGGATCATCAGCATACTCCATTAGCAGCGTATCTGATTGAACTTTCTTACTCGGAAACACTTACGGGTCTTCGGGTCGTACTCCATCTTTAGTACCTATGACTGTACCAGAAGTTTGAAACGTGATAAGTTGTTCGTCAATTGATGTTGTCTACAAGTTTCTCTTCACTGAGGGGTTGCGAGGAGATTATATCAGCGCCGATAAGCGGGCCTGCGGGATGTCCTTAAGACTCAAAGCTGCATGGCACCATCTACATTTTCTCTATTCACTTGTAAATGAAGGATATCCGGTTTCATTCCTCATATGATTCTTAAGCAATAATCAAAATGCTAGAGACCCTGCCCGACCTATCATTGAATGCTCTTTATCTAAACCGACTCCTTATGCCAAAAAAAAAAAGGCGCGCTCCACACCAAAGACACTGTCCATCTCAAGGTCATAAACGGGAGAGGTACATTGGCCAAATCAATGTGCCTTTCTGTTTCTGTAGTATTCCAAAAGATATGTGAAGAAATTCATCTTCAGGATGAGAAGGGCAACTCGTATATATTTTGCCAAAATCGCCTACATCATTGACATGAGAGAATTTTGAGCATAAGCCTAGAATATGTTAGCTTTGAAAGTTATAGATCAGAGAAATGGAAGAACATACCATTGGCTTGATGTCCGGATGAGGAACAGCTTCGAATACATGGTACTCAAGCTTAAGTTCGGGTCCAACATTGATGTAAGCACCCTTATTCTCCGTCGTATCGCAGTACTTTGGTGCAGAGAACACAGTGATGCAACGCCCATCATGCTCAATCTCATATCCACCCATTCTCACCTCGTGCGAACGAATAACCGCCTCAAGACCATTCTTCTCGCAGAAGCGCTTGGTGACATCAGGGCCGAATTGGAGGCCAACACCGCGCTTGCTAGGGCCACGGCCGGGGGTAGTTTGAGGATCTGTCCAGAGCATCTCCATCATGAGACCTGATTGACCAGGTTGACGTTGATTGTGTCTGTTGAGTTTGCGAATGTCGTCGAGCGTCGTGCTGTCGTCGGAGAAGAGACCGCCGTGTAGAACAAAGTATTTGCCGCCCACAAGAGTTGCCAGGGGTAGCGCAGAGAAGGATTCGGAAAATACTTTGAAGACATGCTCGTTATACTTGGCTTTGCACTCCCCTTCGAAGCCGTATACTTTGTTCATGTCGTCTGTTTCGTGATTTCCTCTGTTAAGGAAGAATTTGTCTGGTCGCAACCATTTGTATGCGTAAAGTAGAAGAGCAATCTCGGTGGACCAAGAGCCACGGTCCACGAAATCACCGTTGAATAGATAGGCGTGGGTGTCGGAGGGGAAGCCATTGAGTCGGAAGATCTCCAAAAGATCAAAATATTGACCTGGAATATGTCAGCTTGTTCCAACATGTAAGACAACAAGCAGTCTGCTTACCATGCGTATCGCCGCATATCGTGAGCTTAGTACCCTCTGGAACACCAATCTCCACCATCGTCGGCTCCGCCCTGACAATATCCAACACATTCTTCACAATCTGGAACGCATATTTCCGATGAATCTTCTTCCCATTCTTGAATCGCTCGATCATATCATCAATAAACTTCTGTGTCATTTCCCCTTCCAATCGCACGCCATCGTACGCATCCTCGACAACGATCGCATCAATGTCGAGATCCTCAAACGCAGATGCTGGCTCGGCCACCTCGATCGCCTTCTCAAAGTCCATTCGGCGCACCAGTTTTTCACATTCTGTAAGTCTCAGTTTTGCGGTTTGATTGTTCGGTTCTCGTTTAATGACAGATTTGTAGTCTTTGAGCGCAGCGCGAGGGTTCAAGATGGCAGTGTTGGCCAATGCTCGTCGCCAGTATGCCTATATTCCCGGGTGTCAGATACAAAAGCTCTGGCTAGAAGAATGCAACTAGTATATACCTTCACATTTGTGGGGTCAAGCTCGAGGGCCTTGGTCGCATCGGCGATAGCATATCCGTAAGCTTCCATTTTGATGTGAGCCTGTATGATACAGAGTTAGCGAGAGCTTCTGTGCAAACCAACAAGGAGGCATCCACACACCTGAGCTCTGTTACTGAAGAACGAAGGCTCCTTGTCATATTGGTCAATAGCTTGGGTATAGAAATCGATCGCAGTAGGCCAATCATGCTTGGCGAATGCAGCGTTGCCTTTTAGCTTCAAGGCATTGGCAGCCTCGGGAACAGAGGAGGCCATTTTGAAGATGAAAATAGGGTCGCGAACTGTTGTAGAACCTCTAAATGCAAAGCATCAAGAGCCAGATGAAAAAAAGGAGGAATAGTTGTTATGGTAACAGGGCACACGACGCAAAAGTCAAAGAGGCACAAGACCAGACACTGGTGGCGAGGGGCCGTTAGATAAGAAACGACTCCCGGGTTCCTGATACGTTGAATAAATCAGACAAAAAGAAGAACGCAATGAGATGCAGTAAATAGGAAAGAAATGGTATCTAACAGATGTTGAGTCGAGGTTCGCCCACGCAAGGAAAGGAATTCTGCCTTTTCGCAGAGTTGTGAAAGTCAGTCAGCCGCCGCGGAGGAGAGAGCGGAAAAGTCCCTCTTCCCGCTTATCGGAACCGTTCTTTTTCTGGCGTTGGCGTTCCAGAATCATCGACCATCCACTAAACTAACAACGGAGCTCCAAGGACACGAACTATCGCGAGCTCACTCAATCACTCTTAAAATCTATCGCCCTGCATCGAGATTCAGGTCGCGGCCATACACGCAAAATGACATCGTTCGTCGTCCCTCCAGGACAAATCCGCACACTTCGCGCGTGCATGGTCTGCTCGGTCGTCATGCCCCAGAGCGTAAGTCCTTTTACACCCTCTCGCCCACTCTTTTCATGCCGTTACTAAATTGCTTTCAAAGAAATTCGCCCGCGAAGGCTGTCCAAATTGCGAGCACGTCCTCCAACTCCGCGGCAACAACGATGCGATCCAAGAATGCACATCCCAGGTCTTCGAGGGACTCATATCTATCATCGACGAGCGCCAGAGCTGGGTCGCTCGCTGGCAAAGATTGGAGGGTTATGTACCGGGGACATACGCGATAAAGGTTACGGGGACGCTACCTACGGAGACGATTGCTTCGTTGGAAGATGCTGGGATTAAGTATATTCCGTGAGTTTTCTCCCTATTTTCTGGGGCTGTAGGATTTCTTTACTTATACTTCGGTGATTCTAGGAGAGACGGGAGTGCGAATGAAGAAGAATCGTGATTGCAGAGGCGAAATCTGCCGGAGAATGCATACCCTTTTACTTCAATTGTTTCCAAACGGTGTTCGGTTCATAAAGATTTGTCTGGATATATAGCGCGGCGTTACGAAAAGCATTCAATGATATTTTTCAAAGCGGACAAAATCGTCTCTCTCGCTGGGATTATTCTACATTATGCTCACATTGTCTGTCTTATTTCAATTTCTTCTTTTTTTTTGACTATATACGTCCTATAAAACTATATAACTCGATCCGAGCTTGTGGTATCGAATCCCCAAAATCAACGGGGAAATGCAGGCAAATCAACGAAGAGACAAACATGATATCATAACACAGTCAAGGTAAATCAAAGTTGACTAACTGAGGAGTTTCTCGAGTTTCTCAAGGAGGATGTCGGCTGTTTGTGAGTTAGCATATATTCTAAAATGGGAGAAACTGAAATGATAAGGGAACGGGAGAGACATACCATGGTGTTTCTGGAAGATCAACATTGGTCGCAAACGCACAGCACTGGCCCCGCTTCCACCGATGTTGACACCAACAGTCTTAGCCTTGGCAAGGAACTCGTCGCGGTTGGGGGTGTCCCAGGCAATGAAGGTTCCTTGGCCCTTGCCACGAAGGTTCTTAATAGCATGTGGGTACTTCTGAGCAAGAGTCTCAAGGCCATTGTACAGGTATTCGCCAGTAATGGCAGTGTTTTCAACAAGACCCTTGTTCTCGATTTCCTCGTAAATGGCGCGGAACAAGATGGCACGAACTGGGTCACCCAGCCAGGTGTTGAACTGACGGTATGGCTTGTTAGGGCGCAAAGCAGGGTTATTATAATAGAAACCGGCTGCTTGAGCCTTCTTTGAGAACGTGACCATGTCCGGAGGAGTGCTCAAGTTCCAGTGGTCATGAGCCCAGAACTTTCCAGTTGCACCAACACCAGTCTGAACCTCATCAACAATGAAGAGCACATTGGTACGCTTGGTGATATCGCGGAGACCTTGGAAGAAAGCGGGGGAAGCATGGTTATCACCACCTTCGGACTGGATAGGCTCAACGATCACGGCAGCGACAGGGTTGTGCCACTCCTTGATGAGACGCTCGGTTTCCTGAAGACAACGCTGTTCTTCCTCGGCATTCTCCTTTGCGTGCTCCTCAAGAGGGTACTTGAGGTTGGGGAAGGGAGCAGCGGGCCAATCGAAAGCTGGGATATCGAGTTTGTGGATAGGCTTGCTTCGTGTGGTCGACAAACTACCAAAGAGACGGCCGTGGAAAGCCGACTTGAATGACAGGATAGACATCTGAGGAGAACCAGGACCTTGGTTTACCATGGTCGACTTCAGTTCCTCTTCGGAGAAATCGGCATCAAATCCACGCTCCTGTGAGCGGCGGTAAATGAAGGCAGCCTTGTAGGCAAGCTCATTGGCGTCGGATCCCGCCAGAGCAGTGAAGACCTGGGTCATTCCCTTGGGGGCGGCTCTCAGAAGTCCAGTTCGGAGGATGTGAGACCAGTCTGCAGAGGGAAAGTTTCCGAGAGCAGGTCTATCAATGATGGCGCGGACCATCTCGGGGGTGTTGACGGCAGCGGCAAGGTGAGGGTTATTGTAGCCCACTGGGATGGAGGCGATTTGTGCGTAGCTGTCCACCTCTCATTAATTGGTGACCATTGAAAAGCTAGATGGCGAGTAACTTACACATCAAGGTATTCATTACCGTCAAGGTCAACAATACTAAAACATCGTAAGTCAAGGCATCACAGACGAGACAAATAATGGAGACATACTAGTTTCCAATCGACTTTTCATAATCAGCCAAGAGATTCAAGCTACGAGTATCAAAGACTTCACTGAGGTCTTTGGCTGCAGCTTGATTCTTGGGGCCAGGAACAGCAGTCTGGACTGAAGGTTCCTTGGGCTCATTTGCGAAGAAGGGCTGCGCGGAATGGCGGGGGGCCGCAGTACTGAACAGACGCCCCGCGTTCAATCGTGCAACAGAGGGCCTCATATTGAGGGTTGATCGGAGTGCGGAGGACATTCTGTTTTATACTGTTAGCGACGGAGTGTCAATTGTGTGCTCGATTATCTCTGTGCATAGTCGAAAAAACGTGTTGATGTAAATGACGTTGACGATACAAGTGAGGCGGGAAAGATAAACGATCAAGCGATGTTGAATTCAACCAGTGCAACAACGGAAAAAGAAGATGTGTAACCACTTACGTGAGATATATATGCAATTGAGTGTGGACAAAATAAATCAAAGTAACAAGAAGTTTCTCGTAGGATGGGAAACGGGATTCTTTTATACGTCCCACTAACTGATAAGCGCGGAATTGGGGAAATCGCAGGGGAGCTTGACCGCCAAGAGCGGCGATATAGCTGTTCGGCGGTCTGGCCCAATGAGAATGGCCGCTAGTGCTGCCGTGACGGCCGATCGCCGAGCGATTGGAGGCCTTGAGTAATGACAGCTCGTTATTGCCCGAGTCTGGATTCTTTGCGGGTGTTTCTAATGAGGGATCGGATTAATGCAATACTTGGAAGTAATATGTTGCTTGATAGTTATAATTTGTATCGAGATGTCATATAGGGTGAACTTGAAGACGATAGTTGCTAATTAACTTTCGGGACGGACTATTCCCAAAAGAGCAGGTACTAGCATTATCGTTATCGATAAGCCCGATAAGATTACAACAGGCGGGGGTCCTTCCTCAAGTGAAAATCATGAAATCAAATTACATACAAGAATGAAGTTGCTGTTCCACTATCATTCTCATCACTTCATACCATTCTCTCAACAGCAAACAGCGCCTCATCGTCGCTGTACAACTCCTTAAGATGCCTCGCCGAGGGAAAAGAATCTCGGCGCCGGTTCATAAAGAAAGTTCCTCCTCCATGAGCATTCCTCGCTTCCATCAAGGGTCGGGCATTGACTGAGTTGGCAGCCACAGGACGGCCGTATATCACCTCCTTGCGCTCTTCATAGAAAGTCTCTAGCTCTACCGTTCGGACTATACCTGGTTCATTGGTGGAATCAAATCGACTAAGAATACCGGGTCCTTTCATCGTTGACTCATTGGATCCCATGCGTATATGAGGATTATCAGACCGATTTGAAGGCGGCCACGGTTTGGCACCGTTGAAACGTTGGTAGGAGTCACCGTGTCCATGCCCGGAACCACCAAGTAGTCTAGGCCAGACTGTCTTGATAAGAGGCCGCAGTGCAGGTGCGGATGCACAAATCTAGTCAGAAACCATGTTAGACACCAACTCATACACGTCTTCAGCCTCGAAATCACATACTAGTCCCATGTTTATTTCGACAGAGGCGGATAAACCAGTTGCCCACCCATACCATGTCGCATCATAAGAACCAAAAGTGTTCATCCACGCATAATACGTCCGAACGGAAGAAGCGATAGTCACCGTGATACCAATACCAAAAATAGCAATGACCGCGAGACGCTGACGCCGAGGAAGTTGAAGCTTCCATATCAGCGGCATAGGCACTACAGTAGTCATGAAGTCGGTACATACATTGATGACACTGGCTGCAATGACCACAGCGTTCCCATCGATGCAATGATATGGGTAATCTGGTAGCAGATCAAAGGATGCTTTGAGAGGACTAGACTTGTCAGTATTTCTTTTGAAACGGTGACAGGTATATCATGCGGCTACGCACATGCATGTGAATAATGTGATGAAAATGAACAAGAGGCCCAATATAAACAACAACACCATAGCCGCGATAAGGCTCAAATTCAGGTACCGAAATTTACTCTTCGCGCTACTACCCAGGAGGCGACGACAAAACCACAGCAGGGAAATCTTGGTTAATATGGATGACAGACAAAACGTCATCTCGAAAACCATGCGGTATTTGAGCATAGCCGGCATCCATGTAAACGGGACATCCCATATATGGCGATCCCATCCGAATTTCACTGCAGCGATGGATGTTGCGGTACACATGGCAATTGCAAATGACTTGTCTTGAGTTAGTGACTGATTTTGCTTGTCAAGGATTGGACCAGGTTGTTACCAAGGCCAGCACGGCAAGGACATCGTCAAGACCTATAGTGGAAGTTATGAAGCCGCGGGTATAAACGCGTAATACAGTCAGAATAAAAGCCAACGACGAAAAGACAACATTGACGACCAGCAACCCTGGACCTCTGAGCTCAGGGTCAACAAAATTAGGCGCTGGCCAGGTGGCTATTACACTAGCAGGAGGGATGAGTTGGTTGGACATTGTCCGAGGCGCGAAATCAAGCACAGACTTTACGCAGTCAGAGTGTCTCTTGCTCTTTGTGCTTCACGCTTATTGCGACAGAGAGATCATATCATTTCATCAAAAAGAAGAGGTCACGCCGGTGCGACATTACATGCGTAGCTTATATATGCATCAGGAACAAATGAATACGACGATATGGAGGGATGACAGCGACAAAATGGAGGAGGGCGACCACAGACTCCGAAGGTGTTCGAGAGGAAAAATGGATTACCCTATGAGGCCAGTGAAAATCTCGCAGATCAAGGCACATTCGACAATTGTCTTGGGCTAAGCAGGGCTGCATGATGTTCGGCTTGGAAACCCCTGGTTACATTAGACGAGTCTGGATATTATCTTACTCGTGATAGAAGACCTGTTTCAAGCATGGCATGAACCACTCCACTTGTGGTCGTGACTAGATCTGAAGAGAGTGCGGGGTCACACGGAGTCGAGACCTGATTGATACTTGACATCTAGCATGTATCGAATTTGGAACTCTTTCGTCTCTATGTCGGTGTGGAATTACTTGAATGAAACGGTTGAGGGGAAGGCTTCGGTGTGATCAGAAGAGACTGAACATGGCCACTGGAGAATTGAATCGAACATCTAACCTACTTGAACCATCCAATGTGATCTTTTTACTCGTGCACATTTTCTACTACATGACGGGTT
Source organism: Talaromyces stipitatus ATCC 10500 (assembly GCF_000003125.1). NCBI lineage: Eukaryota > Fungi > Ascomycota > Eurotiomycetes > Eurotiales > Trichocomaceae > Talaromyces > Talaromyces stipitatus. The sequence continues at coordinate 2,337,288 of NW_002990116.1, forward strand.
ACCACGCTATGAATTACCTTAAACAATCAATGAGTGGCATCCATACTTCTAAAAACGCTTGCATACCCTGTTCCTGAATGATATTAATCCATTTCAGGCTTAGAAGACGCACTCTGATTGGTTCATACGAGGGAAAGTATATTAAGGCATTCACAAACACCAACTGACATGCATATGTCGATTTTCTTGCGAGGGGAGATTTCGGGTTTTTACCCATACATTTTAATCTTTCGATCAAATTGTAGCAGAATATGCATATATTCCTGTTATGATTGGCTTGCATTCCCGGCACTTGACCCTGGCTTGAAGTGTACCCCACGATGGCTCCGGGGATATACCCAGGTAAGGCCAAGCGGATCTGCCTCAATTTAACTTGGTGAGAGGAGTAGGTAGGGCCGAGTGATCCGATTGAAGTGGATGAGTGATCAAGAACGGGATATAACAGTGTGTAGAAATCTGTGGGTGGTCTCGCTGATGTTGCGGAGGGGTGACTTACTCGTTGGTTTCATCTAGATCAGGGCAGAGGGAATCTGCCTAGGTAACAGAATGACTAGAATCACCCCGCAGTACGTAGGGTCATGAAGATAGTGGCCTGCCCAAAAAGGTATCTTCATCCAGTTCCATCATCATGGAGTAGCCTGTTTTGTCCGATGGATGGAGTCAAACTAGATTTTTGGTTCTGGACTAGACAGCAGTATTTGGGAAGGAGGAAGTGAAAGAGATGATCCATAGCTCAGATAACGACGAATTTGAACGTTTTGATATATACCTAGGTAGTGTCTTCAATCAAATCAAGCAGCGTCTTCCGGATCCGACGATACATCGACTTATGCTGAACATGTATGTCAAGGTGATATTGTGCAATTCCTAACAGTCGGGAGATAGGAATATGTCGGCGTGTGTTCTTCTTCCTTGCGAATATTATCAATAGAGAAGACCCTCCATACTACAAATCCAGTGAGTATAGTGTATGTGAAGGTACCTCGGAACGTCGCGCTAAGAACTTTGGAAAGGTAGGGCATCTCTGGCCATGTGATCATGCATGGGGATGTCTATCAATATTTGCTTAATCCCCCACTTTTTCTCCGCTATGATATCTCGCATGGTACATATCTTACTTCGAGAACTTGACCATGGATTGGATACTGATAGATGAGGAAATTAATCGCGCGAAACTAAAATCGACGTTATCTGTCTGGTTGTGATTGACCTGACTGTTGTCTGGTTCAAGCCTGTGGGGGGGCAAATTGAAGTCGCTAGTCAGATGCATATATTCCTAAAAATTCACCAGATTTTCCGACCGAAAGGCATTAAGTGGAGATACGCCGAATAATCTAATCTATCAGTTTTAATACGGCTCCCATTCACGAAATGGAGGTTATATGCTGATTCCGTTCATGATTGTGTACCATCCAGGGGAATCGCAAGGGTCTTTCCGAGGATTTTAGGGCTAACTCCTGTTCAACAGTACGTATATACCGAAGGAATATGAGTTCTTGCTCCGAACATGCAAGATTCTATTTCCGGATTTCTGACTGTCTGGAGTGCAAATTAAATCAAATATCTGATTATTCGAGTCTGATTAAATTCGACCTTGCAGTTGTGAGACGTGGACTTCTTGCAGATGTCACGACGTCGCATACCACTCTGCATGTGATGAGGTTTATCGAGTCCTCCACTTGCGACATGGGATGTGAGAGAGCATGCATAAATAAATACGGTCGAATTTTCTTAAATTTTCCTGGACGATTTCTCTCTTGTGCTATATTTGCCAGACAGATTATCATTCTAAATCTGCTTTCCGTGCTTCGATCAAAAACGCTGGATCTTCAAAGGATGAAGACCCGTATCAGCCTAGAAGTCTCGACTACACTTATTCCACGCAGTAAATACAAACTAAAGACGCGGCTCAATACATAGCCTAGCCCTAGACAGCAAGCGCAATTCTCAGCTGAATGGAATCCTGTCAGCCCAGTTACCTAAGCAAGGCTAGTCGATAATACCGGTGTTAAAAGTCAACCTGAAACAACACTTGACATGGACAATTGATTAAGCTGACCAGAGCAGCCAACGACCTGTGTATGTAATTCTACCGGTAATATCTGGTCACTCTGAGTAAACTGATCTCTCAGCAATTGAGTGAAGTAAAATAAAAGAAAAAGTTAAAAGGTAGACGCTGTAGAAAAAAAAAGCTTACCCCTGATCAAAACGGCTCTTCCGTACGGGCCGGCCCCATACTGTAGTCACCTTGGCTGAAACATCATCGCGAGTCTCAGACCTCCAGATGAATGCCACGACTGACGTGTGGCTAATCCATGACGATGGAGCGATGAGTCAATTGGCTCTAGCACCTTGTCTGGTCAGCTTCTGTCACCAACCAGGCCCCCGAAGAGGGAAAGGAAGAGAAAAAGACCCGCACCACGTAACGTAGCGCTAGGTACTCCGTATTCTGGCGGTTTTTTTCTTGGAGAACGTGGTCTGGATTCGTAGGACCTTTTTATTCTTCTTTAACTGACTTCTTTTTCTTCCAATTGCATATTCTCTCTTCGTTGCTGATCATTTTTACTTTTCATTCGTTTCATTGCATATCGAAACTTTTACCTTCATTTATTCTCTTTCCCTATATCTCTTCTTCATCCTTTAAAACTTTCTATTCTTTCGACCTGACGCATCGTGACCCTCACCTCCACCGCTTCAGCCCTACATATATAAAATATATAGAACCGACCACTCAATCAAGACAACAATGGAAGGAGGAGGAGTAGCCTCTAGCGGCGAGGCCAGCGCTGCCGCAACTTCATCAGCAGCAGCCCATACAGCCGGCGAAGGCGCAGCACCAATTCACAGCAACCACCACCATACCGATGATCAGGCCCATAGTCAACAAGCATTCGTTTATCATCGGGAGCAGGACTCCCCGCAACCAAAATCACGGCCGATTTCGTTAAGTGACCTACAAGAAGCGCGCAAGCATTATCTCATGCCGACTCAACCTACCGCCTCGGATTTGGAACATTATTTTGTGAGTTCTTATCTCTACCTAGTACCTGATAAATGGCGCGGCTAATTGAATTGATAGACCGGTCCTCGTGATATGAGCAGACACACCAAATGGCCTACATTTCTCCGAATGGACGGTAGTATCCTGCCGAGATTGATTCTGCCATTGATTTTTATAGCCGGCTGGTCGACCGCAATTACATGCATTCATATAATAGTTCATCCTTTGACTGTGTCCAATATCTTGTTGACTGTCCTCGGTTTTGTGGTCGGTTTGGCGTTGTCGTTCCGAAGCACGACTGCATATGAACGGTACGTATCTGTCTTGCGTGGCATATCAGCGAGACTAATTGGTTTGATAGTTATGCCGATGGTCGCAAATACTGGGCTTCAATTATACAGACATCCCGTAACATGGCTCGTACAATTTGGGTACATGTAAAGGAACGACCAGGCGAAGAGGGAAAACAAGATGTTTTGGGAAAAGTGTATGTTCATCTCTTTTGTCTGGAGGGGCCATGTCACTAACAACACAGAACCGCGATGAACCTCCTCCTCGCCTTCTCAGTCGCCCTCAAACACAGCCTCCGTTTCGAACCAGCCATTGCCTACAAGGATCTCGTCGGGCTTGTAGGCCACTTGGACACATTCGCCAAGGAAGCCCACGACCCTGAATTCTTGAATCCACCTCGCAAATCATTCTGGAAATCAGCAGGAATGTATCTCGGAGTCACATTTGCAGAATCCAATCCACGCAAACTGATCAAGCGCGCTAAGAAGCCGTTGGGCCATTTGCCGCTTGAGATTTTGAATCATTTGTCTGCGTATATTGAGCATTGCGAAAAGGAGGAACTTCTCAAGTCGGCGTTGCATCAAGGTCAATTGAGTATGTTTAGCTTCTCTCACTAACAGCCAATTCGATCTTGCTGACTTGTGTCTTAGTCAACTCCGTTGCTTCATTGAACGAAGCCTTGACTGGTTCTGAGCGAGTCCGTGACACACCTCTACCGGAAGCGTACAGCATTGCCATTTCGCAGATCTCATGGATTTACATCCTGGTCCTTCCCTTCCAGCTTGTCAGTCTGATGAACTGGATCGCCATTCCCGGGTCAATCGGTAAGACCTTTCCTGCGCCTTTTCTGCTATCATCCAATGCATAACATACTGACAATAATAGTCGCCGCATACATAATCCTAAGCTTTGTCGCCATTGGCCGCGAACTCGAAAACCCCTTTGGTGACGACGTCAACGATCTCCCCCTAGACTCATACTGCAAACAGATCGCCTCAGAAGTCGACATCATCACCGCCACCCCTGCCCCAAAAATGATGGATTTCATGAACAGTAGCGATAACTTCGTCTTCTACCCCTTGAGTCTGGATGGATTCGATAAATGGCAACAACGTAGCATGGACGAAATCCGTGCGGCGTTGAGGACGAAAGTTATTGCGCAGAAGCAGGTTATTGACGATGAAGGGGAGATTACGACGTTGGCGCCGAGTATGAAGGAGTAGATCTCTGTTCCCCGGGAAAGCTTTGGACTGGTTTAAAAGTGTTAAGCATTGTTCTGCATTGTGTCGATTCGAGATTTCTGTTTATAAGCGTGCAAATGTCGGGATTTCAGTAGAGGTGTTGGAGTCTGGTGTGTTTTGTCACCTTGAAAAAAGTAAAAAAAGGGACATAAATTGGACATACATAATAAATATATGCATTTTCATCAGCCAACGCCATCCATGCTTAAAGTAATAATATCAAGGATCAAAAACCTCTTTCCCAGACCCATGCACAATAGCATTCAAATAATTCCCCTTTGCGCATACCCTCCACGCAACACCTCCATCCCCGTCCTCTGAGACATCACCCGCAGCCGCCGCAGCAGCAGCAGCAGAAGAAGATAAAGACCCAACCCACGAACTCAACGCCGCAAGTACAGCCGCGCCATCATCCTTGGGGACTCGAATCCATACATTCGGAAACTCGATTATCGGTCTCTTTGCTGATTGTTGTTGCTGTACTGTCGAAGAAGATGACGGATTCTCAATCTTGAGTATATCAATCCCAATACTCGTACCCATCAAACCTAGAAATTGCGATAGGGCAGAGCTCAGATGTGCGCGTGCCGTGAGTGGGTCGATGGTAAAGTTTTTTATGGGATGGTTTGAATGTGGGATTCTGCTTGATGTTAGAAATTTCTTCTTTTCAAAAAGTAATGGATGGTTTGGCGTTACAATTGGAGTTTGAAGTATGTCCATTGCGGATTTCGGGATGTGATGCGTCGTTGGGTAGATTTATTGTTGGTGGTGGTTGTATGTTCAGCGGTCATGATTACATCTTCTGTTTGACTGGCCATGATTCCTGTCCCTTCACGAACGTTGCTGTATCGAGCTAAGAATTTTTCTCGTAGATCAATTCTGACGAGGAAAATAGATGCTAAAATTGTACGCAGGGGACGTATGGCAAAAAAAGGGTTGACAGAGTGGGATTCCTGGGCGGTCGATTACGGCGGGAAATGATGTCTGCTCTATTGCAGCCGAGCAACGAATACCACAAATCATCTTCAGGATCGGCTACTTGACTTCAAGAATTACGATTTAATTACATTCATTGATTACTATCGACTAACTACTGCTCACTATTTATCGATGTCTTGAGTGGCGTCGAAAGAAGTCAGGAAATTACATACATCCGAGGAGAAGAAAGAAGAGAGATACACAAAATGGTTGACCCTTAGAGCCATAACAATATCTTTCTCCAAATCTGGAATCAAGTCGAAGAAGAAAAGGAAAAGAAAGAAAAAAAAAATTCAGGGAAAGGAAATCAGTTGGGATATGCTCTTTCGCATTCCATGGGACAATTGCTAGATAGCAGGTCCTAAGTTCGTGCGATTAGAGCCATCAAACCGACTGAGTTTGATATGCGCTGGCCTCTGTCCCAGACTTGTTGCTATCTTGCAAGACAGTTGAAGTGTGACTCGAATAGTGGTACTCGTCCAAGTCAGTCTTGTAAAGCTCAGGGCAAACCAAATACTTGCGGCGAAGGATGTATCGCTTGATCCACCATGGGAGAACCGTGAACAATTGATACGACGCGTGACGGCGAGTGGTCACGGCAAAGACATAGTCTAGTTCTTCAAGAGAACGTTGCTTGGTCTCCGGAACAAAAAGGAAGATCAACACAAGAGCGACAAGGTTCAGGCCCGCATAGAATCCAATTGCACCGAGTGGCTGCAATGCTCGAAGCATGTAGGGAAATGTAACTCCCAACCAGAAACCCCAGAAGTTGTTGGAGGCGACAGCCCAGGACATGCCAATTTCACGATGAGACAGTGGGAACACCTCTGCGGAATAACAGAAAGGCACAGGCCCTCCGCCTGGAGAATAAAACATTGCGAAAACGTAAACGAAAAGGGCAATCATTGCGATGTGGGCTTTGCTTTCAGTTGGGATCCAGAAGCAGAACCCAGCGGCAAGCAGTGTCCAACACATGTTGGGGAAGGTGAAAAGCAGGAGAGCTCGTCGACCAAATGTATCGATTGTCCAGACAGCAGGCCAGGCGAATATGAAGTTGATGGATCCATAGCCAAAAGAAGCAAGCAAAGCACCGAGATTGCTTGCTCCTGCCTGGGCGAAGATGCTTGTGGAGTAGAAAGCAATAATGTTGACTGAGTTGACAGTTATTTTTGCGTTAAGCATGAAATCTGCAGGGGTTTAAACTTACTTCCACACATCTGTTGGGCGACCATGACAACACCAGATGCCTGGGCGGCACGACGATTACGTGGAATAGTCCACAACTCGATAAAACGAGTGAACATGCTGGCATTTTTGGAGAATCCACCTGCTTCCAACATAAGTCCTTCTTGGACCAGCTGAGCATGGATGAAGTACAAGTCGCGTGCGGCCTGGAGGGGAGTATTTCGTAGACTAAGCAGAGATTTGTAGGCCTTGTCATGTCGCTTCTTGGTCATGAGCCAACGAGGAGATTCAGGGCAGAACCAGACTCCCAACATAAGTGGAACAGCGGGGATGAAGGCAGAGCCTAATTGCAGTCGCCAGGCGATGTCTCCTGTGTTGACAAGAGCCAGATTGGCGCCAACGCCACAGAAGATACCGAATGCAGTCCACAACTGCCAGGACATAATGAGCCCTCCACGAATGCTGGTAGGAGCGTTCTCAGCGGAGAACACAGGGACTGTGACTTCCTTAAGACCCATGCCAGTACCAAGAAGACAACGACAAATGACAAGTTGAGGCCATGTTTTAACGAGAGCAGAGCCGATAGGTGAGACAACACTGAAGATAGCGCCGAGAAAGATGACGCCGCGACGACCAAGCCAATGATTCAACGGGTCAGCGATCCAGGCAATCCTGTTCAACAGCATTCGTCAGGAAAACAATACAAACGAAGGGAAAAGAAAGGTGCAAAACATACAAGATAGCGATAATCAAGTAAGGGGTAGAGTTGATCACTCCGACGAGCCACAGATTACGGTCACAGGTGCCATCCAGGTCACAAGGTCCAGGGGACTTCTCAGAAATTCCGAGGCTCTCCTGGAAAGTCAAGTTTGCACCGTTGGAGCCTAAGTTCTATCAGCATATCAATCAACGGTTATGGAAGATGACAGGAGACTCACCTTCCTGATCCCAACCTTGGATAGCAGCAGCGATGGAGTTGAGAAGGATCGTGAAGTACAAGGTCTTTGGCTGCTTCCAACGATGGGTGACCTCCTGGCGCAAAGCCTGACGATCGGCTTCATCAAGCTCCTCAATGTTCTCAATTCCCCTGGGGTTCTGAGCGACCAGGGCACCCTTCTTGAGAAGTGGGAGGATGCCGTTGAGCTGATAGTGGTCGGCATACGCTTCAACATCTACCATGAGCTGGCTCTTTGGAATGCCCACAAGAGGATTCTTGATTCTGCATTCATTCATATGAGTATCAATCTGATGGAAAAAGAGGAGGCCAGGTTACTTACTCTCCGGTGGTATTCTCAGTCAGACCATTAAGACGCTGCTGAGACAACCGGCTGTCTGCATAAGCAGAGCTATGCCCAGCTGGTGCTGGTTGACTATTAATTGGGTTATTTTTGTTAGTGACTGCATTGATTGTCATCGTGTATGATCAGGACAAACTTACAATCCTGCACCCTCAGCCATTGTGACCAAAGGGGGACAGGTTCAGTGGATTTTTGTCGTGAAGACGACTGAATGACAGTCAAAGGGATACAATAGGGTCGTGAAGACCCAAAGGATAAGCTGTGAAGGGTTGATGGTGAAAATGTAGGGGGAAAAAAAAGAAAATCATGGATACAGAGAAGAGAGGAGGAGGGAAAAGAGGACAAGGGGGAAGGCTCGCTTTAAATACGAAGGGGGGGGAAAAGACTCTGGAGAAGCTGGGGAAGGCGTGTGAAATAACAAGCAAACAAATTGGGAAGGCACCTGCCTGTTTGGGAGGTTCTTACATCCGGTGAAGAGAGACAAAGGGCACATGCTGGTCTTGTGACCTCGATCTTTTTACGCCCTGCCTGCGCCCAGTTCACTTTATAGCTGGGCGTCAATTCTCTAACAACTATCGATATAAATGGCACACTGTTGCTCTGAAAGAAATCTGAGCTAAGAGGTGTTGTTGGCTATATACCGAATCAGTCCAAACTTTGCATCCCAGCGTCCACTGATGAGCCTTCCTCTCTTCTTTTTTATCCTCCTAAATTGGACTGCAACCGGTCCGTATCCAAGCAACACCATAGGAGGACTTCCATCAGGCCCCCACTAGACAGAGTACCATGCGGATACTGGCATGATGGTTCTCTTTTCTCTCCGTGTCGTCGTATGTCTATACATCTTAGCTGCAATAAGCGTGAAGACAGCCTTGACGGACACCCATGAAAACCGTCGCCCCCACTGAGACTCAAGCTTCTCTCCTTGATAAGAACCTGTTTGCCCTGATTAGGGTAACAGTAAAGAATGGCTGGACTAATAAGCTATAAGATAACATCCCAGTGCTATGATCTACTGTCGCCAATAGAATTGGCCTAAACCCTCTGTGGACTCCCACAGTTTCGAAGGAAGAGAGAGAGAGAAACAACAGAATGGTCCGTGAATGACACCGGGTAAGTATTGTTGTCCAACATAGAGTACTAATACCACCGAAGGCTATATCCCATCGTTGGTCACCAATCGAGAGACAGGAGTGTTTGCTGCGAGCAAATCGAGTTTGGCATATACGGTAACAGTTTCAACTTCGATATCCGATGATAATCTACTCAATAGCGTTGTCCGCCTCGGTGCTTCTCTGCTCGATACAATCCTTGACCGTCCCGTGACTATGTACGACGTTGTAGTTCGCTCGTGACAAAGGGATTAGGGTAGAGCAACATGCCAAGCATGCGTTGAAGCCTGACAGGTTGGGCAATCCTTGCAAAGGTCTAGTAAAAACGCGGTTACAACGTTCGTACGGAGTATAAGGAGATAGTATACGGAGATCTCGTACGACTACGGCATCGCTTAATAACACGAAGTATCCCATCTATGGATATTGCAATGGCTTCCATACAGGGAAGACCATGTATATGAAGCAGAAACTGACTCCGTGAAGACAAGAGTTAATGACCTTGTTGTAGCAAAGAGTCAACCTGATATTCGTAGAATCGGGAAGCGGCCGAGAAACTGTCCTAAACCAAGCTGTTTCTCCTGAACTTTTTAGCATTCCGTGTCTGTCGTGACCCGCAAAGAGAGGCACTAGTCAGTTAGTCAATTGAGTTACTTGGGTATCATGAATGAAGAGATTCAAAAATATCGCAAAACACACGACGTTGAACCAGAGTGGGGCATCAACATTGTTTCTATGCTGATTCAGGAATAGCGCGATATGATTTCCCCGGACTAGGGTAATAGCCCTAATGCAAGTAGACCCTGGTGAGATAGATCCGCCTCAAACTCATGGTCGTAGGAGCAAGTTAGTCAAGAAAGAACTACTTCGAGTACCATCTAGCAATGTAAGCCACAGCCCATACAGTTTCCACAGATTTGGTAAATGAAATGAACATGGCAGCCATGAGCTACCCATACATCAGACTGGCAAATGAGAAAATTAGCCGTGTGCAACATGAACAGACAGCCATTTAGGTAATTGCCAGAGAGAAGATAATCGGAGACAAAAATATTGTAAACAATTACACAATAAAGCTAGAATATGTGATGTTGCACAACTCTTGGCTAAACTGCGTACTGTGTACAACAGGAGTCAGGACAAATATATTTCGTGTGAAAAGGGAAAGAAAGCACTGGTTAGTTCTTTGTCCTATATGAGGTTTAAAGATATTTTGAGCCTTACTGGGATGGATGTCGATGTTTGGGTGTATTTAAGAAGGCTACTTAATCCATGTCAATATGCAGAGCTACAAACTCGAGAAGCTTGTTCGGACTGGCAATCAGGGAAGCATCCGTCTATTAAGATGAAGTAGTCTAGTACAAAATAATGCTATCCAAAGATGAGAATCCAGCCGCAACTCCTCCCTCATTACTCTCCTTACCCTTCGTTCGCATCAGCCATCCTCCTTCTTGGTTATGCAAAATTTCACCATTCGATTTCCATAAAATAGTACCAAATATGCCTAGCTCGCCAACGACATTGCCGCCGAGTACTTCTCCATCGCTACGGAGTACCACATTAGTGGCTTCCGACGGCGGTTGAATTAGTTCCATCAATACATAGCCTTTCCAGTCACTTTCTGGTATTGATTTGAGAAAGCCTGGTATGGCCTCTTTGTAAACATTATTACCGCCGCCTTCTCTTTGTGGCTTCAGGACGTGTCGTGACGCTGTTTTTGGGTTGAGGGCAAGTTCTCTACCCCGCCCGTTGGGCGATAGATCGTATTGCGGAGCGAATGTCTTGCGAAGTTTCTCCTGAGTCCCTTCTACATCCGTTGCTGCTATGAACCTTGCAAGATTCTCTGGCTTGTTCGGGTCAGCGAGGACTTGCTGGACTTTTTTGCAGCCAGACAGCTGATTGAGGATAGTAGGACACTTGATTGCGGCAGAACGTTCCAGCTGAAGTCGAGCACTCCAGTCCCGGTCGGTTATGTAGTCGGTGGGTGCGTAGAAACTTCTTAAGTAGATAGTCGTCACTTCAAACAGACTATCTGGCGCATGAGGTGGCGTATATAGTATGGGTCTTGATGGGTTACCATCTGGTATTGATGTCCGGTCTAAGATCTCACCCGTCACCAGTCGAAACACGGGAATTTTATGGAACTGTGTCAGTCGAGTAGAGAGTGCTAGTTGGTCGAATACATTGCGTTCACCATCTTGGACAACGAATAGTATGGCAAGAGGTAAAGATGGTGATGACTTTGATAGTCCATATGCTTTGTGTGCAGCGGCTAGCCCTGCACTGAGTGTTTCGACAGCCGTGTTCTCCGGTGGAACTCTTCCATCAAATAACGGATGTGACGGATAGCTTAACGAGTGACCGGGTGGTGATTGCAACAGCTCTGTATGTAGGGCCGCTACACGAGAAGACAAGCCGCCGAATGAAGACGAAATTGTATTGAATTCTACTTGCTTCAATGATGCAGTCTCGGAGTCCAGGGTATGCACCATGTAGTCGGACCGGAAAAGTCCCAGGGACAAGTCTTGCACATATCCTTCCTGTGAAACAGCCTGATGAACCTTCCAGAGTCCGGCAACAAAGTCGTCGACGTCGATCAGCCTACGATGCGGTCAACTACTGCTTTAAAATATCGTCGAAGCCTAATTTCATCTCTACTCTGGACTTGAATTCGGGAATCTCACTCTTCAATGACCTCCCCTAGCCACTTCTCGTCACTTGTTATCCGCGCATATAATTCATTATACACTTTCTGTACTGCTCTTGCCTCTTCAAAGCACGCCTTTGGGAACGGACTAGGAAATAACGTAACCGGCGCATTGGTTGCCAGCACTCCTTTTGAGACAGTCTCTTGGGAGATAAAAGTTGGTGGAGGTCTAACGGTCAGGCCATGTTGGACCGTCCAGTCTTTGATCGTTGAAACGAGAAACTGCTCTTGTGCAGCACTCAACTTCGGAGGGTATGTGGTGTAAATTGACTCCGTCATTGCTAGAAGGCCTTGCTATGCCCGGAAGACCGCAATTGGCCTCTCTTCAAAACGAAGCGAGAGTTGACTGAGCCAAAAACTCTTGATAAGACTGAGTATTTGTAAGAAGGACGTCGGCAATCGCCATTTCTAAGCTGCGGGGCGTGATCACTACCCACCTTCCTCATTCGGCCAATCCTGTACCCACTATTCACCGCCCGCTTTCTGCCAGACAAAATTCATCTTGCCGCCCAGCGACGCGATTACCTTCACTAAAATCGATCGGGGTAACACGACGTGATTTATATCTGAGACTTCATCTGACACTGATATTTCATCTGAGCACGATTTCATCTTCAACTGCTGCACTTTTTCTCGAATAGAGAGTCAAAATTAGTATACCTTAGGTCTCCTCATAATTTACCCATGTCAAACACCTCGTCAAGTTCAGATTTTGATCATGGATCAAGATCAGGAAGATCCGATCGACTGGTCAGTCGATCAAGTCGTTCAATATTTATGTCACAATAATTCGACTCCTTGGTCTGTGTCGAAGCACCCAAGCCCTCTTCCAGACCGGCAGTCGCTGGAAACTGCCATTCGTGAACATGGAATCACCGGCGAGGTCTTGCTTGATGGACGCCTCGAAAACTTTCTGAGAAACAGCTTAAAACTGAAAGAGGGACCTTTCTATACGGTCAATAAAGCAATTCAGTATGCTCAGCGTCAGTCTCGGAAATATCAAGCCCAGCAAAACCAAGAACGCTCGCAGTTCGCCTCTGCAATGTTTCCTATGATGGTAAATAATGATAGAGCTTGGACACATCCTTTCAATCCTCCCTGGTTTTTCAATACCGCCACCGCCTCTATTCCCCAACTTACGGGATTGAACAATGCTCCTAAACTTTCGAATAACGGAGACAGGTTACCGGATCAACAACTCCTGTCTAGTCTACAGGCTACGCAGCCTCCATCGTCGCCTCAAGTAGCTGAACTTGACGATGTTGAACTACCAGATGTTCCCGTCGAAGCAAGTCGCAGACGGTCTAACTCTGTTCTTCAGATCGATACTCCTGTTTCCCTTCGTTTACGCCCGAATGAAGCTGCGCATACTGATGAACGGGGTCAAAAGCGGAGGAGACTTGATCTCACAGCCATTGAGTCGCCAACGCCACTACCCAGAGAACGGTCAGAAAGGTCTACAGAAGAACATCCACCAAGGTACTGGTACATAGGTCCCGGCAAAATTGATGCTGCGAGTGTGTTTTACCCAACTCCTTCCGATTCGAACGAAGATAACTGGTTCATCTTTTCGTCTAAACACTCCGCTGGTCAAAGACTGTTCGTCAAAAGGAAAATGCATCGTTTTTTTCGCAAAGAAGTCATCGAATTACCCTCACAGAACGGGGCTTGTCGTTATGCAATGTTGCCCTATGATGAAGACGACGTAAATAGAGGTAAGCCTCGATATTACACATTGTATACTTCGCATAAAGGTAGAGTGGAAGTCAACGTGAAGTCGACAGCCGATACTACTGAAGATCTTCCATTTATCTTGGATCAGGCCTCGCGTGCGAAGGAGGAGAACCCTTATGACTACCTTCTCAAAAAATACCCACCTAAAGACGACTCAGATTCATATCCTATTTATGGCGAATCTGGCTCAGAAGGTGATTACGACTCAGATACTTGGCGCGAGATGGATGACGAGAGAGAAGAGGCCGCGCTAAAACCGTCTAAATATCTATCAAGCAATGAGGTGGATGCTATAATCGATCAACGAATAGCTCACTATGAGGGAGAATGGCGGACTAAGCAGCTTCCAAAACTGGAACTTGGGGCGCACAAAATATGGTTTGATGCTTTTAAGAAGAAGTGTCGAAATCTAAAGATCAAAATTGCGCTGGATGACATTGAACGCCTCAAATTACGGTTGGGAAAGATCAGGGAAGCACTACATGAGGATGAATGGTTGCAGCCGTCTCAACTGATAGCTCAATGCGAAGTCATGGAGCCAACGATCTTCGAAATTGAAAGTCAGAAGCGTCGCGTTGCCATATTGGAATTACCCCAATGTCCCCCTAAGCCTCACTCAGTACCGCGTCCAGCTGCGAAGCCCAAAGGAAAGGCGAATCATCCACTCTCCGACGAAGAATCGCTTGGGTTTGACTCTGATAGTTCTCTGAGAAACTTCATTGAGGATGACATGGACGTCGGCGTGCGAAGTGGCTCCGGCAGTATCTTGCCTAGAACCGACTTCGATAGCAAAATTCGAGATACTCTCGATGTTACTGGCACTCACACAGAGTCTGGTACTCCAATCAAAACTCGCAGCTCTCCTGCTCAGGATCTGATACATCAGGAAGAAGTTCTTCATGATGGTGGCATTGAAGTTAACCCTGGTTCTGAAGCCGTTCCGCAGCCTCGTTGCGGCTTCTACTATTCGTCTGATAGTGCGTCAGAAAGTGACTATGAGCCGCCGGATGCAGTCTCGGGGGTTGGCCGCCGAAAAACCGAGATCATTGATTTGACCGGCAGCCCACCCAGGTCGAATGGTTCTTCTACTCCTATTACACGTTTCGCAAATACCAGAAATCAACAGAATCACATAAGTGACGACATTCTGGTGGTTATTCCTTCGCAGAAGCCAAGACTTTCGTCAAAACCAAGATCTGCGCAGAGATCCAAGACAAGCTCTGCTAAACCAGACGGCTCCAGAGACACAAAAAGAGGAGCTTCCTCCCAGGCAGATCGTGAGGACCCTAGACAAATTTTGGAGAGAATGGTCGAAAAACTTTCTGAAAGTGATCGAACGGAAATGCTTAATCATTTTCTGAATCTCTCTGACAGAAAGATCAACCATCTCCTCAAGATTGGGCTACGAGTCATACTTAAGGAAAAGCCTAGTATCAAAGGTGTCAGTCCTGAGGAGAGCCATTTGGGTATTCGAGCTACGGTTTTTTATATTGCGTGGGTCAATCGTCGAATTGTGGACAGAGCAGGCATCCGCATAGGATACATCCAAAGAGCCATTGATGCCATCGAGCGTTCGAAAGATGCACCTGGAGATGATCTTCTGAACTATCTCTCACACTTCCGTCATCTACTTAAGAAGTCTGCTGCGGATTCAACTCCTAGCATAGAAGATTCCGACGACGATGGCCCTATCACTTTTCTTGATACTCCTCGTAATAAGAGAAGGAGACGCCTGAAAGAAGATCAAGCAGTGAAAAGCGGGCAGGTTGCAGCCAGGCAACGTGTTGAAAATCAAGAACGGCAACGGAAAATTCTTGAAGAAAGATTCGAACGCATTGGAGTCAGTAATAGCGATCCGGAACACCAAGCTGTCAGCTTTGAACAACCAACAATCTTCCTTCATCCTCAAATCGGTGGACGTGTTAAGCCGCATCAGCTTGCTGGTATTCAATTCATGTGGCGTGAGTTGATACAGAATGAAAAACGGGATGGCTGCCTTCTCGCACATACCATGGGTCTGGGAAAGACGATGCAAGTGTAAGTGGTTTTATAATACATTATTATCAAGGTTGCTTCGTATACTAACTCTTTATAACAGAATCTCACTCTTAGTCACAATTGCCGCTGCCGCAAATTCTCCTGATCCTGCTATTCGAAAGCAAGTGCCAGAATTCTTTCACCGTTCGCAGACGCTAGTATTATGCCCTCCGTCATTGATCGATAACTGGTACGAAGAGTTTAATATGTGGGCACCTCGTGGTGATCATAAGTTGGGCCAAATCAGAAAAGTTGCTCAGTCAGATCCTTTGGAGCAAAGAATGTCTACCATTGAGGAGTGGGATACAGAAGGAGGCGTTTTGATTCTTAGCTACCATCTTTTCCGCAACTGGGTGGCACCTGAATTGAAGAAGAGCACAAATACAAATACGGAAATGCAGTTTCCTACCAGGCTCAAAGATCAGCTTTTGAAAGGACCAAGAATCATTGTTGCAGATGAGGCGCACCAGATGAAAAACAAATCCTCACAGCTTGCTCGAGCAGCAGCAATGCTAGAGTCTAGGAGCCGCATTGCGCTTACAGGGTCTCCACTCGCCAACAACCTCATGGACTATTATGCTATGGTTAACTGGATCTCTCCCAAATATCTGGACGAACTCGCCGTTTTTCGGGCGAAGTACCTTGAACCAATTGAGCAAGGACTGTTCTCTGATAGTACGTATCAGGAGCAGCGGAGGTCCCTCAAAAAGCTACAAGTTTTGAAGCAGATCTTGACCCCAAAGATTCACCGAGCGGACATCTCTGTGTTGGAAGGTAGCTTACCAAGCAAGACCGAGTTTGTCATCACTGTGCCAATGACCGAGGTCCAAAAAAGAACATACAACCATTATGTGACTTCTTTAATGGAAGGGAAAAATGCGATAGCGGTTTCATCTGCTACATTCTTGACATGGATGGCTGTTTTAGGACTGTGCTGCAATCATCCGGCTTGCTTCTATGATAAAGTGGCGAAACGGGCCGAGGAACACGCTCCAAAACCCGCAAATGAAGAGCCCATCGACCCTGAGACGTTCCCAGCCGAGGTGCCGTTAAGCTCACTTGGCTTCAATGAAGCTATGTGGGCTTCTCAAAAACAACTTCTTTCCGACGTTCCTGATCTGGACGATCCCAAACATTCTCACCGAGCTGACATATTCAAAAAAATTGTCGAAGAGTCTGTGCGTCTTGAAGAAAAGATACTCTGCTTCTCGCAAAGTATCCCGACGTTAGATTATCTTGAAAGACTTTTGCGCTCATCTGGAGTGCGTTTCTATCGCCTCGATGGTAGCACCGCTGTTAAGAACCGCCAGAAGGACGTCAAAAGCTTCAATCAAGGTGAAATAAGTGTCTATCTTATATCGACACGAGCGGGTGGACTCGGATTGAATATTACTGGTGCGAATCGAGTGATTATATTTGACTTCAGCTTTAACCCTACCTGGGAAGAGCAAGCAGTCGGGCGAGCGTATCGCCTTGGTCAGGAAAAGCCTGTCTACGTCTATCGTTTTCTTGCAGGCGGAACTTACGAAGAAGTTGTACACAACAAATCCATTTTCAAGACTCAGTTGGCAATGCGTGTGGTTGATAAGAAAAACGTCGAGCGGTCGGCTACAAAGTCACTCGGTGAATATCTGTTTCCTGTGAAGGACGTGAAACAGGAAGATATTTCGGAGTATATCGGACGAGACAAAGTCTTGGATAAGATACTTTTGAATAATGACTCGGCTTCACCGAGTATTCTCAACATTGAGCTCACGGAGACATTCCGCCGCGAAAATAATGAAATGCTCACCGAGGATGAGAAGAAGGAGATGGAACAGGAACTTGAGCTGGAATTACTTAGAATGTCAGATCCGGCTGCCTACGAAAGGAAAATGATGGAGGCGGCTCGCCGGCCGGAGCCGACATTGGTATATCCCACCACAAACCTTCCTACATATTACATGTCTAGTGGTCCTCCCCTTTCTCAGCCAGCTCCACCGGCTCCTCCTGCTTATCCAGCTCATGCTCAGGCTCAGGTTCAGAGACCTATTGCACCGCCTCACGTTGAAAGAAGTTTTTTCAAGCCCCCACCATGGGCTGGCCCCGCAGCACCGGTTCCCAAATCTATGCTCAGCTCGGGGCCTCCACCAACTCATTTGCCTCCTCGTCCAGACTTCATTTCTGCACCGCCGGTTACCAGGGATACATCCGAAAGTGCTGCTCAGGCAATCTTGAAGTCGTTCTCTTCACAATCGGGCGTCAACAATACCCAGTACAACAATGTTCGGCCTTCACCTCCTTCAACAACTTCCTCTCCAATAAGTGATCAACCGTCCGGTTTACCAGATCGTGTCACTGTGGAATCATTAGCTGCTCGTCTGGGTCCGGATTGAACGGATGGTGTTTTCCCATCAGATATCTCTTCGACTCAGCAATCCTTCTTTGTTCTCTGCATCTGAGATCTATCTATTCAGCATAGATTCGAAAACCATAAATCTTACGACTTTACGAATATCTTTTTCTCTGGTTTATCTGATACCCATGGGGTTGAATATTGCGTCATTTCAGTGTATTGGGAGTGGGTTTTCATGGCATTGTATCGTTTCATTTCGTTTACCCTTCTGCTGTATTTTATTCTGGTTCTCCCTCTCCCCATCTCGTTGCTATTGCAGCGGTTTATGATCCGTCTTTTCCTTTTGATTTAAGTCCATACCTTGTTCTTCTTGTAAAACATCGGTTTCAGGGGTTATAGGGACTAGACTGTGCTCTGAAATTTGGATACTGCATCGATGCTCTATATAGACGGTGAACCTGATCATCTCAACTTCATAGCGAGAAATTCATTAGAATGAGGAGAGATAAACTGCTATGACATTCCACCAGATAACTTTGCTCGGGCATTCCCGAACCTCCAAGGTTGTAGTCTCCCGATTGTCTGCTTGAACATCATGTACCACTAGATCTTACCTCAAGACGCATAGTCTGATGTTTATTCTTTGTTGTTTCCCTGGTAAATCCCTGTTCATGAGTAGGCTATCCCTTGTCTTGATATCCTAATTTGAACACCGCTCTTGTTTTTGTTTATGGCTATCCCTCTTCTTGTGGTAATCTCAGTGGACCACTAAGTGCATATATGTTCTGACTATTCCTGGGCAATCTGTGAGACTTTGTTTCCAAACATTAATAGTCGGGGGTATCATTGCAGATGAGGGACTTTTTCGAAGTCGATAGCGCCAGCACTGCAAGAATCCGCCTAACCAAGCACTGACTAGCTGGGCAGGAGGGCATATATACCTCTGCTCTGCTCTTAACTCTCTTCTCCTGTCAACAATGTTCCCACATAGCTGGGGCTTCCTGTACCTCTTCAGCCCGGACGTTTCACAGTTCACATCTGTGATAAAGATTCAACCAATCCAACAGCATTGTTCTATTTATTCTTGACCTTCTGAATATCAAAGAGGACTGTAAGAATAGCAGATACTGTAACAATGGCTGATCTCAAGACATCACCTGCAGCTTTTAAGAAGTGAGTTGAAATGAGCACCCCAAAGAACTTGAGAATGAAGACTGAAACAATGACAGAGCCTTGTAGAGCCAGAAGGTTTGTGTACTGGTTGGTACAGAACAAAGACCTTCTATACGCCCTGAGACCTACTGATCAAATGTTTCCCGACATTCAAATCTATGTACGAAGCCGCCAATCCTGAACACCCCGAGATCAGACTCAAAAGTGTCAGCCCGGATACTTTCACGATCTTCTTCGTATGGCTGCATTCCTAGTCTGCGGAAGGACTTTGAGAGGAAGACATCATGAGAACCCTAAAACTTGTGGACTTTGCGGACAGTTACAAAATACATATCCTGTCTATGCAAACCCGCGACGCAATTCACGTAACCTGGCCAGAACTAGCCTCCAGCTTGTTTGTTCGCTCTCCGCCATGTCTGCCATGGTCTTTTTGTTGGCAGCTGTGCAAGGATGATTACGAAGATGGTCTCGAGGATAAATGGGAGTCCTTTTTCGACGTATTTCCACAACAACCCGGGGTTCCTTATGCCGCGTGACAGCGCCACAGCAAAAGTGCGCGTTCGCGAGTCCTTCAGAGACCGTTGCGAACAGGCGAAAGAAATAGCCGAAGCATATAAAGAGGCTGCTGCGCAACATAAAGGACTCCGGAGGAAGTGAATTCTGGAGAACTTTATCACAGGACGGTGGAGCAAGCTTGGGGTTTTCCGTCGTGCAAACGCAACTATAAACATTAATAAGAGAAGATCTCAGGGTAGGTGTGGAAAACATGATGGATGATATTTTTAGTCAATCATGAGGAACAGTCAGGAGGATAGTCAAAGTATTTTCTATTATCTTGTCCAGTCTTCAGCTAGAGTCAGTTTCTCATAAATTTATCAAGAGTGTACGGAGTACCTTATTGAACCTCTGTTCGTTTGTAGACTATTTGTAGCGAGGATAGGAGGGCAGGTCGACGGAAGAGGTCGACTTATATACCAGCACGTACAAGATGTATACAGTCATCATTGAGCTTGCTCTCGGAGTATGCCTCCAGTCGTTGGGTTGAAGCTGGAATTGAAGTTGATAAAGCTGCCGTCCAAGCCGATAGCTTCAACCAATCACGATGAGCTCAGCTGTCTTGACCCACACTCCAAATCATAAATCACCTGCCATCCTTCTGGTGAAGATCTCATGAACAACACCTCGACACTACTATCTTAACACATTTCCTGGCCTGCTTCTTTACGCGATATAGCTCTCAAAATGAAACGAAGAATTACATATATTACCGCCGCAGATGCGGAGTTCGACCCTTCAAAGCAAGCAATTCTGAGCAAGGACACCTTATCGATCCGAGGTCTAGACGCAGCGAAAGAAGAGCGCTTCACTTTTAACTCAGCAGAGCTTCCAACCAAAGTAGGCACTTACCATCTGTGGCCAATGCCTGTTTCGCAGGTTATACAAAACTGACACTTTAATTGGAAAGTAGCTCTTAGATAATCTGCATCATACACGCGAACTTCATATACGATGGAGTACCGAGCGAAACTACGACTCCGTGGCGCCGTTTTTGGCTCGCATATCTCCGGGTTTACAGGTTTATCATATATCGTCAAATGAGAGCGAGTTAAGAGAGGATACGTACGTGCCGAGGAGTTGATTTCTTCCATAACCCTACGCTTACCTCTGCTTCTGACGACAGAGACCGAATATGTCCACTTGTTCAGAACCTATTTGGAGATGATATCAAATGTATATCGCAAAAGAAATCCTTCTCAGAGGCCCCAGTGCTAGTAGAAAGGTTGTCATCGTTATCGGCTCAACACACTCAATTCCATCATAACCTACCCTCGATCGACCGCTTTGTCCAATTTATCCGACACAGTGTTTGCGATTTGACGGATGTCCAATGCGCCGATATTATATCGTCCCTTTCCTCGGCGGATTCCATTGCTATCGACTACGATGCTACAGCCGATACAATCACTCTTTCTGCATTCTGGTCTCAGCCGCTCTCTGATGTGGCCAGGTGGACGGAAGATATAAATGTAGTTGGATCGAGTGGGAAGGTCGAGGTCGGTCTACTTTCGAACGAGAAGTCTATCGACGCCGAGGACCTTACGCTTGGGGGATATCTGGCAGTAGTGGGCCAGGATAGCAAGCTAAGTACGTATATCACTGATTGTTGTGTGTTGCTGGGCTAATTAGGAGGTTGAAGAGCCAACATTATTCTCTTTTCCATCACGACATCATGTCCTTCCAGAGCATGCTACATATGTGTCGACATTTGAAACACCAACTGGATTACATCCCACCATGAAAATCTCGATATCCCCGTCAGCGCTTGTTCAGCCATCAGCTCCAGAAGACACCACTTGCGCTCTCCACACATATCTCACGCTTCCTTCGACCATATTTGCAGACAAATATCAACTGTCTACAAAAGATCACTTATTTTTGAATTCACATCATCTTAAAGGGCTGCGCGCTGTATCTGGTGAAACAGATCTAGAGGCGCCTGATTGGGTTCTACCGAGCTGGGGCTCCAATCTACTCATTGAGATTGCCACGCCAATAGATAATCAGTCCATAAATGATAGTGACAGCTGGGATGTCACTATTCCGTTGCATCTACGGTATTTGAAGCCTTCGGAAAGCGGGTATCGACCAACTTCCATCCCGTGGCCGATCGTCTTCTGGGCCTGCAGTGCTGAAGACACGGAGATGGGTATTAATCCATTTGACCGAGTTGATCTCGGCTACGACAAGTTGTTCCCTCCAAAAACGTATTTCTACCATCTCCATCCGGGGATTGACACTGCCGAAAGAGTGCTCATGCAGGAGATACAGGTCCCGGTGCTGCGGGCAGCTACTGAGGGCGGACGATTGTTTGGCGACGCGGGATATCAAGTAGAGCTCGGAACTGTGGCTGCTATTTTGATAGGGTTCACCTGGGTTTTATGGAAGTTAGTGTCGAGTCTCAGATCTGGGCCGCGGAATTCAATAGACGCGAAGAAAAGGAAATAAGTATTTCTTAAGAGTGGGACCCTATCCAAGAGCACCTATTTCTATTTTATTATGACGAGCGGTCAATCTGTAGTCCATAAGATGCGTTATCTCGAGTTACTAACAAAATGAGTCACTCCTAAATCGGCGACCCTGAAAGTGGGTCCGTTTCGTGCGATTTGTGTAATCCTGAGACTCTAATTGGCCAAACCCGCCTCAAGTGACGCCAGAGCGGTGAAGAAAGATTTGCTAGCGGCACGTTATCGCTCCCTCACAAAAGCTGTGAAAATCTTCTCTTTCTTTCTCCTCTTCTCTCTATCCGGAATACTCAATCCAATCCACTCACAACGCCTTGCTACATTGCTTCTGCCCTACAATTGACATTTGTCAATATCCATCTCCTTTTCTGAATATATTTATTGACTCCGCCAGTACTGGTGAGAACATAGCAACCGCGCTTATGCGTGTTTTCGTCTCCACTTTCACTTCTCAGGTATGCTGTGCTCGGTGGTTAATGGTGTCCAAAGAGACTACTTTCAGGATGCTAATTATATGTTTCTACGTAGGACTACATTTCGGGTACGCTATCTTCGATTCTTTCCGAACATAAGCGTGTTTTGAAACCCAATATGCAGTAGCTAACAGACTTAGATCACCTCTGGAAAGCTCGTATCAATTAATTTCAGTCGTCTACCCGTCTCACAATATCTATATCTACCATCATGTTCGCTCAACTCTTTCGTTCGACGACGCTCCGAGCCTCTCCGGTCTCCTCGGTGAAGGCAAGCCTACCTCAGATGCGGTCTTTGGCCACCGTAGACCGCCGTTTTGCTTCTACCAGACGCTTTGAGCCGGCCACCTTCACGATCCGGAATGGGCCTGTATTCCATGGCAAGTCCTTTGGAGCTAACACAAACATCTCTGGTGAAGCCGTTTTCACCACCTCTTTGGTCGGATACCCCGAGTCTCTGACTGATCCTTCTTACCGCGGCCAAATTTTGGTCTTCACACAGCCTTTGATTGGTAACTACGGAGTTCCTTCAGCCGAAAAAGATACAAACGGCTTGTTGAAGTACTTCGAGTCCCCCAACTTGCAAGCTGCAGGTGTTGTTGTTGCCGATGTTGCTGAGCAGTACAGTCATTGGACTGCCGTTGAGAGCTTAGGAGAATGGTGCGCCCGAGAGGGTGTCCCCGCCATCTCGGGAGTTGATACCCGTGCTATTGTGACATTCTTGCGTGAGCAAGGTTCTTCTCTTGCCCGTATTACCGTTGGCGAAGAGTACGATGCGGATGAAGATGAAGCCTTTATCGACCCTGAGCAGATCAACCTGGTCCGTCAGGTCAGCACCAAGGCTCCCTTCCACGTCAGCGCTGCCAACCCTGAATGTCACGTTGCGCTCATCGACTGTGGAGTCAAGGAGAACATTCTCCGCAGCCTCGTGGGCCGTGGTGCCAGTGTCACTGTTTTCCCATTCGACTATCCCATCCACAAAGTGGCTCACCACTTTGACGGTGTCTTCATCTCCAATGGACCCGGTGACCCAACCCACTGCCAAGATACTGTCTACCATCTGCGAAAGCTGATGGAGACTTCTCAAGTGCCCATCATGGGAATTTGTTTGGGCCATCAATTGCTCGCTCTCGCTGCCGGTGCCCGCACTATCAAGCTCAAGTACGGTAACCGTGCTCACAACATTCCTGCACTTGACCTTACCACTGGCCGCTGCCACATCACTAGTCAGAACCACGGTTATGCTGTGGATGCATCTACTTTGCCTAGTGACTGGAAACCTTACTTTGTCAACTTGAACGATTCTAGCAACGAGGGTGAGTACATTTCGAATTTTATTGTGAGCCTAAGTCCTAATCTCGCCACAGGTATGATCCACAAATCCCGCCCAATCTTCAGCACTCAGTTCCACCCTGAAGCCAAAGGTGGTCCATTGGACTCTTCATACCTCTTCGACATATACCTCGACAGTGTCGCCAAGTACAAGAAGAACCAGAGCGTCTTCCAGCCTACTCGTGAAAGCCGCCCCAGTCCCTTGCTGGTCGATCTTTTGCCTAAGGAACGTGTCGGTGTTGCGCCTACCACGGGTGCGTTGAACAACGCTCGCACTCCAACTGCGCCTTCTCCAGTCTCACAGCAGGCTCCTGCTGCGGCTGTCGCTGCTGCTTAAGCTTGAGGTTGGTGTTTCTTTCCATTTTGGATTGGTGTAGGGGTCTTTCTTCGTTATGATATTGATTTTAGGGTATAGGTTATATAAGGGCAAATTGCAAATATCATCATCATTCATTACTCACTACATAGATCTTATATAACTGTGAAACATTGTAATTACGAGTGAACTGTAGTATCGTAAGTATTATCCATCTGGATCAAGATATTATTTCTTAGGTAGCCCAAAATCATATTGATATATTGAAGCAATGTATTCACAGTTTTTACTTTTTTGATATTGAAGAGTAGAAATTTGAAAAGAAAGTCGAATTCGCTCACTCAAAACGCCACCGGAAATACCTGAACGCCTATGTGTATGCAAACATAGAAAAAGACAACCTCATAAGACAATCATATACCATCATAGCACAAAACAATATTAAGCGGGGGTGAATGACTTAATGGAGTGAAAGTCAAGGCAAAACATCCTTTAGTAATTCCTTTTGTTCCGCCGTCAATGTTGTCGGGAATTTAACATTAACTTTAACCACCATATCACCCCTCTCCGTCGGCTTCTTGGAGATTGGCATACCCAACCCGGGGAATCGTTCCTCGTACCCTGGTTGTGTGGGACCTGGTTTTGCGACGCGGATTGATTTTCCGTCGATGGTTTTCACGATGCGTTCCCAGCCTGTTAGGGCTTCTTTGAGGCTGAGGTCGACTGTTGTTATGAGGTGGTCGCCGCTGCGTTTGAAGGTTGGATGCTCTTTCTGTTGAATAGTTAGCATCTTGATACGAGATGGTTGGAAGAGGAAAAGGACATACCTCTGTGACGACAAGATGAACATCTTGACGACCGCCTTCTTCCTGGTCACCGACACCTTTATATTTCAGCTTTGATCCGGATCGGAGACCGGGCTTGATCTTTGCTTCGAGTGTGATATCCTGCACATTCCGTCGACCATTGGCGTCGAACGTCTTGCTCTTGGTGACGACCTTCTTCGTCGTACCATTAAACAATTCCTCCAGGGTTAGATTCAGCGGCTTTTCAACAACCTGCGGTTCAGGAGTTGGTTCACGGCGAGTACTGAACGATGCACCACCGGGTCCGCCTGCAGATGTCCTAGCTCCTCCTCGAGGAATACCACCACCTCCCAACCCGGCACCAAGGATATCAGCCAAGAAATCGTGATCATCAAGACCACCACCCATACCGCCGCCACCACCACTCTTTGCGAAATTCCTGAATATGTCTTCGGGGTTGCTGAAGTTGAATGATGCGCCGCCTCCGGGTCCCGTTGAGAATCGGAATGTGCGTGTACCACCACCGCCTCCGGGGCCGCCGCCCATGTTGGTGAAGTTGAAACCGCCGGGCATGCCGCCAGGTCCTGCTCCTCCTCCACCTGGGGATGGGGGTGGACCGCCCCGGAGTAGGTATTCTAGACCGAATTGATCATATATCTTGCGTTTCTCAGGGTCGGAGAGGACTTCATAGGCTTGAGAGCATTCTATAGAGCGTTAGCATATGGAAGAATACTTCCTACAAATCGATTGGAGTAAGGGAGGGAGCGACATACCTTTGAACTTCTCAACAGCCTTCGGATTATCTTTGTTCTTATCAGGATGATACTTCAATGCAGCCTTCCTGTAAGCCTTCTTGATCTCATCTTGAGTAGCGTCCGGCTTGACGCTTAGTGAATCGTATAGTTTTGTTTCTGCCACCATGTTGTTGTTGTTGTTGTTGCTTTTCCGGATTGTATTTCGATTGGAACTATAAGTAAGATTCGAGAAGTAGAAGATTTGGTATCGAATAAATATGAATGTCGAGAAAGCGTGGCGTGGAGATCGTCACCCCACTACTGTAAACACATGAGACAAGTCGAACACGGTAGAAGATTCCGCGGATGTGATTGGGGAATTGACCGTGGAAAATGGAGTTAGTTAATTGACTTTTTGAATGGGAAAAGTCGTACGATGGTAGTTTAGTTGAGGAGAGTAGAGAGGAGGAGGAGGAGGAGGAGGAGGAAAGAGGTTAATATCAGCGGTGGAGTGTCAATGACGTTTGAGGCCTTAAGGGTCACGTTGGGCTTCATGTGCCTCGAATGTTCGAGAACATTCGATGTAGTGTATCTACCATATCTGGGAAACGTCAGGTATTATCGAGGAATCTATATGAAAAGAGTGTCGTCTTTGCTTTTCTGGTGGTACTCGAGTCATTCTCCGTTTATATTCCATACATTGTTGCCGCTGATGCTGGTGGTGTTGTTCATCAGATCGGAGGAACAGCGGTGACGTCGTCTCCATCGTGAGGACGTATCACCATGGCACACCAACTTTTATCGTATGTTCCGAGAGTCAGTGTGCATGGTCGATACTCGTCTATATCAGTCCGAACTGTTTATGATATGCGTCATAGTCCTGTTTGATTCCGGGTTGGACAATGGTGCTATATCTGTCTGTGCCTTCTACTATGCACTGACTCGATCAATGCAGCTGTAAGGCTTTTCAAAGGATATCCGGGCTTTTATTAGATAACTCTATACTAATACCTAGGTACCTCCTTGGATTATGCATAGATCAAAGGAAAACACTCTTCTACCCACAGTTCCGGAGTTATAAAGCAAATAAATGTAACTTGTTTCTGATGCTCGGCAAGTGTCGAGCCCATTCCTGGTGCCCGAGTATCTGGTATACTCTTTTGAATGACTCGAGAATGCTAGATAGTTATCTGTAGGCTACTTGCATCATCCAAGATGAACTACTAATCATCGAAAGTAGAATGCAACCCTCCAGTTGGATGTTTTGGTTATCTCTCTGATCTGATCTCCATGAATGCGATGAGCGATCTCGGCGTTGCGGTAAACGGGTACTGTCGGCCGCGCTCGGCTATAGCAAGCCTTGTGGCCTCAGGCAAAGCTTCCTCCATCAAAGCAGCCGAGTCTCGACGCCGCTCTTTTACCTTTCACTTCTCTAAAGCTGCTGGGAAAGCCATTCTGGCAGCCACGATTGACTAGCTACGTTATAGACAAGACATTTTCCTGATCACGCGACAGGGATTTATCAATTCAAAATGGCGAGCGGGTTGAGGATTTTGGTCCCCGTTAAGCGGGTGATTGATTACGCCGTAAGTTGTTTAGTTATGCAACACATCACATTCAACTTTTTAGGAAGATTTCACCGGGTTATAATGCCTAACTCGAAGGCTACAACAGATGAAACCGCGCATTAACAAGACACAAACCGGCGTAGAAACCGCCGGCGTGAAACATTCCCTCAATCCCTTCGATGAAATCGGCGTCGAGGAAGCAGTCCGCCTTCGCGAGCGGAAAGGTCCATTGAAAGTCGAGAACATTCTTGCTCTATCAGCCGGTGGTGCTAAATGCGTCGATACGCTTCGTACAGCCATGGCCATGGGCGCCGACAAGGCACTACTCATCGACGTCCCCGAATCAGCCGACGGTGGCCCTGAGCCATTGACGATCGCAAAACTGCTCAAGAGCGTTGTACAAAAGGAGAATATCAATATGGTTTTACTGGGTAAACAGGCGATTGACGGCGATCAGGGACAGACTGGACAAATGCTCGCAGGATTGTTGGGCTGGTCGCAGGCGACTCAAGCCAGCAAAGTGGATATCAAGGATGAGAGTGGCACTGTGGAGGTTACTCGTGAAGTGGACGGTGGTGTAGAGACATTGAGAGCTAAATTACCGATTGTCATCACGACGGATCTCCGACTTAACGAACCTCGCTACACGAGTTTGCCCAACATCATGAAGGCTAAGAAGAAGCCTTTGGAGAAGAAGACGCTGGCGGATTTCGGGGTAGAAGATAAGCGACGACTAAAGACTGTCAAAGTTACAGGTAAGTTGTGACTCATTTGGCTTTTTTTTCTCTTTTTTTCCTTTTCCGATCTGTTCTGACATTTATTAGAACCACCCCCAAGACAAGGCGGCGGCAAAGTGGAGGATGTCGATGGACTTGTTTCTAAGCTGAAAGAACTTGGCGCTCTATAAAAACATGCAGACCATGAATGATAACAGATGAATGTCTTTTTGATGTACAATATCCAATAGTTGCATTGTATATCGGCCGAACTATTTGAGTAAGAGCTAAATAGGAAGGAGCGCCTGCCGATTGATCGAGTACCTGCTCCAAGCCGAATCTTCTCACTCCTCCATCTTCAACCTCAATAGGTTTCCCCCCCTGATACACAGCATCTGTATTATCCCTGATCGGTCGACCTAGTGAACAAGCCCGGTTCAAGAGCCGATGGTTTGGGAGCCTGTCGCATTCTGCGCCGTAAGTCATCTTCGGTCTCTCGGGCCTTGACCTAACTAGCAGCCGCTCATGCAGACAATAGATCGCACCACACTCCTGCATCTGATACATCCGTACATCAATGCTAATCGTTCGATGTCCTCAATAGTTTACAAAGCTTTCTTTTCCACGAACATCCAACGGATTCGGAGAAACAGGAAAGCTCGGAAGTACATCCAAGGTTCCACCACGCCGGCGAATCGAGGGGCAATGACATCGTTGACAATGCATCCAACCGACCTGATGTTCGATCTGATTGATCACAATCTCGCCGTCTAGTCTGCGCCACCCGGTTAACAAGGCCAAACCTCGATTACTTAACTTAGTATATGGGTTTTAGCAGAGGGGGATTCTTATTAAGCAGTACGTAGTACGACGTACTCCCGTACGACGCCTACTGATCATTCCGGTGCAGCCGGACAGACGCAACCGTTAGGCAGGATCATTTTTTTCCATTTATAACAGCCAGAGAGCCTGACAAAGCTGGCCAAACTTCTTCAGAGAGCAGTACCGCCCACATTGTTCCTGTTCCTGAGATTCACTTAGTTTGTACTTACCTTCCAATCGTACGTCCATGGTGATTTGAGTAAGTTATACGATCTATGCACATTCCCTGCTTAACCCAACCGCTCAATGGATCGCAAATGGCTAATACCGCAGCGCATTCCTAAGAATAAGGCTACATTCCCCGCAAAAAGAACTTGACGGTCTTTCGCGCCGCGACTCTTATATATTACTGCGCCTTCATTATTTGAGGTTGGTCTTTTCCTCCGATCACATCAAAGCAGTCTCAGACGCCCTTTTTCTTTTCGCGCGGGGTTCTACCTTGTCGCTTTGCGGCACACCTTACTGATGGCGTCAAACGTTGAATCGCAGGCTGGTCCCTACACGATGTCGCAAAGAAATTCGTGGAAGGATTACGGAAAAAAGGGCTTCGGCTTCGGGAAGAAGGGGTTTGACAAGGCCTGGCAGGCTTTGGATAAGCTAGGCGCTCCCGTGAATCGGCTCTCGAACCGAGTGGGCGCAGAGGCATTTTGGCCTACTACGCTCGATAAAGAGAGCGACAAGGCCGCTCGTATTCTAAGAAGCTTCTGCAAAGATGGGTTTTATGATCAGATCGATGCCGATGCCGCAGCCAAAGCTGCGCAGGAGAAGGAGGTTATCGAAGGGAAACAAAAAATCGATAAACCGATAGGTAAGCAACGGGTATTAGTAAAAATCCCGACGGAAGTGATCAAGAAAGCAAAGGGTATCGCCATATTCACAACCATGCGCACTGGTCTTTGGTTCAGTGGTGCTGGTGGCAGTGGAGTCCTGTTGGCTCGCGTACCAGAGACTGGCGAATGGAGTCCGCCTTCTGGTATATTATTGCACACCGCTGCTATCGGGTTCCTGGTTGGTGTCGATATCTACGATTGTGTCGTTATAATCAATACATATGAGGCTCTCGAAGGGTTCAAGAAACTACGAGCGACACTTGGTGGAGAACTCAGCGCAACAGCTGGTCCCGTTGGAGCCGGAGGCATCCTCGATAGCGAAGTGCACAAACGACAAGCACCAATCTGGACCTACATGAAGAGTCGAGGTCTTTACGCAGGTGTACAGGTTGACGGAACGATTATTGTTGAAAGGACAGATGAGAATGCTCGTTTCTACGGACGGAAAATATCAGCACATGAGATTTTGGCCGGCAAGATTACACATCCACCTGATTCCATTCGAACTCTAATGCGGACACTCAAGGCTGCGCAAGGCGATCAGGACGTGAGCGAAAGCGAGTTACCACCCGCTGGAGAGGCCCCTGCTGATCACATCATCATCCACGAGAACGAGTCTGGTTTTGGTGTACCGGCTGCCGATGATCCTGACCCATACGGAGTACATGCTTTGGAAGAGCAAGGCATGTTCATACGTGAAGCGGGAACGCACAACCGGCCAAGTCAAGAGGTCTTTGAATTCCGCCCTAGTCCTTCAAGTCCAATTTATAACTCATTTGTTAGACAAAGCATTGATTCGTCACCGCGACAGAGTTGGCGAGCCAGTATGCAAAGCACAAAGAGCTATGTTAGTGTGGACAGAGGTACCCAAACAGAAGATACCCCCCCGGCCCAGCCGCCTCGTTCAGCCAGTGTTGCTTCGTCTCGCAGTCTTCGAGATACTGCAGAATCGCCCATTGAGAATCCTTGGGACACACCTGATACTTCGGAAGATCATGATGTTCAATCTGATAGCAATGATTTTGAAATTCACGATGCAAGCAACGCCACAGTTGCTAAATCTGAGCGTCCCCAGTCAGTGCTCTCTAATCCATCAGACGAGAGCTCTTCAGCTGCGAACTTCTCGCGGCCTCGACTAGTCACAATTCCCAAACGAATTCCACCTGCCCTTCCTCCTCGAAACCCTGTCCGCAGACGTGGATCGCAATCCACTCAGGGTTCGGTCGTCGCTGGCCCTACGTCTCCCTCTAACTCCACACATGGGGAAGCTCCAGCGGCCATTGACTCCTCTGCTAACGGCGATAAGCATGATCTTAAAGAGGTAGTACGGGAAGATTCCAAAGAAGTGCATGTTTCTCCTGAACCGGCGGTTGACGAGGAGATCCCAGCTGTGGAAAAGGATGAATTTCATTCAACATCAACATCACCTACGGAGGAGCTTAAAAGTCTAGAATTTAACGAAGCCAAGCACGAAATCAAGGATCAGGTGAAAGAGGATGCTAAAGAAGAAGCTAAGGAATCGAATGCAGAAGCGGAAAAGACGACATGAAAGCAACGCTGTGGTTGATGAATATACTTATGACTCTCGGCAAGGCGTTTTGATGTCCGGGTTGGTCAAATATGTTTCGGTATTGTGTCTCTATGAGGGCTTATTATTGTATGTGCATGTGTGATTCCCCAATTCGTCGCGAGGACATTGTTATTCTATTTAATGTTTGTTTCAAGGGCTTGGTGCAATGGCATGTGTATCTGTACGTGTATGATGGAGCATTAGCTTGGTTGATATATTTTTATCTTTACGTCTATATGCAAATGATATATGATTGAATGCATTTTAGCGTCTTCAGGAACTAAGAGCAGGCAGCAATGACTGCCTAGTCCCCGGTGTAGCCTATGACGGAGCTCGTGCCCGATGGAGCTAGGTAACAGGGAGCTCCATCGTCTGTTCTCAGCCTCAACGCTATAAAGAGAGCTACGGCTGCTACGCCTCTTTAATTTCGTTCTCCCTTGTATATTCCTTCTGAACAGTCAATTGTATCCTTGCTTATTCTAGTCTGACTGTGACTTGTTGTCTAACCGAGTTTCAAAGAGCTCAAAACACAACAATGGTGCCGACACCGTTTAAGGGGTCGGTGATTGCTGTTAGCGGCACTTTCCGCACTATCCCTCCGATGACCCAAGGTGTGTCCATATCAGCCTCGCTGTCAACAGTGTTTATTTCGATGATTGAACACTAATGTTATCAATTCTTCCCGTGTAGATAAACTGAAAAAAATCATTGAAGAGGGAGGTGGCACATTCAGCCCCAAAGTGTCCAATGACTGCACCCATTTGGTCACTTCGCTCAAGAACGCCACAGGAAGTAACGCCAAATGTGAGTGCCAATCTAAGATGTAGAAGATTATTAATGGCACTAAAGCCCGATTTTCAGTCAAGCAAGCCTCTGCTCTTAACAATTGCCACATTGTAACAATTGACTGGCTCCTCGAGTCGCAAGGCAAGAAGAAGAAGCTAGACGAGAAGAAATACTTGATCAGCAACATAGACGACCAGAAAGACTCGACGGACGATCTGGCATTCCCAACCCCACCAGCGGAGTCTGACAAGAAAAGACCTGCCCAGGCAGTTGCTGATGGAGATGAGCCTCCGTCGAAGAAGAAGCGTGATGATGAGACCAAAGAGGAGAAGAAGATTCATGTTCCTGTAGATGAGGGATGCAAGGATGGTGGTAAGCCACGGTTGATCTTTGATGTTCGGCACACTTTGGCTAATGTTGATATAGCTGGGTATGAAGTTCTCATTGACGAAGATGGGGTCATCTGGGTATATACCCTGATACTTGGAATGTATTTCAATCAGCTAATTGAAATAGGATGCCTCACTCAACCTGACCAGCTCGAGTAATAACAACAACAAATTCTACCGAATTCAGTTACTGAAATCCAAAAAGAAGGATACATACTGTTCCTGGACTCGCTGGGGTCGAGTCGGCGAAATGGGTGCAGGCGCCATGTTCGGTCCGAGTGATTTCGAGAGTGCCAAAAAGTCATTCGAAAAGAAATTCAAGGACAAGTCTGGTCTTGCCTGGAAGGATAGATTGAATGATCCCAAATCCGGCAAATACTCGTTTCTTGAAAGGGACTATGAGGAAGATGATCCGGATGAAGAAGAAGCAAAGGCCAAAAATCAACAGCAGAAAAAGCCCGCAGGAGATGAACGTCCACCTCCTGAAAGTAAGCTTCCCGAGCCTATTCAGGAAGTGGTTTCTCTCATTTTCAATCAGGAGTATGCGATGAAGGCATTGGCAGATTTGAACTTTGATGCAAACAAGTTGCCATTAGGAAAGCTTAGCAAACGTACTCTGCAGACCGGGTTTCAGGCGTTGAAGGATCTGTCTGAGTTGCTTAATGATCCCTCTCTTGCGACGACTAGATATCAACAACCTCTCGGTGTGGCATTGGAGACTCTCAGCAACCGTTACTTCACCATCATTCCGCATGCATTCGGACGTGCTCGACCACCAGTGATAAGTCATTCGGACTTGTTACGGAAGGAGGTTGAGTTACTTGATAATCTGACGGATATGGAAATTGCGAATCAAATCTTCAGTGACTCTCTCACAACTGACAGTGAGATTCACTTCTTGGACAAGCAATTTGAGGGTTTGAGACTGGATGAAATGACACCATGTGAGTTTACCTCTGTTTCGGAGGGAAGGTTTTTGACTGACCAGCTACAAGTGTCTCATTCCTCGGCGGAGTTTGAAGAAATCGCAAAATATCTAGTAGGAGCAGCGGGACCAACCCACCACTTTAATCTCAAGGTATGTTACTGCCTACTTTTTAATGTGATTGCTTATATTAAATCCTATCAGCCACAAGATATCTTCCGTATCGAACGAAATGGCGAGCACGACCGCTTCGAACAAGCTGGAATGACCAAGCTGCCCAACGACAATCGTCGTCTTCTATGGCATGGTTCTCGTTCCACTAATTTTGGTGGTATCCTCAGCCAAGGGTTGCGTATTGCACCCCCTGAAGCCCCCGTGAACGGCTACATGTTCGGTAAAGGTGTCTACTTTGCCGATATATCGACCAAGTCAGCCGGATTTTGCGCCTCTTACGCCAGTCGAGGAATCGGTTTGATGCTTTTATGTGAAGTACAACTGGGCGATCCAATGCATGAGCTAGTCCATTCAAGCTATACTGCCGGGGATGATGCGAAAGCAGGCGGTAAATTGGCCACCCTAGGAATGGGAAGTACGATTCCGAAAGGTTGGAAGGATGCTGGATGTGTGCATCCGACCTTGAAGGGAGTGGTCATGCCTGATGTGTCGCATGGGCTCGAGTCTCTGGATCAGATGTCTCGCATCCTGTATTACAATGAGTACATTGTCTATGATGTTGCTCAGATTCGTCAGCGGTATTTGTTGAAGGTTCAAATGTAGGGTCAATTGAGAACGGCATTCATCTGATGTGTCCTATCTGTACAAAAGTAAGCGATCTAGCGATAATACCAATAAATTTGTTTCGCAGACCATCTGTTGCACTGTTGCTTAAATATTAGACTTGGGTCAACTGAATTTTCTTGCTTATCGGAGTTTCTGATAAGAAAGCTTGGCGAGAAGCCCGACTTCGAGGCTGAGTCCTGCGCCTTCCCTCACTTCAACTACATCCTGTACTGACCTGTTCCGAGTCTCTCTCATTCCTTCATTGAGTCTGTTACTTCTTTTATTGCTTAGACTATGGTACTGCCCTTGAATTGAGTCTGGATGATCTCGTCTGCTATCCTTTCGGCCTTTATCATTCCCTTAGCTCTGGGGACGGCGTTCGTTACATCAGCATAATCATTCTTTGAGATCGCATTGCACCTTACTTGGACTATTAAAATGATTCGCTCTTTTCTGACTGCAGCCAACTTAGCTGCGACTGTCTCGGCACAATACTTTCCTCCTCCGCGCGAGGGTCTTACCGTTATCAAATCCAACGTCACCGAAGGAGTGACCATATCCTACAGAGAGGTAGACTAAACCCGCGAAGGGGCATTGGATACATGCTGATTTGCGCACAGCCAGGTATCTGCGAAACAACACCAAACGTCAAATCCTTCTCCGGCTACGTCCACCTCCCGCCTCACACATTACAAGAAGTCGGTCTTGACCAAAACTACTCCATCAACACATTCTTTTGGTTCTTTGAATCGCGACATGATCCCGCCAATGCTCCGTTGTCGATATGGATGAACGGCGGACCGGGTTCTTCGTCGATGATAGGTTTATTTCAGGAAAATGGACCTTGCAGAGTGAACCCTGACTCGAATTCGACGGCATTGAATCCGTATTCGTGGAACAATTATGCCAATGTTATATATATCGATCAACCGAATCAGGTTGGGTTCAGTTATGATGAACCTCAGAACGGGACGTTGAATCTGCTCACGGGTGAATTGAAACCGTTGGAGGATGAGAACGTCATTCCAGAACAGAATAATACTTTTCTCGTTGGCACGTTCCCAACTATTGAAGGTACGCGCTCGACTGCCAACAATACCGAGAATGCGGCGAGGTCATTATGGGAGTTTGCGCAGGTGTGGTTTACGGAATTTCCGGAATACAAACCTGACGATGACAGGGTGAGTCTATGGACGGAATCGTACGGTGGGCGATACGGTCCGAGTTTCACGGCATTTTTCCAGCAGCAGAATGAGAAGATTGCAGATGGGAGTCTGCAGGGCCACTATTCTATCCATATGGATACCTTGGGGATTATCAATGGTTGTGTGGATCTGTTGACTCAGGATTTGAGTTATGCGGAATTCGCGTATAATAATACATACGGCATTGAGACGATTAATCAGACTGTTTACGAGGCGGCTGTTGATGCATGGAGTAAAGAAGGTGGATGTCGAGATCAGATTCTGGAATGTCGCGCTCTCGCTGCGGTGGGTGATCCCCTCAGTCTGGGGAATAATGAGACGGTGAACGGTATTTGCGCCAATGCCTCTGATTACTGCAGTAATGCATTGGAAGGGCCGTATATTGAGTTTGGTGGCCGCGGTTACTACGACATTGCGCACGACGTTCTTGACCCGTTCCCACCAAACTATTTCATGGGCTATTTGAGTCAAAGCTGGGTTCTGGGAGCTATCGGTGCAGCAGTAAACTGGACCGAGAGTGTCGAATCCGTGTTTACCGCTTTCCAGAATACAGGTGACTATGCCCGTTCGGACGTTTTGGGATACCTCGAAGATATTGCATATGTCTTGGATCAAGGGATTAAAGTTGCCCTTGTTTACGGCGATCGTGACTACGCATGCAACTGGGTTGGTGGTGAAGAAGTCAGTCTGGCAGTCGAGTATAGTGACGCCGACAATTTCCGGTCTGCGGGTTATGCTGATCTATATGCCAACGATACCTTCATCGGTGGCAAGGTTCGACAATACGGCAATTTCTCTTTTACTCGTGTGTATCAAGCGGGTCATGAAGTACCTGCATATCAACCGGAGACATCATTTGCGATCTTTAATCGATCGTTGTCGAACTTGGATATTGCGACTGGACGGATATCGACTGTGGCCAATGCGACGTACGGCACTGAGGGACCGTCGAGTACATGGGATGTCAAGAATGAAGTGCCCCCGATGCCCGAACCGACTTGCTACGTCCTTGCGCTAGGTGCGACATGCACGGATGATGAAATTAATGCCATTGCTAATGGCACAGCGTTGATTGAGGATTATATTTTGATCAAGCCAGATAATCATAGCAGCGACCCTCTTCCTTCTCTGAGTACGACAGCGCCAAAAGAAGACTCTGAGAAGCCTAGTAGATGGTTCCAGATGCTCTTGTCGCTGTCGGAATTTTTTGATATACTTTTATAATGCAGGTAGCATTAGAGTTATAGTTAGAGATAATGTTCAATTGTTAAGGGAAGAGATACCAGTTGACGTTCCCATGCTTCCGGTCTCTGCAGTGACTTGCTTGGGCTTACTCAGAATATGTACGTTGGCTTCCTGGATTAGCTTACTACGTAACTAACCAACTAGTAGACATCTCAACCTATATAAACCGAGGATATGCTAACTAGTGCGTGGATATATCGTCCAGCTCAATGTAGAAAACAGATAACCGCAATAGGAAAATGGGTCCACCATAAAATGCGGGGAGAGTGGGGATAAAGGCAAATATGATTGGCTCGTTGGAAAACTAGTACCATTTCCAAGGGTCTAGCCAATGGGGTCTGTCTCCTCACATGTCCCCGACATCGGGATATCGAGCATGGCTGCAGACAATGGACGGAGACATCGTGTTATTCCATCCCTACAGACTGAGCGGGCCGCGGTTGTACGATGGTCTGAATGACTCAAGATGAGGCACTATTCCATATTGGGCGATATAGCTTGCCATTTATCCGACTCTTCTTTCTTTCTTCTCCGTGTTTTCTTTATTTCGGTGTCACGAGGTCATAAGTAGCTACAACTGCGCATCGAGAACGCTGGGATTGATATTCCCAGCTTCATCTGACAAGATGACTGCATCCAGTACATCCTCTCAACCTCGTATCACGGACAACCATCAATTCTAATCATGATTTCAACAGAAAATGACCGCGAATTCGTCTGCAGCAAAAGCGAGACTGACGTCGAAGAGCCATCCGCCATCAACGACTTCCCGCAACTCACCACAACCACAGAGCGCAAATTGATGGCCAAGGTGGATTTGCACATTCTCCCTTTTCTGTGTGTGTTGTATCTGATGGCTTTTCTTGACCGGTTTGTTTTCATGGTCCAGTCAATTCCCGAATTGAGAGGGTGGGCTAATGTATTTGTGCAGGGTGAATATCAGTAATGCGGTGCTTTTTGGGCTCGAAGAGGACCTCCATATTACGAGCGGAACGAAGTATAATACCGCGTTGACAATCTTTTTTGTTCCGTATATTATTTTTGAGGTATACCCCTATTAAAGAATTAGATTATGTCTGCGCTCCACTGACGACGGTAGATTCCATCGAATATTCTGCTGAAAAGGCTCAAGCCTCATGTGTGGTTGTCGTTTTGTATGGGCATGTTTGGATTCGTTATGGTGATGCAGGTAGATCATCTCCGTCACTTCTTGTGGGTTTTGTTATGTGTGCTAACTACCTTTTTAGGGCCTGGTACAGAATTGGGGTGGTCTGATGGCTACTCGTTTCTTTCTAGGTCTGTTTGAGACTGGCATGTGGGTGTACACTATCTCTGAGGCATTATGACTGTACTAACTAGTGATCAGGTTTCCTGGATGTATGTAAACGATCTTCTACCCTTCGGATCCATCTAATATTGAACAGGCTTCTATCTAATGTCATGCTGGTACACCCGCGGCGAAGCCCAAAAACGCTTCTCCTTCTTCTTCGCCTCCACCACTCTCGCTGGCGCATTCGGCGGCGTCCTGGCCTACGGAATCGGCAAAATGAACGGTATCCGAGGCTACAAGGGCTGGCGCTGGCTTTTCATTCTCGAGGGATTGTTGACTATAGTTATTGCCGTTATATGGTTTTGGACGCTGCCCGATTTCCCGGAAACGGTCAGTTGGATGAATGAGGAAGAGCGGGCTTTTATCAAGGCGAAACTGGAGAAGGATACTGGTAAATCGGCGCATGGGCAATCCATTACTTGGAGGAATGCATTGGCAGTTTTTAAGGATTGTGAGTCTGCTCCGATCTTGTTTTGGGGTCATATATATCTAAACATTCTTCAGACAAGATCTTTGTTGGTGGGCTGGCATATTTTGGGCTTATTGTTCCGGCTTATGGTATTATTACACCTGCTTCCCTCTCTAAGTATGGATGCTGACTTCACAGGTTATGCCTACTTTGCCAACTCCATCATCAGAAGCTACGGCTATAGTCGTAAGTAT
The DNA here is from genome assembly GCF_000003125.1 of Talaromyces stipitatus ATCC 10500. Taxonomy (NCBI): domain Eukaryota; kingdom Fungi; phylum Ascomycota; class Eurotiomycetes; order Eurotiales; family Trichocomaceae; genus Talaromyces; species Talaromyces stipitatus. The sequence goes on from NW_002990116.1 coordinate 2,375,953, forward strand.
TCTTTCAACAAGTGGCGTACGATTACTGACTTGACCAGCTCTCACGACGCAATTATATTCCGTCCCTCCCTGGGCTGCTGCTTTTGGATTCTCCCAATTAATCGCCTACTTCTCCGACAGACTGCGCCATCGATTCTTATTCACCGTCGTACCAATCTGTATCACACTGGTAGGTTTAGCCATGCTACTCAACATCCACCATAAACGACATGTCGAGTACGGAGCATTATTCTTGGTCACTGCGGGCACTTATTCTGCAATGCCCGTAGTCGTTTGTTGGTTTGCGATGAATCTAGGTGGACATACGAGGAGAAGTGTCGGAACAGCCTGGCAAGTTGGATTCGGTAACAGTACGTCCATTCTTCTCTTTTTTAAATCGGGTTATACTGACTATATAACTAGTTGGCGGAATCATCGCTACATATTCCTTCCTCTCAAAGGACGCACCAAACTATCGAAACGGTTTCATCATTTGTATTTCTTTTACATGTTTGTCAGCTGCAGCTTGTATTGTGTACTGGCTCGCGCTGTGGCATGCGAACCGTCAGCGCGATCGCAACTCCGCGAGTGGTCAAGTGACTGAGGATGAGGATAAGACGGAGGAACTGGGCGATTTGGCGCCTAGCTATAGATATATTTACTAGGCAATTACTAAAAGTGCTAGTTGCGCTCATATATAATCAGATATAAATCATTTTGGCTCTGACCTTGCTCAGAAGCTTAGCCTGATTGACATTCTCGTTCACTTTCCTGGTAGAACATTGCCCAAAAACACCACAGTCCAATTCATCAGACAGCCCCATATGAGGATCCATTCAACAAATTCCAACACAAAAGCAGGATGGTCGCAGCCGAAGCCGGACAAACTACAAAAAGTTGACGTCCTTGGAAACAAGGCATCCCCGGCGCCCGCGATAACCTTCCATAACAGGCTAGCGCCACGTCTTAGACGAGAAGCTTAGTCAGCGCCCACACACATTCAAAGCCGCAGTGAAGCTCCCTCATCTTGATCATTCTTACAACCATCTCCTCATTTTCAAAGAAAGTGTAAGTTGACCATCAAGCCCCCGTCAATTGAGGAATATACTTGTTGCAAAGGAATAGTTCAGTTGCAATGGCTCTTGCTTATTTCAATTGTACACCTTCACTGCCGACCACAGCTCAATTGACACCGTTGCAAGTGTCCGTACTAATGATGTGATACAAACAGTCTCGAAACATCTGCGAAGATGAGAGCCAAATGGAGAAAGAAGCGCGTTCGCCGTCTCAAGCGTAAGAGAAGAAAGGTCAGAGCTCGATCGTAAGTCTTCCCTCAGCTGCCTGCCATCACCGAACAATTTCGATTAATTTTGATTCACAGCAAATAAACGCTCGACCCCTCCATCTCAGTTTTCTCATGATGAAGCCTTCCGTTGAATGATCAAACACGACAAAATGAGTTTTTAAAACATCATTCCTTCCTCAATCGGGATTGTCCAAGAGCTTTACCGTGTGACATTTCTTCTGTCACCGGTGAAAATATCGTATACCTGGAGCTACCATCAATTCAGCACTTGTTCCAGCCGCCGAGCTCTATACCAAAAGTTTACGATTATCTTGGGCAGATTTGCTATTGGTGTTTACTTTGGTTTTTCGAAAAAGTTACACACTCGAATGAGATGGACGAAGCCTGGGAAACTTATCCATCTTTCTCGACGGAGGATTTCTTTTATCTTATGAAAGAGCCGTGTGTTTGAATGGCGTTGGAAAGGGGAGGGGAAATGAGATTTGGAAGAAATTTTTACTTCTTTCAGACCGATACGATCTACTCGCTCTATCCCCTCTTTTCGGGTTTCATGTATGAGGAACTGGTCAATTACTTTCGGCGATTTTACTAATCGCATTTTCTCGCTATGTGTGTTATGCTTATGACGAGTCTTTGCGATTTGTGAATGACCTCATGGAGACGTGTCCAACGATTTATTTACTCAAAAAAGACCGATATTTGTGTGTTTTTTTTTTCTTTTTTACGCTCTGAATGTTTTGATAGCTAAAATGCTTGCCGATTATGAAATGACAAGAATATCAGAGCTTGATGAGAACTTTTCCTTTTGTACGTAGTCGTAGATGTGTTAGCCTGATGTAAAATTGAGTAGAGTGACATGGTCCGAGCTCCAATGTGCGGCGGAGATAAGTCTAGTCTACAACGCCGAGATGATTTTTTTTCTGTGTCCGCTTTGTACTTTCAGGTCGTCTATCACGACAGCTTGATTCATAAAAGTCATTCTCCATTTCATTTTCTTAGATATATTTCCAAAATTTAATATAATTACTACGGCAAATGGCCTCCGATAAGGTCGAGAAAAAGCGCAAAAGAGACTCGGACAGACATGACCGTCCTAGCAAAAAGCCTGCTATCGAAGCGCAAAACCTGCCTCCATTGACTGCAAGCGTACTCAAGGATGACAATGAACTTGCTCCTGTTCTGAGTAAGTCTTTCCTGACAGAGAAGCATTATCCCCGTGAGGAAGAAGATTACTAACGCTTGAAAAATAGTCAACGCACCCGGTCTCCAATTCCCCAAAAAAGTCCACGGCTTCAAACCATACACCAAAGAATCATCCACATCCTCCAAAACAGCCTCCTCATCCGGCCGAAACAAAGGCATCGTCTCTACGGAACTCCTACTTCAATCATCCGAACACCCAAAACTGGACTTTGTGGGCACCGAGGCCACGGAAGACGCCGATTCGCAATTGAAGCATTATATTGCCATTGTGGACCCGGAGAAGAAGACATGGCAGTTTGTCGAGGTTCGCAAGATGACTTTACGCAGTACAGTGAAGAAGCGGAATCCGAGTGTTGCGGCGGATGAAGATGATTCTGATGGGGCTGATGTATTTCCTCCCCCCCCTCGACATCATATGCGAGTTTGATACTGACTGTTATAGGTATCATACCGTGACCAGAGGAATGCTCTCACAGAAGCATTCGGCACAAAAGCATCACGTAAAGCCGCCCAATCCGAGGCTGAGAACAGCATGCTTGCACCCGCCGGTGGCAGTAGCGCCATTGAATCTGCGATTCTCTCTTCCATGCCGTTGCAGGGTATCGCAACTGCAAATCTCAAGGCGCAGGAACTTCAAGCCCAGGTACAAGCTAACAAGCCTATCCCGACTGCAAACTTATCCGCCATGCATCCTTCAGAGGTATACACCATCGAATCGCTGGTTGCCGGTGGCATGTCAACTCTCAATCAGCTTCCCATACAGGAATGGCAAGATGCTGTTAATGCCGGTGAGGCGGTTATGAGTACATCTCGCTACGTGGCGCATCGTGTCGACGCAGTCGTCAAATCGACCAACGTCACCCATCTACAACTCCTCCGCTACATCCTCGCTCTCATCGAACTAACCAAAAACATTAAAAGAGGCAAGGGATCCGATCCACCAGGTAGTAAACGCATACCACTTCGAGCAGATCTGAAAAGACTCCTATCCGGCGGATCGTCAGCAACGACCCAATTACCCGAACCCGTCGTCGAAGCTATCCGCCGCAAATTCGCACCAGGTGGAATCATGATTCGCTCAAATATTACACTGCTTTACACAACGCTCTGCGCATTAACGCTTCATATACCACCCACCCCAACAAAGGATGGAGGCACAAGTTCCCTGGGCGGTAACACGCCCACAGAGTTGGCGACTGATCCATCCGATCTTCGCGACGATCTTCGTCTTGATACTGCCACGATCACGCAGTATTTTAAGGAGTTGGGTTGTAGAGTTGAGAAGCCAAGGGAGAGTGAATTTGCGAAGTTCGGAATCAAGTCTAAGGCTGAGGCGGCTAATAAGAGGGTTTGTAAGTTGAGGATTCCCTTGGATTTTCCGAAGGTGTCGAGGGGTGGTGGACCGAGGCGATGACCGGTATGAGAAGGGGTTTGGGTTGTTTTCATGTATATGTTTTAGATTCGTTTATTGGGTGTTGTTTGTTGGTCTTAAAAAGTACGCAGATGATTGATGAAGACAATGTAAATCAAGTTTCAAAAAGTACTAGACAGAATACTTCGAGTATGTCTACCAGTACAGCATGCAAATCATACCACTGCTACCTGCCTGGGTAGCTACAAACATATCCGAATACACATCAATGCTTCATCTAGCCTCTGATGTCCTATAATCCAATCACATCCATGGATATATTTACGCCTCATCACCAGACCCAGAACGCTCAACGGCTTTACCCCAAACTTTCTCAAATGCGTTATCATCAGTTACCGATGATGTTTCCTGCTCTTGTTTGCTTGCTATTGACTGCTCAGCCGAAGCAACATCAGCCGATCTCAGTCCCGGTTGATTTTCTTCCTGTATCTTGGCCGCAGCAGCAACAGCATTCTCAGACTCCAAAAGTCCAAGATGGAAATTAGAACTATAAATCACAGCTGCAAAGGCCTCCAATTCCTGGACACCCTGTTCCATCGCCACGAGATATTCGTTGGGTGGATTTGTGCCATTGCCGATAATATGACTCTCACGGGTAATTAGCGCTAGGACTGTTGCGAGCTTGGCCTTGGGAGAAGAAGACGGGACAATTGTAGCTGCTGAGGAAAAAGTGGTAATAGGAGTTGGCTCTGAAGTTGGGGTTTTGTTAAAAAGACTATTGGCACACTTTTGTTCAATTAACTTGGCGAATCCTTCATTATTCAATGAGGTCAAGATCCGGCTGAATGAGGGTGACTCAATCAGATCGGATGTCTCGTCGAGTAATTGTCTCAAGTTTGCGGCGGTCTGAGGTGATGATGGTGTATCGGAACTGAGGACTCCCGATTCTTGCAGTACCGTATCTTCATCTTCCTTGGGAGGAAGTAAGTATGGGAGCCATTGTTTGGCCCTGGGAGAGTCAGTGTGGAACTGCATCCTTGAGGGATTGTAACAAACCTTCTGTCTTCCTCCGTAGCTCCTTCTACTCTTTTCCGAACGTCCAGAATCAACTCTGAAAGTTTATTGAGGGTAATATCCTCCCGAGGGTTAAGAGGCCCGAATACCTCTTCCACGGCAGCGCGGACGTTCTCCATCAAGTCCTTCCATCCTCGATTTAATAACCACCAGCTGAATGTCAAGTACCGTCTATTGGTCTCAAAATCATTACCGAATGCTTGCATATCATCGTGATCTTCTAGACGAATGCTTGATCCCTCCGGACTAGCAAGTGCGAGGACACTGGAGAGATAACTCCGTCTACCGAGAAGATTGAGTTGGATTCGGGTAAGAATGGTCAGTAGAGACAATGTATATATAAGGACAATTGATCTCGTTATTGCTTGATCACGGTTAGCGCGCTGCTTTGGTATATTGTCCACTCAAGCACTTACAGTATATCTTGACATCATTCCACAGCTGTGCCTTGGTACGTCTTGGCCGCTCTGGGTCCGAAGTCGTCGAATCAGCCACCTGACTCGCATGAATATAGCTATCGGCCTGAAAGCTAGTCAAGCTCTTGCCATCCTCCTCAACAACACTTGGAGCAGTCGAAGAACTCGGCTCAGAGGTGAGCACATCCGACCCGCTAGCTCTAGCCAGTCGCTCCGCTCGTTTCCTTTGTAACTCTTGCGTAAGCTCCTCAACCGGAAGAGCTTCGAGTATATTCTCAGTGGCAGTAGGTAAAAGTGCGAGGACGGTAAAAGTGCAATCGGCTTGGTTCTGTTCGAAGCGTCGACGGAGGCTAAAGCCGCGGGCACGAGATCAGCATGCGACCATTACCAATTGCTTAGATTGCAGACAAGTACATACTTTTCCTTTGCTATCCTGTCACTGTTCATACGTTCTCGCGCCTCGGAGAACTTGGACAGTACATACTGTCCAGCGACGTAGCCTAAACCGATAATACCAGCTCCAATTGCCAGGCCTCTGCGATTGCGGCGCAACCAGCGCCTTGCAGCTCCGATCATGGTGTTGGCGCGGTGAATATAAATCTTATTGTAATTTCACTTTCGCTGGGGGGAATTCACGACATTTTAAACGATTATCAATGAAGAGGATTTATGATTGAAAATGATGAAAAGGAGAGTTGTTGTTACTAGCTAATGCAATAATATGGCTCTTTGTTCTGCTTCTTCCTTCCTCGGCAACTCTGCTTAGCGTCCCGTGACTATCGGACCTTGGTACATTTCTGCCTGAGCAATAAGGAATATATCCCTAAGATGCCTCAGGCTCTAGGGCTTAGTTGTGCCTGAGGCAACGGGTCACACGCCTAATGACGTAGAGTCATCGGGTATACCATAGTACAAGAAGTCATAAGTTGATGCTGTTTAACAGACTGTTATTATTTAAGGAGATGACTAGATCGCAGTAAGTGATAATAATCCACCTCGTATATCGCTACTCCAGACTACATTACGTACTCTGTATTGCATGCATGGGGCTACCGAGTGCATGGCCTTGGATAGACTCCGACGGTGGCCGATAACTAACTAACTTACGGAGGGGTTTAGCTTCGTTCTTCCCCTCTAACCCAGCTCGAATCTTCTCCATCCCACTCAGTACATCTCACTCAATATTCCTCTTGATTATGCACGTCGCCAATACCGATAGTACATACCACGAGTTATAGGCGGCATTATCCCCGATATTAAATCACATACTTTTAAAGCTCTCCTCTAATATCCGGCAACGGCAGCGGCAACCTCCCCACCACCACATACCGACCCTCAAACTATACAAATGCACCACATTGCTCTTCCACGACTGCTACATCTCACATCTGCGCACCCGGCTTGATTGACTGTTTTGCGAAATACTCAGCGACGTTGTTTTTTACTCCGTTTCGCTCGAGAAAAAAGCAGACAGTTCTCGCCGTGGTGAGAAGTATCCGAGAAAGAAAAGAGAGAAGGAAAATTTCTCCAGTATGGAGCCCCGCCGCAACCCTCCGGAATACTTTCTTGAGATCTTTGCCGATTCGAATTCAGTCAAGGATGTGCTTAAAGGTATGACTTCCACTTATTCTAGATTTGAAGAGCGTTTTCTTTTTTCATTTGCGATAATACTGTTTGCAGAGATATACTAACACGCCGATGGGCTCAACAGGCGTATTAAACCTCATCTTTTTCCACCGTTACTTCCCTTCCATCCGACCCGGCACTGTCGACATTCTCGACCTCACATTACCGACTGTGAATGACGTAGAACTCGAGACATTGATCGACTCGCGCGTAAACGCTCTGGTGCGCCAACATCTCTCGACATCCTCCAACTCATATAGCGCCGGAAATGGAGTACGAGGACGAATTGCCGTTGAATTTTTCGAGAAGAAACGAAAAAAATCAGGAATGTGGTTTGGCAGTTTAGCTGGGAAGGGGGAAGAGGAGGTTTGTTGGGAGATTTGGACTTTGGATGTGACCATTGCGACGCCGAGGACGGAATCAGGTACGTCCGCCCCTCCCTTCTGTTTCAGTGGTGAAGAAGCAGTCACTGATATGGGTATAGAACGAGCAAAAGTCCGAAAAGCAATGGAGAATATGCTTCAAAAAGCAGCATTGAAAATTCTCACGAATGTTAATCGGGATAAAGATCATATACCACCAATTACGACAAGCAACTCGAATCCGTTCCCGTATCGAATTGTCCTCAATCCCCGAACGGACAGTTGGGGGAATCGTATTAGTTTGTATTGAAGTTTGCACTTCTATTCCTCGTCTACTGGACCAGGGTATATGCGATAATACGGCATAATCCGTTGGCGGATTAGACGGGTATTTCAAGGTCCTCTCATCAACGAAAATAATTTACATCATTACGAAAGACACGAAGCATGATTCAACGACACTCAACTCAATACTTCATCCTCGCGAAACAGCAAGCATTTTCGCTACCGCTGCTGGGAAACTTTCATACAGTACTTGAAAAAGTCTCATACATGATCAACACGCTCATGACAGAATAAATCACGAAGCAAAATCCACACAAATTCAAAATAAACGGAGCCTGTAAAGTTTGCAGAACTCCGGGTCTCTATATCTCTCCACCATAACATAATCATGACCATACCAGCTCTCACCAAGAAACAAAGATGCCGTACTAGGCTTTTCTTGACATCCGAGTTGCCCACTCCAACGCCGAAAGAGTAGTCCATTGAATGAAACAGAAGATCGATTCATTATGATTGATTGTCCGGATTCCTCGAGTTCAATGCAGGAATTTACTGCGTCTTGCTGGCAGCTTCGGCTTGAGCCTTCAAGTTGGAAGAGGTCGAACCGCTAGAGAAGAAACGGGCGAACAAGGGCTGGATGAAGGAGTGGAAGACGACTTGGGCGCCGCTGTGAATGTATTAGAATTAAGATATCTTATGACTTGCTCAGGGAGGCAGTTTACTCACTTGAATTGAGGAAGGGACATCCAGAGAACAAGGACGAACTTGAAGATGTAGTAGAAAGCTGGTCAAAGATCAGTATACAAGTAATCCATCCTCTTTTGAAGCAGTATCACTTACGGAACCAGTAAGAGGCATTGATAGCACTTTCAATAACAGTCAAGAAAGCGTACACAACCCAGTACTATTCGTATTATTAGTAAATATCCGCCAACTCTACTCAGCACGTCAACTTACAGTCAACCACTAGAAATCAAATTAGCACATCTCCTTAATCGCTAAAAAATATCTATGACTACTTACCTGAGTATCATCAGCGGTACCAGCTGTAAACAAAGCATTCAACGAGTAATAACCCGGAATCAAGAAACCGGCAAAATTGACCAGAAATTCACCAGCAATGTTGAAGAAGACAAGGAAGAAGTAGATTCCGACAACGCCGAGGATGGCGTATACCTTTGGCACGGAGGTTTGTCGTTCGAGATTGTTGAGGAGAGGGTATTTGGAGAGCTAATTTTTTTTTTCATATTTGAGGTTAGAAATCGAATTACCAATTTCTCTCGGTACACGTATGATCCAAGCGATCGATAATATGTTGACAAAGTGATAATTTAAGATATAATCTCACCTCCTTGTCAAGCTGCGCAATCTGGTGCTGCGCACGATCCTGAAAGCTGGCCATATCGACGGTGATAACTGATCGAAAAAAGAATCGATTTATTTCAGATAAAATTAAAAGAAAATATCGACAAATAGATATATATCGTTTTCTCTGAATGTGGTTGTTGATGGATTGCTTGCGAACTATATTGATTGTTGATGGTTTGGTTATGTGTGGGAGAAAAAGAGGTGGTCAATGACGGCAAGCGCCAGAGACAGAGAAAGCTGACGGTGTGGCTGATTCGTCACGTGATTTGTATGACGTCTGACTGGCCCTTTTTTTCTTTTCGTTACGCTTGACAGCCACCATATCAATTCGACGAGTTACATATTCTAAATATTCCGAGAGATGACTTTTTCATAGATGGTTTTCCTTCCATAAACACGTTCTATTCTATGAGTATGTCGAGTGACAGAGCCATGATGTACTCGAAAATATGACATGTGCCTTTTTCATGTGATCCATCTTCGTAGGAGGCTAGGTTAAGTCGATTAAGAGACAGATACCTAGTGGATAATACGGTTTAAGCTAGATAGGCGTGACCAGACTAATGGCTCTGCCAGTCATTATGAGACATGAATGTATACACAATCAATTGACAGTCCTACTTGGGTTCTGACGATGTGTACAAATATACAGTAAGGACAAGACAACCAAAAGCACCTGGATATAAAGCCTAGAATAAATGAAAAGACCGGCCCGTCCTCAGGATAACAATGATGTCTTGACAAGAATTGAATGTAGAAACAATCATTTACTTGGTTGGAACACATGGATGAAGGAGTGGATAGCGGGTCAATCATTCAAGAGCAGGTTCGAGCAGTTCGAGCAAATGTTTATGCCGCTACTCCAACAGGAGTTCCAACAGATGCGAATCCAGCGCTAGTCGTTGTATTGACAGCACCACCGGTTCGAAGGGCCTGGACAGCCTTTGCAAGCGACGCCTGTTCTTCAAGCGCATGCTCCTTGAGTTCGCGATTGACCGCATCTTCCACGGATTCATTCTCCATCAATCCAAGCTGAGCGTCTTCCCAGATAGGCATATTCTGCTGCTCGGCGCCTTCAACGCCAACACCAACAAAGCCACCTTGAGCCTTCCACTCACTAGTACGCTTAAGACCTAGTTCGTTCCATACAGAGTTGACGGCTTGCACGAGCTCGTCACGATACTGCTTGGTGTGGCCAGGAGTAGGCGTGATGCGAAGACGTTCTTCGCCACGGGGGACGGTTGGGTAGTTGATTGCTTGGACATAGATTCCGTGGTTCTCTAGCAACATATCAGAAGCTTGCTTGGCAAGCTCTGCGTCACCGACAAGTAGAGGTACGATGTGAGAGGGGTTAGGAATGACTGGAATGTCAATCTCCTTGAAGGCATCCTTGACGGCCATAGTGTGGAGTTGCTGGAGAGTCCGGTCACGGCGGTATTCAGATTGGTACTCGATTGCCGCATTGGCACCAGCCATGACAGCAGGGGGAAGAGATGTTGTGAAAATGAAACCGGGCGCTAGAGAGCGGATGGTGTCTACTAGCTTGGACGAACCGGCAATATAACCGCCAACACAGCCGTATGCTTTGCCGAGGGTCCCAGTGATGATATCGATTCGATCCATAATAGTGCCCTTAGTGCTGAGAGGGTTGGCAGTGTCTTGGGATACATAGATGTCGTAGTCGAGATGTTCCGCTACACCGGCGCCGTGTGGGCCGTACATACCAACAGCGTGCACTTCATCCAAGAATGTAATTGCGCCGTACTTGTCGGCAAGGTCGCAAATCTTTTCGATGGGAGCAATAGATCCGCACATGCTGTAGACTGATTCAAAGGCGATAATCTTTGGGACATCGGCCGGCAAAGAGGCCAACTTCGTCTCAAGATCAACCATATCATTGTGCTTGAAAACCATCTTCTTAGCCCCAGAATGTCTAATACCCTGAATCATCGAAGCGTGGTTCAAACTGTCAGAAAGAATCACACAATCTGGCAGCTTGCTTCCCAGCGTCGCAAGGGTAGCATCGTTGGCAACGTAGCATGAACTGAACACCAAAGCAGCTTCTTTGTGATGCAGCTTAGCCAGTGTGCCTTCCAATTGGACGGCATGTTTGTTGTGGCCGGAAATATTACGTGTACCTCCGGCACCTGCTCCATAGTTCTCGAGGGTTTCGTGCATGCTTTTAAGCACCTGACGATTACGGCCCATTCCTAGGTAGTCGTTGGAGCACCAAACAGTCACCTTCTCCTCGGTAGCTGCCATATGAGCGCGAGGAAACTCCTTGGCCAAACGGTTGATGTTGTTGAAGTAGCGGTACGATTTGTCCTTGTGTTTCTTTTCCAGCTCGTTCTGATAAAATGCCTCATAATCGAACTTGGGCGCGGCGGGGGCCCGAGGGTGAGGGCCGGCGAAAGAGACATCAGGTTTGCGAGTCGCAGCCTTGCCGGCTTCAAGGGGTACATGAGGGTTGGCTGTACGAGAACTGGTCAGTAACATTCAGTTTCTAATCTGTCTGTAGTACTCACGTCGGCTACTCTTCTCGTAGGTACCAGCAACTTCAACGCTAGCGCTGTTGCCTGCAGTCGTGTGCAGAGGGCAGCGAGAAACCTTTTCGAAAGTCTTGAACTTGCTAGTAGCACCAATGCCAGCGGCGGCAGTGGTGAAGTTCTTCGAGGCAAGTCGAGAACTCTGCACTGCTAAAGCCTTGCTCATAACGGGGCAGCGGCGGGCAATGACCTGCAAATTGGACATGGTGCCACCACGGGGTCCGGTGCTGGGTTTTGTGGCCATTGACAGCGATCGCAGAGCGGCCGGTGACGTTCTCTTCAAGAACGGGCACATGGCTCGGGACTGGTTGAGAAGTGACTCCATGGCGTGGACTGCCGTATGGTTTCAGATGTGCAGGAAATCAACGTAAAGATGAAATCGCATCAATCGAGAACAAACTCACACAGACTGGACAATCTATCTGGTCTGGGAAGCAAGTCGAGATAGAGAGGAGAGATAGGCGTGTTGTGAGTGAGTGAGGATGAGAGGGGAAAAGCGATGTGTTAATTCTTGCCTCAGGTTGAAGTTCCGACAGTGTGGAGATTTTTCGGACCGGCTTACTCAGACTGCAAAATCAGACCGCCAATCAGACCACTCTGATTACAACCCGAGTATTTTTAGATTCACCACATACACGACAGATCATTCTATACTGATATTTCAATGAATGTTCTCATCAGAACAGAATATAGACTGAATTACCACTGAATTACATCGCACATGACTATGCCACACATTCCTATTTTGTACGAAATTTGTTGACGCTGCCCAAGCAGCGAGGAGAAGTCTTTGGCAAAAGAATGTTCGGTAAGCTACATCAGATCAGGCCCGGGGATATGTCAAGTCTAACTTGTTCAAGTAGTTCTACAACTTCCCATACTTGCCGACTCCACCCGGGTTGTATGGAATAGAGTGGCGATGAGTAAACGGTCTACATTTATTTACGTACGCATGGGCGTATTCAGTACAGCTCCTCGGGCTCTCAGACCCAAGACAAAAGACCACATGACGTGGAAGTTTTTCGACAGAAAAAGGAAGAGAGATGAAGCCGATATTCTGCCGTACCGATTTCTAACGAGTTGTACTCTGTACCTCGGACCTACCTCTTTCAGGCTTGGGTCCTCGGCATGCTTATGCTCTCGATAACTTTTGTGGCGAACTTGATTACTGCGTCATAACTAGCCTCTCAGTATTCTTTCTCAAGAAGTAGATGTGATGATAATGGCTTGGAATAAGTTAACTTATACTATAACTATGACTAAATAGCGGTTCCCAAACCCATCTAAAAATGGGACGATGAAAAACAAAAAGAAACTTCTTTGTTATGCGCTAACTGGGAGTCGAACCCAGTGCGATTCTTTGGAAGAGAACCATGTTACCGGTACACCATTAGCGCTTGCTTACGAATTGGCGGCGGTTTATTTGACATATGAATGATAACTATATTTCAGAAGAGCAATTAAGTACATCACGACACAAGAACACATTGGTTACACGCTTCTTCATGAATGTGAAGTTAATAATCCTTCTTCGGCTTTTCTACCCGCGGCAAAATCCCCTCTCGCTCAAGAGTCTGAAAAGTCTCCTCCAGCTCCTCCCAAGTATGAACGTATCCAGTTCATCCCAAGCCTCTCGCTTTACTCATTGCACTAACACAACTCCAATCCTTCCCCAGAATAAAAGTTAAGAAGTCCCCTGTAGCGCTTTCCCACGACTTTTGATCGAGATTATATCTATCGTGTAGTTTCCCCAAGGCTTCATTTACATCCTTGCGTTTCTCCCATTTCTCTGGATCAATTTGGAGGAATAGGGTTAGGGAACCATCCACCGAGACACCGATCCTTTGTGCATGTGCTGCGATCGGATTTCGGTTACTCATTCGTACTGTAATCGCTTCATATTGAGCAACCCCGTTGGTGTCCGGGGTACCACCCTGCGGAAACATAGAGTTAGAAATCTTGCATCCATAACGCGCCACGAGCTGTGGCCAGAGATCATGGAATGATTGAGTATCCCCCCATTCATTACGTTGAAGATATGGTTCCCGGTGTTGGGCGCCGTTGCTGGCCCAGAGACAGAACTTCGCGTGGAGGTTTGCTGAGGTCCAACAATTAAAGGCGAAGTAGTTGGCTTTGCAACCAGGGAACGGTAATTCCGGCCCAGGGAGCGCTTTACTCAGTTACTAACTGCACAGTATAGACCTAGTGCAGTGGCCTCGTTCATGAAATTTCCTCGTGCATAGCCCAGGATGTCCTCGGGCAGAGTCACGATCCATTCCCACTCGCTGCGGGCAGCTGCATCCTTGAGAATTCGTTGTTGGTCGTAGTAGAGATTGGGAGGCCAGGAGTGATTCTCTCGAGTAGGATCGTCCTTAACGGCCAGCTGCTTGCAATTCCCCAGATGGACACCGTAATACTTCAACCCACATGCAGAACAAACCGCTTCAGTCTTTTGATTGCACCGGTGATTTCCAACACTTGGATAGAGTTTAACAGCATCGTCACATTCCCCGGAGATAATGTTGGAACCACCTAGACCAAAAAGCTGCGCGCATACTAGATGATCTAGTATGGTAAGATATAGTATGGAACAGAGATCAGGCAGAGTGAGGCGGGATTCCCAACAGATAATTCGACAGGGTCATCTCGTGAAGGTAAGCGCAGAAATAGACATACTCGGCGGGGACGTCTTTCAGATTTTTGGCCAACTCTTCCGCCGACCCTTGCAGGTCTAGAGTGGCATGTTGGACATTTGGGTTATAGTTTACGGGGTTCTTTCGGGAGAGGGTGTATATCTTCTCATACTGCAAGTCCTTGCATAGGTGGTACACAATGGCACTACCGGTCATAACCTGAGAGAGAAGTCTAGTAGGTATGATCAGGCCCAGATGAATTGGACTGACCGGTGGCTCCAGTAATGATTGCAGACAGCATATTGAAGAGTTGGTTGACTACAATGAACGTTGTATACTGTAAAGGTTAGGACGCGAAAAAAGAAAAGGATCAACCAGAGAATAAAAACGTTGAGAACGCTCCATCATGCTCCATTAAGAATCCATCATTCCCCAAAGGGAAGTATACAGCTGATATCTCTGCTACTGTTCATAATCCTTGGCATCCAGGTCTTCCTCTGATTCCCTAACATATACTGGTACTATCGTCGTAGCTGGGACTGAGGCTAAGGTAGGGTTACAACTTACGACCCGCATCAACAACGACAACTGGACTCCCTCAGCATCCACACGATATGGTCCCTTTGCTGGGAGAGTTTAGTACATACGACCATAGGGTGTGGAAAACAGGGCTTCCCGTCCGCTCAGCCGTACTTAAGCCACACGCCGGCTGGTTAGTAGTTGGGTGGGTGACCACCAGCGAATCCCTGCTGTCGTATGTTTTTGCTTTTTTGCTCTTTTTTGTCTGTCATATCAAGACGATGCAAGGTTGCGACACATAACTTCTTGAATGACTTGGAGAACTTCCATTTCGAGTGCTTCCCTAAAAGTTCAGTCTTTTCTTGAAATATTCCACTAAATAGCCTCCGTATCTGGTCGTTCCGGGGACATTGCACTACGCTGAAATTACGAGCTGTAAATCGACTTACAGGGGGTATTAATTCACCCACTATTGATGCGACTCTCACTCCTCTTTGGACTTAGCCTTGTTCGACAAATCACATTTTTAATGACAGCTTAATTGAAGCTTTCAGCAAAAAAGGCTCCTCAAGAATTTCATGACTTAGGAAGAACCTTGTCCATGTCGAGAAGTCGCTGAAGCGGGATCAGCTCACATTACGGCAATGAAGCTAGGAGCCTGGTTCGCAAAAGAGTTTCCGGATACCCCTAAGCTGATTGAGGCATATGGGAAAAGAGTATTGAAAATTGCTGGCTCAAGTGCGGAGAGTATAAGGTAGCTTCTTGCACATCAGTGTGACAACAGTTGTTTTGGCATCGCCGTTCGGTCTTTACGTTACTTGAGAAACTTGTAGGTATAACAAAACGGGATAAAAAACTTGAAAATGGGCGGCAGGCGGGAGAGGATAAGTCATTGCCGCAGGAACAGTTGAACAGGTTATATAGTCTTTATAGGAAATGAGCAAAATATCAACATGCGGGCTACGAAAAGACACATGCTAGAGTTTCATGCACTATCTTTCTCATCGGCCCATTCTAGCTTGATATTATCAAGATGGTTGCGTCTACGGCCAGTACATGAAGACTTCAGGCAGATGATGTTCAGGTGAATCTAACAGTTCAGAACGCTTGTACAAATGAATCGGTACTAATCACATGGATTTCTTCTACGTTTAGTTCTTCTCGCGGCACCTGGTCTTGGGACTATTTGCGATAGCTGAGACGTTTGACCCGACGAGTGTAGCTGTGCCGTTCCTTCTCCATAGGCTGAGCAGTAATTGAAACCTCCTTCAGCGGTTGTGAAAGAGCAGATAGTTTACTTTTCTGTTCCTCCTTCAAAACCCACTCGGCATTGCCTCCGCCTGAGGATGATCGCTCCTCGTACGGAGATTCTCGCATCCAAGCCATCCACTTGCGCACAACTGCTACCGCAAGATCAAGCGGGGCCTCGAACCATTCAATGTGATTCTTTCCACACCCTGAGCAATCTTTCTCGATGCGTCTGAGGTTTTTCAATTCCGTGTGCACTAGCTTCTCTACGCGAAAAACGTGACTGACTGGAATTAGCTCCTCGGCATCGTTTCGACTTGGGTAATAAATCTCCATCGTTTTGTTGCACTGCCTGTTCCATCCTTTCATGCGCTTCTCAAGATCGTCGGTATAGCCTATTTTCAGGTGTCCGAAGTTTCCTGGCTGCCAGTAAACATATACGATTCCGACTTTCTCGATCTCGGTCTTTTTCGTCAGAGGTTTTAGCAAAAGCTTTTCAAGGGCTTCAGACACAGCCAAACAGGCCAGTCTTTTGGGAAGGTAAGGTTCAAAGATTTGAAGCAAGCGCTGTCTTTGTGGAACATCGCTGGAATTATTCTCCTTAAGCTCTGCTGGGCGTGAAGACGGTACTAGGTTCTCTGTCTGAGAGAGACTTTGCGTACCACTCAGGGCGCTGATCCAGTCAGCAAGGGCTAACAGGCGATGATTTGAAGAGACCGTTCCTTGGATACCTTCGTGGACTCTGTCAAGATTCTCAATATCTGCCATCCAATTTTCTATCTCTTTCCGCGCAACACGTTGATGCGTCTGCGAGCATAATGTGACAGAAATCAAATCGTTCAGGTACTCGAGCAACTGACTAGTTTTGATGATGATCATGTTGTCTAAGCATTGTCTAACGTGTGAGAAATTTGTCTTGTGGGGTTGTTTGCATCGCTCGCCCTTATTTGTCCATGCCGGACAGTGTTGATTGTCCTCTTTCAGGCGCCCACGAATCTCAATTGGTATGATTTTAGAAAGTGACAATTGGGACGCATTTTTGTCCTTGACGGATTCGGATAATGCCTGGATTGAGAGAAGAGACAATACATTCTGGATTGTATCATCTGCCAGCGATATGCTCTTGCTACAGAGGGTAGATTTATCGCCCAGTTTAGAAGACGAACCTGTCTGAGTATCCTGTGGAGGGGAGATAGTGATGTTCGGGATATCTTGACTTGGTGGTATTGGACTTTGATTCAATTCCTGATTCTTCGCGCAGGATATAACTGGCTTAGAGAAGGGTTTCATGCCACTATCAGCATCGCTGACTGCTCGTTCGTTGAGAATCCATGTCTTCTCAGCCAGAAACCTCAAGTTGTTGTATTTGCCACCTTCAAGAGAATAGAGATTGGTCGGCAACAAATCTTTGGGTGTGATTGCTCTTGCTAGAGCTGTTATTCCCTCTAGAGTTTCTCTTCGATCAAGAATAACCGAGTTGCTATCAATAGGGATGTCGGGAACCCCGTTTCGCTTATCAGACAAGTCGACATCGATGTTCTTTGTTTCTGTAGATGAGATAATAGTTCGCAGTCTCCAGCTGGTTATACTCTTCGTTCTACCCAACGCTATGGACTGGAAATGGTGATCCAGTACTGGATCCTGTTCGGATATTTCCTCAGTCCGCTCCAGTTCGCCCTTATCTTCATATTGAGGGGCCTCGAGGATGTTATCGTTCTCCCGTAACGATATTGCTGCACCGTTGACAGGGGTCTCCCATCCATAATCATCCGTGATATCTGTAACAATTGAGCTGGAAGGGCTGAATAGGTTATCCGCTGGTGCGGGAGAAGCAAAGGCGCTGTTGTCTGATTCAATGCTCCGAGGCGACTCACTACCGTCAAATGTTGAACCTACGTCCCCGAGACCATTCCCTGGCGTTCGGTCAACTTTGACTTTATCTCGCATAATTGTTGGGCTTCCAGATTAGTAAATTCCACATGAGTGATTTTCTTTCTGTCTCTATGGAGAGCGTGGTCAACGGATCTCTAAATAGTACGCAGGGTTTCGCTTCCCAGAGACAACCGCAAGGCTGAAATTTGCCATGTATCTCCTGATGACCATGGTTGTATGCGATTAGTTCATCTATGCGGCGCAGGACTCACACTAAATGGCACTAGCAAAGTCATAACAGCCTGGACGATCCAAGTTTTCCATGGCAGGAGAGGGGTTGGGGGGTTGAAGGGGTGGCGCAGCCAGGCTGAAATGCAGGGATGTCTCGAGAATGGACTGAGTATAGAAAAAGGGGAATTTTTCAAGTCCTCATATTGTTCACATGCCAGTTCGTATCCCGAATGCACTCAGCATGTAGGCGAACGAAAAATCGGTAGTATTATACTCCGTAACAAGGCCTCTGTCAATTCAGCTGTACGTGGTGTTGTAAAGCCAATTTGTATGGATCTAACCGGAGATAAGTCAGACATCTTGCTCTCATGACTGACCCTTGTCTATTGAGAGCTTTAGCCTTCCGACCCTTATGCTTTATCCTCACAAGCGGCCAACACCAGAGTCGGGCATTGCAGCGGCCGCCGCGGAAATGCTTACAATGCTCAGTAGGCACCTAGCATGAGCATGAGTCAGCGATGGATGCGAGCTTGCTCATGTAATAACAATGTAAATATCGGAATGTGAATATCAACCCTACGCGTTTCGGCACTGGATATTAGTTAGTCCGACGCGGCACGTGCGTGCCGCCTATATATCTAGCTAGCTATCTCCCATCCGCCTTGCTTTTAAATAAAATAAATATACATAGAAGACAGACTGATAGTAATCTCATCCTCTAGATGAATTGAAATACGACATGCTTAGATAGCTCTTTGTCAATGCTCGCAGGCAATATACGCATCAACTCTTCCAAAATGTTTTTTCATCGCGATATCCACCGAGAAAAACACTCACAGGGAGCGTAAGTAGATTAACTCTACGCTAGGCACCCCAGAAACAGAAGTGGAAGAAAGATATAAGAATTAAGACGTAATGAAGGCTCAAAGTGTGACGGCGTGGCTCCGGCAAGACTGCGAATAGGTCACGTCAAGATAAAGCCCTATTGACAAATCAAGGTTTTGGATAGAGTGACGGCTCAATCAATCGAGGAAACTAAGCGTAAGGAAGGAAAAGGAAATAAACAAAGCTGGCGCTATCTCCAGCTCCTGTCAACTGTATCGTTGTCAGGCTTTACTCATATGCAAAGAATTTCTAAGTCAATATCGGAGCCACATTAGAATACTAGTCATTACAAAAATTTATATTAAATAGGAAGTATCATCTATAAGAAAGAGATAAGAGATATAAATAGCCTTGGAACAACAATATCTCCTATGTAAATAATGTGCCGTTAAGGGGTAGAATCTGAAAATCGACTTAGGTTAATGGTCTTAGTGATGGAGTCAAGCTTCAAACCTCAAGAGTTGAAGACTGAGACCCTAGCCAGAAATTTCCTAGAGCTAAAGAAAGCCTTTGCTCGCTTGTTCTTTCTACAGACCGCGTTGCTTTCTGATTTGTGTTGGGGGTGACCACGGCCATATTTATGCTGTTCACTCCGTCACGATATAGGTAAGAACGCTTGCTGAAAATACTAAATGTAATAGTGCGGTGCATAAAACGTAGCCCAAGAAAGAATGCAGTAAATTGTAGGCGGTTTTGAGAGAATATGTTAAGCAAGATGAAGCGAAGACGAAGTAGAAGATGAGATGGAGGAAGTGAGTTGTCTTCGTATAAGGCAACCTGTGTGCTCTTTCTGCTGCGCACTTCCTAATTTAAATATTTTGGTCTGAGGGAACAAGGCCTGTAGAAACTTTGAACTCATCTGACTAGCTACTGAATGTCCCCTTCTGATCTCCCATTGAATTCCATATTCAAGCCCATATTCGAATTCAGCTTGAGCTTATCGTCGGGCAGATATTCTACTTCATATTAAGGGTTGTGGCGTGTGATTAGTAAATACGAAGTATTAATCACCTCATATCACTTAGGCCTGATTGTTAGGTTATATAGTTATAACCTACAGTAATAATGGGTATCAGGGACGGTAGTGGATAGATCCAGGGCCATTCTTTTCCTTCCTTTCCTCATGTCTAGTTACTCCCATGTCTTTCTCCTAAACCCCTTGACGAATTGTAAAGAAATATGGTCATGAGACTAGTGTCAGAGTTTTCTCTGGAACCCCTATTCTGTAGATAGCCTCTTGTACTGAGCAAGTCAGCTAGTATCCCTGAAATACCTACTTGTTTCCCTTGCGCCTATCGATCTTGAAATCTTCACAAGAATAACCGCTTATATGAGAAAATGATCATGAACAGGCCTTGAATAACCTCAATCTCAATTCAAAGTGCTACAATATCTTAGTAAACTAACGAGAAGATAGTTTATGGCAATACCTTATAGCATGCTGCCATAACCTTAGCAGAAATATTAGGATATATTCTTCTGCCCTCTCCCCTACCCTTAGATTGGCTTCTGCTGGCTTTGCGGAGAGCTGTTGATTCATATCGACACAAGGTAAAATTCTCGGTGTTCCATCTGGGTTCTTTCTCAACGGACTTTTCTTGATCCCGTTTTCGTTCAGCAGTGGAGCCTATACTAGGAAGCTCCTAATTGTCTGGTAGTTTGGAGGGATAGTAGCATCTAGGTGTGGCTGTTGATATCTACCAATATATTGGAGAGCAATATCGTATTGTGCTTCTGTTTGAGGAGTAATATATGTTTTAGGAATAGAATTTGAAAACCGACTTAGGCCAACGGCCATAGTGACGGATTCAAGCACTGGAAGCAGCAATAGACTGGGTGGTGACAAGAACCATATTCAAGCTGTTGTATGTTTTGCATTTTTCTTTTTCTTTTTTTGCTTATTTGGTTAGTTTCATTTTTCTTTTGGTAAGAGGTGGCAGTGTTAATTGTAGCTAAAGCATCATTGTTAGTTGCGGTTCGTCGATATCCGAGACGTTACTCTACCCGTCTCCATGTACGGCGGCACATACGACAGGAAAACATAGTAAGATGGTTGATCTGAACCAGGCCTTGAATTGTTTGAGTCGCAAATATTCATTAATAGGTGTGATGAGCGTATATTATATCAAGAGTAACCGGTCCCATCTTCGGAACTACGACGAATATATGGACCTTCTGAACGGTGGTGAAGGGAGAACTCGATCCATGGATGTCCATAATATCGCTTAGAATAAATATGAAAGATCGAATGCCATATCCTTGAAACCACTCGGTCTCTTGTTCTATCCTTATTTTTTGTTTAGCATGCATGAATATTATCAACGGCCTGGAAAGGACAAAAGTCTGCAACGACAAATTGAATATGGAAAATAATAACCGAGCAATTCATACACTCACACAATGTTCACATTAGACTAATGATACAGTAAAGAAGAAGATGAAAAGACAAAATCCCAGACCTTATCCAATTCCCCCATATAACAAAGTTTTCTCGCGTCATGGAAAGTTTTTTGAGTACAAGAAAGGAAAACAAACGGCACACCAGGAAGAATCGAATCGAAATGGATAATGCGACGCACAAAGGTTCGATTACTCATGTGCATGCAGACAATAAAATGAAACAGTAGTAATGAAGAACAGACAGGGAAGGACAAACTCCGAGTCTAAAAAATCATGCAGAAGAATAATGTCGAAATTCGAAGAGGCGATGAATATAGTCCACAGATTCTCAATCATCACTCATCTATAGGATCGTTGTCGCCGTCAATTAAACGCAAACGCTCCTTGGTCGTCTTTGCGCGCTTCGAAGGTCCCTTGGCAGTTTTACTGCGCTTCTTGCCTAGTGAAGATGAAGTCGCAGCGATTTCACCAGAGACAGGTGTTGCGGCACCAGAAGGTTTGGCGCTGACATCGTCGAAATGCCCTTCGCCTTAAAAAAAACAGTCAGAACAATCGTTGTGCGCGTCAATGGTGTATAGTACTTACCCTCATGATACATATCATCCAATGTAAGATCCTTCTTCTTCTTGTATTGGGCCTTCTTCCCCTTCTTGGCAGCCGGATCTTCTCCGCGTTCTATCGCTTCTCGCTCTTTTTGTTCAATCAACTCGGCTTGTTCATCGTCTGCAAGCCACATAGCAATGTCCTTAGTGCGGTTCTCACGATGACGAGTGTTGAAATCAACACCACCAGCAGCGCCACCTGAAATGACAACTCGCTGCACTTCTTCCTTTTGCAGAGCGCGCTTCCGGATCCGCTCTTCGATTGTGCCGCGAGTGATTAGACGATATACCGTGACTTGTCGTGTTTGGCCCAACCGATGCGCTCTGTCCATGGCCTGTGAATCAATAGTAGGATTCCAATCAGAGTCATAGAAGATGACAGTATCTGCAGCTGTAAGGTTGATACCAAGACCACCAGCACGGGTTGAAAGCAGGAATACGAATATCTCAGGACGATGCTGGAAATCTGCAACTGTGTCACGACGATCTTCAAGTTTGGTGCTTCCGTCAAGTCGACAATATTTATAATTGCGGTACGTCAAGTACTCTTCCATCAAGTCAATCATTCGAGTCATTTGGAAATAAAGAAGCACACGGTGACCGCCATTTTTGAGTTCGCGAAGGAGCTCGTCTAATTTCGCCAATTTTCCGGAGTCGGTCACAAACCGTCTCATGGACGGTATTTCAATCTTGGTGTAGCGCGCCTTGTACGAAATCGGCTCAGGTAGCATTGGAGCATGCGAGTAAGGTGCAGGATCTAATCCCTTCTCTACAATCTGTTCATCCAATTGGCGGCTATAAGTAGCGAAGAGAGCCTGGCGAGCAGGTACATTAAAAAGCACATCGTTTGTCTCCTTTGCTGCTGCTTGGCCAGAACAGGAAATGGTTATTGGAGGCGCAGCGGCCGCTGGACGAGCTGCGGGCTCGATTACTGCCAATCCTTCTTTCTCAAATGTCCGTTGTGACACCGTCAAAAGTTCGCGCATATATCCTTCGGTAGATGAATCATAAAGGGCAGTGCTATCGTTGCGCTCGACAACATTGAAAAGCGAGTGAGTAAGGATGGAATTGATGTTATCACCGTCCGATTTGTCATATGCCACATTAAATCGCGAGAACCGGTTCGGCACACCACGTCGACGTACTGCACGTTCAAAAAGCCCTACGCGAGAGGTTTCGTAGGCTTCTTGTGGGGAGACATCGACAAATCGCAAAAAGGAAAAGGCTTGATCATCAGTTATGCTCTTTTTGATGTTTTCTGGTGACCAAATATTCATGAGATGTGAAAGGTACTTGTTGCGGAAACCAGCTTTTGGGTTGTTTGATCCCGGGATATCAAGACGCCCATCATCGCTGAATAGTAAGCGAGGAAGGTCATACTTGATGAAATTGCGTGTTGAATAGCGCACATCAACAAAGTGACCTTCTCTTAAGAATGATCCAGTCTCTGCGAAGTGAGCCATAGAGAATGGAGAGTGAGTATCAGCACGTTCAAACAAATCTGGATGATTGCAGACTTTGCGGAACTGCATCACAAGGTTCATCAAAGTAGTGCTATCAGTTTCGTCACCAACAGCAGCCTTCTCAATCAAATCCATGATGCTCACGCGATTCCTCAAGTTCGAATAGTAGGCTCGCTGGCGGTACGTTAGGTCACAGAAGACATCCTTTTCAACCTTGTCACCCAACTCCTGCTGCACATGCTTCTTGACACGACGAAGCATGAACGGTTTGAGAATCATGTGAAGACGCCGGAGTTGATCTTCGTTGAGTTTGGTATTGCTCTGAGCGTGGGACTCGATATCCTTGGAGAACCATTCGCTGAATTCGTCGTGAGAGTCGAACAATGTAGGCATGATGAAGTGCAACAGAGCCCAAAGTTCTTGCATGTTATTCTGGATAGGAGTACCCGTGAGCAAGAGTCGGTTACGGCAAGAGAAACCCAACAGATTCTTCCATCGTGAACTCTGTGATGATTTGATAGCCTGAGCTTCATCGAGAATCATATACTGCCATTTGACTTTCTGGAAGTATTGAGCATCCAGGACAACGAGCTGGTAGGAAGTCACAAGAACGTGGAACTCCGACTCCCTGGTGTATGTGAGATGCTTACGGTCCCAGAACTTGCGCAGAATCTTGCGATCCTTTGCAGAGCCCCAATACGGTAACACCTTGATATCTGGGACGAACTTGGTGATTTCCTGCTGCCAGTTGTGAAGCGTGGATGCCGGAGCAATAACCAAGAATGGGCCCCAGATATTGTGCACCTCAGCAAGATATGCCATAACAGAAATCGACTGGACTGTTTTACCAAGACCCATCTCATCTGCCAAGATACCGTTGATACCTTGCTCGTAAAGATTAACAAGCCAGTTAAGACCTTTCAATTGGTACTCCTTGAGCTGAGCAGTAAGCATCTTTGGCTGCGAAATCTGAATATCACCCAAACTAGTCGGGTTCTGGAAGTTCATTTCCCCCTCATCGAGTGCCGCCATTGGATTCTCCTCATTGTTAAAGGCTCGTGCACGAGCCTGGGCTTCTTCCACTGCATTTTGAGCATTGGCCATTGCAGCTCGGCGAAGTTCAGTTTCGTCTTCAGCATCGAAATCAAGATCCTCGAATGCAGTAACCTTGGTCTTGGTATCTGCTACACTGTCGGGCAGATTGATAGTGTGAACATTCGGCTTTCCTGGCTGCACCGTTTCACCAGTTGCTTGCACGGACGGGTCGCTTGTCGCTTCTGCTTCGTCGGTTTTGATCTTACGACCGATAAAGTGAGAATATAGCTCGGTCTGGGAGATAAGAAAGTTGAGCTTTCGCTTCTGGCGGTTGGCTTCGCGATCGGCTTCTGCTTTCTTGGCCATCTCTAATTCTTGCTTCTCTGCCATACGACGTAGATCACGCTCCTCGCGCTCGTTCCTCTTCCAGAACGACATCATTTCACGCATGGTACGCTTAGCTCGTGCTTGCGTATCCTTTGTGCTCTTGTTGGTTCGCTCTTGCCATTTGCGGGACTGTTTGCTGGCTAATTGCGCCGTCTTACGCAAGTTTTCTTGACGAGTGCTGAGCGACATGGTCTTGATGCGATAAACTTTAGGAATATCTTTCCTAGCAATGTCACGCCATATTTGCTCGTATATTTGGTTATAACCCTTGGTCTCAAAGGAGGTAGCGGGTGTGGGCGTAGCTTCTTCCGAACGTGCGCCCTTCGCATCCTTCTTGGTAGTGGCAGCGCGAAGTTCATCTTTGGGTAGAATAGCTATCAGCTCATCTCTCTCTGCCGCCAAATAAGCCATCTCGGCCGCATCCTTCTCGGCCTGCTTCTTCTCTTTTGACTTCTTCGGACGAGCTGAAGGTGTAGGCCGAGATGGTCTCTTCTTCGCAGATGGCGATTTCTCTTTGCCAATGTGAAATGTGCTTGTAGTTCCACCTTCCATATTGGGAGCGAGAGGAGTGACCTCGCTTATTTCTGCCGGTTGATTGCCTCTCTCAAGAGCCCGTTTAACGCCTTTGATCTTCTTCTGGGCCTTTTCGGCTTCCCGCAGAAGTTTCTCTTTCTCGATAGGATCGACAGTACGCTTGGCCCGACGTTCAGCCTCAAGCTTCTTGGCAGTTTCGATACGCACGGTGTTCTCGCGACGACGCTTTCGCTGCATATCCTTCTTGCGCTCTTTCTCATCCTGGACTTCCTTGCGTTGGACCTCAGAGATGACTTCTCGCTCGTTTACTCTTCGGAAACGCTCGGCACCGGCTTCTGCGCCGCTTGCAAAATTTGCGCTCAGCTTCATGAGGAATTCGTTACGACGGCGCTGATCACTCAAGTTAGCAACTGCATCCAGATGAAAATGTGAAAATATGATTGATCATACCTTGATCTTGTGAGACTCCAAGTTATCAGCTTCCATGGCACGCTTCTTGCTCTTAGCAATATAAAGCTTGAACTCCGCCTCAAAGCCTGTATCGTCCTCGACATCACTCTTTTCGGCCCTATCAATCTCTGCCATTTTTCGCTCAATTGCATCGAGATCCTTCTGTGTCAAACGTGGCCCTGGCATAGGCCGCGCTTGAACGACAGGGGCCGGCTTCTCCTGTTGTTTCTTGGAGCCATTTTCACGGGTTGGTAGAGGAATCTTTTCCTCCCGATCAAAAGTAAGTGGCCGCTTTTCCACACTGGGTTTCTTTTCCAATCTAGGAAGAGGCAATACCGGGGTTGGCTCCGGCTCCTTGTTCAGAATCAGGGGATGCGACGGAGGGGGAGGAGGTGGCGGCGAAGCTCGTCGAGGTGGTGGTGTGTCCTCGGTAGGTTCCGAAAGAATGCTCGCAAAAGACATTGGATCGGCAGTACGTGTAGGTTTCTATTCAGGTATTAGGTATCGAATCGGGACAAGGGAGAGATGCTAGAACTTACAGTTTCTTCGGCGAAGGCGGACGCATCACCGGAGAGTGGGCAATATATCTGCTAGAGCCATTCTCGCGAGCAGACATGAAGGAAGTATCCGGATCTTTCTTTGGGGACAACAATTGACTGTCAAGACGGCTTGGCGGATGCGAGTGTCCTGGTTGTCCATACGAAGAAGGGCGAGTATCAGACATACCGTGGGCAGTATGAATGCGTGGTAGAGAGAAACCAGAAGGCCCTGACGCTGGATGTTGTCCTGGGTAAGAAGGTGAAGTATCCGAATGAGGACCGCCGTTCAAGGGAGGCAAAGTGTTGGCAAGCGGAGAACTGGCATGAACAAAATGCGGACTTCGGGAATATGATGAACCGTAGGCTTGAGGTGTCTCGGGGGGGTGTTGTTGATAGCGATCATCATTTGGATAATACGGTCGACCTTTCGGAGGTGAAGAAGAGTAGGAGTTGTAAGTTGATTGCTGGGCGGGTGGAGGAGATCGTAAGCTGTACGGTGGAGCCCCCGACATGATGCCAATCAGCGTCTCCCGGGACGCAGGACTCGATCGCTCAAAGAGGAAGAGTCGAAGAGGGAAATCGCGTTGCAGGAGATGTCAAGACGGCTATAATTACCTCAAGCGATAGATGCGAGCCATGGATTCTGTACCAAAAACTGGCGAGTTAATAACTGAGACACTGAGGTGGAAAGAAGCTTTCCCCGATTAAACATGCAATTAGGGCAAATAGAGGAGATGATAATACCTGATGCAACTTGGAGACCGGAGGCTGTCCTTGTCAAAGTGGACGAAGGGGCGAGACGGTGGTTGGGTTCTTATTGCCGACCGTTTCTCGCGACCCGACTGCTGCCACTTGCTGCAATCACGAGAGGACTAAGAGAAGCCAACGCCGCCGGGTCAGCCGTTTGTAAAGACAGATTTATCGTCTTTATGAAACCCAGGGAGTAGTATAAGCGTTGCCCTGGATGTAAAATGGATAAAATTAGAAGGATTGGTCGTGTCCTCCTCTTGACCGAGTAGCTGGTCAGAAACGGCGAGGGCGAGGTCCGTGAGGTCTATTGTCGATAACGTGGTAGGAGATGGTGTTAAATTCCGGTTCGATGTGGAGATCACGTACTTTCGAAAAGAGTACGTATGTAGTATGATGGAAGATGGATGGGAAGGGAGGGTGGTGAAGGATAAAAAGGGAAAAAGGAAGATGGGCGGGATTGATGATGGATGGATTGTGATGAGCCTGAGCTTGGCTGCTGGTCCCTCTGTTGCCCATTTTTTCCCTCTGCTTCCCTTATTCCCTTTTTTCCCTTTGGAGTTCTCGCCAGACGCCGTTCACTATCTCATTGTCCAGGTGTTGTTGGCGCGTATGTATTGGTATTACCATTACGTACTGTCCAACACCAAGTGCGTTCTATGGATGGTCTGGTTTTATTACCGTCACAGATAGAATACTAGCGTCCGTAACCGAATGCATACCATAAATACGGGCGTCATCATACATTTTTGGCTCTACGGTGCAAAAATAGATTACCAATAAAAAACGGATCACCTATTCCGATCGCGACTCAACAATGAAAAATGATACACCGCATCTCGTGGCGATAATTGTACGTGGCAGGGTATCATTATTCGATACGTCACATTCTGGTTGCAATTGGATGAGATACCAAAAATCACTGAAGATCGCACAAGACATTGTATTCGATATGCTCATGCTTTTGGAAAAGGGTTAGAGTTGCACAAAAAATAAGAAGCAAGTTCCAAAGTTCAACTCTATAAACACAAGTCGACCATCAAGATTAGGCAAGATGAAGCCTAATCATTTTTAAAACGCATACAAGGCATAGCAAAAAAAAAAAAAGGTCGGAGTAAGAATCAATAAGAGATAAAAAATCGTACACGTATATCATCAATCAAACCGCCCCCGGTCCTTTATGATTCGATTGATCAAGGAGAAGGGTAGGCTTAATAAAGTCCTCATCCAGTTGTCGGAACCATTCCGCGTGATCACCCGTTGGACCACCAGAGAACAATTCACGCAACGCATTGCGAGCTGTTATCGGCTCACGAGGAGTAGCTGTACTGCCCTCTGTAGGGCGTCTGGCAGGAGAAGCGTCGGTGGATGCGTTGACTGAACGGGTTTGGAGCTGGGATGGGGATCGACGGAGTCGAGAGGTCGAAGGTGCCGCTGGAGGGAGATCATCGTCTGAGACAGCGTCGACATCTAGGTCGAATTCATCTAACCGATCTGTGTCGATTGCCACTTGTTTCCCGCCGTGTCCGCCTGTAATGTCTTCATCACTGCCAATGTCGCTTTCGCTACGATTGCCAGAGACAACTCCTAAAAGTCCCTGTGTAGCGGACTGATCACGATCGGCAGAGCTGAATTTCTTCGTCTTCCGCGCCGAACTCCTTGAACGGGATGGAGGACTTGGACGGCGGTTATTGCCAGTTGAATAACTATCCGTAGTAGATATACCAGGTCGATCGACGACGGTATCTAGAGGGATAGTCCGATCAGTGGCGCGGGGGGTGTACCCGATCCCAGAACTATTTGCTCTCTTATAGTACGTTCCGCCATGAGTGACCTCGATATCGAACTCATCGTCCGAGTCAACTTCTTCAACGACTCCAGTGCGGATCCCGAGTATGTCCAGCATTCGGGCGGTTGTGCCTCCGAAAATAATGACTGTAAGCACGACAACGACCAGGACCGTCGCTCTCAATGCAGGCGCGTTAGGACCTGACATGCCAGCTGCCAGCGCAACACCGACTGCACCACGTAACCCGGCCCAGAACAGCATTGCCTGATATGAGAATGGAAGTTCATCGGCCACGTCTTTTCCACGTCGTCGTGCGCGGTAGCGAATGAACCAATTAACCGCCTTGGATAGCGGGAACACTGAAAGATATCGCGCAAAGCAGATTCCCAGGACGGCAACAATGATGAAAAGTGGTTTGAACCGGAGTTCTGATTCCACGAAGAGATCGAGGCCTAAGTAGATGAAGATGAAGTTCTCACTTAGTTGTGACATCACCTGGAATAGGTATTTGGTGGTGAGCTGTGTTCTTCTGGACATGTTGTAATAAGCATAATGTTTGAGAGTAATTCCGCAGAATAAGAGCGATACAATTCCTGATTGAGTGTTAGCAGTGTGATCTGAAAGGGGTATGGAAACTTTGCTTACCGGAAAGATATACTCCGTTCGAAAAGAAGTAGCTGGCATACGCAATCAAGACGATAAGACAGCTCTCAATTTTCGGCAACCGTCGAACATGCGTATACTTGAGGAGCAGAGCCGTCCCAATCCCAACACAAATTCCGACCAGCATACTACCAAAGAAGACCAACAAGAAAAGCCCTATGGCTTCAAAAAGGTTAAGCACGGTAAGTTTAGCCGCATCATCTTCGGCGTATTTCTGAGCAGTCTCAAACAAGACAATAGCGACAGCATCATTGAGTATAGACTCGCCAAAGATCACTGTATATAGTTTGGGTTCCACTTTGTAGAGGTTGAAAATTGCAAGGATCGTCACTGGATCGGTTGCGGAGAGAGTTGCGCCGACGGAGATGGCTTCGACAAGACTGATATTCAGCCCGTCTAGCGGAATGCGCGTCCAAAGATACAGAATGAGGCCGAGCACTATAGCAGAAATAAAAGTACCAGCGAAAGCGAATGTCAAAATGGTGCCAATGTTGCGGAAGAAGTTTGCCTAGAGATTATCAAGCGTTAATACACAGTCCGCACCATGAGACCCAATCAAACGACCCATATAACTGACTTGATGTAACTCATATCCCGAAGCCAAAATAATCGGTGGCAAAAGCAAGTTGAAAAAGAACTGATAATCGAATGTGACGACATCTTGAATCGGCGACGGAGGGGTTAATCGTATAATCAACCCGACAAACATTCCTATTCACGCGAAGACACTCAATGCAAGGTCCCAATAATGCTTTCAATGACAGGTCACTCACCGCCGAAGATAGATAACACCGTCTCATGAACGGCCTGTATTTTCCTCTGTTGAAGAATATAACTTGTAAAAAGCGCACCGATCAGGAGCATAATCAGAATGAAAAGAGCCCATGAGCTAAAAAATTCCTTCTTCTCTGGTTCCGGCGCATCTGTATTTCAAGTCTTAGTCTTATCTGGAAAAGATGACGCTTGTGCGCAAGTCGAAGTTCGTAAGGAAAATAAAGGATTAAACATACTGTCTTCCGGATCCGTATCTCCTGTCGCCCTGCCTGTAGAAGTCCATTAGCAACCAATTCCGTATCCCGAATAACCTCAATGTCGCCAGAGTTGCGCATTGACCAAGAAACATACGCAATAATTCCCCCGCAAAATGAAAGACACGGTTGGCCGCCATAATATCCTTTCAAATATATAATACCCAAATCAATGTCGCGCGGGTATAGGGTACAGCTGCTTGCCCCTGCAGCGATATATTGTTGTGCTTTGGTTGTCGTCGAATCAACGAGCTCCAGATGGAAGACGCCCGCGCCGAGATGTTGCGTACATGTCCCCAAGGAAACTAGCGAGCTGGGTAGAAGAATAGAACAATCGAGGAGAAGTGTCCGTGTACGCGACAAAAGACCGATCACTCAACTGGATAAATATTTCTGGAGAATTTGTTGTTGTTGATGTTAACTTAGTTACCTGGCCTTCCCCAGGCGACGTATTGGCACATGCTGGGCTGGCGGCCAATGAGGGAGCTGCACGGACCCGCCTGCTCGCCACCTTGATAAGGGCCACTGATTTCTAGTTCTAGATTCAAAAAAGATATGGAGGAAACAAATTATACAGACGTGTACATAGTAGTATACAAATTTATCTAGAATTAGAACCCTTCTCCTCAAGTCTCCGCGCCAGCAAAGCAGCTACCAGAGCAGCACATCCGCCAAACCGCATAACCCATCCCACACTATCATCCCAGGGCTCGCCGCGCGGCTTCTGCAACGCCTTGAATATCAAACTGCTAATCATCGTGGAGAAAATCTGCGGGAAAGATACGGCAACATTATGTAAGCCAAGTACGATTCCGGCTTGGTCGGTGGGTGATGCTTCATCGGTGTCGATCTTTGGGATGGTCGCTGCCGCTTCGATATCTTGTTCCTCCTCGTCCTCATCCTCTTCCTCTTCTTCATGATTCCTTTCGATCTCCGCGGTATGAGTTATCTCATGGCCAGATAACGCATCAAATTCGGCTTGGAGACGATTCAGTCGTCTCTCGGCATCACGTTGTGCCACTTCTGCGGATATCAATGCAAACGGGGCCCATAGCGTGACAGCCCAGGAGATACCAACTATACCAATAACAACTGTAGCTGCTTGTGCCGTAGTGATGAAAAAAGTGCTGAACATGCAAACTGAGAGCAACGCGAGCGAAAGTAGCCACGTACGTCGCAACGTTAACCCGGGTATCCGAAGTTTCTTGACAAAATCAAACCTTTTTTTCTTGGCATCGTCAACCTCATCGCTTTCAATTGAAACTGCCTCGTGAGATAGGAGAGGCTCAGATGCAATATGACCTTGCAACTCAGAAATAGATCTCCTAATCTCCTCCTCTGCGGAGTCAATATCTTGGGCCACTGGCATAAAATCGATATTATCCGTCGAAACCTGTATCTGTTTATACGACGGAACAATCAAGAGCGGCAGAACGATATTTGCCGTAAAAGAAACAATCGCATTCACCAGCAGTGCAAAAGATCCAATACGCGTGGCGTCCTCCCATGCTCGGTTGATTTCGTCATCTGTCAAGTCACGATGTTTTTCAAAAATCGGGTTCACGTAGAGTTGTCCGATGTAAGTTGTTGAATAGTATAAAAAGGGGAACCAAGCAATCCAAGCCGCTAGTTGGACTTCACACACTTTACGGATTTGAGGTGGTAGATTGCGAATGGATTTCCAGACACCTTTGAAGAATGAAATCAGACCCATACCAACTGGAGGTGGTGGTCCATCAACACGTGGATCACGCTCTTTGATGGTAAGGCAGCTGATTAACAGCGTAATACCGAGGGAGAAACTGGCAATCAAGCACAGGATTTTGAATTGAGTATTCCCGAAGATAGGAAACACTTTCGGCAAATCCATATAACCAAGGATGTACCCTATAATGTTGCCGGCACCCGTCAATCGACTAGCCCACGCATTCGCGGGCTCCTGTTGATGCGCCGGAGCACAATCAACTATAAAAGCTCGAATACCGGCTTGCACTTATAGTAGCAATCAAGTCAGCATTTGCAACTAACCCCCCCAAAAAGCCTGGGAACATACCTGTATTAATAGCAAAATCCAAACAGAACATCATAATCGTAGCAAACACCAATGTAGTAACCTTCACACCATTCGACTGCGCATCTGCACCAAATATACCAAGAACGCCAGTAACAATCTCTCTCACCCACGCCAAGATCATCAGACAAAAGATAGTAGCCAGACCACCTCCAATCATAAAGGGTTTTCTCTTGCCCCAAGGAATGCGGCAGTTGTCACTCAGGATGCCGATATAGGGTTGCACAAGGGTGCCTGTTAAGGGACCCGCAACCCATACGATTGCCAGGAGGGCTTTACTCATCCCCAATGAGAGTAAAAATGGCTAAATAAGTCAGCGCTCTACTTCACAGCAAAACTAGATGATAGACGAGATAAACCTACCGACCCATTAGAAAGCTCAACGGACCAAACTACCTGCAGACTAGGAATCGGTCGCGAATCAGCATCCGTCAACCCCATATAGGACAAGAGGATTTGTATACTCACCCTCCTATACTCAAAGTAAGCAAAACAAGATACCAAGTACTCTTGGATTCCTGGTCAGCCAACTCATTCCGCCGTCGAGCCCTTGCAAGCGCATCCGCCTCGATAGCAGCACCTTGACGCTGAAGATCAGCGCTCGGCTTTACCGGCGACATTACTAGAGGAGAGTTCTCATTGGCATCAGTCATATGATGATGATGATCAGGGTTCGACATTTTTTGTTAGGTCGGTGTGTGTGTCAAAGCTAAGAGGAAGCTGCTAGGAGCATGTTTGAGGGAGATGGTCAAGTTTGCTCAAAATGTAGGCCCGAGGGGGTTTAAATTATAATTGTCATAGAGCTTGTTAAATGTATATTTAATACTTTCTTGGATTTAAGTATATGATGGCCTCATAGTCCGTTGATACAGGGATGTTGCCGTGACGTTGACAGCTGGATGTTGCACGTGATACATTCATTAGAGCTAACACTAATCAGGTAAGGTCTATTTCTGTTGCTGCGAATCGCGATTGATCTATGAGCCAACATGACAGGTATCGTCTCCTGTGACAGTGTGACCACTAAATGCATTTATTCTATATTGAAGGGAATTGAATGATATAGCTTGTTCACTATGGTAAGAAACTCCGAAGCACTTACACCCACACACAGACATACACACAAAAGTCATGTACATGGAACATATCAGTATCGCCCAAAAAACCCATAACCAACAGCCCGGGGGGAACAGGATCTAAGTAGAGAAAAAAGAAAACATTTCACGGAAAATTATATCAATAAGAATTTACGAATTGCCAATAGAGCGAACCAACATTGCTCTTGGCAAAACTTGAAACATATAGCGCCGAGGTCACGAGTCAGAGAGCTGTGTTCTGAACTTTATACGCGACCTCATTTATTTATATCTGCTGTTGCAAATACTGTGGAGATATCAGATGCGGGGCAACCATTGTTGACATAGCGGCCATTGACATGGTTGTGGCCGCAGACATCGGTGTCATGCTAACCACGCTCGGGTGGACGAAACTGTGAGTATCCGAGACTGGTGACTCTTCTTCGAGCGAACCAAACTCTTTTTCTTCGTTCTCCAAGTACTCGTCACTCAGGGGTTGCTGCGAGTTGTGGCCGTCCTGCTGAGTTTCATGGGTCCGGCGGTGTCTAAAATTAAATTAATCAGTATTGCAGATCTTCAGGAGATTGCTTCAGAATAAAGGCATGGACTTACTGTGCAAGGTTGTCTGAACGGGAGAAGGCTTTGTTGCAGTATGGACAAGGATAGGGCCTTTCTTGTGTATGGGTCCTCACGTGCCTAGTAGCCGCCAATCAGATATTAGTCTCAGCGGTTAAAAAATGTAAGTGCGACCAATGAAACGCAGAAACACAACACTTGTGTATAAATAGAAAGTCACTGCAGGGGGAAGAAGAAGGGAAAAAAAAGGCTGCAAGGATAAGCTTACCGTTTCAGATGTTCTAATCTCTTGAAGAGGCGTCCACAAGATGGAATTGGGCAAGAATGAGACTTCTGTGGATATGGCCCTAGCTCCATCATCGTGGCACTCCGGGCGCGACGCACTGGGCCGGGACGATCAGATCGACCCAATAAACTGTGAGGAACAGACATCTCGATTGAATCTTGGCCTCCAAGACCAGCTAGCTCATCTTGTTGTTGTTGTTGTTGTTGTTGTTGTTGTTGTTGCATCATCGAATGGGAGTGCTCAACACCTTCTTCAAGGCTAGGGAGAGGGGTTCCGGTACGTGAAACTTCATGAAGCATGTTTTTCTGAGATGTGACGCTCGAGGTATAATCGTTTTGCAGGTTTCCAGAAGCAGATTGGTCATTTGTGTCAGTGGCTTCTGTGACGGGACCTACAGAATTTGAAACGGAACGCCGGAGGTCGCTTGGCCTGTATGCAGCGTAGCTGGTTGGCTGTGTCGTCGCGCCTGATACTTGGGCTGCAGCAATAGCATTGGTAATGCCAGGTGGAATGGAGGAGCGACGCCGGCGTTGCTTGTAGGTGGGTGACCCCTCAATAACGGAGAAAACGTTTCCTTGGAAATGACGAGAAGTCGCGCCAAGTGGAGTAGAAAAGTTTGAAGGCGGCAGTTGCATCATGGGGTGGTATGCAGTAGACCCAACGTCCGGGATCGCAGTGTAGAGACCAGTCTCTTCGTTGGCAATGTATGCGGGCTCAGCGGCTAGCATAGGCTGTTGAGGAGGCGTAATTGGTTCAAAGGAGATGCCTCGGTTGCTATAGTCTTCAAATTGAGATGAAACAAACGACGGCGCAGGGGAATATTCCATGTATGAAGGCATGGAGGTATGGCGCTGGTGTAGGCGATTGATTGGGATACTGGCGCCTCGCTCATACTGCATCTGGGCGTAGTCTGCCTCCCGTTTCATCGACATCTGGTTGTACAGAACTGCGCTGCCAGTGTCCTCCGGGAGCATCGCCATGGCGGATGGGGCCATCTGCGGTGGAGGCATAGCGTCAACGGACCGAACGACGGGAGAAGTGGACTGGCCATATGTCGTACTTGCGTGGGCAGAGAAAGATGAAGAATTGGCTTGTTGCGCCTTGGTAAGCTGTTCATACAGCGACTGAGATGAGTCAAACTCAAAAGAAAGAGCTGGCTCTGCCACAGCCACTGTAGTAGCTTCCTGGCCCATCTTCTCCCTTTTCAAGTCGCGCTCCAAAGCGTCCAAAAACAGGCGGTCGTGTGGAACGCTATACCAATAGAAAACCTTTTGTTTCTTCTGTGTGCGAATGCAGTTGTTCTTATATAGAAAGTCGAGAAACGGGCTTTTGGGCTCCTCAAGCGACGCATCTGTGCCGGATTTCAAGTTGCGCAAATCAGAGAAGATTCCTTCCTCGAACTTCTTCGAATTCTTGACCGGACGGCCAAACGCCTGGAAGCGGAACGATAGACATCGAACAATGTCGGTTCCGGAAATGTGGAAAAGGTTGTTCCTAAACTCAAGTCAATTATACGATCCCGTATATTTCTGTTCCAAAGAGACCCACCATAGCACGCAAGAAATGTAGTCACCCGTAGGAAGGAGGAAGCGTCGGATGAGTTGATCGGGACTCCAGTCGACGGGGGCTGATATCAAAAAGTATTTGACTTGAAATATAGTTAGCGCTGGGATACGGCCGACGCATTCGGTTTACTTACGGTTATCGACTTGCTGCAGAGCAACTTGGGCATCTTGAGGCAGACTTTGCTGAGCTTCACTGGATAGCATAAAGGTCTCAGGCTTCTGAGGAGGCGCCATCACGGCACCATGTTGAGGGTACATCTCCTGCACAGCAGAATAATAATGTTCAGTCCAAATCATCTTCGTGTATCGTCGTCTGGAAACGAGCGAGCCAACAAAACAACAAAGAGGTCGCAGTGCGCAGACTCTAGACGAGATCGGATGCGTGGTATCATACCTTATCTTAATGTTTCTTGAGCGTCGCAAGGGATCGCCCCGAGTTTCGTAGAGACAGTGAGACTATATTGGGAAGGCAAATCTTCGCAGGTTGAAACGCGCTGAATCACAAGACAAAGACGGACGGTAAAAGAGCAATAATATATGGATGGTAGTCCGCAAGGCAAGTCGAGGCTCGATTATACAACAGTAGCAAGGCGATAGGGTCGAAAGATTCTGAGCATTGGTCGTTCAGTTTTGTCGCATAGCAGTGTTTTCTTTTTTTTTTTTTCTATCCAGCCGTCTCGATATCGCTTTGAGATGGACGAAAATTCAAGTGTTGAGAGGAGCCAGCCTCTGAGACAATGCGATCAAGCAAACGGATCACCTCTGCAGATCCAGAAAGACGATGGATACAATGGTACAGTAGATTGCGGGCCAGCCCGACAGGTTTTTGGAGGGTCTCCGACGCTCTCTCGCGAACTGAGTGCGAGTTGCCTGAAGGAGGAAGGGGGAGTTTGGGAGCAGATAGCTAAACGAAGGGATATAGAAGAGAAAGAAACAGAGGGACGAAGCGAATAAAGCCAAGGATGGCAAACAACGGCGATGTTGAAAGAGGAGGGAAGAAAGAAGGGCGGAAGGAAGAAGACGACGTTGTTTATTTTAGGCTGGGCTGGACGGGAAGATCAGAGGCTGCTCTTTCTCTGAAGGAAAAAGGGAAAGAAGGAAGGAGTGGGGGGGGGGAGGAGGGTGGAAGTGCAGGGGCGGCCCAAGCGGCAAGTGGTTTGTTCATAACAGCCAGCACTATGTCTGTTTACTCAGGCAAAATATATTTGACTATTGAATTATCATACTGATATTATCATGCTTATGACATATATTACTATGATTTCTACAAATTGCCCTTCAAAGATTTTGGTCTGCATAGCAAGGAGGCTATTCTATCATGATAAATCTATTATCTACGGCTTCTCTGGCGGGGGAGATCAGATCAGAGCAGACCCAGATGCAAAGAAGACTGATCCTAGCAAGTAACCTAACTAGAGAGTCAATGTTGGCAGAGTATTAATCAACCAGCCAGCTGCCTGTGCAAGTTATGTACCTGAGGCATGGCAGGTACTTCCCGGATAGGGAACCACGGCGCTTCGGGGGGCCCCCACATTGGACAGACCGTTACAGTATCTCGTCCGGTACCGTATTGGTACCGATGGAATTCTAATGCTGCTGCCAATCATGCTGCGAGGTGTTTCCTGCGCCGTATGACTGGCTATATATATAGAAAAGAGCGTCTCTGCATCTCATCACATCGATCAGGTTCTGCCATCCAATCCGTGCTCTGTCAGCAGTAAGTGATCTATCTATCTATATATATACACGTACGAGTGCATCGATAGCAAACCGTTGAACTCGGTTGATAGACTTATCAGATAGTACTACGTATACGCAGTCCGTTAGTTAAAAGTTAAAGATTAATGCTGCTTATATAATTGCTCTTTGCGGAACAGAGCTTAGAGTGAACATAGACTTACCCGATTCTGTGTGATTGACCGATAGATGCCCCCGTTCTGGTCTTCTACTAAATTTCTAGACTGTGGAATATGGGCTAACAGAGCCGAAGAGTAGAAAGTTTACATCCGAGCAGGGATCATTTTAGATCGATAGACTATCAGACCATGGGACTATGATAGAAAGTCTCTGACGCTCGCCACGCTGTTACCCGTCCCTGAGTCCCTTGGTCCCTGATCAAGTTGCTTGTCTCTTGAAGGTGTATCTCATGAGAAGAGAGAGACAGAGAGACAGAGAGAGAGAGAGATAGAGAGAGACACGCAAGAGGAAAGGAATACGAAAAATACAGAGTGGGGCAAGATCAGGGGTCTCGCCCAGCACGCTGATTGGTGCAGCACATTCTCAAACTAGCGCGAGTCAGCAATCTGAATCACCCGCCTTCTGTTTCAGAATGCCGGCCTGGCCATCTGAGACAGACTGACAGACTGACAGGCTGACTAGAGATGCCTCTCTAGATCGCTGGCTGACTGCGAAGGTCATCCGTCAGCCACCATATTCTATCGAAAACCAAGCACTCGTAGAACAACACCAAAACAAAACAGAACCTAAGCCACGAGACAAACTGTCTGTCTGTCTGTCCGTCCCCGCAACAACAAAGTCAACGATCAATGGCATTAAGGATCCGAGCGAGATCAAGCGAGAATTCGTCAGTAGTTTCTCTTTTCGGAAGTGCAACCGTGAGTTTAAGTTGCCGGCCTCGTAACTACATGCTAGTACGTTGGATGCCGTTCTTTGCAGGCACTCAGGCATCCACCGCCGTCATCAATTCTTGGCCTGAGGCCGATATACTTCCAGAAGACCCTTTGCAGATCCAAGGGACCGAGACGAACATTGCCGTTGCTACTTACCACGGCAATCGACTTCTTGCGACGCGCGCACCTCTTTTTGGTGCTTACATGCATGTGTCCAAGCTTACTACGTCTGTAGCATGCACGAAGTCTCGTGAGGAATGCAGGAACACAGCCAGCCCTGATCTGCAGAGACTTGCGCAAAATCTTCAGGCCCGATACAACCCTCCACGAACATAGTTCATTTCCTTAAATGACGTTTACCCGTTCCTCGTTCTGAAACCAGGGCCTGAAAAGCGAGGTATGCATATCGTAGGTTTAGTTTCTGAGCTAAGGTTTCGAATGTTCAAGCTTAGTGTCCAGAACCCGGCTCATTCCATAGCCTCACTGATGACGGACTGCTCCGTAGTTGTGCCTACCTCGTGGCTAAAAACTCCGTATGGAGTCTATGGAGTCGAGGGGAGCTAGCAATGCATGCATAGTGCTTATTGTGGATTTCTCAAGCAAGACGATCACAGCAACGTACTGTACTCGGTAGTACTGGACGACTTTCGACTCCATTCGAAAGGCCCTCCCATGAGCTTTGAGCTTCGAGCTTCGAGCTTCGAGCTTCGACTACTGCACTTACTGAACCGTGGCTTGAAAGAGTAGGTTATGATTGGTACGACCCTGACAGGATGTACGTGTGTACCTGCTTTTCTCAATGCTCACAGACATACATGGATGTCCGGATGATAGATAAAAGAATCAATTGCGGAGGCAGGAAACTTCCCCCAAAGATCCTTTTTTACACACATAAGTTCTTAATCAGGCATTCTATGCCTTGAAGGCTTGCACTAGATCAGGAACAAGAATACCAAAACGGCAAACAAAAAGAGAGGTGGCAGGGCCTTGGAACTTTCAAACTTTCAAAAGGGAAAAGTCCATGCCTCAGATTTCAGAATTCAGATCCCGGAGAAACGCTTCAGAATGTCTCAAGTGCTCGAGGTTTGTTCAATTGACGCGTTTCAGATTCTGCTTCTAGGATATTCTAGCGTTGCGCTTGACGAGAATCTCT
Source organism: Talaromyces stipitatus ATCC 10500 (assembly GCF_000003125.1). Classification (NCBI taxonomy): domain Eukaryota; kingdom Fungi; phylum Ascomycota; class Eurotiomycetes; order Eurotiales; family Trichocomaceae; genus Talaromyces; species Talaromyces stipitatus. The sequence goes on from NW_002990116.1 coordinate 2,415,872, forward strand.
TTGTTCTTTTGAAAAGTCTTCTTCAACAAGTTCACATACCCTCCCCATCAGGGCCCGTCACAATTTAATTGGATTCACCAAGTCAATGGACCCCGAACCTGATTTTGGCCAGACCCCTTTCCCTCTCTTTTCCCTCTCTGTTTTGCTTTTTTCTTGACCTCTTTAGTAAAGATGGGTCCAATGATTCCGACTCCTCACTATACACTAGACTACTAAAGTGCAGTGCTTGCTCGAAATGCTACCATCGTAATGGTTTAATGCTTGCTGATATAGCTCCATTGACCAATTAACATCATCACGGGATGTTCCACCGGATTTATCGGAGAAGGGTTGACGCATGAATTTTTTTTTTTTCGCATTGTTTTTTTGCGCTCAATAATAATATATGTTGCCATGTTCTACATATTCTGAAACGGGGCTAGGAATTTTAGGACCGTTGTACCTGCGCTGGTTTGACGTGTAGAGTTACCCCCACTGTCTAGTAGATATATACATGAATGTTATTGGTCATAATTTATAGAGTATGTGTTAAGAGAGGGGATACTTCTTAAGATGGAGCATATATCTCTAGAGTTGGTTAGAAGATTGCTCTTTTTCGTCTTTGTTCAGTGTTCTAGGCCTTCCGGGATTGAGCTCATTCTCGCATGTTCAATGTTGAGCAGGACACATAGTCTTGCCAGATATGTACACCGTCATTCAATCGATAGTGTCATCCAAGAGTAGAAGGGCGTTATCCTGACTCCATCGCAAGTCCTCCAGCCATGTCATAGTTGCAATACTAAGCATGACTCGTCACTTATGGAAGCCCTCACAGTGCAGTCGTGGCTCTCAATCCTTCGGCCATAGCTCGGCCACTTTGTTGGTGTTATTAATGCTAGCCAGTCCCTCGAAGTATATCGAGCCATGGCCAAGGTGCAGTCCCACAAACCGGGATTCCGGAAAGTTAGCTCTTCACGTTGTTTATGCCATAGACACACCATACATATAGACAATTGAAGTGGCGAAAACAGGCGAGGAGAAATTGGTCCGCTCCATTTGTTGGGTTTGTACTGCAAACACGTTTTCGTAGTACGACGTAAACTTCGACAGCTCGTGTCAAGTATAGTGACCGCTATAGAGGTGGCAAAGATATCCCATATCACCGGCGACCTCTCTTATCTAGATCTCTTCTTTCCACCTCTCCCAGCTTTCCTAGAAGGTCCCTGGATACTCGCCAAATCATGTTTACTCAATCGTAACGTTCCCCCCGAAAACTTCCCAACAGCCGGAGCTCCAACCCCTCTCTCCCTTCGTTTCGTACTACTTTTTGACTGTTTGAAGACCGGCTTCTCAAGAATGATACCATTCTCACGAGCTTCGCGGCGACGATTTGTCTCCGTCTTTATAGCTTTGCTTTGAATACCCTCTCGATGCGATTTGGGCATTTTCTTTTGCTCGAATATTGATTTCTTGGCCCCAAGGGCTAGCAGTCGTAAGTCTAGAGCTTTGTGGCGGTTTTTACCCGTTGGATTTAGGTCTGATGAGTCCGAGTCGAGTAAATGTGATTCCTTCAGTAGACGTTGTAGTGCGAGATCATTCTGTAGATTTTCCGTTTCATTATCGACCTCCTCTTTGGATTTGGTGTCCTTTTTATTATTGGTGCTGGCTGACAAATCTGCAGATGTTGGGATTTTGGCAGACTGCATTCTCTCATTAGCAGCTATTATCAAAGCAGTTTGTTAACAAAAAGTACAACGTACCAAAAGCGCTTTACGGGTCTGCTTATCTAGCAACACATCCTCTTTGCGGGCGTCCACGTGTTCAACCACCATCACCTCCTCTTCACTCTCGCTTTCATTGTCTGAGAATCCTTCAAAGTCATCTTCAGAGCCACAATTCTCACCATCCTCGTCATCATAAATTTGACTTGTTGTCGCCTGGTTCGTGGGCATATCTAAAGGCTGGAACCGGCTTTCGAAAAATTTCCGTAAAAGATCGTTTGAGTGATCTGCTTCTGTTTCCGAGTTCGCATCCCTTGTCCCTGTGGAGGATCTTGATGTCTTTCTTCTTTTCACTACCGCTTCCTTCATATTGTCTGCGTAAGAAATAAGTCCACGTGAGTTCATAGCAGTCCAGCTTCAAAAAAAAAACCGAATGGGAAAAAAACATAAAACTAGGTCACGTGTGATAAGATAAGAACGACCAAATCGGACGGCGGGGCCGACGAAATTCAAGCATCAAGAACCGACCATATCAATCCAACTCAACAATTGCGCAGTATAAGAGTTTTGACAAAAAAGAAAAATTATTGAAAATGACAAAATTCCGACCCTGCATTGATCTTCACTCCGGCCAAGTGAAGCAAATAGTAGGCGGCACATTGACCACCGTGGATAGTGAATTAAAGACAAACTATGTGTCGAAGCTTCCCGCAAGTCACTATGCAAATTTATACAGACAACATGACCTCCGTGGCGGCCATGTTGTTATGCTCGGCCCTGGGAATACGGGTGCTGCTAAGGAGGCATTGAAGGCGTGGCCTGGTGGGTTGCAGGTTGCTGGTGGTATTACGGACGAGAATGCGTTGTATTGGATTGAGCAGGGGGCTGAGAAGGTGAGGATATAGTCTGTTTGGCTCATGCCCGGCACTACATATTCATGGATTCTTCTATCGATCAATACACTATACTATTCATAAATCGACCATATCTCATGAGTTAAAAATTCTGACAGAAAAATAGGTTATAATCACATCCTTCCTCTTCCCCGAGGGTAAATTCTCCCTCGACAGACTCAAATCAGTTCTCTCAGCATTAGGAAACGACACATCGAAACTGGTCCTCGACCTCAGCTGTCGCAAAAAGGATAACACATGGTACGTCGCCATGAACCGGTGGCAGACCATCACGGAAATGGAAATAACACAAGGTACACCCTCCCTTTTCCCATACCTATATCTCTCCACACGCCGTGTGGCCAACCTAGATACTGAATATTCGAGCAGAGTCAATATCAATGCTAGAACCATACTGCTCCGAATTCCTCATCCACGCCGCCGACGTGGAGGGTCTGCAACAGGGTGTCGACGAAGAGCTAGTCTCAAAACTTGCCGAATGGTGTTCGATACCTGTCACATATGCCGGCGGAGCGAGACATTTGCAGGATCTTGAGAAGGTGCATGTGACTAGTGGGGGGAAAGTTGACCTTACTATTGGGAGTGCATTGGATATATTTGGGGGATCGGGTGTGACGTTTGATGAATGTATAGGGTGGAATAAGAGTCATTAGTATTGGTAATATATATAAATGAGCGGTTCTATTGCCTAGAGCATTTTGGAATATAAAATATCCACAAGGTACTAATAGACGCATATCTCGCTACTAAACTAACGATTTAGGAGAGGCCATGTTCCTAAGTAAGTTGTTCTACTCCCCAACACTTGGATGCACCTGTCTAGTCCAGGGCATATACAGATTCGATGAACCAAGCTCGCAGTAGATATGTAAACAACAAGGAGCAACATATATAAAGCATAGGACATGCATAAACTATACTTCACAATCGCCAATTACACCCAACGCCAATCAAAGAAAGATCCATTACGGATGGAAAGTCTTAAAAAATAAGAACTCTGTATCCCGGATGAAACTTGCACATTTTGAAATATTTCCGCCAATAACAGAGAAGCAAACATTGACATATGTATGGTATCTATCGAAGTAAAAAAAAAGGCAATCTAGTTCAAGGAAATAACACCCCTCCGATTCGCTCGAACGTGCAAATATGCCTGGAAAGCGCAGAATACGAAGAAGCCCTGTAATTGAGCAATAAGTCAGAAATAAGTCACGACGGGACAAAAATCACCGAATGGGGAAAGCGAGAAGACGTACAGCATAAATGATCACGGCAGTGAAAATCGAGCCGGCTACCACCGTGCCATCTTCGGGGGTACCTTCTGATCCGGTGAATGCAGGATGATTTGACTACATTATTTGTAAAACGCCATATATTAGCATAAGGTTTGTTGTATTGTTGGAAAACTTGTTGGAGAAGCGGGGAGACGAACGTTGTATAGTGATCCGAGAATAGATAGAATGATAACGGCGAAGAATGAAATGACAACACTGTTTTTCACGAGTTATGGATTAGTATGTGTAGGATTTAGAGCGAATTGTAAAGCTCACCAGCTCCAAGCGTTCAAGGCAGAGAAGATTGGCTTCATGTTGATTGATATGCTTACGCCTAAGGCTCCGATGAGAGTGGCACGGATAGACGGAACGAGTGGCCGGATAAGGTGGTCGTGTGTAGAAAGATAAATCGAGGATCGATAATAACGAAAGATTCCCAGGAACGAATCTCTATGGCGATAATAGGCGAGTTCGATGGCTGAGTAGGTAAATCCGATGTTGATTGCTACGTCAAGCTGCCGTTTCTAGGTTGGTTGATGGCGGCGGATGGCGGCGGTTGGCGGCAGAAATCGGCAGAACTGACTGAGCTCAGTGACTTATGGGATCTGATTGGTGTATACGGGAATTTGAGCCTTGAGGATGGTGTGAATTTCTTCATTTTATCATCCCTCATGAGAACAACTTTTATATTCATATCTAACATCGTAAACATAGTTTTTCATACATGGATAAGCCATGTTCAGCCACAAGACAAAACACCCAGAAATGCCCCAAAAGCGCCTTGAAATGCGATTGCGTTAGGATTTGCTATACAATAGGCCCCGAAGTCTTGGGCGAAGCATCTACTCTTCATCATCCAACATTTTCGACATATAGGGTCCATCAAGCGTATATCCGAGACGCGCATAGTAGCTTCGGACACCAACGCCAGAAATGACACTAATCTTCTTACTACCATGCTCTTCCCTAGCAATGCGTTCAGCCTCCTCCATCAGAAGAGTACCAAATCCACGATGCTGGAATTTGCGAGCGTCTCGACCATGCAATGGCACAGCAGAGCCGTAGACATGCAATTCTCGTACGAGACTTGTTTGTTGACCCGTGAGCTCAGGACGGAACGTGTGAGTAGCACTGCATTTGCGCAAGCGCAAAAGACCAATGAGGATATCCTGTTTGGGATCCTCGTAGGCCAAGAATGTTTCCCAACCGCCATTTGCGGTGTAATCTCGCCTGACAAGTTCGATCTGAGAGGGTCTGATCTTATTCTTGACTTCGTTGATACCGACTTCTCGCGTTCGCACGTCCCGGCATGTCGTTCCAAAGTCCTTCATGCGACTCAGGGCAAGCTCACGAAGATTTCCATTCTCGACACCGGAGGTAACCAGCGGCATAGGGATATCACGCTGCACTCGATAAATACGGGTCCATGGAGGAACCAGCGCAAGAATTCGTGCTACTATGTCAATAAGGGCGTTTGGGGTATAGTTTTTATAGCGTCCCGTTCTCCATAATTCGTATAGACCTGTACCTCGGATCACAAGCGTAGGATAGATCTTCAATCCATCCGTACGGAAAGCCGGGTTCTCAAAATATTCCACAAACTGATCAAGATCTCGCTCCATACCAACATTCGGCAAGTCAGGCATCATGTGACTGACCACCTTGAAACCAGCATCCTTTGCGAGTTTGAATGTCTCTGCAACGGCAGCAACCGTGTGGCCTCTGTTGGTATCTCGAGCAACATCCTCATACAGACTCTGAACTCCTATTTCCAGCCTAGTACATCCATATCGCAACATACTGCTCAAATGCTGATCCAAACAATAATCAGGACGGGTTTCGATTGTGATACCCACGCATTTGATATTGCTCATCTCGCCCGCTTGCACGGCCTCGTCGACGTTGTCGGTCTGATAGCCGCTGAGCGCATTGTGAAGCTGCGATATGAAGGAATCACGGTAGTCCTCCGGAAGTGACATAAAGGTGCCGCCCATAATAATATATTCAACTTTGTCTACACTGTGTCCAAGCGACTTCAACTGGTCCACACGTCCTCGGGCCTGCTCGAAAGGATCGTACCGGGCTCGAATAGCTCTCATGGACGTCGGCTCGTAGCCGGTATATGATTGAGTGGAGTATTCGAAATCAGAGTCGGGGCCACCTGGGCAGTAGACGCAGATATTTCCAGTATATGCGATGTGTGGACAACGATGTGGTTTGCACATCACTGCAACAACCGCGATTCCAGACGAGGTACCTGTCCCTTGTTAGGTCTATCTCCTCGAGGTCAATCAATCTGTAGGGCGACATACGGATAGGTTTGGCAACCAATTTGGGTAGAATATATTTCTTATAATGCTCAGGGACAGCTGCGATGATTGCAGTCAGAGGTGGTTGCGCGGCCAGCGAATACTTTTTGGCAATTTGACCCCGCAGCTTGTTGAGGTTGATGTCTTTCTTGGGCCTCATAGGATCTCGACTAGCTTCATATTCCTGAATGAGAACATTCGCAACATCAGAGCAAGCGCGTAGGAATCGCTCATTTTCGGGAAGCAATTTCGACCTCTTTGCCAGAGTCTCTGGCTTCACCGTCATCGTGGCGGTCGCCATCGTGAGAAATTTGTGTTCGCGATGACCAGTAATGTTGTCGACGGACGAGCGACTTATGACAAAGAAAGGGTTAAACAAAGTAATTCTGTCCCAGTGACTATTTAATTAGCAGACAGGGTAGCAGTTGTCGTCGCAAAGACGTTGTCAATGTTCAAAGATAAAAATTGACCAAGGCGGGACCTATCAAATCGCCCAACCAGCATCGGGAGCCACCGCTTGAGTTCGGAAGGACGGTTAAAGCACTCGCCTTGGCGCTTTCCGAAGCGCGAAAAGTACAACATCCCAGCAAGCTGCGATAGTCCCCTGGTTCATTCTTTCTCGACGCCAGACCAACCTCCACTCTTTGCTTTCGTTTCGTTTTCTTTTCTTCGGATTCCCCAGGAATAAGCCTTTACAGCCATGCAGGCTTTCCGTCGTAATACTCTTTCTGCCCTGCAGAATGCTACCAAGCAGCGCCGAACCTACATCGGTGCCAGCTCAGCATATTCATCAACAATCGGCAACCTCCGTATAAACTCTGAGACTCGTGTCATTTTCCAGGGTTTTACGGGTAAACAAGGAACGTGAGTACTGCTTGATGGCTTCAACCGTGTGACTTTGGACTGACGGGATTTGATGTGGGTTAGTTTCCATGCTGAGCAAGCCATAGCATACGGTAACTGCACCCATCCCCCGGATAATTGATGGAATGACATGATGCTCATATATACAAGGCACCAAGGTTGTTGGCGGAACGAATCCCAAGAAAGCCGGAACTACACATTTGGACCGACCTGTTTTCGCTACAGTGAGCGATGCTGTGAAAGAGACTGGTGCTACTGCATCCGCCATCTTCGTCCCGTATGTCTTATATCTCAATTTTGGTGAACGATATGCTTACAACGAATTAGCCCACCGCTGGCCGCTGCGGGTATCGAAGAGGCCATTGCTGCTGAAATCCCTCTCGTTGTTTGGTTTGTCCCCTGAATCTGGCTTTCATACTATTGGCTCCGACTGACCAGCTCTATAGCATTACTGAGGGTATTCCTCAACATGGTATGTGATCTTGCCTACGTTTACATCATACCGAAGACTAATCTGATATCGACTTCTAGACATGGTGCGCATCACCGATATCTTGAAGACCCAAAACAAGACACGACTGGTCGGCCCCAACTGTCCCGGTATCATTGCTCCTGTACGTTTCACTTCTCATAACCCGATAGGATTGCACTCCGAGGTTGAATATCTGACTGATTTTGGTAATTGGAATAGGGTCAATGCAAAATCGGTATCATGCCTGGTTTCATTCACAAGCGCGGACGTATTGGTATCGTCTCTCGTTCCGGTACTTTGACCTACGAAGCTGTCAACCAGACCACTCATGCTGGCTTGGGTCAATCTCTCGTCGTTGGTATTGGCGGTGACCCCTTCTCCGGAACAAACTTCATTGACTGCCTGAGGGTCTTCCTCGAAGATGAGGAGACCGATGGTATTATCATGATTGGTGAAATCGGTGGTAGCGCTGAGGAGGATGCTGCTGAGTTCCTGAAATCAGAGAACAAGCAGAACAAGCCTACTGTGAGCTTCATTGCCGGTATCAGTGCTCCTCCTGGCCGCCGAATGGGTCACGCTGGTGCTATTGTCAGCGGTGGTAAAGGTGGTGCCGACTCCAAGATCTCTGCTCTCGAAGCTGCCGGCGTTATCGTTGAGCGAAGCCCTGCTCACCTTGGTAAGGCTCTTCGGGACGAGTTTGTGAGACGTGATCTACTTTAAAGTGGTGCTATGGTTTGAGGACATTGTGCCGTCCTTTTCGTCTACAATCATTACGAGTTGGAGCTGAAAGATTTACATGTCCTGGTAGATACGATGAGTGGTTGTACTTTGTTCCATTTGTGTGTTGATACTTGATAGTTCATATCCCGATAGATGTGCGTTTTACCTAATGAGACCTCTGTTTTGAGACAACAGGCTTCTGACCATTGTGTTTGTCTTGCTCTGAGCAACTCTATGCTCGGGATCGTGAACTCAACATTTAACTATCTTCCACTCTGACAGGCTCTATATCAATAGCATGAATAATATAAATAGTAGCTACATTATAATAGACACGTACTCTCTGAATATCTAAACATTGTTGTCGCGAACAGCGCGTGTTGTGATTGGCTCGTCAGCAGCGACGCACGTGACTCCAGCCACTCAAGGCAAGCAAATTGAAAACACACCGAACCAAAACAATAGGGCTAACTCGGTTGTCTGAGTGACGGCCCATTCTGTTTATCCTCCCTTCATATTCCAATATTCAATACCCTCCAACGCCTTGAACGTGACGACGACAGCATTCAGCCTAGTTCGGCTTCAGTAATTAATCTAGCGACTCTGTTATTTCGAGTTCGCCGCTATTTGTTCTTTTTTCCTCCAGGTTCGTTTGCCTTTATTATTCAGCCATTGATGACACCCGTCATCGCTTGTTGATGTTGATGTGACGATTCACAACAACCCACGAGATCGCCTACATTACCCGCGCTCGTTGCGCCAACTTACTCCTCTTTAATATCTGCTCAGTGTCTCGGAGATGCCTCCTGAAGTAGGCGAACACTGGGATCCTCATTTCGCGATGAGTACGTGACTGATGCTTCTTGCCGCTATGTAACACCTCCTAATTTTTGACTCGGCAGATCGAGCACACTCTCAAGGTTCGATTATGTCGCATACTCAACCTCTTAGTCGACCCGGTACAGCAGACCCACTACGCTCTCGCTCAAATACTGCCATATCGAGAGCCCACCGTCGTCCTCGATCAAGAGGCTCTACTGCTAGCATCCATTCAAGCACAACACAACAGACCCAGGATCAACATATGGGCGATGGATTTTCTCCCTTTATGCCCTCTCAGCAAGCACCACCCCATGGTGTGTTCAACCCGAATCCCGAGGAAATAATGATGCGGTTCAATCAACAAATGGCCCATTCAAACAGCCAGGGTTCTTTGGATGTCTCGATGCATGAAGCCCACGGAGCTGTCATGCCACGACCCGAGGATTTTCACGGGATCCCAAACTCGATGCCTGAAATGGTTCATGCTCATGGGATGCCGAGTATACCTGTCAGCCATTACGGACACATTTACGACCCGAACGGAATGGACTCTCAGACGCCGGACCGCGCGGGTGATGACAATGATAATTCTGAGGCCGGCGGGCGAAGGAAACGTGGTTCTAGCTCTACCATTGCTAATGATAACGAATTGAGAAAACTGTTACGTCAATACGAAGGTTACACGCTCAAGCAGATGGCTACCGAAGTCCAGAAGCATGAAGGCGCAGGCGGCAGATCTGAAAAGGTGAAACAGGTTTTTGCCATGGTGTGGTAAGTTGCTGAGCTCATATACGTCCATACTATTGCTAAAAGAATCCTTGTATTCAGGTTGAAGGAGAATTGTCGGAAAAGCAGCGGCTCTGTTCGTCGGGATCGTGTATATTGTTGTTATGCAGAGAGATGTGGAAGCGAACACGTATCTGTTCTCAATCCGGCTTCCTTCGGCAAACTCGTGCGAATCATCTTTCCAAATGTACAGACTCGTCGCCTTGGTGTGAGGGGCGAATCGAAGTATCACTATGTTGATCTCACCGTCATTGAGGAAAAACACCAACAATCGATCGGTCAAAGCTCACAAGATCAAAATACTGCGAACGAATCAATTAATACAGATGGAAGAGGGTTGAACTCGTCTATACGAGCTCGCAGGTAACTCATGTTTTTTCTTCTGACGTTATTTTGAGAATGGAAATTGACTTGGGTTTTATAGTATCAGCATATCGCAACCGCCAGTCGATACAGCTGTGTTTCCTTCACCTACCACTTCTTTCGCACCAAAGTTTCCACTTACTCCGAGCGTCAATGGATGCGGTTGTGAATCTCAGACACGGTCTAAAATCGACCAGACTATTACATTGGAAAACATAGCAACACAAAGTGGAAGAATGATACGCCAAATGCTCACATTTCCAGACTCGACTTCAACACATGTCGATAATGACTCTCTCAAAATACCCGACATCTCTCCCTTTCTTCCTACAAATACAGATACGAAAGTTGCCGATGCCTTAGCAGCTCTATACAGGACCCATTGTATCTCCGTTATTGACAGCTTCCGGTTTTGCAAAGAAAGAAACCTGTTTCGACACTTTTCCGCGTTTCATGGGACGTTGACGGTTCCCGTACAGAAACTTCTCATTCACCCAAACCTTGCACCCTGGATCAAGGAGTGCGACTGGCTCATGTACCAAAAAATGATCGAGTTCGTTGCGCCTTTGACTACTCAGGTAGTACCACAGCCGGTTCTTGATTCCTTCGGCTCTATCTCTCGACGTCTCACAGGACACATCTCCGAGACGTTCAAGACTCATCCTGTCCATGTGTCATTGTCGAGATTGGCACCCGCGCACCTTTTCTGCAACCTGCTTAAGCATATGCTTGATGTCAACCAAGCTGCCAATGCTGCTGCAGCGTGGCTTTGCCATCCAGATAACCGCAACCAAATGTGGCTTGATTTTGCTACGTTTGTCGATCCAAAAGAAATGATAATCAAAGCTCACATTCCCGCTTGTTCAGAGAAAGCAACCGAACAAATATTGAAAAATGACGTCCGTGCTCTTCTGACTCCGTTGGATAACCCGACATCACCTACCGTTTTGTCCTTCTATCAGCAAACAGGGGACGATCTGCAGGACCAGAAGAGCACTGTGGAGTCCTCGACTGGAGGTGAATACAACTTCCCGGATAAATGGATTTCTTTCATACTCAGTCTCCCATCACTTTTCCCCAACCACCCAGCACAGTGCATAGTCGATAAGGTCGACAGGTTATGGGACTGTGTCTTGCACCGCTTAACGCTTGCTGGTGCCCCTAGCTTCAGTGCATGGTGGATGACCAAAGTGTTTTTCCATGAGATGTTATTATGGCAAGTGGAAAAAGGCGGTTTTATGAAGCATACACCTAGTTCTATGCAGAGTTCCTCGGCACCATCACAACTGGAAAACTCGCAGGCACGCATCTCTAGACAAGGAAGTATTGCCGTCCCAGCCAAGAACGAGTCTTTTGTCGCTAATGACAATCCCTCCATGGAGTCCGGGACTATGATGAGCACCGCACATTGTCAGCATTCTATGGAGAAAACAACAAATCCTGGCAACAACAGATCAACGAATGACAAGAACTCGGGTTTACTTTCTGAAAGCTATTCAGGTCCCCAGGTACCTAACCACGACGATAGTGGTATCGGTCTTGATGATGATTCTATGCTCATGTCCGTTGGCAAATACGATATTATGACAGATACAACAGATGCGGAAGGCGATGTGGTTGTTGTCGCCTGAATGACCATGTGTTTCGAATATTTGAGTCAATTCACTGTCCCATTTTCTTCTCTAATTGGGTGGTATTCGTCTTGCATTGATTACCTTTATGTGGTTATTCCTTTCAAACTAAAGGGAGATACAGTAATTGGGGTGGTTCTGGCTTCTTTTGCTATTTTACTTCTTGCTTCCCTCGGGACCTTTTTTGATACTGCCTTCGTCCTTTTTCATTCTTCTTTTCTACTGTTTTGTCTTGGGAGCCTTTGGCGAATTGGATCATTAAACACATTATCCCCCCTTTTTCTTTCTTTGTCTTTTCGACTACATTTCTTGTCTTTGATTACCATATCATGTCGACTGACTACCTGTATTTGCCTTCCCCCCTTCCACAAATTCTTCGACGAGCGATGACGAGCGTACGAACATTAAAATTCGAATCGATGAAGAGAGAAAAGAAAGGCAGAGATTTCGATTGTCTGTGTTTCTCTAGCCCATGACCTTTTTTAATCTTTTTGGTCTTGCCCTACTTCTTTCTCACTTCACTATTGTCACTTTGTCTTGAGGAGTTTTCATACCAACCTACTTCTCACACACATTTTTGTAAATAGTAAATACCATTCGATGACCCTGCTTTTCCAAAGAATACCATATCATATGTAACTTTTGAGACTACATGATATGTATGTACGACTGGAAAGAGTGCTGAAATAGGAGATGAGAATTTAATTGGAATTATTAGATGGTAAATCGTAGCCACCTGGTTATATTCGATATCTATCAGCCATTAGATGGTAATTGCTACTCATTCCCAAAACGTAAATAGCTATCTTGTACGCCGAAACCCCCACCGGAAAAGACTTCATCATCCATCGTACACCTGAACGACTGTAACGACACATACATTCAAACACTCTGAATGCAATCATCGTGTCTCAAGAGCAGGGAAATAGCGAGTACCTGCAAACCCATGGGCCATTATACTCTCAATATCGATATTGCCACCACTATACGGACTCCATAACTTAATCAAAATATACCGTCCTGACCTGTTATCCGATATACATATTAGCAAAACGATCTATAACAGAGTTGCGCGGTGAAAGGAGGGTTGGACATACACCGGTGGATCAAAATTGATGCTAACCATGCTCTTTTCACGCTCAATGAAGAACCGCGCATGAGGTCTCATTATATCAGATATCCCATTTACATCTCCTCCATCCAGGCCAACCGTGGCAGCTCCTGATGAAGAGCGGACTGGTTCGATTAGACTTGGAGAGTCTAGGCGGTCATTACTTCCGAGGCTGTAGAGTATGTTGCCTTGGGTCCGACCACGTCGTCGTGTGTCGAGACGACCGCGGTTATTGAATTCGATCGTGTCACCGTTATCGCTCTCTTCTTCATCTACGGGACAGAATAGTTCGCTTTCTTCGCCACTATCCAAGAGTTCATTGTCGTTGCCGGATGGGAACTCGAAGGTGCCTTCGTCGTCATTCGATCTACCGTCCAGATTGCCGTCATGCTCGGTAGCTACCCTAAACTGAGGCTCTGCGTATGTAGGATTGAATAATGAGCGACGTGACCATGTTGTTTCGTTTGCCTGCGCATCAAGGTCACCAGAAGAACCGCCAGAGGCCCTGGTTTCGGTGCCTTGGTTTCGAGTTCGATACGCGTTAAAATACTCCGTAGATGGGTTAGTGTACTGTCGTCTGGAATTATGACACCGTCGACTTCGTTCTGGGTAGCGAATTTGATACTGGGCGGTCCGCTCCAAAAGTTCGTCTGATGTCATCGAAACAAAGATCATACCTTCTTGGATACTAAGGGTTTGTCAGTTATTATTACAATTTGCAAAGTCGGCGACATCTCAACTTACGGAGCATCGAATCCTTTCTTCGGGGCTCGTATGACAATCTTCTTGAGAGAGAATGGCGTTTCGCCTCGATGGTTCAAAATAATATTACAGCGACTCCTCTTTGTGCAGTAGACCGAAGAGTCATCAAGTAGAACATTTCCCGGCCACGAACTCTCGCCGTTATCTTCGTCGTAATAATTCCCCCCATCGCAGCTATTGATTTCCATCTTCAATAATCCAGGTACGACTTGGCCGTAGTGTCCGTAACTAAATCCCGTGAGCCCATCTCTATTGTCATCAGACTCTAGCTTGCGTCTCTTTGATCGCCATCTAGAACCTGGAGAGCCAGGGCTATCAGACTGACGTGGAGCGGCATCTAAATCAGAAGGATTTGGAAGCCAAGATCTGAGAGAAGCATTCAATCGATCGAAGCCCTCGTTGATGGAAGTCATTGTGGCTAATCGACGATCGAGGTCCTCGTTGACGGAAGTCAGGATTGGGTGACGATCGGAAGAGCTGGCATCATCTGACCTGTTGCTTCTGTTCGTTCTGCTCGCCAGCAACCGCATCGCTGTTTCACTAGGCCTGATTCGACGACGCCCTGCTCTGGTGCCGGGTGTCGATGATCCCGACTCCTGATTCATGGCGGTGCTGGAAGTCCTACTCGGAATGACAGGAAACCTTCCCCGTTCACGGGGTTGGGGTGGCGACAGGACGTCTTCTGCGCCGGACTGGGACACTTCGGACGAAACTTGCTGGAGCTGCCTATTCATAACAGCTTGGGCTTGCTCATAGATCCTTCGTCGTCGAGCGCTTTGAAGTTGGAGCTGCTCGATTTCGTCGAGAGCTTCCAGAGCACGGGCTGTTTCGCTTCTTGGTCGTGGAAGGCTGCGTCCTGAATCGAACAGTATCAAGTCACGTAAGTTCTGAAGTCGCGTTTGTCGATTCTCCTGTGGTCTTGATGAAGTCGAGCTGCGAGATGTAGAATTCGAAGCCGGTGGATAATCGTAATTACCCGACTAGGACAGGATAAGTCAGTGTATCTGTTAGAGTTCCACATATGAGAATATGTTTTGTATACTACTGTAACTATTGAAATAATCGGCAAATGGCATAAACGTATCGAAAATCATATGAGAGGCTTGAGAAGATTGGAGAACGCACCATAATTTAGCCGGGCTAGTTAGCAGATAGAAGCGGCCAGTTACACGCGATAATCGGCGATAATCAGCGATAACCAGTGATGAATACAAGGCTAATTTGTATATCAGAATATCTGAAACAGTTGGATAATGCTGAGTCCGTCTAGGAAATGAAGAAGATGGAAAAACGAATACACAATAACTGACAAAGAGAACAATTGATGGAGAAATAATGATGAGATAGATTAGCGAACCCGGCGGGAGACTTGGTCAAATACGTATGCTAGCATGACAGGTGGCCCCGCAAGCTTAACTTCTTAAGCTAACTTCCTAGTCTCATACAGTTCTACTACTATCATCATCCATCAATCCGACATCAGGGCATTGAGTCCTTGATTTCCTTTGATTCGACTGATCAGAATTATTTTCCTATCGTCAACGCCGATAATTATTGTGGCAAAGGAACAGCCCTGCTCTAGCTCACTCTTATCTATCTCCCGATTACTATCGCATGCGCTCACTCACTCACTGAAAACAGGTGTGTTTTGATTGAAAAATGGCAAGTCAAGAGAGGAACGGCCAAAGCATCAGCGCAGGCAAGTAAAGTCAATAAATTTAGGGAGCTACTACTGATAAACCATGCGTAGACGAGATTGCCCTCTATGATAGACAGATTCGTCTTTGGGGTGTCAAGGCGCAAGAAAAGTACGAACCATCCCTTGAGTCCTATTGCTCACTACTAACCGACACATCCCAGGCTGAGGTCGGCCAACATTCTACTTATCACATTCAAAGCATTGGCAAATGAAATAGCAAAGAATCTGGTTCTTGCTGGTATCGGCTCGTTGACCATTTTGGATCATGAAGTGGTTACAGAGACAGATCTATGTGCTCAATTCTTTGTGTCTCAAGAGCATGTTGGGCAGAATGTGAGGTCAAAACGTTGGGCTGTTCTAGACACAGTAAGCTGACTTTACTCAATAGCGAGCACAAGCTGCAGCCCCTCAGGTCAGGGCCATGAATCCGCGAGTGCAGTTGCATGTCGATACAGAGGATGTTCGAAGCAAATCTCCAGAGTTCTTCAAGGACTTTGATATTACGATAGCCACTGACCTCGACTTTGACACATATTCCACCATCAATGCTGCCTGCCGTATATCGAATCGACGATTCTACGCTGCTGGTCTGCATGGATTCTATGGTTACGCCTTTGCAGATCTCATATCGCACGACTTTGTAATTGAAAGGGAGAAATCGAATGTAGCACCTCACATGCAGGAGACGCCCACAAGATCGATCGTCAGTATCACCACGAAGAGAGAAAACGATAAGGTCATTGAGATGGTAACCAAGCGTGAAATTTATTCTCCGTTATTACTCGCCAATAGCTCCCCCCTTCCTGAAGAATTCACTCGTGTTGCACGTAAGAAGAGGAACGTGTCGCCTCTTCTCAGTTGCCTCCGCGCTTTATGGGAGTTTCAACGAACATCAAACGGCAAACTACCCAGCTTTTCCCGCACTGAACTAGAGACATTCACTCGACTTGTCAACGAGCGCCATCTCGAGTTACAGCTAGACATCAGCACAATTGACTCCTCATTCCTTCGAAGCTTTCTCGAAAACCTGGGTTGTGAACTCAGTCCCGTCGCAGCATTTATCGGTGGAAGTCTAGCGCAGGACGTTATTAACGTGCTAGGTGGTCGTGAGCAACCTCTACAGAACCTGTTGTTGTTCGATGGAGAAAAGAACGTTGCGCCCATCTACCCATTACACCCTATCTTCCCTCCTCAGATTGAAGATATGGCTGCTAAGATATCGCCGACAGCTACTACGGCTGTACCAGCTACATCCTTGCCTATCCTTCCCGGTACATCTGTACCTTTGGGTAATGGTGTTCCTACTTCTTAATTATCCTTTCCTCCAGCGGTAGATGGATATACTACATTTTGTCGCAACGGCTAAATAGATTCTTCGTTTCACTAGAGAGGATTTATTCTCATCATTTTGGCGTTCTCGATCATTCTTCAAAACGGCTATTCTGGGTGGCATTTTCTTTTCTTCGCGTCTACATTGGTTTCTATACTGACTCGCGATTTCTATTTTTCCCATCACTCTTATTCCCTCTGTCTTGCCACTTCTGGATTCTAAATCGAATTCGAAGTGGCAAGACACCTTTTTTGGCACTCAATTTTGGCGACATGGTCCAAATAGGCCGGTGTAAGAGGAAGTCTATTTATTCGGACCATGTTTCCAAAATTCGAAATCCGTGTATTTTAGTTCCTATGATAGGAAAGACTTCTTCCCCCCACCCCTTTTTCATTTGACGAAATGATAGATTTGAACTACATCTTCTCAATCATCGGTTCTATGAAACTATCCCACTATATTTGTCAGAAACAGAGGGATACCATATAAACTATTAATTCGCTTAAAGTGGAATAGATAAAACTGATGTAAAAAAAATGCAACTTTCAAATTCTATGTACATGGTTGAATGCCCAGAACGGAGATTGTTTGGGATGCGAAAACTATATAGCAATGTTGTATGACTCCCTTCAACTTAAAACGGGCTGAAGTCAAGGTATTATTATAATGTATAATGGAGGTGTAACTACATCTCCGAGAGAAAGACGAGAGAGGGAGAGAATTATCTGGAAACACCAACAAGACTCTCTTCCTCGTCATCACTCACTTCCTTCCTAGTACGCGGATTATTCGAACCCTCATGTTCATCTTCTGAAATGAGTCCTTGCAACTCAAAGGCTTCTGCGTCTTGGATCTGTTGCGCCTCTGCGCGTGAACGAGGATGGCCGTTTATGGTACTGCCGTTTGCAGGGAATCCGTCGTTGACTACAGTGTATGAGGAGGAAGAATCTTCGCGACGGAGTTTGGGCATGAAGCCGTCTTCTTCTGCGTGAGTGTTTGTGGTGACGGTTGCTGAGTCGGGGAAGGCGTGGATTGCGTAGACGTGAAGGAGGATGTTGACAACTGTGTCTGTTAGATTTTCTGAAGGTTTAGAGGGAGATGATGGGTTGACTTACAGAGGAATAGGATAAAGGCAACGCTGTACAAGATCAAGACATATGATACGTGCGTAATGCCTGCGTTGCTGAGAAGTGCCATTTGTTCTTCTGTGGCACCCATGAATAGGAAACCGGAGGCATAAAGGAGCTATACAGTATGGTTAGCATGTCTTAGACCGAAAAGGTTTAGGGGGAGACTCACGAATGGAGGAAGATATTGGAAGCTGTGAGGATCCGACCCATCAGGACTAAGAGTCGGTCGATCTCTGAGAACGAACGAAATCTCAATTATTCGAGCCGCTCCAGCGGCCATGAGCGTGTAACCAAACACTGTATGCACCATTGTACTCAACATAAGCGTCTGGGGATGTGCTGACATGGCATATCCCGTCAACAAGATAACGATGGCCGGAATTAGGTTGCGCTTGGGACGTCCATTCCTCTTGCGACTCAACCACATGCCCAATAATCCAGCACACCACCAGACGATACCCATCGTCGTATGCTGCAAGTCATTGTGAACCCAGGGCTGGCCCCATCGATGCTCAGTAAAGGTATTGATACAGCCCCAGATGGCAATGATGAGAGAGTCAAAGAATTCCTGACTCCGGCCGCTGCGTCTTAACCAGAATTGTCCAACAAGAAGCAAGATAGTCATCACAATTCCGTAGGCAATAAAAGCGCTTCCCATGATAAAATGAGCCAGACACTGGCCGAGATGGTCGTCACGGCAGAACCCGTTTGCTGTAATTCCACCAAATAAGATTTGGGCCCAGCTGACGACCGGCATTGCTTTTCCTACCACACCGTGCGCAATAACAAAGTACCGACGGATCCGGCCTTGGAACCCTTTTTCGAGATGAAGTTTCAAGTATACGCCAAGTGCGACTTGGACAATCAACATCAACATCAGTATATTGGCGAACGAAGCGTGGATATTCTTTGCGAATTGGCGTCCTTTATGCATATGACCCATGAAATAAGCAAGTACGGCGACGACGGTGGCCACAACCTGTACAGGAACATGCCAGCGAGAACGGATGATCTGGATAATTGATCCAATGTTAGTCTGCTCTTCCCAGGGTATATTTTCCGAAATATACTCACTCCGAGAACCATGCCGAACGGAAACATGATGCCGAACGTTGCCGTCATTAAAATCATATGTAGCCACAAGGTAGTATCCTAGATGAATTGACAATTGATTAGAACAGATTCATCCTTCAGACCATATGCGTTTTCATATTTGGAACTTACAATAGGTTCGCCTGAAACAGCCTCGCCTTCGGGGACCTCCTCGTGGCCTCCGTGAGCGAAAGCCTGTGTGGCTATGAAAGCCACCAAAGGTAGCAAATATCTTTGAACGGACATGTTTATTCTTTTGCAGTCGTAATTCGAGCTTCAGAGGAGCGGAGAGATGGGTTGACAATACAGGTACTCCGACGAGTACGGAGGGATAGTGTCCCGGTCAAGTCCCGGGACGTTCGTTGGATATCCGAGTTAGTAGTAATGAATGACTGAGACCGTGATCATCTTATACTCTGTCCATAGAGTAGCAGTAGACTTGATCGAGCTCTTAACACATACAACAAAGATGTCGAAAGTCGTAAGTTGTCGTGATGAAAAGGGTCAGTGTCGGAATTGGCGGGACTTTGTTAGAGCGGGTCAATTCCGGCGGATTGCCTAAGGCGCCGCGCCGAAACCATCTGATTAGTGGTCTATTATTGGCTGGCTTTTTCAAGAGTGGGGTTTCCTTGTTCGGACGTTTCTTCTGGAATTCTACGACAACCCCATTATCCTGCCCATTTATCATTGATTCGATTTCGTATCAAATGTGATGAACAAGCAGCAATTATCAGATCAAGCCAAGTCCATTAAGGACTCTGACATGGAACGTCATACTACGCAACTTAACGAAAAGATGGTAAGCTCTCTTTCGAGATGCATTGTTATGACTTGAATAGCTTGTCACTCTTTCTGCATATCAAAATAAAATCTTCACATACTGACGTTCGACCAAAAGAACTCATTACAGAGCACAATCACTAATCTCGAGAATCAAATTGCGACGCTGCAATCCCAATTGCAAGAAGCCACCTCAAAGCTAAGGTTGTTCCTACTATCTACTTTGCCATTCTGAGAGTTCATCGCGGGAAATGAACGATGGACAATGACGGACAACACACTGATAGAGAACAACAGATCCCCTAATGCTCCATCTCAGACAGTCCAGAACCACATCCGACTCCTGCACGATTACAATGAAATCCGGGATATAGGGCAAGGGCTGCTGAGCCTGATTGCGGAGAAACGTGGCGTTCGCTACAAGGATGTACTGGAGGAGTTTGGGGTTGATGCCAATGATTGATGGAGGGTGCCTGAGGCAACGAAGCGCACGAGTCATGCAAGCCTAACTTACACCATCGCTGGCTCAGCCCAGCTGGTTACAGTATGAGATATGAACGAACTGGATGTACGAGAAATGACAGATCTATCAAAGAAATTTAATCAAATTTCTTTCTTCCCTATATAGGATCGTTTAATAGGATATAAGATGGTCGTCTCGTTCTCGTTCTCATTTCCATGATCCATGGAAGTCGTTCACGCGAATAGTCCAATTTCATCCTAACTTTTCAGACCATTCATTCCCTCATACCTCTTTTTTTCTTCTGAAGTTTACGCTCGCTTGCCGTTGATTTCGATCAGTTTGACTTGGCTGTGAAAAGTTAGTAAATATACTCGAAAACTTCCAATGAAGCATGGGACGAGGGCATGGGAAAAGATGATAACCTACAAGATCAAGTCGGACTTGGGAGGAATAACTCCTGGGAAACCCCTGTTGTATCAAGCATGATTAGTAAATAATCAAAACTATTATCTCATGCATAGTTTAATATTCATATATGCAAGTAATGCTCGTGACTATTGCACGATGCGGGCATAGATGAGGCTGATTGAGATTTTGCGCATGAGCGTTTTATGAAAGGCCACCGATCCATGCCTGGCCACGTAGAGGGAGGGGGAAATGTCGGAGTAATGCGGGGAAATTATTGGCGTTGATCGTAAAGAAATACGAGAAATGGCTGCCCAATGCTTAATAATGCCTGGTCAATAGACGTACCTGTCACCGTAGGCGTAGCTCCTGTAGTTGCATAAAGTAATCAGCTAGGCTAAACTTATAATCAATTGGACAGAAACAAAATTCAAAGTGGAAATTGCGAGACTCCAATGGTTTTGCAATAACTGGTCTAAGAGATAACGACTTACGAGTCAATGGTCAAAATGGCCTCTTCACCGAGAGTCATGGACAAAACACCCTCATCCCAACCTGACAACCACACGGACAACAATCAACAATCATCCCCTTTTGTAACTCGGCGCATTACTCTCGGCAGGTAGTCCTACTCACCCTTGATAACCCGACCTCTGCCGATAGGTGTAGCCAATGGACCGCGGCCCTTGGAGGAGTCGAATCTGCCAATGACACCGAGGAGGTTAGCTTCACCGAGTTTTCGTCTTTTTTCGTCTTTTTTCGTCTCATAGGTATAGAATGAAAGACATACTCCTTTCCCTTCTCGTGGTCTGGGTTGCTGGGGTCTCTGAGCCAGCCGGTATAGTCGATCTTGACGTTGGCGCCGACTGCGGGCATATCAGTGCCGTTGCCGGGGGTGAGGACGGTTTTTTGCCAGCTCATGGTGATTGTAGAGATAAGGCGATTCTGTAGATGTCGAATGTAGATTGGAATAATGAGAATATATTTTGAAAGAAAGGAAAAGAGAGAGGAGGAAAAGAAAGAAGACGTTGTCTACTTTAAGTCTGGATGAATCGTGGTGGGGTTCGAAACTCTAAACAAATCCAAGATCAACAGCTCCGTGACTCCATCAAAGGTGGCGTTTCTTATGGCAATCTCGTGACGAAGAAGCTTATCTTTTGTCTGTCTTTGCTGGTTACACATGGCTCGACTATCTGCGAGCTTCATATACTGTAATAGGACGCAGTGACATGATCCTATCATTTGCGAAAAATGAGACCATCCCGATGAGGTATTTGCATTATCGTCCACGGCTATCGGACTGCGGTCTGACCAGTTCTATTAAACTCAAACGTGCCTAGATTTACATCTGGACCGGATGCCAACTGTGACATTGAATCTATAACATGCTGTGCGACAGTCTATGCACAGTCCAAAATGCCTAGTGCATAACAACTGCCAGATATCAGCAACCATCCTGTGCCAATCTCCTTTGCTGGCCAATGGCTACTCTATACACACCCCTGCAATCCGAGAAAACCGGTCCGAGGGCTTGTTGCTCCCGTGCAATTTTTACTTCTTTCATGGCATTGGTCCAGACTCCTTTTTATCCGGGTAGGCCGACGTTAATAAATTATTACAATCTTTTCGTGCGTGCATCAATAGCCACCCACGCAAGTCCTCTTCCTTCGTCTCTGCGAATCTACGCCAGTTGGCCCTAGTCTCCTCCAATAACCGTTCACGTGTCTTGCGCTGGGTGTTCGGCTGGTTCATGGAGCCTCAGCTTCTTGTAAACCATTATCACCTCATCCTGTGCCTCGGTCTGAGTCGTCAGGGCTGGCTAAGACCCTTGGTCCTCCCCCG
This sequence comes from Talaromyces stipitatus ATCC 10500, assembly GCF_000003125.1. Classification (NCBI taxonomy): domain Eukaryota; kingdom Fungi; phylum Ascomycota; class Eurotiomycetes; order Eurotiales; family Trichocomaceae; genus Talaromyces; species Talaromyces stipitatus. The sequence goes on from NW_002990116.1 coordinate 2,438,341, forward strand.
TCTCAAATAGATACAGAAGCGACGAGATGACATACCACGGCTTTATGAGGCATCCAGTGCATTGGGAGGTGTCCATCACCATCACAAATAAAACCATCTTGGCTTGAATCCCAGAGCCACTATTGTCGAACAACGCTTTGCTTCTAATAACGTTCCACTTCTAATACGTGGAGCACTAATGTCCGAATAGAATCATAGTCCCCGGGGTCCTGTTAGTACTGACGTTGACGTTTTGCATCTTCAGTAATCTGACGAGATACCGATTCATCACTACCCGGAAAACGCCTAGCCAAGAACCATCTGAAGCCCCTGCTGCATCTGGATACCGTCTCGTAGGAATCTCAGGTGCATTCCCTATTTCACTTCCAGCAACGATGAATATTTGTTGCAGGCAGTATCTAGTAACGATAATCCCCTAGCCCCTCAATCAATGACCAGATCTTCGTGGGATCAGCTTCGTATAAATCACCAAGCGCTGGAGAAACACGGGAGGTCATCAACGCTACTACACGCCACAGCAATCTTGAATGGATCATGATGATCAAGACATCTTGTATGTCGTTGCCTTATATAACGATTTAGAATTGCCACGTCGTTCCGTCTGATTTCATGCTAGATAAGACGCCATCACCCTTGACCAAGTAGAGAGGTCCTCCATTAGTGTCAAGAATACCCCCGAGATCGCCCCGAGAAGCGCGGAAATCACTGTGCCATAGTTAGCAAATGGATACTTTTGATGCCAGGATTACAGGGGGTAGATCGGGGTCAACCCCGCCACACGGATCATCATGAAGCGGGGAACTTCATAATACGTAAGGCGTCAAGCTTATCGAGATTCAATTGTTCAGATACTTTATTCCAAAAGGGAATTCTATTTCAGCGCAGTAAAACGCAAAAGAAGAAATCCAGAATCCAACCAGAATTTAGCCATGCACGATCCCTGTGCTAAGTCAAACATACAGGGAGTATAAACGAATCAGGAAATGCCTCTTCTTCGAGACACCCCAATGGAGACTTTATACTCGGTTCAGACGAACTAGATATTTTGTGCATTTCTTCAGGCTATCAGTGCAGTGCGCCAATTCCCTTTCTGGCGCTGTAACCAGGGTAGAAATACAACATGAGGCATGGGACAAGGCAGTAGGACGTGACACATCAACTGCAGAGATAGTCACTTGCAAAGATAAAACATAATTATATCCTATCATGGTTCCTTGAAGAGACACAGACCCCGTTTGTGCATTACATCTCTCCCAGAACCGGATTTTCCATGTATGTACACACGAGCCACGATTTTTCGGACATCTTTATACTAGTTCTCGATAAAATGGCTTCTGTTTGAGCGCCCCAACAGAGACAGAACGGATCCTTACCGATGGGAATCGATCGTCGAATGTCGCGTCCTCGTCCGAAAGATCAAGGTAATGTATGACCGTTATGCCAGTCTGTTCTATAAATTCCAGTACTTGCCGATACCCAAAGCCGACTTGATCGATGCCATGGCTATCATCGGACATGCAGAAACGACCACCCATTGCCAGAAACTCCTATCCTCAGCAAAAAAAAAATGAGCTATTAATCTCAAGAAGTGGATTTGAGTGGAAACTTACTTTGCAAATCTCCCCCTTAGGATACGGCTCTGTCATCCCTTTCCTCAGCGCCGCCGAGTTCAGTTCCAGCATACCTCCATACCCAGCAATAAACCGAAGATTACGCAGAATCTTCTCCCACACTTTCGGATACTTGGCAAAACTTGCGTTTGGATCATCACTTTTCAATCGAATCAAATCAAAATGTCCAACAACCGGTGGCTTCAGCTTTTGTAACATGTCTAGTTGACTGTCATAGTAATCTTCAAATAAGCGCTCGTCAGTTCCACCTGCTATTTCTCGTGCTTTGTGGTACATGGAAACATCGTAGTCGATTGGGATTGTGTGTACATGATGCACGGACCCAACGAAGAGTTCGAATGGTAGACGAGATAGAGATGTTTGAATCAGTCTCAAGGACTCGGGTCGTATCCAGTCAATTTCAAAGCCGATGAGGAGTTTGATTTGAGATGCATATTTCTGTCGTAATCTCAGTCCCTCCGTATAAAAAGCTGCCTCGTTCTCAATAAGCCATTCCTCCGTTGACAACCCATCCGTTTTCTAATTCGAGATTAGCAGATGAAACGCAGAACAAAACAGGGCGACAAATACCTCTTCGGGATAAAAGTCCTCTTTGCCGCGTGGCATATGTTCTGTTAAACAAAACACTTCCATCTTCTGTGCAATGGCTGTCTGTATGACTTCTTCTAAGAGATTCTTTGCATGCCCGGGGCAGAATTGCCCAGAATGGCTGTGATGTGAGAACGGCATGTCTATCTGAAACGAGAGTGTAGATAAGCAGTCGACACTTTTACTTGCAATAACACGCCGAAAAAATGACTTCTCTATCCTGTTATTGGCGCTTATCGTTGTTAGAGTCACGGATTTCACAAGGAAGTGGGGTTAGATGACTTCTTACCTTGGTAGAAATAATTGGCAATAGTAATGGATCTTTCTGAAGGATATTGATTGCTGGCAGTCAATAACATTTAAGAATAATGATGGCTGCGAGATCCGTGTTGCGATACCTGGAGAAGTGGCATAAGAACGGAACTCGGAGGCGTACAGTCTATCCAGTAGGCGCGGCCGGACCCGCCATGTGCCATGACTACCGAGGGTTATACAAGCCACAATCATATTGATATCGACGGTAAGCTGTGAATATCAGAAAGATCATATAGCTCTACCGATTGGCAATATCAATCTCCCGCAGCAAGCACCGTAGCAACTACGTAGTCACCATCATGCGAAATAGACAACTTGCCCAGCCGACTTTCATGTCCATTCAGATAGATGATTTCCGGTCTGCTACTTCCAGCAGACGACGCCGGGGCAGCTCTCACAAGCACGTCCTTCCAACTGACAGAAGTCGCTCCTCCAGGCGCCGCTTTGCGTGCTGCTTCCTTTGCCGCGAATCGTCCGGCTAGCCAGCGCGCCATTTCAGTTGTAACGGGGATACTAGGCTCTTGCTCAAGAGGAGTAGGATTGTGCAATCCAAATCGGGCATGGAAATCTTGTAATTCCTGAGGGCAAAGTATGCGTCGGGTGAATTTGTGTAGGTATGCCGTATTGCTTCTCGAGCCACGTTGGGTTAGAAGACGATATATGCGTGGTAAGTGGACTACATCGGTTCCAATGTTGAGGGCATACGGGAACGGTACCGGTTTCATGGTGAATTGCAAAAGTGGACAGGAGGTACAATTGCTTTGCCTTGGTTTATTGGCAGGGTGAAAATGCAAGTGACAAGACTTCAAGCAGCGGATAGCATCAACATGTGCTCGGACCAATCATGACTCTTAGCTAAATTAATAGGGATTCCTTGATATTGAGCAGTGTAATTACTTTCAAGGCCTTGAAAATTATATATGGTGCCATTCTAGATTCTACCATACAATGCATACAATCTATTACTCAAAGGGCTAGATAGTAGCCGTGCCAATCCGTATATTATCCCAGGTACAATAACGAAATGATTCGTTCTATGGGTGATGATGATATAAAGTTGATGACGATGTAGATTTTATATGTACAATTCCCTCAGCAGTACTTGATGATAATAAACAATCCCAGGACTGCCAAACATTCGGAAGTTTTTCACAGGCGAATTCCCCCGGTAGACCAACCTTCGACGATCACGCTGATAATGCTCGGCCTTTTCTCATGATAAAATCGACATCGCGGTTATAATACAGACTCGTCACGAAAGATGAGGAGATTAGTGTTGTGCTTTTTGTTCGCCTTCAACGCTCTTGAGGAAGTCCCTATATGGAAAATGGTTAGCATCACACTTCCGACAGATGACGAGATGTTGTGTGCGGAATCAAGTAATTGGGAGCATGTAATTCAAAGTCATCCGATAGAGAAATAGACGTACTGAATGAACTTTTCCTCATCCTTGGATCCGGCGTTAATGGGAGGTGTTTGCACCTGCTTTTTGCTACCACCGCTGGAAGCAAGGTAGATACCGCCAAAGAGACCACCGAGAATGCCCATGGCAAGCTATATCGCAACAACACATGTCAGTCAATTCCGAGACTCTCAATAATCAAGTGTCCAGACTGCTCTCTTGACGTAACCAAAAGGGATGCGTGGCGGCGAAGGACAGAAGAACGTACGTGGTGGGAGCCAATCTTGCGGCCGGCAATGTTGTAGTAGTTAACCATGGTGAATGAGTAATCCGGTTGGGGTTTCTCGAACAATTGGCGAGTTGTATATCGAGTGAATCACGGTGCAAGGGAAGTATCGCATATCGAAGAAGTCGCTGTGTTTCCTCTGAAGTTATGTGCTTGGCACGCTATTCCTGATGCAGACCTAGCTTTTATAAATAATCACGTGATGATCTCCCGACTACTTCCGCTGCCAAGCTCGGTTTCTCCGAGGTAGATTTCGGGAGGCTAGTCCCAGGTAGGCTAGCTCTTCACTGAGGTCATTGTCTGGGAATCGGCAATGCGGAGCATCGAGCTTCACTCTCTCAATTTTGGTTGATGGAAAGGGGATTATAAAGGGAAGTTGTGTGCCACTTGAATACAAATACACCTCATATTTTTGCCGAAAAACTCGAAATCTCATTGTATGGGTGTCATCTTGCGCCTACTTCCGGATCCCCGCATTTGTATACTACACTACAATACCGTATGCTATATCCGACATTCCTGACGCTTAATAAAGTCCTGCATACCGAACTGTCCGACCGTTCTTTGAATTCGTTCTTACAAATACTGTGACTTGTGAATATATCGCTGTCTGCTCAAACCGATAGAAAACATCAAGTTCAACATCATGTTCTGGGGAAAAGACAAAAGCGACAGTGACAGCGACGAAGTTCCCCGTGTCCGTGAGGAGTCTCGTCCAGAATCCTTGAGAAGCCAGATACCACGCCAGAAGCTCTCTCGCGATCTACAGAAACTCGTCGACCGGGAAGATGACTACTATGACGAATTATACTCCCCATAGTAAGTTCTTTTCGCGCCGCTCAAAGCCAGCGCTTACGAAAACTGACAATCGGGTGAAGTTCTATCGATTCCACAAACACCAAGTTCAGATATGCGGCCTACGTCAATCGAATAAGAACCATCTTGCTATCCGCCCACCGCTATGTCGCTTATACTTCAGATATTGGCGAATCGTTTCGTCCTGTCGCGCATCCGTATCTTGTTCGAGGTGCCTATGCCATTTCATGGACATATATCCTCGGCGATGTAGGCCACGAAGGATACAAAGCTTATTTGCGTAATCGGCGAGCAGTAATTCCCCCCGGAGAGGCATATAAGGATGCCACAGACCTGAAAGCAAACCACGTTATGCTGGGAATGGCTACTGGAAACATTGGCGGTCCTTTAACATCAGAATCTGGACCACGCACCGAATCGGAAGGTGGTGATAAGTCAGATCCGTTGGTTCCATGGGCGACAACACGTATCCCATTGATTGATGATTACCGAATGGTTATGGCAAAGCGTGCTGTTTTCCAGAGTATCGCGAGTATGGGATTACCTGCATTCACTATTCACTCTGTTGTGCGATACTCGGGCCGCGCTCTTAAGAATTCGAAGAACACGCTTATTCGCACCTGGGGTCCAATCGGCGTAAGTGACCCGGTCTTTTGGTTGAAAGTAACCCGCTGACATTCATACAGCTGGGCTTGAGTGTTGTCCCCATGTTACCATACCTCTTCGACGAGCCTGTCGAGCATGCCGTGGAGTGGTCATTCGAGAAATTATGCCGTGCCATTGAAGGCGAGCAAGCAGTTACGCCATCACCTGCATCTCGAGATCTACCAGCAGACCAGGCATTGCCGCTGAGCCAGGTACTTGCTTTGCAAGAACAAAAGAAACGCCATGAGGGAGATATCGAGCCTTCCTGGGAAGAATATAAAGCAGATCGACAACGTGAAAGAACTGAACGTAAATCGAGCGGTGGAGTGAGTGGTTGGTTCGGATTCGGCAAGGAAAAAGACGAGTAGGTCCATAGCTGTGGAATCGGCAAGGGTGGTCATTTGCATATTCAGCGTTTCATATATCTCCTGTCTGGAAATATCTCCTTACACATTTCCATTCTCATATTGTACAAATATCAGCAGCTGCTGTATTATTCTTGCGTTATCGTTTCTCTTGTGTACGATTCGGATACCATTATTAGATATTTTGCAATGTATATCGAGTAGTATAACACAGTGAAGAAGACACGATATAAACGTGCATCAGACTCATATATCTCATATTGAGCACCGCTTGATTGAAGAAAGAAAACAACGCCATCCAACTCCGACTATACATAAATGCACTTTTGTTCATAACAGGGGAAAAAAAGGTCAAGCACCGAACTTCCTACTCCTCCGTTCATTCGCCCTCATCTTCCTCTCATTCCGTTTAATTCTCTCCTTCCTCTCCGCTCTACCCATAGTACGCACATTCGTCTTCCCTTCAGCCTCATTCTTCCATTCCTTATCAGGAACTTCCACAACCCAATCATTTTCGCCAGACTTGTTTGCGCCCTTGAACCCCCATCGAGGCACCCATTCACCGCTCGCTTCGTCATAGACGAGTTTCTTGCGTCGTTCCTTTTCGGCAAGAGCGGCGCCCGGTTTGCTGCTGTATTTACCGATTCCTTTCTTGCGGGCGAAGAGTTCCCATTTCGTCGGTTCTTTGGGTTTGGGTCTGTTGATGGGTATGTTAGCTTTTGTTTTTAAGAGTGGATGAGGAGAGACAAACAGGGGTTTGTATCGAGGGAGTAATGTATTAGGAGGAGGGAGAGATAATAGAACGCCATCTTTAGCGTTTGAAGTTACAGGGCATGTAGTCTGTACAGCCCATCCAAGATCAGTTCACTGTCTTCTTTTCATAGTGCGAGGCGAACATACAAGAAGTTGATTGAGCAGTACTTGCGCACCATCTCGTGCCACAGCTTTCAGGCTGTTATTAACACTTTCTGATTTGGATATCACGAGCGGATTAGGATCTTGTGCGAGAAGGTGGCCGAGATCGAATGTATACGGATTTTCTTTGGTGACGGTAATAGGCCTGGAGAGGTTAGAGATATGAAGGCCATTGAGAATTTTTCTGGACTCACAACTTGGTATTCTTCGGTTTGGCAGTGTCAACGTCCATCATCTCAATAGTAGTAGCCATGATTGAATGCTCAAATACAATGTGTGGTGTTGAACCAATATCGAATCGATTTTTTTTGTCTGGACTGATAAGTCGAGCTTATCAGAAAAAAGTGGACAATTTCCTGAGCCGCTTTATGTCAGCGTCGGATTATTGAAAGCGGCATCGACACTTTACCTGTTTAGGTTTTTCTGCTTGGCACTTCCGTTCTCCCAAGTTTCTCGTGATCGTAAATTGAGGCCTCAGCTACCACCACTCAGCATACCTGGTGCAGCGCCCATTGACCGTTCCTTACGAGGGGAAAGGTCGTCAATAGCACCACACAATGGTTTCCCAGTTATGCTGGGGTTGTCTTTCGACAACGGGGCTTCGCCAAACATCGCGAGCCCTGTTGCATCCCCAGTACCGTCAATTGGCCGCAAAAACAACCACGTCACTCTTCTCCACGAGCGCAATTCAATATGCGAACCCTCTACAAAAGAAATCAAGGAGCATGGAAGGCTCCCCGAAATTCCGTGAATCGAAATCCGCACGAATGCGAAAACCGAAAAAGGCTACAACAGATCGTGGCCGGCCACCGCTCGTCGGAGAACGAAAAGCTCTTAGAAAACGGATTGTATTGAGTAACACCAACGCCCTCGAGGTTCCCGGTATGCAGGAATTTTCCGAGGAGACGATGGTTGATTCTCGAATTCGTGGGTCGGTGCTGGCGTTGCCTGTGCCTATGATTACTCAATTGAGGGCTCTACAGGCTTTTAAGCCTTCTCAGGGCTGGTCACTTTTCCGTCGACCGGGAGTTGTTTTGAGACGTGAGACGTTAGAGATGGGCCGAGTTTTTGAGGGTATTTCTACCGAGGGTCCTGAAAAGGGGAAAGTGGTGAAGAAGATTCTTACGGGGAAGAAAGCGAGCGGAAAGAGTGTTCATTTGTTGCAGGCAATGGCTATGGCACTTTTGAAGAAATGGGTTGTTATTTCTGTTCCTGAGCGTGAGTATCTTCTGTCCGCTCCAAGAGAAATGGATAAGTTATAAAGGTCGGTGGTTATACTAACACGTTGATTAGCACAAGACTTGGTCATTGCTCAAACCGCATATGCACCTATCCCCGACACGAATCCAGTGCAATATGTTCAAGAACAAGCAACATCCGAGCTTCTTCAACGCACCGTCCTCGCTAATGAGGAAGTCTTGTCAAAACTGCATGTGGCCCTGGAACATCCCGAACTAAAATCCCTCATCCGACCAAAAATGACTCTAGACGAACTTGCTCGTTTAGGTATCCAAGACGTCACAATTTCCTGGCCTGTATTCCAAGCTTTCTGGGCCGAGCTTAATGCCACTGCACCACCTACCAAGGATACAGACGACAAGGCCAAATCATCATTCGAACCTCGCCCCCCCGTCCTAGTAACAGTGGACGGTCTATCCCACTGGATGCAAGACTCCAAATACCGCAACGCAGACTTCAAGCCCATTCACGCTCACGACCTCGCCTTTGTCAAGCACTTCCTTTCTTTACTCCAACCAGCATCATCCAACAACAACAACAACAAGCCCCAACTACCCAATGGCGGAATCCTGCTGTACGCAACATCAGGTTCAAACAATCCCTCAGTCCCCAGTTTCGATATCGCACTAGACCAACTCGCAGCTCGTCAACAAGGGATTGCGGAATCATCAGCGGATTTCCCTGAACCAGATCCATATGCAAAGATTGACAATCGGGTTCTGAATCTTTTCAAACAAGCATCTACCTCTAAATCGTCAAGTTTGGAGTTGCAGACGCTTGGTGGTCTAAGTCGCAGTGAAGCACGTGGTTTCATGGAATATTTCGCGCGAAGTGGTATCTTGCAAGAAAAGATTACTGAGGAATGGGTCAGTGAGAAATGGAGTATTGCCGGTGGTGGAATTATTGGTGAAATGGAGAAGTTGGGGAAGAGATTGAGGACTGTTTTGTAAAAGCAATATATAAAGTTGTTGCTTATGGGGGTTATGTAATTGTATTATTATGGTTTGTTTTCATTACTTCTATTTTGTTCACTGGATACATTGTATGATGAATATATCACGTGCATTTAGACTGGTCTTTCTTTTTCTCGGTTGCAGCGTGTCAAGTCATATAGTATGGACATGGACTCCAAGTGAAACCGTGCATCAAAAATTGATGTCGACTTGGTTCGACATATCTCATGACATAGTCGATGCGAGGGCATTAACGAATACAGCCCCAGGCGCGATGATGATCCTTTGGTATGTCGACTTAGATGATTTTGATATTGACCGGCAATGAAAAGAGAAGACTTTGTTATCGTATGGTGAGAGTGTCATATCCGCAAGACTGCGCCTGTCAACGCAGGGGATGCTTTCATGAAGCATTACGTCTCGAGGATCGGAAGAAAGTAGTTGAGAGAACGATGATATAGCATCTAGTCATGAATTCTCCGGTTTCCGCGCCGTCACAAATCGCACAGAGATAGTCAAGCCCTCAGATGTCATTAACTCCTGCTTCACCTTCTCGCATAGATCCCGTACTTCATCCACTTTCCATTTTCCAGTGGCGGTCAGTGACCGCAGACTCCTCGCCTCAAGTCCCTCCAGACATGCAATAAGAACCATCTTGCCCAACGTACTTTGCCGAAAATCTCGCGGCCATACTCCCACCGGAACAATTACATCCTGAACATTGACATCCACGAACCCAATGGACGTTAATAACGAGCGCTCCAAATGCTCCCTACCACGCGGATACCCCAAGGAATCGGCAGCATTCCGCATAGCAGAGACGAAGATATTATAGTAAGAATCTGGGTTTGGAACTGCGAACCTCAAATTATCGGCCGCTGGATCACTTTCCACTATTTCGATGTATCCTCCTGGTTGGAGGTGCTTGAATGCCTGCTCGTACACTCCCCGCCAATCTCTGAATGCGCCTGACATGCCGCGGAAATGGATATAGTTGAATGGCTTGTGATATGTCCATTCATCCTCGGCATCATCGAGTTGGAAGTGAACGTTGGGAAGACTAATGATCGCAGGACCTCCATCAAAGACGCTAATGTCCGTGGCGATAATCTCTGTGTTTGGATATCGCTGTCCCATTTCGACGGCCCAATCCCCTGGTCCAGTACCTACGTCCAACACACGACCAGGTCCTTCTGGTGGCAGGGGTGCTTTCGTCAATTCGCCATCTAGCAAGATCAGAAATGCTTGATGGACGATACTGAGTCGGGTTTGCTCGGGCTCGTCATTTGGCATGAAGTATATTTCGTTGCAGTATCTGCGTCCGTTTTCGTAGATAGGTTGGAGAGTTGAGTCTGATGGTGTGGACGTTCTGCTATTTGTTTGTTAGTTATATTTCGCACATTTTTACGTGTGGTATATGGATCATTGGTATTATATTAGGGTTTTCCTACATTGATTCTGTGCCATCAACTCCATTATTATCGTCATCGCTGTCGACTTGCTCGCCGCGTGTGTCGAGTTCAGATTTCACCATGACCAGCTTCTGATCGTCACGTTTCACAGATGGTACTCGAGAGTTGATGCGGGTAAACGGGGGGTGGAAGGTGTGATTTTATATTTGACGAGGGTAAAGTAGACATGTATTCTTTCTTCCAACGAGACTGCGTGGTTGGCAAGAAGATCAATCTGACTGAGTGAGAGTAGGAGTAAGTAAAAGTGAAAGATATTCTCGCTCGGACGAAATTGAAAGCAGGAAGGAGCAATACAATATACATGGAGAAGCACACAACCAATGAGAGCGATGCTAGTATATAATACCAGCCAATATTAACTAAATTATTTATAACACGCTTTTTCCCTCTGTAGTTGTCTGATTACTTCCCCAACTCACTGGGTAACCCCAACTCTTACACTCATGTGTAGTAACAGTTATGGTTAGTACTTAACAGACCGAGTGTCTTGTACAACCTCGTATCAACCTGGTTTCAGTGATGCCAACGCACAAGTGACAGGTCAGGGATAGCGGTACCGACACAGTGGAAACGGCAGCGGGAACTGAGAGCCTAATTTTGATTGAGCGGGGCGTGCTCTACGCCGGAACAAGCAGCTGTCCGGCCAGTTCCACTGCCACGGTAGCAGGCCAGACATTGGGAGTTGGGATAGGTTGGGTGAACTCTCGTCAGCCATGCAGTACGTGCACATACGAGGAGTACCCTTCAAGAAGAACGCAATTTAACAATATTGAGAAGTACGTAAGACCAGACTCGGAGGATTTACGCTGTTACACTGGATACTACGGAGTAATATCAGACGTGGCTCGTGTAGAGGCCCGTGGGAAAAGGAACCTGGGTCCGAGGGAATGGTTCGAATGACGTGGACGCCCTGATTTTATTCTTAATTATTAGAGTAAGCCTAGGATTCAGGAGTGACACGAATCATGCAACGCTGTGGCAGTCCTTGACATGACATAACTGACTTAGCGGATTCAGGGGTAAAAAAGTACGGAGGATAGTCCGCGTCTAGGGTTAGGGTTATTCGTTGAAACACAGAAGACCAGGGAGTTAAGCATTCTGATCATCCATGCAGTTTCTCAGTGTCGGACCCCATTTTTTCGGGATTTAAACTACCAGTCTAGTCCTTGGTTCGGAACGACATGTTCCCGAATATATAACGAAATGGTACAAAAATCGGAGGTTTTCCTGGGTCCCTGAAAAAGGGGGCTCCAGCTCTTTTCAATGTTGTGTTTTTAAACTTTTTAATTACTATTATCATCCAGCGTACTTATTTCTTTACCAGTCTTATCGGACGCCTTGTCTTGCGTTTTTGGAGATGAGGAATGGGGTTACATTTTATTATGTTCTGTCCATCTCGATAGAACGGAGGTAACTCGATACTCTTTGTGGCAATACCAATAGCATTCTGAGAATGAGATAGCAGGACTACATGCCATCAACCCATTTTCAGCCAACTCAATCATCCTCCTCCTCCGGATCAAAAATCTCCCCCGCAGGAGTCTTATCCAACTGCACCCTATCCTCCGTGATAATCGGCAAAGCCGGTACAACAACCGCAAAGACTCTAGCCACTGTCTCGCCCCGGTTCACCCAAGCATGATTCACACCCCTGGTGACGATAACATCATGTTCCTTGAGCGTCTTCTCTTCCCCGCCATCAGTAATAAATGTAACAGAGCCACTGAGGACAACGCAATAATCCAGACTGAGCGTGCGATGCATCCATCCTCCTTCCTGGTGGGGAGGTAGATCGATAATTCGTGCTGAGGGACCTTTTGTGTCTGCGAGGGGTACAAGGGTTCTGTGCGGATCGTTGTTCTCTAACGGACGTTGATTGTCCGCGGGGAAACCGCGTGTGCGATGGAGTTGGATTACGCCGAATGCGGATTTTTCAGTTGGAAGGGAGAATTCGGGCGCTGTTGTGGGATCGTAAGGTGTAAGAAGGTCGTCGGAGGCGAAGTAGCCGTTTCCTTTGGGGTCACTTGCGGTGAGGACGCGGCGGATTGGCGTTGATAGGTTGGTCATTTTGTTTGTATATTGAAGAATAGATGCCTGGTAGTCGATAGAATGATGAACGAAATCGATATTCCTGAGGAAGTCGCATCTTAAATACATTTTGAATCTGATCAAGTCGACCTCAGTCAACAAACTGATTTGTAATGCACAGCTCCATGCGGTCATACATCGCCAATAAAACGCACAAGGAGAAGAATATACGAAGGATTGGGGCTGTATGCTTTGAAATCGAAGTTTCTTGTTGTCTTCCTAATCGGATCATATTGAAGCAAATGTCTGATTGGCCAAAGGAGAGGTTAAACTCGTGGGGCACTTGCAGGGGTCGGGAAGCCAATCATTCGATCAGACCCACTTTTCTTATTTTTTATGTTGTGATTGGCTCACTTGATGAATACTAACTGATTGAAGACTAGTTAGCTAAGATCATCGTCAATTTGTCGTCAACGTCTTCAGACTTCTAAGTTACCTGCAATAGTCCAACAATTCTTGAACATCCTAACAGGTTAGTCGTGGCCGAATATTTCCTGAGAAATCAGTGTGAAGTGTACAAGCGTTTTTTGACGTCACGAAGTCCGGTTATTTCAACTGAGCAGCCCCAGTTCTAGACAATCCGGATGATCAATGCCACCCAGCAAGAGTCACCGAGATATTGACCACCGTGTTAGTGAGGAAGTACTCACAACTTAGACGATTCGCGGAACTAAAGGAAATGGGCTTTGTCAAGAGACTTCCGCTATTGACAGGGGGCTAGGTCCAGTAGAATATCTGCAGAACTACAGGGTATCAACCGGTTTGTCAGCCATTACTCTCAACATTATTTGTAATGTAGCATCTAAACTCAAATATACCAGAACATTCCAACTGTTAATTCCTAAACACTCAGTTATAGAAAAGGACGAGTATTTCTCGAATCTCTTTGCCTTGTTGCATATAGAACCACGCCAGCCAATCAGCAAGTTTGCCTGAGAACCACATTAATTTTTCCATCGAACATCTCGAAACGACGAAACAACATAAACACGAAACATCGCCATGAGTCTTTGTCAATACGTTGAATAAATCGAGAAAGTGCAGCTATTGCCCGGAAATATGTATAAAAAAAACTAGACACAGAAACCTACAAAGCAAACCCACTCGCTCTACAACCAGACGGAAAAAAGGAGAAGAAGAGACAAAAATGTCCACTCAAATCTACAAATCGCCAAACCGATTCCTCTTCATCGCGTCAATCGGCAATCCAGCACCATACACCGAAACGCGGCATAGCGCAGGTCATTTATTACTCGACGCCATTCAACCATATTTACACGAACGCGTCGGCTTATCATCCGCAGGAACAACAGCAAAATCATCAAAATCAATATTTTACTCAACATGGAAATCCCCATCGTTGATGAATGTATCCGGTCCGCCCGTCCTGCGACAATTCAAGACCTGGCTCGCTGACAGAAGAAAATATTTCGACTCTTTGAGTACTCATAGCCCCGAACAAAATATGCAACTGCGACTACTCAAATCATCCTCGGAATCAATAACAATTGATACCCGCGGTTTAACGCAGAGGTTTCGACCAACTCTTGTAATACTTCATGACGAACTGGAAGCTAGGCCGGGACAGATCAAGATTCGTCGTGAAGGTCCTCAACAAGCTAGTGTTAGAGGTCATAAAGGGTTGATCAGTATTATGGAGAGTTTGAGGGGAGCTGGTCTTCTCTCTTCTTCTTCTTCTGCTAGTAAGAAGTCGATGGCTATTCTTAGGATTGGGGTTGGGATTGGACGGCCTGAGAGTCGGGAGCGGAATGCGGTGGCGGATTATGTCTTGTCGAACATGGGAGTGCAGGAGATGCAGGCACTGAGGGAGGCGGTGCCAGAGGTTGTGGAGGTGTTGGTTCAGGAGATGTATAGGAGGGATGATGATGAAATTGCCATATAGCTATGTACTTTTAGTTTGTATATTAGATAATGTTCATAGCAATTTATTCCTAATTACTACAATCGTACCCTTCTCATATCGTATGGACTACTAAACAGTCCCTGCAATACTCAAATCCCTAATTTCCTGCAACACCTGCTCAACCTTATTATCCAAATCCCCATTCGCATACTGATCCCTCGTATCCGCATCCAGATACTGCTGCACCTGCGCCATCCTCGAATACGCCTCTGCACAAAACCTCAACTGAATTTTGACCAGCGCCTCAAAACTGGGATCCAAATACGGGACTCGCAAATCGATCAATTGCGGCAATTCAGTGAATAATTGTTCATTCAATTGTTCATAAGCCTGTTTTGCCATTTCGGTTTCTCGCTCGGCGCGAGGAAGCTTTGTGGCGTCCTTGTCCGGTTTTTCGACTAGCTTTTTCACTTTGGCGCGCATTGAGTCGTAGTCGAGGAGTTTGTTGTTGCGCTTTTTGATGCATTCGTTGATGTCGGGAAAGTATGCGCAGAAGCGGGAGATGGGTTCTAAGACAGTTGTTCTATTTTCTTAGTCCTCTCCCTCAGCAATTGGTTGGATAGGTAGACATACCGATATGGTCCGTCCAGCGCTTTAATGGTCTCGGCATCTAGATCCTCGACAGCCTGCTTGTAGCTTCGACTCACTCCGTCTCTGGCTCCGGCATCTCCGTAAAAGGCGTCGATCGTTTCTGCAATTCGCATTTGTGATGCAGTCATTGCTATGACGAGATTAGATTGTGTCACCTTAAGAAATAATAAAAAAAATACCTCGTAATGAATCAAGATATCCCTTCGCTTCCTTTTGTAGTCGATTAACAGCCGTCTCCATCGTTCGATATCGTCTATCACCTGTTAGACCTGCTCATCAATCTTGAGCAACCTTCAGCATAAAGAATCACCTCTCTTCAATCTCATAATCGCGATCATTCGTTTTCTCGACATGACCTATACCCTCAACGTCAGCTACTATCAAAACGACACAATGGCGGGGTCAACGGACCCGTCTTCATCATAACCTGCGTCGTAGCGCGGTTGACATTTTTCTTGAATCCTGTTCATGATATAAGCGTCAATCTCCATCTCATCTTAAAAACTGTTTGTGTTTCAACGAATCCGACATGTCCGGCGAACAAGCGCAAGAACGGGACGGACTGGACTGACCTGACCACGACATGACTGCGGCAGCGACGGATACTAATCGTCAACAAGAATCGAAAAAGGAAACCGGAAATATTAGAAGCTTTTAATTAAAAGAGGATCGATATCCTAACGCAGAACGAGAAGCGCAAAGAACGTAAAGTGTATGGTGAATGGTGAATGGAAGTCTGGCTACGAACGTACGTAGTGGAACAGGCTGTGCCCTGCTGCCTTAAGCTTGCCGTGGCGCAGCCATTGTATCACGTATTGTAACGTTACGCTCTGTATCAATACGTCGTCTACGTCATATTCCGGAAGCATATATCCAGGCAGATATTCATTCAATCGATAAAAGTACAAAATAGCAGACAATCCCCTAAATATATATATATATATATGCAGTAACAAAAACAAACTCGCTTCAAAATGCTGCAACGTCAGGTCATGAATGGTCGCGGTATAAAACCTGTGTGTCGTTGGAAAGGCAAGAAAATGGAGTATAATATGTATGCAATAAAATAAACACGAAGTGAAAACGTCGTTTCCATCTGTAGCGCATGCGCATCGCTAATAGAGTCGTATCAGTCATGAAACCGAGCCTATGCACGAGGTCCTAATCAAAGGACTAGAATAGAAGAGACGAAAAGAAGAAGAAAAAGCAAGATCAATGAAGCTCGGTACGCCTAAAGTAAAATACAGGCACGAGAATCGGAAACAAATGGTTCAAAAAAGTTCAACTCTCCCGCCATGGAAATAAAAAAAGTAAGAGAAAAAAGAACCACCAGTCTAGTGTTCTGGGGAAACCGCTCTGATATATCACAAATACTGGCCTCCCACTAAAGAATAGAGTCAAATGGTATGAGAAGAGGGAAAAGATACTAATGGAGTCGTTACTGCTGTCGTGATAATGCCATAAAATTTTTTTTTTGGTTTCGTCGGAGTCAAGGTAAAGATTGAAGAGGTATCAGTAGCCTTCTTCGCCTGCTTTGCACAGCTTGATCTCACGGACCCATTCCGACTTGAGCACCTGGGATGCAGTTATCCGCCGGCCAGGGTTGGGGTCAAGAATCGAATAAATCACGTTGCGACACCGGGCCTGGTATATATTGTCAGGAAACAAATTCCCCCCCCCCCCCAAAAAAAAGATAAAAAAACAAAGGTCTCATACCCGATGCAAAGTTTCAATCGGCGCATAGCCATCTTCATCCCGACGACCCTCAAGGTAACGTTCGTAAAACTCATCTTCATCCTTGCGCGCAACTCGCCATAGATGACGGCCCGTCCTCATGGCCATATAAATGACTCCAGTAGCCCAAACGTCGACAGCCCGGGGATCGAATTCTTTGTCTGTATATTCTTCAGGCGCGATATAAGGAGCTGATCCACAGAGACCGGCAGTCATGTGTGCCTGCGTCTCCCAGGCCATACGGAAGCATTCACCGTTGCCGAAATCAGTAATCTTCAGAGCTCCATGAGTGGTCAGGAGGAGGTTTTCGGGTTTCAAGTCACGATGCGCAACACCCATTTCATGCATATATTCAACACCGCGCATCAGCTGTTTGAAGAAACAATCTGCTTCGGCAACCTCAAGCTTGCCTGCAGCCAAAACCAAAGTATACAAATCACCACCAGCGCAATACTCCATCACTTCACAGTAATCACCTTTCGCATCCTGTAAAAGATCCAGCGTGTGTATTACATTTGGGTGTCGCAGAGACGAGGAGATGCAGAATTCTGAAGTAAGTCGTTTTTGGTATTTCTTGGATGTTTCCTGTGGTCGGCGTCTGAATTCCTTGACAGCATACAGCTGCTCCATCTTGGAATCATTCGGGTCCACCTTGTGCGAAATTCGCACTATACCGAAAGCACCGCGACCAACAATCTCCTGACATTTTCCGTATTTATCGACCAAAGTCGCTGTAGCGTTGGGGCCGCCCTTTTTATCCTGTGCCAGTTTCTCGCGTTCGCTTTTTAACTGATCAATCCAGCTCGATACCAACGATAACTGCTGCTGATCGTCGACATGGTCTTCTTTCTTCTTCCCGCCTCCCAACATATCTCGAAGGAGACCGCTTAATTTTTCCTGTCTCTTTGTCCCCTTGAGGTGATGCAAATGCGATCCGTCCGGCAACATCTCAAAACGCCTGTGGACGGGTAAATCCTTCTCTTTCGTACTCTTTGGCTTCACGATACCGTCAGCAGGTCTGTCGGGAGGCAATGAGGTCTGGTTAGTCAAAGATTGAGGCGCGGTCCGGACAATGCCATTAGCGGAGGGCTTTGCGCCATCAGAACTAGACTCGGAGCCAGCATCCTTGTGACCGTCGGTTTCTGCCCTGGGATTGACCGTCTTTCTGTCGCTAAACATTCGGGTTAAGCGATGGGCCATTGATGGTTTTGCTGTCTTGGCTTGCTGCGGCGTCGGGAGAACCTCGCCAGATGACGGCGCAGAGAGGCGCATGTCATCTAGGGCCCGGGTTACCTGGTGATCCCCATCATTGCGATCTGTAGATGCGATAGAGGGTGCTGCCGAAGAGACCGTCGAGGAAGGAGCAGGAGAAACGGCTGGAGGATTCATGTGAGACTCGATAACGTCGCGCACAGCGGCGCCTTCCACGCGGTTGTAGAAGGATATGTGTGTGGACCACTGGTGTATTAGAAATCAGAAAGCGAAGACTATAGTCGCCACCGCTCTAAACGAGAACAAAACAAAAAGAAAAATAGTCGAAAAGTGTCGCGGATCCCAGAGATGATGTGAAATAAGAATTGACCGAATGACTGCAGCGGCGAGCGGCGACGATCGGTTGTCGTGGTGGGTAGTCACGGGAGGGAAAAAAAGGTGACGAAACCGAGGAGAGCGTTGCGCAAACTGGTGATCGGAATGGAATGCTCTGGTCTATTTTCCGTCCAGTACGGTAGTTTGTCAGACAAATTGTAAAAACTGTTTTTCTCTTTTTTTTTTGTTTTTGCTTTTTGCTTTTTTCTTTTTTTTCAGTCGCAAAAAGGTACTTGACAATTATTTCCGGATGGCCACCGACGAAGAAGAAAAAAAAGGTGGTTGAATTTTGAATTTGTCCCGGTTCGTGCAGGAGGAAAGATTTTTGTTCTGTGGTGTGGGTAAAGAGGGCAATGACCTCTGGGGATATAAGAAGAGGCCCGACACACAAATCAGAGCACCACTCACTGGAAGAGTCAGAGAGGGATACAAAGGGGATGAGCAAGGGCAAGAAAAGAGGAGAGAAAGGAAGAGTCGGGACAAAAGAGAGAGAGGATTACAACGGAAGAGCGAGAACAGGCCAGGCTAGACAGAGGAAAGAAGAATTTGGTAGGGTTAATAATCAGTAATACTCCGCCAAAAGGAAGGCATAACGGGGGAGAACGATGGAAAATATGGAGTATAAGAAGTCCTTTTGGGAGTATGGACCCGGGCAACTATGGTCTGTCAGTCTGGTCAGACTGGTTCCGTCTGGTTCAGTCTGGTCAGTGTCGGAGAACGAAACGAGACGCCGTGCTGAGCGAGGCGACCGTCAATTCGCAAATAAGGGACATCTCAGTTGGCTCATCCTGGCTGTTGTGGGAACCGGCCTAATAACATGGTTTGGTTTGCCCCCCCGGAGAAGCTTTTTGGTGGTTGTGATTGTTTAGTCATACTACGTAGTATAGGAACATACAGTGCATTCGGCTCGGCGTCGGGGTCGTTACCGCGTATTTACGGCTGACGTCCAGGCAGATTTCCCCAACAGGAGATTTGCAGACGCCGAGGGGGTAATATTACGTATCAATACAGCAGGGCTTAGCCTGATCAGGGAGTTGTGCCACAATCTTGGCGGTACATTACAAGATTCAGCCATTGACAATTGACAATGGTATTTGTGGCTTTACGATGTCGTTTACGGCTATGAGATTGCAGATGATTGATAATCATTCTACTATGGGTAGTACGAGAGATATATTCCAGTCAATCATTCACTGAGGCTGTGCATATCATGACCTCACTCGGTTATCGTACGACTATGTATCTGCATGTCCTGCATATATAAAACTAGCCGATATAAGCTCCATTATTGGCTTAACTGCTGGCTATTGCATTGCTTCTACATAGGAAGCCGTGCGCTTTTGAATTGGACTGTGGCTTTCTGTTCTGGCTTCTGTTGTTCCATATGTCTGAGTGAGGATGGATCATTGGATATGACATTTGTCGGACGACAATCATATAGGTAGTATACTAATACTATATATATATATATATATATATATGTACACATATATCCACTCTATTCCTTGCACATGCCCCTCTACCACCCCTCTACCGCCTCTTAAGTACATACGTAGTTAACCATACTCCGGCAATGCCGTTGTTATCAACATCCAGGTGGAGAGACCAGCATTAGTCTTGACCGACAATTCAGCAACAACACGCGGCCAAGCTGCAGCCCTCTACAATCATCCAAATAGTGAGGGCTACAACCCCCGCCTTCAGCTTCTCATGGACTGACAGATGTATATACATATACTATGAGACATTTAATCTCAGCCACTCATTTGTTTTCCGGACGACACTATAAAATAGGATCCCCGATCCTTATCTGTTGTTTCTTTTCTTTTCTTTTTTCTTTTCTCCCTTTTCCTATCGTATCTCGAAACCTGCATGAAGAAATACATATGCCAAGCATATATACACAATATCTGTTGGATTGAATTATTTACCTCATCTGAGCTTGCCGTGAACTTGATTCTTGGCTTCTTGTTTTGTATTTTTCATGAGTCAAGGGAATACGCTGTCGCTCCAGAGTACGTACTCTGACTTGTAGGTACAACGTAGAGGGCGAGATAGATTGCGGGGTTCACCATCTTAAACTCATCGGCGTCGTATGGACTAGTGAGGATGTGGTTAGATACGAGGTTAAGATTAGTGACGTGACTCGAGATAAACCTAAATTCTATCCGATATTCGCTGTCTGCCACGGATGGTCTGGCAAAGGGCCCCAATAGAGTCGCTGTCGTCTGATCACAGAGTACCTAGGTAGTCGGGTATATATCCGACTGCCTTGAAGAGACATGTAAGTTGCCTCGTGCAGTGATTACTTACATATGCACATACACTCCCACCACCTGGAGTAACCGTCGGCCAAGTCATGCGTAGATTCATCATTCTATCATTCGATATTCATCACATGTCCAAGCCGGCATAACATGACCTAATAGAAACTTTCCACAATACTCTCCTTATTCGCATTCCCCATCCCCAACCCCTTAGCGCCCATCTCCCCCAGTCGAAACACACTCTCCATAACACTGAGTTCTGTCGCCGTGGTATCCAGACCCGTCACTGCAAGCCAGTCGTTCACCACCATACCGGCACCAACCACGGGGCTACCGCGATTCACACTGCCGGCTACGAGCGGTACTTGGAGGAGAGAGGAGAGTTCGTCTTGATCACGGATAGAGGTTTTGGGATGCACGATTCCACCTTGGTTGGAGAGCGCCATGTATGAGCCCGTTAGGACGTTGTCGGCGACCGTTTGACGGAATACTTCGACTCCGAGGACGTCGGCAATTCTGTATTGTCATCAGTATATTTCTTTTCCCTCTCCCCTCATCCTTTGTGTGTTGAAGATGGTGAGCTTACATCTCCTCCGTCTCCCGTTCAAGATCAGGATGTATAAGCGCAACGTGATCATTGCAACATA
Source organism: Talaromyces stipitatus ATCC 10500 (assembly GCF_000003125.1). Classification (NCBI taxonomy): domain Eukaryota; kingdom Fungi; phylum Ascomycota; class Eurotiomycetes; order Eurotiales; family Trichocomaceae; genus Talaromyces; species Talaromyces stipitatus. The sequence continues at coordinate 2,459,806 of NW_002990116.1, forward strand.
TCACATTCCCCAACGCGGACAGCCTCTCTTCCACCCGTTGTATTTTGACCGAATCTGGGATTGAGTTTCGCAGATGTTGCAGTTCCTGATCTGTTGTGGATGTGGGCACGAGAAGACCTTTACGGTTTCTACATAAATCCAGTAAGCATTCATCCCCACCGCACGAATAAAAGATTGAATACATACCCTGCCGTTAATCGGCCAACTATACGAGTACCACCAATCGAAGCGTGGCAAATAGGAATCACGTCTTGTAACTCAGCTTCAAAGACACTATTATAATAAAACCCCGCAGTCAGGCCATAATCCTTTCTTTTAATCACACAAAGTCGAAAAGCATGATAACGAACCTGTAGAAATTTTCTGATCCTCCGATAGCAACAATTGCATACGAATTCGTCAAAGTTGCAAATACTCCAACCCTAGAGAAAAAAAAATTCTGTGAGCTTGCGAAGTTTTTTTTTTTTTTTTTTTTTCCCTTTCAGGCAATCAGTCTTACTCGTTGGAGTTCTCGAATTGAGCGCGAACAGCCATTTTTATTCCCTAGAAACTGACAAAGGTATGTAAAACGAGAATATTGACTGATTCAATGACGACGATTGCTGATTTTCGAGAGCTGGTAGTGTGCCCTCTTTTTTATGCGCTCGGTTACGAATGGATGAGGTAGAAAGAGGGGTGCGCGTAGAGACGAGAGGTGAAAAAATCAGATGAGTAGACTCAAAAGATAAACTTGATTTGAGATACAAGAAGTATGAACCAAACCTTCCTGATTTGTCTGTCTTTTTATAAATAAAAAAGATATGAGGTTGTAGTAGTAATCACTTCCTTTCTTCTCTTGGTGGCGGTCCTCTTCGCCCCGCAGTCACTTAATACGCTAGACCTAAATGGGACGAAGACTCATATCGACTCACGCGCTGTGCCTCAGCCCTCAGGCACCGAATGAGTCAGCCCGACTCATTTCGCTGCATGCCGTGCTTGTATGTATAAGCTTAAAGGGAAAAAAATTCTAAAGCTATGATAAGCCAAATAAGTGGCTGTGTTGAATTGCTCATAACAAGTACAATATGACTGCTGGCTTTTCCGGCCACCTCAATGTAACCTGGTGTACTCCGCAAAACCCAACTATCCTGGATATCGTAATGTAGCCTGTCCATTCGGACCAAAATATTCATTAAAATCAATAAACAATGATGATATAGAAAGCACAAATATCGAATCGAAAAAAAAAAAATTCCCTATTGTACAACCCCAATGCTTTGATGCGATGCTGAGAGACCAGACCGTTGTAATTCATCGTCAAGACCATCACGAGGATGATGCTGTTGAGACGGTGGCGGTGGTGTTGATTTCTGCCGTTTCATAGGCGATGCATGCCCGTTCTCAATCTCTGGTTCATCGTCGACGTCTCTTTTTCGTTTAGTTGTTGGCTCGTCGCCGTCATCTTCAGATACATTCAATCTGCCGTTCGGCTCGTTTGGGGACCCCGAGTCTCCTCGAGCCTGAGGTGTTTGCGACGCCGATTGATCGCGGAGATCCTTATCTTTCGACTTGCTGTCGTCATGGCCGTTTCCTTCTGCTTTCTTCTTCTCGTGCGCTTTGTGTTTCGCTACTGCTTTCTCGAAATATTCCTTGCAATACTTCTTGATTTTTTGCTGTTGCTTTTCGGAGATTTGGAGAATATCCTCGACTCTACCGTGTTTGAAGTCCGAATCGACTAACTTCGTGGCGACCTAGAAATTCAGTTAGCATGAGAAAAGAGATGCTTTCGATTGAGTTCATACCTCTTTTGCATATCTCTTCAAATCTTCTTTGGGCAGTTTCTTCTTGAACTTGTCCACCACATATTTGACATAAGGATGTATCTAGAAAGCAAGAATTAGATGGCTGACGCAGAGAAAGAGAAATCTTCTTACCGTATTCTCGTATATCTTCTTCTGCTTCTCTTCAGGATAAGATCTCCACGATTCCTTCTTTTGGTCTGCCTTTTGTGGCTGAGGTGTCCCAGGAGTGCTGGTGCGGTCACGCGGCGTTTCCATGCGAGATTCCATGATTGTGTCGATAATATCTTGGAAATGTTTCCGTTTCAGGGAAGCCACTGCAGGGATCTCCGAGGCTGGTTGAGTAGGCTTCTCATACTGTGTGTGGCCATTAGCCGTGTAGTAAATGGATCTCCCATCCACGTCAGACCTCTCAAACCAGCCTTGCGGCAGTGTTGGTGGTCGTGGAAATCGAGGTCCGCGATTATGTGGAACAGGTCGACCGCTGAATCCCCCTCTGCTCTGTGCAGCAGGTCCACGGGGAGGTTCGATAGACTTTGATCTTGACCGTGATCGGGACTTGGATCGATTGCGATTATCATTTCCTGTCGTTTCACGTCGCTCAAATTGGCTGACTACTTGTGGGGTGGACGCCGTGGGATCACGTTTCATACGAGGAATGCGGTACCCGACTTCCAGATTCGACCAAACTTCCAACAGTGAAGAGGCCTGTTTTCCAACACGATCATCCTCGGACGTAGTCAATGGTTGGACCGTAGACTCAATCCCAGAGTCGATGATTTTGTTTCGAGTGAGGGCTGGAAGTTTCGACAACACGTCAAGCAATTGAAGTACCACATTGATGTCATCCTTCCACATGCTGAGCTGAGAGTTAAGAATCCGATAGCCATGCATCTTCACGACACGGTTGAGAGCCCGTTCATCGTCACACCGCTGGATACGACTCAAAAGCTTGACCGCAATCCATTTCTCAGTACACTGCATCAGAGCCGCCATAACCTTTGTAACACCATTCTCATCCAAAGACTTGGGCTGTACACTTTCAACATATTCCTCGTCAGGCTCTTCCGTCTTCTTCTTGCGGGGCTTCTTGGCAACTGCAATATCCCAATCGTCGGAGTCTTCGATGCCCAGTGCTTCGATGGTGGCGTTGGACAGCTTCGTTGCTCGTTCCGTCTGTGTCTTGCCACCGATGAATCCAGTACAATTCGGTTCACCACAATAGCAGGGCTGAGGGTCTGCGCCGTATCGATCAACGTTGTAATTGAAAACAAGTTCCTCCCCGGCCTGGATGTAGCGCTCAGCGAAGATTCCCATACGTAGCTTCTCGCCCACCACCCATTTATCGACGTAGCAGTTTGGGTTACAGGAATGATTGCAAAATCGTGCCAAATTGCCCTTCTTCGTAGCGTCGACAAATTCACCTTTATTCAACGACATGAAATAAAAGTGCTTGATACCTTCCTTGTCATACTGAATCATTCGGCGTCTGAAGCTAACCTCGTTGATGACTTCGCCGATATATTCATAGATGAATTGGTGAGGGTGTATGTCAGACTCTGCGCGAAGACCAAAGCCTTTTTTAGCCGTCTTGATAACGGTGACATTTGCGTATTCTTTCCTTTGAAACCTCTGGTTTTGGCAGTCTTGGCCACAGCTACAATCATTCAAGCATTCAATTCTTGTTGCTCGGTTGATGCAGTCTGAGTCTTCCCCGCATGCGTGATTTATTTTCCCATCTATATGCCCGGTCAGTTCAGCAGATCACTGGAGAATATATATATATATATTATATATATGATGACTCATCGTATTCAACGAGGTCATTTTGAAATGTCAGAAAAACTCACCCCACTCTTCAGAGCAGTCGCATTCCATGGCGTGTTCTGTATGGCCCATGTACTTGCTGCTGTAAATACAGTCATCGATGACTTCAAAAGTTTGACGAGCCTCATTGACACTGTCGGGTAAATGATTGAATAGCTGAGGAGGACGAGCAATCACCTTCTGAGATGAGCTACGAGCGAGTTTTGGCGGTTTACCAGGCTCTTGTTTGAGCGTGATGTCGCCCCCGATACTACTAGTCTTGAGGTCGCTCATTTTCTCTTCAATACCTGCCTCGACTTTCATCAAAGGCGAGTCGCTCTGACTAGGCGATTTAATGGCAGGCGATAACGAGGATGAAGATGAGGGCGCATTCTTGACGCTGTCGGTAGTTTCCATGTGCAGCGATACTAGGGCGCCCGCATCGACTTCAGCCTCAGTCTTGATAGCGACCGACCCTCCATTTGGCAATGCGACTCGCGAAGAGTCTGAATTGGTGTTTACATCGTCGCCGGAAGGCATGACGACTGGACTGAGAGTCTCTCGAGCACGAACAATCGGCAAGGAAGAGAGGCCGACGAGAAAGCTCGAAGAAAGGCTCAGACTAAGGCAGGCTCAGGCGGCCCATTCCCGGGCTGGGATTGGCTGCAGCCGAGTGCCAAGCTTTGTCTAACCAGAATTGCCACGATCGCCTTTTGTGAAATAGATCTTTTCTGACAGTGCCCTTCTCTTGTCTCTTGTTTCTTGCTTTGGGTTGCTGTTGTCTGTTGTATTGATCTGTTGTGTAGAAAGATTCACCCTCGTTTCACTTTATTCAGTTATCACTATGTGTCTTCGTATTCGTGTTGAGACTGTTCCGTTGTTCAGCTGGACAAGGAGATTGCAGGGAATTACAATTTCTCCCCTTGCCGACGATGGATTAAATAGCTGCATTAGTCCTAAAGAAGACTAGTGCATCCTATTCAAGATTCACAATTTCAGATTCATACTATTGTTGCTTCTTTGATTCAGTATTTTCTTTCATAAGACTCTATATTCTAGAATTTTAGTATAATACTAGTACAATAAGCATTTGGTTCAAGCCAATGTACCCTTTGCACTCTGACCAGTTGAAAGCCATGGTTGTTGGCATCGCTGCCTGAGACTTCCGCCTGGCAACTACCTCAAATGGGGAGCCAACGCGCCATCAGATGGCGGTGTAGTAAGAGTGTGCTATGTACCGAAATATAAATACCGGTCGTTCATATCCCAGGAAGACTTGATTTTGGTTTCTTCTGTATCAGGGTTGAGTGGGCTCAAATGGAGATTGTTGCCTTGAGGCCTCAGGCAGCTCACAAAGCACTCTTCAGGCACGCACTGGGGAACTTAGCACTTTCCTTTTTCACCTTACATCTCCTGAATGACTTCTCCGTACATCGCATCTTCAACAAGGCCTATCAGCATGACAACTAGTACAGAACAGTGCCGTTTAACTCCGGAGACCGAAGATGTGTCTCTCACTTAATACATCAGCAAGGCCATATTTCTGGGCGTTGTAGCAAGATATCTGCAGCCCCAGAACGACAATTCACTGGGGTGGTCAAGGTTACAATGCATAAGTGAGCGATCATGCGAACGAGTGGGAGGCGATCAACCCCCGGCGACTTTGTTATCGGATAGGAGATTCATCGATGACTATTGTCAACGCAGGAAGACAGCCAGAATAGTTAATTGTGCTGGTCTCATACCGCCAATCAGGGGAGGGACCCGGAGGACGATGCCAGTTTATGGGCAAGAGGCGATAGATTTCACCGGCCGACTACGCTTATCTTATGCAAGCAGACGGCAGAAGGTGGTGGCTAAGGCAGGCTGGTTGTCGATTGATTGGACAAGAGGTGCTGAAAGTCCGAAAAAGAGCCAGGATGTGAGAGGAACACGGCAATTCGCCACCAGACGTGAATCATGCTGTTGCGACTTGCCGCTTACAGTACTTACCATTCTTTACCGGACTCAATACTGATGGTACTCGTGCCAGCCTTGCAGGGATCAGGGTTTTTTGAGGTGTTTTGCGGTTGGCTCAGCGCAACAAGCTCAACCATGGCCGCAATTTTCAGGATTCGTTTATTCGTCCCGATGAGACATACACCATCTTATCGCTTCAAATATTGGATTACGTATTTCAGTCTTCCAGTTACAGTGGGTCGATTGAATTCACATTCAACTCCAACTCTGGTTACGTGCTCCGACGGCCCGCACCCGTTCTCCTGTGGCTCTTACCCACGAATCCTTAACAAAGCCATTATGGAAATCACCTCTGATATTCTTTCTCATGCAATTCGAATTCTATTGGTACGATTTTTGTTCCAAGGTTACTCTGGGCAACCCGCCTCAATTAAGTACACTTACCGGTGATGATGTACGCAGTTGCTGGGCGGTCGCAAACCTATTGTCAAGAGGCGGCCTTAGCTACATGGTCTAACTCAGCCGACTCAAGGTTACGTCTTTATCGAGTCATCGCTAAGAAATTTGACAATCTGCGTCATTATCTTGAGCTTGTCACCTATGTTGAACGAGTACGTGTCTCTCCTTTGAGCTCGGTAACGTCAATGACCTTGAATACATCCGGGTAATACAAATACAGGAAATCAGCAGAACCGTGTTTGCAATGGCCGTCTTGGGAAAGGAGGACACTAAGTATGCATCTAACGCCGTCTAATGTATGAAAGAGGAGTCCGCGCGTGCACGAAATATTGCTGGACTTGTGTATCTTACCAGCTCAAGGTTTCCTATCCATCCACCATGTACGGACTAACAGTGGACTACAATTCCTGGCGGTTTGTCTCGTACCGGGCTGAAAGGACAATTACCTATCATTTGTATCTAGTGTAAGTTACTTCTGACTTGGCCATTGTACGTATCTTGTTCCGTCTGTACATGTTTTCTCGTACTACGCCACTCAGCGAGTAAACTGGTGTACCACGGGGCACGATTGACGTTATGAGGGTGTGTATACCCCATAAATGGTGCACACAAATTGAGACAACAGAGCGTTGATGCTCTCTGCAGGGGCATGTTATAAGCATTGGACGTTTCCTGACTTTGCTCCATGCATAGAAATGTCGCACGCGCTTTGATATGTACTACATGTGCCATGTAAGCCAACGATATCAAACTTTGCATCTCTTAGTTTTATGAACTGTATTCATGCTCATTATTCGGAGATTTTACTCGATCAATCAATTGAGCAGTTGAATATGAAAGGGAGATGGTATTTGACATGTGATACAGGCTCGCTTTGCACGTGCAACCGTGTCGATGATCTTGATCGGATTTGATCATGAAGTCGACAGCTTCGATCGCTTGAAATTAGTGATCGTGTATCCATAATAGCTGACAGGTGAATCTTCTAGTGTAAAGCGATACATGACACTCTGTAACATATGTAACTCTGAAGATTTCGTCCTGAGTATCAGACATAAATAGACGCTGACTCTTTTTTTTTTCTTTTCTTTTTCTTTTTTTCAAACAATGTCGTCTTCAATAATGTAGTATCATTGGTTCCTTAATTCAAGAAATCTGATTCGAAGAAATCTTTAGAGTCCTAGATCCTCAGTGCATATACTCTACGAGTGTAAACATCCCGATTGGCGAGACCGTATCTGTAGGGCAGGTCTGAACAGACCCTGGTCGTATGTATCCAAATTACACGTAAAAGTCTAAAAGCAAGCAACAAAAAAAAGAGTTTTCTACTGAAGCAAGCCGCGCGCATATGCTTCAGGTTGAAAATTGAAACTTCGTAAACGCATAGTTAGCGAGCTGCACTGAATTTCCTTCGATATATATAGTAGTTATTTAGTGTATAGCACAAACGTCATACAGCCCGTATATTTGAGACACGGATCATATGTTCCCTAGATAAACACTAGTATTCCAGAATTAATGACTACGCAGCTATATTTATGTGGTATTCGGAGAATTATCGCCAGTATCCGAACCACTGCGTACGGAGTGGTCCCTGTGAATAGTGGGCTCTTCCTAAGTTCCAGGTAGATTGACTAGGATGAACCCGCGGAGTATTCTGCATAGTGCATACTACTGCTCAAATCAGCCAAAAAGATATGTACGTACATATCGTGTCTCACGATAAATATGGGTTTATCTGCTTCGTCAGGTCTCTCTGATCACTCGTTGGTTAATGTTAAGCGCTTAGGTACATGGTAAATTAGGGTTGAGTTGTATGTATTTTATTGCAATATTAACTAATTGTTTCAAAATCACCGACAAGCCGGGTGCGTGGTGGGTCAGACCGAGCGGCCCGTCCAGATGACAACCAGACAAGTTGAGTGAGGGTCCTGAATCGCGTATTGTCTGTGTACTATCGCCATCAGAGATACTGTTCCAAATTCCAATACTGAACTATGTACCTGTTGAACCATCTTCATTCCTGTGCTGAATTAATGTAACATATTCTAGACCAAAAAGTACACTCTTTGGGTCGTACCCGGCTCCACCTTCGCCCGGAACGGGAAGTTTCTTCTTCTACCCGCTGCAAGTCACTCAAAGTACTTTGACACTGTTTGGCACTAGTAAAAGTATATGCACATACTAACTCCTGCATTAGTTTTGCGCTTCATTTTTCTCTTTGCAGTTGCTTTTTAGGTTGTTACTCTCGTTGTAGCTTTTATCTTGGAGTTAATATACGATTAATTGGTTGTATGTTATTTTTTGATAGAAATGAGTCTATAATTAGAGCCGAATTTGCGTCTTGCATAGGTAGTCCGTCAGACTATTATCCTTCGCTATGCCGTCCCGCTCATAGACACGCCTGCGATATCTTCGAGCTCTTTTCCCACGAAAATAGTAAAATACAAGGTACATGCTATGATAAGCCTCCTCTTCGTTGTCTCCACGTCTCCCCTCTTTTTTGATGCCGCCATGTGGGCTCACGATAGACCGAGAAAGCGGATGAAACGACCGCGTCTAATAGGACGATCTAGAAATTCTCCTGTATCGTACGGCCGTAATTTTTGTACGTTCCGTACCGAATTCGGTACATTTTCGTACAGACTCCATTTTTGCCATCATGGAAATATTGGAATATTATTATATATAATGGAGTACTTCATGCATGGTATTAGTATTCTATATTAACTAATTGTCGCTTTATTGACTAATCGGTGGTGTCATTCTTTTACTCCGTAGTTCATATCGTCAGAAGCACTGATCAACCGATTGCTTTGTGCTCGAATCCTAACCCTTTTATATGTATAGTACGTGCTGTTTAGCTATTAGTCTACGCCCTGAGAGAAACTGTAAACCTAAATCCACAGATACAAAATCTATCCATCAATACTCACCAACCAAAACGCCGAGACGCATATATATATATATATATGCACCTCCTCGGTAACTTGCATGTTCATGCTGAAAGTAAAAAGTTTTGAAGCCTTTCCTGTCGAATTATTTTTTGCTTCCTGATTCAGTAATGCAGGAAGGATCAGATCCTTTTCCGTTTGGCGCCCGCACAAGACATCTGCAGCTTTTTCTGTCTTACACCCCCCCTTGTAATAATGTAGGGATTTGATGTGCACGGCGAGGATATTTATAGTATCGAAACAATTGGCTCTTGGTTGTTGTTTTGCCGAATACTGTACATGCGTTCATCTGCATCTATGTGTACTTTATAGCTGCGTGCTTCTGCTCAATCTAATCGTGCGCAGTGAATACATGATGGGTGAATGACACGCCGTTACTCTTCCCGTCTTCTTCCTCCTCATAGAAGTCCTAAAAAGGCCTAGAGCCGAATCTGCATGGAACCTCGGGCGCCCAAACAGCCTTAGACTTAGGGGCGATTAAAGCCACCATTTCCAATTCTGTCGTAATCCATCCTTTAGTTGGAAGAATCCATGCAATAAGTTTCTTTTCAGTTAGCTTATGGGGTGACTACTAACTATTTTAGTCTAACTACGCAGTGCGTACGTTCTTTTCCTGACCGAGATCCACATTATCAAACTGTTGTTATGTTTTGCGTTTTTCCTGATTGATCTGTTTGGACTTTTATTTTCCGCTCGGTCCTTTCCTTTTTCCTTTTTCTTTTTCTTCTTTCTCTTTCTCTTCTCTTTCTCTTTATCTTTTCTTTTTCTTTTTCTTTTTCTTTTCTTTTTTTCTCTCCCTCGATCCTCCCACCCCCTGTCTGAACTCCTGCATGACGGTTATCGTGTTATGTCAATCCGGACGGTTCTCGCTCAATTCAAAAATTGAGTCGATTGCTGCATAGCCTGACTTTTCTCATTGGTTGTATCGTGTATTGTTATTTTGGTAACTGATTTACACAAGCTTGCTTTAGCCTTCCCGCTCTCTAACCCCGGGGCCTCGGGACTGGGAAAATAAAAGTAAATTACAGCGAATAACAATACTATGTACAGTTGAAAAAGGCAAATCATAGCTAAATGACTAAATAAAACAGTTAAACTAGAGTTAAACTAAACAAAAAATATAAAATACAAACATGCATACAAAAGAGAAATAATGCTTATTGCCTAGGCCCAACCATATGCTACTAAATCCAACGTACATAATCCAAATCGGTTGTTGATCTGGCGCGTTCGCTCCTTCCTTTCTTCTTCTTTCCTTCCTTCCTTCCTTCCTTCCTTCTCTCTTCTTTCCCTTTACATCTCGTTCGCTCCTTCTCTCTTTCCCACACCCCCTCCTTCCCCCTGCCACGCATCGCATGTTCTCTTCCTCTATCTTCTCTCTTCTCTCTTCTCTCTCTCTCTCCCTCTCCCTCTTCCTCTTCCTCTTCCTCGTCCCCTCCCCTCTCCATCCTCTCATTCGCTTCTATTCCCTTAAGATCATGTTCTAGCACCCCGAATCAATCTTTCGTTACATATTCTTACTTTCAATTACCCCAACCCGGTCAATTATAGAAGGAGGAAAGTAAAGAGCAGATTCAACAACGTCATCCGCATCCTGCGCGCGCAATACATCAGGGCACTCAATAGACTTGCCTTGCGATACTCTCAATTTCTGCAATTACACTCTCGTTCAACTATCGCGTGCACATACACCTACACGCGCAGGAATTATCATCTTCAGGCTTGCATCGCCTCGACACTCTTTCGTCTTGTCGCCGCCATATCACGACGTATTGATCTCTCTTCCACCAACAGAAGAGCAGCAGACGTACGACATACTAAGATCTATCTACGTACTTATCATATCTGCATGCGTATGACCTGCCAGCTTCTCTGTTGCTATTCATGAATCCAACTTCTACTTGTCGACTTTCCCCTTTGCGCCTCGGCTTATCTTGCTGCTGTGTCTCCAACAATTACTCCCAACACCCCTCCACTTGGTTCTACCGCGTGACGCAGCTAAGGATCTAGGCGCCTGAATCACGGTTTTTGGGAGGTTTTTGTCTACTTTTAACGATTTACTGTTTTTCGTTTTGTCTCAAAAGTCGCCTGCCGCCTGTGTACCGTCGTTTGTTCCCTGTACCGCTTCCACTGCCCTCGTTACATCCCTGGAAACGAAGTACCCTAAAGTTATTTTCTTCAAGCGTATACGAATTCTTATCTGAGTCAGCTTGGTAATTCATCGTCTCTCCTCATGGTTATTACCAGGACATGTCGGATCAACATGGCCGAGATTGGACGGAGGAGGAGAAGGTAAGCCTTTGTTTCTCTCCTGTCGTCACTGGATTGTTTACCGGAGTGACTTCGATGGGGTGACCAAGCAGGTACATTTGCTAACATAACGGCTTTCAGTATGCTCTGCTCACTGTGATATTGAGAAATTCCGGCGTTCCTTCAACGTCCTTGTTTGGTATCTTTCGTCAGTTCAATGTTTCACCACCATGGCCTGATATGCCATTGCCGCCAGGTACGATGACGCTCTCAGTCCAGTACTCAAGTTTTTCTATAATATAGTTTATATCAAGGTGCTGACACATATAGGTCGCTCCCTAAATGAATGTCGCCAGCAATTCGAGTCAATGTGGCAGACCCATCAGTCGCAGCCGTCGTACCGTCAGCCAGAACCATGGCAAGGCCCACTTCCACCAGCTGCATTCCCAGCTATGAATCCAGGCCCAGCGCATGCGCCTCCTCACCAGGCGCCTCATGATGCGTTCGGATCACGAAAAAGGCCATTCTATCCACCGGAGAGGCCCCCGGCATTTCCACGCGCAATCCAGCCTCGGCCCCCACTCAGTGGTGGTCAGTTCAGCAGTGAAAGTGGCTCGCCAGCCCCGACATCTCCAGGTTGGGTAGAAGGTGCTGCAGGAAAGAGTGCAGAGCCTCCTCGAAAACGAGGTCGACCAAGCAAAGCGGAATCCGAACGACGGAAAGCAGAGGCAGAAGCTCGAGGCGAGACTTACCCTGCGCCTCGACGTAGGACATCGATGGGCAAGTTGCCAGCTACACCTTCAGGCGCAGCTAGCGCCACGAGTGACAGTTCAATGGTTTCACCAATGCAGACAGCACAGACACCGGAAATGCCAAAGCAAGATAAAGGACCGGAGGCTCCCGTATCGACAGGTCAAGCCACTCGTGCAAGCCCACTTACTTCAGAAGTACCAGATACGGATCCAGTACGAGGGATAATCAGGTCACAAGCGAATCAAGACCGAAGGCTTCCACTACCCCATGAATTTGGTGCTCGAACATCACCTCCCGAGTCTATCTACTCTCATACTAGAGCTATGGAGCATCCATATCATGGCCTGTCCACATCCCGACCGGAGGAAAACACAACACAACCGACGACTGCTCGTCAAATCATTCAACATTCGGAAGCACCTACTTCTGGGGGAGGATACTTGCCGGCTATATCTCATTCAGCAGGAGCGACGACTTGACAGACATGACATTGCACTTTGAATCATGTCATGAGTGTGACGATTGTGACGCACTGATGAAACTTCAGCGCCTTGCTCTTTTTTAAGCGATTTACACTTTGGGCTCTTTTTTGTTCCTAGAAAGAGCCTTTTTTTTTTTTTTTTTTTTTGTGATTTTGCTGATGCCCCACGAATATGTGAAGGGAAGGATTTGTTTGCGACACACGTGTTATGGTCTCAATGGTACACGCTGAAACATTAAGATCCGTCAAGACCATACGCCGTCTCAAACGATATGATAGGAGGAGCATAATGCGTTACGAACGGACGAATTGATACAACTGCTTACCGACTAATGATGCATGCTGATCTCGACTTATTGATTTCTTTTCTCCGTTCCAATCAACTTGTCGGTTGTGGATAACCACATCAATTCCGATGAGTCGTTATGCGATATTCTTTATGCGACAATCAGCCATGAAGCAACAATCTTTTTATGCAGTCAGTTTTGTTACTAGAGCTTGCTTTGGATTCCGACATGAACGCCGGAAAGGACGTTCCACGAAAGCCCTGATGCTGGTAATCGTGATCGACCTAACGACTATACGGACCTAATTTTGCGCTCGCCTTCGCACTCATTTTCTGCTTATGACAGTATCTACCGACATTGCTCTTTTGTCTCGTTCTATTCAATGTATTGTGTCATATGATTGTTTTCCAGAATTTTGGGTGGTTTATTTCTCACTTCGCTTTGAAGAGGAATCTTTTCGAACATAATCGTTATTTCCTTCGAAGTACAGGAACATTACCATGTTCATGCTTTTAATGCCATTTACGGCCTGTATTGGTTGAGTTGTTTTTATAGTGGATACATAATGTATATTAGATTTTCGAAGGAATGATTTTTATACCATACAATTGAGTACAATACAGGTAGGATAGAAGCATATCTTCAGGCTTCTTCATTGGATTCACTCGGAACGTAATAGTAATCCCAATCTTGGTGTATATCTAGAGGTAGCCTCAAAACCGACATCAATGGCAATCAACGATCGAAGAAAATGGTATTCATTCATTATAAAAATATAAGAACGGAGTAAAATAGACAAATGCTGTCGTAAGTAATATCAACAATTGATCATCTGATCCAGAGAGAAAAGTAATTATGCTGGTAGTATTTGCTTGACACCAATCACCACAGGTAGGTAGACTGTATACACTTCAATTCAACACCCCTCTCCCATCGTTCTCCTTATCTGTCATACTCTCTTTCCCTCCTTTTGCCGCCGCCAGAACATGCCCAAAAGCCGCCCCAGCAGAAGCAAAAGCACCCGATGCTTTATCACCAACTTGAAGAATAACCGACTCCGAACGTATTTTCTCTTCTCCTTCTTGTTTTTGGTCATGTTGTTGACTATCAAGAATTTGCGACGACGACGACGACGAAACCATCCTCAAAACCTCATCTAAATGCATCTTCTTACTCTCCACCCGTCTCGTAAGATAGACTTTTGTCGCCGCCGAGTCCCGTCTAGCGAGACTACGACGTTTGATACGCTCAATCTCTTCGCGGTAGGCTGTTTCGTAAATATCGATTTCTGATGCGCCTGGTGATTCGCTAATAATTGGCACGGAGTCGGTGTCGATTGGTGTGCCTGTTTGTGGGAATTCGGGGATTCCGTCGATAGAGGTATCTGGCACGCTTAGGGGGGAGAGGATTGGTCTTTTGAGTTTTTCGTTGTTGTTATTATCATTACTGGGTTCGTTGCCATCGTCGTAGGTGGAAGGGAATTCGCCGGTGAATGTTGATGGTCCGATATGTAGGAATGGGAGGTCTTCTTCTAATGGATCTCGGGCGTGGCCTCGTGTTCCTTCAGATGTGCTTCGACACGGAGATCCTTCTTTCGATGATGATTTTGCTGTTGTAGCTGCTGCCGCAGCTTTCATGAAGAACGCTTTGCTCTGTCTGTTTGCGACGTTCGAGCCCTGTCTTTGCGGTGATCGTCCCCTGAATGACTCTTGTGAAGTGCTCGTTGAGCTTCTCCGGAGTAAATCATTCTCATTTATGACTTTTTTGAAAACGCCTAACGCTTCGATTCCTTCGTCTGGTTCGATTTGTAGCGGTGGTTGAACCATGTATGCGTCATGCTCGTGGCCGAGGATACTGTGTATTACTGGGACTGCTTTCGATGGATCAACGAGTTTCTTGAATTTGCTGACGGCTTTCATCTGTGTATGCTATTAGAGGTTGCTGTTTTTGGAGATGTTTAGACGTACCACTGAGAAGAGATTCTCGACATTATGTGTTATAGCTGATACCATTTCTTCCTCCGTAGGTAGCTCAACCACTTGTGCAGTATTTTCCTCCTCGGGAAGCAATGGGTCTTCGCCATTTTTGGTAACCCAGGGATGATTCTGTGCACGTTAGTACATTAAATATACATGACTTGAGAGGCACGCACCCGTAACTCTGACATGGTGATTCTTTTAGCAGGATCCTTCTCCAGAATCCTGTGCATCAAATTCTTAAACTCCTCATCCTGCTCATCTCCCAGATTGAAATCATCATTGCGAATCGACTCGTATAATTCGAATATGCTCTGCTTCTCAAACGGGATACGTCCATAACGCAAACAATATAACGTCACGCCCATAGACCATATATCGGCCGCTTTCCCAGAGACATCACCATGTTTGACAACGCACAGTTCTGGAGGCAGAAATGCCGGAGATCCCGCTGATTTTGCTGTGTACATATTAGAATCCTTAGCGAACATTTCGGAGACACCAAAGTCGACGATTTTCAGCACGTCATCCGATGTAAGGAGACAATTATCCGGCTTGATATCCCTATGAACGATGCCTTGAGCGTGCAGATATTCAATACCGAGAATGAGGTCGCGGAACCATAATCGACACCTTTCATCTTCGTACGGGTCCGATTTTTGTTCTAAGCCGACTTTCATGATAACCCCCTTTTTGCACATTTCCATCACCATATATAAGGAATCCTCTGTTGGGTCGTCTAGTACCTCAATTAGTGAAACCAAGTTGTTATGATTGAGTTTCTTCATGATTGCTATCTCCTGCCTGATCAAATCTAACGGATGGCCTTCTTGGTTTTCATCTGTTCCAGATGGATGACGATGGAGCGGTGAGTTGAATCCGGTCCCTGGACGTTGTGGTCCCCGTGGTCGTCGAAGCATATGTGACTGCTGTCGTTTCCTTAACCTGGCCTTGGAGAATTCTTTGACGGCCTGCAGACGATACCATTAGCTGGCGCGTCTCTAAAAAAAAACAGGATAGTTCTCACATATTCGTTCCCATATTGATCAACTGCAAAATGCACCGCACCAAACGAGCCCCGGCCTATCTCCTGCTTGATTATGTACTGATTGATGCGATGTTGCGCAGTTCCGTCATCTTGGCTTGTTGTATATTCGGATCGGGCATTGAGTGTTTCCTGCGATCAATTGATCGTTCAGCAGATTATTCATTGGCGCAAGATAAATGTGACAGACCTTGACATGGCGCGGTGCGGTGGGTTCTCGATGCTGATGCCTTCTAGGACTTTCGTATGATGAGGAGGAGCTGTACAGGTCAAATTAGCAGTGCGTCAGCAGATAGATAGAAAGAGACATACGTATATCTCACAGGCTTCACAGGGCCGCTGGGAGTGTGCTCCGTCTCTATATCTCGAATCGGACTCGGACTTGACGCCATTCGAGGGGCATCCATGCTTATCACCGCAAGTCGAAGAAATGTTTAGAGATAAGATAATGAGCTCTGAATAGGCGCAAATTCTAACATTCAGAACTGAGGATAGGAACAGAATATTTACAACTTGAAAAATTGACAAATAAATCAATGATGGGAGGATAATGGCCAATATAAAAAAGGTTCGACCCGTTGAAGATGAAGCGGGGATGTTCTATCAAACTCGGGACTTGACCGAGCTGCCTGTTATTTATTTTATAGCAGTTACCATGTATTGACGATATGCAGCCGGGGTCCACATGGAGCAGTCTCCGAGGGTTTGACCAACAGCTGCAGAGAAGAAGAAGTGTTGAAATAGATGCAGACGCATCACGAGAAGGATATGCACATCTGTTGAATCCCTGTCGATCAATGATTGTACAGGATGATGAGTTGGCTGTTGTTCAGAGAAGTACAACGTGTTGTATCAGACGGTATCGGACGGTAATGGTACGTATTATACAGATTAATGTATCCAGCTACAGCCAATCAGGGTGATCAGTTAATACCGAGATATGTCCGCCCACGGACCTCACCGCCTTGTCTGTCTACGAGAACAACAACAGATCATCTGAAGAATCGTCACTACAGTCACTTCACCACATCCACACACAATCGAGCCATGACTGTCTACGGTTTCTACATTTTTGACCGCCATGGTGAGTTTATCGTCCTCTACTTCCTTATCAATTATTTCGAATCATCAAAACTGACCTTCGTCCAGCTGAATGCATCTACAAACGTCGCTGGCTAGGTCGTCCAGTCTCAATCAGCAGCAAATCCTCGCTTCCCACCTCACAACTACAACAGTCGAACAATGCAGGGCCCCGAGGGTCGTCGCGAAGCGCTGATGATGACGCTAAGCTCATTTTCGGAACGGTCTTTTCGCTACGGAATATGGTACGCAAACTAGGCGGAGAGGACGATAGGTATGAATATTGTTCCACATGAATAGGGGGAAGGGATGAGAGACTTACCGAGAGCAGTTTCATCTCCTATCGTACCTCGCAGTATCAGTTACACTTTTATGAAACGCCTACCAACATCAAGTTTGTCATGCTCACTGATTTGAAGTCGCCGAGTATGCGCATTGCGTTGCAGCAGATATATGTCAATCTTTATGTAGAATATGGTAAGCCATTGCCCTCTATACCGGCTTTCCGGAAGCAATCGATGCTAATGGTTTTTGTAGTGGTCAAAAATCCGCTCTCTCCTGTTGAGCACCCCGGCGGAGTTGGGGTTAATAATGAGCTCTTTGAAGAATCTCTCGAACAGTTTGTTGTTAGTACCTGTCATCCCCACTGCTTCTTATAGCCGCCCTAACTCATTAGAAACAGACTCGGGTCCTTTCTTGAAACGTTCAATTGGTGTCGGTCATCACGATTATATGGCATATCAGGCCAAATCTGTTCTTATGGATCCATAGAACCTGTCAGAAGCCTTCAGAGACTGACGAGTGCGAGACATATCGGAGGTCCTATGGACTTTCCGGGAGCACGTGCCGTGTACAACGATCCCGACGACATCCCACCCACCGTGCTTCACATCTAGACGATTCACGATAACCTGGCTGTATCAGCTCTGGGGCGAGATATCGGTCTCAAACTCCGCTCGGTGCCAAGAGAATGGAACTACGTACAAGGTTGCCACGCGGAGTCGGGACCAGTTGTACAAGATTCTTGTCCGGGATGAATAGACGTGGGAAGAACTACTTTTACGTACATAGCTACACACTTCAAGCAGACCTGTCACAGTCTCACATTTTGGCAAGTCAAAGCACGCGAGTCATGGCCACTCAAGTACCCAGGAGGATGTATTTACATAAATGCATCAAATAACTCCAGCTCTTGAATGCATTTTTTCTCAACCAGCAATAACCCTCTCATTCCTCGCAGCCTACTCTCCCGGCAAAATC
Source organism: Talaromyces stipitatus ATCC 10500 (assembly GCF_000003125.1). Lineage (NCBI taxonomy): Eukaryota > Fungi > Ascomycota > Eurotiomycetes > Eurotiales > Trichocomaceae > Talaromyces > Talaromyces stipitatus. The sequence goes on from NW_002990116.1 coordinate 2,477,894, forward strand.
CTTATATCTAACTGATCCCACCACCTCCCCTCCAAAACAAACCCCAACTGCTCATAAGCCTTAATCGCCCGATTATTCCATTTGGCCACATTCAGGCCCACCCGATGCACGAACGCCCATTCCAGACCCCGTTCAATATCCTCCGGTCCGTAACCATGAGCCTAAAACTTGGGCCCGATAATGATACCTAATTTAGCGACCCGATTGGAGTGGTTTTGGCCTTGCTGTTTTGTTCTTTCTTGCAGATTATAACTGCTAAAATACTGCTTTCAATGGACGTGGTGCGGACGTGGGTTGTCACTTTTGGTCCGATAGGCTGGCAGAAGAGTGAGATGCGTTTTCCATACTGAGGGTTCGGAGAAGAGGCTGTCGGTAGGAAAGTCGGGAGGATTGGTAAAAGGTAGTCATTTAAAATTTTTGATCTTCAGATATATCCACTGTATGTTCGATTTGACTCAGGATACTACGTAGTAGTAGGTTCCAAGGTCGTAAGTATCTTCTCCATATAATCTACCCAGCAGCTGAGTGTATGCGCGAACTACAGTAGAACCTGGCTATAACGAACAGAAGGCCCCCTCAGGCCCAAATCAATACATTGTAGTTATCAAACAAATCAGATGCCCTTCAGTCCCATATTACAGATATCCAAGCTGATATCAGTGGAAATGTGGAGCGGCCTTCCCTTCATTATAGCCAGGTTCTACTGTAGTTCAGCCTTCAGCCGTGGCTACGTAAAATGAGTGGGCGCCTTAGTCAGTACTGTTACTTACCTGCCTTTTTGGGCAATTTACCTAGGTACAGCATTAATATCAGTGCCACCAGAGCAGATGATGAGTAAACACCGCGTCTTTGTTACACACACACACATATATATATGTATCATCCCTACCACATCACACTTCAAAAACGAGTTTAACATTGAACAACATACCATCTTCACCAAGAAACAGCGCCAAAATGGCCGAATACACCATCAAAAACCGCTTCGAAATCCGCAAATTGGGACCCCAACACCTCCCCTGGGCCAAAGCAATAATAACCCACAGCAACATCTTCCACTCCCCAATCTGGAAAGAGATATACCCCTCCCACAAAACCCAACGAGCCTACAAAACCTTCGCAGCATGCGATTATCTAATATCGCACCAGATCAATTCCGGATTATCCTACGGCGTGTTTGATACGCAATACAAATTCAAGCGTGAGACATCTTCCAAAACTTCGAAAGAAGGAGGAGGAGGAGGAGGAGGGGGCGCGTTGTATTGGGATGAGAACGATGCTTCGGCGACAGGAGAAGAGTTATTATCTCAAATGGATTTCCCGCTTGTCTCGATTGCGATGGCGTTGGATCAGGCTGATCCATTGGATTTACCCCGTCTGGCTCCATTGATAGATGCCCTCCCATTCTACGCGGATGTGCAGCATCAAATCGAGAAACTCGATACGCGTGACCCTGCCACTTGGTCAGCGTCTGCTCCGAAACAGGTCATGTTACGCAACGGCACGGCTACACGAGCTGATTATGAAGGATTCGGGATAATGAAGGAGACGGCCCATTTCTTGATGCGGAAAGCTGCGAGCCAGGGATTTGGAGCGATTAGTATTGAGTGCCTTCATGATGCTGTTTGTCATGTTTGGATGAATCCGCCCGAGCCGTTTAGGGCGTCCCTTGTTGCGCAGTTTAATGTTAATCAGTATGAGAAGGAGGATGAGGAGGGGAAGGTGGTGGTGCCGTATCCGGGGGTGAATCAGTTGGCGAGTAGGGTTTTTGTGGAGTTGAAATAGTATCAAGTATTCCGGACTTCGTTTATGATGAGCCACTTAATATGGACTTTCCTGGGCATTCTTTTTATCATGTTCATAGCATCTATCCAACCAACAGAAACCTAGTGTACAAGAACGACAACGAAACATCACCTAACTCCTCCGATAACAAGGACGGCGATACACCAGCAGCCTTGATACCACAAGAAACAGAACAATTCCCATAGAGTACAAGGGCGGCAATACATCAGCAGCCTTGAATCCACAGACGAGAAAAAAACACCTTTTCCATAAGTACAAACAGAAAAGATAAAAGAAACAAGAACAATCTCCCCCCCCCTCCCCAAAAACATTGAACCAACGCTAATGTAACTGAGCATAAACCTTTGTACATGAAAAGACCACTCTAGAAGACGGGTAATGAGTTTTTTAAGTTGAATCGATGGTTAATATCGACGAGGGGGAGCAGATGGTGGAGGTGGAGGCGGAGGCGTTGGCCCGCATTGATAAGGGTTTCCATGCGAGTTATTCGGATAGAAATAAGATGGAGGTGGCATATTTGCAGGAGTTCTTGCTGGCGGAGCCGGAGCGGGTACAGGATGAAATTGGTGTTGTTGTCCTGACCCATATCGTGGGAGAGGACCACCTTGCAGTGGTGGTAGCTGACGCCTTGTGCCCATAGTAAACACATCCGGGAAACCACGTGATGGAGGGAGAGATGGTCGCCTGGGTGGTGGCATCTGCGGCTCTGGCTGCATGAATGATGGTAGCTGTTGTTGATCTGATGTCGACTGCAATGGGATTGGGAAAGCGGTCAATCGGATCGCCGACATGGGCTGTTGTGTACTGGCTGCATCTGCCAGTGCAGACAAAGCATCAGTATTACCGACGGAGAGCGAACGCCCAGGTAAGCCAGCAAGAGCATCTTCACAAGCATGAAGAAGAGCTTTCATCTTATTGTCGACAGTAGACTCTTCTTCTTGGCTGATCTCGTTCAGCTTCGCGCGCTGCAAGAAATCATCTGCGCCATGTTTCCCACTCTCGTATGCTGCTCTGGCCTCAGCGTTTTTTCGAATGATTTTAGAGGTATAACCACGAGCGACTTTCTGTTCGTTCTGATAAAATGGCTCGTGTTCATAATTAGATCCAGTGGGTTGTTCAGATGCGGTGGCAGATCTGGATGGGACTGGTTGGGGGCCATCAACATCGGGCTGCGTAAAGTCAGTTCGTGGCTCTTGTAATCCAAGCGAAGAAGCTTACCTCTGTATGCTCCTCATCCCCTGCATGCTGTTGTCCTTCGACTACCTGCATGTATTCGCCTGCTGCGGCATGAAAAATCTCATCTTGGATGTTGAAAGCATTGGCCTGAATTCAAATATTAGCTTCGATCATGCAACAAGACAGACATGCACAACGTACTTCATATCGGGTTTGAATGATTTGTGTTTCGGCCTCCTTGACGATGTCCGCCTGTTGCACACGAAGACGGTGCTCGTTTTCTAAAATATCCAGTCTCTTTTGCAGGCCAGCTTGAAGCTGGGAGTTTACTTCCTCGAACTCAGGAACCTTAAGGTGGGCATTTTTATCACGGGCAAGATCCCTGTGTGAACGTGCAGCCAATTCGCTCAAAATGAGTTTGTGAGTAGCTCCGAGTTTCTTGAAATTCTGTTTCAATACTTTCTGCCGATCAGAAAGCTTTTGGGCAATGGCCGTAAGTGGAAGAGAAGGATCCAGTTCGATATCAGAATCCTCCTCATTCTCCTTTCCCTTCTTTCCACCATTACCTTTACCTTTTTTCGCATAGCTGCCCAAATTCTTGAGATTGCCTTTCTTTTTGCGACCACCTTTTCCGCGGCTTGTAGTACCTGAGCCGCTAGCGGTTCCATTCTGCCTTGAGCCTGTGCGGTTACCGTCTTCAGTGTGGGTCATTTCTGCAGATTCGTTTTGGTTGCTTTCCGAGCCTTGGGTGCCTTGCACTTCCCCGTTAAATGCAGACTCCTTTGCAACTTTTGCTTTCTTTGCAACAGTGAGAGAGGTATCTGTGTTAGCTTGTTCAAGCTTTCGCTTCCGACCACGAGTACGTGGTAAGGTCAGTTGTTTATCAGACTTTATGGTCTCTGTATCACTGCTCTTAGGAGTCAAACGTGATGTCTGGTTTGGATCAGAGCCTGCTGAACTCTGTTCGGTTTGTATGTTATTGGCAGTGATGTTTGAGTCTGTAGGCCCAGTCGAAGATTCAGGAGATGCTTGCGGAGGTAGTTCCGGCGCCGGTGTCTGTTTACGTGCTTTTAGCCTTGTAGAGAACCTGGTCGCCTGAGGAACCTTAGTTGGTGTAGTTTCCCGACGTTCTGGAGGAGGCTCTGTAGGAACAGTATCCTCTTTTGAACTCGTGTCAGAAGATATATAGGTATTTAATAGTTCACCACCAGCAGCCTGACTTTGTGCCGAGGTAGCAGCTGCTGCTGCTTTGCCTCGTTTGCTGCGGGTTGTTGTACCCTTTTTTGCCGGGGGAGCAATGCCTTGAGTAGAGGGATCTGAAAAATATCAGTCATGAGAAGTTAATAATATATATGAGACACGTACCAGCAGAAACTTCATTTGATGAGTTGGCGCTGTTTGACGCGGGTGCCTTTCGCTTTCTGCCCGCCATGGCGTGCTTCTAGCAGTGGCGTCAGTTATCAAGTTGTGTGAATATGTAACTGCAATAATTGTAGTAAATAGGTGAAGATGAAGACTTATGAGATGATAAGTGATGAGTGAAGTCAGTGATGGATTGTGTTGACGGGATGGGTAGATGTCAAGGCAAAGCGTGAAGTACCGGGAACTCGAGAGATGGATGAAGAGAGAGAAAGAAGAGGAAAGGAAAAAGCCGTCGAGGGAAACAAATAGACAGACAGTCTGCGCCCGGTTGCTAAGCAAGGACAAGAATAAGGAAGAGGTTGGCAAAAGATGATTTCAACTCATCAATTTGATAGGGAATGCCCGGATCAGATGCTTGCTATACAATACGTATTGAACAAGAGACGACGTCTTGTAGATTTGCCCGTCAGGCACCAACGAAGGTATTCTCTTCAGGATGAACTGACAAGCAAGATATTGATCGAGTGCAATAGACAAGGTTGTGGTGAATTGGAGTTGTGCAAGAGGGGAATGAAGGCAAATTGTATAGAGGTGTGTTTTGAGGGCAAACCCCAGCCATTGCTGACTACTACTTGAGAGACCTGTTTGCTCGAGAATCCTGAAATATGGCTGGCTGACACGAAGAAACACACAAAGATTGATGTAACATAGCGTGCCCTATGTCTTGGAGGTTCAAACAATGAGAGGATGACTTACCAGCTCTCGCTCCCATAGGGAGAAGGCATGAGGCGGAAGCAACACAGCGGCCAGATTGACAGTGTTGACGGGTCTATAGGGGAGAGAGGAATAAATCGAGCACTGGGCTCGATGCGTACAAGATGTAGTATTGAGGGCACAGTCAGATAGCAGAATATGGTGGTGATGGTAATAATGAGCAAATTGACATAGAGAAGAAAATAAAGTAGCGAGTGGAGCGGAAGTAGTCTTGACTAATGCTTGAGCTAGTGGACCCGCTTCTTACTTCTTACTCCGTGACTGGCCATGTATCTCTACGATAGTACTATAGTACTTTGAACGATTTGAGAGGTAATATAGACAATTGAATGTTTTTACACCTGGTAACACCCGGCATGACACCAAAAACGATAATCTACAGTCGTATTGCATAAAACGGGATTTATGGATGGCGCCCTGGATAGACGTAACGGCTGTCACGTATTGTAACATCTGTCCTTGGGCCTGTCTGTCCTCAGAGAACAGAGAGATACTCTGATGTCTCTGAAGTCTGACTGGATGGATATTCTATTTGGAAGCCCATCAACCGAATGTCACGAGATATATCTAGTAGATATATCTTCTCTTCAAAAGAACTAATCTCAATACTGTTTTCCCTAGGTTGAGGATCGGCTTGTACGGCAGCGGGTGGCCTAGGCTGCTTGTGGTTAGCACCGATCCACTCGATACTAGATCCGTTACATACTGTATTGAAAATACATAGATACAGTTGCAAAATATACACAGTATATTCTCTGTTGCTCATCATGCAGGAGGGCGAATTGCAAGACTGCATTTAAGGACGAGGAATCAGCTAGGCTTCATCAGGTGACGACTGATATTGGGAAGTACTAGTAATATTAATTACAGCATGTATAGTTACGGATCGTCCTTGAGTTTACGAGGATACTGTTAGTCCTAAAATCTCGGCAGGGAAGATGAACTGATATATATGCAGATACGACATCTCATCTACATGGTTGCTAGCATACAGGAGATGTACTATGTAGGGTTCTTCTTCATAGCAACTGGCATACTAAGTAGCCGACCAATCACATCCGGCCGAGGCAGCTCTTATGGTGCAGAGGGAACAACAGGTCGACTTCTATTTACACACTGGTGACTGATGGAAAAAAGCTGACAAATATTCGTAATCTTCCCAGTGTGTTTGAACGAAAAACCTGTGGCGAGCAGCTTAGGCTGACGTTAGCAGAGGGGAAGATTTCCTACTGCAAGTTGCGGGCCTGAGGCGGCGACCGCTTCCATCATTATCAGCTAGTTTAACTAGTGACCTTTTTGTCCGACTGCCCCCAACTTCTTTCAACAACCCATCTTCATCTGCAACAACCTTAAATCCACTCGAATCTCTCTTTGCTACCATTTCCATCACCACCTATTATTCATCGACTGGGAAAGGATCTCCATTTTCATCCACCGAGACGCCAGCCACACCTTTCAGGTGGCGTGAAGATGAAGCTCACTTTTAGAGTATGCCTAGGCCTCCTCACATCACCCCCGCCATCCTTTCTTCAGTGCTAACGTCTTGCTCCCCTACAGGATCTCAAACAGCAGAAATTTACCATCGAGGCCGAGCCCACAGAGACAGTATGTAGCCTTTCGATCTTCTCGATGCGTTTCCCCTCCGACACCAATCGTCCCGACATGCGGGGCTAACACTTCACTTATGAATAGGTCGGCCAGGTAAAAGAAAAGATCGCCCGAGAGAAAGGATGGGAGGCATCGCAACAAAAATTGATCTATTCAGGTGCGTACAATATATTATCATGAATAGAAGCAGTTTTCTTTTCTTTTCTTTTTTTTTTCCGACGTGCACGAGCTGACTGGCATTAGGCAAAATTCTTCAAGATGCGAACACTATTGAGTCTTACAACATCGAGGAGAAGGGTTTCATAGTATGCATGGTGTCAAAAGTATGTATCTCGTGCACTCTGATTATCCAAAAGGTTATCACAAAACTAATAATATATTCGGATAGCCTAAGCCCGCCGCTGGAGGTCCTTCCACGCCAGCCAAAGCAGCGCCACCTGCAACCCCAAGTGCACCAGCCCAAGCTCCCTCGGCTTCTACAGCCGCCGCTCCACAAGTCCCTTCAACACCAACTCCAGCGTCTTCCGGGGCTACCACCGCTGCTACAGGCGAGGCAGCAGCATTCAATGACCCATCAGCTCTGGCCATGGGTTCTCAGGGAGAAGCGGTGATCTCACAGATGGAGGCGATGGGTTTCCCGCGCGCTGATATCGATCGTGCTATGCGGGCTGCTTTTTTCAATCCAGACCGTGCTGTGGACTATCTGCTCAATGTAGGGTCGACAGAAAGAATTCGAGATGATATTACGGAGAATGACTAACCGGTTACTACCTAGGGCATTCCCGAAAACATCCAGCAGGAACAGACTCAAGCTCGCGCCGCCGCAACCTCTCCAGCACCAGCACCAGCACCAGCACCAGCCACCACGCCCGCTGCCCCTGAAGCCACTGGCAACGAACCAGTGAACCTATTCGAAGCCGCTGCGCAAGCAGGCGGTACAGGCCGTGGAGCAGCAGGTGGGGCGGGAGCTGGAGACGCTGGTGCATTGGGCAATCTCGATTTCCTTCGCAACAACCCTCATTTCCAGCAGTTGCGACAGCTTGTACAACAACAACCGCAAATGCTCGAGCCTATCCTGCAACAAGTCGGAGCAGGGAATCCGCAATTGGCACAGTTGATTGGTCAGAATCAGGAGCAATTTCTCCAACTTTTGGCGGAAGACATGGGTGATGAGGGTGAACTTCCTCCTGGTGCGCACGAGATTCGTGTTACGGAAGAGGAACGTGATGCAATTGAACGAGTTCGTCCTGCCTCCTCCCTTTCTTTCTTTATATATATATAAACGCAAGAAGCTAACCAATACTACAGCTCTGCCGTCTTGGTTTCTCCCGAGACTCAGTCATTCAAGCCTACTTTGCCTGCGACAAGAACGAGGAATTAGCAGCAAACTTCCTATTCGAGCAACCCGACGAAGGCGATGACCAATGATTTTTCCTCTCGACTAGCTGCTACGTCTGTCAAATAGTATCTCCCATTTTTCCTCTTTGCTTAATTCCTCATTAGTGATCTCAAATTCCCATGATGTTTATTATTCATTATTATCCGTGGATTATGGATGAATTTAAGCGTGTTCCTTCTTTTCTGTATTCCTTTACATATATCTAGCTATCGATATAGCAATGAAGTGGAAACCCTTATCATTCTGTACTGCATTCAAAAGGAGACCGCTTTGTGCAGGCCGTTGGGACGGTTTATCGGGATCTAATACGTCAACTACTTTAGCAAGATAGCTCGATGGTGAAATTCAACAGCTCGACCTGACTACACAAATCAATGATGAATGTAATCGACGCCAAATCGCTCGCCGTCGACCGCGTCATACTCAGCTTAACTCACAGATCGCTCACTGAGCAGGATCCAGCATGGAGAGCCTTCAGAGGCGCAAGTTTTGCTAATATCGAATGTGTTTCCCGCGTATGGTCATTTCTTGAACCCGGGAGACTTGTTTATAACCGCACATGCCATTAACAAGACCAAACTCTTGATCATTCTGGCAGCTCGGAAGATCTTCTAGAACATCCAGACATCAAGCTGTAATACTCTTCTGAATCCACTGCTTTCGAGAAGAGCATTGTTGCCACTGAAGAGACAGTTCCCCTGTTCTGGAGAAGATTGCGACAATAAGGGGAGGGGGCCATTCTTTGGAATTTCGAACCAGGAGGAGGACATTTGCCTCTGTCGGAAGCATGTTATGTTGGAGACATGAAATATGATGCTTCCATAACATACGAAACCCTATTCTCATCCACTTGTTCACCGTGAAGCCTTGGAGGATGTGCTCTGGTAAGTATCTAAAGAGGTCTTCAGCATCCCACACCAGAACTGGTCATCATCAATGTCCATTCCAGCAAAAGTCAAATGTCACTTCCGCCGTATCCAAACGGATGTCACGCATTCGTGGACTGAGAAAGTCACCGAGACACCTGCCACAGGTGCAGCCAAACTTCAAAAGTGACAACTCGGCTTCCGACAGTCGTTCCGGGATAAGTCCTTTTAGCAGAGCAAAGCAGGAGGTTGTCGAGAATCATATCCTGAGTACCGATCTTATACATCTTTGCCCTTGCAAAAACATACTGGTGGATTCTCCGTTTCTGATCCATTGACTCCTCCAGAGCATCACTTGGTGTGCTTCCCTCGGCATTCACTGTACGACATAGTTCCGGCTTGTTGTCCATCACCCAGCGTGTGCTCTGTGGCTTTGATGAACATGAGGCAAGGTGAAGAATGGTATTACCATCTTAATCCCCAGCGTCCCGTCTCGTATCGTCTAAAGAGATGCCATTGAATATATCCCGTAGCTGTGCGAGACATTCTTTATCATCAATGGTCGAAAGTCTCTTGGCTAAACTATGCATTTCCGGTGTAAACGACGCCTCCTCGAAAGGAAATAAGCCAAAATCCTGCTCTGGTGCTATAGTATGACTTGGATGGTCTGGATACGGCGCATAACCAAGCCACCGCGAGGAACCGATTTATCTAAAGCCAAGTCTTGTCCAGAACCGGAGTACTTTATCTATATTCTCAGACTACTCATCATCTGCGTCGTCACGCTGCCGGTTTTCATGTCCAATCTCACTAAAACGTATTTTAGGCGAGGTTACGACAAAGAAGTGTCTGCTTTTCTTCTCAGTGAGATCCGGTATTGCATGGACTACCTTCGAACTTAGTCCTTTAGGTTGATTGCAAATATATCCGATAATAAGTATATCCCCATTGTTCAGCTCGTCGTTCCACATCCCCATTTAATCGGATGGTTCTTGAATTTGGGCTGTATACATCCATATCGATCAAAGACCTCAAATGCTAGTTCGACCAATGCATGATCTGGTTCTTCCATGTCATTCCAGAAACGATCCGCAATTTCGTTTCTTCGAATCAGTAAAGCGTTACAGACTGCAGTCTATTGTGAACAATGTTGAAATGTGGCTTCCCCTTGAATCATTTCCAGCCATTCGAAGTCCGGATAAGAATCTACAAATAGTCCTCCCACTCTGAAATATGACTGTCTAGATCGGGATCCAGATCTTCGTCATCGGTGTCCCAGGATATGACTCTATCGTTCAGTATTTCCGTATTTTCTCTCACGTGCCCTTTTCCAATGTCGGATTCGGTAGCCATCGTTAACCTGTAATTTGGCGAAGGTCTTGCTGAAGTAGGATGTAGGTTTTATCGAGTAGCTTTGGTGGGCGAAAAGAGCTTCAAGTGTACTTGCAGTGTTCTTTTTGGTCTGATGATGTTTCTTTTGATCACTTCTCCCAGACCGTCGCATTGAGCTCCGTCGCGCGAGTGAACAACAAGAAATGCATATGGTACAAGAAAGATGGCGAACGAGGCCATTAGTTGCTTATACAGACACTATTAGGCGCCATCGTTCCTCTTTTGTCCATTGCATGTGGCACAGGAGGTCTCGGATGAGTATAGAGAATATAGCGTTGCTGGGATTAGACAACTCGTTTCAGCCTTGCCTAAACTGTCTTCCTTTGTGGCTACTTTTTATTTTCTTTTTCTTCCAGCTCCGCGACGATATTCTAAGTCGTACTTCACTCACTCTTCTCCCTCAACGCCACGACCAGTTCATGGAAGATTACTCAAATCTTCCTGGAGAAAAGCGCATTTCCAATGTTCATCGAATCAAACTTCTACCCAATGACTATAAGCGAAAGTTTCTGAGACGCGGCGAGACTGTGGTCCAGCATTCCAGGCAGGCTGGACCCGACCGTTTCTCGGAGTTCAACTGGGAAGCGGGCGCATGGAGAGTTATCTTTGGAAGACTTCAAGATGACGAACGACTGCGCATGTTAGTCAAAAATTAACCGTTCCTCCTTGGCAAGAAACGTAATTCACTTATTTGAGTGTCATCTTCTTGCTACTCTAGGGATAAGCGCGAATATAACTACAAGGCGACTGCTCTCGACTATTTGCAGGTTGAGGGTTCCAAATTGGTGTATATGGGCAAAAGGATTCCTGACATTACGTTCGGTTTGTCGGCATATGAATCCGGAGACCCAGCATACGAGGGCGTTGATGAGAGGGAAAGAAGAATTCGAAGATTTCTTCAAAAGGGTCGTCTGGGATATGATATATGGAAATCGGATGTATTCTCTTTGACCATGGATCCAACATACACTTCTCTTCCCCATTCGCAGTATACGAAGCAAAGAAGAACGAAAAGTTCGGAACTTCAGGTGAGGCTACAGCTGAAACTAGTATTCAATGCCTATTTTCAAATGACGGACGGCCTCGTTCGTCAACCTGAGAAAAGGGAGAACCAGTCGTCCGAGAGTAGGATACTTGCTATATTTGGCTTCACGTCTAGCGGCAACAGATGGAATATGTATGTTGGTTACCTTCCTGATTGCGCTCACAATGATGCTGAAGCAGATCCTCTTTGTGATGATGATAGCGTGAGTGGAAAGTCCCTGATCTCTTATATCATCATCCCTGAGCTGATTTCCCCTCAGCATATGAAATTAATATGGTGGGGGAACACATGTACTGCAAAGACTATCTATGTATCAGATCACAAAACTATCCGATGTAGAGGGGAAAAAATATGTTTATATTCTTCATTTATCTGTTAAAACTCCACAGTATGGAAAGACAGATATTCCTGAACACCACACAAAACCGCGTTTAGCGGATCTGACTCGCTTTTATATTACTAGCATGTATACACACACTATTATTTATCGATAATCTACGAATCGCAATTCAAGAACCTTGATTATTTCTCTAAGTAAATAAACAGACACACGTGCCAGGAGCGCGTTTATCCACACGCCAAAAGCAAGCAGAAATTGCCGAGATTAACTCTGTTCTAGCTCAACATACGTCTCCGCCAACATACAACCTCGCTCTTAAACTTCCCACAATCGAGCAATTTTCTCCAATCTAACTTCCAAAACTGCTAGTTAGGCTGACTAGCCAACTGAACTTCTCCATATTAGGGCTAAAATGGAGGCGCAGAACGGTCAAAAAGGGCGAAAGACAACAAATAGCAGGCCGGAAGGGCTATCGGCTGGGACCAGGATGAGTGGCTTCCTCTCCCCTATTTCCTAATTGAGTTGGACGTTGAATATGGACGAATCGCTATACGAACTCGTGGAATGGCGTCCGACTCGTAAGCATCGCTTCCAATGGCAGATTTGCTCTTAGTGTTGTCGGGTGGGCTGTTCAACTAACATGTCCATAGCTCTATTTAAGTAATATGGAGGGACCCGGGCATGCGAGGTGTTTCTGTACTTGTTGTGACCTTTTTACCGTTCAGATCATAGGTCCCTTCAGTCAAGTGGTCTCTTAGAGACATCCATTCGTTTATAGTACTACGCTCTTTTACTTTGCTTAAGGACTTTGCCCTCTTTCCTTCCTTTCTTTGCTATCACAAATAACCATGGCAAAACACCTCATTACAACTTTGGCACTTGTAGCCGGTGCCTTCGTCCCTGGTGTCCTCTCGCACAAGACGGAATGTTCGGACGTGACTGCATGGGCTGATATCAAGAATCCTTCCTTTGAACACGGAACTTCTGGATGGAGTTACACCTTCGAAGCAAGCACATCCTCCGCCCACGCTGCGAACGGGTCGGATTCTCTGTATGTCTATTGAATATCCGGCGCGAGGATTCTCCATTTTGCTAATGCTTTGCGACAGGTACCTGCCAGGTGAAGCTCGGTCCTGGAACGTATATCAGACAGTTGATCATCTCATTCCTGGAACATCTTATGCAGTTTCGGTCGATATTCTTCCGTACATGAACCCTACATTTTCGATGCTGGAAACATGCAATATTTACCTTTACCATGATTCCCTTACGCCACCGAACTTGATTTCATACAAAGTCGGGCAGGCATACAACAAGAACACCAACAACTGGTCTAAACTGTCTGGTACATGGACTCCAAAGGCATCTAGTGCCTTGTTGGGATTTTATGCCTCTTGTGGGCCATATGATCTCAATTCTATTTTCAGTATGTATATCGATAACTTCCAAGCAACTTATACAACTTCGGTGTGCACCACCAGCACAAGCACAAGCTCCTGCTCAAGGACCACTGCGACCTCTAGTTCAAGCTCAAGCTCAAGCAGCAGCACTGTAATTACGACACCGGCCAGTACACCGACGCCAACACCTTCGTCTAGCTCAAGCGCCGTCCGCATCAACACCCCGAGCAGCACGCTTAGCAGTTCTCCAACGACGACGCAAGCTTCCAGCTCGGTTGTTGTACTTCCAAGCTCAAGTGCTGTGCCAAGCAGCTCCGCAGTTGTCATTCCTAGTACGAGTGCAGTCGTTATTCCCAGCTCAAGTGCCGTCCCAAGCAGCTCCGCAGTTGTCATTCCTAGTTCGAGTGCAGTCGTTATTCCCAGCTCAAGTGCCGTCCCAAGCAGCTCTGCAGTCGTCATCTCCAGCCCTAGGCCATCACGCACTCCGTGCCGAACCTCTCGTTCTACCACCCCGGCAGTTCCCAGCAGCTCAGCAGTTGTCATTCCTACTTCGAGCGCAGTCGTCATCCCCAGCACTAGCGCCATTCCCAGCACTAGGCCATCACGGACACCATGCCGAACCTCTCGTTCTTCCACCCCGGCAGTCTCCAGCTCCAGCGCAGTTCGCACCGGTACAAGCACTCGTCGTCCATGCTCATCTTCCGGAGCTGTTACCACTAGAGCCTCTTCATCCTTTGTCAGCAGCATAATCACCACTCGTTCTACACGATCTTGCACTTCGACCAGAACTGGTACAGCCTCAGGTTCTGTGGCAACTACATCTTCTTCTGCCTCAATCTCTAGCTCTACCGCAAGCTCAGCGTCCTCCTTGACAACGACAGCAACCACCAGCATTTCAGACTCTGCAAACCCTACCACCACGATCAGTGCTACTACTATTACTGCTATAACGACTACTGCTATAACGACTACTGCTCTCGGCTCGACGACCTCAACAGTCTTCACGACCCGCACGAGCACAATCACTGCCTGCCCAACAACAGTCACAAACTGTCCTGCGCACTCAACCTACGTCGTAACCGAGACCATCGTCGTCTCAACAACCGTCTGCCCCGTCACAGCCACCGCACGCCCAACAGGTACCGGTAGTGGTACTGGCGGCACAGTCGGAGGAGGGGATCAACTCTCAACCTCTACTCTCCTCTCTACCCGTATCGTGACTATCACCGCCTGCCCATCCACAGTCACCAATTGCCCGGCTTCTCAGCATACTACTTATACTACCACTGAAGCCGTTGTAACTGGTACAGTGGTGTATACAGTCACAGGAACTGGGCCTGCCGGAGCCGGTGTCGTTGGCTCTGGTACCGCTGTTGGAGGTCAACCTGCTCCTACCACCGTCTCTGTAAACCCTGGCCAGCTTTCTGAAAATGGAAATAGCAATAGCAGTGGCAACAACAACAACAACAACAACAACAACAACAGTAGCAGCAGCAGCAATGGCAATAGCAGCGGTAGCGCCCCATCAACTTTCAAATCCTCCTCTTCTTCCTCCGCAACCCCCTCATCTCACATATCCCTCCCCGCCGTCCCAACCGTTACTGGTACTTCTTCTACCGGCAAACCCACCGGAACAAAAACTGCATCCGCCGTCACAGGTCTCTACACCGGTGCCGCAGCGCCAGGCATCACTCTCGATACTAGTATCTTGATGGCTGTTCCTGCTGTGTTGGCTATTTTGGCTTTGTAGATTTGATATTCTTCCCCCTAGTTATTATTTAATCTTTTTCTATTCTTCTATTCTCCTCCTTTTTGAGGATTTTTTGATGTCCTTTTGAGATTGCTGTTTTATATTCAATTGATTACTTCACGGTGTAGATTAGTGTCCTACTGTTAAGTGCATTTCGGATAAGACGGTCAAGACTATCATTTATATCCAATAACCCTAAAATTATACACATCCAACCCTTTCAACAGACCAAACCGTCAATCCCCGACGACCAATAACACGATAAATAGTAGCCAGAACTCCATCATCGCCAAAATCAATATCGTCCAGATTCAGATGGTTTTTATATGTCCATTGTTCTGTCATGTGGAGTTGTGGCTCCTTTAGCTCCGAAGAAATAGAAGATGTGTAGGTGTCCAGGAATGTGGCGGAGCGAGGTGCGACGAGGAAGATTAGATTGTTTGATTCGTCTGCGGATGAAAGAGCAGGACAAGCTGGGAGGATGGAATCAACCTGTTTGATCATATCGGTTCCTCGCATGCCCATTAAATCGCGTGTGCGAAGGTGGGCGTGTAGATTGGTGGTGTCACCTAGTAACCATAATGGAGGAGAATACGTCTTCCACCAAAAGACGGTTACATTCGTATATTCGGTTTGTTGATGTTGTGTGATTTTGGACGATATTATAGATGGCATCGCAAGTTGGGTGGGTACTACACCACCTTGATGATAAACGCCCATCAAAAACCCGAGGATGGCATTAAATGCGATCCATGAAAGGAGAAACGGCCGCGTTTTCAGCGGCCGGATACATGTCAGCAGCAACGGCACGCAAGGGAGCAAGAAACGGGGTTCCTGATGCGGAATTGCGGAGAGGATCATGGTCCCTGATACGGCGGAGATGGCGCGTCGGTTGTAGAATGTAGCTGATCTGATGCCTGGTTTCATGAATAAGGACACCACAAGGACCACGAGAGCTGGTCCGAGGAGTTGCGGGAGATTCACAAGGAAATGGTGATAATGAGGGTGAAGGCCATGCTCGGCTAGGTTCAGGCTATTGGAATTATATATTAGGTTATTTAAAGGGGTGATGACCGGATGACGGATACTCTCAATGAAAGACGAGGAACGATAGAAAATGGTATCGGTGAGGATTGCGAGCGCAGAGAATAGTGAGCCGAATCCGACGAGGACAGCGAATGCGAATGGTCTATATGCAAATTAGTATCGTAGGCCGACAACTGTCACACGACAAGACCTACTTCTTGATAAAATGAGGGACTAATTGAAGTCCAGGTATTAGAAGGAATGCCGGAAATGTAATCCTATTAAACACACCGAGTACCACCACCAGCGATAGCACGGCAGGCGAGAAAAATGCGGAGCGTTTCTGGCAGGTCAGCAGGTTGCTTTGACACACATGGAAAGAATAAATCGTACATTATTCTCCACAATACGCTGAATCAATACCAACCCCCAAGTGACCAACAGCGTCTCCAAAGAGTTGGAAAATGTGTGCGTCTGATACGTCCATGTGACATACGACGAGGCCACCAACACCACCGTGGGAACACGATACCGCGGAGTCGGCACTAATTCGTATACAGCCCAGTCCTCCAGCACAAAGCTGAGGACAAACATGCCACCGCGCAAAATGTAGTATATCAGTTCCGGTGGTGGACTACCACCCAGTCCCGTCTCGTTGTAGAACCATTTCACCACGTTCATGGGTAAGCCGTAGACGGGCCATAGTGGGAAGACGCTGCGGATGGGAGTGTCCGATGTGAATTCCCAGGTCAATTGCGAGGGGTACGAGTAGATGCGACCTAGGAATAGTCAGTCGTAAGTTGCCTGTATTTGGTCGCATTTAAGATCGCATACCGGCGAATACCTCCAGACTCTGGAAATGCTCATCCGGATGCACATAACTCGGCGAAAGGGCAAAGTAGATCCGAACAAGCAAGAGTAGCAGATACGTTCGTCTCCACATGATTATTCCGTCTTGATTCTCTCTTTGTGTTCACTGTCGCGCGCTTTGAACCGGATTAATGAAGGTGATGTCTTTGATTCTTGACGTCTAACATGTCGCATGGTAAAGTATTGTTGGTTCCTGTAACACGGCAGACACGGACATGGTGTGTTTGGAATGCTGAAGCTAGTGAAACGAAAGGAGAAACCGTCTTGCACAAAGACTTCAGCTATGTAGGTCTAGTCATTAGTAATGGAGGAGAGGTTAAGATGAGGATGAAAGGAGCTGAAGCGATAAGAAGACCGACCGATCCTAATCGGCGCGAAAGCACGGCGCGTCTTGCGCATGACGTCGGCTATTCGTGTCGTAGAGTAGCCTAGGTATACAGGTATACAAATAATTACTTAGAACTGTGTTGTGTCTATACCATGTAGCCTCTGTCTTTGTCGTCCAGGCAATGGAAGAATAACAATCCCATCATCTGTTATGAGTCTCGCTCAATAAAAGATTGATTGGGACAGCTGCCTGGACAGCCAAGCACCAAGAAGGTTAGTTAGTAAGGCTGCCGCCGCTAGTTTAGCCTGCAGACTTCCTCATATCATTGCTTCATTGTCTACTTATTCAGCCTTCAACTCCCAACCATTTCATATTCCCAACCCCGACATCATCAAAGGATTTCGCTTTTGTGTCTGTCTCTTTGGTAAGAAACTCTCCAGCATTTGTTTCTCTCGAGCTGTGGCGGGCGCAAATTTAAATATAAACGCCCAGTCTGACCGCACTCCCCGCTCAACATTCCCGCAATTGCTAACCTCAAACGCTCTATCTCAAGACAGTCTTACGATCTACCCCTCACCTCTCAACGTTTCAAATCAAATCGCGTCGATAAATAATATCGAAATGTCGGGACAAGTTACACTTCAGAGCTCCGACCAGGTGAACATCACTGTTGGTGCGTACACTCCATTTTTTACAATGTCGCAGTGGCAACTGTTTAGTTTCGTGTTCAACCACTCACTCTGACACAGAGCGTGCCGTCGCTGAGCGCTCTATGCTCATCAAGAACTTACTGGAAGATCTGGGCGAGTCCGAAGAACCAGTACCCATCCCCAACGTCAACGAATCCGTCTTGAAAAAGGTCATTGAATGGTGCACTCATCACAAGAACGATCCCCAGACCACCGGTGAAGAGGACGATAACCGTCGACGAACCACAGAGATTGATGAGTGGGATCAAAAGTTCATGCAGGTTGACCAGGAGATGTTGTTTGAGATTATCTTGGTATGTTGCTACTCTTGAGGACTGCCATGTCGGTTCACACAGTGGTTGAGCACCCGCTGACTGTAGTGACAGGCTGCAAACTATCTCGATATCAAGGCCCTTCTTGACGTTGGCTGCAAGACAGTCGCAAACATGATCAAGGGCAAGTCACCTGAAGAGATCCGCAAGACTTTCAACATCCAGAATGACTTCACTCCCGAGGAGGAAGATCAAATCCGTCGTGAGAACGAGTGGGCTGAAGAGTGAGCCATACTACCTTAGAAGATTGGTTTTGCATATTACTAACTCTGATATAGTCGCTAAACAATCTCGTTCCTTCTTTTTGCGAGTCGTTCTAAATGACTGTACGAACACGACACCCCGTACAGTCAGATAATTGCTATTATTCTATTCCCCTTGCATACATCCTAGTTAAACGATTATGAAAAACAACCGAGGCGAGAAAGGAGAATCTTTTTTTTTTTTTGGTGCGTGTTTGTACTAGTCACTCGAGTCCTCGATCATTCGGTCAGATAGGCGTTTTTTGAGAGTGAATGAGATTACTCTGATTGTGCCATGACATGTCCTTAAGTCGTAAAGATTTCATGCAATGGTGTATTTGCATCCCTGGAAGAATCAAGATTAAATTTCTTAAAAAGCCATACTGCTACTTCCTACGCGTTTCAAATCGGATAAAGTAAATCATGCACATTGATGTTCCCATTCATGACTAAATCAAGATCAAACCAAGATTCAATCTTTCAATACCCATATCCATTCCCCTCTCCCTTCCACAACACAGTCGACACCAAATGTAAAACCGAAGCAGGAAAGTCATGCATAAAACTTGTCTTGTCCCTTTTCCCTCTCATTCCTTGGATCTAACGATCATAGTCCTCAGAAATCCGGTGCCGTCAAGTGTCGCAAATGGATATTTAAAAAAGTAAAACATCAATAAGCCGATCGATTTTTTTTTATATTTCATTTTTTTCGTCAAGAGGGAGAAAAAAAGGTATTCGTCATTTGCTTTAGGGAGATCGATCGAAAGACAAAAAGACCATCATCATCAAAGGAAGAGCGCCGAGAGGATTGTTGCGGTGTGATTTCTGACGGGTGAAGGAGGAGAAACTTAGATACCGAGACGGGTCTTGCGCCAGTGTCGTCGCTTGGCGTTGTATCTGTAGATTTGTTGTTAGTACTATGCGTCTTTTGCGATTCGTTTTTATTCGCGAATGCCAGATCGACAGGTTTTTTATCGACGGCTTTTCAGTATCCCATTGGAACTCTCCCCGTTCAACAGCCGACGACGGACAACCACGATCGAAAACGACACGCCTCGCATTAACAAATATCGATTTACCTGATGGTGTTACCAGTCCTGAGACGAATCCATTGAGGGATAGGACGGTTCTGCTTCTGGGCTTTGGCAAGCTTTTGCTTGGTGCGGAAGGACTTTTGGCTCTGTTGATATTCATCGATTAGCACCCATGACGAAAATAAAATCAAATCATATTATCAGCGACAGAGATAATCGCAGAGACTGGCATACCGGCATCTTGATGGCTTGTCGTTCGTTCGAGATACTGAACTCAAGGTATTGTCGTCAAGTCGTGAAGGTCAGTCTTCGGGTAAATTTTGTTGTGTGGAGGGTTCGCTTGGTGTTGGTCACGTGAGCGGGTTGTGTGTCGTGTCTTGGCGTTGGTTGTTGCCTTGCTGCCTTTGCTGCCTGTGGAACCCGAACACGAGCATTTACTATGTAGTGCTCCATCTGAACGAACTTCACGAAGTAGACAGTGCAACCTGTCCAGCATTCGGATGTCCTCTCTCCGTGTTTATACATATCTACATATCAGCACTGCTTAATGTTGAATGCATCTGGCTAGATGTCAGATGGCAGCATCGTAAAAGTCTCCCGACCAGGCCTAGTGCAGCCCTGACTCGTGAGGTCATGTACTCCTTCGGATAGGGATTCGGACACAAAAGCACCCCGCGGATCGTTGCACACAGGCAGTCTCGATTTTCTTCTGTGTATCGTCGGGTCTTTCTTGACGAGGAAGGCCCGAAGAAAGAATAGCCCCCCTGTTAGTACGGGCCCGGTGCTTTCGAGCAGTGGGTTCGGTCGTTTATCTCGTTTTCATGCTTACGTGCTAGCTAGCATAATGAACTTATGAGCGAACGCTTTGAAATTACGAAGCATCTATTCATCGTTTAAATGGGAATGCGAATGCGAATGCGAATGCGAATGTGAACTATGTAGTGTCTCTCTCAGAGAATATCCCGCTGGCTACTTCATCCGGCAAGCACTGCGAACAAGAAATTATCAGATACGGAATACGACACTAGTACAGACATTAGAGCTCGCCGTCCCGATCCTTTCTCCGCTGTCACGACTAAATCTGACGCCGTTGCTCAGATCAGCCAACCAGAACACTCAGAATACGCGGATTGTCTCTGGACAAGACTCCTAACAAGTCGACCAGGATAATAAGCAGCATAAGTCAGTGCTCGGGGAGAGTTCTTCCCGTCGTTCATAGCATTCAAAGAATGCTATTCTGTCAGAGTTCTAGAAGATCCTACATAAACTGTTGCCTGCTGCTTCTTCTTCTTCTTCTTCTTCTTCTTGGTTCTGTTACTTGACTGCCTACGTGTCTTCCTTGTCACTCCTTTCTGTTAGTTTCACCCCTCAAGACTGGCTTATCTATAATATTGTGATGTAGCCTGCATTGCATTGTGTTCTATAACTAACTTCGCTAGCTTTCCATTCAACAGCTATAACCGAACTTCATATCGTTCGTTGATCTGTTACAAGATTTGCCCCTCCACTACTACTATTATCACTGAGCTCTATCATCCTAGCTCAAATCCTCAAAGCTTCACAGACCCCGGAAACCTTAGACCGGCCAATCAGAAAGCAGCTTCAGTTTGGACTCATACATATTGGACTTCCTGAACGACTTCTCGGCCCTTGCCCATTTCCAATATGGGCCCTACTAGGGCATCCCCTCCCGAGGGGACAGACTTATCAGCATCTCCAACCCATGCCAGCGCCGAAGAAAAGACACTAGCCGAATCCGAGAAAAATCAAGAAAGTCTCCCAGTCTCCTCATCCAGTAACACGTCGTCTGACAAAAAGAGTCCCAAGGAAAAGACGGAAAAGCTCACTGCGACGGGGGCGGAAGTGCCTCCGTCTGATCGTGCGGAATCCCTTGAACTGGAGGCTGTTTTAAAAGAACTTCCGGAAGATGAGAGACGCATTATTCAGGAACAGCTGGACTCTCCGACTGTGCAGGTCAATTTTTTCAGCCTCTATAGATATGCGACGACATGGGATCTGGTGATTATTGCTATTAGTGTCATCTGTGCTATTGCCGGAGGTGCTGCTCTACCGCTGTTCACTGTAAGTTAAGATTTTTGAGTCATTCTGACAGCTGCTAATGCTCCTGCGGATCCTCTTCGGTCAATTGACCACCGATTTCCAAGGTATTTATTTAGGCACGGTCGGGTACGACGAATTCCATCATCAACTCGTCAAGAACGTACTCTACTTTATTTACATTGGTATTGGTGAATTCGCTACCATATATATTGCGACTGTCGGTTTCATATATACCGGAGAGCACAATACTCAAAAGATCCGCGAAGCTTATCTCCACGCAATTCTGAGACAGAACATCGGCTACTTTGATAACATCGGTGCCGGTGAGATTACCACCCGTATCACAGCTGACACCAACCTCATTCAGGACGGAATTTCCGAAAAAGTGGCTTTGACGCTGGCAGCATTGGCTACTTTTGTCACTGCATTTGTGATTGCGTATATCAAGTATTGGAAATTGGCTCTCATCTGCTCTTCGAGTGTCGTCGCTATTGTCCTTGTTATGGGCGGCGGCTCGCAGTTTATTATCAAGTACAGCAAACTATCTTTGGAGAGCTATGCTGTGGGAGGCAGTTTGGCAGAGGAGGTTATCAGCTCTATTCGCACCGCCACAGCATTTGGTACGCAAGAACGGCTGGCCCAACAATACGATAAACACCTTGGTGTGGCCGAGAAATGGGGTGCCAGGCTGCAAACAATCTTTGCTCTCATGTTAGGCGGCATGTTCTGCATCATGTACTTGAATACAGGTCTAGGGTTTTGGATGGGTTCCCGTTTTGTCACAAACGGTGACATTCAAGTTGGCCAGGTTCTGACCGTGTTGATGGCTACGATCATATCGTCGTTCAGCTTGGGAAACGTTGCGCCGAATGCTCAAGCGTTTACGAGCGGTGTTGCTGCTGCTGCGAAAATCTTTAGTACTATCGATCGAGCTTCACCTCTTGATCCGACTTCGGAAGAAGGTCAGAAATTGGACGAAGTTGTAGGCAGCATTGAGCTGCGCAATGTGAGTCACAGGTATCCTTCGCGACCAGATGTGCCTGTCATGAAGGACGTGAGTTTGTTCATTCCCGCCGGAAAGACGACTGCTTTGGTCGGTCCTTCGGGTTCGGGAAAGAGTACGATTATCGGATTGGTTGAACGTTTCTATAACCCTATCCGTGGAGAAGTCCTCTTGGACGGTCACAATATCCAATCTCTTAACCTGCGATGGCTTCGACAACATATTTCGCTTGTCAGCCAAGAGCCGATTCTTTTCGCTACAACTATCTTTGAGAACGTCAGATATGGCTTGCTCGGTACAGAGTTCATCAACGAAAGCGAGGAGAAACAGCAGCAACGTATTGAACAGGCTTTGGAGATGGCTAATGCTCTTGACTTTGTGAACGCTCTTCCTGAAGGCATACATACCCATGTTGGCGAGCGAGGTTTGTTGCTCTCTGGTGGTCAGAAACAGCGTATTGCTATTGCTCGGGCTGTTGTTAGCGACCCTAAGATTCTTTTGCTCGATGAAGCCACATCTGCTCTTGACACGAAGTCCGAAGGAGTCGTTCAAGCAGCTCTAGATAAAGCCGCCGAGGGCCGTACCACCATCGTCATTGCCCATCGATTATCCACAATCAAAACGGCACACAACATTGTGGTCTTGGTCAATGGCAGCATCCAGGAACAAGGCACCCATGATCAACTGATAGACTCCCAAGGCGCCTACTACAGATTGGTTGAAGCACAACGCATCAACGAAGAGAAAGAATCCAAAGCTCTCACGGAAGGAGATGCAGAAGAGGAAGCCGCCGCCCTGGAGGAAGAAGAAATAGAGCGCACGACATCTCGTATTAAAATGTCTCGCACGTTAAGTTCCACTGGCTCTGGACTGAAACCCAGCCTCGAAAGAGAGACTACACGCAGATCAATATCGAGCATCGTTCAGTCCAAGAAGGAGGCCCCCAAGGAAGTGCATTATTCGCTATGGACACTCATCAAATTCATTTACTCGTTTAACAAAAAGGAGACTCCCTTTATGCTGGTCGGTCTTGTTTTTGCCTGTCTTGCAGGTGGTGCTCAACCTACTCAATCCGTCCTCTATTCCAAATCCATCGTCACCCTATCACAACCTCCGAGTCAATTCGCAAAGCTGAGACACGACGCTAGTTTCTGGTCCCTCATGTTCCTTATGCTCGGTCTCGTTATTCTTCTCGTGCATTGCACGCAAGGTGTTATGTTTGCATACAGCTCCGAAAAGCTTATTCGCCGGGCACGTAGCCAAGCTTTCAGGACAATGCTGCGTCAAGACATCACCTTCTTCGACAACGACGAAAACAGCACAGGCGCCTTGACCTCATTCCTCTCAACAGAGACCAAACACTTATCCGGCATGAGCGGCGCCAACCTCGGAACACTCCTAAACGTGACAACAACTCTGTGCGCATGCTGCGTTATAGCTCTTGCTGTTGGCTGGAAGCTTGCCCTAGTCTGTATTGCAACTATCCCCGTTCTATTGGGCTGTGGATATTGGCGTTTCGCAGTCCTTGCGCAATTCCAAGAACGATCCAAGAAAGCATACGAAAGCTCGGCTAGTTATGCGTGCGAAGCGACTTCTGCCATTCGCACCGTTGCCTCGCTGACCCGTGAAGAGGACGTTTTAAATACTTATCGAAAACAACTAGAAGCACAGACGAAGAAAAGTCTGTTTTCCGTCGCAAAGTCGTCTGTCCTATACGCTGCTTCTCAGGGATTGTCGTTCTTTTGTATGGCTTTGGCCTTTTGGTACGGTGGAGAACGCTTTGGTAAGCACGAGTACACCATGTTCCAGTTCTTCCTTTGCTTCACTGAAGTCATCTTTGGATCACAATCGGCGGGTACTATTTTCTCCTTTGCGCCTGATATGGGTAAATCGAAAAATGCAGCTATCCAGTTTAAGAAGTTGTTTGATCGTCGTCCGGCTATTGATGTCTGGTCGGAGGATGGACAGATATTAGACAGTGCTGAGGGTACAGTCGAGTTTCGAGATGTTCATTTCCGCTATCCGACTCGTCCTGAGCAACCTGTCCTCAGGGGTTTGAATTTAACGGTCAAACCGGGTCAATACGTTGCTCTAGTTGGCGCAAGTGGATGTGGAAAGAGTACAACGATTGCACTTCTAGAACGATTCTACGATCCAATTTCCGGTGGAGTGTATATTGATGGCAAGAACATTGCTAGTTTGAACGTCAACTCTTATCGCCAACACCTGGCTTTGGTCAGTCAAGAACCAACTCTTTACCAGGGTACGGTCCGAGAGAATATTCTCTTGGGAAGTAATGCGACAAATATATCGGAAGAAGACATAATCAAAGCCTGCAAAAACGCCAACATCTATGACTTTATCTTATCCTTACCGTAAGCCTCCCCTTCCCCGCCCCCCTGCACTCTCCTTTCGTAGTGAGAAGAATACTAACATCATCCAGAGACGGCTTCGACACCATCGTCGGCAGCAAAGGCGGCATGCTCTCCGGCGGCCAAAAACAACGCGTCGCAATCGCTCGCGCCCTTCTCCGCGACCCCAAAATCCTCCTCCTGGACGAAGCCACTTCAGCGCTAGACTCTGAATCCGAAAAAGTCGTCCAAGCCGCACTAGATGCAGCTGCTCGAGGCCGAACCACAATCGCAGTCGCGCACAGATTGAGTACAATCCAAAAGGCGGATGTGATTTATGTCTTTGATCAGGGTAAGATTGTCGAGAGTGGGAATCATCAGGAGTTGATTCGGAATAAGGGGAGGTATTATGAGCTTGTGAATTTGCAGAGTTTGGGGAAGACTCATTAATTTTCCCCCTTCAACTTTTTATATAGCATTCTTTTCCAGCGGTGTTTTGGATCTACGTTTTGGAGCTGAAAACTGATATACCCTACTTCCCTCACTTTATTCATCTCACTAACTTGCATTATTGTACTGTTCTCCCCGATCATCTCCTTTCCTATATATTCTTCTTCATTCCCCTTCTTCCTCAAAATCTCATTCATCATGTACATATCAACCTCGTCGAACTGTTTGACGTCCATGTTTACTCTTTTGGTTAGACACAGTTCTACATTTGTATACCCTTCTATGTTCTATTAGTCTTACACAAATCTTTTGCAATATATGAAAATATAATTACTCTCTCAGGTCTATAACTACCTACGATTCATGTAAACGGCAAAAAAGGAATCGATTCATTATTATATACAGATCAATGATAACGGACATGGACTCATAAGACAATCCATACCCATGCATAACGTATATTCTATGATAGAAATCCCAACCAGAACCATCCTAAACCCATTATCCCCTTTAATCCCTCTTCTCACTCACACCATTGCCCTTCCTAACATCCACATCCTCATCTTCCGCAATCCACTTCACAACATTTGTTACAGACGAAGACTCAACCCCCAAATCAACCCCACTAACAAACATCTCGCTCACAAACTCCAAACCAGCAACAAAGAAACAAAGCAAATTCGCAATCACAAAATGACTAATCGTCGTCCCAATCTCGAGCCACGAGCCATCGTCGCGAACCATGTAAAAAAAGTTCAGGGTTGAGATATCCGATATCGTCATGACAGTCATGAAGAGTGCGCTCGGAGCGACTTCGAGGCGTTTGTTGAGAATACCTAGGTTGGCGCTGATGACAGCGAAGGGAATCATGAGTTTTAGGATTAGGAGGGCGCCTTGGCTGAAGGGGTTGAAGATGGGGATGAGGCGGTTGACGCTCTCGAGGGAGAAGGAGGAGACGGATGCGATGTTGCCTGTGCTGAAGAAGCCGGATTGCACGAGGTAGAAGAAGAAGAGTGCTACGCGGGTGTCGGAGAGGGTGAGGGCGCGGTAGGAGTGTGTTTCGCCGGTGACGGTTGTTGTTTGGGTAGTGGGTTTGTTGTTTGAATCAATAGCCGGGGTTGGAGTTGATTGTTTCTGATATACGTAAAGAGCATGTTCCAGTCGGACCCACGTGGCCAGAGTCATGCAGAATACAAAGTAGAATAGGCCTTCATATGAAATGGTGAGAATCACGAATGTCGGGGCAAAAGTGAGGAAGATCATCACTAGTCGGTGTAAGTAGTAGCTATTCGGGTACATTCGATGAGCGAATGGGAGAAGCAACGAGGATACTGCGAAAGAATGAGCTTCAACTATTCGTGAAAAGAGTAGTATACTTACCCAAGACGATCCACCCCACGATCTGATTGCCTAGGGGAAGACCTGCTTTGGCTTGTAGGGATAGTGCGCTGGAACGTGTGACAATCACAGCGAGAAGTATCATGCCCAACTAGAGAGCTTCATTAATCAAACGAGAAATATTTTGGAGGACAGAGAAATACCTGTATTCCCATGATTATGCGAGACCCAGCAACGCTGATTGGATGCCCAGTTCCCTTCGTGATAGTTTCTTCAAAGGCTAGGTAGAACAAACCAGCCAAAAACATGAGCATTCCTCCAATGGTACTAAACGACATGTCAGACGTGGCCTTTGAAATATGAATAAGCACTTACATTGTTGTAGTATCCTCGACCTTGACAACAGGCAAAAGTGTAAAAATGCTCATGAGACAGCAACCAACAAACCAAGCTGCCGTAAGAGCGAGATGGCGCGATATAAACGCTTTACCGTAGAAAAGAGGCCAAAAGGCTGCAAGAATGAACAATATAGTAAATATTTCTCGGTGGCAATATGACTGTACCTGTAATAATAACGAGTTAGTGTCCTTTTACGTGTATCTGATTGCTGATGACTTACCAAGGCTTCCAGCACCCCTAGAAACACTACAGCCTGCAGAGCAAACACAACGTAGCCACCAACAGAGCTTACATGTTTCAGTAAAATCTGTTGACCAGCGACTAAAGCCTTTTTTCGAGCAAACACCTCCTCCCAGAAGAATACAGGGAAAGCCCCGTATGCATAATATCTCCACGAAGAACGTTGATATATAAAAATGGAGTATATCCCGACAAGGATAGACACAAAGACTGACGTGCTAAAAACCGTGCGGTGTGCATCAGATGATCCGTGCAGAACATGAAGATCGATGACGGTCGTAATTGCATATGCAATCCACCCTAGGTATCCTAAAGTGACAATTGTACGTAAGAAAAGCCAATCGTAAGTCTGCAGATATCGAAGTCCCGCGAGCGCAGAAGTGAAAACTTTTGAAGATACCTCGATAGATTCATCATATTTGCCTTCGGAAATCAAGGATTCAATTTCTGAAGTGAGTGCGGCTAATTTTTCCTCTCCTAACGGCGCATATGGCTTGAAATTTAGTTGGTTCTGGCTCTTTTGCTTCTCCTTGACATGATACATCTCCAAGACCTCCTGTGTATTGGCCCAAAACGCCAGAGCCTTTCCCCGTGGCGATGCATCAATATATTCAAGAGGAAGTCGGCCAACTGAGTTCACTGGAAATTCTAATCCAACTAGGTAAGCCATAAGAGCAGCAACATCGGCTTGTTCCACATCATGTCTTCTAATCTGATCAAACCCCCAGTCAGACGAGAAGCCGTCCTCATGGCCGCTGGACTGTCCCTCTTCCACATACTTGGGAGAAGCAACGCCGGAACCCCAAACCACAAGAGGAGTACGCGTATTATCAGGATGACCATCTCCATGGCTACCCCAATCACTCATACCATGATCTGCCGTGAATACGTAGGCGGTCTTGCCGTCATTGTAAAAGTTATCGATTAACTCTGTAATCTCCTGGACGCCCTTATCGACAATCTTGATATTATTCAGGTACTCCTTGGAATACGGCCGAAAACCATGACCAGTTGTATCCAGGCCAAGCAGATGAAGGAAAAAGACAATCTTGTCTTCTCTCAATTGCGCATTCAACTCAGGATTCGTCTTGGCCTCCGCAAAGAGCTCTTTGACTTTATCAAAGACCCAGATATCTAATTGAGTTGCGTCTGAAGTAAAATCCTCCGCTGCCTCGTGGTATGTATCGGCATCGACGCGCCCGGGAACGGCTCCTTCTTTAAACATGGGGAGAATATCCGGGCTACCCCAACTCCATGTATGTCGACTTCGGTTAAAGACACTGTCAAAATTCACCGGGTTCAATTTCCATCCTGTCATCACCGCCGAGACATCCTCGTATAAACCCGCAATCAGAGCAACATGGCCCGGCCGAGATTCCGTAGGAACACGGGTATGCGAAACTCCAAAGGTACCGTGATCTAACACTCGAGAGCGTACAAAGGGAGCTAAGCGAATGAGAGTATCGACGTCTTCCGAACCGAGTTCCGTAGGTGGTGAGGGATCTGGGAAAGCCTGAAAAGCTTTATCGGCACGAAGACCATCTCCGACGAACAGGACGAGACGTTTTGCGGGTGCTTCTGTTCCGATTTCGCGTTCCGTACTGAACGGTCGCATGCCACTAACAATGGGGCTGACGAAGTAGATGTCAAATATCGAATAGAGGTACATTAAATGAAAGGCGAGCGCCAGGGTCAAAAACCCCAAGCGGCCGATACGCGCCATGATTGCGGACGTGGAGGGAATCTTATTCTTCAGATGTAGTCAATGATGGATGAGAAAAGGAGTGGAGATGCTGCTATCGCAAGGACTTGGGCATCATGGTCATCGTCAGGTTGATGTTGTTGAGACCATGTAGAATCAATTGTTCATCGTCTCCTATTGCCCTGTTGTTCATGAAACCGGCAATAATTCTAGATCCTGCAGGGTACCTGTGAGAGCTCTGTCTACACGCGCTGATTGGTTGAAATAATCGACCGCCTTTCAAGTTCGGGCAGGATCAATTGTGGGTCTCTGATTACTGGAGGCCAATCGCACTTCCTAATAAACCCACGATGAATGGCAGTAAACATTGAACATTTAACGTTCAAGTTCTCAAGCGATTATCGAACTACTGAAACAAAAGCAATCTCCAAGACTTGTATGGAGTCATCCACAGCCAGAAAGGAAGAGCAAGAACGAAGAATATCCAACATCGAACGCATTAACAGACCCAAAACCAATAAGCCAATAATTCAATACTCCAAGCCCAGCGCCCAATGCATACTTCAACTCCATTACTCATCTGGATCAATACGTCGTTTCGTGAGGGAGTCCATAACCCTCGTGTAGAATTTCGATGCGTTCTGCCGCGAAAACGTAATATCCACAGTAAGATAGTCTGGTAAAATCTCAACTAGATCTGCATCGCGATTAGAGTCCAAAAGGGGCATATAATGGAACTCGGTCGTATCAAAATTGGAAGCCATGTTGCCGTTTCCATCGTGCGCAACAGCAAGTTTGAAGTGTAGAGCTGATGGAGAAAGTTAGTTCTGTAGTATGTCAAATGTAGGTATTTGAAGTACTCACTTCCATTCGCACCAGTTTGAATACAGTCGTAAAGATAGTCTGCGTCTCTTTTCTTGACATTTCGAATGATCAAGCCAGTCAAATCACTATACAAGTCCTCTTTCAATTGCGCAAGATGAGCAGCTTGAGCCGCCTCAGCTGCAACACCTGCTGCAGCATTGCGATTTGCAACGCTTTTGACAGCGCTTCCGGGGCCCTTGTTATTCAAGGAATCGTTTGGCACAGAACTGTTCCTTGCTGCTGCCAATTTTGTCTGCAACGCTTTGATTTCTGTTTGGGCCGTTGACAATTGTGTCGACAGATCACCGACCTGTGATTGAAGTGTATTCACCTCTATATCCCGCTGTCGTAGTTGCTTCTGCAAGGTCCGAGATTCTTTCCCTAGTACTTTCTGAGCAGCAAGCTCTTCCTTTAGAGACTCCACAAGTTTGTTTGAAACTGAAATTGGCGGTTAGCATGATTGTCATTGCAGAGAGCGAATGTCCAGTCTTACCATTCGTAGCGCTTTCACACTGTTTTCTTATTTTCTCAAAATTGGCATTGGCCTCCACAATACCAATTTCTCGCAAGTTGCGGTACTTCAATTCCAGCGTCTCGTACTTCTTTGTCATGTCGCCGAGCTTGCGTCTCAGATCCGGGTCCGATGATGCCTTTTCCACGGTGTCTGCGAAAGTGACAGTTGCACGTTTCCGACCAGGCCTCTCACCATTAGTCAAAGATTTCAAAGGGGAGCCTATGCTAGACCTCTTGTCTGAAGATTCTATCTCGTCTGCTGGGTTTTGGCTGTCGGGAATCACAGGCTCTTCCGTCACGGATTTCCGTTGCCTACCACGGGGTTTGGTAGGTTTGCTAGATTCTTCGGTGGGCTTGAATTGTCGCGACGCTGTTGGTGTATATTCAAATTCACCGTCTTCCGTCACGTGCGTTTGTTTCCTATTACTTTCAGATTCTCGCGGCCTACCCCTCCTCTTTTTGACTGGTGATACTTCTTCCTGCGCAGCGATTTCCTCTTCATAAGCACTTGCTTCTTTAGCAACATCATGAAAGTCCAATCCGTCGTCACTATCTTGGCCAGTGGTTTCAGGCTCTGCGGTGGCTGCTCGAGGCCGTCCTCGGTTCGAAACTTTCTTTGCGGGGACATTCTGCTTCACTGGTGCAGCTGATGAGGAGCGCGTACTTTTAGATGCTGCTGTTTGTTCCTCGACCTTGACTCCGGTCGATTTAGGTCTGCCTCTGGCTTTCTTCACAGGTCGTTCATCTGGTGATTCGGAATGCGACGCGACTGCGATGATATCGCCAGTATCGTCGTCGGAATCGACCAACCCCGAGATTTGAGTCGCAGCTTTCCTCTTCGGCATGATTGCGTAAAATATTATTATACTTGACACTTAAACTAGCGACTTATATGTATGCGGTTAACGTCAAGAGGAAGATCGCAACACCAAAGAGTGTCAACTCAACTCCCCATGTTTGTGAAGGCTTGGCGCGGCGCGCGAGAACGTGTGGACTCAGAATACGCGCTAAGACCTTTAGGGCGCCAAAGCATGTGATTTCCCTCTTCAGTGTCTCCGCGGCAAAGCCACATCCAATCACGTCGTCACCGCCACGGAATCAGGCATACGCTTGAGTCTACCATATTGCGGCCCATCTGTTTTCATATCGAACTATAGATCTCGCACTCATTCTCTTTGTCTTTCTTCTTCATATCTTGAATATGGCGTCAGGTGGAGTTCGAAGATGGCAGCAGTTTTTCCAGGAGCTGGTGATGATAGCCGGCACAGTAAGACCGTCAAATGCCCCAGACAATCCTTATGACCTCGTGCTAACCTCAACCATCTCAAGTCGGCCTCTGCTTATTTTCTCGTCCGACACTTACTATCGCGCATTGACCAAGATCCTGAAAACCAGAAGAAGGAAGAACAGAGGAAGAAATCCGCAGCTATTCTGCGAAGACTCGATGGCCCCGACTCCGACTCCGATTCCCCCAACCGAGGCGGTTCGCGCCGACGACGGAAACAGAAGAGAGAAGAGTTGGTGTTGAATCAATACGAACAAGCTATTGCAATGGATGTTGTTGCTCCGGAAGATATCGCAGTGTCATTCGAGGACATAGGAGGACTCGATGATATCATTGAAGAGTTGAAAGAGTCCGTGATCTATCCATTAACCATGCCTCATCTATATGCCTCAACATCGTCGCTGCTCTCCGCCCCATCCGGTGTTCTGCTCTACGGCCCTCCGGGCTGCGGTAAGACAATGCTCGCCAAAGCGTTGGCGCACGAAAGCGGGGCTTGTTTTATCAATTTACACATTTCCACCTTGACCGAAAAGTGGTACGGCGATTCCAACAAATTAGTCAATGCTGTCTTCTCACTGGCTAGAAAGCTACAACCATCCATAGTCTTTATCGACGAAATTGATGCAGTCCTGGGTACGCGGCGGAGCGGTGAACATGAAGCTAGCGGAATGGTTAAGGCCGAGTTTATGACACATTGGGACGGACTGACGTCCACAAACTCCCTGGGGGAGCCACAGCGGGTTGTAGTGCTGGGTGCTACGAACCGGATTCAAGATATTGATGAGGCCATTCTGCGACGTATGCCTAAGAAGTTCCCTGTTAGCCTCCCTCCAGCTGCACAGAGGCTTCGCATTCTCGCCCTTGTCTTGAAGGATACTAAGATTGACCGCGCGAACTTCGATCTTGAGTATCTTGTCAGCGCCATGGCAGGAATGTCAGGTAGCGATATTAAGGAAGCCTGTCGAGACGCGGCAATGGTTCCTATGCGTGAACTCATTCGAGAGAAGAAAGCGGCTGGCATCCACATGACGACAGTTGAGCCCAAAGAAGTACGCGGGCTGCGCACAGAAGATTTCTATAACCGTGCCGGTAGCGGATTGAAGGTTATCCCTAAACCACCAACTGCGCCGAGGCGCGAGGGCAAAGTTGTCAGTGAAAAGGATGAGAAGGAATGGGCAACTGATTCTGAGGGAGTAGAAGAGGAGGTGCAGCCACAAGCTACGATACCAACTACGATTTCCGAGCCGCATGAGTAGTGGAGACGTGCGAATTAATGTATCACTGCTCTTCCCTCTATTATATGGCTGTGTTAGGCATGCCACACTAGCATGCAGGGCGTTCTGGATATAAATTTCTTGTATACATATCTATTGCCTGATTTATTTGCTGGACCGTAAGACACATGTCTCTCAGCTCAATTTTTGTTTGATCTTTGCTAGATATAAGTTAATGACAACGTGGAATGATACCTGACAATCCAAGTATAGCTGGGCAGACGTAGTGTTAACTGTATAATTATCGAATAGTGTCAAAAGTCAGGAGTAACTTGTTTGATTGAGATGGGACTGTGGATCAGGCTTGGCGCCGCGTGGATAGCGGCGGCGGGATGCCAGATTGGATTCAAGGACCCCGGCTAGTGTCACTCCGGAGTACGTATTACTCTCGCCTTCTGACAGAAACAACGTACCTCCCATACATTTCTCGAACGACAAACCAATCGCATAGCCATCTGCTTTTGGGAATAATAGCCATATTACGGTATCGTCGACTTGTCTCAATTTATACCCCAAATACAGATCTTCAAGGCACCGTCCGAATCCGCGCGCTTAGTGGTTTCGTCACCTGTTGGCTTTGTACCTCTGCGTGTTTGCTGTCCTTTTCAACCAAGCTCTGACTTCGCATATATCCGACAAAAGTACGCCAAAGATACTCACTACACTAAAGGATATTTCTTGCTGAAGGAATGACGGAGAATTAAAAGGCTCCCAAGCGGTTACCACCCAGGCTTGGTGGGGAGTGGTTTATCGCCTTCGGAGGCTATATCGAATGATTTAATACTATCCCAGCCAGGCCTTCGCAGACGGCCCCGAGCGTTTTATCGATCTTCCACGTCAAAATTACGGAGTACGGAGGACCTATATACAAACAGAAATAAACACCCAGAGCCATAAGTCACTGTAGGAATGAGCTCCAATAGCGACATCCTCGATTGTCTCAACCCAGCGGCGGTGTCAAGCACAAGTCGCGGATCGAATACATCCGTCCGATCTCGAAATAGAGGGCTCATATCTGTGAATGATGATGGTGAGGGTGAAGGGACGCAGGTTTCGTCAACTTCTAGACTCGGATCTTCGTTTACTGGACTGTCCCCGTCCCGATCCCGAGGTACAACACCATCCCCATACGCATCGCGAGGGGGGTCGCCTCTACCTCAAAAACAGTTCTCAAGGATATCGGAGCGGGATCTCAGCGGCGGTTATAGGAGTGATGAAGATACGTGTGGAAGCAGAGACACTTTTCAGCCATTCAATACGTCGAATAATCCATCTGGATTTTTAGAATCGTCATGGTCGTCTATTCAAAACCTTACTTCGTCACTTCTGGGAAGTGACTTGAAATGGGGCAAGTCAAGTTCTAATTCTACAGCTTCGATGAAACGCCGAAAACCCTCGCGATCTGATATTCCTGTGAGTCTATCGAAACAGCAGGGGCTTTCGTCATGGGCCCCTCCGACTCGTTCAACCCCCCAAATCGGCGTGGGAACGCAGGAAGAGCGACAGGCTTTAGTACAGGCGAAGAAAAGAGAGGTGTTGCTGCTTGTCAATGGCGATTCATTATCTGAGATGAGAGGCTGGTATAAGCGAAAAGACTCGGATGGTAGTATCATGGATCCGGAGCGGGATGAAGAGGCACTGGTCTACATCCATCACGTCCAGCCGAGCGATACAATGACGGGGTTATGTATCAAGTATGGATGCCAGCTTGCGATATTCAGAAAGGCGAACGGCTTCTGGCCGAGCGACAGTATACAGACGAGGAAGGTAGTGCTCTTGCCCGCCGAAGCATGCTCGGTTAAAGGACGGCGTGTGAATCGGGGTAGCAATGTCGATTTTCTGGGCGATGATCTGTCTGGCGAAAGTTCCTTGGAAGACCCTGCTGGAAGCTCGATTATGCCAAGTGAATCTCCGACTACAAGCACACAACCCGAGATTTCGCAAACAAACGACAGTGACAATGAGCGCATATGGAAGCACGAAACCTGGGTAGAGATGGAGGGATTCCCCAGTCCAGTTGAAATGGGTCGTGTACCTCGCAAGACATTAGGGTTCTTCCCACGCTCGCGGCGAAAGTCCTTATCTCTACCGTATTCTGACGTCGAACCTCCAACTCCTACGATACCTACAGCACTCAACCGTATGGATTCTTCCTCCTCTTCTCAGGCTTACCAGCGCGATAGCTCCTCAAACACTCATTCACCACTTAGAAATGGCCGTCCGGCTCACAGGCGTACCGGCAGTATCACCTTACAGGGTCCAGGTGGTGTTGGAACACTGGGTCGCGAAGTTCATGCTCCGGGTCCTGCACAGGATGGGTTGAATAAATTTGTCTCGCAACATCTCCCCAATCTTACAGTTCCTCCTCCTCCGCCGCCATCGACATTGCGCAAGGCGTCGTTCGATTCGACCTCGAGTGTTCTCTCAGGGACGTCAAGTACGGGTTTAGAAAATGTCGGGGGAGCCATTGAAGGATGGATGAGGAAAATGGCATTACGAGCAAAATCGACTTTGAATGAGTTACAGCAGGGTGGTCCACATCAGACTTCCTCTCAGGGCCAAGCACTCGGTATTGCAGGACTAGGTGATCTTATTGAACTTGACGATGGCTTTGAAGGAGGCATTGCCTCTGAAGCTGCTATATCATCTATGGGCAATGGTCATACCGAGAGTCATAGTGGCCGCAATCGGACTATGGGAAACTACTCGCAATACGAACGCTTCTCAAACTCGCCCTCATCCAGGAATCGCACTCGTCTACGTATAGACGACGCACACAAAAACGACTGATAACGCCGCATTGATAGATTCCCGTTTCCTTTTCTCTCATACAATCCTGCCTCTTTCACCAGTCATTTATATAGAGCGAAAGATACCTCTTGTTTATATCATCATTGTTTTGTTCTGTCGTGGCTCTTGTCTGTTTCAACCTATTCGTCTCTGCAGCGTCTACAGTTTTTGATGTCCTACAACATTCTGCATGCCGCCGATTTTGCATGGCAATTAGTCATCAGCATGTTCCCTCTCCGACTTTCCCTTCCATTCCATTCCCAGGCAGCTAATCACTTGTATTATTCAATTGGTCTTTTTTCGATCACTGTGTCTTATGTATCAAACGCCGGTGCTTGTAGATATCCCTGTATCAATGAAACTGGTGTAATGTAGATTAGTAGAGCCATGCTACTAGCATAAACGAATCAAGGATTATGTATCCTGGTGGCAACGGACCTGATCTACCTAGACAACTGTGCATCACTTATTTAAGTAGTCTATAGTTATCTCATAACTATCCACATAGTTAGACACCTACAAACGTAATCAAATGAGGCCTATTTGAACCCGTCCTTCGTAGTATCCGTGAGCGTGATACGATTAATCGACAATGCAGGGTACCGTCGGCCATTATAATTTGCGGGTTCTATAAGACTTCAATGAGATTGTTCATGTTAAAGGTATGCGACTGAATGTAAAGCTGAGGTATGTGAGGAATAGCAATGTATTCTGTAGATTTCGTTACCAGCATATCTACAATTCTACATACATACCTCATGCACTATGATAGAGTTGTAAAATACAAACAATACATTACAAACCTACCCCGGAATTTCACCCCAAAATGATACTTTAACCTTGGATTTCCCTGACGTTAGCGTGCAATTAGGTTAGAAATTAGGAATATTTATGTGTCTTATTGGCTAAAAAGATTGGATTAAATACTAGGCTGATCAGCCACGTACCAGAGCCACGTAACTTTCTTGACAATTGTGCTTAATTCAACACATAATCGCACCCAGTTCCGGTATTTGTAATGGTATTACCACGTATGTATTAGTATTAGGCTCGTGCTGGC
Source organism: Talaromyces stipitatus ATCC 10500 (assembly GCF_000003125.1). Lineage (NCBI taxonomy): Eukaryota > Fungi > Ascomycota > Eurotiomycetes > Eurotiales > Trichocomaceae > Talaromyces > Talaromyces stipitatus. The sequence goes on from NW_002990116.1 coordinate 2,514,663, forward strand.
TGGTTGACGATCTTTCCATACAGCACCACAACTTCCACCTCTTCTATTTCCACTCGTCTCTTGCCCTCCTCCATACTACGACTGCTACTATAACAGCGATCCGCAAATCACCTAACTATTCATACAATCAATTTGACAGTTGCTGCCAGTGGCTCTCTCACCTCACTTACTGTCGGCACTTTGGCCCTTACTCCACATTTTCATGGTACCTAACCCCAGTCCTTGGCTCTTTCCTTCAGTCGCCGCTGCAGGACCTCCCGCTTTTATCCGCGTTCCCTCATTTCTCGCCATTCACACAGCAGGCATCGCTTTTTCACCTTTGAAATCTAGATAGGCCATCTTAGGCAGAAGACAGGGATTCCCGTGCCCTATCGCTTTTCGTTTCTTCCTTCTTACTTTGACGCCCGCACCGAAAGCAAAAGCCAGGGAGTCCATCGTCCGGATCGCGCGAACTCGTATTCGGTCTCATTATTACCTTTATTTATTTCTACTTTACTCGCTTCCTCTCGTCGATACTAATTCGGTTTACAATTTTACATCCCTGGAACGTATCCCGGAAAAGTGCGCATCCGATATAACAGACGAACAAGCCAGATACACAAACAAACAGACAGACCCCTCCAAGCATCGATGGGAATTCAGTTGCGCCCCGCAGCTATATAGAATCATGGTCGCAGAGAATCAAATGGCAGGTCAAACAGAGCAGCAGGAGCATCAGGAGCAGCAGCAACATCCCAGTCCTGCGTCTAGTCAGGACCGATCCAAACTTGGAAGCAATAATCAGTCGCAGTCGACACCTTCCTCGTCTACGGTGCCTAACGCAGGTATTGCAAGCTTTAGAAGGTATGTTACCATCTATATACTGTTCCGTGTTGTTTCATATCCCAATTTTTTATATGATATTCCTGCCAAAATAGAGCATGTTTCTCTTTGGCATGTGAATGAAGTCAATTTTTCATGTCCCGTGACGATCGCGATTTGGGATGAGCACGAGATGAAAAGCTTGCCCTCGTCGATAATACCTTTATCATCACGTCAAATTTTTCCATATATGTCTTGGCTAATCAGTTCCTGATTTATTAATTACAGGCAACGCGCATCCCGCGCATGCGAGGTACGTTTTCTAATCTCCCAGTCTCACTATCCGTCGCGCGCATTTCCCATGTTAAGGTGTGCTTGTGCCTCGGCAAATTCGAATGCCCCACTATCTGCCCGAAAGCAAACCCTAGAGATGCATGTCGCAACTCGTGCCTGAGGGTAGAAAGGGAATAGTACGAGGATGATGACGGGACATTAATTAGAGGAATTTCTTGCTAACACATGCTTTTGGAAAATTGAAATAGACTTGTCATGCTCGAAAGGTGCGTTTACCCTTTATAGTTCCTATGCGACTGAGACGCCTAGAAACATCCTTCGTGTCGATCGGAGTGGCTGGTCTTCTTCGGGTTGTCACAAGCCAATATCAATCGATAAGCTTACTGATTGGATTTGCATATCACAGGTCCGATGCGACGCTGCTAGCTTAGGTGTGCCTTGCACTAATTGCGTGGCTTTCGCTATCGAATGTCGTATTCCAACTCCGAAAAGGAAGAAGAATCAACAGCCGAGAAACAAGGATAATAACGGGTATGTTACTGGAATAAGAGAAAAGACCCTACTTCCGTCCGATAAGCGTCGGTTATGGTAGCTAATGAGTGACTCCCTTTTAGTGACACCAAAAATCATGACCAGAGCAAAGACGATGATGACGACGAGGATCCCAACACACCGCGGACGCACGAGAATCCGGTCTTTTCTGCAAACCCTCCTATATCCATCGATGGAATGCCAGCGAACACATTGGCGACAGCTTCCCAGCCGAATCCAGAGAAACACAATCCTGGCCATTATAGTGCTCAAATCATGAAGCCAAAGTTCACAAGAGCACCAATCAAAGAACCAGGAAGAGTGGCGTATCTAGGCGAATCATCGAACTTGTCACTTCTTGTTCATGATCGAGGTCATACAGATGTTGTCCATTACCCACTCCCAGAAACTATTCGCGGTAGTCGTGGGCACTTGACCGAACTAGACAGCTTGGAGATTGAAATCCTTCATCGGCGAGGTGCATTTTTGCTCCCTCCACGGGATCTCTGTGATGAACTTGTCGAGGCTTATTTCAAATGGGTCGCACCGGTCGTACCAATCGTGAACCGCAATCGCTTCATGCGTCGTTATCGAGACCCGCAGAATCCACCTTCGCTGCTTCTGCTGCAGGCCATTCTCTTGGCGGGATCCAGAGTCTGTAATAATTCCAAATTGATGGACCAGAACGGCTCAACGATACCTGCGTCTACCACATTTTACAAGCGTGCCAAAGCACTTTACGATGCCAATTATGAGGATGATCGTGTTACTCTAGTTCAAGCCTTGGTGCTGATGGGATGGTATTGGGAGGGTCCTGAAGGTCAGTTCCTCGTCCCGAGTTCTCTACTCGCTTGTACTCTGGTCAAACTGACAAGTCTTAGACGTCACAAAGAATGTGTTCTACTGGAGTCGAGTCGCAATATTAGTGGCTCAGGGTTCCGGTATGCACAGAAGGTTAGTAACCATCAACTACTATAACGGTTAGGAATGTATTGACACTTTGTTTCAGCGTCGAAAACTCCCAACTTAGCAGATCTGACAAACGGCTGTGGAAACGAATATGGTGGACTCTGTTCACAAGAGATCGTTCTGTAGCAGTTGCCCTTGGAAGACCAATTAACATCAACATCGATGACTCTGATGTTGAGATGCTTACAGAGGACGACTTCATTGAGGATGAAGATGACATACCGGCCGAATATCCACCGGATCCCATTCACGTGCAGTTCTTTCTTCAATATGTCAAGCTGTGTGAGATCATGGGTCTTGTTTTATCACAACAGTATTCTGTCGCTTCCAAATCCCGGCGCACGAATGCCATTGATCTAACACACTCTGACATGGCGTTGGCCGACTGGCTTCAGAATTGTCCCAGAGCGGTATACTGGGAGAGGAAAAATCATCACTTCTGGGCCGCGCTGCTCCATTCAAACTATTAGTAAGTCGTTGGCCTTTGCAATTTCCGCCGGATTGATACCATAAACTGACCGGTATGCACAGCACAACACTGTGTCTATTGCATCGAGCACACATGCCGCCAGCTACAGCAAGCGCGAATAGTTATCGCACCGAGGAGATAGCGTATCCGTCACGCACCATCGCTTTCCAGGCTGCTGGAATGATCACGTCTATAGTTGAAAAGTTACAGTCTCATAATGAGATCCGCTACACTCCCGCATTCATCGTCTACAGTCTCTTCTCCGCGTTGATCATGCATGTCTACCAGATGCGGTCCTCCGTGCCATCTGTTGTAGCTGCATGTCAAGAGCGGATGACTATCTGCATGCAAGCATTGAAAGATGTATCGAAGGTCTGGTTAGTTGCAAAGATGGTGCATACATTATTCGAATCCATTCTGGGCAATAAGGTTTTGGAAGAACGTCTACAAAAGGCGCCAGGTAAACGACACCAAAAGAATCGACCCTCGGAACACGAGCAGAATATTGCTTCCAATCATAAGAAGACAGAGCTACCCAAACGGAAGTTCGATGACATGGATCTCGGATTGCCTAATGGTAATCCCACGCCTCCAGTGTCGTATGAGAGATCACGCCCACAGACCCCTGCTGCAACGCCTTCGCGAGAACTAAATTCGATGACCGGACAACAAGGCGGTATGGGCTCTCTCCCTCAAATGTCGCCCAACCTTCTCAAAGGCCAGGATGGTGCACAAAACACGGGAATGTCGCGAGCACAAACCCCTTTTAACCCTTCTTACTCTCTCCCAGCCACACCTCCAGATCTTTTCTTAGTTACCCGTACTTCACCTAATCTTTCGCCTACCTTGTGGGAAAATTTCCAGCCAGATCAGCTATTCCCTGATGGCACCAACTTCTTCCCCACGCCGGCAAATATGATGGACCCTCAAATGCAATCGACAACCAACACCATGGGTGGCCAAGGTAACATGATGATGAACCACCACCAGCAGCAGCAGCAGCAGCAGATGCCATCTCGGACCTTACCAGGCGCTCAAGGTAGCCCGTCTCTAGTCTCTTCTGGAGGTATTCATCCTGATATGGGCAATCTACCCCCTCAGCCGTCCCAGCAGATGTTTGGAATGGAAGGAATGCAGAACTGGGCAGGTCTTGACGCAGCACTCGCCGGAAACCCAGATTCTACCAGTCAGGATGATAACTGGAGTACTAGCTCGCGCGGAAATCCGACAGCACCGACGACTCTCAATGTTGAAGACTGGTACGTTTACTCACCCGTTTTCTCGTGTGTATATCGGATAATCACTAACTTTTCTGTCAGGTTCCAATTCTTTGGTATTAATGGAGGCTTTGGGGATCTTATAACTGACCCTATGACTGGCTAAGAACATCCAGGCTTTTGAAGCTTATTATAGTGCGACATGATGTACATATGGCAGAATAATTGTAACACTGTATATTGAAATACTGCTATTTCTTCTGCTCATGCAAAATATGTCTGAGAAATTCGTATGATGGAAATACTCTCGTCGGTGTATCAAGTGTATGGCATCATCTGGTGTGTCGACTATACTTCCATATCAGCCAATCAGAACTCGTATAATCAGATTTACACCAAACTAGTCCTGATATAGCTAGACCGAAATGACGTGCTCTTCCTCCTGTTCACCGATATCGGACCAGCCAATCACAGCCGCTCCGCCCCAGGGAGAACTTCTCTCCGCAATTAACTTGCTTATCGAGCTAGCATTATGTTGCTCGCGAATGACTCAATATTTTGATTTCAACTCATCAGCTGAAAACATTTTCTACAGTCTTCTTATTTATCGCATCAATTACGATAACAATTGAAGACAGGGACGTCGGACACATTCTTCCGCCATTTTACCCCTCCTCAATAAACTCCTACCGAACGAGGCGCCTCGAATTGATACGAGGTACATAAAAACAACATTATAATGTCATCTCCCAGCTCCGGACAGAGCGGCCCTTCGTCGGCCAGTGCTCTGAAGAAGGCCTTTCCTCATGTCGATTTAGACGGACACAATTTACCTCCTTCACCAGCTCCGTCGAGTCCCAATGCTGGACGCCGATATGCTCTTGCCACTGAGTTGGTGTACACTGAAGGCAGTGATCAGTACAATGCTAGCAGCGTACCTATTTACCAGGTTAGCTGAGGATTTACTCTGCCAGAATATCAATGAGCAATAGAATGCTAACTTCATTTCTGCGATAGACCGCCACATTCAAACAGACATCCGGCTCTGGCGGTGCAGAATATGATTACACTCGCTCCGGAAATCCGACACGCACACATCTCGAACGACATCTGGCAAAGATCATGTCCGCACAAAGAGCTCTCGTGGTTTCGTCTGGAATGGCCGCTCTAGACGTTATTATGCGACTCCTACGACCGGGCGATGAAGTTGTTACCGGCGACGATCTCTACGGCGGCAGCAACCGACTTCTCACTTATCTCAAAACTCACGGCGGTATTGTCGTCCATCACGTTGATACCACTACACCTGAAAAAGTGCAAGCAGTTCTAAACCCAAAGACGGCTATGGTACTGCTAGAAACCCCGACGAACCCGTTGATTAAGATTGTTGATATTCCCAAAATTGCCGCATTTGCTCACGAAGCAAACCCCAATTGTCTAGTTACAGTCGATAATACGATGATGTCCCCTTTACTTCTTAATCCGCTGGAACTCGGTGCCGATATTGTCTACGAGAGTGGAACCAAATATCTATCTGGTCATCACGATCTGATGGCCGGTGTTATTGCCGTCAACGACCCTACTCTCGGCGAACGTTTATACTTCCCCATCAACGCATCTGGTTGCGGTCTATCTCCTTTCGATTCATGGCTCTTGATGCGCGGCGTCAAGACCTTGAAAGTCCGCATGGACCAACAACAAGCCAACGCGCAACGCATCGCCGAGTTCCTAGAAAGCCACGGCTTCAAAGTCCGATACCCCGGTCTGAGGTCCCATCCGCAGTACGAATTGCATCATTCCATGGCCCGGGGAGCCGGCGCCGTGTTGTCCTTTGAGACAGGCGACATCAGTCTTAGTGAACGCATTGTCGAGAGCGCAAAACTCTGGGCTATCAGTGTCAGTTTCGGTTGTGTGAATAGTCTGATTAGCATGCCCTGCCGTATGAGCCATGCTAGTATCGACGCAAAGACACGCAAGGAGCGTGCCATGCCGGAGGATATTATTCGGTTGTGTGTGGGTATTGAAGATGCGGATGATTTGATTGATGATTTGCGTCGAGCTGTTAGTTCCCCTTTTCTTCGTCTGTCTGTTCTAAGTGAACATTACTAACTTATAACTATGTTCTTCGATAGCTTGTCCAAGCCGGTGCTGTAAATGTTTCGCTAGATGGCTTCCAAGCAGTCCGCCCAGCGAGCGACTAAATAGCACTCGAAATAGAGAAAAACGCTACTAAGCAAAATTTATATGTGTACGAAATGGAGTCGATATTGATGATTAACGTTCAAATGGGATTATGTTCCTCACCTTTCGGCCGGCGTTTAGGAATTTACTGCTTTTGTTTTTGCCTGACAAAAAAAGCATGATGCATATACATATGTTGATATACAAAGATCAGACCTTCCGGAAGATCAAAATAATCTAGAGGCGGTATTTTGTTCTACATGCGTCTGTGTTCGTAGTAATTCTGTAGGTGCCCGACCTAGTGGAAGGCTATCTAAGTATATAAGGGTGCTGCATAAGCCCTCAAGTCTGATACGCAAAATATACAACTTGACATAACGAAGAGATGGCACCGTGTCAAAGTATCAAGCAGAATCCGACTTCTCATGCTCACAACCACGTTCTTTCTGACAAATACGCCGGCCCGCATGTTAAATCCCAAGTAGGCAAGCCGCCAACGCAATAGGCGCGAATTTCAAAGACCCAAAATACATCTCGAGAGACGGCCAATTTCCCGAATAGCCCTTCCGCCGTCTCCGCGAGATGAAACACAGTCCTCAACTAGACCGTAATCGTGGAGAGGGCAAACACCAGACAAAAGATTACGAGTCCATCTCTTTTAATAGCGTGTTGAGCTCTCAATAGGAATGTTATTGAAAGTATGATGAAAATACTCATAGCGAAAACCCGGTACGCAAGGCCGCCGAGGAGAATATTATTTGCGACGGTAGGATCTTCCCCGCGCGTTTCACTGGTCCCAACAAGAACGGCGCCCGTGATCTGAATCACCGTCGAAATAACATCGGAAGTTCCGAGGAATCCCAATATAACTCTCGGGGAGAAGGAGTATACCGGTTCCTATTGCTACTGTCGCCAATATCTCGTATCAGCACAGAGAGAATTGTATAAATACCAGCAGCTTCTTCCACGATCAGACCATCGATTGATTGACTCTATACCTCTCGATGGTACAACCATGTTGTCACAGTCTGGGCACCAAGCCCTCAGGTCCTTGCACTCATTCAAGCCTTTTTCCCGTTTCTCCACTGTCTCCAGAAACCTGGAGCATTAGCCTCAGATATCCAGTTCAGAGCTGGGAAACAGAATCGAGAGTCTATTCACTGGAGATAGGCTGGCCTCGTGTGTTGTTTACGATAAAAGGGGGAGATGACGATGTATCTTCCTGCCCGATCTACGATACGTTTTAATTGATTCTAACCTGTCTTGGCAGGCGGTCTGAGATCGCCAAGACACGTGTGGCTTCCAATTGACGCGCTATACCGTGTTTAGACTAGCTGCATCAAAGACATATGACTTCCTTTGAAAGTCCGCACAGCCAAAACGATGGCTTTTCAGCGGCTTCCATATTCCATAATGATGTTAATGGCCAGGTGCAGAGCAAATCCCGAGCCAAAAATGATTTGTATATATATGACATGTGGGAAGGAGTTGGAGATCGAATGTCCATCTCCATACAACCATTCACGAAATGACATCGAGTCCCCTACTACTGTCGTCAAGTCTGTCTGATTGAAGAGTCTTGACTGCATTCACTCGTTTGTTCTCTAGATTTTTTATTCCATACTTCCATTCTACATGGTAGCCGAGGCTGGGCAGAACCATCCTCCTGAATTGTCCTATCAAATGGAAGATGGGTTGGACATATCAGAGCGAGCTACAACTGAAGCTGCAACTTCGGATCCACTCCAAGATGAAGACTCTCCGGCGGACCATCAGAGCAAGCGGCGAATCGCAATTGTAATGGCTGCGCTCAGTGTAGGTGTCTTTACTGAACTGTCGCTTGCACCATGATACTCATACGGTTTGTCTGTAGCTGTGCGTCTTCTTGGCTGCTCTAGATATTGTATGAGATCTCTCGCCCATAAGCTAGAGTAATATGCTGACCCAACAGACCATCGTTTCAACGGCTCTCCCAAAAATTGTTGCACAATTCAAGGCATCCGACAGCGCATATTCCTGGATCGCATCGTCCTATCTTTTAGCTAATGCTTCTTTTGTTCCTCTATGGGGTCGACTGAGCGACATTTGGGGCCGAAAGCTCATCCTAACTACATCCGTGGTTCTGTTTATATGCGGAAGTCTGATGTGCGGTGTGGCCAGGAACGTAACCACAGTGATCGCGGGACGGGCGATTCAAGGAGTAGGAAGCGGAGGCATCATCGTACTGGCCAATCTGTGCGTCTCTGACCTTTTCAATGTGCGCCGTCGTTCAGCATACTTAGGCATTTTTGGTGCTACATGGGCCATCGCTGGTGCTGTTGGACCTATCATTGGTGGCGCCTTTACCACCTATTCAACATGGCGATGGTGTTTTTACATCAATTGTGCGTACCTCTGTCTCCACAAATTCCTTTTCTAACACATTGATACAGTGCCAATTGGTGGGATCTCCTTGCTAAGTCTCCTCTTCTTTCTCAAAATCGACAACAATCTTAAAAGCATCGTCGAAGGCCTTCGCGCAATCGACTGGATTGGTCTCGTGCTTATCGTCGGTGCTACACTGATGTTCCTCTTGGGCCTTGAATTCGGAGGCTCCGAATACCCTTGGGCGTCTGCCACCGTTATCTGTCTTATTATATTTGGTATCGTTACCGCGATCATCTTCGGTCTCAACGAATGGAAAGTTGCTCCCACACCAATCATTCCCATCAGTATCTTCAGCAACTGGTACAACTTCACAGTCCTCGTGATTAATTTCTGTCACGGAATGGTTTTCATCGGGGCCTGTTTCTACCTTCCCGTTTACTTCCAAAACGTTCTTCTCGCTACCTCCCTTATGAGCGGTGTCTATCTTCTTCCATTGGTCGTGGCGCTGTCAATTTCGTCTGGCGCGGCGGGGTTCTATATGCGGACTACCGGCCGCTCCCGTGAAGTTATTATACTCGGAATGTTCCTCACCACGCTCGGACATGGACTCTACATTGACTTGAAACCTTATGCATGTTGGTCGCGGATTATCATTTACCAAATCATTGCCGGCCTAGGTATTGGCCCGAACTTTCAGGCCACTCTGATTGCCCTGCAGGCGAACACCAAGCCCTCAGAGCTGGCACGGGGAACGGCGACATTTTCGTTCGTAAGGCAAATTGCAGCGTCGGTCTCGGTAGTGGCTGGCTCTGTGGTTTATGGCCATATAGTGAGCACCAAAGTCGAGCTCATGGCGAAGGTGTTAGGACAAAGGATTGCGACGGAGATAGCGGTAGCATCAACAGCCGCGGCGGGCATTATCGAGTCATTGCCCGGCGGAGAAGACAGACAGTTCGTGTTTAACGTGCTGACGGATGCGTTGACATATGTTTGGATTCTTTACACGGCTATTGCAGGGTTTGGGTTTTTGATTAGCCTCACATTGAAGGATTTGAGGCTGGGTGATGTAAATAGACAGGAGTCCACTGAGGTGGAGAAGGGTGAGGGTCACATACGGAGTACAGGTGGATAAGCAACTTGTCAATTCAGAACTGTGGAATGACAAGTCCACTGTAATACCATAGTTAAGCATCCATTACTTGCTTACGTTTGATACATTCGTAACAGTCTTGAATTGTAAGGACTTCCGACTTCTGCCAGGAATTCAGCTTTACTGTCTTATCGATCGTAGATGTCAACTCGGAGAGACCTCCTTTCTCCGGGACCACTAACCCCGGTCAGTCTTAGCGCACGGGCTCGACATCGGAACATTCGGCGTATGGGCCGGTCGTGTTATCTTATTGATGGCAGGGAATGACATGAGCTGACCAACGTGTCTCTCTTTGTCTTCTCATCAGTGTCATCTATATACGATGGCTACCTTCGAGATACCATCGGTTTCTATTTATTTTCAATGATACGTATTGATCTATTGTCTTATATCTTATAATTCTATCCTGATGCGCGCCATGAAATACTTACTAATCGCTTATTGACCTGACTCATTGTACATTTCCCTGTATATGATTGCATCGGAAAACCCATTCATGACACTCGAAACCACCAAATCTCATACTCCATCCTCACCGACTCTTTCCCTTCCGTCATCTTCTTCTTCGTTCAGGTCCCTGTGAGCTCACTAGCCTTCACAATGTCTCGAGATGCGACCCAGGCTAAAGTTCCAGCCATACCGATCTCCACGGCGAAATCGGAGAATAAATGGAATACGCGCAGTTTAGGACTGAGGTTTGCGGCCGATGCTACAAGTGCCGCTGTCGCGGGAGCTCTTATCTGTCCTATTATTACTATTATTGATCGGTAAGACCATTCGCGTGAATTGTGTACGAAGAACATAGACTGACGTTCGCATCTATTGAATAGTGCCATCATTGAAAAAGCGTCCAAAGGTATATCGATTCGACACACGCTATCAACATGTCTTCGGTCGATGATTACCAAACCCGGCGGCTTCTTCCTCTCGACCCCGTTTATACTCATATATACTCTGTACGGCGGTACATATTTGACAGCCAATGCAATCGATACCGTCACATCGACACTACGCAATCAACCCTTTTCTACCGTGACCCCCGGCACGGCCAAATTTCTTACTACAACGATTGTAAATATGTCCATATGCGTTTATAAAGATGCTCGATTCGCAAAACTGTTTGGTCCGTCGAGTGACCCGTCTACTCAATGCCATCCCTCCGCGCCGGCCGTTACTGTTGCTACTACCGGTGCGTCATCCCTATCAGCTGCCACTGCAACTGCTGCGACAATTGCAAAACAAACCCCGACTATTCCTAAAGTTTCATATGCATTGTTCTGCTTGAGAGATAGCGTGACAATCTTTGCTTCTTTTAATATTCCTCCCTTGATCGCTTCCTCGGTACCGGATTGGATCGTCTCAACGCCAGGCATGAAAGCCGCCGTCGCGCAATTCTCGTGTCCAGCGCTGATGCAGTTCGTCAGCACACCGATGCATTTATTGGGTCTGGATTTATATAATCGTCAACCTCCCGGTGGTCTCGGTTGGCGGGAACGACTCCTCCGTATTCGGAGAGATTATATTGTCAGTTCGTTTGCGCGAATGGGCAAGATCGTTCCTGCTTATGGGGTTGGAGGAGTTGTGAATGTGAGACTGAGAGCTGCTTTGATGGAGAAGTTGCAGCTAGATGATGAACGAAAGCATCATTCGTTGGGTCGCTCTTTGTAGGCGAATAGAATGATGAACCTTATGACCATATATGTACATTTGATACACGTCTTTACGCCTTGTTTCAGATTCTTGGCTTATTCTGTCGATACTTACACGTCCACACTCTACTCTGGCGTTTCTAGATGGATGGGATTTGGTACTCGGATCTTGCGTCGATCATACCAGTTTTCGGTTCGATGTTTACCTTGGAGGACATGGAGTTTGGCTGTTAGATATGTTCTTTAGATATTTTAGATTCGTGATAATAGACTCGTTTAATGTTTATCACGAGACTGGCTGACCAGATCAGATGCTAAACATCGGATGAAGTTGATTAGATCATACACTAATCCTAACCAAGTATAGTATTGGCGGGGCTGACAGCCTAGTAAGCACTCTTATTGGTCTACCTCGTTCTGAGTGATCTTGCGTAACCCAGTACGGACTAGTGGCTAAATATAGTATCCATTCCAGGCTCCGCATTCCCCAAATAATCCACTCAACTCCTCAACTCTCTCAACATTATTTCATTCAGATAACTTGTCCTTTCATCCATTATTAGACGAGAATAGCTACCCTGTCTTGTCCTTTCTAACGATGAACCACCACACATGAGTGAGACATGTCGCCCTCGGAACCGAGATTTACGTCGCCACTACGTAACACCAGAGGAGGATCACCGAACGTCAGAGATGCAACCACGGCGACAGGAAGCAATACTCTGAACCCGACGGATATAACGACGAGAACGACAAGCCCCCGTCCTAGTACACCTATATCAGCCACAATCAACGAAGCACTTCGCAATAACCCGTTTGGCAGCACCTCGCGATCCCGTGCCCTCGAAGCCGAAGTACAAGCAATCACTTCTCTGCTTGAACACGATGAACGGCGCGCAGATCTCGAAGACCGGAACCGTTCGATAGTTATACTCGCAGCGCTATTTCCCGATGTACGTATCGAAGTATTTCGGGAACTGTTGATGCGGTTCGATGGCAAGAGTCGGCTTCATGTCTGTGTTGAGCAGTTGCTGAGACATAAAAAGCAGTGGGTGCAGGGGCGATGGAATATACCTCTTGATAGGAAGGATGATAATAGTAATAATAACAATAATGCGGTCGGCCCTGGATTATCGGCGGACAACTATGTGGTGGTTGCTCCTGAGGAACTGTTTCGGAGTGAGACGTATAAGAATACCGTCAAGGCGGTTCTGTGTAAAGAGTTCAGTGGATTGAGTCGGAGTACTATTGACGGGGTTTTGGCCGAAGTTAATTTCTCGTACACCCGTGCGAGACCGACACTCAAGGAATTGTCCAGGAAAGGATGGCGAGCGACTATCAGCAATCTGAATCCCTTCCGGCGCAAAAAGGATAATACCAAAGATGATAACCCTCTGATCATCTGGGAGCGGTTTAGAGATGGCGATGGAACAGGCTTGGCCATTCCCCGCCTCAGACAAAAGACTGGCTCCGATGAACTCGACAATGAGATACAGGAGGCGTTGATTGCGCCGCTTCTCCGCGAGCGAAAGGAAACTCAGGAATATCAAGATTATCGTCTCGCATCAGAGATCAATGAGAAGGACGCTATGGCCGAGAACGCGCTCTACGAGTGTCAATGCTGTTTGGACGACGTGGCTTTCGAACAAGTCTCTGCCTGCTCATCGGATCAAGGTCATATGATATGTTTCAATTGCATACGACGAACCCTACATGAAGCTGTCTTTGGTCAGGGATGGGATAATTCCGTGGATCCAGAAAGATCAACGCTGAAATGTGTTGCGCCTGTAAGCCATGGGGTATGCGAGGGACATTTGGATTCGATGCTCGTCAAGAGAGCTATCCTATCTGAAAAGGCTGGTTCAGAAACTTATCACAAGTTCGAGGACCGCCTCGCTTCAGAAGCATTACTAATATCCAACCTGAAACTCGTGCGTTGTCCGTTCTGCTCATATGCAGAGATTGATCCGATCTTCCATCCATCCTCTATTTCGGCCTCTGGCTTTCCCACCGGAGGCATATCCTGGAGATTTCGCCGCGGGAACCTCATTTCTACGATTTTGACGACCATTTTACTTCTCGATTTGATACCCTTACTTTTCTTACCATTCTTAATAACATTTCTTCTCTACCCGCGCACGGCAGCAGCCATCTTCCGTGTCTCATTGCAAAACCTATGTCTCCGAACCCGCAGTCCCCGATTTACATGCAAGAACCCTTCCTGTCGACAAGTGAGCTGCATGACTTGCCACAAAAACTGGCGAGATCCGCATACATGTGAAGAACCGCTTCAGCAATCTCTGCGCACAACTGTGGAAGCTGCCCGCACTGCAGCAGTGAAACGAACCTGTCCTCGATGCAATCTGTCATTCGTCAAGTCCTCCGGCTGCAACAAATTGACTTGCATATGCGGCTATTCAATGTGCTACATCTGCCGCAAAGCATTAAACGGACCCTCATCTCGTCGTCAACAACAACAAGGCGCTGTACGCAATCCGTTTGTTGCAGGAAGAGAGGACGACAATAACAATGCTGCCGATGCAGAAGCAGACGAAGGAGATAGCGGATACAAACATTTCTGTGAACATTTCCGCGTCAACCCCGGTACTCGATGCACGGAATGTAATAAATGCGAACTATACTTCGCAGAAGATGAGGAGGTGATTGCTCGCAAAGCCGGGGAACAGGCTGAACGGGAATGGCGATTACGACAATCCTTGATGATTGACAATGCCAACAACACGAATAATAATGATAATAATAATAATAATCCAAATAATCAGAACCAGAACCAGCGTCCAGGGAAACAGATCCTCAATGCCAATCTCCCATTACGATGGCAAGATAACCAATCTCAGAAACTAGGAAATCGACATCCCGATCTTTACCGTATACCGACCATGTACAACCATCACCACAACCGATCATGGCAATACTGGCTAATCGAAGTATGGAAAGAAGGACGCTGGAAATGGGAACTTCAGGGCATGGCAGATAAATTAGTGGAAGCGGTTGTTGTTATTGTTGATATTTCATGATTGATCGTTCGAATTGATTGCCACTCTGGATATCAATATGATCATAGTTTTTGGGACTGTTAGTATTAGATGGGTTTGTTGTGACAGATAAATCTGTAGGTCGACATTAGTTTGAACATCCTCATCGTTTATTTGTTCTTGTTATCATCCAGAGCGAGCGTGAATTGTAGTTGTATGACTGTCCTATAAAGTCGACAGAAGCAGACAACTCTATACAAGTATTACCGTCGTCGTCTCGAGAGAACTCTAAATCAATCCACAGTTCGATTAGGGCTACAATACCTGATAGGTAGGTAACGGCTTCATTGTGCATCCATGGATGTCAACCACACACCTAATAGATACAGTTCATGACATTCAATACATAATCATATTCAACCCCCTCTACGTACGTTGGCACTGTCGTCCACTTTATAGGTAAACCAGACTACAATATCAATCCAAGAAATAAAAGTAAAAGTATTCATTAAACCCAACTCAACATCACCTCCACCATAATTCAAACATCTACCACCTCACTATATCAAATATACATCTGTACAAGAAGTCGCAAGCCATAGAATGCATCTTGCGTAAAAAGACAAGATTCATCAAGGTACTTCCAACTAGGAAGTCATATGATAAGAAGGAAAAAAGACCCCCAGAGGTCGGGAAAGAGAATGGTAACACCTTAGACATATACATATATAGGTATAAGTAAGGGGTATGACGATTGTATAGAAAAAGAGAAAAAGTTAAAACGTAATGGGGAATAATTGAAAGTTCAGAAATTCCATGAGAGAAGATGGAAGAGGAAATGAAAATATAAGGAAATCTGTCGATAGCGAAGTCGATAGTTGTCGGGGAAAAAAAAATACAGGATAGGCGGTGGTAAGGACAAGGGTGAAATTTGATTGTGCGAGAAAGAAAAAACAAGTCAGTTTGATACGTCGTTCAGATTAGTTCCATCCCAAAGAGTTTTCGGACATGACAGGTGCACTGATCATAGCAGTACGACCACTTCGGCCACTATTGTGTGAAATGCGAGCATTTTGAGCAAACATGGATGCACCGCCAACATCGCTCATGGCAGCGGTGGTGACCGAGGGTGAACGAGCGTGCAATTGCTTGCGCTTCCTGTAACGGCGGGCAACGTAGAACATGACACCAGCGTAAGCAGCGGCACCGGCAGCAGCTCCGACACCAATGCCGATAGAGCTGGTGCGGACGTTATTGCTGCTGGCTGCGCTACCATCGCCCGGGTTGGAACCGTTGTCATTGTTGCCACCAGTCGAGCCACCGTTTCCGTTTGAGCCAGGCTTGCTGGAAGGGGCAGATCCAGAAGGTTGTTGAGCAACAAGGGGAATGTCAGTGTTGAGCATAGAGAAAAGGTTCACAATCGACTCCTGGTTGTATGTAGGTGGGTCATTGGGTGTGTTAGGCTGCTTGTACAAGTTGGATGATGGCAAGAGTCGGAGACCGTTCAAAGTGTCGATCTGATCGCTGGGAATGAAGAACTTGATAATGGTTGTGTCGTAGCCGAGAGTGCTCTTGGTATCGTACGAACCGAGCCAGTAGTTGACAACGTCGCTTGTGGAGTCAGCAAGAGCGTATGCAACGCCGATAGGGGTATAGTAGTAGATTTGGTCAGCCCAATTGGCAGATGTAGCAACAGTCTCCCATGACAAGGCCTTGTTGAAACCGAACTGAACCAAGGTAGAGTTCTCAGGAGTGTCTGGAGTGCCACCTGGAGGTGAAATAGCCTGAGGAATCTGCGTAGGTCCAGAGGATGACGTGGCGGTCGTTCCAGTGCTGGTCTCGGTCGGGCTTTGAACTGGGGGTGGGATATACTGGGTTGTCTGCGTTGAAGAGGCGCTGGTGGCTGTTGAAGCGGTGGTGCTAGTAGAGGTCTCGGATGCGCTGAA
Organism: Talaromyces stipitatus ATCC 10500; assembly: GCF_000003125.1. NCBI lineage: Eukaryota > Fungi > Ascomycota > Eurotiomycetes > Eurotiales > Trichocomaceae > Talaromyces > Talaromyces stipitatus. The sequence continues at coordinate 2,531,233 of NW_002990116.1, forward strand.
GGTGGTCTGTGTTGTTGAAGAGTGCACTGCAATCGAAGAAGGAGCGACAGTTGCTGAAGTAGCAGTCAAAGGAGCAGAAGACGAGACTGAGGCAGAAGCGCTGCTGGACGAAGCGCTTGTAGATGAACCGGGGACCTTTGTCGTGACAGCACCGCTGGACGACGGGCTAGAAGTTGTAGCCGTAGGGACAGCAGGGCTGCTGCTAACAGGGATACTAACAGGGATGCTGACAGGAATGCTAGTAGCCGAACCGCTGGAAGCAGTAGGGATAACAGCAGTGGACGAGGTCAATGTCAAACTGGGAATGGAGATGGGGATTGACAAAGAAGGAAGGCCAGTTGAAGTGGTAGGCTGAGAAGAGATTGTGGCAGAGCTGGATCCAGTTGCGCTGGCGCTGGCGCTGGTGCTGGTGCTGGTAGTGGTAGCACCAATAGGAAGAAGTGAAGACAGAAAAGAGGGAAGAAGACCTTCACTTGTGCTGCTGCTGCTGCTGCTAGTGCTACTAGCAGACGCAGACGCGGACGCGGACACAGAAGATGCAGGTACGGATGCAGGCACAGACGAGGTCGCCGTCGGTATCGCAGGAGACGAGTAGATGCTGGAAAGACCTACCGTGATACCAGGAGCGCTCAACGAGGCGGTTGAACTGGGCGATAGCCCACCAAGCAATCCACTAGATCCCAAAAGGTCAGAAACCAAGTTCCCATCTGAGCTGGTGCTAGTAGATGTGGCAGATGCAGCACCGCTTGTAACGGGGACTGTGACTGGAGCGGAAGTTGCAGCTGTCGGCTGAACGACGCTAGTAGGAAGACCACTTGTAGAGCCTACGGCCGGAGTTGTGCTTGGGTCGAACAGGCTTCCCAGAGCAGCCAACAAATCGGGAGTTGGCGAAGTCGTAGAGCCTGCAGCGGCGGCTGTCACGGCACCAGCAGCGACAGTGGTCGGGCTTGGCGTTGTGACAGGGTCGACGATAGTCTTTGTTTGAGGCGTTCCAGTTACCGTAGTGGATTGGCCATCAGAACCGACGTAGACGTAGATGGGGACAACGACTTCGTTGGAAGTACCACTGCTCGTGGAAGTTGAAGTACTGTTGGTACGTCGGTTGACATCACGGGGGAAATAGTACTTGGGACGCAGAACTTCTGCTGCGAGAGACTCGGTCGCACACGAGAGCGCGGCAAGAGCCACGAGGCTGATTGAGCGCATCTTGGAAGAAATCCTATTTCGAAGCGATCGTTATTCGTAAGCGTTCACGAGAGGTCGATAAACGAGGAACGAAAAATGGCGTGTCAAATATCAATTTCACGATCGAATATGACTGAAAAATCCCAAACAATCAACACTATACTCTCTTTTCTGCACACAGTGAAACCCACCCACAGCAACAATTATTATCACGATATGTAAGGGTTTCGGAAGATGACCCAATTAACGACCGACTTGTTTTATTTCTTTTTCTTGCACAATCAAACGAGTGGATGGGGAATAAATGTAATTCCCCTAGAGTTGGTTTAAACGAGTGAATACGTTGTTAAAGGAGCGTAGAGCGGACGTCACTATCGAGGCTGTTTAGACGTGGCGTGCGAGACAGAACTTTAAAGATAGACGGGGATGCGAGAATTGCGCGACGACAGACATGCAGAGGGAGCGGCGAATGCTGTTGATTGTCAATAAATTCGTCCCGTTCAAAGGCGTCGACGCAGGGCGAGCGAGGCACCGCAAAACAAGACAGCAAATCGTCGGTAGCAGCAAGACATGGAATGGAGTAGAGGAGGAAGCAGGATGAAGACGGCGGAGCGAAAGGTTAGGTAGTTAGTTAGGGGGAAGGCTGAGCGGGCGGGTCAGCACTGAAGGACTTAATGGCACGCACTGCTTGATCTAATTAAATCAATAAATAGTCAGCGGTCCGGCTGCCCCACTACGAGCGGTTGGCTGGCTCAGAGCCACGGGTTTGCGTATTAGACTGTAATAATACGCATGTTTATGTATTGATATCGACTGTACGGAGTACGTACACGCTGTCTCCTCTAACAAGTACTTACTCTGTACGCTGGCAGCACTACTCTGTACCAGAGATTCGAGACAGACCGATATGTAGTGTACACATTTGTACTCCGTACGGACTCGCACAATCTCAATTATGCGTTTTTTTTTTCATTCTAACTCTCGTATCGAAGCAATCTGCAAAGAACTGCCAAGCATTGCCAGCAGCAAGCATTCTGACATACAAAACAAGGTCAAAATCTAGAATCACGACCTGAAGGATGATCAAAGAGGTCATGGCACAGTGGATCCCGGGAAATTGTTCAAACAGACGGGGGCATTACTCTGTACCACCTCGTACGTATTACAGATACACGTAGTAGTCGATGATACGAGCAAACTGTAACCACGTGATTTATGGTGTTGTATGGAATACCCGCTTTCATTACGTGGTTCGTTACAAGAGCCACTCCCAGTTCTGCATATCATTCAATAGAGGATTTACATGTTGATCCGCGTGTATCGATTGCTATTGGACGAGACTTTTACACTCGTATAGTATTACATATCGAGAATACATTCAAATTTTGATAGACTCCGCAAGCACGCGTATTCAACATCCCATGATGTTTTTTCACTACGGAGTACTGGGTCTTCAAATACGAGACGAGAAAACGGCAACTAAATCATTCTAGTCACAAACCAGTATAGCGCTTGTAACACTTTCCATGGATTACATTGGAACGTCAAACTCTTTTCGGAAAAGCGGCAGGGGTTAAAGCTGCAGCCAAGCCCCACCGGTGTTTCTAAGCTGAGAGGCAACGGTACCTGATCGTGGCAATAAGAATAAGAAAGTGCGTGCACCAAAATACATACAGATATGTACGTGAGATTTTGGGAGTCGTCGGTTGTTTATGACCTGAAAAAGAGACTGGCTATTTTCGGTGGCATCGCTTTGTTGCTGTATGCTTAATTAATAGGTCTGATATAGCCGTGTCTTTGATTTTATCCACCGGGGCTTGCTTCTCTCTTACTGACCACTGACCGGATGACATGTTCGGATGGAAGACTTGGCTTTGCCCCTTTCACCCAAACATACGGATTTCTTCGCGATTTCGTGCTAAGACCATGTTCTCGAGTACTTTACTATGTATGTCGATTAGTTAGGCTGGCTCTGTTACCCAGCGACTTGAGACTTGACGGATGTGGTCGAGATAACCCCAAATACTAATCTAGTGTGAACCGGCGTCGTCGCAGTCCATGGGCTAAGCCGCCGGTCACAATCATACCTTCATAAACAAGAGTCGCCGACAGTTGGGTGTTCAGAGAATGGGGCTTGAGGGAGGGTTACAGTAGGTCCGGCTAAGTAATCACCGAATCTTCACTCGGCCCCTGACTGGTCATGCACTACGTCGACTTTAGTTTTTAGACTCTGGCTCCTAAGAGTTTAGGCGGCCAAGATGACTCAAGTTCGTACGTGCAAAGTCCAAACATGACTGAGCAACGCCAAACAGATGCTAAGGCTAAGCCAGGAGAAGTGCCCTGAACGATCAAACTTCATCTCGACTCGGACAGTTCGTCTCCATTCATGACACACTTGTCTCGGGTGAAAACATGGCATTGGAATTCGTACAATTCGTCCTTCACCACTGTTGTACAGAATCTCTTGTGCATTTGACAGTCTCGGCCAGCATTGTCAACATGACTTGCATCTGGTTGGAAGTGGTTGCACAATCATGAAGGCCTAGGCTATGGCCGAGATTAGTTAAAATCCTCATTCAGCAAATATTTGATAGATCATATACTCTGGGAGGGCAAAGATCAACAAGCACATAGTCATGTGAGTTAGAATACTCGATCCATACATGATTCCATACCCATAAGTCAGAGTGCAAGATTTGAAGATATCTGTACATATCAGACGAAAGTCCGTTATACAAAGCAAGCATACCACCATTTTCACTTAACAATTAACCTGCACCACAGACATCCATGGATACATGTGGCTTATCACAGTCTCATTTTGAAACAACAGAAAAAATTTATTGCCTCGGCACAATCTACCTTAGACTTTTTATTCCCGGAATGAGCTTTGATGAAACAACCGCCTTGCTATGTAGTTACTTTGTATATACGTATTTGTCATGACTCACTGAGCTAGGTGTGAGATGTGCCAAATATGTTTGTACTACATCAGATCCGAGTAAGTGTTTAATCCGACATCTAACTTGTCCATCTCATTCCTGACCTTTGGGCACAAGCCTCAATACACAGTACATATAAACATGAAACAATTCCACAAGTCCAATGAACGGATCCATCGTCACAGCCACACAGCAATATAGACGATATTACCATAGTCAATGATTATCTGAAACGGCAAAAAGAATGTGTATTGAATGAGGTTATTCTTGCCGAAAGATGGGATGATGGAGAATTGCGCTAAGCCTGTTCCTGTTTGCCAAGAACGGGGAGGAGTATATTGATGGATGAGCCAATTATGTGCCTGTATTCAGTGCGTTGAAAGAGTACTTTCAAGACTCAAGAGAAGATGGTTTATGACTGAGTAGAGTCTGTATTCATTGAGTAGAGTATTTCTAGGAATCGAGATTGGTCGCTAATACACAAATCAAAGCCTGTATTACATGTAACTACGTAGTTAGTACTCCCTTCGTCGCCGCTCAGCTTCAAATTCAGTAAATCCCTCCGGACCCAGACCATCTTGACCACCTGTCACAAAATATTCGCATACAACCCCAATAGCATAGAATGTACCTGCGGTTGCAACACCGCTTAAGACGATGCGACGGAGGCCTCTGCCTAATCTTGAGAAAGGTGATCTGGTAGAGGTCTCGGTTGGTTGCGGTTCAATTGTTCCAGCGACTGGATTAGAGGATGGCGGTTCATAGGGTGACCAGTTTGGAGGGCCACCTGTAAAAACAATCTCTTGTCTGTGTACTAGTCTTGATTTTGACGGGTCTTTATCTAGAGAAAGCTGCGGTGGGGAATCGCCTTTCTCAGGAATCGGTGCGTCGGTGTCGGGTATCTCCTTGCCATCTAGAGTGAAGCCATCAAATCCAGCAGGTTGGACAGACCCATTAGTGACTGTCTTCCTGAATATGAGAACATCACCACCCCCCGAAACAATCTCGTATCCATCTGCCTTCATTTTGGCAAAGTATGGTAGAAACTTTGCTGGATTGTTTAATCGTAGTAGTACATCTGCTGTATGGCGGATTGGCTCCCCTGTATGCATTGACGAAGTCGCTTCGGCGCAGACAACCTGAGAACTGGCACAGTCAAATGCCAGAATACGTAATGTATCCGAAGGAGAATTTGCAGATGCTTCCAGTCTCTCGCATGCTTCTTGTATATCGTCGGTGAGGAGATGGACATCGTTGATAAGACGTCTTGCGTCTTCGAGAGTCTTGCCGATGGAGTTATTAAGTATGGCTGTCATGACAGTCGACTTACTGACGTTCTCTCTCGTAGTTGTATTTCTTGTTTCCCCTTCCTGAACAACCTCTGGGTCTTCATTGTGAACTTGCACCGCACCTGTTGGGGATGCAATACCAGGAACAGTCTCGCTTGCAAGGCTAGCATCTTTCTTTCGCCTCAGATTTTGCAGTATCAACTCGTCAACATGCTCGCTAGTAGTCAACGTATAATCCTTTTCCATAGCCTCCCTGAGCTTCTTCTTTTTCTCGGCCACTTCTTGCTTTGTCTCGCCGGCAAAGAAGGCTGCCCGGATGTCGCTTGCACGAAGCAAGTCCACATCGTCTTCTGTCACTTCTTTGGGTTCGTAGTGCAGTATCTTCTTCTCCCGGTTTTGAGTGATCTCTGACTGTTGAAGATTCTCATTCGGCGCTGTTGACCGGTCTTCTGATGTGACGGATTTGTCTTGTCCTGGACCTGCCATGTACAGGACGTTATCATTGTTGGCCTGTGGCTTGCGCTCTGGCGCTGATAGTGCATCGTCTCTAGGTCTGAGAGATCCTTGTTCAGGAACGGTACGCTCAAGTCTCGCTCCTTCAGAACTTGTGAAGACTTTGACCGGAATATCAATTCCTCGATTATCATCTCTCGTCTCGTCTCGTGCTACCTGTGTCGCTGACTGCTCTAAGCGCTTCATTCGACCACTAACAGGGTCGTACTGAAAGCCCTCAACATCAGAAGAAATTCTCGCCTTCACTGTATCAGCCTTGCTATCTTTCCCCACTTCCGAATCTTTTGCAGATACATCAGCAGTCGTGCTCTTCACCGAGTGATCCTGCACCGAAGACGTAGTCGATTTCTGTTCCGAAGACGCCTCAGGATCCAAAAACGAACGACAAAACGAGGACCAGCCCTTCCCTAGTCGCAAATACTCATTACTCTTCCCAAAGAGGAAGTTATACGGATCCTCCTCAATCTTCTTCACGAGCGCACTCATATCATCGTTCCAATAATTTCGTTGCCTTTTTGAGTAGAGCCAGTTATCCCCTCGTTCATGATGTGACTGCTTCGGACTATTATCCCAGTCTTTCCAGAATTCTTGTCGTCCCGACCTGCGGTTCGCCATTCGTTTGATGAGCACATATTTTCCACGATAGGCTTTTGCCATATCGTGTAAGACATCTCGTCGGTTTACTCGGTTGTGTTGGTTGTTATACCAGGCATACTTCCAGCCTCGGCCCCAGAACATTCGTACTTGAACAGAACATCCGGTTATAATGTGAGCGGATGTTGCGGCATTGCAAGTGACGAGCCTTGCGGTATGTCTGCTCTGGACCAGGCTGAAGTTGGTGATGGAGGTCGGCGTTAGAGCTCGCGTGCTCATTGCCGTTATTTCGAGATGTGATGACGAACTTCGAACAAATAAGGTATACAAGGGGTTTGGGATCAAATTCAGAGGTGCACCTTGAACGGCTATTGATGAAAATCGATGTCGATGCTTGTATAAAGCTGATAAATCAACACTCAATATATTAAACTGACAGCATTGATAAGGGCGTGCTGCGACGAATCGCAACAGGCTCAGAAATCCATCAAATGGAATCAAACAGAGACAGCCAATTCCTCTGCAGATGTTAGACCTCTAAATGTTACGAGACATCTGGCCTTCGATAGAATGATGATAAACAGCATTTAGGAGGGAAAGAGTCGCCCTGGATGGATGCCTGGCTTGGGGGTGGGGTAGATAGCTTATCGTCCCCACTGATAGCTCCGATAAGCCTACACAAAGAGTCGGAGATAAATGAATTGGCCCAAAGAAGATACTGAATAGTAGAGCTGCTAACAGCTATTGCTGTGAGATTTACAGGATTTTATGATATATGAATTCCTTCAGGGTTATGATCAGCTTACAACACTTTCGTTACCTAAGTAGTGAGTAGACGTGGACATCTCCAGTTAAATGTGTATATTCAAAATGCTAAGGATGATATCCTCTGTTCAAGTCCAGTATCATTACTTTCCTCAGTAAGGAAGAGATTCCTCCAGAACCGGACTCCCTCAATACTTTCCTCCCTGCACAAAGCTCCCTTATCCTCAGCCATCTCAAGTTCTTCTATAGCTACACCCACACTCCAACCAAAATGTTGCGCAGTTTCTTGCGCCGTGACTCCGCGGCTATATTTCTCCCAATTCCATGGTAAACCTTCAGTAGGGACTTGATATCGAAGATCTTGAAGCCACCTGTCAAGTTGTTGGATGACTTTCTCATCACTCCACTCATTCGATTGAACTACAAGAAGCCCACTCTTGAAGCGACGCAGACGAACAGGAAGCTTAAGTTTCTCCCATAAACGTGCAGCCTGCTCAAAATCGGATGGACTAACGAGTTCAACGCCATTTCGAGCTCGGTTGAACAGAGCCCAGAGGTCAACAAGGCTGATAATCCCGCCTTCCTTGCGCAAGACTCCTTTGCGATCATCTGTCAAGTACTCGGCCAGATTCCGTGCTAACTCGGATAGATATAGATTTTCCGCACCGGAACCCAGCATGTCCTTTGTTGTGACCATTCCCAGAGCAGCCGCGGATTGGGAAAGGACGGTACTGGCTTCAGTTGTTTCTCCGTTGGCTATTCCTGACTCAGAGGCTAGTGTTTCTGCCAACGAGACAATCTGCTTTGCAGAGGCCATCAATGCTTCCAAATCCTCAAAGGCATTTCCAATTACCAGTTCAGTATTCTTCCGAGCTTCCAAGCCACGCATCTCTAAGCCTGCAATACCAACGGCAGTTGGTTTCGGCGTCGTATCATTGGACCGGCCGGGAATAGGCGATGAGGTCGCTTCTGGGGCCGGAGAGCTCGACGGTTGGGGTATCTGAGGCGCATTTTGAAGCAGCCATTTCCGTTGAACTAGACACCCCCTCAACCTCTCATAGAATATCTTCTCGCCTCCGCCTCGAAAGGAAAGTTTGATATAGTCGCTGATTTCAGTATTCGTTATACTCGACTGGTTGAACATGGGCGCTGGAGACTCCTCGCGTCGTGGACCCGTAGCAAGCTTATCTTTTGGTGCCAACGACACAAGATATGCCCCACAAATCTCGCACTCCAACAAGGACGGATGGTTTTTAAATGTACATCTCGGACAAGATAATGAGCTGCCGTTAGTGTCTGATTGCAAGTTTGCGGTTGAAGAGCCAATCTGCTGCCGCTCAGAAGAGCTCTGTGTTGAGACCCCGTCCACATTATCAGTCGGCTTTCTGTTCGTAGCGGCTGCAATTGTGGCCTTTAGTATAACTGTCAACGGTGGTTTGATACCACATGCTAGACAAGGAGGAAGTGGTGTGGAAGCAGTGGCCGTCGCCGGATCGAAGTTAGAGGGAACAGGGTTTGAGAACGAACAGATGGGACAGACCCATGTCGCATTCACCGGCTTCGGTGCTGACAGCGCACCTGTAGAAGTACCCTGTGAAACAGACGAGGTAATACTCTCTTGTCTGATTATCTGTTTTTGCGGTTTGGGGTAGATAGTGATCTTGGCAGAGGACTTGAGAAAACCGGCCTGGCCTTGTCAGCATCCAGTAGAAGAAATACAGAGAGCTTGATCTACCTGATATTCTGCGCGGTCAACATCCTTCAAATCGATAGCGACGGAGTGTTGGCGGGGATTTTCAGTTGCAACGTAGCAGATACGGTGAGACGTCAAATATGCATGTCCATTTTGATAGTTGGGAATCTTATATTTTCTGGATTTGGATGGAAATATCAGCACGCGACCAGTGATGTGGTCGAGGGGGAGCGCTGCATACCCCTCATATAAGCCTACTGCGTCTTGGACAAAGAGTAACGACTCATCGGGAAGCAAAGACGGACGAAGGGCTGTCGTCAAATCCAAAGGCCTGAAGAACATCGAGCCTGTACGTATAGAATGAGTCAAGGATGAACACCATGCTGGGCCACTATGTAGCTGCTGGATAACAGAAGACTCGCTGTTCGATAAGCCCTCCTGACTCCAGCAACGTAATGCCAAGAAGTGGATGCCTGGATGCCTTGACGTTCCCGTGACCGGGTGAGTTGGACAAAATTGGCACACTAAGCGAATCCGAAGATCTTCTGACCTTTGAACTTTCAGTACTTCCTTCCTTCTTAATCTACATACACATCCTCTTCATACACATCGCTGTTTGGTTAAAACCTCCTTTTATACTATTTCCCCTGACTTTCACTCAGTTTTCATGTTCTTCATCGGTGACAAGTCTCGAATCCTGCACGCAAGGCTTTCTCCAGTCATTATCCCATCGTAGAACCCAATTCAGTTCACTCTCAGTTTCCTTTTTTTTTTTTTTTTATTCTTCACCATTATAGATTTGCTAAAGCAAAGCAACATGAGCTCAACTATTCCGCCATGGCGGGCTTCCGCATCAACAACTACCACGATGAAGTACGCGCCAACAGGTAAGTCGCTATTGCCACTTTGTTTTTAGTCTAGGTACAGAAGCAAGATTGCTAAAGCGGTGAATCTAGCATACACTCCTGTCCAAGCCAGACGTACTCTAGTACAAAATAATACAACAACATCCACACAAGAAGCCACGGAAGAGCGGAAGCGAGTGGAATGGCCTTTACCCGTACGACAATATGTCCAACGCAGTTTCGATCCCGAAAACCAAGTTGCAAGTGTTTCCCGACAAGAACTTGAAAGGAAACTGAAGCAAGTTATCACGGAAGCAGCTCAAAGTGAGAGCCTCGATACTGTTGATTGGAATTCTTTGCCTTTACCGCAGGTTATGATCCAGAATGAGCGTAACTCGGTGCTGACAAACTCACTGGTTTCATCACCATGGAGTGCCAGTGCCAACGTTGCAGCGATGAAATCTGGCCTGGCACACGATGAGCGAAGCAAGAAGAGAAAATCCAACGAGTTCCAGCACACAGATGGGAGCGACTCTCCACCGTGGAGAAAAGCTAACAATCGCACCCAGCTCGAAGCATCTTATACTCCCACTGACAAGCGGCCACGCGTAGATTACAACAGCAAATCCTCAAGTAAGTCCAAAGCTAGCCTGGAGTTGCGGAAAAGGCGCTTTGGGGACCCTCAAAGCTATCAAGATTCTTCCCGATCCGAGTCTCCGGCGGCCACTGTGATCCAAGGACCTATTGTTGGACGATGCCAGGATTTGGAAAAGAGGTATTTCCGGTTGACGTCAGCACCCAATCCGGACGTGGTACGACCTCTGCCTATCCTTGAAAAGACCCTGGACTTTTTGAAAAAGAAATGGCGCAAGGAGAACAACTATGGATACATTTGCGATCAGTTCAAATCCCTACGACAAGACTTGACGGTGCAACATATTCGGAACGAGTTTACAGTAAACGTCTACGAGATTCATGCGCGGATTGCCTTGGAGAAAGGAGACCTTGGTGAGTATAATCAGTGTCAGACCCAGTTGCGGGCATTATATGCGCAAAAACTGGGCGGTCATCCTATGGAGTTTATGGCGTACCGTATACTTTACTTTATCTACACGCGCAACCAGACGGCTATCAACGACGCGCTGGCAGATCTAACCCCAACAGATAAATCGGACCTGGCTGTAAAGCATGCATTGGATGTGAGGTCCGCTCTGGCCCTCGGTAACTACCATCGCTTCTTTCAGCTTTACCTTGACACCCCCAATATGGGTGCATACCTAATGGATATGTTTGTCGACCGCGAACGCTTATCGGCGTTGGCCTGCATATGTAAAACGTGAGTCCCTCTTGGTGGCCAATGAAATGTGAAGCTGCTAACCCTCCGACAGATACAAACCTGACGTAAAGATCCGATTCATCACGGAAGAACTAGGCTTTGAGTCTGATGAGCAGAGTGTCCGGTTTATTCTCGAGTATGCTTCCGGAGAGCTGCTGCAAGAACGGGACGGACACGTTCGACTCTTGACCGGCAAGGCGGGACGAATGTTTGAGGACGCCAAGTCCCAAGCGTACAGAGTTGTCGACATCAAGGGACAGATATGATTACGTCTTCTCAGCCTTCTCTTGTTCTTCCCGCCTCAGTTTTCCTCTTCAGTTCCCCTTTCCGCATTTCGTCCACCAGGCGTTTTATCATTTCTTTCGACCGTAGATTGCTTTTTCTTGAATTCTGGAAAACAGATGGTTGGCGTTGGAGCGAATCCGGGATATGCATTGATATTCCACATGGGCTTGATGATAATTTTGGCATGGATTGACTACATTATTTGGAATTTCTACAGGGGTGGTTAGCAATACATATAATTATTTCCAGGAGATACGTCTTACTCTACCAGTAACAAGGACCATATCATAACACGTAGATCGAAGTGACAAATCTTCTGTATACTGGTGACACAGGGCTGTGACAGACTCGTGTCCATTGCAGTACTAAGCCATCTAGGCACACGTAATGTTCTGACTTCTCTTCTACGGAGTAGATCGTTAGACCGTGCATAAGCGGAAACCGGAAGGATAAATCTTAATCTTAATCTTATAGAGTTCAGCTGAAGAAGTTCTGGGCGGGATGCATGATAAGCCTAGAACTCCGCCTGTATGACTGGTTGGAGGAATTTAGATGTCTGTACCTGCAGAGATATCGGACTTGTGTATTTTGTCTCTTCTTTTGTGGCTGCCCAACAAGATTTGATTGGCCACCAGGCAATGCTCTCGCGTATCAGATGAGTCACATGATCGTCATCTGATATAGGGCCATAGACCTGGCAAACTGACTAAGTGACTACTGACTAGGGCCTGAAACGCAACACCTCCACAGCATCCTGGTGGATAAATAATTTAGCTGGAGAGTGTACCCAAATAAAAAAAAAAAGGTCCCCACGAGGGCCAGCGTCTTTGTTATTTGCTGCCGGCAATTTTTTAGTTTGGCCGTGCTCACAGTCCAGACACATATCCCAGCTTTGTCTGGTTCCTTGGGACTGGTCAGCTATATCTGATCCTCTATGGACGCTTTGTTGCCGCCTAAATTTTTAGTCCAATCCTTTCCCCAAGGAACAGTTCTGGTGCCCCCTCCTTGGGACTGAAGGCGGGCGGCGCTGTTGCATCCTTCCGTAACTTGTAATACTACACACAATTCTCTCTCTCTCTCTCTCTCTCTCTCTCCCTCCCTCCCTCCCTCTCTCCCTCTCTTCCTCATCTCGCAGTCCACTGAGTACAGACAGTAGTTAGAACGACGTTTGCTCTCGTTTTCGATTTTGATTTATTACTCTTCACTCCTTTCTCACGACACCACTCGATTTAGTCCACCAACCCCAGTCTCCCACTTGCAGCTTTCCTTGCGTCCAGTATCTATCTTATCGAGTAACCATCGTCAATCAAATCGATCGCGTTCCTCGACTGTACATAAACCTGTACATTCTCTCCTACATTGCGACCACTAATACCGGTGTCTGTGTCTAGAGACTTGACCTTGTCATTTGCGAAGGGAACAGAAAGCGTCAACAATGAAGGTACGCTGGTGGTCGCGCTCCTTCCCTTATGTGGCTGTCTCACCCCTTCTGCAATAACTACACCAATTCTTCCTGTCAGATTATTGCGCCGTCTCATCATTTCGCTGGCATTCTTAGTCTATCACCTCTTATCTCAGCCATGTTATCCATGCCTGCTTAACTTTGCACTAATTAACTCTCAAACACCCACACATCCCCGCTCCCCTCGTTCTCATCCCTTCCGAATCAAAACTTCCCCCAATGACTACATCCGTTTCCAAGCTGACCTCAATTCTTGCTCAATCATCCAGGCCATTCGACGGTCTCTAAAAGGAGACAAGGAGTCCAAGTCACATCACGTCTCGATCACCCCCAAATCGGCTCTTGCGATCCTGCCACCGAAAAAGGTAAGATTTGTCTTGCCTTGTCTTGCCTTCGCCTTTGCCGCCGCCCCGCCACGTTTCTGCTTGCGATGTTTATTTTTCTGTTGTGTCTTTTGATCCCTCAATTTTTCTTTTTTGTCCTTGTTCCCATTTCCGTTTTCATCCCGTTTGGTCTTACATCGTTTCCGCTCTGGAATATTCTTTTTATCGCCTTTGATGACTCGTGCGCGTACTTATCATACCGAAGCGATTAAACTCACCTTTTGTTTCCTAATAGGTTATCAAAGCGCTTTACGACCACGAACCGGCCCCCGGCAACACCCAGGAATTGGCCTTTAGTAAAGGTGACTTTTTTCATGTCATAAGTCGCGAAGACGATCCGGACTGGTACGAAGCCGCCAACCCTCTAGTTCCCCACGCCCGTGGCCTGGTTCCCGTGTCATTCTTCGAAGTCGTACACAAAAACGAAAAAGATCGCCAAAGCGGCGACAGCAAGGAGTCATTCAAGCAGGAACTTCACGATTCTGGATATTCAGACCGTCCCATTCATCACGAACGTCAGGAATCATCGACGAATACGACCAAGCAGGCAGCTTTCAGAATGTCAACTAGTGGGAAAAACGGCGCCATGGTTTATGGTGTGGTGGTATATGATTTCAAGGCCGAACGTCCCGATGAGTTGGAAGCCAAGGCCGGCGAAGCTATTATCGTTATCGCACAATCAAACCCCGAGTGGTTTGTCGCAAAACCCATTGGTCGCTTGGGTGGCCCTGGTTTGATACCAGTTTCTTTCATCGAAATCAGAGATATGGCAACGGGACAGGCTGTACCGGATCCGCATGAAGCTGTCAGAAGGGCAGGTGTGCCTCGCGTGGAGGAGTGGAAGAAGATGACAGCCGAGTATAAGAATAGCAGTATCACGCTGGGCAAGTTGGATGGAATGGCTGCATCAGGCATGCAAGCCGTCTCCAACGACATGGAGAAGCTGTCAATGAATGGGCACGGCTCTTATCATAGCGCCAATGGACAGGTAAGTTGTTACACTGGTTGGCAAGCCAGGAAGGGAAAAAAAAAAAGGGAACTAATCATTTTTAAATAGGGATATCATTCGAGATCGGAAAGTCGAGCGGCGGGACCGTATTCTCAAGGATATGCACAACCGCACCACGCGCAGCCGGCTGCAGGCACCCGACTTTTGGCCCCTGTATCTGCTTCTATTCCCCGGTACTGCTTTGATCACGACAAATACTGGTACATTATTGAGGCGAAGATGGAGGACGGTACTCATTGGGAATTGTCACGTTTTTATCATGATTTCTACGATTTCCAAATTGCTCTTTTAACCCAATTCGAGGATGAAGCTGGCCACAACGGAAAAACTCGAACATTGCCGTTCATGCCTGGTCCTGTGACTCATGTCACCGATGCTATTTCGAACGGCCGGCGGCAAAACTTGGATGATTACATCAAGAAGCTGCTGGCAATGCCACCGCATATCTCTCGCTGCCCTCTTGTTTGCAAACTATTCGCTCCTCGTCCTGGCGATTTCGAGATCGACCCTAATGCAGTCGAGGATACATACCGATTTTCCGGGGAATCTCAGCAGTCATCTGGTCACGATATTTCGCCCACCGACTCTCGGCAGTCGTCTCAGGCACGTATCAGTGCTTCTGGCGTGGGATATGCAGCACCAAATGGTGTGCCTTCTTCTCGCGCGCCTCACCAGCGCCAACAACCATCTCTGTCTCAACAGAACAGCTTCGCATCGCAATCACGTACCGATTTACAGATCCCTCCAATGAATCGACAGGCCAGCTCGCTTACGCAGGCATCGAACAATTCTAGCAACAACGCTATGAAAGTGAAGGTTTTCTTCCAGGACGATATCATTGCTATCCGCGTACCGGGCGATGTCAACTTCCACCAGTTACAGGATAAACTACGCGAGCGATTAAAGGTCAACAACGAAATGGTAGTCCAATACCGGGATGAATCGACCAATGACTTTATCGACATGCTCAGTGATCACGATCTAGACTCGGCTCTTCAACGAAACTCGAAACTCACCCTTCGTGTTTCAGTTGCATAGTTGGTTTTCTCCACGGATTCTTTTCGTTTATTTCCGTTCCCTAATCGGTTTCATTTGTTCTGCATATTGTTCCAGGTGTTTTAACGGCGCATTCTTCTCTTACTCTTTTACCAATGATGATACGCCCGCTATGTTTTCCAAGATTGGCATTCACGCCTTTTTTCCCCCTCATATGATGTTATGTTTGTCACTTCATACCCCTGATCAAGTCCGACCTCCCTTCTACTTCACAGTTCTCAGTTCCCTGCTCTTACAGCTTGTAACCATTTTCTTCTTCGATCTCTGGTCGATTTCAAAACACTTTTTTTTCTTCTTCAATATGGTCATTGTTCATACCATTGTACAGCAGTATCGTTTGCCTTGCTGTGAGCGTATCTATCTATTTTTTTATTTTAATTGTTTATCATGCTTTCTCCCTCTTTCTCTCCTGATCGCCCGATGTATGTGGGTGAGGGGAGGGAGATAGACATGTTGAAATAGTAGATAGTTTCAGGTCCATAATGCATGAATAAATAAAAGTTGCTGATTCTATCTTGTAATTAGCATCTTGGAGAAAGCCTGGACGATGATTTTCGCTGGTAACTGCTCCCACTGTGAAGGTAAAAAAGAGAGGGATAAATCTCCATCAACTATCCCTCAAGACATTTTTCAGCACGGATGTGTAAGAACTCTAAGCGTCTATCTATTATACTTACTGTTTTATAAAGTTCTTCGAACTCTTGCAGCATGGATGTCGTACCGGAATCGTGGAAGTTGGAAATCGCGATCCGGACGACAATAGTGCCATTTTGAATACCTTTGATCAATCAGTGTGAAAATACGAGATGAATGGAGGCTAGGCTTAGGTACCTGGGTAGTATAAGCTGTACATTATCAGTCAAATAGAAGAAAAGCAGAATATCCCCATCACTCAATACACGTTGCATAGAAAGGTCAGAACAACTCAATTTCCTTCCCCCGAATATTTCATGAAAAATGGAATAATGAAAGAAGCTAGGTCTGAACTTGAAAATCGTAAAATTTTTTGAGGGATAATACAGATTTAGTAAGTAAGCATGTCGTTGGTTTTCTTGGGCCTAAGTAGAAGGTAAATACCGAATGCGGGAGTTAGGGCTAATTCTGTCTTCCGTGGCAAACAGGGCTTGGTTGTTGATTGGTATTAATGATTTGTTCTTCGTTTGATGGTATGTTTGTTAGGTTGGAATGCTATTTGAGGTATTGGTGAGTGAGATATTGGATCTGTGCAATCTAGGTAGTCTTTTGATTTTGCAGAGCGTAGGTATCCGAAGGAATAGCCAAATGGTATGAAGTACGATCGAGTTTGGTATATAAGCAAGTCTAACTTCTGAATTTTCCATTTAATTGTATTCGGAGTAAGTAGATTGGAATTGTCTATGGATCTTAAAACATTCTTTACAGGAATTGGAATAACAACCCCCCTTTATCGTGAGAACTCCATAACATTGCAAGGCTAGCTTCTCCTTTCTCTAGGCTATTGTATCGTATTCAATTAGCACAAAACCCTACTTAAATCCTTCCTGGACCTGTAGTATTGAGAAGCCCATTAAACGGATGGCCATAGTCCCCCCAGCCTTTCAGCAATGTACTTCTCCAGCCCAACCATGCAATCCGTACCCTCAACAAGATGCGCGCAATGCTCAATACATTCAACATGCTGATAAAGCGCTGAAAGTCTTCGAAACCGCCTGTCATAGCTGGGACGCCTGTAATTGTACATCCACTGATCGTCGACCCACTCGCGATCAATGTACTGTTCTTTTAGTGCGAATTCATGGGCGACGTAGGTAATATGAGTCTCGCAATATCCGGAGAAGCAACGTCAGATTCTAGATGTTCGAGCATACCGGAGAATGTTCTGAATATTCGATTGCAGCCGTGTGGTGAGCTGTAGCATAGTAGATCTCGAGGGTCGTGGGTTTGTTGGTGCTATTATACGGTTAGTGACATGGCCGTGAAAGAAGTTGGGAGGAATTACGAATTGCAAGTTGTGCTCAGCTTGGAAACATTCACCGCATGTGAGACAGAGGTCGTGGTATTTAACATCATGTTCGTCAAGCTCCGTCTGCAAGTCGAAGTACGTTCCACATTCTGGACACAGGTTATGGTACTCGATATCGTGATCCTCAAGCTATTTCTCAGATCTGAAAAAAGAGATGCAGTATGGATAGTAGTGATGATTATCCACGTCGTGATTTTCTAGTTGTTCGTAGGTCTCAAAATCCAAATCACATCTCTCACAGTAATTATGGGAGCTGGAGAAATGAAAATGGTCTGTTCTGGCAGCAGCTGAGATAAAGACTCGACTGCATTTTTCGCACCAGTCGTGCCATTGTCTGCAATGGTTGTGGACTTGGCCTAGAGTCGAGAAGCCATATGAGCCACAGAGGGTGCAGGCATATTGCCTTCCATCAAAAGTGAGATGTGAACTGAGTCTCATGGTGATGTTTCTTTGAGAGTATTTAGGATTTACAGTAGAGTGCTAGTGAGCTTGAGTGACTGATAAAAGAGACATAAGATGGAGGTTTGTTTTGGGATAGTGTCACCTGGTCACATGTGTGTATGTGAAGAGTAGATGACAACAATCGTCAAGTAGGCTGATGAACAGGAGAGCAGTCACAAGCATCGCATGTACCCAAAAAGTTCTTTCTTTCCAATCAGACATGATTTTCATTTTATGTGTTTACTGGTGTGAAGAAAGGAGGATCCTACAGTTTCAGGCATATTATCAAGATCGAGAATCTATTTATAACATATCGAAATAAAAGATGCTGTGTCGACGTCCCTCCAGTCTATCTCCTCCTCAACAGGCGCAGCAAGTGGAAAGCGATACCAATCTTTCTCCCAACCATGAAATTTATGAGGCCAAAGCCGTCGATGAATTTTCTCCAGCAAAAATTTCATATGTGGCTCCCGCAAAGAGGCCTGGTTGGGCCGGTTATTCAGAATATGTTATTTTGCTTTGACTTCAGGCATTCCATTTTGTCCAATTGTCAGTTCCACACAAATTGTGCGATGTATGCTTTGAAGCACATTGTGCAAATCATGAGCACCTAGACTCCATGGCTTCTGGGCTGGGTAGAAACGACCTGCATTATGAGTGCTTACCTTCATGAATTCCAGGGGCAGCACAGATAAATTCAACTTAGCGTTACATTCATAGAAAGATTCTTTCTCTCCAAGGAAATTATGTCCCAAATGCCAAGGGCGAGATCAGAATCTAATGCCACGTTGATAAAAGCATCCCTGATATGACCACACAGGGACTTAACGTGTGAGTTGAAAACCTGGAAAATAGTTTTCGGCGCAGTGTTGATCAAACTGATTGAAAGAAGGGTTACCAACCATCGTTGGGTACATTTCTGCTTTGGAAAGAGGTAGTTCAATTTGTCTCCCCTGGATAGAAGAAGCATCTAGGGACAGAGTCAAACGCCGTAGTCGTGGTAATGACCCAAGTGCTTTATAATGGGCGCATTCATTTGCATCACCCATAGTACGGGAGGTGGAGATGGTCAACTCCTCCAGGTAGGGGCAGTTGTCGGTTATCCAACGCAGATTGTGCAAAGATACTGGTTTCAACAGAATTGTTGAGAGAAATAGTTGTCGCAGTTTCAATCCATGCAGCTGGCAAACCCGGCCAATACGCAGTATTGGGGCCCACACACGTAGTATGAGAACTAATAGGGCCGGTGGACGAGTCAAGAATGAATTCCCAGCTTGATAGAGTTTATCATGAAATGCAGTGAAAACAAGCTCCAGTCCAGTAAGTGAAGAGAATTCACATTCTTCTGCCAGGTATTTAAGTGCTTCCACTGGCAAAGCAATCTTAAGCTTGAGCACTTTTAGTAAGGATAAATCGATGGCTTCCTTCAAGCTCTTAATCTGGCTTCTCGTTGGCCACCAGTTCATTATCGTAAAATTTTTCATCGAAGTACCAAGAGGATTGGTCTGGAAGCCTTCCCAGGGCGGACGCAATGATAAAAAGCTATCGATGGATGTAGTGCCTAATTGACGCATAGACAACAACCTCATATTAGGCATTATTTCAGTGCCAAGAAAGTTCAGAACTTCAGAGAAACTTATACTCCCCGGTACATTATAGGTCGACTCCGGTTCAACATCAAAAAGACATGGAGACCTCACTACATCGAGTTCGTATCCGTCCGTAATACCCTAGGGAGTCAAACTCGATAAATGAAAATTGGCTAAGAAAAGCTTGCATCGAGATCGGAAACGATGGAGGCTATGGAGCAAACATGGGGGAAACTGGCCGTCACTCGCAAAAAATAAGGACTCGAGACAGCTTAATTGTTGAATAAATTCCGCTAAAGGTTCCCACAAATGATTTTGTTGATGTGCCGTCTTAAGAGGCGTTAGGTATCTCCAACGTCCATGCGAGCGGCACACTTTTCCCAGGTAATGCTCAAGGATATCCTCGTCAGGACCTCTGTTCTCCTGAAGAGGTAGTCCGGGCCGACGCCACGGTTGTGTTTGATCGAAACCGCCATTAGGATCTTTGTAGCGAATATGGTACCAGACCGTGAAGTGGTCCTCGATGATTAGACGATGTACAACCCAAAAGCCATTTGCACGCTGCAGCAGTCGGTAATAATGCTGCACATCATATGCAAGTTTGGCACTAATATCTTTCTTCAGTGAGAACTTCAAAGTCCGATATAAGATGGTAACAATAAGAAAAAGGCAATACTTGCTGGTGCATGCCAGATTCAAAACACTATGATATCGATCTGGTCAAGACTCTCAACAATAAGGCGAATAGTCTCAGGCGGTAATGTCCCCAGCATCCTGATGGTATAGACTTATTTGATAAATGTGTATTTGTACAGAAAATGAATAATAAATGGGAGAATATATAGTGAAGGAGTGCCAGCTGGCACACCACCTAGGTGTGAGAGTTCTCCGCCACATCATCGACAATAAATAATTTGGTTCTGGTTCGTGGAGGCTGAGGTCTGAACTGTCTGATAAAGAATTGTGTCTCGATTAGATATTCTTCGCGCTAGTCTAGAAAAGGAATGGCGGCTTACGGCTATTCTCGAATATCTCCGAAGGTGGAACAGAATTAAAAGAAGCTTTCCTCCAGAAACAACCATCTTCGACGTGCAGACTTGTACATAGTTCTTTCTTTGCTTCGAAGAAGTTACTCACTCATTTAAAATATATCTTTACATACAGCCATACACAGTGACAAACACCTTTGTCCTGTATCGTCCCCGCCACCGCGAAATCGAATAACCGGAGGTCTTCCGCGGCCCGTTCATTATCCTCGAAGAGCCATTCATTTGGATTTTTACTAAACATACTGATTGTGTTTGTGAGGTGAAACTGCATATTTGACGGGAAAAAAAAATGAACAAAAATTCGGTTACAGCATGTGCGAAATATGTACATTCATTCCCAAGAGCAACAGCTAGTCGGGCGCAAACCGTTTCGCCAATATGTCGGCCAACTTCAAGCAAAGTCCATTCAGTAAACCGAGCACTGACAATATCACGATACGAATCGTCGCGAGCGGTATCACACAGTTCGTTCGTGCTGAATAAGTCATGTAGAATACCTGTGCTTTATACACCATACTCCATACGTTCCTTGGCGACTGCGCACGCAACCTCAACGCCACAGCAAGATGGAGTTGGAGGTCCAATCCACGAATACGAGAGGAGGGTCAAGGCAGACTTATTAAGAGATGATCCCCATCAACGAAGTATATTGGTGGTCAACGAGTTTGTAAACTGAGATCTGTTAACCTGCGACCTAGGTATCATCAACCACCTCCAATGTCTTCATGATATGCTAAAGTCGTATACACCACCTCCAATCGTTCACCCTTCTCCAGACGACCTTCAGGAGGACAAGAAATCATCTTTTTTGAGCTCTCTTTTCAAACGAGGTGCTGCTCGTTCAGATGTTCCGCGCCCGCGTCCAGAAAATCTACCAAAGGGACTTTATATGTATGGAGATGTTGGCTGCGGAAAAACTATGCTCATGGATCTATTTTACGACACGATACCTCCAAATATCAAGAGGAAGAAGCGGATACATTTCCATAATTTCATGCAGGGAGTGCACAAAGACCTTCATGCTATTAAGAAAGCTCGAGGTCGCGAGTTCGATGCGCTGCCCATGGTTGCCGCGGATATTGCAGAGATCGCTAATGTATTGTGTTTTGATGAGTTTCAGTGTACCGATATAGCAGACGCTATGATTCTGCGAAGGTGAGCCTTTCGGCGTATTGGCTATTTGTGTTTCTCGGCTAATGAGGACAGATTCCTGGAGCTCTTGATGTCTCATGGCGTGGTTATGGTAACTACTTCAAACAGACATCCTGATGATCTGTACAAAAATGGTATCCAGAGGGAACATTTCATTCCATGTATAAAGCTACTCAAAAGGGAACTCGAAGTACTCAATTTGAACTCGGAAACCGATTACCGCAAAATCCCGCGACCTCCTTCCGGCGTTTACCATCATCCATTAGACAAAGCAGCTGAACAGCACGCCCAGAAATGGTTTGAATATCTTGGAGATCCGGTGAACGATCCCCCACATCCAGCAACTCATGAAGTCTGGGGTCGCCAGATTCCGGTCCCCGCAGCAAGTGGGCGAGCAGCCAAGTTCACGTTCCAAGAACTTATCGGTCGAGCCTCTGGGGCGGCTGATTATCTCGAGCTAGTCCGACATTATGATGCATTCATTGTGACTGATGTTCCCGGAATGACCATTCGAGAGCGTGACTGGGCTAGACGATTTATTACTTTTATTGACGCTGTCTACGAAAGCAAGGTACGTTCTTCTGCCCTGCACTAAATAATCTAGCTTCATCTAACTAACTGATATGGAAAACAGGCAAAACTTGTCCTCACATCAGCAGTCCCTCTACAAAACCTCTTCATGTCCGAAGCCGAGATCAAAACCTCAATCGACGACTCATCTGCCGATGGTCATGAGATCCTGCCATCAGATATGCGTCAACTAATGGACGACCTCGGCCTCTCAATGGCTGCACTCAAATCCACATCCATATTCAGCGGTGACGAAGAACGATTCGCTTTTGCGCGTGCCTTGTCACGACTCACTGAGATGGGTAGTAAGCACTGGGTTGAGCGTGGGATGGGTGTTGGTATGAATGCGGTTGATGGGCTAGAGGATCGGGATGCGTATAACAAGACGAGGAGTAGGTGGAGTGAGGATAGTATGTAGTATACATCATTCTTTTCTCTCAAGTTTGTTTATATGTTTGATTGTTTTATGTCACGCGAGCGATGGTGGTTCTGTTATCTTTCCAATGTGGTTTAGCGAGATTACATAGACATATATGGTAAATAGATTATCTCAGTGAATATACCCTGATAATTCAGATCTAAGTATAATAATATTTTGTGATAGATGGAACGAACTCATCGCCAAAGCCACCCATTCATGTACGGCAGAATAAACTCAATATAACCTCGAAAGTTATATCTATTGTACCTATTTAACATGGCACCGGCCTAGGCATGAAAGGAGTAAATAATCATTCCGCGAAAAGATCAACATTAACTCCCCTCAAAGCATCAACTGCCCACTCCGGCGCCTTGAATCGTGTGCCATAATAATCATCAAAAAACTTTCGAATAAATCCCGGATATCGATCTTCTATGATAGCTTGTCTGATTGAAGCCATGAGCGATAGTTGATATTGGACGTTATGCATCGTGATGCTAGTGATTATCTCTTGTTAGAACAGGAGGAGAGAGAAGGGGAAAAGGTGGAACCAACGTACAGATGTGCGCCGACAGTCTCCTTTGCAGCTAGATGGTGACACCATGCTTTTGTGATGCCTAGCCCGCCCTCGGATTTTGGTCGACAGCAGGGGCATTTGCAACCTTCTTGAATTGGCGAAAAGTCATTTGCGTATGTAGTGTTGCGGAGATTGAGGACGCCGTTCGGGGTGATGGCAGCGCCGAATCTCTGTCATTTTGAAAGTGTTAAGTAGGGAGAATATTTGTAGGCAGAAAATGGTGGGACGTACTGCTGTTCGTGTCGGCCATACGCAGTCAAACATATCTGCGCCCAAAGCGACGGAGACGACGAGATCTTCTGGGTATCCCTGTTGATAGTATATCGTTAGAGGAGATATTCCAAAACTGTGGAATAATAATCTCACCACTCCCATCACATATCTAGGCTTGTTATCTGGAAGCAACCCGGTACAAGTGTCGACTCTTTAAGCATGTTCCGTTAGTGGTCTCTAGATAAAACAAAAGACAGAAGGCGAGATGGACTCACACTTTACAGTACTCAGCTTTCGCCTCTCCACCAGATAACCCACCGATAGCAATTCCTGGCGTATCTCGCGCAACCATTTCCTCGCAGCATTTCCGTCTTAATTCAAGGTCAAGGCCGCCCTGGATAATGCAGAACAGATTTTGTCGTTCGGGATACCTATGCGCATCGATACAGCGATCAAGCCATCGTACAGACCGTTCCATGGCTTCTTGCATTCTTGCGCGATCGGGTGATGTGGTCACGATAACGTCGTCGAGTTGCATTATTATGTCGGAGCCGATCGAGTTTTGGAGTGATATGGAATGTTCGGGAGTGAGAAGCCTAAGCATGTCGCAGTCAGATGGAAAATATCCGCTGTCCATTATATTGTCAGGGAGATCGTACATCGGTGTGCCATCATGAGGACTCAGAAACCTCACACCTTCTTCCGTGACAGTGGCCAGCTTCAACAAGGAGACCATCTGGAACCTACAAAAGTTAGAATCAGTTGGCGTTCCAAAGGCAGACTATTTCGACATTGATGGGCTATTCTTTGGGAAACTCACCCACCACTATCCGTCAATATATTCCTATCCCAACCCTGCAATTTATGTGCTCCACCAACAAGATCCAACACCTCCTGGCCTGGCTTCAAGCCCAAATGATATGTATTATTCAAGCAAAGCATGCAACCAGTCTCTTTCAATTGATCATACGTCAAGCCTTTGAGGGAGGCCTGAGTAGCCACAGGCATGAAGATAGGAAGAGGAACAGAGCCATGAGGCAGGTGTAACGTACTCGCTCGGGCTTTAGTGGTCTAGGGGAAGAAACAAGGTAAGTAATGATTATTAGAAATGAGCTATGAAAAAAAAAAGAGAGCGCAAAACCTACAGAGCATTTCGCATGCAAATCGAATGTCAATGCAGAGGGCATTGACTTAGGAGTGAATGTAGAAGAAGTAGCTGTCGACATTGTCACAGCTCGAATTCCGCGGGGAACGACTGCAGCTGCAGTCAGGACCCGCAATCGAATTGATCTGATAATGTTTTCTTAAATATCGCAAATAAAAAAATTCAAAGAAATGCGTGACCAGATGATATTGCTTTCAGTATGTAGCTGTGATTCTTTGATGTTGTGATGCAATGAGGGGATTCAAACTCCGCACTGAAACTACCAACTGAAACTTTTTGCGGTGTTTGACATGTTTGTACGCCTGTCTTAGTCACTACGCTTACGTAATAACACACCAATGCCTCGGCACTAGGTTCTAGCCCTGGATGATTTTCTTCACAGATCGGAGATTAAATCCAACGACCGCTGGCAGTTTGAGAGACGATCTTATCGCGATTCTTTAGCACGTAGGAGGACTGTGTCTATACCATTCGGACTTCCAGAAAAGAAATGCAAACCTGTTGTTACTAGTGGGCCTCGAAGCTGTAGACTCGATTACAATTCTCTATCGAGTAAGAAATATGATTTGAATCGATTATCATCGCTTGACAGGGGTCGAAAACTGACAGTGGCACGAAAGCATCCGGCGTGATATCATGTATCATGTACGTGCTACATGTGCCAAGTTACGATTCAAGTCTTGGACTTATACGTAAGAATTCTTATTGGAAAATTAATAATAGCATGCAGGCAGATTCGTCACGGAAAGGTAGCGAGACTACGCCACCGATCTAGGGTTGATGCTACTGAATAGTAGTAAGCTGCACCTTTTGTCACATACATTAGTCGCTTACCTACAGTACGTAGTTCAATTGATCCGAACCAGCCTCACTTTTCTTGTCTTATTGTGCGTTGTACATGAGATGCAACCGATCGAGCTTGCGCCTCAGCTAGTGGCAGCAGTGATCGTGTCCATCGACCACCGGATTTACGAACTTTACAGCTTATCGGCAATATGAAGGCCGTGTTCGTTTGTCACATGTCATCACAAACAATGGGCCAATCATACCTGAGTATCGTCTAAAAAAGTATGGTTCGGCTGTTCAGGCCATCGGCCCGTCGCGATCTACTGGTTCGGAAGGGCGGGAAAACGG
Organism: Talaromyces stipitatus ATCC 10500; assembly: GCF_000003125.1. NCBI lineage: Eukaryota > Fungi > Ascomycota > Eurotiomycetes > Eurotiales > Trichocomaceae > Talaromyces > Talaromyces stipitatus. The sequence goes on from NW_002990116.1 coordinate 2,556,903, forward strand.
GAAATGAAAATCCTTCTTTTTACTACATCCCTTAACTGTACAATCAACTACTATATACCAAGATCTAGTGAGAAAGTCGACTCAATTGTACGCTGCAATGTAGTTTGTCCAATTACGACTTAAATTTGTTGAAATACCCGACCCTGCGATTTTTTTTCATTTGTCATTCGGTCTGGCCGAGTCTCCACCGGATCATTTCATGTCCCCCTCCCTGAAGGACCAAGTGTCAAGAGTGATTCCTGCTCTAGAGAATGTAACAACAGGTGTGTGATAGTGATTCCATCACATATTTTGATCTAATCAGAAGGACCGAGGTCACCGTGAAGAGAGAGGAAGCGCTTGAAGAACAACATCTATTTCTTAAAATCATTTGTGCGACGTCACAGCCTTGCCCCTCTCTCCACCTACATTTCTCGTTAAACTGCAAACTCCACATGTAGTAGTGTCATACGTCAGAACGATAGGAAAGTCAACTGCTTCATAATCATACATGGTAGTTCTTAGGGCTAAGTTGGAACTAACGTGCTTTAGCCCTTAGTGCTATGCAAAGCGGCCCGTACAACTGTGCATGCATGGAAAAATTTAGCTAAAATATCGCTACCCAAGGGACAACAAGAGAGAAAAAAAATTTTAATTCCATTAAGGACTACGCAGTACTACCCACGGTGACCCGTCCTTCGGAACAGGCACCACTTGACATCAGTAAGCTACGTAGCAGGTATTATTTTGGTAGACCTTCTAGATTCCTTGTGCCGACAGGACAAGCCAACAAGTGTGGGAATATCACAATCCCCGCAATATTCCGAAACCTTGTCGATTTGAATTTTTTTGTCCTCGGTTTTTTTTTGCCAACGAAGCGTGGAAGATCATGGTATATTCAATTTCAGTAGGTCCATGATAAATCTCATTTCGCCAAGAGAACGGAAGGAAATAAGCCATGTCATAATCTGTCATTCAGAAAAGTAACAAGAAATAAACTCCTGGGCCGGAATTCCCATAAGTGCATCCCTTCAATTTCCCATAAAAGATTAAAAAAATTCATATCGTAACTTCGTACTAGAAGATCAGTGCTCCAGTTGTTGTTTTGTGCGTATGTATAGATAGTTCGGCGAGAGAGGCGGGAACAAGAGAAATTGTACAGAGGAAACGGTCTCGGAAAAATGTCCATTGTGGAAACGGATCGTTTTCAGGTGCTGACCATCATAGAAAACACTAGGGATTCGCTGTCGTCAAGAGAATAAACAGAATTAGAGAGAGGTGCGGAAAAGATCGTTCAGCCTGTCCGTCCGGTGCAGACTTTTCGCATCCGGAATCCAAAACCCAGCACATTATTCGCGTTCGAGTGTTGTATCCCAAAGCATAATATCAGTACAAGTCATCTTGTAAGCGTAAGCGTCAAGACGATTCTAAAAAGATTGTTGCCCTACCCTACGAGAGGCAACAGGGAAACAGTCTCATCTTATCGTTATTGTATGATCGTTCGACATCAAAGTCGCTTAGAATTGACCCGAATAGTTTGTCTGAGGAACGAATGGTTGAGGATCCAGTTGCCTTATTGCGACCTCGGCAGCATCTTCTTTGGCATTGTTAAGGTATTGACCGTCGTACCAGTACCGAGCAGCGAAATTCCGGCCTCCTACATTGACGGTTGCGGACCATGCAGTTCTGCCTCCTGGAAGAGAAATAAAAAGTCAACGATATGTCTTCAAGCACAAGGAGAGGAAGATTGAAGGTGGTACCTCGTCGATCCGACACGATATGAAACTCCGGAGCTGTCAATGCGTTTTTCGTGCAATATTCTAGATAAATGAAGAATCAATATCACGCAACGTTCAGAAGCAAAGAGATGAAGTAAATTAATGCGAACCCCCCAACATCTTTTGCCAGTTAGGCATTGTTCCCTGAGCACCAGCAGCCGGGGTAGACATTTTGTCTGCTTGGGTATAGGAGAGAACGTTGAAAAGCGGAAGTGACCCCAGAAGAGAACAAGATCAACAGTGTTTCTTTCCTAATAAGTTCGATCCGATTGGTGACAGGTCGACCCTTTTGTGAAAGACGGAAAGGTAGTCGACGTGTCTGAATGCCAAACTCAATAGATAGCAATACAGAAAAAGGTTGTGTCGCTTCGGGGCGGATAGACAGAGGCAAGACGGCAACTTGTAGGTAGTAGTGGATTTCTCTGAATGGGAGAGTTGGATCTAATAGGAGTAGGGATGAAGAATAAAAAAAAAGTTATCCTACACAAACGAGTGACAGGAGGGAAAGCTCATATTAAATGCCATAGACATATCATCAGAAGAACTGAGAAGGTTGCGTGTAGTATGTATGTATTTGATGGTTTGCAGATGGATAACATCGGACGTTTGCCCCTCTTCATGTACAAGTCGGCGGAGAAAGAAGGGACCAGTATGCATGAATAAAAGGGAAAAATATGTATGAAGCCAAGTAGCTCCCCATTTAGAATAGACAACAGTAGGGTCAAAAATGTGTGTGTGAGGGAAGGAAATGAAATATTGACGAAAAGAAATGTGCGAGCAAAAGTGACAACCAGAGATCGATACCCCTCCAAATGTTCTCATCCACTCGGTTAGTATGGCTAGGGTTGCTTCGTTTTTGTAACACATAAGAACATTAAAGAAAAGGAGTATGCGGATCATAGGAAAAGAGGCTGCAGGTAGGGGACGGCCCGTCGCACATTAGGTACCTAGGTAAGTAGCCCGACCATTTACAGAAGAATGTTTATCATATCCTCCGCCCGTGATCCAGTCGACATTTTACATTATGCACGAGCCGGGGCCCATGATCGATCGGTAGGGATGTTGAGCTGTAGGGGTAAGAAGTGCATTCATCAAGGATAAAAGAACACAAGACAAGGAAAAAGCAAAAAATAGGAGACCATGATGTTCGCGACCACAAGGAAGATCCGTAGAGGGGAGAGGATCCATGGATTAGGGGGTAAATTGATAGGCTGAGAAGAAAGGAAAAGGAGAGACAAGAAAAAAAAGGGTCCAATAAGTAAGTACCCTACCAATTTTCTGGTTATTTTCTGCGATAGCTGTCAAATCACTGAACGTGGTTCTAGCAGACTGGTTATCTGATTTGACATGCAGAATATCGATCAGCTAGTTATGAAAGTGGATAATCTTCAAGAGCCAAAAACGGGGCAAGAAACAGACGAACCTCTTATGAAAGCCTAAAGCCGGAGTTTTCTCCGGAACGCGACTGAGGAATCGGTTTTGGGTAGTTCAAAGAAAATTATCATTTAACGGATACTTAACAATACATTCTGACCTTAAAGGAATCTCCCTGATGACGCCTTATTGAACATTCCGTTGTCCGGTCAGTTGGGCTCCTCGGTATGTACGTATACCCGGATAACTCGATTATAGAAAACTAAAGGGGTATAGTAGATCAGGATTTTGAGCAAGACGATAGGAGAATTTAATATATGGAGAACTGGATTAGTGTACCACACTGTACGTAGGCTTCGGCTGCCAGCACATCAACTCGATCCATGGAACCCATACACTGAAGAAGAATGGTTAGTGGACAATAGCTAGCTAGCTACATGAACAACCAAGTAATAACCTACATAGGCAGCTTGGCGAGACAACAAGAGGTGGTACTCTGTACAGACTAAACAATAAAGCCATGGTTATTGAAAATGAACTGTCATCATTACCATGGGCGTCTATACCAAATTTTGGCCGGAGAACGAGAATGGCCATTACTCGGCTCCCATGGAAAAAATAAAATGCAACAACAGCGTCCAATCATGTACTCGGTTACACTTCTTCTTGATAAATGTGCGTTCTAGTTGTGAATATGAACAAGCTAACTACCCAGCTAGCACATTCTTCAATAACCACACACAATACATCCATGGACATATGTACCATACCTAACAGTAAACATGGGGCATTTATGCAGAAGGTAAAGAGAGTCAATACCAGCTAAGGGGGGAAGCTAGCAACCTTTTGTCTTTTATTTTTCGTTTAAAAGGAACTTAAAACGTTAATGATTCGCTGCTTTGCTATTGTATTTTCCCATCTATTTTGCCGATGGTTCTTCGACGTAGCACCACCATCGCATTATTTTGGGCATTCATGCCTGCATCCGTGAGGTCCATTGATTGATAGGGAATTGTTTCTTGATTTTATTCTTTTCTCCTTTCTCGTCGAGTAATACATCAATAAACAGATATGTAAGGCGATAGAAGACATGACTATGCCTCATGTATTAATTCTAATTTCTGATTGCCTACAAAGTGAAGAGAAAAGAAACAAGGGCAGAAAATTACCAAAACCGGAACCTTCCTTTTTCGGGGAGGTTTTACCTCTTTCGCCCAAACCCTAACTTTATTTGACCAGCACCAGAGAAGAGACAATTGCTTAGCGTAAATGATCCAATAATAAGTAATACAACATGATCGAATATTCCGTGACACATGAATGGAGACAATTACTATCAACCGTGCAGTAACTGACTGGGTAGGAGTTCAACTCTTACCTAGGGTTTTTCACATTTGTAATTGATCCTTCACATGCGATCAACAACTGCTAGATCGCCACGCCACTGAGACCAAACATGAAGGGATAAAGTCTCTGTGATGTTTCTTCTTGCTAATCTATAATACTACCTCCTGTTACTAGACTTGGTTGATAGGTTATCGGACGGGATGGTAAGATGGTGTAGTCAATTGTCAAATCATATACTATGACATTACATGCAAAAGGATCACTATTAAGCAGGTACACGAACTGGTCAAGGCCCTGCAGCAGCGAGAAACATGGCCAACGCAATTGGGTCCATGGGCTAAAATCCGAGGACAGAGACCAATGATGATAGATTGTCAATGGGAGATACAGCCGTTCCGGACCAAACCATAAGCTGAGACAACAAGTCAGGATTGGACACTTCCAAAAAGATAATTGAAAGTACTCAAAAGCTTTCAACACCACGCTCCAAGGAAAGCATACAAGTTACTGAATCAGACAAAGGAAGTCATTTCTAGCCCAGCTTTGGATAATATTGGGGCACCAGACTCTGATCTTTGTGCCTTCGGCTACACAAGCGAGCAGTGGGACGCATGAGACGGCAGTGTAATTCGTTGAGCATTCTCACGAAAGTTAGAATGAAAAAAGCTAGAAAAAGCATGCCCAGTGTATAGGATAGATAAAATTTCTGATTCTACTCAATCTATATCGATAGGTGAAGCCTATACCTATTCACTCTTATTGAACTCTTCAATCACACTCCTCGGTTTCTGATAAGGGCCGAGACCTTTAAACTCCATATCCAGCCCAAAACCCTCAGGCCCTCCAATTCTCAAACCTCTCTCATCCCCCGTCCATAGTGGATGCGCTGCCATAGCAATCACATCCACTTTGAGACCATACCGCAATTCCTGAGATCCAATGGCTTCTCCATCCGCTCCTAATACGGAAATGAGATCTGGCACCGTACAGATTACGTCGTGCTTTGATGGGTCGTCTGCACTTACTACGTCGTCGACGTATGCTGCATATAGAAACTCGTTCTGAAACGGAAGTACTATGCAGCGCTTCTCTTTTTCTTTGTTCGCTGAGCGGGTATTGTTGGGATCTTCCATTTCGTCGTCGGTCAAGGGCTCAATGGTACATTGACCCATGGTGTATCCGCGACTGACATCTCTTTTAACATCAGTGATTTTGCCGCTGTATAATAGGTTTCCAGGTGAGGTATCAAACTGTGGGAGAGAATTTGTTAGCACGTTAAAATAAAAACGAAACGGATAGGAGAGGAGAGAATAGACGTACTATCGACTTTACGATATTAGTCTTGTTCCTTCGTGCTTGATGAACAGCTCGTCCGATATACCATGCTTGGGACACAGTGTTTGGAATGCAATATTGCTTGATGATATCGCAGCTTAAAGGAACAGCGGCGACGGCAGCTTTGAGACCGAGATTCACACATTGAGATCTTAACATTCCTTCCACCCTCGTGTTAGATTCAGCATTCTGTGCAACGATGTCAGTAGGTACCCTGTCACACAATATCTGGTAGGAAAAAAACTGACCATCACAACACCGACATTCTGCTTAGCATCTGCTAAAACGCAAGGAGTTATGGGATGCCCATAGACGTATGGCGTCCCTACGCATTAGAGTTAGCTCGATAACCGCATATCGTGCGTTATTCGGACCTGAAAGACTCACCATGCTCCATTGTGGGATACGCACGCCCCATCAAATCGCCATCAATAACTGGGATGTCGTAGAAGCTGGAAGTTGGAAATGTCGACATGCCATTTCCACCACCAATCTCATCTGCAATCACTGCTTCAAAATGCGAGTGCTTCGATAATTGAACTGAGTAATCAATGGCTGTCATGATCTCTGTTCCGGCTGGGAGTCTTTCACTTGAGACGCTCGGTGCACCATACCAGGATCCGAACACGCACACATCGCTGTCTTTCATATATTCGGGAGCCACGACTCTCATACGTCCTTTAGATTCGGGAGATTGCAGCCAATGGAGGCACTGAAGATATTGCAAATACGACGGTCCCCCTCCGCCTGTCCCCAAGACTCCAGTTCCAGTAGCGATAAATTCCAGATCAGTGGTAGATAGATACCATACATTGTTCACCACTTCCGGTGCGTAAGAGTCAAAGTGGACAGAGGTAATATGTTTCGTGGAAGACGGCAAAGTCGCATCTTTCGGTGTTGCTGATGCTGAATCACCACTCGTTTCCTGCTCGGATACTTGCTCATCATCCTTCGACATCCAGTCTATCTCGGCCGGTTGGTCTGATGCTAAGTTCCCCTCAAATTTCGACGTGCTGAGTTTCCCCACAGCCTTGACAACTAACCTTATCGCCTTGTTTGTTACATATTGTAGCGGAATCTTCTCCACCTCGACGACTTTGGTATCACCCTTGTCAGCTCCGCGCGCAATAGCGGCCTGGATAGCTTGCTGCTTGGCCGCTTCCACCACGGCTCTTTCGTCTCGATTCTCCAATATCTCAATGACATCTACCTCCCCAGAAACCTTTGCGATTGCCGCTCCAACCGCATTAGCAGAATCATGGTGAGGCGGGATAATACACTTGGCTACACCGTTCAGAGATTCCGTGCAAACGATGGAGCCACCACCCACCAGGAGAAGAGTCACAGGCAGATCGGAAATTTTCATATCGTCAATGGTGCGTTCCAATATTCTCTTAATCTTCGCCTGTGCTTTTGCAAGCACCGAATCAGGAATATGCTTCACCTTGGACACATCACCAATGTCTGCTTTGCCACTAGCGACTACAATATCCGTGGATGTCATTTGAACACCTCCGAATACCAAAGCGTCGCTTCCAAGACAGTGACCAACGGAGTCAGGTCCAACAGCAACAGTATCCAGGGTTTCATCTACTCGGACGAGACTGCCCCCGCCTAAACCTACGGAGAGGACCTCGGGGATAGAGAACGCCGTCCTGACGCCACCGACCTCAACAAAATTTGGCGCTTTTCGTGGGAATCCTGACGGCAGTAGAGCGCAAACGTCAGTTGTAGTTCCACCAATATCCATGACCAGAATCTGAGTATCTGCAGCAATATCACTGTTCGCCCCTCGATTCAGATTTGCAAGGTATGCAGCTCCCGTCAAGCTGTTTGTCGGTCCACTGGCAAATGTTTTGATCGGCAGGTCGGCTGCGGTAGCTGCGTCTGTGAGAGTGCCATCGTTTTGTGTTAAGAACAAGGGGCAATGCAGTTGAAGATCACTTATGGCTTTACAGAAGGCACGGACAGTCTTCCGGGCAAGATTCAGAATGGATGCATTCAGGATCGTCGCGTTCTCGCGCTCTAGGAGTCCAACATTTCCAATCTTAGATGAGCACACGACCGACAAAGACGGATCTAGTTCAAGCATCATCTTCTTGCAAGCTTCCTCCTGGATTCCTTGGTGGTCTAGGGGAGAAAACACGCCGACGAGGGCTACAGTGGAAATGCCGGCCTTTTTGATTTCGGCAACAGCGTCTTGGATCTGCTTGGGAGAGATGGTGGAGATCTCCCGTCCATCTATTTCAAGACCTATTGGAATGGACAGTCAGCTTCCTTTGTTTCATGCGCTGGAAACATTCAAACACTATTTTCTTACCGCCATCAAGATAGAATATCGGTCCCTCCATGATCTCTCGTAGTTGTGGAGGAAAGTCGCTGAAAGGAGGAATCTTTCAATTACTCGTCAACAACCTATTTTCTATCCAGTGTAAAAGGAAGCCATGAAAACTTACGGCTCTCGTGAATGGGCCACACAGTCTGACCACGGCGACTTTGCTGAGTCGCCGAGGATCAGCCTCTACAACAGCATTGACAAAGTGCGTTGTGCCAATAGCGACACTTTGAACATCATTTCGATTGACCTGTGACTTGGCCAATACATTGATAATGGCTGTATAAATTCCGGAGGTCACATCTGGTGTGGTTGGTGTTTTGCAAGATGCGCAGACTCCTCGTGATGTGTCGTCGGTAGCTGTCACATCGATTATAGCACAATCGGTGTTTGTGCCGCCCACATCGACGCCTATTCTGTATGAAGACATCGTTCTGACGATAGTTAAGCTGATTCTTCAGATAAGTCCTCTCCGGGGTTAGCTCAGAAATTTGGCGAGGAACTATCAAACTATAAATTTCCAAGGTTATCGGCAGTTGTGAAAGCTGACCGTGATGATATTTTATCATGAGCAGCTCCTGATAGCAACTTCATAGGCCGGATTTCTCCGAATTGCATCTAGTCATATTCCACCAATCATCCGGTAAACAGACCGAATAGCTGAATCGTCCATAACGACTGCTATCATGCCCTTTGAATCCTTTCCACAGTTCTGTTGGGTGTTCTGTTCAGTCACCCATGCCTGATATGGGGTCTCTTGAAGTCCGCCAATCAAACGCTGCATCTATTCAAGTCCACCAATCACAACGTGCAATATCGTTGACTCTTTGGGGTACATTCTGCCGGAGAGGAGATAGGGGTTATGCTTATCTCTCGCCGTTATCAGCATCATGTCGGAGACTCCGCATTGCATGAGTCTACAGAATTATGCATCTGTATATATATGGGGAAAGGGGGAGGCCAGGGCCCGAGTCATGTCTGCTGCCATTGACTTGCGTCTGCTTGTCATACACTGAGCCCCCCATGTCGCTCTGGAGCAGACTCTTGAAGAAACTTGAGGTCCCCCACGAGGGCGGCACCATTCCAGATCCATGGATCAACAACGATATCAAGCCTGTGGAAACAGCGCGACGCAAATGGGGATTTTGGACATTTAATAACTACTGTACGAATATATTTCCACGCTAACATTCCCGATGGCACGAAGATTGACTGACTGGCTATTTTCGAAATAGGGGTGCTCATCAATTGCAACATCTCGACCTACATGACTGGGAGCTCGTTGATTCCCTTGGGATTATCCTGGTGGCAAGCCATTATTGCCATTGTCGTGGGAAATATTCTGGCTTCTGTGTTTATTGTTCTGAATTCGCTTCCAGGAGCATTCTATCACTGTAAGAACCTTGTTACCGACTTGTTCTTGGCCCAACGGTGTTGACGATGACCATCTAGTGGGATTCCCCGTAGCAAACAGATATGTCTGGGGAATGTGGGGATCGCAGTGGGTTGTTTGGAACAGAATTTTTTTGTCAATCAGTAAGTTCCATTTCATGTCGCATTTCGTACCGATGCTAACAGTGTGTCGAAGTCTGGTGTAAGTTATTAGATTCCTTCCCTGGCCCCTTCAGCATTGAGCGCTTTCCTAACGTGACCTCCCCAATAACAGATGCCTTCCAGGCCTGGATAGGTGGTGAATGTGTCTATGTTTGTTTACAGGCCATCTGGCCTTCCCTTGAAGACCGAATTCCAAACCATATGCCCGCATCAACCGGCATGACCACAGCCGGGTTCGTGGCGTATATTGTATTCATGGTAATTTCGTTACCTTTCGTCTACGTGCGACCACAGAATCTGCAGCTGCTGTTCTATTCCTCTGCCGCCATCGTGCTCGTCTTCGAGGTCGTCATACTCATCTGGTCACTGGCCACAATGGGGAGCAGCGGGTTTGGAGGTACCATGTCATCTGCAACAACCTCCTCCGGTTGGATGATCGCCTACGGCATTATCAGCACCATCGGCAGTATCGCGGCTGGTATTCTTAACCAGACCGACTATGCGCGTTTTGCGCGGAGGCCACGAGATGCTATTTACGGCCAGATTATTAGTGCTGCACTCTGTGCTATTGCGTCCAGCGTCATCGGCATCCTTGTCACTGCGGCCACGCAGAACCGCTATGGCGAAGCATTGTGGAATTTGCCAAATCTCCTGAGTGCTGTCATCGAGACCGGTGGGTCTCGTTCGCGTGCCGCAGCGTTTTTCGGGGGAGTGGCTCTTGTAGTTTCACAAATTGGTGTCAATGTTCCTGGTAACGCTCTTTCCGGAGGTTCGACTTCTTTCCCTTGATTGTAAACGCCCTTGATTGACAACAAAAACAGGCTTTGATTTCGCAGCCACCTGGCCGAAATACATCAATATCCGACGCGGAGCCTACCTGACAGTTCTTATCTCCATCGCCGCCAATCCATGGAAGCTAGTGAATACCGCGACCACATTCATCACTGTGTTGAGCAGCTACTCCGTCTTCGTAGGGCCCATGGTTGGGCTCATGATTTCTTCATACCTTATCGTCAACCAAAGCAAGATTAAGGTTCCGGATCTGTTTGTTGGAAATAAAAACAGCATTTATTGGTATACGTATGGAATCAACTGGCGAGCAGTGGTAGCGGTATGTTCTTTTCCTTCTGAATGTCATCGAAAATCTGTGTCTGTTACTGACATTTCATATAGTGGATCAGTGGAGTTGTCCCCTCTCTACCCGGCTTTGCTGCGTACGTGAACCCCAACGTCTCGGTCCCAATCGGATTGACACACCTGTACTACATCTGCTTCTTGACGGGAATGTCCATCAGTGCCGCTGTATATATAGCTCTGCACTATGCCGTACCCGACAAACGACTTCAAGCTTTTGTCAACTCTGCGCCTCCGGCCCGGCAACTGATGGCAGAGTATCGGGAGTTGTACGATAATCCGGATGAGGTGTCATACGTGGATGTAGCACAGGGTAAGATTGATGCCTGAATGTCGTTAATTTTAGTTTATAATGTAGAAACTAAACCATTGTTTACCATTGATCAAGTGACATATCTGCATCACCGGGTATCAGGTAGTCTAGCCACTGATCGAAGCTTAACATGTCCAATGCAACCTCAAAGTCGAGAGATGTAGAATCATTGACGGCCATAAATGAATTTTCGAGTTCAATTCTCGGATGCTCTGTACTGGGTGGAATCACATTATTGGTATGTCCAAAGTCGGACTCTCGTAATGTGAGTGAATATGGTGAGCGCGTTGGAGCTACATCAGTCGTTGTAGCCTTAGTAGAACCGAGCGCTTCATAAGACTGCTTCAAATACTTCTTAGCAAGCTCCTCTCCGCCAAAAACAGACGCAATCTCTTTTACCAAAGAGATTCGTGCCTGTGAGTCCTGAGAGTGCTCTTGCTCAAACAAGTCAAGCATCTTTCGCAGTACCTTGACTCCATCAGCCAGCATAGGTCTGAGATCTACCTGTTCGAGGTCCGATATCACCATTTGGACATCTTGGATCATCGACTGTGAAGATAATCCCGGCAATGAGCGTTCCACCAGCAAAAATGCCGCTACTGCTACAGCAGCGGTATATACCTGGTATTCAAGAGACGTGAATTGTTGCGATCTCAAAAAGCCAGCTACATTAGCCTCGCGCATCCGTCGATAGGGGACGAGGATATCCTGTGCGGCTTTGGCGCAGACAACCCAGGATTCACCAATACGTGCGTGGAGAAAGGGTCTGTTGAGTCGAATCCGTTGTAGACAGATACCAATATGCAGTATATTGTGCTGCCAGAAAATTGTATTCATACTTGACGCATGCCGAACGTTGATTTCGTTGTTTGTCTGGAAATACCATGGGAATCGGGATACGACTTCCTGAATCTGGCGATCAATTGACCGAACATATTCATAGGATGATGTATAGGCACCGTTGTCTTCAAAAAGTCGACGGAAGACGATGTAAACCTCAATGTGCGCAATGCTAGCACTCATATCGGTAATTTCCTCCATGGGGCGTGGCGTGATGTCTGTTTCGGTGACGTCGACGTCGTTGCAATGTACTGGCTTTGGTACTTCGGAGGATGAAGTATGGATTAGAGGGGGACGTCCCAGGCACATAGCCTGATAACTGAGGATGATAGAAGGTTAGCATAGCAAGTTGTAAGATAGCACTTATACGCACGTATCATTAATTACGAGTTCCCACCAGACACGACGCCTAAGTTCAGTATCGAGGCGGTTTTTGCCAGGCTTATCCTTGTCCAACCCGAGAGCCTGAGCATTTCGTACTGCCTGACCTAGAGCTCTAAAGTCATTTACTATTAGTACCATGTATATCATTAATGTCACCAAAAATGATCACTAAGGGACAGAAGGAGAACAAATCAAGAAATTCAGAAAGCACAGAATTGGGGGAAAGCAAATGACTTACGAGTTCAATATCTCATGGTTCTTGGTCTCCAGCCAATATATCTGAGTGCACACAAACACCTGCAACTGCGTCAAAGTCGGCTTCAACTCATAATCACCAGCATATAGCGCCTGACGAGAGGCTTGATGCCAGATATGGGCCCAATCACGAGCTATCGACTTTCCCATCCCCAACATCTCCACGTATTCTTTCGAAGTCATGAGTGCAGCCAAGGAAATGACTGTCAGCAACAGTGCCAACCATATGAGATCAATTTCAGCAGTGTTCAATGACCAAAATTCCTCGTATTGGCGCTGGAAGCTCGGGATATGGATAGTGTGATATATGAGGTCGATATTCTCTACGTAATACGATACAAGTCTATCGCACAGGTCCCGGGGTGGTAGAAGTGAGGACAACTGCACTTTCCAGAATAATTTGGAGTCGATCGAGCGAGATATTGGCGATGATGAATTGCCTCTTCCCGCTTCACTTGAGATCGATGCTGCAGACATGGATTGGGGTAGCAGGACGGGCAACGCAAACCGTGAGTGGAGAAACATCATCGTATGTGTGGGATCCAGTCGAGTATTTGATTGACAGGATTCCACAAGTTCCGTGATTGAGTATCGTGACGGACAACTAAAGATTTCTAGCATAAAGTCACCTTCTGACTTTGGTGCTGGCGAATATCCCGGAGCAATGCTCGGAGGCGGCTGTCGCACCGCGACGCGAGCTGAAGCAGACGGCGCGGGATTTTCCTTGCATTGATTTTCTCTTTGATATCTGATGCAGCTCTGACAGGGAATCTGACGGTCACATTTCAGCTTATGCTTTCTGCAGGGATAACAACTCAATGTGCGCCGATTAGCGGGCTTTCTTTTCTTCAAGTTCGGCGGACGAGAGGCAGCATTTCGACTGGTTACGGAATTCGATGCAGTCATTTCATGTGATAGATATACTGCGATATTAAAGGAAATCTTCCTATAATATGGTAGCAGAGACACTGTCAGACAGAGGCTTGCTTCTTGATAGATGTTTAAGCGTCGAGATAAAGTTTTAGATAATACCGAGGAACTGTTAGGCTTGTACAGGCGACCACCCCCCATCTTATCGGGGAGCCCACAGATATCGGCTCCATTCCGATAAGGGTTGAATGGGTCAACCAGATTGAAAAGAAAAGAACTGTAAAGAACCCTTACATCCTTAGAGTCGAGGTTAACAGAGTGTAAATTGCATTACATTATTTCACACTTTGCGACAAGCTCACATGGTGGTACGATTGAGAGAAATCGAATCAAACGAAGCATCAATAAGTGTGTCCCTCCCTGCGTCAAACCATTAGGGTTCGCTACCAGTCAATATGTATACAAAACGCAATTAACAACCCAACATGCAACCAATATATACCATCATAATAGTCCACAAATAGCGCGACTTGCGCTTGAAGTACATTACTTCTGTCTGTGTGCTCTGTCGTGAAAGCTTAGATCTAAGATGAAATTAACAAACCGACCCGCGGCGATGGAGGATTTCATCAATCAATCGTCTAGGACCCAAGGAGTCCAAATGCATATTCTGGAAAAATGTAGATGCTCTTCTTTTACCCAGATTCAATCCGACGTGTCGCTTATTGTGCCATCGACGTCTGATGCTGTCGTCCACTAGGACCATGATTCCAGTTGCTACAATTACACTGCATGATTTTGTTAGTCAACCAGCAGTAAGAGGTGAAAAGGGAGAAACGTACTCAGCTACGTCAGACATCTTCTCATAGACAGATGAATCACTCATCCACATCGAACATTTCGGTACCCAACCCCCCTTCTCCTCTTCCTCCTTCATCTCCATTGGCGTCAAGATTTCGGGGACGATGTAAGCGACCGTCCTTGAGGTTTCGAGGTTGACTAGATGATACGAGATTTCGTGGAAGCCCCCTTCGCGTCTGGATTCTCGTCTCCATTGATACTTTGTGCTCCAGTACTCGAATTCGTATCTTTTTGACGATGTGACGCCTACCCGAGACAGTTCGATGTGTGCGTAGTTACAGAATTCAAGGAGCATGGTATTCGACAACTTCTCTTCTGTTGGACCGGGAGTCATCGTCTCGTCATCTAGAAAGTCTTGTAAGGGTGACGACTTGGGTAGCGACTGATGATGATGAAGTTTGTTGGAATTGGAATTCCAAAACCCAGTCACAGAATGCTTATCACTCGATCCCGAACCCGGTCGCAATCCATTCAAGACACTTCCCCAAGACCTACGAAGATTCGGCCTCTTCTGCAACTGAGCGGTATGTGTCATTCGTCTCGAGTGACATACTTCCCGGCCCGAATCGCGACAATACCGCCGAAACGAAAAGTTGCGACTATGCAGATCGTGCATCCTCAGATGGAAAAGCGTGACTTCCTGCTGTCGCGTCCTGTCTCGGCGATTCAGAAGTGTATCGACGCGAAGGTTCATATTTCCGTCTAGCGTGGAATCGTCATGATGGATGAATAGACGTCGACCAGACGGAAATAAGTCAGCGAATGTCGCTGAATTGGAGGGTATCGCGCTTGAAGTAAATGTCTGTTGTCGCTCCGTCACTACTTCATAGTGGGGCTGCTTTTCTTCTTCTTCTTCTTCTTCTCCTTCTTCAGGTAAATCCTTACAAGAAGGTACCGTTGATGCATACGTTGAATTGGAGTCGCGCGGATCTTCTGTGAAAAAAAGTGCTTTGCAGGAGTCCTCTCCCTTGTCTGCGACGGCTATGCGACGGCTGTGTTCCGTCGGTGCTGTGCTTCTTGAGTGTTCAGAGTCCGCTGTAGATGATGTACTCGATTGACTGCCCTGCATTGGCACGTTCTGGTACGTCGAAGCCGTGGACATCATCAGATGGCCACGATAGCGTTGAATTGCGAAAAGTTGGTAGTCGAAAACAAAAACCAGCGATTTTCGTAGAGACAAGTTCGAAATATTAGTACGTGGCAGTATCTGTTATTATTTTTCCCTTTATTGATTTTCTTCATTCATTCATGCCTTGCTTGTGGGTCAAAAATGCTTTTTGGGTTTTGAACAACAAACATCACCCAACGCTTGCTGCCAGACTGGAATGTCCGATCACGAATCATGCGTCGACACACCAGAAGCCGCGGGGCAAATAATTAGATTAAGTCGGAATCGAGGAATGGAATTAAGTATGTGTTGCTGTATTATTATTCTGCTTTGGCGCAAAAGACCATCAATCAATATGCCAGGGTGAAAGATACGGATTCAATATTTGATAGACGCTGGATGAGCCTGAGACTCGCATTCAGTTATTATTCAGGTCAGAGAAAAAAAAAGAAAAAAGAAGTAGATCCGGTATTCCCATGTAAGGCAGGATAAACCAAGTGGAAATGGCCTGTCTGACTCTTGCAGAAGAAGAGGGGTGAAGGTGAATGTGAATGAATCTTGACCTGGACCGAGCGCTTATTCAACTACTTCTACAAGAATAGTAGCATTGGTACGGAGTACATTGATCGACCTGTCACAGGTTCCTCAAGCCTCAAACTCGTGCACTTAGTACGATAGGTATGTAGTTACTAGAAAGTAGAAACTGGTACATGCTTAGATTCGGGGCTGTTAACCCTGCCTAGGTTAAATGCTGTCGTGGCGCTGAGCATCTGGAGGCCCCAGTTAGGCTGAATCAGCGGGCGCGTGCCCTAAAATGGACGCTGAATTTACCAGGGGACACACCTTGATCGATCGCTACCATCCAATCAATACTCTCTTTACACCACACTGGCTGCCTCACTTCTTTTCAATCAGATCGTGGTGACCCGATTGATCTAACGGCCATTTTTGTCGTTCAAACTCTGCTACATATTCCGGAATCTTCTGTGCGATACGTACATACAATATGGAATCAGGCCGACCGTGAACTTCAAACGCCTTCAAACACCGTCCGCGATATGGTCTGATATCCTCCATTCCGAGGCTCGTCCTGAATTTCTAGAATTCATCACGTTACACCACCTACAGTCTGATACTGCGGCGTCTAGGGGCAGATGATATGCTGTGAATACTACGGAGTACGTAACCCCGATTATTCTCTCATAACTGCTTACTGCATATTACGCTCTCAGAATCCTCCTTCCGTCAGCTTCTGTAACGCGGCATACGCGGGGCTCAGCCCGCGTGTTTCAGCGCTGTGGACTGTCTCATATGTACTTCGGAAGAACTACTAATCCATCTTTCAGATACGTTGGCGAAGCTGTCGGGAGTAAGCTAAACTGAGGACAATCACAAAAGTCAGTGAGAATACACTCATCATCCCGAAAATATATCCGTGTGAGCAGTCCGGAATACGTACTGACAACGAGAGAGCCGGAAGAATGAGGAGTGTCGGCACTCGATTCAACGATTATTGGTGTCGGTGTATTTAGCCTCCTAAGCCCCCCTCCCAAACACCAACAACCTTTGTATCATTGGTTGTGACAAAAAGAGCACATGCCTGCAGGACATTCGAAGATACCATTGGACCTTTTATGCCGACAGTAGAGTGTATCGTTCGTATTTCAGCAAATTGTCAATCGCACACATTATTATTTCACGAAGTCCACAGTGACTTTAACTTTCTATTGGTTATTTGGCTTCTCGTTTGAACCTCGGATACGATCATTCAGCCAGCACGTTTTCGGCCTTTATCTCGGTGTGTCGACGACCATATTAACTTGATCTAGGGCTCGTATTGAGCTCTCTTTAATATTTTGAAGAATGTAGGTTCGATGAATAAGCAGTAAGTGAACATTTCACGTTGTCTATAAGCAATCTAAATCGATCTATATGTGCGAGAATCTAACATTGTATGAGCGAGGAGAAAAAGTCGGAGATTTTAACTCTAGCAGATTCGCTGACGAACCGCTATCCATAGCACCTCTAGGCACTTTTGGCATAGTCGTCCAGAATGGCATCAGCGACCTTCAAAGCCATTCCGTAGAAAATGGTCATAACATGAGAAGACACCTGAGTCGGAGGAATAGAGCCGTCAATGACACGTAGGCCCTGCGTACCGTACACCTTGGCAGTAGCATCAACAACACCACCAAGCTCTCTAGACATCATAGAACAGCTGCTCACAGCATGCCAGTTGGGACGGAAGTTCTGTAAGACATAAGCCGACCACTGGGAAAGAGTAGCATTCTCGGCCAAGTTGTATCCTGGAAGAGTCTCTCCGGCGAAGTACTCCTTCATAGCACCTTGGCTGGAAAGATCATGAGCAAGCTTGGAAGCAGCGGCCTGACCAAGGAGGTCAAACTCGTTCAGAAAGAATTTGGGGTCGTTGGCGAATTGCCATAGGTAAGGGTCGCTACTGAGGATATGGACGGAACCACGAGTGAAAGGGATGAGATCCCATAAGTCGAAGTTGATCTTGCCCTCGGTGTCCATGAAAAGCTCGGCGAAGGCAACGTCTTCGTCAAGGAGCCAGTTACGATAGTTTTCATATTGAACTTTGAGAGCAGTTACATTATGGAAACCACCGCGCGCAACGGTCTCCTCAGCCCATTGGTCGAGCTTGGTGTTGAGTAACTCTCTGGCCTGGGGGGCGTAGTCACCGAAGGTTTCAGTGAAATTGGCGAAGAAGACGGCCTGACCCTGGCCAGCACCAGCGACACTAGCCCGGGAACTGACAGTGGTTGTGGTCTGGTCTTGCATATTGATACCAACAGGAAGGTCAAGAAGCTGAGTGATATTGGCCTGATCAAGAACAGACTTCAAACCTATGCCAGAATATTCCAAGATCAGCGGAGAGATAGCTGAGCCAGCAGCCAAAAGGACCTCATGCTTAGCAAAGACGTCAAAGTTCACGACCTTATTAGTACCGAAGTTCACACCAACAGCCTTGGGACCGGATGCGGTCTGTTTAAACAGAACCTTTCCAACCATCTGGCCAGTAAGGATCTCCAAGTTGGAGCGCTGGTAGTTGGGAAGCAGCCATGCACGGGCAGCATCAGCACGAACTTGGTTTTCATCGACATTGTTCATGATCATAGAGACACCTCGAGGATGACCGCAGAGAAAGTCTTGCTGGACGGGGACACCAAGGGCTGAGACGGTGTTCATAAGGGCCTTCATAAGAGGAGACCAAGGCTTACCGTTGTCACGGGCTCCGGAGCGAACAGTACCGTTGGTTCCATGGCAGGTAGCATCGAAGTAGTGACCGGCGGCAAGTTGAGCATCAGTAGGGGGACGTGCAGCCTCGGCCTTCTTCATGTACTCGAACATATTGTCCCAATTCCAGCCTTCCATGCCAAAGACCTTCTCCCAGGAATCAATCTGGATTTTGTCCGGGCGAGTCCAGGAGTCACCGTTTATCAAGGTTGATCCTCCAAGACCCTTGCCGGCCTTGATATTGTTCGTGCGGTTGTTGATCAGGGGAACGGTGAGGTAGTTCTGGTCAACAGTGGTGCCGAAGATTTGTCCGTAAGCGTTTGGATCCTCGATGATGGCTCCATCGTTGGACTCATAGAAGCCCTTTTCAATAACCAGGACTTTGATCTTGGGGTTTTCTGTCAGTTTGGCGGCAACAGTAAGGCCAGTCAAACCACCACCAGCAATAATGTAATCATAGGTCTTTCCGGCGACCTTGCTGGGTTCACTGAGAAGACTGGACTGGACATCAATCTGTTCGGCAGGCAGATAGGCTTGGACCGTAGCCGCAGAGAAAAGAAGAGTGCTGAGAAATACAGACACCATTTCGAACGGGCAATCTCAAGGAGATGGAGAAGATAAACGGGATTGCAAGGAGAGTGGTGAATGACCTGATTGTTGTGCTGAAGAACTTGTCTGAACAGCGGTAGATGTCGCTCAATTTATAGACTTGCAAGAAGCACACATTTCCTTTCATGTCGTATCTTGGCCTCGCCACTGGGTTAGATTATCCCATTTTCTGAAAATGGACTCGTGCAGACATGAGTGATTCAGGCTGCAGACGGAAAGATGTGAGATACCACCCGTGCTACAGCTTGATCAGCAAGTGCTGGAATAACGGCTGAACCTAGGGACCTGGATGGAAAACGCTGAAGCATCCGTTCGTGCTCGAGGATGTGAGTGGTCAATGCATCGCATCAAGAGGAGTCTGTACGCTCCATCGGCATGTACGGCGATAATCCTCTGCAATAATTTCCTGAATTTTAGCTTGAAGAACCATTTACAAAATGTCTACGCATCTTGGCGTTAGAAGCTCAAGCACGTTGTTACGTTGAAGATTATCTAAAGATATGGCGATATTCATTCAAGCTCTAGGTTATCGCGGCAATGAAACGCAAGAATCCCAGCTCTGACGTCAACTTTGCCAGTACTCGTAAGACTGGCATTGACAGATACATAAAGTTGTGAATGAAGAGCAGATCAGAATCACATACGAATACAGAGAGTGGAGCGCCAAGAGCACATCGATATCATTGAACTATTCTCGCAATAGATACCTAAGTACGCTTTCACGTACTCAGTGACCTCGAGTACATTCATTTGACAGTTTCTCTCTTGCTCTTCTCTTCCTTCCTTCGACGGAATAGTGCAGATAGAGACTCCATATACAACTAAGCAGCACTAGTGCTACTGTCTCTTCACATACACAGCCCTGTGGATGAACATATGAAATATCACAGATTATGCTACCCATACTAGCGTCTGGTAAACATCAAATACCTCACTTCCCGGTGAGGCCTTCAGGAAGTCACAATATTCATTCTCACCTTGGGCTCGAGGCAGTGTGTCTTCTCTAGGACTTGAGGATAGCTTCACGGCATGCACCGAAGGGTCCCGATTGGTTTACAGACTAAAGAGTTGCAATTGGCCAAGTCTTGCACAAGCCAGTGATATCGGGCCGGTTGATCAGGTTCGTACATCCACTCGGTATCCCGAATATCTGAATGGAGTCGGCCCAGAACAATAAAGGGTTGGCATTGACAGAACGTTAGTTTTTTGGACGTTTATCATCGTATTTGTTATTTGGGGGCCGAATTGGGGCTAACTTTACCTGGGTATCAACTTGATTAACATCATTACATCTATTCATATACTATAGAAAGGTTTTATCTATGAATGTTCAAAAAATATGATCGAGATTCTTGATCAGTAGGATTTGAACAGTTTTTGCGCACCCAACTTTGAATGTTGAACTCCAATACAACCTGCCAAAAGGACCGTGTTTGATTGATGCCTGGAAACAATTACCTGAAATATCCCACCACTATTCTTATCTACGTACTTACAATCTGTTAGGGTTTAAGGTGGATACTGAAAGGACCACGAACCAAGATCCATCCTGAATACTAGCCATATATAGTATCTGCACAAGCCCCTCATATATGTAAATAACTATACAACTATACGTGCTTCGTATTAATCCTTGATTAATATGCATTCTTCAGCAATCCTTCCCTAATCTAAGCCCATCCTGTGGTCCGTGGGAAGCGATCAGACTCGGCGCCAATGCAGGTCTCCCCTTAGCCCTATGCACAACCTTCCATAGCCTTCCGAACCTAGTTACATATGACTATTGAATTATACCTAAGAGTATAAGACACGTTCTTCTTGGCTGGGAGGGTTTGGCCCCAATTTCTAAGCACACAGCCGAGATCTTTTGATCTTACTAATTTCCAGTGGTCTGGAACGGGTTCGTTTGAAATCGGAATCCCATATATCGAACCCAGTCAATATCAGATGTATTTGTGCATGGCTAGGTAAGGCTATTCTGTGCTTGTTGGTCCGTAATCTCTTGACTTATCTCACAGTGAGAAGGGGAGATTGAAGGGTCTAGATTGATCTATGATGAGGTTACATCCATCTGCTTGAGAACGTTGTGCTTACTGCGAGACTCAATGAGACGTCACTCGCAGGCTCTGTTACATTAATCAGCCTGAAAGCTTCAGAAGAATGGTGAACGGCCCTCTAAATAGCTTCTTGCAACTGCAGCTCTAGGTTAAGGTCAAACAGTGAGAACAACACCCGATACTGTCTAGATGAAGGAGCTACGGTTCTCAATCGCAGTATCAGTATGTCACTACCTTCAGACCAGTCAAAATAGGATACTAACTATGATTTCATTCCGTATTAACCTTTTCAGACCTTTTTCTTTTACGAGATGACTGCTCCCAGTCCTACCCCTTTTCGACAGGATGCCGCTTATCGACGGAGTATCGAGTATGGGAAAAGAAAGGAAAGGGAAAAGAGAAGTAGTTATGCTAGTACCACTCCGTGTGATTATATTGTGCTCATCTAGCTAACTAGGTAGGGGATCCCCTGAATAGGGTGACGACATGAAGCTATTCCCACGTATACCCGCGAACGGCATCGAACCTTATCTACAGGTGTCATATCCAGGTAAGGAAGTGAATAGTCAATAAATAATAACCTCATACGCTAATGTCCATCATTTGAATTCAAAGGCATGTTATAGTGACCCCGCCAAGGCAACCTTGAACGTCATCTTTCCAGCTCATCCACAACCACGAACGCTCCAAATACAATTTCCAAGATTGCAGGCACAGAAATGCTGCTCAACCCTTGCGATCTCCACTAAATTTATCTGTGCTCGTCGGACTAGAACTATCGAATGGACTGGGACTCTGCGTCTCAGTTGGTGACGAAGCGAGCTTAGTGATGAGACTCGGAACATTGATATCACTGTTGAATTGCCAACAGGCGTTGATAGTCTAATTGCCTCGTTAGATATTCTCCATAACTATCTTCTTTTGTAGTACTAACAGTTTGCAAAGCAAACAATCCACAAGCCAAAGCTGCCCAGTTGCACCTATACGATCGCTCATATCGTCAAGTATTGCGCTGTGGGTACTCGCTGCTCGAGATGTCTGAGAACTTGCAGCCAAAACAGCACTAATTATTGAGCTAGAGGATGCATCATTGCTGGTGTTGCCGTCACGAGTAATAGTGTATGAGAGTGGTGCCCATATACCGAAAACGATTGCGGCGGCGAGGACGGTTACGTTTACGGCCCATGTAAAGAATTTTTCTACATTTTTGTGAGATTTTTCTTTGGTAACAGAATCGGTTGTATTTGGGGCACTTTGTGCAGGGACAATAGTACATGCAGAGACAGGTTTTGGTTGTCCTTCCTGCGTTTTCTCCTGGTTGAATCTTTCATCTGCAGGCTCTGTGGTTTGAAGTTCCATAATTCAGTGAAAGATAGCTTATATAGAGTTAATTGACTTAATTCCACATGAATGCTAGCAAGGTAGCAGACAATCTATCTAAGAGAGAGATATTTTCAATTTGGCTGCGCGGTTGTTCGGCCTACGGTGGGAGGCCGACGCTTAGGGCGACCCCATAAGACAGCCAAGGGCTGCCTGCTGCGCCAACAATTACCCAGACTAAGAAAGATATAGTTGCCAAGTGTAGGCTGAGCCGGCCAGGACAGTTCACATGTACAGTAGAAACTGGCTATAACGAAAGGAAGGCCACTCCGCATTTCCACTAATATCAGCTTGGATGACTTTAATATGGAACTGAAGAGTCTAGAAGTCGTTGATACTAGAATGGATTAATATATTGGAGGAGCCCTTTATCCCTATATCGAACTCACTTCTGGATATATGGGCTTAGGCCTTGAGAAGCCTTCTGTTCGTTATAGCTAGATTCTACTGTAGTGGGTTGTCAGTTGGCTCGAACTGATCATGCATCAGACTCGGATTTTGGACTCTGTAACTCAAAAGAAGCGCTGTTAGATACAAAAATGCTCTAAGACCATGTCAGCGCTGTTTAGCACTGAGAATCGTGGGACTTGATCTGAGCACGAGCGATGCTAGCTTAGCTGGAGGGAATTGGCATAGGTTATACTTCAATCTACTGCCACTGAATTCAAGTTAATTGCCTTGTGTGATGTTCTCAGTTGAGTTACAACTAGCATCATGGCCTAGACGTGGAGATACCGAGCAGATTGATTCTTGTATTATCCAGTCTATACCTGAAGGCCAAGCCAGAAAAAAAGAAACACAAACGATCAAGATTTAGTCCATGTAGCTAAGGACTGAAGTATATTTGTGATCCCCAAAATTCGATGCAAACATGTAGCTACAATCAAACCTGTACCCAAAGGGGCTTGGGCAACGGCTCCCCGGGCTTGATCCTCAATGACGATCCGTGCGTAAGATCCGCAAGATGCGTGCTAGAAACCGGAGGATTGAGTCCAACATAGGCCTGGCGACGCTCAGGACTGCCGGACGTGACTGACCATGTATACAAGCCGTAATAGGTAGCGATCGAATGTACAAGCCATCGCCTAGCGAATCAATACTCAGCTATTGTTTGGCGAGGGCTGATGACGGTATACAATTGCACTACAGGAAAGGATAATGTGACTTACCCGAAAACAGCACCAGGATCATGAGCTAGACTTTCAAAGACCATCTTCTGTCCTTCCTGAAGCCCTTCATTGATCCTCTTGGCTTTCTCTTGACGACTGTGAGCGTCATGCATCTGACCATTTCGACCGACGAATACAATCTCGTCATCCGAATCCTCATACTCGGAGTCCTTCACGCTGTCGAGTTCGCGCTCCAGTTGTTTATCATTCCACTTTTCAAGAAAACGTCGAATATCTTCTTCCAAATCTTGCAGCATCCCGCGAGCAGCACGAGCGTGTTTCAGAGACTTGCGGATTTCCTTCGAAACTCGAGTCTTCTCATCTTCATGCTCTCTGTTTTTGCTCTTTGCTTGCTTCAATGACTTGCTCTGCTCCTTGTGTGCAAAATGACTATCCCACAACGGAGCCAAATAGTACGGGACAGGATCGTGTCGGGGATGGGTTGGTTGGACTGACCAATCACCAGGAGCAGGAGGTTGGACCCAGGGGTTACTCAAAAGACGATCTATCCCGGGTTAGTTGGATTTTACAGTTTCACTGGAAATCAGACGGCAGCCAAATTAGTTCCGGTAGGTCAAGGTAGAAATACCATTTTCCCATCGTTGTCTGCGCCGACTACCCTCTTTGCCCTTCAACAAGGCTTCGCGTCTTCTCAAACTGTCCCGGCGGATTGGCTCGCGACGTCGGTATGCAGATGTCCCAATAGTATCATCGGCCGCTTTGGAAATGATCTTTACGCGAGGAGTCGAAGGCTTATTGGTCGCGGTAATGGGTCCGTCAAGTGGGATCGATAGCGCATTCGCAGTACCTCGGATTGGGGTGGAAGCGTTTATTACTTCAATCTGGGCGACGGAATCAGAAATGTCAAGTATTTGAAGCGAAGCGGCCGCTTGTTCTGTCCATGCAGAGATATCCTGCTGGGTCAGATTGCTGGTGGATGCGCGCCCAGTGCGTAGGCTCGGGTGGATTGCCATGCTGGCTGCTGAATTAGTAGAGACCGTGGTGATCGGGTGATCGGGTGAGCGAGAGATAAATAGTAGTCTTAGACAGTAGTCAACTGAGAGACTCTAAGAAGTAAAGCTGAAGGTGGTTGAAGAAGAGAGGAAAGACTGAGGATACTTGGTCCGAACCAAGGATGAGCGCATGCGATAAGCCATCCCCGAGCGCCCCGATAAGTGTGGCCTCAGGCCACGCTTCGATTGGCTGATAGGCCTAGCGCGGTGGTGATTGGTCGGCTGAGATCCCGGTTCCACTTGAATATCGACTCATCCTGAATCATCCTCTCTCATTCTTCTTTTAGATTATGGGATGGTTTTTAGAGATTTGTCTGATATCCAAATCTGTTTCGGCAATTGTAGCTAAAGAAATACAAAGGACTAAAAGAGAAGAGAGAGAAGCGAGCGTGTCCCTGCATAGAGTTAACCGGATACAGGAAGGTGAGACAGCATCACGTGCTATCCCGGGCATATGATAGCATCATTCAAGATAAGCCTAAGTTAGTCAACTGTGGATAACCTCATTCTGTTACTTCTCATCCATCACTTCGTTCTTTCTCATTTATGGTTAGGACTTCATTCGCTTAAATTTATCCAGTGTATCTTCTACTGCAACTGCAACATGAAGCTACAAAACGTCCTCGCATTGGGCGCAGCCATCCAGTCAACCTCGGCTGCGGCTGTCCCGTATGAACAGACTCCTCTTGCTGACCAAGTACCAAGCGGCAAGTCACCGCTACCCCAGTATCTCATCGAACTGGCTCCGTACGACACGCGATGGGTGACCGAGGAAGAGAAGTGGGAACTGAAACTTGTGAGTGCATTTACTGACTAATACTGTCCAACACTAATCATGTTTTGTCTGGTAGGATGGAGTGAACTTTATCGATATCACCGAAGAGTCGAAGGCCGGCTTCTATCCCAAATTCTTCAAAAGCAACGCAGTACAATACCCCACCAAGTTCGCCCACAATGATACCATCAACTCGCTCTCCAAGAACCTCAACAAGACGAATATGCGAAACAATTTGGAACACTTTACTTCGTTCCACACAAGATACTACAAATCGGAATACGGAGTCGAATCTGCAACTTGGTTGTACGACCAGATTAGTGATATTGTTAAGAGTTCTGGTGCTGCTGCCAATGGGGCTACTGTAGAGAAGTTTGCCCACTCATGGGGCCAATTTAGCACCATTGCACGCATTCCCGGGAAAACCAACCAGACCGTGGTTTTGGGAGCACACCAGGATAGTATCAATCTGTTCCTTCCATCCATCCTTGCTGCTCCTGGAGCAGATGACGACGGCAGCGGAACTGTGACTATTCTAGAAGTCCTACGCACACTTCTTTTGGCGCCGGATATTGTTGCTGGCAATGCCACCAATACCATCGAATTTCATTGGTACTCTGCTGAAGAGGGAGGTCTGCTAGGCTCCCAGGCTGTCTTCTCCAATTACCGGCAGAATTATCGTGATGTCAAAGCCATGTTGCAGCAGGACATGACTGGATTCGTGCAGGGCACACTTGATGCCGGAAAAGAGGAGTCTGTTGGCGTTATTGTAGACTTTGTCGATGCCCCATTGACACAATTCATCAAGGACGTTATTACCCAGGTATGTTCCTAAACTTCTGCTGTAGCAAATATACTGAGGAGTATCAATTAGTACTGCGATATTCCGTTCGTCGAGACCAAGTGCGGTTATGCCTGCTCCGACCATGCATCCGCCAGTCGCTACGGCTATCCCTCTGCGTTCGTGATTGAGTCCGAGTTCCAGTACAGCGACAAGCACATTCATTCCACGGATGATTTGATCAAGTACTTGAGCTTTGATCATATGCTGCAACATGCTAAGATGAGTTTGGCTTTTGCCTACGAACTTGCATATGCACCTTTTAAGTAGACTACTCTTATCATTATAGCCCCTTGCCGTCAAGGTCGCACTACAATATGTAAATAGCAGCATTATCGCATCCTTAGGTTAGATTAAGTGAATACACTTCTGATCATGAGTGGAGCTCTATGAGGTCACTAATTCGCTGATCGGCCCGCAGCCAAACTTTGCTGATTCTTCGTCGATCTCTGACACCTTATACGCACTTACCCTCATCCAATTCTATACATACAACCTTGGACAGGATAAAAAAAAAAGAGAGCAAAAATGGACTACGAAAAAGAACTCTCCCTAGCAACCCTCACAATCCAACGCGCCTCGAGACTCACAAAATCCATCCTGACCGCCGTCGACAAAGGCGCCCTGGACAAAAAGGATAATACTCCCGTGACAATAGCCGATTTTGCGGCCCAGGCATTGATTATCAGTGCTATCCATGCTGTGTTTCCCGACGATGGGTTTGTGGGTGAGGAGTCTGCGGCGGCCTTGAGAGAAAATCCGGAATTGTTAGAGAGGGTTTGGGGACTTGTTTCTTCTTTTCAGGATGATGAGGGGAGCGGAGAAATAAAATTGGCCACTCCGTCGACGCAGGAAGAGATGCTTAATCTGATTGACCTTGGCGGTAAAGGTCAGGGTGGCTCAAAAGGACGTATATGGGTGCTGGACCCCGTCGATGGGACAGCAACATTTATCCGGGGACAGCAATATGTCGTCTGTCTAGCATTACTTGAAGGCGGGGAACAGAAATTAGGGGTCTTGGGCTGTCCCAATCTACCCATCGGAGCAGAGCAAGTGCACGAAGATATAGTCGACAAACATGGCGATGGACAGATTATATACGCCATTGCAGGGCAGGGAGCATATATCCGACCTATGAATTTCTCTTCGACAGAGCAGATATTATTAACACCTGCAACTCCCGTACCGAAATACTCACCTAACCTCAAAACGAGCGATATACGCTTCGTCGACTGCAAAGCTTCAACTTCAACAAATTACGAAAAACATGCCCTCGTCGCGTCCAAATTAGGGGCTCCTTGGCCTGCAACCGTGGACCTGTGGTCCGCCCAGATGCGATACGTTGCCGTAGCCGTCAACGGAGGTGGGAACACGCTTATTAAGATCTTGCAGGACGATTCCTATCGGTCTTGTATTTGGGATCATGTCGGGGGAATGCTGATTGCGCAGGAAGTGGGTTGTGTAGTCACAGACCTCAGGGGAAGGTCTATTGATTGTGGGTTGGGGAGGACGTTGGCCGGGTCTGTGGGATTGATTTGTGCGCCTGCTTCGGTTCATGCGGAGGTTTTGAGGGCGGTGCAGGAGGTGGTTGATATTGATTCATAGATTTATAGACTCATTTATTTTTGGTTACTTGTATATAGACCGTGCTGACTCTTAATATAGACTTCAAGTTAGGATTTAGATTCAGATAGACTTCACCTATGTGCAATTCCTCCATATAAACCATTGCCTCAAATTGGCCAATCACTACCAGAAACTGGTACCCCGCATTGTCACTTACAGATCGCCGACTTGCATCTTCTCATCCATTCATTCTCATTCTTGGTCAAGATGCTGATTGTGGCGATTGGAGCGGAGCCAAACTTGTTTCGTTTCAACCTGCATACTTAGCTAACATAATATCACCCAATATGACGCCAGCTTCTCAATATACAAAACTCCTGTCAAATCAGAAAACATCTGTATCTATCAAAGGCCAATAAGGTCCTAGTCTGAGTATGCATCAGGTCAGAGGACCTCATGTTTATGCGGACTACGTCTCGGAATACGGAGAGTTTATTCCCCGCAGGTTGGACATGCAATGTAGAGTTAATTATAGCCAATCCACGTAGAAGTACTACGTCTGTACTTTCTATTTTTGCGACTTTCGGGCAATTATCATGGCAGTATGGGCTAATTCCTTGTCCGACGTACTCAAAAGAAACGGCATGAGAATAAGAAAACACGGTTCTCAGGGATTGCCCATCAACAACAGTGCAGGACGTGCCTAATTCAGTATCCAGTCAGAATTTATCGCTCCATCCGCTGTGATTCGTCTGGACGGTTCGTAAGCCAGCATTGCCCGCAGTAAACTCCGTAGACTATCCATTTCCATTTCATCAAGCTCGCAGGTCTGCAGAGTCTCCCCTCTCCCCATTTGCCATAGTCGTTGACTCAAAGGTCTAAAGACAGATGGCTGTATGCAACTAAAATTCGGGTTCCAGATCCCGCCCTCAAGGAAGAATTCCGGTCTCTTCTCCCATTGCTGCCACACTCTCGTTGACAACTTGCCCAGGTGCTCACCATCTCCCCCGATCACCTCATCCGGATCGTCTGCCCAGGTCTCGAAGAGGGGTCTCTCGCCAAGCATGTCGTACAGAGTACAACCCAGAGTCCATATATCAGCGGATGAGTTGACCTTCCCACGAAAGACTATTTCAGGAGGACAGAGGACAGCCGGTGTATGCAGCGTTGAGGGCTCTTTACCGAGAAAGAAAGACGATCCAAAATCGGTAATCTTGGCCGTGCAATTCTTAACCTGATTGCTGGGGATGGTCAGATTCAGTGGAATCACGACATGTGTAGGGGCCTCTGGGCCGAGAGGACCCTCATCAATGCGGGAAACAGGGACCTCAAATATGTTCACATATCTCCTTGGTACTGAGGCAATCCAGCTCAGTAGGCTGAAGGAGAAAATTGCGAGCATGAAGATCTTAAGGTGAGCTCAGTCAGCTAAATCCATCCAACACCCTGGAAATTCCGAACACACCTCCATGACCAACTCCGCAAGAATGCATATATGCTAGTCCCATAGTAGCTTAAGCCGCAATGGTTCGAGCGATGTTGAAAGGCAACATAAAATCCGGACTGTTCTCCTCGGATTCAGCAACACTACAGCCGCTCACGAAGCACGTGCAGTGGCCGTGGGGTCCTCTGAAAGAAACCCATGAAGCAACGAGGAAACATATTTACGCCCGGGATGGTTAGAGTTCTCAGCTTGAAGATGCTGTAGAGTTTTCGACTCGATACTTTTACCCTAAACATCCGCAATTGCAATTTTTCAATGCAACATATCGATTCCCTTTCTGATCGTGAGCGAGCCGGACAGTCGAGGAGGAGCCATAGCCTAATTTATGGATGATTCTGTATCTGCCGTTTGGTAACCTCCGACGCGGTAGCTGTCAAGATTTTCTATTCCATCCTCAGGCCAGTACACCCCGAAGGAGTAAAGCACTCGACGTTTAAACCCTAACCCTAAAAGTAATCAATGTTCGTATCGTAGCTTTTTAGGGTTATCGATAGCCCTGACAATTCTGGTCATGTCAGATGCAGAGACCCCAGTCAGCTATAGCCTGGCAAGAAGTGCCGGAGGTTAATAGGATTGACTGCTGCTAGTATCTAAGACATAGCTCTCAAACATGAGACACGAACAGAAAACCAATCATCCCTTGCACGCCCTTGACAGGAGTCATGGGACCCTGCAAGAAGAAGCTCAGACAAACCGGATTTATTATTGCGTACGAGTCAGAGAAGAAAATCGCGGGGTTAGCGTTGGCTGTATAGTTTGTCTAGACTTCTGGAGTATATCACGCCACTGGGGGTGTATGCGCATACGTCATTAGCGGGCAAACCAGGCAATTCGCAGAGGACCTCGCGAGAAACCTCTTTTTCTTTAATTTTCCTTTTCCATCTGAGAGAGTTGTATTTCTTCATTATTTCTGCAATTAACCAGTCAAGTTACGAGATGGCCAACTGTGAGTACACATCGTCTAGAGTAATGCGATGTAGCTAACAACAACACAGTCAACCCCTTCGCTCGACGCGAATCTCACCACCGCAACACTCTGATCGCCTACCAGGTGCTATCAGTTCTGTCGTGGGCTCTAGTCCTTGTTGCTGGCATTTACTATTCCCTCCATAAACCCGATGATGTGAAACATGGACACAACATCTGGAAACAAGCAAACAGGCATCCGACGCCCTTCTCGCAAAACACCACCATCACCGGGATTTACTGGTAAGTTTGCCGTTTACTTACACGATATGTACTAACTTGTATTAGGATCCTACTGCTACTCTCTCAAGTCAGCTATGTCTGGCACTTCTTCTCCAACAACGGCACCCTAGTCACCAGCGCGGCCAATGTAGCCTCTCACTTCATCCTCAACAATCTCCTAGTCTTTGCATTCATCATGCTCTGGGTCCGTAATTACTTCTGGCCAGCTGAAATAATCCTCATTATCCATGTCATTAGCCAGTCTTCAGCATACTGGACTCACCGCGGCTCTCCGCCTTTTGTGCATTGGCCTGCTATTGCCGGGCCCTATGCATGGTCCCTTACGGCCCTGTTCTGGAATGGAGCTGTTGCCGTTCATGCTCATAACCTGCCTTCGAGGATCGTGGCCAACATCTTCATCTGGGTCATTTTCTTGATTGGATTCGTTCACATTTTCACGGCCAAGGATTATATTTTTGGTTACTCCTTGTCTATTCTGACTTTGTGTAAGTCATCTCTCAATCTCCCAAGTTTTGATTCTGTTTACTAATTGGACAGCCCTCGCCGTCGAACAACTCGCCATCAAGATCATTGCCCTGCAATGGATCTTCGCCTTTGTCATCTTCGCTGTCTTCTTTGTTGGTTCGTTGTACGTCTCTTCCGCAGCTTATACCGGACGAGACCTCTGGCTCAAGCGTGTTGTTGCGCCTGACTCGACGACTGATCGTGAACGTGAGCCATTGCTCAACAATCCTTAAAACGCCGTATGAGCGACTTATTAGTTAGGAATTCCGCCTGTCAATTTCTCCCAGGAGGATACTCCCAGCTCAGAACTCAACTACTTATTTATCTCCACTCCACTATGCAGCAACCAGAATGGATCCAATGCTTATACTGCCTGGTTGATTTTTGCACGCATTTAGCATTCAGGCTGGACTCTTGTCTTTAACCGGCCCGGTATAATTTGTCTATTCTTCATTGGCGTAGGCTATGTGCCACATGTTACTAATGCTTCATGTCCCTATCAGTATGATTATGTATGTTTCCAGACTGTAGTGGTTTTTTCCAATACACGAAAATAATCTATATATCTATAGTATCATACACGGCACTCCATCCCCTCCTCAGCCAACCAAGGCTCATGCGCAACACTATCATCCCCACTCCCACTATCAATTACCATCGCCATCCCACCGGCCAAATGCCACATAACATGACAATGAAACAACCATACGCCGGGATTATCAGCCTTGAACCGCAGAACTGCATATCCGCGACGAGGGATTTGCACTGTATCTCTTAAGACTGCTTTTGTTAGATCGTATGGATCTATATTCTCGTTGAAGGAAGGGGATGTCCACGGGTTATATGAGCCCCATCGGCCTGAACCTTCAGGTGATTCGTATATATCCACGACGTAGAAATTATAACCATGCTGTTAACCTTGTCAGTCCACCTCTCCAGAACCAACGAACTAAAGAAAAAAAGGGAAATACCAAATGAAACGGATGAGCCCCCTCATCCAAATTATTAACCACCAAGTCCACCCACCCATTTTTATTGCCTGTCGAAACAGCAAATTGATGTTTATCCCATTGATTGCGCGGAAGACCCAGTAATGGATACGGAGGATCACTTTGTATTTTCCACGTTGTGCGGTTGAAGAAGCCGTGCGGGATGTTGTCGAGGCGACTTAGTTTTTCGACTTTGGTATAGACAATGTGTGTTTGTTCTGATTTTGGGGGGAGGGAGGAGAGGAGGGTGCGTGTTGAGGGGAGGGTGTTTATGTTTATTATGTCGTCTTCTTCAATGTCGTTGGTGTTGTTGGACTGGGCGGTTGGGGAAGAGGGGAGAGAATCTGAAGGTAGAGGTGTTTGG
The DNA here is from genome assembly GCF_000003125.1 of Talaromyces stipitatus ATCC 10500. Lineage (NCBI taxonomy): Eukaryota > Fungi > Ascomycota > Eurotiomycetes > Eurotiales > Trichocomaceae > Talaromyces > Talaromyces stipitatus. The sequence continues at coordinate 2,589,608 of NW_002990116.1, forward strand.
AAAATTGGGAATGATTGTTGTGGTACGAGGGCTGGGTTCCCGATTGTGAAGTCACTAGATACACTTAGTTCAGCAGTCTTATATAGAGTATAAGGTGAGACATACGAGTCATCCATCTTCACAGTCATCCATGAAGTCTGACCTTTTAACGGACGCAAGACAAAATCCACACGTTGGCCTGGAAATAGGATTCCGACTGAAGACCTGCCACCATCGACTGCCTCCATCTCAACCGGGTTACCGCCATCAATTGTGATTACTTGTATTGATGTGCCCGGCGCAAAGCCAAGGATGATTCCAGTAAGGGAACTGGGTCCATGATTAGCGTTTTATTCCATGTTATCTGGATTTTGTTGACATACCCCGTATTGACAACTCGAACCCTATACGAACTGTTCCCATCAAGGATCAAAGGTGGCATCTCATCCGCGGATCCTATACAATCCAACGGCCGAGCTCGAACTGCTCTCGAACAATTGAACCGACCAGCACCGTTCACAAGCAGTGAGTCCGGAACAGGCTAAGCCAGTTAGCTATCAATTCAATCCATACAACTGCGTAACTTACTTCATACCCCATTGATCCCCACCAAAGATACCAACTAGCCACATCCGTGGCCGTACGATGATACCAATCACCAATCATCAGGACAATCTCCTTGTCGTATCCATACTTGACACTATCAGATACCATTTCCGAACGCTCCTCCAAGTTCTGATGCTTAACAAGTAACCCCCTTACATTCGGCGAGACCAGCGTAGAATCAGGCCGATGCACAACAAGACTCCCATATAACCCATCCGCTCTCTGAACGGCGGAATGCGCATGGTACCAGAATGTGCCGCTTTGGGTTTCGGAAATGGTGAAGTTGTACCAGAATGATTGGCCGGGTTGAATGCCGCATTGTGTAACGCCGATGACTCCGTCCATTGTATTTGCGCCTGCTTATGATTAGTTTGATGATTGTTTGAAAGTGAAGAAGTGTGGTTGTGTACCTCTCATGTTTAGGCCGTGCCAGTGGAGAGAGATCTGTTCATCTTCGAGGTTATTATGCACGAGGATTTGCAATGTATCGCCTGAGCGAGCCTCGATTGATGGCCCGGGAAACATATCTGTCGAAATATTAGCATTGTTACTTTTAGTTGAAGGAGTGAGAATACCATTAATCAAATAGATTCTCTTGTCAACTCCGTCCGGTCGCCGTTGTCCGGCAGTTACACTCCAATTCAGAGTCTGCGTAATCGCTCCACGATGGATATGGTCCTCGGGCCGAAGTCGTCCATTCTCATGTATGCGATTGTCATATTTCAATGTGGATGATATTGATTCATGATCATGTAATGAATTTGACAAGCGATTAATACTGTCGTCGTTGTTACTCTCGTAATAATAACGGACAAAAAGCACAACTGTTGCCAAAAACGGTAATATGCAGACTAATGCAATGAGAATCGATGGCGTGTGAAGTGTGGTCTTGGACCCTCTTCTTTTGTCGTTGGCTTCTGTTTTCTGTTGTTGTTCTACCGGTTGCGCTGTTGCATCTGGAGATTTTGTAGCATCTTGCTGTTGCTGTCGTTTGCTTAGTCTTCGTTGCATCGTGTAAGCAAACTACCAGTCAAGGGACATACAGATATGTCCTTGATTTGATTATCAGATGACAGCATATGGTATATTCGTGTCGAGTCCCTGTCATGCATGACCTAGGGTATTGACACACTTAGCCCTAATCGATCCGACGATCCCCGGAACTAGCCTGACGTTTCGATCCAAAACTTCAGATGTTTCTTCCTTCCCAGCGAATAATCGAAATAAACATGAGCACACAATCGAAGAAAAGAAGAAGAAGGAAGAAAAATAAAAGCTTATCGCCCACGTGTTACGCCTCAAATCGTTGTTCTAGACATATCGGACAAGAAAGAAGATAAATTAAATAGATTAAGCTCATGTGCTAAGATTCCTCGGGGCCCGCTCCGAGATTGTTTCTTGCAACCAACAAAACAGATCAAACGCTCACACGTGCCATTCCTGACTCCCGACTCTGCGAGTGACATTCCTTGCATTACTCAGTTGATTATACTACTGTACCACTACTTATCTGTCTTAATATGTGCGCCATTAATTAGACTATCAGACTAGTACGACGTTGTGGCACTTAACTAAGTAGACTACTGCAGAAAAAAGGGTATGTAACCACTCCCCCCTGCCACTTATCACCGTTGTTTACTGATCCTCATGCAGACACAATCCGTTATCACTGGTCTAAAGGAGATGAGGGTGTACCCCGCGGACAATGGAGTAGTCGGAGTAATCGGAGGAAAATATTCCCTGTTATGGCACTTATGACACTTTTTTTTGTTCAGATTCAACACCAGATCCGCCGGTTTGCTCGCCGCATCACGCTATCGGCCAAATACCGAGGCAGGAACCATGCGGAAGTCCCTGGGTAAAGATGGAGGCAATTTAAAATTAATAAAGAGAGAAAGAAAAAAGTGGTTATGTTGAGGAATGAAGACGCGATACTAGCTGCATGATGCATCTGCCCGGGCACTATATGTGTCCCTCGTGCCTCGCTCTGGAATGTAGATTTTCTTTTTTTTCTCTTTTCTTTCAACGACGACAAGAATTCACTTCACTGTAATCAGTCAACTTTCGTTCTTTCAAAATGGCACTTGCCTTGAGTGTTGCCCTGGGTTTGGCCTTGGGTGCCAGCCCAGTGAGCGCTGGTCCAGTGAACGCCAAACCAGCTGGCGGATTGGACCAGATTGAGCATGTCGTTCTCTTCATGCAGGAGAATCGGGCTTTCAACCATTATTTTGGAACCATGGCCGGCGTGAGAGGTTTCAATGACCCGAATGTTCAGGTCAACTCCGACGGACGTTCCGTCTGGTACCAGTCAGTTATCTTTGTTTTCCCTATCTTTTTCTCATTGTGGATATAGAATAACCTCTGATATGGTGTAGAACCGTTGACAAATCCTTGTCCACCGAGACTGACTATCTGCTGCCATGGTACCTCAACTATCTCGGCGGAGACTGGGCGCAGGCAACTCAGTGCATGGTTGCAGGATCCAATGGTTATGATGCTAATCACGCCGCTCTTAATGGCGATCTCAACAATCATTGGGCCATTAAAAATACGCCCTATAGCTGGGGTTACTTCAAGAGACAGGATCTCCCTGTTCACTTTGCCATGGCCGAGGGATACACTGTCAATGATATGTATCAGGAAGGTCAAATGACGGCAACTAACCCCAACCGTGTGACTTGGGTTAGTGGAAATATTAATGCCACTGGTTATCCTTATATTGATAACAATGAAACTCCCGGTATGTATACTATGTATTCCCAAAAGAAAAGACATCAAAGCGCAACTGAGAACTGACGCACGTTGTGATTTAGGCTGTGAATCCGGAGCAACCGGACCGTTCTCTTGCTACCCCCTTACCTGGGAGACTACCTTTGAGGTTTACCAGCGCCTCAACGTGACCTGGCAAGTGTGGCAGGACACCAACAACTTTGATGACAACGCAAATGCCTGGTTCCAGCAGTATCAAAACGCACCAGACAACTCTCCCCTGCACGTCCACGGCAACTCTTTCCAGTATACCCTCGACGACTTTGCTAAGGCCGCTGCCGCAGGCACCCTTCCCCAAGTCAGTATTATTGTTGGACAGACTGAATTGTCGGAACATCCTCCTTGGCAACCTAAGGATGGAGCCTGGTTGCATCAGCAAATCTTCAATGCTGTTGTCAACAGCCCCAAGTACCACCAGACTGCCTTGTTTATCTCTTATGACGGTAAGTACAATATTATACAAACAGTCGACCGCTGCTAATACGAATTGATTAGAAACTGGTGGCTTTGGTGACGCTGTTACCCCCTTCCACTCCCCCTCCGGAACCGCAGGTGAATGGATCCAAGATCCCCTGGGAAAATTCGGCCAAACCTACACCGGCCCTGGTTTCCGTGTCCCCTCCTGGATTGTCTCACCCTGGACTCGTGGTGGACGAGTCTTTGGCGAGCACTGTGACCACAACTCTCAAATCCTGTTTGTTGAGAAGTGGCTCCAGGCCAAGGGATACAGCAACGTCGAGCTCAAGGGTATGGCTCCTTGGCGCCGTGAGAACATGTGCGATTTCGTCAATGCTTTTGACTTTGCCCACGTAAGTTTTTTTTTTTTTTTTTTTTTTTTTTTTTTTCTCATTTCAACTGGGAATAAATGCGCATATGATTGGATGATTGGTACTGATTTGTGAATAGCCTGACTACAGCATTCCCCAAGTTCCCACCGCTGCTGCTCCCCATACTGACTCCAATGGCAACTTTGATGGAGCATCTCTCTGTGAAGCAGCCCACCCCTCAACAAGGCCACCAGTGCCATACGGTAAGCAAACTCTTCAGGATTCCTTGTACTTCGAAAACGGATTCAAGAAAGTGGTTGGCTATTTGACCGAAGGCCGCTATCTGACCTTTGAACTAAACGGATACGCTTTGACCAACCCTGGAAATGGTGACAAGGTTACTACCACCAAGGCAACAGCTGCTCACGACAGCAAGAACCAGCGTTGGGTCATTCATGCGTCCAACGGCACTTTCAAGATTTCAAGTGCCCTTGATGGACGATTCATTGGGGATCATGGCAAGGACGGAATTCAGCTGGGAGCTGCCAGTGATGCAGCTAGCTTCAATATTAGCTTCGAAGCTAATAGCGGCTATAGTATCCAGTACAACGGCGGCAAGTTCTTGGCTGTCAACCCGGCTGGAAAGGTGCACGCTATTGCCAGTGACAAGGCCCAGTATGATATCTACAGTGTGTCCTACCACAACTAGGCGCTCACTGTATTTCACATGATGCGGAATCATTGAGATAGTATTACATACCTCTTTTTGGCCTGGGAACACTCAGACAATAAATAGATAGAAATCCAAAGATAGTTCTAGCAATTCCACTCATTCTGAGTCTCGAAGCCCTAAATAAACTAAAGCGGACTAGCGCGAGCTGCTCCGTGGTTGCCGGGACAACAGCCACCCGTACCTGCCGCCTCCATCAACATTCACTCCACCTTCTCATGTCAATCATATAATCACCTCCAGACACAATTGGATTCATCAGTTGTTTCTTAAGACAGGAGAGCAATTTTATCCATTATAAATAGTGTTTGTGACGGTTATCCATATTGTTATTGTTATTTCTATCGATATCCTATTGTTTGGTCTGCACAGTGATCACTCTGTATCAACAAACCCACATCTGGACAGCTCAACCAATTGAGAGAACAAATCAATGCGATTCTAAATAGCAAACATCCGCGACTGTCTGTGACAACGCAATGGATCCATCAACCCCTTCTCGAGGCCAGGCCAATGGCCACTATGTTGAGCCCTATCCCGACGAGCTCCCACCATCATACTATGGCGATGAAGGCAGCAACATCTCATCGCCGCTTGGAAACGATATCCCAGGAGCTTCATCGTCTACCATGAGACTACTGCCCACTGGTTATGACAATGAAGATATCGACGGCGGCAGCGACTTGGGAACCAATGCTGCGCGCTTTCGAATGGGACAGACATCCTCCACCCGCAGAACGTATGTTGAAGACCCTGGTGATAAGCAACCTAGAAAATCGATTTCATTTTCTTTCTTGGATACCCATCATAAGGAACCCACTTTCCCCAAACCTGTTGCTCGTCCTGTTTCGCAGAACCCGTGCAAGCACAAGGTCGAGGTTGCTGCACCAGACACAGCAATCTCCCCATCCAAGAAACAAACCAAAGAAGTTTCTATTCGAAAAGTGGCACATACACATAAATCGATTAGAGATATTGTCCCTCCGCCGTTATTTGCCAAAATACCCAAACCTTCACGTCTTCCCGACAACACAAACCCAAAAGCTGAAACATTGGATCTCAGTATGATTGATCAAAGAGCTAACATGGACCCAATTAGTGCGAACCCATCGCCTACCAGATCAACCCCAAATCGTTATTCAGCGTTCCGTCCACGCCAGAACTCGACTGCGTCTAGTATCGGACATGCTCCGTCGATTCCGCCTCCCGCCGCCTCGGTTGTAGATTCACCACAGTATTCTTCTAGACCGGGCTCGCCGACGCGCCCTTGGACTCCATCCCGAGCATCGACCAGGCGAGGAGCCAACTCATCTATATCGGGAGTGAGCTATGAGCCGCCCGATCTCAATGGAAGCCCAAGACCGGGGACGCCGAGTTCGGCATACGGAAGTAGTCCACGCAGACCTCTTCCTCCAGCTCCATTGTTTTCGGGTCCTGCAGCAACTTCTGGAGAGACAAGTATAGACATTGGAGATGCGCGTTCTGCAGAGGATCCTTTTGGCGGAGACGGACAAACAATCGATCCTCGACAATCTTACGATTCTTTCAGGAGTGAATCAACAATGATCGCTGACGAGAAAGAGGATCTGGTAAAAGTCGATATGGATGAAGTTCCCCATGAATCAGAGGAGTCTGAAACGCTAGTCGACACGAATATACACTATGGGCCTGCACCTGAGGGTAAGCAAAGCCGTCGTGGAGTACGGCCGGCGCAGATGTCGAAGAAAGAAGTCCAGCTTATCAACGGTGAGCTTGTTTTGGAGTGTAAGATTCCTACGATTCTTCATAGTTTCCTGCCGCGACGTGATGAGCGCGAGTTCACCCACATGCGTTATACTGCTGTTACTTGCGATCCAGACGAGTTCAAGGAGCGGGGTTACAAATTGCGCCAGAATATCGGAAGCACTATGAGAGAGACGGAACTCTTTATCTGTGTGACTATGTACAACGAAAACGAAGTGCTGTTTACGCGAACTATGCACGGTATCATGCGTAATATCAGTCACTTCTGCTCACGAGCCAAGTCACGTACCTGGGGTAAAGACGGTTGGCAGAAGATTGTGGTATGCATTATCTCCGACGGTCGTGCCAAGGTCCACAAAAGAACGCTCGATGCCCTGGCAGCCATGGGCGTGTATCAAGGAGGCATTGCAAAGAACGTGGTGAACCAGAAGGAAGTCACAGCGCATGTGTACGAATACACAACTCAAGTATCGTTGGATTCTGACTTGAAGTTCAAAGGTGCTGAGAAGGGCATCGTACCTTGCCAGGTGATCTTCTGTTTGAAAGAAAAGAACCAAAAGAAACTCAACTCGCACCGATGGTTCTTCAATGCATTCGGTCGCATGTTAGAACCAAACGTCTGCATCTTGCTGGATGTGGGTACACAACCAGCTCCTACTGCGCTGTATCATCTTTGGAAAGCGTTCGATCAAGACTCAAATGTTGCAGGAGCTGCAGGTGAGATTATTGCCGGAAAGGGGAAGAATTACCTGGGTCTGCTTAATCCACTTGTTGCATCTCAAAATTTTGAGTACAAGATGTCAAACATTCTGGATAAACCGTTGGAGTCTGTTTTCGGATATATTACTGTGCTTCCTGGTGCATTGAGTGCCTATCGATACTACGCTCTACAAAATAATGAGGATGGACATGGACCTCTCAGTCAATACTTCAAGGGCGAGACATTACAAGGCAAAGATGCCGACGTCTTTACTGCGAATATGTACTTGGCCGAAGATCGTATCCTCTGCTGGGAGCTAGTGGCAAAGAAAGGGGAAAGATGGGTGTTGAAGTTTGTGAAGAGTGCTGTTGGTGAAACCGATGTTCCTGGTAATTCTTCCATTCTTGTTTGAGAAAACACACAATGCTAACAGCTATTAGACTCACTTCCAGAGTTTATCTCTCAACGTCGTCGTTGGCTTAATGGTGCTTTCTTTGCGGCTGTGTTTTCCTTGGCCAATATGCGACAGATTTGGGAGACAGACCACACATTGACGAGGAAAATCCTTCTACACATTGAATTCGTTTATCAATTCTTCCAATTACTATTTACATATTTCGGCTTGGTGGGTTTACCTTTTCTAGTTGACAATCCGTTCTAACATCTCGCAGGCCAATTTCTATCTGGCGTTCTTCTTCATTGCAGGATCACTGGCCAACCCGAGAATAGATCCATTCGGACATAATATGGGAAAGTACATATTTGATGTCCTTCGTTATGCTTGTGTATTACTCATGGCGTTGCAATTCATTCTCTCGATGGGCAATCGGCCGCAGGGGTAAGTTTTGTTATATCCTCCAAGGGAACTCCGCTAACAGCAGTAGTGCACGAAAAATGTTCCTCTTCGGTATGATTGTTTACAGTATCATCATGCTTTACACGTCATTCGCAACAATCTACCTGATTGTCGCAAAACTCAAGGGCGATGGGCTATCTCTCGGTGGCAACGATCTTTCCAACATTGTCGTCTCACTCATGTCAACCATCGGGCTGTACATTTTTACTTCTCTGATGTATCTTGATCCGTGGCACTTGATTACCTCCGCAGGCCAATACTTCCTCTTATTGCCAAGCTACATTTGCACGCTCCAGGTGTACGCTTTCTGTAATACGCACGATGTGACCTGGGGTACGAAAGGTGACAATGTCCACAATATGGATCTGGGAGCCGCCAAAGGCCTGGGAGGATCAAAAGTCGTCATGGAGATGCCCACTGAGCAACTTGACATCGACAGCGGATACGACGAAGCATTGCGCAATTTGCGAGACCGTATCGAGGAACCCGAACCCCCTGTTTCTGAAAGCCAGCTACAAGAAGATTATTACCGCGCGGTACGAACATACATGGTATCAATCTGGATGGTTGCCAACGCTCTTCTCGCCATGATTGTGTCGGAGGCATACGGCATCGAATCCGGGGCTAATAACGTCTACCTTGCCATCATTCTGTGGGCTGTCGCTGCTCTCGCTGCATTCCGTGCTATTGGCTCAACCACATTCGCCATTTTGAACCTCATCCACAAGATCGAAGAGGCCCGCATGAAATTTCAGGCTGGTTCTCTTGGTTCAAAGGTTCGCAAAGGTGGTGCAGGTGGCAGCAGTGTCGCTGGCTCGAGTCGCTACGGCGGTAGTGCCAGTATCAGAGATTTGATTTCAGAAGGTGGATGGAATATTCAACGAAAGGCGAGGAAATTAATGTTTTGGCGTAAATAATGTCCTATATCCTTTTTCTTTGAGTCTTTTCATGATTGTTCTTGATGTTTGTATAATTTGAGGATTGGATTTGGTCAAGATTCTTTTGGCGTTTGTTTGTATTATGCTCTGTCTCCTTTGTGTTGGAGAAATGACCTTGTTGACATGATTTTGATGTATTTGCTTTTCGTTTGAATGATACTTTCCTAGATTCTACGAATATGTTTAGCAATGGCTCTTTTACTCAATAGAAAGACTAGTTTTGATGTCCATCCATAGACCTTGGAACGATTCGCAATACACAGCCACTCCGCAGCGCAAAGTCATAAAGCTTCTTCTCCTCCATAACTAAGCGTGACGAGAAAGTTATTAATAGCATACCAATTCCGATTAACCACGTACGTACAGAGTAGTCAATTTAGTTGGGGGTCACGCTCTCAACACCATGCAGCCGACTCTGCATGGACATGCACGAGTAGTAGATGGGCGCGTGGAATTGTTTACCGGAATGCAGGCCGGCTCCCCTTCAGGGTTGTATGTAAACAGGTCGGCTTTAGGTTCTGCAGTCAGCAGCATGCAGGGACAACGGTCATCATTATGATATGGTATTTTCTTCTTTCAATTTGTTGATTAAGATGATCCGAGACACAAGCACAAATCTTCTTGGATCTGAGTCCTGTGTGATGTGTATCTGCCAGGGGCATCCATCCATACATTAACACTCCAATACACTAAGACATCTGACTGGTCCAAGAATAGCTAGGTATTGCGAAAAAAAGAAGAAAAAAAAGGCCTCGCTTAAACGAACCTTTTCTAGACCTCGTCGCAGCCGATTCCGAAACTGTGGAGCGGTGCACGGAGCTTTGCGGCTGATTGTTGTCAAGTCGATTCGGTCACTGTCGTCTTTTTTTCGTGATCATATGAACTACGTACTCTTCAGTTTTGTCATGCTGGTTAGCGCCAGTAGTTTCAATCTTATCATGGTCTCGTCGGGTACTACGGGTACCCATCTGATGAACGCCGTTGGCTGGAAGACAGACTGAGTAATGAATACTTACTCTCCAAATTGAACGACACGGCATACAAAGTCAGACTGAAATTAAGGTTGACTAGTAACCCAACCAAAGCTTGTCCAGCGGAGAATCTACAATGCCTTGAACCTATCACAGCCTCGCCTCATACCACTCATTCACCTTTTTAGGGTTAAGGAGGCACATCTTTACATGGATTACGGAGACCTGGACGATGGACATACATACCATGGTGCTGTAATATTTGTCCAATTCCATCAAGATCAGCGAGGCTTGAAGGGCGGCATTTTTTTGGTGCACACGAAGCCAACATTGAGGCTGAATATGGCCAAATTGACGATATCCATTTTCTTTCAGGGTTTCAAGTTCAAGTTGACCCCTACAGATAACTCTGTCTCTCAAGAGTATAAAAGCTCACTAATGATTATTCGAGCTGCAGCTTTGCAGCAAGCCCAAACTTAGGAAACAACTGACACAGTACAGGAAGTGGGAGTATGCCGCTTCATCGAGTCATCGACATTACTTCTCCCTTTCACCTGGGCAGGTTCAAGCCATGATCTCAACCGACATCGGAACACCGTCGAAATGTGCCGGTAAGGTGAAAACTGCCCAATTAGGTCAATGATGTATACTCGTTTCATTCCCATATTGGGCCATAAGAACTCGGCCTAGAAGCGAACGAGCCGAAGGAGCCAACTGCGCCTCTACCGAGATTATCAAACTTGCACTCGTATTTTTTATTAGATCTGCTCTGATACAGCGGCTTAAAAAGTAATACGAGTGAGCTATACTTCTTGGCATCATAGCTCTGAATCTTTAACGAATCATTCTCCAAAATAAGCGGATAACTAGCCATGTGATTGGGCGAACACGCATGATACCCCAGTTTTATCTCCTAGGGCATTGTTTACATGCTTCTCACCTCCTTTCTATGAACCACAACACAGACTGAGTCGCTTACTAGACAGCAGGGCTTAGTCTCCATCATAGATGGGCACGACCCGACCTGAGTCGGAATGACAAGGCGGATTTCGGTTTCCTGGAGTAGTCGAGCCTGTTGAGCCTAGCCAGAGGAGGGAAAAAAAAATTCGCTGCGTATATTATTAGACTGATCCCTCATTTGCTTTCTGTCCTTTTTTCTCTTCCGTTAGTGCCAATACCTCAAGCCAGCTCTTTCGAGACGAGCACACTCCAATCCCACAGTCAACTCACAACTCACAACCGCCAATATGTTGCTCTTCAGCACCATCATGCTCTCCCTTCTGAGCTTCGGTCTCGCCTCCTCCATCACAGAACTGGGTATGGTCGCCTACGGCGTCTGGGTTTACGGTTCAGACTACACATACGCCTACTACTGCGGTTACAGTGTCTGCGAAGAGACCGTCAAGGGCCATGTCCCCGATGTCGTTTCCTTCCTGATGTTCGCCTCCGTTTGGTCCACTCTTGCTACTGCCGTTGCTATCGGGCTTCCTCTCTACTACCATAAGCACAACGGTCATCACCACAACAGCTGGCTTGCTCCTAGCCTTATCGTTCTTCACTTCCTCACCTGGGTATTTTGGTTGGCCGGCTTTGCTTATTTGGCTTATCTGATTGGTTCTTCTGGCACTGGTATCATTGCCGCCATCCTCGCTTTTGGCATTATCAACTGGTTCGTCCTTTCTCATTCCGTTTATGGGGCCTATGTACTGACAGCTTTTAGGATCTTGTACACGGTCTTGTTTGTCCTCAGCTTCCTTGCCATCTTCAATATCATGCAAGGCGAATGGCCTGGTTATCTCGTCATGAAGGGACGCGGTTCTGCCTCTGCTCCTGCTCCTGCTCCTGCTCCTGCTGCGACTGAAACGACTGCTTATACTGGCGCTCCTGCTGAGCCCAAGTATGAGGGTCCCCAGCTTACTGCTTAAAGTCAGCCGATTAGCGATCTGCTTATCTTTGAGTCTGGCATGAGTTGTGAATGGTCTGAGGTTTTGGATGAGGTTCTATTGTTTATTTGTCCTAATAATACCCATATATACCTTCTGAATCAATGAGCGATGTATTCTCCCGTTGTTGTGCTAATAAAATTATCTAATACTCATAGTATTCATCTGTCAAATTTCCTAAAACGTAGAAACATCAATAGAAGAGCCTCATAATCTTCAACAACCCCCGCAGTGGGGCCTATGACGACTCCCCTCACGCTTGTTTCTCCCAACTTCATAGTAATCCATAAACGATCCTCAACACATCAATGATCAAGCAAAACGAAAGAAAATGCCAGTCCTAAAAGTCGGCATAATCGGCGCCGGCGAAGTCGCCCAAGTCATCCACCTCCCGACCCTCACTCTCCTCTCACACCTCTACCAAATCAACGGAATATGCGATATATCCCTACCCACCGCACAACACTGCTCGCACAAATTCCATATCCCATATGCAACCACTGATCCCTACAAGATCATAAACGATACCAATGTAGACGTGGTGTTTGTTCTGACTAGTGACGAGTTTCATGCCGAATATACCATTGCCGCTTTGCGAGCCGGGAAGAATGTCATGGTCGAAAAGCCACTGACAATATCCATCCCTGCTGCAGAGAGGATCATCGACGCTGAAAAGAAGTCAAGGGGGAGGGTATTCGTGGGATATATGCGTCGCTACGCGCCATCCTTTACGGGATCGTTTCTGCGAGAAGTCGCCTCAATCCCGCGAATCTTGTATGCAAGGGTTAGGGATATGTCCGGCCCCAATGCGTTTTTTGTGAATCAAAGTGGCACGTTTCAGGTCAAACCTGACGTCAAGGATATTCCCGCGGAAGCCTCGCAGGCTCGAGACAAGTTACTTGATGGACTGTATCGGGAAGCATTCCCCAACGCATCCGTGATAACGGATGAAATGAAGAAATACTGTCGGTTTTTGGGCAGTCTAGGCTCTCATGATCTATCACTTATGCGCGAAGCATTGGGTGGTTCGACTCCTTCCTCCATTGAGGGAGTCTCCGTGAACGATCCCTTCTATTCCGCCATTTTCACATTTTCACCTCCTCCTCCCACCACCACCACCACCACCATGACTCCAGAACAAGCTGGGAGAAGTTTTTCAGTAACCTACGAAAGCGGCATAGATACCATCCCCTCCTTTGACGCCCACCTCGCCATCTACGGCACAAACAAACGCGTCTCAATCCAATACGATTCCCCTTATGTGAAAGGATTACCCATCAAAGTGCACGTTGAAGAAGTGAATGAATACGACGAGAAACAAGTCAGAGAGGTTTTGTCGAGTTATGAGGATGCATATACGGCGGAGCTTACGGAGATGTATACCTGTTTTGTAAATGGAAAGGAGATTAAGACGAGTGCGGAGGATGCGTTGGAGGATTTGAGGTTGTATGATGCTATGTATAGGAAGGCGGGGTTTGTTAACTAGTCATGTAGATTGGTATGAACAGTAGATACTGGGGAATAGAATATCATCAATGATTCGTGCCTAGGTTAGAAATGAATGAGGGTTTTTGTGGTCACGGGACTTCTTATGGAGTCAACTTGTATAAAGTACTTCGCAAAGCAAATAATGTACTCATTCTACCTATTAATGGACCTGCCATCAAATAAATCATGCGTAAAATGAATGACAAAAACAGAGCAAGCTGATATGAAGATAAAAATAATCGCCGTTCCGTATCACATCCATGTCTAAGAATAATTCGGCTTCCTACCCCAAATAAAATGAGCCTGGACGTATAGCTGATAGTTCCGATTGTGAAGTGACATCTGCGATGCACGGACAATCTCTCTGATAGACCAGGCTGGGTCTTCCACAACTCTGGTACCGATAGCGAGTATATACGGCTCTATAGCTTCTATAGCGGCAGCTTGCACTCTCAAGCCCAAATCTTTCGTAGAGTAGTTTTCGGGCCATTGGCCGATTGGAACCTGACTTGTCAGTCTGAAAACGTCTTTCATAAAGCGAAGAAACACACCTTTTGTATGTCAATGGTGATATCCTCGAAACCAGCGTTCCGCATAGCTTCTGGCATAAGCAGCACATCATTGAACCCCTTTCCAAAATTTGTGCTCTCTCTATTGAAGACCTGAGTCAACATATCTAGCTGGACGCATCTCTCGTCATTTTCATTTTGGTAGTAAAACTTGGCCTCGATCTCATTCATCTCCAGCCAACCACCTGGTTTCAACTGAGCGAATGCCTGTCCAAAGAACTTTGTCCAGTCATGGATACTACCAGCCAACATACGTCCATGGACAAGATCAAATCCCTTGTCAAAGGTCCATTCATCCTCTGCATCTTCGATATAGAATCTGACGTTGAGCGGCACCATAGATGGCTGGATGGGGCTTAACTCAGTTCCAATCACCCTTGCATTAGGGAACATATCCGCGATCATGATGGCCCATGCCCCAGTCCCACAGCCAATGTCCAGCACTTTCTGCGGAGAGTCAACAGGTACCTTCCACGGCCGACCTTTCATTACCCGCGTCCAGAGTTTATGGCACCGATCGAGACGTTCCTGCTCACTCTCGTCGTTCGGAAGAGGATACGAGCCTTCGCGGAAACGGTGATAACGACGCCCGTTCTCGTAGACGTAATCAGTCACAGAAGGGGTGACGGTGGTACTATCTGAACCGTTGTCTTTTTCATTATCTGCTTCGGTGCCGGAATCCGACGATTCTTCTTCGTAGATGGTCTGCATAGTTTGTTTGTTAATCGTTTGAAAAGATATGGAAAACCAGGCTTGTTTGAGGGATATGAGGTTGTGACCTTTAACTCTGTTGGTGTTGTTTCTCGAAGGCGATATATGAGACTATCCATAGGATGGACAAATATAGGTAGGATGGTATATATTATTGAGAGGTAGATAATAGGTTATTGAGGCGTAGAAAAGGTGAATTGATAGGTAGATGAATAGGATAAAGGTAAGGGAGGATGAATAAGGATGGAGAGAATGGGAGGTATTGTTGTTATTGTAAGGCAGTCTCCACAATAGGAAGGTGTCTGCTGGCAGCAACTGCCTCAGGTACAACAAGCTATTGATCATGATAGAACACCAAAACAGCGAAATCAAGACAATGGAGATAGGCATCAGTATGCACATGAACTGAAAGCACTATATACCCCAAGATATACGAGAGAAATCATTTATCCAACAACACCCCAGCCCCCCTCAACAAAACAATCGTATGTCCCGACTTAACCTTACTCCCTTCCCCCCCAATAGCAACCGAAAACTCCAAAAACTCCCCCGACTCAACATGAAAGATCCGCAATTTGGCCTCCTCCCCACCAACACGATTATTCAAATTCTCAACTTTGAGTTTCCGTGCGGCATCATCCAGGACTCGGCCAACTTTCCAGCGAGAATCGAACCAGTAATTCCCCGAGGGGGGAGTTTCGGCGGTTGGTTTGTCTGTTGTACCGACGACATGAAGATAAATTCGTTTATCTGTGGGGATTGATGCTTCGCCTTTGGCGGTTCGTTTGATTTCGTTGAGTTGTGTTATTGCGTTCCCGCCTGTCGTCGTTCTTCTTGCCTGTATACTCGCCGGTAACGAGATTTTAGGTGCCTTGGGCGGTTGTATATTATTCCCCAATCCGCGCAATTTCGAGAACATGGATCGTATCGTAGCGGCATTATCAGTAGATTTACCACCCGCCCTCGCGCCGAGAGGAATCAAATTCGCACAATCATGACCCTCACGCAATCGATGCTGTAGACAATAATCCCGATTACACTTGTCACAATGCACACCCACACTCGTAGGTGTATTTACCAACGTCTTACATTGCGGATGCGAGCATTGATCTGAATTGTAAACCGTTGACTTCACCGTCCTTCCCCCACCACCACCACCGCTGGTTGTGGTCTTGTTGTTGAGTTCCCGTCTCCGTCGCGCCCATTCACCGGGATGTGTACATTTATGCGCTGCTTCGGTTCGATGATCTGAACAAAAAGTCCCGCGACACGATTCGCACCTGAACGGGAGGAAGTCGAGTTGGTGGCAGTATTCGTATTGGCAGTTGCGGCCGATGGATTCGAGGTCGACGTCGGCCATTTCTGTGAAGCTTGTGGGTTGGGGAGATGACATGATGGACCTGGGGCCTATTCTTGTTTTGAATATATACTGCTATATTTATTTAGACAGAGAAGAGCGATATGTCAGCATGGAGGTGTAAGTGGTGGCAACCAAGGCTGAGTTCAAATGAGACGATGAAGCTGTCCGTAACTCCGATTCGACCGCTATGCTTCAAACGACATATGTACGTGCGACAAGCAAAAAATAAGTATCCGCTAAATCAAAACGTAGAAAGAAAAGAAAAGATAATAATGAGTAATGTTATTTGAAATCCAACATGGCGAGACGTGCGGAGAAGCTTCCATGCTAATTAGTTAACTTACTCGGTGGCGCTTATCTAAACGATAAGCACGTTCCTGGCGGCTAGCCGTGTTTGGTTAGCGCGAGATCTTTTACATGTTCCTTTTGACCCAATCAGAAGTTTAGATCGAAGAAAATGAGTAATTGTGGGTGCATAAAGCACGTGTACACGATAATGTACGTACGTACGTAGGATGTTTAGCAGGTACTGCAATTTTGTATGGGTAAATGTATGTGATTGTGTGTTCTATCTCAATCAGGCCCCGACGCGGTCTTATATCCAATCCCTCTATCCTAGACGAAGTCATGTGAGGCCCTGCTGCCCAGTGCGTCGGAGCGAGGCATCTCGATTGCTTCCACAAACCAACAGTAATCGATTTTTAGCAAGCACACTCATTGCTAAATAAATCATTGATCCAAACTAATTGCCACCAATACTCCTAACTAAAGATACAAAACGCTCAATAGAAGAAGCGATATGGGTATCAACCTGAACCGTTGAAGACGATAACAAACAGACCACAAAACGGGGTCAGCAGACAAGGTGAACATGTAGGGAATAGAGAAACAGAAACTGAATGAAGAAATAACTCAAACATTAAACGTGTAAGATACATGAATGGGAGGATAGAACGAAAACGAAAAGGAAATGTGAAATAATAAGACAGGCCAAAAATACTTGCTGATTTCAATACGGACATAGAAGCTACCTAGCCAAGTAGGAGCCGAATTAAGCACTTTCGGAATGTTGCTGAACGCTACCATCATGTGGATGATATTGATAATTTGGGTCAGACTCCAGCTGTTGCTGGAACTGAGATTGAGGGTATTGGATTTGATCTCCTTGAGGAAAACGCATAGCAAAAGGAATATGTCCCGTAGAGCTGAATACAGGCAGACCCCCATTGTTGGCTTGACCAGACATCACAGAAGCCGGTGGTTGGACCATGATATGAGGCTGCACAGAGGGCGCGTTACCAGGAGCTGGTGCTGACGGCAACCCAAGAGGCGAGAGCGGAGATAATGGTAGATTGATTTGCTGAGATGTCAAACCAGTTGCCGGTGCACAGAAGCCTTGATATGAGTCCATGGAAGGGGATATATCCTCGGGCTCCAGTTTCACCGACACTTCTTTGTTGGTATCGACTGGTGCAGAAGAAGTGGGTGTAGTCGAAGGGACTTCAGCCTTGATAGGCACTTCGTACTCATTTCCTTTCTCGAGCTTTGTGAGCACGTTCCGTGCGGGCTGTGACTGACCTGCAGCAGAATTGGCCGCTTTCGAAGCCAGCTTGGTATTGCGAGCTGCCTTCGACGCGGCTGGTTTGGACGTTGTAGCCTTTTTGGCAGTCGCTGCTTTCTTGCGTTGTTCAGCCGCTTTCTTTTCCCGTAGTGCATTCTCCTCGGGAGACGGAACTTTGAGCTTGAGACTCATCTTCTTCATGCCGGCTGAGAGATCATCTATGCGATTCTCCGTCTCAGCATTGCCATTGACCTTCGCCGCATCTTCGCCAGACTGTGATGATGCTCTACTACTGGTCGACGGAGCATTGAGGTTATTCATGTACAGTGAAGGCACTTTAGGCAATGGTGGAACCTTTCGCGGGCTTGCTGATCTCTTTGGTGTCCCGCTAGAAACTCTCGTCTTCTTGTTAACAACCGGCCCAGCAGGTGCCTGGCTCGGGGTAGACGACAGGCGTGAACTGGCACGAGTCGGAGTTCTGCTACCAGAACCAGGAGTATTCTCTGCCTCAGAAACGGCGCCAATGGCACTCTGTCTTCGACGCTCGGGTTTCGCTGCTTTAGGGCCTGTAAGGGGCTCTGGCAGGTCACTTGCAGATCCAATGGTGGTTCGACGATTGTTGCGAGCACTGACTCGACGAGGCGTTTGAGCTTTCGCAACAGGAGTGTCTGGTGAAGTTGGTTTGCTCGTCCTGGCGCGAAGTTGTCTGCGGGTGTTACCGGACGGTGTCGCAGGTGGTTCGACATTTGTTTGCTTCTTCTTCTTAGCTTCGACAGCTCTGGCTTTAAGTTCATCATACTGGAAGCTTAGAGTCTCCCGGTCCGAAGGTATGACGCATTTCCACAATTCATGTGCAGAAGTTGCCCATCCCACCTCAGGAAGCGGTTCTGGTGAATAGTCGTCGACAGCAAAGTTGGCCGAAGACTTTCGTTCCCGTAAAGTAGTGGTGACTCTAGCAGTGGATGCATGAGTTGGGGAAAAATAGGTTGGTGCAGACTTTTGCGTCTTTTTGGCAACAGGCGGTGGGAATGCCAAAAGCTCCAACTCGTCCAACAATTCGGGTGCCCACCACTCAGTTTCAAAAGCAGGTCCGGTATTCTCACCTCGAGCAGAGTCTTGTCCTGTTTCTCCGCCTAAGCCCAACCGTCCGCTCATTTCAGAAGCCAGACCACTTTGCCGTCCACGATCAGCTGCGTCACTGAAGGTACGAGTATCTGCGAGTGCTGAAAGATGACTGAGAACTCCACTAGCCAGCGCTCGGTTACTATAACCTCCTTCCAGAACGCTGATAACCCGGCCTTCAGTACCGAGACCTTCTTCTTCTGCCAAGCGAATAACATCGGCCGTGAAGCGTGCATAAAAGTCGGTAGGCACATTGACCTTGTGTCGCTGCATTCCAGCACCTTCGTACTCGCTTGCATCAAAACCTGCAGAAATAAAAATTGCAGCCTTGGGAGCAGGTCCGCCTTCGATACTATCCAGACGTTGTGTATGAGAGCGCAAGAAGCTCCTAGCCTTATCCAGCAGAACCAGGTATTTGTCGTTATACAACTTCCAAAACTCTTCGTGCGTTTTCCAAGGTTCAAGATGAGCATTCCAAATCGACTGACCATGAGCGTTATCAATACAAACACTAGCATTAACGATCTTCTCCATCTCTCCATTCTCACAAGGAAACGAATTGATGTCGTGTAGGCTGTAATAACCGACGGCAGTCTTTTTGTGCTGGGCTGCATTTCTGGCAGCTGCGCCTCCGCGTTGCTGAAGGTACCAGGCGTGCTCGTTTTGCTTGTACGCGATGGCTTGAGAACCGTCACCATGGTGAAGATCGAAATCAATAATCGCGGCATGGGTTAAGCCATGGACCATTGCTGCGTGGGTGATACCGACATGGACATTGTTGAGCCAGCAGAATCCTGAAGGGTCGGTCGAAGCGCAATGGTGACCAGGAGGACGAACGCAGACAAACGCTCGGTTGGTTGAGTTGTCAGTCAGGACTATATCAACCGCATCACACACGCCGCCCAATGCACCCTGGAACGCATCCAGAGATTCAGGACAGAGATACAAGTCTCCATCGTGAAGAGGCTTTTCTTCCGGGTCCTTCTTCCCAGCGCTTCTTGGTCGCACAATTTCTCTTCCATTCAATGCCAAGCGCGATTCAGCTGCATTGCACATAGCCCGCAAGTCTTCCATCCATTTGTCACCATGAACATAAGTTACAGCCGGAGAATTCAATGAAATGGCTCTCTTGGATTTGCGAATCTGAAAAGGCGGCGGTGGGAGTAAATCAACGTTCAGTCCTGGGCGAGGCGCAAACGATGCACCGGCATGTCTCTTCCCGACACGAACGTAGGCAGTTGACATTCCCAGCAAACTGGCACGTAAACGCTCAGGTCTCTCGACGATAGTTGAAAGACCTTCCTTGCTGGTGTATGGTCTTGAGAAACGATGACCGTAACAGGCATCCTGGATAATGACGGCGGTCTTGGACTGAAGGTCGACTGACTCGTGCAGCGCGAGCTCGGCTTTGAAATGATCTGAAGCTATGGAAGAAGCAGTTGGCGCTTCTACCACTGCAGGAATGGGGGATTTTGTTGAATACATGGTACCAAGCACATTCGACGAGGAGCGCCTTGACAGGCTGGAAGCCACCCCTTGTTCTCTGCTCAGACTCACAGATCGCAGTGAACTAGTGGAGGCGCGCTTTTGTAGAGATGGTGTAGAGAGCCTCCGTTCGTCGCGTAGCGAGGCGTTACTGGGCGTTTTTCGTAGAGTGGACGGTGTCTTCGATCTCAAGGAGGCAGGGGTTACCGAGGAGGAAGCATTGCGTATTCGAGACGATGCTTGGCTTGGTGAGCGAGGCGAGGGAGTCGGGGACGACGCGAGTAGTGGACTACCGGGCGAAGCTGTTGTTGTTGCCAGCGACAAACGGTGGAAATTAACGGCGAGGTTGTGAGCGGTCATGGTTGGGAGGGGTGGTTCATCGGGTGAACGAGCAGGATGGTTGTTTTGATCTTCCATGTCTGCAGCTGCACATTGAGACTCGCATCAACTGAGCAATAGACAGACGACTGAATAACAGGTCGTTCTCAGGATAGCCATTAATGGAGTTATTGTTGTCGTGCGAAGCGCAACAATAATATCGAGGTCGAAGTCGTAAGCAAATAAATAAGGAAACCAGTTGGAGCTAAACAAAGCGGGACGCGGAGCGTGTCACTAAGGCAGGTGCGTGGAGCCGACAATAACATTCCACTCCTTGATAAGCATAAGTTGCATGTTATAAAACAGACGATAATATATATATTCGATATTTTACTGTATGAATAGACGATAGAACTGGAAGCTGGGTCATGTTATCCATGGCTATCAAGCTATCAACGCACCGACAGTCGTCATCGGTTTGCCACTCAAGGAGTTGGGAGTTTGGTAGAGCACATGTCCTTGGTATTCTATTGCACCTATTTACTTGAATATCTGACTGGTTGAAGCTATTATAGATTCCTGTTGACATGTGTGAATGGGAAACCAACCTACTGACGGCACTTTGCTGATAAGGGCTGATAAGGGCTGATAAGCAAAAACCAAGTGATTAGGGTTATTTTCATGTACCTACCATCACCACAGCGCAAGATTACCGCGTACAGTAAGATCTAATAGTGATTGTTGAGAGAAAGAAGTAAAACAAGTATAGTCAAAATTGTAGACACCGAGGCTGAACATATCTAATAACCCAAAACAAGCAAGCCACCCAAACAACCAGCCTGGAATATCTTCATAATTCATAGCTGATCCACCTGTATATAAACAAACGAATACTCGTAAAACCCATATAAACACGAATCTAGGCAGACACCGTACACCTAGTAATGCAAATATATCTAAGGATCGGCAGCGTCGTATCAACCAAACGCTAGACACCAAAAGAGAATCATAAACGCATAAGACATAAACCGTAACGAGGGGCGATGGCCGGCATCAGTCATCACATCAATGTACCGGCCTGTGTGACCAGACATGTTTGTAGAGAGGGTATAAATTTCAGTCGACGAACAAGGGAGACAAAAGAGACTAAACAAAGCTCAATCTCCTCAAATGCTCAGACCAACTCCTTCTAGACCTTCCAGGCGACTTTTCCATAACACTATTCGTAGCCGAGGAGCCGGGCCTGGAAGAAGAAGGAGAAGGAGAAGGAGAAGAAGAAGAAGTGGAAGCACTGCTGGTACTATTCAACGAATCCACACTAGTCGCACTATCCATAGACCGTCGCTTATTCTTCTTCTTATCGGCTTTGCGTTGTAATTTCCGGTCCTTTTTGATGGTGGTGAATCCGTTGGTGGAGTGGTAGTGGCAGAAACAGTGCAGATAGACTGTCTCGCTGTCTACGGAGTCGCAGCTGCCGTGACGGTTTGGTGATGTTCGACCGGTTTGGCATGTTTCGAGGATGTGGGATTCTTCGCATTGGCACCAGACGTAGAGGGCTTGAGATGTGCGACACATTTTGTTTTTATTTTTGGAGGGGCGGGGGGTTGCTCTTTGGAATGCGAACCACGTTGTGGAAAATTGAGGGGGCTGGGATAACGTTGTGCTTATCGAGATTTCCGCTTTGAGTAATATTGAAAAAACGTCCCGCGTGGTTTCGCGATAAGAGCCGATAACGTGTAGAGTTATACAAGTCCCTAACCAGTAGGTGACAGAGCAATGCTTGCAAAGCTTATAGAAGAAAGAAAGGGTCCTCTTATTTAAATATCTTTCTCTCGGTGTTAAAAAGAGTCTTCCGGTCGGACCGAGTCGGATTGGTGGATGATTAATGTGTGTGGGTGTGTGTAAGCGCCAGGACGGTATAGAAGTAGCGTCCCGATGAGAGTTGCTCCAGTTGACCCCTCCACGAACCGATAAGCGGGCGTTTTCTGTTATTTTGTCTCTATAGAAGTAAAAGAAGAAAGAATTGTCCTTGTGACTGTTCTACATTCTTTATACTATGAATCAACCCATCCGATCGATGGCTTTCGTCATCCATCGGACTCGACAACCTTAATGAACATGAGCATGATCTTACGCGTCCTCGACCCAATGACTTCATACAATCTACATGCTAGTTAACTTAGTTATGTTAGTTAATTAACTTACTTACTGTACTACGCGCACTTACATAAGGTATTACCTACAGATCGAATTTCTCTGATTGGTGTAGCAGTACTAGATCTGATGCAAACAGCCGTCCGTGCCGATTCCGGCCGGCTTAACCGCCATGCCTTTTAACTCCGTGTGACCTGCTCCCTTCTCGGCAGTCTAGGCATATTCATCGAATATTCAGTCAATTACGTCTATAGTCTAGGCATATCTCTTCGATATCGTGGAAAGTCGAGGATCAGACCAAGATGTAATAATCGCATCACCCTAAAAAAAGAAAAAGAAAAAGCAACGCAAAGTAAAGTTGGGTCGAGAATAGATAGGACATGTCGATCAGCCTGCGCCTTTGATGTCAGATCGCTGAAACTGCGTCTGGGCGGTTAAATACCTGGTCGTTGTTAATCAGAGTCATAGAAGCAAGGGTTCATTCTTGGCCAACGGTTACGCATTGCCAGGGTTATACTGAGGCATACCCCACAGAAAGTTGAAACAAGTTCAAACGACCAGACGGGCGTTTAAAAGAGTTATTTTTGTAGGTGTTTGTTGAGGATACGATGGCTATTTTCAGCATTCTCTGTTCCGAAGGGTTTGATAGGCCCAGTGTTTTGTTTCAGCTCGTGGTGTTATGAACTGGCTGTAGGTGATCTCATTCGACACGTGATAGAGCCAATCAGATTTGATGACGGCACCAGATACTATTAACCATGTTACTACGGAGTACGTACAAGTAGATAGACTTTCTGATTATGGCTAGACTGGTCGACGGGGGTAGCCCTAGCCCTAACGCCTTAAGCCGTTATCCATTGCAAAGAGGAACCTTGAGTATTATGGCCACGGAAAGAATCAGATGCTGAATTGCTCTGATTATCAGTATCTTCTAGTCCACTATGTAGCTTATAGTTATGTATACTTATTACGTGTCGACCGACGTACCAACCAGACATTGCTCAGTGTCGGGAGCTCGTATAGATCTAACCCGAAACGGAAGGGACTACAATATCAGAGAGAATGAATGCAAAATGGCAGTCTGACGATGGTTTATATGGCATACGGATTACCTAGGCAGGTTAGATGTATACGAGAAATGTCTTTAGTTGTCGATTCTGACAAATACACCTTTCGATCCCTGACTTGAGATGTTGTTATACCTGACTATATAAGCCACGAAAAATCCTTCGTTTCTGTCTTCAGTCCTATTCAGTCGTGAAGTGTTTTCAAAATAAAAAACATCCCAGTTCGACTTCAAAATGCCAAAAGTCCTCATCACCGGCGCAAACGGCTACATCGGCAACGCCGTCGCCAAAGCCTTCAACCGCGCCGGCTGGAAAACATACGGCCTCGTCCGCCGCGCCGCAGACGCCACAGACCTTGCCCAAAGCGAAATTCATCCCATAATCGGTACTCCACAAGATCTATCCTCGACTGAGGAAGAGGAGCACTGCGTATTCGATGTTGTTGTGTCCAATACGGAGGATTGGTCGGACTATGAGGGTCATTTTCGGCATGTCAAGGCCACGTTGACGCATATCGGGACTCAGACTTGGGAGATTGCGCATGTTAAGACGTTGGTGTTGTTTAGTAGTGGGTGTAAGGATTATGGGACAACGGGTATACATGGTGATAAAGATCTTGCTCCGCATACCGAGTCGAGTCCGTTGAATCCGGTGCCCTTTCTCCGGCCGAGGACAGAAAGTGCTGCTGGTTTGCTTGAAGAGTGTATCAGGGGCGCTCTGCCATTTGATATCGTTATTCTTCGACCCACGAACGTCTATGGTTATGGGTCCAGTCATACTGGTAGTCTGTTCTCGTGGGCAGAAAAGTCGAAGAAGGAAGGGAAAAAAGTGCTGCGAGCGGTCGCTGATCCCAACACGATCCTTCATTATACTCATGTTGATGACTGTGCACTTGCTTATTTGAAGCTCGCGGAGCATCCACGCAGAGACGAGGTCAAGAATCAGGCATTCAACATTTCGAATGCCAGATATGAAACGGTGCGTGATGTTTGCGAGGCTCTGGCTAAGTCATATGGGCTTTCGCTTGAGTACGAACAGCCTGGATCATTTGAAAATATTGTGCTGGGGTCAGTGGATGCCCTTCTGCAATATTCGCAATGGGTGTCATCCGAGAAGATCCGTCAGTTGACTGGATGGAAAGAGAAGCGGGCTTATTTCTCGGCTGGAATCGCAGAGTACCGAATGTCGTTTGAGGCGGCGCTCGCTGCTAAGCACCAGGGGACAGTAAAGATATATGAAATGTTTCAGAAACAAGCTGCTTAGTCACTGAGTGGAAGTATAGGCTGGCTAAAACCGTGTTTCTATTGGCTTTGCATCTCAAAAGTTGAACGAATGTAACGCTGTCAATAGTCTTCGACCACCCTCGGACAGAAAACCTGGATAATGAGGAACTGAACGACTAGACCTTGAGCCCTGCTTATCGCTAGGACCGAACAGAGTAGCAATGTAGACAGTAAGACCCATATCCCAGCCTTTGCCACAACTGCAGATCGTTGACACAACATCATATGCTTTCCGGCGAATAGAATCGTTCTGACTGTACGTCGACGATACAAATATAGAGCAGAACGGACCGAGAATGGGGAAGAAACCACTTCCTGATGTTGTATTGTCCTTGGTATTATCGAAAAATCGATGCAACGGACACGTAGAGCAATTCGTAGGGTCCGGCGAAGATTTGACAAGCGCATCCCCGATCTTCGCTATATGTGTCAAGTCTATTTCTGTAGTCCCGGATTCTTGTGCACCCCGCGAATCCATGAGAAGGCGAAATTTGAGGGAAAAAGCACACGTTGCCAGTATGAAGAAATCACAAACTTGCGTCGTATGGATACCGTGGCTGAGGTAAAGATTGAATGAGAATATCCAGCGATCAATCTCAAGAAGATCTTCATTTCGACCCGCTTCCTTTCTGAGACCTTGGGTTTGACGTTTTGAGAGAATCTTATCCAAAACATCAAGGAAATTTTCTCTAGCCTGGTCTAGGTCTGAGAAGCCAGCTGAACCTTTTTCAGACCCTGCAAACAAACTCAAAAATCGTGCACAATCAGGCAAATCAAAATGTGTAATCTGACACATATATCGAACAAAAAGCGACCGCAGTACACTCTCAGACACACATAGTTCCTTCACCAGACTCTCTCGCTCGTCCCTCAATACCCCCTGGAACAAAGCAAATCCAGACTGCAAATGCCTTAGAGCCGACTCATGATGGCCCTGCGATATCTCCAAGCCAACAAACAATAAACATGCCAATAATGAAATTGACATTGTCTTTTTGTTTTTGTCTGTTGAGCAGGTATCGGAATTCTGTCGTGCTAAAAGACTTCGGATAGCTTTCCCGTAGTGCTGCATAGCAACGATTCGTTGCTGCGTCGCAGGCGGACCGGTTATTTTGTATCGATATATCTCATGTAAAATACCCATAGCTATCATAGCGTGTCTCGTCGCTGGCTCGTGAAGAATATCCTGCCGTCGAAACGGTCCCGTAAGATCTGATGGAAAACATTGCGTGGTCCAGACATAAAAGCAATAAAGTGCATGCTCCTGTTCGAAATCTTCCGAAACTCCATTCTTCCAATAGACAGACGGAAGATGTGGTACATAGTATGTGATTTTAAAAGATTGAGGCTTCTTGTTCAATTCTGTGACGTCTGCGTAACCGGCGCAATGCCGGTTTGAGCGGAGACATCTTTGACATGCGGGCTTCCCTTCGTCACATTTTACCCTTCTCTCCCTGGAGGTTTGTCAGTCGACCTGATGATCCGGTTGAAAGTGGCTGACTAACTTGCAGGTTCGACAACCAGTGCGGGTCTTGCTCAAAACCATGCGGTTTCTAGTTGGTTTGTTTGTTGCATGCATACCTAGTACTCCTTGGAAGTGTCTGTGTACAGAAGTCATGATATCTAGAGGAGAGCTTGAAACAGCTACGTTCGACAATGCCTGGTGGATCCATGGCATCCTCCTTGCTAAGAATCGGGTCGTGCCGTTCTGTTAAGGGTTAGGGTCACAATTTATCAGGCTTACCGTTGAGCTTCATGATTATCATGAGGTTAAGAAGACATTTGAGGACCTTTACCGAACTATATCACTAGGAGATATCAATTAATGTTGCCACCCTTCAATAGTTCCCACTACCAAGACAGGCTCTAGATATTCTAAGCAAGTAAAGCTAGGTATATTCCCACAATCCTCATATAGCCCTGAGCTGTAATGTTATCAGGTTTGCTTAAACCCACCTTTCCCCATATTTCCCATAAACAGGGAGTATATTGAAGCTCAAAGGAACGGCATGGGACAATCAGGCAATCATAAAGAAACCACACATGCTAAATACCAAGAGAAATTGGCCTATGTCAGCTACAAAGGACGCCCAGTGTCCTATTATAGGCATATAGCATAACATCCATGAGCAATAAAGGGGCCCAATGGGCCTGAGTCTTTGTCAATTAACAATCGACAAAACATTCACTACCGGTTCTCAAGTCCTTTGACTGCATCTGCAAGGAGACAAAGCGTTCAAAGGCTTAGAATCAGCACAGGTCACTATGCCAAAAAACAGGCATGGAGGTCATTCATTGTTTTCTAGATCAGCAGACATATGATGTGCCATGCTGGGAAGGTGCCCTGTGCCCCCAACACCCAAGCTATAAATACGGGTTCTTCTCCCTTCCCCATCATCAACTTGGCACAGTTCAGGATTGTTTCATATATATATATATCTTGTCCTCTCTCCTCTTGATATCAATTATAGCATATTTGTCATGCAGAAACAAGGTCGCAACTTGCTCAACAACCCGAAACTCATCGATCCTGGAGATAGCTTCGATGACCGAATACGTGAGCTTCCCTCAGGGCTCCTCTTTGAGACATTGATGTTCTATCAATTTATGAGAAGGATTATGGCAATCCTGACGAAGATTATCTATTCCATTGTGTCATACTTGCCTGAAACCACCGCCCTCAGCTCAATAGTCAGTTCTGTTGGTACGTACATTCTGTACTCCATATATGATATTTCTTCTAACGAAGCGCAGACTGGGTTGTGTTCGATATGGATACAACGCCTATACATTCCATGACTCACCGTCAAATTCAGATGCCTCTTAGCCTACAGCGCCATCTATATTACATATCAGACCCAATCGAATGATGAGGCTCAAATAGAGTTACTGAGGACGGAAAGCTATTGCCTTTGTTCAACGCCTTTGATACTTCGCTTTATAAATCGATTATCTACATATGAAGTGCCCCAGCTACAACCTACAACCCAGAAACATGGAGTCAAACTCAATAAATGCTTCGGATATGAGGCTGGCTGTTCGCGTTTGATCCATGCTGGTGAGACGAGTTTGCGCCATTTTTTCAATCCCTTGATGATATTTCCCTCACCAAGACTTAAGGAAGAACATAAAACTTTCGCAGACTTTAAAACCACACATGTATTGTAATCGAAAGGCGAAGATGGGCATGGGGAAGAGCTTATGTCGAGGCCCCAACTGGCCAAAAGCCTAGAAAATTGGCGTGATTGCTGTGATGCTCTGGTCTCCAGTTATGGTTACTCTCGCCGATGTGCTGTGATATCTCCATATTTCCAAATAATATTGAGCAGTTTACGTTTATTGCCTCATAGTTACCGGAAGTTCGCTCCTAAGACGGTCCGCCGATGACCGAGTTCGTATATACTGGGGACTATCATCAGGGCAAGCAAGAATATATCCATGTGGATGTTCATAACAGGGAAATGTACAATTGGGATGAGCCTTTCTCTGAAGAGGAGGAGAGCTATTCTAGCGACAGCCAGGGCGCTGATATTCCTTACGACAAAGAACCACTCCTCCCCTTTCTCATCTGTTTCCTTGGTTCCTGGGCGATTGGTTGATCAGTTCAACAAACGTGAGACTTGGTGCGGAGCCTAAGCTCTCTTGTCTTATTAATCAAAGTTTTGAGACTGATCTCTTTCATTCCCACAAAGAAGTTTCTCCATTGATAGTTGAGAATCGGACAATATACCGTTGTATCAAGAACGAGACCCTGTCCATGGAGTTCTATTTTATGTGGTCTACAAAAACATTTTTCCTCTAACAGTACCTAGATAATAAGCTTAAGAAGTGTGCTGTACCTGTGATCCTGAATCGGTCGTAGTAGTTGATAAAAGCAGCAAAAGGTAAAGCCCCATATCCCCAGAGAGTTAGGATTAGGTATACGATCACGTTAACTCTAATGTGGATATCAGAGTCTGACTGTCTGCGCCTTTGAGGTAGTATATCAGTTGCACATAAGAATAGCAAATTAGTTTCAGTTCTCTAATCCATATCAGTTCTCTAAATTAGTGATCTCATGTTTTAAATCACTACTGACAATAGATCTAGAAACATGACCCGAAGAATTTCGGCCGGAGCGGGGCCCAGTGTGGGTTGAGCTTAGTAAAGCCGAAGTTAGGGCTTGACCTTACTTCCTCATGGACGTGTATGCAGCAAAGGGATGGGTCATTGTGGCCTTATCTTTGCGTCCATGAGAGTATTATTTGTAAGCCGTGAAGATCACAGAGTGCTTGACAAATCATCATGGTTATTTTTCGGCAAATCAAGCTGAGTTATCTTCGTTAAATGCTCTAAGGGCACCCCCAAAAATGCTTATTGATATTGACTAAATCTGGATCAATAAGTTTGACTGCACCACGACGAGGAGAACAAGAATTTATTTACTTTAAGTGTGTCTCTGTCAGGGCCTCAATTCAAGTTTACCATTATATCACGCACTATACAGTTTCCTGGAAACAACGGTATCAATCCTTTGTTCGTCATTCGATATTTTATCGAAAGGTTCACCTCTGAATCGCGGATATGGCCATTCTAAAGAGGCACGAAAGCGACGACGGCAGCTCGTCCAAGGAGAAAGATTACCAGCAAAGTAATAGCCATCTCAACAACTCGAACGATGACCTCCAGCGAAGCAACCCTACTGACTTTTCGCCAGCTACCACCGAAGCCGACGTACCGCCGCGTGACATTAATGGCTGGAAGTGGTGCTTGACACTCGTTTCCATCTTGGCTTCTACCTTCTTGTATGCCCTTGATGCGACAGTGGTAGCTGATCTCCAACCCGTTATTCTGCAGGAACTCGGCGGTATCCAGGAGCTGCCGTGGCTGAGTGTCGCATTCCTGCTAAGTGCAACGGCCACCAATCTGCTCTGGGGCCGCATGTACGGCCACATCACTGCCAAATGGTTCTACATATTCCACGTGGCAGTTTTCGAAGTTGGCTCTGCAATTTGTGGTGCTGCTCCATCTATCAATGTCATGATCTTGGGCCGCACTATTGCTGGGATGGGTGGCTCAGGGCTTTATGTCGGCTGTATGACACTCATCGCCACTACTACCACCCTCACTGAACGTCCCATATATGTCTCCTGTACGGGCTTTACATGGGGTCTTGGGATCGTTTTAGGACCTTTAATTGGAGGTGCTTTCAGCAAGTCGTCTGTGGGATGGCGATGGGCTTTCTATATAAACCTCTTCATCGGAGCGGTGTGCGCCCCCTTTTACATCTTCCTGATTCCGAAAAAGGATCCTCGTCCAGGCATCTCCGTACGGGATCGCGTGTCAGAGCTGGACTATCCTGGCATAGTGCTGCAAGCTGGAATGCTGTCCGCACTGATTCTTGCCATCAACACTGGCGGTATCTTATACCCTTGGAACTCCGGCCGCATTATCGCAACGTTTGTTGTCTTTGGTTTGCTCTGGGTTCTGCTTGGTATTCAGCAAGTATGGGCAATTGCCACGACAGTCTCACGCCGTATTATTCCAGTGCAGTTTTTCCGCTCACGTACTGTGCTTCTTCTCTTCGTGGCCACCGCAGCAGGCGGCGCATGCGCATTCGTGCCAATTTATATGATTCCCATGTATTTTTAATTCACCCAGACCGAAGGCGCACTTGAGGCTGGAGTGCGTTTGCTCCCTTTTGTGGTAGTCATGGTGGTGTTTGTCTTTGTCAATGGCCAACTGATGGCAAGACTAGGGCACTACATACCTTGGTTCTTTGTGGGCGGATTGTTGACCGTCGCCGGCGCCGCACTCATGTACACGGTTGACCAGGGCACCTCCGAAGACCAAGTGTACGGCTACACGGTGCTAATAGGCACTGGTGTTGGTATGTATCTCCAGGCGTCTTTTTCTGTCACCCAGGCTGTCGTGGATATGGAGAATATCGCACCAGCCATCGGTTTCATCACACTGGCCCAGTTCATAGGTATAACCATTGCTCTAGCCATTGCCAACTCCATTCTCTTGAATTCCAGTCAGGATAGAATTCAGCACATTCTGCCTGATGTGCCGGTATCTGAAATCCAAGGCGCCATCTTGGGCGCTGGCTCGAGCCTGGTACAGAATCTTCCGTTAGATCTCAAGATTCAAGTTTTCGCTGCCATTGTTGATGCCATCGATGAAGCGTATGTTCTTGTCATCGCCGGTGGAGCCCTTGTCGCCATTTCAAGTTTGTTCATGCGCCGCCAAAGGCTTTTTGGTGCCGCGCCTGCTGTTGCGGCTGCTTGAATTGACATCTTTGTTCTCCGCGGGAAATGGAAGCCATCTTTATTTTCTCCTGTTACACTATTTCCTAAGTATCTTGGATCATATCAGATTCCCATTCTTACCTCGATGTCCTCGGACAATAGATCAACATCGGCCGAGGTTGAATTTGACTGCCCTCAGATGTCTGTAGCCCAGAACCCACAAAACTGAAGAATTGCTTAGACGTATCCATTTATGTTACCAAAAGGCCAGTCAACCTAATCCAAGTCGGTATAAACACATATCCTTTGAATAACCATCGCTGAAGTAGAACCTCATTCTCAAGCTACTGCTCAAGCTTTTACTGCTTCCGCTCTTTCTATCGTCCCTTGAAGGAGCTGTGAAAGAGCTTGGGCACTTATCTCCGCCATGCGACTGACCTCCGCCAGCATCTGCAATCGGGTGAGGGCGTCGCGAATAGCGTTCACCCACATCTCTTGCTTGAGGTTAGCCATGCCTGCTCTAAGGGGATCCGTTTTTATTGAGCTGTAATGTCTGTTCTCAACTCCATCAAACAAACTTGGTTCCATGCAGACGTACACCAGGAGTACCGCGGCTTCGAATGTCGGTCGAATGATGTCTGGGAAGCAAGTTTGAGCGCCCCCCATCAATGCATGTAGGGACGAAGCACAAGTGAGTACATGCAATGCGGCAACTGCGAGGAATTTTCGCTGAGATGCTAGTAGGACCTGCTTGTAGTGAGGAAGATGCTGTGTCTGGCGTGAATTTCGCAATAGCGCAGACCGGAAATTGTAACACAGAGACTCGAATATGGAAATATGAAGGATTTCTCTTTGCTTTGAGAGCGTCAGAAGATGCTCATCCCATTGCCTGTTGGGTTGTAGAGCAAAGGCAGATGGAAGTGTAGCGAGATATTCATTGCAAAACTTTTCATACCGCTCCTCAGCTGCAACGATGTCATGCCCATCATTGCAATTGACGTGAGCGGTCTTCCAGAAGTTAGCTAAACGGGCTTGGAGAAGATGTTCCGTGAATTCATCTAGGTCTTTGTTATCATCGAGTTCGGAGCCCAGGTGCATGCGTGGCATGTTTTCCGGATTCAGACAATATGGAAAAATAAACTCGCGGTCTAGTTGCCTGGATAGAAGACTTCAAGGGGATCCCGGTCAGTAATAAAAACCAACGATAGAGATCCGAGTCATCGTACCTGTCCCATATGAATAAGTTGCAAAATACTCTGCGTCGCATCTCTTTCTCTAACTCTCCCATATCCGGGAAGGATTCTGCAGCTTCCCTGTCAATTCTGATATCTCGAGCAACATGTATTGCGCAACGGAGCGTATTTCGAAAGTCATCCACTCGCCCTTCGCATCGGGACTTGAGTCCCTTAAAGGCCAGGCTCTGCATACGAAGCAGACTGCCTTTAGGGTCGAGATGCGTGCATTTATTTGCAAGATCGTTAGCAACGTCATCACAGGCTTGACGGATATCCACCAAGTTCATATCATGAACTTGTTCGATGGTGCAAGATTTGGAAGGGATGAACTCGGAGGTATAAGAACATATTCGTAGAATAACAACTGCAAATTCTATATCAAAGACTGATGAAGGCATGTCGGTGGCCCACCATAGTTGATATTGTTCAAGGAACCACGGGAGATAGATTAATTGGTCAATCCTAGAATGAGATGACTGTCAGTTGAATAGAAAGAAGTCAATGAAAATAACCAAATACTCTCAAACTCACCAGTTCACCAGTTCACTTCAGCCACAAAGCATCTAACAATTATATCCAAGATTGGGCGCTCAGGCATTTTATCAAGAATCTGTTGAACATCTGCAACATCCTCGTCCGATAGGTTAAGGCCTTTACCATCGAAAGGCTCTTCATAGTATGATTCTACCTGGTAATGCGTCAATACGAAGACATGTAATTACCACTATAAGCTGAACTTACCTTGTGCAAGAGGGCCAATGTGTTAGTGTGACTATCCTTGGAATAGCCAAATACTTCTGCCAGTGACGAAAGATTGTTCGTAGAACTTTTGATGCCCTTCAGGTCGGAGAATAAGCCCGCGCCATCAGTTCGCTGGAGAGTTTTGCTTTGCTCGCTATCCTCCGGAGCTGTTCGAGGTTGAACCGTCTCTGATGGAAAATAGACGCAGTTTTCTAGGCGTCGTCGACGAGTGCACTGTAGATATCTCAGCAATTGTTGAATCAGAGCCAGGATACTGTCTATGTACCTTTTGTTTTCGCGTGTAGCAAGGTATGCAGGAAGACACCTTGCGCTTTCCCCCGGCGACTTGCATTGTGGCGCAAAGGGTGTATGTTTCGGTCTGGGGAGTTTTGTGAGATCCAGGAGCTTTGGAGGAGAACAGGCCCAAATGTCATGCTTGTTGATATAGCTTTAATACCCCACAGGTGACTGACTAATGCGCATGGTAGCTGAGATAATGCAGGTCTGAGATCGACATACAATGTCAAACCATCAAATTTGGACAAGTAGCATGATAATCTCTAATTGACCTTGATTGTCAGCTACTACGTATATGCACTTTTTTCAAAATGTGATTATACGACGACCTGAGCCGTCACGATAAGCATCATGCCGTTGGAGATACCCACCAATGACCCGCGGCGAGGCAAAAAGTTTCCCTCTGCCATCTACACCACATTCCTTCTATTATCTCTCGTCAGAACACAACACATAACAGAGGAAGCAACTAGCTCGCAAAGATAGAAATGACCTCAACTCTAGATACCGTCACAATGTCCACCCCCGCACGAACAGCCACCCTCCTCACAAACCTCAACAACGTCCTCGCACGCATCTCCGCCGCCTCATCCATCTTCCAAACAACCTCAACATCCACAACCCGTCGACACAGACCGGCTGACAAACCTGTCCGATTAGTTGCAGTCTCAAAACTGAAGCCAGCATCTGACATTCTCGCCTTGTACTCACCATCTTCTTTCCCGTCTGACGAAACGCCTACGGCAACAACAACTACCCCCTCAGCAACGCAACAACTCCATTTTGGAGAAAACTACTTCCAAGAACTCCTTGAAAAATCCCGGATTTTACCGCGCGGTATACGATGGCATTTCATTGGCGGTCTCCAATCAAACAAATGCACCTCTCTAGCCCGAGACGTGCGTGGTCTCTGGGCCGTTGAGAGCGTCGATACCGAGAAAAAGGCAAAGTTACTAGACAAAGGCTGGGGCGAACGAGACTTCACCTCCTTATCAACCGAAGAACAACAACAAAAACTCCGCGTCTTTGTACAAGTCAACACTTCCGGCGAAGAAAATAAATCCGGTGTTGAGCCCGCGCTCACTCCGGCATTATGTCGGTACATTCGTGATAATTGCCCCGGTCTCAAGTTACAAGGTCTCATGACCATTGGCGCAATAGCGCGATCCAAGGAGACCACTGCTGACAAGGAAAATGAGGATTTTGTGACTTTGATTGAGACAAGGGAGGTTGTTGTTAGGGAGCTGGGTTTGACGGAGCAGGAAGCGGATGATTTTGAGTTGAGTATGGGAATGAGTTCGGATTTTGAGGGGGCGATTGCGCTGGGAAGTGATCAGGTGCGTGTTGGGACGACTATATTTGGGGAGAGGCCTGTTAAGGCTGGTGCCAATGCTGGTGCTGCTTCTTAGAGAATCCTTATAAGACAGGTGATAATCAATTATAAAAATTTGCTTTTCGTTGTCATTTCAGGCAATCGACTTATGTACATGTATATACAATTTTTAAATGATGCATATTAAGAATAGAACGCATTGCAATCCAAATGAGTAAGAGTGAGAAGCAATAACAAACGCTGTCCATGCCGGATCAAACAACTTTCATCCATAAGAATAGATAGATAGTAATGCTCAATTCATCATAAGTGGACAGCCTGTCAACCAGTATCCGCGTCTCCTTTCTACTGCAAGTCGGCATCGACACTGACTCCTATTGACAACCGCTGCTCCATCTGTTTCGCAAGTATTTGAGGAACATTTTCCTGCGTTGCTCGAATCGTAATTCGATACATCTTTCATATCTTGTTAGCTATTTGCACGAAAGGAGACGATGGTAGAAGTAAACTTACATTCTTCTCATAATTCGGCTCAAGTCGTAACAAGCAACCCGTCTTACCATTCTCGGTCTGATAGACAGCACACCCGACAATGTTACTAGGATTCGGGTCCACACCGTTAAGAATCTTCCATCCAAAGCCCGTAACAACAGATCGGGTGAACTTCTCGTGGATCATGCGTCCCTTCGCGTTTACATTAAATGTCTTTTGAGCCTCAAGCGGTGGTCCGCCAATTTGTCGCCATCTCTTGAAAAAGTCTTCTGCCGATAGATCTGATGGATCCATATATCTATGCATCAAGATCGGAAGTTGAAGGGTGTAAGCCTGCAAGGCACCTGCCAGATAAGATATACGGATCGTGGGTGCGTCCGAGAATGGTCCATGGGCCTCTACGAATATTGTCTGCTGCGTCTGTCCAGAAGGCTGAAGGGTTGAATCAGGCAAATTCTTTGTGTCGATCTTCAGGTTAGGCAATGCGGGATTATCTAACGTCGTCGTAAAGGATCCAATCTGGAAGGAGGCTTTGTTCGTGAAATATATCTTGACCACACCGAGATGTGCACGGTACTCTGAACGCAAGCCGACCTGGATCTGGGCATCTTCAAACAAAATACCCTCATCGGCAAAGTACAGCCGGTTGAATCCATATTCCCAGTCGGGACTCAAGTGAGCAGCACTTGCCAGGTTGGGTGGGGGAGCAGATGGTTTTGCAGACATGTCCAAGCCAGCGAGATCCCTGGACGCACCGCCTTTGGCAGCGCTTCCATTGGCGGTACCATTACGTCCGCCATTGACGATTGTCGTAAACGTGCGTTTTAATCCCGTTGTTTGTGCCAATAGAACCTCTTGCTTATCTGTGTTGGCATCCTTGCCTCCGACAACCCAGGTCCGCTTGTCGCTAGTTCCAGCAGTCTTCTGGTGCAACCGCGACAGCAATACACTAGCTCTCTCGGAAAATGGTGGCATTTCGTCACACACGGTTCGTAAAAGCTCGTCCGACGGCATGGTCGCCAATTTCAAATATTCATATGCTCTCTGCTGCAGTTCGGGGTCCGGAGAGTGGCTGTATAACCTGAACATCTGCAGCAACTGAGGTTTGATCTCTGGAAACAGGTTGACGAATTTGATAAAGGACGAGAGAATCATGGCACGAGTATTATCAGAACAGGTGAACATCTTCGGCTGAAGAGCCAGGAATTGCTCGATAGGGCTACAGCCCTTGTTATCAGCAATCAAGTGACCAAATTCACCCAGCACATAGCTGCCAATCTTGATCAGACTATCATGGCAGTCACCTTTGAGGTATTTTAGCAGATGGTCTGCAGCATAAGCTTGTAGCTCTTCGTTGTTCGTGACGATCTGAATCACTCGTTGCCACACTTCATCACTCACATGGTCACCAGCCATTGCAAGCAGCTTGACGGATGTATCGATATACCATTGAGCGTCGGTGGCGTACTTTTCAGCCAAGATGGCGACTTTGAGCACCATCTCTTCGCGAATAGCATAGTCAGCGGACTGTAGGTATGTGAGAAGCTCAGCCACTATAGTTCGTGCGTTAGTCACATCGCACATGCTATAAAGGAGGTCCAATCCCTTTCGTCGAACGCTAATGTCGCGATCCCTCAATGAGCCGAGAATATATGGCTGGTGGCTTTTGATGGGATCCAAAGTCTCTGCTCGAGCAGCAAAATGAGTCATAGCCTCGAGACCAAGATAGCGAACATTGGTTTCGCGTGACTGGATAAATTTTCCGAGACGTGAAGATATTTGCATCATCAAAGCATGTTCCGTGTCTAGGTGAATTAGCAGGTTGATGGCCTCAAACAGAATGGCATTCTGAGCATTGTTTTGTTGCACATTTTTTGGCGTATCCATAGCTGAGTTCATGATCTGTTCTAACGATTGTCGGATCAATTCTCTAACATGGGTGTCCTCTAATCCACACATTAGTCAACTTAACATCTCCACTTTGGTAAGAGTACATACCAGATGGTGGATAATATTGCAGCAATCGAAGCAGCTTCACCTGGAGCCAGGGGTTAGGGACACGGTAGTAGAGATAATCGGCCGAAACTTCGCCATCCACAGCAATCTTCTTCAGTCGTTGTGCAGCTTTGACATAGCTCCCTTTATATTGTTCGGGGTTTTCCTGCACCAGAGCCATCACAAGCGAGGTGACGGATAACGTCACGCCCATATCCGGATCATCCATGATGGAGATGATACGCTCAGCCCATTCCGGCTGGACAATAGAAGGGTGCTTCCGGTAGAGACGAAGTAGAGTCAAAGCGGCTTTTTTCTTGACGAAGGACTTGGATGTTCTATTGAGAAATTAGTAAGCACCTCTAAATCAAAGCCAAAAAAAACATACGGTGAAATCAACAGTCTGTGGACATCGGCGCTCAAAGCCTCGCCCATCTCACGTCCACCAACAGTTGCAATAGCATGCAAAGCCAGACAGTTATTCAACTCGTTCATATCCAACAAATCCTTCCGGATACTATTCACCACCAAATGGAGCAACTCATGTTGCTCATGCAAGAACAAGGTAACAGCCAAGTACCCAATCTGTTTTTCCGAATAATTCTTCGCGGAGATCAAATTGACGGCTTCCAAGTGTCCGAATTCGACATCATAACCCTGTATATAGACGTATAAAAGTTTGCAAACGTATTTTTTACGCTGGTATCCGTTTAAGCCTCCGTCGCGGAATTTCTGTCGTATGTTGGCGAGTTCTTTGTTGATGCGCTTTTCTTCGAGTTCACGAGCCCGCGCGTTTCGCAAGTCGGCGATGAACTGGACAAGACCTCGCATGGACGACATGGTGAAGAATCGGAAGTCGACAGTGTTAAAGTATCCAAAAAATGATAGTCAGGCGGCGGGATTTCACTCTTCTCTCTTTCGTCGCAGGAAAGAACTAACTAAATCACCGCCCGATTCGACATAGCCAAGTAATCAATGAATTTCGTGACCTCTCATCACACACGATGTATAATATCATGCATTGTGCATTGTATAAGGACAGATCGGAGGGGACGGGATGGCGCGGTACAGTTTTTCGCGATACGATAAGATGCAGCAGTACGCTGGACTCGACTGGCTTGGTCAATTCAAATGACGTTTCTATAGAAATAATAAGGGGTTAGACTCAAAATAGGTGATAGTGGTGGCACTTTGACGGATAGAGGATAGGACCCACCCGCTCAAGGAGGTGACATGAGAAACAATACGCCGAAACAGACTCGAAAAACAATAGAGAATCAATCAGTGGGCTATATATGCCCTTTTTTATGGGTGTTCATGAAGCTATTCAATCGAACTATTGCTTATTATCGTTTCTGTTGACAGCTCTCCGTGGGAATATATTTAGTCCGATTTCCGAATGAGCAGTTAGCCGCCGGAAGGAACATCTTTGATGCGCGCGGCTGAAGCACGTGAGTCGCCTACAGATCTATGAAGTGTCATATCACATTCATGATGTCAATTATTATTGACTGTTGCGTTATACTAATACATCCACCAGGTACCGATCCTCTCATAAAATTGACAACCATGCTAAGCCTCAAAAATTAATCCCAAACTCCATGTCCGTTCACAATGCAAAATCAACTCGTGTGGGGAAGAATTAAACTTTCGTCGTGAAATCCGTCTCCAATCCTTCTTGGACGGCTGCGTCTATTTTCTCGGCTTTTTCGCATGTACATGATCCTAAAGTCCCAACAGTTAGTTTGTTCATAGCGGAGGGGGATGAGAAGGAAAAAGCATACCAGCAGGTCTCTGTCCACAAGGGCATGCCTCTCCACTAACAGGCCGATTCTCAGTCACCGATCTCTCGCACGTACATTGACCAGCAGGTCTCATCCCTAGATACAGCCCGGTTAGCCACAACGAAACCGAAATCAAACAGCAAGAGGGACAAAGAGAGAAGCATACGGCAAGAACATCTAGCCCCCTCGCTGTGTGGATCATGAGTAGCCTTCTTACTGCAATCGCAGTGCTCGGCGGTTGTCTTGCCGCATTCGCAGCGGGCTTGGGCGGCGCAGACGCAGCCAGTGGTTGATTGACCACAGCAGGTTGATGGGCGAGTCATTTTGATTGTATATATAGAGGGTAAGTATCTCGAGTAAAGTATGAAGATTTAGGAATGTGAGGATTAATTGAAAGTTGAAGTCAATTGTGAATGGAATACGTAGTAGTGGAAGGTCTTTCTTATATACGTCTTTAAAGCTCCAGGTCCACATACATCATCGCATGACGCATTTGCAATACCTCGTCTCTGGTTGGTTAAAATGTCTGAAGATTATCTCTTGGCGGGGTCATTGCCTCCAGATCATGTGACTGACAGCCAATCAGACAACGTTCAATAATAAGCATTTATCATTTTGACCAATTAGGAACCGTAGAATTGTAAAGCATTGAAAATACTCATTTGATAGCCTGTGATTGGTTAAAAAGTGTCATCACTTCTTGTATCACACAAGGCCGACGCCTTCCTCCGCAATCATGACCAGTGTGCTATTTGATCAGTCTATTCCGGTGTTATTCCTGAGGAGTTCATCATGGTTGCCCCTGTACTTTCAGATATCGCTCTATCTCGACTCTTCTGGGGAGACGGATGTGAGCTTGTACTGTGTACTCGGTGCAAGCCTCGACGATGCTGCATAACTAGCGGATAGCCTGGCGCGCAGTCTTACATTCAGTCTCACTGTCGCTGTCACTAACATGCCAGGGATTTTCATAACTAATGTGAGAGCGAGTCTGACTGCCTAAAACATTAGAAACAGCAATCAGAACCTAGTGAGGTTTACTCCTCTGTACAATGGCATCCTCAACGCTGTCGCACGAAGACTATACAGTGGCATGGATCTGCGCATTGCCGCTGGAACTGGAAGCTACGAAAATGATGCTAGATGATAGACATGATCGTCTTCGCCAACCTCCAAACGATACCAATAGTTACACGTTGGGTAAAGTACACGATCATAACATAGTTATGGCTGTCCTCCCGTCTGGTAATTATGGCACCGCGTCGGCAGCCACGGCACTTGCTGAGATCGGTCAACATTCCCATTACTTCGATTCGGTCTGATGATCGGCTTTGGAGGTGGTGTGCCTATGACAACAGATATCTGACTTGGTGATGTGGTGGTTAGCAAACCAACTGCAACTGGAAGTGGAGTGATAGCGTAGGATTGTGGAAAGACTTTTCCTGATGGGCAAACCCATTGTACAAAATTTCTCAATGAGCCACCTTCGGTCTTGTTAAAAGCAATGAGCCAGATCCGAAGCGACTGGGGGGTGTTGGAGAGTCAGATGAATCAAAGCATTGATAATATACTTGGGAAAAACAAAGCAAGAAGAGAACGGTTTTCTCGGCCTGAGAATGACTGGCTTTTGCACGCAACCTATCCCCATCAAGATGATTCCCCTGATTGCTCTTCCTGTGACTTGAGCTAGTTAAGTTATCGCCAGGCGCGGGAAACGGATAAGCCTTATGTCCATTATTGATTTATTGGATCCGCAAATCGACTCATAAAGAATCCGCAGGAATGAGGCCGGATCACCCAAGGCCATGATATACTCTGCTTTGAAATGGAAGCTGAAGGCCTGATGAATTAGCTTCCGTGTTTGGTAATTCGTGGAGTCTCTGACTACTGCGATTCTCATAAAGGAGACCAATGGCAAGGCTATGCATCGTTGGCTGCAGCTTCGTACGCCAAATTACTGTTATTGTTGTTCCGCCAATTCATCGTCAGATTGGGGCAAAGATCTGTAAGTGATGTCACCACTTTTAGAAATTCCAGTTGCTAACTGAATCATAGGAACTAAGTTTAGTCCGGAAGAGAATACACTTTTGGGGAGTCTATCCATTATTGATCGGGCCGACGGCCTGAATTATTTGAAGAGGAATGGAGACCGTGTTCCTGGCACATGCGAATGGATTATGGACACGCAGGGACTTCAGACTTGGCTTGGTGCACAAGAAATCTCTACTGAAATTAATCCCACCATCCTGTGGCTGCATGGCAATCCAGGAATTGGGAAGACAACAATGGCAACGACCATTGCGGATGTCCTTACCGCTCAGCCTAATTTTATCAGGGGAGAGGCACTTCTTGCGTACTTCTTCTATCACTACGGTGTTCAAGGGCGCTTTACTTACTTCGCGGCCTTCTACGTCGGTTGATTGAGCAAAGGCCACGATTGATGAAATATTTGCGAGACAAATTTGAAGAGCGAAAAGAAAAACTTTTTGATTCTTTCGACAGGCTATGGAACATCCTTATTGATATTGCAAATGGGTGCGAAAACTGTCAATTTTACTGCGTCATTGACGCCTTGGACGAATGCGATCAAGTCTCGCAGGAATCATTGCTAACCTAGATTACACAAACTTTTAGAAACACTGGCAAAAACCCTGATCTTCATTTCTTTATCACTAGTCGACCGCATCCTGAGATCAGAGATTATCTATGGCCGTTCAAATCCAAAGACTTGTCGACCTACCGGAAAATTGAAGAAGATCTTCAAATATTCATCGAGCACAAAGTTACTAAGCTTTCTCGGGCAAGGTCTTACTCTGCAAATGTGACGCAGGCTGTGAGAAGTATACTTCGAGAGAACGAAGAAAAGACATTCCTTTGAATTGGGATTGCTTGCGGTGAGTTAACAGGGATTCGGTCAAGGGATGAGGTTGAGAAACTTCGGGACTTACCTAAAGGACTTAATTCCTTATACGAGAAACTACTACGGAGAGCTTTGGAAAATAACAATCACAAGGACAAAAGCATAGCTTTACAGGTGCCCGGGGTTGTCGCAATCTCACGACATCCTCTCAGCGTTGCAAAGCTTTCTACTGCCTGTAGACTCTACGAGGAGAAAGACGAAGAAGATCGTCTAAAGTTTTGTCAGGAAGATATCAAATTATGCCGTTTCATGATCGTGGTCCAAGATGATACTGTCCGTCTCCTACACAAGTCCGTGAAGGACTTCCTGCTCCGTGCTCAAGAAGGGACATTGTTCAATGAACTCAAAGCAAATGCGATGTTAGTATATCGATGCATCGATTACTTTTTATCCATTACGCAATCAATGAGAGCAAGATACCATACAAGGAGGCGCCGCGGCGGATTTCTCCAGTACGCGATACTCTATTGGCCTAAACATAGCTCAGCTACACAGTCTAAGTTCAATGTCTTGCCAGCGCATACTCCTTTCTTTCAGCTAGTATCAAATGAACGGGAAGAGTGGCTGAAGGCCTACAACGAGTTAAAGATTTCTCGTCCCAAGGGATTTTCGGTTGTCCATGTTGCAGCAAGATGGGGGCATATCATACCTCATACACTTTGCTTTAGACCGCGTCTCGGGTATTCAAGGAATTCAATTGTCTTTCACAGACGACCTAGCTACCAGGGAGTCCATGAGGAGATTTTTGGGGAGCTGGAATAAACAAAAAGCCTTGGTCAATCTGAAA
Organism: Talaromyces stipitatus ATCC 10500; assembly: GCF_000003125.1. Classification (NCBI taxonomy): domain Eukaryota; kingdom Fungi; phylum Ascomycota; class Eurotiomycetes; order Eurotiales; family Trichocomaceae; genus Talaromyces; species Talaromyces stipitatus. The sequence goes on from NW_002990116.1 coordinate 2,632,542, forward strand.
GGTGAGCGTGGCAGAACTCCACTTCATTGGGCGATCATGAGCCACCATAGTGATACTATAGATGTTCTCCTACAGCGCTATGCGGATACAGATTTGATGGATAATGAAGGTAGGAGTGCCTTACATTTTGCAGCAGAAACTGGGAACGAGAAGTTGGTTCAGTTCCTCATACAGGATCACCGCAAAAGAATCTGATAGATGCAAAAGACGCCCACGGCCAAACTCCACTGCTCATCGCAGCAAAGAATTTACACCTCGAAATAATCTATCATTTGATTAATGCCGGTGCACATGTCGACACTATCGACAATATGCATCAAAATGCCTTGCACCTCATTTGCAAGTCACGACAGTTATCAGAGAACATATGCTCATTGCTGCAGTTCTTAATTGAGCAAGGAACCCCCATATCTGCATGTGATATAAATAATATGGCACCTATCCTTTATGCAATTGAAAATGGAAGCGAAGATCTGGCAACCCTGTTCATTGAGAGCGGAGTTGATATTTACCTGCAAATTCACAGACAACATTGGACACGCCGAATGCAGAATTGTGTTTCGACTTATGACCTTGACAATTGCTCTGAAGAGGTAGCTGATTCTAGAAGGAGCGCACTTCATTTCGCGGCACTTAAAGGATGCGTGAGAATAGCTAAGTTTCTATTGCAGCATGGCGCTGATCCTAATGCGCGATGCGGTGTCGGTGATACACCCTTACATTTAGCGATTTCGACGGAACATCATGGGATGCGGATATGACGACACCTGGTTAGATGAGGAATATTCAATTGAGACTTTAACGAACTTCATCACAGATTACGAAAGCGAAGAAGCCCATGAAACTTACGAAATGATTCATCAAGAGCGAGTTCGTATTGTTGAGTACTTTTGGGCGAAAATGCCAACAGTGTGAACATCGCGAATAGTTAAGGAGACCGTCCGGTACATTTGATTCCATTTGACGAATCATGTGCTCCAGAGACATTGTCCATCCTTAGGGAAAAGGGCGCAGACGTGTCAAAGTTGAACCGGAAGGGTCAAACATGTCTTCATCTGGCAAGCGCAGCAGGGAACTCCGATGCTGTTTCCGCGCTTGTGCATGAAGGATGCGGTGTCACTCTACTCGACACCAATGGATTAAGCCCTCTCCACCATGCCGTCCAGAAGAATCACCCAGAGATTGTGCAATTCATGCTTAAACATCAAAAGTCCTCGATACCTGGCCTGGACAATGGCAGCCTCCTTGAGATGCGACTTCTACACTGTCACCTCAGATCGATGCTATGCTCCGTTGAAATGATCGATGTTCTCCTGGAACACGGATACAGACTGAGCGAGCTTGACGAAAACGGCCACTCCGCCCTCAGCCTATCTCTCAATTCGTACCGCCTCTGCCTCAGATAAGACGTCTTTGTTCGTCTAATCGAAAACATGGAGAACGTGAAATGGGTTAGTCAAGATGAGAAAACAATATGCACGCGAAGGACGCTGAAGGAAGAAACTTTCTACATCACGCAGCGATTCATGGAGCATTCAATGAAGATCTTACAAGTTTCTGCAGGAGAGGAACGCCCTGGATCTTCATGAAAAGGATTCAAAAGGCAAAACACCTCTTAACTACGTGGAAGAGGAGGCTAGTCGCGAACGACATATACATTTATTCAAAGGGGACCGGTGGAAAAGGTCGTTTCAGACTCTGAAATTTCTATCAGCATGCGAAACAAATCATCCTGAAGCCTAATTCTCACCAAAACATTATTTACAGAGGGTTATCTTCATGGAGCAGCGAACACACTGGACAGACACGATGAAGATCCAGATCTTGGTCATCTGAGGTAAGAAACAATTTATAACCATAAAGAATATTCCAGATAACTAGATAAGTATATCTTTAGGAAGAATTACAATCCAGTCACCCAAACCATTCGGATACGCGCAATGCCGACCTCCTTCATGATTGTCATCTACGCTAGTTCAGTCAAAGTCAGGCTGCCACACAAAAGGGCTTTTGATCCCTGATGAACAAATTGTCTGCTCTTGCTGCACTCTAGAGATGGGAAAAGCTGGACTAAGTATACCTAGGTAAATGGGTATAGGGTGCTGCAGCTGAAGAGATAGTTATACACTCGGACCTGGTTATAACGAAAGGAAGGCCGCTCCATATTTCCACTAATATTAGCTTAGTTGACTTTAATATGGAATCGAAGAGCATCCAATTGCTTATATTGAAATAGATTAAAACATTGTCAAAAGGTGCTCTTAATCCCTAAATCAAACTCTAGCCTTCTGGATATATTGTAGCCAGTTCTATTGCAATTGACATATATTGTTCAGGACACCGCTGCTCGATCAGATGTATCACAACAACCGGAAGTCTTTATAGTAGGCAGAATAAGGAGCAGATCGATCGTACGTTGAACTTCATATTTATTGCAGCCCATCCGACAGCCATACTAAATCAATATACCCAAGTTAATAAATATTTACAATAAATAATAATACAACATCGAATTTTCACCTGGGTACCCTTTTATGTATGATACCTACCCCATTCTTCAGAAACATCTGGCCTTGGAATCTCGGGGCGAAACGAGTAGCAAACCAATAACTCCGGCGCCTGCCCCTTTTTCTCTCCCACGTCAACTCCCAGAATACTTGTATATGTTTACCGCGCTTGGTGTGAAATATGTGTATTATGTTGCGATCAAGTGAATACCGTATATACGAAGAATGTTCAGTGATGTTATCGGTCCTAATATCCACCGGTATATGCGGTTTGGATGAGTTAAATCGAGAGGAACAAATGTAGCTCGCAACTATTTGACAAGGCGATCACCTCGTACCTCCCGGTTGCGAAGCTGAAAGTCTATGAGTCATATCATGATTCTCGTACGAAGAATAATTCCCGTTCGACGATTCATAAGCACCTTGCTGCGACGAACGCATGTATGAGGCCGGCAAACTGACAGTGGAAGAGTTCTCGTGTGTGTATGGTTGGTAAAAAGAATCGAAATTATATGACGGTGTGAATGGGGAGACTTGATATTCTTGCGGCGGGGGGAGCTGGCCGGTTTGTAACGAGAGGACATGACGATAACCTACCGGCGTGTTGTAGGCAGATTCAGCGACTTGGGTAGATGATGGATATTGTTCATTTGATGCGTGTGAAGGTTGTCCTGCTATCGATCACCAGCAATTAGCATGATACAATAAGTATCATATGAATGAAGTTCACCTTGATATGCCATCGCCGGCGGGAGAGGACTATTTGTTTGAGTAGAAGATCCATGATCTACAGAACTTGCTTGGGACCCGTGTCGGTCGTAGGTTGCCTCTGGAATGGTTCCAGCCAGACCCGGATATGAAGCAGTCGAACGGTGGAGGGGGTTTATGGTCTGTTCCGATTTGATACCGGCCTCTGATGGAGGCATATGAAGTCTGTGTGGATATTGTTGCCAGGCCGGCGCATACGAGCTAGAAAAGCTATGTGATCGATGATACTCATGAGAATGTGGTGCGTGATGCACACCAGGCACTCTTGGTAAAGTTGCCGGATGGCCAGTGTTGTTCGTTGGAGAAAATGGTTCGGAAAGTCCAGGTGAATTCACGTAGTTACCGTATGCTGATGCCGCGCTTGCAGGAGACACTGGATAATCGTCACCAGGATTGCGCTTTATGCTGTTCACAGCCAATGGTTTAGGGGCGGTGCTTGCGAACGAAGATCTCGCTGTAGTAGGCGAAGTCGGGGATGTAGTAGCCGATTGCCTGGGACCATAAGGTTGCTGCAACATTTGCGTCCTGTCGAAATGGTCGGGGAGCGCTCGAGATTTCAGCACTCTGTCTCTGTCCTGGCTCGTGAGGCGTTTCAACTTTGCTCGTCTAACACATACACGATAAGTACTTGTCAGACACATTAATACCCAGGACCCAGCCATACCTGTTCTGAAACCAGACCTGCACTTGACGAGGACTAAGGCCGGGAATTTCTCGCGACAGTCTCTCACGATGCGCTGCATCTGGATGGGCCTGACGAGTGAACTCACTCATAAGAAATCGAGTTTGATTATGTGTAAGGCTAATCCATCAGTTCATTCCTTGGATTTCACCATATCCTGTCGATGAAGAAGACATACCGGAATCGTTTCGTCTTTTTGCTATTATCTCCTGCATCGCCCGCGGACTTCCCCTGTCCACCCTCTCCCTCTTCGCCATTGCTAAAATCCTCCGCGAGCTCTTCTTCATTGTCTTCGCCATGATTTTCGGATGCGCGTCGCTGCTGTGTAGTCTGCGAAGCATTCATATTACTGCTATGAGCACTCCAATCCTGCGATGGCCGATGCTGCTCAGAAACAGCCCCTATTTCCCTGCCTTGAACTGCAGTGCGCTGATCTAAAGTGGTAGTATTTGAGAACTGTGTCGCAAAAGGCCCAGTCTCTGATAGTTTCGGTAGTATTGATATACCACCGGCTTCACTCTGAGCGTTACTACCACTTGAGGAGGGTTGTTGCGAACTCTCTTTGGCTGAAGTAGCGGCCGAAGGAGTAGCAAAGATTGGAGCCCCAGATGAAAGGCTCATTTTGCTTTCTTGAACTTGCCCCTGACTGAAGTTTCGCGCAATAGAATCTGAGGACGGAGCCAGGGGATGATGTCGGTACAAGTCAGACTGAGGACTCGGAACCGAACGATAGACACCGATAATCGACATTACAATTCTGCTGTTCTTGTATACAAAGATTGCGTTTTGATTAATTTATTGCCCCTCCGACCAGATGTCGTTTCGGCCAAGCAAGATATCGTCACCTTGTTCAGGTTCAGTGGGAAGTTAACCCTTCACTTTTCGGTAAAGGAAAGAAGGAAAACTCCAAAATCGAAGAGATGATGCTTTCGACGAATGAACTGCAACAGCGACGTAACCAATATGAAGTCGAACGTCGAAACCCCTCGCTCAATCTTAGAAATCAAAGTCAGGCTATACGGACATGTTGACCGGACATATCATTCATCATACTGTCACGACTGAGTTAGCAATTTAGACATCTTGACAGTGTATCTCTGGTCGGATCTTTCCGCCTATTGAATGGAGTGTCTGATGCAATGGGTTGCTGGATGGACAAACCTAGAATCCTGATGGTAAACACAGACCAAGCTCAATTTCTTCGAGCCGATCCTTTTGTAACTGATTAGCAAACCGCCACACGTGCACACAAGTCAACCGAGTTTAATTTCATAGAAAAGAGAAGAATATACAGGCATTCACCATATTTAAGGATATGGATTTGAGGTTCAGGGAGATTGAAGGAGGTTAGACACAGAAAGCAAAGGACACAAAAAGGGAAGTCACGCCGTTGTGCAATGTTAGTCAGCCATTGGGAGAGATGATAGACTGATACATAGTGTCAATCTGGTAGATGAACTAGGCAAGGCTGAAGAGCCAACTATTCCATTTGCAGCAGATGGCATGAAATATTCAGAAAGATGTCAAGATTCAGAAGATGAGTATAGATAGTTGTGGGTACATCCCAAAGTGACATGGTGAGATAATCAGATTAGGAGGGGTTGAGGAAGAGTAGAACCATTGACATACCTCTGGAAGCCTTTTCCACGTTGCTTGGCCCTCGAATGAGACGAAAGAAAGAGATCTGATCAATATGAAAGATGAAAGAAAGTAATAACTAATCAACCAGATGTATTCGGGAAGAGAGTCTGAGAGCACCAAAAGCAGAGAGACAAAGTGGGCTAGGGAGAGTGGCTTGTGGGCAGCAATTAAGGAATTACTATCACGAGTAATATCTCCACTAAACCAGGTACTTCTCCAGAGGCCAATAGAAAAGCACTTTGAAGATTATATTGGGCCTAGAATCTAGAGTCAAGATGTAAGTGGGTGGATAAAAACAGTCGGAGACTATAGTATCACCAATGCTAGCTAACACATGGTAATAGATAATAGGGATGATGATATTGACTGACCAATGTAGTGAAAATACGATCTAGTTATACATAGCTAGGTTCTACGGTAGACTAGATTGGAACAAGAAGGAGGATAGTAAAATTTTGATATGGAGACACAGACCAAATGGTGGCGTCTGCACCCCCTTGGGATCTGTCTCTCCAATTTTAGAGTTGGGCCGTTTTTTGCGTTCATGTTCACTTCTCAGACAAGATACGTGCTTTCTACTAAGTTTCTAGATGCTTAGTATGCCCTCTTCCATGGGATATAGAAGCCGTTTTATACGAGTAATAATTCCCGATGTTATAACCACTAAGCACACCCGAGCAGTCCTTAATCTTCTTTCTGCTCTATTCCACGAGTCATTGAGTGTTTCACTTGCAAAGTCTCTCGGCATGGATGTACCTGCTTAATGATTTTCCCTTTAGAAGGTTGAGGAAAGCAGGCAAGAGAGAGGGGGCATTGAATTGCTCTGATACAGAGCGAGACATTGTGAAAAGATTCCTGTTTCGTTGCTTCGCCCCTCCTTGAGGCAGTCTGGGAAAATCGCGCAAGGAAAAGAAAGAGTCAAGAAGGGCAACAAAGAAAAAAGGCCTGAATAAAATGACGTCGAAGAACTCGAGTCACACCACTCGAGCAGTTGACGGAGGTTTTGTACAGATTCTCTGTTCTAGAGTGGTATGCTCGGTGGCTATCAAAGATGGAGAAGGTAGCATTCAATTTTACCAAAGCTCCTCAACGGATATAATCCATGTCCATCTAACACACAGGATCCAATGACAGTGTGTGATATGCGATTCATCCATGGGAATTTTACCGAACCAAGCAGGTGCCACTGGATGAACGACGTGCACTGTGTACCCTGGTTGCAAGATATCTAACTGGATAGGGCAAATGACTAGAACTTGTGCTAAACAAGCTAACGCCCATGAGGTGTTCATTTCATTTCGGATCCTTCCTTGAGGCGTCAAGGTACGGAGATTACACATGAACTTTTTTGCCAGTGCAAAACGCGCATCGTTGGACCTGGCATGTAGTTACCAGTAACAAAGGGACTTATCAAACCTTGTACTGCTTAAAGAACCTGGACAGTGTCTGCTGCCAGCAGTGGCTAGCGTAACATCCCCCCCGCGGAAGTATACTTACGGCCTAACTCCTCCATACAACTTCGACTAAGGTTTCCCTCCTTGATCAGACTCACAAAATGTTTATTCCATTGACGGCATAGCTCCAAAACCCAAGTACCGGACTAATCCTTCAAAAATACCTAAAAGGATACCAACTCTGGCTGGCTGACCGGCTGGGTTAGGTTAGCAAAATCGACTCTTTATGGTGGAGAAAAACCTCTTTCTCCTCGGGATTTTGGTAATTTCCGTCCTGACTCCTCACGTCTGACAATGATTGAGTGAATAATTGTGTATTTCTAGAAAGATAAAAAAAGAAAAGAAAGACAGAATCTCCACCGAGTTCTAACGGGAGGTTCGAAAAGTGGCTTAGGGCACGGACTTCTAACCACGCTGGGCTCGCCGAACTTAACTCTTACTGTTCTAGCACTGGAAAAGCTCGAGACACCATGTGGTAGACTGCAATGTACAACCTAGTCAGGTTTTAGTAAGGATATGCTAGCAGGGACTTCCGTCTTCCGCACAGCATGAACATGCCCTTCCTCCGGGCAGCCTGAATTTGACTTGTTGTTTCAGTCCGAGTTAGTGGAGGCTTATCCATCGTGAGCCCAAATCCTTATCTGATTCTTTTTTTGCCTCCAAGCTAGACGTCATCTCTCAGAAGCGTCGAGACTCGATGCTCTTCCACATAGCACCTCTGAGACAAAGTATTGAGACCACGGTATCGACTGAGACCACGTGGAGCATCATGACATAACGATACGTAGTCAGGAAAGAAGATGTGAGAAAAGCTGGCGTCTCAATTCTCGACTCGACAAGACGAGACCACCGGTCGCCCGGGTCTATCAACGAGTCCGCGGCTAGCTGGTATGCTGGTAGTGGAGCTCTACGGGAGTCTAGAAAAAAGAGGAGAGCACTACGACTAAGCGTAACGCACCTACAGTAACTGAATACTAATTCAGTAGTGTTTCCGTTCTTAATCCAGAGACAACATCGTTTAACTGTTAAATGATTGTCGAATCTGAGAAGATTCATCTGTTTCAAGATAATTGTCGCGCGGATCAGTCAGCTCGAGCAAACCTTCTGGCGGAGGGTGCCGTCGGGAATTTACTCAAGATAACAATAATCGCTACGGCGAGCCCCGATTTGGTGGCCGTCCGACACTCCCCGCATCGAGGCTTGCGAGCTCCGCTGAAAGACTAAAGTAAAGTGCCTTTGGGAGGAGATGAACTACGTGCGTAGCAGCCTAGGAATGTTCCAGGAAAGAACAGAACTTTCAGCTAACTTGACAGCCTCACTAATGTTGATCTTGATACCGTATTGACGTGGAATTACAGTCTCCTCCGCCCAATTCCATCAGTCCTGGCTTTTAGCTCAATAATTCAGAACGTTATGACCATATCTTAGTAACGTAACTACCGATCTGACGATCATCTTGACGGTTAATTAGTGACTATTTTCCTATTTTTCCGTTGCATGATTCAAGGGCGCAGGTCGAACGTGTGTAAAGTCATCTCGGCTGAAGGATAGCCTAAAAGCCAAACGGATTCATCCCTAACTTCACTATGCCCAATTCAGTCACTGACTCGTTCAGTTAACTGTTCATGGCTCCGATAAACACAAGGAACCAATAGAACTGGAAGATACCCGCCACAGACACTTGACAGTTCTGGGGGCTGATACGAGCCACGCGCTGCTCAGCGATATTTCACATGAAAATGGGGAAGAACACTGCACTCTCGTACTTCGGTTTCCTCTCACCGAGCACGCCCGTACTAGTCCATCCAGGCCCCAGCTATGATCCCACTACGTATTCAGTTAAGTGCCGAGTAGGTTTATCCAAGCGTAGCCAAAGCTTTCCGAACCAGTGTTTGACTTCCACACGTAGTGTGCTGGCCATGTTACTGTTCCCGCGATGCTGTTTCGAATTTCCGTTCTTGATGGATCCGAGATACCCGGTCCGGCCGCTTCTAACCATCTTGCTTCTTACAGCTTACGGGCTTCTTGGCTGACCTTCACGATCTACAGATCCAGGCAACAGCCAACGGTTCTTAGTTGATTCGTCCCACTTCTGAGAGCGGTGCTGTTGGTAGCTGACTAGCACAATGCCTGTTCTATGCGACTCTCATTCTTTGTCTAACTAACAAATGTAAATTCAAGATTCCAAGGGGAAATATGGGGGCCGGGATGAAACGTCGACGAGCAACCTTAAAGCCAAAGCAGGTCCGTGAATTCAGCAACCGTCTCTTCTGACAGTCTTGTCTTCAGCCTTGGTAACACACTGACCGGCGGGGACTCCGGCGTACGGCGTAGTTACGGAGTATCCATTCGAGACTCCATTTTTGCTTGAACAGCCTGTTGCTCATCCGGCGGATCTTCTTGACGTGGGATGTACGGCGGTACACACTGATTTGCCGGCTGCATCGTTCCACCGTCGCAAATTAGTCTGATCCATCCATGTCCAAAAATCCATGCTATGGAGTCCTAGAAGACTGTAGAAAACTGGCAGTAATCGCGATCCTCGACAGAAGCAGGGTAGAAAGACAAATAGGCCGCACCGCTGGCGAGCCACATTAGTCAAAACGATCAGGGGCCTAAAGCATGAAAACAAAGCTGTTCTTGCTATGCAATCCGCTTTTGGCGCCTAGCATGGACGTGTGTGCACACAGTGCATCTCAGCACCTAGTACTATGTACGGCACGCCTAGCGTACTCCATTAGTTCGGTTTTTCTCAGCTAAAGACAGCGGTAGAAGGAATCCTTCGAAGTCGTCATCGTGTTCTAGTGGATTAGGTGGATACCACGAAAAAATCAACAAAACGGTGCCAGAACGAAACAATCTAAATAATGCAACGGATGGCGGTGTGAAACAGACCCTGGCGCCACGATGCGGGAATAGTGGACGAATGGTATGGCCTAGCTTTTAGCTCGTTAGCAACGAAGTAGACATCCTTTCAGCAAGGAAGAGCAACACTGTTGACAAATTATTTAGGCCAGTGTCTAGGAACAGGGCAGCTCTACCTTACTGTCTCGGAAGACGCATGTACAATCCACTCATGGTTGGGCGTTGGGGGGGGAGCAGGGACTGCCGAAACGTTCATTGGATGCCATTCAAGATACTACTATCTGCAAGGCCAGCCTCTCGGCTATCCATACGAGAAACGGAATTCACCTAGAATCAACTCAGTTGGTTGCCAGAAGATCGTGGACGTTTCCTGGAGCCCTTACTAGTAACAAATAGGAAGTAGGTAGCCGAGACTCATCGCCTGTTGACCAAGCCGTGGACATCATTGGCGCATACTCATGATGCTATGCCTCGGCATCGACTTGGAAAATATGTTTTTGTGTTTATCATCTGATAAACATGGTGATAGAGTTTGTTGGAAGAAGAAAGTCTTGCGAGCTTTGCGAAGTCGTGTTGTAACTTGTGTGTCTAATAAAGACCGCACCAGGCACGTGGTTGATCCTGCCCTAATTTCTATACTCGTCTCATCGTCTCTTTATGACAGAGACATTATTAAGTCAATAACCTAGTTAAAAGTTGCACAGATTGGAAGGATGTCACTACCGTCCATGACACGACTCTTGCAAATTGCTAGTTTCAAGGTTAATCAAGATAAGAAACTAGTAGAATAACGAGTATGATCTGCTACATTGAACATCATTTCAAGATACGGCTTGATTGACAGCTATCTCGCATTAGATTCTAACTATATGATGACCGCATTTGTCCTGAGACTAGTCCCATTGTTACCTCGAAGGCTAGAACAAGACTGACAGGGTTCATGAATCATCGATTGCCGGTAGAATCATAGCCAGTAGGACTCCCAGATTCATGACCAAGTTTAGTCGCAAGCAAGGCAGTTAAGTATAGCCTTTTAACAGACTTCTAAACCTCCTCAATTGAATATTGGGAAAGACACCAGCAGCAGAATCTCTAAATCCAACTCAGCGGGAGGTTCTGGAGCTCCAGAGTCGCGACTCTCGTTAGCTGCACTTCGGCGAACTAATCTCAGCTTGGATTCCCCTTATAAAAGAGTGAAGAGCGCTCGGAATATTAATAGTAAGATCATCATGTCGTTGCGGCAGTCGTCACTGTGGCACTATCCGCCTGTTGCGATTGTGTCTCGAGTGACCCGGCCCGCTCATCTTTGCTTTCACTAGCATTTTCTGCTTTCTTCTGAGTATCCTCTGAAACGGTTTCTTTTGGTTTCTCTGTTGGCTTCTCAAATAGTAGGTTGAGGTTCTTGCCATCCTCGATCAGCTCAAATTCAAAAAGCTTGCTTCTCGAGCTTAGGCGTAATGTTCGCCAATATTTGCTCTCCTTTGCTCGCTCTGCGGCCTCCTTTTCGTCTTTATCCTTGGCCATGTCGATGTTGAAAGTGTCATCTACGATACCCATCATGAATGAGTCCGGGGCGGGGGTGGTGTACCTGAGCAGTAAGTTAGTAGCTTGCAGAAAACAAGAGTCGTTCCAAGATAAATTTACCGATCTGGGTCCTTCAATTGCTCAAGACTGGATAGATTGTTTCCGTCGGCCAGGAATGTGAGATCCAGAGAGCCCATCGGAGAAGCTCTTAGACGCTTGTTGGAAAAAACTTTAAGCGCATTGTTACGAGCCTGGAAATAGTCGTCTGCTTGGATCGCCGGTTTCTCAATGGGAGGGCAGTTTTCAACCTTCCAGCGCACCCAATTTTTGTCTCGGGAAAGAACCGTATCAACCATTCGGTAGTAAAACTTGCCGTCAATACCTTGCTGTAGGTAGTCTGCAACAATGTCCCTAGTCTGTGCCGCCCATTTGGCCTTCAAAAGACAAGTCAGTAGACACGAAGGTTGAGCAGCGATTGAGATACTTACGTCTTCTTCGCTGACGGTATATTGGTAAAGTACTGTCTTGTTCAGGGATTTTCCAGGTTGCACTAACTTCATTAGCCTCTGACGAGCTTGTGGTGTCAACGACAAAATGAAGTCCAAGAGTATCAAAGCCTGGACGAGAACATGGCGTCGAAAAGCAATATCATTGATCTAGCCAATGTTAGCTATATTCAGGGCAGATTGGAGAATGGCAATCGGTATTACCTCCAGATCGAATAGTTCGCGGCTTGTCAGATACTTCGGATTAAAACTGCTAGCAACATCCACGCCCTCGCCGTTACGCTTCCGCTTTAACCCTCTTCGGACTTCATCTGGTGCTTTCGCAGTGCTCCAGGTATCGGTAACTTTGTTCATTAACTTGAATGTAGACAATGTCTTCTCTAGACTGGTACGAAATGATGCAAAGTTCTGGGAGTCGAACAACCTGGTAGGCGCAGAAAAAAATCCTTGTAGGCCCCAAAATATTGGATATAGCGTATCCAGATCAATGGTCTTGGTAGCCTCGCTTTCCTTCCTCTCGTGAGCAGTTTCTGCTACTGCGGGAGTTCCTTCCTTGGGCCCGGAGGTTTCACCCTTAGTCTGCTCGTCTTGCACAGATTGCGACGTCTTCTCTGATGTCTCTTCCTTCTGTTCAGTTGGTTCTATTTCCATAGTGTCTTCCTGGGACTTGAGTGCAATATCGTCGAATGTTGTAACGTTCTCGGTATGAAACTCTCCGCGAAGGTTGACCGAACTCTTGTCTCCAAGCGGGAAACTTTGAAACATGTAGATGAATACTCGTCCGCAGAATACTGTATCCTCCGCTCTCGATAGTCGACGAAGTAGCTCATTACACGATCGAAGAATAATCAACTTCTTTGACTCGAAATGTTTCTGTACCGGGTCAGCCCGATTTCTTAGTGTCAAATTGACGGCTTCATCCATACCGCAGTATTGATTTCTCTGCGCGACTCTAAATAGTCGAAAACTTTGCGACAACCATCGACCGTCTGACTGTCTAGAAGCTCCTCGATGAGCCAAAATATAAGGCCAGCCTCGCATTGTTCTATATCTCAAAAAACCCAATATTAGCTCGATATAGCTTGCTCATCCAAATATGAGTAGAGCACCGACCATTATCCGAGAAGATGGAAACGATATCCAGGAGGTTCCAGATATTAACGAAAGCAAGGTCGTCTATCGAGGTCGACGCCTATATCATCTGTCAGCTCCTCGTCCAATTAATCTAACTCAGTGTTTTCCATACCAGCAACTCGTAAAACTTTTCTCGGAACGCGGTTTCGACAGCGGCGAAACTCGTTTGTTTATTCGGTTCCTGTTGAATGTCGCCGTTCTTGAGATATACACGCTCGACCAAGTCACCTAGGCTGGCTTCTGTGATCGGAGGCTCAACATCATGCCCTTTTTTGATCTCTGCTGCTTTCGCTAGCAGATCGCGAACCAGTACGCGGTAAGCACCTGTAGAGTCGATGACTGTTTCTAACATTTTGATCGTAATGAACGGAGATTGCGACGTCGGGTGAGTAGGTTGTGCAGCTCAATGCGCGAAGTCGAATAACTTTCTCCTATCTCATCATGCGATGATTTGGCGTGCTCTTTACCAAAAACCCATCAATCAACAAAGAAAGCAAAGCAATAAAGTGTATCAGAGCTCAGCAGAGATGTGTATAGCTGACAATCAAATGACAAAAAGAGGAAACCAATCGGCGCGGCTGCCAGCTCACGGCGGCGGCGCGGCTAATTGCGCTGCGCTAACTCAAAGCAGCCATAGGCGCTTTCTTTTCGCGCCTAGAGCATTGAAGTCGACAAGATCCAACTTGCTCGCTATTTCAATGCACAGCGAGGATTGGGACTAGGGATACCTTCTGCGATGGCGAAGAATCTCGAAACCAGACCGTCCGTTCCTGATCTGGAGGGGGACAATCGCTGGGTCGCTCTTGCGCAGAAGCATTGGCTGAAGCAGAGCAAAATTCGCAAGGTCAAACAAGATGTCATCAAGAAAGAGATCTGGGATCCGTTGGAAGCTGAAGGGTTCACTACCCGCTCGCTCTTGACGCTGGAAAATCTGAATATCCTGGAAAAGTAAGTGGCGCTAAGGTCCATGGCGGGAGAAGTTTGAGAGCTTACTTTTCTCAGGTATTTGTGGCCGACCTATACCGACGATGCGTCGAACCATCACGTTCTACTTATCGCCGTGATAGTTGGGATTAAAAAAGGAGAACATCTGCCGATATGGGGTGAGTGGCCGTTCTGGATGTCTTTTTCTCGTGTCTTCTGACCAGTGGATGTAACAGAGCATTTTGCCGATCGTCCTGACAGCTTCTCCAACCTCTTCCATCGCATTCTCTCTCTGAGCTTGGACGTATCGCTTTCCACCTTTTCGAGGCTCTCAGTCTTATCTTTCATCATCTGCAGCTTTCAATCGCTCGAAAATACCCTGATCAGGAAGGAATGCGCGCCCTTAGTATCTATTTCCATCTGGCACAACCTCTCGAGTGAGACGGCGAGGAATCAGACCTTGGAAAAGACTCCCATGTTGAAGAAGGCATGGCGCGCAGCAGCTAAGCGATACGAAGCAGCCGATGAGTCGATGAAAGCAAAGATTCGATTTGAGAGGGCGTGGCTTTACACACTCATCTTGGATTTTCTTCAAAGAGTCAGTACGGCAGGGCAAGCCCAAGCTGATAACATCCGATACTGCGAACGATTCCTTGAATTACTTGTAGATTTGAACAGTCAGCTACCAACAAGGAGATACGTCAACACCCTTCTACAAGACTTGAACATACTTGCCGTGATTCGACTTTCGGAACTTTATGATTCTCCAAATAATTCCTTGATACGCGACTTTTTCACACTTTTGCACCATTTCATGAACTTCGCTATTGATGACTACTCCGGCGAACCTCTCTCCATACAGACAACATATGATATTCACTGCCAACGTCTTGCCCGACTGCAGAGGACCGCGATCAAGCATTTCAAGGACAAACTTACCATTCTTGCTTTATCCAATTACGGATCCCTTGAGCAGCGTTCAGAACTCGAAGGTAGCTTGTCCGTGTTGAATGATGCAGAACTCGAAGACCTTTGCGCGCGTCTAGGGTTTAGGACCACCTATCCAAAGCAGTCTCAGGTGATGGCCCATCGCCAACTATATCTCGAGATCTTGGTGTCTTATTTCGAAAAGAAACCCTCGTTTCAAGAAGCAGCTACCAAACTCAGTACTGTACCAACAGATGAGAGTCTTTATGAGCCAGCTTTGCTGCGGAATGAAACTTATGATGGATCACGCCCGCTTGCTATCCCCAAGCTTAACCTTCAGTATCTCAGTCTCGGCGACTTTTTGTGGCGCTCATTCATGTTATATCGAGCAGAGGCTTTCTTCTCCGTTCGAAAGGATATTGAGGCGGTGATGAAACGGTTACAACCGAGGATTAACAAATCAACACGCGAGGTTGTGTTTGATGGATTTACAAAGATGGCAATTCCCATTTCCAAACCTGCAATCATTGAGGTCGCTCAACCTAGGGTAGGGTCAACAAACCCTGCTTTCGTTCGTGCCGAAATTACTCTGGAAGTAGGCCGGCTAGCGGACAACATACGAAAGGAGTGGGAGTCTTTGCGGCCAGATGATACTGTGTTCCTCCTTGCAATAACTCCCCCACCGGCTTCGACCGCTTTGAATCTTACGGATAAGCCTTCTCTCACGTACGTCCGTACGGCTGATGTCGTACAAGTCTTGGATGAAAATGGACGTGTCTTGCGCGAACCTCAAAACCAGTCAGAAAACGGATTCACTCGTCGACCTCAGATTAGGAGACTTCTACTGAATCTCGATGCGGCTGCTTTTCAAACAGATCAAGACAAACAGTCACAGGGGAAACGAGAGGTATATCCTTTGATAAACGTCATAGTGAGAAGAAAGGGACGAGAAAATAATTTCAAGTCAGTACTGCAAACAATGCAACAGCTAATCACTTCGGCCGTTGCACTACCATCTTGGCTTCAGGAAATATTTCTCGGGTATGGTGATCCTGCTAGTGCTCGATACACTGAGCTTCCGAACCGAGCCAAGTCAATCGACTTCCGCGATACCTTTTTGGACTGGCAGCATTTGGTAGAGAGTTTTCCTGGGAAAACAATCGAACCTTCTGGCAAAGAATCCTCAAGTTTTGGGCCACCATACGTTCTAGAGACCGTGGACGAACAACCTCAAGATCAGAGTGCAGGGAACGCTTCAAAGAAACGTCGACGTGGTCAAGTGGAAACACAGGCTGAATCCGCCTCTATCCATGTGTCAACATACAAACCCCCTAACCCTGGGCCATATCCCGTCGATGCTCCTAAGCTGAATACAATCCGATTTACACCAGCACAAGTCGAGGCAATCGCATCTGGAACCCAACCCGGATTGACGGTCATAGTTGGACCTCCTGGTACAGGGAAGACAGACGTGGTGACGCAGATCATAAACAACATATATCACAACTTTCCGTCCGAA
This sequence comes from Talaromyces stipitatus ATCC 10500, assembly GCF_000003125.1. NCBI lineage: Eukaryota > Fungi > Ascomycota > Eurotiomycetes > Eurotiales > Trichocomaceae > Talaromyces > Talaromyces stipitatus. The sequence continues at coordinate 2,648,993 of NW_002990116.1, forward strand.
CGTACCCTCCTGATTGCGCATAGTAACCAGGCTCTGAATCAACTATTTCAGAAAATCGTCTCGCTCGATATTGATCAGCGGCATCTCCTTCGACTAGGTCATGGCGAAGAAGAGCTTGGGACAGAAACCAGCTATAGCAAATATGGACGGGTTGAATCCTTCCTTGAGAATCGCACACACTTATTAGCAGAAGTTGATCGATTGGCCGCTTCGATTGGGGCTCTGGGCGCCCATGGCAATTCCTGTGAGACCGCAGAATACTTCAACACTGTCTATATTCAGCCCGCATGGACAAAGTTCTGGGATAAAGCAAGATCCGAGTCGGCCTCCGTAGAAGATATTGCAGTCTCCTTCCCATTTCACTCATACTTTTCAAATGCACCTAACCCTTTGTTTACTCCGGGAAGCTCTAAGGATAACGTCCTTGACGCTGCAGCCGGAGCACAGAGGCACATTGATAAAATTTTTTCGGAACTAGCAGATATCCGGCCTTTTGAGATTTTAAGGCAACCTCGGGACCGAGCCAATTATCTGCTTATTAAAGAAGCTAGGATCATTGCAATGACCTCAACACATGCAGCAATGCGTCGACAAGAAATTGCCGATTTGGGTTTCCATTACGACAATGTCGTCATGGAAGAGGCAGCACAGATTACCGAGATTGAGACATTTATTCCCCTCGCGTTGCAGAACATGGAAGATGGCCATCTGCTGCTGAAGCGGGTGGTATTGTGTGGTGATCATTATCAGAATTCACCCATCGTACAGAATCTTGCATTCAGACAATATGCCAATTTTGAACAAAGTCTTTTCCTAAGGCTTGTGCGATTAGGCGTGCCCACAGTCACACTCGACCAGCAAGGCCGAGCAAGGCCTAGTATTGCTGATCTTTTCAAATGGCGATATAAAACTCTCGGCCACCTGCCTCAGCTTGAAGAGGATCCGGAATATAGCCAAGGGAATGCAGGTTTCGCATGTGACTACCAGTTCATCAACGTTGACGATTACCAAGGCACTGGCGAAAGAGAGCCGGCGCCGCACTTTATACAGAATCTTGGAGAAGCAGAATATGCCGTGGCCATATATCAGTACATGCGACTTCTTGGATACCCAGCTTCGAAGATCACGATTCTCACGGCTTATGCGGGACAGAAAGCTCTTATCAGGGACATATTGAGTCATCGTTGTGCGAAAATTCCGATTTTTGGCATGCCTCGGATAGTCACAACTATTGATCAGTATCAAGGCGAGCAGAATGATTGTAAGCTTTCCAGAATCTTACGAGGTCTGTTATACAAAGCTAACCAGAGCACAGATGTAATTCTTTCGTTAGTTCGTACACGAACTGTTGGTTATCTACGGGATGTTCGCCGCCTGACCGTTGCGCTGTCCCGAGCACGACTAGGCTTGTACATCCTCGGACGCCTAGACGTCTTCGCGTCGTGTTATGAACTAAAGCCAGCCTTTGATTTACTCGCCAAGCGGTCCAATAAGTTGATGCTCATTCCTGGAGAAATGTATCCTACCAAGCGATTGCAAGCGGATGATGTGGAAGGCACGCCAATGGAGAATGTTGAGCATATGGGTCAATACGTCTTCGAAATGACGCAGGCAAAACTAAAAGCAATGGGCTCAGAGGGACTGACTGTTCCTGACGGATTCCCTGATGGTGATGACATTGAAGAAGTAGATGGAGACGAGATTATGGTGGGCGGGGCAGACGATGACGAAGATCTTACTGTTCAGCAGCATGTATGAGTGAAGGTCCTTTGTAGTCATGCAGAGTCCATATGATAGAAAAATGTAATATACGCTAAAACCTGGTCATAACGAGCAGAAGGGACTTCCATATCCTAATCAATCTCATATTGAACGGATATAGATACCTAGATATAGGAGTCGAGAGCACTCTGGTCACTACTAATTGAACATTTTACGATATGGGAGTGCTCTTCTTTTTTTAACTGTGTTATCTTTTAGGTAGATATGGCTTAAATTCCGAAGTCTGGAAAAAGCTTCTATTCCTGAGGTTGTTATAGCCAGGCCCTTCAGGTGTATTGGTATATAATGATTTATTCATCTATAGACAGAGGAAGAAGATGAAGACGACATGGTCTGGTACTTCCAATAGAGTCATATCTAGGTAGTATCTCTACTCCTTAGATTCCTTAAGCTCTTCCACAATATTCTTTGGATCCTTAAACGCAAGAGCAATATACCTGCAAATAGCCTCACGTTAATCGAAGGCTAGCATTCCAAACCCGAAAATTCAGGGGTTTATCTTACTTTGTATGACTTCCGCGAGCAAAGACTTCGCTTTTATCATTCATGAATTTGATGGATGTGTATGCAAGCGTTTTGCCAACTGCGAATATGGTTAGTGTCCCATGTTTCATAGCACAATTTAGCGGTTTAGGAAAGATGTGGTATACACTTATCGCATGAGACCTCCTATGAAACGAGTTAGCAATGAGCTTTTCCCACCTATAGGTCAGTAGGGGATGATTCAGGCACTAACAGCTTTGATCGTGTCTCCCACTTTACCACCGGAACTTAAGTAAGTGACTTATCGACAAGGTCAGACTATCAAACTCCCAGTTCTGGTCACCCAACACTCTCACCATTCAGGTCCGTGGATACACCAGTTGAGTATAGGCCCCTAGAGGCAACTGCCAGCGAACCACCAAGATCGACTAGGGATTTCAAATATCAGTTGATTCATGATTCAATCGGGAGGCAATTTGGCTCTTTTGACATACCCATACTGGCAATAGTGCCACCATGTAAAATGCTTAACCTGTTCTGTTCTATATCAGCCATCTGAAATTGCCAGCAGAAACTTGTGTAAGACGAGAGCATACCGTATGCTGCTTCTCAATGTCAAGTTCAAAGTTCACGACACCAGGACGAGCAGCAGTCACTCTGAGCTATAATCCATGATTTTAGTATCAGCGTGACCTTATCGGCGTATGGTGGACTTGAGACTTACACCATCCAAAAGTCTGAGGTAACAGTCTTATTAGTCTCCGTTGTCTAACTCAACTGATCAATTGATATATTTTGATACGGGCAGTTACCAACCTCGGCTCTAGACCGGATGTGGCCCGAAAGGACTGCCAGACCTATACGCGATTATTAGTCCTTAGGTTCTCACTTACGAGAGGCGTGAAACTCACAGAATTGACAAATTTTAAAGCAGACATCTTGGCTTGGTGTTTAATAGTTCAGCATCTGAGTAGAAATAGAGAGATCTGATATCGGCCAATGACGTGAGTCAAGTAAACAACCGGGGAGATTATGCGCTAGTCTTCAAAAGGACTAGCACCATATCATCTTTAAGTGAAGCCAAAGAAATAATTACGACACGATCCATAGCCACTACACCTCGACAACACACCCTCCCTTTCCTCTCGTCGTCAAATCTGAATTCATACTCAGCTTTGGCGACCACGATATGAAAATATCCTGATCAGAATAGAGCGGCGGGAAGCCTGAGCGTACAGGCAAAATGGCCGCCTCAACCAACCGATCGTTTGAATATTTGGAGCAGCTGCCTGGCGTGACTTTTCAGAAGCTGTACCAACAGCCTTCTACAGCTCTTGCAATCTTCCGACGCATGCTTCCCGACCTTGGTGCGTTAGCAAAATCTGTTTGAATATTCTGTTCTAATTGATGGGAACGCAGCAAAATGCCTTGTCATGGCACTGCTCTATATGCGAGACCCTCTTCCGGCGGCAGATCTCGAGTTATGGATCAAAGGGGAGAGCAAGAAGTGAGTTTTGTCAACTTCAAATGAATGGGACTGAGAATGGCAGTCAACTAACACACGAAAGAGAGCGGGACCATGCTATATCCATCCTCGGAAGACTTCACATCATGACGAATACAATGACTTCGAATCAAGTCCGAGCGTACATGGTGACGAATCCATTCGCTTCATCCTTACGACAAGCTCTTACTGGTGCCGAAAACTCACAGTCTTTCGGCGTGCCTTGTTCAACCCCTGATCCGAATCCCGTGTCTATTGCAGATCTTGACGAATATGCTCGGAGGCAATGGGAAGGGGTTCTGGGATACATGGTTGGAACCAGCGGGCCGGGTGTTCGCGAAACTGTTAGTCTTAGTCGAGGTGTGAAACAGCTCTTACAGGCTGGCCATCTCGTCGAAATTCACCACGGCAGAGTCGATATCACCCAAGATGGCTTCGCCTTTGTGCTACAAGATGTCAACACTCAAGTTTGGCAAATTATCATCCTATACGTTGAGAGCGCCAAAGCATTGCAAGTCAATGACGTCGAAGTTCTTTCGTTCATATTTCTATTGAGCAGCTTAGAGCTTGGCCAGTCGTATGAAAAGAAACATCTTACACCGGATCAGCTACGTGCTTTGACCGATTTGACGGACTTTGGCATTGTATATCAATACCCCTCAGCAGCCGAGGCCGACCGATTCTACCCTACAAGATTAGCAACTACACTCACTTCCGACTCTAGTGCCCTTAGTAACACGATGTCCAGCGCGTTATCAGCTCAGACGAACGCTGCCACAGGAGAACCAGGGTCTGGATTCATCATTATCGAAACAAATTACCGCCTGTACGCATACACATCATCACCCCTTCAAATTTCTCTCATTGCGCTATTCACAACACTCAAATATCGGTTCCCCAACCTCGTCACCGGTAAAATCACGCGACAATCCATCCGTCGTGCAGTTGAAATGGGCATCACAGCCGACCAAATCATATCCTACCTATCCACTCACGCACATCCTCAAATGCGAAAAGAAGATGCAGTCAAATCCACCTCGAATACAGCTGGATTACCGCGGTCAGTGTTACCGCCTACAGTAGTCGATCAAATTCGACTTTGGCAACTCGAAAGAGACCGCATCAAAGCCACCCCGGGGTTTCTATTCAAAGAGTTTGCTTCCCTTGCAGAATACGAGGGTCCTTGTCGTTATGCCGAGGAGATTGGGGTATTGGTCTGGAAATCAGACCGGAAGCGCATGTTTTTTGTGACTCGATATGAACAAATAGTCTCTTATTTGAAAAGTCGAAGTTCATAAGCGGCACCTGACATATCAACAAACAATACCATTGGCAGCTTTACAAACAACACTTATATATCTGCCAAATACGGAGTATATAAATTTTCTACCTAGGTAGCATTGATGAAAAAATGATTGATTAATTCACCCTTATTTCACCCTTTGCAACCTTAACCGAGCTTCCACTCAGCTCAACCGACTCAATTCCCTCACCCTTCTCCTTCAAAACGACTCGAAGACCAATATCACTTCTCCGTCCGATCTCTACACCCTGCACAACATGGAAATCATGCTGCAGTTGGCCAGCAGCACCAGCATCACTCAAAACAAGATATGAAGCCAACCCACTCGCCGCACTCCCCGTTGCCGGATCCTCCTCTGACTCTAGAAACATTCTTGTCCTTATGACTTTCTTACCAGTAACTTCATCCACAACGTTCCTGACATAGAAATATACAACGACGTGGCCATGTCCACCCCACCCTTCATCCAGATAACCGCCTTGCGTGATATCAGTGACAGGAACAGATTCTCCCCCCACAGCTGGTCCAACAGCTGCCAGTGCCTCGAGACTCGGTAACTCAACATGAATCTGTGTCATACCATTCACAATCGAGACAATTGGGAATCCTTTCCCGCTTTCAGTTTCGGCAGCGTTAAGAAACGGCTCAACAGAAGGATGTAATCTCAACAATTCCCGAAATGGGAACCTCTTCTGATGAATCCTCACATTATGCGGAATCAGAGCAGAGGCTTCATCGGATTTTGTCGGTTTTAAGGAAATAGGAATTGGACCAGCTTTGGTCAAAATCGTGTTCACCTTGGACACATTGTCATCAGATAGGAACAGAACCCACGACGCAGCACCGATTGTGGGATGGCCCGCAAACGGCAATTCATCAGTCGTAGTAAAGATATCAATCCTTTGCGCCGTAGGTCTCTGCGAATCAACAGGGTGCACAAATATGGTTTCTGAATAGTTGAATTCTTTGGCGATTTGTTGCTTTTGTTTCTGAGTTATGGCTGTGGGTGAAGGGAGGAAGACGACTCCGAGGGGGTTTCCCTCGAAAATGGTTTTGGTGAAGACGTCGAGAGTCACGTAGGGAATGGTTTGTGGTGACATTTTTCTGAATACGAGTAGTTATTAGCTGTTAGGATTCTGCTTCAATTTGTGGTTTATGCGAGAGATGCTTGTTAAGAAGATTGACAGATGTTGTGGAATTTATGTCTGGGTGATTGATTACCCGATCTATTTCAGACATTGGATTTGTCATAAGGCGTGAGATGACTCATAACTTGAACAACAATTGAGCCTCAAGATCCATATAGGCTTCTTCAAGGTTCATTTCATTTTCTGTCTTTCAACAGCATTTACTTCCATACTATACTGATATTCACGAGAACGGGAGGTCGCCTTCATAGAAACATCATGTGCCGAATGGGGTCTTGTCATCAATCATTATGCAATAAATTTAGGTATCATCCATAATAGAAATGCATTACTCAGAGTCATCCTCAATCACAAATCCAGCTCGCGCGCGTCGACGATTAGCCGCTACTGGACCATCCTCCGAGTCACTATCATGGGTAGCTTCAATAGTAGTTGACTTATGTTGCTCAAGTTCTTTATCAAGATCCCACTCCTCATGTTCTGTCGATGTCGGGGGAGTATCATCATCCCCATTAACTCCCTGACTGCTAGAATCACCGCCGACTCCTGTCATCAAGACGTCGTCGTCTTCCTCCTCATCGTCACTCATTTCAAACCCGCCTATGGTGACCCGTCGCTTCTTCTGACCTTCGCTATCTGTATCTTTATCACTTTCACCATTGTCCATACCGCGTCTCTTACGACGAGTAGTCTTCTTGCTCTTTGATTGCTCATTAGCCGCATCTTCTTCTAGTGCTTTTGTGACCAGAGCTTCCCGGACGCGTTTATCTTGAGCCTTTCTAACAGCTTCTTCGTGCTCAAAAAACGCTCTATCTGCTTCCTCATCCGATTCGTCGTCGCTATCGTGAACAAACAGATCACTCTTAATCTTGGCCTGTCTTGCTCGTGCGTTTTCTTCGCGGTTACGACGGCGTTCTTCAAGAATTGCATCATCTAGAGGCTCTTTGTCTTCATCGCGTTTGCTGCGCTTGCGACGTTTCTCCTTTAATTCTTTCAGAGCATTCGATTTCGATCGAATATTTGGTGGGAAGAGTGGTCCCTCTGGAATTGCATCTTCGCCCTCCGACTCGGAGCCAAAGTCTACATCCAATGTTGTTTGGTAAGTCTCTTTGGGTTCTGCCGTAGGTTTGCGTCGCAGTTGATCGCGAGGATCGAGTCCGTCAATCTCCTTTACAGGATTCTCCAGTCCCTTTTCAATGATTGAATTGACAGCACTAAGAGTAGCAGAGTCGAGTGATGCAGGAACCACCCAAGAAGCTCCCATTACATCCTCTGTTCCTAACCGCTCTAGCCCGACCGAGGTCATAAGCAGCCTCAAACGCCCGTTTCTGAACGTAGCTGTCCGGATGGAGTCATTGTCAGACTTGATTTCTAGAAAGTTGTTAGTGACGTCCTCGAGCACTTGTGCTACAACATACCTATGAGGGGACTGGGAGAAACAGCTGCTTCCGGTGACTCGAGCTGTCGTATTTCATTTTCAGCTTCCCAAGAACTGCGTTCGTTTGCAGCTGACCTCAAGGCTTCGCTGAGCCATTTGACCAGATCAGCTTGACCATCCATGAGCATAGCAGCGACCACTACATTCAACTTTTCATCCCTTGACGTGCCTGCACGTGGATGGACTTCAAGTTCAGCAGGTGGCCTAGTACCGCCGGTAGAGATGGTTTGTTTCTCATGACCATATTCAAGATAGAATAATGTAGCGTTGATCTTGCTGAAAAGCAATTCTGTGAACAATGCCGGACGTTCATTCAACTTCTTGATCATCCTTCGGGTGAGCTGTTTGACAAACTCTTCCCATTCTCGAAAAATGGGCTTGGAGGAGTCCAACGACTCCGACCCTTTTATCATGCGATAGAAAAGATTCAAAATGTCAAGACGATAAAGGAGGATGCTCAATTCCTGCTTGAAGGCAACCCGATAAAAAAAGCGATGTGCGCGCTTCAGTTGTTCATCATCGAGATCCCGGTAGTACGTTGTAAACTGAACAAACGTATCAATGCTCTTCTGGCTGCAGAACCTCGCTGAGAATCGTTTAAAGTCGAATTTGCGCTCCTTGGCAACTCGAGCTGCATCAGCAAGTTCCTCAGCCTCGGAGTCAACATTCTCTTCATTATCTGCTTCTTGGCCAGCGGTATCTGTCTTCTTTGCTCTTGCTCTTCGCTTCGATCGCACTTGCATATCCACATTCGCTTTGGAGTAATTTTCAAGCATCCTCAAGAAGACGTGAGAAAGCTCGGTACATGCGTCTAGATAAGCGAAACCTTGGTCCTTGTAGCCTCGCACTATGGATATGATCCTGTCGTGTGTAGTCTCTTCGTAGAAGATACGATTTAGAGTATTCTCTGCAATCTCTTGATCTTCTTCAAAGGTTGAGGCGGCCATTTCTTGAATCGTCAAGAGAATCTGTGTGAAACAGCGCATGTTTGCATTGAGATCTTGCCATTCATGATTATCGAAACTGTATTGCATTGCGCGGTTGAGAAAGACAAAAGTCTCCTGATTGAGTACGCTTGCTACCAAGGAGAAATTATCCGGCTCAATTTCTTTGGATGTTCCTTTGTTTCGTTCATTCTGCTTTCGCTGATAGCTGCGTCGTTCGCGTTCGGCTTGAAGAAACCAAGCTACCACGTAGAGAAACTGCCGCGTATTGATGTCAGTAACTCTATCAGCTTCACGCTCGATAGCCTTCCTAACATGCGTGAAAAGGGGATTGAAGCCTGTGTCGAGAAATTCTTCCACGAATGTCCGGAGATTTTTGGTTGCAGTAGACGTAAGATGCGTACTCAAAGTGAAATCACCACTGGCAGCTTCAGGCTGTTGCCGACGGCCGTGTTTGGGTCGATTCCATTTCTTCGTTTGATCCATCTTGTTAAAAGCAATTTGGCCGTCTTTTAGAATATCCTGCCCAGAAACTGTGGACACTTTGGCATCGTCCCGTTTCACCCAGATCATAGTTCCAAAACGGCCATGACGAGTCGGAGCATTTTTGGCATATTCTCTTTTGACGCCGGATTCCTTTTTGAGTAGATCACTAAGTTCATCATTATGTTTCGCCTTGCGCTCGGTGTCATTCATGAACAATTTCTGCACGTCGACACCTTTCACGAGATGAAACAAAATCTCCAAGAGCACGACGTCCTGAAAGTTAAAGTCCTCGCTTATATTGGCGGACATAGTGAGTATAAGCGCAAAAACATTCTGTTGTTGAAAGGCATTGATAGTTGTAGATCTTGATGTCTCTTCCTCATCAGCGTCGGTAACTAGGCCCTTGGGCGCAGAGATCATAGCGACGTTTCGCAACAGATACAACATCAGTTTCAAGATCCCATCATCTCTACTGGTCCGCTCAGATTTTGGCATGGTAAAGCTTGGCAATCCAATTTGGATGACAGCGCGAAGAGTCTGTAGACCGGTATTTTGATCTAGTATTCCCCGTTTGTATTGCACTTGAGCTTGTTGCAGATATGGAGTGTGTCGATGGTGATTGATTGTCATCTGGCCATGAATTTCCACTGGCCAGGTTAGAGGGACGAGCAATTCCACTACATACACATTAGCACTCTGTCTTTTGCCAAGGAATATCCAATTTCATACAGCATGCCAACGCAACACGAGTCAAATGTTTTTTCTTCTGCCCTTCACCATTATACCACAGATTCAAAATCGGCAATAAATCGCCATTCACGATATTCGCCTCTGCCAGACATCGTGCAACATCCAGTCGGTTCGTTTTGTCGTCGTACAGTCTGAGCCATTTCTTGATATCGCGTAAACATGCCAATGCGTCGTCTCCGAGGTTGTATTTCGATACATCTTCGCCGTTGAAGCCTCCAAGCTATCAATCATTTCGTCAGGACTTGGTTTGTATAGGAGGATTAGTAGACACTTACAGCAGTGACAAGACTGTACACATGCGCGCGCACTTCAGGGTCCACGACCTGGACATCACGTCCAACGGCGACGGCGTCGAGTTCCATGGTGAGTTCGAGTGTAATCACTTCACCATCACGATATCAATATCGATATTCAAGTCTTTCCCTATCGTCGTGTGGAGAGCAACGTAGATAATTCAACAGGACACTATCAGATAAGCAATCAACGCGAGCTGCACGCGTCAACGCGTTCTTGATTAAGTTTAGATCACATGTCACCACGGATCTCGGCGAAACTATTGATGCGTTTATCCGACGATAGCCGATGACGTCGGGTAAGGCCTCGGACTGTCGGCGTTTTGCTTAATCGGTCCATTGACTATATACCGAGTGATCTTTTGTGTTGCTGATGTAGACCTTGACTGTACTATACAAGACACGCTCAGGATGTTGTCTGCAACTATTCGACACGGCGCTCGTCGCCAGGCGCTCAATGCCCATCGCTATTTCAGCTCATCGACAAACAAGTTAGCTGCTGCCGAGGTTAAGAAATTGGGTGTTATTGGGGCAGGACAAATGGTGAGCTTCAGATGTTTATTGTCTTGAATAGGTAGGCAGAGAAGACTTATGACTGACGAACCAAGGGTCTTGGTATTGCTTTAGTAGCAGCTCAAAAAGCAGAGATACCCGTCGTCTTGATAGACAATTCGGAGGCCGGTTTACAAAAGGGACTCAGATTTGCCGGTAGGCCGATATCCTCTGCAATAGATCTCCATTGACTCTTAACATCTTGGATTTGTTTAGACAAACTCCTCGACAAAGACGTCTCCAAAGAGCGCATCTCCCGCGAAGCCGCCGACCAAGCCCGCAACCGCCTTATCCCCAGCACCAAACTCGATGACCTCTCAGACGTCGACTTTGTTATCGAAGCCGTCCCCGAAATCCCCGATCTCAAAGCCGCCATCTTCTCTCAACTTGCGGAAATAGCACCCAAACATGCCATTCTGGCTACAAACACGTCTTCGATTTCAATCACCAAGATCGCCGCATCAACAACCAAGGATCCCAACGATCTCCAGGCTCCTTCTCGTGTCGTTTCTACGCATTTCATGAATCCCGTGCCAGTCCAAAAAGGCGTTGAAATCATCTCTGGATTGCAAACATCCGCCGAAACTCTTGAGACGGCTCTCGAATTCGTCAAGCGCATGGGCAAGATCCCGGCTGTCTCTGCCGATGCGCCGGGATTCCTGGCCAATCGCATTCTTATGCCGTATATCAATGAGGCTATTATCTGTCTGGAAACCGGAATCGGTCGCCGGGAAGACATTGATAGTATTATGAAGTACGGCACAAATGTGCCGATGGGTCCATTGACTTTAGCGGATTTTATTGGCCTTGATACTTGTCTTGCTATTATGAATGTTCTTCATACAGAGACTGGAGATAGCAAGTACCGGCCGTCAGGCTTGTTGAAGAAGATGGTTGATGCCGGTTGGTTGGGTAAGAAGAGTGGTAAAGGATTTTATGAGTATTGATGTGTTTGACGACTAAATGATATTGTGGCATCTGAGCTATGTATTATAGAGGGTATCGCAGAGTTGAACTATGAATGTCTAGGTATGTCGATGTCCAAGACATAGCATGTTCCTGTCCACTGTAATAGGGCATTAGACGTAACACTCCGCAGTTATTGATGAGCAATTACTGTAAAAGCGGCCAAAATGATGAATATCTTACTTGCATTTTCTAATTCGGGTATCATATAATAACACATTCTTCCCAACAATCTAACCTAAACGCCGTGTATGAATAGAAAGCATCAATATTATATTAGACAGCTCCCGAGAATCGTCTCCCAGCCCATGCAGATCCATATTCGAGGTATTCCTGTCTCGTGATAGCAACAGATGCCACTTCTTGTCGATCTGTAGCGAAACGCGATGCTCCTAGCCATGTGGAGCGAATGGGACTAGACCGAGTCAGCTCGATGATATGATGATGCTAGCAGAATATGAACAAGAACTCACTCATTTGGCCTTTTCACACGCACAAGACATTCGGCAGATGCCAATTGTCGAATTTCCATTTCTCTGTAAGATAATCAGTATAGAAACAAGCCCAGAGAGAAGAGAGTTCTTACAGCCTGTCTATAAACCCGGGAATAAGTGCATTACCACCCACGACCAAAATATTGGCCAAAAACGCAGGATGAAGGCCCGTCGGTAAAACAGACAAGCTCTGCAACACAATCTCGGGAATACCAGCCTGCCTCATACCAATATCCGAAGGGTTAAATAGAATCTCCGGAACAGTAAATCTTTCATTACCAAGGACAAGAAAATCCTCAGTGACGAGATCACCAGAGCCAGACATCAAACTCTTGCGCTTTTTTGCATTGATCAAAGGGTCATGCGAACGCACAAATCCCTTTTTGTTCGCAGTCGGATCGGGAAGTACATAATCCACAACGATACCCTCAGCCGAAGCAGCGGCCTGGGATTGGCCGGGAGCCTTTGTCGCTTTCCATACTTTTTCCATATCGCCTTGGAAATTGCTAGAGACGTAGCATACTGCTTCCTTGACGTCGTTCATGATATGCGTCTCGTCGACCATGTTATATTGCCGCATCGAGACCATTTCTTTGATGTAGTTGGTGAGATGTTTACCTCCTAAATCGAGTCTTCGGATACCGCGTTGAAGTGGTTGGCCTTTGTATACTGGTGTGACGATTGTATGAGAGTATCCGGAGTCGATGACTAGTAGGCATTCCGCTGGAGAGATATCCGTTGCAGAGTTATTCGTAGGGTCGCCAAATATCGAATGTATATCGTTCCAAGCATTCAACGTAGGCCCTATACACATCAACAATACTTCTAGAATGAGCCTGGGAGACGGTAAACTAACCAACAATCCTAGCATAACCACCAAAGCCCCATTCCTCCATAACCATCTCATCCGCATTTCTCTGCAGCGCCGGCAACCCATTCGGCGTATCCGTAAGAATCAACGTCGTCTCCGCCGGATCCGCCACGCGAACATCTTTATTACGCGTAGTCCTCTCATCAAAGAAAGCCTGTTCCCAAATCTCCTTTTGAGCTTCCCAGTTCACTATATAACCCTTTTCGACCGGTCGACGGAATACGGCTTCGTTCCAGTCGGAGATGTGTGTTGAGAGCTGTGCGCCGACAAAGATGCGGTTATCGCGTGTTTTTGCGATTGCGTTGGAAATGGCTACGCATGCGGAGAGTGAATCGTCTGCGTTTTGGGGTGGAAAGTGGGCTGGGGCATGCCCTGCTTTGATAGTGCACGCGCCGTTGTCGATGATGAAGGTTTTATCGGGTAGGGGTTGGATTTTGGGCGCGGCCTGTTTCGCAGGTGCGCGGGGTTTGGAGACCATCCTGAGAGAATAAACTAGATATTAAATGGATTTATTTTGCGGCATGGCGATATATGTCTGGAGTTTGATTAAAGCGAGGTCGTGGAAGCAAGTACTTAGCCGCGGAGCGGAATGCAGATTTAATCCATCCAAGCTTTACGGATTTGGAAATTAGGGCAGATCATTAGGGCTGGAGCAACTTATCCAGCACAGGGTTGCCTATTTGGATCTTCTGCAAACGTTGATGAGGGTTATGATGTCTCTAGTCACCCTCCTAGGTGAATTGCTACTCTACTTTCGCTGGCTTGAAGTGACTTCTCTACTAAGCACCCAACTGACCGAAAACTCCTCCCTACAAGCCCCAAAAAGCTTGCTACAAAAACAAACCCTCAACAAGACAACAACCTACAAAAAAAAACAGCAAAAAATCTCCCCAGCAGGGAGTCGAACCCTGTTCTAGCGCGAATTGCTGCTATCGCAGTGACAAGCGCCAATCATAATCCGGTAGACCACTGAGGATTGATTTCAGTATCTGCTTCGAAAAAAGGAAAACATGAGGTAAAATATTACTAAGAAACGAGATGAGATGAGCCTAGCCTGAAGTAGGTTAGTAATGTGGAGACGATACGGGTATCTTCAAAAAGTGCAGATAAAAAGTGCCACTTGGGATTAGCATACACTCTTTTCTCATATATTGCAACCACAGAATAGACATTGAACGATCAAAATGTCTCAGAAACTTCACGCACTACTAAATACTGCCATAATACTTTCAGAGCAATTCCAAACAACCCTCGACACAACCCCACCAACAACATCCGAAGATGCTCCCACCATCACTACAACTGAGGGGCCAGCAGACCCGTTAAACCTCCTCTCAAACAGCACAAAATCCCTCCGAGCACAAGTCACAAAACTATCTTTACTCGCGATCACATCCCCATTTACACCATCGGCGATATCGACGTGTCTGGTCTCTGTGAATGATTCGGTGATGCCTTCGATGGTTACGGCGGCATTGCTGTTGACGCCTGGAGAATACACGAAGGCATTCTCCACCGAGGCGAGGATACTTGTCAAGACGGGATTAAAAGAATTTGCGGCTTTGGTTCGGGAGATTACTGATGTCGCGAACAAATTTGACACAAATAATGAGGAGAAAAAGGAATTATCAAAATCGGAAAAGGATGTGATTACATCCCAGACTGGACGGGTATGGGATGTTTGTGATTCGATTTCGACGCTTGTTGTGAATGGCGTTGTGGGCCACGTGGCCAAGAGAGTTCAGGAATGGCATGATCTCGTCAAAGACGCCATCGATGAATTGGAGGAATGGGATCCGGAGGATGAGGATGGCGGGTTTGAGGAGCTGATGGGTAGTGATGACGACGACGAATCGACCACAAAGATCGGCGAAGATGAAGATGGAGATCAAGATGAGGGAATGGAAGCCCTGCGCAACCAGAAAAAATCCCTCCTTCGCGCACTCAAACCCATTTCCCAGATTTATCCAGCTATAATCACGCATCGACTCAAAAAGGGTGGGTTGACAACAAGCGACAAGACACAAATCGGGAAACTGGAGACTCTCACGTCCAATCTGCAAAGCGTACCGGATCATGTGGACGAGGCTGCTGGATCGTTGTATGAGCACAATCTAGATGATTGTATCAGATTTCTGGGGCTGGCGAAGGTCACTGCTGACAAAGCGATTGAGTTGGTTGTTACTCCGTGGAGTACATCCGAAGAGGATAAATTTACGGTCTGGTCGAAGACGTGGAGGAAAGTTATGGGTGATGTGATTAGTGATGTCCGACCATAATATAAAACGCAACGCTAACATTGTGTCTAAAGAATTATTGTACAATAAACTAATATAACGCTGCATGCAAAATTCGAGGTGGAAAGCAAGGATAGTAAATTAAACTTCCGACTCGGCATTCAGCTCATCAGCCGGAATTCTCCCCTTCAACCATTCCAGAATAGCTTCAGTCCCCTTTTGAACGACCTGCCATCGCGGAACACGAAATGTGTTTCCGGCAACTTCCAGACGTTTAAGCCCTCCGCCGTCTTCTCCACCTAGTAATCCAATTTTTGGTGGTAGGAAGTCGATGTCGTTGTTGCTTATGTCTAATACTTGCAGCCCCTTGACTGCCTCGTATTCGAGACTGGAGAGTTGGTTGTCCGCTGCGAGATATGTGATTAGTTTAGGATAGTGTTGTCGAGCAAGCGGTAGAGAGCCCGTGAGACGGTTGTTGGATATATCAAGAAACTTTAAGGCGGGGGCAGTGAGATTCTCGAATAGAGAGTCGACTGCAGTCAACCCGCTTCCATTCAGAGTTAGACTTTGCAGCTGAGGAAAGGACACAGACTCTGCAAACAGCTGGTCTGTTTTCAAAGGATTCTTGGATAGATCTAGATCAATCAGAGTAGTCGAGATGAGATTGAGTGCGAGAACTGGAAACGTTTGAAGCTTGTTCCGCTGAAGGTAAAGACATTTGATGTCGTAGTTTGATAATAAAGGTTTCAGCTCGTCAGCGTCCAGCTCTGTCATTTCGGTAGCGGAACGATCGAGGACACCCCCGGTCTTCACTTTCCAACGGTTCAAATGACTGGGACTTTCTGGAGCCAACGTGAACTCAGTCGCCACGGAGCCTTCTTCTTCTTCATCACCCGCTTCACTTCGGGCCCGTGGTACCGGTGCCCCATCGTTATCTGGACTGGCTGTCGCCGGCGGCGCGCAGCGATAGCGTAGATCATTCTTGAGATCCTCCGTATCCATTGTTAAGAACTTTCTTTCTCTCAAAGGATTATTTGCAATGCAGAATGTGACCAAGTTCTCCATCAAACCAATACGTTCGTCCAGCTTGCTCAAATCATTAGCAGTGAGATCCACGTGTTTGAGGTTCCTCAAGTCAAAGAACCCGTCTGGCAACGTTGTGATACCATTGCCCTCTGCTGTTATCCTCAAAAGTGATCGACAAGCTACCAAAGATGGCAAAGATTTGAGACGGTTGGCATCAACTAGCAAAAACTGTAGGTTCGGCAGATTGAAGCCATCATCTTCAGATAATTTATTTAGCGAGTTAAATGCAACATTCAGTGATTGCAGATTCCTGAATCCTTCCCCGGTCGACTCGAACAATGTATCCTGGAGTTTGTTTCGAGAAGCGTTCAATTCTACTAACGGAAGTTTGCTTAATGCTATTGACGGCAGCCATGTAAGTTCATTTTCGGCGAGGTTCAACGTCTTCAAGCTTCTAAGCTCGGAAGTAGTATTAGGAAGAAGATTGACGCTGTTACCATGCAGATCAAGGACTTCCAGATTCGAAAGCTGACATATACCTGATAGCAACGTTCCTTTCAGGTTGTTGTTTGCCAGTTTGAGGTCAATCAGTTGATGAAGCTGCGCAATCACTGCAATGTCCTCCATCTTAAGTTGGTTATTTGACAGATTCAAAGAGGTCAACCGCTGTAGTCTCCTCAGCCCCATTGGCAGACTCTGAAGAACGTTACCGTGAAGATCCAAGATCTCCAACCCTCCGAATTGATTGCCTTTGCTTTCGTGTTCCATGTCAAGATCTTCAGGATCAATATCCGGAAAAGCTGCATCCGGTAGCGTAGCCAACTCATTATCCGCTGCAATGAATTTGACAAGATCGACGTTCTCAAACCAGTCAGAATTGGAGTTTGGATCGTACTCATACATTTTGAGCACCTCGTCTGGCAAAGTAGACAAGCCCAACGCTGCAATGTTCAGAGATCCAGACTTTCTGGCAGTGTCTACTCGTTTCTGCAGCACTGCCTTATTACCGCCGTCTTTGAGAAGCTGGCCAAATGGATCTTGCACCTCGATATTATCCCATACGTCACGAGCAGCAGGACCAGTACTACTCTGTCTGGCGGTCTTCCTGGCTGCCTTTGCTTTCGCAATGCTTTCACGTAACGCATTGGACGACTTTGAGACCTTGCGAATCTCTGTGTCGGGTTCGACAGTCTGATCTGAACCGTTTGACGAGTTTTTGGATGCAATTGACGAGGGAGAAGTCATATTTGATCCGATATTTGACGGTGGTTGTCTGGTTTTCTTGACAGTAACTGAAGATGGAGTGACTTCGTCCGGTGTCGGCTTCACAAAAGCAGACGACAAAGACAGCCTCGGCTTGGGCCGGCCACTCGCACCGTCATTGTTTCCAGGAACGCGTGCAGACCTCAAAGGCAGAGTGTCCCCACGCTTCGAGGGGGCTCCAATCATTGAACTGCGTTTTCCGGGTCCTAGACTTTGTCTCCGGGTTGAATTTATTGATGTTGCTGATTCTGTAGTCTTGTTGGGAAGCTGTGACGGTACAGACTCTCGGCTCGACATGGACACAGAAGAGAGTCTTGATGATGCCCTCCTGGCAGTGGGAGATGGCACACCGTCTCCCTCTTCAATGCCCAAGTGCTGCGAGGATCTCGATGGCGGTCGGGAGTAGTCATTCACCCTGGAGGCAGGTCGCAACGGAGGGCCCATTGATGTGTCGTGTCCTATATGAAGTGTTCTTCTATTGTGCGGTGATGGAGACGGAGGGATTCGTGATAAGGTTTCGATTGTGCGATCAGAAAGTGACGGTGCCCCTGGCGAAAGAGGATCAGTACGGCCGCGAGACGTATTCCATGTCTCTCCGTCGAACTCTACCGGTGATTCTGCATCCTCGATGAAACTGTGTAGTGTCTGAGTTGATTCGCGTCGTCTCAGGTGTTGGCTCGAGAGTTTGCGTGTCAGTGTCTCTTGTGAGGGTCGCCGCAGACGGCGAAGGTCAATTCCAGTGTCAGCTTGGAGTCGTTCTCTGGATGGCGATGGCTTTAGGGTCTTCACGGTCGTCTGAGTGGGCAACGGGATTCTGGAGACTGGTCGAGGTATGCCGCTTGGGCGATCTGGCATTTTGGTTTGTTGCATTGTTGCAGTTTGACTAGATCATTGACGCATTCATAAATCAAAGACGCGCATGCTACATATACCGCACCTCGATCAGTATATGAAGGTAGCTGTATGTGTCGTGAAATGCAGGCTCAAAAATCGGAGCAGCTCGCGAACAAGACCAACTCCTTCTTGCCTCGATAATCGTTTTCAAGAGTATCGTGAAATGATAGAATACAGGAGTAAAAGTAGGAGAGTTCGCGGAATGTCAACAACGGCAAGTGGGCACTGCAAGGAACCTTGTCGGCTTCCCACCCTATTGGAACGTTAATTATCGGAGCGTTCCTGGCAGTTTATATCAGTATTTCTCCATCTTCATGCTCAATGCTCAGTTCAAGATGTACTCCGTGCCCCTTGCCGCAAAATAAATTAATCTCCAGTCGAATCGCTTCTCCGGAACTTGAATAAAGACTTGATTGTCCCTTCCATGAGACTCACACATGCAATCTGAAATTGAGCTGTTCAACTCCGGCAAGGGGGGCTTTGTCAGGTCATTTACACGATGTGCTTGAAGCTAACCCTGGTCCTTAGAGCATAATAGGGCACAATTGTCAGGGCAATAGCCTAACTTCGAGCGCCGATTTACAAAAGTTCACGATCATCTCAACGCAGCCACTCCTCGTTGTACAGAACTACAGCTAGAAAAACAGCCAACGCCAGATGCAATGGCAAAAACTAGAAGGTTTTATTTTCAACATTCAAATCGAGGAAGTCCGAATAAAATGCTTACTCAAGACGGATACAGCATCTGACCGTCGCTCTCTTGCGAGACACCAGACAATGGACTGGTTTGAGTCCCTATCCCTGCCCAGACACGCCCATGTGCAGTAGCAGCTTGCTCCATAAGCTGGAGAATGATCTTCAGGGTGATCCCGCCCTTTCGGAAGTCTGTGTTTGTCCACCGTGCGACTGCCCTGACTGTCACTGCCCAGGCCCGATCAGTCAGGATGGTCCGTGGCCGAGCACAAAGTTCTGATAGCACGAACACTACCGAGTGCCATTGCGGATAGCTTTCGAAGAACCACGACCACTGTTTGGTTCGAGGATCTGTGTCGAGTAGATATGCAAACTCCAACACTTCAACCGCGGTTTGAAAGAGCTGCTCTCGCGTAGGATCTTGAACAGATGAGGTTCCCCTTAGCGTTATTTCCTCTGCAGTCACCCTCTCCGGGAGGTGAGCAATCAACCACGAACGGGCGAGAGCGAGCCGGATGACCGTAGCTGTCACCCACTGTATGGGAACAGAGACGTCGCATGACCGTAAATACCGGTCCTGCAGTTGGCCGCTTATTTGTTCCAACGCGTGCATCCGTTCCCCCAATTGATGTGAGGTCTGTTCGCCTTGGCTACTGCTGGTGCCACTGTGAATATTGAGGTGAAACCGTCGATGACGCACTATCATTTCACACCGGGCCAAGCAGAATGTCATCTCGGTGAAGCCCACCTTTTCTTCTGGAGCTTCGATCGAATCGGGCGATAGAGCTGAATCGTCAATATTCAGCGGTAGCCTGGTGTCGTAAGAGTGCTCGGTGATTTGCGGGCCGATAGCGCGGAACTCGGACGATCGAGAGTCTAGCAAGTAGATGGACCACCATAGCCGGCGTCGTATTTCGACCTCAAAGGGGCTCAAGCCAAAGTAGGTACCATCGCGATGGAGCCCTAGTCCCTGTGCCATACGATGGACCGCCGCAGTCATGGTCCAGACGAAGGCAGCGTCTTCCGGGGCTCGAAGACAAGTTAGGAAAAGAGTCGTGCTGAAGCGCAGTCAGGCTTTGCGATTGGAGAAAGTTCGCTCGCGCCAACGTTTGTTCCGTAGCAAACCGGTAGTGTTGCTGGAGGTACGAATGATCCTCGCCCAATGTTTCTGCGCACTGCTCTGGATCCATGCTAGTGACAGCGGCAAAGTAGACGGCGAAGATTACAGCTTCCAAGGCCCGGTCGATGCCACTCCCATCCGCAGCTACACTGGCCATGATATCACGGATAGATGGTTTGTGGAAGATCATCACGACCGGAATTACATTCTCTTCGAATACGTTCCAAAGGATACGCCGGTGCGCCATGGTGGGGTGGAAGACGGAAAGAGAGACTGCCATTGATGAATATCGAAATAAAAAATGAGTGCTGTTTTCTGAATTCTCGTTGCTTAGATCCGGAGCCTCTCTACCCAGAGTAGGGGCATCGCTATCCTTCCCAGGGGAATGTATGAGGTTCTTGAGAGCTTCGATCTTCGCATAAGGTTCGCGAGGTTTCTATGTTAGCACCGGGGTCTTCGTAGTCCAAAGGCATACTAATTTGTGTCCCAAGATTAACCAGTACTTTATGGGTAACATACTGGGTGGATCGTTCGTCCTTTAACAATGCCCCATGCTCATTTCCAACGTCGAGGGCGTTTTCTGCAGCCGGGGAAATGCATAAGAATGGACGAGGGACGGATTCAAGTTGCCGAGTCAGAACCTGCACCTCCTCTTCTAGGATCTTCAAGCGCGAGACAAGTTGAGCCTTCAGCGGCCGTTTTCTGCGTCGTGGGGCACGGCCTGGCCCGGGGAATACGCACTCTAAGCCGGACTTGAAGCAATTGTCGCACGGTTGGGATTTGCTACATCTTATCTTCTTTTGGCTGCAACGGCGACAGCTGCGTATATTTGAAGTTTTATCCATATCATTGATACAGATCAGACCATTGCCAATAACTGTGAAAGAGGGAGACATGAGATTACGTTGCGTTACC
This sequence comes from Talaromyces stipitatus ATCC 10500, assembly GCF_000003125.1. Classification (NCBI taxonomy): domain Eukaryota; kingdom Fungi; phylum Ascomycota; class Eurotiomycetes; order Eurotiales; family Trichocomaceae; genus Talaromyces; species Talaromyces stipitatus. The sequence continues at coordinate 2,670,155 of NW_002990116.1, forward strand.
TAAACACTTGCGTTCGGGCTTCAAATAATGCCCGCATTAGTTAATCAAGTTGCAGTAACTTAGTTAGCTAGCTTAAGTTAAGTTAGCTATTTCTTAGGAGTCGAAAATCTGGAATGAACGTAATGTCACATTAATAGTAGTACCGTACATTTTTCTTCGCAACTGACCAAGATCGTAAGTCTATAGCTTTGGAACCTAGATCGACCCCCAAAGGGGCCGGATGTGTCATCGTCCGGATCTATCTTCCTCGACCAATTGACCAGGCCTGGTCCTTTCTGCAGCATATCATACCTACACGTATGATGTTCCTTTGCACAGACATTTATGATTTATTATCGAGACTGATGTATCCTGGTAGGAGCATATTCCGTTGACGTTGAAAATGTCGCACTTCTTATCTGGCAGGTCTCACTCATCCGGACGTGAAAAACGAGCGCCTCTTGGCATTTTTGACACCCCTTCACATAGAAACAAGTCATACTTATTCTTTCAAAAGGAGTTTCCTGATAGCGCCAGTTTTCCCCTGAACTACCAGGTCCAAATAAAACGGGACGTTTTGACAAATGAGAAGAGGGAGGGAAACAACTCTTGGGTGATTTTATAACCACTGACTAGGCGAAATATTTACCTATCAAAGCTATCAAAATCACCTGCTATTACATATGCACCGATGAATACAGGCTTGTTAATTTGCATGGGCTATAGCACATGTGCAGTCTTGGGGGAGCCTGTTCCTAGATGCTAGAATTGATACTATCAAATGTAATTAATAATAATAAATAAATAAATACATAATCACACAAACGATTCCCCCCAGTTAGCTATTTCTTGAAGCCGCTCTCCTTCTCTAACCAAGTCGCAAAATCCTTCATCTCCGGATTGAGCGCCCTTATACTGGAAATATCAGCCCCGTACCCCTCATCTCTGAGCCACTTGAACATATATCCCATATCCTTCATCATGGCCATGAAGAACGAGCATACAGGACGAAATGTCGTAGGCAGTGGCAGACCTGTCCTCTGTTCAAAAATTGATTTCATCCCGTCAAATGTCAGTTCATCACCTGCTAGAGAAACTGCCTTTCCCTTGTACTGTTCTGGATGCATGAATGCATCGGCGCCGAAAAACCCAATGTCACTAGTTGCAACCAGCTGCAGAGGCTTTCCAGTCAAAGCTATCTTGAAGCATGTGGTGAAGACTTTGCCGAGGAAGTCAGGGGTAAGATTCTCGTAAAAGGCTGTCGGGCGGAGTATCACCCAGTCCATGCTACCATCCTTGGTGCGATCCACAAGATGGTGCTCGATATTATGCTTCTTAATAAAGTGAGGAATATTTGTTGGGTTGGTGAACGAGCGGTCTTTGCCGCCGCGGTCAACAGAACTGTAGACGAAGAACTTGACTTTCTGTTTGATGGACTCGTCTATCAGGGCTTTGCCTTGGGATTCTTCGGCATTGTTGCCAATGGCAGCCTTATTGAGGCGATGTCAATAACTGCGGTGTGAAGAAGAAAAAGAAGGAATTTGGCTTACCTGCACGCTGTATACGCCCCAGATAAGTGATGCTGTCAAGCGTTGAGCGTTCTGAAAGATGACTCCCGGGTTTCCCAAATCGCCCTCAACTAACTTGATATTAGGGGATAGATTGGCCAGTTTTTGGGCAGAAGCTGAGGTTGGGTTCCTGGTAACAGCGAGAATCTCGAAAGGGGCCTTGCGGAGGATGAGGCTCCTGATGAGAGCACCTCCTTGTTTGCCGGTTGCGCCAGTAATGAGGACAGCAGTCATGATACGTAACAGAAGGACAGTACGGCCCTGGAGAAAGAAACCCAAAAGTAGAGATCTACTTCTTTTATATGTATTTGCATGCCGATTTAATTTTAATTCTTATTCTTATAAATATTATGCCACACTGTATTACATCACCATACTGGCCCCGGGCTTAACTTCAAGCCCGAGATTACATAACAAGCAACCAACTCCAAGTCTATAGACAAAAGGAGAAACAAAAAAAGAATCTTCCTATCTTCTCCCACATAGATTTGATCTTCAACACCTAGACATGCCTCCCAAAACTCTTCACGATAACGTCTCCCGACGCAAGAATGCCTCCCCAGTTGGCAGAGCCGTCTTCGTCGGCCTCCGTGCCCTGGATGTCTGGTGGCAGCACAACCTTCTGACTCGGGGATGGGCAATGCAAACCATCGAAAAGCTGGGAGGGCAGTCAATCTCAAGGTCCCAAATCCTTACTTCTACAAACGTCACCGGCCTCCAGCCGTACTACAGTCTCGTCAGTCTTCTCTCCCTTGGCAGCAGCATTAAGCAGATCGCAACCATGATCATTATTTCCGAGCAAGAGACCCCCGTCTCTTCCGCGATAACCGTGGCCGCATTCAACACCATATTCAACTCAATTAATATCCTCCTCTCCGTGTGGGCTGTGACCTCTCAAGCGCCCAGCTCCTTATCTTCAAGCCACTTCCCCAACTTCTTCTACGCAAACCCTCTAATTGCCTTCGGAGCGGGTACATATCTCATCGGAATTCTAACCGAAACAGTCTCCGAGTTCCAGAGGACAGAATGTAAGAAGAATCCCGCGAACAAGGGCAAGCCGTACAGCGATGGACTGTTCTCCTTCGCGACCCATATCAACTATGGCGGATATACAATTTGGCGTACTGGCTATGCGCTTGTCACTGGGGGGCTCCCGATGGCGGCTCTGCAATTTTCTATCTTTTTTTATGATTTCGTAACCCGTGGGATTCCTGTGCTGGACGATTACTTGGCAAACAGGGTAAGCATTTTCTCGCCGCGTGGATATGGATGGCTTAAAAGACAGATAGAAGAAGGGGAAAGCTGATCATCTCATATAGTACGGGGATGCGTATAAGGAGATCAAGTCGCGCGTCAAATACCGTCTGATTCCGGGAGTTTATTGTCCTCACATGTTAAAAGAGAAACTCGCCACTGTAGCTCGAGTAATTCTAGGTAGTCAGGGGGGTATAAGAGGCTAGGAGTACGTTAATAGCACCGGGTTAAAGGGACATACAGTATTCTGTCTTCATGTACAAACTTGATTCTGTTGATAGTTCTCTTCATATCCAAATCTGCTTCCCATCCCTCCTTACTTTCTCATGGTTACCGGTACCCTAAGGGATCTCATTTTTTCAGACACGATTGAAGGCTTTGGTAAGCATAGAAGCTGTTAGAAAGAGAATACACCCGAGAGCGTACCAAGGTACGAGTCAACTTGAATTCGATTCTAATTTATGAATCAGCTCGGGGTTGTTATAAGCACCGAGTGCCATGGTCTTTACAACCATAATCACCAAGTAGACTATATAAAGGGATCAAACGAACCTCACAAATCAATTTGATATTCTCTCCCATATACATATAACACCCGGAAAGAAACCCAGAAAAAATAAAAAATAAAATGAAGGTCGGCATCGCAGGAATCACCGGCAAATTCGCCCGCCAGCTCCTTACTCACCTACTAGAAGCTGAGGACGACTCCCTCTCAATCAAAGGCTACTGTCGTGACCCTTCCAAACTCCCCGGCACTATGAAGGCATCTACCTAGTTGGAAGTAATACAGGGCACCGCATTCGACAAGGACGCAGTCAACACCTTCGTTCAGGGCTAGTGACGTTGTCGTCTGTTGCTATCTTGGTGATGACAAGCTTATGGTCGACGGCCAGAAGCTCCTTATTGACGCTTGTGAATCGGCCAGTGTGCCCTGATATGTCGCCAGTGACTGGGCACTGGATTACACAAAGTTAAAGCTAGGCGAGCTGTCTCCTAAGGATCCCATGATCCACGTCAAGGCGTACCTAGATGCGAAGAAGAGTGTAGCGGGCGTGCATATTCTGATTGGTGGGTTTATGGAGCCCATTTTCAGTCCGTTCTTCAACATTGTGGATGTCCAGACCAATACCTTCCGGTACTGGGGGGACGACAACGAAATCATGGAGGGGACGACCTACAACGATGCTGCAAAGTATACGGCGAAGGTGGCCTTGGATGCGGGGCAAAGGGTGTTCTAAAATGTAAGTATGGCCTAAGTCTATTATTACCTTGCGGAGCATCATTCTAACGGGGGACTTTTTACATTTGTTCTAGTCGTTGGCGGCCGTGCTACCCTGCAGGAGATTGTAAAGTCCTATGAGTATGTCTACGGTGTCCCGGTGATACTGGAGAAACGTGGATCTCTGGAAGACCTCTAGAAAACAATGCATGATTTGCGAACGAAGAATCCCCAGGATATTTCCAGCTATATATCGTTGTAAGCTTCTGCCCTGTGTTATGTGGGCATTCCTACTTCACCATTTAACAAGATCTGACCGACCGTTTCTTTATAGGTTTTTCTATTACTACTGGGTGAACGGACAGACATTTGTCGGACCTGAGCTTGACAATGCTCGTTATCCTGAAGTCAAGCCTGTTGATTGGAAGGGATTCATGGCCAGCTGGTCACGGGAGCAAATTGGGACATCTTACTTTGCCTTGACTATGTAACCGGTGGTCAAGCGTTGGATAATGAGTGCAGCGATGGTATACAGGAAATTGGGGTCATTTCGTTAGATCTCTTGATACCGGACGGCCTAAATTGGGTGGAGCACCAACTCATCGCAATGGATTTGGGTCTAATGATGAGGCTTTTGTAGGCTCATAAGATATGTTGTCATGTCTGCTCTAGCTAAGTGGTGAGGTCGAGGGTTGATATCAATACCTCGCCTAAAACGGGCGAGTCCCAATATGGCACCGAGGCAGGCGTCTACGTGAGTCAGGTGATATCTTGTCATATAACGATAGCCGTGGCGTAGTTTTTCGTTCGGCTGGCTGTTCACTTTTTATCTAAACCGCCTTCTTCTTTCCGTGGTTGTGTCCTCGCTTAAGAAAGAATCACTTTCATATCAAACCGAGGCGGAAGTCCTCCTTCTATGTGATCCTTGGGAGTAGTTCCGAAGAACTATTCAAGATGAAGAACTTGAAATCAACATTTTATGACCAACGTTTGCTTCATTACCTAGGTAGAGTGTACTAATCCGTTAAATCTTACTCCTTGATTTTGGTGACCAATATTTGTAGGTCAAAGTGCCGGAAGCAAGTGTATAGATAGCCCAAGAACTGGTTGACTTTATCCTGAAAAGGCGATATAGTGCTGACGGCTATCAATATGACTGCCTCGGCGAGTGAAGCCGGTGGTGGCACATTAGCTCTTTTTTTTTCTGAGGACACCTCAATGTTGGACGAAGATCCCGAGTCCCAGAATAGCAAGATCTGTCGTAGAGTCATGTTTGCCTTGATACTATTTTCTGATCCCCATTACCATCGCCTACTGTTATGGGCTGACCCCATATGGACAGGGCCCTCACTAACACCACCATTCCTGAAGCTATTTTATGATCTAGCGAGTGATCCTAGTTGACAATACTTGGCCTCCTGGAGACTGGAGTTATTGTTCGGAGTATCTGTTTGGCATATCCGGACTTACAAAGGAAACTGTTGGTTTTACTACGGTCCGTCTCACGAAGCATAGACGGTAGTAAGGCGCGAACACGAAGCGACCTAACGAGCCTGACAATATGAAGCTATCTTGATTCCTAATATTGCAACTAATCCCCAAGAGCGAGGGGGACGGGGGATAGCTAGTTAGATATATACGCGGCACGCACGTGCCACATCAGACTAACTAATCCGGTGCCGAAACGCGTAGGGTTTGATATTCACGTTCCGACAGAAACTCTAGAGAAACAGCACGATTCTCTGTTTCTATATTAAGTGGTATGCGTAACAAGAATTTGCATGTTTTCTCCTTTTCCTTCTCATGTACGTTATCATCTTAGGAATGAACTCATAGTGTTTCATACGACGGGACTGGCCCGTAACACCTGCTAGTAGATATGCCTTGGTTTCGGCTGCTGATGGTGAGACTGTTTGACTTTCTGGGATGATGTATAGGATAGAAAAGTTCAAAACCCCCTTCTAGGAGAACTCTTTGCTATTTGCTTGGACAGTGTCGGAATCTCACTGACCTTTAAAAAAAAGAAAAGCTGTGCTATATTTTCCACCCAGCGAAATCCGTTTAGATTCCAACAATATGCGTAGTAGTTAGTGTAGCGGTGATAAGTTCACGAGTCCTTGAACTTTTGCAACATTGAAGTCACCAGTTCTGAGAATCGATCTGATTAGATCAGAGCATATACTACTAATCTGTACGTAGTCACCAATCACACTGAGAAGGCTCACATACCATGAGGAGGCTAGCAGCCCTATGGAATGTTGCCCTGTCAACGCAGTAAGGAGAACACGAGGAGAGCCGACTCCATGGCAACCGCTGTTTTCCTCACGTGACCGCACCGCCACGGCCGGGCATGCTGATTCGTCGAGTCCGAGCTTGTCCCCGCGCTAATGGACCAAATACGCAAAGCTGATTGGCTGCGGCAGAATCACCACATTGCCATGGGCGGCTGGGCTCACGTGGTTGGTTGCGGCGGGCGGTGGGTCAGACGATTGGCTGCCCAGCCTCCTCGTCCACTCCAGTACAATTAGGCTGGCCATCACCGCCATTACTTATCGTCTTCACATTCACCTTCTCTACATTCCTTCCTCGTCTTTCGCTCATCTTTCCATACCGTTCTCCCTTTCTTCGCGAGCCGCCATCATTTTTCATTCCGTGGTTCTTTTGTGCGCTTACTGAGGACTCATCCTTGGTTTATCTACGTGGAGCCTATCGGCGATAAGCGGGATAACTGTCGTCATCGCATCGCCAGCAACAAAGAAGTAAACAGTCGACAGCGGTGCCTGGCATTGCTTAGCATTGCCCCAAGCTTTCCCCTGGGAATTACCGACAAGGTGACTATTAGCGCTATATTTTTAGGCCTAGACTGCAATACTGACTGCCAAACTTAGGCCAATTGCCGCCCATGTCTCAAGATTCAGAGGTCCGGTCCCAGGCCTCCCTGGCTCCTGCGGCCGAGATCCTCATCCCAAGTACGCCGCCGCGGCGATCCATTCTTTCTGCATCCCCAGATCTGAAGCCAGTGCGGGACCACAATGGGAGCTTATCAGATAAGAATGGTGGCGTCTCTTCATCGTCTGAAATGACACCCCCTCCTTCGTCTCAGACTCGGGCACCACTTCGGCGCCGGTCGAGGTCGGGGTCCAACGTGGTTATTCCCGCTTCTCCTCCGAAGGAGTCCTTGGAGAAATCACTGTACGCGGCATATGGGGCAGCCGAAAACCTACCCACCATCGAGGATATTGATGCTGCCGATGACGCGCAAGTTCGAAAGATAGCTAAAGACCTGTTAGCGATAGCGCAGGAAGCGCGCATGTCCGCTTTGCATTTCAAACTACAGAACAGTCTTCTGTCATTCACAAGCAACGAAGCAATCAAGCGCGCCGAAGTTGAGCAGCAGCTTGCTCGAAGAGAAGTTGAAATTTTGCAGAGCTCAGAGTATCAGAATCGCCGTGCCAATTCATATTCGCGCACTCCGCAGATCTGCCCGACTCCAGATTCAGAGGCTTCTTTGAAACGGGTTGCTGAACTCGAGCGTACTAATGCTAGACTGGAAGAGAGACTATCCAATGCAAAAATATTGATTCAAGAGAAGATTGACGAAGGAAACAGCAAGAATGAATCTCTTTTAGAAGAAAACCGTCTACTCAAGAAGCGTATCCGAGATAATCGCGAGCATTTGACGATGTTCCTTGATGCTGGTTCTTTGTCACCCAATTCTCGCCCTGAATTCAGTACTCCTCAACGAAAGTCTCAACCGCGCGTATTTGATAGTGCGCGCACCCACGCCAGCAGTCGCGGCAGCAGTCATGACGCCTTTGCTACTCTATTAGCTGCTGATCGTGTGTTGCATGGTGACTCTACGAATGTGTCTCCGACGAGAAACCGACATCGGAATGGACATCTGGGAGGCGCTCACGTGAGGGGTGCTCATTCAATGTCTTCCCTGCCAGTTACGCCTCAACGTCATACACATGTCCATGGTTTTCAATATACCACTCCCGTCAGCAGAACCCATACAACGGTTAGGAAAGATACTTCTGATCCAGAGAACAACCGTCATGACCGTGACAGCACCATCTCAGTTTCTGACGCTGAAGAAGTCATTACCGACGAAGATATCCCAGCGTCTCAGGCCAGCTCTCGCGCCACCGATATGCTCCGTCGTCTACCAGAAATCAATCAAGAGACAAACTCCCCTCAAGGCCCGTCTGCAAATCGCAGTAACATTGGCAAATCAAGCACTCTCCTGCAGACAAAGATATTTGGTCAAGTGAAGAAAGCTGGTGTTGACCGATCTGGTCCAGCATCACAGAAACGAAAGGGATCATTTGTCGAAGAAGGTCCTGTATTGAAGAAGCCAAAGGAAGTTGGATTGGGTATTAGCAGTTGGAAGATATCTCCTGCATAGTCTTTGGATTGTATTTTTCTAGCATGTTATGACGATTGACGATGAATTTCAAGCGAAAGGACGGAAGGATCGGGATTGGCAAGGTTCTTGGATATTGTGTTGGTCTATTTGTTACGCGTTGGTGCTTTTGTGTTTTTGAACAGCCAGTACATTGGTACTGTGCTCACTGCTCATGGTTAAAAGCGATTTGTGTTTGCATAGCCTTGATTGAGGCTACTTTATGTACAATTATTATTCATAGCTAAGTTAGAGCTCAGTAACTTAGTAACTACGCCTCTATATCTAAGTTAGCTCCAGAAAAAAGCTTACATAATATCCTAAAACAGAATAGTCTAGGGCTCGCTAAGCGAGCGCCGCTCCGCCAGCAAACGCCGGCCTCTGACTGGCCCGCTTGGTCCAACCACACCAAAAAAAAGTTCCCACCCAATATTAACATTAGCCCGTCTTTACCCTCTTGAACCTCCAAGTCAGTCCTTTTCGAGACTCGACCAGCAACAACACCCCCGTCGACAATCCATAGTGAGACTTGATCTCCGTCCGGCACAATGGTTAGTTTCTTTGAATGTCGGATTTAGGATTGGGAATTGGAAATAATGGGCTGACGGTTTCGATGGGTATAGGCGATCAAGCACAACAACGTTATCCCCAACACTCGTGAGTTTTGACCACTTTTTTTTCAGCCCGGCATGATGGGAAAATGGAGAATTGCGCGAAGAAAGAGTTGGAATAGGAATTTGAGAGGAGAGAATGGATATTCGACGTGCAGAAAGAGGCATATTGAAGGACTTTACTAATGGAATTGGCTACTTTCAGACTTCCACAAGGACTGGCAACGTCGTGTCCGCGTGCACTTTGACCAGGTACGACCGATTTTTTTTACGATAACCGCGATGAAAAGAATTCGACAGCAATACTTGTCAGATCACGGATTGTAGAACTATCAAACTGACCAATTTCATAGCCCGGACGCAAGCACCGTCGTCGTCAAGCCCGTTTGTCCAAGGCTGCTGCTGTTGCTCCTCGTCCCGTCGACAAGCTCCGCCCTGTTGTGCGATGCCCTACCATCAAATACAACCGCCGCTCTAGGGCCGGACGCGGTTTCACCCTCCAGGAGTTGAAGGTTAGCACCATTCTACCAACCTTGAAAGTTTTCGTTACGATGGCAAAGAGGTTGGATGATAGGTAGATGGAGAGAACTAACAATATACAGGAAGCCGGTATCCCCCGCAAGCTCGCACCCACAATTGGCATCTCCGTGGACCACCGCCGCAAGAACGTCTCTCAAGAATCCCTTGCCGCCAACGTCGCACGTCTCCAGGAGTACAAGAGCCGCTTGATCCTCTTTCCCCGCAAGAGCGGTCAATACAAGAAACTCGACTCCTCCGCTGAGGACGTCGCAGCCGCCACCAAAGCGTTCAGTGCCGACGGCAAGGTCGAAGGATACACCACCCGTGTCTCATCCGCTCTCCCAGTCAAGAACATCTCTGCCGCCGAGGCCGTTACCGAGATCAGCCGTTCTGATCTTCCCGAAGGTGAGAAGGCGGCTTATCGCCGGTTGCGTGAGGCTCGTGCCGAGGCTCGGTACCGTGGTGCCCGTGAGAAGAGAGCCAAGGATAAGGCTGAGGCTGAAGAAGCTTCTAAGAAATAGATATCAGGGAAATGATGTTTTTGCTTCTTCTTCCACACAAAAATTCTCAAATATGATAATGATATCCTTTTTCAAAAATCTTATCCTCTTCCTTATGTCATTAGCATGCCTATGGAGAGACGGAACACATCAATTCGAGGTCTCAGGGGAGATCATGAATGTCACCTCGGGTAAAGAAAGTGCTGGGTCGATTTTCAATCATTAGTTGTGGGTACGGCGTGATTGTTACAAAGTGTCGTACAAATGGTGTTTTTATGTCATGTGTTACAAAAATAAAACTTCTTGATAATTCTTTGGTCGAGTAGCTATATACAGGCCTCTTAGAAGGCCGAAATAATCATAGAACATCAACCCCGAACAACACACCTATAACACCTTCCACAGCCTTCACAATAGCTTGCGCCTCTCTCTCTTCATTCCCTATCGTCAGAGCTTTGCTACTCCCCTCCTCTCTCAGAACAGAGTGAAACAATCGTTTCAATTCCACTTCTATCTTGCTCCGCGTTGACTCGCCCAGGTCCGAGATATAGACGCTTATATCAGGCTTGAGTTGCGCCTCGCTCGTCCATCGGTCCAGAGATAGGGGACAACTGAGAATGAGTTTTGGGTGTCTTGTTTGTGATGTCGCAGACGTATGAGGTAAAGGAGATGAGAATAGCATAGACGAACGCTGTAAATGAGGCAGAATGAACCTCGAGTCTGATTTTTTCAATGGTCCTGTCAGAGGCTCGGAATCGATGTCACTGAGTTTCTTCCTCTTGCCGGTTTTGCTTAATATAGATTCCTGGCTTTGGCGTAGTCGAGACCAGATCCGTGCTCGGGAGACAGATGCTTCCCAGAACCTGGTGATTCCGACACAGAGACCGGAGATATCTAGCCCTAGGATAGGGTCTGAGATTCGTGATTCAATCCATATCTGTAAACTGGGTGGGATCTTTGCTGAAGCTCGTTTCGATAGGGATATAGATGTGATTCGTTGGGATTGTAAGTCTGTTGTAAATTCAAGCGGGATTGTGAAATTGTTTGATGGAAAAGGTGGTGGAGCTGATAGAGTGATTTGATGTGTCTCGGTGATGGTAGATTCTGTGTCTGTAGATACTGATAGGGACGTGGAATGCTCCAGAGTCAAAGGTGCGAATGCAGTTATATAGGGTTTTGGGTCGGGTATTTTGTCCAGTGCGAATGCATTGACGGGCTCTGGAGAAGTTGAACGTGGGCGCACAGGTACAGCTTTTGCTGAAAACGGTAGCAGAGAAGATATAAGAGTTGAAATTGGGGGATGGTCCACGGCAGATGTTTCTGATAGTTCTGTCGACCTATTTGTCGAGGCTAAAATGGAGCTATATCAAGTCAGAGATGGAACATGTCGCAGTGATCATATATAACTTACATCAAATTCGAAACATCTTCCTGATCAGGCCGTTTACCGTCATACCCCCGTTGGGCTCGATTTGTCCATTTCTCCAGCAGATTGACATCCTTCTTCAACTCATCAAGTTGCGCAAGAAGTTCCCTTTTGAGTTTCTTTCGTTCCTGCACGGCTGGATCGAGGTCCTCATCTTCATCCTTGGGTATATCCTCTGCTGGCGCTACATCAGCAACGCCTAGTTTACTCGGACCTAACAGGTCCTTTCGTAACCCCCTCCCTGCACTTGGACTACTCAACCACTCCTGCGACGCTTTTCGACGTTTCTCACGGCCCAACTGCGTTGGTGTAGGCGGTAACTCGGGTTCTGGGTTATCACCATTCAGGGCGGATGGTGCTAAAAGCCCTGAATGTTCTAATTCTCGCGTTGCGCTATCCAGCTCTGATGCAAGTTGTTCGTCTAGATCGGTTTGACGAATAGGTGTATTTTGTGACGGTCCTTCTTCTCCTTCTCCTCCTTCTCCTCCTTCTCCTCCTTGATTGACATAAGTTTCACTTTCTCGACCGCTACTTCGTCTCGGCGACTCAAGCCTTCTTGATATCCTGCGCGGCGGCGCGGCAAAAGCCTGCTGCTGGGCAGCAGCAATAGCCCCTCCGCGCCGCGGTGACTGTGATAACGCTTTCAATGGAGAAGACTCCGTATTTGCAGTCAACGATGGTCGTAAAGCTTTTCTGTCTCGTAGTCCAAACGGTATACCCTGAGTCGAAGATTGTTGTTGTCGCTGCGGACTTCGCGTCGGAGATCGAGCGAGAACATGTGATAATACCTCTGGGTTTGAGCGTGCCAGACTCGATCTGGTAGGGGATTGAAATGATTGTCTGTGGGTTACTGATGAGCGTAAAGAAGGTGCTGCAGTGTTGTTCGCATCTTGTGCGGTCGTCGCGTCTGTGGTCGTCGGGCTCGTTCTGCGGCGTTTTGCTGGTGGATCGGACATTTCGTCTTTGAGACTGCAGTATGCAGACAGTTGCTATAGTATCAGCTTGTCCACTCTACTTAAAATGTCAATTGACAATTGGAAAATTGGGATCTGTCAATCGCGTCGCATCAGAGAGTAAATGGGTTATTCCCTTTTGGGAAGAACGTAATCAAAGCTCGCCGTGTGTTTGTCCTGTTTGCACTGTATGACATAACGCATCCCACCAGCCGATTTCTTCATATTCTCCGTCACTTCCGCGGCATTTGGTCTCTCAGTTCGAGACGATTGTACAGAATGGAGCGGTCGATACTGACGCCAAACAGGCTCTCAATATTGCAATCACTTTATAAATCTAGACAGTCTCGCCTGACTGATTGGTATAATTCCGCTGCGGCTCTACAATGCGATCGCAATCGTGGTCGTCTCTCCGAGTCGACATCACGAACCTCTTACAATATCCAAGTCAAACGATCATTTCATAACACCCCCATAAACAAAGGTACAACAACACAAAATAACCCAGAAACTCATCAAGCCTACCCTTTATCAGGCTACTACTCCGACGTCCTGTCCTTCAACCAACCAGCACATCAACAACCTCACCAACCACTTAGTAGCGATAACAACAACAACAAACCCACGGAAGAGAAGAAGGAACCAACAAAAGAAGAAAAAATGTCCATCGTATTCGGCACCCGTCTCGCAGGCCCAGGCTACCAGTCAACCCGCTACAACCCCGAAACCATGCGTCCAGAATCAACCTGGCAACAAGTCAACGGCATACCGATCCCGCCGCGGCCCATGGAACCAGATAATTGCTGTATGAGCGGGTGCGTACATTGCGTTTGGGATGATTATAGAGATGATTTGGAGCATTGGGCTTCGAGGGTTAGGGATGCTAGGCTTGCTGGTAAAGGCGGTTCGATGGCAACTGCTAAGGGCCAGAAGGGTAAAGAGATGAAACAAAGTCCAAGGAAGGAAGTTGCTAGTGCCAGTATGAGTATGGATGATGATGGAGGTGGGAGTGAGACGAATTGGGATCTACCTTTGGAATTGGGTGTGGAAAGTGAAGAGGATTTGTTCAAGGGGATTCCTGTGGGGATTAGAGAGTTTATGAAGACGGAGAAGAAACTGAGGGAGAACAAGATGCATCCATGATTTGAGGTTGTTATGTTTGTCAGCTTGGATATGTTATATACCCTTCATTGTGTATATATGTCATTGAATTTTTTTTTGGATAGAGTAGATATTTACGAATGACGAACTAGACATATCTAACCAATGTACAAACTAGGCACCTCTATATAATATCCAACATAATGACTTACTAGCTCAGCGATGCTACAGCCCGATCCATCAACTCCCTCAGCCTCTTCTTCTTTCCCTCAGGCAAAGACTCCGGCTGCAACATGTTAGTTCATAAGATTAGCAGTTAGGGAAGGGGAAACGTACATCTCTACCCAGCAATTCCTTCACCATAATCACAAGATTATCCCTATCCCCCCTTCTCTGCAACTGCTCATTCGTAGCAGCAGACTCATCATCAGCCACATCAAGACTCTTCTCAACCTGCGTATAGATGTCCGTGTCAATCAGACAGTCCACTACAGCAGGACATCCTTTATCATGAGACGCCATCAGAGCCAGAGCAAACCATCCCTCGCTACGCACAACAGGCCACTCGGTCTGCGTGATCATGGCGCCTAAGGGACGAGCGATGTCCTCATGAAGATCGAATAGTCTATCCAACAGTCGTGCAGTCTCAGCATCATCAACCTCCGATGCTTTCGAGCGAGATAATAGAGTCCGACAAAGAGAGCAGATAATACGGCCAATCTCGGTCTTGATGGGTGCCGTATCCGTCCTGCCGCATAGCGATAGTAGCATGGACAAATACGTACGTGAATGGGCAGGAGAGTCCGGATCAGAGGATAACGAAGTCAGCAGTCGAGTAATATTTTTGATATTCGATGCAATCACCAGACGAGTTACGCTGACAGCTGCCAATTGTACCTGCGGCACAGTATCGTACGTCCATACCTTGGACACAGCGGGTATGATATCTGCTTCTCCGAGTTTTTCACGGTTTGATTCTGCAATGGATAGGTTTTTGAGAAACCCGAGTGCGGCGTGGAGGACACCGCCGATTGTGTTGGTTTTCAAGATATGGATTAGAGATCGATGGATGTTTAGCTGGCTTATCATTAATTGACAAATTTCGTCAGTTCGGGCCACGTTGCCCAGCACAACGCATGCGCATATTTGTAGTGTGTCCCCTCGGCCTGTGAGCCATGACTGGAGGGTATCTAGCAATGGGGATCCGACAGGATACGTCTCGAGGAACAAAGGCAGTGCTGAGATGTCTGCTAACGTCTGGTTGAGTTTTAGACGTAATTGGTTTAATAGTTGAACATCTTCGGTCACGGATTCATTGACTTCGATGCTGAAGGATCGCTGAAGAACTGATGTGATATGTTCTACTAGCTTGTGTCGGATGCTTGCAACCTGGAATCTCTCTGTTTGCATGTACTGCTCAAGACAGGTTACGAGACATGTATACTGTGCGAATGTTGTGTCTTCTTTCAGAGCAATGGCCATTATAAGTACGATGGTACCGTCGGGGGAGTTCTCGATGCCCGCCGCTGCATAGGTTAGCATTTATTTCTAATCAGTTCATGTAGCACATACCTTGCCCTGCTGTCAGTTCTACCAATTCATATGTAAAGTTGAGAAGAGCATTTCCAGTAATAGCTCCGTCGTTTATCTGTTTGAGCAGAACATATCCAAGACGATTAGCGGCGACTTGAGCCTGAGCAGGTTCTGCAATCGTCAGTCATGACCAAGCCAACCAGGAAATATATTTCGTACCAAATTCATTGCAGATATTATAAATCACAGGTATGGCTACGTGGGCCAGCTCTGGATTCAGAACCAACCGCATGATTGCTCGGGTGTAGTTGTTGGATACAACAATCTCTCGATTCTCGTCTATTTACAGTTGTTAGTTTGTATCCGAAACAACAGGGAGTAAATGTACCGGTATCAGCGCAAGAGTTTCCAATGAGGCGCAATGAATGGAAGAGTAAATCTTTGTTGACCTCTGGTATGGAAATCAACTGTAGAAAGAATTGCAATACCCCTGACTGACCAAAAGGGATTCTCCAGGATGCTATACCAGCATTAGCAACTATCCAGCCTATATCAACGAGAGGATGGACATACGATCACGACTAGCATTCGCTAATGCATCGGCTGCTTCAACCAGGTACTGGGACTCACTCTGCCAAAGCTTCTGAAGGATCGCAGCTACTCCTCCTAGAAGCTGAGGACCACGCTGGCCTTCTTGAGCAGCTACATCAGCGGACTCAAGAGCATTCCGAAGCTCTCTGGTATCGAAAGCGTCTTCATCCCCTTCGGTCTTGGAGAGGACTCTCTGCAGTGCACGAAACATTTGGTCTTGTTCTTCCGCCGGAATGACTTCTGACTCATTCGATGAAGACAGTGACTTCAGCCCTGTCAAGTCTGGAAAAAGAGTGCCCACAGCAGGTAAGTCTATATCCGCAGCAAGAGAGAAGATATCTGTTGTTGCCGTTGCAACCGGGACAAGCCCGGTGCTCCCACCGTCTTTATAGTCTTGTGAAGCCATCTTCACAAAATCCTTGTCTTGTATCTGTTCCTTGATACAATTTCCTCTTCCAGTTTGTTCCAAGATACCCAGTGGATGCCTAGGGTTTAGTATGGATAGTTATGTGAAATGTAGTCATGAGCCAGTTGCAACCATCTACCTCCAGGCTCCAGGCGGCGCAAGCAAGCCCCACGTTGATTGACAATGAGATGACTTTGTGATGGATGTGGATGTCACGAGGGAGTCAGTCTCCCTATACAATCTGCTGTCTTTGACCTGAAACCCTGTTTTTTGCTGATGGTTGTACGGATATATTCCATGCAATATGCTGTTGGTTAAACTCGCGCGTTGTTAAACATAGATTATCGAGAAGCAATCGGGTTCGTAGCCATCCTTGATTGTCATGCTCCACGAATCAATCACAATCTTGGATATTTGTGACAATGAAATAGCGAGTCTGTTGCCTGGAACTAGATCAAGCCATGGCGCACAAATGTAAAGGAGTGTAGCGGAGTCAAGGTAAAAGAAATAGCCGGCCAATGTCGTGCGTCTGCCTGGATGCCTTGGTGCCGTATATGTTTACACCGATGCTTTACTGGAGTCAGTGAGGCTTATTTCTATGTAGTCAGGAAAATATTCTTGTAGTAATCATAATTGTGTATTATGATCCATTCTGATTAGACCTGTCTGGTGGAATTGTAGCCTCAGGCAGCAACACCTAGCCTAAGGAACCAACCTTAATACGGCGACCTTCGCGGCCACACGCGCAGAGACAAGCTGTTCAGACAACTTCAACTTCAACCATACTCTCTTTTTATTTCATTTACGTCGCTCTCCTGTCTTTGTCTCTACTATTCCTCCAATAATATATACTCCAATCGACCGACACAATGACGCGCGCCCAGCAGACAGTCTCAATTCTCCTTTTGCTTTCCTCTGTAAGTTATTCCTTTTCTCATACCCAGCTCATAATACTTGACACTAACCTTCTATTCTGACAGCTATATCTCGCCCTATACCTCGGCCTCATCCCAATCAATGAAACAGTTCAAACAGAAATTGTCCCTGTGGTACGTCCTTACTCCCTAATAATACCTATAGCTGGCTGTCGATATACTGACTTCAATATAGCTCCCCTTTTACGGCCTGATCGTATTAGCATGCTTCCTCGGCGCGCGACTCGGATACATGATCTTGACCTTCAACGACGTTCCGCAGGAGTACGAGTCGCTTCAAAAGGAGATTGAACAGGCAAAAATTGAGTTGCGCAAGGCAAATGTTGATGTGGATTAATTCGCTAGGATACGGGGATATCATTTTTGCATTCGCAAGTTATCTTTTAAAATAGTTTTTGAATGAAGGTTTGGATTTATGGACCGGTTCCTGGTATACTCGGTAGGAGTTGCTCTGAGTGTTGTATTGCTTTAGTGAGCTAACATTCGAGGGGACAATTGCTGGAAGTCCTCAACTTGAGTAATTGTAAATGTACATATTCAAACTTCAATAGTCGCAGACAAGACATATTTTCTAATTCTGGGATTATATCGTATTCTGACGTCTATACAAGCGAGAAGCTAAGAGGAAAGAAGACCGCTGCAACGAAGCTTTTGATAAGAAAATGTAATTAACGCCACCAGTTGTAATGTTGTAGGAGTGAGACGTAATGCATCAGGGTGTTGACCGGAGTAATCGCTTTAGATGAGTGGGAATTTCTTTGCCAATTCGTCGTGTTCGTCAATGTCCCTGCACAATGTTAGCATTATTCAATCTGCTTTATGTAGAAAAAGACGTACTTGGCTTCCCATGGATAGCAAATCCAAACATCACCAGTTGTAACAGCGGCATGATACCGGCCAGCGGCAATCATATCCTCCGGCAGTTTTCCTTTCTTTGACTTGTCCTTATTCTGCAAGAAGACCATTAGTCTCCGATAGCACAATAAAAAGCAGGAGGATATCTTACGTGCAAAACAAAAATCGAAAAGGTAGTCTTTTCACCCTCCCGACCCAAACTCTTCTGAGCTTGCTCGACATCCTTCTCCAACTCGCGAACGGCATAATCAAGTGTAGTACGCGTATCGTCCACCTCGTCCACAATCAAAATGTTCTTTCCAATCAAATTGGCCATTTCCAATGAACTCAGATCCAGCCATTGTGTGCGCGTAACCTTGGTACCGGGGACTTCTTCGGGGTCATCGCGACCTAGGTTCTCGTAAAGAGAAAGACCGATCGCTTGAATGGGGATGTTGGGTTCGCCGGGACGTTTCAAGAATGATCTAATATAAAATGAGCAAATCTCCTTATAGTCTCTGGGTAAGGATGCTGACGTACCGGAGGATTCGAGCGGGAATGAAACCACCACCACCGATTGCGATCATGAGATTCGGACGGAATTCCTCGAGGATCTTGTCGGCGGATCTTTGGCACAGCTTGTGCACCTGCAGATGTATCTCGTTAGGACAGTCCGATCGGGATATTACTCGAGTACGTACCTGATTATATGAGACGTAGACCTTTTCAGGCATTGTGAAAGAAGTTGATTATTGTATGGGAAGGGAAAAGAGGTATATGATTCTCCAAGGTCTGATTATGAACCGCAGTGTGATGTTCGCTATCTATCTCGTACAGAGCAAAGAGAGAGGAAATACGAAAAGCAACAAGGAAGAAAAAAATTAGACAATTAGAACCAGAAAAGGAAATTCGAGGATGGATAGGCTGCCAACCCCCGCTTCGACGACAACTTTTTTCTTCCGCCTCAGGCCATCACTTGCCTTTTTGAGTATGGCTGCGATCGATATCCCCGCTCTAGGTTGGAAGAGGACTAGACTGGCAGATTTGCATACAATTGCATACAAAAATCTATAAAAAACACTCTACAACTTTAAATGATACCTCAACCACCATTCTTGATCTTTGTTATGATTTAGGCCCATGTCAGATAATCAGACTATCTAAAGTCTTAAGCTATTCCACTGGCTAATCAATAGAGATTGGGCATGCCGATCTGGAGCTACGCGTAAGACTTGCAATGCCTGTTGATCAAGATCAAAGTCACGATTCGTCCAGATCCTCTTCTATGACACAGGCTGAACTGTTTCAGTCAAAGGATCATGAATTTCTGTTGAGATATGCAAGTATCCTTATATGTACGTACACATGCGGAACACATAGTTACAGTAGGAACAGCCGAGGCTGACTACAAAGCCTGCTATGTTTAGTGAGCTCCTTACTTAAACTTTCTAACTACAACCTACAACCACGAAAATCTGATAAATCATGACACTGCATGTACATTCGAGACTTCAACTCTTCATCTTATAGTTCATAGTTTATGAATACCAACATTTCGAAATTAAATTACCAGTTTAATTACTAGTTTGATCCAGACATGGCAGCTACCGGAGATCGCCGAAAGTCTGTTCTCATCACTGGGTATGTTTATGCAGCTATTCGACTCACTCTGTACAGAGGAGGCATACTCACAATTTGTTTTAGATGCTCACCCGGTGGCATCGGAAACTCACTAGCACGCGAATTCCATCGCAATGGCCTGCGAGTCTTTGCGACTGCACGCGACACTCAGCACATTCAGGATCTGGCTGCGATAGGCATTGAAACGCTCAGTTTGGTGGTTGACTCGGAGGAGAGTATCAAGGCTTGTTTTGAGGAGGTTTCGAAGAGATTAGATACAAACGGGTTGGATTATTTGGTCAATAATGCGTGAGTTTTATTTAATTGATCGTTGGGATGAGATGCTGATTGAAGGTCCTAGTGGACGGAGTAAGATTGCATTCAGTTGATCACGGCGCGTCATATCTGATAATGTATAGACTACACCGTACCAGCCATGGATGTGGACTTCCAAGAAGCTCGACTCACATTCGAAACGAACTTCTTCGCTGTGATTCGCATTTGTCAGACCTTCCTCCCGCTACTCATAAAATCAAAAGGAACCATTGTACAGATTGGCTCCGTGGCCGGTGTGAGTAAACATATCTACGAAACACTGCTATCGGCTGACATTTCTAGATGATACCGTACGTCTTCGGATCAGTCTACGGTGCGTCCAAGGCCGCTCTCCATTCCTGGAGCGACACGCTACGAGTTGAACTTGCTCCTTTTGAGTATTATAAACTACCTCTACAAATATGATATCTAACTGACAATGCGCAGTGTCAAAGTGACAACCGTCATCACCGGTGGTGTCAAATCACGTATAGCACGTACCGACCGCGAGCTCCCCCCAGGCTCTCTCTACCGACCAATCGACCCCGAGTATCAACGACGCACAAAACACAGCCAGGAAGGAGCAATGCCACATGAAGACTATGCACGTAGCGTTGTATCCCAAGTGTTGTATGGACCCGCGCCCTGGCGATGGTTATGGCCGAGCTATAGGAAGTATATCTGGGAAGGGAATCGTAGTTCTGTGGTCAAGTTTTTGACTGGAGGATGGTTGTGGTGTGGCTTGTTTGATAGGATATTCACGAGAATGTTTGCGCTCTGGAAGCTAAAGCGTCGCACTAATTGATGGCCAAAATATCCATCATTCATGTTCTGCAGCGCTTTATAAGTGCTGCTTCAGCGTCGGTTATCTTGCGCAGTCTCGTTTGGAGGTTTTGGGCGTCCTTGAAGCGGAAAAAAATTGTAAAAAGAGATTATAACCATCTCAAGCAATTCATTAAGAGTATTCAATCTCGAACATATGCCCAGAAAGTGCCTGTTTAGTCGAGTTTGTAGATGTCAAAAACAAAGATGGGTCGGCATGTATCGGATAAAGCACCCTTTGTAAGTCGTCAGGTGACGGATTATTCCGAATACGTGCAGCGGCGCAGCCAAAGCTTCCCGAAGATTTGCTTCTCAGCAACAACACTGGCTACATAGTCAATATCAACATCATCCCTGTTTTCCTCTTTTGCTACGAAATATCTCCCCTCTTTCTTGCTTTTTTTTTTCTCTCTTTTTTCCTCTGACGTTATTGCGTCTCGGTGATAATATCTTTTCTTGGTCAGAATGTTCAGATTCGCGCGAAGCAGGTCGATCGCGACGGCTCTGAGAGCCACGGTTGTAAGTTCCCCCATTGGTTTGTGATATAGGAGAATATTGGGAATATATGTCGCTTTTTCGCTAGATGTGTTCTCAATAACGACTTGGTCCTTCCGAATGTCGCTGACTTGTTTCTGTTTACAGGAGCCATCGCTTCAGACCAGATATGCTGCACAACAGAAGAGAAACCTTTCTATCCATGAATACCTCTCTGCAGATCTCCTGAAATCTGTGCGTATCAACCCTACCAAACAATCCGATCATCAATTCTAATCATCTCGTACAGTATGGCGTCGGTGTCCCTCATGGCCATGTCGCCCGCACCGCGGAAGAGGCCGAGGCCGTTGCAAAACAAATTGGTATATATTTATTTTTCAAGCAATTGGAGGACTACATGGTTTTGGACAAGTGCTGACTTCCTTTATAGACGGAGATGATATGGTCATCAAGGCTCAAGTTCTTGCCGGTGGTCGAGGCAAAGGTACCTTTGACAACGGCTTGAAGGGAGGTGTTCGTGTCATTTACTCGTGAGTCTTAGTTCCCTGTCACTGGGAAAGTCATTTCTGATATTGGTATCTCCAGTCCTACCGAAGCCAAAATGTTCGCCGAACAGATGATTGGACACAAGCTTATCACAAAACAAACCGGGGCTCGTGGCCGTCTCTGTAACGCCGTCTACATTGTCGAACGCAAGTTCGCCCGTCGCGAATTCTACCTTGCCATTCTCATGGACCGTCAAACTCAGTCTCCTGTCATTGTGTCCTCTTCCCAGGGTGGTATGGACATTGAGACTGTCGCCAAGGAGACTCCCGAGGCTATCCGCACTACTCCCATTGACATCAAGACCGGCGTCACTGACGACATTGCCCGTAGCATCGCTACCGACTTGGGCTTCTCTGCTCAGTGCATTGAGGACGCTAAGAACACTATCCAAAACCTCTACAAGGTCTTCCTTGAGAAGGATGCTACTCAGATTGAGATTAACCCTCTTACCGAGACTTCTGACCACCAGGTTCTTGCCATGGATGCCAAGCTTGGATTCGATGACAATGCTGAATTCAGACAGAAGGAGGTCTTCTCATGGCGGGATACCACACAGGAGGATCCTGATGAGGTCAAGGCTGCTGAGTATGTTTTCTTCAAGAATAATTACGATGAATCACTAACGCAATGCGTAGACACGGTTTGAACTTCATCAAGCTCGATGGTGATATTGGATGTTTGGGTATATTTTCCTAGCCAATCCGAAATTCACAAGGAATAAACTAACGGCTATAGTCAACGGTGCTGGTCTCGCCATGGCCACCATGGACATCATCAAGCTCAACGGCGGCAGCCCCGCCAACTTCTTGGACGTCGGCGGTGGTGCCACCCCAGCTGCCATCAAGTCTGCCTTTGAATTGATCACCAGCGACCCCAAGGTCACTTCTATCTTTGTCAACATCTTTGGCGGTATCGTCCGATGTGACGCTATTGCCCAGGGTCTTATCAATGTTGTCCGCGACATGGGTCTCCGCACTCCCGTCATTGCCCGTCTTCAGGGTACTAACATGGAGCAAGCTCGCAAGCTGGTACGTCTCCTTTATTTTTGATGGATAGAAGACAATCGACTAACATTCAATAGATTGACGATTCCAACCTCAAAATCTTCTGTATCGAAGATCTCCAGAGCGCCGCTGAGAAATCCGTCCAATTCTCAAAGGTGGTCAAGATGGCTCGCGACATTGACGTGGGCGTCGAATTTACTCTCGGTATCTAAACCTGTCACTCTGTGTGTGTGTGTGTGTGTTAGCGCACCTTTTTTCTCCTTTCGAAAGAGAATATTTGAACCTTTCCCCATGTCTCCATATTACTTGTTCCATAAGCCCTATTCCGTTATTTCAGAACCTTTATGGTTTTCTATCTACCTATCCAGTTTTAGACTCTGAATTCAGTTCTTTTTTGAAATGTCAGTCTCGTTACGTTTCTTATGAGAACAAATGATCATATCACTCAAGGAAGAGAAATAGTATGCTGACTGGTGTTGCATGGTATCCGGTTCGTCCGTACGTTTTCCCTTCGTGATTGAACAGTATCTTGATCTTGTATTGGTGGATACTTGCCGTTCGTTTCGATCGATTCAAATACTTTCTACGAGAGGTCGGAAGAGATGGAGGGTATGAAGAGAGATAGTAACGGAAAAGACACGACAATGGGATTGGTACAGGGAATGAGGTGGATTTATGGTAGGTATGGGATATGTTTGTTGGATACCTTGTTTCGTGTTGGTTGCTCTGTTTATATTTGCATGACCATATCGCTAGGCAAACTGATGTTATTCATATACGTTCAAATAAATCTAATACAAAAATCAAGACTTAATCTCAACCGGCATTTCGCTCCCAACCACCTCCTCCTTTCCATCCGGCTGCTTCCCATCAATCCTCGCCTCAGCAGGACCATGAAAATATTTATGCCCCGTCGTAAACCACGTAACCAAACTCAATAACCCAATAACTCCAATAGCAGCACTGGTATAATTCATCGTTTCCTCAGTTACGGGCGCTTCGGAGGGGAAATTGAATGTGATGAATGCGAACATGAGAAACAGAAACCCAATTAGGTTCATGGATAGAGAGATTGGTAGGGAAAGTGAGTAGGCGCCTGTGAAGGTGATTTTTTCACGGAAGAAGTGGCCTAGTAATCGGGCTAGGAGGGCGAGGGCGTATGATGCATCTGAGCAGGGGGTTAGTACTGTCAATGTCTATGGAAAGGAGAGAAGCTTACAGAATCCAGTCGTGGCAATAGAAACAACGGTGTTGAACCCCGTAACCGTCCCGAAATAGATCGAGTTGAACGCCATCTGAACAATGACGGTAACCAAAATGGCATAAATAGGGATATGTTTCTTCCGATCAACTTTCGACAATACAGCAGAGAAAGGAAGCCCGTGATCACGCGCAAAGGCATACAGCGAACGAGAACCATCAGCTACAAGACTGATGGTACTAACAAACATGATCACGACGATCATACTAGCCATGAAACAAGCGCCCACTTTGCTGTTTGTCGAGTCGTAAAAGATTTGGAGAACGGGCGACAAGGTGCTTGTGTCGGCTGTACTGGCGATGTCGCCAATGCAAAAACAGAGTGTCACCAGGAAGATGAAGCCAGTAACGGCGCCAATTACGACTGAGAGGATAACGGCCCGTGGAGCATCACGGGAGGCATGGGTCATTTCTTCGGTCATATGAACCGGGGTGTCGTAGCAACACATGCCGAACAGGGCCTGGAGAATACCTACGATGGTCGCCATTGCAGCTCCCAGGCCAGTCCCATTCTGAAAATCTACAAAGACAAATGAAGCGTCCTGTTTGTGGTCATTGGTAGCCAATAGAACAATAACAATGACCACGAAGGAGACCAGATTCCAGAGAAAGACGGCTCGGGCTAGACGATGGAGGAGTTGAGGCGTGAAAATGTTGATGACGCCGCCAATCAGAGCAGCTAGGTAGGCTAAGAGGACACTGTGCCAGCGCTCAATAGTATATTCAGGAAAGACAAGGTTGCACATTCCGAGTATATAGTTGGCGATGAAGGAGTTGTTTGCTGCTCCCATTGAAAGCATGCCTTTATACCAGTCAGTATGCCAGTCCCAACCAGAGCGTAGTAAGAGACAACTCACCCATCAGCATGAACCAGCCGGTTACATAGGACATCTCGCGAGCAATCTTTTTCGGCGCCATGAGAGCCACCCAGGAATACTGTCCACCAGCAACGGGCCATCGCGAACACATTTCTGCCATTGCGCATGCCACGGCCAAAGTGAGAATGCAGGTTCCTATCCATCCGTATAGAATTACGGGAGGACCGCCGGCGCTTACACCGATGATAAACACTCCGCTCAATGCTGACCAACTAATCAATGGTGTCAGTCGTTATAATGCAGTCGATCATTCGGGGGAGAGGGGTTACCATGTCACAATACTGAAGCTGAATCCGAGCATATCCAGCAGACCATAAGATCGTTTGAGTTCTGGCAATATGTTAATCCTTTCTTCCGGGATTTTGGAATGCCTCAATTGCTTACCCTGTTGGTAGCCCAGCTGTTCCAGCGTAAGATCCTCCTGGATTCCGGTCCCCAAGACATCCTTGCTCTTTCCCCTGGAAGTTGTATTCTCCATGATGTTATCTGCTTCAAACTAACTGATCAAGAGCAGAATTGCCCACAATTATACAGAAGTAAAAAGAGGAGAAAAAGAGAAAGGGGCCCAGCCGCGTGAAAATATCCATCGGAAATTCAGCTTCATGATTGAGGATGATCCCTGCTGCTTATCAGTGGATTTATTGACTGCGTATCTCCAACCTTATTCCTTATCAACTGGAGAAACGACGTTTAATAACTGGGGAATGATAACACGAATCCATCCTGAGTGGTTACATGGTTTATAAAGTGCTGGCAAGGAGAGTGATCTTTTTTGGTGGCTGTCGGCTGCTCCGATGTTTCTTCCCGAAGGGGATTGGCTTCTACTTCAACTATTCTTGTATAATCTGACTCACTCATCTTCAAGATGGATGGATCTATTGATGAAATTACTCGCTGAATTGACTGATATGCTCTCGTGAATTTCGCAGAGTCAATATGGCAATTGCAACAACAGTCCTCACGTTCCTCCATTTCTGGACGGAAGGACTGTTTATCCTACTACCAGCTGTGATCATTCTACGCTGCATCTATCGTCTATACTTCCACCCTTTGTCCAGAGTACCAGGACCCAAAATTGCGGCATGCACTTCTCTCTGGCTGGCCTACCACACCTATATTGGCAATGAAAGCAGTGTCATCTTCGACCTGCACAAGAAATACGGCCCAATTCTCCGTGTTGCGCCCAACGATGTGGATTTCGATGATGGGGATGCCGTAGAACCCATCTACGTCGCGCAAGGAGGGTTCCCCAAGACACCGCAATACTCCAAATTCGATATTGACGGTCACACAACCATCTTCTCAACCTTGACTCTACCCGAGCGTGCACAACGCGCAAAGGCCGTGTCACCGCTATTCTCAACCGCATCTATTCGAAATGCTAGTGGGACTCTTGAAAAGGTAATTGACGACTTTGTGGATCGAGTGCGTACCGAAGGTCGTACTGGGAAATCTGTGAATGTTCTCAATGCCGCTCGAGGCATGGCCATTGATGCCATTAGTGCATATCTCTTCCAGCAGCGATATGGAGGAGTAACAGAGCAAACATCAACCATGTCCGCATCGCCGTTTGTAGATGCCTATGTTGGTGTAGGTGCTTTCTTCAACTTGGTTCCCGGTAGAATCGGCGATTTGGTTCAAAGTATGGCCGATTATTGGTGCGCGGATGCAAAGACAAATTCCGCTTTTGCACTTATCAATGGTTTTACGCAGCAGTTGGTGGATACATCTGTTCCTAAGAGTGGGAGCTATCAGAGTCGGTTACTGGAACAAGTGTCACCGGAACAGTCACAGATTGAACTGAAGGATGTCTGTTTCGCGGGGACGGATTCGACAAGTACGAATACCGCATCTATCGTGTGGTTTTTGACGAAACACCCTGAAATGTGAGTACTTTCTGTTATGTTCATAGATGAAGCGTATAACTAACTCTATCAATAGTTACGACCATCTATGTGAGGAGGTCCAGCAGAGAACCGCTCAAAATGAAGACCCTAGCACAGGCCCCTATCTCCGTGGCGTTGTCCGTGAAGGACTCCGACTGTCATGGGCAAATCCAACTCGCCTACCCCGTCAAGTACCCAAGGGTGGCTGGCAGTTCAAAGGCCACTTCTTCCCCGAAGGAACCAGTGTCGGCATCGCCGCTACACAACTACACCAAGACGAAGCAGTATTTCCAGACTGTCAAGCATTTAAACCGGAACGATGGGTCAATCCCACAGAGGCAATGTTGACGCATTTCTTTGCTTTTGGAAAGGGTACAAGGACCTGTATCGCTAAAAACCTGGCTATGGCTGAACTTACTTTGGCGACGTTGAAAATGGCTCAATCCGGTATACTTCGTGGTGCGGAGGTTGTTACTGAGCGTATTGAGATGACTGAGTGGTTCAATTCGAGGATCAAGGGGGAGGAAATCTTGATCAGGTTGAAGAATTGATTAGTTTGATGGGTTTGACGCTATGGTTTATGATTATGATTATGATTTGAGTGTATTGTAATGATCCATATCTTATATACTCTTGCAATAATAGCGGATACAAAGGTAAACCAATAATTTATCCTCTGCGTAGGTCACTGACCAGCTAAACGACGGCCCTCCTCAAAGATTGCAGCCGCTTTGAAAACACTCATCTCATCCCACCTCTTCCCAATAACCTGCATCCCAATCGGTAACTTCACATCTGGTCTCTCCGAGACACTCCCAAACCCACAAGGCACACTCATTGCTGGATGTCCAGTCACATTAAATGGCGCCGTATTAGTCGTTACCCCTACCGCAACATTCACTTTGTCCATTATCGAACTTGCAGGCCCATCAGTATCCGCGCACATTTTAGGATGAGGCATAGCCACACTCGGCGTACAAGGCGTAACAAGTACGTCAAACTCTTCAAAAGCACGGTCATACGCAGCACGTAACTCAAACACTTTTCTATACGCTTTTGCCTCCGTCATGGGACCGAACCGTTGATTGATGAAAGGTGCGTTGAAGATGATATTTATCAAAGCTGGGTTGGTGGCTGTTAGGATTTCGTACATTTTTTGATCTGGTGGCCATTGGGTATGAATATGGGGAGGCGGGAATGTGAGGAACCCGCCTGGTTTGCCTTGACAGGCCCATTCGGATGTTGATGGTCGTGAGGCTGCTGTCCATATAACAATACCTTCGCGGTGCATGGGGATAGATACCTCGGAAACACTCGCGCCCGCTTGTGTGAAGTATTTCTTTGAGGATTGCAGAACTGTATCTCTGACTTGGGTAGTAAGGCCTGGGATGTCGAATGACTCTGATATCAGGCCGATTTTGAAATACGTACCGAGTCCTTCACCATCGGCAAGTGGACGAGATCGAAACTGGGATAATTGTTCAGGGTAATCGGGGACTTGATTTCTCAATGGTGATTCAGGGGTCATTCGAGGATCTATCCCATCATAACCGGCCATGACTTGCAAGAGCAACGCAATATCTTCCAGTCTTTCCGCAAGAGGACCTAGGTGATCAATCATGGGAGCCAGACCAACTGCCCCGGTATACGGAATCAATCCATGAGTAGGCTTCAATCCATATATACCTGTAAACGAAGCCGGAATACGAATGGAGCCTGCCTGATCACCGCCTATAGCGAGGTCAACTGTAAGACCAAACTTATTCTCAGTCTGGGTCTGACGGTGAACAATATTTGCAGAAGCTAGTGCCGCAGAACCACTACTACTACCACCGGTGGTATACCCATGCAACCAGGGAGAATGCACAGGTCCCGTAGCAGCACTATATGATAATGGCGAAGCGCAGAAGTTCTCACAATTCGAAGAACCTTTGATTATAGCCCCGGCTTCAAGGATTCTAGATACCACAGAAGCATCAATAGGTGAAATCGGGAGTTTCCCGTCTCTGCACAGGATTTCTGTAAATGTGCCGAGTGTTGTTGGTAGACCTCCGATAGAGATGTTATCTTTGATTGCGATGGTTCGACCCTGAAGCAAACGACTTGTGGGTTTTGAGGCGACGAGTTCACATCGATGGCGCCATGCATTCAGTGGATTTTGTTCATTTCTGTCTCTTGGTAGCCAGTATTCTCGCGGTTTAGCGGTTGAAACGGGTGATAAGGATGGATGAATGTAATCTGTGCTATTTTCTATACGTTGCATTACTGCCTCCATGGACTGGAGAAGTAATAGATAAGCCTCGGCATCCGGCCCATCTTGGATTGTTATGTTGAGGTTTGCAGCAATGTCTTTAAGGTCGTCCTTTGTGATTTTGGATCTATTCGGATTAGCTGTTGCTCTATAAACGTGGAGAGAATGAGGGGTCTGACTGTGATTTATCAGCTAGAAATGCGATTGACATGGTGACTACAGATTTATTGACTTGACGTTCGGTGATGCAGCAGTCACACTTGATAGATAAAAGTCTTTAACTGAAGTTCAAAGGCTGGTCTCCCTACGATTGTCTGCCTATCTGGGTATGTAAGTACAAAGATGATTGTAGAAGCGGACTAGCCGATGAAGCTATATCAACCGGCGGGGGAGCCGATGTCCCACGTTCCCACTAGCTTCATTCGTATATTTCGAGGATATATTTCGACGACGCATATTTAGAAATACTTTATTAGTTGAGGTGGAGTGAAAGTAGTCACATCATTTTGCGTTCATTAGGGCTAGGGCTACGTCCAAATATAGGGTTTTATACATAGGTACTTGAATGCCGTCAACCAACAGTAGAACAGACCCCATTGGAGTATACAGGTAGGACTTGATTATCCATTGACTGCCCCATTAACTCCTGGAAGTAGCCAGGCCCAGGCGCACAATTTAGGCATTTTGAAGATTCAGGGGAAATTTCGCCCGTAGCCAGCCTCCATACTTGTAAAAGACGAATGGTACGGCCGTGAAAGCAAGTGTGATGAACCCTAAAATACTGTGTCCCCAACCCAAGCCAAGCTTGTTGTACAGTGGAATTGCAACCAAAGGAAGAAAAGTCCCTGAAGCATTTCGTACCAGTATAAGAGCTGCCAGAGCAGACGCTGCACCCTGTTGGCCAAACATATCCACTATATAAAGCTGTGCAGAAGACGACACGACTAGTGTTCCCATCCCAATAAAAGATGTCCCGATTATAGGTACAATCCAATGTACACCACGGTCAGCAGTCCAGCCATACCAAAAGATGCCCGCCGGAATGCAAGGGCCCAAAAGGATCATCAGTATCAAACGACGCTCTGGTGCATCATCCTTGCCTAGGAGCCTATCACTTAGCAAAGAGAAGGTGGTTAGGCCTAGGACACAACCGATGCTGAGTCCGAGGTATGCTAACACGGTGATGCCGACCTCCCAGTGATAAGTCTCCTATGCGCTGGGCCGAGTTGAAGATTACTGGTCTCCTTGCGCATTTGTACTGCGTGCGCAGCCGATAATACACACCAAGCAGCCTCAGACAGTGGAGCGAACACCAGGGGGCCCATGGATGCCCCTAACGAGGCGATGGCAATGCTTACTACCATCACAATGTCACTGGTAATCCTGAACTCGGCGACCAACTCTGAAGCACCTGGGGCATACATAGTCATTGCGATGTTCCTGCATCAGGACCAGTCACTCAATATGTAACTCTTGGAGTTTCGGCATGACGAGAGTAACGTACGAGTATAATGCTGAAAGACTGATCAAGGAAGTATTAATCATCTTGATCTTCCTGGACCAGTTATGTGGATTCGCAGGATCGTCTGAGGAGCTCCAGTCTACAATGTTTGGATCGACGGCAGCATCGTCCTTCTTCTCAATGGAGTCTCCAATTTACACGTTGCTTTCAGAACTGCCCGGGGATACTGGTATCAGTTCATCGCCATCAATGATCCCAGCACTCTTGTTATCTGCATCACGTCCGCTCATTCTGGCCGGCCCTTAAGCTTGAACGCGCAGTATTTCGTGATCGATCTTCAAGGCAACCTGAAGCTGGATGATACAATGAAGAGGAAAGTGCTTTTGGCTGCCCAAATCCTGCTTTTAGTACTCATAGGTCTTGTAAAGCCTGGTCTGTATTACCGGACGGTCTGCATTTTGCTGCCATCCCAGGAGTACGGAGCAAGTAGTTGCTGTTGGTGTAATTTTTTCAACTTCAAGAAGGCAGCTGAATTTCGTCATGAGTTTGGCTCTTAATGTCCAATAATTCTTTGTAATCGAGATCAACACTTTGCCATTTCTATACGAAAAAAAAATGCCCCGTCATTCCTCGTCGATTCCTCCGTTGATTGCTCCGTTGATTGTTCCTCCACAGTACCGTACCCAGGCACCGGCAGCAAGGTGCGTAACTTAGCTCTCATTTGCCAAGTCTCAAAAATAACTACCTCTGTGCAAATAATGGAAAGGCGAAGGGGTAGGGGTTGGGGTAGATCTGTAGCGTACCGAGGTAGGGCAAATTCTCACTACAACTCTTACATTGTCTTCGTGGCCTAGTAAGTATATATCAAACATGCCGTAGCTAGAGTCGTTTCAATGTCCAAGCGGACCATAGTCGGAGCAACTATCGGTTGTTGTAGCAACTTTCAAACCGTAGTCTTCTGGTGCATTGGGTTCTGAATAGACAGGCAAATTCGCCATCCGTGTCTCTGGTATAGCCTGCCATCTAACATCCTTCTAACATCCTTCTAACATCCTGTCACTTAAAAAAATATTTTGAGATGACGAGTCCCAATCCATAAGACCATTATAAACACCTTGAGAGAATCTAGTGGCGCCATCTACGCGGCCTTGACTGACATTCCAGGCAAATTGTCCATGAGGCGTAGTAGAAGAAGCTGCTTCATTTAAGTCCAGTCTGTTGTGATTTTGCTCGCCAGGAGATCTCAACACAAGATTTAGATGGTTGACTACCTTTTGAGCATCCTGGGACGATGTGCTTGATCGAAACCATATAGGATACGTCTTCTGCAATAAATCGAGAATCATATCACGATCAAACGGGACATTTGTGCTTTTGAATTTCGTAAGCTGCGTATAATAGCATAGGATGCTCATCCCCAATAGGGAAATAGACTGTAGTAATGAAGACCGCATTCGACGTACGGGATACAACAAGCCGTCGGTTTGCGTCTTTCTTCAAAAATCTGCTGGAATTCGAGAATCTTAATCGCCGCTACCTTTGTATGGTTTAGGGTTAGGGCTTGCTTCACATACAGGAACCATTCGAGTTATAGACCTTGGTTAGAGCTTGATGATTCTTACTAACCATTAAGTATAGAAACTGGACTTCTTCTATCTGCCCAAATTTGATATGAAAGACGGAATTTGAAGCAACTATTCTTGCCCGTTAGCAAGAAGTACCCTTCCTCCATCAACACACAGCGATATCCCATCTACATAGGCCTGTGCAAAATTAACTGTCAGTATGTCACTTGCATACGACTGGTAAGTGCAGTTATAGACTTACCCCAGCTTTGCTGACTAGATACAACACCGTGCCAGCAATGTCCTCCGCAATCGCCGGCCTTTTTGCAGGGACCTTGTCAAATAGACTGCTAAAAATGTTTCCTTCTTCCCCCACTGGGTTCATATTACTTGGGACAACTATGCCCATTATTAGCACACTTCTTATCTAGCTGGTTTTGATATGAAAGGTCAACTCACAGCCAGGATTGATCCCAACCACTCTCACATAGAATCGATGATATTTAGCAGCCAACAATTTCACCAAATGATCAGTGGCAGCTTTACTCGTTGCATAACTCGTGAGATCGACATTGGTCACATTATGCATACTCGCACACGAACTAGTAATCACAACCACACCACGTCCTTGATCGCGTCCCTCGGCTGCAGCGGCAGCAAGAAGAGGTAGTAAAGCAACACTCAAGAAGTAGTGAGCAGTAGTGTTTACTCGAAAAGTTTTCTCCCAGTCTGTCTCATTGCTGGACCACATTGATTGTTGTAATTGTGTTATTGATGCAGTAAGGACGTTGCATTGAACAGGTGGATCGCGACGAATGCCAGCGTTGGAGATGAGCATGTCAAGATGAGTCTCTCTGTTGGAGATTTCTTGAGCCAAGGCTTGGATTGAGGATTTGGAGGAAAGATCGCAGGGAAACCTTCAAAAGTACACAGTTAAATTTCCTCTTATCTAAGGGCTTTTTGGCTGAGGTAGTATACCCGAATGCACTTCCTCCAGTTTCAGAACCGAGCTTATTGAGCTCGTCGACTACTTCATTGATGGGATCACTAGGCAGTGCAACGACGTACACTTTGGCGCCGTTTGATACCAGTCCCTAATTTAATGTTGTTTGTCAGCTTGCATTGGATAGGTAGTTTTGCCTTGATGGGTATTCTCACCTTGCATATCATAAGCCCTAGTCCACTGCTCCCGCCGGTGACTACTGCCACTTGGCCTTGGACGTTGAATAAATTAAGGCAGTTTAGTTGCGACATTGTGTACATTGCTAAACTTGAGGGCTAAAGGAATCAATACGGATGTATATGCTGTGTATATTTTTGTTTGACCCTAGGCAAGTTAAAGTTGACCGAGGGGATGTCGGAGGGCCCGACATTGGAGCACATAACTATAAGCTACATACGTTAAGCTCAAGCCAGAAGAATTATGTGATTATCGGCCACTTTGAGGAATTGGTGCTAGAGGTTCCTTGTAGTGCTAAATCCCATTCCAGCCTTTGCAATGATCGCCTAATGATACTTGAATTTAACCGCTATTCATTCTCCGTGCAAGCTACCGTATTCCTTGATTACGGAGATACCTAGGTACAGCTTACATATATTTACAATCATGAAACACTAACAAAAATCTATAATATCTCATCCTATCGTTAATCACTCCTTGTAATGATCCTTCGTCCGGGCCTCGGCTGCACCCAAACACTCGGCCGTCATAGCTTCATCTCTGGGAATAAGTTTAACCTTAAAATCCCTCGGAATAGCAACCAAAGCGGACTTGAACTGATTGTAATCAACATAATCCGTATTGGGCGGGCTATCCTCACTTGCTACAATCTTGTATGATGATAGGAGACGGACGAGAGCGACATAGAGGAGTCGTGAGGCAATGAATTGGCCGGAACAGGCGCGAGAGCCTGCTCCGAAGCTCAGGTGAGATAGACCTGTGGTCTCTTTTTCAGTGGGAGGGTCGAGGGATTTAAGCCATCGCTCTGGGTTGAATTTGTTTCCGTCAGGGCCGAAGTGGTCGACGTCTATATTGTGTTATGATTAGCATTCAGTCTAGTGGATAAACTGATAACATGAAGAGAGAAACTCACCGTGATTACCGGCCTGAGCATTGATCAAAATCATTGTCTTGGGCGGAATGATTGCTCCATTCCAGTTGACTTCCGTGACAGTCTTTCGAGGTAAACTCATAGCGCTGACGGTATAGTAACGACCAGCTTCCTTGATGATAGCATTGATGTAAGGAATCTTCTCTTCATGGATACAATCAGTCCAAGCATCGCGAACATCCGGATAGAATCTTTTGATATCTGCATATGCACGATCTTGCCATTCTTGACCTTCAGGCGTAGACAGCGATCCAATGGCTGATGTTAAAGTACCAGGAATCGTCTCAAATCCACCAGACACCAACGACAGACAGATGGAAGAGACTTCAACCCCCGTAAGCTTAGTCTCCTCATCCTTGAGAATAGCTGCCGAAATGCAAGGCTTGTCGGTTCCCTTCTTGATCATGGCTCGTACTTTATCAAGTAGGAGATTCAAGTAAGCATCTCGGCGTTCACGTAGCTCTTTGGACCGCATGTTCTTTTCGTTGTTGGGCATGTAGCGTAGAAGAGGAACATAGTCTTGCAGGTTTTCGGAGGCACTTCGAAGGAGGGAAATGGCGGATCCAACGTAGAGAATCTCACGGAGAAGCTCATCGTAGACCTCGTCCATTCGAATCCCATAGCACAAAGTCAAGGTAGTATTCAAGGCATATCTCTGAATAAAAGGTCGAACATTGAGTTCTACCTGACCATTGTTACTGTCACGCTTCAGATCTCGCACTATACAGTAACTCTCCAAATCGAACATGTTGTTGTAATTTCTCAATGCCGGTCTTCCCAATGCAGTTCCGGCGGCTTTGCGCTTTTTCTTGCACGAATCATCCCAGGGAGATGAGCCGATAGTGAAACCCTGCGTGCTACTAATGATGCCATGGAAGGTATACAATTTGGGACGATCAATAGTCGCATTCTGATGGCCCAGCAACATTTTGCGACAGTCCTCAAACGAGTTCACGACCACTGCGCGAGTATTTCCGAGACGGATTTGGTACACGGAATGTCCATACTGTCGCCACCAACGCTCGCAAACACTGGCATGGTCTTCACCTAGTTTGAGTAAATGGCCAAAGACAGGAATTGCGCCTGGGATTTCGGGGAGGCCTTTAATATGCGGGATATCTGTTGCAATGAGCCACTGTCAAGAGTCAACTTTCGCTTTCTTTCCCCCTTTGGAGACGACGACGAGATTCACCTTGTAGATCAAATACCCGACCAATGCTGCAAGGACACTGAGAGAGTAAGTTTTTGGAACGACATTCAGAAAAGCCGCCAGGTCGGCTTCCAGCTTCATAGCATCTGCCATTATGGTTGCTTGTGAACGGAGATTATTTGAATCGTGTAGTACTTGCGCAAGAGCATGGAAGAACTTGAGCTCAAATCTGCGACCGACCGTTTATATGGATACAGAGAATATTTACAAGGCTCTTCGTGGACGCTCTCCATCTCGTAATGCGATAAGATAAGTATGCTTGTCAGTCAGGTGGTCGGTCCGCCATTGGTGTTCCAAGTGATGAGATGAGTGTCGGATAGTCCGACATGCAGGTCATACAATGATTTATACCCATTTAATCCTCTGGCATATAGAATCCATACCCCGCTTTAGATATTTGGTACTAGAACTTTCTATTGCAAGAATTGTGTTTTCTTTTCTTTTTTTTGAGTAGATGACATTGCTCCCAAAGTTATGGCTTGTAGTTTAGGGCACGGGCTAGTAAATACGGGATACAGCCCTAACAAACGTATCAAACTGCAATCGTACTGTTTTCTCTGATGCGATTATGTACCTTGACTATGAGATAGCACTCGAATTGATACCAGAAAAGCTTGTATAATCACTTTGATTGGCTTAGAAAGAGAGCAATTCTACTATCCATCCAATGGTTATCCTCCTGACTAGCACCACTCCCAGCCAAATGGCCCCAAATCGAAGGAATGATGGCCAACTCTGCGTGTTTGATATATTTAGCCTCTTTTTCACTGACCTGCCACGTAAAGTACTGATCAGTCTGACACGGCATAAGAAGGCATCTCGCGCTCAGTTGGCCCAGAGCTTCCGAAACCGAAAGCACATCCCCATTGGGCCTTGAGGAGCTCATAGAGACACTAATATCGGATCGTTGCCACATTCCCAGCATCACCAATAAGTCATCCGGATACCAATCGTTATAATTCTTCGCGGCAACGACAGCAGCCCAATCATCCAGTGATTTATATCCCTGCTTCTCAAAAACACGTTGCTCAAACCATTGGGCGCTGGTCAACCAAGCAGAATATGCACGACCAAATGCATGCAGTCCACGTAGCGGGAAAGATTCTCTGTTGATCCGAAATTTTCCATCAATATAATCAATAGAACTCTCCAAAGCGGCTTTGGGACCTTCCAAAAACTGATAGTTGTGTAGACTTGTTTTCGCCGAGGAACAGATGATAACGGCATTGAGGATCATGCTTGGATACGTAGCTGCCCAATGATAAGTACATTGGCCACCCATTGAGAATCCAGCCATGACATCAATCTTTCCAAGACGTAGATGCTCGGTTATGAGTCTATACTGCGCGCGAACACAGTCCCGATAATCTAGGGTTTGCGGAAAATTGTGTGTATTTGAGGGGCTCGATGATTCGCCATTGCCGAATAGAGCCACCACAATTACTCGATAATCTCGCAACGCACCGTTAGCGAAGTTGAGAGTTGCGTTGATGCGGCCCCGGAAGCAGGTAGGGATAAGAGCGATTTTCGTTTTTGTTGGGTTGAATTCGCGATATGCCTGTTGGACTTGTGGGAGGATGGTTCCATCTTGGAATTCGAAGTCATTCAAGGTGAAGTATTCGATCTTGGTATTAGTATCGAGGGACATCTTTGCTATTGCTGTGATGAGGCTGTAAACTGGAAAACTTCAGTTCCCATGCGAAAATCCAACCATATTCATTGTCGAGCTATTCTCGATTAATCGGAAGTTCCGAAGGCACCTTGGACAGAACTGTACATTGGTGAATGATAATATACGAGCTATACAGAGTTGGAACCAAAATAGGCCTTCATAGTCTACTTAAGTAATCAAGAAAATTATTTCTCAAACATCGCAGTAGCTTTAATTTCCACCAAAAATCTCGGGTCCGGCAACTCTCTCACCCCAATCGTCGCCCTCGAAGGCGCACTGGCACGATCATGCCAGATCTTATTCCACTCCTCATTCATGCCCGCATACTGCGACTTCATATCCAGAATATAAACAGTCGCATCCACAATATTGTAAAGATTGGCTTTCCCATCGGATGCACCCTTGATGATACTTTCAATTCGTCGTAGGACTGCAGCAGTTTGTGCGCGGATGTCGAGTTCATATGTCCCGTCAGGGTTTTCGGTTACACCTTCGTATTCGCCGTCTGGTGTGACGGCGGCGATGCCTGAGATGTAGATTGTGTGATGGATATTTGGTTGGACGACTCTTGCATGGCTATATCGCATAGGACCGGCTTTCTTTTCAGGGTCGAGGAGAAAGGATTGTCCGTTGGTCGACATGTTGATGCTTTTCTGGGCCGCAAATCAGAGTGACTTTCCGGTGTTGATTGATGTCTTCTGCACTTTATTGATGTGTATTCTGTAGAATTGATAACTAAATGTACCGGCTATGGTCACTCGATATGTCAACATACTGCCATACTTGTATACAGCTCGAGGGCGGTCCGTCCGACAATTGGAGGCGCCACCACCGAATAGCTGGCTAGTAGACCCCTCATGCACTACAATATAGCTATTCTTTGCAAGTAAACGAGGGAAAGAAAAAGATGATTCCCAGAGGTATAATATTCTTGAATGGCATATAAACGTCTCTTGACGTGAACCTGACGAACAATCGGGGCTGATGATTAAGGCTAAAGTATAATTACTTAAAAAGGAAATAAAGCCCTAGCCCTAAGCCCCGAGCCCTATCGCCGGCCGCTTCCGATCGTGGTAGTCTTCAGCTAGTCGTCATCTCGATTGAAGAAGCTATTTTGTATACGCACTACGTAAATTAATACAATCTTATCAGTTTGTAAAGCACTAAGCAGTAACGTAGTGAGGGGTTGTACTGTTGTACAGAAGAGTCGGAGACATGTCCGGGGGGCTTATCGACTGGGTTGGGCTATCGATAGGCGGAGTAGCTCTATGAGTCAGGTCTATTTCTATCAGCTCGACAGTGACCACCGCAAATATTGGGGTAGAGGTGTAGAATATGTACTTGTTAGATATGAAAATTAAGCGCCGTTAGTGCTCAGACTGATCTAAAGAGTATTACTTCTGGTATTTACCTGTAGAAACCTGTAACTACTGTGTTATCCAACGTGGGGGAGTGGATCCACGTTGGAAGTGGGCTCAGGCGCTGATAAGCCCCCAGACGATGTTCCTCTTTCCTTTCTCCCATCATCTTTTTGAGTCACCGTACATTTGAGATGTGTGAGAGGGCGACAATAACAAAGCTCAAGATGTCCGGACCAGCAGCCCGAGCAGAAAGTTCCTGTAGAAGGTGCCACCGACGAAAGAAACGATGTGACAAGGCCCTGCCACAGTGTAGGGCTTGTCAACATGCCAATCAGCGATGCAGCTTTCTCGACGATGAAAAAGAGACGGCGACATTTTCGATCGCGTATGATAAATACTAATACCTGTCTATTATTTCCAGAGCTGACCTTCAACCATGAATTTGTAGATATGTACGGGGTTTAGAACTCCGTGTCAAAGAGCTGGAACAGCAATTAGCGATCTTCTTAGATATGCGGACGGCAGAACATGAAGCACTATTTGGCCCATCAAATGACATTGATGGTTCGAGGCTGGATTTTCAGTCTCAACCGATGGAAACGCCTCCGGTTAACTCAATCTCTCCACTGCAACCGTTGCAAGCCAGCCACCAGCAACAAGCCGTAGTAAACGGCCATCACATCTCCAATACACACAAACCCGAGTCGTTAGCGAATGAATTGAAACTACTCTCTTTGGAGGCAGCCGCAGATCGTCACGTCGGATCTTCGTCCGGGATATCATTCGCTAAACTTACGCAAGCAGTTCTTCGGCGCTTGTCACCAGATCGGCAGGAGTTTGTGTTTGAAGATGAATTAAACGATGAGCAAGAAGAGGAGGAAGACGAAGAAGATAATTATTTGCCAAATGAGAACGAAACTACTCCCACTTTCACGTTTGCATTCAATGAGATCAACTCACATTTGGTCTCCTCCCCGCCGTTACCACTCTATTATCCCCTATCCAACGATCAGCAACAGGACGGTCTTCTTCAAGAATCATTGTCTCTTCTCGAGCCAACACATATCAGCCATCTGTTGGAATTCTATTTTGCTCATTCTCACACTTTATACCCGATTGTTCGGCAGCATGAGTTTACGACTGTACTCTGGCGGTTATATGGCGATCCGTCTGATGCGCTCGCTCAGTCTCCATTATGGCAGTTCCGGATATGGATTGTTCTTGCTATTGGGTCCACGGCGTATTCTTCAGTTTCTTTGCTAGATGAGTCGGAATCCGTACAGTTGTTCAATAAGGCCATGGTGCATTTTGAGGCTGCTATGGGATGTGGTGATTTGGTAAGACTGAACCACCTGTCTGTGTTTGTAGGAAGCTAATATGACGTGTAGGCCGCATTAGAAGTACTGATGCTGCAAGTATCGTACTCTTTTTTCAACAAAATAGGTCCGAGTATGTCCATGATGCCATTCCTTTGTCACGGAAAGCATGCTAATCTTATCAGATACATGGATTTTGATCGGAATGGCTGCTCGTATGGCAACCGGCATGGGTCTTCACACAGCCGAACAATATAAAAATCTGACTGTAGACATCGCTGAGCATCAGAAGCGCCTCTTTTTCTCTCTATACATGATGGACCGGTAGGCTTCCAGCAATGGTTTCAAGCGCGGTCAAGCTGACACAACCAGTGTGGTTTCGCTGGCTCTAGGGCGCCCGTTTGCTATTCAAGATGATGATATCACTGTTGAGGTATGCTGATTGACTTTGTCCATTTATAGGAAATGCTAACGATTTTATAGCCCTTCGCGGATGCAGACGACGAAAACATCCAACCCGATGGTATCCTACCATCCACCAAACTAGAGCCATCAACCATGGCTATCCCGTTACACATCCTAGCACTTCGGACAATTGCCAGCGACATTAAAAGTAGAGTCCATTCAGTGCGAAACAGCGACCCAGCCAACCAGCAAGTCAAAGAACAAACCCTCCAGTCTCTTCACAGACGGTTGATAGAATGGCGACGGACAATGCCGTTCCCGTTACCGGACCTGCAGTCCAAGGTCCCTCATCTATGCACCAATTGGTTCGACTTCAATTATTATACTCATGTAATCATGCTCTATCGTCCATCACCGCTCTGTCAGACTTTAGACCTTGCCCAACTGCAGGTTCTTGCTGAAGCATCCAGCATGGCTATCCGACAAGCCACAACTATGCACCGACAACAGCGGTTTTCGTATAACTGGCTCAATCTCGCTGTCTTGTTCAACGCGACGCTCTCCCTAATGTATTCGACGACAGCACAACCGAACAATCTGTCGCAGGTGTTGGAGTCCAGTAAGGCCATTGAAGATTTGGAGTTGAGTATTGAATTGTTGCGGACGTTTAGTAAGAAGTTTGCTTCGGCGAAGAGGATTCAGGGGATGGTTCAGATTGTTTTGGCCAAGTTGAAGATGCAGGTTGTTCACACAGTGTAAGCATCGTTGATTCCGGTCGTTCTAGTGAAGACATGTGTTAGCTTGATATTCAGGTACATAGTCATGTCATGCTCTTACCAATAACAAGCTTCTCAGAAAACAGCCAACACCTGATCCCATCCACAACGAGATATCTTTGCTGCTGCTAAACAAATCAAGCTGGCAGCATAACTTACAATAGCAAATGTAATCAATCCCCAGTATTCTCCGTTGCAACGCTGAAGTATAGCGCCGCATATAGGAATTCCAGTAAGGGTACTGCTCATATTCACATATCAGTCGAAGAGTGTCACAACAGTCAGCTTCAAGATGTGAAATGCACAAACCTGATACTAACAATAACATATGCCGTGGCATAATATCTCCCAAATCTTTCAATCTTACATAACTGCCCAATACAAACCGGCGCCAGACTGACATTACTCCCACTCGCAAACCCGAACAGAACCGCGAACGCAATCGCCACGGCAGATGCATTCCCTTCTCTAACACATTCAGACTGAGCCGGAATCCAAAAACAAACAATAAAGACCAAACACATGGCAATAGTGATGATGAGTGCGTTGAATCTCCCAATACGATCAGCGCAATAACCGGGTATCCAGCGCCCAAAGACGGCAGCGGCGTTGACGAGGGATAACAACATGTATGCCGATTCGGAGGACATATTGATATCCAATGCAAAGGAGGTCAAATACGTCAATGGAATGAACAGGGCCCATTCCATAAAGAATATTCCCATAGTAGCGAGCATAAGATCACTCTGTCGAAAGATTGATAGATCCGGAACAAGTCTTTCGAAAGTAGCCTGTTTGGATGGAAAGCGTCTTGGAATTAATAAGAAAGCAAGACTGAAGGTGATTAGATCAACAAGCGCAATGATCCGCG
The DNA here is from genome assembly GCF_000003125.1 of Talaromyces stipitatus ATCC 10500. Lineage (NCBI taxonomy): Eukaryota > Fungi > Ascomycota > Eurotiomycetes > Eurotiales > Trichocomaceae > Talaromyces > Talaromyces stipitatus. The sequence goes on from NW_002990116.1 coordinate 2,711,815, forward strand.
TGGCCCATGCAAACCCTAACCTGGAAGAAACATGTTGAAATAGTAATGGAAACACAACACCGCCTATCGAAGCGCCTGAAGATGCAATGCCGACCGCAAATCCTCTTCGACGATAGAAATAATGCGCTACAATGGATATAGAGGGACTAAAGGCAAGAGATAGACTAATGCCTCCCAGCAGTCCAAAACAGAGCATGAAATGCCAATATTTCGTGCACACCTCAAGCAACAATAAAAAGCTCACAGTTCCTATTCCGCCTAATAGAATAAGTGGTCTAGGCCCCTTTGCATCAAAAAAGGGACCAACTTCGATGCCACAGAAAAAAGCGAGAAAGGAGTAAATGCCGAATATCCAGGCTATGCTACTGGAGGAGTGAGCCTGGAGTTGGTGTTGATCTAGGTAAGTTTGGAAGATGCCGAGACAGTTCATGAGGCCCATTGAACCAAAGCAGGACATCCAGCTGCCTAGTACCACTAGCCAGGCTGTGCGGCCTCCTTCGGGGTAGGTTATTTCGTCTTCTGCATTAGCACTGTCGGTGGTGTCGTTGTCGGAGTCGGTTTCGATTATGCAGGCTTCTTTGCTTGCGAACTCGAGGCTTGATGCATCTTCGGGATTTTTGGCAGAAGTAGAATTTACATCTTTGGTATTGCAATGAGTGCTTTTTGTGAGATGATTCTCTCTCACTATTGAGCTGCGCATTGGTCTTGAATTGCGACGTGAGCCGACCCGGCCGCTTCGAAGTACGGGTCAGCTGGAGGTTGCCTACACATCAAGGGGAATGAGGAAGAAAATCATTAAGAACTTCAGAGGGCTATCGATTGCACCGACAAGAGGGACGGGACCATTATCTGTTCGAGTCCGTAGATGTCGGGTGATCCGACGATTTGTGCACCTTGACATTCTCGTGTACCGGAGTCTAACCTTGGATGTCAGAAATCACAAAGGAATCAGTCGTATCATGTAAGCCTACGCCGATTTTGATTTGTAACAAAAGCTGTTATGGAGCTGATACGGAACAATGGTATAGAGAGACTCTCTATTTACGGGCGAAGATATTCGGCGTACTTTAGGTTCGCGGTTACAGCTTTTTAGTATGATGAATATCCACATGAATTCAAGAGGAAGAAGTAAATAGTCTCAAGCCCAACATAAGGGCTAGTAATATCAGGTTGGTATACTATCTCCGGAGAAGAAAGCAATAAGATCAGATAAGATGGTTTGACATTAACCACTTTCATATCTACTCTTTTCAGGTATGGAAAAGCCCTACTATTTAATGAAAGGCTCATCGCCGCTATTGTGTCTCACTATCGAAAGAGCTTCAGAAGCAAATCGTAATCTGGAATCGAAAGACCAGACTTTGATGCCCTCGGTATGCACAAAACCATATAGTCGATTGTCACCAAACGCAACAAAACATGCTCCGTCTCCTAAATAGTCCATGGTGATCTGGGTATAGAAATCTGTGAACAAAATGTCCATTTCGTCAAGGATTTGATTGACCCTGAAATAACGCCAGGAGGAGAGTGGATAGTAGATTGTCCCATCTACAGTTAGCATTTTGCCTTTGTTGTCCTGTAGTATCGTCTCCTCTTCGAATTTGTGTACTGGGATGCGTACCACGAAGGCTTCCGTCTTGGTAGAATAGTTAATGAAAATGGCGTCGGAAGAGATTTTTACCGGAAGAAGTTGAGAAACGACAGTACGATATCGACAGATAAATTGGTTGAATTGTGGGAATTGAAGAAAGGATGTAAAGTCAAGGTCGAACTTTTGATCAGAGGCTAGAATTCTGGTATCAAGGAAGTTGATCTCATGATCAGTCACTGCGAATCTCTGTCTAAAGAATCTGTACGATTCCGACCCGACCTCTCTTTCGGCTTGAACAACAAATAGAATATTGCTCTCTGTATTGTCTCCATTGCCCCAACTCGTGAAAAGAGGCTTACCCTCGATATGGGCTGACCGGACGTTGTCGCTGTCAAAATGCCAACTCAGAACTGTTGAACGGTCTGAATGTCTTCCGATGACAATAATAGCTCTGTCATGGCTAGCATTGATCTCTAGGATATGCGGAGATGGAAGTCGAATTTGATGTGACCGATGGGTCGACAGCTCCCAAGCAGTACAATACCTGCAATCATTAGACTCGGGAACCGTATGGGGATTTCCTAAAAGAAAAAAGAAATGAATAGCTCTCACCCTGAGGCTTGGGCAAACAGACAATGTTCAGATAGATGAATAAGACAAATGACGCCACGTGTCTCTGTCGTAAACTTCGTGACTGCTCCAGTCGTCAAATTTCGGACGCATACAACCCGTTGATCCGCTGTCAACCATGCTACCTTGCCGGAAGAATAAGAAATAGCCTCCTCCGCGGTAGGCATGACTGTGAATGAGGGGCGATCCAAGCCTTTAGGAAATGGAAACTCTGCCTCCGTACGTGTGATACCGTATTTACAACGCATGATATCTCCCGCAAACACTGTCTTGTCTCCCTCGTCAGGAAGCGGAGAAGGAAAGAAGGGAAACAGAATGGCACTGCAGATTTCCTTTGATGAAAAGACAGTCTGCCATCGCTTGGATACCTAGACGTGTTCTGATGAGCTGTCGCTCCAATAAGTACGTTATTGTAATGATAGCTTCGTACTCTTTGAAAGACCCAGGCTTCTAGAGGATCCAAATAACGTGCTATTTCAAGCACTAGTTCAAGAGGCAGGGAGCCAACGATGTCACGTTTTAGATCTTCCTTTGGACGAGCATTGAGCTCACGCCGCTCATCAAGGGTCAAATCATCTAGTATGGTATTCAATCTGTTGACGGCCCTTAGCAACAGTCAGGGAAACGGGAGCGCGTAGAGAAGCGGCTCACACCTGTAGTCGGGCATGTTTTGTGGATAGAGACTTGAAGTCCTGTATGAGACGATGGATAGCATCGTCGCCGCTGTGGCTGCCCATAACCTGGTAACTAGATAGGCATGCTTTATAATTGATTGATAGCGAACAGACACTAGTACTATATGTTGTTGTCGGACGGATGTACTACGTAGTAGTTAGACAGCGGGTCAAAGATAAGCCGGATGCCGACAATCATATACGGCCTGAGGCAGCATTTTGGAGACTCGTCTCGACCTTCTTTTTCTTGTCTCCTTCACCTACTCGGCCTATACAGTGGTATAATCTGATCCGTAGCATCCTTTCTATGCAGAGGGCTGGAACGCGACACGTCGCCTGGACCAATGTGATGGGCTCTCCTGTTCTCTGGTATGCTAGTGTGAAGCACCAGAAATTAGTTCAATCAACAATATCCAAGAGGTCAGTACAAGCAGAACTAATTGCAGGGGCAGTAACCCAGGAGTATATATATACTCGGCAATCCCGGCTCTGGCAGTAAGAATCCATATCCCTGCCCTTGCCTTTGATTGACATGAATTCGCATTGCAAATCATGCATACCACGCACATGCATACATAGAAGGTATGAGCAGCTCATAGCTCCGCTCCACCGACGAAGAGAATCGGAATTGTAGACGCTGCACGCGTAAGCAGATTCTCCTAGTTAGTCTCTCGGCTTGATAAGCACCTTTCTGGAAGGTGACAATTCCTCGGTATCAATGCGCATACATACATTATCATGACTATCGTCGTTTCTCATGCGTTATAGATGATTGTAAAACTACATATGAATCTGGCGGAATTGCTCTGTATCGCCGGTATAGACTCAAGATCGGATATTGGTTAGCTATCGCGACCAAGATTTGCCACGGTCGGCCAGTGAAGGTGGAGAAGATCGTAAGGAGGAAAGGATAGAAAGAAGTCAGAAATAATAAATCAAGCTGATCCTGTGCATAAAAGAATCTAGAATGCAGTAAATACTAGGTGTTGTCGTAGCATTCTGCAGCAGGGAAAGCTTCCACGAGGGACCCCCAGCGCCGATTTGCTCCCCCGCAACTCCCTTTTTTCTCTCCTTCGTCTGTTTTCTGTTTTCTCTCTCTCTTTCCAACACCTGTCCAATAACACCAACTCGGTCTACGATATCTTGTTCTGCCAGTATATCGACTCCTCACTACGACGATTATTTTTCCGAATTGCATCGTTTGCGGCCCTCCGACCCGTCCATTGCTATTGTGTCATCATGTTTAGGCCCATGGAGCTCATTCGGCCGTGAGTCTTTGCGACGTACCTTGACACGATCTGAGCACCGCGACTGCGTACGCCATCGGATCAGCATACGGAGTATCCTAGAAAGAAGAGAAGAATATAGGACAGATCAAGAGAGGATAAACACGCATTGGATGATAAAGGAGAAGTATATCGATAACCTACATCTTGTCGGCCAAGTCCGCAAGACGTGCCGCCCAAAGAATCTGCCGACGACGGTTGCGCGAAACAATCAGTTATAGTCGAATCGCCATGAGCAGAGTCGCCGATCTCCCTTCAAGAGGCCACTTCTCTGCTGCTGGCGATAGACAGCGAAATATACCCGTGCTCAACTCATCTGTGCCGGCGGCAGCTGACGCTAATCGCGGTGATCAGATGGAGGTGACAACGGCCGCGCCGGATGGCGATAATGCAAACGGCTCTTCAGACAACATGGGCCATATGAATGCTTCAGGCAGTGGTCAATCGCTAGGGGCCGCTGCTGCCGCGCAACAACCAAAAGTTGTCCAGACGGCGTTTATACACAAGTTATACAAGTAAGATGGCGCTTGGCATGTTCTACTCGTAATGCTAATATCGGAATGATTTCAGTATGCTCGAGGATCAGAGTATTCAACATCTTATTTCCTGGTCCAGTTCCAACGAAAGCTTCGTCATGTCTCCAACCTCCGAATTCTCCAAAGTTTTGGCGTAAGCGATCTTGTCCTGTGATAGTGAGTGGCCTTCTAACTCTCTACCAGACAATACTTCAAACACACCAACATTTCGTCTTTTGTACGGCAATTGAACATGTACGGGTTTCACAAAGGTAGCGTTTCTTCTCTCGGATAGCAAGAAAACAACGCTGATGGTCAGTAGTAAGCGACGTCTTTCATACAAGCTCCCCTGATTCAGCACTCTGGGAATTCAAACATGGAAATGGAAACTTCAAAAGAGGCGACTTAATTGGTCTTCGTGAAATTAAACGACGGGCTTCTCGACATACTTTGATACATCGAGATTCTTTTTCCAATAATAAACCAGGCGTGTCGCAACCGGGGACTCCAGCCGAGCCAATACCGGAGTCTGGGGATATGCGGTTGCTATCTTTGGAGAGCACTCTTTACGAGATGCACAGTCGAATGCAGCGATGGGAAGAGACCAATTATATGTTGAGCTCGCGGTGTCAAGCGCTGGCGGAGTGTCTCGTCAGATGTCATCAATGGACAAATTCAATCTCACAGGTCCTCGTCGCTATGAACCAAGACCGGGACAGTGCTTTATATCGTGATGGTATTAATTTTCGGTGCAATGATTGGAAATGCATATTACTAACCAGTTGACAGTATGCGATATGCAACAAGAAATTGAACGACATCTAGATAGCACGCGTGCTTTGGAGACACCTCACGAGACTCTGTTGGCTAGCCGGCAACAACCATTCTTTGGAAATGTAGCAGAAGCAGGGCCGCCGCTTTCTCCACGTCAAATGCCTCAAGACGACAGCCGCCGTCCTTCATTTGCGGATACCTCGAAGCCCATGAGAACCCATGTTTCACAGCATCTAGCTGTCTCTCCTCGTCGGTATGGATCAACTGGTGCAGGTCATTTTTCGCCAGGTTATAGTCGTCCACCGCTTCCTCCCCAACAACAGCAGCAACCCCCAATACCTCCACCTATATCTACGGCCACGTCGCCCTCGGATTCGGCAATGCTTGCACGTCGACATACGTCAGCAGATATCCGTCAGCATGGATGGCCACCGAGTGGGATACAGACCGCAGGAAACTCGTCAGGACCATGGCCATCCTCTCCGCATCGACTCCCGACATCCAGCGAGCAACAGGTCCGCGACGTCCTGGCGCAGTATGAAATCACAGGGTCAAGACGACGAATCCAGTTATCGCGACAAGCAACACCGCCTTTAGGACCGCCAGATCAACCGGGACCACCAACATTATCTGCGTCTGCATCATCACAGCATCTCACCGTGGATCCGGCGTGGTCAGCTGGAAGTAGCAATGGAGGTCCGCGGTATCCGCGATATGACAATTCACTCCCAGCAACACGTCGGTCCAGCATGGCGAGTAATGTACATTCCTTACTTAATCCAACTGATACCAGCGAACGACCTGAAGAAGATGATCAAATACTTGAAGATCGTAAACGGAAACGACTTCAGTAATTTTCTTCTCCCCCCCCCCTTTGCTTACTTTCTTCGCGAGTTTATACATTAATACCACGACATATATCCTGATCTCTTCTCATCTATATACCAATACTTTTATCATTTATACCCGAGAACGAGGATGGGTGAGTCTTTCACTGAAGGCGAATGGAGAGTTTTTGTTTTTCCTAATGTGTACGATACAACACACATATGTCTGTTCTTGTCCTACACTGATCTAGTTCTCTTCACAGAAGGAGAACTCTATCTTCACATATCTTTTTATCTTTTCATTCGATCCTTGATTTCCACTTGCATTCAAATTGACGGAGTCATTTCTTCATATGTCTGTTTATGCCGACTAATATTTGTGCATGTACTGGCCCTTTTTTCCAAGTACGTACAGTATACAAAATGCATAATGCTGGGTCTAGTCATTCCGCTTTTTCTTCTTCTTTCTCCGGTCTTGTAATATTTCATCCAGGTAACTGACTTTGGCAGTCTTTTTGCGTTTGTTAGATGCTGGTATGGTAGGTATAGTTGGTATTTGCGTTTCCGTGTCGTTTATATTCGTCTCGTCGATGTCGGGTGTATTATCAGTCACAATCCCATTAACCTCGGACTCAGTTCTCAAGGTCTGTTTAGGTTGTTTCTTCTTCCCTAACGATGTCCGACCTTCTTCCTCGTCGTCATCGTCATCCTCTACAACTTCTTCCTTCCCGTTCTTATCTTCACTCTCTCCAGTTTTCCCGCGGGACAAGGCGGCCTGTTGTTTCTGTTTCTGCTGCTGTTGCATAATCTTCTTCGCGTTCCGGCCTAATAACCTCTGTCGCAGTTTATCGTCTAATTTATTGGTGGTGGTGTTGCCAGTATTCAGACTGTTGAATGCATCCTTTACTGGTATGGGCGCGCCGAGACCGAGTCTGTACAATAACCATCGTCAGCTTCAATTGTATTCAGAGGTATTATAGAGAGACAAACCGTTCAGGAACAGCGACAAATATCTCATCGTCATCTTTCTCGTCGTCTTTATTTCCTCCCAACTCGTTGGATTGTTCGGATGTTGTCCGCGGCGGAAGCCATGATGCGACGAGTCGTTGGCTGCGCGCTAATGCGATATTGGCGCGGTTGAAGATTATGTCTGCTTCATTTGGGGGTTTTGTCGTTGACATTTTATATCTCTGATTTATTTAAGATGGATGTTGAGATGAATAATGCGGAGAGAATTGATTTTATTTTTGGTTTTAAGCTTTGGACCCATAGATTACTTCTTCGGGTTAGTGTACAGATATTTATTCAAGCCTCCATTCTCCGAACGACATCGAACAAGCTAAAAACATGATATCAGGTCGTAAATCATAATCCTAACACAGGATCGACTAATCAGCAAAACAGGCGTGATCCTCAGCATATTTCCGATATCTATTGAGTATATTCGTCACATCCAACCCTTCCTTTCCAGCTGCGTCGTCATAGTGCGACACCACGCCTTTACCGTCTATCAATACATCCCTTTGCTGTGACAGAGTCGATGAGTTTATGTTCGAAGCATTGCTATTTCCCGGTAGAACAACGAATGCCCCCGATATCTCGCCCGGCGGATTCTTCCATAATGGGAACTTATAACTCTGTAGTTCGTCGCGTTCGAGGTGATGCAGGAAGGAATTGTGTTGCTGCGCTTGAGAGAGCCAGGTATATTGCTCCGTTGCACTAGCGGAGTTTGAAACTAGGTATATGGAGGAGGAAGAGGAGGGAGCAGGGCGCTGCTGGCAGAACCACGACTCCAGCATATTCCTCCAGTACGACAAGAAAGGAATCCAGTTCCGTCCGGATGTCTTTGAGTCCTGACTCAGTGATTTTATATCCAGTAACTGTGGTAATACCACGCCCGCTCTTCGATGGAACTCCGCGACGGCGGGTTGGTGGATGACGTTTGCGGAGACAATACCCGTTTCTGGGTGTTGGAGTTTTGTGTTTATGATGGTGGGGATCACATTATCCTCGATGTAGACGACGTCGCCGTCGATTTTGATGTATATGTCTTTTGTATCCGCTGCAGGGAAGAAATACGGCCGGATGGAGTAGGATTCTGATTTGTTGACTGTCTCGTACAGCCATTCGAGATGTTCTCGGTCAGTTGTTTCGGGGATGAAGACGACTTCATCCAATAGACCGCCGTATTCGACGAGGTTTCTCTATACGACGTTAACTCTTTGTCTCTCTTTTCAAGGGCAACTGATCATACCCTCAAATAGCAGTTCAATATCGAACTCCTCTCCCAATTCCTATACTCCACCACAGCAGCAATATTCACCCCCCTGGGCTTCTCATCCAACGCAATACTACTCTTCGTGTTAATCCATTGATTCTGCAAATGATTATATTTGTGATTGAAGTGCGGATTCGTAATCAACGCTAATAAAGTCGCATCCGAGTAAAAGCAGAGTAGTATGATTCCGAATAGCGAGTAGAATGTAATGGTGCCGCCGAGAAGGGCTATTAGGAATATTTTTGACCTGCGATGTTGGCTATGTTTTGCGTAAATGGGCTCGATGTTCTCCTCCAGATTATGCAGCTTTTCGTCTGTGTAGGCCATTTTTTTTCCCTTTCTATGATGAATGTAATGCCAAGATCTTATCTTCGGAATGTACGGATAGCTTCATGCAGGCATTTCCGTCGATGAGCACAGTACACTGGGAAATCTCATGAACATAAACAAAGGTCGCACATCGAAAGTCCCGGAAATATAAATTTATAAAATCTATATGAATGTCCGAACAACAGGACTATATAAATCAGTCGGAATATGCGGACAGAAATCATTTTGCTCGCGTGATCGACACGGGTTCAGTCCAAGACTTTTAAAAATCTTTAGTAATCATGAGTTAATTGCTGCTCTGGGTCTAGTTTCTGCTTTTTCAGGCCCTGAAAGCAAGCTGCCACCAAGCTTTACTTCATCTTTGACTTCCGGAAGTCCCGGCCGCGGCACTGCATTGCCGGATGCGGATTGCATTTTTCGCTCTGGCTGGCTACTAGTTTTCTTGGCCTATATCATATCAGGACTATTCATGTTGCTAGCATCAGCAATGTTTTTGGATTTTTCAATGTTGAATTGAAACTTTTAGAAGCCACTATCAAGGATTGGAGTCCTCTCAGACTTATCAACTGCTTCCGGGCTGTATGGTTCATTTGTGTCATTCAATATTTCAACAAGTCGACTGTGAGCATGTCTGCGCAAGTAGAATTTGGCGGTGTCTCCAGAAATTAAACTTGCCAGTGCTCCCGTTGATCTCGTAGAATTTCAGCCACCACTGAAACAGCAAGGATTCCGTACGTGGGATGAGACCAACGGTATCCCACCCGGATCACCGGCATAGCTCTTCAACTCCTCCTCGCCCTCCTCTCGAATTCCAGGCTCGTTCTGCCTTCCATCGACTTGCACAAGTCATGAGGAGCTGGCACCATATTTTGCGGTCGGAAGCTCTTCAGGAACCTACTCGTGGTTGGTCCATCCACGTGTATCATTGTCCTATGATATCGCCCAGCAAATGGATATAATTCTGTACCAACGGAAAGTACTGGTGGAGAATCATGCTCGAGATCCATAGTCCACATTGTTTTCGTCTTGATTCTGAAAGATCCTGGTGCACTCATCTTCCGACTGGGTAGTCTTGCGCAATGTGGAAATAGGGCAACCGCTATCACGTGTAGGCTCATAAGTGAGGTAACCTTTCAACCTTCATAAATTCTGGAATCGTCTCTACTAGCGTTACCATACTTCTCTCGTCAGGAACCAAGTACGATAGCATCATCGAATCCGAATCGATATTATTACAATGACATACACCAACCAAGCTACTGGCATATAAGTCAATAATGCCATGACTCTGCCACCGTTGCCTCAGAAGCATGGCAGAGAAAATGTCGAATGAAGCTAGATGTAAGGTGTGTGATCTGGGTATTGATTATTATCTTCCTTGCCCATGGCGCAAAAAGATATTTTCGCAAAGCAGGAAATGGGCAAAGTACGAGCAGAACCCGGGACTTTTATTTCTCAAGGCAACACAGCTTGAGAAACATTACTTTCAAGAGAAATGCGGTTATTGGCAGACCTTGTACCGTCTGAGTAGGTGATAACCCTTCTCTCAATGTGACATGCTGCGAGATAGAATCATCTCTAGACGATGTTGGAAGCTAATTTTTGTGATTACCCCTTAATAGTTCTATATGATGATGAAAAGAAGAAACATTGTCTTTCCAGCGTTGGACAACCCACTTTCCCCGACATCTTCCCAGACGATTGCAAGTATGCAATGCCGAGAGAATCTGACCGGGCTTTTATAGGCAAACCTGCAAAGAACGATATGCGGTTCAGCAATGCCTATCCTGAGCGATACATGGCCTGGTGAATTGACTACTGGTATGGATGGCTAGATTGGCATGAACTGCCCCTTGCGGTGCACATGAGCTGTTGGAAAGTAGCGCAACTGGTATTAGGCCACACAATCGAGGATAACTTGGAACTCCTTGCTGCAGTGGCATTGTAAAATGCCAGAAACATCACTGAGCGTTATAAACGACATCGGCCCATTTTTAGTGAATGGGGAGGTAGGAACCCCTTTTTTTACCAAGAAGCATGAAGAACTCTTAGGGGTGACTAATATACTGAATCAATTGACAGTAAAGGCCGTCGATCGGATCCAGCTCAGTGATTCGTACAGGATACACATGCTAAAAGACATTATTGCTCGAAGTAAAAAGATCAAAAGACCTGGTTTTCCTTGGCCCGAGAGTAGCCCTGGTAGGCTATTAGATCTACCTCCTGGCCTGTTATACCGCCGAATCCTGGATCTGTTGACTTGCGAAGAATTACCACGACTGGAGATTGCAATGAAAATAGCCATACCCGATTGCTATCGGCGCGAAACGGCTTTCTACCTGGTTGAGATGGATGAGATCTCAGCCCGAGAGAGAAACATTAATTGGCAGTATCTGAGCACAACACCCAGGTAGTATTGTTTAATTTTCTATTGATAACAAGAGGTGCTTGATCAAGCATTTCGTGTCAAAGGTCATGAGCCCCAAAATGCAAGAATCAGTATGACTAAAAATATCACAATCTTTCAAGGTTAAGTCAATAATCATCTGCGATGGTTGAAATCTCCCAGAAATCAATATTCATTGAGTAGAACAGTCTGAGGCCCTGCCATAACATAGACACTGCTCTTCCATCTGTGTATATGGGCCTTTGGAAATGAAGCGATTTCGAATGAGTGACAGGGAGTCTCCGTATGTATAGTAAAATACCGATACGATACATACATGTAGAAACGTAATTTATCACCACAGAATGACGTACACAAACATCTGCCGCTGTTTCCCGTTCCCCCAAAAACTGGCTGCCGACTGACACATACAAGATACAATCCCGCTGTCCATCAACATCAATTCCTCCAACGTCGCTGTCGCCATGCTACACTCTTATTGCATGGCCTGCAGTCGTCGTTCTCCCTTTGCCAAACTATGAAAGCGCCCGTTGTGTTGTGCCGTCTGTGTCTCCGGCGCGGAGCACACCAGACCTTCGGCGCAACTCCGTCATTACGAACGTCGCTGCGGACCTTTTCTAGCGATACTGTCTCTCGATCGAAGACGCAGTTTTGGCATCGCCAATTATTACAGAGATGGAACAAAATAGGGAGAAGCGGAGCCCCAATTGTCGGCTCGGTCCTGTTCGCAGCCGCATTGGGTCCCGGTGCGTTTATGGAGTTGGCGGAGAAGAATGGTGAACATGAGACGGGGGAGATGCAGATGTTGGAAGCGTCGCGCCAGGAGATACGAAAGACGGTGTCAAAGGATGCACGCGGTTTCACTCGACTCAAGCAAGAACTATGCGTTTTCCTTTATTGTTACGTGTACGAACCTATTGCGACGGGCTTCAGATTTCTCCATTTGACTATCATATTCCTGCCTGTGTTAGTCTCGGCGCCTATAATATGGGTTGGCAAGAGAAATCCAGACCGCGACAACCAGCGATGGGGAACTTTGTGGTGGTTTAATTTTCTAGTAAAGTCAATGGAAAGGGCTGGTCCAGCTTTTATCAAGGTATGGCTTTCGTACCGTACATAATTTTTTGCCTCTAACTTGGGTCGTCTGTATCCAGCTAGGTCAGTGGGCTGCGTCTCGAACAGATATTTTCCCCCCCGAACTTTGCTCTCGACTGTCCTCTCTCCACTCACATGCGCCGGCGCACTCTTTACATGCCACAAAGAAGATATTATGCAAAGCATTTCACGGTCTCCCTTTTGAGGAGATATTTGAAGAATTCCAGGAGGAACCTTTAGGAGTGGGAGCTATCGCTCAGGTATACAAGGCGAAACTGAAGCCGGATATTGCAGCGCAATACCAAGAGGAACTGCAAGGCATGCCAAGAGACCTAGCAGCCAGAGTACGAAAGAATGTTGACGTTCTGGTCAAGAGCTCACCTCAAAGAGTCCCTTCGTCTTATGTTGCTATCAAGGTACTACATCCGAAAGTTGACGTCATTGTCAGGAGAGACTTGGACATTATGAGACTATTCGCAAATATAATTAACGTAATCCCGACTATGGAGTGGCTATCGTTACCAGGTGAAGTCGACCAGTTTGGAGAGATGATGAAGTTGCAGCTCGATTTGCGAATTGAGGCTACCAACCTGGTGATATTCAGAGAACATTTCAAGTCACGCACAACAGCCTGGTTTCCTTATCCATTCACAGAATATTCTACGAGAGAAGTACTTGTAGAAGAATTCGCACAAGGCATACCATTGTCTGTTTTCCTCAAAAAGGGCGGTGGTGTCTACCAGGAGGAAATTGCAGATGAGGGTCTTGACGCTTTTCTTCGCATGTTACTCCTCGACAACTTCGTCCATGCAGACCTCCATCCCGGAAATATCATGGTTCGCTTCTATAAGCCTAGTCAACTCGACATTTCTCTGAAAGCGCCGAAACGTGCTCAGGAAGTTACCTCGACTGCTGAATTAGATGTCAATGAGCAGGTACTGAGACGTCTACGACCTCACACAAAGGATCCCAAAGCTTGGAAGGCGGCCCTTGCAGAGCTAGATGCAGAGGGTTACCGACCTCAATTGCTCTTTATCGATACGGGTCTTGTCACCCAACTCAATGACAAAAACCGACGCAATTTTCTGGACTTGTTCCGCGCTGTTGCCGACTTTGATGGTTATAAAGCAGGTCATTTAATGGTTGATCGTTGTCGTCAGCCAGAGGCAGTCCTGGACCCGGAAATTTTTTCATTGAAAATGCAACATCTAGTGTTAGGCGTGAAATCAAGGACGTTTGCCTTGGGTAATATCAAGATTGGTGATGTTTTGAGCCAAGTGCTTCAAATGGTGCGAGAGCACCACGTGCGTCTGGAGGGCGACTTTGTCAATGTCGTTATATCCATATTACTGCTGGAAGGAATCGGAAGAAGTCTTGATCCTGACTTGGATCTATTCAAGAGGTATGTACACCCTTATGTTCCCTAGTCAGAAGAGAAAGCTAACGTGTATCAGCGCCCTTCCAATCTTACGCCAACTCGGTTCAGGCACAACATTACTACAAGACGTGTGTCACGGTGACACATCCATGCTCCGAGTATGGTTTGGTCTTGAAGCACGCACATTCCTCCAGGCCAGTCTGGAAAGTGTCGAAAACTGCGTCAAATATGATTTGTTGGCGCCGAATATCTGAGCTTGACGATCCTTAATATCGGCACACGTGCACATTGGGTGCTTTCCTGCACATAATAAACTATACAACATTATATATAATGTATGCTCGAACATCATACAGGCAATCAATCAATCATTGGATTGGCGTTATACAGGTCTTTGATTCTATGTACATAGCAATATGCAATTACGAGCGTACTCACTCCTTTCATACTTTTTACCATTACCTAGATATCTATAGCTTACAAATATCCTAGAAACGAAGAGTTCGGTATATGTATACACATACTCAACATTAGTTAATCTACTGTACACAGACATGAAAATAAATAAGAGATGTGAGGTCCCAACAATGGCAAAACGTACAGACAAATAATATACAAGGGCAAAGAAGAGGAAATCCGTAACCGAATAATCATATCAAAAATCGAACAGAAGGACGCCGAGCCCGAGTATGCATTAAGTAGTTCAATTGAAGAAAGGGAACTCGAGACGAGCGAGTTTTGAGTAACCATCGAATAAGGTCGGTATAAGAGCGAATACTGGGCGATCATTTATTCTCTCGTGCTTGACCACCACTAGCCCTATACCAAACGTCACCGCCCCAACGCATCAAACGCTCCACGGCAGCTGTTGGAGTATCGACGGCTGGACGGATATCGAGGAAGAAAACAGGTTCACCGGTTGGTTCTGGAGGTCCAGAATAGTAGTCGATGACGTAGCGGACTTCTTTTGTTGTTCCGGAGGGTGTGCGTCGAGATACATACCAGTCGTGTCTGTCAAAGGGTGGTTCGGTTCTTTACATTTAGTTAGAATTGACTTTCACCATAGAAATATTGAAGTACTCACCCAAATTTAGCAGGGTACAGCCATCCCAACGTCTGCATAATCCTAGCCTTGGGACTCAAATCCTGCGGTCTTCCCTGAAACCGCACCAAACACGGCTCCAACTCCTCCCCATCCTCAATTTTCTTCTCACACAACAACCTCTCCTTTGCCAACTCAATCGCCAAATTCTCATTCCCCTTTCGACACTTTTCCCATCCACTCTTCAACCCCTTCGCGAAAATCTGTTCCCATTCCACAATCTCCGCCCAAGCACCTTCGTTCAAGAAATTGTGGACTGCGACCATGGATTCAACCGCATCTTGCGGGGTGTCGGTATACCCCTTGCGAAGCATGGCGTTATACATTTGTTGCGGGGAGGGATATTCCCATTTCTCGCCGGCATTGTCGGCGCGTGGGATTGAGGAGATTTCGCGCTCGACTGGTAGATCGACTGTTTGAGTTGGGGCGCGTTCTTGAGAGATAAAACTGAACATATAATTGAGAGGGTTTATTTTTGATTTGCCGCTTGTATTTGCTGAAGCTTGTTCTTGGGGTTGTTGACGAGTGGTTTCCGATGAGGGAGTGTAGAATGGTGAATTGGGCGATCTTTTAACTGGACATGCGCTTGGTAGAGGTGTTTCGACCCCAGAAGATGAAGAGCCTGCTACGTGCATGGGACATCCAGGCTATTCACATCATTAGTATAAGGTTAGAAAATTGTCGCCTTCCAAACTCACTGGTGGTGTCGCCGAGATAGTGGTAGCAGTATTATTAACAGGCACAGCGGCCGGCCGCTCGGTATCTGCCCAAAACCAACCCATTGTCGTCGATATAAAATAATTAAGATGAAAACTATACAATGGCTGCAGAAGTATAATGATGTACAGGCGAGTGAAGAGAAGAATCGGATGCAAAGCGCTTCAAGAAAGTCGTTGTCAACTTTTTTTCGCCTTGCGGAGCGCAAAGGATTTCTTCCCGGTAAGCCGGCGCGATGACGCTCGGCGGTGGATCTTGCTGGAAGTGCCTAAGGGCTAAGGCTGCAACATAAGTTGTGCAGTATCGTGGTCTACATAGTAGACGAGGAATTACACTGAAAAGTACAAGGTCATGGATAGCCAAATAAAATAATAATTATTAGTCGAATGCCTGAATAGCTGTTAATACACAAATGTAAAGTCTATGAAATATAGAATAATCGACCAGCATAAAAGCTAATGTCAAACACGGCAAACACTCAATCCTCTATCAGCTTCATTGAATGATTAAGGACTCTGTATGTCCTGGTATAGCCTCGATATGAGCGCATATCCAAAAATCACAGCCAGTCCAACCCAGAATTTGTGTCGTCGAACCCAGCCCTGGCCTGCCTCTCTCGCAACGTGCCCACCTTCCATCACAGCGCCGAGACGCGGTCCACTTCCAACAGGTCGTCGACGGAAGGCTGAGGTTTCGGGCGAGCAGTTATTCGACGTCACCGCATTAGGGTCTGGGATGATATGTCCTGTCGCAGCATCGATACGGTTATCTTTTATCCACTTCCAGTTCTCCTGATCTAACTCTGGCCATTCGGTCCGGAACTTCAACCCGCCGTCACCAGCCTTGATGTTATTGATCCCCTTACTGGAGGCTGTAACGCCTGCAGGGAGGTTTGTTTGTGATCCTCCCCCAGTCGAGTTCCACCATCGTGAACGTGCGGCAAATAATCTGCGTTCGCTGTCCGAGGCACTAACACTACCGGTCGTCATTTCTTCACTAGTCATAAAACTCAACAGTCCGATAAGGATGGTCGACACCTCCCATGCGGGATTGAACGACTTGGGGTGGAAATCGCTGATGCTGAGACATAATCTCGTAGATGGTTGGAATCTGCCGCTGGGTGTATGCATTCGGATAGCTGGTGGTGCAAATGGATACTCGGGAGGGAATATCAATGTACCCCAGTATTGTCCGTTCTCATACGGAGTTTTCGGCGGACCGGTGAGGACATAATGCCATCTGGAGTCCAAAGTCAGTGGAAGTCAGTGGAATCGTCGTTCTGCCAAGAGCGGGAGACTAACTCTAGTATGTTGGTTTCTGAGGGATGTGCTACAATATATGGAGGAGGATTCTTTTGGATATTCTGATATTCCCTCGTAAGCTAGGAAAGGTCGCCAAAGGTCAGCTTAGAATCAATGATGAAAGGGTGCTCTCTGGACACATACTCGTTTGTGTGCTGCTTTTGTAGCCATGGTAACTGTGAGATGTGACTTCTGGGCGAGCTGATATCGACGAGTAAAGGAGGAATACCAAAAGCCGTAGTCTGAAGGTGTAGAATGGAGTGCGTATGGCGATGGTTGACTGAGGGAGATGATACGGCGGATAGCGTGTTTAACCAATCATTGTTTACATACGGTCCCGCAATCTAGTACATCGCCGCTGCCTTGAGAGCGATATCCATTATTATTAATAGTACTATATAGTCAAACAGAAGAAATATAAATTCCCTGGCCTTTGTACAAACATCGAGTGAGTAACCAGACTGAACAGTAAGTACGTAGCGTGGGTATTAGAATATATACCATTAAATATACCATAGAATCAATCATGGGGCGGTGGTGTAGTTGGGAGTCACATTCGACTGAAGTCTACTTTGGTTTCACATATATCGAAAGGTCACCCGTTCGATCCGGGTTCGTCCCATTTCCTTTTTCTTTTTATTTTCCCTTGGTTTTTTGTCTCGTCTCCATTTCTTTTTGTCTGTCAGATCCCGAAATGTCCCATACGTAGTAGTAGTTCTTGGGCAAAGTCATAAGTCGCCTCATAAACGTTCCTAACCCCCAAATATCTGTTGGCAAATATTTACATCGTTTTGATCTCTCTTAAATCTATTAATTACTAACTGCTATGCCATTCAGCAAGTTTATAAATACTAGATTGGATAAGAAAGGATCCATGATATTGTCGGAAACTTCGGTCAAACTACCGTCGAGTATATCTCGGATAGCTTATAACACGCTGAAGTTATAAGGCTTCTAAGTACGAAAGGCTTCTTGAAAGCAAAGTCTTAACAAAAGGATGAATATCCGGTTCGATAGAAGAACGTATACTCAAGTTGTCAAAGCTAAGGGGTACTTAGCACGGTTAATTCAAGACGATAGAATAAAACTAAATACATGCTGTAATGAGCGTCCTTATATATTCCATCATCAACATAGCCATCAGAGTCTCTGCTCTGCTTGCTCTGTTTATCTCATCATAGCCAACATAGCCATCGCTCTGTTGGCTCTGTTACCCTAACCCTAGTGGTTTCGGATAATCCTTGCTTCCGTGGTGCAGTAGTGTAACACTATCTAGTCAATCCATTGGCTGCGGATTCTTGATTCTTCTGACAGATATAATAAATAATAATACGCATTATTAGTTATGCCATATAAAGATTATAGAAGAGTATCTAGAATTCCTTGCCCATCCCAGTCCTTTGCGCATTCTGATGCTTCAAGCAGCCCTGCACTAGATTTCGTAAGATCCCATGGGACACGATAAGGAGAACCTGAAAAAACTTTTTCTGGCTTGTCACTCATTCCGGGTATCAAGAGAACTTCGATTGCAAACTGCGAGAGCCTTGGATATCTTCCATACCGGATAGACTGACTCCACCATTGAATGGCGGTGGTATCATTATCCAGCATAATTGGGTTCTCACCATTATAGTTATCAAACTAATCCTGATTCGACGGACGAGTTTGCTTCAAAATATGCATGTGACAAGCTTTACGGAAGACAGAGATTTACCTCTGGCTGGAGAGCATGCTTGCCTACACTTTCAGACTCGTACAGCACAGCTGAAAATGGAATTTTGTCGTGGAATCTCTCCCAGAGCTTCCGTACAATGTAGAGCTTCTTTTCTCCTTCGGTGGCGATACTCCCGTTCCCGTCTTTTAAAAAGGCTGTCCGACATTGTGGATTGAGAATACGGGCTGCTCATAGTACGGAAAGCGTCTAATCTCTGGACGTAGGTTGCGCACTTTTCCTGGGCACGTTGGAGTCGAGGAGCCATAGACTTGTGTACAACGTTGTTGTGGAGTTTTCCCATTGGTTCCATGATATCTCGAATGTTTTTGTCTCTTTCGTCAGGTTCCTCATTTTTCTTTTTCCTTTTGTCTTTCGACGTGGCTGGTAGTAGTATTGATTGTAAGGCTTCTTCCTCAGTCTCCTCTCCTTCCTATTCCTCATCTTCTTTATCGTATAACTCCATGAGCTTCTCACCCCCCTTTGAACTGAACAGAAAGGTCTGAACGATGAGGTTGATGACACGTCCTTGACAGCGAATTCTTTGATGCGTTGCGGTCCACGTAATCTCATGCTCGAGGCTGCCATTGGCCTATCATACGACAGAGAACGTCATTTGATCCGGCATGATCTCTAACGAGGGCTCCAATCTTCGTTTCAATTCCATACTCAATGAGAACCGGACGAAGCGCCTCCCACTGACCTGCTCCACCCTGACTATGTAATGGACGAAGGGCATTCAGAGGGTTCTGATATTATCCTGGATATCGACAAAGCCGGCACATATTCCGAGAAGAAGGGAATGGCTTGGAGAAGTCCGGATGTCAACAGCAAGATGGATGCTCGTCTTTGCAGATTGAAGTACTTTTCGCACAGTATCCTGGCCTTGGACGAAGTGTTCCGCAATCCACTCTGTTATTGTTGAACGATGATTGGGGATAAACGAGGGCTATTCTCGATTTAATGCCTTAACGAAAGTATGACATTTCAGCCATTCTACGCAGGAGCATGGAAGTCGTCGTATGATAATAAGATTCAAAAGTGTTCGTTTCACAGCATCTTGCTGTACCATCCGCCTTAGCACCTCGCCCTCAAGGCCCTGAACTTCTGCTTTTGTTAAAAGCTTTCCATACAGCTCCTGAACTGAATTCTCTCCGAGATTTCTCGCCGTCGTGCGAATACTATTCTCTTCCGGGCTCCAGTGAATCTCATGTTGTCTCCGTAGATGACGTTGCAGCCCCTGGGCTGACGCATGGTGTCTTTTTTGATCTTGAGGAGGGCAATATTTACAGAAATAATGTTCTTTTGGTTCGAATCTTTTCCTCTTTCGTTGCAGCACGGCAATGCTTGTGGATTGATTCTTGGGATTTGTGTAGAACGACTCGTTGAGATAGAGTCCACATCAGCTTCGGTGTCAACGGCGCCCAAAAGAGAAGAAGCTGTATTCACTTCAAAGAAATCATTGTCATGCAGAGTTTCACTATAATTAGCCATAATAGTTTTGTTTTTTCAACTTCTGTCCCCGTGGGGATTCTGAGGAATAATTGCCAAGCGCTGTCAGACACTGCTGTCGGTTCGACAGCCTGTCGGCCGCAAATCTGAACATCCCGGCTGTCAACACGCACGGACCATCACCAGTTCCGATTCCGTCAAGGTCTTCGTTCACCCTACACAAAAACACTTCCCAGTGCAAGCATTGCGCCGGAAAGATGGCTTCCTCGATTATCGGTGATGACGAGGATGTAAGTTCTATGTTTTGATGTACTGAATATACTGTCAAATGGGCGCAAAGCTTATTATCGCTAGATCTTCAATCGACTACAGCAACCCGCCGATCCGAAAGTATTGGAGGAGCAGCAGCAAGCTGTCAATGAGCGCATCAATGCCATCTACCAGAAAGCGCAAGCTCGGCTTGCAGAGATGGTAAGAATTGTTTGAAAGTGAAGAATAGAAGCGTCCTAATTCTGTCCCAGATTGATGAGAACTCGACGCTACCATGCACGATATCCCGCATACAGATACTCAACGCGAATCATACACGGAAAGGTTTCTTGGAACGCATCTTCAATCCGATACTCAGTGCCAATCAGACAAAGCCGTACACACTAGCAGAAGCTCTGCAACGTGTCTCGCAAGAAGCAAACAAACTCAGCGGTTTCGGTAGGACTCTTTTTCGTCTTCTACGGGCCGCGGCTAATATATCGTTCCAGACATCTTTCACGAACCAATTTCAGTTTTCCTGGACAAACCAACAGATCCCAATGCGTTACCTACAGATTTAGATGTGTACCTATCTGTCCGAGAGAAATCGCGGATCCTCCTGAAAACCGGAACTGACCTAGGCAACGCCGAAGGCTCTGCGTACGGAAACCTGCTGTGGCGCAATATCTTCGGCGGCGCTGAGTCTTTGAACTTGAATGCATCTTTGGGCACACGAACGAGATCTGCATACCAAGCTGCATTCGAGACCCCGATATTAAGCGACCCCAATTTTCGCCTAGAAGTCGGCGCCGTAGCTAGTGCAACGCAGAAACCCTGGGCCAGTCATGAAGAAGTCTTGAAGGGTGGATGGGCTAGACTACGATGGCAAAACCAATCAGGTCAACGACACGAACTTACATATAACGGATTCTGGCGTCAAGTTACTGCACTATCACCAGATGCTTCGTTAGTTGTTAGAGGCGATGCGGGCGACAGTGTCAAAAGCAGCATTTCATATACTTGGGTCCGTGATGGCAGAGATCATCCTCTTCTTCCGTCTAGTGGCACATATGCGAAAACTCTTAACGAGGTAGCTGGTATTGGACCACTTAAAGGAGACGTCGCATTCTGGAAGTCAGAAGTCGAAACTCAGGGTGCCATTCCCATCCCTCTTCCTTTCATCAAAGGTCCAAGCGGCGTCAGTTTCACGACAGGCCTTCGTGCCGGACTTCTCTATCCTCTTAATCTCAACTCAAGTGCGACACCACAACCATCGCGCATCAACGATCGCTTCTTGCTCGGCGGTCCCACAGATGTTCGTGGCTTCCGTCAAGCAGGGCTTGGACCGCGCGACGGCAGCGACGCAGTAGGAGGCGATATTTACGCTGCAGGAAGTGCGAATCTCTTTGTTCCTCTCCCTCGCGTCGGTAAAGATACGCCATTACGCCTGCAAGCATTTGTTAACGCCGGCCGTCTTCTCTCCCTTCGCACCTCCGAAAACGAACGGCCAAAGACCAACGATCAAGTGCAGAATGCGGTTTCGTCAGCCATAAGCGAACTCACCAACGGTCTCCCCAGTACTGCTGCTGGTATTGGATTGGTTTATGCGCATCCCGTTGCTCGATTTGAGCTGAATTTCTCTCTTCCCATCTACCAGCGCAAGGGAGAGGAGGGAAGAAAAGGACTTCAATTGGGCATAGGCATCAATTTCATGTAAACTTGTATTGTAGCATTAGATACATTGACCAGATTATTTAGAGCGTTCAAAATTTTATCCTTGACGTATTTGTTTCTATCAGCCTGCTGATGGTGGCAGCCAATCACGGGAGCTCCCACCGGCCAAGCTGTCTACTCCACAACTTCTTCTACAACTTTACAACCTTGAAACAACACGTTCACATCAATATCTCACGAAGTACTCAACAAACACATTCTGGACCTGATCCATACCGAAACCAAACCTATTCTCATTTTGGCTCCGGCTACCAAAGGCCTAAAAGAAGAAGACTGCGCACACATCTGGCCACGATGGCCCAATACTACGGCTCCCAATCCCCTCAAAACCTCCAATTCTACCCATCCTCCTACTCAGTCTCAGGCCACACCACACCATCCCAAGCCTCTTACGGTATCGGCTATAGCGGCCAACCATCCACCCAAGCATATTCCGGCTCATCAGCAGGTGGTGGTTATGGAGGAGCAGGCGGATTCGGTGCTGCTGGGGTCTCTAGCGGCGTATCTGGTAGAATGGGGGAACAGGGAGGGTTAAGGACAGGATGGTTAGCTGCGTTTGGTACGGAAGGGTATGATGGTGAGCCGCCGTTGTTGGAGGAGTTGGGTGTTAATTTTGATCATATTCGGACCAAGGTATTTCCCTCCCTATCAGTATAGAGTGATTGCGGATGAATACTGATGCTGATTATATAGACACTTACCGTCCTCAACCCCTTCGCACAAATAGACCAACACCTCATGGACGACAGCGACCTATACGGCGCAATCCTCTACATCGTTCTATACGGCACATTCCTCCTGTTCTCCGGCAAAGTGTTTTACGGCTACATCTACGGCGTCGCTGTATTCGGTACTTTGGCACTACATCTCATCCTGAGTCTAATGTCTCCTTCCCTGGATACAACCAGCGTCGTTAATGCGGCATCACCGATCCCCAATGCGGCGGATCCGAATAATTATGATCCTCATCAGAAGCCGCCTGGTCATATCGCTGGTGGGGTTGCGACAACGGGTCATTTTTCGGCTACGTTGACATTTCCGCGCTCCGCTAGTGTGTTGGGGTACTGTTTTTTGCCGCTTGTTTTGACCAGTTTGATCGGAGTGTTGATTCCTATGGATACTATGTTTGGGTATTTACTTACCTCTGCCGCCGTGGGGTGGTGCACTTATAGCAGTTCGGGCATGTTTTGTGCTGTGGGCAGAATGCGTGGTATGAGGTTCCTGGTGGCTTATCCCTTGGCATTGTTTTATATTGTGTTTGGCATTATGGGGATCTTTTCATCGAGGGGGAGTGGTACCTTGGCCGCTAAGACGGGGAGTTATTAATACGTACATGGCCTTCATTGACCAGAAACAGCTGAGATCTAAGCACGAAGGGTTCGTTATATGAGTTACTGGTAGTTGTATAGTAGACCGAATATACATGACTTATGATAGATTATGCTATGATATATGTATTATCGCTGTTCATCCTTCCTAGGCGCCCATGAACTCATCCACTCCCTCGCCTTCTCCAAATCCCCACTACTTGCCTCCAACGCAGCAAGACACCATCTCAAATCATACACTCCCTCTGCAGCAATCAATTCACCTATCACCCGGCGCTGTTGACTCATTTCATCCGCACAGAGATAGAATAACCTGTCTCCCTCCGCAGTCGAATCGGTCTGATTAGGTTGCGTGTTTATCGAAGCGATGAGAGGTTTAATGACTTGTAGAATTTCCTTGGAGGATGTTAGCAGCTCCGTGCTTGCGGAGGAGGAGTTTGGATGTCCTGTTTTGCAATATACGTTTCGACACCAGGATTTACCGCAACCTGTAAGCATTTGAGAGAGATATCTTCGCTCAATACGTCGTTTTAAGGCTTTTCCTTCTGGGTCGTGCGCATCTGTATACAACGGTGCAAAGCATATATTACACAGACCTAGGGGTGTAGTTCGACTTTTGAAGGTACGACCGCAATTCACATTTCGACATATCGATGGTGCAGGTCGTGAGAGACGCTCGAGGTCGTGATGGCGTAGATGGGTTTTCATGTCGCGGAGTCGAATGATTTTGTTGCAGAGATGACATTCTGTTGTACGGCCCCCGTCGATGATTTCGTGCGGTGTGAGACCAGAGAGTAAAACTTCGGGGTCGTTCATGTCCGGGTCTGAATCGCCCTGTTGGGGGACAACTAAGTGGCAGAACTGACACAGGATCAGCTTTCCGGGACACCTAGTTGTCCGATGGTGCGCGAGAGATGGTAGATTGTCTGCAGTATAGTCGCAATTGAAGCATGAATGCGATTTATGGAATATATAGTCATGTTTCTCTTTGCTCGGTTTATCGTTGCCGTAAGACTCGTCATGTTCACAATGCCAGTGATTTTGCCATTCGCTCGAGGATTTCTGAAAGACATTCTTGCACTTTGGACAGAGAATATTATTCCGTAGACAGAAATTCTCGTGTAAAAATAACGTACGTCGAGGAACCCATTGCTGACAGTTTTTACATTGAACTTCGTCGGGATTGTGCTCATTCACATCAATCATATTCTCGTCACCGTCAGCCTGGACAGTATCAACCACGCGAAGCATAAATTCGAACGGCGCCTCCGTATCATCTTCATCATGGAGCGAGAAAGCATGCACAGAGACATACAGCTTCTCCGCATCAGCCATTTCCGGCAGAGAAGAATCCAATTTCAAAACCTTAAACGACTTCGACGACATATCACCAAAGACATGCTCATCACTCCGAGGTTGCGCCCTTTGATATGCCGAGAATGGACTAACGAAAATATCCAAATCAGCTCCATCAACAGCCTCAAGTTCCAATTGTAGTCGTCGTCCTCCTTCCTTTATCGCCGTATCAGATAATTCATAATCCACGTAATCACCGCTCTTAACCCGTCCTTGGATTTGTTGACCTTTCTTAATCGGACCTCCCGGCGAGCTCCCCTTTTCAGAGCCTGGTTTCCGCGCCGCCTTTTGCGAAAGCTTTTGTAATGTTTCTCGCGCTTGTTCCTCATTTAACGGCTCGATATCCACTTCCAGATCGGTGTCGACTATACATATCCCACTTCCCCCTCCTTCTTCCGGTGCGACTTTGTCTATCAAGAATTCGAAGAATCGACCTCGTCCACTGGGGACAGTGAGCAGCTCGCCAACCGTCAACGTAGTGAAATTCTCGCGTAAATGTCGTTCTAATAAAGCCTTCCAATCTTCAGGGTCGTACCCTGCTTCAAGAGGTCGGAGTCGTACATATGTTCCCTTGGGAAGTTGCTGCGCGTGAACCGTGACCGTGACTTCCTCTTCTTTCTCATCTTTTTCTAGCTGTCCATCTAACTCCAAGGCATGCAGTAAGAATTTACTTAAACATACATGTCCCTCCTCAGCCGAAAACTCGCGAATACCCGCATATACCACTCGCCCATTACGCGGATTCACAAGGCGAAAGGTAAGCGGATGCGGTAATTGTGGTTGTTGTTGAGCGCCACCGGACGAAGCGTACGCGCGCGCTCTCGATTCAGCTGCAAAGGTATATGGATTGAACGGGTCGAATATGGATGTATGTTGTTGGTGAAAGTTTGTCTGTGGATTATCGACTTGTACGACCGGAGCTGCGGAGAGAAGTTGCTCGAGTGCTGAGGGGGGAAGGAGGATTTTGTCGCCTGGTAGTGATCGTGAGGTATGTGCCGGAGTGGATAGTATTAGCTGAGAGGACCATTTCAATATCATCGAATTGGAAGTTTGGTCTGCCATAACTGCGTTATGATATCAATATGTTCAGAAACTCGTCATTCAAATATTGTACATGTTTCAAATGGTTATAAGTTAAGAGGTTTGTTTTGTAGATGTTGCTGACGGTTGTTCTGGAAGCTACTTTGCGTTGCTAATCCTTATCTTATCTAATCGATATCCGCCCCGCGATCTTAATCAGCTCGACGGTGATTGGCTTCTACGATTCACTTTTACTAATGTACTGTATGGATGAAAATTGTTGAGATTATGTGAGTAGAGTGTAGTCTTTATCGTATCATAATAGTATAAATCATTAGAAGCCACCTTCAGGGTCTCGAGATACCGATCAAGTTTCCAGCACTATTTGCGTATCGTTTGTACTTGCTCTGCGTTATGGCTCGTTGTAATTAAAGAGTAGGGTTTATATCGGGACATTATTCGTAAGGTTTCCTCTCAATAGAGGTCACTGCCTAGTCGGCGAGAACTCGTGTTGCACCAGTCACACTATGAGCAGGTTAGACTAGAAATCCGGTACGTGGCGATGATACATACTTTTGTGGAGGAACATCCATCGTTGTGCTTGAGGCAGTACTCGCCATAGCAAGTACCGCAACTGCGTTGACGCTCAAGCTTGCAGCTTGCACACTATTATACAGTTAGTGAAATCCTACACAGTGTCTAGCTACTGAAACCTACTGTGGGCCCGCATTCCCAACAATCTCTGCTCACGCCTGGTCCCAGCCTCTCTGGTGAAAAATCTCTAGGTTCACCTGCGCCTGGTCGGCGTATGACAGTCTGATGAGGCGAGAGACGAGTCACTGCTTCCTCCGGCCTCGGTAAACAGTTGAAACAGAACCACTTGTGGCATTGATGGCACCACCTGCTCTGCAAACAATCTGCACAACGCGCAAACATAACAGCAGTCTCGTTCCTTGGCACAGGTCGTTTAGCATCGGTAATGTTGGATGCGTAGAGGGGTAGAGGGTTAAGTAGAGGGAAATGAGAATCAGGAGATTCGGCCCAGATTGCGGGACCTTCAGGAGACGTGCGACAACCATCGCAGCCACGGGGTCCCAAAGAGACTGTTGCAATGGCTGCAGGCAGAAGAGGGTCTCCTGGGCAGGGTAGCGTCTTGTTGGTCGATGCGTAAAGGTCGGCGTTGTGTCTCGGGCCCCGACATAGAACAGCATCAAAGGAGATGATACCCTCGCATTTCTTAAGCGTCTGAGCCCAGCCGGCTTCAATGTTGCGTTTCAGGACCTTGCCAAATGGTTTGTACCACTCATTGAGACTCTCACCTTGTTGCGACTCTGGATCAGTTGCCGAACGTGATGTTGACTGACCACTAACTCGCGTCTGCCACCATTCTCGCCGGGATGAGCCTCGACGTTGGTGTGACTTTTCATTTGATTCCTTCGGCGTGAAATAATATATACCTTTCACTTTCGGCGTCTTTGCCGGACGGGTTGGGCGCACTGCATATTCCAGTATCTGCATGAGCTTACGCTCATTGAGATGGGAGCATTCCCGAATCGAGAGAATATTCACATTAAATCGATCAGTCAGAATGATATCGGCGACCAGATCAGCCGGAACAGATAGACCGTCCAATATCAATGTTCGCACACTCCCTAAAAGTGACTGGCGCTCAAGACGGGAAAAGATCCCTCGTAACGGCCCAGCGTAGAACTCATCTTCCGTAACGGACTCATCCATCCTCTCGTTTCGCCATTGCTCGCCACCGGCATCGATGGCTTTTCTTTCCGGAATTTGAGCTACTCGACATGTGCTCAAATCGAGATGTCTGAACACATATGGAGTTTCCATGACGACGGAGCGTACTGCTTTATTCGTTGAAGCCAAAGACATCAATGCCGAGACTGGCAGCAGTGGAATCAGGTGATGCAAAACCACACTGTTGGCCAGGAGATCGAAAATATTAGTAGGAATGACCGGTAGCGGTGGGCAAATCTCTTCTTCAGGGGTAGGAACGATTTCTTGAACAGAGATGAGTCCTAACTCCTTTGCAGTGAGACGAGCAGCACTCCCAGCGAAGAAGTCATGGTCGTAACTGATCAGGTGGTTCTTGTGAGCAGCCAGCGCTCCTGTTGTGACATCGTCCAGGGACAATATCTGGAGCGGGCTGGGTTGGACTTCATGTAGAGCACTCCTGGCCCTTGCCAGCTCTATCTCTAAGAGATCAATAGTAGGTGTGTGCACGGCGGCAGACATGCTTAATTTCGTTCTGTGGACTGGTTGGATTTGTTCTTGTTATTCTGTCGTGAAGTGTCGGTGATAATCCCCATCCAAGTGTCTAGACTATCAATGTATATAAACTGATCGAGTGATGCGGAGTCAGAGGCAGAGTCAGAGGAAGAAGAAAGTGGGAGAGACAGATTCTTAAATTAGACCAATTCTTTGAAAATGCTCTTCTTTCTCGATCGTCCCTTGTTACTTGCACATCCCCCAATTGTGTCCCAAACTGGCAAGTAAGAAAAAAATTCCGGGCCTGGTTGACCCCTTGACTAGCAAAGTGGGTCGAAATGGAGACTCGGGAGCGCCTTTTGTTATCAGCAGCTAGATCAAACAATACAACGGCGAAGCTTGAAACAAGATCTGTATCAAGCATCGAGCAGCTGATTGAACCATTGTATATGATAATGGATATAAAATATTAATAATGGAGACGTACCGCGTGAACAGGTTGAATTTTTTGGTTCCTTCGATCTGTTCGAGCGGAAGGACCAAAAGAGTAAACCCGGAGGAACGGTGCCTTAGTCACCAGAAAAAAGGTGGTAAGCAACACGTGCGAGTGGAGTCTCCCAGCTCTGGGTTGTTTATTGGTTTGCTGGTTGTGAATCTGAAAGAAGAGGGAGAAGAGGGAGAGGGAGAAGAATGCAGAGATGAGGGAGGATTATATGTCTGACAGACTGACTGTCAACTGTCTCCAGGTAGGACAAGACCTTCAGGTGAAGCAAAAGAGACTAGTGTACCTGACAAGTCAGCCAATGGTTCGGGGTTTAGTATTCATAGAATAATAGATTCGCCTCATCAGTCCGGAGGAGTGATAGCCGGCTAATAAGCCTAAAAGCCTAAACAGATCTGCACCACCAAGCCATAGCCCCCCAAGTGCATATTCATCAGCCAATATCCACCGGATCTGCTGACAGGAGATCATCTTGACAGGCAGAGTGCGGAGGCGTCCGTACAACTCGGAAAAGCAGCCAACAGCCCGATAGAGTATTCGCAATCAGCATATCCATCCAGCAAAGATCGACTGGCTTATCGCCACTCCGGAGCACCGGCAGACGTGGATTTCTTGTCAATTGGGGATAGATAATTTTTATAGCATCGCCCCGCAATCTCCGCTTTTAAAAAAGAAAGGAAGGTCACGCGCCGGGGCTAGCCCGAGTGGGTCGATCTGACTAAGTCCAGACTCTCAGAAGCTTACTCAGGCTGAGTGATGCCCAGACTATACCGAGACAACACTGAAAATCAGATCTACAGATACAGACCAAGACAGATCACAACATGCAGGTAGCACATACCAAACGTAGTGCAACACTCGTTAAGCTCGCTATGATTCTAAATTACATAGTTCCCAATAGTCCATGCCAATGAAGCTATGCCAATGCTTGGCTCGCCGATCAAACAATGGTGTATGAATAGCGACAACTCCCAGCATCCTGACCGCGTACGACAACGACTACGACGATAACGTACGTACTGTCTATTTCCAGACCTTGCCCAGACTCACCTCCTTGTCGTCGTGCTTGTTCAGAATCTTGGCCGTCGCCAGGTCAAAGTCCTCCTGAGTCACATGCACTCGTCGCTCTCGTAGAGCATACATGCCCGCCTCGGTGCAGACTCCCTTCAACTCAGCTCCGGAGCATCCGTTCATCTTCTCAGCAATCTTTGTCAGGTTGATACCGCGCGTCAGGTTCATGGATCGGGAATGAATACGTAGAATGTCCGCTCGAGCTTCCACACTACATAAGAAAGGTCAGCATGATACTAAAATACTATAAAAGTAGACAGAACATACGTTGGAGGTGGGAATTCAATCTTTCGGTCAATACGTCCAGGTCGCAGAAGGGCAGGATCGAGGATATCCAATCGGTTCGTTGCCATAATAACCTTGATGTTCTTGGTGGGCTCGAATCCATCAAGCTGGTTCAAGAGTTCCAGCATCGTTCGCTGTACCTCGGAATCACCACCACTGCTACCCTCAACTCGACTAGATCCGATACTATCAATCTCATCCATGAAGATGATACTGGGAGCATGCTCTCTGGCCATCACAAACAATTCTCGCACCATTCGACTTCCCTCCCCAATATACTTTTGTACCAATTCCGATCCACTAACCCGAATGAACTTGCAGTCTGCGTGGTGAGCAACTGCTCGTGCCAGTAGCGTCTTTCCCGTACCAGGTGGTCCATAGAGAAGCACTCCCTTGGGTTGAGCAATACCGAGCGACTCGAAAAGTTCTGGGTGTTTCAATCCAAGCTCGATGACTTCCTTGATTTCCTTGATTTGTTGGTCCAGCCCACCGATCATATCGTAAGTACTGTCTGGAACCTTTTCCACCATCATCAGCGAGACGAGAGGATCAACGGACGACGGAAGCATCTTTTCAAGCTTATATGTATCGGAAAGTAAGGAAACACGCTTGCCGACGGTGAGTTTAGAAACATCCACGTTATCGGCGATGTCGACAACTAGACACCGCATCATTAGCCACTGAAACCGCTCATCACCATCACTTCACTTTTGCTACATGTACGCAAACTTACCGTATTTCCCCTCTGGATGGACCTTGACAAGCACCTTCTTGGTGCCCATCACCTTAACCACCTCACCAACATAGGATCCAGGTTGTTGTAGCAACCCAAGTTCTTCCCTCAAAAGACGGACTCTGGAGTTGTAATCATTTCGTTGAGCTTCTAATCTTCGTAGTACGGCTTGGCCCTGTATAATCTCGAGCTTCATGCTCTCGATTTTGTTGCGATAGTAGTTGTCCAACGCCATGGTTGATGAAGATGGAGAGGCGGCTCCCCTTTGACGGCGCAGGAGGTCTTGTCAGATTATATCGAGTTGTCGGTGGATTATGTGCAGTATATTGAGTGGCTCTAATGACAAGCAGGTAGATATCAAGGACGTGGAAATGGGTTGTGATGGGAGGCAAGCCGTGTGATGGGATGACGAGCATTTATCTCGACGAGCTTCCACGGAAGGTGCTCTGCCGCTAGCCACAAGCCACATCCACCAGCCACCGAGTGCATACCTATCAGCTGTGGCTGGATTCTTCCCCGCCAAGAGCTTCTGAGCAACGAATCTACAATTCACCTTCAACTGAATACTTATTCATATGATGGCTTAGTTTGAATGTTATGTGACTGATTATATGGCTGAGGTTGGTCAGATCAGCTCATCTACAGCTAAGCACGCTGTCTCGAAGCGAGGAAACATCCAAACCATAGCTATCTACATACGTACTAGTCAGCTGCATCTAGTCTGATTCCAATCCACCTTAACAATGTCTTGCGCGAAGGTCAAGGCTATTATAATAAATTCTCGAATTCTCGTCTATAGTCTCATCCTCTCTCTTCAAGTGACGTAGTAAACAATACCTAAGAATTTTAGACTCTTAACGTGGAAGCGGAGCAGACCCCGTGAGCTACTCATGCATAATTAACCTGCTTGGTCCGCCTGCCTCATGCAACCTTTAGCTTCCCTCCTTCAACTTCTGAATTCCTAAATGAGTGTTCGGGGACATCCCCAGCCTCTTTTACTGACGCAATATGCTTAACAAGAGCTGTCAATACGAACGCGAGAGGTAGATCAACTACATTGCAAACAGCTGACAGCGCGTCGCGAGCTTTGAACGTTATCCTAGCGGCCTGATATTCAAAGATAATCATATCATATAGACATCCTCAGCCGCAACAATGGCTGACCACGAATCGCGAGGCGACTCGTCGCATCCAGCAGAAGACTCTGGCGCAGAGTACGGGTCGTCGAGTTATGCTACTATTGTGCAGACTGACGAAGATGCGTCGTCCAGCAGAGAGGCGTTCCAACGGCCTAGGCAAGGCCGTGGTTATGGTAGGATTCCCCGTGACCAAAATCCTCACTTCAAATTCCTAAAGCTCATACTATGGATTCTAGGGTCTATCACTCAGTCTTCTGGACGGGCGAATTTAACGGAAGATGAATCGATACGTTCTGGATCTGGTCGTCATCAACACCCTCAATCTCCAAATATCGGTCCCCAGTCTGAGCGGACAAGAAAACCATCTACGATACGCCGAATGTCTTCGAAGCCTTATCGAGGTCAAGAGTTCTCCGTTGATGATGATGCCCGTGAAGTTGAGCAGGACAATGCCTTGCAGCAACAACAGCAGACGAGCATCCCGGCACAACCTTCCCCAAGGATCCTTCCCACGACGACTAAGAATTCCACACTGAGGCGACGAAACAATGCAACAGCCCCTTTGACCCATAAAGGTAGCTGGCAAAATGATGACGACGACTTTACACTCCCTGAAGCCGGACCGAGTAACTTCGGGGAGGATGACTTGGAGGATGGCTTGGAGGATGAGAATGGAGATGATAACGATGACGCCGACAACCGCAGTGAAGCAGAGAGCTTTACATTGAGGGACCGTCAAGCAGCGATCAACGAGACACATCCGTTCGGTATCAGAATTTGGAAGCCTGCGCTATACAAGAAGAACCGCTCGGTTGAGAAGACTGCTGAAGGTGATATCCACTCGTCTCCCGGTGGACGTGTTAACAACCTCTTATTTCTTGTCAATCTAATGTGGTCATTTATATTCGGATGGTGGCTTGCGATTGCTGCCCTGGTTGGCGGTATAGCTTGTTATCTTTGTATCTTCTCTCCTCACGCAAGAGAGTATGGAAACGTCTTCTTCGGTCTGTCCCGTTATATGCTTTATCCCTTCGGGTCATTTGTTCGGCTAGAAAGCGATGAGCATTATGTCGACGAGGATGAAGGCGAGGGTCGCAGTATCAGCGAATATGAGCAGTGGCAGAGCGGAGACTTGGAGCATGGACGACTGTTCTTTGGTCCCACAAGCAGCAGATCCCTTGTCGGGCGACGACGAAGTAGCATCGACTCGGGGTTCAGTGAACATGACAGTCTGCTCGGACGTACTGGTAGAGGTGGTCGCCTCGGGTCGAATTCTTCCAGACCAAAACGAAGACTGTTTGGCCGCGGCGAGTGGACTTTGGCCAGAGTTGTTTTCTTTGCATTTTTCTATTTCCTCACGGGCCCGCTGATGCTTTTGGTGTCATTAATATGTTGGTTTTTTGTCTTCTTGATACCCATGGGCCGCGTGATGAATATACTTGTGGACCACCTTCGTCGCCATCCTCTTGCTTTGTCTTTTCACTACGATTCCACATACACGCGGTTGCCATCTAGCCCTTCCTCTTCAATCCTCCTGTGTACGTACAGGGCGGCTGGTCTGCGCTACTGGAAGTACACTATTGACGGAACCAACATCTTCCTTTTCAACCTCATGAGCATCGTAGTTTTCGTTATCTTTGACTACTGGGTGCTGGATGTGACCTTCGGGTTTGATTCATGGTTGACACATCCGGGCCTTGTCTTCACACTATCCCTTTTGTCAATAATTCCTCTAGCATACTTCATCGGCCAAGCAGTTGCTTCCATTTCCGCCCAGTCTTCCATGGGACTGGGTGCTGCTATCAACGCTTTCTTCTCTACTGTAGTAGAAGTTTTCCTCTACTGCGTTGCTCTCGACCAGGGCAAAGCTCAGTTAGTTGAAGGAAGTTTGATTGGCAGTATATTTGCCGGTATTCTCTTCCTACCGGGATTGTCAATGTGTTTTGGTGCGATTCGTCGCAAAACGCAGAGATTTAACGTGAAATCTGCAGGCGTTACTTCGACCATGCTACTCTTCGCGGTAATTGCTGCGTTCGGACCAACTTTGTTTTATCAAATATACGGTAGTGTATGTGTTCACTCTAGACATGACTTTGTATCACGGTATACTGACTCCCGACAGCACGAGCTTAACTGCCGGTCATGCGCCAATTCGTTTGACGAACGTGATTGCCGCCGATGCTACTTCTCACAATCTCCTGCCATTAATGATGAGTTCTTCCGCAAAGCAGTACAGCCATTCTGCTGGTTTGCGGCCGTCTTCCTCTTTTTGTCATACATTATCGGCCTGTGGTTCACTCTTCGGACCCATGCTGCCGTCATATGGGCCACTGATGGAGACGAAAAGAAAGCTCCTGCTGTAGGACATGAATCGTCCATGCACGACTCGCGCCATTCTCAGCACCCAAATGGCCTATCTGGATTCGGTGGAGATATTCAATCGAATAATATCAGAGAGTCTCAATTATACAAACGTATCTTGGGACAATCATTGCAGCAAATTGGTCTTGAACATGAAAGCTTTGATTTTGGCTCCGTCAACGGGTTACCACCACATTTGGATCCATCCCGACCGAAATCTCCAGATGACCTCCACGGGTTGCACCTTCGCGGGCTGACGGAGGAAGACAACGAAAACCTCGCGCGTCAAGTGGCTGAAGTCGCAGCGACCGCTGCAACGGTAGCCGCGCGCGATTCCACTCGAAATCATCATCACAGAACCTCCGGGAACCCGGGACGAGCGCAAGAAGCAAAGACCACAAGTCAATCGGGACCTATTACCGAGGAGCACGAGTTTACCGGGGCACCAGTAGAGACGCATACTGGCGGAGGTCACGATGCGCCGAACTGGAGCAAAACGAAGAGTGCAGTTATACTTCTTGGAGCCACGGTTCTTTACGCCGTCATCGCTGAGATCCTCGTCGATACTGTCGATGTCGTTTTGGAAAGCGTGGATATAGACGAAAAGTTTTTGGGTATTACTTTGTTTGCATTGGTGCCGAATACAACTGAGTTCTTGGTAAGTTTTCTATACTATTTCATGATGAGATCACGACTGACTGGTTCGGATTCTAGAATGCCATCTCATTTGCGATGAATGGAAACATTGCGCTTTCTATGGAGATTGGTTCTGCATACGCTCTTCAAGTCTGCTTACTCCAAATCCCAGCACTCGTACTATACAGTGCTGTGAACGCACGATTCATTGACCCGGCTGACCTGATCAGCCATTCATTCAAGTACGTTCCACAGCTGCCACATATATTCTAACTCACAGCTAACGTGTCGTTTTCAGCCTTATATTCCCCCAATGGGACATGATAACCGTAATCCTCTGCGTCTTCCTCCTCTCATACGTCTACGGAGAAGGGAAAAGCAATTACTTCAAAGGCTCGATCCTGGTCTTAACCTACCTAGTCGTTATAATCGGATTCTATCTATCTGGTTACAATGACCTTGAGACCCTCGGCATCGACCGCTTTGATACTTTGGCACTTGGTTCGTCGTCGTCATCTTATTCAACTGCTGGTGGGAAGTTTTATACCGTTGGACAGGGTAAGAGTGGTATCGCTTTTCCTGCCTCCGCGCCGGCGTAATTGATTCCTGCAAGATGTTCTATATAATGCCCTCTCTTTTTGTGTAGTGTATGAAGCTTGCTTTTTGGTGTGGCTGTGTAGTCGTGGCATTTGGTATTTTTCTTGTCGTGCTTGCCTCTTGTTTAAATTGTTTTGATGAATATACGTTTATGTTTTTTGCATGCATTGTTGTCTAGACACAGGGTTTATGTGTATATGAAGGTAATACATGCTACACTAATAAAATTGGTCATTTTTGGATATGTATCATTGCATGATAATCCTCTTGCTTATCATGTAAAAGGGATGCAATGAGCCTTTATGCTAGGATACGATGACTGTGTGTCACAAGGAACGTGACACCTCAGCTATAATTGCTCAGCTACAACTTCATAGGGGGTAGGTATGTTAATGGGAACATGCACCTAGGTAAAATCAAATGATGAGCGCGAATTAGACGACTGGATTATGAAGCTTTTTCCAGTCAATGACTATGTGTAGTCAACTATAATAACAATCCTAACCTATTGCCCAATTCATGCTCTCCTCTTTCTACCTGCTATGTAATGACTACCATCAAAAAGCACCAATCTCAGCACCGGCCCTAGCCAACGTCTCATAAACCCTCGGCTGCAGCTTATATTTGATCATACCAGCAAACAACATCAAATCCTTGGCCATTGCCAACAATTCTTCGGCAAGGGTTTGGCGAATCTCATTCTCATAAGCGCCTGCATAAAGACGGTCGCGCTCACGGCCGATACAGGTTATGCTCCAGATGATTAGTGGTCCGATGTTGCGGGATATCACACTTGGTAAAGACGC
Organism: Talaromyces stipitatus ATCC 10500; assembly: GCF_000003125.1. Taxonomy (NCBI): domain Eukaryota; kingdom Fungi; phylum Ascomycota; class Eurotiomycetes; order Eurotiales; family Trichocomaceae; genus Talaromyces; species Talaromyces stipitatus. Next base: position 2,747,926 of record NW_002990116.1, read on the forward strand.
GAAGGCTTGGGCTAGGTTGCGGATGTAGGGGACTGAGCCCTTGGCGCGGAGCGGAAGAATTCCAAGGTCGTTAATTGCCTGTTTAGAAAGTTAGAGATGGTTTGAACTAGATGGTTTTATGGATAAACTTACGTCCAGTGCTGGTGCCCAATTACCACTCTCAACGTGACTTTTCGCTTCCAGCATTCGAAGCAAGAGTCCGCATGCATCGCGGTTGATTTGGCGAATCTTTTGGTAATAGAGGGCGTTGCTGTTGTAAAGACTGATCATGTTCCTTGCCAAAGCCATAGGGTCGTAAACTGTTGTCAGACTAAGACTGCTGCCCGATTCCGCTGATGTAGAGGTTCCTTGTTCAACTCTGGGTTTCAAGGGTTGAAAGTCTGAGACTGACTGGCCTAGGTCTAGTGACACAGTATCGGATAAAGAGCGGTTGATGATTTCAATAACACGATCGTAGTCCTCGGCGAGATGGTAGAGAAGTACTGCATCGGCAGTTAAACCCTTGTCATCTGCAACTGTTGCCGCTTGCACTGTGATCGTCCGGAGGAACTCATCTTGGTCGACGAGCTTGATGAGTTTAAGACGTCGCTCTATAGCACCCTTAATTCTCACGCCGTCTGCCCTGATATCACCCAGCAATTTCGCAAAATCCCTGGTTTCCAAGATGAATTCCCGTAACGCTTCATGACAAACAGATGCTTGTGACTTTCCGAGTGCGCCAGGTAAATCGGCGTTCAGACAAATAAGCGCGAAATAATCGATAGTTGCTTCAACATTGCCAGTGCGGAACTCGCGGGTATATTGCGTGATCAAGTACGCAAAATTGATTTGTGGGAATTGTTTCGTTGTAAATGACACTTTGGAGGTCAGTATTCCGGTTCATCAAAATTGAAATTGCAGAACTTACAAATCTCCTCTCTACCTGTGTAAAAGTCCGCAACGCGCAGAAGTCCATAGTAATCCAAGGCAATTGCAAAGTGAACAGCACTGACCGGAGCATGAGACCCAAGATACGAAATTGCTTGTTCAAACATGCCGCCTAAGATTTGTAGTAGGAAAAATGTCCCATAACCACCTGGAGTATCTTGTCCCTTAGCAAACACGCGTTGTCCGATTTCTGTAATGTCAGTTTGGATGTCTTCGAGACCAAAGACATTTCCCGCAAACTCTTCGACGCGGTCATCTTCCCTGGCGAGAGCGAATTGTAGCCACATCCAATCCTCAACGCCCTGTCCAACACCATCTAGTCGTCTGCGACCCAAATCACATCGACCAATGATTTTATAGCAGGCCATCCTGTAAGGATCAATAGTATTCTCTGGTGCATTGCGCAGCCGTTGTTGGTATTCACCGTTGATCTTTTGTTGCAGATCTCTAGGTAACCTCCTGCTTTGCGCATATGTGGTCATATACGTGACGAATTTGTGATCAAGCGACCGGAAACCTGGATCGGAACTAACGTATTCAGCAGCTTCGGTCACAAAACCACATCGAAGTAGGAAAAAGATTAATATCCAACAGTAATCTTCGCCCACAGTTTGCGGTTCCGTTCCATCTGGTGTTAGGTCTCTTCTGGCAGCACGAAGACGGATATAGGCGCGAATTCTATTGATAGTTGAGGGAATTCCTCCCAGTTGCGCCTCGCGCGGATTTTTAGCAATGAGAGCCTCAACTTCGGAGTAGAAGAGTTTCTCCAGATACTCTCTAGAGCCCTCCACAATTCTTTTCCTCAAGCTGGTAGCTCCTTTTGACGTGTTTGACTCATTCAGATAGTCACTGGCGAACTCTCTCTCCTTTATAGCGCCAGGCTCACCAAAACTCGCGACATTACTCTTTTCTCCAGTAATTGATATCAACGCGTGATAGGCACCTGCTAGTTGTCGTGGCACCTATGATTGTTAGCCTGATATTTCATGAAGATGGCTTTGTTGAGCACATACATCGCCTCCAGGATGGTCTTCCACTGCCCCAAACTCATGGAAAATGGCGTATGGTTTTTCTTCAAGCCTTGCTGCATTGAGCTCTCCAACTTTCCTAGCAAAAATGCCCATCTTCTCGCGCTGAAAGCGGGTATCGGGACCTGGGGCTCCAGCGTCAGCCCTATCACCGTGGTCGGCAAAGAGCTGTGAGCTGGAAAGAGAGCCTCCTGGTTGTCCAATCACAGATTTCTCCAACCCCGAACGTCCAAATACACTTCGAGTGCCTGCTATACGACCAGGCAGCTTGGCTTGTGTAGTAGAACGGCCAAATGAGCCTCGGTTTAGGCTCTCACCGCCTGCTAGATCATCTCTAGACGAAAGACCAAAATGTTGGAAAATCTTGCGGCGTTGGTCGTCCCAGTTCATGTTCACCTTCTCTTCCAGGAAAGCATCGAAATCTCGGTGGACACGAGCAAGGCTTTCTGCTACCATAGCCTGTCGACCGCGTTGCTGTACACCTTTCATGAACTTCTCATTATCAGGATCGAAGCTATCCGTTTGCTTGAAGGGGCTAGGTATAGTCGCTTGAGAATCGAGGGCTTTTAGATCACGCAGCGCATGTCCCGGGGAGATTCCTGACGCGGCAAGGAGGTAGTGTCTGTCCCATGCAAAACAGTCCACTGTTAGTTTTGAAGAGCCAGCTATAAAACCCATTATCACTTACGCCTTTTGATCACCTCCTGATAGACGCGTCGATCTGGGATCCTGGCCACCAAGCTCCCTAGCTTTTCTGCGGATATCATCAAGGCCTAACTGAAGGCTAGGCAATTCGCCATAGCTGTTGTCCTGCGAGCCTGAAGCAAATGGTCGTTTCTTTCCCCGTTCCAGTAGGCTATTGAAAAACGCAGGCTGTGTAGCTTGAGCGGACTGAGTAGATTGCGATAGCGAAGCCGATGGGTTCTGCGCTGCCTGCTGTGGTTGCTGTTGTTGCTGGTTTGGTTGTTGATTTCCAGAAAAAAGTCCCGAGGAGCCTGCTTGCGCGGGCTGGTTGGTCCCTAATATCGATGGGCCTTTATTTCCTCCAAACAGTGAGCCACCGAACGCGCCTGAAGACATTTTTGCCGGTCAAAAGTCGTTGAGACAGCACAGTCGACGAGTTCTTTTGCTGTCTGGGACTGTTGGCGCGATCCCTGTTGGTGGCAGGATATTCGTCAATATTTGGCGCGTCGCACAAATTATCAACTCAACCCGTTCATCAATACCTCAATGAGACAAAATTGGACTTTTCAATAGACAAGGCGAAGCTCGGATGAGCAACGATTATTGTTGTTGGGGGGTTGCTTCAGGAACAAAACGAAGCACGGCTAAGAATTTCCTAGCTGTGCCCCACATGGAAAGAGCAATCAGATCGCTCCTTCCGATCGTTTTACATCCAACATACGATTTATTCTGCTTCGTCTATGATAATGCTTGGAATGGATTGATTCCATAATCTCTTTTATTCTTCTCGTTCTAGACGTACGTTCAGTGGAGAGTCCAACTTGATCAACGTCGAGCAATTTGAGCTTCTGCAGCAACGGCCAACACCACAAAATGCCGGCTTTCGGCTCAAAGACGTTTCGACGAGCTACCACAGCATCATCCACGCTTGGAGAACGTTTAGGAACACTTTATAGAGCGAAATTGCCAAGACACCCTTTCCTCCTGTTCGGCCTACCCTTCATCTCAGTCATCGTGGCAGCATCTTTTGTGCTCACCCCTGCCACCGCCCTCCGATATGAACGCCATGACCGCAAAGTCCGTCAACTGGATCAGGAGGAGGCAATGGCATTGGGTTTGAAGGGCGAGAATGGCGAAGAGTCAATCAGGAGGAACCCTCGGAGACATGTTATCGGTAGCGACAGGGACGAATACTACGTAAGTGCTTGTGGCAACCTGGCTGGCTGTTCGGACTCGGGTGCGGTATGCTTACTCATTCTAGAAACTGATGGCGAAGGATCTCGACGATTGGGAACAAACGAGGGTGAAGCGCTTCAAGGGCGAACCGGACGGTCGATTTGATTAGAAGTCTTTTTCTCGTTCAGCGACACATTTTCCGACATGTACAACACTTCTTTGCAGCCTTTTCTTCGATGTACCATAATTGTGCTACGAGATGTTATTATTTACGATGAACATATTCCACACATATCCACTCCACCGCTCCGTATAGCTTGTCGATTGTATGTATGATACATAGGATTCTAGCGGGAAGACCATTCCAGCGATGGTGATGCAGTGGCGCACAGCCATTGCCGTAGCGGTTGTTCGAAATAGTACCAGAGCGAACTGTATTTATATGATTATTCTAGGTCACATGGTAGTCAGTTAGATAACTATCTCGAATCGAGAGTTCTGAATAATCGTATTATCGAAAAAGAGAGTGCCGTCACAGTCGCCACTTTTGCCGGAGCGGACAGGTTCCTGAGGTTCCAGCCGGGCCCTTATAACGTCATTGCTTAACTAACCACCATCACAACGCACAACTTCACCTTTCGCTCTCGCTTCTCTACCTCCACTTCTGCTTGCATACACTATGATACTTACCGCCCCATTAGCATTCGTCGGAAACTAGAGGAGCCTGGCTTTGAAAGAGAACGCCTAGCAGATCAGTGATATCAGCAATCCCCACTTGCAAGCCTCCCGAGAAAAAAAAGGAAGAAAAAGGAATAGGACAGTACGTACGTTACGGAGTACATACACTGTATCCACCCCCCTATATGACCGACGTGGGCGATCTTCCAGCTTTCAGCATTTAGCAATATCAAATATTGCATTATCCACCCGTTCTTGCTTGGAACTACTGCTACCCCAGGATTATTGCTCGATCACGACGTAATCGGTCTGCACTCACTGAGGAGAAGGAGACGTGCTGTCCTTCCGTTGATTGATCCTCCTCATATACGACGTCGCTCAGAGTATGTTCTGGACTCTCTAAACATTCAATCGCTGTCTGAGTTGCAATATGGATACGCGCTGTCCTCGGTTCTACAATTCAAGGATTTATCTGCTTTAAAAATCCTTTATGCAGGGTTCAACAGCAGCAAGGCAGTCGCCTTCGTCATCACCTTGGGCTGCAGACCATCATTCCCGGCAGCTGGGCGATATCTTGAACACGTCGCCTTTCCATATACAACACCAACATCCAACCTTCACCGGCGCCATGCCATCACCGTTTCTATTCCCCAGGGATTCGTCCGATGGCGGCTCTGGCGGATCAGGGATTAGTGCGAACTACTTTGGCCTTCCCGTGGACAACTATGGCAGTCCGCCAGGATCCAACCCAGGCTCACATGCGAAGAAGAATTGGGACATGTTGTCACAGTCATATTCCTCAATACCCAGCCCAGGATTACAGAGGATATCACCAAACCTAGCCCAGAAGCATACGATCAGTCTGGTTGGCGGCAACTCTCAGACAGGCCCAGGAAGTCCCTCGCGATCGGGAGACCATGCCACTCCCCATTTTGCCACCAACCGGCCGGATTCACGAACGAACACGGAATCTTCTCGCTCTATGAGGAACGACATCCAGGCAGGTGGCTTTCTGGAACCTCATAATAGCGATATTCTTCATGCCTCGCCGATGCAAATATCACCTATGGAAAACTTTCAACAAGGACAGTCCAACCAAGTAGCTTCCTTCAACTTCCCAGATACATACTCTCCCAACATATCTCAACCTACTTCATCGACAAATACTCCAGGCGAAGGCTATTTACCCAAGAGACAGCAAAATTTTAGCTTGTCTTTACCAGGAACTGCGCATTCCCCTTTATCAAGCTCAAGTGGCGAAGATCATCGGCGCGCGGATACACTCCCGACACCTATAGATCAATTACCCATCAGCTTCATTACGGTTGATGACTGTGGACGGTTGCTCGAAACAGCAGCAGAGATGACACTGTTGCTTGATATTAGGCCGTATCCCCAGTTCTCACAGGCAAACATTACAAATTCACTGAACCTATGCATACCCACGACACTTCTGAAGAGACCGTCATTCAACACAGACAAGCTCAAGGACACATTCATCAACGAATCTGAAAAACAAAAGTTCTTGTCTTGGAGACAATGTGCTTACATTATAGTATATGATTCAAGTACGGAACAACCAAGGGACGCCACACCGCTCATGAACGTACTCAAGAAATTCAAGGCCGAAGGCTGGCGTGGTGAGGGAAGGATATTGCGTGGAGGGTTCGCCGCCTTTGCCAGCCGCTTCCCAAATCAGATACGACAGCAGCGTCAAAGCAAAGCGAAACCAACGGGAACGCAAAACCGTCCCATGACTTTGAACCTTCCATCGACTTTACCAGTAGCCGGCGGTTGTTCGCTACCAGATGCGGCTGCTGCTGATCCATTTTTCAGTAATATTCGACAGAATATGGACTTGGTCGGTGGCGTTGGTCAGATGCCATTGAAACTCCCGGATGCTTTGACGCCCCATCATAATAAAAATCTTCCGCAGTGGCTTCGCAAGGCATCTGCCCAGGAAGACAAGGGACATGAGGTGTCACAGAAATTCTTGAAGATTGAACAACGCGAACTACATCGCATGCGCGAAGCCCTGGACTCTCATGCCAATTATGATGAAAAGTCGTCATCGAATAAATTCCGCGTTGCAGGAATCGAAAAAGGGTCCAAGAACAGATACAATGACATCTATCCATTCGATCACTCTCGAGTTCACCTTCAGGATGTTCCCTCTGGCTCGTGCGATTACATCAATGCAAGTCACATTAGAGCGAAGCTCACCAACAAGACATATATTGCTACTCAGGCACCTATTCCAGATACATTTACCGTAAGTATTCCCTCCTCTTACTGAATCTTTGGTTCTCTGTCTCACCAAGGAAAGGATTTCTGGCGTGTCATCTGGGAAAACGACGTCCGTGTGATTGTAGCCCTTACGGCTGAAGTTGAGCGAGGTCAGATCAAATGCCACTCGTATTGGAATACCAACAGCTACGGTCCTTTCAAAGTCAAGGCTCTCGGAGAACGGCGTGTGTATGTGGACTTGCCACAAGATACAGCTACACCAACACAGCCTTCACCGGCCTCTGAGGGGAAGCCCTCCTCTGAAGGTCTGTTTAACGCAGGAGACGAGCGACCTTATATTGTTGTCCGCCACTTCACCCTCTCCCACTCTACTTATCCCTTCCAGCCAATCCGAGAAATCACCCAACTTCAATATTCATACTGGCCGGATTTTGGAACGACGTCTCAGCCGAGTCATCTGTTGAAACTCATTGAACAATGCAACAAAATTACAAGGAGAAGCAGTGGCCTCGATATCAGCGCGGAAGAGGCGGAGCCACCAGGCCTCCGGCCTATTGTAGTCCACTGCAGCGCCGGATGTGGCCGAACGGGTACCTTCTGCACAGTCGATAGTGTACTGGACATTCTCAAACAACAGCGAGCGAAACGGCACCGGCATAACGATAGTAGTAATAAGAATAACGACGACAACGAGAAATGGGTTTATGACGACTCGACGGATCTGGTCGCCAAGACAGTTGAGGATTTCCGAACTCAACGTCCCAGTATGGTGCAGAATCTGAGTCAGTTTGTACTTTGTTACGAAACAGTTTTGGAGTGGGCTGTGTCGCATAATACATAGAAACGGCATTTTTGAAGTCATTCATAAAGCCAAAGTCATAGGGAGGAGTATGCGTTCTATGGTTATGCGTACAAGGTATATAGCATTAGAGGATACCCTATTTTTCTTTTCTAGTCTTAGGAAACAATTTAGATATCATTGTATGACCATTTCAATTTACTTACTTTGAAAATCTTGAGGCAACCTTTGGATGCTAAAATAGAATTCAGCCTTGAATCTTGGAGTTTTGTTGCTAAGGTCGCTATAGGAGACACGGTACTTACCGAGATGAACATTGGATGGATATCTTCACGTCCAGGCAACAACTCCGCCACTTTAGCGTCTCAGGGCGACTGCAAAAGAAATCTTCCTACACTAGTATGTTTTCACAAGAGAATCTTACGACTCAGCAGTTGCTATTGAGAATGTGAAGATTTTCTTGGATATTTACATACAGTACGCGGAGAGAAAGAATTAAACAAGCAATTCTGGGGCGGCTCCAAACAACAGACGCCTCCAACATGCTTCTCGACCTCCCACCAGAGCTCGTTCAGCTCGTACTGAAACATTGCTGTACTTCAGCTTATATCCAAGCTGCTTTCAGCTGTCGCACCTTGTACAGAATTGCCTCGTCTTCTCGAGATGTTATTCTACATCACCTGAAGACCAACCCAGGCCCAGGGTTCAGGATGCAGGCTGATCAGAAGTCCAAGGACAACACTGAGCGACTGACTACGCGAGAACTGTTTTTACTGCTGCGACGAGGTGCCAGCGAACATCTACTCAATGGAAGTGTCGATTTTGACCGGACCATGTACACTTTCAACGGCAAGATCATTGATAATCCTGCATGTTCAATGAACTATGCCAAGGATCGAAAGGCTATTCTGTTGGTCTTCAAAGACGATGAACGAATCTATCATTGTCCAACAGGTGCTAACGGGAAGGTGAGGATAGAGAATGCTCAGACATGCAAACTACCCGTCTTGAACTTAGACCGGATCAGGATCATCAAGACTACATACGCTACTGATACCGAGGATCTGGTGGGTGTTATCATCAAAAACGAAGAGTCTACCCTTGAGGATGATGATGGGGAAGCACCTCCTTTCTTCAATGAAGAGTTGCAGCGCGAAAAACAGCGATACCGCACTGGATATCTCCTACTCTTTCTTGAGGAAACCCAAAAAATCACCCGGGTAGCACTCTGTCAACTTCCTGACGACGGCTATAAGGTCAATGCATTGGCGGCTAAATTTGCGCATGAATTTGCCATATCATGGGAAAAGATTGATGGAAGCGATCATATGGTTTCGGTATACAGGGCTTGGCTGGATGACTACAAAGGTCGATTCACTCATGGAGTACCTGGTGAGCATGAGAATCCTCTTCCCTGGCCAAAGTACAAGATGCTGAAATGTGGGGGGGCGCGGAATAGATTTACAATATTCCGAGACTGCAGTTGTCAACAAAGAGGGCTTGTGGGTGCAACCGAGAAGCGGTGTTGCTCAGCTCTCGCAGCATCGTGAAGTCGCGGGTTTGGGCCCAGTAGCGGAGCTCAGATATAACGACAGGAACCAGTTACTGCATAGTCATCGGGGATCTACCATTTTTAGTTATTATCATAACCTCTCTTTCTTGAGGGGTGAGCATGGTACAACGATCGTGGGCAATAGCGCTCATAGAAATTACGCCAGGATCATGAATGATCAATCAGACCTATCATTGCTCTATTTCACGGTAGATATTCCCTTTTTCGCCACGCATGAGACATATACTCCGCTAGACGGTGATAACGATATCTGTCGATGGAGATATCTTTCTTACGCCATTGGTACTCCTCGTTCCGGCGGGAAGGCAGTGGCATGTTTACTGAAAGCGCAATCCGAATGTCGTGCTATAACTTGTATGCACGAGACCAATCTAGAAAGGGGTCGACGCCTACCGTCATGGGAAGCTGTTGCAATGCTTTGTGGCCATCCTGAGTTGTCTCCAAGTACAATAGGTGGGATCTTTGCTGCCTCGCCCAACGGTACCCGGGTCGCAGTCTCGAATTGGAATACATTGTACGTCTGGGCGTTGAATCCGGGAGAAGTGATCTTGGGTCGTGAGAGTAGCTACTATCCCAGGACATGGTGTCTGGAAGAAGACGATGAGAAGTTGACTGAGTTGCGTCCTGTGGTGATACACATGGAAGCGGTTTGTTTCAAGCTCATGTTTACGGAGAACGATGATGTTATTGTAGGTTTGACGGATCGTGGATTGATGACGTGGGATTTGGGACCGCAAACACGACGGAGACGAGATACTTTGAATCTGGATACTGAAAACGCACCAATTGTGGGATATGGGCCACGGATTCCAGAGCTTCACACAGACTACTCATCCGAGGGCGGATCAGAGGCTGGAGAAGAGGATGCAGGGGATGACTCGGCGGATGAATCAGAGGAAGCAGATGATATGGCAGTCGATTGATCTGACAGGTCATTTGTGAGGTCATGATTAGGTTGTGTATAACAGTGTAGTGTACATAGGATAGTTGCTCAGGGCATTCAAACTGATCTACCAAGATCGTATTCATAACATCCATTTCCCCCGTAAAATGTATTTGGGATTTATTGTCCTTCTCCTCCGCCTCCAGACAACGTCATAAGCGCAACGATCATCAACACCCACCAATACCTACGACGACAATCGTTAGCAATGTGAAGACAGCAGATTTGATGGGTTGACATACTTCTGGAAAAACGTCTTCTCAACCTCTTCCTGAGGACCTGTACCATCCGGATTGACCACAATAGGTTTATTCAGCTCTGGCATTGCACCAGCCTCAGGATATATGAGTTCCACGGCAACAGAATCAGAGGACTGATCCGCATTATAACCCTTGTGGAGCGAGACGTGGTACAAGTCGTGTTGTTGTGAGCCACTCAGATATAGCTGCAAAGTATTATGTTGCGTCGTCAATGCAGACTGCGAGACGAGACTCCCAACCCATTGCTTCGAGCCATCTGCCGCAGTTGTATAGAATCCTATCCTGTAATGAGGTCCATTTCCACCGGTATTTTCAATGGTCGGGGGAGTATATGAGAGGACTTTGCTCTCGAGCGTGTCGGGGTTGTAAGCTATCTTGGCTAGAAGTGATGGTTGCGGTACATTCACGGCCCAGTGATAGACTTCTACCGATTTGGGGAGGTTATCGTTTGTTGCTTTGCATTGGACCAGGCCGATGAATATGGATACGAGGAGACAGCTTAGCAGGGAGACCAGGTTGCGCATTTTGGCCGGTTGACAATGATTCGACTTGAGTGTATGGAGAGACGTTTATCTCGTCGGATAACTTACTCTGGTTAGTTCCGGATAGCCCCCGCGGGATGGATCATGTGATGCGCCTCAATTTTATGCTCGGAGCATGGGCCGGAATCTGGAGTTCTAGGTCTCTCTCCTTCGGTTCTGTTGAGATATGGACACACTGGCAGGTCAGGATCTTGCTGTTCGAAGTAGTCAGTTGTCACAATTGATTGAGTCAGCAACAATACGAAGAAGACAGACGTGTAAGCGCAGATCAATGATAGGTCGTATCTCTGACTAAGGTGGGTAAGCTCCGCCGATGACGCAGTGTGTGGTTGGTGTACCTTCCCCACGAGGACCCTCAGCACACCGCACTCACGATGATCTCTTAAGGAAACACAATCTCTCCACCAGACCTTTTTTCTTTTCTGTCTCTCTTTCTCTTGTCTCAAGTACCTTCCCTCCCCAGTGATGTTATATCGGCCTGTCAAATTCCAACAGCGTGGTGTAACCTAGTTCCCTTGACAATCAATCAATCATTCGTCTCATCTCTTACCCTGTCTTGCTTGATTGCTGGTTACTCGGGCATTACCCCGTGTGAATTGAAATCTCCCAGTCAACATCATCCCTTCTCAGTACTATTTGCCGGTAGTACTATTGACGTGGACCTGTAACACCGCCTTGCAAGACAAATAAATAACCATGTCTTCGCTGCCGTACCGTCGTCAGCCGTCCAGACAGACGTCTCGACAGGCCTCAACAGATGACCGAGAAGCTGTGCAAGCCCAAATGGACTACTATATCGGTATCGACGTCGGCACTGGTAGTGCCCGTGCGTGTATCATCAACGACAAGGGCGATATTGTCGGATTGGCCTCCGAGAACATTGGATTGTGGCAGCCTCAGCAAAGCTACTATGTACGTAGATGCAACTGGCATCTTTCGATCCTTACTGATCAATACCGCTGCAGGAACAATCGACTTCGGATATCTGGCGTTGCATCTGTATCTCCGTCCAGCGTGCTATCAGCCAGCACAACATCCACCCGGAATTCGTCCGGGGCATTGGCTTTGATGCTACCTGCTCCCTAGCCGTGTTCTCGACCGAGACCGACGAACCCGTCTCAGTGACTGGGCCCAATTTCGATACCGATCGCAACGTGATTCTGTGGTTGGATCACCGTCCTGTCAAGGAGACCGAATTGATCAATGCCACTAACCACAACCTACTCCGATACGTGGGCGGAAAGATGTCCGTGGAGATGGAAATACCCAAGGTCCTGTGGTTGAAGAACAACATGCCCAAGGACCTCTTTGACAAGTGCAAATTCTACGATTTGGCGGATGCACTCACCCACATTGCCACCGGCAACGAGAAGCGTAGCTTCTGCAGCGTTGTTTGCAAACAGGGATTCGTCCCAGTTGGTGTTGATGGAAGCGTCAAGGGGTGGCAAGACGACTTCCTAAAAGAGATCGGCTTGGAGGATCTTGTCAACGAGGATTATAAGCGCATGGGCGGTGTCGACGGGGTGGTGAGCCTATTTCTTTTCGTTGTCTTACTGATTTCTTCTTTGATTGATCTTCTCTTCTATCTTACTTACTGTCACTAACTCGGTTTTATATAGAATGGCGACTACCTGAGTGCAGGTGAACTTGTCGGAACGCTGTGTGACAAGGCTGCTGCGGAACTTGGACTTCCCGCAGGTATTGCAATTGGTAGTGGTGTCATCGATGCCTACGCCGGATGGATTGGAACAGTTGGCGCCAAAGTTAACTTGCAGGGCGATGAGATCGACGCAGACGTTGCGAAGAACGACCGTACTCAAGCTTTCAGCCGCTTGGCTGCAGTTGCAGGAACATCGACCTGCCACCTGGCCATGTCCCCGAATCCAGTCTTTGTGCCTGGTGTATGGGGTCCGTACAGGGATACTATCATCCCAGGGTACTGGATGACAGAGGGTGGACAATCTGCCACTGGTGAACTGCTCAAGCATGTCATTGAGACACATCCCGCATTCAACCAGGCTATCTCTGTCGCCGAGTCATATCACACCAACATCTACGAATACCTAAACGAGCATTTGAAGGAGATGATGGAAGATCAACACGCGCCTAGCATTTCCTATCTCGGCCGCCACTTTTTCTTCTACGGAGACCTCTTTGGTAACCGTTCCCCAATTGCGGACGCCAGCATGACTGGCGCCGTAGTTGGACTAACTAGCGACAAGACAGTTGACAGTCTTGCCATATACTATTACGCTACGATGGAGTTCATCGCCTTGCAAACCAAGCAGATTGTCGATACCTTGAACGAGGCTGGCCACAATATCAACTCCATCTTCATGTCTGGATCTCAGTGCCAAAACGAGATTCTCGTCAAACTCATCGCGTCTGCTTGTAACATCCCTGTTCTCATCCCTCGCTATGTTCAGGCTGCTGTCTGCCATGGTGCTGCTATGCTTGGTGCTAAAGCTGCCAGTGCAGATAGTGAGGGCAAAACCGAGGATCTATGGTCTATCATGGACAAAATGAGCAAACCTGGTCGAAAGGTAGTTCCTACGACTGACAGGACTGAGCTGGCTTTACTTGAAGCTAAATACAAGGTCTTCCTGGAGCAGTGCTTCAAGCAAAAGGAATACCGGAATCTTGTTGACGAAGCTATTGGAGCATGGAACAAGAAGAACTAACGCTTGGAATATCCTAGTGATTTACTTCTAGGGAGATACATAGATTTGTGCCAATCATGATAAAATTTAGTACAAAACTTCAATTATACCTCATGGGCTGTTTAGACATTGGTGTTGATCAGTGTTTGTTCTCATTAGACTACACATAATAATGGCACGCCACTATTTCAGTGTCTTTCTGAGCCTTATATCCCGATGGTAGCACTTGCAATGTTCGAGTCGTACAACGAAAGAACCATCTATCAGCTCTCACTCGTTAACATGACGAAACATCATTTTCGTAGACACAAATGTCTTATATTATTCCACAATTATCCAAGACATATCGTTCAACTATTAAAAATCGATTTTCGACTGCCATCCCCAGCTTGTGCAATATTCTCAGCTTCAGCCAATAGCATATCCAAATCGTCGTCTGGCGGTGCATCATTATCATTATTTGCGTCAGTTACAGGCGCCTGCGTGTTTGATTCGTTAAATGTATCTTGTTCTGTCGTGCCGTTGACATTTTCGGCTTCAGCTAGCATCATTCCCAGGTCGTCATCTGGCGGAACATCGTCATTAGATCCGCTAGACGTATCCTGCTTTGGCGTGGAGCGACGCCTCGGCGCTTCACCGAATAAGTCTTCCATGTCATCGTCCAGAGGTACGTTAGCATCCGCTGATGTGTCGTTATTTGTCGCTGTTTGAGCTCCTGGCGCCTCATCCCTTTCCGCGACAGGATTGCTATTGTCGTGATTATTGTGGTCTTCGTCATCTGCATTTCTGAGATAATCTGGCTTCTCCTCATTTATCCACTCTCTTCGCATTATTTGTATCCGTTTCGAGTGGCCCAATTTCTCGATCATGGCCAGGCCATCGGCGAATTTTGCGCGGGGATAGAGATCGTCGAGCCATAGTTGGTAGAAGTTGAGGAGACGTCCTAGGTCGGAGAACTGGAGAGATATGTTATCAATTTGAAATTCGTTGTTCAAATTTAAGAGTAGGTAGACTGACCTCATGAGCTTTGCCTTTGAATTTGAGCTTGGTTTTGACATCCTTTCTTAGCTTTGGGATGCCTTTTTGTGACAGTAAACTGTATTGATTCTGATTAGTAAGTGATTTATTTTGCGTTCCGGAACATATCTCACCGAGCCTCGTCAAGTTTAGCTATAGGCACTCTTTGCTTGGTAACTTTTAAATCTGCATCCAGACCTAGTACTTTGGTCGCGTCAGGCTCGTCGTTATTGCCCTTTTCTGTCTGCGATGTCTCCTTATTCTGGGCTGAAGGGAGGTTTTTGAGGATGTCGTCTAGACCGGCGTCATAGTCGAAGAGGTCATCGATATCAGACATTTTGAATTAATTTCGTTCGTTTCGTTCAATTGTGTCACATCTCAACAGGATGTCAGGCTCGCGTTCAGACGCGACGAACAAGTTGGTGATCATTTAACCCAATTGGGAAACACAATATTAACTAACCACATATGGTATAGAATATCAAGCTACTCCTCTTATGGTTAGTCGTTTTGGGTCAGCGACATCCGGAATTCGACCTCACCTTTTACCAACGACCTCGACGTCTTAACACACTTTGGGAGCAACGAGTTCACCGACATAATGGCCATTGAACCCACAAAGGCTTTGGTCCCTCCCAAGGGGCTCAAGACCGACTATCCGGTGAGTTCGGCATACGCTACAATTGGTTTGAATTCGTGCTAATTCAAGTTCTCTCCATAAAACAGTTGATTGATTCCGACCCGTATGATGACACCCAATTCCCCGAACCGCTTTCACTTTTCCAATTCCCAATGATACTGTCTGGATAGACTTCTGACCCTTGGTGCAGACATATTAAGAGAGTTTTCGGCTATGCTCGACCTTCAGACTATGCCGTCGGTGGTGCCGCCGCTGCTGCATCCCCGCTCGCCTTTTGGCTTATGGAAAAGTTCAGTCCTTCGCACGTCGGAAAGGGAGGATTCGCTCCAGTTATGCGTCTTGCGACCGCAATTGGTGTGCTTGGAGGTCTACACATTTGCTACCAGAGATCTATAAGTATGATTCTCTCGGGATAAGGTCCCTTGGAGAGTGATATTCTAACAACCTCCCTATTAGACCGCTTCTACGGCTTCACAGAGAATACATGCGAGGTGGAAAAGGATATGCGAGAAATGGTTGATAAAGTCAAAAAAGGCGAGCCACTTTACGGCAAATCACAACTTTCAGAATACCTTCAAGGTGTTGCTGCCCGCAATTCGCGATACACCGGTCTCGTTTCACATATTATTCCATGGTTCAATGTGGTCAACCATGACCAGGTATGTTGGGAATCTTTATGGTATTGCCACCCGAGCGTAACTGACTTTTATGGTACAGCACGGTGTGGACACAGCCAAGTATTATCAGCAAGCTGAGAGGGAGCTTGAAGCTGAGCGCTTGGGCAAATGAATTTGTCGGTCGTTTTCATAGATTTTTTCTAGTCTCGCAATGTATTTTATATTCCAATGAATATGTTTTTGAAGGAATCGTGAGGAGTACGCTAGTTCCGTCGTTCTGTCTACTATTTGTATCGCCAGCAAGCACTAAGCGGAGGTCTATTGCGAAACATTCATAAAAAGTATACAGATTCACTTCATTTATAGGTCACTTGCAAACTCGGTATTGAGTTCACGGTTTCGCTTAGACCGAGGGTTCGGTGCTAGAGTATGAGTCAGTTAGTTGCTCGTATTTCACCTCATTAAACATACCATTTTCATTCTCTTGTATATAGAATCGTCGAAGTAACATGATAGCATCGTTCTTGAATATTCCGCCATATACAGGATAAGGCGGGTCTATAGAGGGACTGTTGATACATTGGAGATTAGATATTGATACAGTGACACAGGACAGAAAAACTGCGAAAAGGAAGACACAAAAACTGACTCTGAATGTAGTGACAAAACACTCCCAGTACCACCGAATCTCTCATTGGCACAGCCAAAGAACACTCGGCAGATATTATACTGTCTAAGTAGAGACGCGCACATCACGCAAGGTTCTACCGTCACGTAGAGGTCGACTTCCCTGAAAATCGATCTAGGGTAGGTTTGAAGTGCCTCCTCAATGGCGAGGAATTCTGCATGTCTTGTTCCCTGCTCAGTTTCCTATTGATCAGAAAGAAGGGTTTATACATGGCGATTGCTTGTGTTGCATTGAGACATACATTCATTGACCGGTTTGTATCATTCATTCCTGATCCGATTATTTTCCCGTTCAATACCAGTACACATCCTACTGGAGTTTCGCCAACTGCCAGGGCTTTCTCTCCCTGTATTCGAGGCAATAACAGTCAATGGGATGCATCTAGGAAGGGAAAGATTTTGTTACCATTAAAAGTGCCTCTTTCATAAATCTCTCCTGATCTTGTCGGGTGACATCTTCGTTTTCTGGGTTGGGATCACATTCTGAAGTCATTATTGGAGATCGCTAGCTCATCAAGCGATGTTGTATCATAAAACATTGGATAAAGTAAGAAAGTTATATTGATAAGGATTAAAGATATTTTTGTATTGTAACAAGACTGTAACAAATCGATATTACATTACTAAATGTGGTAGAGATGTCGTATTTTACGGTATCGGCTATGATCGTGGGGCTCTTACTTTCGTCGCCTTAGAGCCTTGTCGCGGCGGCCTTGTAGCCTTGAGAGACGCGTTGGCGGGTAAAATAATGCAGCCAATTAAATCTTGTTGATGATTTTAATACTTACCAAGAACCTCGACAGAGCAAGTCAAGCAGCCCGTCGGCCGAGGTTTAGTCTTTTCACTTAATAAGTATCATCTGTGTGTCTACACATCCTTTGTCTTCCCGCTCCATCCCTTGTGAGGATCTATCCATGGATACGGCTGAACGGGGACTATGGCAGGGGATGAGGAATCAAAGCCTCGAGGCTTACAGTCGGCGAATGGGAACTCTAGCGCTGCAGACCCAACAACATCATCAATACTGATGAATAATATATTTCCAGGTCACTTGTCTTCAGAAGCCTTTGATACCATCTCTCAGCTACGCAAGGAGTTGATCGAAAAAGGTCCTGGGTCATTTTCTCGAACTGCTGACGATGTCAAGAATACACAAGCTCTGATAAATGTCGCTCTTAAGGTTGCTTCTGAAGTTACGACGATAGACAGCCAACTTCCTGGCGACGAAACAGAGAGACGTCTCTTGGATTGTCTCGATATCGTCCAACTGCTCATTGAGAATTCCCTTAGAGGCCTCGATGGAGGGGATTTCGACACGGAAATTCCAGGCCAGGATGCGCCGTTGCCTTTTCATCTTCGGTTAATCATTGAGTTGATTGATCTCGCCGTCAAAGTGCGGCTAAATGGCGTGGGAGCCAAAATCAAGTCCATTCTGGTTATGATCACACGTTCTCAGCATGATATGTTTCGGGCTCCGCTTTTTCCCAGGCATTCTGTTTCAACTATACTAGGTGTTATAGCTACTGGTAGAAGAAGTCCCTCATTTCCCCGAATTCTGGACATATTGCTAAGCTTGAAATATCGCAGACATCATCAGGTCACTGGAAATGGTAGATGTTTCGAAGAATACAACCCTGAACATCACTCTACCTGGCCCTGGAAGCCCATTAGAGAAGCATCTAACAGCAAAACTGAGCCTGTCAGGACGACCTTTCCAGGCCCCGATTCGCCTGGGGGATATCACTCGTGCCACGTATATACTACTTCAAATCCTTGAGGCACTTCTTCAACCTGCAGAACTAAAGTCGGGTAGCTTTTCTACATCTGGGATGGTACAGGATTTTACAGCTTCCCTGAACTTGGCTAGTCGCATAGGGAAATACCTTATGTCACTGATGAGGCGTCGTGGCATGAACGGCAGGCGGAATATCATCGATCCTGTGGTCCAGTACCTCTACTTCTGTGACTTGTCACTAACGAGATCATTGGAGTATAACAACATCGGATCACTGGATGCTCAAGCTAGTAAGACTCTTATCGAATTCCTGGTAATTGTGATATCAGATTCCGGTCTCAGCCATGAGCCCCAGGTTGAGCAGGCTTTGTGTGATTGTCTAGAAGGTTTAAAGGAGAGTCAAAAAGCTTCACTTTTAACGAGCATGACTGTACAAAGTGTTCTGGTTCCTAGACTTGTTGACATTCAAGCTAGAGACGAGCAGTCCGTCGATCGTTCGTCACCGTTCCAGGTCAGTGGCATTCAAACGCAGATAACGAAAACCCCATTCTCATATTAGGAAACAGAATTCCATAAAGGAGTTTATTAACGCCCAGAAGGCTTTATATCCACATGGTAAGGCCCAGAATTCTCAGTAGAAAAATAAACTAACCAGAGTTCTTTTTCGTCTCAAGAGATTGATCTAGCTCAGCGTGCCCCCAAACGTATCAGACTATCTGAGCCTCAATCCGAATCCGGCGAGAAGGATATCAGTCAGCAAATTCTAGAGAAAGCCTCGAAACTCATTGACTCTAACGGCATAACGAGGTTTGATGAACTGGCACTAGCTGCGAGGTAAACTTAGCGCTTCGTGATTTCCGCCAAACTATGACTGACGCTTCCCAGGCAAAAGTACAAAGATCTTTCGGAGCAGCAAAAGTGCGAGTTTTTCACCATAATTTCAACTTACCCATGTATTGCAGCGTCCCATCGGTTCAATGGATCTCTGTCCATGTCTACGGACTCATCAAGCACCTTTCACTGCCGCATCTGTGACTCGGAACGAACAGTTTCAGACGCAGTCGTGGCTTGGCAAGGCAACGAAGCTGATGAATTTCGAAGCTTTCTCCTAGAGTTTCTACCTAAACCTTCACGTAGCTCACCCTTACGGGTATCATACCTACTTACGGTGAGGCGATTCCTCTATCATGAGCCAGAAGTAAAGAGCCTATCTGTCAAGTCCTCGTCAGTTGGCGAACTATGCCTTCACTCTCTGAAAGCCGCCTCAAGGGAGTTGCGGATCACAACGGGGTCAGTAATTCTACGGCTTGTCAAAAATAACCAGTACTGACTTGTGAAAAGACATATCTTGCCTTGCTTCCTACGCAAAGCTGTGGATGTCCAAATACGACGACAGAATTTTGTCATCATTCTGGAGTGTCTGAAAAGCGTATCAGAAAGAGTCGACATTCCTTCTCAGGAGACTTGCATCTTGACATTATGCCGATTAGCAGAGTAAGTCGTGGGATACGGGTAAGAGACAGAGGTATAACAGTCGGCTTATTCACTTTTATAGGGTATCTGAGGACGAGGAGCTTAACATCATACTTCTCCGTCTTCTAGAGTATCTAGGACACGCAAATCCGTATATTTGTGCAGTAGCTTACACAGAGGTGAGCCATACCATCTCTAGCTGACGTTTTCAGACTAAACAAATCTTGCAGCTTTTGAAACTATCGCAAGAATCATCAACAACAGTTGCAGGTCTACTTCGCCCTTTCTGGAGATCCTTGTCAGTGACCGTAGTAAAAAATCTGAGGAATCGCCCTCACATGGCAGAGCAACTGTGCGATCTATTGGGAATGTCGGTTGACAGCTTCTTACAATTGACCGAAGTTCACACGCTGCCATATCTCGTTTACACTCGCAGGCGAGAAATTATTATGAGGATAGCTGCGGCTTATCCCTCCAAGTCAGCTTTCGAGCTTTGCATGGAGCGGAATAATTTTGCAGCAATCATAGCATATTTGTTGAGTCAACCGGAGGAGAACCATGAGGCTATGATATATTCTCTTTTGGTCGATATTGATCCCAAGTTCAAGGAAACCTCGGTTACCATGCTGCTCAAGACAGAACCCATCCCTATTACTCGCGAGCTGTTGAAGAATATGGGTGATGCAGGCGAGGGTAATGATGGAAAGGTTGGTTTACTACATTTATGATGATTCTAATATCACTCACTAACTCTCTATAGTTTGACGGCGCACTTCGCCTCCTTGCTAAGCTCATATCCTCCAAGCAATCCTCGGGAACGTCAAATTCAAAGTCCCATCGTCAGGTTGGGCTCTTTATAGAGGAGCATCTACTAGGTCTTATAACAGAATTCTCCGACACCGTGAATGATGTCCGCATACGTTACTCGAACATGGAGAAGAAGCGAAATATCATAGCAATTGGTGAAATGATCAAACTTGCCAGAGGTCATGTTAACGTTGCAATTCCCCAGGTTTGTCTTGCTCTCAGATTGCCGTTTCGGTGTGCCCATCTGACTCGTCAATCTAGATATGCTCTTGCCTTAGATCATCTCTGGAGGTCGAGGAATTGTGTGACCATGCATTTGCTGTCTGGTGTATTTTGATCACTCATCTCGAACCTGACGAGGTTGAAGCACTTATAGATCAGTCCATTGCGATTATCCTGCGATACTGGCCAACTATTCAAGAAGGAAGTAAGCAAATGGCGCTGGTCCTGATGGATCATCTTTTCCAGCATCATGGATATCAGCTACGTGAGATCTTCCAGACTCTACCATCATTGCTATCCATTCCCGAAATGTCCCGCTATGAGGATCAGATAAACAACTTCAGAGGTTCCATGGATCTGAGTGAGCGTTTGATAGCATTCAGTGTCCGCTGTCAAAGTGAAAGCCTCACTGTCGTCGAGCAGGCGCTACAAGAATTGGTTCCCTTCTTAGATGACAAAAACGAGATTCTGCACAGGACTCTACTCAATCACCAATCAAACAGCGGAATTGCACAGCTTACCCGCTCTCTTCTTGATTGCTGCGTGAAATTTCAATCCGAGTCTGATACGATTGCCATGTCTACTGCACGTTCTCTTGGTTTAATAGGATGCTTGGATCCAAACAGGGTTGAGATATCAAAAGAGAAGAAAGATATTCTCGTTCTTTCCAACTTTGCTCGCGCAGAAGAAACGTTCGACTTTACAATGTTCTTCCTTCAAAATGTCCTCGTTGATGCATTTCTATCGGCCTCAAATACTCGAGCACAGAGCTTCCTCGCTTATGGCATGCAGGCCCTTATGAGCGCAAGCCATATCACAACCGAGATCACAACGCCGTCAGATGACCTTGAAAAAAATGAGAAGCATCGGCGCTGGCTAAACTTGCCTGAGATTGTGAGGAATACAGTGACTCCTTTCTTAACGTCAAGATACTCTATTACTTTGGGTGCAGCTAAAACCGAATGCACCTATCCATTATTCAAACCAGATATGAGCTACGGAAAATGGCTGCGTACGTTTGTCATGGACTTACTTCAAAAGTCATACAGTTCCAATGTGAAGATGATATTTTCGGTATTTGCCAGAATCGTTCGAGACCAGGACATCACGATTCCCGCTTTTATTCTTCCTTTTGCTGTGCTGAATATTGCAGCGGATGGTCCTGAAGAGCATAAACGAGAGATTCAAGAAGAACTGGTGCGTGTGTTGTCTCATCCTTCTCCTGAAGGTAGTACTCGTGTGAGAGAAAATGTTCTTCTTTGTAGTGAGGTAAGCAAATCTCACCACCCCTGGCAGTTTACCGATATGATTCTAACCGATGTTCTCACAGAGTGTATTCAGCGCTCTTGACTACCTGTTAAGATGGCTGCAAGGAAAGAAGAAACAGCATGCTATACTCGCAAGCAATCTTGCCGGGAAAAGTACACAAGCAGAGTTGATGCTTGATCTCTCTTCGGCCCAAATCAAGAGCGTCGAGCAGATCTTGTCCTCCATTCGTCCAGAAGTCATATCGAAGAGAGCTGTCGAGTGCAAATCTTTCTCTAGAGCACTTTTCCACTGGGAGCAATACATACGACAAAGCAAAAGCTACTCGGAACGACGCGACGACACGGATCTGGAACCTCTTTACCAACGTCTGCAAGAGATTTATACACAGATTGACGAACCTGACGGCATCGAAGGCATTTCGACTTATCTTCATGTACTGGATGTTGATCAACAGGTCCTCGAACACCGAAAAGCTGGCAGGTGGGATGCTGCTCAGAGCTGGTATGAGTTGCAATTGGACGAAGATCCGAGTAACATCGACACACAGTTGAATTTGCTCACTTGTTTGAAGGAGTCTGGCCAGCAAGGTAAGCTACCTGTAGTTCTATCTCATCCTTCATTTACTAATTGTTACTTGTTAGATGCACTTCTAAGCAGATTTGAGACATTCAGCGAGTCTAAGGAATATCCCTCAAAGCTATTCCCATTCGCTTTAGAAGCTTCCATCTCAACAGGGAAATGGTCAAAACTCGAAAATTTTCTCAAATTGTGTCCCAGAGATAACACCACAGACTTCACGGTGGGTATAGCTTCAGCTCTCAATGCTCTTCGTAATGGCGACAAATCTGCATTCAATGAAATCATTCAAAAACTACGGCTCAATACTACAAGGTCAATGACAGCAAACTCAACCATATCCTTACAGACATGTCATGATACGTTGCTCCAGTTACATGCCTTGTCTGACGTTGAAGCCATCGTAAACGCAGACAGTCAGATAGGTATGACGAAAGCCGAACTTCTCGATACGTTAGATTACCGTCTCGACCTTTTAGGGGTCTATATATCTGAAAAGCAGTATCTTTTGGGATTAAGGAGGGCTGCCATGGAGCTTGCGTGAGTCTATCGTGTGACTATATCTGACCTCAACTCTAATCTAGTGAACAGAACCGGATTTTCAAAAACAGATATAGCTGCTGTCTGGCTGAAAAGCGCCCGACTATTTCGAAAGAATGGCCACATTGGCCCAGCTTATAATGCTGTAATGCACGCAGCACAACTCAAAGCGAAGTCCGCTACGATCGAGCACTCGCGCCTGTTGTGGACTGATGGACATCATCGAAAGGCAATCCAGACGCTCAAGGGTGCGATAGCTGCCAATGCCTTTGTTTCTGAAGAATCCGAAATATCAGTGAGGGCTTCTGTCTCAATGACTGGAGAGAAACTAGGAACGCAAAACATCCTTGCTGCCAAGGTGAGTTCGTAAATTAGTGCTCTAATGAGCATATAATTTTATAGCAGTTTTGTTATCGAAAGTAATTCATGCTGACTAGAAATTAGGCCCACTTATTACTTGCGAAGTGGACGGATAGAGCAGGGCAGACTCACTCCGAAGTCATTGTCCAAAGATACCGAGAGGCAATCAGGCTCTTCAGCAAGTGAGTGGCGCATTTTCCTAGTGTATCTTCAGGACCATTATTCTAAACAGCTTTACGCAGGTGGGAAAAGGCTCATTTCTACTTGGGAAAGCACTACAATAAGATCATTGAATCCGAAAGGGCGAAACCACCTGGCAAACAATCTCAAATATAGTAAGTTTCTTTGAATATACCATTTTGGGCATCTTTTACTGATCGACTTAATATCAGTCTGAGTGGAGAGGCCTCTAAACTGGCCATTGATAACTTTCTTAGGTCTTTAGCCAGCGGAAACAAATTCGTCTTCCAAAGCTTACCGAAGATATTGACTCTGTGGCTTGACCATGCAACAAATGTTGATCAAGCTTTCGATCCTAAAAGGGGAGACAACGTGTAAGTTCAGAGACTTGGTAAATGAGGCCTAGGCTGACATTTTCAAGCGAGTTTCAGAAACTGATCACCGCTCAGCGAGAGAAGTCTCTAGATGAAATGCATTCTCAACTAAATAAATATTTTCTCCGTCGAATCCCGCCCGAAGTGGTAAGTTTTCACTCCATACAAACTTGAACTTTGACACGTTTTGTTTTTGCTTGTGCTGACTATACTAGCTTTTCACGATTCTCTCTCAAATCGTTGCTAGAATTTGTCATACGAATAGTACGGTGCATGAGCTATTGACAAATACAGTTGTCAAGATCGTCGGAAATTTCCCACGTCAGGGTCTATGGACAGTTTTGGCTCTGGTTAAATCCTCATCAAAGGATCGCGCTTCAAGAGGCATGGCATGTCTTAAAAAGATAACGGTATGGCCTGAATTTTTCTGCATCTTTCAAGAACCAATCTGTCTAACCAGTACCAAAGGAGGAGAACAAGAAGTCCAACAAAAGCGGATTCACCCCGTCAGAGATAGGTTCAATGATAAAAGGTGGGCAGAAGTTTGGCGAAGAACTGTTGAGCTTGTGCAATGCGCGGGTCGAAGAAAAAGGGACAGCGAAGATCAGCCTGTCGCGAAACTTGGGTTTCAATCACAAAGTTGCTCCGTGCCGTCTAGTTGTGCCATTTCAAAGCATGCTGACACCAATCCTCCCGCCGTCTCATGAAGGGACCTTCATCAAGCAATTCAATCCCTTCCCGGGCGATGTCGTTAGCGTTGAGAGTAAGTAGACAACTCGATTGATAGGCTGTCCTGATATGTTTGAAACTAACAATGTAGCAGAAGTTCTGGACGATGCGTTGGTTCTCAATTCATTGCAAAAGCCCCGCAAAATCAGTATTCTAGGTACAGATGGAAAGATTTATAGTCTCTTATGCAAGCCGAAAGATGACCTCAGGAAGGATCAACGTCTAATGGAGTTTAACAATATGATCAACGGATTTCTCAAGAAGGATGTCGATTCGATCAAACGTCGCATGTGTAAGTATCCCTTTCGGATTATCTAGAGGATTGTTACTGACTCCGGGAAGATATCAAAACATACGCCGTTACACCTCTTAATGAAGAATGTGGACTGATAGAGTGGGTTGACAATCTACGCACTCTACGAGACATAGTCATGAAACTACTAAGAGAGAGAGGCATTACTCCAAATGTGAGTGAGATACTCGAAAGCTAGTAAACAATACTGACAGATACTAACAAATCTTTGTGGGTAAAGTTCAATGAGATTCGTCATTATCTGAACGAAGCTTGCTCACATCATGACAAACTTCCTGTCTTCACGACAATGATCCTGTCAAAGTAAGAATATATCTCTATATCCTGAAGTCATATGGCACAGCTGACACATCTGTGCAGGCTTCCTCCTGTTCTACACGAGTGGTTTGTCGAAATGTTCCCGGATCCAGGAGCATGGCTGGAAGCACGACTGCGATTCACTCGAACCAGTGCCGTGATGTCGATGGTCGGCCATGTTCTCGGGTAAGTCTCTATGACCTCAGGTACAAAAATGGTCGAACACAGATCCTAATGAAGCTACCAGATTGGGTGATCGCCACGGTGAGAACATACTGTTTGAAGAAAGCACAGGAGGTATTTTGCACGTCGATTTCAACTGCCTCTTCGATAAGGTGCGCTCGACCGCAGACTACACACATAGGCTTGAAGGCTGATATGATATGTTAGGGCTTGACGTTTGAGAAACCTGAAGTAGTCCCGTTCCGTCTTACGCACAATATGGTGGACGCCTTTGGGGCATATGGCTATAATGGTAAACAAGACACCATTCCTCTTTCAGTCTCGAACATCATTGAATGTCGAGCTCACTGCATTACTCTACAGGGCCATTCCGAAGGACATGCGAAATAACACTTGGACTATTGCGGCAAAATGAAGACGCACTTATGAACATCATGGAAACGTTCCTATATGACCCTACAACAGATTTCATAGGGAAAAAGGTAAGACATACATTCTCAACCCCAAACACTTTTACATAGAGATCACGCTGACTGAATTTTTTGTAACGACAGAGGCGAACTCACAAAGATGTGCCAGATACACCAGAAGGGGTTATGGAGAGCATCAGAAACAAGCTGAGAGGTCTGTTGCCTCGTCAGTCGGTGCCGCTTTCGGTGGACGGACATGTGGATGAATTGATATTACAAGCCACAGATAAGAGGAACCTGGCTGCCATGTACATAGGCTGGTGTCCATTTTTCTGATAAGACGCAACTACCAACGTTAGTGTAACGTATTACTTAATGACTGAAATGAAACCCACAAAAAAGCATAATGCTCGTTGAGATAACATGCCTTTTTTCAACGTGTAGTTGCATTTCGAATTTCTTCCACGAGGAGATTCAAATAATAGGACGCTGATAAGTCGGGCTCATTTCCATCTGTTGTTAGACCTCTGAGGTCTGGTCCGGCTTGGGCTGCGGCTTCTGTCAGAGTAGTTACTGGCCCTTGAGCTGTAGCTACTGTAGCTTGGACTTCGACGTCTACGATGCCTCGAACGCCTTCCCGGTGGGCTTCTTCTCCTTGGTGGGGAACCCGAGTCAGAGCGGACAGAATATGAACGGGCTCTGGAGCGTCGTGGTGATGCAGAACGCGACAGCGATCTTGGGCGGTAAAGGTCATGTCTGTCTGAAGCTCCACCATTGACGTGGTGGCGTCTTGGAGATCGTCTTCTTGGCGGCGGTGATGCCCGAGATGGATGTTCATAGCTAGGTGGGTGTCTTCGGGGTGAGACCGATCTGTCGTCTGCACCTGATCTTCTGGTTGGAGGAGGACTCCTTGAAAACATTCGTCTGGGTAGGACTATGGAAACTTTAAGCACGGCACCGTCGATTTGAGCTTCATGCATATTGGAGACGGCAGATTCAGCATCAGCAGCGTCGTTGTAAAGAATATACGCAGTGCCTCGATTGGTCATGACTAAACAAGGAAGCATGTCAGCAAAGTCGCTGTCCACGTAGTCTAGCGTGCAAATGGTTCCATACATGTCTTGTTCAAGGGAAGATCTATACTCTGTATCTCGCCAAAGGTTCCAAAGATATCATAGAGATGTCCTTCAGTTACGTTTTTGGTCAATTTCTCGACAACAATCTATAGCTCAGTTAGCAACGTATCACGCATAATGAATATCCTTTTCTTCGTTATCTTCTCTCGCGAGTGCTCCCATATTTCGAGTTCTTACCTTGGAACTTCTTTTGGAGCTTTCAGGCGTAGGACTCCTGGTATAGCTACGGTCTCGGGGCCATCTACCGCTACCACGTCGAGGGCTTCGCGAAGCTCCGTGTTCAGGCGTAAATGATCGACTTCTTGACCTCCCCCGTTTATAGCTACGTGTTTCGCTTGGGCTGCGGCTCCTGTTCGGTGATCTCGAACGTGACATGGACTGGCGGGTTCTAGGTCTTGGAGGCATTGCGGGCGACCTGGGCGGCATCGGTATTTAAAAGTTGAATTTCTTTCTGTTCGCTCGTCGGACGTACTTTCGCGAATGCTATGGACAGCAGTTGTGTTTTATCGTCAGACAGCGCAAGCAGTGAAGTTCAGGTGGTCGTAGCTTTACTATTTAGAAGAGAAATGGTCCGCGACTTAGCGCGCGCTGAGGTGGTAGAGAGGGTCAATGCGCGGCGCTAAGGAACCGCGATGCACTCCTCCGTCAAGTCACAAAACTGCAATATCTACATCATGGAATCGAAACCGCGAAGGGAACATTGATATTTCTCTCCCCTCCTTATGAGTCTCATGACAGCTAATCGAATACGTCTCTGCTTTATGCTAGTAGCCTAACAGTATGACGAACCCAATCAAATACACATGTTGATTTATGCTTCTATCGCGTGCCTGGTGAACTTTGAAAGCTTCGATAAAATTTTCTTGCTCTCATAATTTGGTCCATGGTGCTGAGTGAGCCATATTGAGTCACGTAGAGTCCTATCGCTCTATCAGCAACGTAATTAAAAGAATCCTGATGTATTCCCGCATGGCTGACTATCAGAAACAGTGGGACAGACCAAGGGCCATTGGATCTCTCAAGATCACTCGAGCTAAGTTCTCATCAGGTCAATATGTTGGGCAGGTTCATCAATCATTTCCTATCATAATGCAGACTTCTCGGCCCATTGCTCGTATTCCGCTATAATATCGGGTGTCAATTGTGTCTTGACTCGAGTGAAGGCGATTTCAAAATGATGCCACATAACCTCCTGTGGCTCGTTCTTTTCATCTTCTTCGTCCAATGCCGCTTCGCCGGCGGTTTCGCATAGACTGATGATTTCTGCACCAGAATATCCCTCCGTCCTGGCTGCAAGGTCATCAATGCTCAAGTCTGAACTGACAACCGACTTGCTTGTCCATATTGAGAATATTTCTCTCCGCGAATCGTAGTCCGGCGGGCCAACATATACAATATTATCTAAACGGCCTGGCCGCATCAAAGCAGGATCGAGAGTGCCAGGCTTATTGGTCGCTGCTACAACCAAAACATTTTTAAGCTCTTCGATGCCGTCCATTTCGTTCAAGAGTGTTGTGAGAACATTGACGCCGCCACTGGAGCTAGTACGCTTTGCTGCAATGGCATCTATTTCGTCAAAGAAAAGAATGCTAGGCCTAGCAGAACGGGCTTTCTGGAAAATCTCCCGGAGTTTCCGCTCCGACTCTCCAACATACATGCTCAAAATCTCAGCGCCTTTAACGGCCAAAAAGTTAAGTCCAGCTTCGGTAGCTAGAGCTTTCACGACAAGTGTCTTCGAACAACCTGGTGGACCGTAGAGCAGGATACCCTTTCGGCTTTTCACGTTGAGTCTTCGCATCCTTTCGGGGAACTATGGCAGGTTAATATCATGGACATTACCTGTTCGTGGAAAGGGAGCGTACCTTTAATGGCCGCTCGACCATTTTCTGCAGATGCTTCTTGAGCGCATGCTGTCCTCCGATATCCATCCACCTTACTTTAGGAGTCTCAAGGAACACCTCCCGCATCGCTGTGGGACGTACTTCTTGCATGGCTGCAATAACATCATCCTCATTTACAATTAGCCAAGCTGAATTCTTTTCTTTGGAGACCTCATCAACCATAGGAACATCCAGGCTCGGGGACTCGATATTAGGAATCAGCCGATCCCGGGCTTTGCGGCATGTCATTTGCAGGAGGGCAAATAGATCGGCCCCAACATATCCATGAGTTTTCTCGGCCATAAAGTCTATAATAGAGTCGCTAGGCTCTGATGACCGGTCACGTATTGCACATAGGATCTCCTTTCTAGACGCAGCTGTTGGGATTGATACCTCAACTTCGACTGAAAGCCGGTGGGGTGTCCTAAGTGAATCATCAATATCATTGGGATGGCGCGTTGCTGCTACGACAAGCACTTTGGCATCTTCCAGCGCATCTATACTCTCACATAAAGCATGAGCTAAAGATGAAGCCTCTGGAGACGATCGTTTTGGGGCCAGAGAGTCAATCTGATCGATGATAATTACACTAGGCTCCGCCCGAGAAGCATCTTTAAAAATCTTGCTCAATTTTGCCTCCCCGTCACCTGAATTGCGAGAAAGTATATTTGACCGAATCGAGAAGGTTCTGTGCCAGCCAGCTGATTCAATCCTGCGCAACAGTGAACTTTTTCCCGTACCCTTTGGTCCGTGAATAAGAATGCCTCGATTTAACCTATAAAATCGCGGCATATCTGCCCCGTGAGCTCGCAAGTTGAAGTCTACCAACAGATGGTTTAACCGAATTATCTGATCTGTGAGTCCACCCAATCCATCCTGAACAACCTTAAGAGTAGCAAACCCCTTATCTTCTTTTGGCCCAGTGCCAATCTGTACGCGCGAACGCTTGGTGAAGAGGGATATCGTCTGGTCGGTGGGATTGGACGTAGAGATCTCAACAACCTTGAAACTCCTACACTGGCCCTTGATCTCAGCTTCAAACCCAAGGCCGACTGAAAGGATGCCACATTGTGATAGAGGATATTCCAAAGCCCATTCCCAATGAGCTAATTCCGTAGCATCAGATAGAGGTCCGTAAATTACTAGCTTATCCGGATGAGTGCATTCTTCAAGCTGCACCCTGTCTGTTTCGTTGAGCGATCCGTCTAGCTTGGAGATGGTGAGCTTTTCGCCAAGTTTGATACAATAGCATTCTTGCAAGATGCTTGACGCTTGAACAACGGTTGTTTTAATATCTCCGACAGCATTCCAAGCAACAGCGGTCTTTTCAATTCCTCCCTCTGAGCGGAGAGTACAGAGACTGCCGGGTGACAGTTTGAGATATGCTAAGGAGCTGGCGGACAGGTATATGCGGAAGGAATCGCGGAGGTCGCTTCGGTGTGGTTTTGGCAGCGGCCGTAATGTGAAGACGCGAGCTTCAGCCATGTCTCTGGCACAGGAGGCCGTGTCCAAGAAGCATCAATAATTGAGGTCAATGAGATGAGAGTGGTGATGAACAATTCCGGACTCCGGCTGGGGCGTGTCGGAGAGAAAAAAAAATATATATAGTGGGGTGAGTTATCTATAATGCGGCTCCCCAAGCCCACTGGCTAATTATGTACGGTACGGAGTACATACAAATATAGCTTCAGTTTGAGTGGCCTTTTCTACAGATGTCCATCCCTGAATGAAGTGGTCGTTCACCAGACTGTCAAGCACATGCTATAGAGAAGCCGTTAACCATCAAGTAACTTGTCATACTAATTCACGTACTGATGTAGTTTCTACCCATAAGCGATTATTCCGCCGCTTCAGACTACAAGTAAATGACTAAAATTACAAAGTAGATGATATAACGAGACGCATAACTATTGGCAAGGCCGCTGTTTAAAAAGTGAAAAATCCCCGACAAGCACGATGAAATGACCAACATAGTAGAGAATAGGGAACCATCAAGAACTTATAGACACAATAACGAACAAACACGCTGGGAGAAAAGTCCAATCAAAAGGGTGCACCGATTCCGTAGCTTCCTTGAAGCGGATTCTATATCAAACAGACCAGGAATAAGAATCAACAGAGGCAAAAGAAGACGATCAAAGAAAGGAGAAAGGGAGGATTGTGAGGTGAGGTTCTGAAGGATTTCTGATTCATAACGTCCCACATAACAGTAACTCAGCAACACTTTCCACCCAGGTTGCCGTTCGACCCTGCATTATGCTGGTCTATGTTGACCCCTTGAGTGCCCGCTTGTTCCGACTTTGTACTGTCCATGACCTTCTTGATCTCTGACGCGAGGCTGTAGAATGCTTTATCGACGTTTATATTGTTCTTGGCGGAAACCTCCAGGAAAGGGATGCCGAGTTCATCGGCCAGTTTCTGGCCTTGTTCGGTCGTTACCGCCCGCTTCTCTTCCCAGTCGCATTTGTTACCGATGAGAATCTTATGCACACCCTCACTGGCATGTTGCTCGACGTTGGAAAACCAAGTCCTAATGTCTGCAATGGTTTGTTAGCATCCGTCCCACACGTTTGTCCTTTAGGACTTACTGTTGAAAGATCGTTCGTCTGTAACATCATAAACCAGGAGAATGCCCATTGCGCCTCGATAGTAGGCGGTAGTGATTGTCCTGAATCGCTCTTGTCCAGCCGTATCCCATATCTGCAACTTCACACGTTTGCCATCGAGTTCGATTGTGCGAATTTTGAAGTCGATTCCGATCGTCGTGATGAAGGATGGTGTGAACGAGTCCTCGCTGAAGCGGAGAAGGCAGCACGATTTGCCCACCCCGGAATCTCCGATGAGCAGTAACTTGATCTAAATAGTAGAATGTTAGAAGCTGGACGCTCAGAATATAGTGGCCAACGGTATACATACTAGAAAGTCATAGTTTCTTGTGCCCGCCATGACGAGGTGTGGATTCCAGAGTTGATGTCACCGGGGGGGGGGGGAGTAGTTGCGATATATTGAATGTGTGTTGTAAGTGTCGATGTAGCCCCGGTTGTAAGGAGGAATAGGTGACGGTAGCACACGAAATAGGGAGATATATCGAATGGATATTGCTGTCTTCAGGGCAAGCTTTGGCTCTCTGTTGGTTGCTGGTGGTGTTGTTGTTCTTCTTGGAAGAGTGAGGCCAGTCCGATCGATGACCAAACGAGCTTAGGGTGAAGGGTCGCAGAAGTCTCCAATCAGAAGTCGGCGGGTACTCTCCCTCTTAAGACATATGTTGGACTGAACTCCGAACAACAGCAATTTACATAATTAGGCCAGAGATCTAGTCCGAGACGATATTCATTACGTGCATGGGACTGGTACAGATTTACTAGGTATAGTACAAGTAGTAAGCGATGCCCTGTAAGTGTCCAATTCCTCCCCCCCAATTTGACATGTCTTCCTCAGATGATGTGGTATAAGCACAGGCGATCGCTACGCATATATTGAATGCCAAAACCCTCAGAACCATTTCGAGTAGGTCCATTGTATGCGCTGAAGAGCATTTCGTTGTCTCCATACCCCGTGGCTCAGGTCTGTAAGGTCCGTCAAATCCTGCTGAAAGATTGGCAAAAATGATCTCGGGACGGTATATTGAGCCCTCCGTTTCAGGATCTGGGCTTCGTAAATGCAAAGTCCGTAGTCTCGATAGGATAGGACACTGTCTGGCGTGGTTGGATATGCACCAAGAATACGATCGATATTCCTATAGTAATGAAACAAAGGTCAGCATGGAGATTCAACCGTTTTCAGACCCAGTAAAGGATGAATGAAGCCTTACCGCACTGCGTTCCTGAACTTTTGTTTTTCAATTCCCGCTCTGAAGCCCTTCCTGCTATCGAAGAGACTGGCAATCCACCGAACAGTGGTGTATGTTATCAGCAACCCTGGAGTCAAACCGATGAACCTAGAAGACCCTTAGCATGTTCTCCCCGTGTCATTGTCGAGAAATACCAACCCAAAAACGAGTTCCTGGCTCTTGAGTAAGGCATCAATACCCCCCATAGCTACCTCCACATCCACTTTCGTCTTTTGTATCTGAATGAGAAGAGCGCGAACGAGGTCACCCCGAATTGTTCCGATGAAGGGCTTACGAAGATCTCTTTCATAAGCCTTTAAAACAGGTGTAAGGTCCCCGTCTCTAACCTGCGCTGCAATAGTCGAAACGTCGGGCCGCGTGTTTCCACTATTACTCTGCGAGCTGTTGTCCGATACGAAATCAATGACCATCCTTTCAAGGCTCTGTCTATCCGCTTCCAAGCTGGTTCGACTCATAATCGCAATTTCACTTTGCTCATCGTGCCGGATCGTCCCGATCAGCTTACCCACCGGCTGCAGAACCCAGTTTCTCCAGAAGTCGACGACAGTGGCCCCAAATTCAGAAACCCATTCCAATAACTCGGCTCTGCGATTTGTGAGAACACGCAGCGATGTACTCAGTGACATTAATGTGATGACTGTTGGAAACCAGTAACGCGCGAGGGTAGATGGACGGCCGTGCTTGCGGATGAAATATTGATTGTAAGCAAGGTTGTTTGGAATCCTGTCCCTCAGCACGTAAATTAATCCCTCAACAACATCATTCGCTTGTACCGATTGCTCTTCAAGAGATGAACGCTGCTTCTCCTGGAACATATTGTCAGTTGCGAGAAAAACGGTTTCTTCAAAAATTTTAGGTGATTCTAATGACTGCGACAGATCTTGAAGGGTATTTTCAACCAATAACACAGTTTTGTATAATCCATGAAACCGTTCACGATTAAATTTGGCGTGAATGGGGTCTGATGATGGTTCATTGCTGGCAAATGTCAGACATTCCTCGAGAAGAATACCAATCGCACTGGCGTTTAAATCCTTGAGCTTTTCGAGTGCTTTCCGCTTTTGTCTCAATTGCAACCTACATCGGGTAAGTGGTGATGACAACGTATTTCTGGTGTTCCGCAAAACGCCTTCTTGGATATTGTTCTGAACGATCTGGTAGAAGCGTTTCCAATCTCTGCTGATTGAACTCAGAGACGTCATGTTCTCACGTGCAGATGCAGTTTTCAGAGTTGAAATGACTTCAGATATCCACAACCATATCCTGGACGGCGCCGTTTGAATGGTATAATGTCCAGTGAGTATGCTTGATCCGAGGACATCGTTCCAATAATCAATCTCAGCGCCAAGCAAGGAAGACTGTTCGAGTAGGAGGCCAAGGACACTACCCAATGTCTGCGTGGTAAATTTGGCAAGTAAGAACCAAGACTGTTCGTCAATTGCTTCTCCTTTGAAAGCATCACTATCAGCTTGGAATGAAAACAAGTTGTCCCGGCGAGCTTGGTTCAGTAGGCGCAGTAGATTGCGACGAGACAGTAGACCATGATTGTCCACGGATAAGGCCCGCACTGTAGCCTGAAGACTTCGGACATTATGAATAGGCGAGGCTGATTCCTTCAAATTGTTCGCATTGACATGCTCAGTAGCACGGGAGTGATATCGATCAATATTGATATCTAGACGCGACACAATCCTAAGAAGTCAATCAGTATATGTTGACATATATGCACAATTATACCTCAAATCACGAGACTTACTCGGTTACTAGGGACATGGTGTCGTGAAGAATGTAATGTCAGAGTGCAGATGGGGTTGGCATCGGTTGTCCGTAGAGAGACGGCATTACATCATAGGCGGATTAAGAAAACTTGTTGTACGTAGTAGTAACCTCGGTAAATTTATTGAGGGCTAACCTTGATTAGATGAGATTGTTTCATTGGGATTGCGTCACGTGATGATCATACTGCAGGATCAGTACTGCGTACTGCGGGGGTTCTTCCTCCTTACAACTGCCTCATGAGAGTCAGCCGCTCGCCTCCGCAAGTTACTCGTCATCTCTCACGCAGTTAAGACTTGGTTTTCCGACCCTTTTCTCGATATTTCTTCCTTACTTCCACGACGACGTCCTCCAGCCAGCTTAGCACCTCCACGCCGCTCCCTCAGGACTCCGCATGGCCGGAGGCCCATATCTGGGAAACTATGAGTACAATGGACCGCACCGGTTGGCTAGCACAAATACAAAAGGGCAAGACCAGACGTCTTGAATTTGATGAAACTGAGATCGGTATCTGCTGGAGGCGAACCCACTTGGACCAACGGGACGACAAGGATAATTAAGAAGAAAACCGTGAGCCACCCCCTAAGGTAAAACCGCTCATCGATACGTTTCTGGGTGTCTTCGCCGCGCTTTTACCCACATCTTCGAAAAAAAATTGAAGGCGACTGAACTCATTCGCTTTAGAGAGAAATCAGTAATCCACACATCTCAAGAGGATTAAGTCTTTAAAATGACCGAGTCAGGCGGCACTGTAGGCTTCAAAAAGATAGCTTCATCGCTTAAGGATTGGGGTCCTAACCCTTAAATATGGACCAGCTGCTTCCTTACTTACTCGGCAGTCATAGGATATCTTTTTGGTGACAAGTCTGCTAAGGTTATCCCCAACCTGCTCGTGTTTTTAAGGCAGATTCTGAACTTCGATTAGACCTATCATTGGCCGGAAGCAGTACTTCAATTTCCACAAATATATACCGGACAAGGGGAATAGGCATTTTTGATTCCGGGGGAAAAAAAAAAAGAATGAATTTCTGAAATTACGCCACCAGATCCGGCCGGAAAAAGGCTGTAATTCACGCATGTTATCGTCTGAGTCAAGCGCTGTCGATTGAGCCTAGTTTTACTAGGTAAGAGCGTAGTAACGGCTCAGGCGCGAATGTTAACGCCATTGACGGATGTGAAGCTATCTCAGGGGGCTTGATATGTTGTGGTTTTATCACGTGACAAAGCTTTACCCTCTGGCTGTAATCCTTTCCCAGAACAACGTTCCTCCGGCTCCGTTGGCTCAGGAATATCAAATCGGACGTGCTTCTGAATAACATTCTGCTCAGCCGTCACACTCTATCTATAGCCTTATTTCCAGGAACATCTTTGTGGCCTAGAATTCACTATAATGTTACATTGATCAATGATATTCTTATCTATATATACCCGTCGCTTCACCTCCCCCCACCCTATTCGGACTGGGGGTCGGCCCGGGCTCAACGCGCACATGGGCTCAACGCTCAAAATATTCAAATTCTTCAAATTAATGCTTATAAGTCCACCAACGCCATGTAAATTATATAAAAAATCTAGGCACATGAGAAATACATATATGATTTACCTATTACCCGTAGAATCAATGAAAAAACCCAAGTTTTGAGGCTCTCTTGGAGCCTCAGCATCCTCCGCCTCCGGCACCCCAAGTACGTGCTGTTTATAGTAGTAGTAGTAGTATTGATATACCCGCTGTAGCTGGCCGCTGACTAAGAGCCGCTATCCAGGTGTGTGCCTAAGCCTGCAGGCACCAATAGATCCGCGGCCCAGCCACGGGTGGTGCGCCATAGAGGCGCGCCACAGAGAACGGAAGCTAAGGAAACAAGAATAACGGATGCAAACATGTCAAACAAACAAATAAATCAAACATCTTGGTCGGCTAGTGCGCGTACGCCCCGCCTACAAGAATTCCCAAATTCTTTTCAAGTCCTCCGAACTGCACCAGTTCGCTTCAAACCCACATATCCTGTATCCCTTATAAAAATCTGCGTATCTCACCCTTTGCAAATCCGAATTGTACGTCCTCTACATCGCATCCCGTTGGCTGGCTCTGAATCACTTGTTCCAAGGCTTGTATTTGTGTCAATCCTGGTCCTTACTGATAACGACGTCGACCTGGAACGCACGTCATCTACGTGCGTGTTCGTACATGTTCCCACGTCAGTGTCCTTGTCATTTGCAGGCTCCAATTAAGCCACTATTTCTGCGCTTTCATAGGTGCCAACTGCTTCCGGATCTACCTCACACAATTGATCAAGCACTCGCGTGTCAATGATGAACTGCGCGATTGCAATTGCGGCCTTTTTTTCCTTAAGTAATGCTTGCAGATCTGTTGTGCGTCGGAATCCCTTGATTCGTGACCACATGAGACCGCGTTCATTCTCATACAGTGGGCATTCCATGAGGATATGTCGTACTGATTGACCAGATAGGCCATAGGCACAGTATGGTTGTTCTCGCCTGTTAATTCGCCACAGATAATGCGCCAGCCCGATTCGTTCGGTACGCAGCTGTATCAGTATTGACGATGTTGCTTTGCGGAGAAAGGTCCAATATTGGAGTGTGCGCTTGGAAGGCTGAGTGACAAGTTTTTTGGTAGGTTTCCCTGCCTTTTGCTTATCCCACCGTCTCTCCCAGGCATCCTTGGTTGATTGGCGTATTCTGCGTTTTGCAGCTGCTGCGAGTATGGTCCATCCTTCACTTAATAGATCTCCAGGTACGATTTGCCTTCGTGCGCCCATTAGAGCCGCACGTTTTGCAGCCCTGTCTGCAGCTTTATTTCCAGGAACGCCCTCATGGCCTGGAATCTACCTCAGTGTTACATCGATGTCCTCATCCGTACACTTCCTCAGTGAATCGACACAGCCCTGAATGTACGTTTGACCAGAGACCATACGCAGGTTCATGAGAGTTTTAAGCGCGGCTTGGCTATCTGAGAAAATAACTAGTTTCTTGGTTCGTATGTCCTGATCTGCAATTTGAAGCGCAGTTTCGAGCGCGAATTTGATCCCACAGACCTGCACGCTCGTGTAATATAAGACGATGAAATAAGGTTGTAGATAAGAATGTTAGATCGATTGTCGATTGTGATTGGCCACGTTCCCAGGTGACTAGTCCTTCTTCGGTAGCAAGCTCGATTCCATGGCGATCCATGATCTCAAGCAATTCTGTGGCTTGTTCGTCGATTTTGGTGCCAGGGCCACCCCAGGCTGGATGGTGGACGTTCATGTCCCCAAGAACTATATGTGCTGTGGTTCGTGAGCATCCTAGTCGGGTTAGTTCTCGATCTATGTGCGTAAAGGTTGTCGAACGTGGTTCATTATAGATATTGTGGATATAGAGATCGTGCGGTTCAGAATTTGAATTCGAATGTAGGCAACGTTGATAGCGAATATGTAGGATTTGATAGTCAGGCGATATGACAGTGTGAGACCAGCTAGCCGGATCGATGCTTTTATTGACAAATAAGGCCACACGGGCTCTCTTATTGTTATTAGTGTTGTTGTTGTTGTCGTTAGGTTTGGGATAGAGGAGTTAATGTATAAGACTCACAGGCTGGTGCGTTATATTGTTTAGTTCGTTTCTCCATAGTTCCTGAATTGCAATCACAGAGGCGCGGAGAGCTCGGGGATCACGTAAGAATGTGGCTATGACCTCATCCTTGGATTTATGCGTGTTATACTGTATAATCTCATATGGGGACGAGATAGTGATTTTTGAATTTTTGCATGCATGATTCTGATAGGGGTGAGGCCGATAGGGCGTCACCAAGACTTCCAGTGGTCTGTCATAGCCAGTAGGGCTGGGTACGGACAATAAACTTGATTAATAATAATAATAATAATACTGTATAATCTCAAATATTACGCTCATTAGTCGAGAACATCTGGAGACGAGCATGTGTTCATATCTTGTACAGTTTATAGATTATCCTCCTCCTCTTCTTCCTTAATAGGGGCTACGCGTGGTCCTTGACTGGGATGGAAACTATTCAAAAGTTCTGTATAGCCTTCTGAATTAATAGTTGTGTTATCATTAAGTTCACGGTAGCTAGCTGTGCTACTTAGGATGACATTGTTGTCTTCTATTGTCATGTTTATCTGTGGAAGCTGTGATATCTGGGGTAGTGGTATCTCATCCGAATCTTGAGATCGTGTACGTACTTGGCGGTGGGCCTGGATGCGCTGTCTGCGTATCTGTTTAAGGTAGGCTCTTGATCTGGTGACTGGAGCCGTTGATTTTGCCATGTTATTATTATTATTATTATTAATCAAGTTTATTGTCCGTACCCAGCCCTACTGGCTATGACAGACCACTAGAAGCCTTGGTGACACCCTACTGGCCTCACCCCTATCAGAGTCATACATGCAAAATTCAAAAATCACTATCTCGTCCCCATATGGCCGATATGCCAGGGACCTTTGGGCACTCTCCCTAGGCTAATCCTTCCGGAGATCCCTTATAGTTCCAAACCCGTGGGCACACCTAATCAGTACAAACTCTGACTAGCGTGCCCTCACCCCTATTCATCCTCCAATGTGACACCTAGGCCACCTTCCTCCAACGTATCCCACCCCCACGCATCACTAGACTCAGCCCCCCCTAGGAGTATTGGGGGGATACACATTAAGCTACTATACATTTATATATATGCACCCATAGTAACCGGCTGCCGCTTCTGTCCTCTCAAGCTAGATACAATAGTTCCTTATCTTTCCTATTGCTCCACTACCGCCCACTTGTCACGGACCTGGATCCACCTTAGTTCTAACAGCGGTGCGTCGTGATACGTTAGGATAATTGAACCTCGCACAGGTTCCGACCAATGAGATAGTGGAGCGTGATGGATCGTATGTAACGAAGTATCGAACAGTAATGAGACGGTGACTGGGAATAGTAACAAACTAAGATAGAAGAGATCCCCCGTACAGCCTGGTGCCCGTACGAGTTAGAATGCCTTGCTGACTCTCACTGTTGTATTCAAGTGACTTATGTCAAAGAGCTATGAAGAACTAAATACATGATAGTAAAAGAGCGTCCTTATATATCCAGTCCTCCATGTTTTGTATATCCTATATCGTATACCTTTGAAAGGTAGCAAGTATAAGGTATACGATATAATCCAATGATGTATCGTTGTTTTATATACCCTTATCTTATCCAAGATAACGGTATATTAAACATATCTTCACGTGACTTGGTGCGTGTCCCATACCAAAGTATCCACTTTGTGACATACTTCCATCTTGTTTGTAATCGTATGGTTCATACGCTCCAAACACCAAAGTGACCTTTCCTTCTTGGTCATAGTATAATTTAGCGTCATGCAGTTCAACTTCGTAACATCACTCCCCCTCTCTCAGCCTATCGTCCTCGATAGTATAAGTAGAAAGACGCGCCCTCGTTCCCAGCGTGACCCTGCTTTCTTCCGTTGGTAAGTGATGTTTCTGTGTCGTTCCCATAATGCCTCGTTCAAAAGCGAAATCCAAAGCTGATCCTGAACGCCTTAAAGCTGATAAACTTCTTCAACGCATTTCCCAATCTTCCAAAATTCGAAAGGACGGTTTCATTGTCGAGTTTCCTTGCGAATATTGCCGATTCAACGGTTTTGATTGCGTAATGGCTGATAAAAATGAAAAATGTGCTGCT
Organism: Talaromyces stipitatus ATCC 10500; assembly: GCF_000003125.1. Taxonomy (NCBI): domain Eukaryota; kingdom Fungi; phylum Ascomycota; class Eurotiomycetes; order Eurotiales; family Trichocomaceae; genus Talaromyces; species Talaromyces stipitatus. Next base: position 2,788,199 of record NW_002990116.1, read on the forward strand.
TGCACTCGTCGTGGTCGTCCTTGTGAACGCCGGTTTCATAGTGATAGGGAATGGCAGACCCTTGAGTCTAATCGTCAGAAAAGAAAAGCCGAAATTCGAGAGACCGAAGATAAAATCGAATCGTTGTTTGCAAAATTAAAACGTCTTCGTCGTCTTGAAGAGTCTGATAATGAGCGTGTCGTGAGCATGCGTTCTCACAATCAAAGAGTGTTGGAAATCTTGGATTCCGAAAATCCTCCTTCTGAAGCAGAGGTAGCCGCTGCCGATGCTGAAATTATGAGAGAACAACTGGAATCCCGTGCTCTTGCTGCGACCGTCGAGGAGTTTGACGCGTGGCTCGCCAGTTCTAAACAATTTCCCTCCGGTTCGTTGGATGCCGTCGGCGATACCTCTCTAGAACTTCCTCAGCTCCAACAAGGTCTCAATAGGTTCCCAGGTGCTTTCCTTTGGTGCTGTAGTCCTTCCATTTGACTAGGTAATAGAGCTTTCCGTTTGGTGATTCTTTTTCCGCTAATATGCTTTCAACTTCATAGGTTTCTTGTTCGATAGTGATTTCCTCCTGTGTCTTAGCGTTCTGTGGTGCTGGTTCCAATAATGAGATATGAAAAATTGGATGTACCCTCATAGTGTTGGGTAGTTTCAGTTTGTAGTTGACTTCGCTAACTTTTTCTTCAATTTCGAATGGTCCAATTCGTAGGTGATCGAGTTTGTCGCTTGGTCTGGTAGTTTGAATGTTTTTTCGTGAAAGGTAAACCTTCTCCCCCTTTTTGAAATCAGGTCCCTTCTGATGTTTTTCGTTGTAATATCCCGTCGTAAGTTTGTTTTGATTGATGATTTCCGTGTGAAGATAGAAATATAACGCCTTCATTTGTTGTACTTTTTCTTCTGCTGTAGCGTTGACTGATTCCTTGAACTTTGGTTGTCCCATTAATCGTGGTTCTCGTCCGTAGTTTGCAAAGAATGGTGATACACCGGTTGTCGAATGTTTTGCCGAGTTGTATGCCAGCTGAGCCATAGATAGTAGTTCTGCCCAGTTGTCCTGATGGTGATTCACATAGTGCCGTAGATATTGTATCAATGTCTGGTTTGTCCTTTCTGTTTGTCCATTTGTCTGTGGGTGGAATGCTGTTGATAGTCGTTGTTCTCCTCCCATAAGGTCCATCATTGATTTCCATAGTTTTGATGCGAATGTGGGTCCTCTGTCTGAGATAATGATCTCCGGTATTCCATGGTGTTGAAACACTCCGTCTATTAGTTCTTCTGCTAGTTCTTCAGCGTTGGTTCCTTCGGTTGTTGGTATGAAGTGTGCGTATTTCGTCATTCTATCCACTATTACTAGAATAGCATCACATCCTCGTGATTCTGGTAGTTTGACAATGTGGTCCATCGTAATCCATTGCCATGGGTAATCTGGTGCTTTGATTTCCTGTAGTAACCCGTATGGTTGGTGTCTGCTGATCTTGTTTTTCTGACATGCGTCGCATTCCTTGATATAGGTTTCGATGTCTTTCATCATTCGTGGCCAGTAGTAATTCCTGGTGATTCGTTCCATTGTGTTGAGTTGTCCTGGATGACCACTAGTTAAAGTGTCATGGTTGAGTCGAATGATTTCGTTTCTTAGTGATTTCGGTATATAGATTAAACCATGCCAAAATACTAATCCTGTCTCTGTTGCTGTAACTTTGTCGTCTTCGTTTTCGATCAAAGACTGAATTAAATCGTCCTTGGCCGTTTCTTCAACAATTTTGTCTTGTAATTCTGAATCTGTTGTTGTTTCTGCCGTTGCTGCGAGTGTAGCCACTTGTGGATTATACTCCAAGTGTCCTTCTTTGTTTAGTCGTAGCAATGCCGGTTCGGGTTTCTTAATCCCTTCTTCGTGATCTGGTCGTCTGCTGAGAGCGTCTGCTCTTTCGTTTTCCTTGCCTTTGCAGTGTTCGATAGTAAACCAGTAATTTCCTAGTAGTTCTGACCATCTGGCTTGTCTTCTTGTCAATACCTTTGTTGTCGTGAAGTAGGTAAGGTTCTTGTAATCCATAATGATTCGTATCGGAAATGTTGCTCCTTCGAGATATACTCTCCAATGCCGAAGTGCTGACACTATAGCCAACAGTTCCTTATCGTGTATCTCGTAATTGAGTTCTGCGTCGATGAGCTTTCTTGAGTAGTATGCAACTGGTCTGGGTCTTCCATCTGTTCCTGGTTGAGTCATGGTTGCTCCAATTGCAAAGTCTGATGCGTCTGTTTCCAATGTTGTTGGTAATTCGGGGTCATGTTGTGCCAAAATAGGTGCCTTTGTGAGTCGTTTCTTGGCTTCTTCAAATGCTTTTTGTTGTTCTTCGTTCCATTCATATGGTATTTCCTTTTTCAGTAACTTGAACATCGGTGTCATGATTTTTGCGTAGTTTTCAATATATCGTCGATAATAGTTGATCAATCCAATGAATGACTGTAGTTCCTTAAGGTTCCTTGGTTGAGGCCAATCCTTGATTGCCTGAACTTTCTCTTTTTCTATCTGTATTCCTTCTTGTGTGATCCTGTGTCCCAAGAAGTCAGTTTCTTGTACATGGAATTCGCACTTTTTTAGTTTCACTTGTAGTTTTGCCGTTTTTAGTTGTTCGAGTACTAATTTCACGTGTTTCACATGTTCTTCCATGCTGTTAGAGAATATTAAAATGTCATCCAAGTAAGCGATGGTGAAGTCGTGCAAATATGGTGAGATCACATTGTTGATGTATCTCTGGAATGTTGCCGGTGCGTTGGTGAGTCCAAATGGCATGACCAAATATTCGAAATGTCCAAACTTGGTCTTGAATGCTGTTTTCCATTCTTCTCCTTCCTTGATCCTGAGGCGATTATACGCGTCGGTGATATCAAGTTTAGTGAACCATTTCTTATTTCGAACTTTATCTTGTATCTCTGTGATCAGTGGTAAGAGGTAACTGTCCTTAACCGTAATGTTGTTGAGTTGCCGAAAATCAACACACATTCTCAAATCTGTTGTTCCTTTCTTTTTGACGAATAATACTGGGTATCCTGCCGGTGATGTCGATGGTCATATGTACCCTTTTTCTAGATTTTCTTCGATGTATTTCTTCAGAGCTTCTTCTTCATTTCCCGACACTGGGTAAATCTTCTGAGGTACTGGCTCTTTTCCTTCCTTGAGTGGAATAGTATGATCCCATTCATTGTGGTCTGGTAAGGCCTGGTATGTTCCGTCGAACAAATCTCTGAACTGTTCGTATTCTGTTGGTAACGCAACGTTCGTACTGCTTGCGAGTTGTCGTTCCTTCGCCGCTTTTTCTAAAAGTTCCCTGAACATTTCTTGCTCTTCATGCAGCGTAATCTCTTCCGTGACTTCAGCGATGACCCTACCCTTGGTCTCATCCTGTTAAGGAGTATCTATTGCTTCCTGAATGTCGATCTCCTGGCTCTCTGTCGTCTCAGAGGCTTTGATAGTCCGGGTTGTTCCGCATCTACATCTCGTCAGATGTAGGTGTCCTTTATCCCATTGGATCTCTGGGTTGTGCTTTCTCAACCATGGTATTCCTAGGATTACGTCATCTCTTCCTAGTTTCGCAATATCAAAGTTGATCATCTCGAGGTGTCCATCAATGCTCATGGCTAACCACCCTGTTTCGTCGGTGATTCCTTCTTCTGACAGTTTCTCCCCATTGAGCCCTATCAATGGTATCGGTGTAGGTTTCTTTCGTCCTAGTATCTGCAGTTTCTCTTGCGTCCTTGGGTCCATATAGTTCCCTGTCGCTCCTGAATCAATCATGATTCGTACGTCACTTCCTAAGATATTGGCCGTTATCTTGAAGTGTCGTCCGTGTGCGGTGGCTTTCAAGTCTTTTACTTTTCCGATTCGTTCGATTTCTTCTTTTCGTAGTGTAGTCCACTCGTGCATTAACTGCTTTATGTTGTTTTCAATCTTTCGCTGTCTCGTAGCGTTACTGTCTTCTTCTGGACTTTCCTCATCGTTCCTTAGCGGTACTAGTGTTCGTTGTCTTCGCTTCGGTCCTTCAGGCTTTTGGGCCTCATTCGTGTCCCCAGTCCCTGCCGACTGCTTCGCTGTATTGGGCATAGCGGTATTGTCAGTTTTCGCCAAACTGATCCTTGAGGGTCCTTCGTTGTCCCTTCTTAGCCATTTGCAGTTTTCTGGCTTTATCTCTTGGTGTGGTCTCGGAAAATATCCACTCCCTTGCTTTGCATCCAGATGCACACTACACCAATCGTCATTACAGAAGATAAATGCAATGGATCCATGCCCTGGATGTTTCGGGTCTTTGTATAGCACTTGACAATCTGATCCGCATGGGTTTCCTAGTGCTTTAATCTCTTCCCATTCGTCGTTAGTGGGGATTTCTGTTTCTGGCCGTTCTTGAGCGTCCTGGTACTGGCTCTTAGGCTCGTCATCGATTTCTGGATAATCGTCAACCCTGTTGTTTTCGTTTCCTACCTCTTCGTAGTCTGCTGCATGCATTGTTGTGAGGTGGAGGTTCATTTCGCTTTCTGTTCCGCTAAAGCTGCTGCATATATCTCTATCGTTCTGATAGTCGTTTACGCCATAGTCGTTATCCCATTCGGCGTATCTTTCTTGGTCTTCTTCGTTAGAACCGTTTTCTTGCGTTGCTTTGATCTGTCTTTCTTTTCTTGGGCTTCTGCATTCTTTTGCGTAGTGTCCCGTCTTGTTGCAGTTGTAGCACTTGACTGTGGTCTTGTCGAACCTAACTTTCTTCTTTTCATAGGTTTTTGCTTCTACGGTTGCATCGAGTTCCATGGGCATTGGTCCATATGGATCATGTCGTCTCTGCCCATGATTGCCTGACCTATGTCGTCGTTGATTTGCTGGTAGCGCCGTCCCATGGCGTCTCCATCCTTGTATTTCTTGTCGTTTTTGCTTGATTTCGTACAGCTTGTCGTCGATCTTGACAGCTTGTTCAATAAATTCGTCAATATTGTCTGGTCGATCCATCTTGATGAGTTCTACTTGAACGTCTTCCTTTAGCATGTTTTCAAACATTGCAATGAGTACGTCGTCACTATAGTCGAGTATCATAGCGATTTGTTTGAACTTGATTGCTAGTTGTCGTGCAGATCCTGTTTGTCGTAGTTGTCGTAGTTGCCTTTCTGCATTTCTTGCCTCGTCGATATTGCCAAACGCGAGTTGAAACTTTTCTTTGAATGTCTTGAAGGATCCCAATATTTCCTTAGTGTGGTCGCTCCAATCCTTCTTTTCACTGTTGTAGTATTCCCTAAGCACTGGTTCAATCCATTGAAACGCTTCTCCAGTGAGGCATGTTGCCACAAAGACCACCTTGGATTCTTTGGTTCCGAGTGATACTGCATTGATTGCCACATGCATGTCCATTTGCGTGAGGAAATTCTTAAGTTCTGATCGTTTGCCGTCGAAGATTTGAGGTTTGGGTGTCTTGGGTTGTTTTGCTGCCAATTGTGCTTCGAGTTCTTGGATTCTCAACTGAAGTCTAGCCACGTCACTGTTTCCTCCAACAGTACTGCTAGTTGGTGTTGTGGTGTTTCCTGCCATTGTTAATTTCTCAATTGGGTAATACTTTCCTTATCTGGCAATTTTCTTTCAATAGTACTTGAGCCCTAAAGTATCACGGAGTCAAGACGATAGCTCTTTTGTCACGGACCTGGATCCACCTTAGTTCTAACAGCGGTGCGTCGTGATACGTTAGGATAATTGAACCTCGCACAGGTTCCGACCAATGAGATAGTGGAGCGTGATGGATCGTATGTAACGAAGTATCGAACAGTAATGAGACGGTGACTGGGAATAGTAACAAACTAAGATAGAAGAGATCCCCCGTACAGCCTGGTGCCCGTACGAGTTAGAATGCCTTGCTGACTCTCACTGTTGTATTCAAGTGACTTATGTCAAAGAGCTATGAAGAACTAAATACATGATAGTAAAAGAGCGTCCTTATATATCCAGTCCTCCATGTTTTGTATATCCTATATCGTATACCTTTGAAAGGTAGCAAGTATAAGGTATACGATATAATCCAATGATGTATCGTTGTTTTATATACCCTTATCTTATCCAAGATAACGGTATATTAAACATATCTTCACGTGACTTGGTGCGTGTCCCATACCAAAGTATCCACTTTGTGACATACTTCCATCTTGTTTGTAATCGTATGGTTCATACGCTCCAAACACCAAAGTGACCTTTCCTTCTTGGTCATAGTATAATTTAGCGTCATGCAGTTCAACTTCGTAACACCACTCTCCAACCACTTCTGAGCTTCCAGTTACCAATATCGGCATCGCAGCCTACTTATTGGCCGTCACAGTCTTGCCCCATAAGGGACTAACCACTAGCTAGGCTAGCCTCGGGTGTCCTGTCCCGTGGGCGGGTCGGATGGTTTTTAAAAGGGTTCCCGAGAATTGGTGCGGTTCTTAGGGCAAAAGCCCTACGGTGGCTAGATATAAAGCGCTAGCACGCGAGCCTTGGCAGCGGCACCCACTTGCAGCTGCCACGATAATTTGTGGTAATTGTTTTGGTGAGGGGTGTAGGAGTCGAACCTACGGCCTTGTCAATCAGCGAAGATGGGTACCGAATGGAGGCCCCAAGGATAGCCGTTACCACTTCAGCTATCCGCCCCCCTGATTTTGCCATGTTATCCTTGCTGAGTAGTGTCGGGTCAATAGTCTCCACAGGAGCGCTCAATTGAGTGATATCTATAGCCGATTGGATCTGTTCTATGGGCTCTGATTCGTTCTCGTCGTTATTGTTAGATAATTTAGATTTAGATGGTCTACCACGGGGCTGTTTTTTAATAGCTGTGAATGGGATTGCCTTAATTTTTTTAGCTGTTGGTATGATTCGTGAGGTTGTAGGGGCCTCTGGTGTTTATAGGCGTGTTGTTGATACTGTAGGCTTATTGATTTCAGTAGAAACTATAGGTGCTGTAGTTAATGTCTTTGTACGCTTTACCGCCCCTGAGATGCTTTTAGTGGTTGTTGATTTAGTCGTATTGGTGCGCTTCCTTGTGGTTGCTTGGATCTGCGCAGCTTCGTGAGGAGTAGGATCCTCATTCGCAGTAGTATTCTGTTGCATCGGCTTGGGCTGTAAGTACTGAGGCACCCAATGAAATGGTTCACAATTGATTAGCGCAATCTTAGCCTTATCTAAGGCCTCACGTCGTAAGCCACACTTGGTACTTATGACCTTATGTGAGCCACTGCAATTGGTACATTTTGGTGTGAATTCTATTCCCTGGCACTTCTTGCACATCTTATACCATCCTTCTCAACAATAAGGCCTATTGGTGTGGCTCCGAGATTGCCACACTATCCCCATGGAGATTGCATTGTTAGCCATAATTGGATTTATAAACTCAACAACAAGAGATCCTTCATGCTTGCTTTTAGGATTGGTAAGCCAGCCAACGTGTGCAATCTCAATCTTTACATTCCGGCTCTAGGTATGGTAATTTTCTACAGCTATTCGCTGTTTGAATTCCTTACCTAGATCTACGTTCCGGATAGGCATTCCATCAATTACAATTCCCCACATGGGTACCCGTATGTACGCTGTTTCCCTAAATTCATGAACTTAATTTTTTGCATGTCTGCGGAGGACCTCCGCTGCCGCTGCGTTCGATGCCCGTAGGCTAACATCCCCCAATGGGAGTGGTCAAGCAGCAATGAATACATGACTGGCTAGAGGCAGGCTTGGAGTGCCCTTCACTGCGTGGGCCCTGGCTCGTTTGGCTCGCTTCACGATCTCCGCAGGATGCAGTTCACGTATCTCCTTGCGGATAGCTTCATCGCGGATCTTAACGACAATCTCACAGTCCATACTCAGCTCTGTATGGCTAACACCTGGTGCGGAGGAGCCGGCGCTTCGAGATGAGGGTGCGGCTGCGCTCCGAAGACTGGCCTGCCAATTCTAGGTATTCCATGCTTTCCACGGGGATACAGATGACAATCTGGTTGTAGCGCTTGATTGAGATGCTTGATTGGATCGTGTCCGGAGCACCGCGGTGTCCTTTTGGACATCTACAAGCAGCCGCTTGAGATCTGTAAGGATTTCTGGACCAGATTTGTGAGTGGTAGTGAAGTCTTGTACGTTATTGATAAATCCTCTAATCATTGGATTATCCTTGCCTTCGCGAGGGTTTGAGTATATATACTGAGCGAGCAGCTCCGCTGCCTTAGCAAGGTCTTCCATTTTCGTATAAGTCTTGATTGGTCGTTGTTGGTTAGTGATTGGCGGTGGTGGTGGTGGTTGTTGAGCCCCGGCGCGTATTAGGACGCGTTGTTGTGGATGCAGATTTTCACCTGTTGAGTGTGTCAACATGCGCGCCTGAGCCATTACTACGCTCTTACCTAGTAAAAGTAGGCTCGATTGATAGCTCTTGACTCAGACGATAAACTGCTTGAGTTACAGCCGTTTCCGGCCGGACCTGGTGGCGTAATTTCAAAAAATTGATTTGCGCGAAGATAGATGTTCCCCACTATGTCATATTGTACGTGCTGTTTATGAATCCTCAATAAATCCCCATTATGGCGGCGTTTTATGAGGCGATTCGCATCTTTTAAATAAAGTGCGCCTGAGGCTTTTATCTGACGCTTGGTTTTTCTTGTTATTTTTGCGTTGTGCTGTGTCGCGCAGCCTTGCAAAATCCTCACGGTGTGAAAGGGTCAATCTTACTGTATTGCTGAGCTGAGCTACATACAATGAGGTACACGTACACGAGAATATTTGACATGGAGAGAAAAAGAAAGGAAGGAAACAAGCTCTCGATCCAGCCACAGAGATCTATATAATCTCTGTGCGTGGCACCTTGCTAAATACAGTACCGCTCTGGCGGTTCCCTATCTGGCAACCCGTAGGGCTGCAGCCCTACGACGGGAATGGCTTCACCTTTGACCTGGTACGGAGCCGGGACGGAGGTGGCTCTGTCACATGTATGCGCTTCACTAATGCTGGAGGTAACCCATTAGCTCTGCAGAGTGAGTTTAACCTGATTATCGTATTTCTTGCTGTCTTAATTCAAGCGTTGTAGTAGCTCTTCCATGTAAGTTGGCTGTCTAGGAGTATCCCGAGCCACCGTACTGTAGATTTGACAGTTGCTAACTCGCCTCCAACCCTAATCCGGGCTTGAGATATGTTTTGAGCCACTTGACGTCTGTGTCATCTATAAAAGAAAGCGGCCTCAGTCTTTTTGCGATCAAATTGTACCCCGTTAGCCACCCCCCACTCGATGGCTACTTCCGCGGCTTTCTCAAGGATCCTACAAGCCTCCTTCACTGAGCTTGCGGCTGTTATTAGGCCTTGGTCGTCCACAAAGGATAGACATCGAACCTCCGGCACACTCCTCTCAATGGCTCTTGATAGCCCATGAACGTATAGAACAAAGAGAATGGGTGACACTGGAGAGCCCTGAGGTAACCCAGAGCTTATCGGTACTTCCTTTCCCACGTGTCCATCAATTATAAGAGTGACTCGCCGGTCAGATAGAAACGAGACTACCCAGCGTATAAGGTCTCCATCCACGCTAGCCTCTCTGAGGACCTTGATTAGTCTGGCTAAGACAACATGGTCAAAGGCCCCCTTAATATCCATAAACAGTGCTGCAGCCAGCTTCCCATTCGCCCAGGCTTAGTGAATCTCCTCAACTAAGCATGCCACGGCGTCAATTGCACTGCGTTGCCTACGGCCTCCAAATTGGCCATCGTGGAAGAGATCTTGGGCCTCTGCAAAGCTTGTGATTAGCTCTGCAACGAGCTTCTCAATCACCTTGCCTAGGCACTTCAATAGGCTTATCACTCGATACGCGCTAGCCAGTGTGTAGTTGGTTTTGCCGTTCTTTCTCAAGAGAACCCCCTTAGCTATTTTCCAGATCCGCGGATGTATCCCAAGCCTAAGGCACTGCTTTACTAGGCTGACCACGCGCTCTGAATCTAAATTCCACAAGAGCCTGATGGCTCGGAAGTTCAGTAAATCTGTACCTGGAGCTTTCTCTAGTCCCTGGCTAAAGAGGGCATTCTTGACTGCTCCCTCGTTAACCAGCTTGTGGGCAGATCCAGGCTCAGGAAGCTGCAGCTCAATGTTGCTATTTGGAGCCTGTGGGAAAGCACGGTGTCTAAAAACCTCCTTCTTCTCACTAAAGATGGCTGCAATCACCTCCCCAGAGGCCTCGTCAGTTAGAGCTGGTGTGGTACTTTGTGTTTGTAGTTTGGTATTATTATTATTATTATTATTATTCAAGTTTATTGTCCGTACCCAGCCCTATTGGCTATGACAGACCTCTGGAAGCCTTGGTGAGACCCTACAGGCCTCACCCCTATCAGAATCCTACATACAAAAATTCAAAATAAATCACTATCTCGTCCCCATGTGGCCGATATGCCAGGGACCTTTGGGCACTCTCCCTAGGCTAATCCTTCCGGAGATCCCTTATAGTTCCAAACCCGTGGGCACACCTAATCAGTACAAACTCTGACTAGTGTGCCCTCACCCCTATTCATCCTCCAATGTGACACCTAGGCCACCTTCCTCCAACGTATCCCACCCCCACGCATCACTAGACTCAGCCTCTCTGGCTGTCCGCTCCTTATCATTGAATAGGTTGGCTTCAGCCACGAATTGCAGCAAACCCTGCGTCGCCCTAGGCTCAGCAAATAGCCTAGCCTCGGGGTTTTCCTCAGCCGCTGTAGGCAGTGGCACGCCTGCTTTTTTGAGGGCTTGATAGAGAGTTCTTCGTCCTGCACGACGTCCACGGCACTCAAAGAGTACATGCCTTACTGTCTCATGAGGTTCCTTGCAGGCCTGACACTCAGGCGATTCCCGTTGGCCTATCCGGTATAGATAGGTGCCAATTGGAGCATGTCCTGTCTTTAACTGGTAGTAACGACTAGCCACTCTTTTTGGAGCTTTTCCTGCCACTGGGTCAAGGTTCCAGCCTCGAGGCATCTTGTAGACACGTCCGTCTCTATGCCTGCCTTGTACAGCATTGATTTGAGCCCATTCAGATACTGCAGCTCTCCTTGCTTCCGTGCAAGCCCTTCTAACGTGCGCCAGAGATAGGTGCTCAAAACCAGGCGCGGTTTGTTTACTAGCTGCACGTTTAGCAGCTTGATCAGCCTGCTCGTTCCCTTCAATCCCTGAGTGGCCTGGGACCCATTGTATTGTGACTGGCTGGCCTCTCAAGGCTAGTTTCTTAGCTGCCCTGTGAGCCCTAAGAACAAGGGCTTGCCCAGGGCCTGGCCTTGTCGATCTGAGGCGATCAATAGCATTCTGTGCGTCAAGTAACACCCAGATAGGATCAAGAGGTTGCCTCTCCAGTGCCCATTCAAGGGCTGTGGCTACTCCCACTAGTTCTGCGTCAAAGACCTCGTGTCCGTGGCCCATTGGCACTTCTACGTGTTCCCAGGGGCCTTTAGGTACAGCCTGTAAAGTGACACCGGCTCCTGCACGTCCTGTATCGAGTCTGGAGCCATCAGACCAAAACGTTGTTCCAGCACGCTGTTGATTAGCCTCTGTTAGGGCCTCTTCCTTGTCAAGTACTCGGATCGAGCCTGGGAAGCCTTGGAGCTCGCATTGTTCAGTTCTCTCAATTCCTCCAGAGGGGTCTCTGCTCAGCCGTTAAGCGAGGTGCTTTGCAAGCCTTTGGCCGAGTCGATTTAGCACCTTGTTGTCTCTAGAGGCCCATTCACGGTCGTCCAGTGGTTGCTCTCCAGGTTGTGCGTGAAGGTCACCATGTCTGAGGGTGACTGGAAGTATCTGTGCTGTAGGATGCGTGTCAGGCAGTGTCAGTAGCCTCGCTGTATATTGAGCCACTCTAGCGTCCATTAAGACTGTCGCTGGCTCTAACGCTGCCTCTCTGATTAGGGCTCCGATTGGGGTTTTTGGGAACATGCCCGTAATACCTCTGGCTTGCTTATTAATTAGAATCTGGATCCTTTGTGCCCATGTTTTCTGGCCTTGCCACCATATCTCAGCACCCCACAGCAATTGGGCTTGCACTGTAGCCTTCTGTATGCGCCTCACTAATGCTGGAGGTAACCCATTAGCTCTGCAGAGTGAGTTTAACCTGATTATCGTATTTCTTGCTGTCTTAATTCAAGCGTTGTAGTAGCTCTTCCATGTAAGTTGGCTGTCTAGGAGTATCCCGAGCCACCGTACTGTAGATTTGACAGTTGCCAACTCGCCTCCAACCCTGATCCGGGCTCGAGATACGTTTTGGGCCACTTGACGTCTGTGTTGTCTATAAAAGAAAGCGGCCTCAGTCTTTTTGCGATCAAATTGTACCCCGTTAGCCACCCCCCACTCGATGGCTACTTCCGCGGCTTTCTCGAGGATCCTACAAGCCTCCTTCACTGAGCTTGCGGCTGTTATTAGGCCTTGGTCGTCCACAAAGGACAGACATCGAACCTCTGGCACACTCCTCTCAATGGCTCTTGATAGCCCATGAACGTATAGAACAAAGAGAATGGATGACACCGGAGAGCCCTGAGGTAACCCAGAGCTTATCGGTACCTCCTTTCCCACGTGTCCATCAATCACAAGAGTGACTTGCCAGTCAGATAGAAATGAGATCACCCAATGTATAAGATCTCCATCCACGCTAGCCTCTCTGAGTACCTCTACCAGTTTTGCTAGGATGACATGGTCAAAGGCCCCCTCAATATCCATAAATAGAGCTGCAGCTAACTTTCTATTTGCCCAAGCTTGATGGATCTCCTCAACTAGACATGCCACAGCATCAATTGCACTGCGTTGCCGACGGCCTCCAAATTGACCATCATGGAAGAGGTCTTGAGCCTCTGCAAAGTTTGTAATTAACTCTGCTACGAGCTTCTCAATCACCTTGCCAAGGCACTTCAATAGGCTTATCACTCGATACGCACTAGCCAGTGTGTAGTTGGTTTTACCGTTCTTTCTCAGTAGAACTCCCTTGGCTGTTTTCCAGACACGTGGATGTATCCCAAGCCTAAGGCACTGCCTAGTCAGGCTAACCACACGCTCTGAGTCTAGATTCCATAAGAGCCTGATAGCCCTGAAGTTCAGTAAATCTGTACCTGGAGCTTTCTCTAGTCCCTGGCTAAAGAGGGCATTCTTGACAACTTCCTCGTTAACCAGCTTGTGGGCCGATCCTCGCTCAGGAAGCTGTAACTCCATGTTACTGTTTGGAGCCTGTGGAAAAGCACGGTGTCTAAAAACCTCCTCCTTCTTGCTAAAGGTGGCTGCAATCACCTCCCCTGAGGCCTCATTGGTGAGGGCTGGTGTGGTGCCTTATGTTTGTGGTTTAGTATAGCGTAAGGCTGTCCAGCACCGTTTCTGATCTGGCAGAGAGCCCTCAGACGTGCCCTGAAGGAAACCCTCCCAGCACTCTCTTTTAGCTCTCCTGATCAGTGAATAGAAGCCCTTACGTGCTTCTCGATGCTTCTCGTCGCTAATCTCACCCGCTTGGTAGGCCTTACGAGCCTTGGAATACACGCTTTGTTCTGCCTCAATCTCACTGTTCCACCACCGCTTAGATTGAGCACAAAGCCTGATCTGTTTGCAGTGCTTGTTCAGGACCTCTGTCAATGTTCTCTCGATCCACTCAGCTTCACGTTCCACTTCCTCTGTTGAGGTTGTGTCTGTTAGTATTGGTTGAGTCTTTGCTAGTTCGTTCCAGGTGTCTTTTGCCTCCTGCAGAGCCTCCTTGTTTCCTAGTAGAGCCTCTATCTGCCACCCTGTGACTTCTTTCCTTGTGGGCTCTGTACTCGCAGTTGTCGGAGGTTCCCAGCTAGCCCAAATCATAACGTGATCTGACGGCGTGAGCCTCTGGCTTTCGATTTCCCATCCAGATAGAGGGCCAAGGGCTTGACTACTGATTGTGAGATCAATAATTGAGACCCTAGGCTCAGTAGATGTTTCTAATGATGCTGTAGAATCTCTAAGCTTATGAGGCCTTGTTGGCTCGTCAGGGTCGTTATTAATAAAGAGGTCATGCCTCATTATTAGATCCTCGAGGGATCTTGCGTTAACCCTCTGGTCGATATGGACATTCCACATCGGGCTGTGGGCGTTGAAGTCTCCAAGAATGAGGCATCGACCCTCTAGAATTGGTCCCCAATCAAGATCCGTGAGGGCTCTTCTTGTAAGTAGGCTCTCTCCTGAGTATGTGTGACGTGCACCTAACCAGTTGTCATAGCAGTTCACTATCCTCGTACGCCTCCCCTGTTCTAGCACGTCAACCACCATAAAATATGGATGGTTAGCTAGATCTGTACGCGCCTCCACCACTAATTCTCTCACTAAATCTCTCCGAATCGCTGTCACTACTCGAGCATGTTCTCGAGGACCCTCAGGCCAGTAGAACAGGAAGCCAGGATGGCTTATCTGGTATTTTCCACGTACTGGGGGTTCCTGGAGACAGGCTATCCCGGCACCAGCCTGTAGTGCTGCTTCTAGGGCTGTATGTACTACAGCGCCTGTACGGGCACAGTTATGTTGTAGTACTATCATAGATCCTCACTTTGAGGCGCTTCAGTGGCTGACTTGAGCTCTGGCTCTAGTGGTTGTTGGCTATTTCCCTCGTGAATATCAGCCTCTAATTGCATCTCAGGCAGCAATTCATCTTCTTCTGGAGTTGACGTCTCCTCCTCTAGAGACTGTCCAGGTCTCTCCTCCAAGGTCAGTACCGGTTTTGGAGGCACTACCGCGAATGTCTCATCTAATGGGATGAGGTCTTGTAAGGATTGTTCCCTCATTCTCTGGATAGCCCTTTGACGAGCCTCCCTAGCTTTAGGGCACTTAGGAGATGTAGCCTCGTGTGCACCTTTGCAGTTAGCGCACTTGATCACTGTGTGTTTGCAAGGTTTAGCTGGGCCAACCCTACAATCCACTACTATACATGAGTGCTCTACCCAATATAACCCGGACCCCAAAGGATTCGAAGCCCAGATCGATCGCCTATTCCTACGCCTATTGAGCTTTGCAAGGGCCTTTGCAGGCTTCTTTGCATCGAAACACCCTCATGGAAAACCCAGAGAGGCCTCCACGGGCCGCTGGGGATCCAGAAATCATGGGACCTGGATCTGGGGTCGATTTCTCGACACCCACCCAGGAACCGCAACAGCTGCCTTTAAATGCCCCTGCACTGTTTGCAGGACTTCAAGACAGCCAGAATCAGTCCAAAGAACCTACTTTGGATAATAGAGATACTCTACAAGAGCCACGACAGACTGGAGAAACGCAACAGACTCCAAGAACGACTCTCGAGAAAAGGAAGGCTTCTAGGCTGACCATAGGATCTCGGACCCCAATAACTAGATCTGGATTGAACGCAGCTCCAAAAAGAAAGATTACACTTGCCACAATACGTGCAACAAGTGCTCCCATAGAGAACAGCCTCGTGATGAGCCTGATTGAGGATCTCAACAGCCAAACGCAAGAGGCTGTCCAACAGCTCTCCGTCGAGCTTACAACCGCAAGAAACGTGATCAGCATGCAACAGGGTCTTATTACCACCCTCAACGCTAGGCTAGAGAGCCTAGAGACTTACGTGAACGCGCTACAAAGCCGTCAAATCCTACCACTCGACCCCTGTGACACAACGCGTGAGGTTGCGGCGCACGGGCCACCGCCAAGAGCCGCTTCCACGGGAGGTTTAGCGTCCACCCCAATACAGCTAGATGCCGCGCCTGAGAGCCGCGCGATAAACTCAACCGCACCTCAGCCGCAGCCGCGATATCAGAATCCAACAAAGGCTACGAAACAAGCCGTACAGCCACCTGAGGGCCCCAAAAAAGTATTTGGAACCGCCGCGCAGACCACCAAACAGCCTGAAACTACCGCTAAGCCACTGACCAAGCCCGCACCTACGAAATGGGCCGCTATTGCCGCGAATAATACCCAATCTGGAGGATGGAAAACCGTCCAGTATAACAGGCCTCAGCACCCTCTAAGGCTCTATCGATAACTGACTGGAAGCCTGTGAGTACCCGGAGCAAGGAGGAAAGACGCCTCATCTTCAGACGACGATATCCTAAAGATGCTCCGACCGCATTGAAAGCTGATGTTCTCTTGGCCCTTAACCGTGCCCTTGCAAAGGCAGGTTTTCCTGACTTTGTAAGAGCAGTCGATTCTGGATACGCGGCCTCAGGGGCCTTAACAGTGCTCCTAGAGCGAGGCACTCGCAGCAGCACCCTCGTGCCCGTCTACAACGATACTCTACTAGCCGCTGTAAGGCAAACAGATCCAGCAGTTATTTCCGTGGAGATTAGCGAACAGTGGCACCGTGTTAAGGTACAGGCAGTGCCTGTGGACCGCTACATGTATAATGACCAAGGCCTAGCACTAGCCCAAGAAGAGATTGAGCTGGGAACACCATATAGGCTTAAACGAGAGCCAACGTGGCTCAAAAGAGCCAAGACTATACAGGCTAGCAACCAGAGATTTGCCACGATTGTGATCACAGTAGGTTCTTTGGAGGAAGCTCGAACACTGATCAATAAAGGCATCAAGTTTGGAGGCCGACACCATCGAGTAGCACCTTATTGGGAGTCAAATCCTGAGAGTATCTGCCCTCGATGCTGCGGAATTGGCCACTCTGGCTTCATGGCTTGTGGTGGCAGGTCTCCTAAATGCGCGATCTGCGCAGGTGATCATGAGGCAATAGAGCACTCATGTATAGTAGTGGATTGTAGGGTTGGCCCAGCTAAACCTTGCAAACACACAGTGATCAAGTGCGCTAACTGCAAAGGTGCACACGAGGCTACATCTCCTAAGTGCCCTAAAGCTAGGGAGGCTCGTCAAAGGGCTATCCAGAGAATGAGGGAACAATCCTTACAAGACCTCATCCCATTAGATGAGACATTCGCGGTAGTGCCTCCAAAACCAGTACTGACCACAGAGGAGAGATCTGGACAGTCTCTAGAGGAGGAGACGTCAACTCCAGAAGAAGATGAATTGCTGCCTGAGATGCAATTAGAGGCTGATATTCACGAGGGAAATAGCCAACAACCACTAGAGCCAGAGCTCAAGTCAGCTACTGAAGCGCCTCAAAGTGAGAATCTATGATAGTACTACAACATAACTGTGCCCATATGGTGGCAAGGCCAGAAAACATGGGCACAAAGGATCCAGATTCTGATCAATAAGCAAGCCAGAGGTATTACGGGCATGTTCCCAAAAACCCCAATCGGAGCCCTAATCAGAGAGGCAGCGTTAGAGCCAGCGACAGTCTTACTGGACGCTAGAGTAGCTCGATATACAGCGAGGCTACTAGCTCTGCCTGACACGCATCCTACAGCGCAGATACTTCCAGTCACCCTCAGACATGGTGACCTCCACGCACAACCTGGAGAGCAACCACTGGACGACCGTGAATGGGCCTCTAGAGACAACAAGGTGCTAAATCGACTTGGCCAAAGGCTTGCAAAGCACCTTGCTCAACGGTTAAACAGAGACCCCTCTGGGGGAATCGAAAGAACTGAACGATGCGAGCTCAAAAGCTTCCCAGGCTCGATCCGAGTACTTGACAAGGAAGAGGCCCTAACAGAGGCTAATCAACAGCGTGCTGGAACAACGTTTTGGTCAGACGGCTCTAGACTCGATACAGGACGTGCAGGAGCCGGTGTCACTTTACAGGCTGTACCTGGAGGCCCCTGGGAACACGTAGAGGTGCCAATGGGCCACGGACACGAGGTGTTTGACGCAGAACTAGTGGGAGTAGCCACAGCCCTTGAATGGGCACTGGAGAGGCAACCTCTTGGTCCTATCTGGGTGTTCCTTGACGCACAGAATGCTATTGATCGCCTCAGATCGACAAGGCCAGGCCCTGGGCAAGCCCTTGTTCTCAGGGCTCACAAGGCAGCTGAGAAACTAGCCTTGAGAGGCCAACCAGTCACAATACAATGGGTCCCAGGCCACTCAGGGATTGAAGGGAACGAGCAGGCTGATCAAGCTGCTAAACGTGCAGCTAGTAAACAAACCGCGCCTGGTTTTGAGCACCTATCTTTAGCGCACGTTAGAAGGGCTTGCACGGAAGCAAGGAGAGCCGCAGTATCTGAATGGGCTCAAATCAATGCTGTACAAGGCAGGCATAGAGATGGACGTGTCTACAAGATGCCTCGAGGTTGGAACCTTGACCCAGTGGCAGGAAAAGCTCCGAAAAGATTGGCTAGTCGATACTACCAGTTAAAGACAGGACATGCCCCAATTGGTACCTATCTATACCGGATAGGCCGACGGGAATCGCCTGAGTGTCAGGCCTGCAAGGAACCTCATGAGACAGTAAGGCATGTACTCTTTGAGTGCCGTGGACGTCGAACAGGACGAAGAACTCTCTATCAAGCCCTCAAAAAAGCAGGCGTGCCACTGCCTACAGCGGCTGAGGAAGACCCCGAGGCTAGGCTATTTGCTGAGCCTAGAGCGACGCAGGGCTTGCTGCAATTCGTGGCTGAAGCCAACCTATTCAATGATAAGGAGCGGACAGCCAGAGAGGCTGAGTCTAGTGATGCGTGGGGGTGGGATACGTTGGAGGAAGGTGGCCTAGGTGTCACATTGGAGGATGAATAGGGGTGAGGGCACGCTAGTCAGAGTTTGTACTGATTAGGTGTGCCCACGGGTTTGGAACTATAAGGGATCTCCGGGAGGATTAGCCTAGGGAGAGTGCCCAAAGGTCCCTGGCATATCGGCCACATGGGGACGAGATAGTGATTTATTTTGAATTTTTGTATGTATGATTCTGATAGGGGTGAGGCCTTTAGGGTCTCACCAAGGCTTCCAGAGGTCTGTCATAGCCAATAGGGCTGGGTACGGACAATAAACTTGATTAATAATAATAATAATAATACATGAGTGCTCTATTGCCTCATGATCACCTGCGCAGATCGCGCATTTAGGAGACCTGCCACCACAAGCCATGAAGCCAGAGTGGCCAATTCCGCAGCATCGAGGGCAGATACTCTCAGGATTTGACTCCCAATAAGGTGCTACTCGATGGTGTCGGCCTCCAAACTTGATGCCTTTATTGATCAGTGTTCGAGCTTCCTCCAAAGAACCTACTGTGATCACAATCGTGGCAAATCTCTGGTTGCTAGCCTGTATAGTCTTGGCTCTTTTGAGCCACGTTGGCTCTCGTTTAAGCCTATATGGTGTTCCCAGCTCAATCTCTTCTTGGGCTAGTGCTAGGCCTTGGTCATTATACATGTAGCGGTCCACAGGCACTGCCTGTACCTTAACACGGTGCCACTGTTCGCTAATCTCCACGGAAATAACTGCTGGATCTGTTTGCCTTACAGCGGCTAGTAGAGTATCGTTGTAGACGGGCACGAGGGTGCTGCTGCGAGTGCCTCGCTCTAGGAGCACTGTTAAGGCCCCTGAGGCCGCGTATCCAGAATCGACTGCTCTTACAAAGTCAGGAAAACCTGCCTTTGCAAGGGCACGGTTAAGGGCCAAGAGAACATCAGCTTTCAATGCGGTCGGAGCATCTTTAGGATATCGTCGTCTGAAGATGAGGCGTCTTTCCTCCTTGCTCCGGGTACTCACAGGCTTCCAGTCAGTTATCGATAGAGCCTTAGAGGGTGCTGAGGCCTGTTATACTGGACGGTTTTCCATCCTCCAGATTGGGTATTATTCGCGGCAATAGCGGCCCATTTCGTAGGTGCGGGCTTGGTCAGTGGCTTAGCGGTAGTTTCAGGCTGTTTGGTGGTCTGCGCGGCGGTTCCAAATACTTTTTTGGGGCCCTCAGGTGGCTGTACGGCTTGTTTCGTAGCCTTTGTTGGATTCTGATATCGCGGCTGCGGCTGAGGTGCGGTTGAGTTTATCGCGCGGCTCTCAGGCGCGGCATCTAGCTGTATTGGGGTGGACGCTAAACCTCCCGTGGAAGCGGCTCTTGGCGGTGGCCCGTGCGCCGCAACCTCACGCGTTGTGTCACAGGGGTCGAGTGGTAGGATCTGACGGCTTTGTAGGGCGTTAACGTAGGTCTCTAGGCTCTCTAGCCTAGCGTTGAGGGTAGTAATGAGGCCCTGTTGGGTATTGATCACGTTTCTGGCAGTCGTCAGCTCCGCGGAGAGCTGGTGGACCGCCTCTTGCAGATGGCTGTTGAGGTCCTCGATCAGGCCCATCACAAGGCTATCCTCTGCAGGAGCACTTGCTGCACACATTGCGGTAAGTGTAATCTTCCTCTTCGGAGCCGCGCTCAATCCAGACCTAGTTATAGGAGTCCGGGATCCTATAGTCAGCCTTGAGGCCTTCCTTTTCTCGAGGATCATTCCTGGGGCTTGTTGGGTTTCTCCAGTCTGTCGTGGCGCTTGTAGAGCGTCGCTGTTGCTCAAAGTAGGTTCATTGGACTGTTTCTGACAGTCTCCAAGTCCTGCAAAGAGTGCACGGGTAGTTGGAGGTAGCTGTGGCGGTTCCTGGGAGGGTGTCGATGAATCAACCCCAGATCCAGGTCCCATGATTTCTGGATCTCCAGTGGCCCCTGGAGGCCTCTCTGGACTTTCCATGAGGGTTTTTCGATGCTAAGAAGCTGCAAAGGCCCTTGGAAAGCTCAATAAGCGTGGTTCGTCGTCAAATCAGGATCTCAGAGATCGTGACTCTGTGTAACAACGTTACGAGGGATATGTATAGTTACGTTCGAGAGGGATCACTGAAGGCTAAGCACACAAGGTAGGGTATGGAATGTCAATGTACTGAAACCTATCTTCTGCTATCCTGGAGCATCTGCTATCTTTATAGACATATAAGTTATACCAGATCTCCCTATTCCGAATAGCTCCAACAGTCGAGGTGGAGCTGAAACCATCCTCGAACATATAAACCTTCTCCTGCTGTAGTTGAAACCCAACTTGAGACGTCATGGGTGCATTTCTTAGAATAGTGAGACCCCCAAGCCTGCTGGTTGTTACAACTATCCCCCTCTTCAAGGGCTTGCGTCCACGCGAGCCATGAAGTACGCATTTGCTAGATCTGGTATGATCCATGTAGTGGGAAAACCGAGGATATTGGACAAAAACCACTATAGTACATCGTCTGGCTTCACCTTCTTTTGCGTTTTCGGGATTTCTCGAAACCTTGGATCAACCTTGGTACATTCATATCATCTTCTGGTATCCATTGATTGTATTCCGAAGGCCATCCTGTCCACTTAATCAGGTAGTGAACCTTTCCCTTTATCATTCATTTATCTCGGATTTCTTCCACCTCATATTCCTCAGGATTGTCTTCTAGTTCTGGTAATGGCATCATCTCTTGTTTCTCCCTAGAATGGTATTCTTCGAGCAACTAGATTGGGAACACATCATGAAGTCGTGAGTATTACTGGGGAAGTGCTAGTCGATATGCCTGAGACCCTATTACCTCTGTAATTCGAAAAGGGCCAACAAATCAAGGTTAGAGCTTCTTGTTTTTAAGCTTCAGATTCCGTGTCGATAACTTCACTAGGCTTCCTCTTTTAAAGGTCTTCAGCGTATGTCGCTTGTTATAATATTCGATTTGACATTGCCGTGCCGTGTTCAGCTGGTCTCGCAGTCCTTGTCTGAGTTTATAGAGTTTTCGAATACGGTCCTTGGCTGCAGGTATCTCCCCTTCTGGGACATTGTCCGCAACGTCGATGTGAAATTCCAGGTCAAACCCATATAGGGCCTTAAACAGGGATACGCGAAGCGTGTGATTCATGCTGTTATTGTATGCAAACGCGGCTGTAGGCAGTAGCTTTGCCCAATCCATTTATTCAAGGCTAGTAAATGCTCGCAAGTAGCCTTCGATAATCCTATTTAGGATCTCTGTCTGGCCATCGGTCTGTGGATGAAAAGCAGTGGACATTCTTCTCTTGATAAAGGAATAGTGGCATATCTCAGCCTAAAACTTACTAGTGATTCTCAAGTCTCTGTCTGATACAATCCCACTGGGGCATCCATATCGCAATTCGACTTCTTTATGGAGCAATTCCGCCATCTCGGCTGCGTCAATAGTATCCTGGACAGGCAGGAATATAGCCATCTTAGTGTATTGATCCACGACTGTCAGAATGGCGTTATATTCCTCCGTCCCTACTTTGGATACTAGCAATTAAGTGATAAAATCCATTAATATCTCCTTCCATGGCCTGCTTGGCTGTGGTAAGGGATCCAATTGCCCATAGGGCTTATGTCTTGGAGCGGCATTTCCTTGACAGACTGGACACATCTGTACGTATTCCTCGACGTCTTGTCTCATGCCCTCCCATTTGAACTTCCACTGTAAGAGGTCCAATGTCTTTTGGATTCCCCAATGCCCGGCGGATGGTTCGTCATGGTGTAACCTTAGGATCTCATGTACTAGACTCCTTTAGTTAGGGACCAGTATCCGGCCCTTGTACAGTAACACTCCATCACTTGTACGGCCATAGTGCAGTCTTGTAGAGTCTCCTTCGCTGAGGTCCTTGTCTACCCGCATACAGAAGGCATCTTCTATCTGGGCAGCTGCTACCAACTGCCGCAGGCCCTCTGAGGGTTCCTGCCGTGGTGCTTCGTTCAGGACCGCCTGCTGAGCCCTTTGGCGTGTGACCTTCTGAGTCAATACACACCGAATGAGGTGATCAGCCTTAACCCCATCTCCTTGGGGTGTCACAGAGGGTCCCAATGGGCCCGGACACACTGTCCCCCTCTGCTATTTGGATTCCTGTCTTCCCGACTCACTGTTGTATACACAGGTTTCTGTTAGCACTTGTCGTCCCAACTCACTGTTGTATTCACAAGCCCAACCTTGCACCTGTTGTCCCAACTCACTGTCGTATACATAGGTGACCACATCTTGTGGCTTTTTACTTGCTTGCGTTGACTCCTCGCCAACCTTGCAGGTCTTCTCTTCCTCACTTCCTTGAGGATTTCCATCATCGCAGGATTGTATCACCCTCCGACGATAGCTTGTGCAGATCTGTTGTACGCGAGCGATCTTTGCCCTTAGCGTCATCAATAACCCTAAGGATAAGTCTTCTGGATCATCCTTCTAATTTTGTCTTATATAGTCTGGTCTTCGTGATGGCGCGTCTGCCGGATTTGTTGATCCCGACCGCCATTTAATTACGAAATCGTATGGTGTAAGGTAATAGCACCATTGTGCTTGACGACCATTTAGCCTAGACTGCTTCATGAAAGTCTGCAAATTGTGATGGTCCGTCAGTACCTCCACTGGATACTTACTACCCTCCAAGTAGTGTCTCCAATGCTTGAAAGCTCTCACAATTGCTAGCATTTCTTGGTCCGGTGTCCCATAGTTCAGTTCGGGACCCTTGAACTGTCTAGAATAGAAGGCAATAGGGTGCCATTGTTCTTCAAACAACTGCGATAGTATTCCACTAAGTGTGTATTTGGATGCATCAGTCTCCAGCCGCGTTAGAAGGTCTGGATCGAAGTGTTGCAGCAATGATACGGTTTCAAAAGCACTCAATAACTCAAGGAATGCCTCCTGCTGAGTATTACCCCATTCCCTGCGGAAATCACCAGTTTTCTTGCCATCCTTACTGCCCTTCATCAGGCTTGTAAGTGGCCTGGCAATGCGCGAATACCCTTGAATGAATCTTCTGTAGAAGTTACAGAACCCAAGGAACACTTGAATATCCCAGTACGATCCTGGTGGATGTTCCTTCCACTCGCTAATCGTTCGGACTCTCTCTGGGTCCATTTTGACTCCCTGGTCATTGATGATGAAGCCCAGGAACTCCATTTCATTCTGGTAGAACTGGCACTTCGAGGGTTTTGCATACAGTTCGGCTGTTCGTAGCCGTTCACATACAAGTCTTAAATGCTCCGTATGCTCTTCCTCCGTCTTGGAGAAGATCAGGATATTATCCAGATACACAATGCAAAAGTCATCAACCAAACCTCTCAGGGCCTGGTTAATATAACCTTGAAACGCCGCTGGTGCATTTGTCAGCCCAAACGGCATCACTAAGTACTCATAATGGCCATAACGGGTGCGGAATGCCGTCTTCCACTCGTCTCCTGGCCGGATTCGAATGCGATAGTATGCATCCTTCAAATCAATCTTGCTGAACACTCTAGCTCCATTCACGCGGTCCAGTATTTCGCCTATCAATGGCAATAGGTATCGGTTCTTAATGGTGACTTTGTTAAGGCCTCGGTAATCGACACAGAGTCTCAGTGTACCGTCCTTCTTTGGTACGAATAGGATCAGTGATGCAGCTGGACTTTTTGACGGTCTGATGAAGCCTTTCTCGAGATTCTCTTGGAGGTAGCGCTATAGGACTTCCAGTTCTGCTCGTGACAATGGGTAGAGTGGCCCATATGGCGGTTCTTGTCCTTCTTGGATCTTAATTGCCAGGTCAACTCCTTCACGGTTTGGTGCTAGCTTTTCTGCATTTTGAGGAGAGAAAACGTCGGCATATTCCTTCAAGGTACTTGGCAGACTATCCTTGCTATCTATATAGCTAGTCTTGTCAAGTAGTGGATTATACTCCATGAGTGCGTATACCTTTAGTCCTTTCATCAGTCTCTTCCGGAATGTCTTAGTCGATTCGACTTTTACATAGTGCTCAGTTGGTTCTCCATTGGTGGGTAGGTGGAATCGCCACTGGTTGCCCCCAGTCTCTTTTGTCCGTAATGAGATATCAACTCCAATCTCTCCCAGTGTATGTTCTCCTAAGAGCAATGGTGCGTCTTCTGGCGCTTTATTCACGGCTAGGAAAGGCCTTTGATAGGAACGAGTGACCCCATAATGGTTAGTCATACTCCATGTGGCCCAATAAGCCCCTTTCGCTTCGTGCTGAACATTCCCAGCTGACTGCCATAGCTTAGGGTACCCTTTGATATACGGCTTCAGTCCTCGCTGTTCTGCAAAGTCAATACCAATCGTGTCGATTTCTGCGCACGTATCCAGTGCGATCTCTACGTCCTCTGGATCGCTGTCCAAGACGTTTAGCTGGCCCATGGTGCGTAGGTAATTCCCCGTACGCATCCGCGGCTCTTCTTCAGGACCCGAAGGGAGCCTTATTCGTTTTCCGACAAGTCTGAAAGGTCCCATGCCTGCTCAGCCATTCGGTTATGACCTTTCTTCCGGCCAACTTTTTGGATGATGTGAATGCCTGGTTTCTTCTTCTCAGCATCTCCCTTATCATCCTTTTTATGGTAGCTAGTAAGATGCTCTGTACTACCACAAGTGAAGCAAATTCGCTCTCCTTTCTCATTTTTGCCCGAGGCAAATTCCTTTGGGCCTCTTAGCTTTCCTGTTTTATTCTGGGCCTTGTCCTCATTTTTATTGTCCATTTTTGAGGCATGCTTTGATGAAACAAGTGGGGTGGTTGGATTATCAGTCCTGGTCTCTGGTTTTTTAGGGTCCTTCTTTCTAGGATTCTTTTCATCATGCTTGATCTCTTCCCACATACGTGTGGCGAGAGACAGCATTGCTTGTCGAGTTTGAGGCAATGGATTGATTCCGCTAAGTTGAATGGCACGCTGTAGACTTGGTCGCAACCGGCTGAAGAATTCCATTGCTTGAGTACGTTCATTCTTCGGCTCCATTTCTCTCTCAAGGCTTGTGAGATAAGCGTCAAAAGCCCATGGGGTTTGATCAAATCTCTGTCTGGCCTTGCTCCACTCA
Source organism: Talaromyces stipitatus ATCC 10500 (assembly GCF_000003125.1). NCBI lineage: Eukaryota > Fungi > Ascomycota > Eurotiomycetes > Eurotiales > Trichocomaceae > Talaromyces > Talaromyces stipitatus. The sequence goes on from NW_002990116.1 coordinate 2,813,775, forward strand.
ATCTGTGTTTTGATCTCGTCGTTTCCTTGGTCCCGAATAGTAGAGTCAAGCCAGGTACTAAAGGCTTTCCAGTTATATTTATCGTCAGGAGCGGAGCGGATATGGTTATTCCACATTGTTTTGCAATCTTCATGAAGGTGAATCAGTGCCTTGATTACTTTGGTTCGGTTGTTGTCATATTTATATGGGGATGCATTGAAAGCTCGTTGGATCTCAATCTTCCAATCGCTCCAGGCTTTGAGGGTTGCACCTATTTTGAGTTCTTTGATATTATCGTATTTAAGGTCATGATCGGCTCGTCGTTTACGTGGTCTGTCGTCCTCATCGTTGGTGTTTTCATTAGCCCGTTTTCCTGTACGAGCTTTCACGAGTACCCGGATCCTGTCAGTAAGGACTCGAAGTTGTTCGGTAGACAGTGGTTGATTATCCACAATCTCTTGCATCTCGCGAAGTCCCATCGGTCGGTGGACGTCCACTTCGCCATCCTGGGTTTCGCTATTGTCGCTGGATTCGGTGGGTCCCTGAGTAGGACCAACGCCCATTCCATTGTCCTGTTGGTCGTTCTGGCTGTCCAAAGACTCTGAACGAGCAATTCTCCTTGTAGATACTGCCATTGTGATTGGTCTCGAAGGATAGAGGTTTCAGAGTTGTAACAACGTTACGAGGGATATGTATAGTTACGTTCGAGAGGGATCACTGAAGGCTAAGCACACAAGGTAGGGTATGGAATGTCTATGTACTGAAACCTATCTTCTGCTATCCTGGAGCATCTGCTATCTTTATAGACATATAAGTTATACCAGATCTCCCTATTCCGAATAGCTCCAACAGTCGAGGTGGAGCTGAAACCATCCTCGAACATATAAACCTTCTCCTGCTGTAGTTGAAACCCAACTTGAGACGTCATGGGTGCATTTCTTAGAATAGTGAGACCCCCAAGCCTGCTGGTTGTTACACTCTGATGGCATACTTGAATAGAAAACTAACATCCTCATCCCTGAATATGTACTGACTGCATAGATGTGCCCTGGAATATAATCCAAGTGTGCCATGATACATGAAGCGAATGATCCCGCCTATTAGTATAATGATTTTGTCAAAGAATGTAACCTTGTGGCCAATCGTTTAGAGTAAATTGCTAAGGAGGAAAAGAGCTCCGCCAAGGAAGCTAAAGACGCGAAGGATGGAAAGGCTTCTAAAGACAACAAGACCAACAAGTCATTAACTGGACAAGGAGGTGGAAAGGGTGCTGCAAAGGCACCTAGGGTTTATCTCTCTGAGAAGGAAAAAGAGCGGTTGAAGGAGGAATAGTTGTATTTTAACTGTAAGTAGCCAGGTCACATCAACCATAACTGTCCCTTGCGCAAGAAGCCTATTATTGATGTCAAGAGTATTGAGGAGTCGGAGACCACTGTTGTCGACTAGGGAAACGACGAGGCCTAGGGGAAGTCTCCTTCTTAGGCCAGAATAGTATCAATTGTTGGGCTTTGGATTTATTTAGATTGCTAGGGAATAATAAGGAAAGTTTCACAATACCAATCTGATTAGCAAAGAATTCGCTATTAATCGCATCTAGAGCATTAGCTGATACTGGAGCAAACGGGTTAGCCTTAATCAATCAGCATTTGGCTAGCTTGCTAGTACGCTACTTTCAGACCAGATTAGTCACCTTGGATAACGCTCTTAAAGTTCAAGGCTTCAATAGAGCAGAAGCTGAGCCAATCAAGTACGCTCTCATACTTCACCTTTTAGTGGATGGGCGACAAAGAATGAATTTACCCTTCCTTATTACTTAGCTTAGCAGGCACAAAGTAATATTAGGGAAGAGGTAGTTAGCAGAAAATCAGGTGTTACTGGATTGCTATTAATGGCGTCTAATCTGGCCTGAGGAACGCTCCCTTCAAGAGGAGCTTGTTAGCAAGCATTTTATGAATCTCCCTAGAACGATACTAAAGAGACCTGTGTCTAATCCCAAACATTAAAAGAATATGGACCGGCGAGATGAGCTACACGAAGCCACGATCTACACAGATAATCAAGCTGCGATATGTGCCACATGCCAGCCAGAGAGGTCTTCCGGGCAGTACATCCTTCAACGGATCGTACGACACCTGGGCCTCCTACGCAATAACCGATCCCAATATTCGTTAATGATGCGAATACTCACTACATCTCGCTCGTGTTCAAATGCGCGTACAACTACAGTGGGTCCCAGCCCACGAAGGGGTCCCAGGCAACGAGAAAGTAGACTAACTTGCAAAGTGGGCCACAACTTCCCTACTTCTGAATAACCTTACGCTGAGCCGTCACATTATCCCCCCCTTCGACAGGTGCTTGCCTTCAAGCATAAGATGAAGGATTAGTCCTAGCGATAGTCGTAACTTGCGCATCTAATTGGTTGCCATCTAAATAAATATTATTCTCCTCCACTTTGAGCCACTTCGGTAGATTCACTGGAGGTCCCGGCCTTTCTAGATACCATTCGTGGAAGGCCTTCAGATATTAAGGTGCATTCTTAAAATTTGATGCCCCCACGGGCTTGGAACTATAAGGGATCTCCGGAAGGATTAGCCTAGGGAGAGTACCCAAAGGTCCCTGGCATATCGGCCATATGGGGACGAGATAGTGATTTTTGAATTTTTGCATGTATGATTCTGATAGGGGTGAGGCCAGTAGTGGTGTTCCGCAGTTTTGTCGAACCGAACTCGATTCTGCCGGACAAAACCGATTACGGTTAGCGTATCCCAAAATAATCTAGCGCTGTACTATGCCTAAAATAATATTAAGTAAACCTCCGGAAGCTCAAATCCATATCAATTTACATGGCGTATATAAAGATTATAGATTAGAAGTTTATATTTTGACACCCTCACCGTTTAGCTATGGCGCTCGTGTTATCAAGAAGACAGAAAATACTTATTATTTTGATTATACTGCTAAGTTTACTGGCTGAGGACGAACATGCTGGTAGATTACCCCTTCGAGAATCCTATTATACACCATTCATATTCGATATTGATATGCTTAGCGATACGTGCCTACGAGAGAATATACGGTTTGGATATGCCTAAATCTAAAAATATTACAGTAGCTAACTCCGCGTTCTATTATTAGATTTGACCGGCAAGAATTCTGTCAAATTCTTCCTTATTTTGAGCTTCATACAATTTCATATACTGGACGAAGAACGCCGTCGCCCTCTATGGCTCTTGCAATATTGCTTGCACGCCTGTCTTACCCTCGACGAGTACGAGATCTTGAGATTTTTTTTGGGCGCTCATTTGGCTATATAAGTACCATTTTTAATGACGTCTTACAACACCTTTATCGTCGGTACAAAAGGCTATTAGAGTGGCATCCTTTACTTACTCAAGAACGCTGTAAAGCGTACGCCCAAATCCTTGAAGCTCAGGGCGCTATTCCTAGGGGCTGGGGTTGTATTGATGGGACTTTTAGGGCGACATGTCGGCCATCTAAAAATCAACGTATTGCCTATTCAGGATATAAGAAACGCCATGGCTTCAAATATCAAGGAATCATCACACCAGATGGCATGGTTCTCTCACTAATTGGGCCCTTTGAGGGTAAGATTGCAGATTCGAATATATTCCAAATATCAAGGACAGACGAACGACTTGAGGCTATAGCTGGCAATGAAAAACAGCTACTTTTATATGGAGATATTGGATATCAGGGATGTCCTTTTGTCCTAACACCATTTCCGAAGATTGGGGAATTATCTGCACGTCAAATCGAGATAAACGATAGGATAAGCGCTCACCGAATATCTGTAGAACAGATATTTGGGAAAGTTCAAAACCAGTGGCATGGAAATGCGCTTTATACCAATATGCAGCCAATAAAACAAGCCGTTGCTGCTTATTATGCTGTATCTATTTTACTCACTAATATAGCTCATGTTTACGTGAGAATCTTGTGAGTAAAAGATATGGAATTGAGACACCTTCGTTAGAGGAATATCTTGGTGTTCCGGATAATGAGCCCTAACCCGTACGCTTTTCCCCTATCATTGAGATTAATTTATCGAGCTTCTCATCAAGATTTTTATACTGATTTTGAAGCTCTTTGACATCCCCAGAAAGCCGTTCCAATTCGCTTTTTTTTGCAACCGATTCAGGCTTTTTTGACGCTTGTCTATCCTCTTCTAATACGTCAACTAAGGCGAATATCGCTTCCTGGATAGACCGCTTTTTTGACGGCCGTGAGGCTGTAGCAGTCTTACGATATTCTGGTACTTTCCTATTATCAGACCCAGTATCATCCTCAGACGGCTTAAGCTCCTCTGGCGCTTGCTTTTTGGATTTTTGCAAGCCTGTTGAGACCAGTTGGTCTCGATATGCAAGCACCAACTGCGAATTTTCCTTATATTTGTTTTTTTCTGCCAACTTCTCAGCCTCATCTTTCTCATATCCGTCAATAAAGTCGTTCCATTGATCGATAAGCTCGTCCAACTCAGATGTAGCCTCCGCCTCTCTACCAGTAACGTATTGAGCCAGGTATAAGCGCCGTTTCTTAGAGAGCCTCTCGATCTGAGATTTGCACGATTTCCACGAATAAGAATGTCCAATAAGGCGCACAAATCTATCCTCAACAGCTTCCCAATATTTTCTCTTTGGTTTATAATCAAGTTTGAGGGAACTGTACTCCGTTGGACTCTTATTTCTTCGCACTCTTATTTCTTCGCACTCTTATTTCTTCGCACTCTTATTTCTTCGCACTCTTATTTCTTCGCACTCTTATTTCTTCGCACTCTACTTTATGCGCGCTCTCCCGCTGCGCGGTGCAGATAGGGGGCTCCCGCGTTACTTAACTACGCGTATTCTCGGGTTACTCGACGCGTTGGATTCCGACGCGTCGAATAAACCCAGCCATATGGATCTATTTAGTAGACACCATATTAAACCTCTCCACCTCGGTGGAGCAGTCTATTGAAAGATCGGCTGAGGTAATGCGAGATTCTTTCGATTACTACTATTTAGAAAGATGCCTAGGGGCTTTCCGAAAGCCAAATTGATCGCAAGAGGGATATTGGATAGGAAAACCACCCGACACGAACCTGTTCTAGGAGAGTGACAGGGCACCCTCGAGTTCAGCCAGCTCTGAGATTGAGATAGAACCCCAACGTTATGAAATTACCAGTGAAGCTATCTCAACGAGGGCTGGAACGAAGCCTAAGTGCTCTTAGAAAGTAATGGAAGTTGTTAAGGCTGACAGAAAAGTGGTTGCCGGATGTGTTAAGGGCAAGGCCTACACTGAGACCGAACTACTTATCATTCTGGACAGACACAGCGCACCGCTTTCTAAGTATAAAGGCATAGGGTGGGAACTGAGCTAGGTTAGTAGGAGTCAACACAAGTATTATGCCAGGCGGGTATTACAAGTATTGACTTCTGCAAGACATGGTCGGCTGCTAGAGGGAGACTTCTAATAGTAACGGGAAACTACTTTATTATAGTAATAAAGTAGCGGGCCGTAGCACTATGAGGATGACCAGAGGGTAACTAGGAAGAATGTGTTCCTAGCTCGTACCTAGGCCATGGCTATCTAACTGGTATCTTTGCTTCCAACCCGTACTTGGGCCACAGCAGCGTGGTATCGCCGGCACCTATACTGATATTTTATTGGTATCTGTGTTTTCAACTCGTACTTGGACCGCTACTGTGTGGTATCGCCGGCATTTATATCTATTAGATTGGCAATGTGGTATCGCCGATATATTCTTTCTAGGAGGCCTACGGAGATCTTATAGTGGCTCGAGAGGACGGATGCGCATGTCGGTCGGCTTAGAGAAGGAGTGCATTGTGCCTGACTCGTACTCAGGTCCCTGGGATATATATCCTAGCGCGGTATCGCCCATAATGCAATTGCCTTTGCGGCTGGCTTAAGGTGCAAACTCCAGAGATGTTGATAGCAGCAGATCTTTTGGCCTGGGGTTCTGCCAATAGGAATGGGTAAAATCACCACCGAAGCGAGAAGGCAAGGTGGAAGATGGTATTGGTATCGACCGGACTTGTTAAGGCTTTGCCACAGGCGACCGCGAGCCGCCCAACTCCTATTGTCTCTGGCGCTGACCGGCGAGTCACTCTTGTGATTGATGGACACGTGGGAAAGGAAGTACCGATAAGCTCTGGGTTACCTCAGGGCTCTCCGGTGTCACCCATTCTCTTTGTTCTATACGTTCATGGGCTATCAAGAGCCATTGAGAGGAGCGTGCCGGAGGTTCGATGTCTATCCTTTGTGGACGACCAAGGCCTAATAACAGCCGCAAGCTCAGTGAAGGAGGCTTGTAGGACCCTTGAGAAAGCCGCGGAAGTAGCCATCGAGTGGGGGGTGGCCAACGGGGTACAATTTGATCGCAAAAAGACTGAGGCCGCTTTCTTTTATAGACGACACAGACGTCAAGTGGCTCAAAACATATCTCAAGCCCGGATTAGGGTTGGAGGCGAGTTAGCAACTGTCAAATCTACAGTACGGTGGCTCGGGATACTCCTAGACAGCCAACTTACATGGAAGAGCTACTACAACGCTTGAATTAAGACAGCAAGAAATACGATAATCAGGTTAAACTCACTCTGCAGAGCTAATGGGTTACCTCCAGCATTAGTGAGGCGCATACAGAAGGCTACAGTGCAAGCCCAATTGCTGTGGGGTGCTGAGATATGGTGGCAAGGCCAGAAAACATGGGCACAAAGGATCCAGATTCTAATTAATAAGCAAGCCAGAGGTATTACGGGCATGTTCCCAAAAACCCCAATCGGAGCCCTAATCAGAGAGGCAGCGTTAGAGCCAGCGACAGTCTTAATGGACGCTAGAGTGGCTCAATATACAGCGAGGCTACTGACACTGCCTGACACGCATCCTACAGCACAGATACTTCCAGTCACCCTCAGACATGGTGACCTTCACGCACAACCTGGAGAGCAACCACTGGACGACCGGGAATGGGCCTCTAGAGACAACAAGGTGCTAAATCGACTCGGCCAAAGGCTTGCAAAGCACCTCGCTTAACGGCTGAGCAGAGACCCCTCTGGAGGAATTGAGAGAACTGAACAATGCGAGCTCCAAGGCTTCCCAGGCTCGATCCGAGTACTTGACAAGGAAGAGGCCCTAACAGAGGCTAATCAACAGCGTGCTGGAACAACGTTTTGGTCTGATGGCTCCAGACTCGATACAGGACGTGCAGGAGCCGGTGTCACTTTACAGGCTGTACCTAAAGGCCCCTGGGAACACGTAGAAGTGCCAATGGGCCACGGACACGAGGTCTTTGACGCAGAACTAGTGGGAGTAGCCACAGCCCTTGAATGGGCACTGGAGAGGCAACCTCTTGATCCTATCTGGGTGTTACTTGACGCACAGAATGCTATTGATCGCCTCAGATCGACAAGGCCAGGCCCTGGGCAAGCCCTTGTTCTTAGGGCTCACAGGGCAGTGGAGAAGCTAGCCATGAGAGGTCAGCCAGTAACAATACAATGGGTTCCAGGCCACTCAGGAGTGGTAGGGAATGAACAGGCTGATCAAGCTGCTAAACGCGCAGCTAGTAAACAGACCGCACCTGGTTTTGAGCACCTGTCTCTAGCGTACGTTAAACGGGCTTGCATGGAAGCAAGGAGAACTGCAGTATCTGAATGGGCTCGAATCAACGCTGTACAAGGCAGGCATAGAGATGGACGTGTCTACAAGATGCCTCGAGGCTGGAACCTTGACCCAGTGGCTGGAAAAGCCCCAAAAAGACTGGCTAGTCGGTACTACCAGCTGAAGACAGGACATGCCCCAATCGGCACCTATCTACACCGGATAGGCCGACGGGAATCGCCTGAGTGTCAGGCTTGCAAGGAGCCTCATGAGACAGTGAGGCATGTGCTTTTTGAATGCCGAGGACGCCGTACAGGACGGAGGGCTTTATACCGAGCCCTTGAGAAAGCTGGAGTGCCGCTACCTACAGCGGCCGAGGAAAGTCCCGAGGCTAGGCTATTTGCTGAGCCTAGAGCGACGCAGGGTTTGCTGCAATTCATGGCTGAAGCCAACCTGTTTAATGATAATGAGCGGACAGCCAGAGAGGTTGAGTCTAGCGATGCGTGGGGGTGGGATACGTTGGAGGAAGCTGGCCCAGGTGTCACATTGGATGATGAATAGGGATAAGGGCACACTAGTCAGGGTTTGTACGGACTAGGCGTGCCCACGGGTTTGGAACTATAAGGGATCTCCGGAAGGATTAGCCTAGGGAGAGTACTCACCCAAAGGTCCCTGGCATATCGGCCATATGGGGACAAGATAGTGATTTTTGAATTTTTGCATGCATGATTCTGATAGGGGTGAGGCCGATAGGGCGTCACCAAGACTTCCAGTGGTCTGTCATAGCCAGTAGGGCTGGGTACGGACAATAAACTTGATTAATAATAATAATAGTACTTAGTTCTTCATAGCACTTTGACATAAATTACTTGAATACAGCAGTGAAATTCAGCAAGCATTCTAACTCGTACGGGCACCAGGCTGTACGGGGGATCTCTTCTATCTTAGTTTTGTTACCGTCCCAGTTATCGTCCATACTTCGTTACTTACCACTCGTCTCGCTCCATTGATCATTGATCGGAACCTGTGCGAGGTTCAATTATCCTAACGTATCACGACGCACCGCTGTTAGAACTGAGGTGGATCCAGGTCCGTGACACTGCTCCAGTCCATATTTATCCATGAGATTAATTAGCTCTATAGCTTGGTTGTCAACCTGCCTTTAGTGCGTGCCTGTCTAAAGTGGATAGTGTAAATTGAAGTCTTCAAGTACAGTATGTTAAGCGCCTAATGTTATCTGCCTGCGAAGGGTGCCTAGTATGGAATTTTTGCCACTAGCTAGCCTTGGGTTGTAAACGTTATGAATCTATATTGTGCCGTGGGTAGCTGTATGGAGGGTTACCGTGCTCAGATCTTTGTCGTGATATCGGATCTCCCACGTAGCTGAATCTAGCTTTCTGTTCACATAGAAACAGACGCGTGGTCAAATATTGTAGTCTTTTCGTGGCGTCGGCTGTAGTAAGATATGGAACTGGCCCCTGAGGGCTAGTGAGTACGTTGTAAGCAGTGTTGTTGTCAATATTTTTATTATCAATGCCGTCAATCAATATTGACAATTGATAAGGAGAATATTGATTGACTATATTATCAATATTTCTTGGCATTCGGGAACGGTCTTGGCAACCCACATCATTTTTCCCCCTCCATTCTCCAAACTGTACAGAATAATAACAATACTCGATCGATATAAAACTATGGACTCTGAAATAGACCCATCTCTTCTATCAGTTCCACTCACCCAAGATTCAACATCAAGGCCAAGAAGTATTAGGAAACTATCGGCTCATGAGACATGGTCACATACTCGTACGCCGCGAGAGGGAGAACCAGAGCGTCAAGGAAAGAACCGTCTTTTCTACTGCAAGTACTGCGAATCCTACAGTGCTCAAGCAAGTAACAATTTTCGTGATCATCTTAAGAAAAAACATGGGATTGATATTCAGCCTACACCCGAAGGTCCCTGGCATATAGGCCATATGGGGACGAGATAGTGATTTTTGAATTTTTGCATGTATGATTCTGATAGGGGTGATGCCGATAGGGCGTCACCAAGACTTCCAGTGGTCTGTCATAGCCAGTAGGGCTGGGTACGGACAATAAACTTGATTAATAATAATAATAATAATAATAATATTCAGCCTACATTAGGTCCAGTTCAATCTGCAACACTGGATCAGTTGCAACAGTTGTACCTCCGAGCAATATCATCAGGCCAAACACAAGAGATCGATACTCAAGTTCTTCAGAAAGTCCTAGATAAGGACATGATTAATGAGGCACTTGTTTCATTAATTGTTGCGCGAAATCTCCCATTTAATGTTGTTGAATGGCCTGAATTTCATGTTTTTTGTCGACTACTAAATCCAGAGGCCGACAACTTCATTACAACGGCACACTCCGAAATCGCAAAGAAGATTGAACAATCATATGAAAGTCAAAAGGATACTATACGGAAAATCCTTCAGTCAGCAGAGTCAAGTATCCATCTTTCACTTGATATTTGGACATCACCAAACAAGCTTCTTTTCCTTGGAATTTGTGCCCATTTTGTTGGACGAGATCAAGGAAAATTATCAAAAGCTCTAATTGGGCTTCGTACAGTTGCAAATCATTCTGGAGTAGAGCAATTTGCTACTCTTCTTCTTCTTCAAGACTACGGTATCGTACAAAATATCGGATCTATTATTGCCGATAATGCAAGTTCAAATGATACCCTTTGCCGTGCAATAGGTGAATACCTTAATAAGGAAGAAGGGCTCCAGTGGAATGCTTTATTCAAACGTATCCGCTGTATTGGCCATGTGATTAACTTAGCTGTACAAGCTTTTCTATTTCATAACTACATTGAAATAGATCAACTTGGATTATACGAGATCCAAGAAGAAGCAGGAGAGCTTGCAAGTGATATCTCTATCCAGCAGATATTTCGTGTCATGGGACTATTAGGAAAATGTCATAACATAGTTATACATATCCGTGGCTCAGCTGCTCGTACAGCATATTTTAAGACTCTTGCAGGTAGAATGATTCCTCTGGACAACCGAACAAGATGGAATAGCTGGTCTTATATGTGTGAGGTGGCACTGGATTACTCAAGTGCAATTGATACTTATACAAAGGAGTATCTTGATGATCTTCAGGATGATTATCTAACCCTGAGTGACTGGTCAAGGCTTCGTACAATTAATCAATTCCTTAAACCATTCCGTCAAGCAACTCTAGTTACTCAAGGACATCAAGCAACGATCGATCGTGTACTCTTTACGATGGATGTCCTTATTATAAATACTTGGAAAAAACCGTTGTAAGTACACATTATATGTGATGGACGCTCAAGGCCCAGAAACAACTTCATTTCTAAGCGTAGCAGTATCGACGAAGAAAACTAAGTGTGAAGAAGAAGAAGAAAGGGGAAAACTGGCGCTGAGCCTTGAGGCTCTCCAAATACACTCTGTCATGGGATGGAGGCCTTATGGGGAAAGCGGTCTAAAAAGGCAGAATTGTAAGATCCTATCAACCAACTTGTTTGTAACTTAGGCCTTCCCTTCCTCTTCTCCCAAGCTTAGGATTATCATTAGAATAGGCTTATTGAGACGTCACATTATATTAAAATTGAAATTTATCTAAAATATATAGGTTCAATATCGTGAAGATAAAGAGATATGCTCTCGGGTTCAGAAATGCTGGGATACTTTTGATATATATTACAGCAAGACTGATGACTCACCTCTTTATGCTGCTGCGCTTATACTTCATCCAAACCGTCGTACAAGATATATCCACGCGAATTGGAGAACGACCTGGCAAAAGCCTGCGATAAACAAAGTTAAGAAGCTTTGGCGCACCTACCGAGAGAGGGCTCCTCCTCTGGCAATACTAGGGCCATATAGCAAAGCTTCAGAGGACCCCGACAAAGAACTTTCAGAGTTTAATCAGATTGTACGTGACCTAAACAGTTTTACTCGGCCAGCAAGTCAGGATGAGTTTGATGATTATTGCAGTGGAGAGCCATATGATCCTGGAGATGAATCTGCTCTTTGGTGGTGGTCTCAAGAGAAACAAAGAAAGCGTTGGCCAAGGCTCTCACTCATAGCAATTGATATTCTTTCTATTCCAGCCATGAGTGACGAGCCTGAGCGAGTCTTTTCAGGAGCACGCCGTACAATATCATGAGATAGATCAAGGCTAGGGGCTGAGATTATTGAGCAGGTGGAATGCTTGAAAAGTTGGCATCAGAGTGAACTGTTGAAGGAGGATTTTGAGAAGTAGGTAGTATAATCTATGCCAAGAAAATTGAATTCTATGTGAGTGAAATTCGTTGTCCTATAAACATCCTTTTGGTATTCTAGCCATTACCTTATGGTATTATTTGTATCTAATAGTGTATTTAAGTATTTGAGATAACTAAATAAAACATTTCCTAATAGAATAAGTCTAATCTTAGAGAGAATAAGTGTATTATGGTGAATAGAGTAGTTTACGAGTGTCAAAATATTTTGATGTGGTCGCAATTCCGTAATGCCAAGGAATATTGATAATAATATTGTCAATTGTCAATATTATATTGACAATGTTCCATATTGATTGAATCCATATTGACTAATTAAAAACAACACTGCGTCTGACTGCATCGGGGTGGGCGCTAAGCCTCCCGTGGACGCAGCTCTTGGCGGTGGCCCGTGCGCCGCAATCTCACGCGTTGCGGTGAAGGGGTCAAGTGGTAGGATTTGACGGCTTTGTAGGGCGTTAACGTAGGTTTCTAGGCTCTCTAGCCTCGTATTGAGGGTTGTTATAAGGCCCTGTTGCGTGTTGATCACGTTTTTGGCGGTTGTAAGTTCGACAGAGAGCTGGTGGACCGCCTCTTGCATCTGGCTCCTCAGGTCCTCGATTAGGCTCATCACGAGGCTATCCTCTGCAGGAGCGCTCACTGCACGCATTGCGGCAAGTGTAATCTTCCTCTTTGGAGCCGCGCTTAATCCAGACCGAGCTATAGGAGTCCGAGGTCCCGTACTCAGCCTAGAGGCCTTCCTTTTCTCGATGGTTATTCCTGGAGCCTGCTGGGATTCTCCAGCCTGTTGTATCGCGTGTATGGTGTCGCGGTTATCCAGAGTTGGTTCGTTGGACTGTTTCTGGCTGTCACCAAGTCCGACAATCGGTGCAGGGGTGGTTTGAGGCAGCCGTAGCGGTTCCTGGGTGGGTGTCGATGAATCGACCCCAGATACGGATCCCATGATTTCTGGGTCACCAGTGGCTCCTGGGGGCCACTCTGGACTTGCCATGAGGTTTGTCGATGCTTACTTAGTAGCCTGCAAAGGCCCTTTAATGTAAAGAAATCGGTGAATGGATCGTTCGAAGCCAACCTCCTCGGTTAACTCCTTGGTCATTGATCTCCCCGCATCTAGAGCATTAATTGATACCGGAGCAAACAGATTAGCCTTCATCAATCAGCATTTAGCTGGCTTGCTAGTACGCTACTTTTAGACCACATTAGTCACCTTGAATAACACCCTTAAAGTTCGAGGCTTTAATAGAGCAGAAGCTGAGCCAATCAAGTACGCTCTCATACTTCACCTTTTAGTGAATGGGCGATAAAGAATGAACCTACCCTTCCTTGTCACTCAGCTTGGCAGGCACAAAGTAATATTAGGGAAGAGGTAGTTAGCAGAAAATCAGGTATTACTGGATTGCCATTAATGGTGTTTAATCTGGCCTGAGGAATGCTCCCTTCAAAAGAAGCTTATTAGCAAGCATTTTATGAATCTCCCTAGGACGATACTGAAGAGGCCTATATCTAATCTCGAACATCAAAAGGATGTAGACCAGTGGGATGAGCTTATAGATAACTTAAAGCCTTTGAGTGCTTACCTTGAGATCAGCAAGAAGCCCGAGCCGGAGATACGAATTATGCATGGGAGATCTTATAAGAAGAGTCATGAAGCTTCAATGATTCATATGAAGAAGGTCTTTCATCAGGTAAATCAGGATTAACTAGAATTAGTGACCACAGTTCCGCCACCACTACACAAGAGAGACTGGCGCGAGAATGCAAAGAAGGCAGCCAAATTGGATATCGCTCTCATCAGCGCGGTGGGATTCGCGAGGCACGCGCGCTAGCCTAGGGTAGAGCTCTGCATGACGAGCCTCTACAAGATCGATAAGCGCTTGGATGAACTCAACCACCCATATGAACTGGAAGAGCCAGAGATCAAGGAAATCAAAAAATAGTTACCACAGCAGTATTAGGAGTTTGTGGATGTCTTTCAGAAGTTAAAGTCAGACGAGTTGCCTCCGCCTAAGCTATATAATCACAAGATCGAGCTAATCAAAGAGCAAGAGTTAGGTTACAGCCCAGTCTATCGACTAGGAAGAGAGGAGCTGGAAGCCGCAAAGGAGTATATTATTGATAACCTGAATAAGGGGTTTATAGTGGCTAGTCAGGCACCGTTCGCGTCTTCAATCTTAATAGCTAAGAAGCTAGGAGGGGCTCTTCGTTTTCACGTCGACTATCGGAAGCTTAATTCCATTACCAAAAAGGATTAATACCTATTACCATTAGTTAATGAGATGTTTGAGAGATTGAGCAAGGCGCGTATATTCACGAAGCTTAATATCCGACAAGAATTTCACCAGATCTAAATGCATCAGGATTTAGAGGATCTCACAACCTTTCGGTGCCGTTACGGGACCTTTAAGTATTATTATTATTATTAATCAAGTTTATTGTCCGTACCCAGCCCTACTGGCTATGACAGACCACCAGAAGCCTTGGTGACGCCCTATCGACCTCACCCCTACCAGAATCATACATGCAAAAATTCAAAAATCACTATCTCGTCCCCATATCGCCGATATGCCAGGGACCTTTGGGTGAGTACTCTCCCTAGGCTAATCCTTCCGGAGATCCCTTATAGTTCCAAACCCGTGGGCACGCTTAGTCCGTACAAACCCTGACTAGTGTGCCCTTATCCCTATTCATCCGGGACCTTTAAGTATAAGGTTATGCCTTTCAGAATCACAAATGGACCGGCGACCTTTCAAAGGCTAATAAATAACATTTTTATGAACTATCTGGATAAATTTTTAATAGTATTTGTTGATGATTTGTTAATCTATAGCGACAACGAGCTGGAGCACGAGGCTCATGTCAAGAAAGTACTAGAACAACTACAAGAAGCAGGCCTGCAAGCAGCTATCCACAAATGCGAGTTCTACGTCACGACGACTAAATATTTAGGTTTTATCGTGACTCTAGAAGAGATCAAGTGTAAGGGCTCATTCAATAGTCATATTGGAAGCTAAGTACAAGAATACCAAACATGGAGAAAGAAAGAAAAAGCTAGGAATGTGAGGCTATCTGCAAACAAGATGTATTGTCGTGATCACGTGACAGAATCACGAACCCCCCTACGTAACCCTAGCATGTGACTACGTAAACCGAACTCTGCGAATAACCTCATTACTGACCGTCACATCAAGGTTGACTTGTCGAAGATTGATGCCGTAGTTAAGTAGACTATGCCTACTACCATACATAGGGTGCAATCGTTTCTGGGTTTCTGCAATTTCTATTGTAAATTCATAGAGGCATATAGTTGAGTAGTAGCACTGTTGTATCAACTCACACGGCTGGATATATTATTTATATGGAGCAAAGCTTGTCAAGAGGCTTTTAATCAGTTGAAAGCGCTTCTTATGAGTGCTCCTATCTTAGCTCACTATTAACCAGAGCGGCCGACTTGTGTGGAGACAGATGCCTCTGATAGGGTAGTTGCTAGGATATTATCTTAACTGCAGGAAGATAAAGAGTGGTACCTAGTGATCTATTTTTCTTATATAATGACTCCTACTAAATTGAACTACAATATCCATGATAAGGAGATGCTAGCCATCATTAAAGCGTTGGATGAATGGAGGCCGGAGTTAGTCATACTGCAATGTGAGGATAGGTGTAAGATTCTCTCTAATTATAAGGCATTAGAGTATTTCATGACTACTAAGAAGTTAAATGCTGGGCAAGCACGTTGGTGCGAGTTCTTACACAATTATTACTTTATCCTAAAGTATTGTTTGGGACAAGTGAATGTATTAGCAGATATATTAACATGCCAAGAAGGTACAGAACAAGAGAAAAACCTAGATCACCATCATTAGACCCTTCTTCCCCTGGACGTGCTTGATTCTCAGATTATACAAGAACTAGGCCTATTGGAGGTTGCTGAGATTTATACTTCCATCAATATTATATTATGAAGCCGTGAAGGAGGAGTCCTATCTAGCTCTTTTGAGCAAGAATAACAGTTGGAGTGTGTCAGAAGGTCGTCTCCTCTCCGGTGTCACCTATCCTGTTTGTTTTGTATGCTCATGGGCTGTCTAGAGCTATTGAGAGGACCTAAGACAGTTGAGTTACTGCAACTCAAATGCCCTACTGAAAAGCCAGGATGTGAATGTGTTTACGAAGAAGAAGCTCACCTATACCATTCAACGATCGAAACAGACAAGTGTCAAGTACCAGGATGTTTACACCATGACGAATCAGACTGGATATTATGAAATATCAGACTATGAAACTACTATAACCAACACCAAGCGGAGCCAAAAGTTATGATCGCTACGACAACTGAAACCGACGCAGATTACAAGACAATTACGATACTCGCAAAAATCCAAGGGAAAGGTATCCGAATCTTATTGGATTCAGGAGTGACAGGCAACTATATGAGTCAAAAGTTTGTACACCTTAACAAGATACCCGTCAAAACAACTGACGAATGGACGAAAATCGTTGGAATTGATGGAGAAACAATTACCGAAGGGTACAAAAAGAAAACCAGTGGAATACTCATGAGATCAGGGAAATACGCCACGACAATCACGTTCAACATTGTACCAATGGACACTCAGTATTATAACGCAGTATTAGGAATGGCATGGCTAAAAGAATAGAACCTAATAATTGACTGGGCCTCCGGAACAGTGGCAGTCGACTCCAGCATGATAAAGACAAAGACAGAGAACAGAGATATCGAGAAGATATTGAATCTTCATGAGGAATCAGGGACATCCTCAGAGAAAGGGCAAGCTAATACCCTAAGAAAGACACGGAAGGTGACGTGGACTCAGGAACTAGAACAACAAGAAAGGAAAAGGGAAATTAAAGCGCAGGCAAGACAGATTGCAACAGTACGACCAAAGCCTAAGGAACTTTACAAGAAAGAACTGGCCGAAGTCAAAGCAAAATTACCGGAAAAATACTACAATTACATCGAACTATTTGTGAAAAAGGAATACCGACTACCAAACCATCCAAAAGAGTATGAAGTACGAATACCATTGAAATCAGGATTCAAGGTACCCTCAGTCAAGCAACATTACAAATCACAAGACGAACTAGAAATGGAAGATAAACTCATTGAGGAATTTCTTGCTGTAGGATATATCCGCGAAGGACGAGGATCGGCCTCAGCAAGAGCATTATTTGTACCAAAGAAAGATGGAACCAAGCAAATAGTTATCGACTACAGAGCACTCAACAATAGAACTGAAGATGACACGAACAAAGCACCACATCAGGAGCAGAAACAAGATCTACTCTAAGGAGCAAAAATCATGACAGTCTTTGATATCCAATGGTGTTATTACAATCTCTGAATGGCTGAAGAAGATATTTGGAAAATCGCATTTCTTACGGATAAAGGTCTGTATGAATGGGCAGTTGCTCCAATGGGACTGAAAAGACTACTAGCAGAATTCGCACGATTTATGATATATGTTTTGATACAGTACCTTAACAAAATTGTTGCAGTATACTTCGACAACATCATTGTATACTCAAAGGACCCTAACGAACATGAAGGACACGTGTGACAAGTTATGACAAAACTTATGGAAGCCGGACTTACGCTCAAGATCAAAAAATGTGAATTTGACATAACCACAGTCAACTACTTAGGAATGATTTACATACCGGAAGGACTGAAGATTCAACCAGAAAAAGTAGATGCTATTACGAATTGGCCAACGCCAGCCAACATCAAAGAAGTACAAGGATTTTTAGGAGCCACTGGATATGTCAGACGCTACATTCGGAATTACTCTGAACATAGCCGATCTATGACGGAACTCCTGAAGAAGGATGAAGAATTCGTATGGAATAACAGACGACAAAAAGTATTCGACAAGCTTAAACAACTAGTTACTGAAGCACCAATTTTAACACTGGATGACCTAGAAAAACAAAAGATTATTAGATTAGGCGCATCAGAATACATACTCAGAATTGCACTTGAACAAGTAGGAAGCGACGGCATTGTGTAAATTGTTGCCTTCTACTCAAGACAATTCATAGTAGCAGAAAGGAACTACGATGTTCATAATAGAGAACTACTCGCAATAGTAGAAGCATTCAAGCAATGGAGATACTACCTGCAGGGAGTTAAGGAAGAGACAATTATAAAGAGTGACCACCACAACCTGAAATACTTTACAACGACAAAAGAACTTACTAGATGACAAATACGATGGGCTGAATATCTATCCAGATTTAAGTTTCGAATTGAACATATCAAAGGAAAAGAAAATGTTATTGCAGACGCACTCAGTAGAAGACCAGACTATACTATTGGGATTGAACAGCCAAAGACAAATATCCTAAAGGAAGACGAAGACGGAATACGCTATAATGTTAAAGTAATACTAGTAGCAATAATTACAGTTAATCACCACGACTTTCATAACTGTATGATCCAAGCAACACAACAAGACAAGATACTTACGACAGCAATTGCAAACAAAGAAGCACAGAAACAGAGTGGATTAGCCTTATAGCAAGAATCAATACTAGTACTATCGATAATAATTATTGAAATCATCAAGATGCACCACGACCTACCAGCACATGGACACCAAGGAATCGACCAAATAATAAGAAAAATACAGCAATCTTACTATTTCCCAAGGATGAGAAAACACGTTGAAGACTACATAAGAAAATGTGAACATTGTAACAGAAACAAGCCAATTAACCACAAACCCTACGGAAAAATGCAGATTCTAGAAATACCAGAAGAACTATGGTAAAAGATTACAGTCGACTTTATACAAGGTTTACCAACATTGAAAGATCTAATTACAGGACTTACATATACGGATGTAATTGTTATTATTAACAGACTCACAAAATATGTCATTATGAGACCAGTACAGAAGAATCTTACAGCACAATAATGCGCAATACTGATGATATGAGAAGTATTTGCATGGACCGGACTACCAGATGAGATCATATCCGACAGAGACAAGCTATTTACATCGAACTACTGGCAGACAATCACAAGAACATGTGGAATGACACACAACCTATCAACTGCAAATCATCAACAGACTGATGGACAGACTGAAAGAATGATTTAAGCAGTTGAGCAATACCTCAGACATTACCTTGATTGGAATCTGGAAAATTGGGTAGAACTATTACCGCTAGCATAGTTTGCAATAAATAATACTACAAACGTATCAACAGGACAAATTCCTCATTTCGCCAACCTTGGAAGAATACCAAGAATGAGTTGGGAGACAGTCAAAAGAGAAGGAATGTCAGAAGAAGTAATGATTCAATTAGCTCATATGCAATTGATATATAAGACAATGTCAAGAGATATTATGTGGGCAGAGCAGAGAATGAAACGATACTACAACAGTAAGCGCGAGGACGCATCAGCCTTATAAGTGGGAGAGAGAGTTTACTTACTACGACGAATACCAGGATCAAAAACTTTTAACATCAAGAGCAAGCGACCAAGCAACAAGCTCGACATAGTCAAATTTAGACTATTCACGATTAAGGAAAAACTCGCTAATGATAACTATAAACTCCAATTACCAGCCAGAATGCGCATACACCCAATATTTCATATCTCATTACTGGAACCTACAAAAAACCCAGAAAACAGTGATGAAGAAGCAGATAAAGAAGAATACAAAGTTGAGAAACTACTTGAAAGAAAGTTAGAAAAGAGACAAATCTATTATTTGGTTAGATGGAAAGGATACGGACCAGAGGACGATACATGGGAACCTATTAGGAATTTGAATTGCCCTGAGAAGATTCGGGAATTCCGGCAATCAGTTGGTCAAGGAAAGAATTATCCAGGACGGAAGGATCGAAAGCCTCGATATCAGCAGAAGAAGGAAATTCAAAAGCAGCAGTTAAGTTTTGACGAGCTCTAAGAGCCTCTGACTCTTTTTGACGCTCAGCCTCACGCTTTCTCTCTTTCTCTTCCTCCTCTTCTAATTTTTCCAGTTCCTCTATTTCTTTTATATCATGAGCAATAAAGTCGCCAGCACGTTTTTAAAGAAGATCCTCTTGTTTTTGAATACGACGTTGCTGAGCAAGCAGCTCAGCTATTTGATCTTGAACTTCAAGTTCCCGAGACATTAACTCATTTTGGGTCGCAATAAGCCGCCGCCACTCTTTATCGGAAAAAGATATAGGTGTCTGAATACACTTCACCCCCGGAGTTTTTGCACACTCACTGCAACGATTGGACTCATTGGGACATTTGACACAGATTTTATTTAAATGAGAATAACAAACGCAGGGAAAGACTATTTTGAAGCCTTCCTCTTTGATGTGACGAACGAGATTTTTCTTGCGGATATTTAACTTTGAAGACATGGTTAGCTCAGAACCATAACACGAGCAACATTTTAGGAAGCAAAATAAACCTACAGCGCAGATGGGATACACAGACTATTTATTGAGCTGTTGGGACGTCAGCCTTCAGAAGAGGGAATTGTCAGAATAAGCACGTCACAGCTAATGGATAAATTGTCACACTTACCCAAGAAGGTTAGCCTAGGGCTTTACCTATCACAGGATAGTGCAGAACCAAGAATAGACTAGGACAAGTTAGAGCTAGGAACTAATCAGGCGATTAGACATATTGTAGCGGAAGATACAATATGTATAATCAAGCGATTATTATTATTATTATTCAAGTTTATTGTCCGTACCCAGCCCTATTGGCTATGACAGACCTCTGGAAGCCTTGGTGAGACCCTACAGGCCTCACCCCTATCAGAATCCTACATACAAAAATTCAAAATAAATCACTATCTCGTCCCCATGTGGCCGATATGCCAGGGACCTTTGGGCACTCTCCCTAGGCTAATCCTTCCGGAGATCCCTTATAGTTCCAAACCCGTGGGCACACCTAATCAGTACAAACTCTGACTAGTGTGCCCTCACCCCTATTCATCCTCCAATGTGACACCTAGGCCACCTTCCTCCAACGTATCCCACCCCCACGCATCACTAGACTCAGCCTCTCTGGCTGTCCGCTCCTTATCATTGAATAGGTTGGCTTCAGCCACGAATTGCAGCAAACCCTGCGTCGCTCTAGGCTCAGCAAATAGCCTAGCCTCGGGGTTTTCCTCAGCCGCTGTAGGCAGTGGCACGCCTGCTTTTTTGAGGGCTTGATAGAGAGTTCTTCGTCCTGCACGACGTCCACGGCACTCAAAGAGCACATGCCTTACTGTCTCATGAGGTTCCTTGCAGGCCTGACACTCAGGCGATTCCCGTTGGCCTATCCGGTATAGATAGGTGCCAATTGGAGCATGTCCTGTCTTTAACTGGTAGTAACGACTAGCCACTCTTTTTGGAGCTTTTCCCGCCACTGGGTCAAGGTTCCAGCCTCGAGGCATCTTGTAGACACGTCCATCTCTATGCCTGCCTTGTACAGCATTGATTTGAGCCCATTCAGATACTGCGGCTCTCCTTGCTTCCGTGCAAGCCCTTCTAACGTGCGCTAGAGATAGGTGCTCAAAACCAGGCGCGGTTTGTTTACTAGCTGCACGTTTAGCAGCTTGATCAGCCTGCTCATTCCCTTCAATCCCTGAGTGGCCTGGGACCCATTGTATTGTGACTGGTTGGCCTCTCAAGGCTAGTTTCTCAGCTGCCCTGTGAGCCCTAAGAACAAGGGCTTGCCCAGGGCCTGGCCTTGTCGATCTGAGGCGATCAATAGCATTCTGTGCGTCAAGTAACACCCAGATAGGACCAAGAGGTTGCCTCTCCAGTGCCCATTCAAGGGCTGTGGCTACTCCCACTAGTTCTGCGTCAAAGACCTCGTGTCCGTGGCCCATTGGCACCTCTACGTGTTCCCAGGGGCCTCCAGGTACAGCCTGTAAAGTGACACCGGCTCCTACACGTCCTGTATCGAGTCTAGAGCCGTCTGACCAAAACGTTGTTCCAGCACGCTGTTGATTAGCCTCTGTTAGGGCCTCTTCCTTGTCAAGTACTCGGATCGAGCCTGGGAAGCCTTGGAGCTCGCATTGTTCAGTTCTCTCAATTCCTCCAGAGGGGTCTCTGTTCAACCGTTGAGCAAGGTGCTTTGCAAGCCTTTGGCCGAGTCGATTTAGCACCTTGTTGTCTCTAGAGGCCCATTCCCGGTCGTCCCGTGGTTGCTCTCCAGGTTGTGCGTGAAGGTCACCATGTCTGAGGGTGACTGGAAGTATCTGCGCTGTAGGATGCGTGTCAGGCAGAGCTAGTAGCCTCGCTGTGTATCGAGCTACTCTAGCGTCCATTAAGACTGTCGCTGGCTCTAACGCTGCCTCTCTGATTAGGGCTCCGATTGGGGTTTTTGGGAACATGCCCGTAATACCTCTGGCTTGCTTATTGATTAGAATCTGGATCCTTTGTGCCCATGTTTTCTGGCCTTGCCACCATATCTCAGCACCCCACAGCAATTGGGCTTGCACTGTAGCCTTCTGTATGCGCCTCACTAATGCTGGAGGTAACCCATTAGCTCTGCAGAGTGAGTTTAACCTGATTATCGTATTTCTTGCTGTCTTAATTCGAGCGTTGTAGTGGCTCTTCCATGTAAGTTGGCTATCTAGGAGTATCCCTAGCCACCGTACTGTAGATTTGACAGTTGCCAACTCGCCTCCAACCCTGATCCGGGCTCGAGATACGTTTTGGGCCACTTGATGTCTGTGTCGTCTATAAAAGAAAGCGGCCTCAGTCTTTTTGCGATCAAATTGTACCCCGTTAGCCACCCCCCACTCGATGGCTACTTCCGCGGCTTTCTCGAGGATCCTACAAGCCTCCTTCACTGAGCTTGCGGCTGTTACTAGGCCTTGGTCGTCCACAAAGGACAGACATCGAACCTCTGGCACACTCCTCTCAATGGCTCTTGATAGCCCATGAACGTATAGAACAAAGAGAATGGGTGACACCGGAGAGCCCTGAGGTAACCCAGAGCTTATCGGTACCTCCTTTCCCACGTGTCCATCAATCACAAGAGTGACTCGCCGGTCAGATAGAAATGAGATCACCCAATGTATAAGATCTCCATCCACGCCAGCCTCTCTGAGCACCTCTACCAGTTTTGCTAGGATGACATGGTCAAAGGCCCCCTCAATATCCATAAATAGAGCTGCAGCCAGCTTCCCATTTGCCCAAGCTTGATGGATCTCCTCCACTAGACATGCCACAGCATCAATTGCACTGCGTTGCCGACGGCCTCCAAATTGACCATCATGGAAGAGGTCTTGAGCCTCTGCAAAGTTTGTAATTAACTCTGCTACGAGCTTCTCAATTACCTTGCCTAGGCACTTCAATAGGCTTATCACTCGATACGCACTAGCCAGTGTGTAGTTGGTTTTACCGTTCTTTCTCAGTAGAACTCCCTTGGCTGTTTTCCAGACACGTGGATGTATCCCAAGCCTAAGGCACTGCCTAGTCAGGCTAACCACACGCTCTGAGTCTAGATTCCATAAGAGCCTGATAGCCCTGAAGTTCAGTAAATCTGTACCTGGAGCTTTCTCTAGTCCCTGGCTAAAGAGGGCATTCTTAACAACTTCCTCGTTAACCAGCTTGTGGGCCGATCCTCGCTCAGGAAGCTGTAACTCCATGTTACTGTTTGGAGCCTGTGGAAATGCACGGTGTCTAAAAACCTCCTCCTTCTCGCTAAAGGTGGCTGCAATCACCTCCCCTGAGGCCTCATCGGTGAGGGCTGGTGTGGTGCCTTGTGTTTGTGGTTTAGTATAGCGTAAGGCTGTCCAGCACCGTTTCTGATCTGGCAGAGAGCCCTCAGACGTGCCCTGAAGGAAACCCTCCCAGCACTCTCTTTTAGCTCTCCTGATCAGTGAATAGAAGCTCTTACGTGCTTCTCGATGCTCCTCGTCGCTAATCTCACCCGCTTGGTAGGCCTTACGAGCCTTGGAATACACGCTTCGTTCTGCCTCAATCTCACTGTTCCACCACCGCTTAGATCGAGCACAAAGCCTGATCTGTTTGCAGTGCTTGTTCAGGACCTCTGTCAATGTTCTCTCGATCCACTCGGCTTCACGTTCCACTTCCTCTGTTAAGGTTGTGTCTGTTAGTATTGGTTGAGTCTTTGCTAGTTCGTTCCAGGTGTCTTTTGCCTCCTGCAGAGCCTTTTTGTCTCCTAGTAGAGCCTCTATCTGCCACCCTGTGACTTCTTTCCTTGTGGGCTCTGTACTCGTAGTTGCTGGAGGTTCCCAGCTAGCCCAGATCATAACATGATCTGATGGCGTGAGCCTCTGGCTTTCGATTTCCCATCCAGATAGAGGGCCAAGGGCTTGACTACTGATTGTGAGATCAATAATTGAGACCCTAGTCTCAGTAGATGTTTCAAATGATGCTGTAGAATCTCTAGGCTTATGAGGCCTTGTTGGCTCGTCAGGGTCGTTATTAATAAAGAGGTCATGCCTCATTATTAGATCCTTGAGGGATCTTGCGTTAACCCTCTGGTCGATATGGACATTCCACATCGGGCTGTGGGCGT